>NC_091431.1:61325741-64315370 GCF_032191515.1 Phaenicophaeus curvirostris | reverse complement strand
TGCAGTATGAGATTTAGTCACATGTAAACGACAGAGCTCCACACAAGGGTGAGGAACCTGCCTGCCTGTAGCACACCAGAGGTCATACTAGGTAATCTGGTGTTTCTGTCTAGCTTTAAACGCTGTGAATGGATCTGAGAAAACAGCTCTGCCCAAACACCCATTCATCTGGCTCAGTTCAGCTGAAACCTTCACACGAGTAAAGCCCTTAGGCATCAAAGAAACAATGTTTGTACAGTGAGGCATAAGGGTAGAAATTAATGTAGCAGACAAGAAATAAGTAATCATGTGTAAAACATGTTAATTGCATATATAGTTGCATGTATCATAAAGCAAAAGAAAATTAAAATGAGAAAAACGTTAAAAGGAAAAATGTAACATCAAGTAAATAAAAGATTGTTTAAATTGCAAGTGAAAGAACAATGGAAAGAAGAGTATGAGAGGTGGATTAAATAGATAAACAGGATAAAAAGCTAATGGATTGAACAAACAAAAGAGCTACAAGTTGTTCAAAGCAAAGTTATCCCAACTAATTTGTACTCTTAGCTTCAATTAATGATGATTACTCCTATCCCTGGTAGTCACTGCAGTTTATTGCTGTAGTTTTTCAGTCAGTAAAACATACCAGAACACACTAAAAATCCTCATGCTTTTAAAAAGGCTTCTTGAGTTTGTCTCTGCCATAGCACCACAGTACCAACAAGGATATAACTTCATCAGATTTAAATCCACACATAGAAATGTCCAGCTTAGATCTACTACTGCTTTACGTTTGACCTTGATGAACGAGAGGAGGCCAGCAAAGCTTAGGTTGATGCTGACATTGTTATTAATGTATGTGCAGCTGGTGCTATTTCTCATAGACTCTTTTTCACAGCATGACTGCTACCACTCCTGCTGTGTACAGTGGAATAACCTATGTGGTGTATACAGAGCTGTCTGATTAAAATGTCTCTTAAACATTGAAAACTAGGCACTCAGGTTTTACTGCCTCATAAACAAGGCTAGGCAAGGTCTGCACTCCTGCCTGCGTTCAGCCACAGGGTGAGTTAAAATATCTGTACTCACTGTGTTTCTACATCAGGGTAACTTGTGCATTCCTGTTGCTGTAGGATCAACCTTGCTTCTTACCAATGAAAAAAAGGCCTTGCTCATTTCAAACAATTTCTCATATTTATAATTTATCAGTGCTTAGCTAGCTTGTGAGATTTCGCCCTTTAAATTTTAAAGACTAGCATCATGTGAAGATGTATTGTTAAAAAAAGGTGAGGAAGTTTTTTTTAAAACTTAGTTAACTATTTCAAGCTAATTACTTTACAGAAAGGATGTGGCCCCCAGGATGATAAGATTAAGCAATACCAGTTGAATGTTTTTATTAAATAAATAGATGTCCACCAAGTAAGTAGATGATACGGTGTTACTGGCTAATTTATCAGTGGTCAATTGCAATGGTGTGTGTTTCCTTACCTCCTGTGTGCCTGTCTCTGGGTCTGTCATTCCAATCACAGAGAAATCCCCGTATCTGTCTCCATTGGCATCAATGGACACTTGCCCTGCAATGCCTAAAGAATGGCATGTGAGGAATTAGAAAATTAATTAGTTAAAATACTGTGCCTTTCCAAGGAAAATAAGAAAACAGTGGACAGGTTTTTACAGACCGATATGACAGGAAATCTCATCAGTCTCCCAGCATTTTTGTTGGCATTCCAAAAGAAATTGTAATTTCATCTCAGTGCCTGCATTCCTGAATTCTTAACATTTCTCTTTTTTTAAATATCAAACGTGTAAGACTGGGGATTACGTGAGAAAAATCTAATCCAAAAGCCAGCATGCAAGACTAAAACACAAACACATTTCATGTGAATTATTTACAGAGAGTCTAACCCTGAAATATCTAACAATGCCTCAATAAGTAAAGTCCATCTCGTGCTGTAGAGGACACAAGGGCACAGCCCTACACCCTCCAGGCTGATGGGGCTGGTGCGCCCATGCAGCCAGTTCAGTGTTGCTTCTATATGAAGCATCCATGGGATACTGGAGGGTGCACAGACAAGAGGCACCTTGTGCATTACACACACATTAAATCCTGCATTCTCATTTACATAGAATTAACTGCATAACGGGGTGCTGTTCATTTTATATTTTTAGACTGCCAGTTCACTTTCTTTCTTTACAAGTTCTAGAAAACTTTAGGGAAAATGGAAATCATAGCCTTATAGAGACTTCAGAATATCCTGAGCCCAACCTCCTGCTCAGAGCAGGGTCACCCAGGAGGTTAGAATAAGAGGATGTGCCCAGTATTATCTGCTCTTCAAAACCTCCAAGAACAGAAAAGCACAATCTCTCCAAGTATCTCGTTCAGCTACCATGGCAAAAAAAATACATCCTTGTATTCATTCTAGATCTCTTCTTTCAAAGGACACACTTGTGTACAAAAAACATGGCTCCAGCTTCTTGTGGTGTAAGTCAAATAGGTTCTTAACACGCACCAAACAATACCAATTAACTATGGTGAAGACACCTTAAGACTTTGCTGATATGCTTTACCACCTCAGATATTCTCAAATATGACTCTCCACTGCCTGACACCAAATATAGCCATTTACACCAGTACAAGTCAAACAAGCATTGTTTTACATCCATGTTACAGCAAGTACATGACAAATCCAGGCACAAATCAGAAGAAAAATGTCACATACTCAGCCAGAGTATGATTTGCCCTTACATTCCTAATGATAGTAAACATGCAACAAATTAACACATCTTCATTTATCTCTGTCTCTGTTCCCGTTCAGCGACATCAGGAATGTTTAAACTTACTTTGATTTTCAAAATATGTAGTGGTTATCAAAACATTATTGTCAAGCTTCTGTTTCATTATAACAATACAATAATCAAACAATTGCCAGTTTGATTTCTGCAAGAAAACAGAATGGGTATAATGACCACCCCAGCTGTGAAAGCACTGGAAGAGGACACTATGAAGAGCTGTAACATCATTGTCTACATGGCAACTTGGATTCTGGATCTGACAGAAGCCATTAACTGGAATAGACATCTTCCTGGTCTAAGAAAGCCAAAAGTAAATTTTTGGAAGTAGATACTAAAATTTGCTGAAACTCAGAATTTCTACTGGATTTTTTTAGTGAGAAAGACTGATTTTTAACTTTTCCATCTGAATCAACACAAAGAGTTTGAAATGCTCTTTTCTGCAACGCTCTTCCTTAAGAAATGCACTTAGGAAATTTTGAAACAACCTTAATAAGAACTGGATAAGGTTGGAGGAATTTTATCCGAATTTTCTTTTTATTCTATTCTGTTACATACTTACATACAGAAGAAATTGCTACTTTTTCAGAGAAAATACCCATGAACAGGAAATATTCTCCACAAAACATGCCCTGCAGTTCTAACAACCAAAGCAATAAGAAATCCTTTGATTACTTCAGCCTTTTCCTTTCCTAAGCACATGATGTTGCCTGTGCAGTCATGGCTGTCAGACTGTGACACAGCAGGGAACACTACCCACATGCCACTGGGATTCTGATGCATCACTTAGCGCAGTCTGTAAAATGATGTGTCCAGGCAATTACATATCTAGATGTCAGCAGTTAATTTAACATCATTTATAAAACTGGAGTTCTCATCGTTCAGGCTTGCAAAAGCTGAAGTGAATTACAAAGCTTCAGGTCTGGTGGATGTATGCATGGACTGTACTCTGCAAGCCTGCACCTGATTCAGAGACAGGCTTATAGACAAATAAAGGATGTGATTTTCCTAAAAGGACTGGCTTGCAAGACATCAAGTTAAAGGCCTCTTTCAATGTCAGTTTTATCCTTGTAAACTATGTCTAGCAAAATGCATTTTCAGAATAGCTGTGAAAGGTTAGCCAGCAACAACAAACTGGTTTTCAAAGGTGGGGAAACAGAATATTTCTTCCTCCTGGTGGGTTTTACAAGAAAGGTGTGAGAACCAACCATGTAAACTGCACAGAGTACCTTGCACTATGAAAGACTTGCATGGGCACACCGGCTGGTGGCTTCCTGAGAAGCAGGAGTAGAGGAAACGCAGACAGTCTGTGCTAGGTCATCTGTTCAGATGCAGGATAACCAAACAGTGAGGCAAATCCTTACACACCAGACTGCCTCTGATAAAACAGGGTGTTTTGGGAAGCCATGAATGTGTAAGGAGGTAGTGGGACATCAAGTACCACATACAACCAGTGCAGGGCTCCTTGTGGGATAACTGCAACCAGCATAATTTAAAGCAATCCTGTGTTGCCTTATGCTATCCTGGGGACCTTCTTCCTTTGTGCTTAGGCCACAATTTGAGAACAAAAAAAGTTCTGAGCTGTCCATCTAGCCTTCCTCCACTATGTTGAAGGCACAGAACCTGGCCAGTGAGATTTTTCTTACACATTCAAAGTAATCATTTGCTTCTTATCTAGGGGAAATGTTCCTTTCCCTTAGGCATTTCCATAGGAAAACTTGCCAACCCTACACCAAAAGGCTAGAGTACTACAAGAGATGGATTGGAATATTAAAAAGATATGGATGGGAATATTATAAGAGATAACAGATTAATCCAATAATCCTCAGTTTCTTTATTATGATCACATTGCTTTGCATCAGCTGGCTGACATATACATGCCAGCTCCTGTGTGGAATTGCAACCTACAGGATTAGGTACAGAAAGCCATAGTACTGTTCAGCTGCTGCCTCTGAGATAACACGCATGGTTCCTCCAAGGAGTCTGGGCAAAATACTTCCAGGGCCCAAAGGAGCCCCATCAAGAAACAAAAAAAAAACCCTGGCACCTGCTTGCTTCTATCTGTTCCCAGGCTTTTAAGATAAAAAATCAAATGGAAAAAATGAGGCAATCTCAGAGCTAATATATGCACATGAGTAAAGCAAGCAGCTGTAATCTTTTCAAAAACAAAGGAGTCTGAGAAAATTATTGATATTTCTTTACAACATCAGTGATTGTCATTAAATTGTTGTGAATTTGAGCTGAATGAGACCACAAGAGATGGTGCAAAAAAGAGTCAGATTGGTGAGTTATGTGAGCCAGCCTTAAAGGTGAATATTGTTTCATATGCTTATTTTCTTCTCATTCGAGAGTGGAATAGACACAGGTCCTTGCTCTGCAGACAAAGATTGGAATTATTTTTACTCTGAAAGGTGTAATTCCATATTCAGTCTTACCTTCATATGTTCTATTTCGTGTTTGCTGAACAATTTTTTCCCCATCTTTCTTACTGAAACCAGACTTCAGGACTTCCTGTAAAGCCAGAGCATAAAGAAGAATAGCATCATGGAATCCCTCCACAAACATGTTCACCTAAAAAAAAAAACAAAAAAGAAAAAAAAAGCAATGGCAACTGACACATGAAAAGCTTTTGTTCCCTATGGATTTCATTAACTAGATGAGATCTCCAAATTAAACAAAATGACTAATTTGGAGGACTATTTTCTCAACTGCTGAAACACAAAGGAATGTGTCTCTAAAAAACCCAGGGGGAAAATGGCAATATTTGACCTGTTTTTAAAAACAGTTAACCACTATCTGCTATTCTGAACAATCAAATCACACTTCAATGTTGTGTCTGTATAGCTCTGCAGATAGGGAAGAAATATGCAGACCACAGTTCCCATGCCCAGACACAAATTCCACAGCTGATCATGCGAGATTCTGTAAGGTGCAGAGCACTCTCATCCCACAGCAACAAGTACGCCCAACTCCCCGTGTGCAGAGGACTTATAACCTCTCAGAATTAGGAAGTATGATCTGTCATGATTTTTTTTTTATTTTGGAGGCCATAACCGGTGGATTTGCTTGTTTAATGATTACCGCTTCCATTTCTGGCCCTTGCTCAGCTGAGCACTACTCCACTAGCAAATGAGCAACGGAGGAAACTACTTACTCTCTACAGTAATGCACTCCCTGGAACTGCCAAGAGAACAGTTTCCTGTCCTTTACAGTTTTTTTCAGTAAGTGACATGAAATGAATGAAATGTTACTTTCTAATCCTAATATAAAAGAAGACTGCTGCCAACCAGCTCTGCCTCCCATGAGTCTACATCGGTAACCTACAGCCTTTGGTCTACACCACTGTCAGCAACAAGACTGCTGCAGAAACATTACAGGTTTGTTCATTTGAGCCTAGTGCGCTTCAGTGATGAAGCAGTAATTATTTTAAGAATTAAGTTCAGATAGAGACCCACCAGCAAAGGCATATAGACATGGCTTGAGCAGCACAGGTATTCCTTCTGTAAGAGCAACTCGTGTCTCAGTAGTGCCGTGCACCCTGGCTTGATGCACAATAATTCAGAATGAATTTTCAGGTGCAAGGAAGATGCTCACTCACATTACAATGGCAAAGCTCCTGACATCCTAGCAAAGGTGTAATCAATGATTATACAATATTATGGGGTCTCTTACTGCTATTTCCAGTGAACAACCCACTTCTACACTATTACAAATATTCTCCTGGATAGAAACAACATTTCGCTTATCCTACTCTTCAGTGTATCTGAACAATTTAAAATATTGGTAATAAAAGTACTACTTTTTTAGCTGGACATTAGAAATGTTAAAAGATAAAAATATGTAGCCAGTTAAATAAATAACTGTCCCCAGGATAAAAGGTATTACAAAGTTGATTGGAAGGCAAACTAATCAAGCCCCCGGCAATGCAATTACATGCAAACAAACTTTCCTTCACTCTAAAACCAGCTGACAACAGTGAGGAGAATTTCAGAACTATTTACTAGTATTAAAAAGGTTTACAGTGCTCTGGTATTTAAAATTGGAGTTGTAGATGACTCCTACATGTTTCATTACGAAAGTGCACTACCAGTTCAGGGCAAGAGCACACAGTACTACAGAAGGCACAGAACAATTCAGCTCAATCTGATAGCCAAAAAGTAAAAGGCAGCTGTAGTTATTCTGACCTAAGGAGAAAGCATGAAAGAGGAGGTGAAAGTCAGGCTTTTTGTGGAATAACAAGAGTTGATGGATGGTGCATGGTAGGAATACGCTTTGCCAGCAGGGGCGTGGGGGGCAGGGGAGCAATTTTTCAGAACTGAAAAAAAGAAAAAACCCTAAACCAAGAAACCACATAGCTTGACAACTACTCTCTGTGCAGCGTTACGAGTCCAACTGGCCTGTGAATGATCAAACATGGGCTTTCTTGATGTGACACTCATTTTCTCTTGAGAGAAATAAGTCTCTCTAGTTGCTTTACCTTCCTGCTGGCTGATTTACAGCTCGTGGCTGGCATCTGTTTCAACGAAAGCTATTTGTCACTTCCTTTGTCCATGACAAAGACCTCTGAGTATAACACAACCTTCAAAATTCATTCTGTCAGCTAAATTGCTCAATCTGAAACGTACCCACACCACCATCCTGAAAGCCCTCCTGTAGACAATGCAGATTTACCAGATAAACCCGGTCAAAACCCACTTGGCAGTCTGGGAGGTTACCATCATGGTCCCTTGCCTTGACTCTTGGCTGAAAACTCTAACATTACATACAAAAGGTCACATTACAAAATCATCAAAAGATCATCTGTGCAACCTCTCAGTTCCTCACAAACAATACTCAGCATTTTATCTTACATTGTCAAGGAAGGTGAAACCACTGGTAATACTGGCCATCTCAAATCATCTTCCAAAAGAGTGATATTTATTTTTTGTATTGTTTGTAGGCAAGACTGCACCTACACTCCCCAGCCAAACCACATGTTGGGCAAACTGGCTACTTTTCACATTGTTCCAGGAACGTGTTCATGCACCAGTGCTTGAAAGGGGATACAGAATCCCATGAAGGCCATGAAGTTTTCCTGCGTATCACCTACTCAATCATTTAGAAATAGCCATGATACTACACAGAGAATGAGTTGTGTGATGCATTGGACTGCTCTAACTGAGAAAGAAGATAACATCAAGAAGAAAAAATTTTTCACAGAAAGGGTCACTGGAACAGGCTGCCCAGGGAGGTGGTTGAGTCACCTTCCCTGGAGGTGTTTAAGGCACGGGTGGACAAGGTGCTAAGGGGCATGGTTTAGTGTTTGATAGGAATGGTTGGACTCGATGATCTGGTGGGTCTCTTCCAACCTGGTTATGCTATGATTCTATGATCAGAGATAGCAAATATACCATGAGGTCCATTTTGGAACCCTGTTTCCTGTGACTGTCTACAACAGATCCTCTGAGTAAAAAGAGGATTTGTGGAATAAATTTGATGCATCTGATACCACTCCTGGCTTATCAGAACAGTGTCCCAGGTCATATAGTTCCAAGAATTCCCTTCTGCACAACATTAACTCTGCTAATGATACCTCTGTACCTCGCGGGTATGAAGGATTTTCCTTCTTATTTTTTTAAATTACTTTAACATAGCTTCTGTTCTACATTTGGTCCCACCAGAAATAATAAAACAGACTGATGCCAAATTTTCCACACCAATTTTCTTTTGAGGCTGCATTTATTTGATTTTTATAATACCCAACAGTAAAAATAAATAATACTTATTAAAAATATCTTCCCTTTGCTGCAGGAAAAGGGCTAAAAAGGCATAGAAATAGTTTACGTTCCACAAATGTTTTAAATAGGGATAAGAGTAAATGTGAAGATGTCTTTCCAAGTTGCTTCAAGGTCTACATTGCAATTTAAAAAGTGTGATTCAACATTAGACAGATTATAAAAGCTACACAAGATCCACTATTCTTGAAGGTAATTAGCATTTCTTTTAGTCGAGCTCTAATAAAAACCAGAAAATTTTAATTACAGTATTTTACGTTTTGGTTTATGCTCGTTTTTTTTTTTTAAATTACATCTGAAAGCTAAACTCCAAATACTGTGATCACAATTTGCCAGGTCTACTGAAATGTGGATGTTCCTGACCCATACCGCACAGCAGAGCCACCCCTCAATGCGTGTCAGCCATAACGCGAGTGGCAGCAGAGAAGCTGCCAGGTTTGCTGAACACCTTTGGAGGTTGCAATACAAATACGTGGAAACCAGACTGCTGAAATATCTTCCAAATTACTTTCACACCCCATTCAAGGTACCATACACTAAAAAGCAGGTAAGCTGTCTGCACAGCTACATGAAGTAAGCATAGACTTGCTCTTTGTGTTTTCCTACCTTACTATTCTAACTATCTTCCATGAGAAAAAAAAACCTCATGGAAATCACATGAATAAACTGAATGTAATTCACAGTTATAGTTCCCCAAGCAACTGCAGTGCGACCACACTATTCATACATACCAAGGTGTTAACAGCATACACAGCAACGCAAAAGACGGGATGGCTACTGCTGTGTATGACCCATAATTTTCCATATCCTGCCCATGACTGTTAAGGAAGCTTATCCTCTTCCATCTGGAACTGCCCAGCTCTGAATTACCACAACTAGAGAAATTCATGCCACTTCAGTGCTAGGAGAGGAAGATCATCATCACTTTCTCTCAAAAAAAAAAGCAAATAGCTGACATTCCCCAAACACAGTCAGTGCTTCTACTTCCCAGTACTTTTGCAGTGATTTTTGCAATGTCAAACTATAGTCACAGCCAATAACAGTGAAGACCCTGGGGCACAGTATAGGATGTACTTCAAACCATTCTCAAGTCAAGCTGGTTCACCTGCTTCATGACTATAGGCTTCTCCAGCACAACAGCACATCTTACAGTTTAGGTAGAGGTTTCCCTACTCACTCTGTTTCTAGTATCACAACACAATAGTCTTTTTTAAAGCAGTTATAAACTAATGGTCAGCTCTTCCTTTTTAATCCTTCTTCACCAAGCCAATTATAATTACAATTACAATCTTGTGAGCTTTTCCAGGAAAAACTGCCATAGCTAATGCTTTTACATGCATTTCCTGACATGTATCTTTGGTTGTTGTGTCTCTATTGACTCACTATTCAGCGATACACTCTTCACTTAATTCTGGAGCAAGGGGGTTTCTCTTGGATGCTATCTACTGATGTTACACAGTCCCATTCAGGACATACTGCTAATGCCATTATTCCATAAAGTACTCCTTTATGTTCCTGGGATGACAGCCTGCTTTGGGTGCCTATAGACAGAATCATAGAATAACCAGGTTGGAAGAGACCCACCGGATCATCCAGTCCAACCATTCCTATCAAACACTAAACCATGCCCCCTAGCACCTCGTCCACCCGTGCCTTAAACACCTCCAGGGAAGGTGAATCAACCACCTCCCTGGGCAGCCTGTTCCAGTGCCTAATGACCCTTTCTGTGAAGAATTTTTTCCTAATGTCCAGCCTAAACCTCCCCTGGCGGAGCTTGAGGCCATTCCCTCTTGTCCTGTCCCCTGTCACTTGGGAGAAGAGGCCAGCACCCTCCCCTCTACAACCTCCTTTCAGGTAGTTGTAGAGAGCAATGAGGTCTCCCCTCAGCGTCCCCTTCTCAAGGCTAAACAACCCCAGCTCTCTTAGCTGCTCCTCATAAGGCCTGTTCTCCAGCCCCCTCACCAGCTTGGTTGCTCTTCTCTGGACTCGCTCCAGAGCCTCAACATCCTTCTTGTGGTGAGGGGCCCAGAACTGAACACAGGATTCGAGGAGCGGTCTCACCAGTGCCGAGTACAGAGGGAGAATAACCTCCCTCTGTACTAACCTGCTGGTCACGCCGTTTCTGATACAAGCCAAGATGCCATTGGCCTTCTTGGTCACCTGGGCCACTGCTGGCTCATATTCAGTCGGCTGCCAACCAACACCCCCAGGTCCCTCTCCTCCAGGCAGCTTTCTAGACAGACTTCTCCTAGTCTGTAGCTGCACAGGGTTGTTGTGCCCCAAGTGCAGGACCCGGCATTTGGCCTTGCTAACCTCATGCCATTGGACTCTGCCCAGCGGTCCAGCCTGTTCAGATCCCTTTGCAGAGCCTCCCTACCCTCCAGCAGATCCACACTTCCACCCAGCTTAGTGTCATCTGCAACCTTACTTAGGGCACATTCAGTCCCCTCATCCAGGTCATTGATAAAGACATTGAACAGGGCTGGACCCAGCACTGAGCCCTGGGGAACCCCACTTGTCACTGGCCTCCAGCTGGATTTCACACCATTTCCCACCACTCTCTGGGCCCGGCCAGCCAACCAGTTTTCTACCCAGGAGAGTGTGCGCCTGTCCAGGCCACAGGTGACAGTTTCCTGAGCAGAATGCTGTGAGAAACTGTGTCAAAGGCTTTGCTGAAGTCCAGGAAGACACATCCAGAGCCTTTCCCTCATCCAGCAGCCGAGTCACTTTGTCATAGAAGGCGATCAGGTTAGTTTGGCAAGACCTGCCTTTTGTGAACCCGTGTTGACTGGGCCTGATCACCCGGTTCTCTTGCATGTGCTAGAGATCACACCACTGTGAAACCAGTCCAGCCCTGCTGTAAAACAGTTAAGTCAAAGCTGTATGTTTAGATGCCCAATACTAAAAATACAGCCTGTTTGCTTGGGCAACCAAAGTGATTCCCTAACAGAACTGGATCTTAGTGGTTCAAAGAAACAGGAAGGGAATAAGAAAAATAATAGAAATATGTCTTCTCTACTGAAGGGCATTTCCTCAATATTTAATTCACAACTGAAAAAGAACATATGGTGTTATGCCAAATTCTGGACAGTGCAGCTGTAGCCAAGGACAGCCTCTCACTGTATTCACCGATATAAACTCTTTACAAATACATAAATATATAAGCTGGCACCTGCTCAAGAACACAAGGCCAGAGCTCAGGACTTGGTTTGCCAAACGACAGATATCTGTGCCAAACCTGACTTGTTATTCGGGGATGGAACCCACATCTCTCCCTAAAAAAAAAAGAGGATGAGCATTCCCCAGTGTAAGAAGATGTCACATAAAAATAAAACGCCATGCATATTTAAAAGATTTAATCCAACCCTTGCACCAATTTAATCCTTCAAAGGAAGACAGTACGTGCGTGGAAACCTGCACAAAACACTTCTATGACTTCTATTATGTGAATTCGGCAAACCAGGGCTTATACTCTGCCTTAAAAATACAGCTTAAAAATTCAGCACTGCAGTTTAACAGAACATCACTCCCCTTTAACTTCAAGGAGCCTTTTTCCAACAAGGCTGCCTGCTTGTGTGCATCTCCTGGCTGGTATTTAACGGCACAGCAGTAATGCAGAGTGCAGAGAAGATGAAGTTCTGTGCCTCTGCCTCAGCTCTCTGCACACCAGGCAGTGTGGCCCCAGCATGGGGACACTGTAGCTAAAGCACAGGTTGAGAGAAGGCGTAGGCAGGAAAAACAGGACGGTGATTCTGCCTGGGTAGCAAGCAGCAGTCACAGTCCATCAGCTGCCCACCTCCATCACAGAGGAGCCTGCAAGCACCATCTGAGAGACAACATACATAGAAAGATCACTGCTTTTACTGCAGTTCATTTGATTTGGACACAAAGATGCTGTGCTGCAGCTAAGCCCTTTCCCTTCTGGTGAGATAACGACTTTGCCTGCCTGCACTGTTCAGCCATGCATCTGACCAGCTGGTACACAAGCTCATGTGCACCCATTGCAACCACTGCTCCACCTGGACAAGAGGATGCTTACACCAACAGGTCTGAAATACCACCAGTGACAAACTCCCACTCGCTTTAAAGACAGCTGTGGACCAGAAGATAGCCCTTTGTTCCACAAAAAAGTTTGCTGAAATGAAATTAACAAGAAAATAGAAGTAAATTAACAATGAATTAAAGCTGCCAATTTAAGGAAGTTAAGGGATTTTGTCAGCAGAGGTTATTTTCTTGCTAGGAAAAGAAAACTAACTGCCAGCTCCCTTGCTCTCCTATCTTCTTCATGCTCTCTTCCTTGTTCTTCTTAAAACCTAATTCATGAAAAACTGGTAGATTTACTCACAGTCGCGCAGCTAGGGCAGCCACAAATTGCTCTTTTGTCTCAATGGTGAATTAACGCAGAAACCTATTCAGTCCCAGGCTGCAAGGCAGCTGCACTGTGAAACACACACTAAAAGTTGATAGGCACTGCAACAACAGAGATGCAAGGACGTGAAGGAACACGAACATTTCCACCTCGCTGCCTGCAAGAACCGCTCATTCTTTACTGTTTGCAACACTCTCCTATCTAGAGAACAGCTTTAAACCCCTAGTGCTTGCTGCCAACAAGCCAGGAAGAAAACTTTCAAGATGCAGCCCAAACCTGCTCCTTGCATTAAACATAGACATAAGAATCGCCACCTCAGCAGATTTAGAGCCTTACCCAGTGAGCTCACACCAAGTTCTTTACTGTTGTTGATTTGCATAAACTTTGGACCAAACCCATATCCTGACACCACTAGGACTCAGTTCCCCCCGCAACCTCCAATAAAGTAGCCGAAACAGGATGGGAATGAGCTTGCAAACTGCCCTGCTCTAGGAACTAGGAGCCACTCATGGACCAGATTTTCCCCCTGCAAACCTGTGTGTAATTTATTCCTGGTTCTATCCAATGCACCCACTGAGGCCTTCTGCAAGCCATTTCACCCCTGTGTGGTTTTGATTCCTGTATTACCTCTTAAAACTGGTCTCAAAGCAGTGCAATCAACGTAGCTAAGGAGCAGCAATGTTTTGTACCAGAAGCAAACTACCTACATAATAATAAACCAGAGGAATTTTTCCTTTATTTATACTTCAGTCACATACTATTCACCTATGTAATTTAGCTCTAAAGGGCTCCTGGCCACCTACCAAGGAAGAGGACAGAATCAAGTGAACATATTAAATGTGTTCCTGCAGTTAAGGTGAAATCCATCTCTCCATGTTCATAGTACACCTCTAATTCCAGATAAACAACCAATGGAAAGGATCTTTAGCACACAGCATTATATTATCATTCCTTGAATACTGATAGGATCTTAACTGTAAAAGCTATAGCTATCATTTAAAAACTAACTATTCTACTTTTTTAGGATTTCCTGTCTTCTAACAAACTATGTGGTCATTCATGCAATGAGTTACAAAACTCTTTTCAGAAATCATATTTCTAGTCACAGTGGTGAAGCATAAGAGATATTAAAGAAGTTACTCTTTCCAGCTCTATGTACGCAGAAATTAAAACATGCTTGTTTTAAATAGATTTTTCTAAGGACTCCATTGCTAGTCTGATGATAACCTGTTATACAGTTGTAATGAATGTCTACATTTTAAGTTAGCATTATGCAACCGTTGGGACATTTTAATTGCAGATAAACACCTAGTAACCAAAAAAACCCACCAGTCCTTTCATTAGATATTAAGTTTTAAATGTCAATGAGCAAGTGTGTTTTTCAAGCAGGAACATATTTCAGCTTTCAGGATGAGAGAGTCACTCATCTGAAAAAATCAGTTCCATTTGCTAAAATAAGCAAACTGGTTTAAATAAATGCAGAGTTAGGACAAACATGAAGGACATTTTTTGTTAAATGTTTATCCTTGTACAATGTGCAATTGGTTTAGGTTCTGTATTCTTACACTAACAACTAAAATGACAAAAATATTTATTTTTCTATACCAAAAACTCCAAAGATCACATGAGTTCTCATGCAAAACTCAAGAGAAAAATCACTGTTTAGAAAACTCAAATGTTCGAACTAAATGTAGCTGTGCTACACTAGCTGGCGAAAAACAGTATAAGGATGGGTGGTGAAATCTTTGACAGGGTAAAAAAACATCTGATAAAAGGAGCATCTGATTTCTGCTTTACAGAGGTTAGCAAGGGCTACCCAGCAGAGCGTTTGCTTTAAATACAGTTTTAAGGGCTGGGTAAACACAGATGACTTAGGCACAGCCAAAAGTGGTGCTTAGCTCAAAAGTATGCTCGGAGCTGGGATTAGTCATCTAAGCTCCTTATTCAGTACCAGGCAAAATTAGGCACACAAAACCAGGATTCATAAGCAACAGCACCCCACCTTGCTCTTGCCAGAATAGGAGGTGGAGAAGAGGGAAGGATGTGACCCTATTACTCCCACACAAGCAGATAACCAGCTCCCCTGCATGGAGATGCAGTCAAATCTTTACAAAAACCCCACAGGGTTTTCAGGGTTTTCAGTCCTTTCAAATCCCCTGCCACTTTCATTTAAAAGCCCCAAGGCTACTGCTGCCGTGCTCGCATGAGAGCAGTTCAGGATCAAATCCCTGTTTGCAGGGAATCTGAGCTCCACCCTCCCCCTGCCCTGCCTGCAGGGCATCCTGGGGTGTGAGTGCCTCAGAGCTGAAGCCAGGTGCTGGGAGAGAGAGATGACCTGCCAGCACCTGGGGTACCCCTGGGCTGGCAGTAAATCCTTTGCCAGAAAATCCCACCCGAGGCTCAAGTTGCCATGACAAATGATCCCTTCATTAATTGCCAGGGTAAGTGGGCATACAAACTTGTAAACTTTAACGGTATTAAACTAATGCAGACCTTCAGGCTGCTACTAATCACGCTTCCATTCCAAAGAATTAAAAAATTTATGACTTGTTTTCGTTATTTTCTTTCGGATAGCAGGTATCTGATGGAAGGTGTTCAGTTGGCTGACTAAACGTCCCTTAACTGGCATACCTGCAAGGATCCCACTAGCACAAGGAGAGGTACAGCAGCTATATCTCAGAAGATTTTTATGTGCACCTGTCAGCAGGCAGCAGAGTTCCAGCCACACACCTGGAATGTGTCCTTTTACCCTCCGGCAGCAGCACAATAGTTAACATCTCAAAATTTGAGGATTTACAACCACCGCAAAAGGCTAAAACCCCATTCTTCTAGCTACTTGGTTCCTTACTGACTGCCTGATCCCCAAGATCCTGTTTGATTTTGCTTTCTAAGGTATTTTGTAGTCTGCAGTCTGGCAGGCTAACTGGATGCATTGTACAAACGTGTGTCCCATCAAATGTAAATGTCCTCCTGCTACTGAATGTTGCCTTGGTTCCCAGCCAACCACTGAAGGACACCCAGTGCTCCTCACCTACCCTCCTCCCATTGTCCCACGCTCCTTTCTCATGCCCCTCTTATTCATTTGCTCTGGGGCATAGACAGTCCTTGTCTTTTCAATCTCCCGTGATATATTAGTTCTTCTTGGAATGGACTAAACCTTTTTATTTTTGTCTCAGGCTTCTTTTCCTAATGAAAAAAGTACTACTAAAGAGAGCAGGAAAGTTGGGAGTATCCTCCTGCGGGCTCCTATGGCTCCTTGTGTGCACAAGAACACCACTACCTTTATTCACACAGCCCATCCTCACAGGCTGACTACATTAACCCCTCTGCGACTGCTAAATATCCACTGGGAAAAAAATAAAAAAAAATCAGAGCTGGCAGAGCAGTATACTCTCCTCACAGTCCAGGCAGAGCACTCAAAAGCCCTGCTGCCTGCCTTTGCTCTGCCAATATTCATAGACCTGGGTGACTTGGCTTGCAGACAGGAATGCCATGCCCTCCTGCTAAAAGTTGTCCCTCCGGAGAGTGGGTCTTTCTCAGGGCCCCTCTCAGGCTGCTGAACCCCCAAGCACGCATCCATAGGAAATGAATGTGCCAGGGTAGGAAGATATCAGAGACTTGTGGTGTTACTGTTTTCCACCCAAACTGTTCTTTGAGGAAGATTTGCCACCCAAAACCACCATAAAGTTAGACCTTGCCCTGCTGCCATTCAGCATAGTTTTCACCCTATCAATACCTCAAATAAGCACCAGAAAACTCCCCGACCCATCTCAGTGCAGAATCTGCCTCTGTAGAGGCAACATCTCTTCTGCCCTGGAGCTCTCAAGCAAGGAATATGCAATTCTGGACTTGAAGACTGCCCTTTCATTATGTTTCTAAAGAACACAGAACGTGTCTCCTTTCCTTTAACACCAGCCACCCTCCTGATCAAGCTCTCCAGTTAAACTGTTTAGCTTACCTGAACTTCAAACACTGAATTCCTAACCTGGTCAGTACATCTGCTCCTCCCAACACTGAGATCAGAGCAGCCTGTTGGCCAGCCAGCCAGCACACAGCTCCCATGAAGAAACACCTTCCAGACGTCCATCTAGGACCCTGCTGCCAGCTGCAATAGCATCCTGACACAGGACAGGCTCACCCACACCTCCTGCTTCATCCCCTGTGGAGTTCAGGGGTTTTTTTCAGTTGAAAAGGAAACTTTCAACCGAGTGTTATTTTCACAAGCTACTTGGTGAATGCCACTCAAAGAAGGTAAGGGCTGCTAGAAAGTCAACTAGTTAGCAAAGGTCTTTCATCTATCAAGTGTCACTGCGCAAAATAAGATACAGTCTTTCCTTGCCCTCATTCAAACATCTCAGAGCCAAACCTGAGGACCATTTAGTACTAGTATCAAAAATCCTGGAATTTACATTTAAAAAAAAAATCTCAGTAGGACAAATTAGCTGTTGAATCATTAGAAAAGTAAATAGCATGGAGAGACATTAAAAACAAAAACAGGTTGTGAACTTCTCTGGGAGACATATTTTTCACAATTTATTAGTGGAAAACAAGGTGTATTTCTAGCAAGTACTTCAAAGGGGGAGAGGTTTGCCCATAAATGTCCAAGTGTCAGTTTAGTAAAGTGGAATGTGAATATCTGTAAAACCCAAGTGAAAACATGGGGCTATGGAAAATATACAAGATACACATGGAGATCCACTCTAAACTTTTACATTCCCAAAGAGTTCAGATGTTAGTATAAAACTGTAGGTATATCTGAAAATACTATCTCCTCCATGGTTTAAGACGGCTCAAAAATATGCTTAGACAGGCTAAAAAAACTAAACAGAAATCCACCAGAAGAGAGAAAATGTCTTTCTTTTCCTGTCTTCTATGACATCTTTTAATGGCAAATAACATTCTATTATGCTGTAGTTTTGCTTAAGACCCCAGTCTTTCAATCACTGAGAAAGCATTAACTTGAGAAAAAAAAAAAGTGTCTGCTGTATTCACCCAGTTTAGCAGTCCAGAATTCAACACTGCTCTTATGGAAATTGAAGAAACCATCATTAATTCCAAGGGGTGAAGGGCTGGTCATGAAAATCCTAAATATGTTTTACTAATAGAATTCATCTTGTTAATAAGCTGGCATATGAACCCATTTTTTTAATGGCTGCTGAAAGCAGCTTGTGGTTTGCTTTTATTCTTTCGAACACAATTAGCAAAGCACTCCAGCAGCTGAATAGACCTATTCATTTGAACAAATTATCGCCTGGCAGGAATTTAAAAAAAAAAAAAAAAAAAATCTCCCTAAAACTGTCTCCCTGTCTCTCCTGGTGTAGTCAGAAGAGACACAAAAGCCTGCCTGTCATTAATCTTGTCTGCCTATGCCTGGAAAAAAGGCAAGTGGGACATACATTGCTGAATACATTACATTTCCTGCACCACAGTGACATAACTGAACTGCTTGCTTCTCCCAGCTCTTATCTTAGCTGGTGTACAATCCTAATTAAAAGGCTGACGTAAGGAATACACACAGGGAAGAGTCTGGCACGGATGTTATGGATGAGATGATAAACTTTATGAGCACAGCTACCTCCCATGCAGCTTTTGTAGTTAACCGTTGGAGCTCTTATGCAGACCCTTTCTCATTTCAGAGGGCTGAAAACGTTAAACAGACTTGCCCTTTCTAATAGTTAGTTGCATCTTGCTTATTTAATTAATCTACATAGCTCATTCTTTCACTGAGATAACTCTACAAGACATGGGCTCCAGTTCCCTTCTCCTGCTGCTCATTTTTGGCGTGAAAAGGGCTGTGGATAGGGTAAAACCCACACATCCACCTTGTGAACAATGCTGTCATGTAGTTAACACAGCAGAAATATTTGTTTAATTAGTTATGTTTTCAGCTTCTAAATGAGAAGAAAAAACAAGCCATGGGTGGTCTGTAACCTCAGAAGAGCAAATATCCCGGGCTGTAAAATCATCCCAGCTCAGAATACTGGGTTGGACATAAAAAAGTTATTTATTGAATCCTAGGCCTGAGTTAGAAACAGAAGGTGCATTAAGAGCTTCCAAACTGCAGCCTACCACCAATTCATTAAGTGTTCGGCATTATTTAATAAAAATGGCTTATGCATATACTTTAACTGAAACGCTATTTATTCATAAACATTTTTAACTAGAGTATCTGTTGGGACTTATACACACACCAATTCAAAGACAGTTTCAAATTTTTCCTTGAAGTAAATGCATGCAATTCCCATTGCTGTCTGCCTTGCCTCGGCTAAAGGTCTGCAAGCAGACCCTGCCGTGTATTTTGCAACTAAACCAAGGACCTCAACTGGTTTATAGAGACTGGGACATGTTGCTATTAATGTCTTAATAACGTAGTAAAATTAGAGAAGTGAAAAAAGCCATGATTTGCATAATACCATTAAACTGATTCTACTGTCCTTATGCCTGAATCACAGATTTGAATGTATTTTTGAAAAAAAATCCTCTTTTTTGGGTATTTTATCAGAGAAGTCAGTCTCCATGTAAGCACAAAATAAAACGGTCAGGCTTCTACAGAACCAGAAGATGTTTCTTGAAAAAAAAATTATGACACTATAGAATGTTGAAATGTGGTCTGAGCAGATCTGATGCTTCAGCCACAGTTCTTTGGGTTCCATTAACATGACAGTAACTGCTTTCAGACTCTAAACGTGGTGACAAAGCAAAATAATACTATTTGCTAATGGACTCAAGCTGTTGCAATGGGATGCTGCAATGGGACACTGCAGACCAGGAACATTTTTAGTCCCATCCTGTGGTACTACTACCTACCCAAATACTTCTAAGATGCTTTCTCAGGAAAAGCATCTTCACTCTTCCTTCACAAGAGAGATTCTTGGAGGAGAGAAATTGCCTTTTCCACACTTTCCTGCTCACTCACAAGGTACAGGTTCTTTCACATTCCCCATTTTCACAGCATAACACCCATGCAGAAACAACAGCAATTTCTGACCTGAGAAAGATGTACTCAAAACATGTTTTTCTCTTTTCTATGTGATTTCACAGCTGGAGATGAAGATGGCCAACACTCTTTGACCTGTTACTCCTCCAAGGGCCATTTGCGTTCTCCATCTGGCAACTGGACAGCTGGGGCTTTAGGACTTTGCCCTTTCTGTCTCCCTTATCTTTCCTTCTGTCATCTGCTTATTTTCCATTTTTATGTTATTCTTTTTTGGTTGATAATACTGACTTTAAGATTAGTGCTGGCAAGAGACCAGGAAAAAATGGCAGCACTAACGACTTTTGTTTGAGTTAGGGTCACTGCACGATAATTTCGAACAGGAGCCTGGGGCCCCATTTTCCCATGACACTGGAAAAAACCACACAGAGAAGCAGAAACAATGAATGCTTCAAACCTAAAGCTCCCCAAGTTCATCATCTTGGGATACAGCTTGCAGAAAAGGATGAGGATTATATTTCAACACCCGTGGACAGGAGTTGAGATGGACTGTACCACTGACTACATTTCCCCCGAGTTTGTTTTCAGCAGCAGAACCCAGCAGAGAAAAATTCATCTCTGTCACTTTCCACCCACTCAGCTGAAGAACTCTCGCCCAAGCTTCCCTTGGAGGACGTAGCATTGCTTACACATACCCTGGCCAAAATTGCCACATTCTTCCCATGCTGCCAAAAGCAGCACAATTAATGAGATGCCCACTACCCACATATCTTCCAGAGAAGTAGCACAGCTAATGTTTTTTGCTATGCACAACCCAGGGCTATCCCTCCCAAAGAAGTTTTATTTTCCCATTGGGTTAGGAGGCTGTGAGAAAGCAGATATGCGAGGCTCTACTGAGACTGATGATCTGTGTAATACCAGCACACACTGCATTTGAAACCAAACCCCCACAGTCACAATCTGTGGCTCCTCCATAGGAAACTCCAGATCCCTACAGCCACCACCACAAGTTTCCTGCCAGTCAAGGATTGTTTCAAACAGAAGGAAGCTGTGGTAAGTGTACACAGATCATGAGTCCTCCCTCTGTCCCAACAGGGAGTGACTGGGAAGGGTGCAGAAAGCCACGTGGGAAAGATAGAGTAGGAAGAGGAATTGGAGAAGCAGCAGCACCAGGAGGGGCCACTGATGCCACTGCCTGTCCCTAGCAAATGCTGATGTTGTTGCATGAGGGAGTGCTTGGGAGCAAGATGAAAAGCTCTGGATTACTGGTGGGAATGGGATATAGGGAGAGGGAGCCCTCAGAGCCGGTCAGGAGAAGGTCAAGGATGAGGCTGTAGGGAGCCAGGCACCCACACAGCTGCCCTGGGACTGCCAGGAGCACTGCCAGCACAGGCAGCTGATTGCACAAGCAACCATGGACTAAAGAAACAGAAAAGAGGACTTCTGGCAGTGGGTATATGCAGCTGTGCAAGGAGTCTCCCCAACACTCATTAGCCTGCAAAACCTCCCCACTGCTGGGACAGGGGAATTTGCTCTCTCATGTATCCACTTGTGCTTGATCATAACAGGGCTTGCATCTATCCAGCACCTATCAACATTGAACTGGCACAGGGTTTCCAATAGGTCCCCATTCTAAAGAACAGCAAAGCATCTCTTTGCATCCCTCCTAACTGCCCACAGACAGCACCACATCCTGAGTTCTCTACGGTTTAAGACCTTTTTCATCTGGGGAAACGTCACACTGCTCAGACTAAAAAGCCACAAAACTGTTGATGCCTGGATCTTTAATATTCAAAATCACATTTCTCACCAACCATGACAAAGAGCACATGGCAGATTTTAAATGTACAAAGCTCACTAAGTGATACCTGCACCTACATAGAGGGAAAGGGAAGGAAAAGCACAAATGACAGTCCCATGCCTTCTTCAAGACGCATCTAGCAGGTTCTTCAGAGAATAGCGCCTTGAACTGGGCATTGAGGTTTCTCCACTAACCTAAGGCAAAGAACACCAAAAAAACGACTACTTATGCCTGCCTTGAATTTGAAAGTTTCACAGGAAAGATAAAAAGCCATTGACGTGATTCAAATATAACATCTTACGTAAAATATTTAAATACAAAAAATTCACATTCTAAGAAGCACAGATTTTCTGAAGACAGATGAGATTATGCAATAAACTGCAGGATAGGTCACTTATTAACACAATATTTTCAGCTTGTGCTTTGAACTAAAGATGACAGCTCCACCTGTGAAAGATACAATGCTTAAAGAAAAAAGATTAGACAGATGCCTAAGTGGGAGCTCACAAATGCAGGGTTTGGGTTGCTCACATGAGTTTCAGGCATAGCTCTCAGTTCCTACAGCTAAAGACTAACAAAACTCTTCAAGTCTCTCTTCTGTATAACTGTATTTGAATAGTTTACTCCCCAGCAGCTCTCCCAGGAAGGTTGACTATCTGGAAAGTATTTATATCAGCATGCAGAAATCCATATAGGTACATGCTATATATTCATGCTTTCACAGAAGACTTTTCTATGAAAATGCCAAATAAACCAGCTTAGTAATGGCTTAGAAGCAATCTTCAGAGATTTCTTTCTCCTCTATTTGGAGAGATTAAAAAATTACATACTTTCCCACATCCATCTCTGGACAACAGCGGTACACCTATAGGCTTAAAAAAACTTCCAAGGACAATAGACGTATTTTAGCCAGATTAAAATAAACAAAAGCAACAACCTAAATATGCTCAATTGGGAAATAAGAGCACTCTTCTCATTTGCGTCAAAAAAACTTCATCAGCTGCAATACACAGCTCTGCAATACACAGCTCTGCAATACATTCTGAGATCTGATTCTATCAAAACAATTATTGGGAGAAAACAAAAAAAAGAATATAGTTATTTTGCTGGGAAAAAAAAAAGACAAACAATTAGTGGGAGAGGGAAAGAGACCAGACAGTCTGCCTTTCCTCAGCCTTCCTGCTGAGAAACAAGGGGATAAGCACAGGACAATTGGTTATGAATGGTGCTGCACCCAGACCAAGCTTATCCTCGCTATTTGCATTACCCATTACGTAGGCAACAGTCGGACTTTGCAACTGAACCCAGGTGGTTCTGTTCTGATAAGGTCTCACTGCTACTTTTGCTTTAATCAGGAGCATGTTTTTGAAGATGCTAAGTCCTGAGGCCCATCAAGTACTTACATAGTCATCCTCATGCAGACCTTGCTTCTGAACAGAACTTTTCACCTCCAAGGAGAACTTCTCAAACTCAGGCTTCACAGTCCTCAGCAGAGTGATGGTTTGGAGGTACGAGTATGCTTTCTTGGCTTCAAGGTCATGTTTGTCTCCTCTTTTCCAAGAGCCATTTCCTAAGGGAAAAACAAGCATATTTCCAAATCCAAATGAGGTATCATATCAGGACTGCCTTCCTTTTTCCATCTGCAAGTCCCCTCTCCTCCGCCTTGGGGGATATGGCAGAGTACAAGGCAGAACTGAACCCGCTCCAAGACCTGCAGGAAACCAGTCAGGGAAGAACAGCTGGTGGGAAGTAAATGTCCAAACAGAAGGTCAGCTTTACCAACATGCTGTGCTTGGTTATTTTTAAAGGGTGGGATGAAGCCTAAGCATGAGAAGACATCTCAGAGGGAAAAATATGTGCCAGATCTCAAACACAGAGATATTTAAGTTTGAACAAGTGAGGGAGGATTCAACCACAAAGTTTTTGTTACACACCACTCCACCAGCAGCAGTCTCAGACAGTTAGAAAGGCACCCGTAAAGTCAATAGTATGCTCATCACCCCAAATGGGAGGCAGATGGTGCCACTACTTCTCCCACAGCTCTCCCACTGCGGTCAAGGAGAAAGCCATGTGTGCAGTTACTGTCAGACCAGCCCTGCTCCTAGAAGAAAAGAAACATTTAGAAATAAAATCGGACCCTGCATCTATGACATATTTACATGATTCGTGTCACAGCAGGGAAAAAATTTAACTGAGACCACCACTAATGAGATCTGTAGAAAGCAGGATCACTGACTGCTCATTTAGAAGGCCTGACCTCAGCAGGTCCTGAGACCCTGATCCAAAGCTGCAAGAGATCAATGGAAAGGTTTACACTGCCCTGAAGGTCTTGTGCTATTCTAAACATAACAGTCCTAGAGGGTACAGCGGTAGCCCTAAGCAGTGTGCCTTCAAATGCTCACAAGTACTTAGAAGCTAGACAGTAGTTTCATTTTTCAAACAAAAGCAACAAACACCATCTTAGCTAAATAACCCAAGAAGATAATGAACATTCAGCAAACACGGGTGAACTGGAGGCACACAGGATCCTGAGATGTGAGAGGATTTGTTTGTTTCGCTTGGGGTGAGGACCATAATGTCATTTGGACCAAGAGAAGCAAGCAGTTGTGAGTGAGCAATGAAGTCTCAGTATCAGACCTATGGTGCTCCTTGCACAGCACTACCAGCTGCATCAGATGCCAGCATGAGCAAATTAATGGGCAGACCATCTCGGTACTCCAGGTGAACACAGAGTTTGCACTTTTTCATCCTAGTACCCTGGCACTACGCTGGGACTCTTTCTCCCTCTTCTTTTCTTTGACAATAAATGCAATTGAAGAATTGTTCTGCTTCCTCACAGAACACAGGAAGGAACAAAGGACCTGCGCTTCTTTGGAGGACAAGCCTTTTCTCCTGCTGCTTTTGGCTCCAGGGCACCTCTTGTCTCTCCAGGAACAGAGCAGGAAGCACAGGACCATCTGAGCCCTTTTACCTCTCTTTTCCACCCCAGGAAAGCCTTTTTTTTTTTCCACAGCTCAGCACCAGTTAGGACTGTAATCTTCATAAATACCATGAACCTTGCCACTTCTTATTTTCTTCTTCTTTTTTTCCTCTCAGAAGTGACTTCATTCTCTTAGGAAGAGGCTCTAGATACATCTGCCTTGGTTTAAGGATTTCTTTCCCAATACAAAGTTTAACTGGTCCAAATTACTTATTCTAGGACCCTATTCATCAGACCTGATGGAAACACTGGAGAGCAACTAACATCCCACCATCTGGCTTTGCCCTCAGAGGCAGCACTCTTCCCTTCTGTGCCTGCACCCTGTGCTTGTCACTGCTTACAAGAAGAAAAAGATGTACATCTGGCAGTTGTAAACTAGCACATCTTGCCAGCTTCCCTGCAAAATCTACAAACTCTCAAGGCTGAAATGTCCCTGACCCGGCAGCATACCTGCATTTCAGAGGTGAAGGGTTCAAGAAGTACAGCAGAGACTACAGCACAGAGGGCTTTGCTATAGCTTTGCATCTACACATAGAGATGGCTAAAAAGAGTGAGATTCCAGACTCAAAAAAAAAAAAAAAAAAAAAGGTGAATAAATCGCTGGCCTGGACACTATACATATTCATTTTTAAAAATCCTGACACTGGAAGCAGAGAAGGTACACTTACATAACAGCGTTCCTAGAATAATTTACATATTTAAATTCCTTCATGGATTATTTTGTAGGAGGTCATCTTTCCACACTATTTACATACAATTATTGCAGCCTCACCACTTAATATGCCTGTTCTTCAGAAAAATTAAAAATATTCAGAATAGAGGGCAACAACAAACTGCAATATGGTCATGTGAACTTATAGGCAAAGTTCCAATTTGCCAATCACACCCACTCTCAGATTATGCCCCTTATATAACACAAAATCTAGTGTCTCCAGACACTAGGAACAAGGAATTTTGGGGAATTTTTTCTACATTTTTCTTTTATGCTTGCTTTCCACATGTGATGACCATCTGCACAAAAGTCAACTTCTAATGCACAGTCTTTCACTCTACATGGGAAATACATCCACACATAAAATTGGTTTAGAAGAATTGTTACTTAGAAATATCAGGTAATACTACATTCTAACTACATTACATTAGAAGACAGTTTTCATTAACCCCTCTGAAAAGCTGCTAGCAGACCAGACTACCTGTGATACAAAGAACGATGGTGCTGAGGTCCCCACAAGACTGCGGGGCAAACGTGTACTGTCCCCATCTCCGTGCCATGTGGAGGTCCCACACCAGAACAGCACAGCATTGCCCTGTACAAAGTGCCATAAACCTGGGGGCTGCACCACCAGGGACACCCACTCCACGCCAGCTGCAATGCCAGAGTCCTTCCTGGAGCAGGGTGCTGAGCCTGGGGATTGGAACACTGGCTCCTGCAACCACCAGTACCCTCTGAGCAAATTCCATCCTGGAAAGCAAAACCACTCCAAAACTCAGCAGCCCACCTCCTGCAGCCAAAGCTCTTACGTAGAGATAACCTGCTGAAGGAGAACTTCAGGTACCATCCATCCCACTCAGCTTCAGCGCTTCCAAGGTAAACACCCTGCACTCATTTCAGTCATGGCAAGGAAATCATCAGTTGTGGGGCATGATTCCTCTGAGCCACTGCAGACACCCAAGGGTGAGGTGAACTGCTGTTCAGGGGTGTTTACTTATTTCCTGTGACTCCAAAGGGAGCCCCGCTCAAACATAGACTTGTACCTGTGGCCAGATGAATCATTTCTGATACATTTCTACTCTTCAAGGTGAAACGCAGCAGTAGCACAGCAGTAACAAGGTACTGCCAGCAGCCAGAGAGGCTATGGGGGTAGCGATTTCTAGTAAAGCCAAGCCTGCAAAACTTCTACAGTTTACAGAAGGGCCCAAACTTCAGCATTTTGTGACTGATTATATGAGTAGACCTGCAGGTTTTTGCTCTGGTCCTGACTAAGGCTGCAGTGCTAAACAGTCTTTGCTTATGTCACACAGAATACATTGATGCCTGCCCCATCCCTGAAAGTGTTCAATGCCAGGCTGGATGGGGCCTTGGGCAGCCTGATCTAGTGGGTGTCCGTGCCCATTCGGGGTGGGGAGGGAGATGCAGGGGTGGAATTAGGCTATCTTTAAGGTCCCTTCCAACCAAAACCATTCTATGATTCTATTAAACCACTCCAAGTTCAACTGAACATGAAGAAAAACTTTGAATCATTGGTTTTGACCTTGTTCTGCCACTTCACACTTTAGTTTGAAGTAATTTCCTTATTACCTGGCAAAACTTGGCACTTCTTTAACTGAGCTGGATGACAAGCGTAGCAGCATCTGTACTTCTGTATGCACCAAATATCTCCAAATTTAATTAGCTACATACATTCATTACCAGACTTTTCAACAAATAGTACTGTTTACTGTGAAATAATATCAGAGGACATAGACAGATAAGAAGTTTATGAAAAGAATTTAACTTACAATTAAATGATTTATTAAACAAAACACAACATCCTTTTTTTAATTCAGTTGTTCTCGTTGGTCAGCTTTTTGATGCTTGAAAGAGACCAAAAAAAAACACCAAACAAGTTTTCCTTCTTTCTCAGCTTCCACTCAAAACTAATTTGTTATTGCAGTGGATTAGTCAAAGCAGCCTGCAGGGAGGAAATTCTTTCCTCTGCACCTGCAAAAAAAGGCTGCTCTTTTCAAAAGCCATGTTGACACTTCAACAAAGCCTAGTTCCTAGGCATGAGCTTGCCTTAGCTTCAGCTATCTGATGTTGTTTAAAGCTCAGCAAACATGTTGCTCCCAGTATTACTTTAACTGTACTTGCTGAGAGCAGGTTTAACCCCTGCCACAATACCAAATGTGACCAAATGCAGGTGTATTTCAAAAAGCAAATGTAATTAATTTACATTTTCAAGTCATGTTTTAATTTAACAAACCTGATCCTTCTACTTAGGACTGGAATCAGCCACTTTTATCTACCTTACTCTAGTAAATTTACACTATCCAGTGTCCCATCCAGTGTTTTCCTTTCAACACAACACTGCTGAATATTTTTGTAGATGCAGTTTCTGATCTAAAGTGGAAACAAATTAGATTTGTGGATCCCCCAGCACAGTGATGACTTCTGAAGACCCAGGCCCTGTAGCAGCCCATAGCCCCGGCCATTGCTAGTGGCTAGTGCCTCCTTCCAGCCATCCATCTGCAGAGACTGGTGCAGGCCATCCGGCAGCTGGGAATACCCCTGCCCTGAGATCTGGCAGACACAAGGCTGGGGATGGTGCAAGCCACGTAGAGCTGAGCACACATGCTGCAACATGAGGCAGCCACACACGGCTGCTAAAAATGTTGTCTCCATCCGGGGCTGCTTCCCCTATGAGTAATTAAATAAGGAACGTCTACAGTGGATCTTGTGATCCACTCAGTGGCAGCTATAGCCATGAGGTCCATTTTATTTTCTGCAATACCGCAGACCAACTGGAAGATAACTGCAACAACAGTGGTGTATTCTGGGACTCAGTGCTGTGTCTCCTGAGGCTAACAACTCTAAAAATATTGCCAGGCTTACAGAAGACTTTTTGCAACATACTTTGGCAGGAAAAAAAAACATTACCATATGATGAGCTGTTGAAGAGTTCAATATTGAAGAAAGCGTAGTCCCCGTTGGTCATTCCTTGTCGATGAGCAGCCAACATGATGTTCCTGATTGTGTCACCACTGGCACACATGATTACAACTGGTGGAAGAAAATGAAAAACACAGATAAGAAGCAGCTCAAGAACTTCAGGGAACAGCCTGTCAAGCATGAAGGCTGCCAGACAGTGACACCAGCTGTCCTCTCAGTGTTGCAACAAACAAGGCAACAGAGATGGTAAACAAAGCTGATTCCCCAAACAACTGACAGAAGACAGGTACCAAATACAGAGAAGCTTCCTAAGACCTTGTCTCCTCTGAAAAAAATTAAATAGAGGCTCTTTGTGATCTATGATTGGTTTTTTACCCCTGCAATATATGATAACTTCTGGCGTCAAATTTCTTCAACTATGGATATTTGGAGAGTCAGTTGCAACCATATGCCTCTGTTGTTACTTCTACGTGGATATAAGACAAGCCGACAGCGAAGAATTAAAGTGATAGAATGGCATTACCATTTTAATTTCCACTCCATTGAACAGTTTAGTATAGATTTACCTCACCTACACCTCAACTATTTAAAAAGCAAGTATCTGGTCTAGAATTTGTCACCTCTCTACAGTAAACAGAGCAGCATCTCCCATCTAGGGACAACAGACTCTCTACAGGATGTGATGTTCTTTCCAGAGACTACACAATAAGCCTAGACCAAGGGGAAAGCAAGTGCCACTTTCGAAGCATGAAAATTAGAAATTGTTACAAGATTAAACAACACAGAGCCTTCTTTATCAGTGACAGAGAGCTAAACTGCTGAGAGCTGCTCTGCTGCTACAATAGGACCTACGAGCCTGCAGGTAAGCTCCATGTAGGCACCAAGACGTACACTGTGAAAATGGTGGTTGAGAGGTGTCCTCCCCAACCTGCTGGGCAGGGGGAAACTACTACTCCTGTTATCCCTTCCTGCATAGGCAAGGTAGGAACTCAGGTGTGGTCTTCAGCAATGAGGAGACAACTCCCACACCAGGCAATTTATACTCTAAACTTCTACATATATTCAGATGACCATGGGCATGAATCTACTACCATCAGAAGGAGCATAAAAGTATTTTATCAGTGCATGCTACAGGGCTATATCCTACAGCAAAGTCGTAAGAGGTTCTGGTGGGACAATGATTTGAAACCAACTACACACAGGTTTCCAAGAGTGCTGTCACGCATGGGAGAGCTCAAAAGCTGCAATAATGTATGCCAATATTTTCACCCCAACAATAAAACTGAATCAAAACCACATTCAGCTTTTCAGGGTAGAAGTGTTTGCTATTATAAGAAATGAAAAGGTCAAACAGGCCAAATTTTTCACACACAATGAATCTTCTCCCATTGCTTTTCTGGTTGGATGCCATCACAGGCATAAACCTCCAGATGCACTGCTAGAGTGAGTCACATTTCGTACATCCCCGTGCTTCAGGAGAGTTATACCATGCATTGCTCTGTCCTCCTGATTACAACAGAGTAATATAATAATTTCCAGAGCAAGAGAACAAGTTATATTTCATTACTATTGCAAAGCATATTAGCATGAAGGAAAATACGAAAAAAAAGTTTTTTTACAATAAAATTTGGATCAAATCTTTTCCAGATGCACATCAGGAAGAAATTCGTCTCACTATTGCTAATTTCAGTATAGGTGAGAGATTTCCTTTTGAAACATTTCCTTGCTGCCTTCCCAATTCTCCCTTGACTTTGCCTTTATAATTCACATCTATCATAAAATCATAATGTTTAGATGGAATCAAAGAGATTCCCACTACAGCAGTAAAAGACCCCGAGCAAAAGGAATAAAAAAAAAGTGGAGGAAAAAAACCCTACTTGAAAATACATTAAATCATATTTTGTAAGCCTCTAAAGGAATGTAAGGGAACTAATATTAACTATTTGGACATGGTTTTAAACCCAGCAGGAGAGCAAAGAACACATATTTCAAGATTTTGAAGCAAATAAGCTCAGAGCATGACTCTTGCAATGTTCCAAAAAACGTAAATTATGTGTATTTAATCTGCATCTGTACCTTACTATTGTGTGTATACAAACGTGTACGTGCAAACACATCCAGAATGTTCTCCCTCCAATATAATTCACACAGACCACAGTAATTCTAATACTAATATTCTGAATTCGTTGACTGGGATTATTGACTCGTTGAGCAAATACTTTAGAGTTTAAACTCAGTTAAAGGAGTAAGTGCTCCCTTTGCTGTGCACATTCCTTGGACTACAGGCTTATGCCGAAGGCATTTAAGCACAATCCTGGATTTGTGACCATAATGGTAAACCTAAGCCTACAGTATCAAGTCTGCAATGTGGCTAACCGAGCCTACAAAGGAACCTGAATTACTCAGTGTTCATTAAAGACAGTGGTTATCCTTTATTATTTTATTTTTCATCGTGATTTTATTGTACAAAACTTGGAGACTGGGCAGGCAGCCACTGCCCAATACAGGTGCATGGCAGAGCGTATCCCTGCCTCCCAGACCCCACAAGCTCAGTGCAAACCCCCTGCCAGCAGCAACCTAAGCCACGGGGAGAGCCTCTGCCCCCGGTCCCCACAGCCCTGCTGGTGGGGCAGCCAGGGAGAGTTTCAGGCAGGTGTTCAGTACCTACTTGAAAGTCCACCCCCATTCAGGCAGTTCAAGGAAGCTCAACCTCTCAGGTCACCAGCAACCTCTGGAAACAGAGAAGGTGCAGGATCAGAGCCCAGGACAACATCATGGCATAGTGCAGCACAGGAACCCCCAAAAAACTGGTGAAAAAAAAACAACGAAAAACACTTCTAGAAAGCACTTCGGACAATGCCTCATCACCCAGAAGTCCTGCTGCCTCACTGGAGGAACCTCTAAGGGGTGCCCAGAGAAAAAAAAAAAAAAGACTTCATCTGGTCAGCTGAGGCACAAGGTGCATAATTCACATGACACATAAAATTTAAAATATTGTGACAACCTGGAAGATGCTAAGCAGCAGGACCACCCCTCAAGGCCTACAGGAATGCGCCAGGCAAGTTCCTACAGTCAGTCTTTAAGGTCAGAAAGGCAACAGTAGAAGCAGAAGGGCCCCACTTTCACAGTAACAACATGAGCCAGAGGACAAATGAAGAGGTGAGACAGCAAGAGAGATCGAGAGGGATCCCACAGAGCACAACAGGATGAAAGAAGTAAGACAGAGGGCAACTTTTGTTCAGTCATTTGCAAGTTACAGAACGATGCAAGACAAAACATCTCATCTCAGCAAAGCATTTAAGTCCAGGCTGAAAGCAAGCTTCTCTTCCCTGACAGCACTGCCTGAAGTGTAGGGCTGTCTTCAGCCATCAGTCATGTTCCCACAGCACAGCCACAGCTCCCTACAGCTTAAGGGAGAACCCCTGTCTCTTCCTGCCATAAGCACGCTGTTATGCTCTTAGCATCAGCAAAGCCAAACACACACCAGTTAGGCTGACTGAAAAAAGTAAAGCACCTTTCCCCACATAGTGGTTTCCTCTAACATACACTTCTCTCCGTTTGGTGTATTTCCCTAAACTGTACTAGGAAAGGTCTGTTTAAGCACCTGCTTTGGTGAATAGAGAATTCTAGGCATACGCTATTAGAGCTCAGTTTTCTCACACATGCTTTTGCACATATAAGGATTTCACAGAAGCGTTACATCAGTTGTGCAAGGCTTCTCCATCTGCAGCCTACAGCACCATAACACCACTTGCACCAGCCACACATGGCATGATCTTTATAGGTCCCATTTTGATGCTATTTTGACCTTCTACAGAGATGTAAAAATTGTACAAAGCACTCTGTGCATCTACACCTCTTACAGAAAAGAGCTAAGGACTTTCTTTAACTTGATCCTGTGGTCCACTCTGGGAAACCACCTTTTCATTTTTGCTATAACTTACCAGGGAGGCTGATGGCTGGGAAAAGCCTCTAACAGAAAATGCTTTTTTTGATAAGCCTGCGTATCCACACATTGCTCAGCATTAAAATACATTTAACTACAAATCCAAACGTCCCAAAGTACTCTGGGCATTTTAGTACTTCATGATGCAAAGCCAGTTTGTCCAGCCCAGGGGTGACTTTCAAAATGTTTTAAAAACCATTTATCTCCACAGTGTTTAGCTAACAGTTGGTGGCAATATTACTGTACACACTCACACATTTCACAACCACACATCCCCCAAAATGAGCATTTCCCCTAAACACATTTGTTATTTATGAGGTACTCAACGCGGCTTCCAATGGCAGGAGTAGGGAAAAGGATCCCTGCAGCAAGACACAGTAGGGTGAGACGAAAACATCTTTGCTCAGACTTTGAACTTGAAGAGAGTCACTTCAAAAACCTCAGAGAGCACACAACGGATTTGCTGCTCCACAGATGCAGGCAATTTTGGGTAACCCAGACCACCTGCCTAAAACTGACTTCCTACTCTACCACAAAACCCTCCTAGTACTGTCCTGAGGACAAACCTCCCTCCCCGATACAGGAGGCAAAGCTCCGGCGAACTTCTTGTGGGCACAACTTTAACTCGGGGCACCAGCTCTCCATCTGTCGGAGGATGCCTGGACCGGGGAGGGGGCTGGTCCCCGTACATCGGGGGACGCCTGGAGCCAGGGAGGGGGGGACCTGGTCCTCGTCCATCGGGGAATGCCTGGACCGGGGGGGATGCTGGACCCCATCCATTGGGGAACGCCTGGACCCGGGGAGAGGGGAAGCTGGTCCCCGTTCATTGGGCGATGCCTGGACCCGGGGAGGGGGTAGGTAGCTGGTCCCCGTCCATCGGGAGATGCCTCTACCGGGGAGGGATGGTGGTCCCCGTCCACCGGGGGATGCCGGGACCCGGGAAAGGGGGGTGCTGGTTCCCGTCCGTCGGGGTATGCCTGGACCAGGGTGGGGATGCTTGTCCCCGTCTATTGGGGAACGCCTGGACCCGGGGAGGGGGGGAGCTGGTCCCCGTCCGTCGGGGGATGCCGGCACCCGGGGGTCGACGCCGCCACAGCACCGCAGCAAGTTTCCCACGGGTGGGGACGCGATGCGGCTCCCCTCTCCCGCAGGGCCTTCCCTCCCCGGTGCTCCCACCGCCCCGAGACCCCATCCTGGACCCCGGCCGGGCGCCCCTGCGCCACTCACCCCTCTCGCCGGTCTGGAGGGCACGGACGACGTCGTCGAGGTCGAGGTGGCGGCTGGTCTCGTCGAAGCTGTGCACGGCCATGTGGAAAGCCTCCTCCTGGAAGACCACATGGACGCCTTCCATGGCGAAGTAGCAGTTGCGCTCGGGGTTGCTGTCGCTGTAGAGCAGCGTGGCCCGGCTCCACTGGTGGTGTCGGAAGAGGGCGAGCAGCATCTCGCCCATCTTGGCGTAGGCGGGGGCGACGCGGGTGAGGTGCGAGTACTCGCCGCCCTTGGCCCCGAAGCCCGCGGCCAGCGCGCCCGCCGACAGCATCGGCACGTCCCAGTGCGCCGCCAGCCGCGCCACCGGCGCCGCCGCGTACTCGCAGACGGGGCCGAGCAGCAGGTCGGGGCGGCGGCGCTGCAGGGCCACCATGTCCACCAGGCTGAAGAGGGCGCGGTTCCCGCACGCCGAGTCCTCGTAGGTGAGCTGGAAGGCGTAGCCGGGCGGCAACCCGCCGCCGCTCTCCCGCAGGCTCCGCACCGCGTACTCGATGGCGGGGCGCACCCGCCCCAGGGAGAAGAGGTAGGCGTCGTCCTGCGGCAGCAGCACCAGCACCCGGATCAGCTTCTCCTCCTCCTCCTCCGCGCCCAGCGCCGCCAGCACGCAGCACAGGCTGCCGAGCAGCCAGGGCGGCATCGCGCCCGCCCCGCCCCGCCCGACCGACGGAAAACTTTTCAGGCTCCCCCTGGAACCCTCTATCCCCCTTTTTCTTTTTTTTTTCTTTTTCCTCTTTTATCCCTCCACCCGCGACCCCGGCCTCGAAACTGTTCGGTCGTGCTTTATTTCTCAGGTGTTTGGCGAGTTCACAACCTGCCCCAGCCTGCGGGTTACGGTCAGAGCATCTCAGCTCCGCTTTTCTCGTTTCCTTATAAATAGCAGATGAAGATGAGGAGGAGGATGATAACGATTAGGCTTATTCGCCCGCCCCTCCCCCTGCGCCGCCGGATCCCCCCGCGGGGCTACCAGCCTGCGCCCTCCCCGCTTAAGTAGCGCGGGAGCGGTCGGTGCCGCCGCCTTTGTGCGCGGGGCGGAGCCGCACCGCCCGCCCGCTGACACGCCCCGCACACCGCCCCGCAGCGCCCCACACACCGCCCCGCTCCCCCCCGCACACCGCGCGGCTCCCGCGGGCAGCGCGCAGCACACGCGGCACCCGCAGGGTGTGTTAAACCGCGGCTTATTGGGGTCCCATACACGTTTGTAGCGCCCAGCATGCGTGTAACCTATAGCAGGCATGTAACCCGTATCGCATATGTAAGCCCTATCACACATGTGACCCGTACATATAGTAATGTGTATCGTGTATGTACTCCTGTCATATATATAACCCATACACATAGTAACGTGCATCGTGTATGTGTACTGTATCACGTATGTACCCCGCATCATGTATGTAACCCTCATCATGGATGTAACTTGAACACTTATGTGAAGCCTAGCATGTGTCACCTATATCACGTATGTAACCCCAATCACATATGTAACTCCTATCACATATGTAACCCATACATATATGTAATGCCTAGCATATGTGTAACCTATATCATGTATGTAACCCCTATTGCATATGTATCCTGTACACACAGTGTGTTATTACCCCATATCATGTATGGTACACATAGTAATATGTATTATTTATGTACCCCATAGCATGTATGTAACCCGTAGCATGTATGTAACTCATACATATATACAAAACATATCATGTATGTGACAGGTATCATCCATGTAAGCCCTATAATGTATGTAATCCATACATGTTTGTGACACGTATCATGTATGTGACCCATACCGCATGCACAAGCCCTATCACATATTTATTTAACCTGTGCACTTATGTAATGAGTATCGTGTATATGACACTTACATACATGTACCCACAAACCTTCCTAACGCATGCCATGTGAGTCCCAGCAGCCGGGACCAGGGAGTAAAGGATCCCATTGCTCTCTCATTTCTTTAAAGTGTTTTTTAGGGGTTGTTTCAGCCCGTGTAAGCTGCACTTCACTGCATGAGGGAAGCATTTCAGCCCCAGCTGAAGGGCTCAGGGCAGGGCTGGGGGATTTGGCAAAGACGAGGTTGTGACATCAGCACCGAGGGATGTGAGCAGCACCCCAGAGGGCACTGCAGCAGGGTTCAAGCAGAGCTGCCCGGTTTCCATCTCCTCACCCACGAATTTGCCCCTACTCAGGGACAGCAGAACCCTACTGGGAAGACTGCACTGGATCCCTAACCCCTGCACATATCCCTCTGGTGTCTTTCTGAGATCCCCATGCCAAGAAGGGCCAGGTGCAGTTTTCTCTTGCTTCCCACCTGCTGTGTCTCAGAGATGTGATTTCATGCCCAAGCAGCAGAAGTTTCCCCAGCGAAAGGAGTCAAGTCCTGTTCTGAGATTATTTTCTTGGGAAAAATATTTTTTTTTCCCTTGACAGCACTGGCGAGTCACAGCATGTCAAATGCATCCCTGTTCAGCTCTAGTCACTGGCCATGGAGCTGCTACGATTAAGATTTTGTTACTGTGCATTCAAAATGGGCACTCCTGTTCTGCAATTAAGTCAATGAAAAATGTTTTGTGAAAGAGGCTTTGGAATACCTGATTCTTTTTGACAGCAAAATCCCAAAGCATGGCTCTGTATGGACTTTTCTGTGCCCTGTAGCAAACCCAGAGCAGGGCTGAGAAGTTTGGTTGGTTTTGCTCACTCAGAGAGTGCCAGGTTTGCACTCAAAAGGTGAGCAGACTGCTCCTGGCTTTACAGGATGTGTTTGTTCAGTTTGGCACAGAGGTCATCATCAGGGCAGTATATGTAAGCTTAACTTTTATTGCTGCCTTCATTGAGGTCTGTGAATGGGAAACCTGCGCTCCTGGGGTGACCATCAGCTCACCTATAGATGCCTCAGTTAAAAAAGAAAGAAAGCTGGAAGCGCTTGTGCAGTTACAGCCGAGAAGTGGAATGACAACAGTAGATAACACAATTTACAGACATAATCATCAAAGACATCTTCTCCTTGGGAGCATTTATCTAACAGGGCTCGTTAAAATAAAGAAGCTCAGAAACTCAAAGATGGGAGGCATCTCTGAGAAATCTGCCTCTCACGTAGTTTTATTTGATTACTGAACCAAACTTCAGAGCGTTCTTGAAGATTACATAAACAGCCACCCTGGTGAAGCTGGTTGTGTATGTCCCTGTACCATAAGTTATGTCAGGCATTTTTTGTTGCAAATGACTCCGTATAACACAGTAGAGATTAAGCAGAATGTTACAATATACAACATCCCAGCCATCTTCACCACAAAGCTTGCAAAAACATTTTCTTAAGACACATTTTGAAATGCTGACCTTTGTAGTCACTGCTTTATGGTGACCCTACAGATGTGTTTACAACACCGAAATCTGGACAGATCTCTCTTGATTCCCTCCTTCCCCCACTGGAATATCTTTTTCATTTTAAGTGTGAGCTCCATATGCTCCTAGCTGCCTTATTTGAGCATAAGCTATGTAAATACAACAGAGGAGATAGCAAATCCACAAATCACAAGGCTGCCACCTCTTCACACTGGCTGCTCCTTGTGAGGTAAAGTGCTGCTGGGAGTGAGTAAAAGTGGGAGAAGCAGGGACAACATGAGGGGGGAAAAGAAACAAAAGGCATCTAGCCAGAACTGCGTAGCAGTAGCAGTATTAAAGAACAGTTTTGTTGCTTTCAGAAAAAGATTTGCTCCTCGGTATGTGGTCCTTACTCACCTGAGCAGTTGCGTTTAGCCTTATGGGAGTCTGCAGAATCAAAGTGTCATGAACATTTCAGTTGTTCCCCTTCACCCTAGGTTGTTTTATAGAGAAAAATCCAAGCCTATGATTGATTTACTTTTCTGAGCCAGAAAGTTAAGCATGAGAATTTACTTGTTAATCCCAATTCAAAATGTCACTTAATCCACCTCATCATTAGTTCACTTACAGTATTTTCCATAGCTATAAATCCAACATTTCTCCACAGACATTATTTTTTTCAGCTACACAAATGCTTTTTAATAGGAACAAATCCTGTAGTCATCAATCAGTAGCAGGCAGAATGCCCACAGACTGCAGTGAGAGCAGAGATTTCAGGCTGGCCCTTTAGGACTAAAGTAATTTCAAACACAGGCTTTCCCACCCTCCACACCCACCCCCCCAATAATCCATACACAGATCAAGAATCACTTAACTTGCTCTAGCTAGCATTAGCAACAGTCTGAACTGCCTGCTGGAGCTGTAGAAAATTCTTCACAGACAGGTTCACTGAAAACATAGTCCCCCCTAGAGGTTGAAAAGATGAAATATTTTAACATCATCTGCCCTGCAAATACATCCCATCATTCAAACTTTAAAATTCTTTCCTTCTTTTATCAAGAAAACTATTCTATTTTGATTTCAAGGAATCTATATTCTTCTAGGACACACCTAAGGGATTTCTTGCCATGACATGTTGTATCTGGGTGTCTTTTCTTGTGTTTCGTTTACTTATGTTATATAAAAATGCAACGCAGCTTTTGGGTGAAAATATTGCAGAATGAAAACTCAAGATGAGCCAATATGATGCTAAAAAAACAAATGGAAAGGGTTTATATTTACTTACTCTTCTTTTCATGGACACCAACTTTTGCATAGATGTGTATCCAAGAACTATAAGATGGCGAAACACACAAAACTTAAGTGTACATACATACAGTAGTAACACTTTGCAGAACTCACTACTTTTGCTATCTAAACAGCTGCCACTTCATGCAGAAAGTAAGGTAAATTTTACAAATAGGCAGAACTAAACGTGGGAAGGCAAGCTGTTATGTTCCAGAGGCCTAGGGCGATCGCAAGATCATCTCTTCACTACACTACTTGTCTTAAATAACACTACTAAAATCATGGCTTGCTGGTCCCCAGCAGTCACACAGCGTGACACCTCTCCTGCCAATGCTGAAAGATGAGCTGAGGTGCAGCTCCACGAGAGATGGGCTGTTCAATTATGTAAAGGCAGATGCTAGGATCATAAAGACTGATAGTCCAACAACTGCCCACCCACAACTAGTACCAGATTCTGCTCATGCTTTCAGAGAGTATTTCAAAAAAGGAGGTACTCTCCTAAAGCAAGCAAATTATGGGTCTAAAACCCAGCCTGGTGACCCAATGGAATCTGATCAATACTTGCTGTCTTTCCTCACATCTACAGAGCAACACCTAATGTAAGGTGGAAAGGGGGAGGACAACAAATCAGGAAATCTTCGGTGAGATAAATACCCAGGCAAAATGCAGCGCTGCTATGTCTTACAGAAAAATCCTGGTCTCAAAATTGTTCTAAGAGGTCTCAATCTGGCATAAGAAGAATTATAACAGGTAGGAATGCTAGGGAAGTACCCTGATTTATCAAAATTAGATCATTGGCAACTGATATGAGTTACAGTAGCTTCAGGAAATACTCAATTAATACCTTGGGACTGATACAGTATAAATCACAGTCAGCACATGTGTTGTGTAACAGCCTTATTTCTGCATGCTATATATCCAGCAAAGAACTGGATACATACCATCATTTGCATCATAAGACTTGGAGACTCCCTGAAGCACTGCCCTTCACTGCATGCAGGAACAACATTAACGACCTTGAAATAAAGATGTCTCATTAGCTCTTCCATGATAAGCTTTCAGTCACCTCATTTCTTCTCCTGTTCTTTTTCAGGCCCATCTATCTGGCATTATAGCAGGGATAAATCAGATCTGACATATTTTATGCACAAAAAAAGTTGAAGATAGGTAATAGATTTGCTTGAGAAGTTGTGAGAATAACCCTATTTTACAGCGGCAGCCCATCAAGACAGCATGTTGGAATTACATTCCATGTTTCCTTTCGAATTAATGCCCTAGTCTGCATGAACAATAAACTGTATACCTTAGTAATGAATGTATCTAAGTATATGATACACTGCCAAGGAAATATAGACCTTGTTCAGATTCATGTTTATTTTAATACAGAGAAATAGTTTTTCATTTCTATGATGTCATTAAAATTGTCACAAATTGTATATAGCATTTTTCAGTTTCTAATAACTTATCACCCATCTCAGGAAGGTTATCCTCTGAAAACTGCAGGAAGAAATTCTGCAAGTTCTGTGAAGGACAGGCAAAATCATCTTTTGAAGTTTTTTTTCAAACAAGAACAGCGTGCACAATATTATGTTTCTATTGTGAACTACTTTCTCTTCAGTACCCCAGCCACTTCTAAACTGAAGTAGTTGCTTTACAGACTATTAAAAAGCACATTTTTCTCTCCCCATGACTAGTATTAATTAAAAAAATAAATAACTCTTGCCTGTCTACAGCTGCAACAATAACTTTGCTACGACTATGTTTTTCATTTCTGAAATGAAAGAAACCTAAAAAAGACATGACTACAGAAGAGGTCCATATTTTTCAATAAATATAATCATTAAGATATCTTAGTTATTATACTTAAAAAGTTCTGGCAACTTCTTTTTTACTTAGGCCCTTCAGTTCGGAATGGAAGGAGGAGCAGGGAGCCTGTGAGTAAGGGACAGGGACATAAAAATGTGTTTGTGTTTAATCAGGTGTGATTTCCAAGGTTAGAAAGAGTGATGTTCCTTCAAGTAGTTCTTCAAGCAGAAAAAGGTTAACAGTGTAAATGCAGTGTTTCCACTGCCCTGTGTGTGCACCATCCCATTGCAACTTGTTTATCATGTAGTTCCGTTGCTGTCCATCCCCAGCAACTGAGCTTTATACTCACCCCAACCCTGTACCCAACCAATAACACAACAGCACATTCAGAGCACCACATGGAATACACTTGCTTTGGGCCAGGACTTTGAGGGACGTTACCTGCCCCACACTGCTGAATAAGGGTATTAGAAATAATACTGGGAAACCTCTTTCATTTTCTTTGTATAGTCCAGGGAAAAGCTGGACTGATTCCTCTGCCTTCTCCTGAGACATGAAAGCACTGGTAATCCTCCAAGGACAGATGGACACTGATTCTTAGCTGCGTCCTACCAAAGATTTTCCAAAGCACATCCTTCCCAGAAAGAAAACACCTTGGGTAACAAGAATCAATCCTTACATTTCATTTCAGTTTGGGGATTTTTTTTAAATTAGTCTGATTAGTAATAAGAAAGTATGCTATATTTTTATGGTATTCCAATTATAACACTATGCCAGGGAGAACTTGGTCTTCTTATTATGTATAGATGGGTATCTATTGAAGTAATTCTCAATTCAGTATCCGCAAAATGTAGTCTCTGAGATTATACTAACAGCAAGCAGCCAAACAAGTAAAGGTGTAAGAATTCAAAGGCCAACTAGAAATCATGGACTCATTTGTTAATATGACCTTATTAAAAAGAACCAGCTGAGAATCAATTCCCAGGGCCGACTTTGAAGGTAAGTAGCTGCTAATAAAAGCCAAGAACTGCTATTCAAATGCAAGTCACTCTATTCTCACTATAAAATTTGGCAGGTGGTTTGTACGTGTGAGGTGATCTGTCTGTCTATTTGTGGCATATGAGTGTTGTGCTACACAAGACACAAGTTGTGCATTTTGGGGTTGGCCTTTGCAGGGATAGGGGTTGAATTAGATGACACTTACGAGTCCCTTCCAACTAAGGTCATTCTATAATTCCATGCTAAGAGCTTGCATGGTGTTGAACTAGTGCCAAACATGGAGCAGGCAATGTGGGCAAACACTCAGAAGCAGTGCAATACTTGCAAACTTCCCTGAAAGATAAATGAGGAAAATCAAAATGACTGACCAGGCTGAGCATAACCCAGGTCACAAGTGGAAATAAAAGGGTTAGCCTTCAAGGGCAATGGAGTATGGCATTACTCATAAATCCACAAATGAAAAAGTGCCCTGCTTGTATAGCATGGTTATTGATGCCGTGCAGGTGTCATTTCTGTACCACCCACAAACAAGAGTCTGTGTTCTTGGGGGTTTATTGGAAACCTATGAGTAATACAATGCTCTACTGTGGAAGTTGTGTTGTGGTGGTTTTGAAATCAGTTAACACGGGCTGTAAAAGAGAGATCTTATTTTTGAACCAGTCCCAGGTGTCAGCCATTTGAGTTCAAGAGGTCTTTTTATTTATACGGGAATTCCTTGTAAAACTGTAAGTGTAATCCAAGTATAAATCCAACCACCAATGAAATCCAGTCTACTAACATAAATACTTTCTACTCTTTCCTGGGTTCAGTTTAGCCTTGGATGGTCACCACTGAGATGAACAGGACATTGGCCACTTTGTTCCTCACGTGCATTCAAAGTCTATACAGAGGACTTAGAAGGACTTGTAAAGGAAAGATCGTTTCTGCCTGAGTTTTGGTAACTCTACAATAGGCACCCATGTTGCCTGTAAAAGAAATGTTAAAAATATTGTCATGACGTCCCTCAAAAACAGAGTTGGGATCAGACATCCCAGATCCAGTGTCAGCCACAGGGTTGGACTGCTGCTGTATATAATCTCAAGACAGGAACTATTTTGATGTGCTACTTTCATGTGTATTCCCGTATAAATGCAACAGAAGTCTTATGACACAAAGAAACCAGACATCTATGCTTTAGCTGGATATTCAACACTACAGGCAGTGCTGGTTTACATACTAATATCAGGCCTAGAGCTGATTAATCTTTAAGAATATCCTGAGGGAAAATGTGGACTATCTTTTTAAGCCAGATGAGTTCGTTGATACAGTTTGTGGTTGTGTTGGTACAGCAGGGTGAGAGATCTGAACAGACAGCAATGAGCCATCAGAGACAGGAGGCAGGAAGCCCTTAGAGCTGCCATTAGCTCTGTGGTCTCCCTAGGTCTTTTTCACTAAGTGTTACTTAATGAATAAGTTATGCAAAACACATGCAGGGGGAACCTCACTTTTGACACTACTGACAGGTCTTGTTGCAGTGACTTGATTTTTCTCTTTCTTGATTTTGAGATATGATATTACAAGTTCTTGAGTAATCATTGGCTTTTGAGGGAAAGAGAGAAATGCTGAAAAGTCTTTTTAGAAAACACAGAATTGAAAAAATCTCCAAGATCATCACACTTCTCATTCTGCAATTAGCAGCAGTCATATGTTCCTCTGCACAAAAATGCACTTGAAGAATGCCTTTTACTGATGGATCTAGCTCTGTTTTAAAATTAGTTCTTATTTTGTCCAGCCATCCCCTCTTTTGGAAGGGTTTCCTATAGTACTGCGCTTTGACTTCCAGAGACTGTCTGTAAATTCAGTTCATATGACACTGAAAAAGGAGGCAGGTCCTTTTTCCCCTTTCAGCTGAATAGCACCTGCTTAATTGTTGGTAACTCTGTTGTATCAAATTTTATCAGATGTCATTCCAGATGCAGTAAGGAGTAATGTCATTTGGTGTTTCACTACATGGAAGGAGGTGGAGTTTCCAAAAACTTTAAAGAGATTAATGTGGGAAAAACATACCAAGTCAAGTTAAAATGAGTTTCATACTGTCTACTTCTGTTATTAGTAGCACAGCTCAGTGAAACATTTGCATTCTAGTTCCTACCCAGGCAGGGAGCCTGGAGAGCTGAAGCTGTGAAGACGAGACTGTTCTTGTGCTACTTTCTGCCTGATGTGAGAGTCAGGTGAAAGACTGATTTACAAGGTATGAAGATCAAGGACCAACAGATCATCATGTAGTCCCGCACTATATGGCCAGAGTCCCATTTGATGGATGGAAGGTGTTCGTGTAATGTCCATGGAAGTCTTCAGACCCAACTCAGAACTTCGCTCAAGATTTAGATATTATTGCTGCTCAGACATGAAAGTATGGAATAAAATATCTTCTATTGTAAGAAGTAGAGTTTTTCTCCAAAGCAGCAGGTAGTGACTTAAAGTATTTAATTAAACACTTTAATTAAAAATTAAAATACGTGCTACAGGAGTTCTGTTATTTTCAGTTTATGAAAGGCCTAATGCAATAAAAGAGGGAATACATGGACTTGGTGGAACACATATTTGTCATTTGTTGTCACATCACTGAAATGGGAACAAATTAGATTTCCAGCTGAGAAGGACAAAGGCTCCAGGAACAGATGGGTGGGTGGAGGAAGACAGAAGAGTAATGAAAAAAGCACAGAGCAAAAAGTGGGACAGCAGTAGTCAATGAGGTGTCATGTGCCAAAACAAGTCAAAGGAGGAGGTCTTGCACTTAATGAAGAGCCGGTCATGTCATATGCTAGTTAATGTCACTTAATTTGACTGAGATGGGTAAGAGGTCAACAAACAACATTGACAGAGATTCACAGGTTCTAGTTCCTGTTAGGAGGCAGTAACGCGGCAGTGCAGAAGAGATCACTTCTTGAAGCTGCCAGAAGCAGAGGAAGAGGAAATGGATATGTCCTCGTCCTCTCTGAAAGACAGAGAGGCCTTTTGGAAGTGTAGGTGCACTTGTGCACTTGCACATCCATCCTAGCAGTAGCTGATCTCAAGGAAGGGGCTTTGCAGACTGGTCTCCAGCCCCTAGCTGGCTGGCTCATCCTGAAGAGTCACAGTCTGAACACGAGTGAACAATACGATGCTGTTACATTAGCAGAAGTGCTGTATGTCAGGTCTGAGCAACAGTCCTCTCCGCTCCGCAGGTGTACTCTGTCTCCTTTGAACTTTATTGTTTCGAGAGAAATAGAGACAAACTGGCAAGTTCAGAAGGGAAGAACAAAAGTCTGGAAGAATGTTTCCCTGAGACAGGCTCAAAACATAAGTTTGCTTAGTCTAGCGAAGAGAAGACTGAAAACAGATGTTGTGGTCCCTACATGGAGGAGAAATGTTTTAAAGATAGGTTGTTTTTCTTCTATTCCATGCTATTGCCAAGGCACCCCATCCCCTTCTTGGAATCCCCAACATAAGAAGGACGTGGAACTGTTGGAACATGTCCAGAGGAGGCTACAGAGATGATCAAAGGGCTGGAGCACCTCTGCTATGAGGACAGGCTGAAAGAGTTGGTATTGTTCAGCCTGGGGAAGAGAAGGTTCCGGGGAGACCTTATAGTGACCTACCAGTACCTGAAGGAGGCCTAAAAGAAAGCTGGGGAGGCACTGTTTACAAGGTTGTGGAGTGACAGCACGAGGGAGAATGTCTTTAAATTGAAAGGGGGAAGATTTAGACTAGATGTTAGGAAGAAACTCTTTGTGATGAGGGTGGTGAGGCACTGGCCCAGGTTGCCCAGGGAAACTGTGGGTGCCCCATCACTGGGGGTGTTCAAGGCCAGGTTGGATGGGGTGGTGAGTAGCCTGCTCTGGTGGGACATGTCCATGGATGATCTTTAAGGTTGCTTCCGACCCAAGTCATTCTATGATTCTGTCTTTCTCCTAAGTAAACTTTGAATAACTGAAATATTGCATCTCCACACCCCCACCACCCCCCCCCCCCAATATGTTCTTCTTCTGATCAGCCTCTAACAACGGAGACCCTCAAGAATCCATCTACTGTAAGCTACTGCTCACTAAGGAGAATTTTGCATCCTCCGTTCCTGTAGATGTTAAACCTTAAAATTATTTACCAGTGTAATATTATTTTTAGTAATATTCTAAGTACTTCTAAACAAAAATGATACAAAGAAGAAAGACTTCACGTAACTTGTCACAAGCAGTTTGACAAAATTCACAGTTAAGATGTTGCTATTTCCATCAGCTTTCTGTGTTTCTTTATTTGAAGCAGTGTTATGGAATTGTATCCATGAAACACCGTTAAAAGGGGATGTTAATGAGAAGATCACCAGAACATTTGAGTCATGGCTAAATAAGAAACTGAGAACATACTTTTCAAATAAAGTAAATTTTACTGGAAATGTGTGGAATTAAGTCATAACTGCAATGAAAAATATGTTCAAAGGAAACAAAACCCTAGAATGCAACATCTGCTCTTCCTATGCTTCCTGCCACTCCCCCCCAGGTTGTCTGATGGAGCCTGTGGACGAGAAGCTAATGGAAGAACTTTTTGTCCTTTGGTGTTTGGAGAGTGTTTTCAGTGCTACAGAGTGTGATGGATATTGCTTGAAGTAAGAAATTGAATTTAGAAAATCGATGGTTAGGGACTGTACCAAAAGAGTGACTCAGAAACTAATTCCTTGCTTCTAATCACAGTGTGTAGGAAATGCCTCCATGTGCCATGTCATGGCTTAGTGTGGAGGACTCTGCCTACAGAGAATATGAATGAACAATTTAGCCTCCATGATGTGCCAATCACTTCTTTTTCTGCTGAGAGTAGCAGGAAGGATATCTGATCAGGCTAATCATTTTTTTTGGGCTAATTATTTTTTAAATTTCATAAGTTATGACATTTAACTTTTCATTGTATAGGTATTAATATAATAATATTTAATAATAATATTTAATAATTATAATAATAATTAATATATCTGTGATCTCTTTTTACAGGCACAGAAAAGACTGTTCTCAGGGGAAAAAACGTAAGTGACATTTAAAGGCAAAAAGAGGTATTCAGAGACTGGAATTCCATCATCACAAAAATATCTGAAATAAACTATGGTCTTAGACTTCAAATTCTGAGATACACACTAAAATGAACCATCAAAGCTTTTTGTTAGGGAAAGAAAGGTTACCACAAAAGTATTTGGGCTTTCAGAAAATCCCACATATGGGGAAAAACGTTCTATGTAGTAGACTATCTTGATGATGCTCAGTTATAGTAAAAGCTAACTTAAATTTATGCAGAAAAGGCAAGGCTGGATCCAAGAGCCAGAACTTTGGGTGAATGTTGTATCGATTGGATATTTAATTTTAGTTCATTGCAATAGTTGAAGTTGTCATGAAGGACAGCTAAGGACATACATTATTAATTTTTTCAGTGTATCGCCCTTCCTGCTCAATATATGCGATTGTGAACATTTTAAATGACTGCTGTCTTCTTTGCCTCAGTCTTTAATAGTAAGGTAAGACGTTCTCAGGGTACTCAGCCTCGTGAGCCAGGAGACAGGGAGGGAGAGCAGAACAAAGCTCCAGTGATCTAGGAGGAAATGGTTAGAGACCTGCTCAGTCAACTAGACATTCACAAGTCTATGGGGCCAGATGCAATCCACACAAGAGTATTAAGGGAGCTGCTAAAGGTGCTCATCAGACACCTTTCCAACATCTGCCAGCAGTGGAGGCAGACCGGGGAAGTTTCACTTGATGGGAAAATGTTATGACCCTGTATGAGAAGAGCGGGAGGGAGGAACCAGGGAACTCCAGGCCTGTCAGTCTGACCTCAGTGCCAGGGAAAGTCATGGAACAGGTCATCTTGAGTGCTATCACACAGCACATGCAAGAGAACCAGGTGATCAGGCGCAGTCAGCATGGGTTTATGAAAGGCAGGTTCTGCCAAACCAACCCGATTGCCTTCTATGACGAGATTACCTGCTTAATGGATGAGGGAAAGGCTGTGGATGTTGTGTACTTGGACTTTAGTAACGCCTTTGACGCTGCTTCTCATAGAATTTGGCTTGAGAAACTGTCTACTACTGGCCTGGACAGGAGTATCCTCTGCCGGCTTAAAAACTGACCCAGTCGCCAGGCCCAAAGAGTGGTGGTAAATAGAGTTAAATCCAGTTGGAGGCTTGTCACAAGTGGTGTCCCCCAGGGCTCAGTGCTGGGTCCAATCCTGTTCAATATCTTTATCACTGACCTGGGTGAATGGATTGAATGTACCCTTAGTAAGTTCATGGATGACACTAAGCTGGGTGGAAGCGTCAAAATGCTGGAGGGTAGGGAGGCTCTGCAAAGGGATCTGAACAGGCTGGACTGATGGGCTGAGACCAATGGCAGAGCCCTGCACTTGGGACACAAAACCCCATGCAGTGCTACAGGCTTGGGGAAGAGCAGCTGGAAAGCCGCCTGGAGTAGAATGACCTGGGGATGTTGGTCAACAGCCAGCAGAATATGAGTCAGCAGTGTGCCCAGGTGGTCAAGAAGGCAAATAGCATCTTTGCCTGTCTCAGAAACAGTGTGGCCAACAGGACCAGAGAAGTGATTCTCCTGCTGTACTCAGCACTGGTAAGGCTGTGCCTCAAACCCTGTGTTCGCCTTTGGGCCCCTTGCTACACGAAAGACATTGAGGTCCTGAAGCACATCCAGAGAAGGGCAACAAAGCTGATGAAGGGCCAGGAGAACAAGTCTTACGAGGAGTGCATGAGGTATCTGGGGTTGTTGAGCCTAGAGAAGAGGAGGCTGAGGGGAGACCGTATCGCTGTCTACAACTATCTGAAAGGAGGCTGTAGTGAGTTGGGTGCAGGTCTCTTCTCCCAAGTGACAGGCAATTGGACAGGAGGAAATGGCCTCAAGCTCCACCAGGGGAGGTTTAGGCTGGACATTAAGAAAAAATTTTTCACAGAAAGGGTCATTGGGCACTGGAACAGGCTGCCCAGGGAGGTGATTGAGTTCCTGGAGGTATTTAAAAGGCAGGTAGATGAGGTGCTCAGGCATTTGGTTTCTTAGGGGACAAGTATGGTTGGACTCCATGATCTCAAAGGTTTTTTCCAACCAAGTGATTCTATGATTCCATGATCTCTTCTGGAAGAAGCAGGAAATTGCCTGGTAGATTTGGCAGACTCCTTGGCACCGTGAATACTACTGGACCACATACCATAGTTGCTATACGTGAAGCCATAATAGACATAGAAACAAAATAAATCTGTCCTCCTCCTTTACCTGAAATATCAGTTAATTTTCTTATTCTTCTAAAAAGACAGCTATTTTCTTTTAATCTTAAGGCCGCAAAGTTGAAAACTATCAAAAGCCAATGATTATACTCTGTTTTCCCAGCATGTTCAAGTCTGAATCAGGATTTCTGTTATTTTCACAGGTGAAATGGCAGCTTGCTTTATTTTTTATATAATATCAAGTGTTGTTAATTTCTGAGTCTGCATTTTTAAGCATGCTTTACTGAGCTTCCATGAAGTATGCAGCTTTGTTCTACCAGCCTGGGAGAGATTAATACAGCAGAAAACTGCACAAAAAGATTTATATTCTCAAAGATGAGATTCCCATATCTGCATCATTTTGTAAGAGGAGCTGATAGCACTTTTCTTGATGTGGGCTCGAAGAAATCCACTAGACCTTGAATCCAAATGATTTATTTTGAATCTTGGATGTAAATGGGTGACTATCACACAATTTGGTTCTCAAATTAGCTGGGAGTTTGAAAAATTAGTAAAAGGTCTACAGTGAACAGGGTGTATTCAATGTACATCAAACATCACAAAACCAAGACACTTTACAGAAAGGTGAGTGCTGCATGAGAAGTTAGATGAGTTTCCCTAGAGCAGCTAGTGAAAGTAAATGGTGTAGGTGTGTTACAGATTGTGAAATATTTTCCTTAAAATATCATATCTTTCTCTTCCTCAATCGTACTCTTTGTTATGCTGGTTTTTTTTCTCCCTTTTAATATTCTGATTAGCTTTTTTAAAAATCTCTTTTCTTAAATGTTAATTATTTTACATTTTAGTATTCATTCTGATTTCATTTTCATTTTGTTTTCATTTTTATTGTATTTTGATTTTTTCAGCTTTCCTAAATGAAACATAAGCCAAACGATGTTGCAATACCAGTCAAACTTTCCAATCACATTTTTTTCCAACAAACTTCAAATGAAGCAGAAATATCCATTCACTTACATGGTGATAACCATTACGGTACACTGAAATCAAATTGCACTGACTTAGAGTCCAGTTAAATTAGGTCACACGTCTTTAATTACGCTGCTTAAAGAGTGAATCCAGTAAAAGGAACTTATTCTTGTATTTTATGCCATAAATTCTGTTATCTAAAGGCAAGAAGGGTGAGCCGGGCATCATGTGGAGTCGTTTCTCACCAGCACTGCGTGTTTTGCTACTGCCATCTGCTGGAAAAAGGGACAGTTCCCCCTTAGTTCTCCCGATTGCATTTGAAGTTTCAGTCACCTCTTTAACAGTATCAGTACAAGGTCTTGTTCATTTGAGGATTAGATAATCTATCTGTAAGTTTTGCAATGTAGTCTTTTAGCTAGTTGTAATTCATTCACACAAAGAGACTTTAGAAGATATAGCAAACCCAAAAATTAGTATTTAAAAATAATCATCCTTTTTATCATTAAACATTGTATTGCTATAGAACATCTTATATTATTAAATGTAGCTGTTTAAGAAATATTTTTTCTAATATTTATGCTGCTCATAGTCTCCTTTTAGACAACAAGTAAATTATTCAGGTCTAGACCTGATTCTTTAAGTTCATATTTACTACACCTTTGCATTTTAATATCTTAAAAAATACAAATATTTGCAATTTTGTTAAGGTCCTACATTTGTGATCAAGTAATGTGGTGATGTTCTCTCATCCATTCTCCACCACTGCATTACCAGTATTTTAAAGCTATGCAAACCTGCATAATTTACCTGCACTTTTTCTTACAGTCTACAGAGTCTGAGGTAAAACTAAGCACACTGTAGCTGACTGAAATGCTTTAAAATCCCGACTCATTGCTGCAGATGAAGAAGCGACTGTTACAACAAGCAGAAGCAGTGGGTGCTCTGCAGGTGGCAGAGGTCCAAGCCAAGCATGACCCCTGATTTTAGACTCTTCCAAGTAAGGATGCTGTGCCAAGATTTCCAAAAACATGAAACCTTGTCATAAACATCTTTCTTACATTAGGCTGCTGTACCACTTCACCAAATGCAGTAAGGGCCTTGAGACAGACCCCTCAGGGAGCCCATACAAGAATGTGCTGAGAAAAAGTAACCTTGCTAAAAGAAGATTTTATTTATTATGTAAAAGCAACAGCAAGGAGAGAAGGAGAGGTGTGGAAGCATGGCTACGAGGGCAGGGGCACATGGACATTCAGGAGCTGGGCTGAGCTGTCAAGGACAGACCGACCTTGACAAGAGCTTTTGCACAAAAACAGGACGTTGTGGTTAGGAGGAATGAGGAAGTAAGCTCGGTAAGTCGGGAATTCTTGGAACTGTAACTTTTGTTGTGATCCAATCAGGTATCGATAATCATGAATATTGATGAGCAGCCACAATATAATGCGTGCCTTCTGATGAATAAACGAAGCTTGCCTATCAACCATATTAGCTGTGCGAGTCTTTCCTCCAGCAAGGAATAGCGACATCTGGTGACCCCGGTGTGATAGCGCTCGACGTGACACCGCTCAGCTACGCTTGCTGTGAGTCCGGGAAAGCGCTAGTTGCAGCCGCTAGGAGATAACAAGGACGAACTAGCAACAAGTCCTCGCATCTGGATCGACCCTACAGAGGGGATCTCGCCGCCCAGAGCTGCCGCCCGCCGTCAAAGCAACAGGAGTTGCCGGTAAGGCTGCCAAAAAGCTCGAGGTCGATATAGAAATTAGAGATGGAAAGGCAGGCAGCATATGATTTGTTAGTGTGCTTTTTAGAAAAGCGAAAAGTACAGGATTTAGACCTGAAAAAGGAGGTGATCAAATTATTAATGTATGGAACAGCTAAGATGCATTTTAGCGATCCCAACACAGTTTTTTGCATTGAGGAATGGAGCGCTCTAGGGGACACATTGTGGGCAGCTGTTATTGATGACGATAAGACAGCCAAAAAGTTGTCCCGTCCCTGGCGAGCAGTCATAAACTGCCTCAAACAGCACCAGGCAGAACAAAAGATTGCCCAGCAAGCTAACCAATACTTAAATCCAAAAAGTCCATCAACCGCATCAGAGTCATTGTCAGGAAAACCCCCAAACCCCTCTGATGGTATAATTCAGTTAGGAAGGCAACAAATCACTCTGCCCCCTTCTCCTGTGAATGTCGTAATCCCCTCGGCTCCTCTACTCCCGGAGCCCTTATCCCCTAGGGACAACAACCCTTCCCTAGGCCCAGCTACCTCAGCTCCGGAGGAGAAGTCCAAACTAGAAGGAGAGGCAGCAAAATACCATAGTGAGGGGGAGGTGGAAGTGCCCCGTGTTAGCAGCCCTACGCCAAGGCGTAGAGAACCCAATATTAATGCACAAAAATGGAAACAAATTTTACGAGATGCAGTAGATGACGGAGACTTTGAGGCTGCTAGTATTTTGGCAGAGGCGGTCGGTCAAGCCTTCCCTGTCACATGCGTTCAGCAGCCTCAAGGGCTCGTGGGTACCGTAATCTCCCTGGATTGGAAACTTATCGCTCAACTAAGAGCTACAATAAATGAGACAGGGATTCATGGAGAACCCGCTAAACAAATGCTGAACTATATTTGGAGCCAGAATATTCTCTTACAAAATGGTATTCGAACTATTACGAAAATGATCCTTAATCACAACAGTTGTTGTGGCAGGCTCACTGGCATGAGCTATGCGTTGCCAGCGCTAACACACAGCATGATCAGGGCCATCCACTCAACAAGGTTACGTATGAGGAACTCATGGGAGTAGGGCCGTTTTCTAACTCAGATCACCAAGCGACGCGGGGGCCCGCTAAGCTAAGGGAAGCGATGAGGTTAACTTCAGAAGCCCTCGGGAGAGTCAAGGTCTCAACGGGTATGCCCACATACATGGGGATTAGGCAAGGCAGAGATGAACCTTTCGCCAGTTTTGTCGACAAAGTTTCAGCCGCTATTGACCAGGAGGTAGATGTCCAAGACTGGATGAAAGGGGGTCTTTTAAGGCAATGTATACTGCAAAACTGTAATTCAACCACGCACTCAGTTTTAGTCACCCTCCCTGGGGATGCCTCAATTGAAGTGATGCTTGATCGAATGAGCAGGGTACCCGTGGGACCACAAACCGTGTTGGTAGAAGCAGTTAAAGAAATAGGGAGGGCAATAGTTAGTAGTCAGGAACAAGTATTGGCAGCCTTGGCACCACTCCGGCAGTCAACCCTCATACCTCGACAAAGACCAGGAGGCGGTCCGTTAAAGTGCTTTCGTTGCGGACGATCCGGTCACATTCGAAGGATGTGCCGCCAACCAACCGTCTGGTGTCCTAGCTGCCGATCGGACACCCACAGCGGAACCGCATGTCATTGCCAAGCGGGAAACGGACGCCCGAGCGCCCAGAGCCGCCACGCGCAGACACCAAGTGCGACTCCCGCAACCTTGATGGTCAGCTCCTCCAACCTTCCTCCCAGCTCCGTCCCTACACCAGCGGATCAGCAGGGCTGGACCTGGCAGCCGCAGTAACTGTCACTCTGATGGACACCCGTTCTACCCGGATTCCCACGTGAATACAGGGACCTGTTAAAATTCATGGTCATCCGGTATCTGCGTTATGGATAGGACGATCTTCGTCTTTTATGAAGGGACTAGAAGTGGCAGTAGGCCTCATTGATCTGGAGTATACGGGAGAAATAGAAATTATGGCAAAAACGGACTTTCCACTGATAATAATAGCAGAAGGAAGCTGCATCGCCCAGCTCGTACCCTTGCCACCCTTCGTTCCTGCCCCACAAGAATCAGTAAAAATAAGAGGAGATCAGGGATTTGGTTCTACAGGAGGCCTAGCCCTACTAACATTGGGGCTAGGAGATCGCCCCATGACAACCATTACAGTAACACTCAACAAGGAAACAATTTGTTTAAGGGCTTTATTGGACACGGGAGCAGATATGAGCATTATAGCCTCGCACGCATGGCCGCACAACTGGCCTCTCAAGGAAGCCCACAGTACAATTGAAGGAGTAGGTGGACTCAATGCTGCTCGGAAGAGCTTACCTGTAAAAATCACATTAGAGGGATGCTCGGTAACCTTACCTGTATCAGTTATTAACCTTCCACTGAACATAAGTGCCTTGTTGGGCTGAGATGTGTTGTCACAGTTGGGACTAATGCTCACAGATATGCGCCAAAATTTTTAATTTCGGCCACTGACAGGACTTTGCCAATCCAGTTGACATGGACAGTAGACAGCTCAGTATGGGTCGAGCAGTGGCCGTTGAAAAAGGAAAGTCTACAACAAGCCCATGCATTGGTCTATGAGCAGTTACAACAAGGACATTTAAAACCCTCAACTAGTCCATGGAATATGCCTATTTTCGTGATAAAGTCTGGTAAATACCGTCTTTTACACTATCTGTATGCAGTTAACGCCCAAATGCAAGAAATGGGGGCCCTTCAGCCTGGAATGCCTAGCGCCTCTATGATCCCGCAAGGATGGCACCTACTCATCATTGATCTCAAAGACTGCTTTTTCACCATTCAATTACATCCTGTGGACACACAGCGGTTTACCTTCTCCTTGCCAGCGATTAGCAAAGAAAGACCGGTGCAGCGTTACGAATGGACAGTATTACCCCAGGGAATGCAGAACTCGCCCACTATATGTCAGCTGTATGTGGACTCTGCGCTTGTACCGCTGCATAAGGAGTGGCCTGAAACAATCATATACCATTATGTGGATGATCACCAAAAGTCTGTTTGTATTAAACCACTTATGTTTTTTTAGACAGTCACAGTTGCCACCAGCTATACGACACCATTGCATAGCATTGGAAGAAACCCAACAGACACGAATGTCGGTCATGTACCGCGACCCAAGAACAGGAACGTGGCAAGGACCGGCTGAGGTCCAATACTTGGGCCGAGGTCACATGTGTGTGCTTACCTCTACAGGCTCTCTTTGGGTCCCGAGTCGATAGACTAAACCAGTGAATGGACCCTGAGGAATGGCAGCGGAAGAGACTTGTCTGTCTGATACGGGCACCACTGCAGGAACTCAACCAGGTGCTGAATAAGCAATATACGGCAGAAAATAGAGATCAGGTTGTTTCCATAATCGTCAAATTAACCCATACCACTAGGCACCTGGCGGTCAGTTGCGTCTGCTATAAGTGTCATAAGCGCGGGAGTAAGGCTTGGATAAAAATATTGTGTGGAGGTTGTAGAAAGCAATGGTGGGTCTTCCAACAAAGGTTGCAGACACTATGGTGTGCCAATTGTGTTTTTAAGTGGTATCGCGCCACGTCACAAAGGGGACTTCAAGAATTTACAGGGTGTCCGGGTTGAGAAGGACTTGAGCTAATAGAAGATTTAGGGGCGCGAGAAAACTTACAGTTGGCTTGGTCATTATATTGGGAGAGCAAGAGAGTTATCGCCCAGCATGACGCTGTTATTTTGGATAGTGTCTGTAAGACGGGCATTGGGATTCCAAGTCTGTGGCAGGTGGACCCTAGGAATTGGGATGACCTTTGCCGTCTTCATGCTCGCGGGACAGTGCGTAACAGCCATTCACAGGATTGATAGCTGCCAGAATATGTGGGTCACCTGAGCCAACCAGATAGGCCAGGAAAGCTTTTGTTTATCTATGAGTACCCCCAGTGATCCCTTTAAGACACGTCTAGTTAGAGTACCGTGAGACAACAGTCATAATGCAACTGAATTTGGGGCCTGGACAAGCGGGTGGAAAACCCCGCAGGCCGCCAATGAGATGTTATGTGAGCTTCTGACCAGTTCTCCTGTTACAGGAACGGTTAATCTTTGTGGTAATAGCACCGGGAAGTTCTTCATAAATAATCTCATTGGGGCGCAGGCATAGTATATAGCTCAAGGCTTGAATACAACAGGCTCCGAGCCTGAAGAATTGGACTTATTAGGCTCTGCCCCCGGCAATTATTGTTTACAGTTTGGTTTTGCAGGCTTAGGAGTAAATATTGTTGAAAAACGAAAACAATATTATCGCACAAGCGGAACGATCATATCCCGTACCAACCCTATATATAGGGACGAAACTATATATTGTGGGAATTGGAGCAAGCCCGTTAACTCCAGTGATCTTCCCAGACGACTACCTCCTGGAATATTTTTAATCTGTGGAGACGGCGCATGGCAGGGAATTCCCTCCCGAGCTGCAGGAGGTCCTTGTTATTTTGGCCGACTTACCATGTTTACCCTCTCTATTCAGCAGTTATTAAAAGCTAGGGGAATGGCTCCAAAGTCCCGACAAAAGCAGGGGGCAAAATGGCTGACCCCAAGATGCAACGACCAAGTTGCGCTATGGCAACCTCCCTCAATTATTACAGCATCTATATTTGCGTCAGAGGTTGCCTCAGCTCAGGCTGTCATGCAGCTAAGACGTCTAGCTTGTTGGACCGGTAAACAGATTAATATAACCTCGCAAGTAATATTTGAGTTACTTTTGGATGTTGGTAACATCCGACATGCAGTATTGCAGAATCGTGCAGCAATCGACTTTTTGCTATTAGCTCACGGGCATAGTTGTGAAGATTTCGAAGGTATGTACTGCATAAACCTATCTGATCATTCTGCTTCTATCCATGCACACTTAAAAGAGCTTGAAAGCAATATGAGGAAACTTAGAGTGGTTAGCAACCCATTTGACGACTAGTTGCAATCCTTGAGAATCTCAAGATAGATCCGGGAAATAGTTTGTGTTAGAATTATATTGATTGTTATCTTTTCTGTGTTACTATTGTTACCCTGTTTGTTAAATTGTATACAACGTATGTTAGACAAGGCAATGCAGTCGGTGTGGCCAGTACAAAAAGAAAAAGGGGGAATTGTGGAAGCATGGCTACGAGGGCAGGGGCACATGGACATTCAGGAGCTGGGCTGAGCTGTCAAGGACAGACCGACCTTGACAAGAGCTTTTGCACAAAAACAGGACGTTGTGGTTAGGAGGAATGAGGAAGTAAGCTCGGTAAGTCGGGAATTCTTGCAACTGTAACTTTTGTTGTGAACCAATCAGGTATCGATAATCATGAATATTGATGAGCACCCACACTATAATGCGTGCTTTCTGATGAATAAATGAAGCTTGCCTATCAACCATATTAGCTGTGCGAGTCTTCCCTCCAGCAAGGAATAGCGACAGAGAGGAAGGTTACAAAGCAAAAAACCTGTGCCTGAGTATCACACTATTTTATTACAGACACCAGTACCCTTCAGCCCCCTAACCTCCACCAAACCTCCCCTCTGGACAGGGACAAGCAAAGTGGGCATACTCCATTGTCCAGATCTGATAGGATCTCCTCAGATCCTGGGAAGTCATAAAATCATAAGCGTTGGAAAAGACCTCCAAGATCATCCAGTGCAATCATCCAGCTGACATCATCATGCCTACAAAACCATGCCCTGAAATACATTTTTTTAACACCTCTAAGGAAGGAGACTCCATCACTTCCCTGGGCAGCCTGATCCACTGCTTCACCACTCTTCTAGTGAAGAAATTTTTCCTAATATCCAATCTAAATCTCCCCTGGTGCAACTTGAGGCCATATCCTGTCATCCTGCCACTTGTAACTTGGAAGAAGAGATCATAGAATCATAGAATAACCAGGTTGGAAGAGACCCACTGGATCATCGAGTCCAACCATTCCTATCAAACGCTAAGCCATGCCCCTTAGCACCTCGTCCACCCATGCCTTAAACACCTCCAGGGAAGGTGAATCAACCACCTCCCTGGGCAGCCTGTTCCAGTGCCCAATGACCGTTTCCATGAAAAATTTTTTCTGATGTCAAGCCTGAACCTCCCCTGGTGGAGCTTGAGGCCATTCCCTCTTGTCCTGTCCCCTGTCACCTGGGAGAAGAGGCCAGCTCCCTCCTCTCCACAACCTCTTTTCAGGCAGTTGAAGAGAGCAATAAGGTCTCCCCTCAGCCTCCTCTTCCCAAGGCTGAACCCCAGCTCTCCCCTTGTAGAGCCTCTCTACCCTCCAGTAGATCAACACTTCCACCCAGCTTAGTGTCATCTGCAAACTTGCTAAGGGTGTACTCAATGCCTTCATCCAGGTCATTGATAAAGACATTGAAAAGAGCTGGACCCAGCACTCAGTCCTGGGGACACCACTTGTAACTGGCCTCCAACTGGAATTAACTCCATTTCCCACCACTCTCTGGGCCTGGCCATCCAACCAGTTTTCCACCCAGGAGAGTGTGTGCCTGTCCAGGCCAGAGGCTGACAGTTTTCTAAGCAAAATGGTGTGAGAAACTGTGTCAAAGGCTTTCCTGAAGTCTGGGAAGATACATCCACAGCCTTTCCCTCATTCAGTAGTCGTGTCACTTCGTCATAGAAGGCGATCAGGTTTGTTTGGCAAGACCTGCCTTTCATGAACCCGTGTTGACTGGGCCTGATCACTCAGTTTTCTTGCATGTGCTGTATGATAGCACTCAAGATTGCCTGTTCCATGACTTTTCCCTGGCACTGAGGTCTGACTGACAGGCCTGTAGTTCCCTGGACCCTCCCTCTGAAAAAATTTTAAATGATCTCTCCACTTGTCCCATTACACCGTGGCCTGTCGCCCCCATGCACTGCAGACTTGTTGCTGGGCCCCACCTGCTCCAGCTTTTGGTCTACACTAAGTGATGCTGCTGCCTCTCTCTAGGTCCATCAGCCAATACCAGCTGATGCAGCACACACACTGCAGCCTTGAACCCATGGGTGTCAATCTGGCTGGCTTTGCCTCCCCTGCCTGGCTAGGATTACAGTAGTGTGCCACTGCACCCGGCAAGTACAAATCAGACATTGGTCAATCTCAATTTTATTTTATTTTATTTTGTTTTAGTCTGCTTTGCAAAGAGTACTCCCATTACTTGATTCATCCTTCATAGTATAATAGAATATCCTGAGCTGGAAGGGACCCACAAGGATCATCAGGTCCAACTCCTGTCCCTGCATAAAACACCAAAATTCACACTACATATCCGAAAGCATTGTCCAAACGCTTCTGATACATTGTCAGGCTTGCTGCCATGACTCTTTCTCTGGGGAGCTGTTCCAGTGCCCCATCACTCTCTGGGTGAAGAACCTTTTTCTGATATCCAACTTAAACCTTCCCTCACACATCTTCCTGCCATTCCCTTGGGTTCTATCATTGGTCACTCAAGAGAAGAGATCACAGAATCACAGAATCACTAGCTTGGAGAAGACCACCTTTATCATTGAGTCCAACCATTCCTATCAAACACTATACCATGCCCCTTAGCACCTCGTCCACCCGTGCCTTAAACACCTCCAGGGAAGGTGACTCAACCACCTCCCTGGGCAGCCTTTGCCAGTGTCCAATGACCCTTTCTGTGAAAAGAATTTTCCTAATGTTCAGCCTGAACCTCCCCTGGTGGAGCTTGAGGCCATTCCCCCTTGTCCTGTCCCCTGTTACTTGGGAGAAGAGGCCAGATCTCTCCTCTCTACAACCTCCTTTCAGGTAGTTGTAGAGAGCAATGAGGTCTCTGCTCAGCCTCCTCTTCTCCAGGCTAAACACCCCCAGCTCTCTCAGCCGTTCCTCATAAGGCCTGTTCTCCAGCCCCTTCACCAGCTTTGTTGCTTTTCTCTGGACTCGCTCCAGAGCCTCAACATCCTTCTTGTGGTGAGGGGCCTAGATTCTTGAGGGACTCCGTTGTTAGATGTGATCAGAGGAAAAACACATTCTGCTGAGGAGATACAATGTTTCATTTATTCACAGTTTACCTACAAGGATCACAGAACCATAGAAACATAGAAGGTTTTGGAATGATCTTATAGATTACCCATTTCCAACCCCCTGACAGGGACATGGACACCTCCCACCAGACCAGGCTGCTCATGATGCCACCCAACCTGGCCTTGAACACCTCCAGGGATGGGGCAGCCACAAATTCCCCAGGCAACCTCTGCCAGTTCCTCACCACCCTCAGCATGAAGAATTTCTTCCTAGTATCTAATTTAAATCTTTCCCCTTCCAATTTAAAGCCATTCCCCCTCATCGTATTACTCCATGCCCTTGTGAAAAGCCCTTTCCCAGCTTTCCGTAGCTCCTTTAGGTACTAGAAGGCCACTATAAAGTTTCCCTGGAGACTTCTCTGAAGCAATTTAAAAGACAGGTAGAATTGGTGCTCAGGGATATGGTTTAGTGGTGGACGGGTGTGGCTGGACTTGATGATCTTAAAGTCCTTTTCCGACTAAATGATTCTGTAATACTGTGACTCTGGGGGTAAAGGGATCAGGACTCTGCAGCCACCCTCACAGGTGCTGGCAGGCGCTTGTGCAGCTGCCCTGAACCCTGCGCCCGGCCCGGCCCAGCCCAGCCGCCCGCCCCCGCCCCGCCCCGGTTGCATCAGCCGCCGCTCCCCTTTGCGCCTGCGCGGCTGCTCTCCGCGTGTGGCCATGGCGGGCGCTGGCGAGCAGGTGGGGCCTGGGCTCCGCGCGGCGACCGCAGGGGCGGCCCTGCCGCCGTGGTGGGGGGAGCGGGGCTCGCCCGGCTGCGGGGCAGCGGGAAGAGGGGAGGGAGCGAGCGAGCGAGCGAGTTCGGGGGGAGGAGGGGATTTACCCGGAGGTGAAACAAGGAGGGATCTCGGTGGCGGGGGGACACGGGTCTGTTCTGGAGCGGGTCCAGAGGGGGACACGATGATGATGCGAGGGCTGGAGCAGCTCTGCTCTGAGGACAGGCTGAGAGAGCTGGGGATGCTCAGCCTGGAGAAGAGAAGGGTTTGGGGAGACTTTAGAGCTCCTTCCAATACCTGAAGGGGCTGCAGGAAGGGTGGGGAGGGTTTTTTTACAAGGACGTGTAGTGCTAGGACAAAGGGGATGTCTTTACATTGAGAGGGGGAAGACTGAGATTAGACATTAGGAAGAAAGTCTTCGCAACGAGGGTGGTGAGGCACTGGCACAGGCTGCCCGGGGAAGCTGTGGAGACCCCATTCCCGGAGGTGTTCAGGGCCAGGCTGGTTGGGGCTTAGGCAGCCTGGTGTGGGGTGTCCCTGCCCCAGGCAGAGGGGATGGAACCGGCTGATCTCTGAGGTCCTTTCTGACCCGGACCTGGAGAGGGGGGCGGTTACAGCGCCGTCTGTGTGAGGCAGTGAGGAAATGGTGCTTCCCTCCCACCTCAGGTAGACGCTGGGGAGGAAAAAAAGGCAGACTGTGGGAAGAAGAAACCGAAGGAAGGAGCCAGCGATGGAGGGCGAATGGAGGTAAGCTGCTGCAGGGCTGACTGATGCGGTGCTCTGGTTGCTGCCTCGTCTGCTGTGCAGTTCATCCCCCTAAAGTGTCTTGTTTGTTACTCCTATTGTTTTACTCAAGTTTTATGTGAAGCGTCTTTGTTGCTTTTTGCACGAAGTTATATTGGTGTAATGGGAGAGCGTCTCTGATTTCTCTTGTTACTCTTTCCACCCTGCCTCTGCACCAGGAGGTGGGCAGCAGGTCTCTGGCATGGGGGAAGCCTGCTTACCTGCTCTGCCTGTCTGCCCTCCTGGTGGGTAAACACAGATCCCTCTGGCTGAACAAGGGGAGGGCTGGCTTCTGGCCGGCACTGACCCTGAGCCAGCTGCAGAGCTGTACAACCTTAGTTGTACCCAACCTGATAGTCCTGCTGACGTGTAGGCTTGAGTCAGCTCCTGTCTGAGTGGCTCAGAGTAGAAGCGTTCCTTCTTTTCTTTTGACCTAGTAAGAAAAATTTGGGTTTATGTTGAACTTCTACAGTCTTTTAAAAATTATTTCTGTTGTTGTGTAGCTTATTGAAACGGATGTTTGATAAGCTGTTTAACAGCTTATTAGCAGATGTGTAGTTTATTGAGTAGGTGTACAGTAGTACTTTGCAAGGTAATAATTTTTATTAAACTTAGTTCTTATGTGTATATAATTCATCTGTAGTAACAATGATTATTTGTTACTTAAAGCACATATATAGATATGGTCACAAAGCTGCACGTGAATAGTATATCCATTCTGTTTGTATTCTTAACCTAATGTGATACTAGATTACTCTAATAATCCATTGATTCTTTCCTTTTTCTTCCTTCGTTGTATATAGCTGAATCCCTGGCCTGCATTTATCAATGAGCGTTTAGAGATGTACAATAAACTTAAAGCTGAACATGATGCCCTTCTTGCAGAAAGAGCTACAAATGATAGTAAACCCATTAAAGTCACATTGCCTGATGGCAAGCAGGTTGATGCTGAATCCTGGAAGACTACTCCTTATCAAATTGCTTGTGGAATTAGGTATGATTCTACCCTGTATTACACTCAGTCATTTCCAGACAGCTCTGTATCTGCTGGTTGTGGCTATGAGGGTACAGGTGATGCATGATTTCTCTCTTAATCACATATCTTGGCTCTTCTCCAGGCATCTTGCATATAATAAACTGGAGGTAACCCATAGGGTTCTAGCTTTGAAGTGTATTTTTTTTGCCTCATGAAGATACAGTTTCTAAAATTAAATAAGAATTTGTTATTTGACATACTTTAGACACACATTACTTGCATATTTTTCCCTGCAAGTACTGTCATTGCATTAAGAACTAATTTGATATACATTTATACTGTCAGATCGAACGTTAACACATGCAAACTAGTTGCATCAACTGGGGCAAGTGACTGCTGGGTGATGTTTCAGTTGATTTCAGAAAGACTTAACAGTACGAGTGTCTTTCAGTTAACTGTGTTTCTGTTTGCATGGGAGATAGCCATCAAAAAGAGCATTCCATGTTTACAGGTTACTCAGACTTGCCATAGAAGAGATTGGAACAGTGTTCATTGGACATCCTAAAATTACAAAACCAGGGTGAATTCCAGATGTGAAATGCCGTTTTTTTTTATACTTAGGTGCCTTGTCATTGTAGCCTTCATGGGTTTTATGCTTTAGGATCAAGGAAAGGATTTTTTTGTCAAAATAAAACTTTAAGCTACTACGTCAGAAATTGTATTTGATAGTTTTTAAAAGAGAGCCTCTGCCTTTTATTCTAATGGGGTTTGAAGTCAGGTTAATGCTTAGAGGTGACTGCCTCCAAGTCATATACATTAATAAATGTATAAATGTTCAACATACAGGACACTTTTCTTCCTGTCTGTGAGATGTGAGTCTTATTCAACATGGAGGGCAAATTGGGGAACTTCTCCTTGCTGATTTACTGAGATTATATGCCATCTATTTATTCTGTAGCCAGGGCTTGGCTGATAATACTGTTATTGCTAAAGTGAACAAGATGGTTTGGGATCTAGACCGTCCTTTGGAGGAGGATTGTACCCTGGAGCTGCTTAAGTTTGAAGATGAAGAGGCTCAAGCAGTGAGTGTCTTATACTAGTTTTTTTAGTTCTTGGATTTGCATTAAACTCAGCCTTGAGTAGTTATTTGCATCTTTACTGTGTTCAGATGATGAGGAAGAAACAGGTTTACCAGGGAGCTGCAGTACTGCAGATAATGTGCATTCTGCTAGGTATTTGTAGCCAGGTCTGCTAGCAGTTTCTGTAGTTCATGCCAAGTCTATCCTTGTTAAAATTTTTCTGTGCAGAATTCACGTTAATCTAAAATACATCTTTTGAACTGACCTCTTCAGTGCTGACTTGGAAAACAATACTGAGCACAAAAGTAGTGTCTATGTATAATCATAAAACTATCAAGTAGGCTGCTCTTTTAGTTTGTACATGCAGAAGTATGTGCTTTCTTTTAGCTACTCATTCAGATAAATGTGGATATCCAGTAAACTTGTAAATACTGTCTTAAGAAAAAGTTGTTCAGTAGAAGCAGCTGTCAGTCAAACTCAAACACAGATACCTTACTTTCAGATCTAACGGTTTCATGTTGGCTAAATGATGGCTCCAATGAGGTTCATACTTTCTGGTCTATGCAGATAAAAGCAGACTAAGTCTTACAGGTTTGCTGTTAATTTGTCAAAACTTTAGGTGTACTATAAGGTGGAGTGTAACTTCCCATACTTAAAATCTTTGGATTAGGACCACAGCCTTATCCTGGAATTGCACCTTTTGGTCTTTATGCAGAGCTGATTGATTGACGTTCATAGAAAATAAAGTGCCTGAATTAGTTTCCTGACATCTTAACAACAATTGAATCATTTTAACAATAGCAGAAAATAAGAATTATTTTCTACCAGGCTGTGAACAATTTTCCAGTGTTACCTTTTGCAAATATTGGTGCTTAAGATGAGAGTGTTACAGGGCAGGTCACTTCATTTCTGCAGACTGCTCTAATATGGTATCTGAGTCAAGTATCCTTAGAAGCAAATGTTTTTAAATAAAATACTCAGAAATGCATTGCTTGTATTCAGATTGATCCTTTCTTTTTTTTACTTCTGTTAGGTATACTGGCACTCAAGTGCTCACATAATGGGTGAAGCTATGGAGCGAATTTATGGTGGATGTTTGTGTTACGGTCCCCCAATAGAAAATGGATTTTATTATGACATGTTCCTTGAGGAAGGGTAGGTTTTGTGGTTTTGGTTTTTGGTGGTTTTTTTAGGAGCTGGATTGTGACAGTGACAGCAAAATTTGTTATTTGCTTGTTCCAGGAATAAAGTCATTGAAGATGGGTGGAATGGAGCTCCTATATGAGAACAGGCTGAGAGAATAGAAGGCTCTGGGGAGACCTTATGGCAGCCTTTCAGTACTTAAAGGGGGCCTGTAGGAAGGTGGCAGAGGGGTAATGGGTTTAGGATGAAAGAAGGGAGATTTAGATTAGATATTAGGCAGAAGTTTTTTTCCTCAGAGAGTGGTGAGGCACTGGAACTGGTTGTACAGAGAAGCTGTGGATGCCCCATTCCCAGGGACGTTCAAGGCCAGGCTGGATGAGGCTTTGAGCAGCCAAGTGTGGAGGAAGGTGTCCCTGCTTATGACAGGGGGTGGAACTGGATGCCTTTCAGGTCACTTCCAACACAAACCGTTCTGTGATTCTGTAATACTGTGGTTTGATCCACTGCAGATTGCTATGTTCTTCACAGTGTGTCCATCCACAAGCTAGTGCATTGCAGCTGGATCAGAGATTGCAGGTGGAAGCATGGATGATTCACTTTTTGCCTGTGTGTTTTTTAGGGGTGTATCAAGTAATGACTTTTCGACTTTGGAAGCATTATGCAAAAAGATAATGAAAGAAAAACAAGTCTTTGAAAGACTAGAAGTTAAGAAGGAAACACTACTTGAAATGTTTAAGGTAGGCTGTCTCAGAAGTTTGTTCCTAGCATGACACAGTTACTCGATGAGTGTTTGTAACTTCAGTTGCATGTTCTGTTAGTGATTGAGGAGGGTCCATCAGATTAACTTTTTAAGGTATTATGTTCTTATAAGCTCATTTGTAATATACGTAATGTGTAATTCTTAGGTTCTGTGGAATCTGCATTAGATTTTCTGCAACTGTAAAAATTCTCATTCTTGACTTGGGTGATCTTGGCAAAATTTTTGAAGCCACATTCTTCATTTACTTCCCTCAGAGATGAATTTGCAATACATTATGTGCAGTATATTATATGCCTACATTGTATTGGCTGTTAGTAAAATGGTTTGGTTGGACTGTTGCTGCACGTGCTGATGCATTCAGAAAGCTTCGTAAAACATTTTTTTAGAATGAGGACTTCTGAGAAAGTCCAAGCAGCAGTGAAAGCTGATGCTTTCCTTCTAGGACTTAGCAGCCAATAATTTTCTGGTATTCCTGAGGTAGATACTACTTTTTGTTGTTAGATCATCAGGAGAATGACAGTGTCATTCACACTGGAGGCCTCTCTAGACCTCCAGCCCAATCTCATGCAGTGAGCATGGGGTCAACACTGAAATCAGACCAGGTTTCTGAGGGCTTGTCCAGTTGGGCCTTCAAAACCTCTGAGAATGCGCAGCCTGCTTGTTGGGCAGCTTGCTCCACTACTTGACTATCTTTGTGTCTCCCCGTCTTTTAAAAATCATCTTTTGATGCAGCATAACATCAGATTTGCAGATAATTTAAACTGCTAGCGAGTTCTCTTGCTGAACAAGAAGTTAAAAATGTGTGCTGCTTTTTTTCTCAGTATAATAAGTTCAAGTGTCGCATCCTGAATGAGAAGGTCAATACTCCAACTACAACAGTATACAGGTAATTACGTGCACATCATAATATTACTGGATCTATCTTCCTAGGATGAAATATATCAGATGAATGTTTTCCTGTCCTTAGGTGTGGTCCCTTGATAGATTTGTGCAGAGGGCCTCATGTCAGACACACTGGCAAGATAAAGACCATAAAAATCCATAAGGTAAGTGCTGGTAAGTGTGGCTTGAGGCTTGATTGAGCTGGTCAGGGTTTACAGTTTTTGTTCAGCTTATTATTATAGCTGAATGTGAAAAAACAGTTGGAATGAGGTGGCTGCAAAGAAGGCAAAATGTCTTAAAAAGAAGGCAAGAGCTTGAAGCCATTTTTACATTTTCTGTTCACCCTTGATTTTTCTGATCAGTGCTTTGAATTTAAGATTAAATTTTTTAATTTAAGATTAAAACTCATTGCCTTAGTTGTTCTGCGTTAAGTTTAGTGATTTATTAGTGATTGCATGCTTTTTCACAGCAGGCAGTAGCAGTAAAAGGTGGAGGCTCCTTCTTTTCTTTAGTATTTCACTTATTTTTCTGCATACAGAATTCTTCTACCTATTGGGAAGGGAAGGCTGACATGGAGTCTCTCCAGCGGATCTACGGAATTTCATTCCCAGATGCAAAAATGCTGAAGGAATGGGAGAAATTACAGGAGGAGGCTAAAAACAGAGATCATAGGAAAATAGGGCGGGTGAGACAGTTTTTCTGGTATTGTATTTCACAGATTCTGTGTGTATGTAATCCCTTAATTAGAAGCATCTTGAAGTCAGTGTATACTTACTGCTATAACAAAGGTGTGACAGGTGTATTTTTGGTCAAGTTGCAAATTCAGGTGATTCTCAAAGAATATCAGAATTCCTAAAGCAAGTAACTTTTCACTGTTAGGAGCACAATTACATTGTTTTACCACAGATCAGTCAGAAGAGAATATGAACACATAGGTCTGCGAACTTGAATGCTTCAGCCTGCAGGCAGTGCTCATCCTTTTCAGTTTGCTGCAGCCTGTTCACTCATAGTTATTTTCTTCTCTATGATTTCAGAATCTGTAACACATTTCTATGTGCTTTTTGTTGGTTAGGTTTTGGTTTTTTTCTCAGATGGAAACTCCTATCAGGTTATTGATAGTCCTGAACGCTGTGGTGAGGTCATCTGTTAGAGCACCAGGAACATGTATGGAAGAATTCCCTCTATGTGGTGCTCAAGTGCATGCACGGTTTGCGATATTGACTGACTACAGTTCATGCATTCAGTTCATGTGCAAGCAATTATGCAGAAGCAGAACTAAACATTACTTGTCATTGCACAAGGGAATCTGTGGGGACACAGTTATGGGTTACACATAAATGTGAAGTTTTGGAGCATCACTAGTGAAGTGAGAAACTGAACAATCTCCTACTATGAGTACTGATGGAGATACAAATACTAGTGAAAATGCATCTGTGCTATTGGTATTGCTTTCATTTTATCATTTTTAAGAAAATGTTTCCGTTAGTGATGCCCAGTCAGTAGTAATTAAGTTGCGAGTGTTAATTTAAAAAGTTGATTTACAAATACTTTTTCAAATATTGTTTTTCTGCAGGACCAAGAACTGTTTTTCTTTCATGAGCTCAGCCCTGGTAGCTGTTTTTTCTTGCCAAAAGGAGCTTACATTTATAACACATTAATTGAATTCATCCGGGTAAGTAATGTCATTTGGAAACCTTATAGAAGAAATTGCTTAATTTTAGAAAAATACTGAAGAGCATGCTGCATCTGACAGTATTAACAGCCCTTCATTTCAAGTTTAGTTTAATCTCTTAGTTCTGTAAGCCACAGGACTAAAGAAACCTGCCTCCTTTGAACTGGTCATGTTACAATCTCTGCTAGGTTATATTTTTATCAATACTTTATCCCTGCTTTAACTGCAGGTATAATGATGCTTTATAATATGAATTCTTTAGCATCTAATAGTACAGCTAAGCTCATACTACAGCTCTTCCACCTATGCATATTGATTTATTTTAATAAGCTGATTAAATTTGTTCTTGTACAGCTGTTTGTTAGGAAATTATGGGTAGGGGAAAAAAATGCTGATCTTCCTGCTGTAGTATTTAAAGTCTGTCTTATTATTATATATTTGGACTGCAATTTACTTTCAAGTGTCATTGAATAATTAGAGACTGCTGTTTTGCTTGCAGGGAGGAAACTTGTTCTTCTTGCTTACTACAGAGGAATTGTTTGGGGGAAGGGTGGTGCTGGTGGAAGAGATGTATCCTGGCATGTCCAGCTTGAATTTTTCTCTCTTCATCTTTTCTTCTCAAGTCATGGACTTCTGTAGGAGGGGGCATTTGTATATTTTTATGGCGGCATATTGATGGCTGGGTACCGTTATTTTTGTTGGCGTTAGTTATTTTATTTACTGGATCTGTTGTTTTAGAGTGAGTATCGAAAACGTGGATTCCAGGAGGTTGTCACTCCAAATGTTTTCAACAGCAAACTATGGATGACTTCAGGGCACTGGCAGCATTACAGTGACAACATGTTTTCTTTTGAAGTGGAGAAAGAAATCTTTGCTTTGAAGCCTATGAACTGTCCAGGACACTGGTAAGGACATAGCAAATACAGTTTACTAAAGATGGTGCTGATTACAAAAAAAAAAACCCAACCTGTTTCTTTTGCCTGCTTAATTGTAAAGATGACTGTCTTCCAGGTACCCGGATGTGGCATGCTGTCAGGAGTGGTGTAATTATGAGTCTTGTTATCTATGTGCTCTCTCTACTTGAGACACTGAGAGATGTCATTTTTCCATAATTACTGTGACTGTGCTTTAGATCTGAAGTTTACCTCGGTATCACTAAACTTGGATATCCATAATAAGTACTGGGATGTTTTAAGTGTTTTGACAGTTTAGACATTCGGGTTTTTGTGCTCAGCTTTAGGAGCTGTTTTTTAGCTGGTTTTGAGCAACAAAGCTGGTGAAAGGGCTGGAGAACAGGCCTTATGAGGAGTGGCTGAGAGAGCTGGGGTTGTTTAGCCTGGAGAAGAGGAGGCTGAGGGGTGACCTCATTGCTCTCTACAACTACCTGAAAGGACGTTGTAGAGAGGAGGGTGCTGGCCTCTTCTCCCAAGTGACAGGGGACAGGACAAGAGGGAATGGCCTCAAGCTCCGCCAGGGGAGGTTTAGGCTAGACGTTAGGAAAAAATTCTTTACAGAAAGGGTCATTGGGCACTGGAACAGGCTGCCCAGGGAGGTGGTTGAGTCCCCTTCCCTGGAGGTGTTTAAGGCACGGGTGGACGAGGTGCTGAGGGATATGGTTTAGTGTTTGATAGGAATGGTTGGACTCGGTGATCCGGTGGGTCTCTTCCAACCTGGTTATTCTGTGATTCTGTGATTATCCTCTCTCTGTGAGGTGAGAGAAGCCTACCAGCTATAAAGGGATATCTGTAATTGCCTTCCTGACAAAACTAGGTGTGAACGATGGTCGTATTTAGACCGCATCACTAGCATTATGGGCATCTGCTTAAGTACTCGCTGCTTGTCATTGGCTGTTCTTTGCAGAGTTTTGGTTCTGGATGAACTTCAACTAATAAACTTTCCCTTCAGCCTTATGTTTGACCATCGTCCAAGATCATGGCGTGAACTGCCATTACGGTTGGCTGATTTTGGTGTTCTGCATCGCAACGAACTGTCTGGAGCTCTTACGGGACTCACTAGAGTACGCCGTTTCCAGCAAGATGATGCTCACATATTCTGTACTATGGAACAGGTATGGGCTGCTGTTAAATTAAATTAGGTAATCAGATCAGATTATCTGATTTTTCCACATTTGAGACTTTATTTCTATTGTTACAAAGATTGAAGAGGAGATGAAGAGTTGTCTGCAGTTCTTGCGTACTGTGTATGATGTCTTTGGCTTTTCCTTTAAACTGAATCTCTCCACTCGTCCTGAGAAGTACCTGGGAGATATTGAAGTGTGGAATCAAGCTGAAAAGGTAAACAGTAGACTTATTAACTTCCTATATTAAAGCAAGGCTGCAGATGGAAATCCTATAAGAATGTACTGCCTTTTGGGCAGTACAGGGACCGCTGGACATGAGCAATATAACTTTAATAACTGGCTTCAATTCAGTCTGGCTGCTGTAAATCACTTACTCTCCATACAGAAGCAATCTCCATGTCAGAATCAAATTAGGTTTCTCTCTTTCTCATGCTCCTTGTATTTCGTGATAATTTATAAAGAAAATAAAGAGAGTAAGAGAACCAATTCTGGCAGCCCCTGCAATTATGACATAGTGCCAGCTTCCAAAAGAGAGATTGCTTCCATGATGAAAGGGACAGAGTTAGCCCCTGCAGGTGCAGTGCTACAGAGGAGATAGGGCAGGAATAGATGCTAGGTGTATCAGAGTTGATCCTGTCTCTGTATTATCTACAGACTGAGTCTAGCATAAAAAGTCCATCTTAGTTAACCCTGCTTGTTTGGCCTCTTCCAAAAGGAATGCATTCATTTTGTTTGTTCAAATTTGAACTAAATTGATTTTTGGTTTTGTTTTTTTTTGCACTGGGGCTTTTCCAAAACTTCCCATTTTCAGAAAACAAATGAGTTGCAGCAGTAGCTGAGAAATACCGAGAATCTGCTAGTGTCACATATCTGTAGCAGCAGGCTGATGTGATGCTGTAATCTGGAAAGACAGTGAATGATTGAGAAACACTAACTGTATGTGTGGTTTATCCCTAGCAACTTGAAAACAGCCTCAATGACTTTGGTGAGAAGTGGGAGTTAAACCCTGGTGATGGAGCTTTCTATGGACCGAAGGTTAGTTTGTTGCTAACCCCTAGCTGAGCTTTAATTCCATTTGGATGATGAAGACAGAAGTTCTATACAATTCCTTGTTTTCCATTGATACTACTGAAATCTTAGCAGGAGGCATAGCATGCAAAGTCTGTTCTTTGTACAATAGGAGATGAGCAGAAAGAAATGCCGAAGTCTTCCTGTGTGTACAAAAATTATGCTAAGCGTTGCGTTTTTTTGGGAAGACAAGTAGGGGGCATCTGTTGTGCAGTGTTTGCTAGATGACTTCAGGTGGTGGGTACCTGACCATGGTAAAACATCCATATAGTTAATGTTCTGCTCTAAGTTAATTAAACAAATACAGATGGACGCTGTATGCTGTTAAAACATCATAATGTTTTTCATATTTTATTTTGAGAAAGGGGGAGCAAGTAGCATGGTGATGCTCTTGGGTTTTATTCACTGTCTTCTTGGTAAAGACAACTTTTATTTTTTACTTCAATTCCTGCACATTCCTTTCCATTGTAAAGTTATAACTACATTTTTCAGCATTAGTACATGTTTCTAAAGCGTCGGTGCTGTTTAGGTTTGGCTGGAGGGTATAGAACAAAACTGATTCTTAAACTGAACTCCTGGATAAGAGCTGGGGCTAGGAAGACAGGAGTTATTTTGTAGTTATCTAGTACCATTTAAGATGCTTTCTGGTTTAAATTTTATAGTTTTCCAGATATATAAACTCTGACATTCCTGAGAGAGAAATAATATTCTGTGATCCTGGTTTGCACATAGCTTTACCACTCATTTCATCAGTTAAATCCAGTTTACGTGTATAAACTGTTTGTCTGCTGCTTTAACAGAGTTGATGGATGTAGTGGAAGATGTGAACAGAAGGTGGCACTGTAAGATCTGTTAGCAGAGCAATTGCTATGTTAGAGAGAATCCTTTGGAAGCTAAGAGCATCCTAAGTCATGAGAAACCCCGAAATATTTTACTGGTTGAACAGATTTTTGAAAAATATTAGTATTACTGGCACAGTTTCTTAGCAGCATTGAGTTGCTGATTTGTTTTGCTGTTTTGAAAAGCCTCTTGCATTGGTTTTGTGGCTTTGTTGGGCTTTTTTTTTAAAAGCTGCCTCTTCACTTTGAACAGATTAAGTAGGGCTTTCTAGAAATTTCCTGATATCTTTGAGCATGCAGACAGAGCATTACAAAATTACTTGTAAATCTTTTCTTGATAAACTTGCACTACATTTTATGTCTGTATTCAGTCATACAGTAAACTAGTTCCTATTTTCTGTCTTTGTATGCTAATTGAATCAATTTCATTTTATGGGTTGTAAGTGAAATGTGTTACAGCAGCAAATCATTCATAATGTGGAGTGCAAACAACTTTTAGTAATTTCCTCGGTTGATTTGATAGAAGGCAAGTATCTACAGGAACCTTTGTCAGTTAGCCTTGTGCTTGCTCCTAATACACTCTACCCGAAGCAAGATGAGCAAATATATAGCATTTTGCACATTTTAATGGAAACTAGTTAACGTTATGTTTTTCTGTGTCTAGGGTATTTCTAAATTACTTGTTTGGTTTGTTGTTTTTTTTTTTTCTACTCTGCAGCTAGGTGGTTTGAAATTAAAGAAGGCTGTAAATAGTTTATTTTGACAGAAGCTCTGTGATAAACTCTGTCACCTGAATGCAGAATCTTAAGACATTTAGAACTTAGTTCTTAGTTAGTGAAACTCTGCTCTATTTGTTTGATTCATAAAATAAGACACACAGCCCCAACAGACAGCCATACTGGTGAGCATGTGGTGAATAAGTAAGGTCAGGGCACTCTAAATCTGTGTTCTATCCATCTCTCTGTCTAACCTGTATCATAAGTGTACTCAGCGTTGAAGTGTAAGTTGTAATAGAAAGAACAGGCTTAGCTGTAGGTACTCAGTCAGGACAAGTGTCATTGATTAATATGATCCCTGCTGATAAGTGGACTATTTAACAGCAGGATTCTCATGTTCATGCCCTAGATTTGTAACATAAGCTATGAAGTAATCAAATAATGCCTAATAAAGGAGTGTCAGTTTGCTGGTCTGAGATTGAATAAATGTCGTTTTTGGCGAGACATGTTCAGTTCTCATCCTGCACCTCTGTTCTGCTGAATTCACTTAGTGAAAAGGTCCATGAAAACCTCTGATTGACACTCACAAATAATAGTCTGAGGTATTAAACGTAGTTCTCTCTGCTTGCTTACCCTGTTTTTAGCTCTAATATATTTTTCATCAGAAGCTGCAAATCATTTAAATTCTGATGTAGGCTGACGTAAAAGTACATTGTCTAAACCCATGTATACTTGCTATACTTTGAGTGAAACCTTCCATATGAAAACAATGAGTTTACTTCCAGAGGGGGATGCCTGCATCTTAAGCTGTAGTAAAAGTTTGTGTCTTTTTCCCCCCACCCCCCAAGATTGACATTCAGATTAAAGATGCCATTGGCCGCTACCACCAATGTGCTACAATCCAACTCGACTTCCAGCTGCCAGTCAGGTTTAACCTCACCTTTGTCAGGTAAGCTCAGAGGTCAGTGGTTTTAATTGCTTTATAATTAACTTTCTTGTCCCTTAAAGGATATATTTACATCAAAAAAACCCTTACATTTTTTAAAACAATACCTTTCTTCACAGCCATGATGGCAATGACAAGACAAGACCAGTTATCATTCACCGAGCTATCTTGGGGTCTGTGGAAAGAATGATCGCCATTCTAACTGAAAACTATGGAGGCAAATGGTAACGTTGAAAAGTAGAGTTTATTCCAGTTTGAGAAAACACTTTATATAGGAGACAAATTAGCACCAAGCATGCAAGGTTTTGTTCTTACTGCTTGCTACAGAGACACACCATAGGTGTTTGACAGTGCAATTCCTTCTGAACCACCTTCCTTAGGCACTAAATAATTCTAGATGTTGTAGGCTTTATTTTATGCGGCGTGCAAGGTGTATGTCTCAACTTTGCTTTTCCTGCTGGAGAAGTGTCGCGGTCGGGCCAATCCACGACACGTAGAACTTGTGGGACAAAAGACCATCTTTATTGATTTTACAAGACTTTTTATACCCCTTCCTGAGCTGCACGTCTGTGCACGATTGGTTTAGCTAAAGACCGACAGTTCATAATTGGATGACTCCTTCTCAGTTGTAACTTCATAATTGGGTGATTCCACCTGCGGCCTGGCAGTTTCCTGAACTTGTTTACTCAGCTCTTCTTGGTGCCTTCCAGCTTCTCCAAGTATACACGGGCATCTATTCAAGGCCAACGTTTAAGTTCACACACTCTAACTCCTCGGACCAGCTGAGGTTTCCCACAGAAAAGCAGGAAAGTCATGTGTCAAGTTGTGTATGTAGGTCATCTCCTTTACCTCCTGCAGTATAATACCTGATGGGGATGATCCCTTTGATTATAATGAGACTCAAAAATATGTTTTCTCATGATTGGTTAGTAGTAAGATCAATGACTCAATTACTGTTGGTTGTGAAACATCTTGAATCTTCAGGTCAGAAAGCACTTTTACCCACAGTGCCATTATTTTAGACATGGAGCTCTTTTGGGGAGATAAATTTTAATGAGTATAGGACTGTCATCACCTCTGAACCCAATCTAAGCAGCAGGCTTTGTAAATCTCTCATGTAGAATTTAGTCCTATCTGCTAATAGGATTTTTAATATCAAAAAAGATGGAAAGCTGCATAAACTTGTTTTGTTTGTTTATTGAAGGCCCCTCTGGCTGTCCCCACAGCAGGTGATGGTGGTACCAGTGGGACCAACATGTGATGAATATGCTCAAAAGGTGACATACATGGTTTGGGGCCTTTTTTTCAGTATATTGTACTTAGTTGAGATACTTGGTTATTAATGATTAATGGTATTTATTCTAGATAAATGTTACAAGCCTTTGCATATTATGTTGTATTGTTTTTATAGTACAGTGACAATTAGCTGCTGAAGTTGTAGCTGTATCTTAACAAGGACCTGAAATAGATTTTGAGTATCTGAACAACAAATGCTGATCTTTTTGAGGCTTTTATTTTTGGAAAATGTAGTTTTTCTCTCTAGCTGAGAAGCTGTCTTTCCCTTCAGATTTGGTCTCCCATGGCCATAGGCATCATGCAAAAGCAGTAAGAAAGTTGAAGAAGGGTCTTTGCATTTTTAGCATCTGACAGGCCTCATCCTGTACTTCTTTCAAGCACATTATAAATAAGTAGAATAGTCTGCTAAATAAAAAGTCTTGAAATCAGAAAGCTGCACCATCTTGCTGCCTTTCACAATATCAAACCCATATGACCCAAATTCAGCCCAAAACATTAGGTAGTCTCTTCGCTGCTCAGTTTAGTGTGTAGATACTTGCATGACAGCTGACCTGTTTTCATTTCTTGTATTGGGCTCATCTCCAACACCTGAGCCAAGGTCAGTGTGTTTGTTTTAAAGGATAGATTAGCTTCACTGGTTTAAGTCTACAAGTTATGAATAGTTCATTGTCATGATTATCCTTTAGTGACAGTTTAAATACTTTTCTCCTAGGTCAGGCAGCAATTCCACGATGCTGGATTAATGGCAGATGTTGATGTAGATCCTGGGTGCACACTGAACAAGAAGATCAGAAATGCTCAGCTTGCACAGTATAACTTTATTCTGGGTAATGTATAGTGCATTTGTTACGTTATCCTGGCTGACTTTCTTGCGTGGGTTATGGGATTTGATCTTTGATCTGTGAGTAGTGGTAGTCAGTAATTTAGGTCACTTTGCTTCTAAGAGGCTCTTTTCCAGAGAGCCTCCCTGCCTGCATGATAGACATTTCTGGCTTGTATAACTGTCATGGAAAGGAGATCATTGTGGCCCAAGGCATTGCTGCTGCTTGAGAAAAACATCTTTGCTCCCTTCTTGTCAGCAGTGTGGAGACATGAAATTTCTTGCCCTTTTTCAATCAGTGTGTTAAGTGATTTTTTTTCCACCCCTCCCCCTAATAATATATGCTCGTGTAGCAAGAGAAGTACCATATTTTCACTGCATTCAGCCATGGTGCACTTCCCAGCTAGACATGCAGGCATAAAAGACTTCCACAAGAGGGTGAAGAAGGTTCAATGAGAAACTGACCCTGAAGAATGTGATTTGAAGCACTACGTTAGTAGTGTTGTGTAAGTTGAGGCTCTAGCTTTGACCTAAAACTATTCTGGGTCCATTAGTCTAGGAGGAACCTTCAACAGGGAAACTTTTCCCTCGGAGTAATTGATAGACACATGAATGAAGTTCCTGTTGTTCTTTAAAACTTTAAGCAAATGATACACATAAGACAAGACTACGTTTTTCCTTTAAGGCTACAAACAAATAATCAGCCAATCAGGGGAAAACATCACATCTAATTTATGCTCAGATATTGTTTCAAAGAGTTATCCCACTGCATTTAGGTTAAGTACCAGAAAACAAGTTCCTGTAGCAACGTCCAAGAATATTATATGAAACTTATATTAGTAATGAGACATACATTTGTTATCTTAGCATCTGAATCTTAGTGTGTAAGTAAAAATAGCTTTGAGATTTTCCAATAAGCTGTCTTGCTGTTTTTGTAAAGAAAACAAATAGCTACTGGTTATTTACAACCGAGATGTCCTTCTAATCCTGTACTTACGCGTATTTCTCATTTTGACCTTGTAGTTCTCTCTGCTTAGTCAGGCTGGACTTAAGTTTACTTTTCTCTTTACTCGTATTTTACTAAGCTGTTGTTCATAACATAAAACTTAATTATATGAGATTAAACAAGGCTTTTGACTGTTAAAAGATCTTAGTGGGGGGAGCTGGGAAGAGGGCAAAGAAGGATTTGGTGTCTTGGACGGTAAGCTTTTTGGAATTTTTGTTTAGCTTTTTAGAATTTTTGTATGCCTGAGTTTTAAAGGTGAGGGTGAGGGGGAAAGGTCTTGCTAAATGTTAAGTTCATTCCTCTGCATCTTGGTTGTTTCTAGTTGTTGGTGAAAAGGAGAAGGCAAGTGGAACAGTTAACATCCGCACCCGAGATAACAAGGTGCATGGTGAGCGTACAATTGCAGACACTGTGGAGAGACTGCTGGAACTGAAATGCTCTCGGTCTAGACAAGCTGAAGAGGAATTTTAACACCATCTGCTCTACCTGGCATAAAAAAATTCATAGTTTCCTAATTCAGTAAACCACAGAGTTTTTGTGCTGAACCGGATTTTAAATATATTTCATATTGGACTTCTTGCTTATTTTAGCAGAGATTTCACTTTAGTCAGAAATGTCTCTTTTTATAAAAAATTGTTTTTCACCAACCTTAAAGTAAAATTCCCTGGCTTCTGACAAATGATGGATGAAGCAAGGTGAAATTACTTCATGTGACTGCAAGGGAAAATGTGAATGTTAATGATATGGGTATCCCTGACTAACTACCATGTTAAAAATATACATTTTGATAACGTTTTTCATGGAAGCTAAGCAAAAGACCTCACACTTAAGAAACTGCGTAGTAACCATGCACTGCAGCAGCTTTTGGAGTTTTTACTTTGCAAGAAATGTGATACCATTCAGTCTTGTCTGACGATCTTACACAAAATAAATATGTTGACTCTGAACAGTTCCCAGTCCTGTGAACGGGGAAATCTGCTTCCATAGCAGCTGGTGCCTGTGGGAGTGTCTTAGCTGTCACTGTGTGACACTCTTGATATGGGGCCACCTGCCGTAGAACAGCGAGCTGCTATCCAAAGCCATTGATACCCTTTTTCAGAGGCAGTATCTGACACAGTTCTAAGACTAAGGTCATTGTAGCTGTGTAATGGGGATAAGACTGCTAGAAAAAGGTAGGGCATAGTAGGGCCAAAGAAGCAGCAAATAAAACTGGGATCCTTGGGAACAGTGTTTCTGCTCTTACCCCTAAGCTCTTCTTTCAGTGAGGCTGTGTATGTCACAGCAAAAACAAGAAGATACTGAACTGAAAAGAATGACAATTATATCTTTAAGGCAAATGATGTTTTTTCAGTTTAATTGGCACAGTCCCCTTCGATGGGACACTGCATTCCCAAGGCTTTAGTCCAGGGCATCACATACTTGATTAGCAGCTCCTCTGATCTCACAGCTGAGGGATCTCATGAATTGTGCTTGGGGCTTTTTTTTTTGTGTGCATTGGGCTGACAAGAGGTGAATGTCTGTTGCTGACAAAAAATAAAATCATGGTCTAAGGTTTATTTGGTTGGTTTTGGTTGGTTTTTTTTTTTGTTAACTTTAACTGACCTGAATAGCTACTGAAGGTGGTTGGTAACAGTTCCTTTAAAAAGAAAGCTATTGCAGCAGCCTTGGCAAAGATAGATGGAGCCAAGGACAGGTTAGAACTGTCCTATCTTTTGAAAACCTCCCAGGTCTCACTGTTTGCTTTATAACCTGGGCGGAAGCATTTAATCTCACTTTCCCTCACCTATCTTTCTCAGGGCTGATTGAAAACGTTATGTCAGCACTTGAACCCTGTGGTGAATTCAGTTGCACTAGACCACAACCCCAGCAACCTTTAGCAAAATCTGTTTACTCCTCTGGTTCATTCAGACTCAGTGTTCCAGCTGACTTCTGTGGAAGGAAAAAAAAAAGGGCAGTTGACTTTGCACTGCCTTGTTGCTTTCGAAATTATTTTGGTGAGGTTTAGGTGGGTTATTTTCTGTATTTTGCACCTGGTTTACTGCGCTGGGAAGTGACTGCTGCTCATGCAGAACAGCATTGGATGTCAGCTACCCCTGCCACAGACAGAAGGACTTCATCAAATGTTGAAGCAGACCCTAGGGAGAATGGGTCGGTAGCTCTGTGTCTGTCTAGGAATCACGTCTCAAACCACCTTTGCACTAGGCTGATGTATTTGATTTTCACCAGGCTCTGCCTTTTGTTCTGCGTTAAACTGCCATAATCACATAATGAGAGCACTGCTGAAAAACACCAGCTGCTACTGTGTGTTCTTCAGTAGGTGTCAGTCTTGGGCAAGTTATTCTTCTGCCGAAACCTCATTGACTTAGATTGTACTTTTAAATAGTTACACTACAATATGTACATCACTAGAAACAACTCGTCTGTGTATGATCCAGTGAAACGTGTCCATCACAGCGTGGACAGAACCTGTCTGTATCCAAATTACGATCAGTGAGCATCCAAGTGCCATCTAAACTCATTGCCCTCTGCTCCTTAAGTTCTTTGTCTGCCAAGAGCAGTGGATGTGTGCAGAAGCAGAAGTGGGCTGGCCTGTGGAGCAGCATCTTGTCGTTCAACCAGAAGTCCTCTGAGGAGCAGGCTTTGGTCACTGCTCTTTGGGTTCTCCCTAAAAGTGATAATTCAGTCCTTTTAGAGGTTTCAACTTAACACTACTTTACCTGAAAACTGGAAGTGCATCAGATAGCTTTGACAGGTACACCTTTGGTGTACTTTGATAGTGATGCTTTTGGTTGCAATAAGCTCCTGATGAAGTCCTGTGCTTGTCTCCTAAGGCAGGAGGCCCTTGATGTCATCCTTAATGATGAGACCGACCACACGTGAAACAGGAGAGAAGCCTTTGCGTATATTCTTCATATATTCTTTACAGGATCTGAGAAAGCTGAAAGCCACCTTTTCAGTTCTGCAGGGCATGCTTTGAGTGCCAGCATTAGGCAAGAGAAATACGAAGTGTTTGCAGATTGATTTTCAGTCTCTACATCCCTACAGAGGTTTTAATAGGAATACAAATCATCTCTGCTGCAGACTCCTCCAGACCACGGGCATTTCCTGTGGAGTAGCTGATGAGGTGCAGCTCCAACTCTGCCTTACTTCATAGCAAGCTTTGTTTGCTCATACCTTAAATAAGGTCTGGCAGGAATCACTGCACCAGCCTTCAGTTTCTGTGAAACTCCTCAGTTCTGCATACTCCAGTGAAAAGAGTTTCCTTGGCCTAGAGCTATCTGGATGCTGCCATGACTACTAGTGATTCCACTAAGACCTTTCCTGTCACATTTTGTGATGGAATTCCCACAGTGGCTGATGCTACTCCCTCAGTTACACCACTGGGACAACATGATGCAGTTTTAATTATCAGGTTCAGTAATGTTCTGTCAAATCCTTCAAAGGATTTGGGAAGAAGCCAGCTGTGAGTTAAATTGTTAATTGGCGTAGGCACCTTTACACAGTCAGTCTTGCTCTGACCAATTTCTTTCCATGCCTGTTTCTCCTGAAAAGCAAATACAGCAAGCCCTCTAGTAAAGGAAAACTGATTTACCAAGTTATCCTTTTCCCATGTTAGAGTGATCCTTGAAAACCCATTTCAGACCTTCAGCTCATGCTCTCTGTAATGTCCTAATTGCCTCCACCATTTCTTAATTGCACAGTCGATTCCAGCAAAAATCTAAGCAATTGGCCCTCAAATCAGATACTGACAAACTGGTGCCATGAAAATTAAGTATTGCCAGAGGGCGGTACACTTATTAATAAATAACAGCACCTACTGCTTGGTGTTTAATGACTGTTTCTAAAACCTCTTGTCCTTTCTGCTGTAATGTTTTGCATCTGCCTAGAGCAGGAATATTCCTTCACAGTTGCCTGCTTGCGGCTGATACCTTGTTAGCCACTGTGATTGAGTATGCTTGTACAGAATGAACTACATTTAGACTTACATCAAGGTTAAGTTTTTCCCTGTAGAAGAGCCTCTGGAGCAAGCCATGCATTAACATCTTCCAATGAATTGCTACAAAGAACACGTGCTCAGATCAGCTAGGGCAGCCAGGGACATTTTGTAGTGTTCTCAGACACTAAAGGGTAAGTAATCTCGGCAACACATTTAGTTTAAATACAAACACATTTGTATCCCCCTTGAAATGATGGATTTTAATTGGATCACAAAGCTCTTCTGCAAAGAGGAAAATGCTCTAAGATGTACAGGGGACACCTGTGAAAACAAACAAACAAACGAAACCAAACACCAAACCACCAACCAAACCCAAAGTGTCCAGAATCCAGAAAAAAAGAAATTGTACCAGTTAAAGATGACAGGCCTTCCACAAGGCAATAATATATAGCCATCTCTATTAAAATATAAGATGGTAGGGACCACTGGAATGGAGACATAACAGCTGAATCCATACTGCATCATGAGATAGCATTGTCTTGTTCACAGTCTTTGGAATTGTGTCTCTGGGGTCTCCAGAGAGAGAGAAGCAGAAACAGGGAAGAGGGTTGGCAGAATGGAGCAGAGATAAGGCAAGAAAAAGTGGAACAAAGGCACGTAGTGCTCTCCTTACCAATATCCAGATGCAAAGTACAATTAAGCTCCCTGGAGTCTGAATCATCCCACCCTGTGTTGGGTTTTTCTCACTAGATTAGAAGAGAATATGTTCACTGCATTCCATTTTGGGGCTGACATTTAAAATACCTTTTGCTATCCATCACAGGAAGAAGCAGGCTTGTAAGCCAGACATTTGTTGATTTATTACATTTCTGAAACATGACGCTCCATTTTGGGAACCCTCTAACATTTTTATGTTGAGTTTGCATGGCAACGTCAACACGAGTTAATTTACTATTCTGCAAGACTTCAAATGTGCAATGATATCAATCTAATCATGTTTAATATGTGATTTTGCAGTTGCACACTTTGAGGATGAACTATTACCTGTCTACAGCACACTAGCAAAACCAGAAAATTTAGCTGTATTTTTGTTTAATGGGATAAAGGCCCATAAGGATGTGAAGTCTCTGCCCCTGCGTTTCTGCAAGGATGTCTGGCTACACAATGGAACAGCTTTGAATGAACTGAGCAATGGACTGCTTAGATATGAATACAAATATGGAAATACATCTTTTATTGTTGTGGCCACAGAAATGTCAAAGTTGGAGGAATTACCTTTCCAAGAAATCATTGCCAGCTAAGACTAAATCATCATACACTGACATTAATTCATAAATACTCCATTTAGCTATGAGAAATCAAATTACACATCTGTATTCTGAGTTCTGGCCTCCAGATAAGAGATGGTGTCAGTAGAGGGATCATATGGAGTCCAAATGCCTTCAGATCATACTAACAGGACAAATGGATCAAACAGAGGTTTTCTTTAGAAGTAAGATTGATTTATTTTGGATTTCAGACCACTTTATATCTTTGAGCAGATCATCCTCACACAGATTGTACATCCACTTTGCGAGAAAGGTTCCTCATTCTCACACTGAAAGGTAAACATCCGTAGACTCCGCAGCATCAGGAGGCCAAACTATTTGTAGCTTTTATTGCCAAAAATCTTTCTGAGATTATTCACAAGGTGGAAATAGAAATAATTTCAGAATATTTGGGTTTTACTTTCCAATGGTGAATTTGTTTTGGTTTTATTTCAGTATAAGGCTTTTCTCACAGAATAAGAGTTTAAGGGTCTTGACAATAAATGAGCATCAAACAAGTCTCTGTTTCATTGAATGATATATGGACATGTATCATTCTATATTTTCAGGTGGGAAATTAAACTTAATGAGCAATGAAGAGTATGTTATTTTAAAGAAATTCAGAGCTGTTTTTTTCAGGGCTCAGCTCCCTTAAACTACAGCTCAATAATTCTTCCAGGTTTCCATCAGAGGAATCTAGCATTTAGCCTGAATGGTTTGGTAAGGACAGCAGCTCGATCTAGAAGGCTAACAAAAATAGCTGTTTAAAACAGCTCAACTCTTGTAACTGTAAGATTTCAGCATCTAGCATAGGATTTAAGTGGAAACTAGAGCCCAGTCCATAATTAGAGCCTCAGTCCAAGTGGTTCTGCAACCAGCTGTTGCTGTACCTGAAGTACCCAAACTGCAGAGGTGATGTCTTACTCATCTCAAAACTGGCCCTGAGTCCTTGTTCCAGATGTGGCATCACCGATTTTGTTCCCTCCTCTGCCTGAGGGGTTTCAAACCCAAAGCACCAGGCTCTAAAGAAGAATATATTATGAGGTTAGGGTCTCTCCCATATAGAAAAAGACACAAGAAAAGGGAAGAGAGTAAGGAAATAGAGGAAGCAAGGGCTGTGCTGCCTAGTAGATCTAGAACTCTTATCAGGTGTTTGAAACTTATTTATACTTTACAGGAAGGAGCCTCTCTCTTCTACTCTCCAGCATATCAAGTTAGAATCTTTACTATTTCTGGTTTAATGAATCTTTGATTCCTAGCAATTAACTCCTGAGATTTCAAGGTGTTCCATGTAGACCCAATGGAGCACGAGATGAAATTATTGGTGTCTAGCTTTGTGTTCTCAACAGAAAAATACTTTGCAAAGCAGTACTATGTTTACAGGATAATCTGTAACCTTCCAATTAACAAACTCATCAGAACAAGTATCATAAACCACTGATAAAGTCATTTCAGTGCATGTATGAAAGATAGTGCTGGGAGGTTATGGCAAGATGTCATTCTATGTCTAGCAGTGTTTCCAAGGGAACGGAAGAAAGTATGCTACAGTTAGTGATTTCAGTCTGCACATGAATTAAGACACACCAAATAATGCAATTTTCCATCCCATCAATGCAGAAAAACAAGTATTACATTGCTTAGAAACATCTTTCTTGCACTACCTATTAAAAAATATGACAGGAATTGTTGTTTGGCACAAAGGTCAAAACTTTTTTTTCTATCTTTAGCTGAACATGCTGTGTCCACACTGCCTGCTGACAGTAGCATCATCCAGCTGCCTCCCCTGGCTATGCCCAGCCCCAATCTAGAGCAGAAAGCGAACACTGGGTTGTGCCAAAGAATGTGCTGACCTGCACACACTGTAGAGAGTTACGGACCAGAGCCTCTGCCAACATTATGATCATGGTTCAATTACCATATATACACAGCAAAACAATCACCCTTTTTCAGACAAATGTTTCTGGGCTTGCTATATTAGGGAGTGCTAGGAAAGCACAGGTGTCTGTATGAGGGGTCATGGGATGATGGGTACTTGCTGTCTGCACTCTCGTAGCACAGATGCTATCTTAGATGACAAAGGCAATGACTATTTGAAGTTCAGCTGCATGTGCCAACCCAAAACAGGGACAGTGAAATCTCTGTTCTCACATGTGCAAAGAGCTGCCAAGTGGGTCACCTCTGCAACTCCCCTCTCTTCCCTGCTGTGGCTGGGAAGCCCATTCATTCTCAGCTTCAATCCTCTGGGGGAATACCATTTGCTTAGGAACAGTAATTCATAGTGCCTTTGTTATGTAGCCTATTTTTGAGCATGATAGCATGAGCTTAAATGGATTATCTCTGTCACAGTAAGAGAAAAAATAACAACAGCAACCAATTGAGCAATTTCTACAAACCTTAGTTCACTGATGGCTGACCTGTGCAAGCTGGGTTTTTATGCCAGTTGAAGGAATAAAAGCCAAGCTCAAACTATCCAGACTATAAGTTTTAACTTCCCACACTTAGCTCCGTACTTTCATCACAGAGTCATTCTTCTTAAAAACTGCCCTGGTGATGTGGCGGTAAATCATGTAATATGCTTAATATAATAGTATTAATGCTATGCCAAGGGACCTCAAACGAGATCAAAACCTCATTGTTCAGAGCTGTACACAGGCAGCCTCTGCTCTGAGGAGCCAGCGATTTAATTACAGGGGGCACCAGGAGTGCAGAGCGCTGCAGGGTCTTACCTGCTGTTGCTCTGCAAATCCCTGGAAGAATGAGACCTCCAGGCTTGCAAACCAGGGCTCTGCTCCCCACACACCACACAGCCTCTTCTGTTGTCTTTGCAAAGTAGCATTTTTAATTAGATTGCTTTTGTTAGAAGAATGAGAGACCACGCTTCTGCATATATGTATGTGAGCAGTCTGTCTGCACAACTGCAAATAGGCACGGCACAAGGGGATTGCTGCTTCTTGCACCAGTGGGTTTTGCCAGCTGCTAGTACTCATTGACCCAGTCTTTTGCATCAGAGCAATTAGTGAACCATGCTATCAGCCACAGAAAGAGAAAAGAGATGTGGTCAGAACCTTATTATTTTAATTGCAGCCATGAAATTCCTGCTCTGAATCACCGTGCAATGGTGTGAGCTGCAGCATCTAGTTTGTGGATCAAGAGAGTGATGATCCGTTCTCAGCAGGACCACCTTCACCTCAAATCTTTAATACCTCTTTTCCCCCAGCTTTGTAGTGCTGGTCTGGCCCAGCATTTGTGGACATTCACAGTACCTCTATAATGCCCAGTTCAGCAAATCACTGGGATCCTGCAGAGGAGTAATGTTCACATCTGCTAGTGCTGACAACAGGATCAAGCCTTTGCCTCTTCTGGACCAATGGACACTTGATGACAACTTTATGTGTACAGCTGTACAGCTCTGCACAACCTGTTTCTCAGGACTGTTATCAACTCTCTGTAAGAGACTACAGAAAGGAATGATATTGCAAGGACCATACTGCCCAGATGCCAAGAGGAGCCCAGAGGAGTGCTGCTTCAAAAGCTGCAAAAGCTAAAATCAGTCAGTCCTTCCTTGGCTTATGGTATTTCAGGCTCATTGTTGATTCAAATATCAAGTGCTAAAAATATCACCAGTGCCTTTAAATGGTAGCTGTCTATATAAGTACTTCAGCTCTTCAGAAAACAACAGTCTTCATAAACTATCATGGATAAGGAAGTCTGGAAAAAAAAGACAAAGAAATCTAACCCACTGTTTACCTCTGCCCCACTGCTCATCAGCAGTGTCTTCAGACCTGGTACCCCCAACAAACAGGCAATTTTCATCACACATCATGATCAAGTATAATTCTAGAGTGACGTGAATATGTGCCAAGGTCTTGCAGCCCAGTTTGGGCTAATTACTGTAGATAACCCTGTGAATTCTCCAGGTACTGACTTTTGTGGTTGGAAGATCTCTCTGAGCCACTCACAAAGACCTGATCTCTCCCCAGAAATCTATCAGTGACTGTTTTTCTCCTTTCTGTTCTGTTCTGTGAGAGCAGCTTCAGAAGGTGGGTGAGCAATGAAGATGTTGCTACACAACTCTGAAGTGTGCAGAAGATCTATACTATCTGCTTGAAAAGGCAAAAGCATCAAAAGCTTAAGAGCAGGCAATTTACTTGCCTTCTCCCTTCCTCCACTTTCATGGTCATGGTCAGGCAGAAAGATTTTTCTTCCCACAGCTCTTCATTATTATTGGATTTCTGTAGCATCATAAAAAAGGCATTTATACTTCACAAGAACCATTGATGCTCAAGACATTGGAAGAGCTGGTGGAGGGGAGGTGCTGGGCAGGGAGGGCAGAATCACAATCCCCAGCAAGGATTGTCTGTTATAATAGCAGCACATGAGAATTTAATAAAGAGAAATCTCATTAAAGAATAGCAGCCCAATAATTTTTATCCTCAGATACCAGTCAGTGCAAGAAAGGCAGGTTTTCTTTTCTCCATCTCGGCTGCAAATAACATTTGGCTCTGTTACTCTTATGTAAAAGAGGAATGAGAAGAGTGAGGACTGAATTTCCTCAAGACAGACAAGACATTATTTGTTTCAGTTACCTACACTCTGTAAAGGGCTGAGCTAGCTGAATAGATTTCTAGTCTGTACTTTCTTTTGACAGCCTTTTTTCTTCACGTTGAAACTGCAGGCACAGTCATAATAGTGATTTTTGTGACCCCCATCTTTAACTGCCCCAGCCATAGTTTGCTGGGCTACCATCAGCCAAGAAAATCAGTGTTTTGAACTCACCTGCCTGAATACTCACCTGCTGTCTGTCTCAATATTAGTATGGCTTTAGCTTATGTTTTCTGTAACATCCTCATTGACAAATTGTTGAAGTATGGATTAGATAAGTGGGAGAGAGGTGGACTAAAATGTGGCTGAACTACCAGGCTAAAGGGTTGTGATTAGCAGCCCAAAGTCCAGCTGGAGGGCAGAGACCTGTGGTGTGGCCCAAAGCTGATACTGGGACAGTACTGTTTAACATAGAATCATGGAATCAAAGAGTGGTTTGGGTTGGAAGGGATATTAAAGATCATCTCATTCAACCACCCCTGCTGTGGTCAGGGACACCTCCCACCACACCAGGCTCCTCAAGGCCCCATCCAACCTGGCCTTGAACACCTCCAGGAATGGGGCATCCACAGCTTCCCTGGGCAACCTGTGCCAGTGCTTCACCATTCTCATTCTGAAGAATTTCTTCCTAATGTAAATCTTCCCTCTTCCAAATTAAAGCCATTACCCCTTCTCCTATCACTCCATGCCCTTGTAAAAAGTCCCTCTCCAGCTTTCTTGAAGCCCCTTCAGGTGCTGGAAAGTCTCTATAAGGTCTCCTTGGAGCCTTCTCTTCTCCAGGCTGAACAACCACAACTCTCTCAGCCTTTCCTTATAGCAGAGGTGCTCCAGCCCTCAACATCACCTTTTCAGCCCTCCTCTGGACCCATTCCTACAGTTCAATATCTTTTTCTTTTGTTGGGGATTCCATAACAGGACACAGTACAGGTGGGGCCTTACAAGAGCAGAACAGAGGGGCAGAATCACCTCCCTTGTCCTGCTGCCCATGATTCTTTTGATGCAGCCCAGGATGTGATTTACCTTCTGGGCTGCAAGCACACATTGCCAGCCCATGTCGAGCTTCTCATCAACCAGCACCCTCAAAACCTTCCCCACAGGGCTGCTCTCAGTCATTGATGATCTTGATGATGGCACAGAGTGGACCCAAAGCAGGTTTGCCCTGGCAAGAGTGGCTGTGCATACACTATTTGTCATCATGTGCTGTATGGTGACACAACCATACAGCAAATGGTTGTGTCACCAGTCAGAGGGACTTCAATGGACAGACGGGAACCCTAGGCAGTTCAACAAAGTGGAATGCAGAGTCCTGCACCAGGGGGCAGATAACCTCCAGCATCTGTACAGGCTGGGGGAGATCAGCTAGAAAGCATGACCAGGATCTGGGGATCCTGGTGGACACAATGAACATGAGCCAGCAATGTGCCCTTGTGGAAAAGGCAGCCAACAGCATCGCGGGCTTCATTAGACACAGCATTGCTAGCAGATCACACAGGGCCATCCTTCCTCTCTTCACAGGCACGCAGGAGGAAGGGCCACGAAGATGATGAAGGATGTCTGTTTCTGGGGGAAAACACACATATTGCTTCAGATGTAATGGAAACAGAATCATTGGTAGGTAGCTAAACAAGTTGAGCTAGAGACTGAAAAAGATATTGTAAAAGGATGTGCACACAGGTGTTTGTCAAAAAAACCCAACCCCTACACAGTTACCAGTTTTTAAATTGGGAACTTATGGTCATGTAAATCTCATCCAAAGGATACTTAGCTGAACACCTGAAGCTTCATTCAAAGTTATCCAAAGCTTTGCAAAGCCTTTTTTTTTGTGAACACGGACTGAATATTGAGAAAAAAAATATGGTATAAAGCAATCGTGATTTTGTTTCTCATTTAAAAAAATGGGGAAAGGACAAGCTTCTGCTGACAAAAATCATGTGAAATGCTGTTTAGTTTTATTGAGCTAACTCTTCAAAGTTGCATGACTAGAAATCATGCTCAACACATCATTTTAGGACTCTCTTCAGATATCAGAGAATAGTAACTTCCTATGAATCATGATTTGAAGCTGCATATGTTAATAAATAACATCCAGTGCCATATAACATATAGCACAAAGGCTATTTAACAGTGAAAAACAATAATGAATGATAGCACAGCTCATCAGTTGCCATGCAGTGTTCCTCCAATCTTTACGAGGGGGAAAATGTAGGCACAGAAAGGAAATTAGACCGGGCATTGTAGTTAGCACCATCATTTCAGAAACCTGTTAATTGTTATTTCGCAGTAGTTGCTAGGACTGCACTCAGGGTCAAACAAATAGACACAGGTCAAGGTTTTGATTGCTTGTCAGCTTTCCACTAAGAACGACAACTGTGACAAGATTTTAACTTGAAAGGAAAATGCTAACTATGGCAATGTTAATTTTATATTCCTTGGGGGAAAATAAAACTCCTCTTTGTCTAATAAAATGTCATTTATTCTAAAACATGTAATTTTAAAAACCAAATTCTGAGCTTCCCACAGCTGAACAAAATATCTTCAGTGAAGTCTCTTTTTATCCACGAAAAAGCTCATGTCCAACTCCAGTCCTGAACTGTCTAGAGATTCAGAGTCCAGCTGCTATTACGTTTTATAAGCTAGCAACCAGTGACACTTGAAATAATATTTGATATTATTTCATATAGAAGGTGGAATTTTCAGTCATGAAACCGCTAAGCTGAGAGTGAGCAGAGACCATCAAAGATAAGTGTTCTCAAAGTTGTCAATTCAGAGGCAAATTATTTCCTGTTTACATGCTTTTACAGGGGTGGCACAAGCGGGAAATGGCAAGTCCTTTAATGAGACAAGGAATTTCCTTCTCTTATGAAAACTGAACACATTTTGAATTAATTGCACCGGGCATCAGCAACTACCACTGCTTTGGAGTTATCCGTGGATGTTTTGCCTGATCACAAGAAAATGGCTATGCTTTTTTGATACATCCAGAATGATCAGTTCAGCACAACACAGGCAAGCAGGTCCAAAGAGCACATGGATTTGTAACAAAGTCATCACTGTCGCCCTCCTCCTCTTACAAATATCCAGCACTCCAAGCTGCTGCCTTCATTCCCCTCCAAAGCCGCAGTAACTGTATCTGCTTACAGAATAATATATTTCCCCTTCTAATCTGTTATAGAGCTAGACTAGCCTCTCTGGATCAAAAGCAGCTCTGTTTCTGGCTTCAGCTAGAGAGATCTTTAGGATTATTTGCTCCATTAATGCAGCGATAAGTAGAGGCAGATTCCTTGACAGCCTGCCTTCTTCAATTTGGTTTTACTCTGTAGGAGCCATGGCCAACTAAAGGCCCCTGGGGAGGAGCAGGAAGGATTTGGATTAATACCTGTGTGCACCAAGGTTACAGCCTGGGGCTAAGATGCACCTTGTCCAACATGAGCCTTGAGCACAACATCTCCTACTGGGTGCTCCCCTGCTGTTCAAATCATAAAGCACAAAGACGAATTTCCTCAGGAAGACTTACAAAACCAGGATCTCCCACATCATAACAACCTAAAATGCACAAGAAGGTTGCACAGCCTGGGCTCTGCAAAGAGAAAATGCTTCTGTCTGGATCCAGAAAAGCCACAGGCACACATAGCTCCCTGGCGGTCCCTGTAGCTCCTGATGTTGCTCCATCAGAAACAGTAGGGGTTTTGCTGCTGTGCCACAGCACGTGATCTAGAAAACCAAGATGTGTAACTGCTGAGTATACATAGGTGCCATCCTCACTCTATGAAGTTCATGCTTTCACAGCCAGCTGTAAACTGGGTCCAAGGTCCTGTCAGACAGCTTCAGGAGATGCCCTAGGAATATCTGTTAGTTGAAGCTTCACAGTCAGAACACCAGCCATCAGTGTGAAGAGAAGCCAGATAAAGGGTTTTTTTCCTGCTGTAACAAATTCTTGCAGTCTTACTATTTCCATGTGCAGGTCTGCAGCTCGTTAGATGTACATCTGCTTGAGTTCTCAAAATTCCTACCATTTTGAATAATGATTAGGAGCATCAAAAGGCAATAGAGAAGTAATGGATCCCCTCTATAATTCTCTTATTTTGCTTTCTTCTCATTTTGGATGTAACCAGCCAGCTGACCCAAGATGTCTCTATGGTTATGATAACAAAAAGCTGAGATCAAAGACATTTCAAAGCTGTTGTTGAGAAAGTTTTGAGTGTGCCTTGAGGCTGAAACTTCAGTAAGACAAAGGTTAGGGTTGTGTCTTTTACTAGGTTGTTTTGACAAGAACCAATCTGATAGAAGCCACAACACTAACATTGCTTCCCTCAGGCAGACAACAAGCTTGGTTGGACTGGACAAAAGACGTGAAAAATTTCATTTTGCCCTGTGGCATATTTTGATTTTATAAACTACCACTATGTTAAGTACAAACATATAAAGAATTCAAAATAAAAATAATATACAAGGGAAACAACAATCAAACACTTTCATTCCTGTAAAGATACTCCTGTGATTAAATATCTTTATTGCTGATCTGGAAGAAAACAGAAAATCAGTCCTGAGAATATGTGCAGCTGACATACAAATTTGCAAGACAGTAAATGAAAGAGATAGATTGGTTAGATAGGGTAAACTGGGGCATTTGTTGAAGTTAGTTGGATTTAAAAGAAGAAAAACTGAAAGGAAAGATTAGAGAGGGGCTGTACGCTGGAGTTCATGACACAGGAAAATACACTGTAATGGCAAACTGCCAACTGAGTGTATGTTTATAACCTAATGGTAGAGCTGTAGTAAGTAAAATATAACCCTGGAAAAGTAGTAGAATGTCAATGATGTATGCAGTGACAAGACCAGATTTGCAATACTGTAGCAAGTTCTTGTGTCTGCACTTCAAAGTGAAATTTTTAAGGGTTCAGAAACAGAACAGAAAAATTGAAGTCCATAAAATACACCTTGCAATAACTGTATTTACCTATTTCATTTAAGGGAAAACTGTGACCAAACTTTGCAAAACCTCTCTGTGGAACAGATTTCTAATGGAGGCTGCACCGACTCCTGGCACTGAAAGAAAGAGCACAGTCCTGAGGCTGGAAGCAGAAAGTACAAATATTTCCACTAGCAAGAGGCAAAAAAGCTTGAACATGTGTAGTAATGAAACACAAGGTTAATCAGCAGTTTCGGTCATCCTAGCAGCCCAACTCATGAGCAAACAAGAAGTCTTGATTTCACTGTGACACAACCTCCACATAGCACAACTTCATAGAATCATAGAATAACCAGGTTGGAAGAGACCCACTGGATCATCGAGTCCAACCATTCCTATCAAACACTAAACCATGCCCCTTAGCACCTCGTCCACCCGTGCCTTAAACACCTCCAGGGAAGGTGAATCAACCACCTCCCTGGGCAGCCTGTTCCAGTGCCCAAGGACCCTTTCTGTGAAGAATTTTTTCCTAATGTCCAGCCTAAACCTCCCCTGGCGGAGCTTGAGGCCATTCCCTCTTGTCCTGTCCCCTGTCACTTGGGAGAAGAGACCAGCACCCTCCTCTCCGCAACCTCCTTTCAGGTAGTTGTAGAGAGCAATGAGGTCTCCCCTCAGCCTCCTCTTCTCCAGGCTAAACAACCCCAGCTCTCTCAGCCGCTCCTCGTAAGACTTGTCCTCCAGCCCCTTCACCAGCTTTGTTGCTCTTCTCTGGACTCGCTCCAGAGCCTCAACATCCTTCTTGTGGTGAGGGGCCCAGAACTGAACACAGGATTCGAGGAGCGGTCTCACCAGTGCCGAGTACAGAGGGAGAATAACCTCCCTGGACCTGCTGGTCACACCGTTTCTGATCCAAGCCAAGATGCCATTGGCCTTCTTGGCCACCTGGGCCACTGCTGGCTCATGTTCAGTCGCTGTCAACCAACACCCCCAGGTCCCTCTCCTCCAGGCAGCTTTCCAGCCAGTCTTCTCCTAGTGTGTAGCTGCACAGGGTTGTTGTGCCCCAAGTGCAGGACCCGGCACTTGGCCTTGTTAAACCTCATGCCATTGGACTCTGCCCAGTGGAGAACTTAAGAACATACTCAGAACAAATGCTGTTAAGGATGCAGCAGTCCTCTTACTAGCAACCTTAACTTAGTAATTTAGGGCTAAATATTTACAATCATTTGTCAGATGTAAAGGAAAGTAATAAATAAAGATGATGAAAGAGAAGAAAGAAACTCACTGCCTGTGTAGCTCTGATGTACGCTGGATTTTGTGCTCCATATATGGCATATTTTCATCTCAGCAGGCAACTCCTATCCAAGAGGGAGAGGTGGCATAGGCTACTGCAGTGGATACATAGTGTTCTTTTCTCTAAGATTTATTTAATTTTTTTCCTCAGACTTATTTTACTTTTTGTCTTCAGGCTGACAGCCCTGTGTGTGCAGAAAACAATGGGAGCCAGTCAGATGAACTCTATATTTGGGGATTTTTTTGTATATGTTCAGACATTTTTGGTAATACTGGCACAGCTCAACCTCTGCTTGCCTTGGTCACTGGCTAATAAAAAAAAAAAGAAAAAAAATCACTACAAAAAAGAATCCTACAACTTTCAGCTTTGTGCTCAGCAGATCTGCTGTATAAAATCAATGTGTCAGACCAACAGAAAATACATAGTTTTTCTGGGTAACTTCTTCTTCCTCAGGGACTGATAGATCACCTAGGGTCAAAATGAAACTGAGATGTTTCATTGTGCGCTGGAGAAGGGACTGTTCCTTGCTCTCGGCTGACAGCCCTAAATACCACATCATGCTGTCTGTGCTGCCATAACTGTCACAATATAGTGGAAAACTGCCAAGAGCGAAAACTGGAAAAGACTCAGGCATCCTGCACAAACCTGCACTCAGGCCACTCACAGCAAGCTGCTGCTAGGAACCTGATGCAAATGCAAACTCCAAGCAACCAGAATACAGCCAAATCAGTTTCTGTCCTGTGAACAGCACCTGACATTCCCCAACACAAACATTTTATATCAGAAATTATTGGTTTTGACGTCATTCATGATTTCTCACAGAAACTGATTTAATATACAAATGGTTTCCAACACTCCAATACTTCAATTTTCAGCAACTAAACTTTCTAACATAGTTTGACACCGCTGCTGCTTAACAAAACCTTCACGTTTGCACAGACAAATACATTCTGCTCCTAGGGCAAGGGTGACTGGCTGCAGAGGACGGAAAACGTCAGTTCCAGTTTTGATTACCTTTCTGCAGTTGCAGACCCTGTCAGGGTCATGGCCATGGCAGTAAGAGCAGCAGAATTAAAGCCCCCTGGACAAAGCTTCCTTTGTACTGATGGACACTTTTTGCCTCCTGACATGCTTGTAACAACAGCAGTCAGGGAGTCCAGAGATACAGGTTGTTCAAAGATCTGTTGAGCTCAGGAGAGAATGTTTTGTGTTCCCTACCTCACCACTCTTTTGGATACTGCAAGTCCAACAAGGAATGAAAGACACAGGGTGAATGCAAGTCAACCGGACTGAAGATGAGCCTGAGTTGGTCCTGAAGAGGCAAAGGGGCAGCAGATCAAAAGCCACATCATCCTTGCATGTTTTTGTGTTTTTTTGTGTTTTTTGGTTTTTTTTGTTTTGTTTTGTTTTTCCCATCACTGCCTGCTCTCAGCAGGCTCCCCATATAAAGGAGATACCCTCATCCAACAGAACATGTATCCCTTGAGGGAAGTGAGCGGGAGCCAGCAGGAAGCTTCAGTCAAAATCAGGTTAGTTGAATGTGTAACTACAATAATTACGAAGACCCATTTCTGCTTCCATTTACTCCAGCAGGGTCTGGCTGCTGCAGTATCAACTCCACCTCCTTGCTTAAAACATTCAATTGGAAGACAGGCATGATTGTAAATGAAGTGATCTTGGAGTGACAGGGAACTATCAGCTTCCAGGTCACATGCAGCGAGCACTTGCTAACAACAAGATGTCTGGTGTACGCAGACTCCTGCTTATGCTGGATCCTGAGGATGCTTGTAACCTCCTCTCAGCACAGATTCAATAACTTTAATATTGCATGGCTGTGAAGTCTAGACCAGCTGGGTTCAACATCTCATCAGATGGGCAGGAAGAGTAAAAGTCAGTCCCTTTTCATCAAGGTTTATGGCTGCAAGGTTCAGAGTTTGGCATAACCCCTTTATAACCGGGGCAGAATCTCACTGGTCTTTCACTGCATTAGTTATTCCAGTGGCTTGCTTTCACTACCAGGGCTGTGTCCTGTAACACTTTCAATTAGCTATCAGGTTGTAGGCGTTGCAGCAAAGGACAGTAATTTTATAAGCCAGCACTGTTTGTTGAGTCTGATTCATTCAGATTCTAAGCAAACACAGTGGATAAGAGGTAATTTAATCTCAAGCTTCATTAGTTCAGCTATTGTATGAAAACAGAAAACAGATGCAGGAGAATAGACAGAAAACATGCCATCTGTGTAAATAAGCATGTGGGCAGCTTCAAAATTCACTACACTCCTGGGCACAAAGAGTCCTCATGGGTTTGTAATAAAGCACTCCCTCTCTGCTAGTTCATTTATCAGCCTTCCTCACACTGGAACTTCCCTTATGGTGATTTCCCATTAATTTTACATTTGCCATCACTCCAGCATACCAGTGTTCCCAGTGCGAATGTTCCCTTCTAGTTGCAATGAATTGGCTTGACTCCAGAAGCAGCCTTTCCTTTCTTCCATCTTCCCCAGCTTCTACACACAGAACACATTCTCTTTTTTGCTACCAGACAGTATTTACTCAAATCCAGAACAACTTTCAGCTTACAAAAGATGGTTGCCAATACTGAAAGTGCTGTAGTTATTGCTCACTCTACTGGCTCTTACAGCTGCCACCAGCATGCCTGCAGGAAAGACTTGTGTTCCTTGGCTAACATAGCTCAGGTTTTGTTCCTTTGGGTGTGCTGGAGATACCTGAACTTGTTTATTAAGAACGAGGAAGAGGTTGGGTTCAGTCAGTCCCAGAAATAAGCAACATCCTTACATGAGCTCCCCATATACTCCACCTGCTGGTGTAAAGAATGGGAGAGGCTGCAGTGCTAGGCAGCAGCAATAAAATGCTTCCTATTAATTGACATTCTGTAGCAGAATGAGAACCTGTGGACACAGCTGTATCAGCCCAAGGAAGAAAGAGGTGCCTGACACTAGGTCTTGTTCTCCAGGGGAACACAATAACTCACTGAAAACAAGGACATCTAAGACATTTACTTCAACAGGGCTTTCTCATTCTTAAGTATCTAATGTATTGTGATTCTTTATTCATAAAATCAATCTATCAGTGCCGCTGCATTAAGTGCCTCCACCTGGAATGCCACTCCTTAAACCCCTACTTCTCTCTCACTTCATCCCATCACCATACAAGTGTGCTCCTGCTGGCAGAGAAGCCTGCACACCTCGAATCTCCTGCAGAAAAGCTCTAGTTACAATTGTACCTTGATACCACAAAGAAGCTACTTTCACATTTTGGTACTAACGAGACTCACACCTATACTTGCCTCACTGCCTGACCGTCTAGGACTGTAGAGCATGAGATGAGAACCTACGTGAAACCCAGGTGGAGAATAAGTTATTACAGGTTGATGGTGTGGACCCTTGTCTGGCCTTCAGCTTACCCAGAAGTGGTTCACAGCAGGGCTGCTGTCATTGGCTGCCACAAACCACACTCAACCTTGCAGCCAGCAGCCTTAGAAAGGCCTAGAGAAGGAAAATGTCCACCATACCCATCACTGAGTTGCGAGATGGTACCTGACAGTTTAAGGCACACATGATCATAGACTCATAGAATCATAGAATCACAAGGTTGGAAAAGACTCACAGGATCATGGAGTCCAACCATTCCTATCAATCACTAAACCAGGCCCCTTAGCAACTCGTCCACCCGTGCCTTAAACACCTCCAGGGAAGGTGAATCAACCACCTCCCTGGGCAGCCTGTTCCAGTGCCCAATGACTCTTTCTGCAAAAAAATTTTTTCCTAATGTTCAGCCTGAACCTCCCCTGGCGGAGCTTGAGGCCATTCCCTCTTGTCCTGTCCCCTGTCACTTGGGAGAAGAGGCCAGCTTCCTCCTCTCCACAACCTCCTTTCAGGTAGTTGTAGAGAGCAATGAGGTCTCCCATCAGCCTCCTCTTCTCCAGGCTAAACAACCCCAGCTCTCTCAGCCGCTCCTCATAAAGCCTGTTCTCCAGCCCCCTCACCAGCGTTGTTGCCCTTCTCTGGACTCGCTCCAGAGCCTCAACATCCTTCTTGTGGTGAGGGGCCCAGAACTGAACACAGGATTCGAGGAGCGGTCTCACCAGTGCTGAGTACAGAGGGAGAATAACCTCCCTGGACCTGCTGGCCACGCCGTTTCTGATACAAGCCAAGATGCAACTGTCCTTCTTGGCCACCTGGGCCACTGCTGGCTCATGTTCAGTCACTGTCAACCAACACCCCCAGGTCTTCCTCCTCCAGGCAGCTTTCCAGATGTAGAGCTTGTTGTCACTATGTGCCACATTGAAGGTCTTCCTGCACAGTGCCTTGGGTCTCAAAGTGCCCTTAAACAAATTATGGAATGAACAGATGGAAGTTCCATATGTAACACTTAGCAGTCAGGGATTACTTAAGAAATGTAGCAAACAACTTTTCCCCGTAGCTATCCCTGGATGCCTACATCTACACTACATACAGTTAATTCTGCTACAACAGGGATAACATCCAGCAGTTCTCAAGTCTTGCCAGAAAACTGATAACAGCCACTGACTGACAACTGATTTGCTGCAGAAGTCACACAGGAAAATGGACAACTGATTGCTCAAATCTACACATGCTCTATAGATCCTGTTTCTACTAAAACAATGGAGGGAATCCCTACAGCCACAAGCACAATGTTTTTCCTGCACGCTGATTTCATTTCAAGCTGATGCTTGAAAAGGGTGTTCCTTGAGTAGGTGCTGCACGCTTGACCAGTGCAGTGAGCCATATGACAAAGGGCAGAAGACAGCAGAAACTGCTTGTTAGGCTGCATGCTCTGCAGCAGGTCACCCAGTGAACACTTAAGTGACTTCGGAAAGTGCAGGTAGCTTCAACTAATTTCTCAATTCAATTCATTCCTCTCCCTTACAGCATTTGTGCTGGATGCTGCCCCTGTGGGTTGGAGATTCACACTTACTTTATGAAGAAGGATCGATTTCCTGCAACCTCCACAGAGTGTCAGGAGGCTGAACCCATACGGATGGGTGGAGTTTAGTAACTGGGTGCAAACTGATGGTGTTCTCTGCCCAAGTATACGTGCCTTAGCTACAATGCCCAAGTATACATGCCTTGCTGTGATGCCAGCGCTCCTGGGCTGCCGGTCAAGGGGCAGCATTAACTTTCTAGGCATCAGCATCAGCAGTACTTGAAAAACTGGAGCATTCCAAAGATTCCAGGAGTGGGGGAGTATATATGATCACATTGATATACATATGATCACATTGCATGCAATTGTTCAAGAAAGGAAATACATCCCAAAACAGACACAGTGGACACGCACACAACTGCTGCCAAGGAGCTAAGGCACATGTGCTTGGACTAGAAATGGTAAGGTTCATCAATTTCATAGGAAATAACAAAGCTTACTAATGTATATTTTTACTTGTACTTTAATTTACCATGCTTTATGCTGCTATTTTTCCCCGCATTCTTTTTAATGACCTCTGTTGAGTTGGAATATCAAGCATCAAAATACCCCAATGATAAGGACTCCCCTAGAACAGAAGAGATGCTCTCTAAGTTTTCTTCCTCAAAATTCCACCTAACGTATCTTCTTGTACCAGAAACATAAAATACCAGAGACATCAGACATAAGCAATGCCATTTATTGAAGCTTGAAACAAGTATGTCATCATAGTTTGTTTTTTAAACCTTGAAATGTCAGAACAAGCGGTGAATGTGCCAAATACAATTTTTTTTTTCCTGAGCAACCTGTGGAAGCTGATGGGTCTTAGGCTAATATAATCATAAAATGATATTATGCCTCTGCACTTAATACTCCATTCAGTTTTGAGAATAGTGATACTCTGGGTTAGGATCATAAATCCACCTTTACTTAAAAAGACTTATGTCATAAGAGAGAGATCTTACTAAATGGATGGGAGAGAAAACTGCACATATTATTAACATAGAGGAGATATTAAGCTCTTGAGTGCAATGGAAGATCCTATGTAAAATACAACAGTGGCACTGCTCTATTAAAACAGTTCATGTTGCTGTCACAGTCTTTTCCCAGAAGTTTTAAGCTGAGCAACAGTGATGACTGCACTTCCCTGGGCAGAAAGATTATTTTGATTAATGTCTACAATATAATTAATTCACTTTCATATATTTAAAATGAAATAACAGCTCCCTGAATAGAATATTGAAGCCAGAAGTGGTTGTACTGCACACTAGCCATTCAGAGCACAGGGACAACCAACCCACCCAGGCACTTTTCCTTCCACCTGCACTATATCCACTCAGTCAGATCCTTTGTCATTAGCCCACACACCTGATGGTCCATTTCTGCCAACTTCTGCGGATAAAACATTGCAGGTACCTCTGAGCACAGAAGAGTCTCATTTTGGAGTGAATCCAAATTCTAGAAGATGCTTCTGGGAACATCAGAAGCACCTGCACTCTCCACCAGTCATGGCTGCTAGGTCATCAGAGAACTGCCTTAGATGTAGCAGCTCTACTCTACACAACACAGTCTGACACCAAGCCCTGACCAAATACTTCATGAATCAGATGGGACGCTTCCAGTCCTTCACATGATTCAATATTTCTGTGTCCAGCGGAAAAAGAACTGACCAGACTTCAAATGCTCAAAGGATCTGCAGCCACTCAGGACCTCAGAAGGACATAAGCACACTGTGAAACTTAAAAAGCATTATGTCTGGCATTGGCCAGCAACACCAGAGACACGTATTATTTTAAGAGTATATGTATGTATGCTATGCACACAAACAGATGCACGTGCACCACTCTAAGTTAATCCCCACATACGTTATTTTAGCACCATATTTTTAACAGTGGATTTTATCAGCACCTACAACTGGGTTTATATTGCCACCACAGAGGTTAATAAATCTAACCTTACTATGCTGCATATCCTGAACTCCCAGAGACTTCAAGTGAAGTAAGCCCTTAGCAAAAGGTCACAAATCTATGAAAAAGGGCAGTTAGACTTGTGGCCTTCATTAGGTTAATATATTACAGCCAGGCCCAAATATTTTTGTTCACTCTCATAAATGTTCGTCTAGAAATAGGGCTATTGCTAGTCATAGCTCTGTAACTATAGTGACACTTGGATTCATGGTGACAATTTGTGCCATTCTACATTGTATGAAATGTGACATTTCCCTGTATTACAATGTCAAATTATCAGGTAGCTAGGAAGTAAATCTGAGATTTTCAAAAAAGCATGAAGAACCAAGCTGTCTAAATCCTATTGAATTTCAAAGGAATCAGTCTCTGTACAGCTTTTTTGAAAAATGACCAGCATTGCTTCAGAGAGTCCAGTCTGTTCTCCCTGAAGTTTGTTCTGTGATTTTCTTCAATAGCAAAACAGACAAGCTACTTGGCTAGTGCTTTCATAATGCCTGAAGCCCAGCGCTGTGCATATACTCTAGGTTACAGGCTCCTGTTGTAGGTGCCCTCAGCCTCACTATAATCAAGGATTCACACTTGCGGAAAAGTTTGCTGTGAGTAAGATGACAGAATATCCTTGTGTATGTGAGCTTACACTCTATTAGGAAATACTGGATTAAATGATAACTCTATCATGGAACATCGGTGTGAATTACAATCTATTACATCAATTTGGTAGATGCAAAAAGCTTTGCTTTCATGGTACCAAAAAATGTTGCTTAAGATCTATGTTGGAACTTAAACCATATCTGTTGGTGTTTCCAGGTTAGAGCAAGGCATTTGCAGCAGAATAAAACTGTCCAGGACAGGCTATAGCTGACGTATCCTTTAGAGGTTCAGTCAAGTACTAAATGATTTAATTTTTACAAACCAAATATTTCAATTTGGCTGGCCTGCACACCATTATCAGTTATTATTATATATTTAAATTTTTGAAGTGAGCAAATAATTTAGAGAAACTCTGCCACTTCACTGTGATTCCTAAAAACAGAAAAGTGAGTGAGCATAGAGGGAAGAGTCCCACAGCGCAGGTCTGTGGCCACTGCCCCGTCAGCTGCCTTCACTCACCACTCTTAAGTAAGTGGTGGTGTTTCACAGCGGTTTTGGAAAAGAGACGGAAGAAAGAACAAATAAAACATTCATTTAAAAAAAAAAATCGAAAAATTCTTGCAAGATTATTTCTAGCCTCTATGCATGCCTAAGAAGTACTAGCTGCTGGTACATAGCAAATTATGTTACAAATTTTGGGCTATTACAGAGACAAAAATTGAAGCAGTAAATTAGGACTGATAACCCTAAGGGATGTGTTTTCCCAGTTTTGATGACAGATTTCCATTTATGTTAGATGGTTCAGAAAAAAAACAAACATAAGGAAGGAATGCAAAACCTGTAAACAGAAGCCCTATTCAAAGCAACTAGACAAAAACCAGCTAGTGCGGAGCAGCTTGGCTGTTGTTTCCTAGGTTTTGAGGTGATTTTCTTCTTGATTTAGTGTAATTTTCTTGCTTGAGGCCTCGCTGATCCCAATATCTTGCTTTGTTACGAATTCGGGGCTGACTACACGTGAAGCAGCACTGAGTCTGTATTGATGGCAGCAAACACTTGCCAATGCCTTTCAGCCTCTGGCAGAAGTGGATAGAGAGTTGGTCTTTGCTGCAGGGTACCCCTGTGGTGGAGAAGATGAGAAGAATTAGTTATATTTTCCTAACAAATTATCTGCATTTCTAGAATTTTTATCTGCTTTATGCCAAAAGAGTGAGTATCTTCCTTTGTACTATGGGCCAGCTTGATTCCCCTGAAAATTAGGACTTCTAAGTGAACAGGTCCTACTAAACTTCACATGACCTTGTGTCATGGAAAATATAGCACTCTTTTATTATTGTTCAGTGAGGCTTTACTTTTGCCACAGACATAGCTGACCTATGTTTTTCACTTTAATGTTTCTGCTTTTAAGAACTGTCAGAGAGAGTCTTGCAAGAATGATTTGTGAGTCTGGAACTTTTTCATTTTTGTAATAGTGCATTTAAGATAAGTGCCAAGGGCGAGCAGCATGCTGCAGAGCCACGCAGGGCAGGCAGAAGAGCACAGATGAGGCACGTGTTCAGCTTGACTACACTTCCATTTCTGCAGCACCAGAGTCAGCCGGGACTGGTACCATCTGTATCACGATGCTGATAGGTCTGGGGTAGCTTTAATAAATCAAGACATGTTAGACTTAGTTAGGTATTACAAAATAAGGGTCCGCAGCTGTAAGAAGAGATGTCTGTTGGGAGCCAAGGTTCACAAAAGCAGGAGGGCAGTGGATTATCCAAATGCAAGGCTGTTGTCCAGCAAACCCCTCAATTCCCTATAACTAGGGAAACTTGATTGAACTAGTATAAAAGTAGTTTAAAACAGATAAAAGAATTTCTTTTCACAGTAGGCTGTGAACCTCTGGAATTTGCTGCCACGGAGGAGGGTAGAAGCAGACAACACTGCAGGGTCAAAAAGGGATGCAACACATTCATGGAAAAGGTTTCATAATTTAAACTAAAAGGGGTGCCTTTAATAATCCTAATATGTCACTTGGGAATGCTGCAGGGATACCATGGAAATGAATTAAGGGAAATAACTAAACTCCTGCATTGTCCCCAAGTAGTAACTTCTAATGGTATTGCTGGAGACACTACTGGGCTGCATGGACCACTAGTCCACCCAGTAGTGCATTTCTTATGTTTTAGTGGCCCCTTGAGCTTTTATTCACAGAAATAACTACTACTGATTTGTGTAGGTAGTATTTTTCTGAGCCTGTCCTTCTGAATAAAGAGGCATAACAGATAAGCAGACCAATTCCACCTTAGGGCAAAACATCTGCTTAAAGTTTGTTGAACAGCAGAAGTGATGCATCATTCTCAGATATATGCCAGATCTGTACTGGAGTCAACCTCAGGAGTCAGGAGTCAACCTCTTGTCTCATTGCCAGATTGGACTCTTACTGCAGACTTGGTCTGAGGGAAGAATCCTCCTTCAAAAGACCTTTGAAGGCTCTTCCAGAAGGACTTTGAGCCATCACTGTTCTTACCTTAGGGTACCTGCTGGATACTGCAGTACACAGACTACACAGATTCAAGTTTTCCCTTGATTTGCATTTGTCACAGAGATAAACTTCTGTAAGCTTCCCTCACCCCCTTCTTTACTGGGCTATTATCACCTACACAGTTGGGCTCCTAGTTCCTTGAAGAAGAGAGGTACAGGACCTTGAATCACAAGGGAACATCTCTCCACCTCCTAATTTTGGAGACAGTCTTACTTTTTGAGACATTGAACTCACAGTGCCAAGACTACCTGGGTTCACTGCCAGTTAGATTTTTCTTGCAGTGCCTGTCTCACTTTGCTTGCTTGTACTCCCAGTCCAGAATGCGTGGTTCCTATGGGTGTTTCTGTCTTAAGAAATGGCATCTGTTTAGACTCAAAGCATGTCCTCCCACAGGCCTCAGAGCAACCTGTGAGTTGTCTAAAACAGGTCAATGCAAGCAGACCTATTCATTTAGTTGTGGTATCATAAATTAGGGATGCATACTCAGAGAACTGCATTCCTCATCACGGCAACACAAGGTCAGTAGAGCTGGAGAACATGACAATGTAATTATGCCAACAGTGCAGCTGAGCAGTAGCAGATTAAGCTGACCAATAATTACTGAGCCTGTAGTATTCACAACAAGCTGATAAATGGCATCAGCTCCCAGTTTTTGCAGAATCTCAGCACAAAACAAGAGCTTTCTGGAAACTGTCTGATGCAGGTGCATTATCATACCTGTGCTTTTCCTGCACTCTTGCAGACTGCATTTTTGATTCTCTGCAGGCTTAGGTTTATCCACACACATACTGTTATCTTCAGTTTCATTAGTTCCTATATTCACACACTTCACAGTTCTTTGCTGAATACCCCCTCCACAAGAAACAGTGCACTGAAAGAAAGTAGTTTTAATGTATATAACATTTTTTATATGGCAATAGTGTAATACACTAATATTTGAACTGTATGTGACAGAAAGCTAAAAATGCCACATGATCCAGAATGCTTGATACTAAAGTACTTGGGTACTGCATTCTCCACCCAGACACCTCCATTGCGCATCGCAGACAGACATAGCAGGACATGGTGGAGGGGTAAAGAGTACAGATACAGCAACTTGGAAAGTGTAACCATTTATAACTAAACACGTACTGCATATCCTGGAAAGTTCCCCACACTCTGTCCTGTTATCCTCCTCTAATGTTGCCTTATTCTACTTCTAACTCAACATGGCTGAGTTTCCTACCCAGTAGCCTCTTCCAGTGTAAAATTTCAAATGACTAATGAATGAATGCAATGCCAATGGTAACGTCTTTTTTATTAGAAAAGGGAAAAAGCCCCAGCCCTCCGTCCAACAACATCTAATGCAGCAACAGATGTCTAACATCTGAAGGAACTTCGACAGGCTGGCTCTGAAAAGTAATATTTTCAAAAGAATTTTCTTCGTAACGCCAGTTGTGCACAAGGAACTATACTTGCCATAGGCACTGAGGTTCACTGACAAGTGGATAATATCTCCATATATGGCCAACTCAGGACAACAAATACAACAAAAAAAGGACTGAATCCTACCGGGCCCCATGCCTGGTTAATCCACTGCGTACAAGGCTGCCTGTTACATGACGCAGTCGCATTAGGTTTTTCAGTCCAGTCACAGTAGCCTTCTTTTGGGCAGTAGATATGCCGCTTTTGCTGGCCACCACCACAAGTTCTTGAACACTAACAAAAGAGGTGCACAAAACCATTAGGACAGAGGTGGGGATGGGTAAGAACCCAGAAACAGACCATAAGGACAGTAGGAAATGTTCATCATTTACAAATGTGGAGCCAGCTCTGCACTGAGACACTTATATCATTGTATGCGTGGAAAGAGACATGGAAGAAGCCATCATTGGTCCAGAAGACTTGGCATCAAGCTGCTCCTGACAGGTATTAATGCAAGGAATATAGGACAGCATGGCAACATAAACATGCAACACAGAACTGCTCATGCAGCACCACCAGCAACAGCAACTTCCTCAGGAAGAACAATACTGAAAGTCACATGTCTTCAGGATTCATCTCCTGTACCTACTGAAGACACTGTATGTTCATGAGATGCAACATCTTACTTTTATGAGGCAGCTGTGGACATTAAAATTCACCTGAGGCACTCAGTAAATTAACTCTTTGGCAATAAAAGCAGCATACAGAGACAGTGACCCAGGATGTATTTTAAACATTCTTTTGTGTGCATTGTATTAGTGTATTATTACTTGCCAACAGGTTTTCTACTATTATTTACTCGGTCTGCGATAGAGCCTTGAAATGCACCAAAAATTCTGCACTTTAACATGAAATAAGGCATCAAAGGCACCAGATACACTTTGAGTAATGTAATACTGCTGTCCTATGAGGAATTGTATCCCTATGGACAGAGGACCAAGGTTGGCATCTGAAAAGTGAAACACATTTATCTGAAAAGTGAAACTTTTCAGCTCAATTCTATCCTTTATCTTCAACATGAAGATAACTGCCAGGGCTGGATAAGTAGTTTTGTAAGATATTTCAAGAGGCAAACAAGCATAATCACTGGGCGACTCCTATTTTTCAGTTCTTGCTGACTGCTCTGACAAGAAACCTGCATGCTGCACAGAGGATGAGGTCTCCTTCTTACAGCAGGTGTGATCATTTCCCTTGAAATCCAAAGACATCAGGTCCAAGGTGCCACAAACATTGTGGCACTTTCTCTAAAGCTGCTTTTAGCAGGAGCAAACACTAAAACATAATGACTACATGCTTCAGCTGATGTAAATATGTGCCTGGCTGCCTATGAAAGTTTGCTGGCATAGATTTATATTACAAAGTGACCCAAAAGTCAGATTTACCTTATGTCCAACCTCAGTCTCTGGCCCCATAAAATTCTAGGCCAAAATTGTAAAGGAAAATTCTACATTAATCATCATGAGAAAGCAACATTCAAATGGCAGCAAAAGGAACCAGTTAGAAAGAATCACATTTACTGATTCAGTAGAAGAGCTAAAACAAATCTTCCAGACCACGTGCTTCTCTGTTTTACAGTATTGCAATAGATCAGGTCTATCTGTGTATCCCATGCAATCCTAGGAATGATTCTGGGAAGCCGTAGGAATGCTGCTAGCTCTGTGTCTTCATTTGAGCAGTTTACCTAAACACATGGGATATGACAGTCATTGTAAATTGGACAAAGAACAATACCTCATTCCAGGGCTCAACGTGCCACTGCAAGCAAGGCTTCATGTTACAGCTAGTGTTGAGTTGTGGTTTATATCCAAGTAATTGGCAATGGAAAGGCCTGAGAAGTCGTTTTTCACGAACATCAATGCAGTGAACATCTCGAGTCTTGAAACCTCCACTGCAGTTAGCAGAGCACTGTAGAGAAAACAGAAATCTCTGAATGCTGCTCTGTTGAACAGCTATCCCTTCCCCAGTCACAGAGGAGGAGGTAGACCAGCCTGAGCTTTGAGCATCCACTCACAAAGGAAATTTCCAGTTTACTGTAACAAAAATCTGTTGTTAGACTTAAAATCTGTGGTTTTCATCATAGCAAATCAGAATATGCCATATAAATGTCTCCCTTTCTTCACAGGAACATTAATAATCTGCTTTAATAATGCAGATGCATATTTAATTAGGAAATCTTGCCAGCTATTTCCAAAAAGTCATAGTGAAAAAGGCATAATGCAATAAACACAAAAAGCAAATCTTGTACACAGGGAAATTCTCAGGTTTTTAGTTGTTTCTGAGGGAGGGAAGGAGGAAAGAGGCACAGTTGTGTGAGCTGATTTCTCCTTCAGCCATGGAAGAGGTCAGTGCTCACGGCAGCAGATTGCTCAGGCTGGCAAAACTGCTCATCTTAGCCCATAGACTTCACTTGCTGCAGAAATGCTGGGAGATGATGGACTCATCCCAAAGTATCAGTTCCCACCCTCACTTTCCTTGGTCCTTCCTGGCACCAGGAGGATCCATATCCCAAGAGCCCCAAGAGCAGCCTGTGAGAGAAGAGTGAGACACCCTGAGCCTCATTCACAGCCTGTGAAATCACTTCTCAGCTTGGAGCACTACTGGCAAGCCAAGCAAGCCCTTCCAGTCTCCTACTTCTCCCCAGATTCATGCCAAGGCTTCATGCAGCAGCACTAGCTTCTGCTCCCACAGACCAAAGCCCAGAACCTCTCCAGCAGCTGAGGAAGAACTGAATTTACCACCCCAAGGATAAAGGCAATACACATTCAATTATTTTGTCTTTAGTCAGAATTAAAGCAAGTTCTGCCTACACCAATGAAAAACCTCAGAGCAGCTTTTGTCTTTTCCACCATGATGTAATGTAACAACTGATGCTGTTCTCTTTTGCATAAATAAGCATTCTTCAGCAGAACAAGGAATCTGAATATAATACTACCCGAGGGAGCTCAAGGATGGATGGAAGGGGAGTCCATACTCTTCTTCACAGAAGTCTCTGTCCCTCTGGACAGAAACAATGCACAGAAGTGACTGTGTGAGATCCCACAATACACGCAGATTATATTATATTTGGTATCAAAATCAGACTGTAAGATCTAGTCTGAAGCCTCTTTCTTTTTCTGGAGGGGAAAAATTGCATGAAAGTAAAGAAAAAGAGGAAGCTTTGCTACACTAGTGGGGGAATACAGTGATTAGGTGTCTTAAAATGTTTGACTATAGTAGCGAGAAAAAAAATCGCTGATTGCAAAAGCAAATGAAAAATAGCAGGTTTTATACATGAAAATGTAATCAGGTTTGTATTGGTCAATTGCTGGAAAATAAGTGTAGCTAACACATCAGAAATCAGCTAGGAAAATCCTTTTGTCTCAAACTGGCCTAACAATTGGACTGACAATTTAAAGTATTTGTTTCCTGTAATATAGAATCATTAACCTGATTTCTAGCCACTTTCTCTGACATAACCATCATCCACTTGTTTTAAGAGCAATAACATTTATTAAGAAAAGGTGAAGGTGAAATATGACCTACTGCAACTAGGACTGCAGAGTGTCTATGTATCATTTAAATTAATTTTGAAGGCTTAAATGTGGTTATGTAATGACTTGGCCTTGCCTGAACCTTCTAATCAGGCATGTATTTCATGTACAAATCAATTCTTCATCTAAGAGCTCAACAAGATGCTGTAGGTTTTAGAATGATAATGTTTTCTGCAGACTCTTCTTTCTATCAATCTGCCCTCTAGTCCAAAGGCAACCACAGTGTCTGCAAAAATGATAGATATTGAGGAAGTTTGAGAGACCTAGGTTTCTCTTTCTGAAATCAACATTATTTCAAAAAAGAATTTTGTAGATTTTCTTTTCTGAGTCTTGAAAATTAACACGCTGTTCAAAGCCTCAGTTTCAGACAGCATGAAGATAAACTGTACAAAGCTTCAAGAAGTCACCGAAGTCCTTAACATAAAAAAGTCCACGACACATCTTACAATACCAAAAAAGAACTCAAATGCAATTCTTTGGGTTCCAGTTTCCACCTTGGAAACTCTTCTGTCTCTTGACCAGGCTTGGGTACATAACCAAAGACGGCCCTCAACATAGCAGGCATTCTCCCCAGTACATTTTCCTTTATTTTTTTGTAATATAAAACTTAGTGGTTTCATGAATGGGAAACAGACCATGTCAAGTAAGGAGATGAATACACACTGGCAAAGGTGAATAGGAGCACACTGACACCCTCTCCCAAACTCTCATTTGCTTTTTAAAATTAGGATATGGCTCTGGAAGCAGAGATAAAAAAGAAGTCACATACAAGTAAGCACAGCTTTGCCTTAAGATCTCCACTGAATATGGATGGTGAGCACTGCTTCAGCTCTAGGTGAAAGAGTAAATGAGCATGATCCCCACAAAGGAAGAACAAAATTTACAGCAGATGCGTTTCCATAAATAACCTAGTCAGGAAATTAGTATATTCGTGTTGATTGGTCATCTGGGAGTCACGTATGCATTCACTGAGCAAACAATTATTTTTAAAATTAAGTATTTCAAACTCCCTTCTCTTTGAAGTTAGCAGGTTTACTGTTCACACACAGCTCTGAGTGAATTTACCTTGCTCCAATTTCCTGTTTTCCAGCTAGCACATGGGCGGAGATAACATTTCCTTGCAGGATCAGGCTTTTTTATGTGCTGACAGTGAGATGTATTCCCACTGCTGCACTCCACATGTCTCCAGAAAGCCCCCAATCCACAGGTAGTTGAGCACTGCATAAGGGTGAGAAGAAAGCCCAGGGGGAAACTCAATGTCAGTAAATAATTCCAGAAAAAATCCAGGAACCTAAATATAAATATCTAGAACCATTTTAGACAACCTAGGTTATCTGATGTGCCCAGAAGATTATTTAAAATTCAAATAAATCTTACTAAGCTTCTGACAGACAGCTTTTTGTTGCTTTGTTAAGAAGATATCAAAGACGACTTATACCATATTCTGCTTTTCTTTGCCGAACTCCTGTTTACTGAGACATTCTAAATCTGTACCGGCTATTCCAGTTTCCTTCTGTGATCTTTGCATATCCAATGCAAAACACCATTCCATCCAATTTTCATCGCTATTCCCTCTCTATCGCCAGTACTTCCGATAAGATATTCAGTAAATTGAGTGTATCATGCTGAAAACCTGAAATACATTGTGTGAGACTCCTTGGAAAACTGTGCAGAAAATGGATGTTTGAAACAATGAATTCAGAGAGTGGCTTAGTGTTTCCAGCATTTGGGAAGCTTTTAGTGTCTGAAGTAAGAGAATATTGATAGTGCCATCCCAGATCCCAAGAGTACACGCTCAACCAAAAAAGTTACCAAACAAAACTGAGAATATCTGCTGATACACACCTACTGTATTAAGTGATCTAGAGTTTATAATGGACCACAAACTGACGAAATTGAAGTGGGATGTTTAAATTGTGAGGCCCAGAACTGCACACAGCACTCAAGGTGAGGCTGCACCAACGCTGAATACAGCAGGATAATCACCTGTTTTGACTGTCTGGTCATTCCGTGTTTGATTCATCCCAGGATGGTGTTTGCCCTTTGGGCTGCCAGGGTACTGCTGGCTCCGGTTGAGCTGCTGCTGACCAGCAGCCCAGTTCACATTCTGCAGGGCTAGTCCTCAGCCACTCATTTCTCTACCCATATTTGTGCCTGGTGTTACTCCATCCTAGGTGCAGAATCCAGCATTTGTAAATTTCATTGCATTAATTATTGTGCAATGCTCCAATCTATCTAGATCCCTCTGCAAGGCCTTGTCCCCCAAGACAGTCAATAGCACTACTTAGTTTGTATTATCAGCAAACTTGCTAATGGTGCATTCAACTCCGGCATCCAGACCATTGATAAAAATATTGAACAGATCTGGTCCTAGAACTTAGCCCTGAGGAATATCACTGGTGACCACTCGCCAGCCAGCTGCTGACTCATCCACTACCATCCTTTGAGCCCTGCTCTCCACCCAGTTCTTCACACAGTGCACTGTGTACCTGCTCATCTCATAGCTGTACCAAAGGAGGCTGTTGAGAGACACTATCAAAAGCCATACAAAAACTTTAAAAAAAAAACCTACATCCACCTCCTTCCCTTCATCCACTAGGTGGATATTATAGAAGGATATCACATTAGTTAAACATGACTTTCCCTCTGTGAACCCATGTTGAACTTGCCTGATGATTGATTGCATTGTTCTTTGAATGCCTTTCAGCAGTACCCAGTTTAACCTTCTCCATAATTTTTCCAGGGACTGAGGTTACACTAACAGATCTGCAGTTCCCTGGGACTTCCCTCACACCCTTTTTACAATCTGTAATAACGCTGTCTGTCTTTTGGTCATCAGGGACCTCCCCAGGTTCAAAAACTTCTGGTAGATGATCAAGAAGGGTCCTGTCATAACATCTGCTAGCTCCTTCAGTACTCTGGGATGACTTGTGAACATTCAGTTGATACAATTGGTCCCTTACAATTTCAGTGCCCAGCTGTGCATAGCTTTGCAGAATCCATAAATACAGGCACATTCTACGTCAGCAATCTAATATTAGCTCTTCCAAGTTATCCTTTTTTTTTGTGTGTGATAAGTATCTCATTTGAATGTATGATACAAATTTCGAACAGTTGTAACAAAGTAAGAAGCTTTATTTCCTCAAGAGTGGTTGAGGTATCTGCTTATAGTCTCCACTTCTTACAAGTTAAAAATAACTTACCTCACTCCAGTTGCCTACTACCCAGTAGGCATCAGCAGGCAAGCTGCTGCTTGTTAGTAGGTGGCTGATTTCTGTGACATTCGTTAAAACACCCTCCAAGGTTGCACTTTGGTTCCTGACAGCATGCTCGAGAACTGATGATTGTGTGTTGGAGGTTATGGTGTCAGGTAGCCTAATTTCTCTTCCATTGTCAGTCTGGTCTCTTGGCACGCGACCAAACACTGTGGGCATTACTACAGTCAATGCTTGTGGGGTAGTTACTTCTACAACAGGTACATCAACTTGCAGATTGATACGGTTTGTGGTCGTGGGAAATGCCAACGTTTGTGCTGCTCTGCTAATAGGAACTAGCGTAGAACGGTCTAGGTGATGAGATGCTGGGTGGGGCTGAGAAGTCACTTCCTCATTTTGAAGGACAGGAGACCTGGTATCTAGGGTTGTGCTCCTGGCTCTGACTTCAGGATTGAGTTCTGTGCTGTAGAGAAGATCCATCGGTTTCTTACTGCCTCCAACCGATCCATCAATGTCATCAGAGTCTTCAGTTAAGTAATCATAGCTGGAAGTTATTTCTGGACTACTGGTAAAAGAGGAGACAGGAGTGTCCTCACTTCTTTGCACCTCACTCTCTACACTAGAAAACAGATCACTTCTAGAAATATTTTCAGCATGCCTTATAATTTCGGTACTTAAGCTATCATGAGAAGGCCATGAAGTAGCATTTTGGTGTGAACTGTTTTCAGTAGAAGCAATTGGGTAATTGTACACATCACTTGATCCAGCAAATTTATTTTGTAATGTTTTGTTGGGTGATCCTTCTGAGCCATTACCCAAAACAGAGGATGTAGGCAAAGACGGAGTTATACTCTCATGTTCAGGTACTTCTGTTGTTGTATGGGTCCTTGGGCTTGGTACGGGTATTCTGTGAGGAGGATTCCATTTGGGATTAGTAGTCGTTTTTCTGATTATGATCTTTCCTCTTCTAGGTGCCAGTGGGGGTATCAGAAATCTTCCAGCAGAAGGACATTGCTGGAGACCACACAGTGCCTTAGAATTTGGTCTCTTGGAAGTATCACATGGCTCATCGTTATTTTTGGCACAAGTGACATTACGTGTCCGTATTCCACCCCCACAAGTAACTGTGCACTGCAAAGGAAACAGAATTAATATATCTCCCATCTTCATTCTGCTGCATGTATCAACAAAAATAAATATCAAATGGCATCTATTTACAATAAAGAAACATCACAATAAATGATCAATACCAAAGTTTTTCCTGAGGAACAAACTCTTCATTCTGGTGACGTTCTGCTATCATAGAGCTCCTTCCAAATTTTTAGAACAGTAAACATCATCTTAGCTAAGGAAACAGCAATGAAAAAAGGCTATACGATAAAGAAAAACCACAGAAGCAATATGCTAAATTTTTTTTCTTCAGTGAATCACAGAAGCTGTTCAGACAATACTTTTTCCATTAGGATTATAAAAAACAGACAAAAAACCCTGTCATCAAAAATACATGTGACTGGCTCAGAGCTGGCTGCTCACAGTGCCACAAACCCAATTTGATGATCCATGCACCTCACAGATCTTTGTTGACTTTATGAAATGGATTTTTCATTCAGTCTTAGTGCAACCACCACATGCTGCCAGGGCTGCCAGCATGTCTCTCCTAAATTACATACTCCTGAAAATAATTAACCTATCTGACTTCTATTCAAATGGAAGGACTACGGTGTGCAAAAGGTGCTGGAAGCTAAAAACCCAATTTTTCTGCTAAGTTTTTCATCCTCAGCCTACACGCATAGTCAAGCCTTCAGCAGCTGTCTCTCCACTGAGGACTTTCTGAAATCAAAACACACTTCCCTGGTTTGAGGTACTAAGGCTGGATAACTGGTTGGGTATGGATAGAGATGTTACATACAACCTAGCGGCAGAAGTCTTCCTAGCATGCAAGGGAGCCTGACCAGCTAATTCAGCTGGCTTAAACCAGGTGCTCAACATGAAGTGATGAACAACTCTGTTGCTAGCACTTTAAAACCCCTGGCATATCTAACCCTTTTTAGCATTAGTATAGGTCATGGGGCAGTAGAAACACCAGTGACCTTCTGTATACAAGGTAAAATACAATCAGCTCTGCAGCAACAGGAGCAGGGAGGAGAGCAGAGTAACATCAGAATACGTTAGTTCATTAGCTGTTTGTCCTCCATGCACTTCCAGCTGTATAGCACATTTAAATCCCTCAGAGCTACGAAAGTTTATATCAGCTACAATTTGACCTCTGAAAGGATTTTGCTTATTGAGGAAATAGGAACTACGAACACTATGTTCTTGCTTACACAGAAATGCAACATATTTTATCAGACTTTGCCATTTTGGATGATTTAGTTTTGTTTTTGTGGAATTTAAAAGGAACATTCAACTTCAATAATTTCTGGGGTGTACTAAAGAGAGACTTCAGAATGGCTACAACACTCTATCCTCATTATCTGCCTAATTAAGTACATTCAGTTTACAAGATACCAAACGATTTTCTAACAGACAGATAAATTCAGAGCAGAAGGAAGTTTTACCTGTGTAAAATCTATCCCTTACATTCACTAATAAAGAACATTGTGCAGTTACAAGTCTCATGACAATCCTGTCATTTGTGCAAGAGAAATAGTCTGTCCTAAGCTCCCTCCCCAATTTCTGCAGGTATAGAAATATATTTTTGTCAGTGACTTGTACATATAACTCAACAACACATAAGCACTGGCTGTACTCAGTAAAAGCACAGGATTTCTATATAGTAGTACTGCTAGCCGTGTAATCTCAGTCTATTTTTTCACAGGCACTTAAAACATAGTGGCTACTCAATTCATGAAACAATCAGCATTCAGTGATGATGGCTTGAGACCAGCATAAACTGAATTAATACTGTCACAAAATTCTGTTAGTTTATTATCCAAAACTGCTCTCAAACACAGTAGTGAGTTTATTTAAAAACCATTTAGGAGAAAAGAACGGAGTTTTCAAAAAGAGAAGAAAACAGTGCTGCATAGAACAGAATATTTTCACTCGGAAGGGACCTACAACAATTGTGTAGTCCAACTGCCTGACCACTACAGGCCGATCAAATGTTAAAGCATGTTGTTAAGGGCATTGCCAAATGCCTCTGAAACACTGACAGGCTTGGGGCATCAACCACCTCCCCAAGAAGTCAGTGCTGGTGTTTGACCACCCTCTCAGTAAAAAACCACATCCTGATCTCCAGCCTAGACCTCCCATGGCACAGCTTTGAATCATTCCACCACGTCCTGTCACTGAATACCAGGGAAGAAGCTCAGCACACCCTTCTCCACTTCCCCTCCTTAGGAATCTTTTTCTCCAAACCAGACAAACCCAATGTCCTCAGTCACTCCTCACTGGACATTCCTTCCAGCCCTTCCACCAGCTTTGTTGCTGTCCTTGCTTGTTTTTGATGCACCCAGGGCAGGGGGTTTGCTCTTTTGGCTGCCAGGACATTGCTGACTCTTGTTGTGCTGCTGCTGAGCAGCAGCCCCAGATCCCTTTCTGTAGAGCTGCTCGCCAGCCACTCCTCTCTAGATCTATGCTTGTGCCTGGTGTTTCTTCATCCCAGGTGCAGAACACAATGTTTGCTCTTGTTAAAGCTAATACCATTAATCATTGCCCAATGTTCTATTCTATATAGGTCCCTCTGCAAGGCCTCTTGTCCCTCAAGAGAGTACATTTAAACAAATCTAGCAAACCGTAGCCATCATTTTGATGACCTCACATTCTGCAGTTCATCAGCTACCAGTGAAGTAACTGAACAATATTTACTTAATTCTTGAAGGATACACAGATGTTCTAGTGCTTGTTAGGACTTCAGATTAATACTGGAAGTAAAAACCTTACGTGCTGTGGCAAAACCAGCAGAGTTATGAATGCAAGAGATACGAATGTAAAGAACGTAAAAATGCTTCTTTGTAGGCCTCCAGACACAAGACAGAGAATAGTCCCATCTGGTCAACAGCAGTAATGCGTACTACGCAGATTTTTAGTATACAAGCATGCTCTGTCCTACCGTCCCAAAAGCACAGCAAACCAAATGCCCAGAAACAGTTAACACGCAACACTTTAGCAAGAGATCTTTAGCAAGCAGTGCAGCTTTTTTTTCCTTCTACAGAAAGAATTTGTGAATACATGTTACAAAAATTTAATTTTTAAAGAGGCAAAAAAGCAGGTCATTGGTCCTCTCTGCTAACTATAATAGGTCATCTAGAAAATATGTTCAATATCACAGTTGACATGAAATTTACCTCAGTCCAGTTGCTCACTGTCCAGTCAGATGGGCACAAAATATCTCTGTTGCATGACAGATGAGTCTTTGGTTTAAGCAGGTGCTGGCATTCTGTGACAGCCAGTGCCTGCTCATCAGATCCCACCGTCTGGATGCAAAGAACAGTTCGCTTTTTCAAGCCTGTTGGGCCACATGTAGTTGAACATTTCTGCCATTCTCCTGCCCACCATCTGAAAGCCAGAGGGATAAGAAACATTAGAAAACAATCCACCACAAGCTCATTAAGGAAAAGGTCAAAGACTACAAGAAAAACAACCAGTAATTTAAATTCTAGGTATAGAAATATGCTTTTCATAGCAAGTTCAGACCACTCAAGCTTTCCTATCTGCCCTGGGCTCCAGCACCAGCCTACCACCAAAAGATGCTGATTCCCAGAAAGCAGTAAGCACCAAGTGTTATGCTTCTACAATGTGTAGGAAACCACTGAATAGGTAGTCTTGCAAATTTTGAAGAACTGTAGCAAGTTTAGTAATCTGTTTATCCCATCCTGTTTATCTGCTTATTGCTACTTCAGTATGGAAAGAGTTAATGAGATATTAATAAGAATCACCAGCAAGTCTGTAATGACAGCACAGAGGCAGAGAGATCCCCTTATACATCTATGCAGCCAGTCCCACACTATTGTTCAAACTGGCTCCATGTGACCTCCAGAAGGGGAAGCAACAAGGCACAGAACCCCCAAAATCAGGCTTGTCAGTGCTACACTGCATGTGACCCCGTGAGATCAGTGTCCTGCAGGGCTGTGCCTCCAGGCCTAGTCTCCGCATCCGCACTGGGCTGGACTTTCCTGTATTTTGTCCCTTCATGAAGTAAAATCGAGCCTCTTTTGTGTATTTCTCCTGATTAAAGACTCTCTTCTGCAGCATGCTATGCAATGTTCCACCCAACAAAAACCAAATGTTTCCTCTTGTCCAGTACTTCCTAATGCAAAACACCTTACCAGTAAGAGCCATCTCCTTTATATTTAGCTTACCTTAGTCTTTCTCCAGCTTCATCCACCTATTTCTTCTCACAGTGACCCAGAGTGGATCAAATATCTGCATTCCTCCCTTCCATAGGAAAGGAGGGCAAAACTGTGTTTCAACTATTTGAGAAGCATTGGCATCAACTGTGACATTTGCCTAAAGATTTACCTTTATATTTTCTAAAAAAAACCCCAACATCTTTTTCCTTCCAGTTTAGAGTACACTAGACAAGAACATAGTTCCAAGATAATGTATAAAGAATCTGGTCCAGCTGTGAACTTTAAGCCACAAAAGCTCCTAAACAATCTTACTTGTTCCTGAGTTTTGAAGCGGATCACGACAAAGCCTTATGCTGAAAACAAAACATCCATATATTTAGAAAACACCTTTCTAGATAGGAAGGTGGTAAAACTTGGTTTTGGCTTATGAGCAACATCATTCTATTATCCTTTTTTCCTTTTAAGGTTAATAATCCCATTTTGACAGATATATCAAAGTTCAATGCCCTGTTTTTAACAGGTTTTGTCCCTTGCTTTGTCTCCCATCTTACTGCATTTCTGCCTTCTTCAGTTTGCTGACAATCCCTCTTGCCTTCCCTCTGTTGTTTCCATCTTCCTTTTCTGTTTCCTAATTGATTTATTCAGCTGCAAATGAGCTGTCACTGATGTGGAAAGCACTGATATTTTTTCCTAATCATTGCAAATATAAAGACTCAGAGCAATGAAGCTACGCATACAGCTCATTTGTGCAACCATCTGGTCTTCTCTGGGGTACCTACACCTAGCTTCCTACATTTTAGTTATGTATACATGCCACACTTCCTTGTAAATTACCCTAGAAATCCTCTGGGGCACAGAATGTTCTGCTACAGGCTTTAGAATGGAGACCATTGCCACCACAATCCTGTGTGAGGCTTCTGGACATTACTGTAATAAAAGAACAAATTATTTTTCTCTTTCTCCTGCCTTTCTTTGGGTTGTTTCTTGCTCTTCCAGGCTTCTGCAAACAACAAAGAAAAACTAACAAGTGGTTAAAGAGAAAAAATGAGAGTGCCTCAGCAGAACACAGCAATAAAAAACCGAAAAATATATTATCTCAACACAAATCAAGCCATTTTAGGGTTGTTTTTATCTCTTCTATTTTCTTTCCAGTTTTATCATTCCTAGTACCTTCTAAATTGCTGACACTTTGGCACAAATGCAACTTAAAGTATATGAAATTCCCTATTAATTTTAATGGCACCAGATTATATAGTTCAAGCTACAGACATGCTAAGCTGACACCCCCTCATCATAATTTTCAAGTGGCTCTGAGTGAGGGTTCAGCAGTTTGTAGGTTTAAACACTGGATTCCTAGCAATAAATTACCAGAGTTTACCACAGACCCTACCTTGATCAGCAGTAACTGTGCATGGTTAACCATTGTACATAAAACTCATGGAAGAAAGTAAAGTGCTCCGAAATTAGAAAATCTCAGAATTAAGATTTTATCCTACCACACTTCCGTGGTCAATCTTGAATTAATTTTAGTCATGTAACTGTTTTGAAAGAATTCTTCATCATTCAGTGCAGGTAACAGCCGGTACTGCTGAGTCAAGCAGTTAATTGCCCAGCACCGTTTACTACAAACACTTCAAAAAACTTGACAATTGGAAGTTTAGTCTAATTAGCAACTGGAGTTTTTGAATGTGCATTTTCCTATTTCCATGCTAAGGTTCATACACATGCCTTAAACACTCAAGCATGAGAAACTTAACATGCAAGCACAAACACTCTTGTCTCTTCATGGTCCCTACTGAGGACTTGTAACTGCTGCATCCCAGCCAAAGGGGAAGAAAGGCAAAGCAAGGACAGCAGAACATTTACCATCCATTTGTCTGTTCTGGTACAGGATGCCCCAAAGCAGATCCTGGACCACAGAGAAGGGAGTAGCACTCGAGTGACTGCTTTGCCATACTCTCGTTATCTTGCAGTTTCTGCTGTCTCCTCACTCTGCAGAGGCATAACCAAAACCAGAGATGAATGCTGAGCACACATCCAGAATTGACACAGCAATCTGAGATCCAAACATGCAACTTCTACACTGAAATGACCAAGCTGTCAGACCTCCCAGCTGTAAGCTAAAAACTGGAGGGTACTGCTAGACAGCCTTAGCTTTGGGCAGGTCATAAACAAGGCTTTCTTTAGATCACACATACAGGGAGATGCTTGTCAAAGAAAAGGATATGACGAAGAAAACTAAACTTGTAGGTAGCTGTTCTAATTGTGGTAAGAGACTGGGACAAGCTGGTGGAAACCAAAGCCTGACAGAAGTCACGATCCCTGTTCCTATTTAGAGTTTCTGATGGCACCTACCACCACAGCAACTGAGTGGTTCTTTAATATGAATGTATCACCTGGTCCCTGCAAAGTGACAGCACTGTCTTATCTCCACAGGCAGGCACGGCGTGGAAAGACTGTGGTAACAAACAGGCAAAGAAGCAGAATGCATGATTTGGATAATTAATTTGTGTGAGCACTAATTTTCCTGAGGCTGTCAAACTAGAGAGCAGTCTGTATGGTGAAAGCTTAAACTCAGTTAGCTATCAATCAAGCGCAGCTCTGAGTGACTGACTCTTCTGTAATCCAGCCTGGGAAAGTTGTAGGGAGCAAATCTGATTTTCTCAGGTGTCACATAGTTGCCTTAAATGAAATCGCCTTCTTTTTCTCCCACACTGTAATAGCCTTGACCATTATACGATCCTCATCTATACCTAGATCATGCATGCTGAAATAAGGCGCATATCCTGTTGTAAAAGCAGAAGCATGGGATTTTGGAACCAAAGTTTGCTAGGTCCATGCCTGTGGGGTTGAATGTTCCCCTTCTCCAGCGTACTGTGTCACACGTAAGGACTGTCTTCTTTCATTTCGTATCTCTAAAACATCAGGCACAGCACATACCATCAGGGCTCTGATTTTCACTCTGCGTATTATAGAAATAAGATTTCCTATTCTTATTATGTCATTCGAGTCTACTAAGTGGTCTGGGAGCAGGACAATACAGTAACAGCAGATAAAGAGCAAGAGATCCCAAGTACTTGTAGAATAATCTATTTATGGCCACTTTGTTCAAATGAGTAGTCAGGTTTAAAAGGCTCCAGGCAATTTTCTTTACAGAGCAGAGCAAATTTTTATTCATAGCACTAAATGCACTTAAAATCTCACTCTTTTTCTTCAAGTATTATCTATTGATTTTTATCATTAACACCTATGGAGCTAAATATCTGCATAACAAAGAAACATATAACTGTTAACCATTGCATAATACGGAAAAAAGCATGCATTTATGCTACAGCATTGTTGACTGCTAAGCAATATCACTCAGGTTCCACATGAGCGACTGTGTGACATTTTAACTCTCAACTGTTCAGCCACCTTTATTTCATTCTGAGTCAATATGTGGTACACAAGTATTGCAACATTTTAAGTATTTTAATTGTTTTGCTCCAGATTCTTCTAGACAAATGTGTGGGAAAGGTAAATGTAGATCAAATCAGCTAACAAACAAAAACATTAAGACCTGGACTTCTCAGAAGCCTGCCATTTAAAGGGTTTACAATTAACTTCCTGAAATGGATTAATGATGTTTTGCAAGAGTCACAACCATTAATCTGGTTTGCAAGAGTCACAAACATTATTGTAATGTTGTTGTTTGCCTGCTTGATAAACTATCTAATTCTGATTCAGTGGTCTAACAGCTAGTTTACCCTGGTTTTCATCAGTGAGATTTAGCAGACCATAAGAGATGCAAGAGAACGTTGTTCTTGCTTTGGATAGGATGTTCCTATAATGAAAATGGTTCTCCTTTGGGAAGTGCAGTATCATGGAATAGCTTCAATGCCATGGCTGCAGCACTAACCAAAGGTCCCCTGTAGTGTTGCATTCAACACCATTGTCCTCAGCTTTAGCACAGAATTGTGCTACAGAACACTTGGTCTTTGGTAGCTTGACATGAACTCGCCGTAATCCTGTACCGTGCCATATGGGACAGTCACACCTTTCTTCAATATTCACATTTTCTTTAGAACCAACAAACCAACAAACTGCACTAAGTGCTGTCTTGCATTCAGAGGAGGATGTGTAACTATCCTTCTGGATTAATGGTGGTACATAGGCCATGGAAACTAAATCCCATGCTGGGACACAGTCTGCAACAGAGACAAGATCTACAAGATGAAGGGCTTTGGAAGCATGGATTGGAACTCATTCTTCACTGCTATCTCTTGCAATAGAACTCAGGCTCACCAACAGAAGCTAGTTGTGAGCTACATTCAAAATGATTAAAATCAAGTGGTACTTCACACAGTAGGCATCAAAGCTGTGGAACTTCTTGCAGAGGAAATCATATATGACGTAAGTTTTATGAAGTTGCAGAGGGAGGCTGGATAAGTGAAGAAGAGTGGGCCATTGGAGGTTACTGATTTGACAAGCCATAAAAGCCTCTGGAAATACCTTGAATTAAAACTAGCTGGAAGCTGGACAAGTATTAGAAGGAGATACAATTTATGCTTGCCTTGTCTTTACTCTTCCTTAGGCACGTAGGCCCTGCTGGGAGCCAGAACACGGACTTGGATAGACCCTTTGTCAAAGTACTACAGTTGTTCTTCTGTTATTAAGAGAAAAACATAACTCTAGAAATAAATACACATGGGTTTCCTGCACTGCATTTTGTTAGTATTTTGCTGTCCTCATAAGTATAACATGCGCTTTCCTCTGCAATGCAGGATGAGCTTGAGAAGCATCACTCAGGCTAGCAGCATGAGAGCTTTTCTGCCTGGCCTGCAAAAGAGTGCAATTCCCATGTCATGTAATTCTACAATCTGTTCAACAAGGGACAAATTCTGCTCCCTCACTTTCAAAAGCATGTCTGAACAGCACAGTCACCTAGAACAAATGGAATAAATTGAACTCATTTGGAACTCTGAAGTAACTAGCACAGTTTATACAAGCTGTAAGTAGAAACTAACCTCTTCTCCCACGTGACAGGGGACAGGAGAAGAGGGAATGGCCTCAAGCTCCGCCAGGGGAGATTTAGGCTGGACATTAGGAAAAAATTCTTCACAGAAAGGGTCCTAGGGCACTGGAACAGGCTGCCCAGGGAGGTGGTTGATTCACCTTCCCTGGAGGTGTTTAAGGCACGGGTGGACGAGGTGCTAAGGGGCATGGTTTAGTGTTTGATAGGAATGGTTGGACTCGATGATCCAGTGGGTCTCTTCCAACCTGCTTATTCTATGATTCTATGATTCTATATGTGGGTACCCTCAGCACTTAATTAGTCAACTAGTTAATAAGTTTGATCTACTGTCAATTGGTTTCCTAGAAATGTACAAAGAATTATGAAACACTGGTAGATTATGCTTTTAACAGTCATTTATAGAGGCTGCAAGTGTGAAGATGTAATTCCCAGGGGAAGCATCATATACTGCTGTGAAGCTACTTGGAAACAACTAATAAAACCAACATCCATGACGAATTTTTTACATTAAAGCTTCATGAAATTCACTACTGGCAAATATAATGCAATACACTTTAAGGGAATCACTGTAATAGCTTCAATTTGATTCTGATTCAACTAGAATTACTAGGAAAAAAAATGGTATGCCATTGTGAACAGCATGATAAACAATCTCCAAAGACGATGGAAGACAAAAGCAAGACTTTCCAGCTCCTAAAGCATGAAATTAAACCAAATATTGATCCCTTCCAGCAAATCTGTTCCTTTTTCAGAAGCCCACAGTTCTGCTGTCACCTGGAATGTCTGCTGTGGTGAGTCTTACTTATCCCACTTGCTAACTGGGTAGGATAGAAAAAGGAGATGAAGATGAATTAAATTTTTTTTATGGGAATGGAAAACATGATTCCCCATGTGATTATTATCATAGAACAAAGAAAGCTAAATTTCGCTGAAAGGAAAAAATAAGAAGGGACAGGATAAAAAGATACAAAATAATAAGCATTATAAAGAAGGTATAATAATTAGAATTACAGAAGTGAACATTTCCCTTCATCCTCCTTCATAAAAAGGACACAGGAGTATCAAAAAATACTGAACAACACCATCAACAGGCTTAAAAAACCTCTCTGAAAGTTCATTTTTGGAACACACAGTAATTCATTATTGGGCTAAGCCAGGAATAGAATTTTTAAAATAAATAAAAATTTACATGATTTCAAGCACACCTGTCTATTTGGACTGGACAGAAAGTAACAACACAGATGAGAGAGCAATCTCTTGCCATTCCCAGCACAGACTGCTCAGTAACTTGCACTGGAAGATTCTTAGGCCAGTTCACTCTTTTTTTGTCCATTGCTGAGTTTCTGCAACCATGAGCTCTCACCATCGCTGGCCATAGACAGCACACTAATCTGGTTTCAGAACCAACATTTTCCTTTGAATAACGCTGCTATCTAGCATCACCAGAGCCTTCACAGTATCTGTTACCTGGGTGGACAGTCCTTTTCATAGCATTTCTTTTGTCGTCCATTGGGCTGTGTTGCTGGGTCACAGAAGGAGGTTTTGATCGCTCTGCTTCCCTTCTGCATGCAGTGGGCAATCTGACGCCGCACCCCTGTGAGAGGAAAACACGAAGGAAATCAGTGTAATGGTAATCCATGTAGGCTGGGGATCAGCTGTAGAAATATTCTAGCATGGGGAGTACACAGTGGTCATACCCTACATCCCAAAACACAGGAACAGCTGTGAAAGCCAGTTTTGCAGAACGTCTGGGCCAAGTCTGGTATAAGCACCCTTTAATCAGCCTTAAACTTACCTCTTTTGGATCAGACAGCTCAAGCAACACATTTGAAATCACTTTCCTTAATCTCAATTTAGTTGTCAGCCTCAGAAAGGGCTCCTGCAGGCCCTAAAGTGTGTTTAAAGGACTATGAAAGGTCTTGGGTTACTCAAAGATAAGAGGCAACTCAGAAGCACCGGGCTACTCACAGCAAGGGTATTTTTGTTGATCATTTCTCTGTACTTCTGGGAAGACGATTTAAACCAAATACAAACTAGAATGTATCAGAAAAACCATAACCCTGTGACTCTTAAAGCTGAATACCACTTTCAAGAAGTTTTGGTATAAACCTTGACCAAAAATGACGATGCTGTAATGCAAGGGGGAAAATCTGATTTCTAAATAACTAATACACAGCACTCATCACAAAAGGCAAAGCAGGGTAATGACAAGAGACACGGAGACTTCCCAGACATACAATCTGGGTTAGCTCCTAACAGTTCCACTTACAAGAACTCCCACACATTTAACAGAAAGAAACATGAACCTAATACTGCATTACCCTAGTGTAAATCTAAAGAAAGTCAGTTTGCAGCGGCCTGCCTTCCCGAGTTCTGCAGTAATTTCAGGTAGGTCCTGTGCTGCAAAGCCGTGTAAAAAAAAATGTATTGGAATATCACAGTTTAAAAGGTTGTAGATAGACTGATATAAAGGCATTAAAATAGTGGCATTAGGTCCAAACAAATCCCAAGGAAAAGACTGAAGAAACCTTGTTTATTAACTCTCGCTAAATTAGCCGTGCTATTAATTCACAGCAATTAATATGCATCTGGTAGTTCACTGTATCTCTGTGACTTTTATCCCTCTCCTGGGAATCAAAGTAACAGCACTGTTACTATGGTGTCAGGGGTACGTGTTAAGCTATTTTGGCTGTTCTATCCTTTGTTTAGGTATCAACCTTTTCCTTGCTTCAAATTCCTTAACAACTAGCATGGGAAACTATCTGAAAGATAAGAACAGTAATCCATAGATAAAATTTCTTGTGAAATATGAAAACATTCCTCTATACAACATATACTTATGTTCCTCTATACAGTAATGACCCCACATATGTCAATTAAAACCTATTTCCTAAAATTTTGTGTTAGCATTATGGCTATCTTGCTTTAAGTAATTTCACAGCATTCAAATGTTTTTCCTCTACAAAGTTTAGCTATCTACTTATAAAAATAAATACAGAAAAAACAGAACAGCAACTCTAGTACTAGGAAATCCAAACCTAGCAACAGACATAACTTTTGGTGGGAGAACTGCACATAGACTGCATGTGTGAAGGGCAAGTTGTAATCAGATCATACTGAAAGAGTCTTTGGCAACACAAGGAAATTAAAAACTTCCTCTGCATATTTGGGTCATTCCATAAAAGCAGATGGAAACTTGTATGTCATTTTTACAGCATCTTGAGACATCAAGTCTGTGACACTTCAAGGAATTGCTATAGCTTCAGAGTACTTTCACACTTGTGACTGAGACATATAAGACTATTATTGACAGCAACACAGTATTTCATGACTGAGACTCCTCCAGTCATACACGAAGGCTGGTTTGCTAGGACTAAGATTAGTTTCACCTAGATGGGAGGATTAAGGGACTGCAGCCCTGTGCTCCCATTAACACTCTGCTGAGGCATTGAAGCTCCAGGGTACATGATATGGAAGTAGCTGCATGACTCTGCAGTGTACCTGGATGTTTCTCTCTTCTGTCTCTTGGGGCTTCAAGCAGCAGAAAGCTTTTTGGTTCCATGCAGGACTCCCAGTGAACAGTTCTCTGATCTAAGCTATGAAAAATGTAACTGGAATAGTTAGCAACTTTCCTGCCAGTTGTAAACAAAGTAGTTCAAAGATAAATGTTCCTGCCCCTTTCAAAATCATGACTTGCTGCTGTTACAAATGCAAATAAAAGAACGCTTTTGCTTTGATAAATCTTTACTGTCATTTCAGCTGCTATCATTTACTTTAAAACCACTATAAAACTGCAAAAGTTTTGTTTAAAGGCTGTAGATTCTCATAAAATGTTTGCCAATCGCTGCATCAATAAACTAATTTACTCACACAAACAATTTTTATTACAGAAGTTATGTGAACTCCCACTGAAGTTTCAAAATCCAGAAAGTTTCAAAATGGATGCATATATTTAAAGATGCCGTAAATGCAGAGTTTTTTCATCATGACTTTGCATAGTTCAGTTCAGAAGTTGGAAGGAATCCTGTACGCATATATACACACATATATGTAGGTATAAATATAATGACATAATTAAACACAGGGGATTTTTTTCAGCTTGAGGAAGTGGAACTAGAAAACATTGAAAAAGCAGAAAACTAGTCCTCTCACACTGACCCTGACCTACCAAACATTTATACAATTACCTTACTAAAATTCACAATATCCTATGTAAGTCATGGATTAAGAATTCTAAATATACTTAAAAATTCAGTAAACCTGGAAATTTAACCATTATTTCTTTAGGGCCCTGAGAGGGTAGATCTTTTCCTTCCCTCACCACTTTCACTTCTCTTTGACCTCAGTGCTAAATAGTCCCCACTGACTTTGCATACACAAAAATGTTGGCTGTATTCATCAGGACATTGTCCCTGTGGTCATAACCACACTGCAAAGATCTTGCTTTTTTCATCTAGAGTGAGAACATCCCATTCCTTTCTGCTCACTTCAGCACTCATTGCACTGCAGCCTTTTCCACACCCATGTTTCTTTACCAGGTAAAGAAGTCTACCAACTCAGCTCCGTGAAAAAAAAAAAAAACCTATGAATATTTCTGGGGAAAAAAAAAAGATGGAAACCAAAAATGACCAAAGAATGGTCTTGATTTCACTAAATCTGCTCAGAGATTGTTTCTGCTTCTCTGTGCCACTTCATCTCTGATGCAGAACTTTTCAGATGGGAGGTTGACCCATTCAGCTCCTGACTTCTCACTTAGTTTGAAAGGGTGTGGAAGGTTTTTGAAACAGAGGTTAGAAATTTGCTGGCTGCACAGAGCTCAGTTTGGGCAAAATTAAGGCTGAGAACAACTGAAATGAAGGACTAGAAGCAAACATACAAAATGTGCATACAAAAGAGCATAATTGATAATAAAACTATTTTGAATATGAAATTGTCACAGTCATGCGTCAAAACAGATACTCCAAAAGGAGTTCACTTTGGTATTTGAATGAACAAAGTACATTCAGTGCATAGACAAGTTATGCACAAGATACAAGAGCCAATCTTTACATTCTTGGTGTTATGAAACTTAGACTCATAATAGGGCAGGAAAATACAATGACCTGTGTTTTCTAGAAGTCAGTTTAGCACTACGTTTCAGTTTCAAGAACACCTGGAGGTAATTTTGCAATATGCTCCTAATAACAGCTGTGAAGGATTTATAAAGCACATAGCAATTAACCCCCAAACAAATCCTACAGTTCAGTCCTTTTGCAAAGCTTTGAAAATTTCCCAGTTACTGATGTTACCTATGCAGAAGTAAATTGTTGAGGTTGCCTAATATTCTCCCTTAGTTGCAGCTGTGCTGTGCTTTGCTTCTTGTTATTGTTCAGTGCCACTCAAACCTAATTCTAAAAAACAAGATTAAAGACTTTAGACAAGGATGAAGGATTTATACTTGTTATTTCTAATTGACCAGTATTTAGAGTAGGAATAACAGGTAGTTTGTCTAAAAAAAATGCAGCGAGGTATTTAAATTAATCTTCCTATACAAAAGCTTAAAGGCTTTACATGCTGTCTTTATAGTAGGCTCTGGAGGGATAGGCTCTTGGCCAGAGGGTGCAGCAATTCACAGGACACTGTCCAGTGTGCTCACATTCTGACTGCAAAACAATTCCTTTCTGCATGGCAAATGGCGGGCTGAGTCAAACAGCCCAGCAGCGAGGACAGAAGAAGGCTTATTGTTTTTACTATAAATTATCCACTTCAGCACTTCTTTGCAGTGAAATCAATCAAAAAGTAATTACATAACTTTTTTCTGCATTGCAAATGGGTATCAGGTAATGGAATGTGTTATCCTTCACCCTGCATGCGGTATTAGGTATGTTTGCTACAGAAAACATTGATTTTAAGACAGTATTTTCCCCTGTTAAACAGTGTTATTGTAGACTGGCCAGACCCGCTCTTTCAGACTACCAAAGACAGTGGCATATGTGAAACTAAACGGAATATATGTGCAGATAAAATCAATCTCATCATTTAATGCCAGAAGTAAGTTCTGTGGAAGTCAGAGAAAGATGTTGCTTAATCCAGTATCACTGAGAACATCCAGTTCTGTCTTTAATTGGCCTCCTGGTCCTGAATTGGACTCAAGGGGATCAAACCAAAACAATATGTAACTAAGTGAGGCTTTCTGGTGCTTGGTCAGCAATTACTACTATGCCCGTTTCCTGTTCAATTATAGAATCACAGAATCATTTAGGTTGGAAAAGACCTTTAAGCTCATTGGCTCCTAGCACTGCCAAGTTCACCATTACACCATGTTCCTAAGCACCACATCTACACATCTTTTAAGCACCTCCAGGGATAGTGAGTCAACCACTTCATTGGGCAGCCTATTCCAAAGCCTGACCACCCTTTTGGTGATAATTTTTTCCATATATCCAGTCTAAACCTTCCCTGGCACAACTTGAGACCATTTCCTCTTGTCTTGTTACTTGGGAGAACAGACCAACACCCACCTCACTACAGCCTCCTTTCAGGTAGTTGTAAAGAGCATCTTCTCCAGGCTAAAAAGCCCCAGTTCTCTCAGCTACTCTTCATAAGACTTGTGCTCCAGACTCTAACCAGTTCTGTTGCCCTTTAGACACATAATGTAGCAAAAGTTTTCAAATTTCAATAATGATGGAGAGCAGACATTTTCCAAACAAACCTTCTCTGCCACTACACTCTGGTTATTATGCAGCAGATCTTCAGGTTTCTGTGCTGAGGCGTTTAGGCTGTGCTTATCTGGGCACGAAACTGATGCATTACTGCATCAGTGTGGTGCTTAGGAGGGCCAGCTAGCTCAGCCTCAGTGCCAAGCTAGTGTGACAAAAGCCTGTCTGGTCCACATTCAGACAGCTCAGAGCACAGCCAGACTAAGCATTAGGTATCCGGGCAGAACTGCAGACAGGCTGCAGTATCAAAGCTCCACTAGTTCAAGTGATGCACTGAAGCGCTGTGCCTGGGTTTATCTTTTTTTCTGGACAGGGAGTAAACGACAATACCCTGACTGCATCATGTATTTCCTATATTAGCAGATTACATCCACCTTTAGACCTGTACAGTTACTTTTATAAATGTATGTTTCTAACAGGAAAGAGAGCAAAAGGTTTATTCATTCCTCTTCTCATACCCAGGATGGAATGCAGAGAACTGGGAAGGTTTATGAACTCTTTTTGAACTGCAATGCTCCTGTTGGTTCCCTTGCAAACTCTTGTCAGTAAATCTACAATCTTGCCTGAATCATATAATATCTACTTATGCAAAGAAAAAGCCAATGATTTCAAGAAGTATTTATTAAAAGCCCAAAGACAGTAAACAGGGGAAGCCACTTATTAAATAAAAGCTGAAAAAAACCCACACAACCTGCAGTACTATAATTAAGTAATCCATGTGGCAGTTAGAAATTAAAGCTAAGCCACACAGTTCTATAGCCTTATAGTAGTAAAATATATAGCCTTTATAGTAGTAAACAGGGTTTTAATTTCCTTAGTGAGAAACAGTTCTGGGAAGAGTGTATCTGATGTGAAAAAAACCCCAAAAACATAATAAAAAAATCTAATATCACCTTCCCCTCCCTCTTTTTGTATCATGCCAATTGCCACATTAAACACTACGCACAACTAGGTAAGAGAAGTAGAACATGCAGGATGCAATTACACAAAACGCTTGTTTCGGGTACCTGTTTAAAGAAAATGATTTTATTTTCTCTTAATCAGAAAACACATGGTGTTATGTGTTGACAGGCTCTTCTTAATAAAAACCACACAACCCAATCCACACAGATATTTGCACAAACATATACATATGGATGGATTTATAAACAACTCTCTCCTTACATATAAAAAAAATATATTTTTATAATATAGCAAAGTTATTGGAGTGGAGTAATTTACACTATTCTTCTAAAAATCTTCTTTTAGTCTTCTCAAATTAAGGCCATACAATGCCCTTTGTTCAAACTACTGAAAGTGCATTATTTTAGTGTCTTCTCTGATGCAAAAGATTTAAAAATTGTTTCCCCAGTAATCATCACTGCTTCTAGACTCCCAGATGGATTTGTTGTAACATTTGTCTGACTTTTTATTTCCTTCTGAATAGCTGTTAAAGAAAGTAATAATTGTCAAAAAAACCCCAAACCTGCAAACCAATATTAGAAAGAGAAAAAGCTTATTTCATGTTTTGTCCAGTGGTTGTAACATTGATCTTCTACTGTTCTGTACAGTTTTCACACAGATGGGCAAAGAACAAGGTTCCTATCAGATCTCCCAGACTCTTGCCCACTCAAACTCAGGAATGAAGTCAAATGGAAATCTGCAGTCTCTTCACTCCAAGTGCAGATTTCCTGTCACAGAGCATGTTTTGCTTGTCTTTTAAAAATTATTCCCACAAAGATTGATCGACACACTGGAAAGACTCATTAGGGAAACAGGAGTAGGTCACAAATTAGTATTGCTGGGAAGCAGAGTTACTGAGAACAATACTGACAACAAATTAGGAGTAAAAGAAAACTAGTTTTACATTTCATTTCACAGATGTTGAGAATTGCAGGTGTTACAGAAACCTATTTGCCTTAAAAGATTTAATAACATTTTATTTTAAAGCCAAAATACATTATTATAACCGCATGATCTGTTTTCCCAACAAATGTAGATTGAAGATCCCTGCCTCTTTAAGAACACTGTCTGGATAACTTAAAGTAAAGACGGGATTTGCCAACAATGAAAAGAAACAGTAACAGAAAAATTAAGTGAGGAAATTACCTCTTCCACAAGTAACACTGCAGGCTGTCCAGTCTCCATACTGCCAGAAATACTCTGGCTCTCCAATTTCATTCTCATAACTTTCTTCTTTACGTACAGTATATTCATATTTGATTCCAGGGTTAGTTTCTTGAAAAAGGAGCTGGGGAAAAAAGTGCGATTAATTTAAACACTTATGATTTTAATAATCTACTGGGCCAAAGCTTTCAAAGCGTGAAAACAGAAGAATCAGCAATGTTTGAAGCAGCCCATTTTGGAGCCTATTACCAGTTCAGAGAAACAGACCGGCAAAATTTCCATAGATGCACTGACAGTAGTGCACGTGCGTATCACTCAAAGACATAGTTGTTTGCCATGCACTTTTGGAAGCACAGGTGGGGGTAAGTTGGTCAGCACAATCGGTATACTATTCACTTTAAGAAAAGATAATGCAGAGTCTATCCAAGGCATTGTCAAATGTGCTGCCATTATAATAATAATTACCCCAACCATACAAAATAGCAGTTACAAAACAAACCAGTAGATCAGACAATTACAGAGTTTATTCAGATATCGCTTTAATACTATTTTTCAGTGTTTCTGGATTAAGAAGGGAAACTCCAATTATAAAGGGCCACTCAGGAAATTTACTGCTTGGTTGATGAGAGGAAGAAAAAAAGAACATCATCAAGGGATAAAAGACTTCAGCAATGAACTTCTACTCTTTCTCCTAATTGTTTCCTTGACGTTGTTTCTGATAGTGAAGGTTAAGCATCCCTTAGATGTGCCTTCTCAGAAGACATTCAAAGTGTGAAAGTGGCTTCTATCACAGTCTTAATATTTCTTTTAATCCCTGGTGGATACACAAACAAATAAACCAGAAAAGATACATTCAGAGAATAAATGGGCAACTTAAAACTACTTCTGTATGCTTAAGAAAAGCTGATTAAATTAGAATCTATAAAGCAACATAAAAGAAACAAGGGAGCAACCCCAGTGGATGCTAAACAGAACCATTTCACTTACTATAAGGATTTAATCCATCTATCTAATGCTGTATTTCCTTGTGCAGTGTAAGCTGTCACTGCTGTCAGCCTCCCCTAGCTCTCAATGCTCACAGAATGACAACAGCTCCCTTTTTTGTAATAAACAGCTACTTTTTATCTGGGTATAGCTGACATCACAGCCACAAGCTGGTCTAAGTTGGCACAAGAGACAGGGCACTTGAGACAAAAGACTGACTAACTATAGCTGGAAGGATCCCTATCCTAGTGGCAGCACTACATTACACCATCCTTAAATCATTATTGGAATATAGACACTGGAAATCCATTTTCAGGCAGGATTAACAACCCTCTTAAGCAGGGTGTTTATTTCCCTCCAAAATATCTCAAATTATTTTTGCAAGATAGCAATCTAATAGAGTGGTTTATGTACAAATATACTTACTTTCCCTGCCTCAGTGTCAGAGCCCCAGCACACTCTGCTGCCCTCCAAACCAAGCAAATTCTGTTAGTGATCCCCTACTTACCTGAATCCATATTGATTCATTGGTGGGTCCTGGAGCAGTCAGATTTTCTAGATCCCCTGTTCTGTCATACTGAAATACTGTCCCTGCCACTTTGTATTCACCATTCCATTGGATGATAAAGCCTCCATTCAGGTAATATTTTTCTGGGTCTTTACTTCGTACAGCAAGGAAATTTCCTGCTTCTGCAACTTCCATGACTTTGATTCCCCTTGCACCTTTTGGAATTAGCCCTATATCAACATACCCTAAGAGACAAGAAAGGTTCAAGGAGGAGAACAACAAAAATGTCATTGCATTTTACTTCTGCATAAAGTTTTTACAACATCAATTTTGCTTGAAAAGATATAAAAATGTGCTATCAAAGAGCTTGTCATTCAGTTAGTTAATAGTGTGACTTTCCAACACAGGTTTTACAGCATCAGTTGGGGAAAAAGATTATGTATTGAGGCATTTAGAAGGGATATGGAGGTGAATGATTTTCTGAGCTGCATCAGGTGAAATCTACTCCACAGACTAGCATCAACATCTCCATGACCATACCCAAGGGCTCTGGTGTACTGCAACACGAGCACTCTGGAGAAATGCCAGGGAGTCCCAGCAAATTAAGAGCCTGTTATGGAAAAAGTCTTTTCAAATTGAAAGGAAAGCTTTCATCTGTCACTAATGTAGAGATATGAACATAATTCCATGCACCTTCTCTTAAGTCATTTAATTTCAGGGCTGTTTCACAGAGATAACCTTGCTAAAAAAACTTGAAACAAGCTTACCACCTTTGATTACTCCCTCACATAAGTGAGATAAACCATGCTGGACGTACTAAGTGATCTTTGGTATCAATGCTCTCTACCTACCAGAAGTACTTACACACTGCACAAACTACTGTTCTAAGTAGGTGCTCCATAGACTTTAATATCTGAATTTTATTTGCAGATCTCTTGTGGTATGGTTAGTATTGGTCCTAACATCTTGCATTGCTTATGGTACAAAAAAGGGTCCATCTACTTCAGGCTTGCCCAAATTAAATGACAGATGTTTTTTGTGTGAGTAACATTGAGCATGGAGAGTTTTCTGGTTTTCACCTTTTGCAAATTTTCTGAGACTGACTGTGGAAATTCAAACTTTTCATAACTGAGGGGAGTAATAAAATCTGGAGGATTACTGAACAACTTCTCTTATAGAAAACCAGTAGTCTAGGGCTATTATTAGTAAGCAAGGTCTAATGATTCTCCTAAATGTTCCATTCATTCAGTGTAGAGGAGATGTGCTATGAACACAGTGTGTGATCGTGTAACTAAAGACTTGATTAGAAGGCATACTCACAAGTTGGACAAATTAACACAGCATGGAAAATCTTAATTGTGTCACGTCCTGAGATCTTGGCTTTGTAACCTTGGTGTCCTTTTCCAATACTTTTTTTCAAATGTAATTAGAATAACATTTGTTTAAAACACAAAGTATAAAAACAATGAATCATACTTTTCTTTCTGTTGTAAAACAAAAACCTGTATCCTCTCAAGTTTTTGCATAATTATGTGTTTGTATCACCTGCTGTTGCTCATAAACCTGATTTAAAATGTACCACAACTGTCTGCTGGTAGACGTTAGCATTTAGTTTGTATATCACATTCTCTTCCCGCTGGCCCTCCTTTTTCCTAATAGCTAAATTACCTCTTGATTTCCCAGAACCTCACACTAATTCCCAATGAATGTTATCTGCTGTTGAAAGCAAAGCTAATCAGCAGCAAGCTTTTGAGCTTGTCACTCAACACAATAAATTTTTGTTTAAAAATGATATGGATGCTGTTTATATAGTTGTTCCCGGTTATATGGTTTCCTCTGATAAGGATCTAGAGATCTGAGATTCAATAACAGCCAAAATGTCAGCTGTCTAACCTACATGCTGTGTTCATTAAAACCCAGAGCATCCGTATTATGGGTGCTCCCACACACTTGTGAAATGGCAACTCTCAAATGCTATTAATCTTTCCTTTTTTAATTAAAATTGGATCTATGTTATCCCAAACATAGCTGAGAGTACAATATGAATAAATTCATGCAACCTTTGTTATGGGCATGGTTCTACCAGGGCTGAAGAGCTTGTTTCTATTTTCCCATTGCTGTAAGAGAGGAGTAATTTCACTAACGTGGTTAGCACAGTATTGCTGATCAGATGATAAGCAGATCTAGCTGCTTCTTATCACAACAGCTCACATCCAACTCTCCAGTTTGTCATTTATGCGAGATTCTCTCTCTTAAAAAGGCACGTTCCTGATACACAACTTTCATCTAGGCCAGGCTCTAAGCATTACCACAAGTATCTTACATGGAAAACAGCACAGGTTCCTGGTGGCACATCAGGTTTGCGAGTCACAGTATGATTGCATACAGCCTTTCCATGGAATAAGGGGAGCACTACAGTGTGTGGTGGTAACGAGAAAAAATATATAGTCCAGAGACAGTCTCCTAATCAGGATCCTGAAGACTTTCCAGTCTCTTGGATCCATATTTGCATCAAGACTATGTCCAGACTCCATTTTCAGGCTTGGTTCAGGCATATACCAGATTTCCTTGCACTTTGGTTACATGAAAAGGAACTAGGGGTAGCAAGGAGACCATGGCCATGTTGAACAAGTCCCAGCCAAGCAGACCAGGATGTAACAGGGCCAGCATAAACCTCCATGTTAGAATGAATAGAGCCACCAGTAGCCTTGCTGGCCCATCACTTTGTTAAAATTCAACCCTTGACAGGAGGGAAATGCACCTAATTTTGCCTTCTGACTGGCACAATAAGAAACCTCCAGCTCTACTATACACTCATTTCCTAACTTTCATAAACTTAACCACATAGTCCCCTTGCTACTGAAAACTGGAAATTTTATTTCTCCCTACACACACAAAAGGGTGAAGACAGGGCAATTCCCCGTGTTCCTGACCACCACTCTTTTCCTAGGCACTCCTCCAGTTCCCAGAGAGATCAATTTATCTAATCTCCACAATCTCATGCCCTCTTTTTGTTATACATTTACTTCACACTCTATTCACTTATCATAGTCCTAAATCCCTGTCCCTTGTACCAGTCTTTTACACCAACATGTCTCCCTATCCAGACTATTTTTATCTTAACAACAGGAGACCTTATAAGTTCTTTGCTGAGGTGTAGGCCCTGCTTTTCAATGCCCTGGTCATGCCGTAACCTTTTGCCATAAAAGTCCAGCTGAAGCAAATTAAATTATTTTCAAATGAACCTCCAGAATATAAAGTGCAGACCAAGTATTTGCTAATATTAGTATTAATAGCTGAGATCACCTATGCATATCAGACCTCTGATTTGCTTTCCAGCACAAAATTCTAACAAGTCCAATACACAGATGAAGCTGTCATTCCTGTGTTGGGAAGCCCTGGACCACTATTTCCATTTTGCATGCACAGGAAAGGCAAAGAATTTTAAAGAAAATCTAAGTAATGATACCAATATAAAACTTGTCTCTCTGAACATGAAGGGGTAAGACTGCAGGTAAAACTGGTCACCCTGCCCTGAATTATTAAATTCTGAATTATTAAAACTCCTTCCCAGTATTTCACTAGCCTGACCTAGCAATTTAGCTTGCAGAAAGAAAATGTGCTGCTGCAGCACCAGACTCTACATAGGGCCTGCTGCATTTCAGAGAAGAAAGATTCACATCAAAATATACTAGCTTTGATCTTGTATTCCTCTGTGCCATAAACAGAAAATACTCTCAACATCTTTCTCACCAGTGGCTGTCAGCATGCTTTCGACCAGTTTTGTTACCTACACTGAATTGTTGAGCCCAAAGTCTTTTTGTTTACATAAACTGTTCAGTAGCCACTCTGCCATAAATATGTACTGCAAAACAGAAAATCATAGTACCCGTCAGAGACAACAAGAAGCTATATATTGTGAACAATACCATTTTCTTATTCTCAGTGAAACACCTATGAACATAAGTGAGATCTATACACTGTCTTAAAAGCTGAGAGGCCCACGAACCTCTGCCTTTTCTGACACTTTTCCTTATTTTTTTCTGCAATGGAGTCAACATTTGTAGAAGGGAAAGAGTCTGTAGAATCAATCCATTTTTTACTGAACCTAGAGAGAGCAGTGAAATAATTAACACTGGGTATTCCTCAGCATTATCTATCAGTGAGGTTTATTGAATCCTGGGGCAAGAAAAAACTAAGTGAAGATAAAACACAAAATGAATTTAAATAAAATAAGAGGCATTTATCCTCCTATGTGCTACATTACTGGGCCTTTTTAGTAAAACTGGTTTGAAAATAAACTTCACACTATCTGCAGCCTTGGAAATTCCACACACAGTAAAAGCAGGGTGAATTTTACATGATCAAGCAAAAGATCAGAGCCTGAGGACTACTGGAGGACAGGGAGCTCTAGATTTTCCTTTCTAATTCGCACATATACATCCTGCACTGCTGCATGGTTGCAGACATCTTCACAGTTTACCTGTGGGATACGGAGCCAAGGGAACAAAATCCAATTGCATAGCACAGAAAAAAGATTGAAGTATTAGAAGTGTTTTTCCTCCAAACTTTGGAAAGCCTTTTAAAACCAGCTTTAAATTATTAGCAAAAATCATATTTGTGCAATCAGAATTATTCTATTAAAGAAAACAAAATAAAACCCGCAAGCCAGCCAAAGCCACACCTTCACCAAAGTTTTTTCCTTCTCACTAGCATGGTACCAATCATTGCTCTTCTCATCTTTGCACCAGGCTTCCTCTTCAGCCACAGACCTTGCCTTCAGTGTACTGATTCTCACCTCTCTCTCTTGTCCTGGTTTCCCATTAAAAACTGTTCATCCTGGCTGTCTCTTTCTCCTCCAACTCACTGCCATGGTTCTCAATCAGTTGTAGTCTCCCAGTCCCTATTCTAAATTTTCTGGTTTCCATTCACCCCACAGAAGGCAACTTATAGCCTGAATGTCTCACTGCCCTCAGCGAAGACAGGATCAGTCCTCCAAGTGCTGATTCAGACGACCTTAAACCTGCAGTGAGTTACTTTTCTCCTCCTTCAAGCCAGAGGCATTCCACAGAAAATTTTAGAGCATCCAGAAGTGCAAAGTTCTGCATACAGAAGAGGTGGCACATGGTCACCAGAACCAATGGTATCATATTCACGGCACTTCAGAAATGAATTCCTCAAACCGCTCACTTGAGCATTTTCTTGGTGCTTCACACGGTCTGGAGATTTGGTCTTGATTTTCCAAGGTGGTAAATTACATTTATTTTGCAAATGCACTTGCTATTTTGTGTTTTATTATTACCTGTGTAACTTGTGTAGGATCTGTTGATCTCAGACATCATTTATATTAGACAAGGTGAACTTAAAAAGCACAGACCACAGATCTTTTCTGGCATTAAGCATCATTCGCTATGAAACATCCATTTATAATTTCCTACACAGATCTACAGAGAAATGCTTAAGCCTTTTTATGGAGCGAAACTACTTCATCAGCTGAAAAGTTTATAAAAAGAACCCATTTTACCAAATCCTTCACTTTGATTAAACATCATCTTCACTGTACGACAAGCAGAGCCATCTCCCAGGCAAACTCCACACTGGTCTTCAGTTGCATTGGAATTTATCTCATAATCACAGCCAACACCCTAGAAGCAAAAACAATTTCAGAATAAATGTAGTCTCCACAATGAAATACTCAAAATCCCATAGCACTGCCTTCAGTGTACTGTGCTTTTCCACGATGGGGAAGAATCAGTTATGGAGGAGTATATATATCCTATATAAACAAACTAAGAATAGAGATTGTCATATCTAGGTCAAATTCATGTTCATTAATATGAAGGTAAAAAAAACCAAAGCCACCACCATGTCATGAAACATAACAGTAGGGATCTGACAGATACTGAAGTGGAAATGTGCCACACAAATGGCTTCAACATCTTAGACAGACCAATATATCTAGGATTTTTGTCTGCTTGCTTATGTTGTAGAGACAATAATAGACTCCCAGGAACACAATCCAGTAATAAAAATGAAATTTCTCTGCCAGCTGTCCATGGCCATCACATAATGCTGGATTGCTCTTCTCATCAGGCATAAAGTTTTATATACATCATAGCTGCTTCTCCAGCTTGCAGCATAGGGCAATGGGTAAGAAGAAAGATCTAAAAGACTGATTTTTCAGTTCATGCCCCCTACTGGGACAAAGGGACAGAAAAATTTATTCATTCTGAGTGAGGACAAAACAAAACAAAAAATTCTGTTTGCCAAACCAAAAAAGGCTGTGCACTAATTCCTCTAAACATCCACAAAAATCTTCGCTTAGTTTAAGGATGGTTTTTGCCTCTCTTTAAAAACTAGTAAGGTTGCAGAACACAGCTTAATGTCAAATACTTAATGGTTAATAGCATCTAAGACATCTAGAGGCCTGTGATTTAGATGAAGAGCCATAACTCTGGTGGTATGTTAAGTTTTTCTTTTCTGTTTTTTCTCAAAATAAGCCTTCAGGTGCCACATCTGCCAACTTCTCTAAAATGAAATGTATGAATGTATGAAATGAATGTATGAAAATCTGGGTATCCCTTCTTCTGATATTTTACTTTCAGTACATCAGTAATGGTCTGTAAACTTCTGACAGGCAAATCCATTTACAAGACTAGTCAGAGTAAAAAGGCTCCATCACCCTCTAATATTTTTCTGTCATTTTCAGCTCAAGAAAGACAAAACTTTTCCTTTATATTCCAGTGCCTTAATGAACAGCTAGAGAAACTGCAAAAACAGAAGCAAGGAAAGCCTCCAGTTACAAACTATATTAAACTCTGTCACTAGCATTTTCATAGAGGATTCAAAAAGACTCATCCACCACTGAATGCCAATACTTAGCCAGCACTTTTGATACCTGCTCTGAAAAACAACAGCCATGTTAAAAGGTTCTGCAGCAGCCTCGGTTTCTCTCTCATTCAGAGAAGGCTACTTTCAAAAAAGAAGAAGTTTTCTAAAGTCTCTCACACAGACATGGCATTGCTCCAGGGATTGATTATGAGCCGCACAGGATGTTGCAGAGGTAAGAACAAGCTAAGAAGGTTTGTCCCTATATTTTTTGCCTCCAAGCACGTAGCTATTCCTTCAAGGATGTATTGAATGAAGTTCTCAAAGTATGCAGGTGACACTGCAGTAAGTGCAGGATGACTCTTTATCTTGCTAAGAGTTCAGATCTGACTCTTCACCTGTTAGCTAAAGATGCACTGCAGTTCACATACAACACTTACGTTAAATATTTAAACGAATTTAAAGAGGTAGGTGGGCAGGTATTTTCTGAAAGATGTGCATGCTGCAGTAAATTTTCTGTACTACCAGTATATTTGTTAATCATCCACAAACACTTAGTAAAGTCATTGTTATCAGGCTTATTAATTGACAAGAGCAGCCCCTCTGGTCAGTCCTGGAAGCTGAAGTTGATTTTCTATTCTATGTACACATTCACTATTAAACAGAAAGATAGGGAGAAAACATCTCAGGCGGACAGAAATTTGCCAGTGCAATTTTCATTTTTCAGATTAGATCTTACCATAAAAAAAAAAAATTAAAATGTGAAAAACAAAATCTTGAAATGGAACCCTTCTTCTTTGTGTTTTGTTATTACAAAATAATATTGATGAGTACTTGTGAGCTTCTCCTTTGAACTACTGGAAAAAGATGTTTTCAAATTGTATCATTTTTACTAAAGCAGTATTTTCTAGTAGAAAACGCATGTTCTTGGAAAGGATTTTGTTCATTCTTATTTACTGTTCATGCTTGTTTGAGTGGTAACACCCAGAAATAATTTAACTAGTTCAGGCTAACAATCCAACATTTTGAAATTAATACCTCTGAGGATACTTCTCCTGTGAGTCTGTGTAGTGTAAAACCCCCCAAAACACTGAACAAATTAGTCCTGAATTACTGTATCGGCACTAGTAAATGAGTCCAGTAGTAGCATCACAGCATCATCATGTTCCTGTCTTCGAGATGCCAATTAGAGTCTCTGCACGGGCTATACTCTGTATCAGCTCAGTGAGAATCAGCTCAGATCTTTCCTACTCCCTTATCAGGGACAGGTGGAATTACAGTGGGTGTCTGCTAAGGCCACTGGATAAGGAAGACCAAGTGGATGAGGCCCATTATAGACAGATAGGCACAGCCTCACACTCACAAGCCCTGGTCCTCATGCGGGACTTTGACCACCCTGATAACTGTTGAAGAGACACACAGCATTCTTCCAGGAAGTTCCTGGAATGTGTTGATGATAACTTCCTTCTCCGCATGATACAAGAGCTGATAAGGAGAGGCGATGTGCTGGACCTTGTTCTCACCAACAAGGCTGGTGGGGAATATGAAGCTCAAGGGGAGCGTTGGCTGCAGTAACCATGATATGGTGGAGTTCAAGATCTTTAGGGCACCCTAGACTTCAGGAGAGCAGACTTTGGCTTCTTCAGGGACCTGCTAGAAGAGAGAGGGGTTCAAGAACACTGGTTAATATTGAAGGATCACCTCGTCCAAGCTCAGGAGCGATGCATCCCAGCAAAGAGGAAGTCAGGCAAAAACCACCAGGAGACCTGTATGGATGAACAAGGAACTTAAACTCAAAAAGGAAGCCTACGAAGGGTGGAAAGCTCGTACAGGTAGCCTGGGAGGAATGCAGAGAAAATGTCTAAGCAGCCAGGGATCAGGTTAGGAAAGCTGAAGACAGAATTTCATAATTCCCTGATAGAACTAAATCTGGCCAGGGACATTAAAGAAAACAAGAAAAGATTCTATACGGACACTGGCGATAAAAGAAAGGCTGGGGAAAATGTAGGCCCTCTCCAGAAGGAAACAGGAGACCTGGTTGCCCAGAGTATGGAGAAGACTGAGCTACTTAAATACCTTTTTGCCAGTTTGGGTTGTTCAGCCTGCAGAAAAGGCTCCAGTGAGACCTTATAGCAGCTTTCCAGTACTTAAAGAGGGTCTATATGAAAGATGGGGAGGAGTTCTTTATCTGGGAATGCAGCAACAGGATGAAGGGTAATGGTTTTAAGCTGAAAGAGGGGAGAATAAGATTAGAAATTAGGAAGAATTTTTTTACCATGAAGCTTGTGAGGCACTGGACTACATTGCCCAGTGAAGTTGTCGATGACCCATCCTGGAGGTGTTCAAGGCCAGGTTGGATGGGGTGTGAGCAATCTGATGTAGCGGAAGATGCCCCTGCCCACGGCAGGGGGTTGGAACTGGATGATCTTTATGGCCCCTTCCAACCTAAACTTTTCTATGATTCTAAGATATCCACTGCATCAAAATATAACATCATTACGATGTGAAGGGAATCCTTTGTCCCTCCCAGTTATAACCACAGAAGCTTAAATTTCCTCTGGTATTTGAAAGACAGTTTGTATCTGATCAGCTATCACAGTCCTACCTACATGTGTGGCATATAGGTGGTACTGAAATCCTCATGAGTAAGGTACTGCAGACAACAGTGGCAGCACAGGCTATTTATTGTGTTACAGTAAATAAAGCCTTCATTTTGTTCCCTAGCTCTGGGGTGCTGCTGGTGCTGCAATGACCTTTGCAACTGGCAATAGGTCATCATATTACAAGGCCATTAATGACCATCACAAAGTGTATGTTCTCATACACCACAGTAAACAGCTCCAGTAGTCATTAATTCTAAATACATTTACATGAACTATAACTTCCAGGCCATGTTTTACTTTCCCGCTCCAGTGAATATCACATTATTTTGTCATTCATTAGATTAATTTCTAGATGCTTCCTCTTCCCTTTTACTTGCTTTCCTCATTCTTTTGATTCTTCTAGATAGCCATATTTTATAAAACTGCCTTAAATGATGTGTCTCAAATTTCCACCAAATTGCCTGTTAAAAGGCATCTGGGGGCTAAATGCACATTATTAAAACAACAAAAAAATCAGCAGCAATTAGTTTCTGATGCCCTAGCATACGTATGTCCTTGTGCTCCATCTTGCCAGTGAAACACACTGTGTACACCAACCACTGTGTGCCAAAGCATGTGCATTACAAATTAGCATCACTCCATGCAGCCCTTTGCCATTGCTCCATTCACCTTTAGCCTGTTTGACGCATCTGAGATGAGCTTTATTACTGGTCCCACCACACAGTGTGGAAGCAGAAATAATGACCTGAATTGCGTGGCTGCATTACAGGAAGGAGAAACAATTTCTTTCCTGCTGCTCAGTGACTAAAGGGAAAACAGCCAGTGATTTTACCTATTTGCCACTTCCAGAAGGAGAGTTTTGTGTCAGACTGGCAGTGGGGGCAGATAGAAAAAGACCTTGCTCTCCCTGAAGGGTACAGCCTGGGTGTACTGTCTGAATGCCGAAGTTACATGCATACTACATTGTGCTTTTAAGCTCTTCCTTCCCTTTGTCTCCCTCACTGGTCTCCAAATAAAGAAGTCACGTTCATGTCATGTTGGGCATGACATTGCCTTGAATGGGAAGAAACATGTCCCGATGTGCTTTTTTCTCTTCTAATTTGTCTTGATGGGGCTGAATCGACATCCTGTTGAACTGGTGAGAGGAGGAGATTGAACCACAGTGAGAGACAGTAAAGCTACTACAAAAAATACGAGATGTAAAGCTACTACAAAAAATACGAGATGTGTCATCTTCTTTTCAGTAAGAGAAAAAATCTGCCTAGTATTACATTGCTGTGCAATTCTCCAATACAACATCAAACTTTCAATTTAACAACAGCAAATTGCAGCAGAGAACAGCTCACAGATTTGCATGACTAAAGTCATTTAAGCCTATTAAAATTCTGAGTGGGGGATGAATGCCTGTTAGAAACAGCACAGATGCCAGATCCTCCACCCTCAGTATCTGCACCCTCTCAGTGCATACACCACATAAGACTTCACTTTTTGATGATGCCATGTGTAACCAAACTCCTCAGTCTTGTATGTACCAGTGCTCAACAAACACACTTTAGTGGCAGTATCTTGCCTTTCTAACACTGAGAGACCAACCAACTCCCATACACAATACAAGTGGACTCTGTAGGAATCGAATTTCAAACACAGAAAGACAGGATGTGCTTTAAGGGTCTTCTAAATAAAGGGGAAAAAGTGACACTCAAAGCGGGGGTGTGGAGAAATACGGTTAAACAGCAAACTAGTCATGGTACATCTCGATCATTTTATATGAAATTACTGACAGACCTTGTTGACTCCCTCCCCTCAAAGCTATTTATGTCAGACATCATGACAGGCATGGGTATAAGAAGATATCTGAAGGAACACCAGGCTAGGTACAAAGGGGATTGCAACTCTCATCCTCTAATTAGCAAGAAGAAAACATGGTTGCAAACTGCAGGCATGTAGCCTTGAAATCCCCTTTTGCAGCCACTAATTACAGCAGGAATGATTTAATTGCATTACAACCTTAGGGAACTCCTCCTCCATGCAAAGCACAAAGCCTACAGAGGACCCAGCTGTTATATAAGCCAGTCCCTCAAATAAGTTAACAATTCTATTTTGTCTATGAATTGATAAGGCAAGTTCTAAGCGAATACCATACCAATACCTCACTGGGAAGGCCTCCTTCTGCACAGAGGCACAGGCAGAACCTCTGAAAAATTAGGATCCATATACTGTACAAATCAGCATCTGTTCATAAGTACTTCCCACTTAAAGACGCATGTTATGGCTTTGCCAAGGTGGCTAGGAAAGCATCCAGTATATCTCAGGTAGCTAAAATGAGGCATCTCATTTAGCTATCTAGGTATGACCAATTTCTCTGGTTGCTCTTATCAAAACCATGAGAAACTGCAAAACCAGACCAAAATCAGCTGATTGAGTCTGAGTCTACCTGTCTTGTTTTGACATATCCACTAGGAAAACTCTGTACTGGGTTCTTAAACAAGAGCTACACTGCACACCAAACACAACATGGACAGTGGATCTAACATAGAACATATCACTGTTTTATTTTTTACTCAATTTCAGACCTATGTGAAGTGTTATTTTAGTACACAGAATGAATGCGAAGTGCTTTTGTGAGCTATAGCACTGAATACCAGAACAGAGCTTTGATAGACACTGCAATTATTGTTCATGAGGTCCTTTCCGACCTTAACAACATATTGCTATCAGTGTACAAGAATGATGTACCAGACTAATTGCATTAAATATATTTACAGTTTTTTTCACCTTGACCTGTAATGTATGTATTGTGTTTCACTAGCTGGACTAAAATAATAGAGAATTACATGGAGATACTTGAAAAAGCTTCTCCTGAAGTGCTGGAGGGTAGGGAGGCCCTGCAAAGGGATCTGAACAGGCTGGACCGATGGGCTGAGTCCAATGGCATGAGGTTTAACAAGGCTAAATGCCGGGTCCTGCACTTGGGGCACAACAACCCTATGCAGTGCTACAGACTAGGAGAAGTCTGTCTAGAAAGCTGCCTGGAGGAGAGGGACCTGGGGCTGTTGGTTGACAGCGACTGAACATGAGCCAGCAGTGACCCAGGTGGCCAAGAAGGCCAATGGCATCTTGGCTTGGATCAGAAACGGCGTGGCCAGCAGGTCCAGGGAGGTTATTCTCCGTCTGTACTCAGCACTGGTGAGACCGCTCCTCGAATCCTGTGTTCAGTTCTGGGCCCCTCACCACAAGAAGGATGTTGAGGCTCTGGAGCGAGTCCGGAGAAGAGCAACGAAGCTGGTGAAAGGGCTGGAGAACAGGCCTTATGAGGAGCGGCTGAGAGAGCTGGGGTTGTTTAGCCTGGAGAAGAGGAGGCTGAGGGGAGGCCTAATTGCTCTCTATAACTACCTGGAAGAAGTTTATAGAGCGGAGGTCTTTTCTGAAAGAAGGTTAAACGCACTGATAGGGTATGCAAAATCTACTAGACATTTCAATATGCAAAGATTTGTTTCCAGATGATTTGAACTGCTCATGGCCAGATCACATCTTTCATCATCACAGCTAACATGCCCATTCTAGTTCTCAGTGAAGTCAAGTACAAATTCTTCACTGCAAGCCTCAGCAGAGCCTCAGTAACTTCCTTTCAGAAACACGTCCTGCAAGGAAACCTTTAAACAAACCTTTTATTGCTGCTCTCTGAGGCACTAGTGTTCTACTGAAATAGAAAGTCTTCAAAGTGGACATACCAATCACTTATTACAAACGTGGAGTTCTCATAACTATAAGTCTTCAAGAAAAGAATGCAAAAAATTAGAAAAAAAATAACGTGATTTTGTGAAAGGATGAACAGGTGATTTCTTCAAGTCTCTTTTAGGTGCATTTTTTATGTGATTTAGTGGCTTAGGGCATACAATCCCAAGCTCCCTGCAGTAACCTAAAGTAGTTTCCACTTGACACCAAGTCCTGGTTTTGTTTCTGGGGGTGTGAGAAGCAAAAAAATCTATCAGGCTACAAGGAAGTACAGGACTCAAATTCCAGTTTCAAGCAATAAGCTGTAATTGTAATATATTCTCTACAAGCAAAGCACCCATTTTTTAATAAAAAATTCACTAAGAGTAATTCTATGTCTGTGGGTATTACAGCATTTATAGAACAAACCTTCAAGTGCCACAAACACACACACCATCCTGGAAACATGTTGTCAACATACAGAATATGCAGAGTACCTTTTACTCATTCCTCAATAAACAGAAGAATATTGAACCACATACTCTGTGTTTGCCTGTTATCTCATAGTACAGCACTACTCAACTTACTGTTGTAAATCAAAATTATTTTTAATCTCTTCATGTGCAAACGTCTGATCCTACTACAAGTCAGTTCAGAACTACATATGTAACACTAAACTGAATTTTCATAAGAAGACCACAGAAGCATGACTCCAATTACAATCATAAAGTTACAGTGCACAGTGAAAACATTTAATGAAAAATCCCTGATTTTCTTAAACTGATTCTTTAAAATAATGGAAGAGGAAGAGAGGAGTTCAAAAGTACCAAAAGTAATTAACACTCTCTCTAATGGATTAATTAAAAAGGATAGAAAGGACTCATGTCTACTTAGAAAAGCTGTTTCTATTAACATGTTTTCTTGATCGTTAAAAAATGTGATAAAACAGAGTACCTAGCATTGATGGACCAGAAAAAAATTGTTGAACATTTTCCCATAACTTTATGAAATAGGAGGTGCCTGTGCCCACGACAGGGGTTTCAAACTAGATGATCGTTAAGGTCCCTTCCCACCCAAAACATTCTATGACTCTATGATTCTATGAAAATAGAACCGTAGAGAAAGAAACATGTATAGAAAGAATATTTCCCCATAACTTTTAAAAATAAAATCGTAGAGAAAGAAACATGCAAACATACCCAATACCTTACACATGCCATTAATACAGATATCTCGGCTGTGCCTTCCTTCAAAGCAAGGAGTACCATCAGTGACTGCATCAAGCATCTTCTCTGAAAAATGTCCATCTATTGGGCGGCAGTGGAGCTCACAGGGGTTTGCTGAAAGGAAAACAAAAATACTTTCTCAGAAAACACTTCAGTGGGACATTGAACTGTGATGCACAGGGAATGACAGTATGTCTTTACTACACTACCCACTCACATTCCCCGGGAGACATTTGCTGACAGGAATGACCAAATTAGAAAGAGTTAGCAGAGCCAGGGTTGTACTGCTAACAGAACGACTTAGGTCTAATAAGTGCCACTTGTGTATTTGTAGGAAGCAGCTGGAGGCTGGTGCCCTCATGCTTTCCAGCTCTCCATGACTGGTACGTTAACTGCCAACTGGCTCCAAGTGGTAACGAGGTCGTCAGCTGTGATGGTGAAAGGGAAAGGAAATCAGTAAAAATAAGTCGTTAGAGAGGGGAAAGGAGGAGTCTCAGGGATGAGATTGCCAAAGACACTGACAAGCAGATGACAACTGTGTGATTTCAGAGATAATTCATAACCGCTCATTAGTGACGCTATGCTCTCTCAGAGAGCAGTGAAGTGGTTGCTTCTGATCTTCTGCATGTCAAGAGATTGTCACATCACCACTTATTTTCAGCTGTCTGCTGGGACTCAATTAATTATTTCAAACACTGGACTTTTTTCCTTCTTGGCAATTCATGAAAAGGGAATAATATTGGCAGGTCTGACAGACCCACGCTGTTATCATAGAATCATAGAGTTAATCTGGGTTGTAAGCAAACCTAAAGGTCACCTAGTCCAATCCCGCAGCAGTGAGCAGGGACATCTTCAACCAGATCAGGTTGCTCAGAGCTGCATGAAACATGACCTTGAATGTTCCCAGGGACGACGTATCCCATTCCAGTGCTTCACCACCCTCAGCAAATAAAATTTCTTCCTTATTACTAGTCTGAATCTACCCTCTTTTAGTTTAAAACCATTACCCCTTGTCCTTTCACTAGAGGCTCTACTAAAAAGTCTGCTCACATCTTTCCTAGAAGCTCCCTTTGAGCACTGAAAGGTTGCAATAAGGTCTTTCAGGAGCCTTCTCTTCTCCAGGCTGAACAATTCCAACTCCCTCTCAGCCTTTCCTCACACGAGAGGTGCTCCATCCCTCTGATCATTTTTGCGGCTCTCCTCTGGACCTGATCCAACAGGTCCATGTCTTTCCTGTGCTGAGGACTCCAAATCAGGAGTAGTACTCCTCTTTCTCCTTTGTTGACCTTGGTTGTGTCATACAAAGAACTCTGTTTAATGTGGAGGAATCTCTAGTAATGGGAGAAATTCAAATTTTTGGTAATGCAAAGAAACTAAACAATTTCCTACAAAGAGATTATGCTTTTGAAGGAGGAAATTCACTTGCGTTTCTTTGGTTTGTATAGCACCAACATACACACAGCACAACACAGTGCACAAAAATTACAGCAGCTCCAACCCTCAAAGTGCTTGCAACTCAAGGGCTGAATTCTGCATGGCTTAAACTTTAAAAATATGAATCTCATCCATGTAAATGGCACCTTTGCAGAACTGGGATTCAGAAACAATTTTAAAAGGGACACTAAAGGAAATTCAAAACCTTATTGAGAAATTTTGTGTTTTTCCTCATCAGCAGAGGTTAAATAGCTTCTTAGTACTGGTAACAAGGACATGCTTGTGGCTTCTCAAAGGAAGATGCCTCTGTAAAGGGCAATAGAGGGATGAGAGGCAGGGGACACACATGGGCCAAGATTATGAAACTGGTGGAATTCAAAGTGATGTGAATTCAAGGTCATGTTCAAGAATATCAACAGATATGGAGCTGTGAAAAAGTCTCAAGCAAGAACATGTATTTCGTAACTCTTATCAACCCACAGCCCCTCTGCAAAAACTGACAGCCATAAAATCCATTGGTTGTTCTGATAAGAGCTGTTACGATAAGCAATACAATTAATTTTACTTTTATCTGCAGAAGACATGTACTGACCACATGGCTAATATGATTACTTGAGTGCTCTGAATTTTGTTTCACCTTGCTTACCTTTTCAATGCACCATTTTTTAAACACAACACACAATACCATTATGGAAAGAAGAATTTCAGATGTCCAGCTAGTCTGTTACCTGCTCAGAATCAATGCTGACAGACACAGACTTAACATAAAGCCAGTTCAGCTTTTACATTGTTCATAATGAAACATGTAGAGTGGCAGCTTGATATCTGAACCTCCTCCCTGGCTATGTGTTGACATAACAAGGATGATGGTATCCAATTTCATTTCACCAACCACTGAGCAAGGAAAAGCAGGCAGTGCTGACTGCTGACATATTCCTGCCACAACTATGATGGTCTAAGTATGTAACTCAGAAAGAGTTTGTAGAGAAAGATAGCTCCCTTACTAAGCCAAAATAAAAAACCAAAATAAAAATAAATAACAACTAAGCTTTCAGACTCGCAAAGATTCATGATTCAAAGAAGGGCTTCCTAGGCACGAGAGCTTTCCTGGTCTCCCTAACAGTAATAACTAATCTAAAACAACATCCTACCTGTACCCTCAATTTTTAATTACTTTTCTTCCTATTAATTTTCTACTGAGCCCCATTGAAAAATGAGAAATTATTCCTCTCTCCCCATAAATTCAATCCTATCCAATATTTACACCCTGGCCATCATTCTTCAAGTTCATAGAATCATAGAACAGAATCATAGAATCATAGAATAACCAGGTTGGAAGAGACCCACTCGATCATGAGTCCAACCATTCCTATCAAACACTAAACCATGCCCCTTAGCACCTCGTTCACCCGTGCCTTAAACACCTCCAGGGAAGGTGAATCAACCACCTCCCTGGGCAGCCTGTTCCAGTGCCCAATGACCCTTTCTGTGAAACAATTTTTCCTAATGTCCAGCCTAAATCTCCCCTGGCAGAGCTTGAGGCCATTTCCTCTTGTCCTGTCCCCTGTCAGTTGGGAGAAGAGGCCATCACCCTCCTCTCTACAACCTCCTTTCAGGTAGTTATAGAGAGCAATGAGGTCTCCCCTCAGCCTCCTCTTCTCCAGGCTAAACAACCCCAGCTCTTTCGTTTTGACATTTCATCTGCACAGGAGGCTGGTTAGGGCACCACTGAGGAAATTATCCTAGCACTGTATTAGCCATTTATTTTCTAAAACTATTTACTTATCTATCTTATACTATCATTATTATTTTCTTAGAGCTGCACTCAGGGACCAGGCAAAAGACCAAAGCCCCACTATTCTGCAGCTGTAAATAAAAAGTACCAGAATCTGCCACTGCCCTCAAAAAGTCTAACATTTTAAACACAAAACAGATACAGATATAGAAAGTAGTTTTACCTTGTATTTTCAGATAGAGAACTAACATACAAGGAAAATAAATACCTCTCCCAAAATTATGGAAGAACTTGGAAGGAAAAGACTCGCATTGGATTCAGAATTTCTAAATGTTATTGCAGACCTGAAAACCTAAAAAGACTAAACAGAGATCAATATGAGCACTAGGGTTGGTCAGAAAGAACTCATCAAAGCAGCTGGTCTAGTTTCAGTTACTTCAGCAAATTTGATCAATTCATGATTAGACTTTAACAAAAAAGAACCGTTGCCTTGGTTACCTTTAGGCCAAAGTACACCAAAATTCTTGCCGTCCAGCATACACATGAAATAGTAGATCCAGTCTGTGAACACTCAGCAATGACCGTGTTCACACAACCCTTGTTCAGAAAAAGCATACTGAATTCACACTTAAACAGAGCTAATTTCTGCCTGAGTAAAGCATATAAGGTTTTGCCTATCCCTTCACACCAAAGTAGGATCAAAGCCACTTACGACTAATTCTGCCCAGGTTCTATTTAAATTACAATGATAATATTAAATCTTCACACCCCCTAGGTAACCTGCTCTAATGTTTAACCACCCATACAGCAATGAAGATTTCTTAATGGATAACTTAAAGTTCCCTTGTGCTGTTTCAGCTGTTTCTGCTTGTCCCACCTTCTACAACAAAAAGAACAGCTGGACGCTACTCTCCCTCGGAATTCCTGCACTACTTGAGTGGATGGGGTGGGAAGTTGCAGTGTGTAGCACAATGACAGAAATCTTGACACTGATCCAAGTTTGCAAGCATAAGAGCTACATTCAAATTGAGCGGATAAGACCACAGGATCCTGTTTTTCAGTCATTTAACATAGGCACAGAACTACTTAGGTATCGACAGCTTCTTCTAGACCCAAACACAACACTGCATGAAGCCAGGCAATCTTGCTAGCCTATATCTCTGCTAGCCCAGGGCCAGGCATAAAGAAACTCTCTTCAAGTAGCTGGCATTTAACTCGCTTAACCTTCTCTTTTCTAGAATAAAACTTGCTTTTATCAATCTTTCTCATAAACTATATTTTCCAAATAATTTGGCTGTCATGTTGCTGTCCTGTAAACTTCCTCTAGTTTGGCTGCACCCTTCTGGCAGCGTCTTGCCCCTTGCTGGACACAAGATTTTATCTGAGGTGCCACCCACACTCAGAAGCACTGAAAAACTGCATCCCGTTTTTCTTCTCGAGTGCCTATGTCCTGCACCAAGGTTACGCCACTGATTTGAACAGGGACAAGATCAATCCTTTAATACATAAAAGAAACGCAGATATAACAGAATCCCAAGCCACAGAGCTCCCATAAGCACCCAGTGACTTATCTATAATCAGCACGGGACTGAGGAAGCAAGCCTGCAAAGCTGAGAAAAAAATCCTACAGTTCAGGCACATGATTTTTTTCCCCTGCTTGTACTATAACAAAATCCAGATTCACCAAGTGTAAACAGAGCAACATGAAGATAAGTTGGAAAGAACATATTCCCTTCTCAATTTAAATTTGTTTCCCCCACAGCTCACTCTTATGAGTTCACATGCAGGAAGGATCCAGCTTAACCTAACTGAGAAGGATATGATTAATGTGTCTGCCAGGAGAAGATAAGGCCTCAGTATTTTTTTCCTACTTCACAAGGAAGAAAAGAGGTCAAGTGGGTCTCTTCCAGCCCTCATCTCTGTGAGAACTCAAAATTGGATGAGAAAATCCAGTCCAAAGCAAATTAGAAAAGATTATTACCAAACACAGACAAAAAGGGGAAATAAAGCTGAGATGAACCAATTTTACCACTTTAACCCCTTCACATTGTGACTCTCAGGTATACTCAGGTCATCCCGCATGAGGCACATGGGTTCCTGTGTTCAGGGCAGCATCACAATAGGACTATGCAAGTTCTCCAATAGACTCAAACTCATTTAAAACAGGAAGAAAAAATCTCAATTCAAAACCTTAAATATTGTTAGTCCAGGTAACAGAAAGATGTCATTCACTGCTTTTCTGCCAGGCTGCTTGTAAAGCTGCTTGTTGCATCTCACCTCATATTAAATCATACGCTTATTCAAAAAAGAGTCTTTGTCATCTTATGAAGGTACAATTTACATAACAGAAAATGATATTATGATGGTGTTTAATAATGTGACATTCATTAGAACTGGTTTATGTAAACTATGTAATTAAAGCAAAGATAGACAATTGTGACCACCTAGACCATTTACCACTTTTCCAGCTGGGTGAAGGAACAGAGAATGTCTAAAATGCTACAAAATGTCTATCTCAGGGTTTCATCTCCTCAACTAGATGCTTCAACACAAAAACTTACGTTATGTGGACTCAGGGTTAGGGAAAGCTTCATGACAAATTCTTTTCCCCTAATATCCCATATGTAACACGCAACACAAGACAATTGAAAATGCCTCATGATAAAACACAAGCCGAAACCTTCTTGGCAGCAAACTAAAGAAGTAACAAGAGAATTGTGAAAAGTCTTTGAAATTGGATGGCAACAGTTAAGGGGTACACTGACAAAGTCTGGTGGACATATGGCGGACATGGTAATTAAGTCTCCAAAGCCCTGAAACATCAGTTCTGTTTTCATGTGAGGCTGATGGTTTGCTTTTGTTTAAAGTCTTGGTTTGTTTAGGACAAACATTCACAACAAAGACCCAAACTTCTTCTCACAGAGAAAGCAATGTCTCATGACCCCATTTGGAGTTACTTTGCCCAGGACACCTTGGGCAATCAACGGAAGGTGATAGAAAATTTGAAACTGAGATGGGCAAATACCTCACAGACGTATTTCAGTCCAGTAGGTAAAGCCATGTCTGGACAAAACTGAAAACCACGTGCCCACAATATCCTCCCACCCTCAGTCATACAATGATATGTCAGATGAAGGATCAGCCCAGGACTAGGCCAACTCTCTGTCTAGATGAATGCTCCTTGGAGAACCTGTCTATCTGAGGAAGCCAGGATTCTGGTAAATTAAGAGTTCAGTTGCAAGAAAACACTTCAAATGTCATTACTGTGATGTAAGAATAAAGTTGCAAACATAAAGGACCTCACAGATCATGAGGGAAACTTGTAACTCTAGACTGAAATTCTGCAGCTGAGAAAACAGGTGAAAACAGTCAAGAAGCTTGGTATTTGAAGGATTTTGTGAAAGGTCACCGAAACCCAGGATGTTCCAGATGAAATATATCAGGCTCAACAGCCCAGCATTCTAAAATTAAGTGGTTTGCCTCTAAAGCTCAAATCAATTCTGTTTGAAATATGGCATGGACACACCATAGGACTACCTTCCACAGAAGCATTTGATTCTTGATTCTTAACCCTCTTTAGAAGCAGAACTTACACAACAAACACACATGCAGAACGACTAGTTCCACAGCACTGCCCTAGAAAGAACATGAACGGAACCAAGCTTGTACCCAGCAGCAGTACTTGTGAGTAACACAGAGGACTGGAATCCCAGTTTCTGTGACAAGTGACTACAGAAACTGAAAAGCTTGGCTTTGGACTAAGCCATAGGCTGTGAGCTTTTACCATGGTTTATTTTACTTGGAGTCCCTCCAAAAAAGTCTTTTTCTGTCTACCATGTTTTCTTAATTCAGTTTGTCTGCTACAAGTTCATCTTCAATAGTATATTTGCTAGATGAAATTTTAATAGTAGCTGAAATTTAGGAACTTTTTTAGAACCGCCAATAATTATGAAAATGCAGCAAATGGGTGAAAAGTACTACTGGCAAGTGAAACTGAAAGTTGAATCTTGAGTTTAACTTCCCTAGCTGGTTCATTTTTAATTTAAAAAATTGTATTGATAGCTTCTGTTGGATAATCTACTCCTTAATCTACATATATCAGAATCAAATTGCACAGTAACAACCATTACCCCTGTACTTAGTAACTAGCGCTTACAAAGCATGTTATAAGGCAGAGGCATTGATTCTTCGTCTACAGTACAGGGCAGTACATTACTGAACCTGTTGAGGTATTATTTCCCCAGTGTGGTGCAAGGTACACTTAACATGCAGATCCGAGTTTGGAAATTATAAAGCCACATTTGTGCAGTGGAAGAGCTCTGCTGACTAGCTGCAGGGATGCCCACAGACCCATACATGCAGCTCTACACTACACTATCATACTTCTGCAGTTGACACTGTGAAAGACAGTTCACATCCCTCCCAAATAATCAGTATACATACGACTTCAACAGATTTTCTTAGTCAATATCCTCCCAGGAACTCGGCTTGTTACATTCACATCCACTACTGCTACAGCTCTGCAAACCCCTCTATGCGTAGATCAGAACCACTGCCTGTGTGTACACTTAAAAGGCACACCTGCAGATGGAAGCACATCAGATTTTCCTTTCTAATTAATTAAAAGACTTACAATTCAGTGATATCTTGCCCTCATAGAGGTTCCTCATAGGTCTGTAATTTCGGCTTTTTATGCAAGATACTAAAAAATGTGTAGCTTCATACCTGTGTTATAAACAGGAACCCAGTGGTAGAATTCATTCTGGTAAGGAACTGTATCAAATTCACTGCACTGCATCTGACGAAATGTTGGCAAGCCTTTGCGACATGGACTAATGTTACACATGCGATAGCGTTTCCTTTCTCCAGTACAGTAGCCTCCTCCAAACTGTGGTCTAGAAAAGGAATATTGAGATTGGGATGTGAGACTCTGAGTAAAGGGTAGTTTTAGAAGACCAGTGTCTTTCAGGTTCCAATGGGATAACAAGGTGAATCTGAATCTGAGACAGGGTAGAGATACTGCTCACATATTCAACTACCCAGACGTGTCTGTATGGAGCACAGTGGTCTAGACATACCTTGTATCCCAAAGAAGTGCTTTGGACATTGCCCGGCTGAGCTCACAACAAATGACCTTATCAAACAACCTCCCCCCAAAAAACATCTTTTCCAGAATGTTTGACAGTTGTTCCAGAAATTCCAAGTAATTCCTGCTGCTAGACACCCACTTAGTGATTTGTGAAAATGAGATGCAGGTTCTTCATGAACTCAGGTACATATCACAAAATTCTACCCTTCATGTTCTGTACCTATCAACTTGTGTGGCTGAAGCTCAAACAAAGCTGATGACTAGGACAAAACACAAAACATGTGTCCTTGATTTCCTTCAGGAACAGATTACTAGCTATTGTTCTCATCTGGTGTTTGAGGACATTTAGCAATTCAAGGCAGTACTATTAAAGCAACATTTCTATTATTTCTGCAAAGCCTGACTGCTAAATAAGATGACTTTTACATTTTGTGTAAAAATAATCTCCATGGAGGGTAAGGATAAAAGAAGATGATGATGATTGTAAAAGCTGAGCCAACTGAACTTCACAAATATGTGCTTACCTGGGAAGGACTGGTGTTCAGTGTCTGTGGCACCTGCTGATAACTCAGCATCACACAAAGTACCTCAAAGGTCTTGAATAAAAGGTATGAAAAGATTGTGCACTCAGCTTACTCTGGGTTATCGCATGGTCTCTCTGCGCTCTGAACTCCTGCCCCACATGTCCTTGTGCAATGGGACCAGGATGACCAAACGCCCCATCCGCCATGGATTGCTTCAGGAGTCTTGCCTACTGTAATGCACTCACCAGAGAAGCACCACTGAAGAGAGAAGAGAAAGGACAAACAGCTTTCAATCATTATTGCAAGAAAATGTTACTGTGAATTATTTTTTATTTCAGTCCCTGAAGGGTAAAAAATTAAGTAGAAATTTATATGGAGATGTCACTGGATGTCCATCCTTCATGTTAAACAGTGGCAGAGCTACTGATGGTTCCTTCACTGTCCTTTTGCAGGCAGTCCAGCTAGCAGGCAGCGTGGCTCTCAGTCACCTTGTTTTCTCCACACCGAGTTCCATCTGCAGCTGCATCCAGTTTGGAGCGGCATGAGCCTTTCACTGAGCACCACAATGTTTGGCAAAGGTTCTGGAAAAGAAAGAAAACTGCAGCAGTCTGAGATAGTGCTGTACTCCTATGGCCAAGATTTTCAAAAGCCTTTCATGGTTTTGTGCAAGCCTTCTAAGGTCTGCATTTCCAGAGACAGATGTTCAGGGTTTTCCACAAATTAGAACCCACCAAGGGTCCAAATTTAGGCACTCCTCATTAAGGTACAAGGAGGGGCTATTTGACAAACGCAAAATGGTGAATACTTTCTATGAACTATTTTAAGTGTTGATTTTACTTGCTTCTCAGCTCCTACCTACACACAGGAAAAAGGGCTTTACAAAGTTTGGGCACTACTGTTTAGAGCAAAGGTTAACAGACTCTATTATTTTCATTTGATGAGTACTAATGAATCTTGCACTGCTATCTGCCTGAAAACATACAGAGAAATCAAAGGTTAGAGAAGCTAGCCAAGTAAATGAAAACAATGTCATGTCTCCAAGTCCAACAGTCAGGTTAATATCTACGGAGGTCTTAAAACTGGATGGGGGAAAAAAACCAGATCAAAATGCAGGCCTCTATAATATCAGCCAAGTAGACAGCAAAGGAATCACCTAAAAGAAGCAGTCCAGGCTAGCTAGCAGAGAAAAAAAACTAGCGGGCTGGGTATAGTAAGGGCTCTGCTTAGTGAATGTTTGCATATTAAGTTACTCAGAAACTGATGCCAGTTTAACACAGCACATTGCCAGTAAAGCACAGCATTTCATCTGCTACTCCACATGAAGTGACCAACTCCACAGAAGGGATAGAAACTTCTGAAAGTCAACAAAGATAGCAAGGCAAGAAATGTTACAGCTAACTTACAACAAGTTATCTTAACTGAATCAGAACTTTCTGTAGAGAACAAAGACAGAGGTGGAGAGCTATTCCCCCCTCCTCAGTTCATGGGCAAGCCAGCTTCTCTTCTGGCTGACACACAGAAGCCCTGTATACTTAGGAACTCCTGAGTGGGCAGAGCTTTGCGTGGAAAACTACTTCCAAGTTGGAGAAACCCTGAGTGTCTGAGAGACTGTGCACTCCCAACTGGAAAAGCAGAAGCAAAAGCCTAGGGGCCTTGAGGAAGGTCTTGGCTGAGGGTGTTTGAGATGCAGAGTTCAGCACTGGGAGAAGCAACAGAGCAGGCAGCCTTTATCTTTGAATCAGATACAGCTGTAAGAGTCATCACAGAAAGGAGCCAACAAGAAGGATTTCACTGGGATCCCACTAGCAGTTCCTACTGGGATTTTCACATAGAAGGTTTGGGAGCCAACAGAGAAACCAGGCATTTGTGAAAATCATGAAGCCCCAGTGAGCTAGCAGCAACATTTGGCTGAGTGCGAAACACAAAACTGCTGGTTTCTGACCTTTTTTTAAAACAGCTAGACTTGAGCACAGTCTGTTTTGAGAGTTGCCTTTTATTTACTTTTCACATTCTATGTTCACCTAGCTTTTAACCTACAACATCTGAAAGAAAGCTGATAGAACAGAACATCTCAATGCACTCCATATCTCCAGCTGGAATGCAATCTCTGGAGCACTGCATCTCTGTCCACTTAGCTGCTTTTGGGTGATGTATACACATCAAAAGTTGTTTTGCAGTTCCCTATTTATAGTTCAAGAATAGCATTACCTGGCAATTCTTTGTGAAGTCATTGCTGTCAGGGTCTTAAGGCAGACCTACCACAGTGTTCTGGCTGATGAATTTTCTTTTGTTATGCAATTAATCCTTTACTTTTAGGTCTGGTATATAGAATATGTTTTCTGCTTTTCAGTGTATGAAGTGCACTCCTGCACTGTGTTTAAGATATCAGAGAAAGGCACAGACACCCAACACAGCGTTACTGACAGTTACATTTTTATGATGTAAAAGTCAAGATCAAAGTCAAGAATTCATGAAGCAAATTCTCTAGGTTTGCAAGATGTTTTCCATGCACCATGGAAATGTCCACACACCAGATCTCTTCTCCATCTTAAAGTACACTGGAATAACAACAGTATAAGAAAAAGAACTATTTACTGTGTGCTTTTGAAGTCAACAGCCAGGAAATTCATCATTCTACCACAGAGATACTGATAGGCAAGAGACTTCTATCATCAGCAATCAGGTATACGCCTTCCACCCAATCTGTGAGATCAGGCTCTGTGCCTTAAAAAAGTTGGGTCCAAAAGGACCAAGTATAACTGCTGTCAGCAGGAGTTTTGGAGATACAGATAGAGTAATAAGATCAGGATTCTGAACTCCTACAGTCTGCCCTATAACAGGCTATGGATCACCTTCCACCTAGGAAATCCCTCCCTCTAATCAGTATTTTTCTATTTTCTTTATTAGAGGAACAATATTTAGGTACTTCACAAGATATTTAGAGGACTTATTACCTAAATGGTTTGTGGAAACTGCTATCCGAATTCTAAAACTCAGTCTTTTCTAAGTGTAATTGCTGAACCCTTGGGCATGTGCAGCTAAATACAGACTCTTCTCTCAAAATGAATCTACAGATCAAATTCAGTCAGGCATTAAAAGTTACAGAACAAATGTAACCTGGTGAGAGAGTGAGTATTAAGTAAATCATGGAAAGGCAAAGAACAGTCAGACCTATTAGACAAAATGACTATACTGATCATTCACAGCAGTGGACAAGAGTAAACCAAAAGATGCAATCTATCTAGACTTCTGTAAAGCCTTTGACATGGTCCCCCACAACATCCTTCTCTCTAAATTGTAGAGATATGGATTTGATGGGTGGACGGTATGGTGGATACGTAACTTGTTGGATAGTCGTATTCAAAGAGTAGTGGTCAATGGCTCAAAGTTCAGATGGAGAACTGTGACAAGTGGTGTCCCTCAAGGGTCCATACTGGGTCTGATGCTGTTTAGTATCTTCATCAATGATATTGAACAGTGAGATCGAGTGCACTCTCAGCAAGTTTGCAGATGACACCAAGCCAAGTGGTGTAGTTGCCACACTGGAAGGACAGGATGTCATCCAGAGGGACCTGGACAGACTGGAGAAGTGGGGCTGTGAGAACTTCATGAGGTTCAACAAGGCCAAATGCAAGGTCCTACACCTGAGTCGGGGCAATCCCCGATTTCAGTACAGGATGGGGGATGATATGATTGCGAGCAGCCCTGCAGAGAAGGAGGGGTGCTGGTCAATGAGAAGCTCGACATGAGCCAGCAATGTGCGCTCACAGCCCAGAAGGCCAACTGTATCCTGAGCTGCATCAAAAGAAGCACGGCCAGCAGGTAGAGGGAGATGATTCTGACACTCTATTACTCTCTTGTGAGACCTCATCTGGAGTACTGTGTCTAGTTCTGGAATCCTCAGCATAAGAGGGATATGGAGTTGTTGGAACAGGTCCTGAGGAGGGCTACAAAGATGATCAGAAGGTTGGAGCACCTCCCATACAAAGACAGGCTAAGAGAGCTGGGCTTGTTCAGCCTGGAGAAGGGGAGGCTCTGAAGAGATCTTATAGCAACCTTCCAGTACCTGAAAGGGGCCTACAGGAAAGCTGGAGGGGAACTATTCATAAAGGCTTGTGGTGACAGGACAAGGGGGAATGGGTAAAAACTGGAGAGGAACAGATTTAGACTATACATTAGGAAGAAATTCTTTACCATGACACTGTGAGACACTGGAACAGGATACCCAGGGGAGCTGTGGCTGCCCCATCCGTGGAGGCGTTCAAGGCCAGGTTGGATGGGGCCTCAGGCAGCCTGACCTAGAGAAATGTCCCTGCCCATGGCAGGGTGTTGGAACTAGATGATCTTTAAGGTCCCTTCCAATTCTAACTATTCTATGTTTCTATGACTCTATGATTCAACATACCAAGCAGACTATACTACTCTCTTTTCCTTTCCTTGCCAGTGCAGCTATCTGCAAAACACAGGCCTTCCACTAAAATGCAAAAAGATATGATAACAATTAATTTTCTGACACACGTCTAGCTGTAAAACTGATTAATCAGGAGATGTAGAGTGTAAAGGCATCCTAGGTTCAAACACAAGGAGAGACAGAATGAACCAATACCGCAGAATCACACTTTAATTTTCTATCTGTACCAACAGACAAATTACAGTAACTGAGGAAACTGGAGCAGCAGGTAATGAAAGCAATCTTTCAATACCTGCTTCAGATTCGGTAGCTGCAGTTCAGCATTGGTAATCATGTTATCTACTAAGGCTGAGAAGATTAATCAGAAATAATCTCCCTAATAGAAGGGTAGATAAGGAAACACATATTATCCAAATGGAATAAACAGTCAACATTGGCAGTCCCCAGTCCACAGCTGTGCACAAAACCATGCCTAAAAATCTCTCCAGCATTGCTGATAGCCATTACAGTGCTTCCGCTACAGCTGTGTTTAACAGGGCTGGATGCTGTCTGTGATGTTTGCTGCAGATTGCTACCCAAAACACAGCAAAGATTAGTGATCACTTAGTTGGACTAGCCCTTGAAAACACTGTTTCTGAACTGTTCTATGCAGAAAAATGCTACATGGAGCCAAATAGCTTTGAATGTTCTAGGTACAGTTAAAATACCATACTACTGCACCTTGGCTAATAGAAGTCACTCTGCAAGTAGCTCCTATATCCTGTAGAGAGTTATGACTATGCTGCTCCCTTGCATCTCCACACACCATTGTTTTGCTGGGCTGTGAGAAAGAACTGAGGGTACTTTGGAAATTACTCATTTCTACATAAAAATCTCATGTTTGATGGGAAAACAAAGATTCTTAAGGTGTGTGGACTGAAATTTTCTTTGATTAGTTAGACCATCAAGAGTAGAAAATCAGGACACATGGGAAGAGATCACAGCCCTGATGTCTTCAAAAAACTCTTCCTGGAGCTGAAGGTTTGTTTGCAGAATGATTTGGTCAGTGGAAAGCTATAAACTTGAAACAACTTGGTTTTTAAAATGGGATTTAAGCTGCATTGATAATCTACCTAAGGTCAGTATTACAAAATTAAAACCAAAACAACTCCACTGCTGAAAGACACGAATTTGACAATAAAAATGGGGGCGGATCTAGTAAAAATCTTGCAAAATACAAGGCAAACAGTGCAACAACTCACTTTCAAAATCTGCAGAGTGGGATTAAAACAGTGTTAGGGAATGCCTGTACTGCCCATCTAGCCTACAAGACTCTGAACATACCACATTTGTAGTTAGCAACTGAGGTTTACTGACTGCACTCCCACACTATTCAAGAAGCTTAAGTTCCTATTAGGAGAATGAAGAAAAACATACAGCACTTACATCCACATCTTCACAGAAAGAAGCATTGGAACCATACTGAAGCTGACACTGGTGATGTACGTCATAAATCATGCCAGGAGTAATGATTGGGGACTTTAAAACTTCTTTCTGGGGGACATCATCTAGACAGAATCCCCACCCACGGCTAAAAGACAAAAACTGTATATTAAAAAAAAAACCAAACCACCACCACACTTTTTTCATACTTCTGTATAGACTTTCAATATCTAATTCTTAATGACAATTTTTTTATGGCCTTTTGAAATAGTACTTCCAGATGCCAGTTAAGATATGCTGAAATGCTGCCAACAAACAGCACTGCATCTATAATAAGTTAGGGAGGATTACAAAGGGAAAATTTAGCTTGTCAAAGTGGAAACGCTATGAGGTCATTTTGGTTTGCAGAGTGGCTGCAGAGCATACCATAGCCTCTGCTTAAAGTTATATCACATTGTTGCTTTTTTAAAAGGACATAATGAATGTGAACAACTCATTGAAGTCAAGCACGTGTCATTGTGGCTAAAGGCAAGGTTTATCATGTTCCCACTAGAGACCTTGATGAAAAGGCTTTCTCCTTCCTGATAACTGTAAAAAGCTGCACGAGGCACCAGACCTGAGCCAATATGACAAGAATTGAGGTCACTTCTAGAAAGCAAGAACATAACAGAGCTTTTCCCAAATATGAAGTGAGCAATAAGCTTGGGGTATGCCATCCATGGGAATTAACTCATGCACACTAAAAAACACTACATCTAGTAATGTAATACTACAGGATTTACTTTAGACTCCACATAAACATCTCATACACTGTCGTGCGTTTCACAGAAATGCTGCAACCTGATCACTCACTCTAGGAAACGTGTGATGTATTCCTTGCTGCATTGTGACCAGGTGAGTGGAGTAGGATCATACTGCAACTGTCGGGACATAATATATGGTCGCTTTCCAACAGGCTCACAGTCATTCTCTTTTCCGTCGTGCTGGATACCAAAACTGGAGACAAAAACCAACATCTATTAACTCCAGGTGATTGGTTGTACTACACCTATCCATGGGTTCCACGCTGTGCTTAAAAAGACTGTAAAGTTGCTTCTTGCCTGGGTGGGTTACAGATATCTTTTGCTAGGACAACCATATAAAAGCCTTCACCCAAAGCCTACAAAAAAATCTACACTCCAACAGGCCTTCAAACATGCCTGTTGTGTACAGCAATATTGTTCAGTACAAAATAAAGAACAGACTGACAAAAACCATATTCAGGGGTATTTTTAAGGGAGTTAGAAAAACCATGCTGCACAGTTGTGCTGGGAGTCACAGTCTAAACATTAGTTGTATTAAACCTGTTAAAGCTATAAGCTTCGTAGCTCTTGGATCCCAATTATTTCAGACTTGTACCACTTTAACTAAGATATGGCTTTGTTACACACTGTCTTACACTGCCTTTTAATAACATCTCGCTTGCTCGTATCTTTTTAAGTCACTTTTGAGACAGAGGTACTGTTTTCCAAATTATTGAACACTCGCCCTTTATCCTCCAGTCCTTCTTCCTATTCAGCTTTCTTAATCTGCGACTTACAAAGACCTTTGTGGCAGGTCTTCCGAACATGTTTCTTTCCAGCTCCTCTGACTTATAAAAGGATTTCTTTAGAATCACAACATGATTTGGTTTGGAAGGGACTTTACAGATTACCTTGTTCCAACCCCTGCCACAGGCAGGCACACTTTCATCTGGATAAGGTTGCTTAATCCATCCTAGCCTTGGACCCCTCCAAGGACGGGACATCCATAACTTCTCTGGGCAACCTGTGCCAGTGCCTCAGCAACCTCATAGTAAAAAATTGCTTCCTAATTCCTCATCTAAACCTGCCCTCTTTCAGCTTAAAACCATTACACTTCATTGTATCACTGCACTCCCTGATACAGAATCGTACAATGGTTTGCGTTGGATTTTATTAAAAAACTGCTAAACTTACAAAAATTAAAAACTAAGTGGGATTCAGCTGATTAAACACACATGCCTCCATGTCATCTCATCATGATAGAGATGATCTGAAACAATAATTCACAAAAACACTGATATATGAAGATGTTGACACCTACACTGTTAATATTTGAAGGTGCAAAAGTCCTTGTATGGAAGAGCAGTGAAAACTAACTCAGGTCGTGATTCAGTCACAGACCAGACAACGTGAGTTCAAACCACTTAAGACCTTGTTTCTGGAAAATGTAACAGTACATGACTCAAATGTTCCAAAAGCGAGACATGATTTCAGTCTGAATCAGCTGCAGTAATGGATCTGAAGTATAAAAGCAAGTCCCCTTATTGACAGGCTTTTTTCCATGAACAAGGTCTGTTGACACAGGAGGCAGCAAGCATCTAGGGGGACAATACGGGGAAGAGTTAACTTTTGGTATCCATCTAAGGAATGGGTGCACAGCTTTCTTCTCATTTTTCATTCATCTATTCTTTCAGACTTTTATTGTGCATATTTGACCTTTCTAACATATGTACTCTATCTAACCCGCTTGAGGGAAAGATGTTTTCATGTTAACAACAAACCATACAGTATTCAATTTTCTTTGTGGAGGCAATTCTTACAGGCAAGGCTCTGCACCACTCCTGCAAAGGCAAGAAAAGCAGAACTCTGTCTCACAGCATCTGAAGAACAGTGAGTTACCAACTAAACAAGGAGAAGGTCAAATACCACAGCTCTGTGGGTAAGAAATGTCTTCTGACAAATAGTGTTAATGAAAAAGCTCCCTGTCAGCAAAAAGTTGTTGAGAGCAAATAACTACACCCAAGCACCCATATACAACTGTAATTATTTCAGCATTATTTACTTATACTATTTCCTTCCTGGCAATTGAGGGTTGAATAAAGAAAGGCCAATTAATGGGTGATGGGATTAATATTGAATTATATTTGTATCCTGTTATTGTTATTATTGTTATTACATCCCATCAGGAAATACAGACTTCATCCTGACTGGTGCATAATAAAGTAATGGGACTGCAGATACAGCTGTAAGCCTGTCACCTAGCCAAGCTATGTGGTCCAGCTGAAATGTGCAGGCATTACAGTCACACTGGAGTACAGGTCAGTGTCAAAAGAGATTCAAAAATTAGGTGGGTTTTTTTTCAGGTGAGTTTTATAAACAAACTAACCTATCTTAATGCCCTTAGAAACTGCAAATGCCAGTTTCAACTAAAATTAGCCAATCATAAAAAAACCTTGGGCGCATTCAAAACTGAACACTCAGGAACTTTGGTTGACTTGATGTAAGTGCACCTAGGATAGGTATACTAATACATATAAGATAACAGTCCATACGAAATGCCCAAAAGTGACTTTAATCGTTTGTCAGAAACGAGACTGCTTGAATTAAATGCGGTTTCTAGCTAGTCTACAACACCTTTACATAATGAAACAGGTAAGTTTATGTAAATTATCTGGACTGATATGGAGATCATCTAAACTAAATGCACAGTAGTTCAGTAAATGCTTGGAAAAATCAGCATGATTAAGTGATGTTTCTCTGTAGATTAATTATTTCATCCTGATATACTGCTCTGGCAGATTCTGTTAAAAGGGCTAGATTGGATAGTTGTAAAGATAAACGAAGGTCAAATGCTTAAGAATCTCTTTCTTAATCCTTAGCTTAGAAAAAGCAAACACAGTTTTGATTTTAATAATAGAGACATTAATTTACTCCTTGTTTTGTTTCTGTCTGGCAACTGAAATATTAATATACAAATAACAGAATAAACTCAGCTAGGTTCTTCTTCACTTTCAACTATACCTGTGTCCAAGTTCATGAGCAATGGTGAAAGCCAATGGAAGGCCAGAATCTTCATTAATGTTACAGCTTCTGTGAGGCTGACACATGCCTGATAGATGAGACAAACCTAAGGTTTCACACGGACGATTCATGCCAGCACAAATGTCCTTTCTAGGATCACAAAAAAAGATGTGTGATTAAAAAAGCTCAAAACCAATTGTAGAGTGACATTTATACTGAGTGGTAAGTCTCCACCTCATAATGTATCAGTGGTAATTTGCAATTTAACCAAAGTGAACATATATGCAACAACAACATGCACTTGTTCTGTTACTATGATATTACACTGCCACAATTTCTAGTCAATATTTGCATTTCTTTAGTGCCTAAATTTAAATAAATTTAAATACGTTAAAACGTGTTTCAATTAAAAATAAATGTTTATTGTCAGCTTGTGTAAGAAAAAGTTTTAAAACCTCCACCTCTGACAGTATTTTGGTTATGCATCTGAAGTTTTCTAGTTCATGCTTGATGGTGATCTCAAAGTCTATAACCTTGTAAAGGAGGCAGACAGATCACCTGTGAGGGTCAAGGTGGCTTTCCTAGTCCCAGTTCAGCCAGCAGGCTGAGGACTGAACAGCTGAATCCCAGGCTCTTTGAGCAAGAATATCCCACTATGACAGAGTCTTCTCTTAGGGTAAGTGGTATATTTACTAGGAAGAACAGGAACTCAGATCCTGTAGAGTGGCAATGTCAGGTATGATGCATCTGCAGCTGCTGAAGGGCTGCCAGAGCTAATACCCAACAATTTTGCTGCAACCACTCCTCAACTTCATTGAAGTGAACTGTCTGAAGCCTGTTTATTTGCAGAGGCAAACCATGCACTATTGTGAGACTTCTCATTTTCACTCTTATTTTAAAATTTATTGACTCTCTTTTTTACTGTACCATTTCATGGGGTTTTGTGCGTTGGTTATTTTTTTTGGCTAACAGACCTTAACTTAGGGCCTTTTATTTCACACCTTAGACCCAACATTTTCTCTCAGATCCATGCAGACTGGATCCATTCCTATAGGACTTCAGAAGTTCTGTTTCACAACCTACTACAAACTGCCTGTGTAACCTCAGTCATCACCTTTAAGTTTTCTGTTCTTCCTTTGCTCACACACAAAAAAATACTTTGTGTCTTTTAAAATATGTAGATAATACTTAAAAATCACACAGCTGAAAGATTAAAAATAAGTGGCATTGTGTTTGCAAAATCCTCATCCATTCTGTACTGCACTTGTATGTTATTTTAGGATTTCTCATTATGGAGTTGTTCATCTCCATGCTACATTGTTTTGGTATATTCCCTCTAAGAAGTACAGAGAAGTGATTGAGCACAAAATGAGATAGAATCAAGCGGGGAAAATAACTTAAGCTCTGCAAATTGCTAATCTCTCGGGACACACAGGCCTCAATTTCCTGACTTAGACACATCTCTAATAAAATGCCCACATGCATACATAAAGTGTTATATGTACTTTGAAAGCAAATGAAAAACAATCCTTTTAAAAGTTGCAGCACATCTAAACTTAAACATGTTTTTATAATATAGTTCATACTCTCTGCCTGTATAGGTGTCAGGCACACTCACACGACGTTATTTTTGCATTAACGCTGTCTTTCAGAAACAGCATGTCTTCATCAGACCATTTCACTGGGTTCCATGCAGGAGGAAGCAAATGATGACATAAGCCTATAAAAAACCCACCATCATCAAAAAACTGCACCCTAACAAAGTTCAGTTCCTGCTGCTGAACTGCAGTAATACCTGGTTAGAAGGACAGCCACATCATGGTGTGTAGGGTTGACGTCGCTCTTGGGGTTGACACTCTTCTGCCATTTGCAGAAGCTGGCTAGCGTCTTATCAGCATGATGAACTATCTTCAAGCCTTGCTAATGGGAAATGAAGAACAGTATTACTGTGAAGATCACACTGCATTGCAATAACACATCGGTGATACCAGCTATGAAGCTAGACAATCTCTGAAATGCAATTTGTTATGTTTTTGCTTAAAGCTAGAAACACCATTAGACACTGACACGTATTTATCTACAGCCTGAATACTAAGCTTAAATCTTGAGAGTTTTGTAATTGGTGCAGCTAAAGGAAAAATTATATGTAGAACTCTACATATTCTTTTTGGTGAGCTGCATAAAATCCAATACTGAACTGAAAACTTCAAACAAACATTTTATATTCTCTTGAAAACGAGTTTTACGCTATAGAGGAGGTAAAGATTGGTGTGAGACTTCATGCTCAAGTTTGTTGCTCAGTGATACGTGAACAATCCCATGCTTAGGGAACAACTGTGCTTCAAAGGCTGTATTTCTTTCACAATAATTTTCAATTCCGAAGAGAGACAATGCAGTCATAGATGCTCCTGCTTCATCTTACTGTTATGTAGTATACATGCAAGTTACTGAAATTTCTTCAGAAACACAAACTGTGCAAAATAAATTAATTCAAAACCATATTTTCTCCTTTCTGATCTTGGGCATACACTGTTCACAATACCAGTTCACGCTATCTAAACTTTAAACATTCTTAGAAAGCTCCTAAATTACTTTTTTTTACCAGATAGCGAGTAATTTCTGGGCAATTTAAAACCAAATTTTGAAAGATATCCAGCATCACTGCTTCCAATATTGCCATGCTTAACTGAATAGGAATCCATGGTTTATTTTCAAAACAGCCATAGAAATTTAGCAAGACTTTAGATCCTAATTGTCCTCTTAAGATGAGAACTACAGGTTTTGGCCTGCATATTCTACTCTTACACTGAGGACTATTAGGATAGACTCTGTCCTAATAATTACTTCAGAAGACATAGCCTGGCCCCATGGCTTGCTTCACTGCCTTCAATAGTATTGGAACTATCCGTCTTGTGGTCATAAACTACAAGACAATGAAAAAATCCCGTTAATGTGCTCCTGCAGTCAGAGCAGGGTATGTCATGCAGAGTGTTTCAAAAATAACTGTAAAATGAGGACTTGTCCTTAAGCATGTAGCAATATACTTGTAAGTGAGAGACATCAGAAGCTACCAACTCATAGCTAGTTCACTGTAATTACCATTGACTTAGTCCTCATTTTTGAGTTTTGAAAGAGATCTAAAAGAAAAATCCATGTTGTAGCTGCACAATAGCACATTTACTTCTTTAGAGACCTGCAAATACTCTAGTGTTATACTTTTTAATACACTTCAGGTAATGCTAGAAAATTAGATTCTGAGCAATGACACATACATTAATTTCTTTTTCTCATCTAGTCTTCCTTGGCATCCCATGTTCTTTTGAGATGGGGGAAATTCCATTTCCCCATTCCTAATTTGCCTATTTTAATTACATTTTCCTTGGCTATTTTTTACAGAAATACCTGAAACCATGAGCTAATTATTTTTCTGTCCAGGGGCAATATTCATTCTAAAAGCAGACATGCCAAAGATTGAGAGAAGAGTAACATGAATATATTATTTTAAGCAAATAAACCCTCCTATCCATAATTATGGCTCAGTGCATTGAACTCCCAATTTTGTAAGTGACATTTTGAGGAAAATAAAAACCTTACCTCCTCCTCCTCAAAGAGGATGAGCCGAACCAGCACAATGTGAATTGCATTGCCAATGCTTGGATCACGGAACAACCCTGTGACCTGTGCCAGAGCCAGGAGGTATGAGATTAATTGATTCCTCTACAGCAGTACAGGACTTTAGAGAGAAAACACATTTACTTCAAACACACTGTCCATCTTGGGGTGGAGGGCAGGGGTGTTGTTTTCTTTTTTAAATCCTCAGTGCACTTCACTGGAAGTTTACCAAAATGCAACAGATGTTCGAACTTCTGCAAAGGGCAGCTCTGCCAAATGAGCAATGATACAGTATTTGGAATCTAAAGAGCAAAAGTGTGCACACAAGTGTTTTACACCCATTTCCCTTACAGAGATATGCATCAATTCTGGACCTGGCTCCCTTCACTGTCAGCTCAGCCACTTCAGAGTTGTTAAAAAAAACACTAGCAAAAAAGAACATAACATCTAGAGTCACATAGCACTGACGGAGAAGTCCACTCAGGCTGCAAAAGAAACAGCATATCAAAATTGTACTGTTTTGATTTCTTAGGAAAGGAACCCTGCTACAATAAAGGAAAAAAGAAATCAGTGCTAGACAGACAGAAATCAGTTAAATGATGGATACATTTCTGTTTTCACAGCACAGAAGAGCATGTCAAGAAAAAAGTAAGGATAATTGATCCATTTAAAAATATCCACATTAAAAAACAAGCAGGAACTGAACTCAGCAAAAATTTGACACAAATAAGATCTGACAAATGTCATCACAGTGTTGAATTAGGCAGGAGGAAAGGGACAGAATGTAGTCATTACCTATACATCAGCTGTGCCATATGTCACAAGAAATAAAAAAGTGTTTAGGCCAAAATTGTTTTGCAGAAGACTGTTAAAGGAGAAATTACTGGAATAAAGTGGAAATTCCATTTTTTAATACAAAGGTTTAATTTGAAAATGGGTCTTTATACATGTTATTAGACTGGAAATCGAATCCTTGTGGGTAACCATATCATCTCAGGTACAAACTGCAGAGAAAATTTTAAGACTTGTTTGTTCCTGAATGTGATCACGGCACGGTTTTATTTCATGTATTTTCCCTGTGTGGATAATACCTCACGTGCTCAAATCAGCTTTGTGTCTATTTATTCAGCCTCACTGCCTCAGTAACTAGTCAGATCACTTGGGCACAGTTGGGAACATACTGTATAAACATAAGGGACAGACTGGTTACCATGGCTAGAATTACACTGTGATTAATTTCACATATATTACATGCATATCATGATAAGAACATAGAAGACATCCTCAATAGACTCTCCAAGGTCAATTTCTACTATGATATAGATAACAGCGTAAGTCATATCCGTAGGTAGCCTTAGGTCAACTTACATTCTGAAACTTGCCACAGAGGAATGCATCAAAAGTTTAACTTTTTTTTTGGACTTTGTATTAGAGAACAGGATACTTATCTGGAAAAAACAGCTATACTGGTTTTAACTGGGACAGAGTTAACTTTCTTCATAGCAGCTCATATGGTAATCTTTAGATTTGTGATCAAACAGTAACACACTGATATTCTAGCTCTCGCTAAGTTGGTACAGTTTCCAGTTGGCTCCTGTGTGCCTTTCTCATCCACAGACACAGGAAAGAACCTACAGGCTTAAAACTGTAGAGACTGTCTCTGTTGCTGTAGCTACCAACCTGAAATCATCAATAAGCAACAGAGGAAACAGGGAATTTCCGTGGAAAGAAAATTAGTGCTATAAGACTTCCTCATTTAAAATACAGAGAAAAATGACATCTATGCAACATGTAAGGAAAAAATGGTTTGAAATACTGAGTTTTAAATGGATCAAATTCCACTTCTTTTAGTGAACTATGTTACAGATTGGCTTCAAGGCGATTAAGACGATTAAGATTTCGTTCAGTTAAAATTTGTTTCATTCATCTATCTAGAAAAATGAAATACTGTACACACCATATTCATTATAGTGAGGATATACGATTCCACGTGGTCACTTCCATGATACTCAACCATCTTACTGTCTGCAACCACAAGTGTCTCCACCCATCGTTCTTTGCTGACAGAGCGCCGAGAAACCTTTCTGACAGCCATACGACTTTGTTCCCATCTCTGCCTCCGATGCTGCTGCTGTTTGAAGAAGCTGAGAGTATCTGGAAGAGTAAGAAGCCACACTGACTCCAAACTGTTTACAAGCTTGATTTGAAGTATATGGCTGTAATACTTGCAGACAGAATGTCAGCTTTGCAGAATCACAGGATGATACAGGTTGGAAGGGGCTTCCAGTCGTCACCTACCTGACCCCATGCAGGACCAACTCCAAAGTGACACCAGCCTACTGAGAGCCCTGTACATTAAAGTTCTGAATACCCTTCAAGACGGATTAAACAGGCATCCAAAAGTAAACCCTACTCAACCACCAGGGATTAAGGTACAAAACAGAAACAAGCTGAAAAAATTGGATTGGGAAAGGCATTTTCAAGGAATTGAAAGTTTGGCTTCAAACTTTATAATTACACCCAATTACAGTTTAAGAGAAGGCACGTGTTTTCTCTACAAGTAGCTCTTACTCTCAGCAGAGTGGCAGACTAAGTCCAGAGTCCTGGCACAACCATGAACCCTACGTTCTGTGCACGGAAAACATCCAGCCTGGAGAGGGAACACTTAACCAGTAGGTGTCATCTATATACCGGCACGGCAGTCACCTGCAAGGCTCCTCAGCTGCTGTCATCTTGTCTGTCTGATAGTCAAGATGTGCTCGGCATTTCCACTAAAATTTTGGGATTTGTGCATCGAGTTTTTTTGGGAAGGTGTGTTTCCACTGCAGAGTTGCTAGCAACCTTGCACTGCACTCAGTGGGAGTAATTATTCTCCACTCATTCTAGCTTACAACACCAGCTGACTCTGTAACCAAGGTAATATTGAGAATGTAAATACCTCTTAGGCCTGCAAAAGAAGTGTTGAGATGCCAGTTTGACAGCAACTAGTGGCATTTTTCCAACCTAAAAGCCAGAGAAACACTTCTAAGGTGCTCAGATTCTCTGAGTCTTAGGAAGAATCAGGAGCACTTGTTACTATTACAGATACTGCAATAGTCCTTTGGCATCTCATTCACAGAATATGATGCCCTTATTCCAGATGGGGCAAATTCACAGGCTAGGAAGACAGCTCCTGCCTCAAAGTCCGTACAGTCTGTCCAGCATAAGCCCCACTACTATGTAGCAAGGAACAGTTATTCAGCATTCCCTCCATCACCCAGCACTAATAAGTATTGAGGGACAGTAACCAAGACTACTTGTACCTTGAAGAATGGATGACCTGACAGCTAGTTCCCAAATCTTGTGTTCATAACAGCAGATCTGTTGTGTCATGAGCATGCCTTTTGCCCTTAAGAAGACCTAAGCTAGTTTTATTTGTTTGGAGTTTGAGGGGTTGTTTTTTAAGAGGAGGGAAATGGATTATAACTGCAATAGCCTCTACCCTAGCCCCACTAACCCAGGCTGTGGCGTCTCTCCTGTGGTCTTCCTCAACTTTCGTTCAGTTACTGCAACAGTCATCTCTGTCGGGGGCTATTTATGATCTGCATTCATTAGTCCCTTTTGTACATTTGCATGGTTATCAGCATTGTTTTTCTATGAAGCACAGTTCCCAGTATCTACATTTTGGTCATTTTGTTCTGAGAAAAATCTTCCCCACAGCTATCTGAACAAAAAAACTCTGTTCAGATTGCTGCTTAAGTGATTTGTTAATAGCCAAATAAAACATCGTGCCAGCTGTCAGGCTTTGTATTGACATCTAGCAAAGAGCTTCATTTATTGCTTAGACAGATGACGGCTCTGCAGGTAAAAATGTTTAAAGTGATTCTGACTGCAATAGTGAACAACTCTCAGGGGAAATTGTGGAGTCCTGGTTAAGCATGAGGCTATGTACCACAGGAAAATCTCATTAGATATCCAAGTTGTGAAAATTAATGCCCCACAGCAAGAGGATGCTACAGACAATTCTATTCTGTGACCGATCCATCCAGGGGCAGGGAGTGAACCTGGAGCTACGGTGCCTGCCATATAAGGACTGGATCCTCAGCCTCCTGGCAGCTTTTCTTAGTTAGATGAAGCACAGAACCATTAGGAGCTACATTAACATACAGGCAGCTAGAAATAAGAGTCCCACTTCTGCTTTTAAGTCTCTCCACAAGATTGCTCTGTTATGCTTATCATTCTGAAGTAAAATGATTTCACCTTGCTTTTACTTTAAATCGGCAAATTGTTGCATGTAATTTCAGATTTCCTGAGAAATTCCAGATGCTGTGTAGTCCAGCAATAGAAAACTTGACCAGACACCCACCAGTTCAGGAATACCCAAGAAGCAATGTATAGTTTGAGATCTACTAACACACAGTGCTGTTTGAATAAAGCTCATTTCCCCACACTTTTCCATCATAACTGCTGAGCAGACCACACTCCACCAGCAGCAGAAGAGAGAAAGCAGGCACTTGAACCCTGAGGGTTTCTATGATTTTTTGAAAAAAGATCTCTCAAAGGCAGGAATAGCGCTAGAGTCCTTTAGAACAGAAACAAAGGTAGTGCTGAATGGATAATTCCAAGACCAAACAAAAAGGAGTCTGCTAAGAGATTCGGCTAACAAACTCGATGAAATTCAAGCAGCCAGACTCGGAAGTTTCTATTGATTTTTTGAGATGCTTTTGCAGAAGTAAGGTTTTTATTAGAAAATCTGATTCAGCCAAACGAGTCAATACACAACATTCCACAGGTCAAATGTGATATCCAGTCTTACCATTGCATATTCAGGAGAAATGGTACAGATTACAACATTTCATCAACTTCTAGTTAGAAATGGATGACAAATTTTATCAAAAGGATTGGTTTTTAAAATCAAACCCCAAGTTTTTTAGTGAAAAAATAAAAATGTCTCCATTATCCATATAAATCCTACCTGACCAATTCAACAACATATGGGACCCTTAATTTTCAGCTACCAGGAATGATTTTAAGTTAAATCTCAACTACATATGAAAAAAATGTACTTTACAAACTTTTCCAGTATAGGGTAAAGCTGCATGGCTCCTAGGTAGGAAAGAAGATACATATTCTCTCTTTTGGCAAATAAATTCATTTTTCATTAGGTGACAACAGAACTACAGTGTTCTTTTGCCAATCCCTATTAAGAAAGAGTTTTCTAATCTTTAAGAAGTAATGATAGTCTCACTACAAAACACATTTAAGTTTTTAACTTTGAATAATTTGTGCATTCAAAATGTTGCCTGATCAGGGGGTTTTGTTTATTTCTGCTTATTTCCCCGTCAGATTTCCTTAAGGAATAGATAGGACTCACTGCACTTAAAGGCATTATGTGAGATTTCCATATCAAAGGGTCTTTTTGCACCTTTGTTTCTTCCAAAAGTTGTTCAAACAAGAGTGCAGCACACACAGTGGCACACAAAGGAACTTCGAGGTGCTAACTGCACACAGCCAACTTTCAGCACCTCTACAGATACACAGGGCAATGAAGAAGCAAGGTGAAAACGTCTGGAGAATCACAGAATCCCTGAAGAGAAGAATGTTGCCTGTGACTCTAGGCTGTCAGACAAAATATAGTAGTACTGATTAAAGTATTCACTTTCTATCCTCATCTTCTTTTTCTTTGCGCAAGAACTCTTTAATTTTTACCCATCTATATCATTTTCAGTCAAAATGCTACATCTCCAGACATGAGATACATATGATGCTAGGGATCCCACACTGTTCATAACTTGCTACATTTTTAATTTTCCTATCTTTGTTCTAAGATGCACCTTTAGTTTAAGTAGTAACATAAATACTACAGTTTTGGGGTGAGTCCTTCAGAAGGTCAATAAACTGACAAAATGGGGACATGTAAAAGAGGACATGAATAAACATATGAAACCATCATTAACAATATTAACCTAGCATTAAAAAATACACAAGTCTGACCACAGACTAAATAAAGGAAAGGCTGAGGAGTGACTCAGCTAATAAAAATTTACAGGATAGTAAGGCAGAAGAAATTGACACGGTTTTCTATTTTTTTCAGGTTTTTTGAGACTAGACCTAGTAAATAACTTGGGATTTCCCAGGACAGTGATCTAGCCACCACACTTGTGGATAAAAAAGGTTTGACCTTCTCCTCTTTCACTAAAGAAGGAGGAGAGCAGCTCTTAGTAGCTGATTTACCACAAGAACTTACTAATTATTCACAAAACTCAAAGACAGTAAGTAAACCTCTACCCCAGTACTAACTATGTCTGCTGAAATAAATAAGGCAGCCATCTAAAAAAAGCTCAGTGAAACCAAATACACTAGAAATTTTGTACACATAACATCTTACATATACAATCATGGTTACAAATATCCATGAAAAAAACGAACCTGGATGCTGACAATGTGAGAGTCAGGGCTCATATGCTACATGGAAAAACTGTTGTAAAACAAGAAAGAAAGAATGTGAATTTAAAACAGAACAGGTAACCAAACCAGCTCTTTTAATAAGCATTTCTGAAACAGGCTAAGCTAAATCACACAAATACTTTCTGAGTGTAAAGCACTGTTCACAAAGGAAACTATTACAGCTACTTAATTATGTACTTCCCCCAAGCTAACAATCCTCAAGTCTTAACAAAAGCAAGCACAGAGGAAGCAAGTTTACAACTCCATGAGCTTTGTTTAACTTTTAATATTCCTTCTATCAAAAATGTTAAGTATCGAACAGTGGTGTCACAACACTCTAATGCAGAACGAAGCTAAAATTGGACCTGTGTTGACTGATGCACTTAATCAGATACTGCTGCTGACTGTATCTGCTGCTCATCACCACCTAGGCTGGAAGGATGGAATGATAAATGTTCCAGGACACACACGATGTACACAGAGAACAACACTGTGGGAAGCAGATACACCTGGAGCTGTCTACAAATTGCAGTCATGATTTTCCCTGTGCCTGAATGATACATTTTTTCCCAGGGATTAAACCCAAGCCAATAATGGGCAACAAAAAATAAAAGCTGCACAAAATACTTTCCTAGGAGTACATTACTTAATGCAATTTGAACTTTCCGTGCTCATTCACTTAGTGACTTCAGTGACTGGTACCTCTTATTTTGGAGAAAACATTAATGTGATGGATTACAAGACCAAGGTGTCTTTTTTAGTAATTAATCTAGCACTTGATAAAATGGCATCTGAAAACAACTTAACTTGCAGCAAAACTCTGTTTTTATTTGATGAAAAACAAGTATCTTCCAAAACAGAATACATCTAACCGTAAGACAAATTTTCAAGTTACAAATTCCCAATAAATTATGTCTATGCCTTAATGTCTGTTACCAAACAATTTAAGAACCACCGACCTAAGAATGAGTGAGAAATGCTGTTTTAGACAGTCATTACAATGCAAATGATAATTTAAACATATGGCCTTTATTAATGAATTTTCTTCTTTCTACATATCTACATGAAAATTCATTTGCACAAAATGAATGCAAATAACTGGAATTGGCATCTTGAAGTAGTTGTTTGTGCATTGTCCTTTCCTGTAAGGTTAACCAAATAGTATCCAGAACCTCTTCAATCATACTCCAAAGAAGTTCTATTAATGTTCCATAAATTTAATTTACATTATAATGAAGAAATAATATCTGGCTACATGCTGGTGACCAGAGATCACCAACCTGCTTCGGTCCAGAACAAGAAAAACGCTAAAAGGCTGCAAGGATCTTACTTACAGCAAGGAAGACACTGAAGCACTGGAACATGTCCAAAGAAGAGCAACAGAGCTGGTTAGGGTATACAGCACAAGTCTTATGAGGAGCCACTGAGGGAACAGGGGCTGTTTAGCTTGGAGAAGATGAGGCTGAGAGGAGACCTTATTGCTCTCCACAGCTACCCAAAAGGAGGTTGTAGCAAGGTGGCTGTTGGTCTCTTCTCCTAAGTAACAGGAAGTTACTCAAGTTGTGCAAGGGTAGGTTTAGACTGGATATTAGGAAAAATTTCTTCGCCAAAAGGGCTGTCAAGCATTGGAACAGGCTGCCCAGGGATGTAATGGGATTACCATCCCTGATGGTATTTAAAATATGTGTAGATGTGGTCCTTAGGGACATGATTTAATGGTGAAATTGGCAGTACTAGGAGTCAGTGATCTCAAAGGTCTTTTCCAACCCAAATGATTTCGTAATTCCATGATGGGAATGGGCATAGTAGTAATTGTTGACCAAGCTCCAGAAAGGGTCAAGTGGTTACACATGGTTGCATTGTTGTGGTTTGATCCACTTGAGTCCAACTCAGCACTAGGAGGCAGAGTAAGCATAGGAACAGTCTGCCCTGGGAAATGGTTGAGGCACCATCCCTGGAAGTGTCTGAAAGATGCATAGATGTGGCACTTTGAGACACAGTTTCGTGCGATTTAGTGTTAGGTTAAGGGTTGGACTTGATGACCTTAAGGGTCTTTTCCAGCTTAAAAACGATTCTGTGATTCTCTTCCCTAAGCCTGCATGCTGCACTTAAGTTTGTGCAGGCACTACACAATGCAGCAGTGAAAGAAAGCATTGAGCTCTGAAATGACAAGTGCTTTGTGGAGCTTCTTGGACACATGGACAGGAAGACAAGTTATGAACCAGCAGTACCCAGAAAACAGCAACACAGCTCTATGGAGTGTCCATTAGTTCTTTAAAGTTACTCATGCGATTTCCACTGCAGGCATTCCTTGAAGGCTGACCTAATGACAACTGGTGAGAACACAGAAACCGTAGACAGTGAGTATCACTGCAAGGAAAGGTTCCACAAAAAAAGCAAGATTACGCTGGAAGAGGAAAAGGACAGGAAAGGACTACAAAGGGTTGTAACTCCAAGGATTTGGGCAGTGTGAGTGATTTAGATGGAAGGTTTGTTCTTTGCATGTGGTTTGGACAAGACAGCAATGGGGTTTTCAAGCTGTGCAGGCTGAAGCCAGTCACCACAGGAACTTGAGAGACAGCTGAAAGAGGCCTCCACCTCCTGGCCTTTAATCAGCTTGTGTATCCACTGGAAGGCTTGATGCTATGTGATAGGGATTGATGAGAGACACTCCTCTTGGGCAAAAGCCCTTTAAGGCACTTTATGTACCCACATTTACATATTTAAATCCAAAATACTAATTGAATCTAAAACTGAACGTTATCAGCTGTCTCTCCAAGAGAGAATGACTGAGAATAAACACATTCCATTCAGAGGTTATAAGTAAACTGGTGCATTTGCCTTTGCAAACATTTTACTTCAGAAAGGCCGCGCAGCTCCTTTTTTATCAGGCATAGAATTCTACATGGTACAGATTGAAGTCCTGAAATTAAGAAACACTTTCTTCTGTTCTCCAACAGAACTACAAGCTTGAGTACAGCAAAGGGGGTATGTTTGTCAGCATAACTCTCTCCTCTGATCTCCTCCTTTCATTCTGATACATTCTCTAACCAAGGTATAAAGTTCCTATGGTTTGACCATGGATAAACAGCTGCATAACAAAAGGCGAGAGTTTGGGATTCCCCTTGTTGGGGGGGGAAACAGGCCTCTCTTTCTGTCTGCAAACGCCTTGACATTTTCCCGCACCTCCCTGCAGAGGACAGAATGCTGCTCCGTACATCCAAGATGCCCATATTGGCTTTTTCATCCTTGCAACAACTGTAGAAGGACTCTCTACACAGATACCATTCACAAAATCCTCCCTGTATTGTCACCATCGCTACAAAACCGATATGCCCAGCACGACTTTGCCTCCTTATGCTCCCCCACACATAACCAGAAATATCCGGTGTTTTTAAGTGCCTCCTCTAGGTCTTGGAGAAGTTGACCTGGGTGCCACAGGAACTCCTCTCTGGCTCATCATTTCCCTTCAGTATATACAGCAAAACTAGCCACTTGCATCTCTCTGTGCTTGCAAACGATCACTACAGAACCAGCTGGGATCAGCTGCTCCTGCCTCTTGTCCTGGAAAGACAGATGCACACACAGGCAGCACAGAGTGAGCTGCCACCACTCCTGTGTTTACCCAGCCTGTTGGGTGGCCCCAAAACAGGATGCAGCCTTCCTGTGAGCTGTGACCCCACTCCAGCTCACAGCTTCACCCTCACGAAGAATCTTGTGAGTTATCGAGAACTGAATCTCAGCCATTTGGTTTGCAACTGTCTGTGAAATGCATGGCTACTGAACTAAAGCTATTTCACCCACCTCTGCCCTCCTGCTTGTCCCAAGCTCTTTGCCTTCTTCTGCAAGTCTTGCCCTGATTGCACCCCTTCCCAAAACAACCAACAACCCCCCTTGCTGAAAACTCTGCAAGGTTCCAGCTCAGCCGCAATTCTCACAAGCAAGCCCAGGCATCCTGACCTCGTGCCATTTTTAGGGTCATCTCTTTCTCTTACATGTTGGCACACTCGATTCTGCCACCTCCGCTCTTCATGAACTTGTTTGGGGTCAAAGAAGGTGCTGCTTAGCTCCCTCTCCAGGAAGCTCTGGATACTTCTAATAGTCAAAACGAGTAAGGAGACAGTAGTGCCTGTCAGACTTTTTACTGGATACCCATAAACATGGGAACCAGGGAACACAGTTGAAACCCCTCCAGCTGCCACCCCCTTACTCTTTGCCACTGCCACCACAAAAACCTTGGACAGATTTCAAGAAGACAGATTACCTCCTTCAACTCTTCGTGATGTGAAAGTAAGTTAAGAATTCAGCTAAAAATATCTCTTCAAGAAGATTGGATTTCAGAGAGTTCTCTAGCTGTAACATGACAGTCCAATTATAAAGCAGACAGAAATAAATGACTTAATGTCCAAACATATGACAGGTAAATGGGTTTTAAAATGTTTATAGATAGATCTTTTTTCTTAGTATTTGCTGAATTGACCAGTCAAGAAATAATTTGACCCGAGGCCCTAAATAGGTAAGTAAAAATGCATGAGGTTGCATTTACTTACATAAATTAATGAATCACCCATTAAAATACATAAGGGATTATTTCAGTGAACACTGAGAGTGAGAATCTCCTGTTCTTATAACCAATTGTTTAAAAATTGGCTCTTAGTTGCCTTGAAATCCTGATATATAACCCCAAAGGACTGGAAAATACTAGGAAAAAAATTTAGATTACACTTTCATCTTTTTCGGCATCTTAGCTTAGATCTATTAACATAGAAGATAGAACTCCATTTTTTCAAAACTTACTACAAGGTTTCCTCTATGTTAGCTATAAAACTACTTATTGTACGCGGTACCCACATTAAAGAAAATGTATCTTGAATTTTTTTAGCAAAACACATAAAAGGAGAAGGAGCTAGAAGAAAAATACTCCAAATCTCTACATAAAGTATTTGGAGTACCCTTCGTAACTACTAAAAACCTTCTTCAGTCATCAAATGAACCCTCTGTCCACCTCCTTGGTGTTCCTTATATCAACTGCCAGGCTTAGTTTTAGCACTGTGTCAACATTTTGGTTAGCTCATGGATGTAAACACATTGCTTTTCACCTTTTTTTCCCCAAAATAGTTTCTTATAGTTGATAGATACTGTGCACTAACAGGACTGGAAGGGGGTTTTAAAAGCTAAAAAAGCCATACAGCAATCTGTGATTTCCAAATACTCCAAAACTCTTTGAAAAACTAGTGTCCTTGGCTGCTAGTAAAGTGAAGATGAAACCACAATATGATATCTGTATGAGCTATTGTATGGGTTACTGCTATTCTCAGGAGTTTTCCAATGGTCTCATTCTAAAACCTGTACCTGCTCATTAATCTATCCAAAGGTAAGTTTTCATAGGACAAGCCAGAAATGGACAGAAAGTCCAGTCCAGGAGACTGGACGTGGCACAGCAGACAGGCTGAGGCACCACCTAATCCAAGTCACAGTGCCAGATCAGCCAGAAATCATGAAAAATTAGTCTACGTTGAAAGGCCTGCATTGGCACAGCCAGCTTAACGGTGTTCCCAGCAGCCTTCACTCACAGCAGCTCTGCAGCTCTGTAGATCTAGAAGGAACAACTGCCTCCATGCCTTCCCCTGTAAGGTGGTTTAAAGCATACTGAAGTGGATCACATAGCATGATTGGAGACAAAATAAAGCAGACCTGTGCTTCCAAAATGAAGTTAATCTTGAAACAAAATGCTATTCTTTCAAGGATTGATGCATTTCTGCACCTTCTTATCTCTGGGCTCATTCAACAAAGTATATTAGGCCTTCCTCTGGACCAGCTGTTGTTTTTTCCACTCAGTTTCTCCACTGTATTTAAAAAATACCAATCCTCCTAGCATGCTCAAAGGAAGAAAAAATATGCTAGCATTTTGAGGGGCCTCCTTGTCCTTGGCTGGGGCCAAACATCTTGCATTTCAGATGATGTTACTAGAGCAATACAGCCTTCAAAAGACTCAGCCCTGAACCTACTGTGCTCCTGCAGCAAGAGCACAAAAGCAGCTCTCACAGGTGAGAACTCCTCCTGGAGTGTAGGCCTGAGAAATGGTTGGTCAGTCAGGGAATTACCAAAATGAATTATGCTAATAAGAGCTCTTGAAAATCTCAGACTCATACTGCTTTTAACGTTTTCTGTTCTTAGAAGCAGGTCCTGACAACAACATTTTCCAACTACATGACATTTTGAAAGATGATTGTGGAATTTCTCCTGCTCCAACTCAGCACTCAAGATTTCGTTTTGTCTCATTAAGCCCCTGAAGAGACACACATACACAGACACTAGTGGCTGAAACAGCAGAGCAGCAACAGCCCATCCACCAGCTACACCTGTGACTGGGGAGAGTTGACAAAGGTCTCTGTAAACTGTTAAAAGGAGCAAGAGGTGGAACAGAATCACAGAATCACAGAATCACAGAATAACCAGGTTGGAAGAGACCCACCGGATCACCGAGTCCAACCGTTCCTACCAAACACTAAACCATATCCCTCAGCACCTCGTCCACCCGTGCCTTAAACACCTCCAGGGAAGGTGACTCAACCACCTCCCTGGGCAGCCTGTTCCAGTGCCCAATGACCCTTTCTGTAAAGAATTTTTTCCTAACGTCTAGCCTAAACCTCCCCTGGCGGAGCTTGAAGCCATTCCCTCTTGTCCTGTCCCCTGTCACTTGGGAGAAGAGGCCAGCACCCTCCTCTCTACAACGTCCTTTCAGGTAGTTGTAGAGAGCAATGAGGTCACCCCTCAGCCTCCTCTTCTCCAGGCTAAACAACCCCAGCTCTCTCAGCCGCTCCTCATAAGGCCTGTTCTCCAGCCCTTTCACCAGCTTTGTTGCTCTCCTCTGGACTCTCTCCAGAGCCTCAACATCCTTCTTGTGGTGAGGGGCCCAGAACTGAACACAGTATTCGAGGAGCGGTCTCACCAGTGCCGAGTACAGAGGGAGGATAACCTCCCTGGACCTGCTGGTCACACCGTTTCTGATACAAGCCAAGATGCCATTGGCCTTCTTGGCCACCTGGGCACACTGCTGGCTCATATTCAGTCGGCTGTCAACCAACACCCCCAGGTCCCTCTCCTCCAGGCAGCTTTCTAGCCAGACTTCTCCCAGTCTGTAGCACTGCATAGGGTTGTTGTGCCCCAAGTGCAGGACCCGGCATTTGGCCTTGTTAAACCTCATGCCGTTGGACTCTGCCCAGCGGTCCAGCCTGTTCAGATCCCTTTGCAGAGCCTCCCGACCCTCCAGCAGATCGACACTTCCACCCAGCTTAGTGTCATCCGCAAACTTGCTAAGGGTGCACTCGATGCCTTCATCCAGATCATTGATGAAGACATTGAACAGGGCTGGACCCAGCACTGAGCCCTGGGGAACCCCACTTGTCACTGGCCTCCAGCTGGATTTCACACCATTTACCACCACTCTCTGGGCCCGGCCATCCAACCAGTTTTCCACCCAGGAGAGTGTGTGCCTGTCCAGCCCAGAGGCTGACAGTTTCTCAAGCAGAACGCTGTGAGAAACTGTGTCAAAGGCTTTGCTGAAGTCCAGGAAGACCAAATCCACAGCCTTTCCCTCATCCAGTAGCCGGGTCACTTTGTCATAGAAGGCGATCAGGTTAGTCTGGCAAGACCTGCCTTTTGTGAACCCATGTTGACTGGGCCTGATCACCCGGTTCTCTTGCATGTGCTTCATGATAGCACTCAAGATCACCTGTTCCATGACTTTCCCTGGCACTGAGGTCAGACTGACAGGCCTGTAGTTTCCTGGGTCCTCCCTGCGGCCCTTTTTGTAGATGGGCACAACATCAGCCAGCCTCCAGTCCAGTGGGACTTCCCCAGTCTTCCAGGACTGTTGGAAGATGATGGAAAGGGGTTTGGCCAGCACATCCGCCAGCTCCTTCAGTACCCTAGGGTGAATCCCGTCCGGCCCCATAGACTTGTGACTGTCCAGTCGGGCTAGCAAGGCTCTGACCACCTCCTCTTGGATCACGGGAGCCTCATTATGCTCCTCTAGCTCCTGGGTTTGTACACAGACGGAACGACCCTCCTTACGACTAAAGACTGAGGCAAAGAAGGCATTAAGTACCTCAGCCTTTTCCTCATCCCCTGTTACTGTTGTCCCTTCTGTGTCCAATAGGGACTGTATGGTCTCCCTAGTCTGCCTTTTATTATTTATATATTTGTAGAAAGATTTAGGATTTAGAAAGATTAGGAACAGCGTGAATGACATCAAGAACTCTCAGAGGAGGCAGCCAATAGCACCTTTTCCCATGAGATGTGCAGGACTCTGCCACACGGAACCTCACATGAGCAGTCCTCTTAGGATAACACTGTTTTGGAGTGACTGGTGCCATTCTCAGCTCTTCACGAGTAGCAATGCACAGGCTAAAGTTTTAGCCCATTTTAGCCAAAGTTTTGAGAGTGATTTCTTTCCTTTGATTCCACTTTCCTATCAAAGACTGGTTATTAGGAGCATTATAACCTGCTGGATGTCACAACCCTGTTAATTTGCATCCATTTTTGTCATGCATAGGATGAAGGTTCACCATTAACACCAACAATAATTAACTGGACTCCCTGTGGTTCACAGCCTTCAGAACACTATGCCAGAATCCTTCACAGACAGGAGATACTGGGGCTCCCACAAGTAAAATGCCAAGAAGTATGGAAGTGTCTGCTTACGACTGGGTTTCAGCTTTGAAATTTGCTCTCCTGTGCAAAAAGAATCAAGTGAAGCCCTGTCAACAGACTCAGCTTCTGTTATTTCCTAAATGAGAATCTCAGTTTTCATTTGCAGAAGGTCCCTGGCTCCTCTTCTCTCTGGGTAGCCTTTAAATTATAAAGGTATGTAAACACATGGAACCAGAAAGAGGGAAAAATGCAGATGCATTTACCTGAAAGAAACATCAACTTGATGTGCATCACAAAACAAAATGATTAATTATAGCTTAAGGAAAGAAAAATACCCCAAAAATGGATAATGATGGATAAAATCAGGTTACATCCATCAGCTGGGGAATGCACTGTTAGTAATCCATCCCCCAATATTAAGGCTATCTTTGCTTAGACAATTCTCAGCTGCCTGACAATGTTACCAGACCAGGTTTTGCAGGAAAAAACCCTTCTTTTACTGCCCTTCTTCACCATTACCTCCCTGGCAGATGAAATTTCATCCCTCTCATCTCTTTCCATCTCCTCTGAGAAAGACCTGACTGACAGAAGTACCTCAGAACAGGCAATGAATGCAACTGGGATATTGAAAAGAAAATACCATAAAGCAGAGAGTAGTTCAGTGAATACTTTACCTGGAGAATGTCAAGTAAATAATACAGAAAATGTCAGGAATGATCCCTTGTTAAAACTGCAGCACCTGAAAGAAGACTTTGATCCAAATCCAAACCTCCACAGAGTTGAGGGGAATCCTGACTGAAGAAGCAAATGACAATACTGCAGATCAGAGGGGAAGCACCTTGATTCAACTTGTTTTAGAGCTCAGAAGGGCAAGAAACTTGTTGCAACTACTAACTTTGGCAGAGTGAAAGACTCAGATTGAGGCCATTTTTTAATTGTGCTTTAAAAGTATTTGAAATACAAAGAGCTATGTACAGCTTCAGTTCAAACGCTGTTTCACAGCTGAGCAAAATATTATACAAGACCTTTTTTAAAATAAGTATAAATCAGAGACAACATGGAATTAGACCCTTTTTTTCTAGAAGAAATTAATAAAGGACATCAAAGCTTTAGACTTTTCTGTTTTGCAGAAAGATTCATTTTGGGGCAACGTTTCTTGAGACTAATTAGAATGGTTTAGAAGATACTTTCTCTAATTTAACACTCTAATTTCTGTGCACAAAGACTTTATCATTGTTTAAAGGGAACAGGAATACATAGTTTTGTCAGCTAAGCTGCCTGATTACTTGTTGTTTGCTGAAGTAAGTTTAGGTTTAATAATTGCAAGAAAAGAAATGAAGGAAGTATAGAAGGGACCACAGCAAAAAAAAATCAATACCCTTTTTTATGCTTTTTCAAACAAAAACCTGGACATGGATCAAATAGTTCCACAAAGTCTTAAAACAAATGTAGTATTTAAGAGTATCAATCAAAACCACTCTCTATACCTCTTAGTATAGTAATCTTCCAGCCACTCTTTTTTTCATAAAGGTGGATGACTACTTCTGTTAGGCAACTCCTTTTTCTAGAAAAAGAAGTGTATGTAATTCTGTATGATCTTCAAGTGAATAGTGCCCTTCCAGTCTGTTATTTACATACAGTTTTTTCCAGGACAGTTCAGAACTACCACACAGTAAAGAGGTTTTATTTGCAAAGATATCGTGCAACAGGTAATCTTTGCATCAGCTCTGTGAAACAGAGACACAAACCTCACCCTACTAGAATTCTTTCACAACAAATTAAATCCAGCTAGCAAGTACAGTAACTCACTAAATCTGTTTTGAGGTATATCTTTGCTTTCAGCAACTAAATGTAAAAACAGTTCAGACATAAAGATCTGTGTCAAAAGTGACATCTTGGACTTCCAAAGATGCCCTTTGCAGACTGATGTCTAGTGAAATTGCATCTACTAAACACATCACAAGCTACTCAATACTGCCAGAAATGCATTATGAGAGTGCTACTCACGAGCACCAATCACTGGAATTGAGATTTCCATCCTACATTGAGCTGATAATCAGGAATGCAAATCAGGATCTGTGCACTCCAGAACATGCTACTGAGTAAATATGCATGGAATGGGATACATGCAGATATGGCCTCACTTCTCCCTAAAAGGAGAGATCTTACAGTTCTCTACAAGATGACTAAAGAAGTGGTGGCTAGAAAAAAAATCTTAAAACTGCTAAGTTACACAGTTCCCCTTGTTCCCAACTAATCACAATGCTAAACTCTATGCTGAGAGCAGTATTACAGTCTCCTTTTAAGTGCAGTGCATCCAGAGGAGTCTCTACAAGCACATAAAATGACTCCAAGTTCAAGCAGATGCTGGGAGCATGGAGTGAAGAACACCAGCTCCAGGCAAGGAGTGAACAAGCTGCAAGGACACTGTGCTTCAAGCAGAAAAACTGTGCTCAGACACCTGTTTAAAGTGGGTCATGTATGATGACGGGAAGCTGCCAGGAGCTCACCAGGGACATGCAGACTTTGTAGAAAGTAATTGTGAAAAGGGAGCCCATATCCGTGCATTAGCTCCACAGCAGAAGTCCAGCACTCCTCAGAAGAATTCAAAATCTGTGATCTGCCCAGAAATAATAAGGTAATTGTAGTTTCTTTTCAGAAAGTTCACAGAGAGTTCAGTATGACTGAGAAATCCGGCACTAACCAGACTGAAGGCTTGAATAGCTTTGCCAATACTACTCTAATAATGGGTCAAGTGTACTGAGCAAATTTTCAAACTCCTTCAATAAAAACACTTCCTAAATGCAGCTTTCTGGGTTTTCTATTCAAACTGTGGAAGCAAGGTTTACAATTGTTCAAGGCTAGTGTTGTCCTACAAAAGAGAAAGAAGTTGCATGTGACATCCATCAGTTTAATTTTAAAGCTTGCTATTGCTCTGTGGATCGATACCATAGCAATTTAACATTTATATTACCAAAGCATTTGTTTACCCAAGCAATGGAAATACTACACACAGTTTGATAAGGAAAGCTGTAGGCACAGAGCAAGAGCAGAATATATTCCTCTATGATACTACGTGGTTAGAAATGCCAAACTACATTCAGTCTGGATGTAGGCTTATACTCCTCAATTTTGTGAGCAGTTAATCAAATTGTTTCCATGAAGACAAGGAAGACACCACAATCTACCCTTGAAACTAGAGGAAAGCAAGAGCCGTAAGCAAGCATGGTGTAGCAAATACTATTTCTTTCCAGTGGTACAGGGACAGAACAGAAACACAATGAAGCAGATACTTCCCTCTTTATAGTTCTGACTGATATTATTTGGAAAATGCCCTGTCACAAACTTTTAAAATCTACGCTGTCATTGAGTGAGGAAGCACATAACATTTTTTATGCCTTTTGGTGTCAGCAAGTGACTATTAGCACATTATAACAACAACCTCCTGTTTCCACATTTTTCTCCGTTATCTCCTGCACAATACAAATACTTATAGGAAGCACCTTGTTTCAGTTAGTAGTAGCTAAAAGAATATAGCAGCTGCAGAGGACAAGAAAACAACCTGGGACCAGGGTAACTGGTGCCAGCATTCTGCCAGCACTGAGCTTTCTCTGGCCTCTGTTCATTACAGATTTAGGATCCCCTTGTAGAAAGTTCTGGTTTTGATTCTGCATCCATTTAACTGAAGAGGAAGAATAGCACAAAATACCGTGTTTTATTCCCTTCTCCTCTACCAATATTTCTACTGCCTGCAACTACAGCCTAGTCAGATCCCAAGGACAATTCTTCCCAGAAATCAAAGACAACATCTTAGGATAGAATTAATCTGTCTTTGGCAATGACTGTTCCACCTCACTAGCTATAAAAGGAGCCAGCTTGTAATGCATCTAACTTAAACTCAAGTATTTAATGGCTAAGCTACTCAAGTTAAGAGAGAATTTTATCATTTTATCCTGTGTCCTTAGAACCTAAAGTTCAAGTAGTGGCAAACTCATCTATTCATGCTAATGAATCATAGAATCCTTTTTTTTAAGCTTAGTAAGCCTTCACGTTTGCACTAGCTCATTTGTTAGAAGTAACAGGATTTTTGACAGCAAACTGAAATGAACACAGAAGCCTTCTTAAAGTCATATGTCAGATGTTAGAAAATCAAAGTCAAAGGATTCTTATCTCCACAGCGCAGAATCCAGAAGTTATAGAAACAGAAGAGGACTCTTCCTTTTTCTGGAGAAGGAAAGCATGTGTTAATGAGAAAAAGTCTATCTTATCTCTGATTAGCTTCTAATAAAATCCAGAAGCAACTGAAAACAACAGTCTTCCTGAAATCTGACACAAAGTTAGAATCTTCCACTTCCATTTCATGAGCTTGTTTGGGGAGGAAAAGAACTCTCGATACCAGTTAGCAGCAATTGTTCCATCTGCTGCTAGAACAACTGAGCTATTACGTCTTTCAGTCCCAGGTACCCACTCATGAAATGTTAAATCTCCTCATGTCTGCACAAGCCAGCACTCACTGTTTCTAGTTCAATGCAAACTGTTCCAGAGACAAGAGATACTTCATGCAGTCCTGCAAGCTGTTAGTTTTGTTCTCCTGCTTTAAAAAAGAGGTCATTCTGACCAAATGTACCCATTTGCTCCTTTTTTTCATGGTGAGCGTCTGTTAAACAGGTTAGTAGAGCATATTCATGGAAAGCAGAGAGAGGCAGGGACAAAAATGCTCTTCCCTCCACATTCAATTAATCTCACTACAATTCAATGTGTGAACTTGGCATGCTAAGAATAATAGCCTCTGTGTTTTGGAGAAACTACACAAATTAAGCTGAATAGTAACTGACATGGTTAAATATAAGATAAACAAATACTGGAAAAACGTCAGCATTATTCTTTAAAATATATAGAAGGTACACAGCATGTACTAGGGGTACAGCAAGCAAGGCTGCTTTCTTTGGCCACAATGTTCTTCCAAAAAAAGACAGGCTATCCTTTGAGAATAAAACAGTGTCCTGGGCTTTTTTCCCCTCCCTCTTCCAAGTGGTTAAACAAAGGACTTCACTGTCAAAAGCTAAGACTAACAGTTTATGCTGCACACTTACAGACAGAAAAACTGAAGAGAATCCTCTGGCAGTATTGTTAATCATCAAAAAGCAAGACCATGACAGAATAAAATACTGTGCTCAGCCACAACCCTTAGGAATAACAACAGGTAACTATTGTCTGAAACACCTTAATGGCATTCTAGACCTAGAAAACAGGATAGATTATGTTGCTCTGTTTTTTCAGTTCCCCTCAATCTACTACTCATTTCACACAGCACCCATCCTCTGCCTCCTCCTACCCCAGCCTTACCCCACCACAGCCTCAATAAAAAATTGCTCCAAATGTAAAATTTTCAGTTATAAGATTTATAACTCCTCTGCACAGAAGGAGCTGGAGGTCCACGTACAACCCAAACTAATCCGAACGTCTGATCTGTGTGGAACTCATCTATCAAATCTTTTCAATGTCAAAATGAGGGTAAAGCATATGACAACGTCTATACACTTAAAGCTCCAATGAAATATTCCGAGAGATCTATTTTAATACTTTAAACCTTTCTTTTCTTAGTTATATATTACAGCCTACTTCAGCAAGCTCTAGGTCATAGTCTTAATAAACTCAATTATTCTTCTTCTAACCAACAGCAAGCTGACCACCTCCCCAGCCCAAGAAAAATAAGTCCATCTACTATCAGTCCTCTCTGTAGCAGTTAGCCAGGAAGGAATCCATTACATCACAGCATTTTCATTCACAAATTTAACTAAACTTCTCCACTTTGCCGCTCACAAACAATTAATTTGCAGCAGACTGCATGAAAACAAACAGAACTAAATGGGAGATCTTTTCTTATTCTGTAGAAGGGAGGATAATTTCTTCTTTCTCACATTATTCCTCAGAGAACTGTAAAGTTTTTAAGCTAACCTATTTCAAAAACAAAACAAGTCCCTAGATACTTAATTTCCTCTCATATAGGCACAAATGATTATGTAAGTTATTTATAAAGCTTAGGGCCACTTTTCATTTATCATTCTTGCTACTTGTAACACAGATTTCAAATGAGACAGTAACAGAGCAGCTTGCAATATACAGTAGCATAATGCAACTTTCAAGATTAGTATTCAGTTTCGCATACAGCTAATGACCGAGTCATCTGGTAGCTGCCTAAGTAGCAGTGGAAACATACAGCACAAACCTAAGTTTTAATTTACATCATTAATCACTATTATTTTTCTCCAAATATCTGAACATGTTGAAAATACTGCAGATTATAAGTTAGTTAATGCAATCATTGCAAGAACACAGGAATGTAACTGATGCTAAAGTGTAACTGTATGGTAAGGCACATGACAAGTAGGCTGGAGCCTGGAGGATCACATGATTGCTGCCATGGTGAAAGTGGTAAGCACACCACACAGGACTTCTTACAAGAGGTGACATGGTCCTTGAATTAAAAAAGCCTGAAAAGGACTGCATAGGATGGTCAGCATCCTCTACCTATTTCTTCCCATACTAATTCCTCTATTTTGATTTTTCCTGTAAAACTAGTCTTTACATTCCTTGCCTGACAGATTAGTTCTGAATAAAAGATCAGTATTAAAACCACCCAATCTTGTGTGTTGACTTCAAAGTATCCAGGTTGTTCAACTTTTCCAAGCAAAAAGCCCAGGCACACAAAGAGTTGCCCAAGCATAACTCTTAGAAATTACTCAAACGTATTGGCCTAGGTTTAAAAAAAACAAACAGAAGCAGAGCTCAGATACACAAAAGCAGACGCACTGTATGATGAATCTTGGCTCACAAGGTTAAAACTTTTGATTCTGAAAACCAGTTCCTACAAGAGATATGGCAGGCAACTTCATCAGTTAAGTCCCAGCCCAGTGGGGACAAACCTAGGGCTGAGAAAATACATGGTCATGATGCTTAATCGGTAAAACAGAATTTATTTCTAAAAGTAAATGTGAATAGAAATATTTATGCTTTAAAGTGACCCCAAAAGGCATTACTCTGGGCCATCTGTGACATCACATGACTGTATCAGACTTCATGCATCAAATTTAACAGCATGAAGCACTCAGGGTCTTGAAAAGAGAGAAGAGTCAACTTACCACCTTTAAAATTTATTTATGCACCAAGCATTCCCCTAAGCTTGTGTAGTGAATATATTTAGCCCAGGAAACAAGAATTAACTCACTTTCCTTTTTGGTTCCGTATTTCACTTCTAACAAGAAAGAGCATTTGCTCTGACAATGCACAGTGTAAACAGGAGATGACATTGACTACTTTTTGTTTTTCTACCCTTGCTGAAGAATTGGCCACAACAGAAGTTAGATAACAAAACACAACACACAAATCAAAAGTTGATCCTTCAGAAGAACCAATGACTTGTTATATTGTGTCACACAAAGGGCAAAAATTTAATGAAGGAAATGATTTTTCCTCCTTGCACTTTTCACTCTGATTTCTTAAGGTTTAAGACTGTCAAGCAGATTACTGCTTGACCAAAAGCAGCCTGTAAAGGCTGATAAAAGGCAATTAAACATATAAACGCAAACGACAATATGTTACTTTGCTAGTTAGTAAGACTGTACTTTTGTTAGCCTGGAATATCATGAACATATTATTACCACCAGAAATAGTTCTATCACATTAAAATGAATAACATCAGATAGGCAGTTTAAATTCAAAAGCTGATTAGAGCAAACTTAGCTAGCCTAAGTGATGAAATCTCAGGGAAGCTGTGCTCAATTTTTCCCAGCACCGAGGCACAGTTAGTCTTTTTCTGTTTCTTTCTGCAATACTTTGAAGGCAGATACAAGAAGTAAAAAGTGAATGGTAGAAAGAAAATAAGCAGGCTGCACAAAGCAAATAAATAGTATGATTCCTCATTCCTCCTATCTCCTCTCCATATTTAAAATTACTGCACACAGATGTTATTTCATCCATAGAAGAAACCTGGAAGACAATAGGCAAGAGCTTTTCCTCATTCTTCACAGGCAAATCTAAACTAATTCTTCTCATTTATCCTAGCAGTCATCAGAAGAAATGGAAAAACAGGGAGATATTTTATATTAAAGCCAAACTAGACACCAGCTTTAGATGTTCAGAGATTTTCAGCTTCAGGCTTGCTTGTCTAGCAAGTAGACATATTTATATTTGATGAAAAACAATAAGGTACAGTATTCATACTGACTCTCATGGCTTCCCCTTCCCCTGATCTTCCCAGTATCACAGTAGATTGAATAGCTCCCCTCAAGCCATCAACTTTCCAGTTTCCTCAGCCACCATTTCACATTGATGTTGGCCAGCAAGCAAGAAGTGCAAAGCTGGTCTATGGCCAGAAATATAGTGGAGCTTTGTTGTTGTTTGCTTCCTTAGTTTGTCAATTCACATTCAACAGTAGTAAAACTTCAGCAATAATTCTGACCGAGGATTAAAACCTCCTACATTCCTCCTTTTTTTCCACTCCTGGAAAAGAACCAACTACTTTTTAACCACTAACCTATGAAAGACAGAAACACACCACCATTTTTTCTTCAGGTCTGTCTGTACATAACTTGGGTCTTATGTCATTTAGGGTATTATTCATTCCCCCTATCAAGACAGTGCCTTTTCTAAAGTTTGGTGCAGACATAGCTTGAAGGCCTCAAACATCAGGGACCAAACACAAGATCTGCAAATTTTTGGTATGAAGTCAATCAATCACAGAATCACAGAATCACAGAATAACCAGGTTGGAAGAGACCCACCGGATCATCGAGTCCAACCGTTCCCATCAAACACTAAACCATATCCCTCAGCACCTCATCCACCCGTGCCTTAAACACCTCCAGGGAAGGTGACTCAACCACCTCCCTGGGCAGCCTGTTCCAGTGTCCAATGACCCTTTCTGTAAAGAATTTGTTTTCCTAATGTCCAGCCTAAACCTCCCCTGGCAGAGCATGAGGCCATTCCCTCTTGTCCTGTCCCCTGTCACTTGGGAGAAGAGGCCAGCACCCTCCTCTCTACAACATCCTTTCAGGCAGTTGTAGAGAGCAATGAGGTCTCCCCTCAGCCTCCTCTTCTCCAGGCCAAACAACCCCAGCTCTCTCAGCTGCTCCTCATAAGGCCTGTTCTCCAGCCCTTTCACCAGCTTCGTTGCTCTTCTCTGGACTCACTCCAGAGCCTCAACATCCTTCTTGTGGTGAGGGGCCCAGAACTGAACACAGGATTCGAGGAGCGGTCTCACCAGTGCCGAGTACAGAGGGAGGATAACCTCCCTGGACCTGCTGGTCACACCGTTTCTGATACAAGCCAAGATGCCATTGGCCTTCTTGGCCACCTGGGCACACTGCTGGCTCATATTCAGTCGGTTGTCAACCAACACACCCAGGTCCCTCTCCTCCAGGCAGCTTTCTAGACAGACTTCTCCTAGTCTGTAGCACTGCATAGGGTTGTTGTGCCCCAAGTGCAGGACCCGGCATTTGGCCTTGTTAAACCTCATGCCATTGGACTCAGCCCAGCGGTCCTGCCTGTTCAGATCCCTTTGCAGAGCCTCCCGACCCTCCAGCAGATCGACACTTCCACCCAGCTTAGTGTCATCCGCAAACTTGCTAAGGGTGCACTCGATGCCTTCATCCAGATCATTGATGAAGACATTGAACAGGGCTGGACCCAGCACTGAGCCCTGGGGAACCCCACTTGTCACTGGCCTCCAGCTGGATTTCACACCATTTACCACCACTCTCTGGGCCCGGCCATCCAACCAGTTTTCCACCCAGGAGAGTGTGTGCTTGTCCAGGCCAGAGGCTGACAGTTTCTCAAGCAGAATGCTGTGAGAAACTGTGTCAAAGGCTTTACTGAAGTCCAGGAAGACCACATCCACAGCCTTTCCCTCATCCAGCAGCCGAGTCACTTTGTCATAGAAGGCGATCAGGTTAGTCTGGCAAGACCTGCCTTTTGTGAACCCATGTTGACTGGGCCTGATCACCCGGTTCTCTTGCATGTGCTTCACGATAGCACTCAAGATCACCTGTTCCATGACTTTCCCTGGCACTGAGGTCAGACTGACAGGCCTGTAGTTTCCTGGGTCCTCCCTGCGGCCCTTTTTGTAGATGGGCACAACATCAGCCAGCCTCCAGTCCAGTGGGACTTCCCCAGTCTTCCAGGACTGTTGGAAGATGATGGAAAGGGGTTTGGCCAGCACATCCGCCAGCTCCTTCAGTACCCTAGGGTGAATCCCGTCCGGCCCCATAGACTTACGGCTGTCCAGTCGGGCTAGCAAGGCTCTGACCACCTCCTCTTGCATCATGGGAGCCTCATTATGCTCCTCTAGTTCCTGGGTTAGTACACAGACGGAACGACCCTCCTTACGACTAAAGACTGAGGCAAAGAAGGCATTAAGTACCTCGGCCTTTTCCTCATCCCCTGTTACTGTTGTTCCTTCTGTGTCCAATAGGGACTGTATGGTCTCCCTAGTCTGCCTTTTATTATTTATATATTTGTAGAAAGATTTTTTGTTATCTTTCACAGACTTGGCCAATCCAATTTCTAGCTGAGCCTTAGCCCTTCTGATTTTTTCCCTACACAATCTCACTTCCCTCCTGTAGTCCACCCAAGAGGCCTGTCCCTTCTTCCAGAGGCCATAAACATTTCTCTTCTTCTTGATATCCCTCAAGATCTCTCTATTCAACCAAGCTGGCTTTCTCCCCTGCCGGCTTTTTTTCCGGACCACGGGGATGGCTTTCTCCTGAGCTGCTAGGACCACCCTTTTGAAGAGCTCCCAGCCCTCCTGGGCTCCCTTGCCCTTGAGTACTGTCTTCCATGAGACTTCACCAACCAGCCTGCTGAAGAGATCAAAGTCTGCCCTCTGGAAATTTAATGCTACAGTCTTGCTAACCACCCTCTTCACTTCACCTAGTACAGAAAATTTTATCATCTCATGGTCGCTTAGTCCTAGGCGTCCACCTACTGCCACATCCCCTACAAGGCCTTCTCTGTTCACCAACAGCAGGTCCAGGAGGGCACCCTCCCTTGTGGGTTCATTCACCAGCTGTGCGAGGAAGTTGTCTCCCACGCACTCCAGGAACCTCCTAGACTGCTTCCTTTCTGCTGTGTTGTACACCCAGCAGATATCAGGCAGATTGAAGTCTCCCACCAGAACGAGAGGCATTGATCTAGAGATTGACCGCAGCTGCACATAGAAGAGCTCATCAGCTGCTTCTCCTTGGTTGGGTGGTCTGTAACAGACTCCCATCACAAAATCTACCTTCTGGTGGGCTCCTCTGATTTTGACCCACAGGCACTCAACCTCCTGATGGTCACAATCCATCTCAATGGAGTCCAAGTCCTCCCTTACAAAGAGGGCTACCCCGCCTCCTCTCCTACCCTTCCTGTCCCGCCTGAAAAGCTTATACCCCACCATAGTCGTACTCCAGTTATATGAGTCATCCCACCACGTTTCCGTGATGGCAACGACATCATAGGCCCCTTGCCCTACGACAGCTTCCAGCTCTTCCTTCTTATTCCCCATGCTGCGTGCATTGGTGTAAATGCACTTCAGCTGAGCTGCCGAGCCTTCAGCCCTCCTAGAGGGAACAGGGTTCGTTCCCAACTGCCTGGTAACTGGAGTAGTTGACACCAGAGAGCCTGCATCTCCCTTGGCACCCCGAGGTGTGTTCTCCCCCACTTTTTGTGCGGTGAGGTACTGGTGGTCCTCACCCGCGCACCCTCTCCCAATCACCAATTCCCCATGTCCAGGCTCGTTCCTGTCTAGCCTGGGCTCAACCCCCTCCCTCTTCACATCTAGTTTAAAGCTCGATTTATGAGCTTGGCTAGGTTTCTAGCAAGGGCTTTAGCCCCCCTAGGAGACCCATGTTTCCCGCCCTTAGCGAGAAAGCCTGGGGGTGCGTGAGCCCCCCCATGATCAAAAAAGCCAAAGCCCCTCTCCTCGCACCAGGCTCGGAGCCAGGTATTAATCGAATTCTTCATCCTGGCTTCCCGCTCCTCTCTATTTAGCATTGGGATGGAGCAGAATACTACTTGTGCCCCAGAGCCCTCAAGTGAATGATTTTACTAAATAAAGGGACTCATGCTGTAATAACGAGATGTCAACTACCCTCTAGATACACTCTTCCTTTCCTGAAAAAAGAGAAGATGCTGACACCAATACTTAAGTTATGTTTACTTATACTTCTATGAAAAACACCTTGCTGTTGATGCCCTGCACTCCATTTTCAGAACAACCAAATAAAAGTCTTTAAATATTCTGGTAACTATCACAGAGAATGTAGAAAGCCTATATTTTAACCATGGTTTAGAGAGAGTGTATTTTAGGTTTAGGACAGCATTTGCATGGCGTGAGAACATTTTATTAGAAATAACAGCAACTACAATTCTCATCATCCCTGAACTACTCAAGATTTCAAGTCAAACTCACTGAATAGTTTTGGTTGAAGAAAAAAATGAGGACTAGAAAGGATCAATGGTGTGAAAAACATATGTCAGCAGTCATAAGAGGAATTTATCTTTTCAGAAAGTAGCCCAGATGAGAGGCTCCTGGGGTGTTTTGACTGGGATGCTCTCATTTTGCATTTTGCTCTCTTTTTACAGTATTTTAAAAAGCCTGGCAGAACAAAAAGCACACACCACTGGAAAACAAAGGCTGCTTAAAAAGATGCAGAAAGCAAATAGGCAGAAATCTAGCAATACTTGTACCATTCAATCCACATGCTGCTTCTTTTTCCATTGGGATCGCTCGTCTTCTCCTTAAAGCATTTTGATGGATATTTGCCCCATAGATAATATGGGGATGGGGTGTTCCCTCCTTCTGTGAATGCTTTTTAATGGGCTCAATGAAGTAATCCCCATGAGGCAGATGGAAATATCCAGTCTGAAAGTAAGAATAAAAGAGTTAATCTCTACTGTCAAGTAGTGGAAGTAAAAAATAATCACCATCCCCGAGTTTTTATCATGAACGAGTGATTACAGTGCAGAAATATAAAACCAACAGGTTTTCAGCATTTACTTTTTTGCATATATCAAGGCTCCTGGTTTGTACATCACAAAGACATAACAGTTGAAAGGGGAATAGCAACAATATCTTCTTCCTAATAGCCTGAAATCCTGTATACTGAGGCAGAGGCTCCCAGATTGGTACAAAGCCACTGAAAGGTCAAAAGTTAATTTGTCAAACATGATGCATTAGATAGAGTTGTGCCTTATTCTTACAGTGTTTTGCATCCATTCCCCACAGAACAAGCCCTGAATAGAAGTTCCCTCATAAGTGCAAAGCATAATTCTGCTCCTAGCTGCAGTTCCACAGTGAGATTACACAGCCTATCAGATAGTCTGGACTGCATGGTCCACTCTTAACTCAGAATACAAAAAACCCTTCTGGCCCACAGGTTTCCCATGGATGAAATAAATAGCTTTTCATTAATTATAATAAGCTATTGTGATCATATAATAGACTTGCCTAACAAAAGCTCATACTATAACCTCTGTATCACCCTCCCAGCTTTGAATGAGCTACAGGGCCTTTGATATTCATCTGTACTACACAGGATTAATTTACACCTCCCCCTGCCATAACCTAAGAGACACATTCAAACGGACATGGCCTTGGTCCGTTGTGTCTCTGCATTTTTGCAGGGATTGCTAACATTGCAAAACTGTGGTATAGCCCTTCCACTTCAACATATACAGTGCAGCACTAAAACAAGGAGTCTACTGACACCTCAGCCCACACTGAGGATGTGACAGGAGACTGTGGTATCCCAGTCTTAGGGCTTCATTCCCTCTTCACTTTCTTGTTGTAGCCAGTGCAGCCTTCTTAAATTTCTCTGGAGCTGGGAAAAAATACAGGATTACCATGTTCTTGCAGCTGCTGTATTCAAACTTATAAGGACAGATAAATTAAAAAACCCTTTTGAAACACTGCAAGGTCTTACAGTTTCCCTGGACAGTTGGGAAAGCCAGCATAAGGATAAGAACAAGAGAGAAACCATATGAATGGAGGAAAAGAATTCTTAACAAATGAGCTGTCACAGGCAATGTGTAGTAGGAATCCAAAGGCAGCTCAGTGACATCATGTGCTTTGAAGTCCGCATTACCAGATACCTTCTGGCTTCACTCTGACACAGGCCAAATAAACCCCACAGCAAACTTTCACAAATAAATAACCATGACTGTTATTTCAGAGTTTGCCCAACACTTCCTAAGAGCAGAAACTCTTTCACTGTTTTCCAGTGCAAGTCAAAGTTTAAAAGCCAGAGGCTGGCCTTGGTCTGAAGCCTTGGTTAAAGTTTCACAGGTTCAGGACTCAAAGTCACGTATGTTTGCTCATCTGGGATTACAGTTACTACCTGTATGTTTTTTTGAAGAGGCTGGGGTGATACCATGTTATTGTTCTTACACAAAGATCCCACAGAACTCACAGTTTTCCAAGTGCAACACTTGTAGATAAAGTGACAGATTGCAAGTTTTAACAAAAAGATAATTTGCTCCAAAAGTTCTCATGGATCCTAAATTCTAGAAGCAATTGAATTTGTTTAAACAAAACTGCCACCTCTGTCAGTAACAGATTTCCCACTATAATGTTTTTAAGCAATCATTCCTTTCACTTGAACTTTGCACTTTGGTAGTTTCTGAAGGAGTTTGATATTTGGATGAAACCATCATCACTACAATACAAAGTCAAAGCTAAGCCATTATATCCTACACAGCATTCTAGCACTGCCTGCACTTGCCAGAGTGCCTGGATGTGTTCCCTGCTACAGGACAGAGAAAGGATGTTGTAACCAGGCCAGACAATCTCTCTTTGAGGTTATCAGTCAGTGTGTTACCAAACACCCCTAAGTACTCCCTCTTCCCTGACAGTTTAATCATGGATATTCTCTGTCCACCTAGCTAGCTTGAAATCAGTGCAGGCATTGCCCTAATGTATCTAGCAACTGCAGTTCTCATGGTGCTACAGTATGTAGGGGAAGAAAGCTGGGAGAAAATGTGGAAACGGAAAAGTAGAACAATCAGAGTAGATTCTCTGGTCGTTATTACTACACCCAGCCATCAGTCCCAGGGTTCTTGAAACCAATATCTTAAATACAGCTCAGTAAATGTGGTACAGAAATGTTTCGTGTCCTGTGTTACCTGAAGCACCATAAGCCAGAGCAAATTCAGGGAGTCTCAGGAATCATAGACCTTTCTGCTCACAACTGCAAAAGTAAACGGACTGATACCAAAAAAATGTAATACTTCATATTCTCTAAAAATATGTGAAACATTATGACATGCTCCACTTTTATTATCCACAAATGGCTGCGCTGTGTGTGTAAACTTAGCAGAGATCAGAAGACAACACAATGTTTAGCTCATGTAGAAGATTAATTCTGGAATATACCTCAAATCTTTACACTAATTCTACTACCAACTGATTTTTTAAATGTCTAAAATCATCTGACAGTTCCACTTTTGCACTACAACAAGAAGAGGAGCTGACACGCTCCAGGAGAAAACTTCTTTTCATGGCTATTCTCAGAAGTAACTGGAAGTTAAGTTAGGCATTTTCATATTTTCTAAATCAAAACATTTTATCCTTACTTTGTTATCCTGAAACTCTTTTATTTTTGACTGACTGGCTGTCAGATAGAAACTATGATTTTCATTCCTGTCCAGAATCATAAAAAAGAGCACACACAAGTTATATTCTAAGTTATAAATTTTAAAAAATCCATCAATTACACAGCTTATCAGTTGGAAGTATAAAGACCCGAAGTATAAAGTCCCCTATACATTAGCACTAGTGTATAAAATTATCATGGTTTTCACCCTGAGAAATATGGTTCTCTCAGTAACAGTCCATTACTGTAAAAAAATAAATAGTTCATATTTCAAACACTAATCTACTGTGGGGAGTATTTTTGTTTAATAATTTAATTTCCTGTTTTTTCTTGTAGAGAAATATGTTATGGAGATAACTGTGTAAATTTATGGGTGAAGTCAATTAAGGAAATCAGAGTGGGAAATGCATCATGCTCACTAGCGATGCTTGCCATGAAGTGACTGTAAAAGTCCACTTCCAGCACACAGCTGTGCTTTCCAACACCTTTGGGAGAATTCTAGCACTTACTGAACTCAAGCTTTGCACTTGCACTTACATCCTGCACAGGCTATACATCACAAAGTGAAATGCTGAGACTGAATGTGAGAAAACACCATGAATCTTCACATCAAACTATCACTTCAAAACACTGAGAACCAGCAAAATTTCCTCTGCTGATTAAGTACTTCTTTAGTTTTGCTCTTTATCCATGCTCTTTTTGACTCACAAATATGAAAGCAAGAATTTTTAGTTAAAGTTCATCAGATTTTAAGTATCTATACATACAATATATACTTTTTTTTAGCAGTTTGAAGAAACATCTGCTTTTGAGCACATTCACATGGCCTCAGACTACACGAAGGAGTGCCGTTATGAAAGCCTCATCTGAAATAAGCCATCCTTATTTATGCTCATTACAGAGTTTAGTTTTCACCACAGAAAAACATGACTGAAGCCAAGTTTCCCTCATTCAAACTTCTTTACGAAAAACTATCATGTACAATAGTAATAGAAAAGGCCAGAAAATACAGGGTGAGGTGGTGGGTGGGTGTCTGTGTGTTGTGGTTTTGTGGCAGGGATAGAAGTGGTGTGTCTTTGTTCCCCTCAATGCCTATGGAGGAAAATCTAAAAATCTACCATGGAATATTTTTCTAAATTGTTCTCCCCTCCTTCAAATTTCCTCTTTCACCCCCAAATTCTTATATATTTTGGCTGAAAAGATTTCCCAGAGTGTATTTGGAAATGCTGCTGCATTAATTACTGGGATTTTTAGTTCAAGCACCTCATTATTTTGACACATCAGTCCCTTGGACACCTTGCATCTCCCACACTGCATGTTGCTGGCCAGGAGAAAATGGTGATCCTAGCACACTTTTGACTCAAAGTTATCAACTAACTTTGTTGATTTTCAGTAGAAATCTGTGTTTTCCAGTGGAAAGCAGATATTTTTCACATATGTCTTTCGGTCAAAAGTTCAGAAGTTTTGTCAAAATATATTTTCTGGCAGAATTTTTTCAATCAATTCCACATGGGAAGTTGAAGCCAAGTCCTCAGGGAAGGGAAAAGAGCAGCTTTAGCCTTGGCAAAGGTCTTGCAACTGCAGTTTTATCCCAGACAGGAGGGGCTGGAATTAATGGGTGTATGTGAGGAGAAAAAAGGAGGGGAAAAATAACCCAGCAATTTACAGTCTAAAGCTATATAACTGAGTATGTTGACACCAATGCCAAAAAATAACATATGTAGTGAGAACAGCGCAGACAGTGAAAGCAGACAGCAGTATTTCTGACAATAGGGAAGACACAGATGCTAAAAACACAGTCAGTTTTTAGAAGCAATGTGAAACAAAAATATGAAGATGCTTGTTATATCTTTAAGTACTTTGCTCCAGCTGCCTATTGCAACTGTAATGCATGGTAAGAGAAATTCAGTCTGAATAAAATATTCTAACCAGAGAAAAAATTGTGCTGTGTGAAACTTCAGCCGCAATAATCAAAACTGAACTAAGTGAATAAATTATCTGGAAACATTACATGTGCTAAGTTTAATTTCTTTTTTCAGCTTATGGCTTAACTGCTTTCTGTACGTTATTTTTTTCCTCAAGGATCTTTCTCTTCGTGTAGTCATTTGTTCCTATCTCTGCCAGAACACAAACTCAATGAAATAAGGGTCCAGATGAGATTTTCACCTGCATCCTCAGCTACAGCTACAAAAAAATTGACCTGCCAAGCCGCTGCTCAGGCAGAAAGAGGAGGTTGATTACTTTTTAGGTATTGAGAAATGTGACAAAAGATTTTTGTGACCAGCACCCACAGGAAAGAACAACACTCTAGCTTTTATACAGTTCTATAGGAAAAAAAAATGCTTTCAAGCAGGATTTGGTGTGCTATGACAGTGGAACACAGCCTTATGGTCCAACATAGCTTGGCTCCAAAATTAAAATAGTTTCTTTTTAAGATAACAAGACAAGTAAAAGAATAAGACACTACCATATCACAAGATTTTACACTCTTTTATAATGCTTGCTACCTTGTATATTTTAGAAGCTGCCAGAAAACTGGACAGAGGTGCCAAAAATGTGCAGTTAGGCCCTGCACACTGTGGGCTTAGAAAGTTCCATCAGACACAAAGGAGATGGAAAAAAAATATCAGTGCAAAGCCAAATTTACAGCAAGGTGTACTTCTGTAGAAGAAAATAAGGTATCAAAGGACAGAGAAGTGTCTGATATCTTCCAGTTTTCAGGTTCTTAATGGTCAGACATCAGCCCTGGATACTTCAGAGATAAGGGTCCTTCTGGCTGAGGACATAACCTCACCTAAGGAGAAAAGTCAAGTTTGTGCAGTTGTATCAGTTACCATTCAACTACTTAGAATACCTGATAACTCAGCCAGTAGACTTAGCAGAGAATCATTGCTCTGGGTTATGCGTCAGCTGCTGGTGACCATGCTCAGCTTCATTTCTTCCTTTCACTGCACTTGAGCAGGACAGATTAATTCCTCTTCCCATAGCTCACTGGAGATGGGGAATTGGTTGAAGGATATCTGGGATATGTTTTAAGAAGCTAAAGCATTAAAATCCATCCTTTATAAAAATGTGTAGGAGATGCAAAGAGTCCACATCCAGTATTCATTTGCTCCTCTGCTGTGCTCCAGAAACAGTTAATTAAATAATACTGATAGCCAGGAATTTCTGTGGTCCTCCAACCCACTGTAAGCTTTGCATCTCTTAAGACAATCTAAAGTACCCCGAGCACATCTGTTTATACTCGAGGAATTTCTCTGTGAAATTAAACTTCTGTGGTGATTAGAGCATGCTCAGACAAAAAAAAAAAATACATCTTGGAACATGTAATTCTAAAAGATATCTTTGTTCTTACTTCAGGTCATGACATCCTCCACTAGCAATCTTTATCGTCCATCCTAAATACATTTATTACTTCTTCCAACTATTCTCTGATTATACTTAGAAAAAACAGTCCAGATATCTTATTTAAACATTCACTTGCGGATGTGCTCTTGGCTGTAGCCATACTTGGTTGTAGAAATACCCCATTTAACTTATTTTCTTGTGATGGAAGATCTACAAGTGAAGGAAAACTCTGGGGTCATGAAGCTGCTTAAAGACTCATTTGCCTCTGTACAGGCTTCGAAATGTCTAGCAGCTCATGAGGACCATGAAGTTTTCCCACAGCTGCTACATCTCTAAATGTACCATGGTGCCCAGCAGCAGTTATTTCATGTTTTCTGATTCCCAGAAAGCCTTTCAGCTCCCTCCCACACTGTCATTTTCTACTTTTTGAAATATCTCCCATTTGATGTGCTTAAGCCAGAAATGTCCTCCTTCACTGCATGTGAAGCTCAGACACAACATTAAATTCCAACAGGGTAAAAATTTATTGTCCATTATAGGAGATTTAGTAAGTAGCCATTTTTAAGGTCTTAAAATACTGCAAAGATGCCATTTAATAAATCTTACACAACTTCCAGTGCTGGTTATATTAAGCTGAAACAAGCTTGTGTTTGCCACAGACTGAGCATCCAACAGGGAGATTGCATGGCACAGCTGACTCTTAGTTCATTAACTCAAACACAGTTTGAAACCTTTTTCTATTTACCAGTGTGATTTCTGCCTTGCAGCTGAGAGACAGATGAAGCACAGAGCGCTCCTGAGATCTCAGGCTCCTTTTGTCAACATTTCCTTGTTGCTCAGTTGCTGAGAGGTCTGTTGTCCTTTTGGAGAAGACAATGTTGTAGTCCTTTGATCTACCTAGTCTGCCCAAAGCCAGTGAGGTGACACCCTAGAAGGACAGGCTGAATGGATGATGCCTAGTCTGTGTCCTGAGCCTGTCCACAGAGCAAGTTACATCACTTCTGATGACAAAATGCACCCAGCAAATCAGCTAGGTCAAACAGGGCACTCCATCAAGCAGAACTCTGAAAAAGCCTCAGGCTTTACCTCAGGTTGAATCTAATAGCACGCTAAATCTAAATTAAAAATCAATAAGCTTTGTTATCCAGCCTGAAGGATACTCTCTGAGGAACAATAACATTTCTACATCTTTGACTCCTCCTCTTATCTATGCTTTCTCCTGGCCCTTCTTCCCCTGTTTTTGCACTAGGAATTTTAATGGCAACATGTGATGCTGGGGGGGAAAAAAAAAAAAAAAAAAAAGAGCTGTTTCTCCAGGTGCAAGAGGCTTACTTTGACTATAGTCACAAAAGGGTGAGACTCTTGCAAGTTTTTACTTCATTTGGGATCCAAAAACAACTTGGCAAGTGTCACTGTTCTGAGACAAAACAAAAAGTTTGCCCAATTCCTCCAAAAACAACCTTTAGTTCAGAAGAGCAGGGAAGAGCAACAGCTGTTTTATTCCTGGAAAATACTCTTGGAACATCTAATTCATATATTTCTAATTAAACTTGTTCAGAAAGCACTGCATTCAGCAGGCTTATATTGTACAAATAGGGTTTTTTTAATCTCATTAATATCAGAACAACTTCTCATAAAAATGAAAACAAACACTATAAAAATGGTTTGTACTATCCAGCATTTGAAATCCCTTCTGAGAGTTTCAATAGCAGGATAAGAAGCTCTAAAGCTTGGATTTGGAAGCCAGTGAACTTTTACAGTTTGCAGTGCAGATCAAGTTTGATGATTGGCAAGACTGGTAAGAAGTCCCTTGCCTAAACTGTGCTTTCTATTAACAATAAAGACACAAGCAAGAGGATCAGCTAATGCAGACGTGGTATCTAGTCCTGGAGACAGAAAGCACCATTGCTCTTCCAGTTTCCTGCTTACTTACCTTCTAAAACTAATTTCAAGCTAGTGAGCATGACGGTGTTCATGCTGCAGAGCTCTAACTTTATTAGAGAACAACTAAACACAAATATTTGATCAAATCGTAAGTGGCTTTGTTTCTATTGACAAGCATTGTTTGTATTACTTGTGACCCACAGGAATCCCAGTCAACAGCCAGAAAAGCAGATACAAATAATGACAGCTGCTACAACATGTGCAGATAGATGGAAGAACGAATGATTATCCCATTTTCCAGTGGATGAAAGCCCAGCAGGAGCTTCACTCTCCTCAAGAGCAGAGGAAGGGAAGGTCACAGCCCAACTTCTTCTACGCAGGAGACATTTGGCTTGAAGAAACACAAGTCTGTGGGGAAAAGCAACATCAGACTGGACTACACTGACCCATCTGCTAACACTTTTCTTCTAGCCTCATTCTGTCCAGCCCAAAAGCAGAGATGTCAAAAGCAGACATTACATTTTAGGTCTACAGTTGTTATTGTAGGTGTTTTGGGGGAGAGTCTTTTGCCTCTCTTTTCCAAACTCCTTCAGCTGACTTATGAGTCAATTTCAGCATGCCTAGGAAGGGTCATACCACCACTTATCATGAAAGTGTCACATTAAGGTGACCTAGAAGGCAGCCCATACTGATGCCCTTGCTCTCTTCTTCACTTACCACTTATGCTTCCAACGCCTTTCTAAAGGTGACTTCCCCACTTCAAAGGATAACCTCAGAGCAGCACTGTGACATGGAGTTTTAGCTCAGTGCCTACAGGAGGAATCATGGCTTCTGCTCAACATCTGCATCTTGAAGTACACTGCTCTTGTTTCTGTGGGAGGGATGAGAAAACAGCTGCTCCATTTGCTCTGCACAGCCTTGCACAGACTGCGAGCTGAGCCATGCTCAAGCTGCAGCTTGTTGTGCTATCCCCGGCAAGGAATGAAGGGGGTGGGAGATTAGCAAAACCAAACACCTTATAAAATAGGAAAATTCAGTCCCCATTTAAGGACAGTTGTGATACATTAAGATGCCAGTGCCAAATGAGTGACACTACATTGAAAAGGTTATTTTGCATCACAGCCAGTGGCTGCATTGTAAAACGATTGAAAATAAGAGATGGGATGTGGAAGGAGAGGTGAGAAGAAATGAAATGAAACCACAAGAAAACGTTTCAAGCTGAGTCCTAGATCTTGGAGGTCAAAGTGCAGTCTCTAGTACACAGCTGATGCTTAGCATATGGCATGACGATAATCAGCAATCACAACAGAAGCTCCTGCGCATACTGAAGCTGAACGCTGATCAGATTTAGTGTTGGATTCAGGTCAGTTTAAAATCATAAAGCACTTAAGTTAGCTCTAAACTTGATTTAAATCCACTCTTGAAACTTGAATTCTGACTGAAAGCCATTTATTTTTATATGAGAGGTACAGTGCACACACTGATATATTATCAAAACTACCTGCATATGTGAGAAGCTACAGCTTGCAGGCAGAAAATTAACAGCTCTCTCAGAAGTGCGGAGAGATGACCTGTAGTTTGAAATTCAAGTTGTGCGAAAAAAAACCCAACGACCCAATAAGAACAAAAGCATGCAAGACAAACATACTCCTCCATCTCCTCACAGACAAGTTACAGCTCAAAACTTGGCAGGATGTATACTCAGTAAGTATACTTAGGCTGAAAGAGCATTTGCCACAGAAAATTGCAAGTCGGAAATGTTTAGAGAGATTCCAGGAGTAGCTGGCTAGATCCATGTAGAGAAGACTAGTCTTGCATTTTTAAATATAAACAAGCCACCTACAGCTCAGAAACAGACAGCATGTCAAGGAGATAGCTCTATTTTCCAGCCCTGTTCTTACAGCTTTTCCCAGGAATTTGCTGTTGACCATTACTTTCTTCTGAAAGTCAGTAGCATACTCAACAAAATCAAAGGTCTGGCAAATCAACAACCTCCAACAACATGGAAACCACAATCTGCTCCTCAGGTCCTGCCTCTGTAGAAGCTTTTTTTAGCAGAAAAAGAGCCTTCCTTGTTTGGCTGCTTAGCCGCCTTGGTTACTTTCACAGCCCTAGGGGCTTTTTCCTATTGTGTCTTTCAACACTCCAGACTTCTATTTTATTTTAACTGTAACATCAGCCCAAGATGCCCTTCTGGGACTTCACCGCATGTGCACTCCGTTCTCTCTCCTTATTGAGACTGGCCCTTCTTGTTCCAGACTGATGATGGGGCAGACTGGACTTTTGGGCTGACCTTGTGCTGCCATAGGTCTTAACTCCTCATACAAGTAGCAACCTCTCCCATTAAAAAGTGCCCCTTTTCAATACTGTTCTTGGGGACACAGGTTTGACTGCTTGCAAAGTGAAAATGTCTTAGTTGTGCAGCTCACCCATTGAGATCAAAGGGATAGATTTCAGTCTAAAAATTACTAATTTACTGTTCTAATTTTTAAATGTTTCGATACATTTCTGTTTGCTTCTGGGTTTGCCTGCTGAAAAAGCTATTGTTTTTATTTGAAACTGACAGAAGAATTAGAATTTCCATCAAAATAATTCTTTAACTGTAAAGACATTGCTTTTACTGTTTAGGAAATAAAACATATGGAATAAAATCATTTCATTTTGCTTGCTTAAAAGCAGCAGTCAGCCTTTTAGCTTTGAATGTGTTAACCCATAGTGCAAAAAAAAAAAAACCAACCCCAAATAAAAAAGACAATATAGAGAAGAATTGGGCTATTTACATGAAAAAAAAAATGCAGTAAAACATTCTTTGGAACCAAGCAGGTGAGAAAAGTATTTTGCTATTATAAAAAGACTCATTTTCTTTCTGTTAAAGCTCTGCTGTCCCCTCTTCTTTTGTTCATGGGATGTTAAAGATTTGACTTTAAAATCATGTTTTGAAATCCTCATAATGTACCTTTCAGGAATTCAGAAATTATGAAAATCTCTTTTAACTTAAAAAAAGGCAGAGTTGTTCAGCATTTCTAATAATTAAGCAGTTTGTTTCTTTAGTGTGTATAGTATTTTTTATGCAAAAGTGACATAGTGATATATAGGAAAATACACAAAAGAATAAGAAAATACTTTTTGTACAAATCAGAGAGATCTTGTCTGCAGATGAAACACTCTCCTGTAGACAAGCTTGTAGTTCTGTAGAATGTTTTACTGAAAAATTAAAAGCTAACTCAAATCTAAAAGATACCCTGTATCTTCACGTCCCACTCAGCACATTTCTTGCTAGTCTAAGAATACTGAAAATACAAAAACTTGATAACAATGGAAAGAAATAGAAAATAATAAAGATTAGTTCATATACAGTCCTAGCAGAACTCCAGCGGACTTAAGAGGTATATTTGACCCATAAACATCTAATGACCTTTTGTGTGGTCAGAGACAAATGTAGGAAGAAATTCAGGAATGAATCATTGATCATTCACAATTCATCCCTCACAAAGGTGAAATTACAAAAAAAGTATGTACAATAAGCAATTCATTCTGCTGTCACTATTAGTCAGAGTTGCACAGCTAAATACTAGAATTTTAATGCAGAAACCTTTGCAACTGAGAGTTGAGACTGTGGCTTTTGGAAAGAGACATTTCTCAAAACCAGGATTTTTTAATAGTATGATGCCAGATCATGACAGAGGCACTTAAGTATCAGTAATGGAAACACTATCATTGCAAAACCAATGTTTTTGCACAGGCCAAGTAAAAGCTATTTTTGTTCCTCCACAAAACAATTAAGGTGAGATTTCCTTGAGGTGATGTGTTTCTTCATCAGTGCTACATCACTTTTCCTTTTTTCCTCCGACAACAAAAACCATAAAAACAAACACTGAACAAAACACATCCCTGGCTCAACTTCATTGATTTATTTACAGCAGGAATGGCTCTGACAGCCTACATAACAACAAACTATGTGTGGATTCCAAAGGCAATGAATAATCCCCTCTAGGCTCAGATGCAAAACACATGCAGTATTCCATTCCCTCTTTTCACACTTTAAAATGTGCTTGACTTTACTCTGGGCTCATTACTCAACACACCACAAGCACTCCAGCTCCTCAACATTAATTTTGTAAACGAAGACTTTCAAAATAGGTTCTGCCAGAGCTGACCTGGAAACACAGAGGTGGTTTAGTGGAACTGGCCGTTAAAAATCACTTTAAGCAGGCTTCTTTCCTGCTGGCTGTTTCCCAAGAGCTACACCACCTACTCCTAGCCCAGAGTGCCCCTTCCACAGCCTGGCTTATCTCCCCCAAAATGGTGGTTGTTTGGCAGCATAACCCTGGATTCTGCCTGATTTTCCTCAGAACATCAAGGTTCACATGTGTCTTGTGTGAATCTTTAACAAGCTTCAACAAGCCTGCCCAGTGCTGCTGAGAAGACAACAGTTGCCCTTCCACTGTCGCTGCCCATCCAGTGTCCAGCTATCCTACTCCTTAGGTTCTGGATTTCACTATGAAGTTACTGCCCAGACTGTCTAAAACCTTGTGTTTAGTCTCTCCACATAATCTGATTTGATTAACTTGGCACAGCCTTTGATTACCTTTCACTAAGAAGCATTTCAGAATATTTAAAAATAAGAGTCATGCACAGTTACTGAACAAGCTCTGTTTTTATCCTCAGTCTCCTTAGTTTTCAGACAGTCTTTTCAGAAAGGCTTTTTCCCCAATTCAAGTCTCAGCAATTATTTTTTGAGGCTCCAGGGAAGCTGCTGGGATTTGCTTGTCTGCTGTCCTTAAAACGATAGTTCTGCTAATTTAGGAAGACTGTAACACAGCCGCAGAAATGAAAGATTAGCTTTAGCTCCAGCACTTCAAATCACGTCCAGCTCTCAACCACAGCAGTGCGAAGCGCAGAAAGTAAGCAAATGAAAGGATGCAGTTATACACACACACAGAGTAAAATCAAGCACAGATGAAACACAAGAATTACAACAAAGACCTCAGTCGGATTCCTGTAATTACAAAGAAGGTTTGTGCAATTGTGAACTACAGCTAGACTAGAACTGAGAGGCAGAGAAATTTTTAATTCATCCTCAACTTTCAACAAACCAGCTGACTTTTGTGTCATTTCACTGGAAATGCATAAGCAAATATAAGTCAGTTCAACTACATTTGCAATACTCCAGATGGGACAGTTGGTAAACATATATAGATATATATGTGTGCTAGCCTTTTTCGAACTGTAGATAAATTGTTTTCCACTACAGACATAATTCCTTTAGAAATACCATATTGCAGCTTGCTGCAAGCATATGTGCCCGTATATGAGGGAGGGAGACAAAGAGAGAGAGAAATTCAGAGCTTATAAGCCCATTTCATTGATCACCTGACACGTACCCTTCACACATAAGAAATCCATAAGGATTTTTGGACAATACAGCACAAGCCACAACTCTGAATTATCTGTAGAACTAACAGCCCAACAGCAGATTCTGGCCTCTAAATATTCAGTGGCAAAAACTGCCCTGCTGGTGGCACACACCATCTGCACATTTCAGCACTACACATAGAATTGCCAGTGGAGTTTTAGAACCAAAAGCCTGAAACCCCCTTCAGAAGCAAAGAGAAAACTCCATTCCCTTTTTTGAAAAGAGGACGTAGTGCACCAAAATGTATGTCAAATGTACCATTTCCCAAGGGAAAACACTCTTTTCCAGCCAGCACTCATCCTGCTGCCTTTTGTTCAATGCAGTCTCACAGCAATGAGTAAATGTTGGTGTCGTTTATGCAGAACTTAGCACAATGACTGTGACTCAGACACACAGCCCTACTGCCATGCAAATTATTACTCTTGATAATAATAACAATAAAAATGAGTAATGCTCAATCGAAGTAAACTTTATTTTACTGTTTGGCTCCCTATAGAGATGTGGTTTGAAAAGCCATCTGCCAAATAATGCCCTGTACACCCACTCACTGCAATGGGGCACATGTGTGTTTACAGACCTCCCTCCAAGTCTCAGCAACACAAAACATCCATGGTACAGCCAAAGCTGCAAGATTTCATGGGCCCCACTTCATCTCTTGAGGTACCCAGCAAACCCTTTGTGTGGTGGCCAAGACATTGTTCATCACAAAAACATGCATCATATGAATCTCTATGACTAGCCACCAACAAAGTGATTATTTTTTATAATGCCTGACAGACCTGACAGACTCCACAATCTATTAAATATACACTAAATACAGAGGAATCAGAAGCACATCAGAAAGCCAGTCTATAATGGAGACAATCGTCTAAAATTTGTCTATGTCTGAAGTTTGCCTTTTTGTATTTCGACACACTGACCCAGGCCATGTCTGGTCCTCCAAGAACAGCACTGTGTTTGTTTTCTTTCATTTACTATTTTTCAAACACAGTATTTTCATATCCCCAGAAAAGCTTTATAATCCCTGTGCTGCAAATATACTCTTTCCTTAGGTAATTAACATCAGGTACCTCTGCAAAGAGTGAAAGAACCATGGACTCATTTATAATAGGAAAGTCCAAATGGAAACAGAAATCTGCAAGTAGTAGTGCAGAATGCACATGAGAAGTGCCTTTGGATTCATTTCCATAAGACATTTATCCAAATTCAGACCTGTTCACTTAGACCACGGCACATTCCTGCCAACATCTGAAATTCAGAAAACAGCACGTTATCTAATTTGCCATCATGGAAGAATACAGTATGTTTTACAACATTTGGAGCAACCCATGGAAAACTTCATGATGTTCAAAGATCTTGTTCAAAAAAACCCGACAGTATTTACATTGTCCTGTTCAAGTCTGTCCTGCTTTTCACTACTTCTTGATGAAAAATTGATTCCTCATGGTGCAATTACACTCCTGCCAGCGTTTCTACCCGCACTGTCTGTCTCAGTGGTCAATTTGTACATGACCAAACAGGTGAAAAGGTGTAGACAAAGTCAATGCTATTGCTATCAGGTATTGTGTTTCCACAAGGTATAGCCAGTAATTAAGTAACAAAGTCTGTGATTCTGCTCAACTGTCTTCGAAGGTTGCTGTGGCAGAATTCTGCCTCTGAGTTTGCCAGCCAAAAATCATCCTTAAAATATATGCTGACCTAATCCTCAGTCAAGGGAAAAATATTTTGGAAGGACAAAGACTGATTCTAAGGGTTGATTATGAAGACAGCCTGATGTGGTGGAGTCATGAAAGCCTTCACAGAAGAAGGGGTGGAGACATCAGGGTGATCTCAGGTGTTGCTCAGGCAGGTCACCTCATGACAACAAAGATCAGATAAGGGCAGATCTGGACTCTTTGGTGGGATCGACTTCACCACAGAGGCTCTGCCGTGCTGTTCAGGAAGATATTCTGGACATCCTTACATCTCAGGTGAACTCGTCAAATGCATCTGGAGTGAGTGCTGTGTCTGTAGGATCCCAGACTGAATTCCTATGAGTTGAAACAAGTTGAGCAGAGCTGGACAGAAGCCAGAAGCTTTCTGAAAGGCCAATGCTTAAGCCATGTTGGTGTAAGAAATATCCTTAAGCTCTTCCTTCCTTTCTTCCTGTTTACCTTTCTCCTTCTAAAACTGGACTTTGCTGAATGACTTTTGTCCTTCCTCCAGCGAGACACCAAAGTGTCTTTGAAGATTTAGAGATTTGAAGTGGTAGGAATGCTCAAGCTCACACAGAGCACTGGGGAGTAGAACAGGCAACTACACAGAGTCTTCAAAATCATGTGAGGTTCTGATGCGTGTTCCCAGAAACAAACCCCCTGAGGGTACTGCAAGCTGCAGTGAATAGACAAGCCTGTGGTTCACATATCATTGTGTAGCAGTGGAGAGCAGCAGGATGTTTGGAAAGCAAGGTCTTTTGCTTGCCACAGTCTACAATCTCCTGGCTTAATGTCACAACACAGCAATGAATGTTAAATGGAATTAACACTGTCAGTTTGATGTCATCTTTGATGTCACGTTTAAATCATCACACAAACAACTCTGAGTTGTGCTGGTTCTTGTAACTTTGTCTGTGGAAAGAAAGGCATCTCCAGAGGATCACCGAAACCACGGGCTACTGAAGAACCACCAGTTAAGGAGGTGTCTAATTTAACATCTTGGAGAAGTAGATGGGAAGACTCTATAACAAGGTATTAACACTGGATGGTAAAAGGAACAGGAACTAGCAGAGGCAGGCAGCAGAAATCAAAACTGACACTGAACTGTTAGCATCGTCTAATTTATTCTATATTTGTAAGTACCTCGAGGTGAGGTCTTTCAGCAAGACCAATGGGACAGATAATGGAGTTCCACCCAGCACTGCTCTACTGCAGTTCTCCATGAGTATGGAGGGGCACAACTGAAAACGTTAGTAGAAGATATAAGCAGGCAGGATTTGACATTAAAGATCAAGGGTTTTTCTCTGATCTTTTGAGAAACTATTGAGTTTCACAAGTGTAACTTTCTCAAGCCTTCTGAGTGACAGAATGATTTAAGAGACACTTGACACACTGACATCCAGTAGTGACTCAAGACAGAAAAATAATTTAGCCTGCTTTAAAAGGGATTCAGCTAATAGCCAGGAGGAAAAATAGTTTCAAACCTTTCCATGGTAAGTCAAATGTCAATGCACCAGTACTTCGTCACTTGCACCTATGTGTAGTACTAAATCACAAAGGTTCAAGAAAAGGACTGTCATTGTCTGCTTGGAGTAGAAAGGAGAAGCTCTACTCCCCAGACAATGACAGCTAGCCCAGTCTGCCTGTGGGTGGTTTAATTAAAGATCTGTAATCCCCTGGCATTGACCAGCTGTGTTTCTCTATCCCTATTCTTCACTGGTAAATCATTTGTTACCATTGTGATCAGAAGCATCTGCTCTTTCTCTGAGGGAAAAAAAAAAGCTATTCTCTTTTAATTGATAACATACAGAATGCAATACTGGAAGTTTTTGTGCTCTGACTTGCACAAGAACAGCATGAAGAGTCATTCACTACATGTAGCTCTACAGCAGGAGGAGCAAACATATTTCCCAGTTCCAGCTGGCCACCAGTTCAAATACTGACCAAACACACTTATGCAGTTATTGTGCAATAATGATCTTGTTTATGGTCTGATTCTTGTCTAAACTATGCTTCCTGGGAGTTTGATGTAAATTTCATCAAGTATAAAAATCCACATCAGCGGGAACTGGACTGTGGTGAATGGAACAGTAACTGAGAAGACTCTTGACAAAACTCAGAGGTTCAGTAATCCTGAGCTGAAACACAAGACAGAAGTGTAAGTTTAAAAAGCAAAAGAGGAGTCAAATTGCTGCTTTTGAAAGGGAAGGGACTCATGATGCCATCCCTCCATATCATTGCAGCAAGACAACTACAAGTCTTCAGACGTGCCTCTGAAGTGACTCAAAAGACCCTATTCAATAGAAGCAATGAGCATCTATAGATTTCGTGGCTACATATCAACTGCTTACAGAACTGCTGCCAATGAAACTGTTACTTTAATCACATAAACCCATGTTTGCTTTAGTCATGCATTAGGGGACATGCCACATATTGACTTACTTTTGAGAGCCTTTTCATTGTTGCTTTTATCCCTTAGATTCCCTCCCTGCTCTCTGATGGCTGGTGTTGTGTGACTGGCAAATATGGTAAAAATTGATCACACATGTCAAGCTTACTCATACAAGCTGAAACAAACAAACAAAAAAATTACCCTCCCCATCCTGGGCAGTCTGAGCTCCACTCAATGAGCTCCACCCATAATTGAGTTTATTTCAAGGACAACATGAAACTCCAAACCTGGCCTTCATCTGAACAAACGTAAATTTATACCACCAAGTTTGTGCCCTCAGGATCTCTTTCATAATCTGTGACGAACAGACAAGTTTACTTGATGTGAACAATTAGTCTTGGGATGAGTTAAACTGCACACAAGAAGGTGTCCTAGAATTGTCCTCCTCATTGACCTTGTAGAAAGTCTGGACAAGCTGAGAAGTGGACACCTATACACGAGACATTCATGTTTGGTCAGTTACATCTTATTTACAGTGACCTGGGATACCATTAGACTGTTCTGTGTTCCATTTAATGGTTTTCTTCCTGCAACGCTGGGGAACACTATAGAGCTCAGGTAGAGAAAACTGACTATCAGGTATAGAAAACTGACTGCTGCAAAGTCTGTACTGCTGTGTGAAATCTGGACACCTGAGGCACAACATCTTCATCAAACTCACATAAAATTCAGCATGTGTACATAACATTGTGGCCAGCCAAGCAGTACTGAGGATGCTGTCCACTGCAGGGACATATTTCTAATCACCATATAAAGAAAGGATAGGGAGCCTGGAATATTTTTAATTTCTGAATTATGATAATTTGCTAAGTCCCCACCTGCCCAATTATTAAAAATATTTTAAGTCATAAAGCACTGGAAGCAAAATAGAACAAGCTTTTCATTTAGAAGTACATCCCTAAATATTTTCATTAATTTAAGTAATTGTCTCTCGCTCCAGATGTGATTTTTTTTTTATCTAGGCATTTTTGATTTTACTCTTTCAAATTACTTTCTTTTTAGGATCTTTTCATAATTTTTAAATTACAGTGTCAATACCAGTAAATAAAACACTGGACTTGTCAGTGCATCCACTCTGTTGTTCTTATGCTTCTGTGTAAATGTTTGCTGCTACAGATGCCGTTACTCAGAAAACACTACCCTCCTTCTCTGTCTGTATTATTACACCTCACAATGCAGACCAGCAAGAGATTCAATTCTTCAATCCCATTCCAATTCAGCTGAATTATAGTGCTCATTATCATTAGCAAATTGTAGCAATAATGAAATAAAAAAATAAAGCAGTTTGTAAAAATGACACTCCATAAGCACTAAAGTATGGTAACCCTTCAACAATTTCATTTAATCCTCAATACTTTTACTAATTCATAGAGATAATGCTTATTATACACTATCTACTGGACCTCTATTGCACAGTGGTGGGAAAGCTATTTTAGAACAGAGTGCTACATATACTATATCAGTTCCCAAAACATAAGAAGTAGGACCCCATAAAGCAAATAAAGTCAGGAAATATGACTCATTCAGACCACCGAGTTTTTTAAAGCTAGATTCTGGCTAGATTTCACACATGTGAAAGACTTGTAAAAATGCAGTCAGAGACTACATATAAATCTTCACATTTGCTCAAGATCACAGAAAGCCTGAAACAAGAGTTCTGAGAAACATCCTATTTTGTTTTCAAATAGTGTTATCTCAGACACCAAGAAGAACACATTAGCCTTGTGAGATTGTCTTTCTTTAAAGTACATACTGTCAGTCACAAAGAACTCTGACAGTGCTTTCCAAAGCAAGCTCAGCCTGCATTCAGAGCAGATTTTAAAAAGTAGTCTTGTCAACTGGGACTGTTGCACTAAAAAGAGGAGGCCAATCCTTAATTTCGTGTGGATGGAAAAAATAAGCACATTGTTCTCCTAAAGTATAATGCCAACAATGCCGTTATATATTGTGTGGCAGGTAAAAATCATTCTGATCTGATGTCGTTGCTTCTGCAGTGCCTCACATACTGCTGTGTTTGCGTTCAGTTTCTGGCTGAGCAAAGGTGCTAATTAGACAAAAGGATCCTGGTTGGCTATTTGGGAATCCTTTACTGATTTTAGAAGAGCAATACAGGTAAAACTGTACCCAGACATAATGACAAGGTCTTCTTTGCAAGTTACATGCAACAGGCTTTTTACAAGACTACCTACATTCTTCTGCATAATTCTACTAGCTCTGTTGGTCAAAACAGTGAGCCTTCACCAGAAAACAGCCTTAGTTTTAATCCAAATTATGCCAGCTTTCCTCAGTCAGTAAAACGATTTCAGAGGCTGGTGCTGCAAGATACCAGGAGGGTGTTAGTAGTCACTGAAATGACGCGTAGTTTGCCCAAACAATTAAATGCTAGCTGACCATCAGAATGGGATTTATGTGCTAATAACCATGTTCATATTCCAAATTCCAGTCCCTCTATGTAATCATTCCAACAAAATTGCAGCTGATTGCAGCTATACCTAATATGGCATTGAGTTCCACATTATGGACTGCAGCACTACGCTATGGGCTATTTCTGTATAAAATCCATCTCATCAGCCAAGTTCTAAAATCAACAGAAAGAGCACATTCCAGTTCACTTTATGCCCCTTTCCCCCCATAATGCAACAAGAAGTTTCTCAAGCCCCGTGTAAAGTATTTTAGTATCATTTTTTTAAAATATCAATACACAATTCATAGGTAACAAATGACCCAGCTGTTAAGGGCTTGAGAAAAGCCAAATTTTCTACTTGGCTTTCCCAAAGCAGATTCTCCTCAATACTCCTGTTTATGCCTAGTGGTGCAGCTACAGGACAACACACAAAGCCAGATTCTCCTGTCCACTTCTGCTGCTCTACCCTTTTATAGCAACTCACCATATTTTAGAAACAGAGGAATAAAACTGTTGCGTGATTAGACCACCATTTGTTTATACTTGCAAGCATATGCTGGAAGAGAATAAAGGACCTATTGTTAAAGCAATATTTGATAATTTGATTCTACCACTGCATCTGTTGTAGCATTCTAATTTGATGTTGGGCACATCACTAACACAAAATCTCACAAGCAGCCCCTAGTAACATATTACTTCCTATAAATACATATCAAATCTGCAGTGAAAGCTACCAGGAGCTGAACATTAAAAAAAAAATAGCTTCCCAGGGAATGTATAAATTAACTTTCTGATACTTTACAGTAAATATCTCAATGTAGTGAACATTTGAATTTAATCTCTATTGAGTCAGAGTTATAATGTGTAAAACAGAGTAATACTATCACCATAGTCATTTTGTAAGTCACATTGATAAGCACAGAAAAATGCAGGAAGAACTACATAGGTTTGTTCCTCAAATAAAAAACTTATTCTCATTAAGCAAAACATGGTTCCACACAGGAAGCAATGAGAAACAGTTGAAGTGGCAACAATTATGTGTCATTAGGAACATTGGAGAGGAGTCATAAATGGTTTTTGTATTGATTAAATCTTCTACAGATCTCATACCACTTGCACCCTTAATTCCACCCTTGAGGTTGTAGCACCAAGCAGCAAGCATTTCTCAACTTTAGTGCTGTTACAGCAGATTTCTTTAACAAAACCACATAAAAACCCATTGTTGTGGGTTCTTCCCACACATGTCCACCTTTCACAGGAGTGATATAATTGACTAGTGCACCATGTTCACCACTTCAAAGTGTCTCCCCACAGCACTGCCATCAATAATAAAGAGCATAAATAATAAAGAGCAGCATGTATTGTGTCAGGCATCATGGAGTGTCAACTGGGGAAGGGGAAGGGGAAGGGGAAGGGGAAGGGGAAGGGGAAGGGGAAGGGGAAGGGGAAGGGGAAGGGGAAGGGGAAGGGGAAGGGGAAGGGGAAGGGGAAGGGGAAGGAAACCACACACACAACCCACCAAGAAGCAACTGTTTCTAATCCTCAGTAACAGAATTACAGGAGGGTACATATGACTTCTCAATATCTGCTACTCACACACACGTGAAATCAGCAACATTTTTAAAAGGTAAAAAGGACGCAGGGGATTGAGCCCATTTCCTAGAGACTGAGCGTTACTTTGAATGGATATCCAGACGTAACTAGGGACACGTGATTTCGAACATACTTCAAGATACAATAATCCTTTGGGAGAAAAAATATTTTTGTTGCTATTTTTCATCTGATCTTCCCTTAGTTTATTTTGCATGTAATCAGCAATCTATTTCTAGATGCCAAGAAGAGTTTTTTCCTCAGTTTTTTATACAGGAATTAACAGCTTTTCTTTCCTGAAGAAGAAAAATTATGCCATTTTCTTGCACCCTTCAGATTCACCTACAGTTCTTTAATCCAATTTACTTTCAAACAATCCAAACCAGGAGAGCAGTAAATAAGAATTTCAAGCAAAGAAAAGGTGATGCAGAAGAAACAGACTTATCAACTGTTGTACTGTTCCAGACCATGTTCTTCCACACACTTTTTCTTCACACACACCTTTCCAGTGTTTGGACTGCATACTGTATCATTTGATCACACACAGAGTGCAAGTCTTGGTCCAAGACAGCTTTTTCTTGCCCCAGGAATGCTAAGGACTGGCTGTGAGGCTCAGACAAGACACTGCTGTACAAATTTACTACCTGTAAGAAAGACAGCAATTCTCAACCTCAAACCAAGAGGAAACTAAGAGGAATAAACAGCAGAGATGGAGAAAGTGTCCTTAGTGAAAGACAAAGACTGAATATCTTCAGATGTAATTCTAAACTAAAACCAGCTTCCTTCTCTGCTGACACTGGGGATGAGTCAGATGCAAATGAATCCTGGTTTAAGGACTGGAAAAAAGGCTTCTGTTAACATCCTTCAGCAACAGCTTCATCAAATTTCTAGTTGCATGTAGTTGTGGAGGAAGCCTACAGAAACTGCCTTCAAAGATAATCTACCTTTGGCAAAGAAGAATATAAGCCCAGAAGGATATAACCCATTTGGGTCTTATAACATTATAAACAATATTAAAACCCCCTATAACAGATGCAGAAGGGCTCTATCAGGGAGCGCAGTGACAGGACAAAGGGTTGTGGTTTTAAGCTGAAAGAGAGCAGATTTAGATTATATACTAAGAAGAAAATTTTTACTGCAAGGGCAGTGAGGCACTGGAACATGCTGCCCTGAGAATTTGTGGATGCCCCATCCCTGGAGGTGTTGAAGGCCAGTCTGGATGAGTCTCTGAGCAACCTGATGCAGTGGAAGGTATCCCCTGCCCATGGTAGGGGAGTTGGAACTGGGTGATCTTTATAAGGTCCCTTCCAACTCAAACAATGATTCCAAGATTTAAATGCTGCAGCAGCAGCAGGAATACCTGCACAGAACTGCCACCAGGTACCTACAGCAACAAGAAAATTGCAAAGCCCACTGAAAGTAAGAGACATGACTAATTTTTTAAAGGCCTTTCTAAAGAAGAAATGGTTACATTTTGCATCACTAGAGATTCCTTCTCAATCCTAACCAATGGAAAGGAAAATGTAAGTTTCAGTTAGCAGCGTAATCATCCTACAGATTATTATAAACAGCTATAGTCACACACACAGAAACTCTAGATTTCCGAAGGGAATTACACACCTTTGGTCTATCCTGTTGAATGACCAACAGCACCTAAGGTCTGCTGTTAAGGTGCAGCATGCACGTATCACATATCATATACTGAATATCTACCTAGAAATAACAGAGCTCTGAAGAAAGAATGAAAGAACATGGATATAATCTGTTCCACTAAACGTTACCTTTAGACATCTAACTAAAACTGTGAAGATTAAATCAATCCACAGTTGTGAGATTAGGACCAATCTTCCTCACATCAATACTATCAAGGATTGCCAGAAAGGAACCAGCACCACTTTCTGCAAAATAGCACAACTTAACAGAATCCTCTGGGTATACCAAATGATTTCCTGCCATTTATGGGACTTCAGGTGTTAAGGTGTCCTTGGTCTTTGCTCCTCATCATTAGCAGCATGCTTAAGTTTAGTTCCCTAGTGTTAAACACTGTTAAAACATGGCTAAGTTAGCAAAACTTAAGATGAGAGTTTGACATCCCAATTCAAATAGACATGAAGTCTCTTGTGTTGTAAGATCTTCTTAGGCCACATTGAGTTAATTGGTATGACTTTAATCCAAAAAAATAAAAAATTAAACATCTCCACCCCTGTAGTTTCAGCAAATAATTTCACAGCATGTTGCACACATGGGGTTGGAAATAATAATTCTGAATTTTTTAAACCTAAAGTAGTAGGTTGAATGCATCCATTTAGGAGCTAAACTCAGTTTGAGCTCTTCAATTTCATTTTTCATGCTTAAGCATGAAAAATGCTGGTCCTGGTGTGCCTCACCAGGGGCACACTAGGGACCGTTTTCATGACTACGCAAGCAGTATAACTGCATGCACGCAAATACAATAAATTATATATGCATTTAACAAGGTATAACATATTTTCCTGTAAACAGAGGAAGAATTTACTCAAATTAACAACAGAACTCAGAAAGGTAGTCAAGGCTATCCACTTACCATGCTTGAACTTTAGGACTTACTTAAAAGTGCTACTCAGATGTAACTTGCTTAACAATATAATCCACAATTCAAACATTATACAGCTGAAATTTAAATGAAACTTGAAGCTACCAACTATGCTGGTTTGTTTAAAAGGCTTCAGATAGGGGAAAAAACACTCATAAATAAGATTTGTTTCAATCATACACATAATTACTGAGTATGATACCAACACCACAATGTTATCTTTACTGAAGACTTTCACTCAAAGTGTCAATTGACTCAAAACTGTGTAGTACAAAGGCACTCTTGTCTATACCAGAAAAGGCAAATATGTAAGTCTATTCTATACTAGGCTCACCAGCATGGCATTAAATGACATAAAGTCCCCAGAACAGTCCGGACAGATTTTCAGTGACAGAAATAGTGAACAGGACTGTAGGTGTTTGTTTTCAGATGGAACTTTGATCTTTTGCTGCCATTCATGCATGCCAAAAACCTTTCTCAGGTCTAGCACACTAGTGCTTAATGCATTAAGGGGAGAAAAAACACAAGAAATTGCACAGTATACATCTTCTTTTATTACAGTACTGTCTCACACTGCTTTTCCATAGCAAGAACAGCACCAGCTACATTTGGCAGGGATATTTTTGTTGTGGGTTTGGGGATTTGAGGGGGGAAGGGTGGTGTGTTTTCTTCTTTTAAATGGCTATGCATCCCTCTTCATTTCCATAGAAGGAGTATCTTCCCCCAAAGAGAACAGGGACTGAATGCAGATAAGAGAAGAAGCAAAACCTTCCTGTTCCTTCCCCTGCTATTCTACGGGTTAGGCACCACATAGTGCTAAGGAACTTACAGTCAGTACTAGTGAAACAGTCTCATTTCTGATTACATCTGTATAGCTCCTGGTTTTGTAGTTTCAGAAAAAAAAACGGCACTGAAGGCTGAAACGTTAAGTTCTTTACCTCCAGGATGTTAATTAAAAGGTTACATTCAGAAAGCCTGGAGAACTTTCTTTGAAAAGCAAATGACAAAAAGCAAACACAGTTTAAGACCTACGTGGTTCACCCCAGGGAAGGGCTGTAAAAGGAAGTCCTCTCAGCTCAGTAGCTTTGAATACTTCAGATGGAACCACACAATCAATTTAGTTACCTATTTATGCAGATTCACCACAGATTTAAGCATTTAATCCTATGTGATAGAGATCCAAGGCTAAAGTAAGGCACTGTCCCGGGGAGAAACGAAGATCTCTTGAGTTGACCCTTGAAATGAGTCACCTACTTACTGAGCAAAATATTGTCACAAGAAGGCTATAACACAGAAGATGAACACTACTCCCCAAAATCATTGCCACAACCACAATTAACTCTGTAACACTTTTACTAGAATCTAGGTCTGCAGCTGAGCTGCATGTGAGATGTCCGTGTGTAGGAGCTTTCAGGGTCAGATAGATCCAGAATGTAAGCAACTGAACTCTTTTGTAGGAAGCTGGTAGGATTTTACATAGCTGGCTTAACAAACTAGTACTAAGACAGGATCTCATCTTCAGGTATCTCATCTCCTTTTTACTTCAGCACAGCTGAATGGAAATACACATTGTAATAACTTCTGCCAGGATGGGATGGGTTTGTAAGCAGTCACCACTTCGAAAAGCAGATAACGTCCTGAACCTGATAAACTATTAATATCTGTTTCACTGTGCATTACAGACACCTTTTCAATAAAATTCATTACTTCTGTCTGTCGCTAATGCAGCACTACGAATGCAGAGAAGTGAATATTGTCCAAAACTCTACTTCAGTCAGTAGTCTCAGGTACATCACACAACAGCAAAAGGTATTGTACAGAATAAGAACATATCAAAGATACGCCCCACCAAACATGGGTATTTTTCAGAGGCCTACATTCACAGGAGGAAGAAGCAGTGGCTGGATTTGGAGCTGCCATTCCAAAGAAAGGGTAATGTAATCACTGACTACAGGGACAGCCTGTCCCTGCAAGCCAATTATGCAAGGAGAAGATACCTGAAAACTCAGAAATGACAGGTTTAAAAGAAAGAAAAGAAAAGGAAATAAAAAAAGCTCTAATGAATTTCAAGCATGTCTCAGCTGGAAAATCCACTCTTCTCATACATACCATCTCCATGCAAGCTAAGGAGCATTCACGAGTTTTTCCTAAACCCAGCACATACAACAAGAGAACTATAACTTTGTGGGGGAGGGCGGGGGAAACAAACAACCAACTATGAGACGTCATCTATAAAAATGCTTGAAAGAATTAGGGTTTCTCCAGATTAAGTTTTAATTTTTCTCTTGCCACAAGAAAAACAATAAAAATGAGCTTGTTTGAAGGTGATTTGCAGGAAGGCCAGCTGTGTCAGTCATGCACATCCCTCTTTCTCTAAAAAGAGGTATTATTATTTCATACACTTTCCTATGTACCACCAGGTGTGAAAATACCTCTAGCCCAGAGCCACACTGAAAAGGCTATTTCATTTTCATTCCTTACTTTCACACTCCAGCACTGCTAAACAGGCCAACAACACAGAAGAAGAGCTTTGGACCTATATTTAAGTTTTTAAACAGAAATGCTTATCCAGTCTGGCTCACATAGAACTCAAGGTCCACATTGCCTTTCAAATTCAGGTAAATGGTAGCACTTAAGCAACCAGAGTCATCAGATGATAATTAAGCAGCTCCTGGTAACAAGAATAAATCTTGATATCTTGTTATTTAATATACTTTCACATTTTAATGGATCCCTCTCATTTAAGACATCTAATGGGGCCTGTATTTAGTTACAGCACTGCACAAGACAACTGTAGGATAAACCAACAGTTCTATTGGTGAATTTGCCTTGGCCAGGACAGGAGAGATCGGTGTGCTCTGCTGCCAGGAGGAGGAGTTTGCTGGAGCTGGACTTTTCTTCTACCTGATCTAGTCTAATCATTGCTCACACATCTTTGCATTCCACCATATTAAGAAGTACAGATGTAAGTAAAGACACCCAGACACACAGGCAAGCCTGGTGACAGCAGTTGCTATATAATCTCCTCCTTACTCTCCTTTGATTACCCCATACGTAAGAGGCCACTTAGCTCTCCTGTCCATCTGAGTTTCACTTCTGCCTGCCATCCCTGTCCAACTCCATTCCTGCAATACCATGACAGAGTCTGTTCCCTTCATTACAGCTGCATCACATGAAATAATCCTTGAACAAATTAGATTTACAGTTTTATATTGAGAACAAAAAACTGCCCTCCAAGAAATCTTGTATATTCTACTACACTTCTAGAGGCAGCTTACTCCTTATTTTTTAAAACATAACATCACAACACAAAAGCAGGAATAAAAATAATTTCTAAAAAACCAAAAGCCTTTACAAACAGAGTAGGAAGTCATATTTCTAGTCATTTGATACCCATTTATTCAATCTATGGATATCTCCACACCATACATATTAAAATACCTGGTAGGAGACATTGCTGGAAAGATAAAACCACAAAAGAATACATGGTGCCTACCTCTAATAATTTAATTTAAGATAAGGCACAACAGGTTCTTGTAACAATTTATAGGAGAATAGAGGGGAGTGAGGGACAACAGTGTTCCAAAATTAACTCTCATTTTCACTGTTAGCAATTGCTAACTTTGATTGTCAGAGATCATTAACAACTTCTTAGACCAAATAAAATTCAGTCAGAAACAAAATGAGAAAAAACAGCCCCAAGTTATACTTGAAATGAGAGAAATACACGTTTTTAACCAGATGGTTTTCCCTCTGAGTTATAGGTTTTTACAATATTAAATCATTCCTCCGCATAGTAAGTGTTACTACTCTCTTGATTGAACATGTTTTTTAAATTCTAAGAAAATCTAACTGCTGCATTGTTCGCAGTGGAGACTTTCAGAAAATGTTAAGAATGCTAAGAATGTTAAGAATGTTAAAATGTTAAGAATGTTAAGAATGTTAAGAAAATGTTAAGATGCTAGTCCCTCCAGTGTCAACCTGTTTATTGACCAGCAACCAGAGCTGAAAACCCAGGCAACGGTGCCCTGAGTTCACACATACTCAATGAAGTCAAATATTTGTCAAGATATTATAATTAGCTTTGGCTGGGATGGAGAAGAGGAAGGAAAACAGTCAGGATTATGAAAAGGCAAAAAGCCACCATTTTGTTCAGAGAAGATGTTAAATTACGTAGCTGTAGCCTAGACAAAACGTCTCATTAAAACCACCAGTGGGTAAGGATTCAAACCCCTTTAAGAACCTCTGTGTATGACATAAACCTGGAGCAACTACATATTGGGAGATGGAAAAATCCTGGCTGTAGTAACTTCATTCCTTTCTGAATATGCAGACTTAATCCCTGCTTAAGTCAGGGTTAACACTGTGGATTCCCTTCACCCAGCTTTAGGCTCAATGAATACCTGTTGAAGTTATTAATGAAAGATAAACACAGACATGATTTAGTGGTGGACTTGGCTGTGTTAGGTTTACAGTTGGACTAAATGATCTTAAAGGTCTTTTCCTATGTAAATGACTCTACGATTCTATGACCTGTGCTAGATAAGGCTTTTACAAAACTATGAAGCACCAACAACCACAGTTCAGAGCACACTGCCTGAAAGACCCATTTAGAAGTCTTCAGAAGAACTACTCTGATCTTTAGCAGGCTGGACCACCCTCCCAAGCAACCATGCTCCCACGTAAAAGATGCTTGCGTAAGAGTCTAAAATAAACCCATATGAATCCGGTTCTAAGAGCTCTGGTTTGATACAGGAACAAAGCAAACATTGTTGTCCATACATCTCTCCAAATGCACCTGTTTTCATACAGACTCTCTTTAAAAAGCTGCCAATGAAATCAGCAATATAAAACCATGACACAGTTACCCATCCTACTTAAACAGTCCTCAGGAAAGCACAGTTAACAACTGTGACTTGATCTCTTTCAAAACAAAGGCAGGACATCAGCTCTCATCAAAATGCCATATGGTGGTTCCAATCTACATTTCGTGTCTTTCACAGAGCTGGTTTCTCAGAAACAGGGGAGCACAAGTGTTTGGTCTTCTAATTCATAGCAAAGAACCCTTTTTATGAGACATTTCAGTAAATGAGGGTAGCATATCAAATAACATCTCTGAAAAGCAGAAAAGAAAGTTGCTATGTATTTTTCAGCAATAATTAACTGACCATCAATTTCACAAATGCCATGTATTTTCTTTCATATGAGAACTGCTTTTCCTTCTTTCATATGAGAATTGCATTATCTCTCCTTCCAATATGCAACAGCCTGACAAAACACAACTGCAAACAGCTTTCCAGATCATTGTCCTTGGACTTAAATACAAGCTGTATTAATGTTCTTTTCCCCAGTGTTAAATGTTTCTGATAGCTAAAAGAAAGGCTCCACAGTTTAAGAGCTAGTTGCTAGATGAGGGCATCCCACTGTGGGTTGTATTTGGCACTTCTTTCCTATAATGTCAAAGCATGACACCCATTAGTATAATTGGGATTTACAAGCCTGCACAATGAAGCAAAACTTATAAAAGACCCAAGAGGGTGAACAGAAGCTATCGTCAACAGGGGTGAATTTGATGCGTAAGCCATAATGCCGCTACTAGAGCACTTCTGGCTTTCATAAAAAACAAAATTCTTTGTATTGTTTGGTACTCATATTGTTGATCTATTTTGTGCTTTTATCTCATACTAGTTCTTAAAAGCAAAAGTGAAAAGCCAAAATAAAGAAAGTCATCCTAAAACATGACACAGACACACATTAATAATAATATAAAAAAATATTTTTAAAAGGGAAAAACTGACAGGGTGGCAGATATGCAGGTCTTCACTTCTTCAGCTTTCCTGTTCACTATTTCAAAGGATCAGCCTAGTGTAGATGGCACAGTTTGAATAACTGATTTTCTCTAAACAGTACTTGTGAAAAGGCTTTTCTATAAAAGAGCCTATTTCTTCTCTAATGCTGCTCAAACCACAATCAAAAGCTAGCAAATTTAAACCACAGTCCTTCATCTGTCCACTAGAAATTGGCTTCTATCATGTCCAAACCGAGTTCAAACACAATGGCTTACCCATCCAAAAAGCTGCCCACATACAGCTGTTATTTTAACTCATACTGTCCTTGTAATCTCATCTAATATACTGTACCTACGCTATGTCTGTTTACATATATGAAAAAGTCGTGCTACTTGACTCAAAAGCAAGGACTAAGATTTACCTCTTTCCCCAGAACTAACCTCAAACAAAATGAACAGATGCCCAGGTCAGCAGAGACAAAGAATTAAAGAATTCAGTGGAGGCACACATCTACCTTGTCTACATCCTTTCTACCCCTCAGAAAATGGTTACAATGCCAGTGAAACACAAATATAACGCATGTATTTGAAATAATTTCTGATCCGTTATTAAATGCAGAATATCAAATTCTTGACACATAGAAGACAGGTGGGGGGGGAACCAAACCCAGAATTGCTTATAAAAACATTCTTTTTTTGTAGGTGGGAAAACGGTCCAGCAATAGAGTCTACTTCAAAATGTGTTCTACTTCAAAAATAACCAAGGAGGACGTTAAAGAGCAACTCCTAAAGCTGGACACTTAGGGCCAGTCGGTTTTGATAACTTGTATCCAAGAGCTCTAGCAGGGAAGGTCACAAAGTGTGTGGCAACTTCCCAGTTTTCAGAAAATTTTGGAAGGAGAATTTTCCCAAGAACCAACAGAAGTCAGTGCTGGCTTACTGTCTTCTGAGGGCGTATGGCACAACACGGGACATCACAGACATGTCAGCCTGACATGATTCAGAGGGACAGCTGATATTAACCAGACTAGTTAAGAATTAACAGCAGGAAATATGGCCAAAGCCAGCTTTATAAACAACACATCCTGTCTAATGAGATTACAATTTTTACATCTTCTAATCACATTTCCCAATGAGATTAAAAGTTTGACTAGTAGAAGATAAAGTACACTTACGACACATCTAGGCTTGGCTTTGTAAGGCATTTATCTTGGCACATTTTGATGAAATATGAGTTAAAACAAAATCAAAACTATACACATTCCACTGATTCAAATCCTGGCTGAGTGAGAGAGCTTCAGATAGAATTATGAATGAGGAGCCATTCTGAAGTAGGTACATTTCTACCAAAACTCTCCTAAGGTATTGATTTTGCCCCTCTGAAAGTGAAAATTCTTGTGAAGTTTTGAAAGATGAGATGAAAATGCTCTTCTTGCCATCTGTAGATGATACAAAGATCACAGGAATGCATCTTTATTAGGAGGACAGATAACAGACATGCAACCACCAGAGCCATTCGTAAACTGAGCTCCAGGAAACAGCATAAACTTCTGTATTTTCAAATAAAAAGTCATGTAACAGAGGAATAAAGCCTCAGGGAAAGGCTGTAGTCTGCAAAGCAGCAACTCTGAGACTCTTGGTGTCACCTTTGAGTGGCTGAACACCAGCTCTTAATAGTCCTCTGCAGTCAAAAGGTTAACACAATCCTGGGAGGCACACAAAAGAATCTGGAGTGGAGTCTCTCCTGGCAGTTGCCATCTATGGCTGCAGGGGCCTGCTTATGTCCCTGCCAACTCCACTTTGCATGAGTGATACATGTATTCTAACCAACATCCAGGCTTCTTTTGGCACAGAAAAGCTTTGCTAGAAAGCAGGTCCCAAGCTACTATTGTTTTCTTTTTTTCAGAGCTGCCACACCAAATGACAAGAAAAAGAATATACACTTCAAAATTAAAAGCTGCTACTTACCGTTACACAGTAAGCAGTGTGATATTTCATATTTTTCTCCATAGTCTTTCTGTCTTCAAAAACTCTTCTGAACAGTTAAGACCTTCACTTAGGCAAGCTATACTTACCACAGCCTTGTTATTCTCCCATTTACCAGTGCTGATTTGCTCACACCAGCACTCTAGCTTACGTTTCCTCAGAAACAAAGAAAATTCCATATTTCTCAGTGGCAGAGCTACCACCATTATTTTACCTCTCTCACAAATGTTTATATTTTGGAAAATACAATCCAGCATTTATCTTTATAGGCAAAGGCACATACCAGCTTCTGAAAATCAATGATCCAAGCTGTTCAATCTTGTCCTTGTTATCAACCCCTCAATTACCATTCATTGACGTGTGTTTCTGAAGTGGTTTTTTTTTTGGAGAGAGTATAGTGAGCAGAGTAAGCAGAAGGCAAATGTGGCAGCTCAGGAGAATATCCTGTGAGTTTCAAATAGGCTTGAGTCAGCCCGGTCCTAAGGACATGAACTTGCCATTTTTCCCAGTAAGCTCAAAAGCATTAACATACTTGCAGGAAGTCTTCACATAAAACGAACTGCTTGAAAATTAACTTTGATTAGATTCCATGGGGATGCTTCCCTACTGCCTGTTGCCTTTCTTAAGTGCTTGTTATTTCAATAAATATCAGCTGTGGCCTGCAATAATTTCCTATATGAGAAAACTATCTATTTTTGGAGAAAACTATTCTATTTTCCACCTTAAACTGAGCAGTAAATACCAGGCCTTAACAACAAAACAAAGCAAAACACCACTGTGGATGCAAACTACATGTTTGGGGCAGGATGCTGTAATTAAAACAGCAAACTGTCTGGTCTGACAACAGAAGTGGGGATTGCATTAGTCTTGCATTCTTAAGTCAGACATCCAATTTTCACAGCTGCATAGAGCTCATGTACCACAGAAACAAGAAACAGTCTGAACTGCAGCAAGCAGACTTCCAGCACCCACACATGTATCACCTTTGCTGGTAATCTCCACCTCTTATTGCTGCTCACAGCATCAGAATACTATTCTCAGAAGTCCCGCTTTCTTCTCCACCCCATCCCTGAGCTCTCCTGCCTGTCTCTTCTAGTTCCTTACAGAGCTTTTTAGACATGCTTTCTGATTTCTCTCATGATTTTGAAAACTGTCCTATATTCTTACTTCTATCACTAGTAGTTACATAGACAAATAGTTCATTCTAAATTTTCCACTAAGCATCAAACATGAGTTTCAAATGGTACTAAACTACATTTAATAGGGCCAACTAGATACTAACGCTACTTCTGCATAGAGTTCTGAACAAGACCTCACAAGTAACCTCATCTATGTTGAAAATGCTGAAGTTATGCTCTTCAGTAAAAGACTTAGATTGTAGACTCTGACCTTGTGTGACACCAGTGTTGTCTAATAATGCTACAACAATAGAAAGATTATTTAGAAGCACTACAGTCTTGCTTCATTATACACAAGAAAACCTGTATCAACACACAGCCAAAGATTTAAAATTGCTCTGAGCATACAAGAACATTCAACATCACACTCTGGTATTTACCCTTTTCTTGGCTGTGCAAAAAGAGCAGAATTTGGCCCTTAGCTGTGACTGGCTCTCCCATTCTATTCTTATGAGTTTTTATGGCTCAGAAAATGTTTTGTTTACAAAAAAATTTCAACTCCAAACCCCCCCACAGATACCATGCCAAACTGCTTCTGTACTACTGCTGAACTAGCCCTTGTACAGACTAAATTCATGTGCAAACCCAAATACTTTGCATTTAAACACTGCCTATAATTTGCCTTTCACAGCTGGATTGGGCAGAGGGCAACTAGGTAGAGAAGCCAGCTAGCCAGCTCGTGAGAGAAAGGAAACCTGCCAGAGCCTGACAAAGACCCACCACTGGCTTCTGCCCACAGAGGCAGCCCGGAAAATGCATCAAGGTCCCTAGCAGCCATGGGTACACACCCTGTTTCCCACCTTTAACTATCACTCCATTCCCAGCTGTGACCCCAGCACCTCCTCCCAGCTCTAGTGGGGTAGTCCTACCCATTTTACACATTAAAAAAATCCAGTATAGTTAATGAGTTGGAAACAACACTGTATATCTGGGACTATTGTCTTTTCCTGCTGTAACCACAGCACAGAACTGCCTCTCTAGTTAAACCTTTGCTCAATTAACATATAATACAACACAAGGAACTGTGTTACAGGTCAGCCATTAAGCTCATGCTGCTGCAGAAGACAGAGAGCACATTACATTCTTTGACGTTACAGTAATACAGAAAACCAGAGATGGTCTTTCTCTCAGTCTCCGCACAAGACAGATCTGGAAGCACTACTGAGTATTTTCTGTGATGTTATCCAACACTTACGCAGAGCCAAACAATTAGAACTTCTTGTCATCTGCATCAAGTTCACCTCTCTGTTCTTACCACTGTCCTGGGAGCACATATTAGCCTTTCAGAGATAAAAAGACCAGAGACTATAGAGTAAGCACCATGTCTGCTGCCTGACTAAACCCACTGCAAGTCTGTACGGAAAAGAATCCAAGCCAGAAAGTAAACAGTTTGCTGCCTCACATACTTGTCCAGTAACTTCTTAAAGTGAAAGATGACTGCAAAAGTCTTTCCAGCCCTGGAAGACTCTGCAGAAATAATTCTCCAAATAATTAATCTGGCTGTTACGTTGCAGAATTCAACATGCAAGCACAGGATACCCAGGCTTCTCTCTGTGTAACTCCAGTGCACTGCAATCACGTACAAACCAATGTATGAGACAATACCTTACTTTAGGAACAGAAAACAGTGAATTTGAATCCTCCATTAAACCAACACCAAAAAGACATGTGATAGTACTAGAAATGGTAGTACTATCAAGCCCTTTGGACAAAGGGTTAGTGAGCTTCACAGTACTCCAGGCAGCAGCTAACCACTCATGGATTACTCTGCTCTTGCTGACAAGAAAGGATATGGCTCTGGGAAAGACCAACGAAAGATGGCACGCAGTAATATGAGCCTACCTAATTACAAAAGTCAGTGGCTGTATTCAGAGTAATTTATCCCTCCTGTCATCCCTTTACTCCCTCAACGCATAAGCCCTGGGCTCTTCGTCAGCCTTCTCCTACAACCACACATTCCTGATGCTACCCAAAGGCACCACAGCATGCCATCAACTGCAGGAAAGTAAGGGGGTACCCAGATTAACTCCCGTCACCTTCCTTGTTTTTGAATTGGAAAGTTCATTCAAGCAGCAGGTCCCCGCTGCAAGCAGGGGCTAGAGGGAGTAACGAAAGCCAGAGCAAGCAATAAACAGAAGAGGGCTTAGCCACACCACACAGAGCAGTGTATGGCAGATGACAGTCAAACCTAAAAGCTGGTATTATGCTACAAAACCGCACTCACAAAACAACACAGCATCAGTATGTCATCCATGAAGGGACAAAAGGCGTCTTATGACACAGATGTTAATATCCTTTAGACATCATATACTCTAAGGTATGGCTAATTCATACAAAATACTTTAGCAAGCAGGATCAAAGCAATGGGGAAATTTTAAGAGGGCCTTTTTCTTATTTGGTGTTTGCAAAAAGTTATGGTGGACTTATGCTCTGTAGTGCAGAGCACCTGAACGAATCCATTCAGCATCTCCAGAATGCCGATGTTCATAGACATTGCTTTTATCAGGCTGTGCTTGGCCAAGCAAAGCAGAGAATCCCACACAATCCCTGCTCCCTAGCACTCACCATCTACAGGAGACAGGTAAGATGTATTTGCATAGGTAGGTTCATCTCAGAACAGGACAAAGAAAGAGGAAATAAAAACTTCATAAGCCCTGTTTGGAACTCATACTGCATCAAATGCCAGAGTGCTTACTGTTGTGGGAATGGGACCCTTCACATGACAATGTTCTGAGATGCTCTCTCCTGCTTTTCTGAGCCCTGGCACCAGTAATATCACCTCGGCTGGGCAAAAGTCTGATAAGGAGAGGATCATAGAATCATAGAATCATAGAATCATAGAATCATAGAATCACAAGGTTGGAAGAGACCCACCGGATCATCGAATCCAACCATTCCTATCAAACACTAAACCATTCCCCTTAGCACCTCGTCCACCCGTGCCTTAAACACCTCCAGGGAAGGTGACTCAACCACCTCCCTGGCCAGCCCCTGCCAGTGCCCAATGACCCTTTCTGTGAAAAATTTTTTCCTAATGTCCAGCCTGAACCACCCCTGGCGGAGCTTGAGGCCATTCCCTCTTGTCCTGTCCCCTGTCACTTGGGAGAAGAGACCAGCACCCTCCCCTCTACAACCTCCTTTCAGGTAGTTGTAGAGAGCAATGAGGTCTCCCCTCAGCCTCCTCTTCTCAAGGCTAAACAACCCCAGCTCTCTCAGCTGTTCCTTATAAGGCCTGTTCTCCAGCCCCTTCACCAGCTTTGTTGCTCTTCTCTGGACTCGCTCCAGAGCCTCAACATCCTTCTTGTGGTGAGGGGCCCAGAACTGAACACAGGATTCAAGGAGCGGTCTCATCAGTGCCGAGTACAGAGGGAGAATAACCTCCCTGGACCTGCTGGTCACACCGTTTCTGATCCAAGCCAAGATGCCATTGGCCTTCTTGGCCACCTGGGCCACTGCTGGCTCATGTTCAGTCGCTGTCAACCAACACCCCCAGGTCCTTCTCCTCCAGGCAGCTTTCTAGACAGACTTCTCCTAGTCTGTAGCACTGCATAGGGTTGTTGTGCCCCAAGTGCAGGACACAGATGATATTTGATTTGGTCCAGAGTACAGAGTCCTCGTATACATCCCATTTTCAGGATCTATTTATCACAGAATCACAGAATCACACAATGTCCTGGGTTGGAAGATACCCACAAGGATCATCAAGTCCAACTCCTATCCCTGCATAGGAAAACCCCAATACTCACATCGTGTGCCTGACGGCATTGTCCATATGCTTCCTGAATATTGTCAGGCTTTGTGCCATTATTGCTTCCCTGGGGAGCCTGTTCCAGTGCTTCACCATCCTCTCCGTGAAGAAACTTTTCCTAATATCCAACCGAAACTTTACCCTGGCACAACTTCCTGCCATTCCTTCCGATGCTAATTTCCTAATTTCATTTTCTCTTTCTGTATAATAGTAGTGATCAGACAAGAAACACTTAATACCAGGGAACAGAAATGCCCTAGATGGGACAGCCTGAAGGAACCCGTCGGCAAATATGCTTTTTGCCCATAACAACATATTCTACCGCAACCAGCAAGAAAAAGGTTAATGCTATGCCAGATCACGACTGCAATGCTGTGACATCCACACTCTGCTGTCCCTGACTGAAAGGACCAAGGAATTATCCTACAACACTCCTGAAAAGCAGTGCACAATTCAGATTTTTTGCTGTTCTTTTAGGAAGCCCTCAGCAGTTTCTAAAGTTGTACTGTGGTTTCCCTAAATATCTGTGTTCTCAAACAAATGCACTGGCAAGTGGATGCTCCTGATGCATACAGCTGTGAAGCAATCCCTGACACAAGCCTTACAGCAATACTGCTGTCCTTGCTTGCGTTAGACATATACAGACACTGCACTGCCTCAGCTTCTGTATATAGCAGATCCCAAACAACTGAACTTTATGGCTGCCAAGTTCTTTTCTCTACCATCAGTCACATGAAGAACAATCTCTTCTTTTTCTTTTTGCATTATCTGGACTCATAACAGATACAGGCACACTGGCCCTGGAGAAATATTTCCACTTTAACCTTATATCCTCAAAAGAAGGATAAGACTGAAGAGAATGAAGGCCACCTGTGAAGGAGATATTTATCAATTGTATTTCTGAGAAGCCCTAGAAGGGAAGATCATGACTTCCTGAAATCCCACCTTCAGGTAGGTCCAAGTATGCCTAAATCATCTTCCCCAGTTACCTAATCTCTTATGCTCCAATTTCAAAGCTTGTCTAGTTTTTCTTAGTTTCCCGGTCTTCCCAAGAACATTAGCCTGTTTGTTCCAAGAAGAGTCTGTGAATCCTCTCAAATCACTCTGTTCTGAGCATCCAAAACAGTACTCAGGCAGCTTGAAATAGGACGTGAAGGGAAACCCTAAATGAACAGATCCAGTTGCCAGTTTTCCCTCACATAAACAAAATCTCACATAATAAGAGCAGGACTGGCTCAGAACAATGTCTCTTACTGCCCCATCCTATTTCCCAGAACTGTCAAATGCAGACACCTGGAGAACAGTAAAACAAGACGATACTTTCCACCACTGTTTTTCCCTTTTTCAAACTAAGTGATGACAAATGCCTGCTCTATTTGAAGAGAACCTTTAGCCACATTCTCCCGTATTTTTCTAATCTCTGCTCAATCCTAGGATCTTTTTTTTTCTATTTTTTTTCCCAAGGTAACATCCTGCTAGTAATAAACTATTTTAACCCACCCCCCAAAGTATAAAGCAGGTATATTCAAGTCTTGCTCTTACACTTCCAACAGAAGAGCTTTTAAAAGCAGAAATTGCTATTATTTACTAAAGTTATGGCTTTGCAATCCAGGCTATGACACTTGAATCTTGTCCCCCTCAATGTCAAGTCTAACATTATTTGTTTTAGTGATACAACAACCCAGCCCTTCTCTGTACTGATGATACTTTTCAACTTTGTGTCCTAAGCAAAGTTCATCACGTGTTCCTTATTCTTGTCCGATGAGTATCAATAAAAGTTTTAAATAAAAGCAGCCCCAGTACAGAGACTTAAGGGATGATGTGAAGAGACTTACTTCTCCCAGTAATTGCCCCTCACTTGATATTCTTCCACTTCATGAAGCCATGAAATACAGTAGCCTTAGTTAAAATCTTTGTTGTAGTATTTGCAGTTTTATTGGCTTCTGTCTCTAGCACTCCAGAAGAAAAGTTGTTACTGCCTTGTCCAGGACCTGTGGTAAATCTGTCTCATGACACTGCCACCACCCTTGCAGGTATGTTTGTAGCACACCAGGAGATTTCTGCTATCTGGTCTATGCTGGAATCTTTTTAACACCCTGCCACAGTCAGAAAACCCCTACAATCACCAATTCCTGTGCCCTTGTCCCTAGGGAGTGCATTCCGGTTCCTCTTTACCACAGTGAAATGAGACAAATCAGACAAGTATTCTGCAGTCAGTCAGATATTGCATCCAGGATTGCTATGAGCAACTCAGATTAGCTGAGTCAGCCAAGCTCAGCCCCCTTTCTAGTCCATGGATAGGAGGCATTGCAGTGCCTAAAGTAGAAGTGAGCACAGCTTGTGTCCTGACAGCAGACAGGAGAAAGCCAGGTTATCATTGTAACACAGTGCTCTCAAATGCTGAGCTTCCATTACATTTGATCTGTGACAAATACCGATAAATGCAAATGTAAAAAAAGTAAATGTTACACACAGATACCTACGTACTCACCTTGCCATATGTATATTGTTAGCTTGCTTAGCTGGATGCAACCAGGTGAGTAGAAAGGATGAAAGGAGGCCCTGGAATGCCTAATGCTACTACTATCAGTCAGTAACACAGTGGTGCTTCACAAGTGGTAGATGTACCATGTGCATATATAAACTAGTGTCCTGATTTAATTTTACCATGGACAAACTACAGTGAAGAACAATACTTAATTCTCTGTGGCACTGCTAGAGATCTAACACAGACCAGGCTAAACCCCTAAAGAGACACTGCCTTGCAATGAGGTTTTAAAAAGAAGAAAAAAAAAAAAAAAAAAAAAAAGAGAAGCCCTGAACACATTGGTTGGGGTTTAGTGGTTTTGAGGGGACACTGTGGAAGTTTTCTGCTTTGATTTTTTTTGTTTTGCTTTTAAACCACACCAGTCTGATATCCTGAGTTAGAGAGAAATAGGACCCAAGTAACTTGCTCAGTCACAAAAATAGCCTGTATGAAGACTAAGAGTCAGGAATGCCAAATTCCTACACTTCAGAGAAATCTATCCACTTGGAAAGTCTGAGCTATTATGCCTCATGCATTTTTCTGATTTGGACTTTTAATTCCCCCAAGGCTTATCCACCTACATGTTTTGTAGCTCTCTGCATCATTATGTTCTGCATCTATAGTGTCTGGATGGATATCTACTTCCTACACAAGTGTTAGATGGGACCTCATAGTTCAAAGAACAGAAATTTTTAGTAATGGGAAAACAAAGACCGTTTGTCAAAGGATGAAACGTACAACCCAGTTTGGCTTGCTCCAGCCTCCATAAAGTAGCTCGGCTTAAACAAACTTGACTGGTTTATATTTTAAAACATCTAATTGTCATTCAAACTCCTTACAGAACAAGTTTCTTGAGAAGTGTTATGACAATCAACTTAACTAGAAAAAATACCATACATAGCAATATTCACAGCCATAACACGGAGAAACTATGTCAAAAGCTGCTCTGCTATCTTCCCAGAAGAAGGCGGACTCTCCATAACCTCCCTGGACATACTGTTCAAGTGCTCTGTTTTTTCCCTCATGTCCAAGTGGAACTTCCTATGTTCCAGTTTGTGCCCACTGCCTCTCATCTTGTCAATGGGCACCACTGAAAACAGTCTGGCCCCATCCTCCTGACACCTGACCTTTAAATATTTATAAGCATTGATAAGGTCGGCTCTCAGACGTCTCTATTCCAGGCTAAACAGATGCAGGTCTTTCAGCTTTTCTTCATACAAGAGATGCTCCAGTCCCTCCCTCATCTTCGTGTCCCTCTGCAGGACTCTCTCACATAGCTCCTTGTCTGTCTTTAGGTGTGGAGCCCAGAATTGGACACAGGACTGCAGATGGGACCTCACTAGGTTAAGAGCAGAGGTGGAGGAGAACATCTCTTAACATGCTGGCCACACTCTTCTTGACATACCCCAGATACTACTGGCCCTCCTGGCCACAAGGGCATGGGGCTTGCTCATGGTTAGCTTGTTGTCCACAAGTTAAAATGGCCAAAAATATAACACAGGTCTGTTGAAGATAATATTGCTGGACATTGGGAAAAAATTCTTCACAGAAAGGGTCATTGGGCACTGGAACAGGCTGCCCAGGGAGGTGGTTGAGTCACCTTCCCTGGAGGTGTTTAAGGCACGGGTGGACAAGGTGCTAAGGGGCTTCGTTTAGTGTTTGATAGGAATGGTTGGACTCGATGATCCGGTGGGTCTCTTCCAACCTGGTTATTCTATGATTCTATGATTCTAATGACCAGAAAAACTCAAAACACTGCTACAAAAAAACCCCTGATGGCCTAAATCCTCACCTGAGTAAATCACTGTGATGATGAGCTGGCATTACTTATTTTGTCTCTCTTACCCCATTTTCTGAAGACAGTGATTATCACTGCAAACAGAGGCTTTGTGGCTAGTTGTAGCTAATTTACACTCTCCAGTTTCCTTCCCTCCTTAGATTTGGCTTGTCTCCCACAGGAGCAGTAATGATCATTTAGCTTTACAACCCCCTTGGCATCTCCCTCCTAAATTACCACAACTCTCAGACTTTTGAACTCTTCTCCAAAACCAAGTGAAATCCATTTCCTCATTTGAAAGAGAACACTTAATTGATAAACAAGTGGCATGTTGTCCCTGAAGTTCAGCTAGCAATAAAATCAGAAACATGCATATCTCTGTGTAAGGAAAAATCTGTAGTATTCTAATTTACTCCTTATTTTCTGGCTATAGGGATAGGGTTCTACTTTGAAGTTGCCATAGCATCCTCTGTGCATTTTGATGCAAAAAAAGGTTATATGCACCTCCCTTTTTTGACAAGCATATAATACCAGGCTGTAATTTAACTAGATTATATAAAGATACATCAAAAATGGTCAGGAATTACTGAGCCACTCCAAACTGACAAGATGCAAAAATCTGTCAAGGGAAGAAACAAGACTTCTCCCTTTGGTTATGACGTAGTAGGAAAAAGTCAACAGCTGTTGTAAAATGTGTAGGCAAAGCAGTTCAAATGCTTTGGTGTCCTCTATAGACAAACCAAGATCGTTTAATGCAGAATTAGATCTAATGAGGCCCTTTGAGGACAAAGAACAACAAAGGACATTCGGATTTCATATGAAAAACAAGGCCAGAAAAAAACCCTATTTTTAAAAGAAACCCTCAAATCTCATGGTAATAACAGCAGCCAATTCTTGTTTTCCATACCATGCACGAAAACTTTGAAGAGAAGCACATTTATATTAACAAAGGGATATAGCAAAAATACTCCACATTGGTGAGAACCCATTACATACCCTATGCCATAAGTACACAGATAGAACTAAAATAAAGATCCCTTCAACCCATCAGCCTTCATCTGGCAGCAGATAATATCAGGTTCCTATGGAAAGGCTGTAAGAACAGTACAAGGACAAAAGGACACAATCACTGACCTCCAGATGTTCTGGCAATCTTCCAGTTACGGACTTCTAGACTTAAAGACTGCTTTTGTCAACATTTTGCTGGAACTTTCCTCCATTAGTTGCTCATTTGATCCACCTACTATTCTGCCATCCGATATGTCTCACTGCATACATATTTACCCACCTTCTAAGGCCAGTTTACGTGATAGCAATTTTATACTAATTCCTTTTGAAAAGCACCTAGTCTTAGTGAATTTTATTTTTTTTTACTAAATAATGAAGCTTCTTTCCTATGGACTTGCCTCCTTAAACCACTTATTTTATTCTCAATCACACACTTAATAATAGAGTCTCAGGCAGGCCTACTGATTCTGAAGTATTTGAAAAAGCTCCAAATGTGAGCACTTTTAACAAGGGGGGTTTTGTAACACTTTTTTGTTTATCAACTAACTTTGTTCAGTTGTCTTAACAGCTTTTACATGAATTTTCCATTTTCCCTTGCCTCTATTTGCAAGAATAAACTTGGTTTTCCCCTTACTTGCTCTTTTTATTCCCACCAGCTTTTTGTGGTTTCCTTTTTTAAAGAAGTTACGCGACAATCATGAATTATCAACATGTCCTAAGCTTCCAAGAAGACAGCATTAAGCAAGTCCCATACAACATAAGTATTTTACCTCATCAGCTTCTTCTTTTTAACCCTCATCATTTTTTAGCAGCTTCCCTTTTAGAAGCTATGCACACCCATTGGGAACACACACTAGATCTACAGGAGCAGAAATGAGAGCGAAAGCTTCAGGACAAGTTAATATTTACAAAAGAATTGTTACAATTATAGCACCTCTAAAGGTTCCTAGTCTTAGATCCGGTATCTTATTATAATCAGCACAGCTCTAACACAATATAAAGATGTATTCCACCCTAACAGAAGGGCCCCCGACAGTCACAGTGTGAAAAAAGAGGTGATAATAAAGAAATACAACACTGTTTGTTTGTTTGTTTGTTCGTCTGTTTGTTAAATAATGAAATACAAAGCATCTTTAAGACAAGCAGTTTCCTCTTCTCATTTGTTTTGCCCACCTTAACACAGCAGGAAAGGCTAGGGATGGCAAATATTACACATTTAATACTTGTTTTTTGAAACATTTAAAGATATAATTTTTCTTGTCAGAATAGGACCACAGAGTAAAGAAGTATTCCTTGACAGCTACTGTAATAATAGCTGAGTTGGCTAAAGAATCTTAGCTAGAGGAAAGTACATAGGAAATGACAGCAATCTCAAGGGCAGTTTGGCAGCTGGTCTATCGTGTCACACTGCACAGCAGGGAAAGTAGGGGAAAAAAATAACACATCAGTGACGCTGCAAAGAGCAGTTTTATTCCACTCATTATTCCATTCTCTGTGCTTGAGTACACAGCCATTGACTAAGGAGTGAAGATACTATGCTAACTTTAGCTGCCAAGGTAGAACAGGGACTACACATAAGTCATCAACTCCAGGCATCCATGAGCATGATTCACCATGACTACTCATGAATCAAGTTTGGAAGTCCTTTCTTTTAAGAGACGTTAAATTTTCCCTTTCCTGGAGGAACAGCAGATTGCAAATCTACGCACTCACCCTGGAGATCTCTAAATGCTTTTTGCCTTGAATGCACTCTGAGAGGCAGACTGCTGGGGTCCCTTGATTTTATTCTACATTTTGCTTCATATTTTACCACACCCCAGGTAATTAGCAACCTGCCAGCATTCTGCACTCTGTTAGAAGTGCTCCTTTATAGGCCAATTCTGCTAAAGAAAGGTTATACTAAAAACTCCAACTTATGGAAAAAAAAGGCACTTTCCCACCCATGTGAGGTGCAAGACTGAACCTTATTCATACTAAATAATATTTTTTTACTGTTATAATGGTATACATGACAACGCCTCAACTTTTGATTTCCAGTGCAGTCCAGAGCAAGGGACACGCATTTAATTACCTTCAGACAGAGGTGAAGACCAAAGTAACAACCTGTGTTGCGGCCTCTTCACATCTCCTGGCTGAAATACATTCTGAACACACCATGCGTCCTGGCATGCAGGACCAGCTGTAGTGTCTGCTTGTCACTGCCCAACCTCACCTGTCTCCTGTCTGATGCATCCCACACCTGGGAAGCAGTAGCAGCAGTACCAAGCACCAGCGTGAGGGCAAGGGAGCGCTACGGTTTCCTTCCGCCCTACATGTCAACCCAAATAGATACGGATGTTTCACTGGCTCCATGCAGCCCTCTCATACGTCAGTACACTGCAAGAACCAGGCATGTGATGTCTACAAACAAACTGTAAAAATTACAACCCAGTGGTATATTCATGAGCACTCTCATCTATCAGAGCACTGCAAGAACCAGGCATGTGATGTCTACAAACAAAATGAAAAACGTAGAGCCCAGTAGTGTATTCATTCCCTGAGCAGGATTATGAAACAATACACAAAGGAGCAGTGAAGGACAGTCACAGCTTATGTTCACCAAGAACTCTTCATCAAGTTCCTTCTTCATCTAACTACCTGCAAGTGGGCAGGGTCGTGAGGGGTCAGAGCAGTTGCAGTACTGAGATTATTTAGAGTTAACATCATGAAATAGAATTTCAACCTAAATGCACACAAGTCTGCACTTTCCCATACATGATTATTATTTACATCTCAAGACACAACCCCTCCAAGTCCCTGGCAGTACTGACAGCACAATGAAAATGCTGCCTTTTAAAATTTGTTACTGGGGGAAACCACAGTATACTTGACCTAGAAGGTTCAAGATTTCTGGCTTATTAAAATAAAAGAATAACAGTTCTAGAGCACACACAATGTTCTTTCACTTACAGGACCTGAGGAAGAAAAAATTAGCATAAATTTAGAAAATTACATGCCGCGCTTTTTTGTTTTCAATTCAAGGTGATCTTTCTGACTATAAACATTCCCAGATAGCAACACTCCTCTGCTAATCTTGCAAATACAAACTTGATCCAGTCTAGAATGCAAAAATAATTTGCAATGAATAGATTGCCACAACTGTGCAAATCAAAAAAAATAATTACGCAACATTCAAGATATAAAAGACACCGGAAATATTTGCATGGGTGCACTACAATATCATGTCTGTCATTCAATGCTGATGAATACAGCTCAAAAGAAAATTCTACTAGTTCAGCTGCCTTGTACCTGGCTTCAAAGTAACAGGCATCTAATCAGAGACTAATTAAAATTTTTGAGATGAAAACAATTTTTCAGGATTTGTTTTTAAACTACCTAGCATTATGAAACATAAAGATGAGGATTTTTTCTGCCAATTCCCAACTTCCCCCTTTCTCTTAAAAAAATTGCAGACAACGACCAGCTAAAACAATGTAATGAACAAACTGAAAAGATTTTTTTTCCATAATTACAAAACGTAAACTGTTTGCTAGTCAAAATCCTAAGCAAAAATTTAGTTCAGTATTCAACTAACGTTCCAGTTGAAACTATACTACGTGGACATGATGGGTAATGGGGAAGGGTGGAGAATGTTTTGTTCAGTGATAAAACTCTCCAAATTAAATGTAGTTGATCAATCTGAAGTTACTAAAAGTTATTACTCATAGTACACTTCTTAGCAGAGATGCTTTTCTCAAGTGGCACACACACACTAACGTGTAATGGACTACAGTAAGGGTGAAATAGTACTCACAGTGTCATTCTAGGTCCAGTAAGTATCCACCAAGGAGACTCATAGTATTGTTTACTTGATATGATCTAAACATGGAGATAGTTGACCTGACCAGATCTTGATTCAACTATTTAATAAACTCAAACCGGGTAACAAAAATGAAGAAAAATATCTGCTTCAACTTCTAAGTTCCACTTAGCTCCAGAAGTATGGCCATGTTAACAACGCTGCAAAAGAACTCAAATAATTTTTAGTTCATGGCAATTTTTTCTCGTGTTTACACTTTAGACTAAAAAGTAGTTTCAATTTGATTAACACAGTTACAAGAAGGCATTAGGGAGATAAAGGACAAAGGATAAGCAATGAACTTCAGAAAGCTCTCATGAGCCTGAACAGCTGGACAAGAAAAAGGAAGATGTAATTCACAGCAGATTAATGCAATATGATAACATATGGCATGGTGAAGGGGAAAAGGCAGCAGAGAAATAACCCCAACCTTTGTGTTTTAAAATGATGGGCTCTGACCTACCTGCTACTCTGCAGAAATAGGAACTTGAGCTGCCACTTTCACGGGGGGAAAAAAATAGATCTCTATAAGAAATCAATCTCAACAGCTGTCCAATAAGCCTGGGTCAAGTTTGGAATTACCAAGAAATAAAACCGAAATTAATTACACAATGCCACGGAGTAAACTATTTCAAACACTGTGATGTCTCCTCCAAGACAACAGTTTCAGGAAGCATCAACTGCAGCTAATAAAAAGCTAGTTAAAAACATAAGAAGATACATTGAAATTCATTTTTAAGGGTTAGAATTCATAGTGAAGTTTCTTGTTTCTACCGTCAAGTGACTCAGAGGAGACCAGGAAAGTATATGAAAAACCAGTTCCTCAGTAGATTCTGAACAAGGCAGACACAACCATACCAAGAAATTTGATCTGAGTTGAAAACAGAAGCAAGGATGAACAAACAGATGTCTTACTACCCTATTCTTACTGTCCCTTAGATACTTATTTAGTCATTGTTGGACTGAGGATGCTGGATAAAACAAACATTCACCCTATCCAGCCTATCTCTGATCTTACAGTTTTGACCGGATTTGGTCCATGACTGTTCTAGATAAGGAAACAGATAAAGTTAACATTGCATCCAAATAAACAGATATGAAACTTTGCACCGAGCATCTAGAATAGTCTTTGCTTTAAATATATAAATTTTAAAATGGAAAAAGAGAGGAATTTGAACAAAAGAAAACTTTGAAACAAAAAAAGTGTCTGCATGAGTCTTTACTGTGTTACAACTGCAATGGATTTAGATCCACTCTTGGGATTTCCATGCATCAACAAGTAGAGGCAGTTTATTAAGAACTTGTTTGCCATGAGAACCAGAACTCAGAAGGGTTGTGTTTAAACACAAACACTGTTTAGGCAACACAGCCAGCTTTTTTAATGACTTTTTATTTCCTTATTTATTTTTAAAGCTTGCAGTTTCAGATGAGTCTCTCTCCAAAGCATGTCCTAAAGCCAGTCTGTATATAAAGCGCATACATGTCGCAGCCTAAGTTACTAAATATTTAAATACTGTTGCATTTCACAAATGGGTTTCTGGGAAAACCCAAAACATTTGGCCATGGCTTGGTAATACCCAACACATAAAACAGTACAGAAACCTTTTCAGCACACAGCAGAATCTTAAATCAAGAGCATTAGCTGAACTGTAACTGTTCTGCAATGACAGAGCTACATATACATACACAGATTTGCATGTCTCTGTGTGTCTGGTGTATATGTATATGTAAGCATCTTCTGAGGCTGACAGTGCTCAGGGACGGCAACAGCTTTTCTCTGACAGACAAAGAGAACTCAAGAGCCAGGTCCTGATCCTGAGGTTGCTGTTTTTCAGCTGGGGCCAGAAGCCATACGCACACAGCTGCTGTAAGAGCACCACCAGCCCATCCATCCTCTAAGTGCAAACAGTAGAAGAAGACTATTTGGGTCTGTTGTTTACCTCTCCCATTGCTGTTCACCGCCAAACCCCTTGCCAACATTTGTCTGCTCTGAACAGGACCAAAACAGGCTTTTCTTGGTAATTTTCCTTTTTTTTTTTTATTAATAACAACTAGAAAATAAGGTGTGCAATTGGCAACATTTGTCCCAATTAATGTCACATTATATGCATCACTGGCTGGGTATGCAGAAAAGCTTCAGTTCTTCCTTTCTCTTCTACTCATTATTAACAATTACATACAAAGCAAGAGCTGTGATGGGCAGCAGGTACAGCACATTGTTAATATGGCAACCAGTACAAACAATTCTATTTACTTCCAAGCTGGACCCTGCCTTTCAGCATCGTGAAAATGGATTAAAAAAAAAAAAAAATCTATGAATAGCATAACTATCAAAACCTTGATTCGCCACAATTTTGCTCCTCATTTCCTCAGTTAAAGTAATTTTATCTAATGTCCCCTGAATCCTTCAGCACAACTCACCATCCTCTGGGCCACGGGTAGCACTGCACCCTGCTCAGTAACCACTTACAGTTGTGCTGAGTCACTGGTCAACCTGCCCATTCATCCATCATTTTACTGATCAGAAGTTCCCACCAAAATTCATAAGAACTTAATGGCTTTGATACCTCCATTTCTATTTCATACTGGGCTGAATTTGGCCAATAACTTCCAAAGATACTAGAAGCAACAAAGAACAGACCATCTTAACAATCTCACATTATTCAGAACCAAGGCAAAATAGATGTTATGTACATTTCTGGGTTCTGAACTTTTAGACTGAAGTTATAATCTTACAGTCTTCCCTTAGTAAACAAGACTATTTTTATAAAAAAATACCACACTCATTAAATCATGTGTGACAACTTACAGAAAAAGAAAAAAAATACACAAAACAGATAGAAGATTCATTAAGAAGACTCACAGGCACTGGAAATATGATTGACAGCTCTACTCATTAACAATATGCCTAAGTAATTAGCAGATTAGTAGGTATAGATTTAAACAAGAGAATAAGATTCCTTAGAACTATGTAAAAAACGGCCTGTCTTTCATATTCTTAGAAAACATTATCTTAAAGGAGCATTCCAATCGTGGGTAGGCCACTCAATTTATTTTAACTTATCCCATCAATGACTGTTCCACTTAAATGAAACAACTATGCTACAAAAACTCCATCCATATCCAGCTTCTCAGCTAACAAATTCATATTGGTTAAAGGTGACAAGGCTAAGACCTGCAGCCACAGACACAGTGGATTCTCATGTATTGAGATCACTGATGAGATTTGTTTGACCTGTCAATTAGAGTATTTTTGCAGACAAAAGACTTGAGGGAGGGGGCTGGCAGATGGGTAGCTGAAGGTCAAACACAAATAAAAGGGGGGATGTTAGAAGGACTGCAGCAAATGCTTGTCAAAGTTTGAATAATGAATCTGTTCAGGAAAGGAACCCCAAACAACAAAATAAACAAAAAACACCACCACACAACCTATCTCTGGATCATCTTCAAAAAAAAAAAAACAAAACCACACAACAGAGTAACAACACCAGTCAAGCAAGGAAAGTATTTGTTATTATATGGAGAAAATCGACAAACCAAGCATGACATAGAACAGAGTCACAGGGAACACTGTACTTACTTTCAGTGTAAATGTTTCTGCTTACAGCCTTTTCCACACCACTGCCTAAGAGAATAAACATACAGCAGCTACACAACAGTTACTCAGCAGGTCTTTCCTTCTTTACACATGCCAGAACAAGCCAAATCACTACATTGAGATTTTGGAAGCTCCGCTATATCAAACAAAGGAGCAATTCCCATCCCCAAGAAAAAGGCTGGCAGCTTGTTTTCATGCCTGGTTTTCTCGAAACATCTTATCTACATTTTGTTTCCAGGAGATTATCACTAGCTGGACAAACCAAAAAAGGACTGCTGTGGAGAAGACAAAAGTGGCAGTAAGGACCACTTGCTGTACTTCCAGCCACAAGCAGGACCCACCAAGAACTATATGTCAGGGGAATGGCAAACAAAGAAGTCAGAGATTTTCTCAGAGTACACACGGAGATGAGTGAAAGGAGAGAGACCCCTGAAGAAGAACTTCTGTATTTGTATCCCAGCACCCTTGTTCCCAGAATGGAACTCATTTATTTGAGGTAGCGCTACAGGAATACATTCCAATTCACCTACTCTCCAAGTGTGTTCTGGGGCCATACAATTCCATGTCAGGGATCAGTGCTGAATGCAGTTTCAGCATAACTGAAAATGAACTTACATCTCCCCTTTCCTTAAATGTATTTCTGCACCACCACCTACTTAGCCACTTATAATAATAAAAAACTGCTTCCATTTGAAAAGAAACAATTCTGTGGGTTGGTACCTGCATAGAACAGTTCAGCCTGGGACAGATCATGAGATGATGGCATGTGGTTCAATATCAAGAAGGCCTCTGATATTAACTAGAAAAGCATCATGACACATAGTAGGATTATGGGGATCATGCTAAACTTGCCAAAACTGAAGCAAGTGTGCTGTAGATAAAGTGCTATAGGTGGATTTTATCAAATGGACCCAACTAAGAATATATGTTACACGGCACAAGGATCAGAACTTATTCCTAGGATTCATATAACAGTGACATCCTGTGACAACTTGCCACGTGTGTCAGGGCAGACACAGATCTGCCTACAGAGGTCTCACTTGGAGCATCTCCCACCAGCTGCCATATAAAGAGAAATGGTCGTGCAGCCACCAATTAAACACAGAGGGCTGCCCTGACTGCGACTGGGCATGGAGGGAAGACCCAGTCTTCTGCAGATCGCCAGGCTATGGAACAGCCACCAGGTCTGACACACATGCCTGTCACTGCTAAGAAATGGCAGTGCTCTGCAATAGCTGGACTTTAGGAGGGGGGGAGGAAATAAACAAACATTCCTTCATGACTTTGTGCTGTACTGCTGTTGCCTGGGCAGCAGATGACGACAGCACTTCTGGTGAACGCTGACGGCCATCAGGACAGAGGCAACCCTCCCAACCAGCTGAAGACAGCCAAAGCATTGTCTGTCCACAGTACCATGCAAAGCCAAACATATCCAGGAGCCTACCAGGTACATCTGGACCAATCAATTTCCACACTAATGTTCTTCCACTCTTCTGCCATTTCCGTGGTAATGCTTGCATAGCCTTTGAAAATAAAAGCATTACCAGAATCAACTGTCGATTGACAGCTCTACACTGTAAACAAGTGCCAAGGAAACAAAGCCTTAATGATGCTCTGTCATCTAAAAATACTATAAACGATGTCTGTGTTACTGGTGAATAAAAGAAGGCCTTGTTCCTAATGAAGAAGACAGACCAGCAGAGAAAAATTCACTTCCAAGCTCTATAGGACTCAGTGCATAAACCCAGCGTATTCATTCAACTTCACCCAGCTTTGCTCCCTCCCAGTGCCACAGAGGGAACCAGCTGACACTTCTGCTGCACCACAAGGGATCCTGCGTCTAACACACAAACAAGAATTCAGGCATCAGTACTTGGAAAAGCTCATCATAATCTGCAGAAAGGCAGTGTTGAAGCATAAAACATTATTAGAAGTGTGTCCTGGATAGCCTGCCAAAAAAAATGCAAACATTATTTCCACTGAGAGAGACAAAACCAAAACTATTCTCCCCTTTACTACTTCTTGGAAATTTTCCTGTACCTAAGAGTTTTCATGTCTGCTCTCTTCCCAAGTGCCACAGTTCTTTTTCCTCCTCCAACTGTGACCCAAAATAAACAGCAAGGTCTGCTCCACTTTTCACACGTTAATGCAGTCTCATGCATTATTCTACAAGACTCAGAACTGCAAAAGACTTAACTAGGCAACTAACCCAGACAAGAAGAGACAGAGCTCACAGCATCATGTTTGCCAACCTGTTAATAGGGTCATGATCTATTTAGCATGAAAAGAGTAACAAAGACATTGCAAGGTGTTAAGAAAAAAAATACATTTGGAAATTACAGCTTAGTTCCTCCAAATCTCTACCCTTTTGTCCTTTATCCTCATGTCAGATTCTGCCCAAAATCCTTTCTGCACCTAGCAATTTGTTTCCAAATATATTTCTCAAGAGAGAGACATATCTACATTTTAAAAAACAAATGTCGTATAATGACTGGGTTGTGTCATGTCCCCCACATACCCCAGATCTATCACACTGTTATTCCCATTACAGGCCACATTAGGAACATGTAAATACATAGGAAAACGAAAATTGTAAGACACCAGCTTATTTTGTTTTCAAAATAACTAAGGAAATGCTGCAATTCTTAAGTATGGTAACATTTTAGCTGAAAAAGCAACATACTGTCAACCTGACAAATGGCAAAAAGCTGTTTCCCGCATTTTGTATATGTCAGCTTTTCAATAGTTTGTCAATATGATTTAGTCAAACAAAAGGCCCTGTGCAAACTACATCCTCTCAGCCTCGTCCATTTGATTCACGCAGAAAAAATCTGATTCTGAAATGTCACAATTAAAAACAAATATTAAGAGTTATATCTTCACTTCATAAGCAATGCCTATTTAATGCAAATAGAAACTGGAATATATTTCAAAGTAAAAATGTAAGGGAGATGAAAATCCATTTCTACGTTTCCTATACTTTCAGCACAGTATGTGAGAGACCTTTGTGACAGAGCACAAACTGATAGCGCACATCCTTGTTTTGTTCATATACACCGCTATTATCCTGGAAATTCAGTAGCTTTCAAATACGAACCAAGCAGACTTCAAATGAGAGGAAGTCATTGCAAAAAGAGGACTAAAACAAGAATTCCCCTCACACAGGCATCCATAGAATTTTATATTGCCCTATATCAGGCCAAATTTTTTTTTCTGGTGGTGCGGGGGTCAGTGTTCCAAAAGATGACACATTCTTAAACAATTCACTTGGACAAAATCATAAGATCCTATTTCAACTATTTCCCACTAAAAATGTCAAAAAAGAGATATTCCAGTAAAACACATTTATTTAATCAAATCGGTACTTTCCATTATTATTAATTTTTTTTAGCAGCTCCTATGATTAAGAAAGTAAAAAATTAGCAGTTTAGGGATCTCACACTTTCTGATCACCTCATTACCATGGTAAATTACTGCCTCATTCAGCTTATCAAAGACCATCTCAAACAAAAAAGCACAGTATGTTTATCATTTTATAACACACCTGAGCTGTCAATGCAAAACGGCATCTGGGAAGGAACATCAATAATATTCCAGTTCCCTGTATTTGAAGGCTAATTTATCAGTTCTTACTAGCTCTTGGGTTAAGAGGCACATCAGCACCACTGCCAACTCACAGTGGTGGGATTAGGAGCTAAGTTTTATTGGTATCCACTTGCCAAAGCACCCACTCAGAGTACAGTCTTGATCCCGGTCACCACAGCATATCCTGGAAAGCTGGCATCTTCCAAATGCACTTTTTGCTACCTCTCTCTTTTTCCCACCTCAGCCCCAAGGATCCTTATTAATTTGCCCTGTGCAATTCATAGAATCATAGAACGGTTTGGGTTGAAAGGGACCTTAAAGATCATCCAGTTCCAACTCCTATGTCATAGGCAAGGACACTTTCCACTGGATCAGGTTGCTCAAAGCCTCATCCAACCTGGCCTTGAACACCTCCAGGGATGGGCCAGACACAGCTTCTCTGGACAACCTGTGCCAGTGCCTCAGCGACCTCACAGCAAAGAATTTCTACGTAATATTTAATCTAAATCTCCCCTCTTTCAGCATAAAACCATTACCCCTTGTCCTGTCACTGCATTTCCTGATAAAGAGCCCCTCCTCAGCCTTTTTGTAGGGCACTTTTAAATAGTTGAAGGCTACTATAAGGTCTCCCCAGAGCTTTCTCTTCTCTAGGTTAAACAACCCAAACTCAGGCTATCCTTGTATGGGAGGTGCTCCAGACGTGTGATCATCTTCATGGCCCCATAAGTGTTTTGTACCACATCAATTTAGAATTAACCTCCTACAGTAAACAAGCTTACAATTTCTCTTCACTGAATAGGTTTCTATTATCTCAAACAAGCTGTTCCAATTCCACAGTGTTCACTTATCCTTACGTTTCCTTCTCTTCCTAATAAGAATACACAGAAAAATTCTTTTCATTGGAGAAACACAACACATTTCATGAAGAAAAAGGGAAAAAAGAAAAAGAGTAAAGAAAAAATCAGAAATAGACATGGTGCTTAAGAGCAAAAAATCGAGGATCTTCAGGATGGAAATAATTTACCATTAGCTCAGGAAGCAGCAGACCAACAAAGTTCTTGAAGTGTCAGGTTTTCATCCTTAAAAGCAGATTCCATTTCACAATGCTGGCAAAACTATTCTTTAATAAATGTTTTCATATGACACTGTATCTTTTGGAAAACTTCTAGGGGAAGCGCAATTTTAAACCACCTTTCCCCAACTTGTGGCACTCAGAAGAAATATGAAATTCAGACCCAACTCATATGAACCCTCTTCAGAGCAGTGATTTCTGGACCTTAAAAATCATGGCATCCAAACCATCATGTCATTCCTCAAAAGGGAATATTTTGCTGAATTAATTATGATTCTGTATTTTCAAAGTTTCACTTGGGGGGAAGCAGGGGTCAAACCATGATAGTATTTTCTCACTACAAATGTTTTGTCAGAAAGAAAGAATCCCCAAGCCTGTATTCTAGCAAACAATGTTTCAAAAACCTCCAAATCAAAGAAAACCTCCAGAAATTTGTAATCCAAATTAAAGGATCACTTTGAAGCATATTACCAAGCTGAATTTATAATGTAATTTGAGTATTTTTTTTAATCCTTGTTGCAGAATAAATGCTTCAGAAGGCATAATGAAGACCTAGCATTTTCAAGTTCTCATCCCAATGAAAACTAACAAAGACATTCTGGTTAAGCACAATACAAACCAACTAAGGAACTATTTATATCATCATATCCCCATATCTTCTTTTCCTTACTGACCCTGTATGATCATACCACATTTCAGGTAAGTTTTGATATGTTAGTCCCCACTGGAAGAATTACTTAGAAAAACCCTGATCTTCATACCTGGGGGACTGAAGTTTCTGACCTCAAGCAATGGACTGTTTCTCCAGGCAATGTGCCAAAAGTGTCATTAGCACTTGTGTAAGATTCCAGTTTCCCATTTTATCTACATCAGAGCTGTCTTCATGTTACTTTTCATAGATTGCCAGGACACATCTCTAACCCACTGATTTTCCAAAGCTTCTGAATAGTTCATACTTCTCAATAGCAAGAAACACACTTTGATATTGACAAGCTGGCAGGGAAAGGACGTATATTACAGACGCCCACCTTGGTTTTGAGGTCAGGCTCAAGAGCGAAATATTAAGTCCCTACCCTGTTGCAGAATGAGATGTGTTGGCCAAAAGGCATCAGTGCACTGCTCTACGCACTTTCAAGCAGTATCATTTGCACTCAAGGATCAACACTGCCCACGCTTCATCACCTCTGCCTGCACGCTCCATAAACCCTTTGCATTTTGCCTGTCACAGATTACCTGTGGTGTTTTACACAGCATGCTACAGCATGCCCTTCAGATTCAGGCAGTTTGTCTCTTCTTGTCCTCCCTGACAAGATAGGTTCAGCCTTATCCACTAAAATGAGAAACCTAGGCTATAGTAGTGCTACAAAAACAAAGCACAGGAAAAACAAGGCTTCCACCTCCTTGTCTCAGTCTGAACCACAGGCTATCGAGACATGTAAGACTTCAAGCTTTAGAAGTGCTCTTTTGAATGAGGGATGCCTAGAAGTGGTTCAGGTTTGAATTTAAATCTCTGTCTAAGGCTACATATACTCTATCATTTATTTCTGAAGTTGCAGTGCAGTTCTGAAGCAAATGTCCCAGTTTTCCCAGTCTACCATGAGCTAGTTTGATTTGTAGAGCAGTTTTGGCGCACCTGAGTTACATCACATATAGAGAAAACTAAAGTAGAAGCTCATATCCAGGTGCATACCAAAGGCATTACAACTACTAATTTGATCAAAGCAGTGACTGGGTATTTGGATGGCTTCAAGACATAGTAATGATAGAGATGTTAAGTCCAGACCACCAGAAAAAAAAAATCTAGCAAAGAGTAAACCTCAAAGGGCCCCAGCATCAACTTTTAACCTTCTGATACTCTCTTCCAAAAAGACAAATGACATCCATAGCAAAAATAATTCTTTCAGAGCATTACATCAATAAGGTATCAGATTAGCTCATCCAGTTTCTTACCAGACACATTCATATACCAAGTACTCTAGCTCAGTTCTAATGACACCAAAATTAACCCAGAACCCCAGTAAAGGTCACAACACTTACCAGACCATTGCAAGTGCTGATGGCTGCTGTCCCACTGCCGGAGCCTGGCTGCGACACTGTACCAATGAAGTGGCAAGGAATTCCTGAACCTGTTGAAATCTTCGCGCTGGTGTGGTTGCCATGCCTCCTCTCAACTATGTAGTTATGGGAAAGAAATCCAGTGTGGACAGTCAAGTTGAAAAACAGATGATTTTCCTCATGGTTAATTTTGTAATATACCACACTTTCCTTTTTGCTGAGGTCTCTCTTCTTCCGTGTGTCTGAGGTGTGATGGCGTAAATTAAAAGAAAGAAAATGCCCGCTTGCATCTACTCTTGCTGGATCGACCACGTGGTATTCTGGCAATGTCTTGATAAATTGCTCTGAGATAAAGGGGAGGGGGAGAAAGATGCAAAACTAGGGTGAGTGCTAATCTGTTCAGATCTCGTATGATTTAAAGGGAAAAAGAAAAGTGAGAGCTATTCAGCACACCAACTAACCAGCACAAAGGCAGGCATTGCACAGACTACCTTGCAATACAATCATAGTTTGGGCTTTCTCCTGCCCCATTATAACACTAAATTTAAAAGGTAAACTTTCTTCTTTTCAAATATTTTGTCACTGTTCACATAAAGGATTGACAGTTCATATAAAGGATTGTGAACAGAGAAGGCCTTATGGGAGATGGGATGGTTGGAGGACATGATCATGAGATGATAAAATTCTCAGTTCTAGGAGATGTAAGGAGGGTCAGTAAAACAGACACCTTGGACTTCTGGAGGGCAGACTTTAGACTGTTCAAAAGGATGGTTGATAAAGTTCCATGGGAGACAGTCCTTAAGGACAAGGGAGCCCAAAAGGGCTGAATGCTCTTTAAGAAAGAAATCCTGTCGGCACAAGAGTAGGCCATCCCTGTGTGCCGGAAAATGAGCTGTCGGGAAAGAAAACCAGCTTAGCTGAGCAGAGAGATCTTGACGTATCTCAGAAAAAAAGAGGAAAGTCTATGAGCTCTGGCAGAAGGGTCAGGTACCTCGGGAGGACTACCAGGATAAAGTGAGATCATGTGGGGAGAAAATCACAAGAGCTAAGCCCAACTAGAACTTAGACTGGCCAATTCCGTGGAAGGTAATAAAAAAATCTTTCTACAAATATATCAACAATAGAAGAATGGCCAAGGAGAATCTCCATCTTTTACTGGACAAAGGATCAGGATAAGACTGAGGTACTTAATGCCTTCTTACCCTCAGTTTTTAATAGTAAGGTGAGACGTTCTCTGGGACTCAGCCTCCTGAGCCAGAAGACAGGGAGGGAGAGCAGAACAAAGCTCCAGTGATCCAAGAGGAAATGGTTAGAGACCTGCTCAGTCAATTAGACATTCACAAGTCTATGGAGACAGACTGGATCCACCCAAGGGTATTACAGGAGCTAGTGGAGGTGCTCATCAAACCCCTTTCCATAACCTTCCAGCAGTCTTGGCTTAATAGGGAAGTTTCACTTGACTGGAGGCTAGTAAATGTTACACCCCTTTACAAGAAGGGTTGGTGGGAGGATCCAAAGAACTACAGGCCTGTCAGTCTGATCTCAGTGCTGGGAAAGGTGTTGGAACAGGTCATCGTGAGTGCTATCACACAGCACATTTGCAAGAGAACTGGGTGATCAGCCACAGTCAGCATGGGTTTATGAAAGGCAGTTCCTGTCAAACTAACCTGATTGCCTTTTATGAGAAGGTACCTGCTTAATGGATGAAGGAAAGGCTGTGGATGTTGTGTACTTGAACTTCAGCAAAGCCTTTGACACAGTTTCTCACAGCATTCTGCTTGAGAACTGTCTACCACTGGCCTGAACAGGCACACCTTCTGCTGGGTTTAAAACTAGCTGGATGGCTGAGCCCAAAGGGTGGTGATAAATTCAGTTAAATCCAGCTGGAGGCTGGTCACAAACAGTGTCCCCAGGGCTCTGCGCTGGGTCCAGTTCTGTTCAGTATCTTTATCAATGTCCTAGGTGAAGGGATTAAATGTACCCTTATTAAGTTTGCAGACGACACTAAACTGGGAGGAAATGTCAATCTGCTTGAGGATAGAGAGGCTCTGCAAAGGGATCTGAACAGGCTGGGTTGATGGTCTGAGGCCAATGGCAAGAGGTTCTACAAGGCCAAATGCCGGGTGCTGCACTTGGGGCACAACAACCCTGTGCAGCTACAGACTAAAAGTCTGCCTGGAGGAGAGGGACCTGGGGGTGTTGGTTGACAGCGACTGAACATGAGCCAGCAGTGGCCCAGGTGGCCAAGAAGGCCAATGGCATCTTGGCTTGGATCAGAAACGGCGTGACCAGCAGGTCCAGGGAGGTTATTCTCCCTCTGTACTCGGCACTGGTGAGACCGCTCCTCGAATCCTGTGTTCAGTTCTGGGCCCCTCACCACAAGAAGGATGTTGAGGCTCTGGAGTGAGTCCAGAGAAGAGCAACGAAGCTGGTGAAGGGGCTGGAGAACAAGAGGAGCGACTGAGGGAATTGAGGTTGTTTAGCCTGGAGAAGAGGAGGCTGAGGGGAGGTCTTATCACTCTATACAACTACCTGAAAGGAGGTTGTAGAGAGATATGTGTTAGTCTCTTTGCCCAAGTGATAGATGATAAGACGAGAGGGAATGGCCTCAAGCTGTACCAGGGGAGGCTCAGACTGGACATTAGGAAAAACTTCTTCATGGAAAGGGTTATCAAGGACTGGAAGAGGCTGCCCAGGGAGGTGGTTGAGTCGCCAACCCTTGGAGATGTTTAAAAGATGGGAAGATCAACTGCTTTGGGATATGATTTAGTAGTGGACAGGTACAGCTGGCCTTGATGATCTCAAAGGTCTTTTCCAACCTTACTGATTCTATGATTCTATGAAAATTCTATGACTGTCACACATACAACTCTTCCCAGTACAACATGAGCTGGCAACCCTTTTTGACCGAGGTCCCCAGCACTGGTGATGCGCTGATCAAGGAGATTATCCTCACACATCCATAAACCTGACCACCTCAAGTAGGACACAGAGCCTGATGAATGCACATGAGTGAAAACAACACTACTAACTGGCTTGATAAGCTGTAGCAATAGCACCTTGGTAGCATCAGCTTTAGCAGATGGTGCAGCAGAGGAGGGAATTTAAATGAAAGGTTCAAAAGGGGATGAAATAACTGTGCCTTTTTGTATCAGGGGTTCGAACCAGGGTAAGATTGGACAGCTTGTCACTTGTCAGGACCTAGCAGGGGAACAAAGCATTACTGGCATTCTTGTCTCCTGCTATGATAGCAAACAAAGAACATCGATTCCGACTCTTTTTTTTTTTAAATGAGTGTAAAACTCAAAAGCCCCGAGCAAATACCATAAATACACATAAAACACCACCCCTAAGAACTTATACCCTAAAGGCCAGATCTTCCACTGGCGTACTCGCCTTCCTGCCAAGCAATCAGTCTGAACACATTTCATTGGAAAGAAATTGTGAGCACATATGTCATTCCAATTCTTCATTCCCCAGGACTGTTCTTCATTCCTAAATGTTCTTCACTCCTATAGCCACTTATATATGAAGCAATTACACCTCATTCATTGATTAAGTTTGTTAACGAAGCAATCGGCCTGCTCCAGGTACTTCCAGAGCAATTTACTCCTCTCTAGTACTGGTAAGACAATTCTGAAGACACTTATTTCTCTGCCTGCACCTTCAAAGCCACACAACATAAATCATGCCTAGACAGATAGCTGTCTGGATTCATCACCTTCGGGAAGGAACATATTTTCTTCATCCTCGTTAGCTGCAATATGAGATATGGCTGATCATGTTTCCTCAGGCCATGGACCCCCGAGACACGTGCACAGGAACACTCTCCATTGAAAAAAAAAAAAAAAAAAAACAAAACATACAAAAAAACCCCACTTATCAGCGCATACACAAAATTGCATGAGAAATCTGGCCTTCTCTCAGCAGCATCCGTATTTCAGAAGTTTATTCTCACACAAAACATACTTCCGTGTACACAAGCCTTTCCACCAGCCTACAATGACTTTGTGCCTTTGCATGATGCAGATGCAGCTAAACAGGTCCCTCTTCTTCACATTCCAGAGTGAAGCAAAAAACAGACAGGGAGAAGAGAGGGTAAACACCCAAAAATATGGCTTACATGCTGAATTTGAATTACAAGACTTCTGGGAACTTCCACATCCCATGCTGTCCTAGCAAAGACAGGCTAACAGAATGCTGCAAGACCAGGCCCCCATTTCTATGGTTTCCAGCACAACTCATGAAATAATCAAATTAAATGCCTGAAGGAAAACCTACTCATTGGCTGCCACTGTGCAATTTGCCTCTGCTCATTGTCTTGAGCTTAATTTGTTGTGGCTTAACTGTTAAGCTCCATGTGTGATCAAACATTTGCTGTTTTGGACTTCAAGGAAGTTTTTTATTTCATCACTACAACATATTAGTGTGTAGAGGTTAAGGCAAATTATACATCATCATCGGTAAAAGGGAAAATGATGCCTAAGCATCTGGTGGCAACAGGATTATCAAAGCAGAGAACTCTAACTTCTTCCACCCACTCCTTAAATACTTATTTCTGCACGGTTGTCACTGGAGAGCAGAATTATGCTGCAATAATAATAATATACTGTAATGTAACCACAGAAACAAATTATTAAAAACTTTTCAAAAGACATGAGGGAATAAGATTACAAACCAAAGTTGAACGAGATGAGGCTAAAGATATTTCTGAAAGTAATTACAACCAGTTTCATCTAAGCCTTTGGGTAGAGGTAAGCAAAAGCAGTCCTACAATAACAGAACGATCTACTGAGTTTCACGTTAAGCCTAGCATACTGCTTGACTTTTCTAGGTAGACAAGAGTCTAAAACAAAGACAGGAGGAAAAATTTTCATAATTGCCTTTCTGCCCTTCTGAGAAAGAACTGCACTCAACTAGAAGGCAGAGGCAACAGAGCAACTTAAAACACGCAACCCAGACTGCGTAAGAGTTGTATTTTTCAACAGCAATTGCCTCAATTTTCATGAAGTAATAATTAATTCATCTTACAGCACCACGAGTTCCCATAAAACTTAGTGACAGCAAACATTAAATGGAGGGAATCTTTCCCAATGCCACTGACACACCTCGGGGCTGGCACATCCTCCTTAGCCACCTCCACTACAGGGAAGACCTGCCTGCCATGTTGCACTGCTCAGTATTTATAGGCTAGAAAGGGAAGACTTCCCTAGGCAGCTTGTCTAGCTCCAGAGAATGCTGTCTTTCCACACCTGCAGCCTGAGGAGGCCAGCTTGCATCAGTGAGGCAAGCAAGACCAAAAACGTCACACCAAGCAGGACACATTCAAGTCAGTACTCTGGCTTGCAATCATGGTGTTTACACAGGCCATCCTGGGGACACAGGACAGGCAAGGTTCAGTCCCTTCAGGCTTGTTTGATGACTCTAATACTTGTTTTAAGTTGTTGGAGAAACCTTCCCTGCAGACCCTTCTGATCCTGCATCACTGAAAACATCTGAAAATACTCAAAAGCATTGCTGTCTGTTGCTCCTTTGTAGATTCAAATTCACCACACATGGCAGAAAACTGCCTGTATTAAGAACGGATGTACATAAAGTGAATCAACTAGCATAAAAGAGAAAAATATATACAGTCTGCCACACATGACAGGAAATACACAATTTCTTTGAGACAGATAACATGTTTTCTGACAAAACTCCTTTAAGATGTGACACATTGCTTCACCTCTGTCTTTGTAGTTCACCTACATCTGCCCCTCAGATGCCCTGGCTTCTTTTCAAATCATTCCTTGGGTTAGCAAACAGCATTGCTCATCCCTGGAGGAAGCATCATCCTGAGCCAAATAAAGGCTCTGTAGCCAGGAAAGACTCTGAGCTGCAAAGCCCTGCAGCAAGGAACAGGCCTTCAACATTCAGCAACAGCATCCTTAACTGTTCCATCCATCACGCTCATGGTGGATGTGAAGGGAGCACACTTAGTATCACTTCAGCTATGTGAGATACAAATTTTAGTTCTTCGCCCTTAGCACTGCATTAAATCCTCCTCTGCAAAAAATCAGCCAAATTTTGAACTGTTCCTTTACGCAAAGCAATCCCCTGGAAAAGTCTATACTTCTCATCCCTAGAAGTTAAATTAATTCTTCTGTCATTTCCAAATGCCTGACAAACTACACAGGTACTATATGCTAACATAGCCATCCCTGTTCTGTCCCACGTAGTCACAGAAGTGCACTGATCAGAGAATCATAAAATGGTTTGAAAGGGATCTTAGAGATCATTCAGTTCCAACCCCCTTGTCATAGGCAAGGACACTTTCCACTGGATCAGGTTGCTCAAAGCCTCATCCAGCTTGGCCTTCAACATGTCCAGGGATAGGACATCCACAACTTCTCTGGGCAACCTGTTCCACCATCTAACCATCCTCATAGTAAAAAATTCTCCCCAGTACCTAAGCTAAATCTCTCCTCTGTCATCATAAAACCATCTACCCTTCTGCGTTACCGCCACATACCCTGATTGTTTGCGTTCACTTTGATGAATCCAGCAGGAACTAATTTCAGGATAACTGTTCACTTTTTAGGCAGATTACTTAGCCGCTTCTCCTTTCCATGACCTCTGAGGATCACAGAAGGAAGGTTTTCACCTCTGTGTTCAAGCTCTCCCACTGACAGCATCACAGCTGTTGATTTTATCAGGAAGCAAAATTTCCTCCTACACTCTTGGGTCTTCTACCATCAGGCAGAGTCTTCCCGCTACTCATAACTTTTCTCTTGTGGAAGGTGCTTCTCTGATTTTTCCTTTTAACAGCCAACAGGATAAAATTCCTGAGTTACACTCCTCCAGCGAACCATGCAGCTGACACCATCTTGGGGAATGAACTTAATGAACTCGAGGGAGCAGCCTCAGGAGACTTCCCTGGCAGATGAAGCCTCGCTTTGCTGTCCTCGCTGAATCCAAATAACTCAGAGTGGGGTTTATATCCTGATAACATAAATCTTTCTGCAGTTCATGCTGCTGTAGTACAGAAGTTTAAAATCACAGAATCACAGAATCCCTAGGTTGGAGAAGATCTTCTAGAGTATCAAGCCAAACATACCTGTCCACTACAAAATGATATCTCTAAGGACTTTATGTACCATTTCTTAAGTATCTCCTGGGATGGTGAGTCAACCACTTTTCCTGGCAGCTGTTCCAGTGCCTGATAGCTCTTTTGATGAAGAATTTTTTCCTAATGTTCGATCTGAGCCTGCCCTGGTGCAACTTGAGGCCATTCCCTCTCCTACTATGACTTGGGCAAAGAGACCAGCACTCACCTCACTGCTACCTCCTTTCAGGTAGTTGTAGAGAGCAATGAGGTCTCCCCTCAGCCTCCTCCAGGCTAAACAACCCCAGCTCCCTCAGCCGCTCCTCGTAAGACTTGTAAAATGAAGAAAAAAAAAATCAGGACTGTAAACTTTTCCAGCCGCGCGGTGCGAAATGAAATCGGTGCCTATGGAGTCGCCCGTTAAGGAGGAAGAACGAGCAGAAAGCGAGATGTACAAGCGCCCTCAGTCCCTCGGCGCAGCCCCCGGTGCCGGGACGCCCCGCGGTGGGAGCGCAGGGGCGCTCTCCCGGGGTGAAGGCTCCGCACCCCAGCCCGCCCCGCACAGACCTTGCCTCCCATCGGGGAAAAGGGACCCTGCGGCCCGGGAGGGCGCGGGGAGCAGCAGGACGAGGATCCAGAAGCAGCCGCGCTCCGCCCGGCGCGGCGGGACGCGCGGCATCGGGTGCGGGCGGAGCGGAGCGGAGCCTCCGCCGAGACGCGGCCTCCCGGTGTCCGGTTCCTGCCGGCGGAGGAATGGGGAAGGAGCCGCTCCCGCCCCGGGGTAACGCGGCGGGGAGGGAGGAGAGGGGGCCCCTGCCCTGCCCGCCGCCGCCGAAAAGCGCTGGGGGGGGCGGGTTTCGGCGCTCTCCGCCCGTTCCCACGCGGCGGTGCGGGGCGAGGGCGCGGAGAGGCTGGAGCGAGACTGCGGGGGGAACCGGGGTTGTGTAGCCTAGAAAAAAGGAGGCTGAGAGGAGACCTTCTCGCTCTCTGCGGCTCCCCGAAAGGAGGTCGTAGTGAGATGGGTGCTGGTTTCTTCTCCCAAGTTGCAAGCGATGGGGCGAGAGGAAATGGACTCAAGATGCACCAGGGCAGGTTTGGGTTGGTTGTAACCAAGCGAGCGGCTGAGAGAGCTGGGGTCGTTCAGCCTGGAGGAGAGGAGGCTGAGGGGTGACCTCATTGCTCTCTACAACTACCTGAAAGGAGGTTGTGGAGAGGAGGGTGCTGGCCTCTTCTCCCAAGTGACAGGGGACAGGACAAGAGGGAATGGCCTCAAGCTCCGCCAGGGGAGGTTTAGGCTGGACATCAGGAGAAACTTTTTCACGGAAAGGGTCATTGGGCACTGGCAGAGGCTGCCCAGGGAGGTGGTTGAGTCACCTTCCCTGGAGGTGTTTAAAAGACCGGTGGATGAGGTGCTGAGAGACATGGTTTAGTGATTGATGGGAATGGTTGGACTCGATGATCCAGTGGGTCTTTTCCAACCTAGTGATTCTGTGATTCTGTGGAGGTCCTGCACCTGGGTCAGGGCAATGCTCAGTATCAACATGCACTGAAAAATGAAGAGATTAAGAGCAGCCCTGTGGAGAAGGTCCTGGTGGATGAGAAGCTGAACATGAGCTGGTGATGCACACTCACAGCCCAGAAGGCCAACCGTATCCCAGGCCACATCAAAAGAAGCGTGGCCAGCAGGTCAAGGGAGGTGATTCTGCCCTGCTGCTCCACTCTGATGGGACCCCACCTGGAGTACTGTGTCCAGGTCTGGAGCTCAGCACAGGAAAGACATTGACCTGTTGCGGCAGGTCCAGAGCAGGTCCACTGAAATGATCAATGTCCTGCAACACCTTCCCTGTGAAAAGAGGTTGAGAGAGCTGGGGTTGTTCCATTTGGGTAAGAAAAGACTCTGAGGAGACCTTACTGCAACCTTCCAATAGTTAAAGGTGGCTTATAAGAAAGATAGGAAAAAACTTTTTAGGAGTGCCTGTAGTGATAGGACAAGGGGTAACGGTTTTAAACTAAAAGAGAAGTTCAGACTAGATATTTGGAAGAATTTTTTTTCACTGAGGGTGATGAAACACTGGAATAGGTTGCCCAGACAGGTGGTAGATGACACATCTCTGGAAACATTCAAAGTCAGGTTGGATCAGGCTCCAAGCAACCTGATCTGGTTGAAGATGTCCCTGCTTACTGCAGGAGTGTTGGATTAGTTGACCTTCTTGGTCTTTTCCAATCCAAACGATTCTAGGATATCAGGAAAAATTTCTTTCCTGAAAGAGTGGCGAAACATTGGAACAGGCTGCCCAGGGAAATTGTGGAGTCTCCATCCCTCAAGGCATTCAGAAAACGTGTAGATGGGGCACTTTAGGACATAGTGTAGTAGGCACAGTGGTGGTGTGTGGATGGTTGAACTGGATGATCTTGGAGGTCTTTTCCAACCTTAACAATTCTATGATTCTATGATTCTATGATGGTGGGGCCTCACCCACAGCCTCAGGCCTCTCAAGTCCCAGCTTCCAGATTATCTTCCCTGGATGATGAGGTCCCTCTTGTGTTTTATAGTGTGCTGCTGCGTTGGAGCCACTTACCTTCCTAGGGAAAGTTTCTCATCACCTTGGCGCTGATATTTTTAAAGTGTGTGCAATGTCCTCTCCACCAAGGATCCCTCGCACAGCCTTTTCCAAGTTCGCCGCCCAACTGTGGTTCCCCAGGTGCCACAGGGGGTTCCTGGGTGCTGCTGCGATGTGTCCTGTCCTTGGGACCAGGACTGAGTTCCTTGTCTATCCTAATAGCCCTCTGCTTAAAATCGACTCTACCAGGTGTTTCTTGGTAGAGCTTCTACGTGGCTGTTCTGTAGTGACCTGTGCTTAATTACACTTAGTCCTTTGCTCAGATTTTGCTGAAGGCAAAGGGCTGATGCATTTCAGCTGCCTGAACTGTAAGAACTGTGAACCTCAAACTCCAGAGTGTGAAAATGAAAGAAAGAGTTAAAACGCCAAAAATTTCTAAATCAGATAGAAATGTGGCTTCTCCTCAGCTTGAGACATGATAACTCCGAGAACTAAATGGATTTATAGAAGAGTGATATTTGATTTATGAGTCATAATGTGCTCTCTTCTAGCTAATGGAGTGACGTGCAGACTTATGCAAAAAAGAATGAATTTATGTAGTATTTGATATCCAACAACACTTGCCAAGAGAAGTTTTGTTCATTGCCAAGTATTTTTTTAAATATAGCCATCTACATGTTCTTCATATGAAAAACTTCATATGAATAACTTTATGAATAATCTCATCTGTTACAGTGACAAGTTTCCCAGTGTGTTTGCCACTAGGATTCTTATAGTCTAGTCACATAGTAGGCACTTCACTGGTTTGTGACATTAGATATTGTAGCATGCTTAGCTCATTATCAGGACTTCCCTGGAATTAATTTTAAGGCAAGCATGGCATGGAATTGATATAATATCTGTAATACTTAACATTTTAAGAACACTTGACAGTTGTTACACAGAACAAGCTACACGGTTTGCCATGAGTATTTTAAAAGAATTAAACTGAAGAATAAGGAAGCACCTACAGTAAATGAGATAGAAAGGAAAAGGATCATAAAATGGGCAGAACAGGCAAGAGCATTGGAAAGAAGGGGTGAAAGTTCAAGGCATGGGCATATGTTTACGAAGTACAGATTTAACAAACTTCTTGAGGGTGATCAGAAAGAACAGCCCTTTTTTGAGGGACGCTTAACTATTTGTTTTGATTTCCAGTCATCTTTTTGGGCAGGTGTTCACTGCATTTGATGTGAGGCAACCAATATTTCATGCAGGATTCCAGCTTGGTTTCTTCCTCAGCAGGAAAAGTTAATTCCCATTACCTGCAATTCTCTCCAAGCATGAAGGTGTTTTTTTCCTTCTACTCCTTCCTGAGACCACAGAGTTTCTCCTTCTGGATTAACTCTCTCAACCTGTTATTCTGGCTTGTTTTCTTCCCTGTTATCTCTTCTCCAGATGGCATCACATGAGATAAATAAAAACATCAGGAAATTATGGAGAAATAAAAGCTTTAGGAACTCAAGAAGGTTTGTGGGAATGTGGGTGTCCTGTTTTGATATGATCTTTTTTTTTTAATGACCAAATATTGTAGATGTAAATGTCATTGAGATTGGAGAAAGAAAACTGTGGGAATCTGATCTGAAACATCTGTAATTCCCTGGGCTTTGGGCCAGTATGCATATACACAGAAGAAATGATTCACTGGGTGTAGAGTCAGAAAATACCCTGGGGAACAGAAGGATTCCTGCTTAAGGGATGCTGTCACTGAGTCACATACAGTTAAAACAGGAAATGATAACACAAGTAGAAAGCACTGTCCTCCTGTGAGGACATACCAAGGCCAGCTATTTAAGTCAACAGAATTTATGGCACTGTCTTCCCAGTACAGACCTGGTTTAGGACAGCATTTGTGGGCTGTTAAAATAAGATGCCTATATGTTAAACAATTTGCTCACTCAAAAAGAATTGTAAAAATCTAATGGAATTTAATTAGTGGTTTCCTGTTCCAAAAGAGACGTGACCTGAAGTTTTGGAGACTTCTGAAGGTAAGGGCACTCTTTTTTTGATAACACAACCTCAGTTATAAAAAGAGAACCAGTACAATAACATACCACTCATGTTCTTCTGACAGCATAAATATTGCAGTTCAGTAATTGCAGCTACACACAGTACAGTTAAAAAACTGTATAGTTAAAAAAAGGATTTGTGACCAAGGGACACAGTCAAACCTGAATTGACAATCCAGGAACAATCAATATCTGAGTTCTTTTAAGTATACCTCCATGACAGAAGTAAATGAAATGTGCATATAGGAATTTAAATGCTTGTGTAAACATGTACAGAGAGACAGAAAAGCAGAGGTTTTGAGCAGTGAGGAACTGCAACATAAATTACATGATGTGATGTTGAGGATTTGCTACAAAATGAAGCCCAGCTGAAGATAGTCAGGAAATCCTGCTTCACTGAAAGTGAGATTCTGCCGCTGAAAGTTTAAAGCTCTAAAAGGTGTCTAAACCATGCTTTCTTGTCTGCTTCTCCAGTTAGTAGGGGGACAAAATACCTCTGGAGCATAACACATCCCTTTCAGTCACATACAAGGTGAAACACTGCCTGAACCTGACTACCTATTAACTCTACAGGCGGGTTAACCATTTTCTTGGACTAGAAACGTTAAGAGGATGAATCACACCTGATGTGATGGGTGATGTTAAAGGTACCGAGTGTTACAAGAGGGGTGAACTGAAAAGAGTGACTCTGAATCCCAGAGACTCTGTGGAGTTTCGTAGGTAATTATTGTGCAAACATTGATTTTTTTTCTGAGACAGATTTAGCTCAAAGTTTGTGAGTGCTTTGGGTTTTTTATCTTATTTCATCTTTCTCATTTAGAGATGCAGCCTCTTAACACAGCTAACTGTTGGAAGTTGAGTCTGAGATGCTGGTGGATCTCAACTTCCATTTCAACTGTAGCCTTTAAACATTTCTGGAATTTCATGAGTTACTCGTGTAAAAAAATATTTGCTGGTATTCCACTTACAGTATGGCTGTGGGCAGATTCAAGTAACAGAATGAGGCAAACTCTGAAACAGTCAGTGATACTATAACGTGATGTTTTGGGGTATGCTTACATTCAGATTCCCTATTAGCATTCACACATGGATTGTTATTTGTAATTGGAGAGCTAATTTACAAGATTATAACTTCATGCTTGGACTATGTGAATTTGAAAGCTCCTTTGGTCTTGCTTTCCATACTAGCAGTTTTAAAGCATATTTCTGGAGCAATAGGTCACTTTGAAATTAACTTTTAATGAAAATTAGTACCAGGAAAATATGTTCTCAGTGATCTGCCTAGAAAGCAAATGAGGAGAGAACGTAAACATGATAAAAGTAATATTTTTAATTAAAATTTATATCTGTAGTTGAATAATACTTTCTGGAGAATGTCTGTGGTCCGTGAAGCCTACCAATGATGTTTTCCTCTGAGTATGATGACTGTGTTACCTAACTGAGATTTTGTAATGAAAACCTGTATACATTTCTTTCTACGCTTTTAAGAAAACTATCACCATGAAAATCTTCCCATGGTGGTCACACAAAACTTCTCTCGGAATGGAGAAAGTAGAGTTGTGAACACCAGTTAAAAATGTAACTGTTAGCAGTTACTGTCTGACTATATTCAAAAGCTTGAGACTGTGGCCCTGAGCTCATATAAAGCCAAAGGAAGACCAGGTGGGTTCCAGAAACTAGAAATGAGAAAACAAACAAGTGTGAGATGCCCTTTTCCCCCTATTTCTCTTTCCTTCTTCTGCTACAAAAATTTGCTTTAATGACAAGAAAATGCCATGAAAATAATTATTCATAAAACAGAATGTTATGGCAAGAATGCAACATTTAAGAATAATATAAAGCCCATCTAAGTAACATATTAATAACTTCTTAATGAAATATGTTTGAGAGCTTTGCTATAACTACTCATTGCTTCACCACATTGAATACAAAGATAAAAACATAACTTGCCCAAAGAAAGAGTCCTGTGTTTCTGTATTTAAAATAGTAATACATTCAATATTTAAAAAATCTGCTTTAAGCTACAAAAATGGCTTTCCTGTTGAAAACAGAACTCCATCTCCCTTGCCAAAACATTTCAGAACAGTGTGCAGCTGGCTGAATCACTAATCATAATCCATCGTTCATTTGTGTGTGAGGTCTGTAAAGGAAGTGGAAAATGATAGGGATCCTTCAGGGTAAATTTTAGGGAAATAAGCACTTTCAGCAAATATTTATTTGATGTATTTATCTGAAACATTTTTAAAGGCTATTTGAGAAATACTTGGAGGGACATATTAATCTCTGATACAGTATTGTCAAAATCTTTGGGCAGTTTCTCTTGGTGGTCTGAACTGGTGTGGGCTTTTTAATTTTGCTGTACAGATCATTACTCTCTGAAAGCCGACTGGCACCCTCAGCCCCATGGATTATTTTAGCATAGTACTATATAAACTCCCAAAAGCCTTTTACAAAACTCTACAGGATCTGTTTGAGGTTTCCAAGTAAACAAAACTGCAATTATTTCCTTGTTATCACCAGACTACTTCCCAAAATCCTTTGCCCTTCAAGTTTACTACAGTTCTTAAAAAGACTGGGTCAGTAACAGCAGTTACACTGACACTTTGATAAAGAGAAGACTCCAGAAAATTTTATATTAGCAACAAGCCTTTGGCAGCATTGGTTGAACAAATTAGGAACAAATAAAAACCTGCGTTTTCCAGAATAATAATCCTTAGGTAATGTATCTGATGAATTTTGCAATACTTTTTCAAAGTAGCTTGTGACTTTTTTAACATCTTTCCAACTACAGAAATGTTCTGATAGCGTGATGAATAAATTATTCAGTGAATATTTCTTCTATTATTCATTCTGGTGTAGCAAATTCCTTTACCTACCTCTAAAACTTCTTCTGTGAGGTGAAGAATGGCAGAAGAAAAAGACAAGCTACATGAGACTGACAAGGAATTTGTCTGGTGGTCAGAATATGAAGAAAACACTTGGAGAAGCATTTTCACATTTGCAGCCCTGAGTTCAAATACACAACTGGTGTTGCCAGGAGGTACCAGGGTTCACAGTTGCTTTCTCTGAAAGCAGTCCATCTTCAGACATGATTTCTCTCTGCCTTTCTGAATCCCTATTGCTGTTCATCCCCTGCAGCACTAACCTTCATCTCGGGTAAGTGCTGAAACTCTCTCTGAGGCAGCCAGTGCTGCTGAGGGCTGGGCACACTTCACCTCCTGTACTGTTTGCAGTAACAGTGCAGCAGCGCGACTCTGGCTCAAACTCGGAGTTTTCACTTCGCTTGTTTGTGTAGTTGTTGAAGTGATGGTGTTGGAGGATCCTTTCTCTCCTGCCTGTACTGTTACACAGCTGGCTGTGCGACGCTGAGGGGGCTGGGGAGGCTGCTAGCTTTTACCACAGGGGGGATTTGCTTTGGCTGAGACGATTTGAGGAACTGTTGCCGTTCAGCAGCCTGACAGATGCGACTTAATGCTCTGCTATTAAAAATGCCACCTGAACGCAACCCAAGTCTGTGATTAAAGTCTATGGGAGACTAGAAAACAATCCATGACTTAGAGACAGTGGCAAAGAAATGTCAGGAGCCCATTATTCAAGGTATGCTGCAGCCTGTTAAAGGGCCATTGTATGTTTTGTTTGGTTGTTTTTTTGTTTCATTATAGCACCAATGTATTTAGTGCAGCAAGTCATCTGGAGGCTAAGCCTCCCAGTTGCATTGCACTGCTGATTCCAGTAAGCTGTACCCTCATTATATGGAATACAAATTATGTGTAAGAGTTCCTAATTACCGTTTTTCCTCTTTAGCACTCCCGTGATCTGGCTAATGCTTTTACAGGGTTGCCGTAGGTATGAACCAGGCCAATGAGGGGACCGCTGGCAACCCATGACACGCACGACGATGTCTTTGTGGAAACTGCATTAAGATAAATCAGTTTAAAAACTATGGAGAAATAACTCACTTGTTAAGTCTTCTGCCGCTCTCCCCCCGGTGGCTGATCTACAGGCTTTATTTAGGCGAATTTAGAATCTGTGGCGTTTTCAGAACGTGCGCTCCTTTTGATTTATTTAGCAGCGCGGCGGGGGAAGGGAACGCCGGGTTCCCATCGGTCGCGTCCTGTTCCCGCTGGCGGCGAGGGGAGTTCGGGGCAGGGACGGAGCCGGCGGCCGCTCCCGAGCCGCGGGGTCCCCTGCGGGCGGGCGGGCGCCGGGAGAGCCCGCGGGCGCCTCTCTGCCCCCCGGGGAGCGGCTGCGGCCCGACGGAGCCTCCCCCGGGGCTGTGCGGAGTCAGCGTCCGTGCGGTTCGGTTGAGAAGTAGGGATAGCCACCGCATCCAAAAGCAGGAAAGGGGTTTGCATCCCTAGGGATAGCCGCCGCATCCCGAAAGCAGGAAAGGGGTTTGCATCCCGTTTGGGGGAAGGAGGAGCCCGTCCGCGGTCGATAGAGAGGTTTTTAAAACTAGGGATAACCACCGCATCCCGAAATTCCCACAGCAGGAAGGGTGTTTGCATCCCGTTTGAGCGATGGAGGAGCCCATCCGCGGACGATGGAGAGGTTTTTAAAATTAGGGAAAGCCACCGCATCCCGAAAGCAGGAAAGGTGTTTGCATCCCGTTTGGGGGTTAGAGAATCCCGTCCGCGATCGGTGCAAAGGTTTTTAAAACTAGGGATAGTCACCGCATCTCGAAATACCCAAGGCAGGAAAGGTGTTTGCATCCCGTCTGGGGGATGGAGAAGTACACCTGTGGTCGGCGAAGAGGTTTTTAAAACAAGGGATAGCTACCGCATCCCGAAATTCCCACAGCAGGAAGGTATTTTCATCCCGTTTCGGGGACGGAGAAGCCCCCCCCGGGCTGGCTTAGGGGTTTCTCAGGCGGGACGACCCGGGTCGGTCGGTCTCTCCGCGCAGCTGAGCGGAGACGAGAAGCCCCCGGGCAGCAAGGCCGGCGGGATGGAGGGCTGTGTGGATTCTTTAGGAGCGGGGTTCCCGGGAGGCGGCAGGGCAGGCGCCGGTGCCCCGCGCGGGGGGGTCAGCACCGCGGAGAGCTCCGCCGGCACCGCGCATGCCCCGCCCCGCGGCGCGGATATAACCGCGTCCCCGCCGGCGCCGCCGCCGCAGCCGCCGCCGCGGGGCCCGGGGGAAGGGGCTCCCGCCGCCCTTCCCGGGGATGGGATGGGCGAGCCCTGCGAGCCGGCCGCCGGCATGAAGGGAGCGGCGGGCGGGGAGCCCTGGGACGCGCCGCTGGGTTTGCTGGAGGGCGCCCCGATGGGCAACCGGAGCAACGTGTCCTTCCTGCAGCTCTTCAGGAACGTCAACCTGGAGCGAGCCGACGGGATGCAGGGCGACAGCTCCGACGTGGTGCGGATCGTCATCTCGCTGGTGTACTCCGTGGTGTGCGCCCTGGGGCTGGTGGGCAACCTGCTGGTGCTCTACCTGATGAAAAGCAAGCAAGGCTGGAGAAAGTCCTCCATCAACCTCTTCGTGACCAGCCTGGCGGTGACCGACTTCCAGTTCGTGCTGACTTTGCCGTTCTGGGCAGTGGAGAATGCGCTGGACTTCAACTGGCTCTTCGGCAAGGCGATGTGTAAGATTGTCTCGTATGTGACAGCCATGAATATGTACGCCAGTGTCTTCTTCCTCACTGCCATGAGTGTGGCTCGATACCGCTCTGTGGCTTCAGCCCTGAAGAATCAGCGACGAGGTGACCCGCTGGGTGGCTGCTGCTCTGCCAAGTGGCTTTGTGCGCTCATCTGGCTGTCGGCTATCTTGGCTTCCCTGCCTCATGCCATTTTTTCCACCACTGCCACCGTCTTTGATGACGTGCTCTGCCTTGTCAAGTTCCCTGAGGGACGAGGCAACAATGCCCAGTTCTGGCTGGGTCTGTACCACATCCAGAAAGTGCTTCTGGGCTTTGTTGTGCCGCTGGTCGTTATCAGCCTCTGCTACTTGCTCCTGGTGCGCTTCATCAGTGACAAGCATGTTGGCAGCACCTGCAGTGGCCCCAGCACCAAGCGCCGCTCCAAAGTGACTAAGTCAGTGTCCATTGTGGTGCTGTCTTTCTTCTTGTGCTGGCTGCCTAACCAAGCGCTCACAACATGGGGCATCCTCATCAAACTCAACGTGGTTCACTTCAGCACTGAGTACTTCCTCTCCCAAGTGTACCTGTTCCCCATCAGCGTATGCCTGGCACACTCCAACAGCTGCCTCAATCCCATCTTCTACTGCCTCATGCGCAGGGAGTTCCGCAAGGCACTGAAGAACCTCCTCTGGAGAATCACCTCGCCTTCCCTCACCACCATGCGCCCTTTCACCGACACCACCAAGCCCGAGCAGGAGGAACAAGCCCTGCACGCCTTGGTGCCTGTTCACCCTGTCCCTGCTTCTTCCCCGGCTGCAGCGGTCCAGCCGGAGATGATATACTACCCCCCTGGAGTGGTGATGTACAGCAGCCGCTATGACCTCCTACCCGCTGGCTCCGCAGAGCAGCGCTACTGAAACAGGCAGGGGACTCTGCAGGGTGGGACTGTGGGGTCTGTGCAAGGTGTGGACCTGGCTTATTGAACGCCTGGTAGGGACAAGGGGAGGAGGGATGGGTAAAGGAGAGTCCCTGTGTAAGAGATGCTTTTTGGGGGTTCTGCCTGCTGCTGGAACTTGTTGATGTAAATAATTGTCTTGAAAACATCCTCTAGACTGGAGGACAGGAGGAGGAGGAGGCACTGGGGATTGGAGTGTCTCCTAGAGACACTTTTTAGTGCTTACACCTGTTCTGGGAAAGAGGATCTGGGGAGGGTGGCAGGACTACATCCAGGGAGGATGCAGGATGTTCACAGCAGGGAGAGGGGCTGGATGGGGTGGAGCCAGGCTGGAAGGCCTTAACAATGTCCCCCTTCCCCAGCCTGGAGGTGCAAGCAGCAAAGGGCCAGCAGCCCTCCCTCCCCTTAGTGTGTTTTTACGGCAGGGGGAGGGAGCAGGGCTGCTTTCTCAATGCTGTATGACATTGAAAATGATGCCAGCCCAGCTGTGGTCACTGTTTCCCCGGGTTCCAGCGAGGGCAGAGATATCAGGCAGCCTATGTCCTATTTCGTATGGGAACAGCCAGGACAAGTGGATACAGAACTCTTGCTTGTTCTGGCTTGGTCCCTTCCCCTCTCTTAGGGACCCAGGAAAGAGAGGGGACAAGGAGCACTGTGATCCCCTCCAAATCTCTCCAGGATCTGCTTTTCCAGCTTCCCTCATTCCCTCTGGTGCTGCCAGATTACAGAGCAACCCAGACAGTCAAGAAGAAATACAAGGACGGGTCTTGCAGCTTCACAAAGAGGTATTGCTTTGCCTGGGTTTGGAGGGAAGGATGTGAGCCCCTTGGCATCACATTCTCCAGCCTCTCTTCGGGCTGCTGGATGGGAAACCCACAGCCTCAAACCATGTGTGGCAAGGCAGGTGTCTCTCCCAGGGCAGTGAAGCTTCTGGCTTTGCTCTTGCCGTGCTTCAGACTGTTTGGGTTTCACTCCAGGGAATCAGCACAACTGTAAACAAAAAAAGGTGGGGAAAAGTAAAAATCACAGCCACTTCAAGCTGCTTTCTCTGGGATACATCTAGGTTCAGCTAAAACCAAGCACAAAGGTTTTTGTTCTGCCGAAGTGTTTGTTAAGGGTCTGTGCTGATACTTGCAAATGTTTCAATTCCTCCAGTGTGAGCAGCCCTAGAACCTGCAGTTCAGTGCTCTCACATGCTTGAGAAAGGCAAGGGCAATGCCTGTCCCAGCCTGTGTTCCAGAGAAACATCTGGGGAATAATTTGATATTGATCTGAAATGAACTTCTAAGGGCATGAAAAAAGTGTAGTTTTAAACTGTGAAACTTTTTAAGGTTATACATTTACTTTTTAAAATATTTTTTAAATTATGAGGAAAAACAATTTGAAATGAGAAGCTCAGAATATTTATTTTAAAAGACTGAAAAATACAGCAGTCTGGGTTTGTTGTCAAAACACAACTTCATTAATCCCCAGTACTGCGTATGGGATGAATATATAAATCTGACATTCAAAATCCCTCTCTATTTCAGCCCCTTCCCCTGAACCCTGACTCCAACATCTGCCTGACTCCACTAAAAAAACCATTTCTGCAGAGGTTTGTTTGTCTGCTCTAAGTACTGATTTGGAACAAACTTGCTATTTCTGTCCAGAGAAAATTGCAGTGCTGTAAGTGGCAATTATGCTTTGCAGACTCTTGGGTTTACTGTACGTCAGTAACTCCTGTTGTAAAATTCAGGTTTGGTTAGGAAGCAGCTGGTTCTGCTACTTGCAAGGAGAAGCTTTTCTGTTTTTTCAAAGCAGAAGAGACTTCTACTGCAGCCTTCGGTGCTTGCTGACTGAGAAGATAGAGGTGCCTGGAGAAGAACAGCAGGAGCGAGCTGGTAGCTGATGGACATACTTTATACAGATGCAAAGGCTCTGAAGAAATCAGATATATCCACAGAACTTGAGCATCTAAGTACTGTATAACTGCTCCTCTAAGTTCCTAATTCCTGACTTGGCTGCCAGTTGAAGTCTGTAGGTACTTGAAGTTTTTTTCTAGTAAATTTTCTTGTGCCTAGAAGTCTACTGAGCATGCCTAAACTGCTTATGTGTGAAGCATTTGCCTCAGTGCTTCATTGGGGATATTTCAGTCAGGACTGGCCACAGTGTGTATCTTAAGTGAGGGAGGCGGTTCTGCATCCCGACATGAAACAACCTGTGCCAGGCCACTCTAAGCTAGCAGGGGCTGTAAACTTAACTCACTCCCCCATCCCTTTGCATCGAAGTCTAAATATGCTTCTCCTTTCCCACCTTCAATGTATGTACAGATTATGCACTTTCCTCTTCCCTTTTGAAACACAATAACCGGGCAGAGCTTTAGCCCACAGCCTGGGAAACTCAGCTTCCTCCCTTCCATGTCTCTTGGGAATGACCGATTCTATGGGCTACTTTGTGAATGTGCCCAAATCCTCTGGCTTGAAACAGTTCCCTGTTGCACAAGTTGTTCGCCATTACTGGGTTATAAAGGGATAATAAGTCCCTGAACAGTACTTTGCAGCACAGCAGTTAGGGTGCAAGCTCTGAAGAGGAAGTGCCAAGATGTTTTTTCCCCTGTAGATATAGAGGAGAAATGGGATCCAGGTCTGGATTCCAGGACTCCCCTTTCCAAGAACAGTGATAACTTGCTCCCAGGTCCTGGTTTAATTAAACTTTCAGTATGCCATGCAAGAGAGCTTTCTAGACCTATAAATCTAGCAGCCTAATGGGTCCAAGGATTTGCAAGAAATATGTTCAGATCTCATGTGTTCTAGAAAAAAGCCCTAATGCCTGTCCCAGCAGATGAAGAAAGCTACACTTGTGTGAGAGAAGGATATCATGAACACTTAACTCCAGAGTTCAGAGAGATCTGATTATGCCTTTATAGGCCAGGAGAGAGCACCTAAATTAAGAAGAGGGGATAGATCTCAAAGCCAGACTCTTGACTTAGTGTTTCCTTTTAAACAGCCTAGTTTCTTGCTTGGCTTGCTGGAATTTTCATCCCTATCTTGATAATTAAGTGTTGTTGTGTGTTATGTAAAAAGCTATCCAGGTGTCTATAGAATAACTATGAATTTCAGTAGCTAGCAAATAAAAGACATCCTCTGTGGTGCTCAGCATAACAAAATCCATGTGCTTTTGTGGATGTCAATGTAGCTGTAATATTATGCCAGCAAAACGACAAAGTAAACTAGATGATGTTCAGAACTACCCATATTTAGCCCAGAACACTAGTAAGATACCATGCTCAGAGGAGGCCCCAGGTACCCAGTCCCTAAAGGCATAAAAAGCTTACATTTGGCAAATCATTCAAATAAGAAAATGCCATGGATGTATATGTACTGGCCTATGGACTTAGAGGCAGCTCTCTTAAGCCACTGACCTGCCAGGTGTATGAATCTGCTGTTTGGAAGAGGCATAACCCCTCTACAACTGGCCAAATGTTGATGTAGGCTAGAACATCAGTTCAGACTGTGCAGGTCTCAGTGAGTCCAGCATGGCCAAAGAGCACTGCTCTGGCTGTGTATGAGCAGAGCGAAGTTTTGCTTTACCTCTGCTGCGAGTCTGCATGAAAACTGGGCTGTGTGGCATGGGCAGGGGCACCATCCTGAGCATTGCAAGGAAGGGGCAGCTGAATGTGCGTGTAGTATCAGAGCTGTGGCCTGTGCAGGGGGTCTTTTCCAGCTCTAGCTTTTGAGACTACATGTTAACAACAGCAAATCCTACTGGGTATTCGGGACGTTCCTATGTAATCAGTACAACACTTCTCAAAAGCACTTCTGTTTCCTCCAGATGTTCATGTCTTCATTTGTAACAATTGCTTTTCATGGACTGAAATAAACACAAATTAAAGATAGAAAACAATACTTACAGAGTTCTTTAAGAGATTTCTGTGGCTGGTCTCGTGCTGTTGGAGATTTCTGGTGTGGTGCTGGTGAAGAGATGCTCTTACTACAGCATAATAGGGACCTGAAGGTGTAGGCTGACACCTAGTGACAAACTGAAAGAACCTTTAAAACCCAGATATTCTCATTAGGCGCTGACTTTGGTTGCCTAAGGACTTTTAAATATCTTCCCCGCCTCTGCTAACCAAGCTCTTAATGTAATAACAACCTCCAATTGCATTTCCAGGTTTCCCTTTGAAATACCTCTTCAGTGGAAACACTATTTCACTTTCTCTTGAGTAATTCTGGCACTTTCTTTAGCAGTAAAAAAATCCAATCCCCTTCATTCCTGTTCATGACTGTCTGCTTTAAAACTTGATTATACAATTGAGTGCCTGCGCAGAAGCTCTGATTTAATTGGCATCCCTGAGCTTGAACAGGCATGGGCATGGGTGCAGTGCAGCTCAAGGATGTTAGATTGGGAGCTTGGATCTCCAATTTTTGGTGAGGGTTATTACTTTCCTGCTGCAAAGGAGAGTTCTGATTAATCTATGGGGTTATTGAAAATATTTTTTTATCATGATTAAGCAGTTATAGGAATCTCCTGCAGGTACATTCTCAGCATCCATAAGTGCAGTGCTGGTTAAGACAAAGTCTGCAATGAAAGGCTGGGGCACCCGTTAACTCATTCTTTGCTAAACTGTGGCAGGTAACATGCCTTAGAGCTATTCAATAGTTGCAGGATGTTGTTTTCCTTAGGACTGCCTCTTTCAAATCCTATCCACCTTTGCATGATTTTCAGCCTGTGTTGTGCATAACCTCAGAGTCCTTCCCAAAATCTTAGCTGTAAAATATAGACTCAGGGAATAGCTGAGCCACTTGGCCAAAAAAACAGCTGGAGACAGAAACAATTTATTTAATTGTGCAAGTTTTTTTAAACCTTGACTTACCTGCTTGCAGAGGACTGCAGACTATTCAGTGTGGGAAATAACAAAACAAAGGTAGCTCACTCAGATATCAACTCTATCCCTCACTGATCCATTCCTTGGGACACTGAGATAGTATTTCTCCAAGGACTTGTGTTTCTCCTTGCACTGACCAACTGAATGAGTATGTTCATTGTGCAGTGATTGAATTAACTATTCAACACTGATGTCTAGCATAATTTTCAATAAACGTTTTCACTTTGTGATCTTGTGTTGAGTGAAACTGGAATCTTGCAGAAAAAAGTACTTTGTCTTTGCAGTTGTGAAAAAGTTTCTGATCTGCTCAGACAAGAAACATGAAAATCAAATGCCTTCTATTTTCTTTTCAGGCCAAATCCAAGAAGTGAGATAATAAAGTTGCTATTATTTCATAGCTACCAACAATTTGCCCAGAGTTAAGACAAAGGGGAGATTGTGTCTGACCAAGCTGCTAACCTTCTGCAATGATAGTACTGGCTTGGTGGGGGAGAGAAGAGCAGTGAATGTTGTTTACCTTGACTTAAATAAAGTTTTGATGCCATCTTCCATGACATCTCCATACACAAAACAATAAAGAATGGTCTAGATAAATGGAAACTGATATGGATTGAAAATGGCCAAACTGCCAAGCTTAAAGGATTGTGATTAGCAGCACAAAGTCCATCTGGAGGGCACTGACCAGTGGTATGCCCCAGAAAACACCACCAAGGCCAGTCCTCATTCAACATCTTCATTGAGGAGCTGGATGTGTACTCCAGCTGTCTGGAAATGATACGAAAGTGGGAAGGGTAGCTGATACACCAGCTAGTTGGTCTGCCATTCAGAGGCTGCTTCACAGGCTGGAGAAATGGTCTGACAGGCACCCAAGGCAGTTTGATAAAGGGAAATAAAAAGTTCTGCACTTCGGAGCAGATAACCCCCAGCACCAGTCGAGGCTGGGAGCTGATCAGCTGGAAATCTGTCTGAGGATCTTGGTGGACAAAGTGAACAATGTGCCCTTGTAGCAAAGATCAATGGCATCATGAGCTTCCTTAGATAAAGCATTGCTAGGAGGCCAGAGGAGGTATTCCTTCCTTTCTAGTCAGCCTGGTGAGAATGCCGTGCCCAGTTCATGGCTCGCCAATACAAGAGAGATTAAATTCCTGGAGGTGCTCCAGTACGATGCAGAGCTTAGAGCATCTGCCATGCGAGGAGAGGCTGGCAGTGCTGGGGTTGTTCAGCCTGGAGCTGAGAAAGCTCACATCTTATCAATGTGTGTAAATACCTAATGGATTACAGCTAGCAGCAAGAACTTCCCTTTGTTGTCTGTGCACGAAAAACGAGAACTGAAGTGCATCAGTGCATCACTATGAGGAAGCATCAGAGGAAGATGAAATGAGACAGGGACAGGATTGAGGTTAGGAGATTAGACAAGGCCAGGCGGCTCCTATGTTCTGAAAAAGTGCTGTAATGCCATTGATCACCGGGGGGCAACCAAGGACTCAGCCTTCGGGCAGGAGAGCGCTTGATCCTTCCTTCATCTCCTAGCCTTTCGTAACTATCCTTTCAAAAAGCAGCCTATTTTTTAGAAAAGGTCGCAGAGCTCACTCTTTACAAACGACAGGCAGGAGCTGCTTATCTCAGCCGACTGTGCAATCCAGAGTCAAAAGTACTGAATTTTGTTTTCCCATTACTGCAAGTACTTACCTGGAGCAACACAAGGCAACGCTCTGGCTTGATGTCTCTGCATAATGTGAAGTCAGTGTCTTTAACAAACAGGTTAATATTAATACATGAGGGGGATAAGAAGTTCAATTCCAAGAAAAAACTCTAGGAAATACAACTGATACACCATGCATGCCTAAAATAGCAATGTATGAAACAATACACCATAGAAGACAACCTAATTAGAAATTGGTTTTCACAGTGTAGTATTGAACAAGTGACCCTGATTATTTGCTGCTTAAATAAACAAATAAGGAGCATCTAGGGAATGAGAAATGAATGCTGTAAATTTAAAATGCTTTATAGATAACTTTTTATAGCTTTATCATGCCAAAAGTAATGTGGATAAATTTTGCAGCAGACACTCCGACTCTTCCTCCATGATGCAATCCCTCTACGGATGAGAAATAGCAAATATCACTTTTGCTACATCTCCTATTTACACCATATTCTCTATCTTTTCACATGCGGCAGGGACTGGTACCAATTCAAGGGCACTAATACTAAAACAGCAAAAACTTTCAGGACAAAAACATTCAAGATGCATCCTGACATGTGTGGTTTATCTGGAAGAGATATGTCTCCCACAGACCACCTGAGTTGTTTCTTTTCAAGAAAAGCAAAAAAACCTAAAGGCATCACTGTGAAAGACAGAAGGAACACTGGAAAAAACCAGCCAAATTGTAACTTTGTTAATACTGCAAATCCGCTAAACAAGAGAAACAAATCTTCTTTGAATGGTTTGCTTGCATGATGTGCCCGCTTTTTAAGTCAGAATAAATGGCAGGTTTTTGTAAGAGAAAAAAAAAGTGATGTGTCATGGCAGCCTTGTTTCCAGCCTCAGCTGGAATCAGCTATGATTAGTTCCATTAAAGTAGGAGAGAGGAGGGGATGGATATCTGAAGACATCTCTTCTTCAGCTGAATGTATCATTTGCATAAACATGACATAGAGAAGTTCTTTATTTATTTGATTTTATGTATATGGAAAATGAAAGCAGGTGAGAAAGATCAAACCAAGGTAATTCTAACTTTGCAACTCACATCACTACAAGTACAACAGCAAATCATGTTAATAACTCAATTCCTGAACTAACATAGAATGTAGTTCATAGTACAGTTCTTCAATGCCTTTAATATTTTTGACATTTTGGTATACCTAATGCTGAAAGAAATATTATTTTCATCCCTTTTATGAATTATTAATATTTTAGATTGGTTTATGTAACACCTGCAATACGTTTTCAACTTCAAAATGAGCACCATCATAACTTCTCTGTTTTAAACACTGTTTTTCAAATGGTACACAGTTTTTTTGTCTGCTTGCTGTTCTTGATGATGACCCATCAAGAAAGTTATTATTTTGGAGTCCTAGAAACAAGTATAGGGTGTTTCTATGGAGAGATTTCAAAAGAAAAACTGGCTTTATTATGTTCTACATTCTGTGGCATGCATTGGATTTTAAAAGGAAAGATAATGGGAAAAATGATGATGTGAGATCCCGAAACAGGTTTTTTTCTGGATAAATTTGTAAATAAACACATTGATTTATGTCATGTTCACAGCTCTCTGCTCTCTGCAGTTTCACAATTCTTGTTGTATTGCTGGTGCTAAACCTCAAGAGAAATATTGATAAAGACACAGGTAAATATTCCAAAGTTTGCTTTTCCAGACTTACACTGGAATCAGAGCTTGATGTCCTGCGTTCCTGGAGCATGGGTTTACATGGTTGCTCCAGGTTCAGCAGTCCTATAAAACTAGATCACCTCCTCCTTTCTTTATTGTTATGGCTCCACGGAAGCCTCACTCTTTCATTCAAAACTCCTCCTCCTGGGAGATATGAAGTTAATGGAAGCTGTTGAGTTAACGATCACACAAAGTGAACTGAGAAGACAAACATGCTTTATTTTCTGTCCTTCTCATGCTTGTTCCAGTTGAGACCCTTTTGCTCCAGCCATCTCAGCACCTACCAAGTGTTCCAAGCACAGTGTAAGGGCACAGTCTTCCAAGCTTTTGCTTTTCTCTTCCATGGATATGATGTGAGAGGGATTAATGAAGAGTGACAAAACGAAACAAACCATAAAACGTTACTTTTTTATGAGGGAGGATGAAGTTGCTGGGAAGAAAGGCAACGTTTGCCTTGCACTGAGCCAAATTTTGGACCTACAATGGAGACACAATCATCAACAAGAAAAGGAAGCCGAGGCTGCCATAGGCTTATTTTAATTAATAAGATTTTGCCTAAGAGAAAACTGGTTTTCCTGAAAATAAATGACTCGCTCTACTCTTGAACACATCCTCAAAAGATGAAGTTGGTGCAAGTCTGCAGGGGCACCTTATGCTTAAATCCAGCCATTTATTTGTGGTGTTCATCAGTTCATATGCAAAGCTTCTAAGAGCTGATCAGCTCAACATTTCATTTGACTAAACAGTGTTGGTTGTACCTGTGTAATATTTGAAAAAAGAAACAAAACACCACGCCTGGCAACAGTCTCCATGCCACTGTTCATTAACAATAGTGCATTAGCAGGTGGCTTAACATGGCTTAGTCTGTAACATAGCAAATGGATAAGATGGTTTGCAAGACAGAGGAAGCACAGCCTCAATACAGTGTATCACATTCAAAACACTTCCAATATTATAAAATAAGAATGAAGCTTCATATGCAATTAAGTACAAACAACTGGACTTAGGTATTTACTGTACAATAATTCCTGATAGTGCTTTGCAGAACTGTATTTATTTACAATATCTTGTAAAAAGCAAATGCCATTTCACTCAAAGCTAGATACATGAAGGAAAACAGAGGTGCTACTTAAAGGTAAATACTGTCATATACAATGTCAAGATTTAAGTGGCTTACAACCATTCACAAATTTCTTATTTTGGTCAAGTGTATTTTGTCATTTATTACAGTACCTAAGTCAAGAGGCCAGTTTTTTTAAGAAGGAAGAAACGGCAGATATTTCCCATAGATAGGCTGTTTAGATACCTTCATGTGGATTTGTAGAGCAGCCCTAGGCAGACTTTCATGAGAAGCTCAGTCAGTACTTTAATTTCATTTATACAGAAGTAGTAGGATTCTGTATAAAATAATTACTTTACAGTCATGGATCTAAACAACAGGCTTCAATCTTTTTTACATTCCAATCATCTTTCACACACAAATCTGCTTTTTACAATAGCTAGGAATTAACTGATCCCCTTTAACAGTACTAGTAACGAGAACAAAATTGCTCTCTGCACAGCCTCTGACAACTGTTTGATCCTCCTGCAGCTTTTAACTACAAGAAGGAATATCCCCAAACTTAAGATACTTGAAAAAAGCAAGATAAATAACAACTTTCTTCCTAACTATGTCCATTTTTATTACTTCTTCAATTTATCACATACATCATCTATGAACTTCCACAAATTGGTAATGAGGCGTTTCATAATGCGCCCTCACGCAGGACTCTGAGATACCATGGGCATACACACCATCATGTGTGATAACATGTTGTTACACTGAGGTCAGCAGGAATGAAGTAATAAAGCAGTCAAAATACAGAAGCTTTCAATCTGAGGCATTAGGCAATCAATTTCATCAAGTCTCTATTTGTAAAGCTCTGGGATTGCAACCACTCCAAGGAGGTAAGAGAGGAGGATGTGCCAGCAACAACATCAGTGATACTGACCCAAAAAGAAAACACTCCCCTGGGGAGATTTCTTCCAAATGCTTCACACAGTCCTACTCCACGTATCGAACACAAAAAGCAACAAAGCAGCAGCCGATTAGTGCGACTGTAGATGCAGAAATCACAGTGACTGCACTGCCAGCAACACTAACCAAGAGCCCCAGGCCCACACCGAGAATGATCTGGGCCAGCTGGACCATGCAGGTGAGAGCGGCACAGTCAACGCCCTTCCCTCGCTCATGTTCTCCAGCTTCTTCACCTTCCTGCAGCTTCAGGCTCTGCAAACAAGCACAAAACAGAACACAGTGAAGTAACACATCACTGACAACTTGCATCTCTCAGCCAGGACACGGACATGACCAGCAGGTGCAGGAAGACTGGCCAGTGGCTCTCTGCTTCTCTTCTGTTTTTTCTGTTTGTCCCACAGAGGTTACAGGATTTAAACAGAGATTTTACAAGTGATAATGCATTTTCTAAGTTCCCCTCATATTGTCCTGTTTCTTGACACTTGACCAGAAAAATTAGCTGTCTCCTTCAAGTCCTATTTGAGCTCTGGCAATTTGTTGTTCCAAAGTACAGGGTACCCTGTCATGGATAATTTAGCTCAAACTCTCACAGTTGAAGGGGAGCCTCAAAGTGGTGTTAAGATGAGCCCCGTACACACAGAGATTATAATTTATTACAATGGAGCATTGTGCTCTGAAATTATGGTTCAAAGCACATAAAGAAGTTAAAATCTAAATGTAATTCTTTTATTGGTGGGTTAAAAAGGGATCTGAATACACATGTCCAGACTAGGATTCTTCTATACTACTAAAGATTGTAATCAACTACTGATTATCTGTATATCTGCAAGCAAAAGGCTTCATTTATTAGATACAAGCATCTTGTATGTAAGCACTCTGTGGGGGTGATTATCACTGGAACAGGTTGACCAGAAGAGTTGAAGATTCTCCATCTTTGGAAATATTCAAACCACACTGGACATGACCCTGGGTAACCTGCTACAGGTAGCCCTGCCCGAGCAAGATGGTTGGACTACATGGTCTCCAGAGGTCCATTCTAACTTCAGTTGTTCTATGATTCCCTCCAGGAAGGAACTAATCTGTCTTGTTGTGAAATTATGTGATAGTTTAAGTACTATTGTTCTTCTTGCATGGGTTGTTGAATGAATAAGGTTTTACAGCACAAGTGCTGCTGTCTTCTGGTATTCAAACACTCTTGGCCTTTAAGATGCTTTTTGCAAGACCTTTTGCATTGGCTTTGAGCTGTTACAACACAAAGCTCGCAAGTACTGGAGACAAACAGTCTCTTCCTAATCCAGTAGACAAAATTGAATTTGGATCCTAGGGAACAGGAGCTGAAATAGCGGCATTTTAAAACACAGCACATGACTTTGTCAGAGTGCATAGTGAGGCAAAATGCCTGCTTTTTATCCTGGAATAATGCAGTCCTTTCACCTGAAGCATCTCCAGTTTGAGACATGATTTTTCTTAATTGTCTCTATTTTACTGGGCTGTGTCCAGTGTTCCCATGTGCCAATGGTTCTGACCACAATTATATGTATGTGTAAATGAATGCAATCTTGCATTTGATATTTCCTCTTCATTTTTTATGTCTTGTACATTACAGAAGATTTGAGCTGAACCTCATTCTTCTGTTAATATCAGATGTAACATAAAATTATATGTAATTATACCATAAATGAAAGAAGAAACAATTGGTTGTCTTACAAGTAAAATTTAAATATATTAGCCTATTAAATATAAAGATCATAGAATCATAGAATCATAGAATCATAGAATAAGCAGGTTGGAAGAGACCCACCAGATCATTGAGTCCAACAATTCCTATCAATCACTAAACCATGTCCTTCAGCGCCTCGTCCACCTGTCCCTTAAACACCTCCAGGGAAGGTGATTCAGCCACCTCCCTGGGCAGCCTGTTCCAGTGCCCAATGACCCTTTCCGTGAAAATTTTTTTCCTAATGTTCAGCCTAAACCTCTCCTGGCGGAGCTTGAGGCCATTCCCTCTTGTCCTGTCCCCTGTCACTTGGGAGAAGAGGCCAGCACCCTCCCCTCTACAACCTCCTTTCAGGTAGTTGTAGAGAGCAATGCGGTTTCCCCTCAGCCTTCTCTTCTCCAGGCTAAACAACTGCATGAACACTTCAGTATATTTTACTTCACTTCTGTGTTGGAACAGCTCTGAATCAGAGCTAGATTACAATTTTGCCTTTACTCCATTTCTTTGAGTTAGCTGGTTTGAGGTTAGGATTCTGATCTCATCCTAAATAAGGTTCATTCGCTGTCCCTTGTTATATCTTTCTAAAACTCTTTATCATGATTGTTCTCTGTTGGAAGGAATAGAAAAATTAACTGAAAACTCAGGAATCAGATCTTTGAAGTATTTAACCACAATGAGACACCCTTCTAGGAGTCAACATAATAATTAAGAGTTTTCCTGTATTCATCATGCAGACAGTGAAGCTTGGAAGTTTTACAGAACAGTAGGATGCATTTTGAAGGACTTGATCCAACCCTGTGCTGGTCTCAACTATGTTTCTATGTTGGTTTTCAATGGTTCAGCATTTCCTTTATTAATGTCTTCAAATGTCCCCAGATATAACGACAACTTTTCCTAGGTCCTCCCAAGTGTCCCTAATCCATTCTTGTTTCCAGCTCTCTTACTGATTTAAGAGACTTGAGAGAACTTTTCCATTAAATAGGTCAACACTTTACAAGACATGTGAAGATCCTGCTGTGCCCAGTAACATGATATAAGGAATGCAAGCTTTTCCAGATTTTCCTCGGAAACAGGATTTTATGCTGTGAAGGACTGAAAACCAACCCTAGGCATTTAGAGGGATAATGAGAATGCGGTATATAATTTAATGCTGAACTATATAAATCTGTACTTGAATTTCATATCTTTATTAGTTAACAGCTTTTGTAACATCTTGCAATTAACTAAAAATTTTGCCAGTCTTTACAGTGTGGTTATTAACCTTACAAGCTCAGAAGTTAGGTCCTCAGCTAATACAGCTGGAATGAAGGATATCAAGATGACAGCATTTGACGGCAACACATGTGGAGCCCTGTTACTTGCTTACTGCCTGCACACATACTCAATGGATCTTGTTACATAATTATCTGTCTCAGTGCAGGACTGTTTGAGGAGTTTGAAGCTAGGACCCTAACTCTCTCTTTCAGATACTTTCCATTCATAAAGTGTCATCACAAATAGCTTGAAATTAAAATTAAAAGCTGCTCACTAGCTTTATCCAGTTTTCTCCCAAAGTACACTGAACAGACTCAGAGAAATATAAACTTAGCCTTCCTTGGACATTGAACTCACCTCTTCTTCCCTGTGATACTCTGCAATGAGGTGGAATGGCACTGTATACAGCGTACTGGACATGACACCAAAGAGGGAACATAGAGCCAGAGTGGAATAGACATTGGGAAACAAACCAATTAACCCAGTACCCAATCCAAAAAGTAGGTATCCGATGAAATAAAGTCCCTTTAATCCTACGTATGGTAGAAGAATTTTCTGCATGTCTGTAAAAGAGAGTAAAAATTCTGATAAAACAAAAATAAAGCAAGTCATGTTTCATTAAGGAGGTTTTTTTTAATAGGTTTTATTTTGAAAATGCAATGGAAGAGATAATCTTACTGATTTTGGAATTTGCCTCAAATTATTGTAGGTATAAACTTGTCAAAGAGTACTTGCTCTTTTGGGGGACAGTCCTGTTTTGGCATAGCCAGCTCCAGAGAAGAATTCATTAACAACCATTTTGGAATACTTACCCTCACTGACAACCTCAGACATTTCTGCAGTTTGATTATAATGCAAACATTTGGCATCAACCTCTGTTTGAGCTGAGAAATGCACTATAGAAATGTTTGTAGTCGAGCTCCAAAGGGGAGTTTTCCCTCTAGCCTCTTTTAGATGATCAGTTCAGCCCCTAAAATGCTACTCATCTGAGGTTTTGGATCACAAGTAAATTTCATAGTCCTGGGTAAAAGCTATGTTGAAATCTATCTGGGGAACTGTGCTAACATATTTACACACAGTTTTGGAGAGCAAAGTTCATGCTTCTGGCAAGAACGTCTACTGCACTGTGAAAAAGTCAATTTATGAGGAATGCAGACATGGAGAGGCCGTCAGAGGGACCTTTGGAAACTTACAGCTACAGCACTGCTTGGTGCAAGAGCATCTCAGAGCAATGCCCATGCATCCATTTTAGTCTGGCATTGAACATCAAGATGATTCTCAGTGTTCAAGGTTAGTTCACATACACTGTGAACAACGCCTTACTCCCAGAGAAACTTCTCATCATGTGGTCAGGAACTGTTCAGATTAAGGTAAGAGTTTCTAACAATGCTGAGAATGTAAAATTTTAGATTTCTAATGTAGAAAAAACCCAGTTAATTTGGCATGACTTTTTTTTTTTTAAATAATGGCAAATAGTGAACAGTTTAAACACTATTTCAAAACAGTGTTGGGAGTACATTCCTGGGTACTTACAAGAATAGACTGATGAAAAAACTGCATTGATGCAGAGGCCCCAGCATCCCATCTCTACTCCTTTTCTGTAGGTAATGTAAAGTGTGGAGTTATGAGGTGCATAAGGACTACCCTGGTATACAACCTGAAAGAGACCACAAAGATCACAGAAGGCAAGGATGGACTGCATGTGTATATTACCTCCTTCTTACAGGAACAAGATTCCCAATACAGGTCCTCATCCCTCGTAGGAGATATAATTAGCCCCCAACACATCTATGAAGCAGTACTCTAACCATCCCTTCATGGCTTTCCAGGTTTCACACTCATTTCTCCCAGATTATGACACCCCAGCCCCCTGTTTGTTTATTACCATCTGCCCTTTCCTGGACTGTCCACTCTGCACTGACCCAGTTGCTCTTTTTCCTTTGGGTGTCTTATTTCCCATTCTCCTTTTCTCTCCACTTCTGCCCTCTTGCCTTAGCCTATGTTTCCCTATTTTATCTGCAATTCATTTTTCTGTTTTCTCTTAAACGGTTACCCCAGCACACCCATTTTTCCATCCAGTAATTGTCTTATTTAGTTTCTTACACAGGCAAGAAAATTCTTTCTTTCAGTTGTCCACATTCACTGCAGGAAGAAAAAAACAAACAGAAAAACAAACAAGAAAATTCCCTCTCACCTACAGAGACAAGAAAAGGCAAAGAATGGGAATACTGGATGGAAACCACAGAAAAGAAAAAAAAAAAGTGGCAATGGGAGGATTTGTGCCAGGAGCATGTTTGTACCTTGGAAGAAAGGAGGCAGTCAGGATTGTATAGGAAGGGACGTAGAGTTTTATTGTCTGGGAATGGCATGCAAAAGAGAACTCTGGGTATCAAGAAGGCAAGTAATTGCTGGCAGAAGAGGCTCAGGGAAAGATTTAAAGAGGGAAAGCATGGACAGCCAAATTCAAGGACATAAGAACTTTCAGCTACCAAGCAGCTCACTCTGCAAAGAACTGCAGAGCCTGCAGCTAGTGGGGCTGCTGTGCAGGTGAACAGCCTTGTGCCAGCCAGAGCCCACACACCAGGAGAAGGACAACTGCATCCAAGCAACATCAGCATTACTTTAGTTGCGAAACCTGCCCATCTTGGAGTGCCTCCAAAGCGAAAGCAGAGTGCAAGTGTTCAGAACAGCTCTGAGAGCTTCATTTGGAAGAGCTAAATAGACACAAATAGCCTTACAAATACAGAAAGGTTTTTCCCCAAAATTGAACAGATTGGCTTAAAACAAGGACCTCAGATCAATTAGCTGTTTTACAGAACCCTTGTTAAGCGATTCTGATACAACTGGCTTTGTCACTACCGTCATTTCTTCAGGGCTGTAACACTGCCTCATTCCTGTTTGGGGGAGGAGATGATGCTATGAGGAAAGAGAAGAGGATTTTACATTTTTACCTGTCCCATGAAGTCCGTGAAGAAGAGCATGTTGGACAGGAAAGCCATCCATCCAAAAAGGTGGCTTACACACAGACAGCGGTAGTGGGATGGCATGCTTAAAAGTGTTTTCATGAGTGATTTAAGGGTCATCCGTTTTTGATCCTAAGAGCAAGTATTTAAAAACAATACTGCATTACTGCCCTGAAGCAGCTTAATAAAACAGCTGACAGCAAGTGAAGAAGGACTCAGCATCTTTTCATTGCCAAACCTCCTTGAGTACAGTATGTCCTTCAACATATATTTGATTTGTAGGGCCGTTGCCTAATAGAGTAATCCAAAAGATTCACAGAGACTTTCAGAGAGCTGGAATACACCAGCAAGGATGTAACGCTTCTTGCTGTTATAGTCAGTGGGATTATTATTTACTTGTAGAACCAAGTGAAAATTTTCTGCCAAAACAGATTCAGTAGAGTTTCAAAAAAAACCCACAATAAACACTACCAGAACAAAAAGTAATTTCCTTATGGAGACAATCAGTTTTATATTGAAAATTTAAAGCTGTCACAGAAAAAAAAAGAATCTCAAAGTAATTCCTGAGAATTAAAATGTATCATTTGTGGAGTACAGCGCCTCTGAGACCCTGTTACCGTTCCCTTCTATATGCTACATTCCCTAGACAACTTTGCCTCTTCTGGTATATCATAAGATTTCCACTAAACGCTGTTGTCCCCTCCACAAAGCGGGGATACATCACAGAAGATGCAGCACCACTCAAAATCCTAGCACTCAGAGAACATGAGCACCTGAATTCCTTATACCATGGGAGAAATAACTCATTTCAAAATCAAGATATTATTGGTACTGGTTAGCCAATCTCACTGATGGGGAAAAAACAAATTTCTCACTACCTTCAAAGCTCCACCTTATCTCCCTCCTCTTTGTCTGAGCTCTGTGCCCCCAAACTCTCAATTTCTTTTCCAGCCACATCCATCAGATCACTTGAATTTTTTTTAGCATGTAGATGTTCTTGATATCAGGCATTTGCAACTTACAATTCCTGCTGCTTTAAAACTCCTGCATGGTTCTTTCCTTTTTTAAAAAAAAAAAATATATATATATATATAATCTGTGTATGATGTGACACTTCAGTTTTCTTTACTGATATTTGGAGGCAACAGTGTTCAGAGAGAGGGTCAGAGAATCTATATGGTCATGAAATGTGAAAGATCTGTGAAAGTTACATTCATCACCTGAAAGCTAAATTTTGTCTTCCCTTTTCTGTAAGATAATGGCATTTTTTACTTCCTTAAGTGTTCTCCTTATTTTCATGGTTCTGCTTTCCTTTGAACTAGCTTATGCAGCAAGCTACTCTATGAATAATCACTACGTATAAAGTTGCAAAATACTTTCTCGAGTAGGAGGTTTTTAATCCTTATAGGAATGCAAAAATTCAACTTGCTGACTTTCACCTTGAACTGCATATTCTCAAAATCCCTTGGAATTTCTCTTGGCATCACTGCTTTCTATTCTTCAACAGTTATATAAAAATAATAATAAAAAATTCACATTGTCTCATTAGTATTATTTCAATGGTAATTCTTATCGTTTGACTTGGCTTATTTAATTTGTTAAACTCTTCCACACAGTTCTTTGAAATACTGTTTCCATTCAAAGTGCTAACATAAGGTCAAGGAACTACAAAGGAGATTGCTATAATTACAGATGAAGCTACATAGAAATGCTTGCTTTCTATTTAGATTTTTTAGGGAATGGAAATGTTTAATGCACATGTTCAGTACACACCAACACAGAAACCAAATCATTTTCTCTATAGAATCACTACCACTCAAGGCCTAAGTTTATTCATAAGGATACAGAGGGATCAATATGACCTCGGTTTTATGGCAGTAGATACTGAGTAATTTGGCACCAAGCTAAAAAACAAAAGATAAATAATTTTGCATGCCTGTTCATACTGTAACAGGTCAAATCTCATTAATAGTCATGGTAGCTATTAGCATGTAGGAGCACACTCCTTAATTTAGAAGATATAGGGCCATGATGCCTGCAGCAAAAAAAGAGACAGAAAAACAGGAAGCCAAACCATTTCTTCAAGGAAGCAATTGCAGTAATGAATGAACTCAGAAAACATGTGCCACAAGAGACAGACTATTAAGGCAGTGAGCATCTAGAATTTATACATGCTCATGCACATCAAAGAAACATGAGACAGATCAAAGCACTGTAAGGCTCTGACAGGCTGTCCAGCTAGAAGTCTAGAAAGTAGGGCAATGGCACAAGCTGGCCCACAGTGGACACAAGAGCTTTACCTTGGGTGTCAGAGGTTACTGACTCAGAGGGATTAGTTCTTGCTGCTGTGGAGGCTATCCAAACCCTGCAGGCGCCCCCTGCTTTTACTACATCTCCTCTCTCTTCTTTATTTACCACCCTTTCTTTAGAGCCCACACGAGCCACGCAGTCAATGACGCTCAGTGTCTGACAATTAGGAGAATGCTCAGATAAAACTGTGTTGGTGAAGGATGCTGGCTGCTCAAGGTGTTCTGTGGTGGGGGAACAGGGAGCCCAGCATTCTAGCCACGTTCTCCTGATAAACTTTTGCTTGCTGTCCCTCTCTGTGTTTGCCTGGCATTCTTGTAGGGTAGTGTTAATCTTTTATCCTACCTTTGTTTCTTATCTGGTGTGATAATGTTTTTCTTTGGGTTAGGAATGCCAAATGTGATTATAACACAAATGAAAAATAGTACAAAATAAATCCCTTTTATTTGTCGCTTAAACATGATTTTAGGTTTCTAGCTTATAACCATCTGCACGTTATCAGTATTTTTTACCTTATTTATCAAGATGCATATAAGTGATAGATGTACATAACACCAAGAGATCAGAAATTAAATTAGAACAACGAGCAACTGTTTTGTCACTTACTGTTATACTAGGAACCAATATACTTTAGCCTAGGGTACCATGAGAGTGCAGTAAGGATTCCTAGTGCTAAGTCATCAATAAAACACCACAAACTATTATTTGTTCCCAACACCTTTCTAGAAATGTTCTCTGCAGGTATTTTTCAGGTTGATTCACCTTTTCCTCGTGGCCTCAAATTGAAGGAGTCTCTCATAAAAATGCACCACAAACAAAATAAGAGTGGTGATTTGAAAGTACTTGCTATTGTCTACCACCTAAATGTTCTGCCAAAGACACAACTACAGCACCACTTCAATATTAAAATAAACTCTGGAAGTGAGGTAGCGTTATTGTAGAAGCAGAATTTTTAAACTAAACAGTGCTGTCAATAAATCCTCAATAAAATGTTGAGCAGCAGCAGCATAACTGGAATGTTTACCAGACCAGGGAACAAACACTTCGTGTGCACTAGGTACGTGAGTGTGTGGACCAGTGGGAGTTACAGATTTAGATCAAAGATTAATGCTCCAGAGTCCTTGTCCACAATGTGGTGTTAATTCTGGCAAGACTAAAGGACAGAGTCTTGACAATATTCACGTGAAGAGGCTACCAGGAGATTGACACAGAGCAGAAGGCTGAACTTGGTTCTCCCTTCTCCCTGCCAATTGTTCAGAGCATCAGGAGCAAACCGTCTCTTCCTTCTTGCTAGAAATAGTCTATAAATAAGAAAAGAGAAAAGCAAACAGGCTTTTCTATTGACTCTGAATCCTAGTGAAGGATTCTTTTCTTGTGTGTGTGAAAGGGCTCCATTCCAAATAGTCAGCATTAGCTAACTAAAGGGTCTCCAAGGATGGAATGATATGGGATACAAAATCTTCTCCATACTTACCCCCACACGTGATGTAACAGCGCATTTCTTTGGTTTGGCTGCAGTCTTTATTTCAGTACACGTTGATTTTAAGCAACCATTCTTGATTTCCTCCTCTATGGAGCTATATTTATAGGATTTAGTCACTTCCAACAAGATGTCTGTCTCTTCGTTTTCATATCTGAGTGGGACTTCAGGAATACTGCGCAGATGTATGATAAGGCAGATTAGGAAAACCAAGGCTGCGAAGAAGAAAATCACCTGGAATTCTGATGCCAAGGAATGTCCTAGTACAGTTTTACCCCAATCCATAGCGCCTGTCAGGTAACCCAGGGCTCCTCCCAAACCTACACAGGTGGGAAAAAAGAAAAAAATGTGCTGGCATTGGTAAAATAAGCACACAGTACATAATACTCTCAACTTGTGATCCCCTCTAGAAATGACTGAATAATCACCCTCCCGATATTAATAAAAATAAATACTGAGCTGATCACACACATGAGCAGTTTCTAAAACATCTCTTGAAAAATCTCCTCAGGTCTGGTGAACAGAGGTCTCAAAAAAATGCCTGAACCAATAGCAACATGGGCTTCCATCTCTTTTCCTGATTCTTTGAGGATTTCTTTGCAATACAAAACAAAATTCTGCTAAAATTTATGTTGTTTTTAATAACTTCACAGAACAAGATTTCTCTTATTATATTGACACTGTCTATAGTATTGACTTTGTAAAATGTATTTTATATAGCTGAATCTAAACAGAAATAAGATCTCCATGTTAAGTATAAAAAAGGAAATAAAAGCAAAAGCATTGTTTTGTAGTTATCCAAGTACCTCACCACTCAGAAAACAAAATGGATCAAATACAAATATGTATCTCTGTTTACTGATTTTCTCAGAAAAAATAGAGTAAAATATAAAATGAGAATGCTGTCTCATGTCTTGAAAGTTAATAAAACCAGCATTCAGTCTGATTTTTTTAAAAAGTCTTGTATTTGTTATCAGCTCACACAGTTCCAGAAGTACAAGAAAATGCACATTGTTTATATACAGTACAGAGCTCTGGCAGGGCAAGCAGCTTTGCAGAATTCTGACACCTCGTTAACCAGGTCTTTGTAGGTCATGGGAGTCAAGCAGGACAGAAGCATTTGAAGGTCTTGGAAGTTTTCCTACTCTTCTGTTTAGGAGAACTGAAGACAGTGTATGGCAGAACCATTCTGCCTAACAAAAGTAACAGAGCTAACAGGATCTAAGTTTGTTTCACCTAAAAAACACGGGGGTTCCATTTCATTCAGGCTTTCTGTACTTTTGTTCTTTGTGGGTCTGATTATGCCCCTCCTTCATTGCATCCTACTGCATTTCATCAGGGAATATATTCTTGCTTGTTCTCTTGAAAAACAATTAAGTTGTTATTAACTTTTTGAAGAAAATCTGCACTAAATTGTTGCACAGAGGAAGTGTTCAGTGTTTGAGCTCATCTTTGTATACTGTTTTGGCAAAGAGTAACTATGATGTTGGAATGCAATCTGAGTGCTGCACATGGTGTATGCTCACTCTTCCTTCCACTTGTCTGAGTGATCCTAAGTTTCATAACTGCAAACTATTGAGTCTCATGTTCAAAACTTAAACTGAAGGCGAACCGGAAACCAAAATCTTGGAGATATTTAGTATAAAAAGAAGGAACTAAATAGGTGAAACAAAATAATATCTAAACTAGAAGCTAGAAAGTAAATGGGAAAATTCTTGTCTGTCTCTAATAAGGATAAAATAAGGAATGATAAATGTAGATTGTAATGAATGGATATTAAGATTAGCTTTTAGGGAAAACTGCCTAACAACAAGGCCAGTGAAGTGCTGGAACACACTGCCTTAGGAGGGATGCAGTATCCCTCTCAAAGGAGGATTTAAAGAACAGGCTAGGTAATTACCTGTCAGGGAGGGTTAAGGTATCAATGATATTGCTATAGACGGCACTGGGTGCTAGACCAAATAGTGCAGAGAAATCTCAATCTCTTCCAATCTTATTTGATGTGATTTTTTTCCATATCCCTTTTCATATCAGCTAAATCTGTAGCCTCAAATTTGGAAATTAAGCCTTTTTGGTATCATCCCAGTAAAAACTGCAACCAGAGTTCCAGTTCTGAGGGCAAGAATATACAGACACTCACTCCCCTCTCTGTCCAAACAAGTGATTGTTAAAAATTTTATCTGTCTGTTTCTAATGGATAATACTAATTTCATTTCCATGTGGCTTTAAGGGTCCATTATTCGAATTCATAGAATTCATAGAATAACCAGGTTGGAAGAGACCCACTGGATCATCGAGTCCAACCATCCTGCACAGACCTATTTCATACATCCAAAACTGACCTGTTGTCAATAGTGACTACAGTTCCCTCCTCAAGCAGAGTCCCTGCAACTAAATATACAGGACCCTGCTCTTGGTATGGCTCAATAGCCACAAAAATCTGCATTAACACAGATTACATGACTTTTCATCTAATCCGCTCTGTGTCTTTCATAGTGACTGCTCTCAGACATGACAGAAAGCTCCTCCTTTTTCATGTTACAGGTAAATAGCCAATAGCCCTATGTGCCTTCCCTGTGCATTTTCTCAACATGAGGCTCATGTTGTACAGGTTTCTTACTGTACAGAAGGCTTCTGTCTGTAACTCATTAACATTTCAAACACATATAAAGGCAAATTAAGTTCTCACTTAATTTGCGAGAGCCTGGATTGAACCACTTGGACTTATTTTGTGGAAGTTGCAAAGATCTGAATTTTACAAACTCCTATTTCAATGCAGGAAGACAGAACATACCAGAGCACTGCTGAAGAATGGAAATTAACTATTTTGCTCTGTGCAGCTTTCACTTTAAGTCATATGCTCGGTCAAGAATGTTATTTTAGTGTGCTATGGCAAGGAAACAAGTTACATCGCTTAACTTTTGCTTCACCAAGATCTCGAAAAAAATCAGAACAAGCTGAATAAACACTACTTCACTTTTAAAGAATTAATTGTTCTCACTTAAATCATGGGGGTGTTGCTGTAAATGTTTATGCCTGCAGCTTTGTGCAGCAGGATTCTTGTAGCAGAAATCACAAGCTGCTGATCTCTGGAGTAGTGAAACCCGGCAACAAAGGACTCGTGACTAAAGCACAGGATCAGATGATCAGTTCATTCAACATTAGAAACACAGTAAGAATAAAACCCATGCAATTACCTTCCCCTTCTTCAAGAGGCAGGGAGGAGAGGAAGGGATCTGAGTACCTGTAAGGAGGGCGTGGTAATGCAGACCCTTCTCTTTATCCTGATGAGAGCAGACATCAAATAAATATGCTTTGATGGGGCCATCAATAAAATCAGCTGCAAAATCAAAAAGCACTACTCCCAGCATGGTAACGACTATTGCCCAAGTGCGCTGATTGTCTCTCTCTTTGATGAAAGCTACGAAAAGAAAAACACCCTCATTCTGACAACAACAATGACATGTTCTGAAAAAAACACATTTTATCTTTCCTGATACTTTCAAATCTAAACAATTCTTAGTTATGCATGAGAGAGCAGTGGTACTAGAATCATGTCAGAGAAGAAGCGTAACTGAGTCTGTGGAGCACTGAGCAATGCAAGGCTGACTTATTGCCTTGAGTCAGCACAAGCTCAGGGTACTCCAAGCTCCACAGTCAAGAACACCGCTAGACTTAATCCACTTCTTGGAACCTCCATGTCATGCTATGGTAGCCTAACGCACATGCATTTTGCAGCATTTCCTTATTTTATTCTATTTGTCTCACCCTTCCACTATTTTAGACAATCAAGAATTGACTGTAACATCTCTTTATGGGCAAAACAACACAACTGTATTCAACATCAATGATATCCAGGAAGAGAGAATAAATCAATCCATAAAAAAACACATCTCTCCCCTGTGCCAAGTCATAAGGTCTGCAACAAATTTCCATCAAGGTTTTGAGAAGTTCGTCTCAAACTGAACTATAGCATTATCTCAGTATGTAGCTCCTGTTTGATTTTTCATATTCCAAGGGCAGCAGTTTCTGAGAAGTTACAGATTTCTACCAAGCACCAGCATAACACAGTCCCCAGTGAAGCCAGGGCTGCAATGATTAAAGATGCATATTTTGAATGCTAATCTATCTAAAGCAGGGATTATTCAGTTTGGATGTATATTACATCACACAATTAATATTGACCATTTAACTTAACAAGGTAGATTTTTATCTGGGCCTAAGCAGTGCTTTACTTGTATGAACTGATCAGGCAAGCACACCAACATACATCATACTGTAGTCACATGCAGAAACTACAGAACGCTATGAACAAGGTACATAACACGCAACATTAAGACTGAATGTACATGAATGTCTCAGTGTCCCCTGGCTCCTTCAATGCAACTGAGTAACAGTATGCCCATTTTTAACAGTCTACTTTAGCCGGAAGAAAAGGAACTCCTCTTCTCTTTCCAATTCAAATGCCTAGGATGAGTTTTGTCTGTCAGCACAGCATATGCTCCTCACTCACCTGAGATCATCACGTCCCCATTGAGGTACAGAGCCATGCCTAACAGCATTATGATGCCCAGACCCAGAATGTACGGTCGCCTCCTGCCCCAGCTACAGGTGCAGTGATCACTGGCTGAACCTACCACGGGCTGCAGCACGAAGCCCAGGATAGGGCTGATGAGCCACACCAGGCTGTAGAGATTCCTGGGCAGCCCTACACTGAGCAGCACCGGCGTGACAAAGGCAGCCTCCACGGCATAGCAGAATTCCCGGCCGAACATTGCCATGCTGTGCATGATGATCCTTCCCACCGCTCGCTTCCTCAGCACCACTGCTCCAGTCCTTGTCACAGAGTGCAGCAAAGCCTCTTTCTCTCCGCTGCTGCCTATGTTGGACTTGGCCACCTCACAAGCAGGTGGAAGATCCCCGTTAAAACTCTCTTTTGTTAAGGTCATCTCTCTGGCTATGCGCAGCACTCCAGCAAGTCGGTGCTGCCTATCCTGGCTGACATGGAGCCCAGATCATATGCTGGTGGGATTGGTCTGTGCTGGGGGAGGGACTCACATACTTTTATGGCTCTGCGATCACAAGTTATGCAAGGAAGGAAGGGGAGGAAGGGGGTGGGGAAGCGTGTGTTAACATTAGCAGATCTGAGCTCTTTGGTGCCTGCAAAGCTCCCAGCTATCCACAACTAAAGAACTACTGTCTAAGCACCAAAACCACACATACAATGGGAACATACATCACATGGGCAAGGCACAGGATTAGCCTGACGCGAAATTACTCGTCTTGTCGTTGTATGACAGTAGTGATACCGACAACCTAAACCTTCATCTTTCTGTTCAGCAAACGCCATGAGCACCAGAAGGCCAATCTCCTGTCGATCAAACTGATGGGGAAAGAAACTATAATATCCAGAAAATCATTTCAATACCTTTCATGAAGTAAGTGAACTTACCTACTGTGCTACAGCATAAGTGGCACCTAAAAATTTTGACAGAAATGTGTTAAACAGCAACCAGTGAATATTCTTTTATACCTGCTGTGTGCCACCCTCAATTGATTACTTCCTCAGTTTCTGAAAAACAAAGCATAACAGGATCCCTTGGATTTTTTTTAAGTAGTCTTACCTGCCAAGAGAAGGCCTTAAAAGAGATATGTAGTGGCGTACTGAAACTGTACCTTTTACAGTAGCCACCTGCATGAGGCAGCTGATCCAACCTATGGTGAAGTTAAAATAAGTTTTAGAATCAAACTCAGCAATTGTGGGGTCAGTACTTATGTGTGCTGGAGACTGCATTTTCATTTATTGTTCTCCAACGTGATCAGATTTATCTGGGACTAAGCAAATTGTCAAATCTCACTGCAAAGGGGAACAATATTTAACAATTTACATTAGAGCGGTTATCAGCTGGAAACATAAGATGCTTTTGCTGATTGTTTATCTAATTTGTTAGGACCTACTAAATATTTCTTGTTTCCAGGCAGGTGTTTATGTGGTAAAAGGTTTATTTACAGTAGTAATGCTGACATTTTCGGCATGACATGTAAAATGAGCTAATGTATATCTCAGCTTTGGAAGTCTTTGTAAGCAACAAACTAATCTTCAGCAATGTAAATGCTACGACAAAACTGTCAAAACACCCAACCTCTCACATCACAACTCCTGAAAAGCTGCACTAAACGAAACTGTACAAGGGCCATTTATAAGTAATTCTTTTTAAAAGCATTTTTTTTATTTTTGCCTTGAAGGAAATGGTTTAAAATGATGGTTTAATTTTGAAGGAAATGAAAACCACCATGGAAAAAGATACTTTAAAACCTGTGCAGCTAAGTTGCCTACTATTTTCCCCAAAAGAGAGGGAAAGATTAATACTTGACAGCTATTTTAAAATAATAGATTTCATTCTGAAGTGATTTTCTAGGCAAACTGAAATTCCAAATGTAATTTAATCAGGAGATTGCATTAAGAAAATGTAATCAGGGTATTAAATGTAATTACATTATGATAATAACTCTACAGGAACACATAAGAAAACAGCATTATTTGGATCATGTTTTGGCACGATAAGGCAAATGAATTAATATGATAAGATAGAGAAAAAATATCCTTCTAATCTATGAGTAAAGAACACAATCACTTGTTTAGGAAGAATGTAACTATATTTTATGAAAAGTATTTCCGTCATATAATTACAACATATATTACAATGCAGCAGTGTAATTAAGAATTAAAAGAAAAACATTTCACAGGATATGACATTTAAAGAAATATTTTGCTGATTTACAGCTCCTTACAAAGCAAACTGTGTAGATCTTCAGAACACAATTTTGGTATCATTCTAGACTGCAGGCTACCCCGGCACACAAATACATAATTCCCCCTGATTTCAATTAAATTTAAAACAAATAATTTAAAAATATTTAAAAGCAATATCAAGCAAATGTTTATCATACAATTCAACTTTAATGCATAGAAACTTACTGCATCAGTCTGAAACTTGTTTGATCTGCATAGTTAGAGATTATAAATTAGCTTTTGGTTTACTGAATTCTATTACTTTATCAGAATAAAGTTTAGCAATCTCTTCCTTTGTAAATCCATATTCTAAAAGTATCTCTTCTGTGTGTTCTCCTATATAAGGATCTCTTCTAAACGATGGAACAGCAGGGGTCCTTGATAGAATAGGAGCAGGTCTAGGACTTATCTCTTCCTGATCATTTTTGATAAAAGAACTTCTTTGTTTGTTATGCTGATGTGAGGCAACATCATCAAAGGATAAAACAGGGGTCACGCAGGCATCAATATCATCAAATATGCTGCACCACTCAGCTTGTGTCTTCTGTGCAAATATGGATGCGAATTTTTTCTTCATTTCAGGCCAGTCGGAGAAACTCAACTGGTTAGGAAGTTTATCTGCATCTAGCCCAAGACCTGAAAGGTAAAAAACAAAGTTTAGCTATAGTTCAGCTTAGAAAAATTACCAAGTGATGCTCACAAATGTGTTCCTCAAAAAGCTAATATTTTGTAGGTAGTTCAACACAGCAGACTATACAAACTAAAAGTCACTTCAAACTTTATTAGGGTATCTATGATTGAGGGGGAAAGAGCAGAAGAATAAAATGTTCTACTACTTGCAGTTAGATTAAACCCCATTAGCTACAGCTACAGCCTTTTAACTAAGTACATACAATAAACACTCATTTGTATGAACACTTGGTAAGAGCAGCAGCTGCCTAGAGATAACATTTCGTCCTCAGAACATTTTCTGTAATAGGTTTTGTATCGTCTACCTAGCAGTAGCAACACAAAAGACTTCTGAATGGGTCTTGAACTAAAGCAATATACTTCTCACAGAAGCTACTTCTCACATCTGATACTGCTGGACATTGAGCAGGCTATGGTGTCTGAAGTCCAACACAATCAGGTTATTTCTATGCCAGAGATGAGAAGGTGATGTGGGTGGATACACTCAGGCTTGATGTGCATGAGGCAGCTCAGTGCAAATGGACTCTGGCTGTTTTTGCTACTCTCCCCTCCTCAGCACAGTTCCCAGGTTCTCATCCTTGGAGGTATTTAGAAGACAGGTAGATGAAGAGCTCAGGGATATGGTTTAGTAGTATTACAGGTACAGCTGGACTCTAATCAAAAGGGTCTTTTTCAACCAAGTGATTCTATGATTCTATGCTGCTGTTCTGGAAAGACGAAAACCCTACGTTTTTTTAAATACTTAGGAATTCTGCTTCCCAGAAGATCAGCTGCATGGACCACCTGGGTATGTAATATGCACGTTCCTTCTGTGACACGAGATGAGAAGACAGACATGGATGTTTCGTACTGCAAACTGAACTAGGCAAGTCATAGGTCCTTCCCTTAGCTAAGCACCACCCTCCCTCTCATTGGTGAGCTTACACCTCCTCTGTGCAGCCAGTTTCCCATGTCTGTTTCTGTTCTCAAGGATTCTGCTTTCTGCACTCCCTACCCTTCCATTCTCCTGCTTCAAGGATATGCAAGAAACACTTTGTAGTGCTTATCTCAAAAAGATGGTAAGAAACAAGAAAGAGAAACAGCAATTAAACCACAGTTTCAAAATGGAGATAGTACAACAGTCTACAATACCAAACACCAACCAAAAGTGGTATATTGAAGGCTGTCCAAACAGTCACATTTAGAAATTCAGGTGCATGAAATAGCAGGAGACATTTACAAATGGCAGGGATAAGAAAAAAGTTGATTTGATAAATCAGAAAGTCTGGACAACAACCATCATCATAATGCTTCACAAACAACAAAAAAGGAGAGCTCCTTAGAAAACAGCAACTCCGTGTAAAAGAGAGAAAATGTGGAGTTCTGCAAATGTTTCACTTTGAGCACTCTTCCTTACATCTTTGGATACCTGGGATCAGACTGATGATTTGATTTGCAACTCTTAACAGGTATGGCTGCTAGATGCATGTTTGCAGGTAGAATTTACACAAAACTCCTCTAATCTTTAGCTGTAAACAGGCAGAAAAAAAATCTTATCTTCTATTTCTACAGCTTTGTTATCACTGAGAAGGGTAGACACACAGCTAGTGATACATACAGAGCAGAAGGAAGGAAGATAATGAACATTCTTATGCTCTTTATGTTCTTCCTGCTCATAATCTCTACTACATGCACTTCTTGGGACTTACAGGCTCCCCCAAATAATCTTAATATTAAAGAATTTCACTGTTTACTACAAAATACTTAAATATTAGCTTTGAAAGTGAACACATGCTCTGAAATCTTACTTTGGTTCTGCAAAGGAGAAAACAGAAAAACTGTCAATCCCTAGATTCAGAAACACATCTTTGCAACTGCTTATGTTTAGGAGAAAATCAACACAAAGACAGAATAAGCATTCTCACATCTTATTAGATTCCTGTGAATATCAGGATTACTACAAAGGTAAATATAAGCCTTTACTGAGTCACCAAGTCATGCGCACTTTAAGTCACTAAACTAACAAACTAGTCTTCATAACCATTTCTATCAACCTAATAACAGATTATTTATGTTGTTTGAGCTTCCACCATGAAACAGAAGCTAAGAATGCTTTCAAAATTAATTTGATTATTAATCTTAAAAGTATAATACTAAAGATAACAGTGATATATAGTTTACTTAAGAACTATGAGGTGAGCCAACTTTACCTTCCACAATACGCAAAGCTAAGGAACAACACTAAAAACCTGTCTCAGTGCCTGAAATCTTGTTAATTGGAATCATTGTATTTATTTGCTTATTAATTATGGCTTTGGTTCTAGTAGCCAGTCCAACATTCAACAGAGCTGTACCATTATCCCATTACACAATTACATACAAAGATTGTGCCATTCGAAGATGGGAAGTTGGCCGAACCTAATCATACATGCTTTAGCAAAACAGAACAATATGCAGGACTTGGAATTAAATATTACATGCTCATTTTCCATTGACCACTGAAAACTTCAACTTCAAATAGATGAGCTGACAGCATTTAAGCATCACAGCTTCTCATTTCCCCGCGTGTGCTAACCACTTGTGGTGTAGACGAACAGAATCACAGCAGGAGTGACTGAGTCAACAAGAAAACAATTACACTGCACGAAACTGTTCGGCATACCACAGGGTGACAGATTTCACCCAACACAGTCAAAAGCAAACTTCCTTTTTACATAGACTATCTGGTAAAGCAATCACAACTCTTTTAGCCAAGTTTTTTGGGTCAAATTTTCATCCAGTAACCTACCCCGGTACAGCTTTGAAACAATGATTTTTGAAAAATGAAGAATTAAGAATGAGGAATAATGACGCTTTAAGTGCTATAGCTCTATTGACACACACCTGCATGACATTTTTTAATGCAACACACTGAAATCTCTAGTTCTACAGAACTTTTTAGACAAACTACACTAAAATTACTACCTACTTTAAGAGAAAGAAAACAGTAAAATTTATTAGATAAATCAGTAAAGTTGGTTTGACATGATGGAAATAAGTAGTTTCTCGGGATATTTCAGCCATGCTATTGTAAAAGATTATTTAGGATCCCTAGCCAAGCTTTATTGAGGATTTTCTTGTTTCAGCTTGATGATTTTCTTTTCAAAACTGTACACTCATAGCACAGTAATTCTGAAATCATGTTGTCACAACACAACTGAAGAGAACCAGCTAGCATAAGAATCCTTGAATTTGGCTCAAACCACAGCCATAAGGTGTTTCCCATTACTCATCCTCTCACATGAACGGGTTTTAATATATTACAATCAAAAAACTAAGAGCTCTGTGGAAATCCTTCATAATGATGTAAAATATGTTTTTCAAGAGCTGCCTTATCTTTTCCCCCTTCTTTTAAAATAGCACTCACATAATTCGGAGTATCAAAGTAGTATGAAAGGAGTACTATTGAATACATGTTCTGAACTTTAATGAGTGTTAGTGCTTTTTCCATCAATGTAAGCTGCTACTAACTTCACCTTATATAACTGAGGTTAGATCATATGACAACACAGAATCAAGCCCTTACTCCTCTCCTGAAACAGAAAATTTGTTGTGTTCTGCAGGCCTCTTGCAGCCTGGTTACAGAAACACTAAGCACGTATTGCTAAAAATCAAGAGAAATCTGCAGAAGCAATTTACAGGTCAGTAGGAAGATTCTGTCTCATTCTGATTTTTCATAAGATGCAAAGGTATTTTAGTTATTTATTGGCTAACTTTTGTAGTAATCAAATCAATATAAGCAAAAGGATTACAACATGTTTGTTAACAGCCACCAGTCTATGGTGAGCCCAGAATATAACTCCTAAGACTACAGCTGCTACAGCAATTAACTACCATATCTATTTTATATAGCCTCGGTTTCTCATATTACATGGGATTTTTTTAAAATGAATCTATTTGTGGTGAGCAGAAATTTAGTTTTTCCCAGAAGCACAATCTACAAAGCCAGCAATCTCAAACCAAGATGCTGTATTTTCTTGAAATTAGTTAAGTTTCCCTCTGCAGATCCCTTAAGAACTTTCCTTACCATGCCATTAACTGCATTTTGGTCCAGCACTGGGTTCCTAATTCTCAAGGGAAACAGTGGAGTGAACAAGAACTAACAAAGGAAATTAGTTTCACTTTTGCTACCAGAATTCTGTGAGCAGTGACAGATGGTTTAGAAATCACATTCCTTCCTCAGTTCTGCAATCTTTTAATCTCCAACTCTTACACCTGCAACACCCATATTGTCGTGTTCTCACAATACAGTACTGGCAAAACTAACCTAGTCTCTGAATGTGGACAGAGAGACGCAAAGCAGCTTCAGAATATATTTTATCTGGAATGGCATCAAATTGTTCACCAGCAGAACTGACCAGAATCATGTGAAAAAAAGTATGAAATGAAATTACAGAGTTTGTAACTGGAACATACCATTTTAAAACTACATCCAAGCAGTGAATTAATGCCTTGAACAGACTACTCTGCCTAAGTCAAAGCTCCTAAGGTTTGTGAAAGGCCAATATAATTCTCACAAGCAGCTTTTTCTTCCCTATAACATCCAAAGGCTTAAATTCTGACTTGAATTTCTGCAACAGATATCCCAGAAAGGAAAAAATCCCTAAGCCACAAGAAGGATCTGCTGTTCTAATTTAGCACACTATTAATTCAGAAAGCTTGCAAACATAACTACTGAAGGTAGTAAGTATTTCCTACATGAAAACGTACACAATTCATCACATGCATCTAAAATATAATGAAGAAAGACCACTTATTTCAAATGCAATATTGTGAAAAAATCTTGAGTTCTGACACTTTAAACATACACTTTTACAAAATAAACAAAGAAACATTATTGACTGTAAACAAGCAAAGACTGCAATAAGCAACATTTCCTTAGAAAACTGTAGTCTGTATGTTGGATTTTTAAAATATGACAGAAAAACTGAAACAAAGGCACAGCTGTGACTGCACTCATTGTCTCCTTATGAACAGATCTTCATTGCTGGAATAACTATTTTTAAAATATCAGCTGTTTAAACCAGGCTATTTCTTTGCATTGTCAGCTAACAAAATACTTTGAAACCTGAAAATAAAGTTGTCCAATCTGGGTGCCCCAATACAGGCAGATGAATTCATAGCTGCTGTGCTAACTTTATGCCCTAAATTACTGAGAAACAACTAGGAGGAAAAAAGAGAACTTGAGCATTTCTCCTTAGTAAAGATTTATCTAAATAAAACAGAGATTGGTCAGTGATCACGTTAAATACCCTGACTACTGGATTCATCCACCACAGGCTTCCCTCTAGATAACCTGCCTGTCTGGTTTAGGGAGAAAAGCCTGAGCCTTGCCGTGTTGCAATGATCAATTCCAAAGGTCTGGAGTATCCAGCAAAGGTTCACCAAGAAGACCAGTGAAAAACAAGATCAGACTTCATTACAGATGTTGTCTTCTTTTTTGAACAAAAACAGATTCCATCCCACTGCTATAGCTTAAAAGCAAGTGCTGTACAACTTGATCTCTAGAGAAGAATAAAATACTGCTGTCATGAATACTGGAGGCCAGTGTTTGATCTCTATAAGCTAAACATATGGGTATTTGAGTAAGCAGCTTTATTCTTTTCTTTTTTTCCTTTTGTATTTAATACACACACCCTCCCTGAAGACAAGTATTGGAATTCCAAATTCCCTAACTTCCAGAGCAAGGGCTCACATTTCATTTTGATAGTTTCATATTTATTTTCGTTCTCAAGCTCCACTTCTAGCAAGCAAAAAAATCAAGGGATTGGATAAGAACAACATTTCAAAGAACTGCAAAGTACAGAATAATCAACTTTACTTTCTTTTTCAAGATAAAGTAGCACAGAACTGGAGTTCAATAATAAGTGACCTGGAACACTTCCAGGGCGGGGTCTGCCAGAACTTCTCTGGGTAACCTCTGCCAGTTCCTCACCACTCTCTTTCTGCAGAATTCCATCCTAATGTCTAATCTCAATCTTCTCCCTTTCAATTTAAAGCCATTACCCCTCACCCTATAACTCCATGCCCGTGTAAGAAGTTTCCTCTCCAGCTTTCCTGTACACCCCCTTCAGGCAATGGAAGGCTGCTCTAAGGTCTCCCCAAAGCCCTCTCTCCTCCAGGCTCAACAGCCCCAACTCTCTCAGCCTGTCCTCATAGCAGAGGTACTTCAGCCCTCTGATCATCTTCATTGCCCTCCTCTGGACCCGTTCCAACAGTTCCATATCCTTCTTAACCTTCTTAGATGCGCAAGAACTTTCTTTGGGAGCACCACAGGCTGCAAGAGAACAAAGCCAGAGGGCACAAAACAAGATCTCTCTTTGGGATCTTGCTCACTAAAGGCATACCCCACCCTACTCCCTCACAATTTTGTTTCATTTCACCATGCTCCTGAATTTCCAAAAACTCCTGAAAGTGCAGGCCCTGGCACTTACTATGCTCTTTACTAGCACCACATAGCTGACTGAGGCTGAGCTGAGAGTAACTTGACTGTGAGAAGGTACTGTTGTGGTTCAACTCCAGCCAGCAGCTCTGCACTCACTTCCCTTCCCCCTGTGGTGAGATGCTATCTGTTTTAATGTCTCAAACAGACAAAACATATTTTATAGCCATATTTAAATAGTCTTCAGTCAAATATAAATTTTTTTTCCATAGCGAGACACCAAAATCACCCTGAAATTGTGTTGTGGAAATAAATTCATAAAGCTGACTTTGAATTTAGAAAAAAATCCATTCTACCAAGTAATATTACGAACTAAATAGTTGTTTAGTGCTCCAGCCACATCACAGACTACGATTATGAGAATTCCCGAAGAACATCTGTAATTTAAGTGTCACTTCTGAGGCTAAGATGAAGAAGGAACGGAAAAGCCATAAGTCAGTTGCTAGAAGAAGAAAGCCAACTAAACTGCTGTAAGCCTACAAAACTAGTTTCAAGAAGTGTTTGGATTTTACAAAGAAATTAAAATAACCAATGCCAGGAATCGAAATCAAGTATTAAAGAACATTTTCAATCATGGTTTCCTGATGTCAAAACAACCACTCCAAGCTACTTACCCTCTATGAACTGCTTGTAGAATTGAGGCTCAATGGCACCAACAGCCATGTATTTTCCATCGGAGGTCTTGTAGGTTTCATAAAAAGGTGCACCACTATCTAGCAGGTTTTCACCTCGAGGTCTGTTCCAAAGTCCCAAATTTTGTGATTTCCACAGGAAAGAACTTAAGTATGCTACTCCTTCCACCTTGGGGATTTAAAAGAAAAAGTAACAGCTTCGGTAAATTAGTTGGCATGTTACCTTAACTCCACATACAAAAAAAAAAAAACAACCAAAAATAAAAAACCCAAGTAAAACTGCTGCCAGTTCTGTCCGTTGTTAAGATTTTCAACAACAGAATCTCTGGTAAGCAGTTTCATTTCTTAAAATTTTCAATTACTGTTTATATTGCATATATGAAATCATTTAGAATTGAGAATAAGAAGGAGCATAAAATAAAAATGCAGCTTCAAACAGATAGCACACTTTCAATTCACAAAGCTTCCTCACTTAGCAACTTCATAATCATTAGGAGTTGATAAAGCATAGAGTCCAAGTAATTTTAGGTGATGGGACAAGCTCCCTAGCTCTGCATCCTAGCTCTGACACCCATCAAGCCTTCTAAACCTCTGGGAGCCAAGATGGCTATATCACTCCTCTGTAATTTTTTTTTATCTCAACACTAACTTCTATGAATTTACTAGTTATAATAAGACTGCTATTTTTAGAAGAAAACTGGAAAGAAATCAGAGGTTAAAGCTCTCTTATACCATGGGAACAGGAAGCTCATCTCCATCACTAAGTTAGAATAAAAATTATTGTTCCACTCTTATCACTGGCAGGTACATAGACATAAAAAGGTAATCTCTAAATAGGCAAGTGCCTGATGAATACAGCACTACAAAATATGATCAGTGCTGTTCCAACTTGCTTCTTAAAATTTTGGCTATGTGGAGTACAACCACATGAAAATTAAATTGGCTCAACCTTGCAATATTATCAAGCTTGTACCAGTCTTCCCAAGCAAAATCACATCCTACAGTTTTTTCAGCAGCAGAATCCATATTCTTCCAACTGCATTAGAAAACTGTAAGAGAAGATGAGGCAGTAACAGTATATGGCCAGAAATATCCCAGTGGAACAGAAAAAAACCTGAGCTGTATCATTTTGATTCATGCACTTTCAACTCTGTAAAATTAACCAAATATTGTCTATCAAGAAAAACACAGAGACTGTACCAAAATGAAAAGCTAGTATATTTTCACGTGGAAAGATTTACCATCTTCTATCTTTCTAAGGAAGAACTTAAAACATGTGAATCTCTGAAGCACACAGTCATGAAGGCTTCTTCATTTAATGTGTATTACTTGGCCTCTTTCTCAAGTACCTGCCACAAGGACAGGAATACTTCTGCCCTACTAATCACATACGTCAATTAAAGTACCTTTAGATGAGAGAATATGGTATATCTTCATCTACATGTTTGCAAAATGATTTCAAGGATATCAAAATAGTGTTTGCTTTACTCATGAGCTGATTTTGCACTAATCATATTAACAAAAAAATACACAAAACCCATTGTAAGTAAGGATAATAATAGATGGGGATAATATCAGAATAAGCTCTAACTGCAAACTAGATTTTGGTACTGATGGAACTACCTGCAATATGTGTGTACTGTGATACTTACCCTGGAAAGGCTTAAAATAAAACAACGTATCAGTTTTGGACAGGTGTAGGGACTTTAGAAATACCCCTGGCTAGGCAACTGGACAGCTAGCTTCTATCTGAGGCCCACTGCAATTCAGAGACAAGTAAAAAGGTGTCTTACATCTGCACCAAACCTCCAATGCATGCTCAAATAACACCACACACACAAACATGTTTTAAAACACAAGATGGGCAACATGTGGAGACTCCACATAAGCCTAAACACAGATGATTACTGTAACAGTTGTGTTTCACTCAATGGTTCACTCACCCTAAAACCATCAGCAGTCTCTAAGGCAGGGAGAAGAATCCAGAGGCGCCACCCCACTGGGTGACCTGTCTGCTCTGCAAGTCCTTTGCTCCTTCTGCAGAGTGGGACAGTTCAAACTAAGAATGACTCCACACCAACTTAATCTCTATCCTTGTGACTGATGAATGCCTGTAGGATGTGGGACTTTTGGTTTTGAATACCTCCAGGCTGAGAAAAACCAGGAACCTCAGTCTTCTGTTGGACAGCTAAATGCTCTTGCCACGAGACTATTATGCAAGTGATCTCTACCACCATCCTCTCCTCTGGCTGTCTTTTCACAAAGAGTGAGTCATGCTTGGTCAGATGCCTACCATCAGCAGAAGTCTGTGTGTCTGAATTTGGAATAAACCTGAAGTGTGGCCCTGACTCACATGCCTCTATTCTGGTGCAGTTCAAGAGTGCAGATGTACAATCATACCTACTGTGTCACACTGTAGAGTCCATTTCACATCCTACTCAGCACATGGGAACTATCAAGCTCACTGTAGGGTGTCTATGATCCCTATAGAGATGAGAAAAGACAGCAACTAACATGAATCAATTCAGACCAGGCACTTAATTCTTCTGAGGGAGACTGCTGAAATGCAGGACTCAGCATCTACTTTTATGCACCGCAACAGCACTAGGCCCTGTGAATAGGTGATGCAAAATCTAGTCCTCAGCCTGGCCCTCTTCTTGTGTCAGTTTGGTTTCAGTAACTAGAGGAGTTCCTCACAAGTATATTACTGATCATACGAATGCTTCCAAGATATTTTTCAGCTTTCAGCACACTAATTAAAAGTAAAGTATATATAAAAAATGCTTCTATTACAAAAATTCAGATTAATCTAGAATTACTAACCTCAAAGACAAGAAATAATTATTTTTTCTACATGGCTTCAGGAAAATAGACATTACAATAAAAGGAAAAAACAAACAAGTGGTTATTAAAACAACCAACAAAACCAAAAAAGTAATAAAACTAATCCCAAGGACACAAAGCTGCTAAAAAAGAAATTAATTTTCCCTCTTCTACCATAGGAAACTCTGTCAAGTGTCAGAGTCATTAACATATTCACATACCAAAACTGTACATCAACTCAAGTAACAGGCCTATCAAATAAAAGAATGTTAAAAGAAATGACATCTGCACTACTGCAGTACTGCGACTTTTAAGATATCTACTTGTATTAAAAATCTTAGATAAAACAGGCTTATCAACCCAGTGTGCTAAAAATGTCTTTGCTGTTGATGATGCATCTGTGTTTTTCATCAACTGTCTCACTGAAAGTCTGTTTGAATGAAAAGAACATAACAAAACGCCAGGTAAAGTACACCCAGTGATCCTGGACAATATGCCTGGACAATATGCCATTTCACAGCACAGCAGGAACATCAGCAGGCAACTGTAAATTCCGTAATTATAATGAGACAAGAAAAAATTGAAAAGGAGAAGTTTGAGGGCTAAAAAACCCCAAACCCCACAACACATTCTATTCTCAATGAGCCAGAGATCTCATTAGGACATGAGCAGACTTACATGGATTCTTCTTGTAACAAATTCTTCTAATAACTTCAGGTACTGACAGTGAAAATAAGGTAGTGCTCCAAAGCACAGGAAATATCTTTTTAAATATTTGATGACTTGTCACAACCCTCCACAATCCCTCCTTTACAAACTCCCTCAACTCCCCTCTAAGAGGGCTGTAGGCTCGGCAGCTCAGCTGAAGTGCATTCACACCAATGCACACAGCATGGGGAATAAGAAGGAAGAGCTGGAAGCTGTCGTAGGGCAAGGAGCCTATGATGTCGTTGCCATCACGGAAACGTGGTGGGACGACTCATATAACTGGAGTGCAGCTATGGTGGGGTACAAACTCTTCAGGCGGGACAGGAAGGGTAGGAGAGGAGGCGGGGTGGCCCTCTTTGTAAGGGAGGACTTGAACAATGTTGAGATGGATTGTGGCGCTGAGGAGATTGAGTGCCTGTGGGTTAAAATCAGAGGAGCCCATAAGAAGGTAGATTTTGTGATGGGAGTCTGTTACAGACCACCCAGCCAAGGAGAGGCAGCTGATGAGCTCTTCTACAAACAGCTGGGGTTAATCTCTAGATAGATGCCTCTCATTCTTGTGGGAGACTTCAATCTTCCTGTTATCTGCTGGAAGTACAATAGAGCAGAAAGGAAGCAGTCTAGGAGGTTCCTGGAGTGCGTGGAAGACAACTTCCTTGCACAGCTGGTGAATGAACCAACAAGGGAGGGTGCCCTCCTGGACCTGCTGTTTGTGAACAGAGAAGGCCTTGTGGGGGATGTGGCAGTAGGAGGATGCCTAGGACAAAGCGACCATGAGATGATAGGGTTTTCTGTTCTAGGTGAAGTGAAGAGGGTGGTTAGCAGGACAATAGCATTAAATTTCCAGAGGGCAGACTTTGAACTCTTTAGAAGGCTGGTTGGCAAAGTCTCATGGGAGACAGTACTTAAGGGCAAGGGAGCCCCTGAGGGCTGGGAGCTCTTCAAAAAGGAAATCCGAGCAGCTCAGGAGAAGGCCACCCCCATGTTCTGGAAATAAAGCCGGCAGGGGAAAAACCAGCTTGGTTGAACAGAGAGATCTTGAGTGATATCAAAAAGAAGAGAAATGTTTATGGGCTCTGGAAGAGGGGACAGGCCTCTTGGGTAGACTACAGGAGGGAAGTGAGATTGTGTAGAGAAAAAATCAGAAGGGCTAAGGCTCAACTAGAAATCAGATTGGCAAAGTCTGTGAAAGATAACAAAAAATCTTTCTTTAAATATATAAATAATAAGAGGAGGACTAGGGAGACCATACAGTCCCTATTGGACACAGAAGGAACAACAGTTACAGGGGATGAGGAAAAGGCTGAGGTACGTAATGCCTTCTTTGCCTCAGTCCTTAATAGTACAGAAAGTTGTTCTGTTTGTGTACAAACCCAGGAGCTAGATGAGCAAAATGAGGCTCCCGTGATCCAAGAGGAGGTGGTCAGAGCCTTGCTAGCCCAACTAGACACCCACAAGTCTATGGGGCCAGATGGGATTCACCCTAGGGTATTGAAGGAGCTGGCGGATGTGCTGGCCAAACCCCTTTCCATCATCTTCCAACAGTCCTGGAAAACTGGGGAAGTTCCACTGCACTGCAGGCTGGGGGATGTTGTGCCCGTCTCCAAGAAGGGTCGCAGGGAGGACCCAGAAAACTCCAGGCCTGTCAGTCTGACCGCAGTGCCAGGGGAAGTCATGCAGCAGGTGATCTTGAGTGCTATCGTGAAGCACATGCAAGAGAACCGAGTGATCAGGCCCAGTCAACACGGGTTCATGAAAGGCAGGTCTTGCCAGACTAACCTGATCGCCTTCTATGACAAAGTGACTTGGCTGCTGGATGAGGGAAAGGCTGTGGATGTATCTTCCTGGACTTCAGTTAAGCCTTTGACACAGTTTCTCACAGCATTCTGCTCAGGAAACTGTCACCTGTGGCCTGGACAGGCGAATGCTCTCCTGGGTGGAAAACTGGTTGGCTGGCCGGGCCCAGAGAGTGGTGGCAAATGGTGTTAAATCCAGCTGGAAGCCAGTGACAAGAGGGGTTCCCCAGGGCTCAGTGCTGGGTCCAGCCCTGTTCAATGTCTTTATCAATGACCTGGATGAAGGCATCGAACGCACCCTTAGCAAGTTTGCAGATGACACTAAGCTGGGTGGAAGTGTGGATCTGCTGGAGGGTAGGGAGGCTCTGCAAAGGGATCTGAACAGGCTGGACCGCTGGGCAGAGTCCAATGGGATGAGGTTTAACAAGGCAGAATGCTGTGTCCTGCACTTGGGGCACAACAACCCTGTGCAGCTACAGACTAGGAGAAGTCTGTCTAGAAAGCTGCCTGGAGGAGAGGGACCTGGGGGTGTTGGTTGACAGTGACTGAACATGAGCCAGCAGTGGCCCAGGTGGCCAAGAAGGCCAATGGCATCTTGGCTTGTATCAGAAACGGCGTGACCAGCAGGTCCAGGGAGGTTATTCTCCCTCTGTACTCGGCACTGGTGAGACCGCTCCTCGAATCCTGTGTTCAGTTCTGTGCCCCTCACCACAAGAAGGATGTTGAGGCTCTGGAGCGAGTCCAGAGAAGAGCAATGAAGCTGGGGAAGGGGCTGGAGAACAGGCCTTACGAGGAGCGGCTGAGAGAGCTGGGGTTGTTTAGCCTGGAGAAGAGGAGGCTGAGGGGTGACCTCATTGCTCTCTACAACTACCTGAAAGGAGGTTGTAAAGGGGAGGGTGCTGGCCTCTTCTCCCAAGTGACAGGGGACAGGACAAGAGGGAATGGCCTCAAGCTCCGCCAGGGGAGATTTAGGCTGGACGTTAGGAAAAAATTCTTCAAAGAAAGGGTCATTGGGCACTGGAAGAGGCTGCCCAGGGAGGTGGTTGATTCACCTTCCCTGGAGGTGTTTAGGGCACAGGTGGACGAGGTGCTAAGGGGCATGGTTTAGTGTTTGATAGGAATGGTTGGACTTGATGATCTGGTGGGTCTCTTCCAACCTGGTTATTCTATGATTCTATGACTTTCCCTGGCACTGAGGTCAGACTGACAGGCCTTGAGTCTTCTGGGTCCTCCCTGTGACCCTTCTTGGAGACAGGCACAACATCCCCCAGCCTGCAGTGCAGTGGAACTTCCCCAGTCTTCCAGGACTGTTGGAAGATGATGGAAAGGGGTTTGGCCAGCACATCTGCCAGCACCTTCAATACCCTTGGATGAATCCCATCTGGCCCCATAGACTTGTGGGTGTCTAGTGTTCTGGTGGGCTCCTCTGATTTTAACCCACAGGCACTCAATCTTCTCAGCGCCACAATCCATCTCAACGGTGTCCAAGTCCTCCCGTACAAAGAGGGCCACCCCGCCTCCTCTCCTACCCTTCCTATCCCGCCTGAAGTGTTTGTACCCCACCATAGCTGCACTCCAGTTGTATGAGTCGTCCCACCACGTTTCCGTGATGGCAACGACATCATAGGCTCCTTGCCCTACGACAGCTTCCAGCTCTTCCTTCTTATTCCCCATGCTGTGTGCATTGGTGTAAATGCACTTCAGCTGAGCTGCTGAGCCTTCAGCCCTCTTAGAGGGAACAGAGTTCATTCCCAATTGTCTGGTAACTGGAGTAGCTAGCTCCAGAGTGCCCGTATCTCCCTTAGCATCCCCAGGTGTGTTCTCCCCAACTTTCTGTGTGGTGAGGTACTGGTGGTCCACACCAACACACCCCCTCCGAATCACCATTGCCCCATGTCCAGGCTCGTTCCTGTCTAGCCTGGGCTCAACCCCCTCCCCCTTCACATCTAGTTTAAAGCTCGATTTATGAGCTTAGCTAGGTTTTTGGCAAGGGCTTCAGTCCCCCTAGGAGACACACGTGTCCCATCCTTAGCAAGAAAGCCTGGGGGTGCGTGAGCCACCCCAGATCAAAGAAGCCAAAGCCCCTCTCCTCACACCAGGCTCGGAGCCAGGCATCAATCGAATTCTTCTTCCTGGCTTCCCGCTCCTCTCTATTTAGCCTTGGGATGGAGCAGAATACTATTTGTGCCCCAGAGCCCTCCATCATTTTCCCAATGGCCCTGAAGTCATTCTTGATGGTTTTGGTCTTTTTGTTTACTAGATCATCGTTACCAGTTTGGACTACTATCAGAGGATAGGTCTGTCTCGTGGACCAGGGAAGGAAGTTTTCTAGCTACCTCCTTCACTGATGCCCCCGGTAAGTAGCAGACCTCTCTGTGGAGCGGGTCTGGTCTGCAAATGGGTCCCTCCGTTCCTTTTAGGAGGGAGTCCCCTACAACAATCACCCTCCTCTTCTTCTTAATGGAGGATGTTTTTATCTTTTTCTGAGGATGGTGCGGCCTAGGGAAGGATTCTAGGCTGTGGGAGTCATCATCCTCATCCTCAGGGTTGGATTCCACCTGCAGCATCTGGTACTTGTTCACCAGGAGGATCTGGGATTTTGCTGTCTGGGTGAGGGGAGCAGGTTTCTTTCGTCTGCCAGGACCTTGCTGCCATTCTCCATCTCTTGTAACCCCAACCTTGCAGTTTGCAGGTGGATGGTGTTTGGACACTCTAGCTCCAGCAGGCTGCTGAGTTAGTGAGAGGGCAAATTGCCTTCTGTTGTTTTTCAGAATTCCTCAAACTGGTCTTTTATGTGGAAGGATGACAGCCAATGTCAGAAACAGGAGGCCTGATATAAGTCAAATAGATTGGAAGAACTACTTCAGAAACTTTGATGGCTGTATTTCCCGTTCATACATCCTAACACAATGTGTGTGTGTGCATACGTGTTTGTGTATGCGTGTATGTGTTTTACAGCAGAATGACACCGTTGACTCATGCTCAGCTTGTGACTATGACAAACCCCCAGGTCTGTACTTCAGCCAACTGTTCTCACACTGCATTTGTTCAGCTAATTGCTTCCGCCTAAGAAAACTACAGAGCAGTGGTCTCCAAGAATTTCAGCCTATTTTTTTCAGGTCATTACTCCAATCTGAAGAGTTCATTTTCAACTCTAATCCAACTGTCCAACATACTTCTAGCTCTTCCCGTCTGTAAATTCACTAAGTACAATTGCTCACTCATCATTCAGCTTACTGGAGAAAACACCCAACAGAAATCTGTGGAATGCCAGTCACTACGTTTTATATTTTGATAACCAACTACTAATAACTCTTGTCAGGGTAAAAATATTAGATCAGTTTTGCACTGATTTTGTACAATTTTCATCTAGACCCTTTAACACCGTTGCTTCTGACAATGTCAGCTGAATTTGTCAAAACTCTAGTCAAGTCAAAACAGCGAACATCTCTTGCTATTCTCCTACCTTCAAGACCTCTGCAGGAAAGGGATTTTTTTCAATTAATATAATCTTTTTCAATTTATATTTAAGTCCGAATCATAGCTTTCATTGTCTCACAAAACCTCAAAGGGAGGTCACATTTTTATTACACCACTCTTCAAGGACAAAAACAGAAGAAGAGGGAGACAGAGAAAAAATGCTTGCATATAAGTTCCAAGAGTTAGGTGTAAGTAGGTATTTTGGCTCTTTGTGTAAGTGTGTGGCCTTGCAGCGAAAAATTCCATAGTTGCCACTATTAGGGTAATTTAGCCTTTCATTTATTTTATGGCACATTAACACAAAGCATCTCAAATTGACTTCTTGGTGATAATCCATGGCAGCATAATTATTCGAGGGAACAGTGCCTCTAATAAGATACGACCTATTAAAAATTCATAAGCAGATGTATCTCAGATAAAGCTAATATAATTCTTTATTTTGTTAGGATCATACGTTTTGCTAGTATGCATGATTTTAATTGTTTTTTATACACGCTATTCCCATACACCAAACACTCATCAAATACATACATCTAATATTTTTTTAAGAAGGCAGACTGGTAAAAGAAAAGGAGTGGCACAGGACGAAAGCCACAGTATATATTACATATTATAAAGATGTTAGGGCAACAGTGATACATGAAAACAGCTTGCAGATGAAGAAATGGACATTTTATGAGATCACTTACTTTCCCTTTCCAAAGTTCTCCATTCTGAATTTTACAAATAGCTCCTCTTACAGACTTAAGGAAAAAAAAAACCCAAACAAACAAACTTAAGAAAACCCACTTTCCTTGAGACCAAACTTACCATACTTGCATCAATTATCTGCCCTTTGCCAGATTTGGTACGTTCATAGAGGGCTGTAACAATGCCCATTGCACACATGACACCTCCACCAGCAAAATCAGCCAGAAGATTTAGCGGTGCATATGGATGTTCATCTTTTCTACCCAGTTTTGACAGCACACCTGATGGTAGAATAAACAAAGCAAACACAAGTATAAAATTAATTATAAACATTATTTTCTACATTTATACAATAAAAGTTTCATTCTTTCCAATCTATACAAGTAAACAAGGGATAAAGCAAACTTCTACCAACAGTTTTCTGTCTGCTTGGCTGCATCTTAGCAAATAGTTACCTTTCACAATGGACTAGAATATCTGAAATCATATTAGAGAACATGCTTTTAATGTCAGAGACTAATAAGTCTCACAGATAAACCACTGATAACATGCCCACATAGGGATCAAAACTAATAAAAAAAACCTGGTGTGTAATAATTCTATATTACTACTTTGTATATACATGAGCCTCCCACAAAAGAATTAGACAGGTATTATAAGCATGCCTCAAAGCAACTTTGTTAATTTTTTCTTCACATCTTTTAAAGTAAAAATGGAGACATACAATCTTCTGTGCACATAATCTGTGAATTATTAATCATAACTAAGGACTTCACACTGACAACCACACTTGAGTTCTATCCTCCCTCTTCAGCCTTTGGAGGAAAAAAAAAAAAAAAGATGCGTATAAAAGGAACAGGTGAATAGCACAGAAAGGTCACCTCAATGGCATGCGACACAGAAATAGAGAGCCTATGTTTATTACAGTAATTATGCAGAAATGAAACTGAACAGAGCAAAGGCTAAGCCAGCTTACAAAGACAGAGCTTTGAATCTGTTAGCATTTCTCTACCATCCTGAATCACCTTGTTACCGTCACCTTACTCTTTGTAGTTCCCTCATAGTGATTCCCTTTGGGTAAGCAAGGAACTCTGCAGTATGATCATCCCTCACCTATGCCAGCAGTCTGTCACATGAGACTTGCAGCATACGTGGCCAAACTAATGGTCCAATTCAATTCCTAAATGGAATCAACTAAGTGCACAATATAAAGAAGTGTTCAAAGCCTATAGTGCAAGCACAAAGCTCTGTCACTGACTGAAACCTCACTTTTAACAGCCTAAATGTTGTCACAGGCACCAACAGGTTGACATATTAACTTATACCTGGAGCTTCTGATGCAAGCCATTCTTTAATTAAAGAAAGCCAAAGCTGATGAGGAAAATACTCAGGATACAAGATCTCATTTTTGAGGAACGATACTGCCCAAAACCTTGTCCTATTTCCTTTAAATAGGCAGAAAAACGTAACCTGTGAAATTTCAAGAAATAATTTAATTTTAGGAAGACAGCACTAATCAAAATACTGTTGATTAAATCAGCAACAGAGAAAAATAGACTTTGTTTTGTAAACAGAATGTACTACAACCTAAGGTAGCCATGAACCATACTGTTTCTGTATAGCTCATGAGGTTCAACAAGGCCAACTGCAAGGTCCTATGCCTGGGTCGAGGCAATCCTCGATTCCAGTACACAATGGGGGATGATGTGATTGGCAGCAGCCCTGCAGAAGACTTGGGGGTGCTGGTTGATGAGAAGCTCGACCTGAGCCAGCAATGTATGCTTGCAGCCCAGAAGGCCAACCGTATCCTGGGCTGCATCAAAAGAAGCGTGGCCAGCAGGTTGAGTAAAGTGATTCTGCCCTTCTATTCCTCTCTCGTGAGACCTCATCTGGAGTGCTGTGTCCAGTTCTGGAATTCTCAATATAAGGCAGCTATGGAGCTGTTGGAACTGGTCCAGAGGGGAGTGGAACTAGATGATCTTTAAGGTCCCTCCCAACCCAACCAGTTCTATTATTCTATGTACTGACTCTATCCTTTCACTCACAATAAACCAAGTACCGTAATACTTTGAAATGATCTGGATGTGAAGTCAAAAGTGTTTCAAACAATGCATACTTTCTTTATCCTTTTTTATTCTCAGACAATCTTACATAACAAAAGAAGACTGAACCCACTCCTGAAAATACTAAATTTCACAACACACTGACTCCCCCATAGTCAGTGACAGTGGATCACCACATTTGCCATGCCTCCACTCTGGGCCTTTGCTGGGGCTAAAATAAATGGTTTATCCAGCAGGAAGCCAAGAAGTTTTGGGCTACTTTCACTCCTAACTCACAGGCTCAGAGAAGCAGCAGAGACAGCAGCCACGTGAGCAGCAGTATGTGTGGCCACACATGACACAATGACTGCTGTCACCAGAGTTGGTTTATTTTGGTTTTGTTGGTTACTTGCAGAAACATACTGTCTACAATACCTGAAGGAAACATACTGTTGCCATTTTATTTTAAGTCTGCTTTCCTTTTGGTTGGTTTCAATGGAGAGATACGTACAGCAGAAAAAGCACAAAAGCTCAAATGGCTTAAGCTGCCTATTTTTTTTTCACTCAAAAAAAAATGCTCACAAAATAATGTGCAGCCCTTTTGGGATTGTAAGCATGCAGATTTTCTAGGACATAGGCCCTGAAGAAAGAACAAAAACGCAAAAATTCATTGTTCTCTTCAAAGAGAAAAACTTTATTAAGGTAAAATAGCACAAAGAAAAGAAGCTGATGTACAGCTTGAGAAAATGCACTGATCCTGCCTAATAGCTTGCTGCTGCTGCCAGAACAAATAGTCCATCCAGTTCATGTTTCCTCCTTTCTTATGCTGACTTTCGTTTGCTGGATCCCTCAATGAACTGTTTCCCCTCAAATAACCAGACAGAAAAACATCCTCAGTTCCACTGGCCAGTTTCTGACTTGTGAGGGAGCTTTCAGAGGGGCTAAGCAAGCACCAGAGCTGACTAGGAGAAAGAAGCAGGTAGGAGCGCACGGAAATAGAAGGAAACACTCCTTTCACTGACAGAGACCCTTCAGATCTGCTCAGCTGTTTCATCAGACTATACCTCAGGTAACTTGAGCTATCTACAAATAACCTTTCAATAAATTCTTGAGTCTTAAATTAAGAGGGAAAATACCTTATTTGACAGGAAATGTTACAGCCTACCTGATAAAGACAAATAATTGATGTCATGACCAGCAGACTTGGCATATTTTCCTGACTGGCCAAACCCAGTAAGTCTAGCATAGATGAGTCTGGGATTCTCGCGCAGAAGGACCTCTGGACCAAGTCCAAGCTTTTCCATGACACCTTAAAAGGACAAAAGCATGAAATCCTAATTCATGTTTATTTTTAATAAGACTCAAAATACACACAGTTCAAAGTTAAATTATACAATAAAAGTGAACTGCAATTTCTTAAGTAATACATTCTAATTAAATATCCATATTACAATGATAACAGCCAGAATGTTAGAAATGACCATCATACTCTAAATTTTGAACACAGGCGTACTAAATGGAAACTAAGCTTTAGGATCCTTTTTTTTTTTTCCAGCTTTTTTTCCTATTTTACTTCCCCAAAAGACAGCTGGACAGCTTGCTGTAATCCATATACTACTGAATGACACAGGAAGCTAACAAAGACTTGTTTAAAAAAAAAAAAATTCCTAAAGTGACCTGAAATTGCTTCCATCTTGCACTGGAATATACTTTCCTCATCATATTCGTCTCTGTACCCCATGTGTTCCTCAATCATTGCTGCAAATGGACCACGCCACTATTCCACAAATCATTTGCAACAACTACATAAAAGAAAATGTGTTCTTTTGTAATAGAGAGAATAAAGAACTTCTAGAAATCAATGAAATATAGGTTTGGTCAGCATGGGTTCACAGTAATCAAGGCTAAAATTTTGATCTTGCAGTTCTACAACAGCAGTTTTAAAAGAAGCAAATTCAAGTTGCAAATAAATGATAGATATTTTTTTCTTACTGGCTCAACGCTGCTTTATCAGACCATGCCCCATAACCTATACTGCCACTGCAAGGAGACACGTTCTGGAGGGGAAGGGATAACATAACTTCTATGCATATTTGGTCCCAGAATTTATTACCGCAACTCATTTCACAGACTAGTCCACAATACTACTAAACCTTCATACTCCTTAAGATCTATTTCTAATGTCCTATATACTTGGTAGTGGCAAGCAATTAATGCTAAGGAGAAAGCAGAGGAATTTGGTAAAGAAGTTTTTAAAAAGCACAGGTGAGAACTGGGTACACAATAACCCCTGATGTCACAAAGCCATTGTCAGAAGGTCAACAGATCACTCATGTTTAAAGAAAGTCTTCTGCCACCTGGGCCCTCATCTTCTCATTGGTTCACACTGGCTCCACGCTGGGTTACAGATTCACCTAGTTCAGTTACAAGTCCATAAAACCTAATGTGTATGTAAAAAAATTATGTGCCTTTCCAGATATATGAAAAACACATTTTAACATCTTAATTTCATTTGCACAGCTTCTGAGGAACAAACCCAAAAAGTCTTAAAGTAAGAAGAGAATCACAATAATAAACCCCTGTTTTCAGAATGAAAAGCATTTTTTGTGACACAGGATACATAAGCCTGTTTATTCTGTATGACATTTAACTGATAGAGCCTTCTACTTCTAAACTGACTGCAGAAACACCAAAACGCTTCAGCCAGCACCTCACTGAAGCAAGACCATAGACTCATGGAATAGTTTGGGTTGGAAGGGACCTTTAAAGGTCATGTTGTTTAACACCCCTGAAGTAAGAAGGGACATTTCCAACCAGATCGGTTGCTAGGAGCCCAGTCTGACCCGACCTTGACGATACTCTTCATAACAGAACAATAGCCTCAAGGAAGAGCAGGAATGCTGAAATAGCCCATACATGAGGATCAGACGATTGTCTGTGTATGGTTTCTGAACAAAACCCTGTTATCGTCATCACAGAAACCATCAGCTCTGAGCCTAACCCTGCTCTCCACTATGTCTCACCCACACGCTGACCTAACAAGTGTGACCTGAATTCCACCAGCAGGACTGAAAACCACTGCAGGGCTGACTCCACAGCTGAAGACACCCCTGGTGCTGCACAGAACCACTTGCTGGGTGTCTCAGCTTGTGGGGCCAGGCCCTGCCTAGGTGCCTTCCAGGGCCTCCTCCCTCTGGTGCTGCAGGGCTGCTGCACTTAGCATCACAGAATTGCTAGGTCGGAAAAGACCTTCAAGATCATGAAGTCCAACTATACCTGCCCACTGCTAATCCAGATGCCTAAGCACTTCACCTCCTCCTCTCTTAAATACCTTCAGGGATAGTGACTCAACCACCTCCCTGAGCAGCCTCTGCCAGCACCAGATAACCCTTTTGGTGAAAATATTTCTCCTAATGTTCAATCTGAACCTGCCCCAGTGCAACTTGAGGCCATTCCCTCTTGTCCTATAGCCTATCACTTGGGAGAAGAGATCAACACCCACCTCACTACAACCTCCTTTCAGGAAGTCAGAATCATAGAATAACTAGGTTGGAAGAGACCCACTGGATCATCGAGTCCAACCATTCCTGTCAAACACTAAACCATGCCCCTCAGCACCTTGTCCACTCGTCCCTTAAACACCTTCAGGGAAGGTGAATCAACCACCTCCCTGGGCAGCCTGTTCCAGTGCCCAATGACCCTTTCTTTGAAACAATTTTTCCTAATGTCCAGCCTAAACCTCCCCTGGCGGAGCTTGAGGCCATTCCCTCTTGTCCTGTCCCCTGTCACTTGGGAGAAGAGGCCAGCTCCCTCCTCTCCACAACCTCCTTTCAGGTAGTTGTAGAGAGCAATGAGGTCACCCCTCAGCCTCCTCTTCTCCAGGCTAAACAACCCCAGCTCTCTCAGCTGCTCCTCATAAGGCCTGTTCTCCAGCCCCTTCACCAGCTTCATTGCTCTTCTCTGGACTCGCTCCAGAGCCTCAACATCCTTCTCGTGGTGAGAGGCCCAGAACTGAACACAGGATTCGAGGAGCGGTCTCACCAGTGCCGAGTACAGAGGGAGAATAACCTCCCTGGACCTGCTGGTCACGCCGTTTCTGATACAAGCCAAGATGCCATTGGCCTTCTTGGCCACCTGGGCCACTGCTGGCTCATGTTCAGTCACTGTCAACCAACACCCCCAGGTCCCTCTCCTCCAGGCAGCTTTCTAGACAGACTTCTCCTAGTCTGTAGCACTGCATAGGGTTGTTGTGCCCCAAGTGCAGGACCCAGCACTTGGCCTTGTTAAACCTCATGCCATTGGACTCTGCCCAGTGGTCCAGCCTGTTCAGATCCCTTTGCAGAGCCTCCCTACCCTCCAGCAGATCCACACTTCCACCCAGCTTAGTGTCATCCGCAAACTTGCTAAGGGTGAACTTGATGCCTTCATCCAGGTCATTGATAAAGACATGGGCTTTATCAATGGATAAATTGATATTTTTATCAAAGGGCTGGACCCAGCACCGAGCCCTGGGGAACCCCACTTGTCACTGGCCTCCAGCTGGATTTAACACCATTTCCCACCACTCTCTGGGCCCGGCCAGCCAACCAGTTTTCCACCCAGGAGAGCATTCGCCTGTCCAGGCCAGAGGCTGACAGTTTCCTGAGCAGAATGCTGTGAGAAACTGTGTCAAAGGCTTTACTGAAGTCCAGGAAGATACATCCACAGCCTTTCCCTCATCCAGCAGCCAAGTCACTTTGTCATAGAAGGCGATCAAGTTAGTCTGGCAAGACCTGCCTTTCGTGAACCCGTGTTGACTGGGCCTGATCACGCGATTCTCTTGCATGTGCTTCACGATAGCACTCAAGATCACCTGCTCCATGACTTCCCCTGGCACTGAGGTCAGATTGACAGGCCTGGAGTTTTCTGGGTCCTCCCTGCGACCCTTCTTAGAGACGGGCACAACATCCCCCAGCCTGCAGTGCAGTGGAACTTCCCCAGTTTTCCAGGACTGTTGGAAGATGATGGAAAGGGGTTTGGCCAGCACATCCGCCAGCTCCTTCAATACCCTAGGGTGAATCCCATCTGGCCCCATAGACTTGTGGGTGTCTAGTTGGGCTAGCAAGGCTCTGACCACCTCCTCTTGGATCACGGGAGCCTCATTTTGCTCATCTAGCTCCTGGGTTTGTACACAAACAGAACAACTTTCTGTACTATTAAGGACTGAGGCAAAGAAGGCATTACGTACCTCAGCCTTTTCCTCATCCCCTGTAACTGTTGTTCCTTCTGTGTCCAATAGGGACTGTATGGTCTCCCTAGTCCTCCTCTTATTATTTATATATTTAAAGAAAGATTTTTTGTTATCTTTCACAGACTTTGCCAATCTGATTTCTAGTTGAGCCTTAGCCCTTCTGATTTTTTCTCTACACAATCTCACTTCCCTCCTGTAGTCTACCCAAGAGGCCTGTCCCCTCTTCCAGAGCCCATAAACATTTCTCTTCTTTTTGATATCACTCAAGATCTCTCTGTTCAACCAAGCTGGTTTTTCCCCTGCCGGCTTTATTTCCAGAACATGGGGGTGGCCTTCTCCTGAGCTGCTCGGATTTCCTTTTTGAAGAGCTCCCAGCCCTCAGGGGCTCCCTTGCCCTTAAGTACTGTCTCCCATGAGACTTTGCCAACCAGCCTTCTAAAGAGTTCAAAGTCTGCCCTCTGGAAATTTAATGCTATTGTCCTGCTAACCACCCTCTTCACTTCACCTAGAACAGAAAACCCTATCATCTCATGGTCGCTTTGTCCTAGGCATCCTCCTACTGCCACATCCCCCACAAGGCCTTCTCTGTTCACAAACAGCAGGTCCAGGAGGGCACCCTCCCTTGTTGGTTCATTCACCAGCTGTGCAAGGAAGTTGTCTTCCACGCACTCCAGGAACCTCCTAGACTGCTTCCTTTCTGCTCTATTGTACTTCCAGCAGATAACAGGAAGATTGAAGTCTCCCACAAGAATGAGAGGCATCTATCTAGAGATTAACCCCAGCTGTTTGTAGAAGAGCTCATCAGCTGCTTCTCCTTGGCTGGGTGGTCTGTAACCAGACCACTGCACAGGACTGTTGTGTCCCAAGTGTGACTCTACCCTTGTCCTTGTTGAACCTCACCCCTCAGCCCAGGGATCCAACCTGTCCAGATCCCTCTGCAGAGCTTTCACACATCGTGATCGCTCACAGCATGTTTTCCACAAGGAACAGCCCCTCCCTCCCCTAGCAGCTGCCTCCTGCATGCTGTGTGTGCCTGTAGCTGTCTGACTGACTGGGAGACCCCCCAGCACCACAATCCCCTGGGCTCGACTACCCATCTCTTGCCCTGGCCACCCCCTCCCATCACCCCTAACACCCTGCATCCCCCATCACAACTTCCTGCTCCTCTCCCCCAACTCCCAGTCATGTCCCCTGCTGTGTCCCACTACCTCCAAGTCCCTGTCCCTTTCCCCTCCAACTCCGACCCTCTCCCCAACTCCCCCTCAACAGCCCCCCCTGCCCCCACTCTGACATCCTCCCCCATCACCCTGCGCCCCTCCCCAAAACACCCGGTTTCCCTCGACACTCAGCCCCCCCTCCAAACTCCCTACCCCCCAACTCCCTGACCCCCTCCCTGCACCCCCCCCCCTTTCTTTCCCCCTCCTCCAAGGTTCTGACCCTCCGCTCCCCAACTCCCTGCCCCTCGCAATCCCTGCTCTCCCTCAACTCCCTTGCCTCCCTCCCCTAGCTCCCTGTCGTCCGCCTCCCGCGCCCCCTCAACTCCCTCGCCCCTCCAACCCCCTGACCCCCCATCACCCTGTCTCCCCCCAACCCCCTACCCGCCTCCAACCAGTGACCCCCCACACACACCTTGTCCCCCCCCAGCCCCCTGCCCCCCCTCACCGTGGCGGAAGGGCTCGATGAGCACGTCCGCCACCCGGCACAGCCGCCTCAGCGCCTCGGCACCGGGCGGCCGCTTGAGATCAAGCGCCAGGGAGCGCTTTCCGCGGCCCTGCACGTCGGTGGCCACGGCGGAGCGGGGCGCGCGGTCCACTCGAACCACCTGAGCCCCGAAATCGGCGAGGATCATCCCGCAGAGCGGCGCCGGCGCCAGCCCCGCCAGCTCCACCACGCGCACGCCCCGCAGCGCCATGGCGGCCGCCGAGCCCCCTCGGTCCGCGCCGAGCGCCTCGATCCGCGCAGCCGCGTTAAGAGCGCGCGGCCGCCCCGATCCCGCGGCGCTTTGCCCGCCCGGAGCCGCTCGGGGTTGGGGCTGAGACGGGGCGGGGCTGTGAAATGGAACAGCCGGGCTGCCCTGCAGAGCAGGCTGGGGGGTGTTGTGCCCTTCTACAGGAAGGGTCTGAGGGAGGAGCCAGGGAACTCCAGGCCTGTCAGTCTGACCGCAGTGCCAGGGGAAGTCATGGAGCAGGATATCTTGAGTGCTGTCATGAAGCACATGCAAGAGAACCGGGTGATCAGGCCCAGTCAACACGGGTTCATGAAAGGCAGGTTTTGCCAAACTAACCTGATCACCTTCTATGACAAAGGGACTCGGCTGCTGGATGAGGGAAAGGCTGTGGATGTATCTTCTTGGACTTCAGTAAAGCCTTTGACACAGTTTCTCACAGCATTCTGCTCAGGAAACTGTCACCTGTGGCCTGGACAGGCGCACACTCTCCTGGGTGGAAAACTGGTTGGCTGGCCGGGCCCAGAGAGTGGTGGGAAATGGTGTTAAATCCAGCTGGAGGCCAGTGACAAGTGGGGTTCCCCAGGGCTCAGTGCTGGGTCCAGCCCTGTTCAATGTCTTTTTCAATGACCTGGATGAAGGCATCAAGTGCACCCTTAGCAAGTTTGCAGACAACACTAAGCTGGGTGGAAGTGTGGATCCGCTGCAGGGTCAGGAGGCTCCACAAAGGGATCTGAACAGGCTGGACCGCTGGGCAGAGTCCAATGGCATGAGGTTTAACAAGGCCAAATGCCGGGTCCTGCACTTGGGGCACAACAACCCTGTGCAGTGCTACAGACTAGGAGAAGTCTGTCTAGAAAGCTGCCTAGAGGAGAGGGACCTGTGGGTGTTGGTTGACAGCGACTGAACATGAGCCAGCAGTGGCCCAGGTGGCCAAGAAGGCCAATGGCATCTTGGCTTGGATCAGAAACGGCGTGACCAGCAGGTTCAGGGAAGTTCTCCCTCTGTACTCGGCACTGGTGAGACCGCTCCTCGAATCCTGTGTTCAGTTCTGGGCCCCTCACCACAAGAAGGATGTTGAGGCTCTGGAGCGAGTCCAGAGAAGAGCAGTGAAGCTGGGGAAGGGGCTGGAGAACAGGCCTTATGAGGAGCAGCTGAGAGAGCTGGGGTTGTTTAGCCTGGAGAAGAGGAGGCTGAGGGGAGACCTCATTGCTCTCTACAACTACCTGAAAGGAGGTTGTAGAGAGGAGGGTGCTGGCCTCTTCTCCCAAGTGACGGGGGACAGGACAAGAGGGAATGGCCTCAAGCTCCACCAGGGGAGGTTTAGGCTGAACATTAGGAAAAAATTTTTCACAGAAAGGATCATTGGGCACTGGAACAGGCTGCCCAGGGAGGTGGTTGATTCACCTTCCCTGAAGGTGTTTAAGGGACGAGTGGACGAGGTGCTGAGGGGCATGGTTTAGTGTTTGACAGGAATGGTTGGACTCGATGATCCGGTGGGTCTCTTCCAACCTGGTTGTTCTATGATTCTATGATTCTATGATAATCACACAGTGGCTAGTGCTATTTGTTTAGTCCCGTCAGTCACTGGGGTGATGATCTGGCCTTGCTTCTGTGAACAAACTTTGGCATTAACCTTCACAGTGTCAGAAATTTGCCTCCTGATACTCTCTTAAAGTAGGAGACAAATCACTGATCCCTATGTCAGTGATTTCTGTACTTTGGACATTTACCATTGTACCTGAATGAAAATACTCAACTTCTGTCTTCTTTGAGCTTATGTTGTTACTGTGCTTTTGTGATTCAGATGAAGGGACTGACAACTAGCTTTATACAGCTAATCTTTATGTTGGCAAGTCAGTAGAAAATAATTTTTTTTCCTGTGAGTTTATTATTAACCACTATTGTAGCAACTGGATACTCTGGACCAGGGTTATTACCAGATTTTGTCTGCCTGGATACTGTAGTTCAGTTCTGTGCTGGACACCACATGTACACTGCGCTGCCATCCGCCTCTAACTTATTTCCAGCAACCCATTCCTTTTTGATAGTGTTGACCACCACAGTTGCTAAAGACAATTTCTCCTGCATTGCTGCTGTGATGGGTTGATAAGTCTTTGTTTTTATGAAATGTTTCCATCACCTTTCCCATGAGCCATTTATTTGCTGTGGCATACCTAATTCATGTTCTTTATTCTGTGTGCCTTTGATAATTAGAAAAAGCAGATATAGACCAATCTAAGAAGCAGGTTGTCTTGGAGGAAAGAATCAATCTGAAGTGATAGAGTATCTGAAAGATTTTATTCAAAACAATAATACTCCTACTCTTTTTCTAGTGTAAAAGATGAACAGGAGAAAAATTACATTCACTTTTAGCTGCAGACCAGGACTTTTCACATGACAGAATGACACAAACTCTGAATTCTCTTCTTCATATTAGTATGCTCTACTTTTTTTGCAGTTATGTTGCTTCAATAACTGTACATTTTGATGAAGTTACTGAATGAAGCTGTTCTATATTTATCTCTTGCTCTCACAGTTCAGTGTACGGCCCATGCCATATTCAGCAAGCATCATATATAACTGCTGCTGGATGAGGCCAAGAAGTATCATGTGAATAGAGGATGAGAGGAGAATACTTTGAGACACATTCACCAGAAACAGGAGCTAAGAAGTCAAAGATTATCTTCGTATGGTTATTTCCATTCATGGTGTTGGAAAAGTGTGATTCTTTTAAAACACTTCTTTTTGTGGAATTTGTCATGTCTGCTGGATTGTTTTCAGAAAAGCAGGATAGAACTCCATTTGTGCAATTTTTCACACAAGAAGTCTCTTTGTTTAATAAAACTTTGCTCACATGGGTTTTATTATTCTGTGAATGTGTTCATGGAGAATGCCCTGACCATTTCAAACACAGATGCACAATATTGAACCTCTCCCACTGTCATCTTTACAACTTCATGCAAATATCTATGTGGTGATTTCATCAATCCAGTGGGATAAAAGAGTAACCTAGTCAGTCAGTCCCACTGGGACAAATTTGCAATGTCAAGAAGCCAGCAGTCTTTTCCCATCCCTGTTACCAGTCTTTGTTCAGCCGGCAAAGTGCTCAGGGGTGATTTACACACTGGTGAATTAAACAGTAACAAGAATTTCCATGTCTGTAAATTGCTGAATTGTAGCATTGTGTAACCAAAATGGATGAGTTATACAACTACATTAGCAGAATGGAACAGTGAATGCCTTTAGCCCATGACCAGGAGCTGTCTCCCAAACTTTTCTTGAGTCCTACCTGAAAGTTAGCACAAGCCAGGAATTAATCCCAACAGACAGTTTTGCAAGCAGACACCCTCCTATGGAGACTGAGAGAGTTTGATTACCGTTAAAATAGTGACATGATAACTCTGGGGTGGGGAATAGACTCTGGCAGTGTTTTGGTGTTTAGTGTCAATTTAACCACAGAGCAAGGGGGTGATACCTGCTGCTGCTCCTGTGCTGCATAATTCCCTCAAGGAAACTATTTGATAATGAAAATTAACACGGCACTGCAGGTGCTCTAACTCCTGCTAGGACTTTATGGTTTGGCCCAAAGACTAGAGAAGCTGTCACCCTTTGATGTAAGAGGGAATCTGTTCATACTTAAGAAATGCGCATTGAGTTCTTTTGATTTATGGAGATAGTTTCTAGACTTTGTGTCTTTCTTCTTTGGTATCCAAGTATGAAACCCAGCCTGAAGCACTGCTTTGCACAATTCTTTTTGTTGCCTCAGATTTTCCAGTCTGAACTGATCACTGCCAGGTTTTATTTGCTTCGGTTGCTAAAGCTGAACTGACTAAAAAATGAAGAAAATTTGGGACTGATTCACCAAAGTGAAGAGCTGTAGTCCTTTTCACACAACACTGAATGACTGCCTGCATGTTTTGTCCTTGTGTGACTTTTTTAGTTCTGAGCACAAACCATCATTTTAATAGCGTGAGTTAAGTAGGAGAAAAAAAAGTTTTAAGAAAATACCTCTTAGTAACTGCTTCAGAAAGCTGAGGAAAATTAATTTAGGAAGCTCAATGCAAAAATTCATGGGAAGATGAAAGATCTGAGTGAAGAGTGTGTTTCTTATTTTTCCTTTAGAAAACTTACTTTATTTAAAGCCCTCACAAGGTTTTCAATGGGACTGTGGCTGCAGACTGTTAGCAGTGTAAATTACTTCCACAGAATCAACTCAATCACCCTCAGGCCACAGACTGCCCTCTGAAACTAAAACCTTAGAGTTTTTTTCAAAGGATTTCTAATTAAACAGAGCTGATTTTGCCTTTCTTTAGTTACCCCTAGTGAAACTGGGACCCAGACCTAAGATATTTTCCTTTCAGTTGAGTTTCTTTTCACACAAAAGTCGTGGTTTATCTCTACCGATGGCATCAAACCAGAATTTCTCAAGTGGCACATAGCCCTGTTTTGCAAACTGTAGCCCTTAATGCCCCTAGCACAAATGGAGATGAGAACCACTATCTTGCGGAGATGTCATGGGGAAGTACAGCGATCCCTGGGTCTCACGGAGAAGGGAGGACCAAGAGTGGGGGTTGTTTTTTCACACAGAGCAGAGCTCTCTTTGTGTAAGGCAGTGCTTTCTCCTACTAGGATATACCAGCCTCTACTACAGAGGCAGGATATCATCTACCAAACCAAAGTTCTCATGGCAGGCAGGGCCTTGCAGCTCCTTCTAAGTTTTGGTTAAATCTGAGAGCTCATAGAGTGGGAGACAGAGAGATATAGATTCATCTTAGCAAAGAAAAGAAGCCATTAAGTATATTCCAAATTGTAGTTTTTGAGTTTCCACAAGGTTTTTCACTCATTCTCACACAAATTACAAGATGCCACCTATTTTATAATGGTGGACAAAACTCTCTGATAGAAGACCTTTTGTCTTGAGCATCTGCTAAGCAAGAGGTTTTTGATTATCTACAGCAATGGAAAGATGATTAATTAACTTTAAAAATTCTGAGAAAAAACATACATTCCACCTCTCTTTCTGAATATAAAACTTGATAAGTTTGAGGAACAAGAGCACATGAAATTTTATACCAGCTATATTTTGAAAAATCTTTGAAATTAATATGTAAGTTAAAAATTTATTTGTGAAGTACTACAACACTCACTGAGCAGAGATTGCCTGCAATAACTTTGCAGAGAAAAGACCATAGAGATTTCCTGCAAAACTTAGGAAGTTTCAACCTGAATTAAAAAAAAACTCTTAGATTTAACCTTGGAACTGAGACCTTACTGCCTTTTGTCAGAAGCTTTTGTTTTGCTTTCTAGATTTTTTCTGCTCTTTGTGAGCCAAGTTGCACAAAACTTGTGAACACAACACAAAATGAGAATGTAGAAACTAGCTTCCTTTTGTATCATGGCCACTACAAGAAATAATGTGAAGGAGGTTAAAATTATATAGGAATCATTGTTTCTAAGCGCTTTATTCTGACACTAAAATGTGTTTTAATGGCCATGCCATAAAGGAAAATTAAGTCTTTAAAGTACACCTTAGGGATTTAAATTTTATGTATATATAAATATAAACACACACACACACAAATGTACAATAAGTATATTTCGATTCTTAATTCTGGCTTTCTCCCTTTCAGTAGCAAAATGAATGCTATATATTAAGAATATATCTACAGTCTCCAAATGGCGAGATTCTTGGTAAGTATAGATATGAACAAACCAGTGTAGTTTCATTACTATGAATCTTTATTGGGTAAATGTATGTTTTACAGAGTAAGCAAATGTTCGTAACATAACAAGAAATATTTTTTCAAGATTTTTCTTATGGTCAACATTAGCTCATGATGCTTTATGTCTCATACAACTTGTGCACATATTCCAAAAGAATATCATTGTCTAATTACCTTTTGGGTGGATTTTAGTTTCAAGGCATGCCAGAATTTTACTAGAATGCTTGTTAAAATAACACAGTCTCAGGTTTTGAAAACCTGTGTGATGCAAATCTGACCCAAGTTCCTAAAGAAACAATAAAACTCATCAGACAACAGTTCATTAAAGCTAATATTTTCAGTGGTTGATGCATAAAACTAAAAAAACCAACAAGTCATAATCATCAAGTATCAACATGCATTTTTTATCGTAAGATGTGGTTTGCATACACTAGGAACAGTGTAAAAGGACATATAAATTCATAGAGCAGATTTGGTTTGATTTGTTCGCTCTATTGTCGTGCTACTGATATCTGTATCCAGTAAAAAGTTTCAAATAAATGTTTTCCTAACCCCACCTGCTTGTTACACATCAATTGCAGTTAATCTCTGGTTAAAAGGTAATGGCTGTTAAAAAATAATTTATATTTTCCTTTGCTTGTGTTTGGAGAGACAGGTTGCCAGAAGGTACATTCAAACTTCAGTATCGCCTTTGTATTTTTGCTGCTGATTCTGATTTAAACGAAATAGCAATACAGGATTTCAGGTACCCAAATTCTGAAAAGCAAGTAGCAAATATTAATGCTGAAGAATGAACTGGTTTCCTGTGACCAGAACTTCTAAGCCAGACAGCATTTGCTTTCACCAGTTAAATATTGAATTTGGTTAGCTGCTGCTTTTCTAGGCTGCAATGTCTTTTCCTGAAGTACTGGTTCTTGGAAAGCTGCTAGGAAAACTCTATGAACAACTTCACTGTTAAGTAAAAATGCAATATTAAAAGGTACATCCTTCTACAAGAGTGCCAAACACCACAAAGCATGTATTTCTCTGTGATGTTGGCGTATCCCCACTTCTGCAGCCTATATGCCTCTGCTTTGATACCTTGCGTTCAGTTACATCACATTTTAACAATTTGTAGACTAAGAAGAAACATAGTTCCCTTGTCTGATCCCCTGCAGGCTTAGCTTCAAGCTGCTACTAAGGAAAGAATTACTACCACTGTTTTTTTAAGAGAGAGAGAGAATGAGCATAAATACATACTAAGGATCTGTTGAAAATGTCACCAGATACATCTTCAGAGGTTTGAGATGGAAATGCAATAAACCTGAATCCTTGACACCTTTATTTTCACATTTTTTTTCTTCTGTTTGTAAAGTTCATTCTAGTTCAGTAAAAACTTCTTCCTTTAAATCTGGTCTCAGCTGACCCCACTTATAATTTATTTAGGCCTGTGTCCATGATGCAAACTTAAACGAACGTGTAGTAACAACTGAATAAAGGAAAACAAAAACTTTAATCAGTTGTTCAATTCCTGATGTGTGCTTAACTAAAGTGTATTTACAGACAAAATTGACTTTATTGCTCAAACTGCTATCTAACTCATTTAAACTCCTTTTCCTTTGTTTTTAAGTCACTTTGGAGAAGAGAACAATAGCAACATTTAACAATTCATTAGATAGAAGCTAGCTGACAATATGTCTCCTGGGAATCTGTATGTAAACCACCCAATGTATTCAGCTCATCTCTGATACACAAATAGCAATGCATTGCATCAAAACAAGCCTTCTTGATCTTTCAGCGTTGTAATGGTACTCCGCAGTCCAGATAAAAACACCAGTTCCAAAAAAGAAGTTTCCTAAGATGAACATCTACTGGGTTGTTTCTTTTTTCACTTGGTTTCAAAAAGAAGAAACCCAGCAAAAGTGGAGAAACGTTGATGGTCCCCGTGGAGAGCTCCATTTCCCATTCGCAGCCAGACTTCGTCTCCCTTAGCAAGCTTTAGCACTGCACTATTTCCTGAAGTGTCCGCTTTCCCTTTTGATTCATAGCTAAGGATGAACATTTTAAAAAAATCAGTGTTTTGCTTCTCAACAATGATCAAACAACTTTAAAAAAAATAATCCAAGAAAGCACATTGTTGTCATGAGCAAAGCTTTCCAGAAAAGCTTGCCAACATTTTTTCAGCTCTGTTGAGGAAATTTTGGCATCTTTCTGTATTTGATCTCCCAGACAAATTTTGCAGCTTACCTAATCACATCATTTCATTCTTTTCTGAAATTCTGGAAGTTTAACTTATATATACTTTATAAGGAAAACTTGCAGAAGAAGACGGCGCTCTCAGACACATGGTGTGGGTGTTACAGTTGTCACGTGTAGGGACAGGACTTGGACTCAATGGTCCTTGTGGGACCTCTCCAACTCAGGACATTCTATGATATTTTTCCAGTGCACTGGAACAAATTTGTTGTCTAAAATAAAATTGGGAAATTGATAACAGCACTCCAGTTTGGTTTTGGTTTTTTGTTGTTGTTGTTGGTTTTTTGTTTGGTTTTTTTTTTTTGCGCGTGTGTGATATTCTCTTCCCTGTGAATTCATCCCAGCTAATTTTAAATGCCTCTAGGTCAGAAGTCTCATGTGCACTGAGCACCTGTGCTCTCAGGCACAGGCAATGGGCAGAGAACCATGACTCACACTGACCTGAGGCTGTTTGTTGGAATGTAGATGGGTTCTGTGTCACTAACCTGCTGTCTTTTGGTGAGTGATGGTTCCCTTTTTTCCACCTGTTGCCTTTTCTGACATGAGTGCTTCAGAGGGTAAACGTCAGCCACTTTTCCTTTGCAGGAAAGATCTTTTGGGCTTGAAGCACCCTCTGGTGGTGCTTCAGGTACAGGTGATTGAAAAACAGTTTAAATGAAACTGCTTATCGTCTAAGTGCCTAAAATCCAGTGTGATCAATCTAAGCTTTTATGTCTATTTATTCAGGCTCAGAAGAAAAGCTTGGTTTAGGCATTAGAGATCTTGCTGGTATTAAATAAATAATATGTTTTTAAACAAGTTTTTTTTTTTCTGATACCCATCTGGCTACAAGCTTCTTGACTTGGTCCTTATGGAAGCTGATAAGCCAGAAGTGGAACCTATTCTTGATGATAATATAACATATACATAACATAAAGGGTCCAGAATTTTTATTTGAAGTGTGCTATTTATAACAAAGCCAGTACGTGAAGGACCTTGCTTCTCATTCATCCTTACCACTGCAGTTTAAATGCTAAATTGTTGCTGGACAATTCATTATGCCCTTTCTCTGACAGGCAAAATGAGGGTGAAGATCTGTTTTATCAGAATGACAGCATGTTAACTGTGGACTGCAACTCTGGCTTGCAGTGCTAACTCCTTCCCCCTGAGCATCAAGAAACTTGTGATCAAGCCTGAATTTTAGCTCCAGGATCTGTGGCAGATATGATTCAAATTTGCAAGTTGAGTTGGGGGAAACAGGATAGTTTATCTTTGTTGCTTATTTTATCCTACAGAAATTCTTCAAAAAATGAAAATTTCATTTTTCTTGGAATGTGAGCAAGTTATCACATCTGTGCAAACATGTCTTCTGCATTAAAATGGCCTGTCTCTTCACGTACCTGTATAAACTGAAAACTGTATTGCCATTATGCATCAGGTACACGTACACTTCCTCCACATCTTCATGTTTCATCATATTGAAGGTGAAGAAATACACCCCTGAAAAGATTAACAAATACAATATGTTTGCTGCATATAATTAGAGCGTGGTAATCATGCTACAGACTTGTGCAACTTGCTTCAAAAAACAGCTGAGGCCAAAATTACGTTCCAGTCATCACTGGGTATTTTGCTTCTGCTTATAGTGTACTATAAGTCTCTGCCATTGACTCCACAATGGGAGCTTAGAGTTTGCATAAAAGTCATTAAATCATTGTGGGTCAAAGTTCATTGACATCTACATATTCATTAACCTCGAAAGGAATCAGCCATGAGGATCTGTACCCCAACTGTCAGTCAGATGTGCTACAGCAAGCTTGCAGGGCGTGACTTTTATTTAATCTAATCTAATTTCCCCTAACAGTAAGTAAATTAGTAGCAGGCAGAGAAAGGCCAAGTGAAAGAACATGGTTTCAGGCTTTACTTAGACAAGTTTTCGTTTATGGCCCTGCTTCCTCTGTCTTCCATTGTTCTTCCTGCACCACAGCAGTGTAATATGGGGACTGATGCAGCTGAGAAATAGCCTTCTCTTGGCTTGCTTAGTTTCCTCTTTCATTGTTCCCAAAAATAGGTGGCAAGGCTATGCAGAGTGAGTCTCATTAGTGCATTGTGCAAAGGCAGTTATCTATTTTCTCATTGTTATTGACCACGCTCCTCCCTTAGGCTCCAGAACTGCATTATTTCATTTTGCAAACACTCACCGTTCACTGGAGCACCAAATCTCCCAGTCATGACATCAAAAAAATTCCCGACGTTAGTTTCAACACTACTGAAGATAATTCCACTATTCTGGTTGCTGAAGTGAGTAGCCATGGAAGCCATGAATGCGACCTGCAAAAATGCCGTTCTTATTCAGGCAGTCGTTCATGAAATGCACACGTGTGTAGGAATCAGCTACAGAGTTTTCTCCTGTATTTGCAGTCTGTATGTTTTCCTGACCAAGATGTTCTTCTAGGGCTTGCTCCAAGGTCATTAAACCCGGTTACAAAACTCCCATTGAATTAAACTCAAGAGAACTAGGCTTCTTCTATTCAATTGGACTATTCATAACTGTAAAAAGTAAACATATGGGCAAGTGTCTGCAGGTCCAGGACTGTCATTTAGGATTTTGTTTACTTTTAACTGTCTCTAGAATGATGAAATGTAAAATTGGTATTGAAAAGGAAAGCATTTTCAATAAAAATGATTTAATTAGGTTTTTTTATATTCCCTAGTGCCTTTAGACTGGAGATTGCTTTTATGTGTGTGAAATAAATAATGCTTGGTAAAATCCATCAACATCAGTGTTTCTTGATGAATACATTTGCAGGTACGTTCAGAATTTTTATTAGGAGTCCCCAATAAGTGTGGTTGCTGGGACTCAAAATTCAGTTCTTTTTCTCTCTTACTAGTAGCCCTATAGCTTCAGTCACGGCAACAGAACATGACAGAAACCAAAATAGGAAACTAAGGAAATTAAAAATTGTGCTTTGACTTCATGCTACGTTTCTTGCAGTGAGGCGCTTTGACCATGGACAATGTTCACGGGAAGCAGTGCAAAACCTCCCATTTTAGATTATTCAAACCACCCTCACCAAGACACCAGGGAATGACTTTGCCAGCTTACATGAGCAAGGAAGGAGTGCTCTCGTATGTGAATCTGTGATCCCCCAATCTTACTGTCAGTAAATAGGGGGCAGGAAAAATTGCTGCTCCTGCATGCCAGAAGGTCGCATAGTGACTTGGCATTTTATTTCTGTCTCTTACTTCTTAGATGACAAAAGTTCACTTACAGTTATTACTGCCTCTCACAAAAACGATATTTTCATAAGATTCCAGCTATACTGGTGTTTAAAAAACAAAAAACAAAAAAAAACCCCAACACTCCAAACTTCTTTTGATTTTAGATCCAAATGAGAACAAAACTGAAACAGGCAAAATCAAATGCAAGTCTGGATCCAACAATGGAAATCATCAGCCATCTGCTCAGAAATTTGAGGAGCTCCAGATGTGAGCTGAAATCTTAGGCTTATTCTCCTTATCCCTGCGTGGATGCATTTTCTATGATGGCAAATTGTTAACTTCTTGCTTCTCAGCCAAGATCATATCAAAGATCATAATGTGTTAAAGCAAAGCAGCTGCAATGGCACCCTGATGGAATTTATTACTTTCTGTCTAGATTCCATTTTACATTCTCTTTGACCCCCAGCTGCTTTTCTTGGGCTGATCAGAAGAGTTGGAAAATACATCCTTTCTCCCTAGGTCTCATTTTGAAGTAGCAGATCAACAGGACATATCAAATCTATCAAAATAATCATGCACTTAAAACAATATCGCATTCAAAGTGTTGTCTCCTCTGCCTATACCTGTTCTAAAATTCTTAAGCATGATGTTAACAAGAAATGATACACTGCATGGTGTACACTTGCAAGGAGGTATTGCAATATGACCTTTTAATTGTAATATGAGCTTTTGTTATTCATCCCCATTATTCAGTTTTTAAATAAATTACTACCACCACCTTTATGTAAGAAAAATTTACTGGCAGCTCATTTTGAAGTTGCAAAAGGATTTATATTGAGTGTAATTACAAGCAATATGTTTTTAAGATATTCAGCTATAATATTAATTCTGTCTAATTCTTTAAGAATACTAAAATCATTCTGCATTATTACAATAGTCCAGTAATTTTGGAAACTACTTTCATTGTTAATTTTATTCTGTGCAATTATCCTATCTTCATGCAACCTAGGGTGGAGAATTCAAACGTACACTATGCCAAGAAATTCAAAGCCATTTTTTTCACACTGCAGATGTTATTGTACTGTTGATTTTGCAGTTAATTTGCATGCCTTTTCTGAGTACAGAAAATATACTTGAGTGACTGGTTTGGGGAAACTGTATCTTTCATTTAAAAGGTGTAGATCTGTAAATAGATCAGAACTTCAGTTTTCCCCATTGTCAGGGTGTTTTGAAGTGGAATTTCTTTCTGTGTGTTTGCTGTATCCCATTTTGCCCCTTCTGTGATGATCTTGGTTTGAGGGGCATGGACCAGATTGAGACTAAGACACCTCTAATCAAGTGTGTGTGTGAGAACAAGTGAGAATGAAAACTCCCTTACAGTTGCTGGAGATTTATCTTCTCCGTGGTGTCTGAAGTCCCACTTCCCCAAAAGCAGCAGTGAGCATCAGATTAAGATGAGTTGCCATTCTAGATCCCCAGTAATTATAATGGGAGCATAGATGTTTCCCTCATAAGTAGGCTCTCTGGAGCTTGTTCTGACTCCAAACACTTGCCCAAGGAAATGTACCTAGTGCCATCTGAAGAGCTCCATGGCAGCACAGCAGCCCCCACATGGAGCTATGCAAGACCTACAAAAGCCCTTTCCACAGTACCAGCTAGAGACCAAGAGGGATATGTCTCAAAGTCTTGCATTTATCACCTTAGCTGTGTTACATCATACAGCTAGTCAAGTCTTCCTGCTATTGCAGATGAGCTGCTCATGTATTGCTACACTGCAGTATACAGTGTGTACAACTGTTTTAAATCCCCGTTGCAACAGCAACTAGACGTCCTAGCTATCCACATACCATTTACTTGAAGTTGACTTAAGAACAGGACTACACCACACCTCCGCTGTACTGCAGGTTTAAATGTATGCATACATACGTATTATATGTATTTGTACTTAAACTCTCCACCATCTACTAAATTCCTGGAACGTGAAGGAGCTCTAATCCAAAAGTTATGGGACTATGCCAACACAGTGTTGAACCCCCAAAAATATATCCCATCCCTCAGCAGTGCTTATCAGCTCAGGCTTGAACTCATTTTCTGATGCGCTTCTGGCTTTTGGCTAGCTCATTCATAGGCAGAATCTACATACTTCTCAAAATATTTAAGATACTGAGACATTTAAAAACATAGATAGCTACTGAGGCTACTGTGGCTGTCAAAATCAGAGGACTTCTGTCTGCACTCAGAGGTTTTGACCCAATACTTTGTGGAGTTATGTACATATGTGTCTGAGAACTCACAAAGCCTAATTGACCTGGGAAGCATGGGCTTGAGTGACGCCTTTAGTCTTTTCATATGCCATAGGAAACACACTTATGTATGTGGTACAGTTTAATAGAAAAATTATTGTTCCTACTCTTCTCCTTTAACAATGCAGGTACTGGCTTTCTGCCCTGAAAGGGAACCATACATGTTGCTTCTCAGATGAATTCTTACCCTACACAAAGGCTGAGCTCTGATATCTTTTTTTAGGAAAATCAGACAGAGAACATTGTCAGTCATAACAAGTGCTATATATGTCTCTTGCTGTTTTGATTTACAGGTAGATTTGCTTTTAAGTATCTTACCATAGTTAGGTGCTGTTTTTCAGAGGGAAAAAAAAACAGTAACCTGAGAAATGCTGCAGCCAAAACAAACCAGAGATTTTGTACCTGTAGCTCTGGGGGAATCCCAGGGTAACCCTTCTCGCCTTTGGGTCCATGATGGCCACGCTCTCCTCTTGGTCCCATGTCTCCTTTGTCTCCTTTCTCACCTTTGGCTCCTTCCTGGCCTGTTGCTCCATTATTTCCATTGTTTCCATGATTTCCTTAAAGGAAACAGAACTTTCTGTTTAACTTAAATAATTTCACATCATATATTTTAAAAGATAACTGTGACTGGGTCCTTTTCCACCAGTTTGCACAACATGGACTTTCCAGTACTATAAAACCTAGATTGAGCAACAACGGAGAAGAAACAGTTGTGTGGCTGAGCTAAAGGTGAAAGTTTTGATGAGCAAGTTTCCAGAATGACATACATTGGTCTTTAAGAGGTAACCCTCATGCTCTCTTGGTGTTGCTGTTTGAGCTGCCTCTGTCTCAGGTCATTGCGTCATTGGGGAGATTTGTAAGGACAAGACCATAGCAGATGTGATGCTTGAGGAAAGCAAAAGTTACTGCCTACTTACACATACCTGGTAGCTTTTCCTTTTGTGTAAAAATTTATTTCCTGATAATTTCAGTTGGTTAGGATGGGATAAAATAATGTTGAAGAACATTTTGCTGTCTTTAAAACATCTATACACAAATGAAGAATGCCTGAGGGTTTAATCTAATTAAATGATCTATCTGTGCCGAAACCGGTAGGACCTGCATTCTCAGGGAGCTTGTTAGCTTAAAGTGGTTGGTTGGTTGGTTGCATGTTCCTAGGTTGGAAGAAAGACAAGACTTTTGTAATGAAGCCCCTCTGAGATGGCTTCTTGTTAAAGAGATCATTATAAAAACATATTCCTGCATCTGCAGTATTGCTTACATCCCGATATTTACTGAATAAACTTTTATGTGACTGGCAAAATTTTAAAGTTGGCTAGAATCACTGAGCACTTATTATGCTTACCTGAAGCAAAAGCATGACATTTTAGTTAATTAATCAGGGGATTAATTAGTGTCATAACTGTTCTAATTCTATCTGAATTGAAATTAAATACTTTGCCACTCTGCTTATCCTCTGATTAGTCACTCTGTTACAAATTTACAAGAAGAATGTTGTATGATACCAAATCTAATAATTAAGTGATTCTTTAGAATTTTTGTGTTGAAAAAAAAATTACTTCAAACAAGGAAGCTAAGAGGTGGAAGAAATTAAGCAAATTTTGCTTGGATAGAGAAATCAGAGACTTCTAAAATAACAAGAATGATCCTTTATGTGAATCCAGAGATACTTCTCTACCAGTTAAGAACAGAAGTCTGCAAGCAGCATTTGATTCAAACTAGGGAAAAGCAGCAGTCGTCATTCCCCTTAAGGGCACAAAAATTTGAAATGCAGCAGACGAAGGAGACAGACAAATTCCAGGGTGCACAAGGCTGCTGCTGGCCACACGTTTGTGGCATCCTGTGGTGATAAGAAAGTGTGACTGAAACACATCCTTGCATGAGGAAAGGGCAAAGCTGAGTCTGGGCTGTGTCCCAGTATGCCCACTGCAGCCTTCAAGGTGTGGGTCTAATAAAATGATGTGTAGTGCTTCTAAGAAGCCAACAATTTATTAACATGTAATGCAACATTTCTGCACAAGAGGCCTCACCGTTAGTTTTCTCTTACTTCTGTAATGTTCAATAGTATTTTCATAGTACGCACTGATGCACACTTACAGCAAGCTAATACCAAATATACCTATGACCTTGTTTTGCCTAACACCCCAGATATATCAAAGTAACAGTTTGTTTCAATATCTTAGCATCTGAAGGTAGTTCTTGAAACACTTCATCGACTCAGATTTAGCTTCACAACGGTCAGATTTAAATGCTGCTGTTAACCATTTCTATCAAAAATCACTAAATTATTTTGTGTGTATGTTTATCTGCCATGTCTGTTACAGTGAATACATTTATGACACAGAAGGATTATGAAATAGCATTTTATTGTGACAACAGAAAATAGAAGCTTTTGAAGATGAGAGAAGTCTGCCAGTCAGTGACATGTTAATTTACATTACATGTCTGCTTTAGGGACAGTGATTTGGAAATCCCTGAAGGTAACTGCTGTCAGAATCTTACACCAAATTGTAACTATCTTTCTCCCTTCTCTAGGCTCTTCTTTTTCCATATTAATTATCAGAATGAAGTATATGCCCTCCTCTTGAGTACCCTGTTCTTCTGTGTGTATTTTCAATGGGGGGGGAAGATAATTTTTATTCTGGAAGACAAGAAGAAAGAAAGAAAAGAAGAAGTTTCTATGAGAAAGTAGAAGCATGTGTGTCTTGGTAAAATATTTGCCGGCAGTATGCTGGGTGAAAAAAGCTCCTGAATACAGTACACAACAGCATAGCTGGATATTCAAAAGTGAGCACAATAATTGACTCCAGGGAACAAGTTCTTCCAACTTTAATGGAAACTTCATGCTACTTTAAGAACAGAGACCAGTTTGCCCTAGAAGTGTGATAAGATTACTTTCAATATGAATTTGTGAAAATTATATTTTAGTAATAAATGAGTTTTCACTGAAAGAGACTTTGTAGTCTATTTGGAAATCTTGGTCTTCCCAGGATTCATAGAAAATCTTATTCCTGAATCTATTACCAAAACCCAATGTTTGGACCCCTCTCTGACATTTCATAGAATAGACTTTAATCTATAGCCTTTAATTAGACTGATCAATAAATGAATTAAAATTCATCTTTACCTGGCATCCCAGGAGGGCCAGGAGGTCCAGGTGGCCCTTGATAGAGTCGAAGTCCAAAGTCACCACGGCAGCAGGAACTACAGTCTGGATTCTGTGGTCCAGTTTGTGGGGGCTAAGTGCACAAAACCAAGCTTTAAATAGCTCATTCATGGACGATATCAACTATATACATGCTGGTTACAGGTTCTTTATTATACATTCTCTGTTTATAGATTTGCTAAGTTTTCAGAACACTTCTTATCTGGGCTTAAATATTCCATACTTGGGTTTTCCCTGAAGATATTATTTTTGGAAGATTTAAGGGAATAGCTCTTCAAGTGTTCTAAGAGCTATATGAATATTAAATATATATATATATCAACTTGTTCTGTCAAATAATGGGGGTTTTGAAAATAAAATAATATAAAGTAATGCATGTTAGGTAAATATTTGAGTTAGGTTCCCATCCTGCTTTTCACTTAGCCCACATTTCAGCTGACCTTTGTTAACTAACAAGCCTATGTACAACCAGTGGTGGGAGACAAGGAACTTCCTTTGACCTTAAGCAATGAACTATCCACCACTAAATGTAAAGAAAACAGTGTTAGACTGCTGGAAGGAGATGCTAAAATATGTCTGCACAACATACTCCTGTTCATGGCCCCAGGCTTGCATTTATAGACTATTAAAGTTGAGAGAACCTAAATAAGTGCCAAGATGCATGACAAAAATTTAGGCTAACCACAACACCTGGTGTTAGGGGCATTTGATTAATTGTAGTTCTGGGTGTACAAGTATGAAAACCTGTTTATATTCTGAAGCTAATATATCAGTGTAAATAAACTAATGATTTTATTGTATGCATCTCAGCAACTGTAATAACAGTTTGATAACAGTTTTGTTTCAGTTCCTTCTACCCCCCACCCCATTATTCTATTTATACTAATGGGATCTCATTCAATCCTAGTTGGATTTCATAACCAGGCTCTTTTGATGATTTGGCAGTCACAAGTCTTCTGATGGATCAGTTCTGTGGTAGAGGTCCAGTGCTTACTTGTGTTTCTCTACCTCCTTGTTATTTCTCCCTCTTTGTTTCTTTTTCCCTAAAATTCTTTGCTGTTGCCCTGAGGTGCAAATCTGCAGCTCTTAGATTCTTATATAATTACACCAATCCAACTACTACTTTTCTCTAATCATTCTATGCCTTGTCTTCCTTTCCTTTTTTTTGCTCATCTTTATCATCCTCAAATGACTTGCATAATGCAGACCTACTGGTTCAATGACAGCAAACGAGCTTCTGGTGGGATAGGAGCTGCCTTGTGAAAATATAGATGTACTCTATTCCTGCCCTCAAGGTTATCAGCTGGCTTCATCTGAAAGACTAAAGCTTTCTCCTGGTGTTTTGAATAATACCAAGCACACTCTGAGAATGAATTAATTTCAAGAGGCTTGGGAGTTTATGTTTATGGATGCAGAAAATGCCTTTCATGCCACCAAAATATTGGAACTACTCTAGTGAGGCAGAGACAAACCCTATCAATCTGGAACCACCAGCAATGGAGCTACAGAATCACAGAATCACTAGGTTGGAAAAGACCCATTGGATCATTGAGTCCAGCCATTCCTATCAATCACTAAACCATGCCCCTCAGCACCTCGTCCACCTGTCTTTTAAACACCTCCAGGGATGGTGACTCAACCACCTCCCTGGGCAGCCTCTGCCAGTGCCCAATGACCCTTTCTGTGAAAAATTTTTTCCTGATGTCCAGCTTAAACCTCCCCTGGCGGAGCTTGAGGCCATTCCCCTTTTTCCTGTCACCTGTCACTTGGGAGAAGAGGCCAGCACCCTCCTCTCTACAACCTCCTTCCAGGTGGTCGTAGAGAGCAGTAAGGAGCAATATTCGCGGTGCGGTCTCACCAGTGCCGAGTACAGAGGGAGAATAACCTCCCTGGACCTGCTGGTCACACCGTTTCTGATACAAGCCAAGATGCCATTGGCCTTCTTGGCCACCTGGGCCACTGCTGGCTCATGTTCAGTCGCTGTCAACCAACACCCCCAGGTCCCTCTCCTCCAGGCAGCTTTCTAGACAGACTTCTCCTAGTCTGTAGCTGCATAGGGTTGTTGTGCCCCAAGTGCAGGACCCGGCATTTGGCCTTGTTAATCCTCATCCCATTGGTCTCAGCCCAGTGGTCCAGCCTGTCCAGATCCCTTTGCAGAGCCTCCCTACCCTCCAGCAGATCGACACTTCCACCCAGCTTAGTGTCGTCTGCAAACTTGCTAAGGGTGCACTTGATGCCTTCATCCAGGTCATTGATACATGGGAATGAAGGTTGACCTGACAGATCAATAAACACTCTTTATATTCAAAGAGTTAAGGAAATAGTAAGACTTTCCAGTGGGCAGAAAAGCTTCATATTTATATGGATTTAGCCAATACTATGCTTATTACCTTCATTCTGGATAAGGTCTGCATTTTATAATAAAAATGAGTTCTGCCTATTGGACTGTCTGTCCCTGGAGATCATCTTTGTACCTCTCTTGCTGTTTTATCTCTTCCAGTTGTTAAGAAGAACATAACTGACAGTTACCAGACACACTGTTCAAAGCTTTCCTAATATGAGAGAAAAAGTATCCCTGCTTTCAGCTTGTTTTCAGTGCTCAAAGGGGAGCTCTAAGTATAAGAGGAGAGGAATTGCATAAGGATTTTTCACCACCTGAAATGCTGTTGCACAGAGTTTAAAATCTCCAATTCTTTTTTGATAGTGCTTCATACTCATATTAAAAGAGAAGGCAAACCTTCCAACACCTGCCAAGAGCAACTAGGTCATATCAGCCTAGAAATATCCAAATACTTAGAACTGTGGATTATAGATAAGGGAAGGCATAAATCCTGCAAACTGGACTGTGTGTGAGACTCCCTCTATGCTGGCAAGATTTATTTTTTTACCCAATGCACTGAAATCTTGAACGTTATTATTAGCTAACCAGCTATGTCATCATAAAATAGATACTAGTACCAGTCATAACCAAATGCTGTTTGGAATTACCTCTCAAAAAGCTCAGCAGGTTATTATGTGTGAAATGAGGCAAATCCTGCCAGTGTGGTTGTGTAAGAACAGTTCCACTGACTTCAAAATAGCTACTTATGCAAGTCATAAAGTAGTATTGACTTATTATCTTTACTGATCCTTTGACTAGGAGGAAAAAAAATGTCCACAGTCGCTGCCAAGAGCAACGAGTATTCAGGATATTCTTTTAATCTCTGAAAACAGAACATCATGACGAGTACATTTAGAGTAAAAATCTGTTCCTAAAGTAAAATTACACTCAAATGGGACAAAGAGATTAATTACAACCTACTTGCCAAAGGTGGCCTAAGCAGCCATTTGCACATAGATTTCATGGCACAATGAATCCTTGTCATTGCTCTCAGAACATGAATATGATTTAGGAGCACGTGAAATGTATCTGCCGCATTGATATCCTAATAGAGACAGAAAACTGGAAAAGTTCTGAGGCTATTTATTTGATGAATGTCCTGTGATTTAGTATGTAGGTTGCCATTCTAGGCAACAGATGGTCCATAAAATTCACAGAATCACAGAATCACAAGGTTGGAAAAGACACCCTTAACTCAGAGCTGTGAATTAATCATAATGGAGATCCAGCCTTTTTTTACTTCCTGATTAGTATTATGGGTTTCTGTTAGATTGCCTAAGACAATGCAGAAGACTGGCAACATAGAGCCACTGGGTTTGGCTCCTGTTCTCAATCTGAATGCAAAATAACATATCTCTATAGGCACTAAGGCCCTTCACACACCTTCTGTAGCAAAGAATTAAACCAAAACTGCCAAAATCCAGCATAAAACACCAGTAGGCTGAGAGGTACCTGGAAGTTTTAAAGAGCAACCTGAAAAGGAAGAATGTATCTGGCAAGGCTCCCCCCAGCCACAAAGAGTTCTTGGGCTTTGGAAATACACATTATATTTTACGTAACTTACCAGCAGCATGGAAATTGGCCTTGAACTCAGTGCAGCAGTGACCAGTGCTATTGTTTTAATATTGCAACAGGAAATGGGACTGTTAAAATGTTTTAGCAGGAGGGTGAAATTCTCCAGCCAGAGCTAGGATAACCCAGAAAGCAGGGACTTAGAGGTGCAACAGCTTTCATATATCCCAAGAGAAGAGTGAGTTTTGACATGAATTATAACATTTCCATGCCAACTTTGTTACTCCTCTGCCTGGAAACCTCTGGAGTCAAGAGATGGAAAATATCTATTACGTCAGCCACTTTGTGATGGATTATCCCTTTCATGCATCTGCTAGTGCTTCATTTATTTCCAGTAAGCCAAAAATTGCATCATTTTCCAGCAAAGATTGCTTCTTGGAGAGGGTCTGGCAGGTAAACAACTGCCATCAGCTGTACTCAGACTCACCCGGTTCATCTTTAATGTTACAGTCCCTTCCCCCAGCAGGCAACTCCAAAGACATTGCATTAAACTCTTTGATGAGAGCCATATACACACTAAATACAGCGGTACTTTCTGTGGCGGGGTGTTTGACCCCTAAAAATGTTGTAATTTTTTTATTAAATCCTGCATTATCTGAAATAATGTTGAGTTAAAGGGGGATTTTCTTTAAGTACCAATAATACATGTTCTGCAATATGCAGCTGCACAGTTTTCTCTGCAGTGAAGATGTACACAGAGAGTAGCTGGATCATTTGACTATATACTTGGTGGCTTACGCTGTCGATATGCTGCAAGTGCAGTTTAACATACCTACCATTAAATATCTATTTTGCCAAGTGCACTAGAGGAACATATAAATCCTGCCCAAGAAATATGAAATGCAAACCACTACAAAATTTAAAAACAGGGAATATAGTGGTGTATTAAACCTATTCCCTTGGATGTGTTTCCGTTCTTCAAGCCTAGGACAGGATTAAAATCAAATCTTCTCTCTGCTTATTATCAAACAGATTACTATGCAACACTTGTCTGCATGTCCATGATTTTTGGAATTCAAAATACAATAGTTTGATTTGAAAGAGATTTAAAAACAGATAGTAAAAGGTGAACCATACAGCACTCAAACATTTGTATCAACAATAGGAACAAAACACTCATGTTCTTCTTTATCAAATACATCAGTCAATAAAAATTGGATTTGAGTGGAATTCCATTTTGCCTATTGCTAAAAAAAAGCTTCCTCTCCTGCTCTTAATTTTTCTTCTTTTAAATTTGGACAGCTATATTTTGTGTATAATCAGATTATAACATTTTCCCTTTGCTGTGACCTAGTTGACTATAATGCCTAAAATGCCATGCAAAAGGCATGAAAAGTTTCCCAGTTTAAAACACATACTACAGATGATTTAGAGTTTCATTCCAAGTCTTTTTCCTCTGAAACTGTCAAGTTGACATATATTATTAAATATACTCATTACGTTAGTATCTGTTTTTTTTCAAGCTATTCCTTAAAATAAAATTTTTGAACACACAGTTTCATTATGTTTCTTTCAGGCTCTAAAGATTATACTTTATAGACATAATTTTCAAGTAAAGTTATTCTCTGCTAATTGAATCTTTCCAAATGCCTCTGTAAACTCTATAATTTTCCTTCACATCCAAATGAGTTAACAGAATATAAAACTTATACTCAAAATATATTACATAAGCAATACCTTGAAATAATAAGAGACTCTATATCGGAATATATAGCTGCATAAGACCACATCTCCAGCAAAACAAAGGGCTGCTGTGCATTCTGAAACCAGTGTCCCCAACCACTGATAGTTCTACCAGCTCATTTAAAGATTCTATAAAGCAACCCAGCAGGATACAGACCAATACACCGTTTTAATAGAAATGTTTTCATAAATATATCACTAATAATCTTAGAAAAAGAAATCTCATTAACTTTAAAGATATCTTTAGAAGATTAATTCAGAGTACCTGGACTCTATCTGAGGTAGTCAGTTCTACATCATCTACCTCTGGTCTCAGGACTTTTTGGTCTGTAGAAGTGCTATTATCAACAGTCCACTCTAGAAGTTGACTCCGCTGTTTCAACATTTCCCTGCTTCTGGAACCTGTATGGCCAGTCTGGTGATGACTTTGCAATACTTTGGCCACTGGTTTATAAGATCTTCTGCTCACCTCCATGTATTCATCTTGACACAGGCAAAATGGAAGAAAAAATAAAGCCAGAAGATGCCAACTGATGAAATCCTTCTCTGCCATGTTATTCAAAATAATTTTGAAGGAGTCCAGCAAATGTCTTGCAGAAGAACCTCTTTTCTGCACCAGGAGTTATGTGGTCCTTTCAGCTTTTCCACTAGTAAGCCTGGCACTAAGACCAGTACCAGGTTTTATACAGTTGCATGCAATAAATAAAACTAAAAATGCCAAAGTGACAGGATCCTTCATCCAAAATCAGTCATGCTCTTTTAAACAAACCAGGCATTATTCACCACTTCACTACCACAAGGAAAATTGATTTGTGTGCTGGAAATGACCACAGCATTTAACGGACTCCCGTGGTTCCTATTTAGGGGCATTAAAAAATGTAGCACCTTTTCTTTGGCATGTTTTTGTTTAAGCATGAAAAAATGTGATGGAAATGGAGAACATGTGGCTAATGGTTTATGTTCCTTGATTAGACATGGAAAGACTGTGAATTCACACTCTTAAATGTCTTTTGGACACAGTTACCTTCCTTATTTGCCAGGAAATTCACACACACAAGTGCGTCAGCCTGGTCCGAAAAATCCTTCCAAGAGCAATTAGGAAACAAAAGCACAAGAGGAGCTTTTGCACATGATCCTGACCCAATGTCTGTTTCTGACTATGCTTTTCATTCACTAAAAGCAAAATATCGAATTTCTGTCAGTTGGCCAAAGGTAGAAGGAGGCTGGGTAAGTAGCTCCAAAAAAACTGGGTTGAATTCAGATTCACAGAACCCTGTTTCTTAGCATTAGTTCAACCTACTCAGACAGGCAATATTTTTCCCTTGCATTCCCAGTGTTTGTTTTCCTAAATGTAACTGCCAAACCAAATTTTATATATTCTCTACCAAGTAAATATAAATTTACTAGGGTCTTATTTCAGACTAAAAGAATCAAATTATATATGTATAATAACATCCTTACTATATTTTTTGAACCACCCATTAGTATCCTCTAGAAAGCCATGACTGCAGAATGCAATTTTGTGAATGTATCCACAGTACACATGCGTACCCAATCTTCCCAAGAGCAAGTAGCACCTTGGCCTGTAAGAATCTTTCACCAGTATGTAGCTACAACATTACTGAAGGTATTATTCCCAGGGAATGACCCCTCACTCCCTCACTCCACAGAGCAATGGACTCGCTCATATTCCAAGTGTTCACGGCTGAGCGCCCTGGTTAGCATTTGGCAGGGGCTCCTCTGTGACCTGTGGGGTGATCTGTGGCCGTAAAGTATCCACCACTTTTTTTTTATTTTGGGGTATTTTTTAACTTTGCTTGCCATTCTGTTGCATGACAAGATATGAAGTTTGTGGTGCATGGTCCAACAGTGGGTGTTTATAGAGCACGGGGTGAGGTTGCATGTCTGAGATTGGGATGTGAAGGAACTGGGAGCATCAGAAGCCTATTCGGATGATGATGAACATTTCATCCAGAAGGTAGTTTCTATATCTAATGACACACAATTACCACCTAGACTTCATTTTGAGGAACTTAAAAAGAGCTCCTAGAAACACACAAGGATGTGACTAACCAGAACGCCAAGACGCACTGGTGAAATGAAATGCTAAGTTATTCAATAATGGAAAAAGATAAAAAGCCCTAAACATACAAGCATGCTGTGACAGCAAATTGTAACACCACTGGCACTGCTAAACAAGGGAATTAAGTTATGTCTACTAAAATACCCCAATTTCACTGATTGCATCTGCAAGGGGCAGCCACGGTGTGTCCTCTCTCCCGGGTGTATCACTTATATGGCGATGAGGTACAGAGCATCTGAAGAAACTGAATCATCTTAATGCTTGTGAAATCATTGGAAACCCTGGTTTTGATGTCAAGTAAGGAGAATATGACTCAAGCAGAAAGGATTTTGACAGAGGACATGGCTCTTCTAGCTCAGAAGAGAGATCCACATTGTGAAATCTGTTTTTTCAGACCCTTGTAGATACTGGAAGGTATGCACAAGTGGTAGGTGCTGAACGATGGTGAGAAATTGCTCTCTATTTTATATTCAGCTCCTTTCTGTGGGAGACAGAAGGGCAAGTCATGTTATGGGAGGAGGCACCGTCTGGGGATGCAGTGGAGAAGGTTGAGCAATGTTCAGCTGGGGTAGCAGAAGCACAAAAAGTGTCAGCATTGGCTGGTATCCAGCCAATTGCCTTGGTAATTTCCTATTTAACATCCCACAGAGAGGAGCGTGGAGTTGTGCCAGTCCCCCAGAGAGGCAGTGCCAGCCTCCATGGACCAGCAGGGTCTGAGCCAGCTGAGCCAGCTTAGGGGCAATGCTCAGGGCTACTGGGACTGACAAGAGTCAAGGGCACGTTTTCCCTTTTAATCCATCTCCACTGGCTAAGTAGGAGCAGAGACCTCAGCTGCTGTGGTCTTGGTGTTTCCCCTTGTGGATAAACATGACCTGCTGCCTACAGCACCCCATTTTTTTCAGCAACAGTCCCAGGAACTGGGGTATCTCCTGGTCATCACAGCCCATGGGCTTGCCAGACAGATCTATGTCTCCTTGCATCATGCTTTTGTTGTATTCATCTTCTTTATTTTGAAGCTCTCATGGCAGGAATCTTACTCCAATTTCAATGAAATCTTGGATTTTCAAGCTGTATGTTTAGGACCATTGAATAACACTTCATCGATTAGCTCTTGATCCTTGGTTCGGTGCATAAATGTTAATTAACAGAATAGCCTTGCAGAAAAGACCTGTCAGCCTATGCTTTATGACTACATAAAATCTTGATTTTTTTAAAAAAATGCAAATATTCCTGTTATTTCACTAAGCAAGGAGAGACAGAAAGCAATTTACTGGAGAGTGAAGCAAGGCTCCTGAAAACACAGTTACAGATTTTGGAAGCTTCTGCCACCAAAAATGGGATTTCTTTTTCACGGGGAGAGGATTTTCATGGTAGGAAAGGTGTTTGAAAGCCCTGGACTCTGTAAAATTGGGCTTGACTCAGAGACAAACAATTAATCTTGGCACTTCATAATTTGATTCAGCAAGTGCTGGGAGAGCAGCCATTGGGGCTTTCATGGCTTCCCAAACTCTGTTCCAGGACCTTCCTGTGGCAAATGTTTCCAGCATTATACATCCACAGGACCCATGTCCCAAAGGGAGGAGGAGTAAAATCAGAGATTTGGGCTTCAAAGCCCCCATCTATCATTTAATGTGAAAGCTGAAACAAGCATGTTTCTTGGCACCTACTAGGAAAAATTCCCCTCCTCACTTTCTAATAAAGTCCATCTGGTTCCTACCCATCACTGCCCTGGTGGTTTGATGCTAGACACATTTTTTGGTCCAAATTAATAGTTTGGACTTTGCTTTTTTATTTCCAGTCTTTTGTACAAGAATTCCATCTACAGAAGTTGTTACTCCCTATCCTTCTCCTCTGCACCTTTACCAAGGAACAGCTGGGACACAAAATCGTTGTCTACAGGCAGAAATTTTGGACTCAAAAGTAAAGAGCATTGGAGGAACTGGTTCTGATTCTCCATGCTTGATCTCCAAATGGTCAAATACACTTATCCAAAACTGTGAATTGAATCTGAAATAACAGGACATTAAAATAGCAGTGGTTTGAATTAACTTTGTACTGGAATAGAACACTAAAAATTCTTCATACTGACAAGAACAGAACCTACTGATCTGAGATGAGAAAAGGACTGACCTAAAAGATATGGTTTTCTTTTAGTTGTAGGGCCAATGTGCATTGCAGGAGTACTGACAGAGAATAAAATCTGGACCCATCCCTACCTCTTCACTACGTGTTTGCACACTCAGCATCACCCTCCCCTGAACTTAAGCACAGCCATAATTATCTCTTACCTGTCAGACTATGGCAGCAGAATATGACTCTGGCTAGTAATCAACAGTTTAAGATGAAGGAAAGGACATGGTTCTGTTTATGTCAGATGATAAGCTATTAGCTAAAATGCAATAACTGCTGGGTGAAACCTGCATCTCACCTTTTCTGCAGGCAAAAACTCTGCTCTGTGAAAAAGGGGGCTCATTACTATGTCATTCATGTTGATATTCGAGAAGAGGCAATAAAGAAAAGTTATTAAAATTTAAAAAAACCCACCTTCTGTGGCTCAGGCAGTCTTGTATCCATAATTAAACATTTAAGTTCCTTCACTTAGAAATAATCCTGTTTGCAGTGATTACTCCTCTATACTAGACACTGAGATAATCCACAGCTGCTGCTTCACAGGGAATTTCCACTGAGCCACGCTGAGAAGGCCAGACCACAGCAGAAGGGATGAAGGCCACCCAGCATCGTACCACCATGATGCCTCAACCATCACCAAATTCTTGGTCACTATGGCTCTCTGGACTCATGACTTCTTGGGTGCACTCCCAGCTCTGCCATCGCTGGGCCACCCACTCCCTCAATCTGGCTGGCAGTTCTACTATGCCTGCAGCAATGCAGGGGTGAAGCCTCCTCTCTCCAGAGCCAGTGGAAGATGCCTGTCATTGTGTGGCCTTTTAATTCACCGCTGCAACAGCCACAGAGGGAGCCCTCAGACCTCAGTTTCGAAGCCTTTTCCCACCTCTGTGTTGACCACTGCAAACCCACAGGAGCAACTGAGGTGATTTCATTGAAAGCTCCTGTCATTTGCTCCTTGTTTCTGCAGAAGTTCTGGTCAATAATGAGGATCCAGGCAAAACTCACTGCCCCCCTCCTCAAGGAAACCTCCAGAGATGGGCCATTGATGGGAAGGCAGGTTCATGGGGCTTTCTGAGCGCTGTGCAACAAAAAAGGTCTTAGAGTCACAGTCTGTCCAACGTCTTCTCTATGGTTAAACATTTTATTCTCCTGTAACCCACTGCCACTGAGCTCTGCAGCTGGTGATGGAGCAGTGAGTGCTTTGGCCAGTTTGTTTTGTGACACCCAAGCTGTGTGTAGTTTGCAGTTACATCAGTTCTCAGGGACACACAGCAGTGAGCTGTGTTTTGTTGGTATTTTCCTCACTACTTATAGGAAGCTACCACTAGCTGCTGGAAGATGAGAGTGGGACAGATCCAGCTCCATTGCAGGACTACTGCCCTCACCTGAAATGAGTCTCCAGAAGGGTATAGATCCTCCTTGACTTTGAATTGTCCATAAATCAAGTTATTCACTTGCCTTGCTTGAAACTGGCATTTTCTTTCCAAGATATATGAGATAGGACTGAGGTGCTGGGCCCCCACAGTTTGCCAAGGGAGATATTCTGTGGTTATGTGCCCCAGCAGTCCTAGGCTGCCACTGCTACCTCATCCCCCTACTTTTTACAGCCTAAAAACCATCTTTCCCACCCTCCATATGCCTAAACTAAGGGATTCCCTAAACAAAAGGATCGGGAATTGGCAGAAATTTGGGACTGAGCTCCTGGTTGCCAGGACTGCTGCAGTATGGGTGATCCTCCAAAACACAGGACAGTATGCACCAGCTCATCTGCACAAACCCTCCTTCCAAAATATGCACTGAAGACACAGACCCCTTCACTCCCCTAATGCCATTTTCAAGACTCCGTGACAAACTGCCTGGATCAGACTGTCGAGAGTTCCAGACAGGACTGCCAGATGGTTTATCCAAGTCTCTTTCAAACTTGCAGAAATAGATTTCACAGTGGTGATAGGGCTCTGGTGGTGGAACAAATAATGCAGTGTGATAAGCTTTTTCCAGTCTGCAAAGCATCAATTATCCATCTCTAATTGAAGAGCCAGAGCACAGTGGCTTCCAAGAAAGCAGGGTGGGGAGAGAACAGATACTGTGCCAAAAAAATAGTCATGGTCAACATTTTTGTCAGGGATGGATATCCTGGTTTGGATTAAACATGATCTAACCTGAATCCTTGGCTTCATCTTAATTCACCTTTTTTTTTTTTCTCCTCAAGTTTCAAAATGTTTAAATTTATTACTTGAAAAATGCTCTTCTCTGCAGTTCCTCTGTTCTGGCCAGGGCCAAAAGTGTAACGGATAAAATACCACAGGAACCACTGCTCATTATTTTAGCCACCCAACAAGCAATAAAGAACGTCTTGTTCTGACTGCATCCCCAGCTCAAGCTCTGCATGTGCAGGAGATGTGGGCAGATCAGACAAGGTGTGCTGGTTTTGGGTGGGAAGCCAGGACACAGTTCCAGGTCCACCAATACCCAAGACTGTTCTTCTGCCCTGTTCTTTCATTCTGCCAATGAAAGACATGAAGACAAAGCACTCTCAGTGTGCTCTTGCATCCAGGAGAGGTCAAGAATAAACCGTAAAGCATTTCTTTGGGGATAGTAGGCAGAATTCCATAATTTACAAAACCTGATGTAATATAAATAGTTCTGAAGGGAGCAGATTTAACAGAGTTGCTCAGGTTCCAGAGAAGTATCAAAGACATTATGTCTTCAGGAAAGTGTATGAGCAAATTAAAAACATGGCACTTAGAAATGGTCAAACTCTCCCAGGAATTCTCCCTACCCTGCCTGGGCACTGGATGAAACTGAACTGTGGTTGATCTGTAATCTATTAACCTGGTAAAAATTCATTACTGGGGTAGTTCTTGACTGTTCGTATCAGATTATTTAAATCATTGTTTTATGTGTGTACTGAGACACCATTGATCAATTACGGGGCTGTTAGGAAAATGGCAGTGCTACAGTTTTGAATTACAACCTTCTGGTGAGCTCTGCAGAGATCATTAGGAGAAAAGTCCAAGCTCTTGCTTGTGAATGCACCGTGTCCAAGTTCCAGCCAAACTGAGAAAGACTGTGTCACCACATTTGGGATACAAAGGTCAGGAAACAGATAAAATAAGTAACGCTGTTGTCAGAGGAGGACTGCCCCTTGACAACTGATTTTGCTAAATCACCTGTATCTCATACTAATAATACATACCCAAAATGAGACAGCTTGCAAGGAGCTCAGAAGCCAGCCCTAGAAAGACAGAAACATGTTAGGCTTATCAGAACAAGCCAACCTGACACATAAAGCCAGCAGGCACAATGTTCCCCAGGCCTAGCTTGTTCCTTCCTTTCTTGCCCTCGTAAAACGATTTGGATAAATACCCCATCCACAGGCACCCGTTTACCCCAGAAGAGGAGAAAATGGATAGATAGGGCAGAACTGAGAGGGACATTTGGAACGTTTGCTTTCATTTATCACCTGCCTGTTTGAGCTAAAAGTTTTTTTAAAAAATATATACCATAATAATAACTGGGAAAGAGCTGGAGAGGAGTAACCCTTTCTTACAGAGCTGTCAGCCCTTGCTGTGTAAAATCCCACCCAATTGCCACCAATTAAAACAGAAAAGAATGAGCTTCCTGCAAGAAAATTCTATGTTTGTCTTCCTAATCTGGCTTCAAAATATTCACTTCCATGGGGAAAACTAAAAAAAAAAATAGTTTGAAAAGGAAATTATATCAACATGATGGTATTTTTATGGCGTTTGCAAAAAATTATGGCTTTATACACTTGAGGAATTCCTTCTTCTTCCATAGAAAAAGATGAATGTTTCTACAATGTTCCACACACTTACAGACCTGTTTCTAGACCTGTTACCAACAACATTCAGGCTTTCAGTCTCAGGACTGTCAGGAATGACTCCCTCCGGTTGAAGGGACGGCTCTTGCAAGTCTTCCAGGGTTTTGTCCACTTTTTGGCCACCACATTTGTCACCAAATGCTCTTAAGACACCCTTTGGGCTGATTCAAAGTGAGTGAAGTGGAAATAAAAGCAAGCCAACCTAAATTTTTAGGCTGGACATTTCAGTTCTCTGGAAGTGCCATAAGCATCAAGTGTCAATGTTACTCGAAGTTTCCACTCTATCAAAGATGCAAGACCAGTCTGCCAGCTCCTGGGCTCCTTGTTGCAATTGAGGACCTGAGCTTTGTCTACCAAGGACAGCAGGATCCCTTGTTTTGTTCTTCCATTATGTGGATCCTGCAGGAATTTTTTTCAACAAGCAGGACATCATATCTATGACTATATATCAAGGGAGCGATGTTGTAACCTGCTGAATCTACCACCATACCCTCTTTAGGAGGCAAGGATGGTAGGAATAGCCACAGGTGGCTCTGCAAGCTATGATATCATCATAGCATTAGACAAGTGATGTGAAGGGTGTCCCTCAACCCTGGGGAAGTCCCTTCACCTGCTAGTATGAGCAGGCTGGGCATAGTGAGACAGTGTCACCTGTGCTGCCTTGGTGGCAAGATGCATCATGTGAGTCAATTTTCACGAACAGAACCATGCGTGCTGACAAGATGAATAAAATGTCCTGTCAGAGCAAAAATAAAATACAGACTGCAGTTCAGCAAGCAGTGTGAAAAAAAACAAATTGGAAAGCAGTGCTACCTAAAGGCTCTTGTCCTTTAAGCCTGCAAGAACTGAAGGATTTCCTCAAATTCCTTCTGCTAGCAGCACTTAAGTGGTGTCTTGCCACTTAGCAAGGATGATACTCTAGGATAACACAAAATAGGTTAGAACTCCTTTTTTTTGAGGTAGCCAAGCCACAGATGGTGGTGTTTCCATCCAGAATGACTGTAGGGTTGTAGGATCAGAGCAATTCTGGCTCTCCCAGAGCTTTCATAGGTGGGGAAAGCTATGAAATAGCTTGAACCGACAATTTAACTGGAATCATTAGAGTCGTTATGAATCTATGATTTGGTACACTCTGCTTCCATCCCTCTTTCTCGATCTGCCTCATTGCTTTTATCAAAGGTTAGCTATTTCTCAAGTCTGCAGTGACATAATCCACATGGTGCCAGTTACTCCATTAATTGCTCTGTACCCTGCCACCAAAGAAGCAGGATCCTTCACTTTGCCGTCCGCTGTATGGATCCTGCAGGAATTTTGTCAACAAGCAGGATAGCCAAAAAGTTTATTTTTCCATAACATAAAACTAAAAGTCTCATGAATGGCTGAGGATCTTGCCTAAGCAATTCCCTGGAGGTGTTTAAGGCACGGGTGGACAAGGCGCTGAGGGGCATGGTTTAGTATTTGATAGGAATGGTTGGACTCAATGATTCAATGAGTCTTTTCGAACCTGGTGATTCTATGATTCTGTGACCCTCTATAATACAGTCAAAGCCACACACCCCCAACACATTCAGAGTCAGCGCAGTGAAAGGCTGTCAGGGATGCCCTATTGCCTGTTTTGGGTGACAGTGACCCCACTAAAGGTACAGGCTTAGGTACACGTTGTAAAGTTTTATTGTGTGAGACTGACTCCAAATAATAAAATATATTGCACTCATTTAATAAGTGGATGGACACTGAGCTGATATCTTTGCTATCATCTCGTGCCAGAATGTTCTCTTTCAAACCTAGCTTCCCTACCAGCTTGTAATTGCTGTGTTAAGGCCACCCACACCACTGCTATGTGTATTTACTTTGTTAGAAACACATTATGGAAAGATACATTGCTTTTAATTTTAATACACTTTCTGGAAAGAAAAGATTTCTTTCTACAAGCCTTTCCAAGGGAAAATTGTCAGAGGTAAGGCTTGTTTCCTAAATTAATTATCCCTATAGTGTATAAATTAATTTAGTTTCTTGTTGACTTGTTAGTGTTTCTATTTAGGAGAAGAAAATGGCCTTAATTTTTGTTTTTTTAGAGAAGTCACGCATTTTGGCACCTTTGGCAATTTAAAACTAACAAGTGCAGGAGTCTGAATGGGTTCATAGGAGGTGTAAGTTTTTCATATAGAGCTCAGATTCCCTTAGCCATCACAGACTTTGGAAGGAAACAGAGAGACCTTATTTCTCTAACACATCTGCGGAAAAGCCTCAGAAACCTCAGGACACAGAAGCTGCTAAATCAGACATTAAATTTGCTGATCTGATTTTAATGTTCCTCATTAGTTCACAAGAAAAACAGATGGGACATAGAATTACGGTCAAAAGATCTGCAATGGGACAATTTTGGCTTAACAAGTTTCACTCTACACCTGTAATTTCTATTAATTTCATCAGTAATGTTGAATTCAGTCTCTGGTAGGAAAGAAACCTGAGTGTTTCTAGGAAAGAGCCAGCCACAGGATTGTTAGCAAACCTCTGAGCAGAGGCACTCTCAGCTCTCAAGGCAGCAAGCCCAGACTGAGCCTCCACCTTTAGGCTATTTATAAGGATGGTATGTAGGAAAAGCAGTGCCACAAATGCAATCAGCATGTGTATTTTTGGTGCTGTGGCCAGCTGTAGGCGTGGGTGAAGCAGGCAGCCTCCAGGGTGCAGTCTGAAAGATGGCAGCAGCATCGCAGAGGTGTGCAAGGAAGATAAACTCTGCATGCTACAGCAGCCCTAGGTGGCATATCTGCTGTTGCAGCAGCAAGGCCAGCAAAGTCTGTCTGCCTGGAATGAAGCTGGCTGACCATAGCCCTCCAGGGCAGCAGGAAACTGGGACGAAGCCAGCCAAGGTCAGCCCCCCTCCTTTCCACTGGCTGAGAGGAGTTTAGGGGAGTGGGGCAGGGACAAATCTTCATTTTACCTGTTATTCCCAGGGCAGCAGCTTTCAGTTCTTCTTGGAGGCTTAGTTTCACCTGTCTGCTGGTAAAATTGACGCAGGAGACTAGTCACAGATGTTGCTTTTAAGTAATTTCTTTTTTTGGGGGGGAAAAAACCTGTGCTTCTCAGGGTGCCTCTCAAACACAACCTAAATGCTTTCAAGTAATTTCTGAAAATCTTTGGAAAGGATTTTCAGCTACTGGTCCTTGCTCCATTCCCTTCATCTCCTGAAACACAGTATGTTGGACAGATTACCTGTGTTCTGGGTAACAGACAAGCACATGTTTTCCTGAAAACCAGGAAAAATCAATTCTGACCAGCAGGAGTGTGCCAGGAGGTTGCACAGGCAAAGCAAAGGTGAGCAGCAGAGACAGAGACTAAAGGTGTCCACTCAGCTCAGCAAGAGAGAAGTCCTCCTGCAACTCAGAAATGCAGATCTACACTTCCACAGTGGTGTTTGTGGCTGGACTGGGGAGGGTCTGAAGCAACCTGTTAAAGTTTTATGTCTAGCTGGCAACAAATACTTTGCTAGTCTCACAAGCCTTCTGTCAAACTGGGTTTGCACAACTGTCCCAGCCCCCTGCAGCACAGCAGCCACAGGGGAAAGGGACCCCATCTGTCTCCTTCCTAGAAGCACCCTTTAACTGAGTCTTTAGTACGTGCAAGATCAGTCAGAGACTGCCCATTGCACGTCCAAATGTCATTTGTAATACACTTTTCTGCTGGGCTTGGTCTGGGGTTTTGCCGCAGGTTCATTTCTGCATCCAAACTGATGTTCACGCCCTGCAGAAGCCTGTGGTGTGACATGGAGTCCTGCTATAATGGGCACCACAGCGGGGAAATGTTTGCTTCTGGGGAGAGGAAACCTCTAGTGGTCTGACCTTACTTTACTATCAAAGCAAATAGGATGCTACACTAGCAGTGAGCAGAGCAGCAGGAGCTGCCACAGGATCACTACTCCCCAGCACTGCCCAGTGTGGACACTCTGCAGTGGAGTGGGACAGCAGAAGGAGGGAAGGAAGGGCAAAAAAGGGGAAAGAAACATGTTAGCTGAGGCCAGACATAGCTCAAATACTCATATATGTATAAGCTCCACCAATAAAGAGAGGAGGCAGACCGGCTTGTCTCTATGCCTGAAGCACATAGCATGCCTGCACCTTCCTGATGAAGAAGAGAGATCATGCCTGGTGCCACACATCGCTTTTAATTGAGGAAAAACTGGAACTAAAGCTGGCGTCAGACACGACAATAGGATCTGCAGGAGGATGTCGCCAGGGAGCCGTCAGTCACTTGTGCCAGCTGAAGCGGGCTGCTGGCAAGCGCTGCAGGCAGCTGCAGGACAGCTGCTCTCTTTGTGTCATCTCCACATTGCATTGCAGGAGTGAGCATGGACGAGTCACCCCCCTTCTTATTACCACATTTTCCTGAGTGTACTTCCTTGCTAACTTGAAAGAAGGTGACTGGAGCAAACGCTACAACACTGTACACCACTTTCATTGCAGTGAGATTAATAATAATGCTGGAGGAGGGATCAAATGGCTTGAACTTAGGGATAAACCCAATTTTGATAGTGTGAGAACAGAATGTTACTTCTGCATAAGGCACCTGATACCCTGGACTGGCTTCCAAACATCAGACTGCATGTGTTTAAAGGAATGAGATCAGAGGAGCAATACATTTACCTACTGAATAACCTTCATACCAACCTAAAGGGCAGAAAACTGGCATCCAGATTCAGAAAGCTTACAGAAAATCTCTAATTAATACTTTGTTCATTGGATCTCCTTACACTGTACCCTGTAAATGTAGCAGGAGCAGTTTTTGTCATTCATCTCGCCCCACATCCATCCACCCTTGGCTTTAATACCTTCCTTCAGAGATCCATGTTGAAAGCTGTAGGTAGAGTGTCTTGCTCACAGTTCATGCTGTGGCTCTCATGGATTTGATTTTTATTTCTTCTTCCTATATCAAAGTGAAGAACAGCATCTACACCTACAAAAATGATCAAAGGCCTGGAACACCTCCTCTTTGAAGAGAGGCTGAGAGAGCTGGGGTTGTTCAGCTTGGAGAAGAGAAGACTCTGAGGAGACCTTATTGGGGCCTTTCAATACTTTAAAGGGGCTTACAAGAAAGGTGGGGAAAAACCTTTTAGCAGGACCTGTAGCAATAGGACAGGGTTGGTGGTTTTAAACTAAAAGAGAAGTTTACACTACATATTAGGAAGAAATTTTTCACAATGAGGGTGGTGAAATACTGGCACAGGTTGCCCAGAGAGGTGTTGGATGCCCTGTCCTAGGAAACATTCAAGGTCAGGTTGGATGGAGCCTGAGCAACCTGATCCAGTTGAAGACGTCCCTCCTCACTGCAAGGGTGTTGCACTAAATGACCTTCATGGTCCCTTCCAACCCAAACCATTCTATGATTCTATGATTCTATGATTCTATGATTCTATGATTCTATGATTCTATGATTCTATGATTCTATGATTCTATATCTGGGCAGGCATAGGTTCTGTATGACTATCTCCATTGCTCTCTGATACAGGCCATGACTATTCCATTGGAAGCTGGACAGCCTTGAAACATTTACACACCACTGCCTGTTTCCACAATTGTCTGAGACCTGTGTGAAATGGGGCTGGAAAAATCACTGCAAAACTTACTTGTCTTTTTTTATTGTCACAAGCCAAACGCTCATGATTAATGCAAGTTCACAGACCAGAACACTGAGTTTGTGTGAAAAATTTATTAACTCATTCATAGTTATATGATGAGTGCAAAGATCAAGCAGACTGAAGTTCTTCATCTCCCTGACACACATGCAGACAGCAGAGCCCTCATCTGTGACCAAAGCAATGCAAATGGCTTTTGAGATAAAAGAACCCCATGAGTGCACAGGACTTTGGTGAAATGATACCTGCAGCATAGTGAAGTGGGTGATAGTTGTGCCAGAGCTCCCCACATTTGGTCCTTTGCTTTCACTAGCTTCAGCTCCTGCAGCCAAATAAGGCTTTCCTTGGAAAAGGAAAACTTTATTTCTGCTCTTACACTTTCACCCCTTCCCTAGGAAATAACATCACACACCAGAATACCTCCAGTAACTTCATCCACCTGGGTGAGCAGGGATGAAATAATTTTAATTCCTGATCAATACAGTTAGCACCAAGAAGTGTTTTATTCAGTGTTTTTGTCAGTTCTTTTAAAGAACCACTTTTGAAAAATGTACCTGCTGAAAATAACAACTGGAGCCTTCGAAGAGCTAAGCAAATTCCCACCACTCAGGGTTAGTACCCAAATTCCAATTCTGGCTGCAATTTATTAAAGTCCTTAAACCAGTGTTTTCATTTACCTTAACCTGGCAAACAGCTGAAGCTGATTTCCCAGTCTAGGGGTATATCAGGAGCCCTAACTCTGTACACAGCACATAGCATGCTGGAAGGGCTGAAGAAGCTGCTGCTGGCCCCATGGCCCAGGGAGAATTTGGTAACTCGACACTAAGCCACGTCTCAGAACTGCTTGTGAAAATCAGTCAGAAACTGTGTTTGGCCAAAAAGGGGAGGAGATATGTGAGCAACCATGTCAGTCAAATGTGCTTCTGAGAGGTAAAGAGCAAGTTTAGAAAACACAGAGTGATAATTAGTCTATGTGACAAAAAGCACAGGTGGATAGCTTAAAAATTCTCCTTTACACAGGAGATTTCCTGCATATCAGTATTACTGTGGCTTTGCTTGCCAGCCCTGCTGTGTTTTGACCGTGCAGAAAAAAATGAGGTGTAGAAAATCCATTTTCTGGGAAACGCAAAGTAGGAACTTGCTGAGCACTTTTTATCTAAATTACCCAGGCACAGTATTCCCACTTCTGGCAATCCATTTCAAAGTAATATCTATAATTACTCTGGCTACATGCTCAAGCAACTAACTTATTTTGCTCTTGTGAAACTCGCTATGCATTTTAGCTTCCCATATGAGTTACATGGTAGTTGCATAGTGAATAGTACCACTAATCCTTGAAACCACAAGAGAATTTTGCAGCATGAATAGGTTGCTCTGTACTGCAGCACCCTGACAACTTTGTGAGAAGCCAGCTTTAAAACTTGAGAAAAAAACTGGTAAAGAACACAAGCCTAGAAATTCCTTGTTGTTTTTTTGTTTTGTTTTCTTTTTGCATTTATTTTTAATTTACAGTCGGTATGTATCCGAGTGCTTGACTTAGAAGGTATTGACAGAGAGCTTCGCAAAAACAGTGACTTTGAAGACATAAAGTCAGAGTAAGGCCACTGAACAGGATTATTTCTCTAGGTCTCACTTGAACAGAAACAGCACCATCTGTTGCTCTCCATGCTGTCAATCACAGCAGCTTTTTCTCTGCTGAAATGATGATTAGGAGAAATGAACCATATGCAATAGAAATTAAATGAGGAGGAAAACATTGATTTTCAAGGTGGGCTTAGACTGGAATAATTTAACCTGATCTCCTGGATGTGTAAGGATGAATTACAGCTGCTCTTTCAGTTTACAAAAAACAATACTCAATCGATGAAGCTTTTTAAAAAAAATCTGGTAAAAGCAGTCCTGATCTCACATTTCTCCAGCAGTTATGAAGTGTAGAAATGACCCTCATAAAATTATAACCACTAGGGATGGAAAATACTTTCTAGGTTTAGTCTGAGCCCTAAATGTCAGCTCAAATACATTTCTCAGGATGCATCTTATCCAAGTAGCACCACCCATTATTATTTTGTCGGTTGAGATGCTGCATTTCCCCAGAATGCTGTCCTGACCCTTCCTTTGAGAAGGGTTAGATGACACCGTGCTGAACGTCCTGCTGCCAGCTGGAAGCTGTCTAACTGTAGGCCTGTCACATTGCTGCAGCTGAACCCTGATAGAAACAGTGGAAAATTTCTCTCCACTTTCCTCAGTGCAGTGTGAGCCAATGTTTGAAAGATCATCTGGGCTAAGCACCAGTTGCGGGCAAGCCATGACAGAAATCTGAACAGGGAGCCCTTGGGCTGTTACACTTGTGCCATTCATCATTTCACAGTTCCTCCTCAGAGCTGGAGGTCTTTGTCCATAGCTTGGGAGGCGAATGCTGTTCTTTGAGAGGTTTTGCAACTCTCTCTCAAGTGTGAGAGCCTTCTTGGGGACTCCCAACGGTGCCAGTAGCTAAAGCCAAGGTGAGCTGGGCAAGCTCTGCACACTCACACACCCAAACCTGGGAGACAGGATCTTTTACTTCAACAGTTCTGCTGTAAAGAGGGTCTTTCAGTTTAAGTTTAAACATTTGGCAGTTATAATCTTCAGGGGTTTTGCAAGCACTCGTGTAATGTTATTGCTAATGCTATTGCTAACAATATTTTTGCAGGGCAGAACAGCAACACTCGGGAGGTTTCCCAGGGCAAAAAAGCTGCGTCAGCCCTTTGCCCCCCGGTGCCCAGCCTAATTTCTCACAAATGGCCATGGTCTTCCAGGTATCTGCCACAGATCAGAGGAGAGCTACTGGGAACTGCACTTGGGGCACAACAACCCTATGCAGTGCTACAGACTAGGAGAAGTCTGTCTAGAAAGCTGCCTGGAGGAGAGGGACCTGGGGGTGTTGGTTGACAACCGACTGAATATGAGCCAGCAGTGGCCCAGGTGGCCAAGAAGGCCAATGGCATCTTGGCTTGTATCAGAAACGGCGTGACCAGCAGGTCCAGGGAGGTTATCCTCCCTCTGTACTCAGCACTGGTGAGACCGCTCCTCGAATCCTGTGTTCAGTTCTGGGCCCCTCACCACAAGAAGGATGTTGAGGCTCTGGAGCGAGTCCAGAGAAGAGCAATGAAGCTGGTGAAGGGGCTGGAGAACAGGCCTTATGAGGAGCGGCTGAGAGAGCTGGGGTTGTTTAGCCTGGAGAAGAGGAGGCTGAGGGGAGACCTCATTGCTCTCTACAACTACCTGAAAGGAGGTTGTAGAGAGGAGGGAGCTGGCCTCTTCTCCCAAGTGACAGGGGACAGGACAAGAGGGAATGGCCTCCAGCTCCGCCAGGGGAGGTTTAGGCTGGACATTAGGAAAAAATGTTTCAAAGAAAGGGTCATTGGGCACTGGAACAGGCTGCCCAGGGAGGTGGTTGAGTCACCCTCCCTGGAGGTGTTTAAGGCACGGGTGGACGAGGTGCTGAGGGATATGGTTTAGTGTTTGATAGGAACGGTTGGACTCGATGATCCGGTGGGTCTCTTCCAGCCTGGTTATTCTGTGATTCTGTGAACTGCCCTCCACCCCACTGCAGCCCTTGTTTGTTACCTTGCACAGGCGAAGCACCAGTAATTTCCTTTGTCTGAATTTTGAAAATGAGGTGAGGAAAACAAATTACTCTGTTCTGAGTGATCAAATGAGGGTGCTGAAAGAGTCAGAGGAGACTGACAGCTGCTGTTCTCCTTTACTTCAAAGTCGTGTTTGGAAAATTGGACATTGGTGTTACAGTTGAGGTATATTAAGGGTGCCTGATGGAAAATGTGACTTCTTCCCCACTCCTTCTCTTTTCCTGCACTGGAGTGTTTTGTTTCTTTACATAATGTATCAAAATATAACTGACATTTGTTTCCAAACAAGTCCTAGTTTTCACTTCAGGCTTTAAAATGTGAAGAAAAGGGGAAAAAAGTGGATTGTTTTCTACTTTTGTAAAACGTTTTTCTTTTGTCATCTGACTTTAAAAGTGGGAAGATTCTAGAAGTGAGGATTTAAAATCACAGAAACAAAGTGAACTAAAGAGCATGGTGAAACTGAAATTTAATTTGTTCATTGTCTGTTTTTCAGAACTGCAATATGTTGCTTAATTTGCACTTTTTAAGCTGACACTTTCCTCCAAAATCAAAACTGTTTCACAGAAGTTTTTACCACTGATTGCCTTATAAGCTTTGTTGGAAAAATATTTGTCAATACAGTTTGAGAATTTCTTCCTGCACAGACAGAACATGTGGGAACTGTCTGAAATTGGCAGTAAACATTCAAAATGCCCGTAGCACTTAATGGGCAAAGGTTAACACAGGAAGCTGGAGGTGGATACATTTTCTAGCCACTTTCATTAAACTCAGTGGTGAAAGCTGAGGCAATTATCAACCCCTCTGACTGTGCTCTCCTTCCCTCATCAGACCTCTTGGCACGTGAACTACGTTCTGCTGCAAAGCCAGATGTAGCTAGGGCTTTCCCACACTAACACTGGCCACTGCAGCAGACAGTCCACAGATACAGCTGAGCAATACCCTCCTGACTTATCCCCGCTTAGATCAGAGCAGCAACTGCTCTTGGAGAAAGAAATAGCAGATGTAAAATTAGGATATTGCTAAACTTCTGTCAAAAATGCATAACAGAGGAGCTCTTGTGCTTCTATGAGATGTGGGAAACTGCAGAAAGTAAATACATACATCGGTGGTTGGCTTTTGTCAGTTCTGATGTTTATGGTCAGAAAATAAAGGAAAATGCTCAGAGAATGATGAAAGTATTAAAAAAGAAATATTCCAGTCTCCAGTGGTGTGGCATCAGCTACAGCTGAAGACGCTCTGCTGTGGCAGAAAACATTTCCTGAAGAACAAATTCAAATGAGTATGACCCATGGAAGAAGTCACCAGACCAGGAAAGAGCACGTCCTGGGTGCAACAGAATAGTGTTAAAATCAGACTAATTTCTCACTTGTAAGGCCACCACGCCTGAATATTATAAGCTGCATAAAGCAGAGATTACATTGCTGCTGGGGAGCAGCACAGGTGCCAATCAGCTTTAGGCCCAGGTGCCACGTGATACTTGCATAACCACGAAGAAACCCACTATTTTAACTAAGCGTGGTAACAGCAGCAGGCTGTTTCCAACAGTTGAACCAAGCTTCAACACAGCCAAGTCTTTCTGGTAAGCATGGGATCTCAGAGACCTGCCACAAGGTACTTGGGATCTTCTGAGCCAGGGTTGAAGACTGGGAGAAACAGTAGTGTGAGGGAAGCTTCAGACCTTGTCTGTTTGGTTTCTTTCTTTGGACACTGCAGTTTGGCTGGTGAAACACCAGCCTTTTCCCCACCATTTACTTTCCCTTTTCCCGAGCCCTGTGGGAAATGTTGGCTAGATCCCACCAAAGAAATCTCTTTTTCTAAATAAACCCCAAAGCAAAGAGACAAAGGTAGATGGCAAGGTGTTTGATTGCTTGTAGCTGTTAAGACACTTACTAGCACTATCTGCATGTTACCAAGCCTTTTTCTGTACAATATGAGCCTTACTCTCCAGCTACTTGGTGCTGTTTACCTCCATGTCAGTATAACTGACAGCAAGGGAGACCATAATCTGGATTCAAAGAGTCCCATAGAGACCAGTCAAAGCTGCAGGTTAAGCTGAGTTAACGTTGTTCCTCATGCTGGCAAGGAGAGCTCCAGTTGTTCTGCCCAAATGCTGCAACCTCAAGTATCTTCTCCAAAGCACTTATATCTCTGAAAATATCTAGGGTGGTCACTGATGGAGTGATGCCTGTCATGCTAGTCAAAGTGTAGTCCTTTCCAGCTCTTAAATTTGGATGCATGCATGTCACCATGTGTATCCAAGGATAATGTATTCTCTATATCCTGAAAAGAAATATAAAAATTATTCTACAAAGCAATAGAAATGGATTCTTAAGCGGAAAAACTATTCTTGAATTTCATGTCCCATTTTTTCCTCTAGCGTGGAGTCTAAGCTGCTGGCTACTTGTTTCTCACATATAAGTACAATGTACTGGTGTAACGAGACCTACAGTTTGATATCAAAGTCAAAGGCCTTCATACAAACAAACAAGCAAAATGGAATAATACTCAGATTGATGTTACTGCAATGCTCGAAGTAGCACAGGAAGGAATTGAGAGCAGTATTTGGCTAAAAGGGGAGCTGTCTGCAAGTTTGTACCTGCTATGGGTTTGGTCCTTTTTTGTGCTACAACAGTCCTTTATCCATACTCCTGAGAGGAAGATTAATTGCTAACAAGAACTGTTCTTCACCTTGTGATGATACAAAGGCACCTCCTCTGCAGTGTTCACACACAGTCATAGCAGAAAATCACTGTCAAAGGGCTTGATGAAATAGTATTGAGAAGTTTGCATAGTTTTGACAAATGGCTGTTGAAAAAACACCTCTGTCCCTCCTAGCAGTGTGGCTACACCTATCCTGCTAGATCAAACTGGCCTTCAGGCCCCTCCAAGACCCTTTTCCACCAGCCACCAACACAGTAACTCTCAACAGGTGGATAAACAAGAGGGACAAGCTCAGAAGGAGCTACAAGCCCACAGAGCAGCTCTGTGAAAGAATGCACTAAACATCTCAGTGCTGTGATCAAGAAAAACAAAGTACAACACAGAGTACTCTGATGCTACCCTGACAGTGAAATATAGACAGGGACTGCAATTCACATGGCTTAGGCTAGCTGAGAGCAGAATTGATGTCTAGTCCTTGTATCCATATGGACAAACACTTTAGTCTTATACATGTAGCCCAGATTTTTAGATGAAGTTGTTACCTCTGAGCTCATCACTGAGCTTCTGTTTTGAGAAAATAACCTGTCACAGCTGTGAAGAGAAGCTGGAAAACATGACCTCAATATAATCAAGAACAGATGTGCCTTCCTGATAGGGCTGCACTAATAACTCTTGGATATGTCTGAGCAGATTGGCGTAGCCACACAGGCACTCACCTGAATGTGAGAGCAGGGAGGGGCGATGAGATAGCACAGTTGTAGACATCCTCCTTGTTAACTTCCAAAGACAGTTCCACTGCACCTGCTACTGCTGACCTTACAAACAGCAAAGAGGCTAAGTTTTTGTTTTGAAAAAAACCACAAGATTCATTTCTTCAATGAAAGCCTCTCCTACAAATCCTAGCCCTCTCCTCTGTCTCTCAGATTCCCACTACACAGCTTCCTAGGACCAGACTTGGCTGATAGAGCTACTGTGATGGGAGTCAGCATGCATGCACTTCCTGCTATGCAGCTGTTACTTGGGTGCATGTCACCTCTCACCCACGGGGAATCAACGTAATCTGAAAGACGCAGGAATCCTGAAACATGAAGGAATTATTTCTCCCATATGTTTTTCCACCTCTGCAATGGTTGGAGTGGACTCTGTTGCTGTCTTCGCTTGCATTCAGGAAGAGGAAGGTTTTCTTGCCTCCTCATAGTCCCCAGTCTGGGAAAATCACTGGGAATCCTCATATTGCTGAAACTGTGGCTACGGTGGAGGGCAACACCGGGGCCCAGCCTAGGTCCTGCCGTGTTGCCATTCAATTCTGTGGCATTTATAAAACCAGAACAACTATTTCACACAGCTCCGCTGTGTGTTTTTAAAGTTTTCTGTGGAAGGAAAGGAACACCATGAGTGTGTTTGCATAGAAAGAGTGAGCTTTTGGGGGAAAGGACATGAGACTGGTTTACTCAGAGCTTTACAGGGGCTGGATTAGTGAAACCTACTCCCGGAGTATCAGTTAAGTAATTAGTATAGTATATAAAATTAAATATCATTTATACAGGGATTACAAGTCTGTTATGAAAAGAACCATGATCATAAGTTGTTTTTGCTTAAATTAAAGCAGCCTCTCTGCAAATTCAACAGGAATTAGACTGACTTCAATATTGTTTACCCATGGGCTATAAGGAGCCTGGAAAAATAAATAGGCTTTTCTTTGCAAATGAAGACATGCTTTTCCTGTACTGCACAAACACACAATAAGGGGTGAACAGCTCAGCAGACGGTGTGACCCACTGTTCCCAAAAAGTCATGTGGGAATGTGGAGGCACACAGCCAGAATTGCCAATGTGCGTTAGAATACACAAGGCAACAGGAGGAGAGGCTGGGAAGGACTGGGGAAGGAGCTATCTCAAGGAGGTTCATGTAGCAGAGGAGTCATTTGCGTAGGTAAGCATGTGTACAATTTCCGAATGACCGATATTCATTCAATAAATCACAACAGATTCCTTGGAGTCATGCCAGGCTCTGTATAAATACGTGCGTTTCATTGCTTATGCCATGAAAATATCATAAAAGAGTGTGCTTTTCTTATACAATGTTGAATAATACTCTGCAGTGTTTCTCCCTTGCTGTGGCAAAGGGCCTATGAAATAACAACTCTGTAGGTTAGAGATCTGTAGATAAAACATATGACTATTGTACTATCAATAATGAGTTATGCTAGTTTAGAACCCTTTCCTGTATTCAATTAGTGCATCACAAGATGCAGTGTTCAAGACAGGGGTTATTTTAAAATGGCAAGAATGCAGCACAAGCCTAATTGTGAATGAAGACTATAAAAGAGCTTTTGTGCCCTGGAATCTTGGAATTTTAAAGTTTGTTCACAGAGATCTACTAAATGCAATGAGGGTGAATCATAAGGCCTCCCAAATTAGGAGGCATGGAAGCAAGACTGGCATATGTGTTGAAAATAATAGGAGCAAATCTATGCAAGTATGGGGCACATCATGTTCTCCATACAAGTTAACTGCTAGCAGAAGACACCGCTTTTCACATGATAGGCCCAGTTTACAGTCAGTGCATGTAGGTATCTTACCTTTCAGGTTATTAACCTATAAACCAACCTTGCGATTCACAGGACACAAGTGTTGGTGTTGGGTGCACCATGATGGCTGCCAGGGTGGGGCATGACTTAGATTGCTGCTGAGAGAAAAAAGCAGAAGATGCTGTGGTTCATGAAAACACCCAAAACACCGTGTGGTGGGGTAAAGGGGTAAAGCAGAAGCCACACACCAGAGAAGAAAGGCTGAGCAGGCCACCTTCAGCTGACCCCATGGGAAGGGCTGGTGTTCATCCCAACAGGGAGCACTGGGCAGGCCAGCAGGGATGAAGCAGACATCCCAGGGATTTGGGGGAACATTATCTGTGCAGCTGGGGATCAGAAGGAGCCACATGGGTGACTCATTGCTGCAAATGCAGCAGGGAGGCTTGTGAGGATCTCAGCCAGCAAGCCCTAGCATTGCCCAGCACCAGTGTCATGCTTCAGAGGAGACATCTGGAGAAGAGCATGGGGCTTGTTCTAACACAAGAAAACACATGTGCATCTCTGTTGTGTAACTGCAATGTGTCCACCCATGCTCCATGTCCTGTGGCAAGTAATTAAAGCTGCTCAGCCAGATATTACTGAAGGTAGGCAGGTTTGGTGGGAAACGTGACTTCCAGCCATGGTCCCCCTGTTTTGATTTGAATGCTGAGTTGAAAACCAGGGGTTGAAATTATGCTGTGATGGGCATAAACAGGCTGGCGGCGAGCTGCCGCTTTGAGGATGATGGGAGTGCACCCAGTGACTGCTGTTATCCACACCGTATGGGTCAATCCTGGGTATTTCAGACCAGACGTGTCCCATATCTTCTCATCTCCACGGAGTTTCCTCATGGGAAACAAGCATTTATTTCTTCTTGAATCTGTCACATTACTGCCTGCAATTAGGGTGATTAGTGATACTTGGGCCCATGTTTCCATCAGGAGAAGGATCATGACTATACGATTCAGCTATCTTTCCAGCTGTGTTGAGAGCTCACGCAGCTGGGGAGGGCAGGCAGCCAAGCCCCGTGGAAGGGAGAATCTGTGAGAAGCTTGGTGGACCCAAAGAGGCAAAAGTGGCATTCACAGAGGAGAGCACAAAGCTTCTCTAACCAGGCCCAATAGGCCTGTAGCTAAAGGATGCTCACTCAGTCACACTGACAGCCTGTCTGAAGCATGGCTGGTTGGTGCTGTCTTTGTGGCAGAGGCAGCTGTTTCCCAGATACTAGGACTCCTTTTTGTCTACTACTGCTACTCTGCAGAAAGGGACTTTTTCACCCAGGATTGTGATGGCAATATGAGGAGAACTGCATGAATTTTGCTAACCTTTTATTTGCATATTAATAGCTGATAAAATGCAAATTATTTATTTCTAATCATAAATCCCAGTTTATAAATATACTTTTTGTCCACACGTCTCAAATGAATTTATAAGGTATGACAGCATGGCACTGCAATTGTTATTTGACAACAGAATACATCAAATCATGGAATCATAGAATCACCAGGTTGGAAGAGACCCACTGGATCATCGAGCCAAACCATTCCTATCAATCACTAAACCATGTCCCTCAGTGCCTCGTCCACCTATCCCTTAAACACCTCCAGGGAAGGTGACTCAACCACCTCCCTGGGCAGCCTGTTCCAGTGCCCAAGGACCCTTTCTGTGAAAAATTTTTTCCTAATGTTCAGCCTGAACCTCCCCTGGCGGAGCTTGAGGCCATTCCCTCTCGTCCTGTCCCCTGTCACTTGGGAGAAGAGGCCAGCTCCCTCCTCTCCACAACCTCCTTTTAGGTAGTTGTAGAAAAAGGAGAATTGATTTGCCCTCTGATACAAAACAGTGCTTTCACCAGTGCTGAGTAAAAAACTGTCTGGGTGGCTGAGTCTGGAGAGTTGTGGTAAATGAAGTTAAATCCAGTTTGCGGCAGGTCACAAGCAGTGTTCCCCAGGGCTCAGTGTTGGGGACAGGCCTGTTAACACCTTTATCAAAGATATGCATGAGGGGATTGGGTGCTCCCTCAGTAAGTTTGCAAATGACAGCAGACTGGGTGGAAGTTTTGATCTGCTGGAGGGAAGAAAGGCTTTATAGAGGGATCTGGACAGGCTGGATCTGTGGGCCAAGGCCAGATGCATGATGTTCAACAAGTCCAAGTAAGTGCTGGGTCCTGTATTTGGGCCACAACAACCCCACACAACCCTACAGGCTTGGGGAAGTGTGGCTGGAAAGAATCCCGGTGGAAAAGGACCAGGTGCTGACTGAGAGCCAGCTGAACATGAGTGAGCAGTGTGTCCAGATGCCCAAGAAGGTCAACAGCATCCTGGCTTGTATCAGAAATGGTGTGGCCATCAGGACTGGGGAAGTGATCACGCCCTGTACTTGTCACTGGTGAGGCTGCATGTCAAAAAGTGCTTTAGGTTTTGAAACCCTCACTACAAGAAAGACATTGAGGGGCTGGAGTGTGTCTGGAGAAGGGCAGTAAAGCTGGTGAAGGGTCTGGAGCACAAGTGTTATGAGGATCAGCTGAGGGAACTGGGTATCTTTAGCCCTGGAGAAGAGGAGACAGAGGGGAGTCCTTATTGCTCTCTACAGCTACCTGAAAGGAGGCTGTAGCAAGGTGGCCGCTGGTCTCTTCTGCTGAAATAACAAGTAACAGGATAAGAGGAAATGGCCTCAAGTTGCACCAAGGAAGTTTAGGTTGGATATTGGAAAAAAATTTCTTTACCAAAAGGGTGGTGAAGCATTGGAACAGGCTGCCCAGCTAAGCAGTAGAGTCTCCATCCCTGGAGGTGTTCAGAAAGCATGTAGACATGGCATTTGGGGACACGGTTTAGTAGGTGCAGTGGTGTTGGGCTGACAGTTGGACTGATGAGCTGAGAGGCATTTTCCTACCTTAATGATTCTACGGTAAGTCCCCTAGTTCCCAAGCATCTCCTGCTTCCAGTCTTAGGACTGGCATTTCTTATTTCCTCTAAGACAAAGTTAGAAGGAAACACAAGAACATCTCAAATAAAAATTGTAGCAATTTTATACATAAGATAGCATTACACCAGCAATTACATAAATTTAAAAGTATAATGTACCAGAGAAAAATAACAGCTGAGAACAGCAGGATAGCTACATTTCATGCTGTTTGCTATAATCTTCTCATATAATGTGGCATACATATTTCAGAATGTGAACGCTCCAGCTTGCTTAAGTTTTGAATTGGTAATACAATCCACATGACAAAAACTAGGAAACAAATGTTTAAGAGACATAATTTCATTTTTATCTGCACATCTGTCCTGAGGAAAGGTAGGAGGAGGAGGTAGATAGAATGCACAAATAAAGGAGACATGAGAAGTGAAATAGAGAGGACACAAAGTTTACCTTTCCCAAACACCTTTATATCATCACATAGAAAACATCCAGGGCAAAATTTCCAGTACTACCATATTTATCTTGGAAGTATCCTGTAGAAAAAAATGTATTTGCAACACAAGCAAAGCAAATTTACAAAGGTGTAGACAAAAACATCAGGCATAGGCTATGGAGTCTCTCCTGGGAAAATCTGGCAGTGAAACAACACAGCAGTTGTAGCAGTTCAACACCTCAGGCAAAGCTGCCAGTGTGTATCTTTCTCTGTTGTTTGGACTGCTAGATGAGACAGCTTCTTCTAGACATTTAACTTGCAGATAAACTTCTGCAAGGTGAGTCACAGCTCTGCCTGATGGTCCCTTCAGATCTGATGTGACTGGGCAGGACTGGCTGGACCTGCTGTCCTTTCTCTGACTTCAGCCAGCTCCCTGCCACCCACTGCTCTAGTCTGAACTCGAGGCTGTTTGAGAAGTGATCATTCCTGGCTGCATTTGTATTAGCACTGCTCAGTAAGAGCAGAGAGAAACAAACACTGCCCTTTTTCCTGCCATTCAGCCGTCCTCAGCAACTTGTGTCCCCTCAGCTGTCACTCACACTTCTGCTTGGTGAGACCTTTTGTTGCTTTTCCCTAGCAGTGGTCCAAGCCCTCCCTGGCTGACCCTTCTTTCTCATGTTTTCTTACACGTTCAGTATAAATCCTAACACAGGCACTGCCTCTTGGCTGCCTTTCAGACTCCCTTTGTTGCCTGCTGCCCTCGCAGGGTTCGGTGCCCTCATGTCAGCGGGGCATTCACATGGCATTCTAGCAGAAGATGCCAAGGGCCCATTGGCCCTGGAGTATTCCACCATGTCATATTTCCAGCAGTAATCTCATGCAGAAAGAAAACGCATGGAAAATGGGGCTTAAGGAGCTTCCCTGGGCACTGCCACAAGACAGTGCTCCGTCTCCCTCTAGTGATGTCTCAGAGTGGGGAGATGTGTGGCAGAGCTCAGGCCAGACCATGGCTGGTGTTTGAGGGTGGCTCATGCCCTGCTGTCGAGCCCTGGGAGGGCTGCTCACCCCTCTGGGTCCTCTGCCCACTCCACGGCTTCCCTCAGCAGCTTCTTACCCCTGAGATCCCCTCTAAAGGGAAGATCTCAGCACTGAAGCCACAAGGAGGAGAACCGGGCGCAATTGATTGAGTGGGTCACACTGAAATAAAGCAGTTTCATCCTTGGGTCATGTCGCAGACACACAAGACAGGGGGATACACAGTGACACAATAACCCAGTCCCTGTGTCCATGCACAGCTAGGCTTTTCTCTCCCCCAGCACATGATGGGAAGCCCAGATCGATACCTAACCGGGGGTTCTTGTCACTCTCTGCAGCACAGAGCTCTGGCTCAGGCTAAACACATAATTAATTACTGTAGGAAGGCACCACATGGAAGAGCTGCAGTCTCACAGGCAGCTCGGTTTAGCAGAGGCTGTGTTAGAGCTCACATCATCCTGCTGCTGGCAGACAGCCGTGGTCCTCTGTCTCTGGAGATGACCCTCCATGCAGGCACTTTGCAAAGCAAGAAAGCAGGAAATTGCAAAGCAGCCTTGTGCACCAGGGGAGTGTATCTGACACACACTGCTCAGAAAACACCCTGGCTCTCCTTGTGCAAGCAATAGACCTCCCGAACCTGCTCTCTCTGCATAGTGTTATGCGGCAGGGAATAAATACAGTGTCTTGGGTCACACAGTGAGAGGACACCTTTGTCATGCATCCCGGTACAAGGGATGAGCGTGCATCCTCCTGGGCTGTGCAATTTGACTCAGTCAGTCACTGGCCATGGGGCTGGGCAGTGGGATGGCAGCAACTGCTCCACCTGAAAACGCTGGCAGGGCAGAGCAAAGAGGGATACACAGCTGAGAGGACCTGGGACAGCTTCTACATTCCAGCAAGGACACAGGGTACAGCCATTTCCAGCAAGATGCTCCACAAGTACCGGCCTCGCTTGAGCGTGCACGAGGAACAGAGCCCACTAGATGGCAATCACAGGTCTAGGATGGCCGAGATTCCTGCAGCGCTGCTGGGACTCAGCTCTCTGGAAAAGTGAGTAAAACACATTCTAGTGCCTATATCGGGAGCTGTGAGTATCTTGGGGGTAATCATCCAATAAACATGAAGTTGCGTGGCTGCCTGATGTTTGCGGCGGTAACTGGAAGTGCTGTGTTCTTCCCTTTTTAAGTGGTCCCCAGTGTGCACACTTCGCCGGGTGCAGTTGTGTGTGTGTTGATTAGCTTGAGCTAATCAAAGGTCACCATGGCTGAAAGGAAGGAGAAACGTTCCCTCCTGCCTATCTACAAGAAGGGTCGCAGGGAGGATCCAGGGAACTACAAGCCTCTCAGTATGAAGAGCGGCTGAGAGAGCTGGGGTTGTTTAGCCTGGAGAAGAGGAGGCTGAGGGGAGACCTTATTGCTCTCTACAACTACCTGAAAGGAGGTTGTGGAGAGGAGGGTGCTGGCCTCTTCTCCCAAGCAACAGTGGACAGGACAAGAGGGAATGGCCTCAAGCTCCGCCAGGGGAGGTTTAGGCTGAACATTAGGAAAAAAATTTTCACGGAAAGAGTCCTTGGGCACTGGCAGAGGCTGCCCAGGGAGGTGGTTGATTCACCTTCCCTGGAGGTGTTTAAGGGACAGGTGGACAAGGTGCTGAGGGACATGGTTTAGTGTTTGATGGGAATGGTTGGGCTCGATGATCCAGTGGGTCTTTTCCAACCTAGTGATTCTATGATTCTATGAAATGCTGTGACGACCCTTTCTCTGCCTCACCTGACTTGCCTGCACCACCCCTCATAGCACTCCGCCAGGCTGGAGGTCAGCATGCGTCCACAGAAGGTGAGGGAGACAGCAAGACACATCTGGGAGCAGAGAAGTGAGTGAGGGGGCAGGAGTTCCATTACCCTTCTTAGTGGGAAATGTTAGATGTTACCTGTAACTTCAGCTTTAGAGACTTTTTCCTTAGGATTCTGCCTTTCTTTGAGGGTTTTGGCTGCTTACATTCATAGAATCATTAAAAATGATCATTTTGAAAGGGGTACCGAAGTGGAGGTTGTCCAGCGCAATGCCCTGCTCTGAGCAGGTGAGACCATGTTGCTCAGGCAATGTGTTGAAAACCTCCGTTTGGAGATTTCCTACTTCATTGGCCCTTGCTTCATTATTTGTTCACCCAGACAATGCAAAAAGTTTTCCATTTATCTAATGCTTCATCTTGTGTCTGTTGCCTCTTGTCCTACCACTGCAAACATTTGAAGTGAGTTACCTGGCTTGGTCATACCCTCCCATTAGATAACTCTAAACAGCAAAAGCAGTCCCTTCACCTTTCATAGAACCCACTCCCAAAGCAGTATTTCACCTACAGAGTTTTGCTATCAAAAATGACTGCAGTTTGTTCAAAATTATATTTCCCTAATAAAAGATACTTTGCAAAGCATTGGGCAGTTACATGCATAAACTGAATCACCACATGGGTCCTGAAGCAAAAAGCTTTTTAAGTAGCTTCACGAAAATCAGTGCCTGTGATTCCCCCCATGTGGCTCACAATACCTATTCAAGAAGTGTGTTTTGGCACACTGGTGGTTGACACCCACATTTGCATTATGTGTCTGATTGCCAGAAAGACATGAAAGCTTTAATGACTTCAGCTGGGGTGAGGGCTCTGACTCACTAATGGCCTTACGACAAGTCTAGGAGAGCTGACCTGACTGCCTGTCCCCTCTCTCTATCCCACACTATTTTTGAGGTTCCCACCCCAGCTCTTGGCATTGCCAAATGTCTCTTTATACACTCCTGAGCTGCCGTAGACTATAGCCTAGCGTACTAAGGTAAACCAGTGCCAATTTTGGTTCCTTTTCATGCACCAGGTCTGTAATTTGTGAACTGATTCTCCCATTCATTATCTGGAATGTAATGGACATGCAAAGCTTCATTTCCAGACTCAGGAAGCTCTGATAATCAGACAGCTGAATCATACAGGCTATATTGTGCTCACAGATTCTTTGAGCCACAAGGAAAAGGAGAGGTTATCTCTGCACTCACAGGCAATGGATCAACAAAAAGACATCGTTTAAGAACTAAAGCTGAGGAAGGAGAGCAAGGCAAGCTCAAAGTCGCATGAACTCATAGGCCAAGTTCAAGCTAAGCCACATGGGAGGTGGAAAACTCTGCATGACTCTGAATTAACCTTGACAGTATAACATTTCTTTAAAAAAAACAGAGCACAAGAAGAACAGTATTGTCCCAAAACTCATTGTTGTGACCGAGCATCATATTCAGTGACTAACAGAGTCATACATATCTATATACAAGCAGAGCAGATCTCCAGAAATATCAGTCTAAATTTTATACCCTTTTTTCCTGACTAATACAAAAATCCCATTGAAATGAAAGGTTTGACTGACTCCTACTTAAATTTTTCCACAGCCAGTTTGAAAAACAAATATTCTCCAAACCAGGAAATGGACACAAAAGTCTCCCCTGATTCCAATGATTTTCTGTAATTCATATGATGACATCATGATTCCAGGCACTAACCCTTGCCCTCACTATCACATGCTGGATGAATGCTATGCCGTCTTACCACCCCTTCCCAATCCCTTTGATCCAGGCAGACACACCAGCTGCAGCCGCTGCTGACATATGTCTGGAGGAAGAAAATTGTGTTCTGTGGAAGATTTAAAGATTTTCCTGGTTGCTTCATTTGAAGCTGGAACAAACCTTCTGAATTTATGTTATGATGAGAAATCTTGTCTCAAGCCTATAAAGATTTCATTCTGTTAAAATGAGAGTGTTTTTCTTTGTTTCTCATTATGTAACACAGTATAAAAATGTTTTAATATTCAGAAACATTGAAGGAAGAGCAGTTTAGTACACAAACTAGAAACATGTGTTGAAACAAGACTTTTTCTTCCATCTTATGAGTTGAAACCTCAGCAAATTCAATTCCATTTCTCAGAATGTATCAAATTCCTCAGATGGTCATACCCTAGCAGCCTTTTCCACTGCTGCTTGTTTTGCCACTTCCACTGCTGGTACCTACACAGGTTTCAGAGCTGCTTTTCATCAGTACTGGAATTAACAGCATTTTTATACATGGGGCCACATTTCTGGGAGGTTGTTTTGAGTACAGCTGTGCAAATCTGCTTGCAAAGGCAACCTAGCATAGGTCTGCTCGGGACACCAGCCAGCTCTGCCTGGCATGTGGTGAAACACAAATGGAGGTTTTTCTCAGCTCTAATAATCACAGCCAGACCTGGCGCTGCTTAATTTAACAGCAAGGCTTGGAGGCCAAGATTTTCTGTTAGCAGGATCACGTGGGAATTGTAAAAGTCTCAGAATGTCTGAAAATCAGACAGCTTATTCAGATGGCTGAACAGTGGGCTTGGGGACACAACTTTAGGCAGACAGTTCAAAAGTTTTGGCTGTACCAGCTGTAGGGAAGAAGGTGATAAGCATTGTTCCTTTATATTGTGTATATATGCTAGTATTAAAATAACTGAGTCATATTGCTAGGTTAAGTAAACTTCTAATCTAGCACATACTATATTGTCCCTCTTTCATTTGGGTAATAGTAACTTTTCTATGCACAAGTCAGTCCTTACTAGTAAATGGAAAAGAGATCAAGCTTATGCTCATAATTGTCTGTCTTTAGAAATGGGGGAAGCATTTTCAGTGATATTCTCCTGCATAGCAGAAACTACAAAGGAAATCATGGAAATGTGCTGGCATGGGAGAAGTGGTGCTAAGACAGACCGGGACAGAGTCTCAGGAGAGACAGAGGGAAGCAGATGCTGGCATAAGCAGCGAGAGTACCCTCCTTCTGCCATCTTACAGGTAAGTCCCAGTAAAGTTTCTCATCTCCCCAGGTGTTCCACTATCTTTTCTCAGCACTCATGAGACCTGTCCCTTCTCCTCTGATCACCTGTCAGGTTGTTGACTCAGTCCTGTGATGCACATTGGATGTGATGGACGCCCATCCAGCTGTCCAAGGAGACATGCAACAGTTTCTGGTCGTAGATAGCTACTCCTTCTCTAGAGAGTATTTGATGAGACACTGCAAAACAGGATATGGCATGTGTCCCTCTAACACCTGCAGTGTCTGTGTGGCCCATCATAACTCAGAGACTGGCTGCTGTGTCTCCAGAATCCCAAACTTTCATTTGATTCTCATTTTCTTCAGGGAGGAAGTGTTGGTCTTCTGGGAGAATTAAGCACAAAAATGTTCATGTTCAGTTATTGTCCCTCAAAAACAGGCTGACCACATACTTGGCCTAGCCAAACCTGTCCCTGATTCATGCTACCCACCGATCCTCTGTTGTCTTTGAGAATATGAAAGATGACTTTATGATTAACAGCAAGGAAAGTCTGTGCAAGCCAAGGTCTGTGCCCCAGACCTTGTAGCGGGCAGGGTAGATGTGTCCTGGATGCGCAGTCCTGCAGCATGAAGTCCTCTCCTGCCCTAATGCAAACAACAAATTGGCCAGAGGCTGCTTGCATTGGCCTTCTGTACCCTTTGCTGTGGTGTGAACACATGCTCTCGGGTCACTGTGAGCTGCTTTCACTACAGATTTCTTCTCATTCCCTGCCATTTCCTTCACATTTTCCCTTGAACAATATCTAGTTAAGTCTTCACCTTACCCATACTTACACACCACTTCACCAGATGTCAAATACCTGTTCAAGCACTAAAACAACAATGTCCTTGCAGAGCTTTCTTTTATCTGTTAGCAAGTAAATTGAAATTACTGGTTACATGCCTCTCATTGCCGCACAAAAGGCAAGGAGATTTAACTCTTCACTCGTGCCTAACGAAGGCTGGCAGCAAGCCTGCCTCTCATCCCTCTTCACTCCTTCCCCTCTGCCATATGAAATCACTGCAGCTCTTTGAGCCTGATGAACGGTGCTGCCAATTAATTACAGCACAACTGTGAGCCCAGCAGGCACCTGCAGGGATAACACAGCTAACGAGGGGAGGGCAGAGGGAAGTTGTGCCGCTGCACTTGAGGCACTGGTACAGGTCAGTAGAAAGACCTGGTAGAGGATAGAGGGGCTTGCTCTCTCCTAGACTCCACATCATTCCCACATCCAGGTGTAGGTCCAAAGGGCTCCATCCTCTGTTGAGGGAGTGCACCTCCAAGGATGAGTGCCTGAGGATGTCTTCAGGCAGCGTATTTTACAGGGTTTCCTTACTAAGAGACAGATGCCATTGCCACAGGGCATCCCACATGCCTTGTTGCAATTGGATATTTCTCAAGTCCACAGCAAGACCCATAGCTGCTCAAGGCATCAACAATTTTTTTCAGCAGAACAGTATAAACTAATTTTCTCCAGAGGAAAAAGTTAGCTTTTCACTAGCAAAGAAGCTGAATCTTAAAAAAGTTCACCTTAAAATCCAAAAGCTGGAATTCAGGTGTTTCCTAAACAGAAGCTTATCAAACTAAGCTTCTACCACCATCATCTGTCATTATAAGAGGAGACAGTTATTGCAGTAATCACAGGAGAGAGCTTTATACAGAGGTATAAAGAAACCAAATTGCACCCTTTCCAAGAAAACTCAAATGCAATGACCAAACTAAATAATTTCAGTGCATGAATTGAAGAGAAATTTTTAAAAAACAGCTCCCCCCCCATCAAAAAATGCATGGAGTGAAACCTCGTTTTTTTCAATGGTAAAACAGTTTAAGTAAAACTTTTCAATTACTTTTGTCAAATTATTTTGTTTCAAATAGTATGGAGAAGTATAGTCTTGTTAAGACAGCATGAAAAGCCAGGCCACCGCCAGCAGACACAGTCCCAACAGAGAGCAAAATAGCTTAAGAACTCTGGGTGCTTCAGTTTTCTTAGCGTTTAGTTGATAACCTTGCATGCGAAACTTGCCAATACCCCTGCTCAGTGGTAAAGATGTGACACAAAACGCTGGCTTCTCAGGGGGAAGGAGTCACCTCTGACTGCACAGGACAAACCACCATGGACTTTTTCCTCTACGCACACCTGGGGCTTCTGCCAGCAAACTCTGAAGTTGTCCATAAGGAAGTGGTATTTTTCCCAGATAAACCATTTCAGTCCAAACAGGACCACCTGAATTTCACCATGACTCTGGCTACCCAAACTAGTCTGCTATCTGAGGGTTTTAGAGCTGCAGAAAGTGAAAGACCCCTTGGTAATGGACTATTAGCACTATATGATGTATTCACAGTTCATTCATTCTCTTTTGGAGAAGGAACATGTTTTCTGGGAGCTCTGACAGGTTACCATCCTGCTATGTGCCAGCAGTGCTACCCTGATGCAAATGTAAATGCCGCTTTAAGATGTAAAAAAGATGCACAAAGTAATAACTCACTTCAAATCAGTCCTGGTAAAGTTTCACCTGCAGAACCTGTGTCTGTTTTGGGGGAACATTCTTCAGAAAGTTATAGAGCAGGAGGAAAAAGGATGCCAACTGGAATGATCAGCTGTCTAGAAGCCATTATCTTTCCAGAAAAATTTCTTTTTCCAGAAAAGTAACAGAGCAGGTTGCCCTGGGAAACTGAGGAGGTTCCTAAGAATAGGTTAGAGAACATCTGTCGGAAATGGTTAAAATATATTTGATCTTATCTTGTAACAGGGGAAAGGACTAGTTGGCCCTTCAACATCCCTTCCAGAGCTATTTTTATGTTTCCATGACAACTCTTTTGCAGATACCATTTTTCATTGTATCAAGGCACCAGGGTACTCTAAGGTGACTCATGGAGGCAGTTTTGGGGAGCTGACACTTAACACCCACATGTGAATTGCTACTAACAGAATTTCCCTAGACTGATCCTCCTATTAATTATTTGAGGACACTTTGATGTATATCTGTTGTGAAGCCATTTTCATCATATCTGCATCCTCCTACTGAAATTCAGCCAAGGATGGGATGACAGCAGTGAGATTGCACTGATTTTTGGTAGGACAGAGAGGGAAGAATAACATTTCCTGTAGTCATTACTAAAGGAAGTTCTTTTAAGCAAGATTTTCCAGCTGGAATTTGCCCAGGTATCCCAGAGCTCACATCATCACTGTTTTAAAAGAAATATCAGAACAAATGGCTGGAGAGAATTTGAATTTGCATCAGCTGGTCAAGATGTAACTGCGTAGCTGTGGCCTGGGGAGTGGGTCTGAGAAGGGACTACACATATGCAGAACCAGTTTGGAGTATGCCACCAGTCTGGATATGCTGGAAAGGAAGCCAAAAAAGGAGCTGCAAACCATAAGACCACAAATCAGCTTGGACTGATAAAGAAATATTCAATAAGCAAATATTCTTGGACAGAGAATGAGCAAGGTTTCCACTAGAACACGAGCATAGAAGATGAAAACAGTTACAGGGTGACAGTGAGCTGGCGCCACAAAAGCTGAGGGTGAAGTCAGATATATCAGGTAGGATGGGGGAAATTCACTTTGCCTTTTAGAAACAAGCTTAAATATTTCCCCCTAACTGGTATTCTACACCCTCCTTATGTTACTGTAGGAAAATGTTAGTTAAACAGACTCTGGACTGCTACCCTGAGTGATCTCTTAACCAGCCTGGCAGGCGGCTTGGCAATTGCCTAGGATTCAAAAGCCTGGGTGGAAAACTCTGAAACAGAAGCTCTTGCCACGTAGCACATTGGCATCCTGCGGAAAAGACCTTGGCCTGAGACCAGGTAATTCTGAGTAACAAAATCAGCCCCTAGGACATGCTAACGTGGATACATTTTAGTTGTAATTTACACACTGCTTAAACAATTTTAGCCAATGACAGGAGTATAAGAGTAATAAAACCATACAAGTACCTATACAGACATAAAGACAGCAATGTGATGTGGAGTGATGTTACATGCCTGTTACAAAAAAACAACTACTCTCCCTCCAAACAGTTTTTCTTTTTTTTTTTTCCTTTTGCTGCACCCTGCCCCTCTACACTTTCACGTGACATTCCCACAGGGCCAATCCAAGCCACACGCCCACAGGAGAGATTAGTTGGTCCCCCAACATGTATCCAATGCCCCTTTCCAGACCTTCTCACTCAGCCATAGTGAAAGCTGGACCAGACAGAGTATTTTAAGCCATGGTTACTTTTACTGAACCAGGAGGCAGCAGCAATAGTGTGAGGAGCTGGGACTGATTCAGATCTCGCTGGGACTAGTGTTTAAATTGGGAACGCATTGGTGCGCAGCTGCTGCGAGGGATGTCAAAGTGAGCTCTCATGCACAAAAGGGAATGCAGAACTGAGGCAGCTCCAGGTCAAAGTCATAGGAAAGGCTCTGTGAAACTTAATTACATTTATAGTTATGCTATATATTATATCATACATTGTGTTCTTCCTGCTCTGGCAGTCATCTAGTAGTTTAGGACTAAATTGCTGAGGATATAGCTTTTAGTTCCTCCTGTCTGTGTGGCTTGGGAGGCCCACTCCATCCTTTGGAAGCATGCAGGACATGGAGTGGGACAGCTGGCATCACTGCATTCAGTCAACCTATTTAACTGCTAAAAATTGTCTCTGGCAGACAAGGAAGATACAGAAGGTAAAAATGCAATAGGTTAAAAGAAACCACTGTGTCCTTCCTAGGAGCACATGAAAATGAGATGAAGATGCATCACTTTTCCTGTCATGCAATCCTTTCAGCTTATAGGATGATATCCAAGCAGCAGAAAAGATTCTTTGACTATGCTTCTCACTGTGGCCAAGAGGGGGTGACTAGCTGTAACTCTAGCTTCTTCAGATTAGGTATCTCTGGTCTAAGGGATTTGGTTTGATTCCTTCTGTAGTCAACAGATAGAGAAAGGCAGCTGCAAAAGGGTGATTCACCCCACCCTAAAATAGATGGAATGAGTCATTCCCAGACAGGCTTATCTCCTTCCACTGATTATATAGGGAGACCAGACAAATAGCTTAGGTGAGATGCCATGGCTTTTAGGTGGCTAAAATTAAATGAGTGGTATTCTACTCTGTAATCACAAAGATCTTTAGGTTTCCTTGCTCAATGATTTTTCTAAGAGATACAAATTTTTCCATCTTTCACTTGTGATAAAATGGTATCAAGTGTTTCTGTGTATTTGTAAAAGCGTAGTCCAAACAGAGCTCTCAGCACAATAAGCAGAAATTCCAAAGGAGGATAAATAGGGCTCCAGGCAGCTGGACCCAGAGAAAATCCAGGCTAAGCTATGTGTGGTCCATAGTCACTTAACAGAATGGGGAGTGTTTATTATTAGAAAAATGTGTTTTGTTGTCCCCCAGCACTACTTGCTGTCACAGTTTAACACACCACAAGACGCTTTCTGCAGACACCGAACAAGGAACCTAACTAAAACACTGGAAAATAAGAAGCTACACTAGGCTGTCTTCTGCAGGCATTCTGTGTAGAGTCTGCACCCTAAACCCTATCCTCTCTCCTCCCCTTCCCTCTGCTCTCCTTTCTTCCTGTAAACAGTGCACATGTCAAGAAATCTCTGACCTCCCGATGGAGATGAGGAACAAAGTTCACTGAAGCGGAGCAGAAGTGTAGCTGTGCACCTTCCTAAATCTTCAACATGTTTTACAGATTAATAAACAATGGCCCACTGCATAGCTCAGGGCAAAGCTGCTAAAAACAAGTGAGGTCAATTTTGCTGGACAAGGCATGGAGTAGGGCGTTTACGAGGGCAAAATATCATGGCCCAGAAAAGATGGGGGTGGTGAGATGGAGGGGGAGAGGAGAGCCCGTGGACTGAGGTAGAGAGTATTCGCACTGCCAAGCACATCTGCAGAGTTAGCATTTGCTTTCTTTTTATTTTCCATGTGACGTATGCAAAGCTAGCAGAGATGCAGAAGAATAAAACCTATGGACAGTATCAGTTTCTCTGGAGCCTGTGATTGAAATTGAAATATCTCAATGTAAGCAAAAAGCCTGTGATGAGTGCTCTAAGGGACATAGTGGGGGTATAGACAGATCCCAAGAAATGAGGGTGAGCTGTGACTTGGGAGTGTCTGGCGGAACAGCCAAAGCATAGCTGTTTCAGCACAGCTGTATGGAAACCAAGGAGATTGTATAACTAAAATCTCTAACAGCTGCTAGGGCCTGATTAATTCTGGAACAGATGTAGTGATTCAAGGTGCTACCTCCTGTGATGAGGGAGGTCTCCATCACTCTTGCGAAAAGGAAGAGTTAAATAACAGCATCCCACAATCCCCGAGCTCCCCAGCTTGGGAGACTTAGACCACCTGGTAGGTAGCTACTTAAGGCAGCAGTGGACTGATCAGCTGCAGCCGTAATGAGTTAAAATCCTTGCTTCCCCTTTCTTTAGACAAATAAATCTTTCTGTGGTTGCCTTGAAGGAAAAGCAGACTGTGGTATGTGGACCTCTGGGAGAAATTCAGGCCACCCTTTGTGGTGGGAGGAGACCAGCTTGGTGAGTCTGCTGCTGGCCACCTCCTGCCCCATGCCTCTTGCTCACATTTGGCAGCAACCATTGAGCTGCCTGCTCCTGTCATGCCTGCACTGGGATGTGATGTCCTCCAGCAGCCCACTTCTGAAGGAGATGGTCTTGTCTGCGCTGGGTTATTCTGTATTTACCTTCCTGTCCCTAGAGCCTGTGGCTTGCTGAGAAAATAGGTCACTGAAAAACCTTGTTGAAACCTTATTGAAGAATACAAGACCCATGAAAAAAACCAGCAGAATAATGAAATGAGTGAATGAACGACTCTTGGAGCTTCCTTGGGCTAAGTGCACCTTCCCATTTATATTTGTCAGCTGTTTTCTCACACCACACGGACAAGGGCAGAGGCACAGGCTTTGCTGTTCCATATGGAGGCACCAAGCAGCCCAGCAGTCACACTTTGTTGAGCTGCTCACAAGCAACTGTGCTTTCTGCTGAGAGGTCTATGTCTGAACTGTCTCCCTGTATGTCTCCTACCAAGACCCCAGAGGCAAAGCAACAGCAAAACACTCTGTGCTAACACTTCTATGCAGAGAGTTGTTTCGGAAACTGTTGTCCCTGCCAAGTGTAAAAAAAAGGCATTTTACCTAAAGGAAATGACTCCTGCCAGACAACGAGCTATCAGATCCCTTCCAGATGGCATTTGTACTTTGAAGCAGCACTGTGCCCTGAGGAACCACGTTACAGAGCAGGAGGCATCAACCTTGGAGGAAGTGGAAAGATTTTATGTGGCTCCTGCATGCCTGCTGCATATCAGGGCTGAGGCTCCTTTTAATGGACACGTAATGCTTTTGTGTATGGGGTAAATAGCAATACAATGACAGGTATGAAAAGAGGCATGGAAGAAGGCACTGAAGGGCTCGGTGCTTTTGGAGATTACTTTGTTTCTCCCAAGGAATAGTTAAAGGAATTCTGGACATAGGCAAGAGTCCCAGGTGCAGGAACTATATATATATGGGCAGTAATTGTGATTCCAAACAAAATGAAAACCAGGAATATAAAATTGATGCTGATATCAGCTTTATGCACCATGCTGTGATTTTATATAGCCTGACACACCCATTTTCTGCACTGTCCCATTGCAGTGATGCTTCCCAAGAGCTGGAGTCATGCCTGGCCACTGTACTCTCTGGGCTAGCAGCACTCATCACTCAACCCTGCAAAGAGCTGGAGTGGAGCAGAGCTGCCTGCATGCTGTGAAGCCTCAGAGCAGGTTTACACCCTGTTTTCAAGAGGTCTATAGGAAAAAAGCCACCTTACATGGTAAGCTGTGCTATGGAGCAGTAGTGGATGGAACACGTGTTCTTTTCCTAGGTAAATCAAATAACAAAGGGAGTAGAAGGCTTGTGACTGTACGAAAGACACGGATGCATAGCCAGCCCAGACCCTCACTGCCTCTTTGTCCAAGAGGTGGTATCATGCTATGAAGTGAATCATAGCACTGTTTTCCCTTGTTTTCATGAAAGATGCAAGTGGTATTACCCATGTCTGTTACATTATCCGCTTCCTATTTAAAATGTTCTTCCAAGAACAACATTCTTTCCCTATTAACTTCTCTTTTCTCTCCTCTGCTGTTCTTCCTAATTCCTTCTCCACAGCCCAGTCATCTGTCACTGTTTTCTCAGACTAAATTCCCCATCAAAACCTCTTCCACCAGAGGTGGAGAAAAGGGGCTGCAAGCGTCCTGCATACCAGCCCTCAAGGCTTTACAATGTCTTGCACAGACCAGCCATGGCTGCTTGCTCCAAAACTTTCCATAGTCCCTCCTAACTCGGAACGCACATATCTGGTGGTATTGGGTGGGCAATACAGCCACTTGCAAGTGCCAAGAAAGCTTAATGTGGAGCAGGGCAGAATCTTATTCTGCTCTTCTTCCCAGTCCCACCCCAACCCTCACCACCCAGTTTACCCAGGCTTGACAAACTCTGAGCAGACAGTTGCTTTTTATTTGAAACAACCACCTCACAACTTCTACTTGGTTTTACTTCTGCAGGACTAAAATTACCAGCAGGAAGCTGTGAATAAGCTAATGTAATTTTTACAGTCAGGTACATGGCCTACTAATTTTGACGAATGATCATATGCATTTAACTCAAGCACTTTACGACAGGATTTTATACAGGTGTTTTCAGACACCTGCAGGCAGTGGGATCAGGGGAGTCTCATCTACCTGAGCTTCAGGGCAGATTCAGGGCAGGGCATTTTGTCAAGGAAAAGAGGACTGAATGAGGAGGGAAACCAGACTGTACACAGCCTAGTTGTGTTGTGGTTTTGTAGAAGAAAAAGATATTGAAGGACAAGAGCTGCAGCTGGGAAAGAACAGAGGGAGTATGTGAAAGGACCCTGAGCTGCAGACATGAAAGAGAAACAAAATGAACTGATCAGAAACTTGCAAGGAACAACAGCCCCACTGAGATAATAACATGACCTAATTGTTATTGTTTCTTTTTACTTCAACTGTGTAAACCAAAAAAGAACAGAGGAGAAGGCATGCTGGAACTGTAGAATTACCACCTAGCACCCATCTCTGCACAGACATGAAATAAACAAATATCTTGATTCTGTGTGTGGATTGGCTCTTTCCACACCAGGTGAAGAATCCAGATTCGGGACAACAGTTTTGGTCTCTTAACATTAATTAATTTCATTGAGAGCAGCTACAAAACAGTTCCAATGTACACTGCAGCTGCAAGAAACGTAGGCACAATGAGGAACGAGGAGTTGCCACTACTCCTTCATAGTCGCATGGCTGAAACCAGTTGCCATTGCTCATGGCTATTGTCTAAAGTGTGTTTTCATTCATCTCCCTATGAACATCCACCACTAGCAGCTAAGAAATGTCTTTGCACACGGCATGGAGGAAAAAGCCAAAGGCTCTTGCTTAAACCAGTTCCATGCTTGCATTTGCTTCAGCGGTCTCACCCTAACCATTGCATGCAAACCAGACAGCAAAGTTTTAGATCCTCAGGACTGCATCCCTTTTCCTGGGAAGTCAGTGACTAATTCCCCAGGAATGGCTGTGGTGAAGGTTGATGCTGCATAATCCTTGGGCCTTACAGCTTCCCCAATGGTGGGCTGAACAAGATTCAGCCGAGGAGATCCCCAGTAAGCACGCTTCTTTCCATTGTCCAATAACTGTGCAAACATGATTTTTTCTCACACTGTTTTTTCCTGTCCATCCTTGCCTGCCGGAGTACCAACATGCTTCATGCTGTCTTTCATACCCTTCTCACTTGAGGACCTGAAATAACCTAAAGGAGGAGATTTAGAACCTACAATTCACCTCTTAGGGGAGAGGCAGGCTAAAACACTCTCCCCCACACTTCAGCCTTCCTTCTGAGTCAGGGTCAGAAACAACAGTCTGCATGCTGGAAAGCCCCTTGTGCTCCAGCAGTGACAGCAAAAGCTGAGAAGCTTCCCCGTTCCTGGAAATACCCTGTCAGTTCCAGTAGCCCTGGGATGGGGAGGTGAGCCAGAAATGACCAGTGTTACACTCCCGGAAAGCCCAACCAAGCTGCAGAGCTGGGAAGGGGGTGCAAAGATCACCACAGGCAGTGGGACCGAGAACACATGCTGCAGAACTGCAGGACCGAGAGCTGCAGGATGGTAAAAGACAGTAGGAGAGGATAGTGGAGGGGAGCCTGGGCTTTTTCAGCAGGGAATAATCCAAGAAAATGAGGGGATTTTTCCTTCCTTCCCCAGCCTCCCTTTTGGGACAGGAGTTACCAGGGGTCAGCTGAGACTGGGGGCAACCAGCATCTGCTTCCTCTGCCTTTTCACTTTGTTTATAAACATATGTTACGGTCTGAAAGACGTCTTCAGCATTCCAGACAGGAATAATGAAATCCATTCAGGGCAGGGGGAACGGGGACTGCAGCTCAAGCCAAGGTCTCGGCTGTGCACAGGCAACAACCCAGCAGTTCCACACCACTGCCATACACCCTTACACATGGGAACTGACTTCCTCGAGCCTCCTCCCCTTTCCTTCCACTGCCCCTTCCCTTCTTCTCCATCCGGTTCCCAAGGGAACCAGCGTGCACTTAGGAAGACACAACTCATCAGCCCAGGACTCAGAATATTCAAAATCCCTTTCTCATTGGGGTTTTTCACATCAAATTGGTTTGATAAACGCTTTGACCTCTACATACCACTGATAAACTCTGAAATATGATCCCCTCCTCCCTCAGCCCTTACTGTAAATATCTTGCAGATGCTCTGCTCATTTTTCTTCTATTATAGCCAGCTGGCAACTTTGCTGGCAAGCCACAGAATTCCAGCCCTCATAGCAAAGCAACCTTTTAGTCTTTAGCTCTGGATGTTTTCTCACGAATATGCCAATCAGTTGATATTTTTAAGATTTCTATTTAATTTGCTGACTAGACTAGTGGACAGAAAGTGTAATCTAAAGTAAGCATCCTCAGAAAACACCATCAATGAGAATGAGAATATTAAAAAGACGCAGCTGAGAAACATTAAGGAAAGGGCCAAGTGAATTTCACAGAAGGTTACTGCCTGCATACAAAATATTTGAACCAGTCTATAGCGTTTTATGTTGATAGAATTTTCTATTAAATTCCTTAGGTGGTGCTAAAAGTTCACCTGGAAGGGTCTCATTCAGTATTGAATTTTCATTTGTTGGGTATATCCCAGACATTTCCAACTTTGTCTCTGTATAATGCTATTCTTTTCATCCCTATTAAATGCTAAATGCTTTTCCACAGAAGAAGTGAAGCAGCTAGCAGGATCTGCTAAGTAGTACCAATGTAGGCATTAGCACACACAAACTGCGTTAAGTCCATGAGGCTGATATCCAAGGAATGCACACAAAGTCACAGGAAAAATGTGCTGGACACAGTTAATTTGGAACCCCTGTTGTGCTGTGTGCTTTGCAAGGAACAGAGCTGGAGAGAAAGGAATTCAGTTCTGTCCATGTCAGCAGTGAGAAGAGACAAAGTGCAGAGAAGGGTGGTTTGAGGCTTGTTCAGTATAACTTGTCTATAATGGAGGATATTAGTTTGTACTCTGGGCCACATAAACCCAGTCACACAGCTTCCAGACAGCTCGGAGTGAAGGCAAGGCAAAACTCTTTCCACTCACCACGCACTGCACAGCCAGATGCCCAGAGCAATAGGCTTGTCTGAAGGGAGCCAAGTTAAGCCTGTGGTTTTCGAGCACTCCCAGCACCCATTCCTATCCCACTGGCACCACTGCATTATTCCCATGCAGCAGCCTGAGGAGCTCTGAAGTGCAACAGGTAACGCCTTTTCCTCCTTCTCCACATAAGCTTTTAGCATAGAAGCATTCATTGACCAGCTCCAACATGTAACATCACATGTGGGACTACAAACAGTTGTTTTAGCATGAGTAACAGGGAGGCGTGAAGATGACACAAGCAGGAGCGTGGGTAGGAACTGGTTATGCAGGTGTAGCTGTTGGGAAAAACATCCACAAAGTTCGGCTCAGAAATGTTGAGGCTGATCTGCAGGTGAATGAGAGAAAGACAGAAGGGGTGATAATCTGAAGATCAGCCCGGTATGGTGAAGAGGACAAAGATAGGAACCCACAGACATGAGTGGAAAATCACAAAGGGTGTCTGAGGAGTGCTAGGAAAGGATGGAGCAAGAAAACTGAGGGAGAACACATGCTGAGGAGTGTGAGTGGGCTTTGAGTGTCTGGTGAGTGGAGCGGAAGGAGTAGAGACCAGACTGATGGCAAGTCAGACAGTTCTGGAAGAAAAAAATGGAGATGAAGTTTTGTATTCTACTGAGGAAGGTGTAATTGATTTATGCATCACCGTTATTTTTATCCAGCCCACAAAACAAAAGGTTGTTTGCTGTCACAGCATGATTCAAACATATTCAAGGACCACATCTGGAAAACACAGCGAAATACATTGAGCAGTTGTGCCTGACTCCCTGTCTCCTTGAATTGATGCACTGGTAAAAAAATCCAGTGTTGGCTCAAAATCTTTATGGACTGCTACCTGCACACATAATATGTACACTGTCCCTTTTCCCCTCCAAATAGCCTCTTTTCCTTTGACTTAAGGTCTGGATAAAGAGGTGGTTGCAGCCAGACAAGAGACCAAGAGATACAGGAAATCTGACCGATGAGCTGGCTACTGACTCTCGGCAAGCAAGAAGGTTAAACAAATGGGTTCACAGGCCACGTGTGCAGAATTAGACAGAAACGCAGTTAAGTTACATGATTCCCCTAGCTCAGCACCACTTCTGAACCACAGCCCAATTCATCAGCTTCTGACAACCAAAACACTATCTCTGAATGCTCCTGGGATTAATCCAAGCCCTGCCACAGTGCCAGCTTAACGCCAAACTGCTGCTAGCATCAGCCCTAATCCTTTGCAGTCCCTTGGGATGAGTCCCATCTCAGCCTAATCAGCTTGATTAGACTTCATCTTCCCTTCCTAACTAGTGTCAAATCCAGTCAGAGTCTGGGAGTTCGAAATCTCCAGCTCTACCATTACCCATCTTTGTTCATTAGCCCACCCAGACTTTAATGCAGAGGTGCCTTCCCCCGAGTTTAATCACACAACCACTGCCTTAGTCCTTTCCTATTTTCTCCTCCCAGACATAGTGGCAACTATGTAGTGAAGTCGACCAGCTTGAACCTGAGTCCTTTGCAGCGGTCTCTTCGCCTGTGATGCCGGGCAATCCCGCAGCTCACTGCAAGCTGTGACAGAGGTTGCTTAGTCAATGCACCCAGTGGCCTGACCTTTCTCATGGGTGTGAGACCTCCACTAGCAAACCAAAACTACTAAATGAAATAGAATTATTTTACAGTGGACACACAGCAGAGTGTAAACATGACAGAGCTGAGAAGGATTTTCCCACGTATATTATGCAGCCTGGAGAAGGAGGAGTTGGAGAAAAATGTAAGACAGTGGTCTTTATACCAGGGAATAACAGGCAGGGTGGGAACCATGATCCCTGCAGGACTCGAATATCATGGTTCTGATTAAGCAATGGGGCATTTCCATGGGCATGAAAGGGCCAGTTTAGCTAGAGTGTTGTAACTGCAGGGATAGAAGGGAAACCCGGGTCTCATCAGATCATCTGGTTGATGCAGACTCCAGTATCTGCAGTACAGAGCAGGCCTGAGGAATTACAGGTAAGGGTCAGGCTAATGAAGCAGTGAGGGAGATCTTCTCTTCATTTTACTTCTTGTAACCTTGTTTCCAGCCTTGTAATACAAAGTTAAATCCTTTTTGGTCCTAAGTAAACTCTTGCTCTGTCTTTATTCTTACATTCCTCTGCAGCTGGATGTGGTCCAATTGGGACTTTCATATTTAGTGGCTTTTTTTCCTTTGAGTTAAAATAAAGCAAATAAAGCACTGTGCACCATTCCTGTTTTGGGTGTTTGCACTGTGACATCTGTTTAGCTTCATGAAATACAAGGACCCTCCCTTGATTCCTTCAAGCTGAGTGAAAGGGGAAATAGATGTCACAGCAAACAAGTCAGAGTGAACTGTGACTGCACATACACAGACATAGTCACAGGCCTCATACAGTGAGAGCTGGTCCTTACCAGTCCCTGGGCACGCAACCAGGTAGTCTGCAAAGTTACTAGGACATAGACACAAGACTGCAATAGCTGTGAAAGTTGTTTTATGTTTACATGACTATGTGAAATATCACCTGTACTCACTGCAATTGCATGGTAAATGTAAGGTTTAGTTTGACACAGATGTTCAATACGTATGTAAAAATGCAAAACAATTTCCTAACCTGTACACATACATAAATCAGGTTTTCAGGACATGAATTTGAGTCTATAGTACAGCTTTAAACATTTGACACTTTGGTCCACTCTCTTGGGCCCAACACACCTATTCCATTCTGAAAAGAGTCACAGACTCATAGAATCATTAAGCCTGGAAAAGACCTTCGAGAACATCAAGATGAACCGTCAGCCCATCGCCACTATGCCTACTAAACTATGTTCACAAGTGCCATGTGTACATGTTTTTACCTTCAGGGGTGGTGAGTACACCGCTTCCCTGGGCAGCTTGTTTCAATGCTTGACCACTCTTTAGGTAAATATTTTTTTCCTAATACCCAATCTAAACCTCCTGTGGTGCCACTTGAAGCCATTTGCTTTTGTCCTGTCACTTGTTACTTGGCAGAAAAGACCAGCACCCACTTTACTGCAACCTCCTTTCAGGTAGCTGTAGAGAACAATAAGGTTTCCTCTCAGCCTCCTCTTCTCCAGATAAAACAGCCAGATGTATTGCCTTCTCCAGACATGCTCCAGGCCAAAGTCCTTTGTTGTATCAATAGGCCCAAAACTAAACACAGCATTCAAGGTGCAGTCGCACTTATTGCTGAGTGCAGAGGGACAATCGCTTTCCTGGTCCTACTGGCTGCGCTGTTTCTGATATATGCCAGGATGCTGCCCTTCTTGGGCACCTGGTCATACATTCGGCTCATGTCCAGCCAGCTGTCAACTGGCACCCCAGGTCCTTTTCTGCCAAGTGAAGGAGTAGAATTGAGGTGAATCACTTTAGTGAAAGATGGTTTGCATTTCTCTTCATTTCCCCTGTCCATAAAAGCACAAAGCAAACATACGTTTAATTGACCTGGATATGGGACTCACTGGAAAAATCTAAAATGCTCCTGCGGTCACAAGAACAATTTTCACTCCATGTTGTTGGACTTCAAAACACATCACCAAAAGCACACAACATAGGGAAAGTAAGTTTTCTTAATGGAAATATTATAGACTTGTAATTTGCTTAGGCAGCAGTTTCTGTAAAAAGATTTCTTACTATTCTAAGGAAATGAAAAACTTATGTTTTCTGCTCATATAAAAAAAGCACAGACATTAACAGAAAAAGGCCAGCAAACAACAAGAGTGTTTCAGCAAAAGTCTTGGCGCAATGCTATTTTGAGGACAGCTGGAAGCAAGTATAGACTGCTCTGCTGAAAAACTGCAACAGACCTTTATGGACGAGTTGTTTAGCTTTAAATGTAATGGACAACACAATCAATATTAAATAATTACTGAAACTGACTCAACTTTAAGACAGAAGTCACTTTGGGCTTGAGTTCTGTTGCTCTTTAGGTAAGGGTAATTTCCTTGTTATCAAAGTTGAAATTCAGAAGATACAAATCACAACAAAATTTGTCTTTGGCCACACTTAATTGTTACAATATCATTAAACTAGCAAGTTTTGCAGAGAGACATTACCTTCCACCTTACTCAGCTTGCCAGACGCTCTTGTGGGATGAAGGAACATTTTCCCTGAACTGGTAAATGGCTTATTTTTTCCAGGACATTGTCTGCATTACAAGCCAAAGGCTCAAAAACATATCTGCATGTGGTGCCAAAATGCAGGGACTGCTACGCACTTATAGGATCTACTCAGTCCATACTGAAATATAAAAAGCTCAGTGGACATCTCTGAGTGAATGACACATTCTATTGCTGGTAAATTTGTGAAGCAGAAGCAAAGACTTGCATACACTGAATTAGAATTCTGAATAGTCTCAAGTGTGCCAGATGAGTTAATATACATATATTTGCCATTCTTCTGTTATTAAATCCATTAGTTATCTGTGAAACAATGAATTCTGAGTAGGTCCTGACCACTATGGTGGAGTTCTATGGAGGAAAAGTAATTTTAATAGTGTAAAAGTAATTTTTAAAAGTAAAAAAAAAAAATTAAAAGGTATTTTTAACAGTGGTAAGTGATTTGAGGTATAAATACCTCTAAAATAACTGTATGTTCAGAATGTTTTGAGTATTCACATTAAAAAAACCCAAGATCTTTAATTTTATCTTGTATCCAACAGATCAAAACAGACTCACCCAAAGTCGCTCTTTTGCAATGATAAACTTAGTTTCAGCTCTGCAAGATCAAGCTGTGTTGTTAAGACCTGAAATTGGATCCCTCTGCAGTTTCAGCATGTCCAGATCAAGGGTTTAGGTCTGGTCTTTTTTATAAAAAATGGCCCAGATGAAATGCTTTGAAAATAATTGAAACATGCCCGAGGTCAGAGAGTTGGTGAGGATCCAGGTTTCTGATTCTGGCTCCTCTCTAATTTAAACGCTCTATTTGATGAATGTACTCAATATAACAAAGGCTGAAGGCTAAATTGGCCTGTGGTTATGCCTGGAAAGCAAAAGAATTACTTTTTCCTTACCATGAAGAATTTATATTCATCATATAGGAACTTAGCCTAAGTTCTACATTTTTAAGTACTGCTGTGACAAGAAAATGGTACAAGCTGAGAGTTGTACTGTATCTCTAATAAAGAATATCTGACAACTGAAAATCAGCTTAAGCAGGGATTACCTAACTGTAATATTCTCAGTTAATAGTGAGTACATTCACATTAGACAGCTAATGGTTTTAAACAGCAACTTGTTCGCACACCCACACAGCCCTAAGAAGCATTTTGGCACATTTTCTGGCATGTCTTGAGTCCTGCTAGGGCTGCACTGATGATGAGTTTCCCAGTTCACAAATGCATAATGCCTGACTGAAGCAATGCGGGATGAGGTGACCTGCTGTGTGAACTTTCCTGGTTGTTTCTGTGATGTCTGGACCCTGAGGAATGTGAAAGTTTCTTGTTTCACCAGTGTACCATGACTTGCATTTTGGGCAGAGAAACATGTAAACATAATTAGATGGCTGGCAGCTAAAATTCCCTTTGAAAATGCAGTCAAGCTCTGTGGCTTTCATTTCTACTTTATTTGCGACAGATTAATGTGACATTGTTCAAGACTAACTTGCCTATTGCCTTAAGAATTTGGGAGTTTTCCAGGTCACCGTTTATGGGTTGTGTGTGCCTGTCTGTCCAGAGTAAAGGTGAAGCAAAAAATGTACTACTTTCACAATTCAAGCACTCTTGATTGTAAGCAGTCAGAAGATGTGGTGTGTTATTTAGCTTCTTTCTGGGTTTTCTCCCAAGTATCAAGTTATGCAGCTTTTAAATACCTACTAACAGCTGGGTCCAGACTTTCATAACCTAAAAAATGTGTATTTCACAGCTGAGGGTGGTGGGCTGAAAACAGTTATTGGTGCTTCCAAAGCAGCTAGAATAACTCTTCCGTCTGCTATCAATGCTGCTGTTACGTGTGGTGAGGCTGAACTGAATCCATGTAGGGCAAATATATTATTGACCACCTTCTGGGTAGGCGTGACAAAACGTGGAGCCTCAGGGACTGTCAGAACAGGAAAAAGGGACTGCCAAAGCTGAAGGTCAGCAATTCCCTCCTGCAATTAGACAGACACACAAATACTTGATTTTGATAGGTAGTACAGACAAAGAACTCTTCACTCAACTGCCCCATGGTCAGGGGAGATGTAGACTCATGGTGTCACTGCTTTTTATGTTCCTGGTAACATGAGGACAGTGGAACTTGTAAGGGCTCTAAAAGCAGGTCTCCACAGCAGATCTCTGGAACCAAATCAGGCTTGACTGTGCTGTCTGTGATGGGGGACGATTATCACAGTCAGATTGACTTCAATGTGTCAGGATTTTTTGTCCATGGTGCCTGTGATTGCACTTAATGGGCAGGGAAGCTTTTTTCTTTTTTCTAAATTGCTTTTCCAGAACATCAAGGAAGGACTTTTAAAAACTAATATGCACAATGAGGATATACTAATTCACCTTCAGGCTCTTGCAAAGCACTCAGAAGTGAGCTCTAGAAGCTGACCTGTGAGAAAAAGGAAGAATGAACTTTTCTTATTTTTCCTTCTTCTGTTGCATAACGCCTTCCCTTTTTATGGCACCACGTTCAGTAGAAATACCATGTCTACTGTTTTATTTAATCTTTAAAAGCCATTTTCTCCTTTCCATAGGTCAGTTCTGCACACATATTTTGTGTGCATCCCCTTTGTTTTAAAGCTGACTACAAGTGATACATCAGCTCCAGCTGGCTAGTTAATTTGGGAGCTGGTACAGTTACTGGCCATGACAAAGTTATTTTCTCAAGAAATTACTGAACACCAAGAAACACTTATAGGTAAAAAAGCACTAAAATCTTTTTACTTCCTCAAGTGTAGGTTGCAGGAATATGTTTAAGAAAACAAAACAAAACCAAGGCAGAAACTAGTTGCTGTGAGTATAAACTGGAGAATGGCAGATTTAGACAAGACATAAGGAAGAATTTCTTCACCAGGAGAGTGGTGAGGAACAGGAGCAGGTTGCACAGGGACATTGAGGATGCCCCATCCCTGGAGGTGTTCAAGGCCAAGTTGGATGGGGCCTTGGGCAGCCTGATCTAGTGGGATGTGTCCCTGGCTATGGCAGGGGGGTTGGAACTAGACAATCTTTAAGATCCCTTCCCTCCCAAATTATCCTATGATTCTATGATTCTGTAGTGACTAAGGCTGTACCAGCTGCCGATTTCTGTCCAAAAGATGGAGATCTTCCTTATAGTCTGACTTCCGGGAGAATCTCATGTACACACTTTGCACTCATACTGGATACAAAGATCAGCATGGAAAAACAGCAGCGGTCATTAACCACACCTTGAAAACAACTCCCTTTGGGCTCCTCCAGTGTGGGGTATTTGCATTAGCAAACCAACCGCAGCCAAAGCACAGACCTGGGCACCAGACCAAAATCTTTTGCTTTGCTTCAGTGTTTGCATGGCTTTAGTCTTTGCTAACAAAGGTCTGTGGTAGACTGTGCTGACCCTTACGTAGGTGTCAGCATCACGTGGCTACCACTCCCAATAGCCAGCTTGGCCATGAGCAGTTTTGGACACAGCTCACTAATACACATGCAGTGAGTACTGGGCACTCTGTAAAGTCACAGACAGCCCAAAGGAATGGGAGAAAGGGAAGGATGTGTGAAAGCAGTAGGAATATACAGTTATGGAGATCTAACTAACCATTTTTCTGTAGCTATGTTATTATTTTAAGAAGAACGTCTCTAACAAGAGGGAATGAGAGAAATCATTTGAGGAAAAGCAGGAAATCAGACAATGTGTCAGAAAAACATACAAAGAAAAGCCATGAAACATGATTGAGGAGAGGAAAAAAAATGTGAAAAGGCCCATTTGGAAAGCAGAACAACAGAAAAAAATAAATAAATGCTGAATATGTGTTCTGTGCACATTTATGAACTGAGATATTATTTATAGTCAAAAGAGTATTATTTGTTCTTTCATATCCAGAAAACAATCTCCCACACACACTTTCTAATATATTCTCAACATTTTGCTGGATACAGTTATACTCACAAATAGGATGCAAGAAATTTCTCTTCATGTATGGACATAAAAGAAAAATACTTGCTTTAAATTTATGATTTTGCTGACCTGCTTAAGGAGGTTAAAAAGTATGAACACAAACTATACATTTTTTATCTTCTTCCCTGCCCCCTTCCTTTTGCGCTACAAGTTTTCGCTTAAAATTCAGATTGGCTGTGCTGTGTTCATAAACCAAACATACCCACAACTCAAAACAAACACACAGCTCAAATTTAGGGCAGAGCTACACCTTTCCTATTTTTCCTCGATGGTAGGACCAGCATAAAGTGTTCACGCTGCACAATCAACACGAGGATGTGGGCTTACAGCTCACAGCTCACACAATTGCTTGGAAGGCCACGATTTCCACATTTTGCAGTATTTATGGAAATGATCTAGGTAATACCCTTACTGCTTTACAAAGGCATCATGCTTTTTCAGTTCAACATGCAAGTTTTATTGGAGTATGACCTCTGTGTTTCTATAACTGATCCAGATCAGGGTTATCATTAGCTTAAGGGTTTCCAAACATGCTCTCCCAACCCCTTCTCCTCTTCCCAGGACACTGCCAGCCTGAAACCCCTTGCTAACAGCCACAGAGGGATCTTCCACTAGGGCCTGTGCAGGAGAATTTTCTGATGCATCCCTTATCTAATATCATCTACCCAGGATGAAAAAGTTAGGAAATCCCAGTCTAGACCTAAGTTCCTAAGTAACTTCTTTTTGTTTATAGAAAAAAACCCACATTTAAGTGATGTCTTTATAGCAGTAAGAGAGGTTCTCGGGGTTATCTGTTGTTACTCACACATTTTTATTATTGCTTTTAAAAACATTTATAGAACTCTCAGATCATAATCACACAGTTATCAACTGTTCCTGTCTCCCAGATGGTTACATCTCAGAGGGAGAAGAGGCTGGAGTGGAGGGACAGAGGCAGGTCTCAGCCAAATGGAAAGGACCTCATAGAATGAAGTTGCTCAGAGCACCTGAATAGCAATTATTTTTATCAGTGACCTGGGTATGAATACAAAGATTCTGTTTAAAACCTGGTTCAGAAACATCAGAGTTTATAAATACAAAACAAGGCTATCATGCTCAGATTGACAGTCCCTCACACAATTTTTTCCTCCTATTAATAAATTTGTTCATAATTTTTCATATGAATCCTGCTCAAAGGTAACAAGCAAATGAAGTAAGGGACATTACTGTATCTTAATTCTCCTACCAATGTAAAAATACTCTGTCTTTCAGAGTTGTTTGCAAGCAAATGAACAAAAAAATGACAAAAATCTACAGAAAAAATGTAAAGATGGATGGAATTTTATGGTTATAAGTGACTGCCATGAGCTTTCAGTCTTATTACAGGCACAGTCTGCATCACAGAATTTCTCTCAGTTAATCTTTTACCCAGTCCAGTAACTTCCAACAGCTAAACCTCATCTCATGGAAAGGTATCTATCTGCTCTTAGAAATTCCTTCCTGAATATAACTACCTGAAAGGAGGTTGTAGAGAGGAGGGTGCTGGCCTCTTCTCCCAAGTGACAGGGGACAGGACAAGAGGGAATGGCCTCAAGCTCTGCCAGGGGAGGTTTAGACTGGACATTAGGAGAAAATTCTTCACAGAAAGGGTCCTTGGGCACTGGCAGAGGCTGCTCAGGGAGGTGGTTGATTGACCTTCCCTGGAGGTGTTTAAGGCACGGGTGGACGAGGTGCTAAGGGGCATGGTTTAGTGTTTGATAGGAATGGTTTGACTCGATGATCCGGTGGGTCTCTTCCAACCTGGTTATTCTATGATTCTATGACTCTATGAATATGTTCTGAATTCCAGGGGCCAGCAACTACTTTCCTCTAGTACTTAATCCCACCAGTCTGAGTTATTAATGTAATTTACAGCTACTCAGAGGTTCTTCTCATCAGCAGAGGAATGCAAAGAAGGTTTATATGCATGCAGTTGAACTCCGAATGTATAAATAACAAACTGTAAGTATACATGAGGTCAGCTATAGCTACCTGATATCCTGGTGGGGAAGACCAGTGGCAAACTGTGTTCTGTTCAGCCCTAGAAATCATCCCCTCTTTGGCCTGAGAGATGGAAGGAACTTATCGTCCACTTTGGGATTTTGTTCACATTTATTTGACCTTCAGGGCAGGCAGAAGTGCCCTTCTGCTTTCCAAGGAAAATAATGGGGAGTAGCAAGGAGATCCAAGCTCCAGAAAGGTGGTACACTGTGGAAAGATAGTACATTTTGAGCAGCGATGGTTGTTTGCCTTACAATATAATGATTCCTATAGTAAAGATTTTCAGACTTGGGTATAAACGTAGATATATTAATTAAAAGTCATTAAAAAGGTCAATCCATGATCAGCAGCCTTTTAAAAAATATGGCTCTCATCACTAAGGCTGCCCTCTCTGACACAGTACCTGGAAGGAAAGAATGGATGGAGGAAGAGAGAATGTGGGAGAGGAGAGGCAGAGTGGTAAAACAAGAACACGAGAAACAAAAGCAACGAGAGGGTGGCAGACCACATAGGAAAAGAGAAGACAGGTCACGGAAAAGGGTAAAGGGATGAAGAAGAAGTGTAAAGGAAAAAATCCAGATAAGGATAGAGCAAATGGTCTGGAGACTGAAAGACAAGAAGTCGGGAGGAGGGCAAAGGAAGAGAAGGAACTACAGCAACCTATTTCATCAATTATTGTCATTACTAATGGAAATGTTTTAAAAAAATTGATGGATTCAGGGTCAAGAATTAACATATGTACCATGTGAAGCTTTTGAATGGAGGGCATTTCGTTACACGCATGGCTATGAAACCTACATTGCACTCTGATCAGTAAAGGGAACTGTCAGCATAAATGATTTTTAATAGCTAGCCTTGACACTAGTAAGGATTTCCTGCACACTTGATTTATATCTCCAAGAAGACAGTCTACGAAAGAATCTTGTATGCTGAATTTCCAGTTTAATAGACGCTGCTCCAATATTAAATTGAAGAACTTCACATCTTGATGTATCCTTTTTTTATGGATTTCATCTCATCTTGGAGCAATAAAGTCTTAGGATATGTTCCTACTGATTAAAATTTAAATTATACATGAATTGATCTTATTGATTAGCTGATCTATAGAGTCTCAACCTGCTACTATCTGGAGATTTGATGAGGAGAGTTCGCTCTCTTTTGCACATCTTCAGATCACTTTTGTAGTGGGGAAAGGAAAAGCTTAGGCTGGTACATTTAATGAAATAAAAAGATTGAAGAACATGTCTATGTGCTGGAATGCTTCCAACTAGACATAATACACATACAGCTACAAATTTTAGCTATTTTTCTGACATTTATGCATTTTGTCCCTTTCTTATATCTGTAATCTGTTTTATTTTAACAGAACTATTTGCGTGAGAAGAAGCTAAGTAAGTAAACGTTTCCAGAATTGGACCCTAACTGCTTTTAGTATGGTTATCAACACTGGCCATCTGTTTTTTTTCATTTTAATTCTGCAAATGAATACTTTCCCTACGAGAATTTCAAGGACCAGGAAGTAGTAATAAACCTCTTCTGCAGCTCCAGACTGAACACACTAACAATTATTAGTTGATGGGTTATGCAGTAAGAAGAATTCGGGTTTTTTGAGAGTACAATTTATAAGCATAATTTCCTTTTGCTAAAAAGCACTATAACTTTTCTGTGCAAAGATGTGGCTGGCTTAGCTGCATGCTTAACCAGTTTTGAGCTGATCTGCTGTGATGCAACCTAACCCAAAGACCAAGAACATAATCAGATGAGTAGCTCTATGTTAATGGTACATCCTGATTTTGAATTAATAGGGTTTCCATTTAATTTTACTTTGTTTTAGAGACTGTAAATTCCAAGCCTGTATTTTGTAGTTGGTAAGTAAGGAGAATTAAAAACCTGCAACCAATGAAAAGAAGCAGTCCAATCTGCTGTCTATACTGGTACGGCTGGAATGCTGGTAAAGGATAGAGTCATGATCTTATGATTCAGTGCTTACTCAGCTTTTGTTAACTCTCACATAATTAGTTTTAATAATGAGATAAAACCTAAGGATCTAATCTACATACTGATTAATATGACTGGGAGCTGTAAACACGTACATGTAAGCAGACCTGTCTCCAGGACCAGATATCTACTTAATATCAGCTGAAGGAAAGAACAGAGCGTTCATTAAGGCAAGTGAAAATTTAATTGGATTTAAGAGGAACTTTACATGTAATAAAATATATAAGTGATCCTTAGAAATGTAAAAAACAAATTCTATTGCATTTTTTTAAAATAGCACAAAAATAAGATTTTTAATTTTTTACAAAGTTGTTGACTAATAAACATCCTCATGAAATAAAAAAGTTAATGTTAATAAATGCAGTTCACACGTACAGCATGAAGCCCACAAAGCAGAACTCTATGCTGATGTTTTTCCCTGAAGGGAAGAGTGATAAAGAGTGATAAGTTATATAATTTTTCTTATCGATTTGCAACATAGTTAAGGATTTGTTTTAAAAACCAAATGATCCTTTTAGCTTAATTATGCCTTTTATGAGAAATGCAACATTCTTTGTTAACCTTCTGTACTAGTGAAGCATGAAGCGATCACCAACGTGCCTATGCTTCTTTGAATACCAGTTATATAAGGCAATGCATGCCACTTTGTAGATCAAACTCTGCTAAATGCTGATAGCAATCTCACTTCATCGTGAATTAAACTGAGACTTTAAGGCCTAATAGCATGCCACAGAATGAATTTAATTTCATACAGGTTTCGTACATGGGCATATATTATGCAATCCCACCTCCTCACAGGCAGAGAAAGGATTTGGATAGATATTTGGTTCCTAATTCAAGTTCAAATAAACAAACCTAAAATAAGGCAGGAAGCTTTGACGTAGTGTAGGTAAATACAGGGGCTTAACCTCCGAATGGCTTCCTAAAGTAGGCATAGGCTGTTATCTTCCTGGTTTGGAAGATGTCTCTCACTGAGCTCTTCTCTTCACCTGTGTAATATTCATTCCTCACTGAGGAAAAAAGATCTGATTTCATATTGATATAAGGAAAAAACGTGGGACAGTCATGTTCCTGGAACTCACAACAGAGTCTTGGGAAGAAATGATAACAGGAAGAAGTGAAGGAAAATCCAAAAGCTGTGTGAAAACTCAGTCAAAAATCAAAATTAAAAAGAAAATTCAAAGGCAAGACTGCTATTCCCAAGGGAATTTCTTGTTCCATTAATTACATTAATAAAGACTCTCAGAGCAAATGGATCTGTTTGCTTTCTTCTTTTCTTCAGAAAGTGCAGTTTTGCAAACAAATCTCTGGAAGCACAGAACGCATTGAAGGAAGCAGTCCATATCAGAAACTGTCTTCTTCACCAGTCAGCATCTCACTACAACCAGCTACCATCTCACTGCAAGAGATTTGAAGAGATACCTCTTTGAAAAGAACGTTTCTGAGATACAGTAATTGTGAACATGATTACAATTTCATTCTGCATACTACTTACTTTACATGACTCACAGCATCCAGAGGAGCAGAACAAAACTTACACAGGTTTCTGGAATAAATACCAAAGCTGTATTTAAGAGTGATTTAATGAAATTGTAAGTGGTATGTTTTGAGTGGATTTGAAACTTGTTGAAACTTTTAATAGGACAAAAAGAGGTATATGAAACTTTCTCCAAAAGTCAGAATATACCAGAGGCTAAGACTTTTGCCCAGCAGGAACCACATTCTGGATGGAAACAGATACAGGCCCAACTAATGACAGAAAATACAAATATAGCCACTTGCAGAGTTTTTAGCATCTTCAGTTATAATTAATAAATTTAATATACCATTTAGGAACTGGTTCAGTTCCTCAGGGATATCTCCATAAAGGAAATAATGCTGTTGTAGAGTTTTGAAGGCAAAATTTGGCTTATTTGATGAAAAGGGGGAGGTGTCCTAGACCTTTTTGATAAAATGACAGAAAATTATTTTTCACAACCCATTCTGTGAGCTTTCATATGCAAAAACGTACTCACGACTTCCTTTCTTTGAATTTTCTAAACAAAACCCTCTTGGTTTCCCAAACGGTTAGAGACACAAATGCTGAGAAAAGGCAATAAAAATTATTTTAAGGTACTTGGTATTTACATCATTCCAATAAGCATCAACTCTCTAACGTTCATATAAAAAAACGTTTGCTGTATCCATATGTCTCCAAACTTCAGTATTCAATTGCAGCTATACTTTCATTATTCAACTGCTTAAAATGGAATTGACAACATCCTTAGTGTTAATGTATAAGCACTGTTTATTTACCAGACAGATTTGTGTTTTAAAATTGCAAAGTAAGATAAAATGGCAAGCAAGTACCCAAGCCAACAATTCTATCTTAATTACTTTCTGTACCTTATTGTTACATTTTATTGTAAATGTTTCCACTCTCTACAGTTACAGTCTTAACCTAAGGCTATATGTTCTTGGCTTTTATTTTTAAATGCACTTGAAAGCTGATTAATAAAGTGTATCCATATCTCTCAGTAGTTGTATTTATCCTTCCTGGACAACAGAAGGAAATAACTAGCAACTGAATAGAAACAAATGTTCATTTTTTTTTATATTTCATTATGTTTATTCAACCCGAAAGCTAAAGGAAATGGAAGAAGCACCAGGCTATCAGCTGGGCTCTCACTGTCAGGGCTTCTAAGAACAGACTCCTGTGCCCAAGGCAAAAGCTAGCAGGTTCCAGAGTTTGGCTCCATATTTTCTTAGAGGTTGGTGCCCTCAGACCCATTTGTAATAACAGACCTTTCAGCATAAATTGGCAGTCTTGCAAAAAGTGCTCTGTTCTCATTTCTTGGACAGAAATTCAGTCTCAGAAAAAGTGTGAAACTGAAAATTGGTACAAGCAAATTGAAATCTGTACTTTCTGTTTACTGAAACACAACAGTAAGACACTACAAGATGTCTAGAACCCAAGGGAATGGCAGGAAGATGTGTCAGGGGAGATTTAGGTTGGATATTTGGAAAAGGCTCTGCACGCAGAGATTGGTAGCACACTGGAACAGGCTCCCCAGGGAAGAAGTCACAGTGCCAAGCCTGACAATCATCAAGAAGCATTTGGACAACACCCTCAGACACATGGTGTGAATGTCAGTGTTGTCCTATGCAAGGACAGGAGTTGAACTTGTAGCTCCTTTTCAACTCAAGATATTCTATGGTTTCATGATTCTATGTTGCTGATGCTATGTTGGACCTAAGAGCCTTATTTCCAGATCTCTGCACACCATGAGTTACAGCAGCTTGCGGTTTCAGGGTATTTACTAGTGGATTTGTTCATGGACAGGCACAAACTGGAGGCCAGTTACAAGTGGTGTCCCCAGGGCTCAGTGCTGGGTCCAGCCCTGTTCAACGTCTTTATCAATGACCTGGATGAAGGCATTGAGTGCACCGTTAGCAAGTTTGTGGATGACATTAAGCTGGGTAGAAGTGTGGATCTGCTGGAGGGTAGGGAGGCTCTGCAAAGGGATCTGAACAGGCTGGGTTGATGGTCTGAGGCCAGTGGCAAGAGGTTCTACAAGGCCAAATGCCGGGTCCTGCACTTGGGGCACAACAACCCTGTGCAGCTCTAGAGACTAGAAAGCTGCCTGGAGGAGACAGACCTGGGGGTGTTGATTGACAGCCATCTGAACATGAGCCAGCAGTGTGCCCAAATGGCCAAGAAGACCAATGGCATCTTGGCTTGTATCAGAAACAGCGTGGCCAGCAGGTCCAGGGAGGTTCTTCTCCCTCTGTACTCGGCACTGGTGAGACCGTTCCTCAAATTCTGTGTTCAGTTCTGGGCCCCTCACCACAAGAAGGATGTTGTGGCTCTGGAGCGAGTCCAGAGAAGAGCAATGAAGCTGGTGAAGGGGCTGGAGAACAAGTCTTAAGAGAAGCAGCTGAGGGAACTGGGGTTGTTTAGCCTGGAGATGGGGAAGATGAGGGGAGATCTTATTGCTCTCTGTAAGTACCTGAAAGGAGGTTGTAGAGAGGAGGGAGCTGGTCGACAGGGGACAGGATGAGAGGGAATGGCCTCAAGCTGCACCAGGGGAGGTTTAGGCTGGACATTAGAAAATAAATTTTCACGGAAAGGGTCATTGAGCACCAGAACAGGCTGCCCAGGGAGGTGGTTGAGTTACCATCACTGGAGGTGTCTAAGGGACAGGTGGATGAGGTGCTGAGGGGCATCATTTAGTGATTGATAGGAATGGTTGGACTCTGTGATCCTGGGGTTCTTTTCCAACCTAGTGATTCTGTGATTCTGTGATTCTGTGAAATACGGTTTGCCTTAAGTGTTAGCACATCTAACCTGGCATCATATTACCACAGCCACCACAACATGTTCTTACTGATGCGCACAGAGTACATTGCCAGGCGTTTCTTACAGTCCACTGTCCACTTAGCTGTCTAATGCACTAAGGCTCCAAGCCTGTAGTGAGTTGCTGACACCTTCCCACAGTCATGACTACTCATTTTATTTTGCATAGTTTCAAATTCTCAACAACTATGAATAAAATCATTACTTCTTTTGTATCTTCACTCCCACGTGCCAGCACTCTAAGCAAGATAGTAGAAGTGTTTCATATACCAAGTCTGGTGAGACAAAACTCTCCTCTCCTTCTTATCAGAAACCATCTGTTTGGTGGGACAGTGTTGATGATAGTCATACCTATCATTCTGTCCCAGCTCTCCATCTGGAAGGGGAGGAGAAGCAGAAGAGTGAGTCCAAATATAAAAAAAATAAAGGCTTGTGGTATGATTGGTGTAATTGGAAAGCAGCAGACAGGTTTGTGGTGAGGGCATGTTGGAACTGCTGTTGCCTGTGTTTTGCTGACTAGGAGAGAAGGATGAGATTTGGCCTAGACTCAGTCATGGACACATGAATCTCCAACTGATCATGAAGGATGTTGACTGTGTGTGAAGGAGAAAGGGGAATTGCCCGGCTTGTGACCATTAGCCTTTTGACACAACCCTCCCAAAGGAGGATATGATCCTGTGAATCATTCCACTGCAGCAAAATTTTTTCTTCCCTTAAGGCCAGAGGAATCTGCTGAAAAGATGGATTGCAGCTACTTCAGCTGTAGGCAGTGAAATGTCTGAAGCCAAACATTCAAGCAAGAGCATTCAAACAAGTGTTTTGAACATTCAAGAAAGAGCAAGTGCACAGTGTGTGAATGGAGGACATTTTGGCCATGGCATTGTATGGATACATGATATACCATGTGGGGAAACTTTCTACCAGACAGAAAGAATCACTTTAAAGAAATTGCTTCAGAAAGGTTTTCTGTTGACTGGATTAAATTTATAGTGGTTCACCCCTCTGGAGAATGTGGCTTTGGCTTTTTTAACCCTGATAATGCCAAAACCAGATCTCATCACTTCATGAAACTGCCCTTTGGTCCATATTTATGATCATCTATGTAAACTGCATTCCTCTGTGATGTATCTGTTTGTCACTATCTCCAAGACTAGTACAGCATATCAAAGATTTACTCTTACTCCTTTCTTTGCTGCACATTTGGTGGTAAGGAGATGCTTCATTTGTGGAAGTCCTTACACAAAGACTCTTTGGTAGAGAAGGATCACATAAGATTTGTATCTGTACTCTGTAAGGTGCAGAAATCTCAAAGGTCTCCACATTAAAAAGCAGTGTCTTAACCTTGGACCCCATGCCATTTTCCAGCCCCTTGGTATTTTTTCCTTGTGATCCAGGATAAATGCTATAGCCACCTCTGACTGCTACTAAGGAAGGTCTGATGCTCATTTACATTAACCCCAGCAGAGGCAGGGGGCCTTGCATGCAAATACAAATCAGATCCAAATACATTGTTAGTTTGATTACAGTGATGCAGAGGAAAGAAATCTTGGATTTGCCTTTCTTTTTTTTAAACAAGTTTTTATTTGTACATACGAAGGAAAGATCCTAAAGCCTCAAAATAAATGAAGACTCATAGAAGTAAAAATACGGTCTGAAAGTTTCTGTATCAGAGGAAGCATTTAAAAAAACCCCAAAACAGGTTATTGACACAGTGGGATTTGGTTCTTCTGGAGATGTAAGGAAATTTCTTTTTCAAAGCTGGGAGAGTGGCAACAAAGATAGAATGCATATGGGATTTGCACCTCCACAACAAAATCACCAGCAGAAATTGTGTCATGGGAATACTGCAGAGAACAGAACTGAAGTTTCAGCTTGCAGATGCCAAATACATTAAGAAATCTTATAAGGAGCAAAGACAAAAAAACCCAAGCAGTTTGAAATGCCATTTGCAAGGTGCTTGGTTTCTCTGTAATGCAAATAGTCATATAAAATATGCAGGAATGTGGATTTCTTCGGTTTGAATGAGAAGAGGAAATTGATTTACAAATTCTGAATGGAATAGAAACCTTAGAGCAAGAGTAGAGACAAAGCAAACCCCCACATGGTGTGGTGTAAATACTGCATGCAACTGCCTCTTCCTGTGGGAACAGCTTAGACTCTTGTGCTGTTACAACACAATCAAGTTGCTCTCTAGTGTAATTGAATATAAGGGATTTCACTTTATTTTGATCCTCAGATTAGTATAATCTTCTTCTTGGTTGTTCTTGGGCAACTGGCCTTTCAGGACTTTCAGTGGTGTACCTTCAAAGAGCCCTTTATATTTGTGAAGGGGTAGAAGCAAGCTCTCCACAAGGTGTGTTCTGCCTGGCCTCTGGCAGTCTGGTGGCTTCACACAGGCGTTTCCATCAGGCTTTAGAGAAGTCTCAACCCACAAACTTGCAGGGAAGCCTCTAGGTTGTGCAGGGTCTGGGAAACAAGGGATTTTCTCATGAGTTATCTTGGTCCCAAGACGTATCTGTGGGGCCCAGGAGAAAGAAAGTCTCCTTCTCACTTGCAGAAAAGTGGGGAAGGTTGAGCAAGCTGAAACACACTGAATTCCATGCAAGAGCAGCTGTGCAGGTGAGAATGAGGCACTCTTAGAGAAAACAAAGCAAAATATGCTACACAAAACCAGTTAATTCAAGGCATAGAGATCTGAAATATGCCCTGTTGATTCTGGAAAAAGTTTCTAAGAGAGATTTGTTATTTACTTCCAAAGGTCTTGTGGCCTGTTTGGACAGTTGTCTTTCTGCTTGGTGATCTTTTCTACAAGAAAAAATGAAGCACTTTTTCCTTTTTAGATTATTCACATAAATGCACTGCCATTTCAGGCACAATCTGTTTGTGTAAGGGAGGACAGCATAATCCTCTTTTGTTGTTTCCATGTGTGCTTTTAAAATAATTTAAGAATTAAATGTTATGGAACAATTCTGAGGATGAGTCTCCGTGGGAAAGCTGCATTAGATCATCAAGCCTTGCAGATCCAAGCTGTAGTCCCCACAGGGAAGATGTACAGATAAACTTATTTTACACTGGATATTAGTGAAAGTGCAAAGAAATTATTTTTCTCCTAGTTAAACCTACAGAAAGCACATTCATGTCAAAGACACTAACATGCAAGTACAGATTTCCATAATAATGTGAGAAAGTGAAAGGAAAAAAGAAGAGGATTTTTACCCTTTGTAGTTAAGAAGGATTTCATTAATTCCTTTTGTATATCCCAGTGGCTACAAACTAAAGTGAAAAATATACCCATGGGCAGAGAATGACCTTCCTCTGGCAGAGAGAGAAAAGTAAACTCCATGTCTGGAGGATTGTTCTCCTCCCTAACTGGAACTGATCCATTTAGTCCCACCCAGGTAAGGCTGCTATCTACAGCGGCTCCCGGAGGTCCAGCTGATTTCTGCTGTGAATTGCCTGAAGGGCTTAGAAGCGGTGACACAGAGAGCCTGATCTTTTCTTTCTGCTCCTGATTTCTGTTCCTGTGGAAGAGGGTGAATATTCAGACTTGTTGAGCCAGGTTGAGGGCAGCCTAGCCTCTTGCTGCCCATTGTGGATGTGGCAAAACAAGGCTCTGTGGCGCAGGAAGGGCAAAGCAGCTGAATTTCTCTGGGCCTTTCCTAGAAACGTCATCCAGTACCATGCAGAGGTCAAACAAATCTTAGACTGGGACTACATACAGAAAGGTAGAAAGGGGAGAGCATAGATGTAAGCCATGAGGAAGAAGGGTTGATGGAAGCAGAGGAAATAACCATGTAGTAAGTGCAAGTTTGCTTCCAAACAGTTCCCTGCAACTACTTCTAAATATTCCCCTCAGCCTTTGAAGGATCACTTCAAAGTAAAAGAAGTCCCTAGGTAGGCTTTCCTGTCTCTCAAGATTTTGCCTCAGTTAAGAGCCTTTTCTGAGCAGCCCCAATTGTGATTTTCTTCAATTTTTAGTATTTTTTGCTATGTGAACCATGTCAGGCCTATTGCTGTGCTACACAAACAGCACAAAACCAGTCAAGGAAATAGATTCCCAAACAAGTTTTCTGAGATATAACATATTGTGAAGAGGCACGAAGTACCTCCTTTCTGTGCTAACAAGTTGTCAAAAAAAGAAATCACGCTGGTGGGAGCAGATATAAACTACACTTGTTGACTCTCACACTTGTTACCACAGAGATTCCTGCATTTGTGTGGGACATCTGTCACAACGACTGAAAAAAAATACTTTACTGTAAGCAAAGAACAGCCCAGGAACAAAACAGTGTCTCAAAATCTAAACCCAAACTTCCTTTAAATTTTCTTCCTGCAAAAATAACAGCTAGCATTAGGCAAACAAAATATATTCAAATTGGAGATAATCAGACCAGAACAAGTCCAGTGAGTGAAGAGAATATGTGGCACTCACATCTCATAGAACAGGTTTAAGCTGCTTGAAGGACAGCAGGGAAGCGATCAACCAGCTCAGGAGCATGATTTCCCTTGCAAATAATTTCTAAATGGAGACACGACCAGCGTTTTGTGTTTTGCAGAAGGCAGTAGCCAGAAGCAGCAGAAAAATTTAACAACCAGCCAGGAGCATCAGAATAAAAGTTAACAATGCCAAATAAGCTAATTAGCAGATGCTATCAAGATAGTGCAAAAGGATGATAAGGTCTTATTAAAGACATCTTTAAGCCACTTCCAGGCCTCTCCCTTCTGGAGAAGTAGCTCGGAATGCGTAGCATAGATGGTTTCAGCACCATTGGTAGACACTCAAAGTCAAAAGTGGCTGCAACCACCCGAGCTTTTCCAGGAGACTGATCAGTAAGGCACAGTCTCTTCCTCTCGCACCGTTGCCTCATGGATGCTGTACAAAAGAATGGAGGGGTGCTGGAAAAGTATCACACTGCCAACCTGCCAACACTGAGATTTTGAAAGAAGCTCATTGTGTAAGATGTACTCCGCCTTCTTCTCTTGCAGATTAGATTCTATCTATCTTACTAACAACTTCTGTTAGATCACGCTGAACACGTAATAAAACCCTTGAAGAGTTGTTCTCACCATGTAGATAGACAGTAGAGCACAAGTAGAAAAATATGACTGCAACGGTGAGGGCAAAATTAGGAAAGGAGCCGAGATCTCCTGACTTCCAATCTTATGTTCTGCCCACAGAGGCTTCAGCCACAAAATTACATAGGAGTGTTTTGAATGAGAGGCTGTGCCTCGCCCTTGGAGAGGAACCCAAAAAGGGGCTCAGAAAAGTTGGAAGTGTACTCTTCCATGCAAGGGGACTAACATAGAGGGTAGTCAGGTTCTGTCAGACAGATCATTTTGGATTAACGAATTTAAGCTAGCTGCCACCACAAAGCCCAAAACCTTTATCCTCGGCCACAGTTTATGAGATGATGAACAATACTCCTCTGGGAACTGGTAAATACCATATATCCCAGTATCCAAAACCTGAATATTCTATAATACCATAGCAAACATGTACTATTTATAATTCATGGGTCATTATATGAGACCGTCCTATGCAAAGATACCCAAATCCCATCTTTATAATATGCTGGTATTGGGAATGGAAAAAAAAAATTCAACATGGTCTAACTACTAAAAATGTAAGAGATTGTACTTGCATATTAAATAATTTTCATGTTAGTCACACATGATTACATGGAATTTTGCTAGTGTTTGAAAAAGCAGGCAGGAAACTTTCCCACCATAATGTACAAATGTATTTGGCTTTTGGAAACAACTGGAATTAAAAATAATTGCATAATAATTGCAACGTGTTTTGTAGCTGCTGAGCTGGCATTGCTGGGGTAGTTTAATTTTCCTGTTTTTATTGTTTTGTGACAATGAAATTCGCAGCATTAGCTATATTAGATTAACATTGGTGTGTAAGTTTTTTTATAAGAAAAAAAGAGAGGAAACACTGCTGGCACGGTTGCTGTTTTCAAAGGTAAAACACATGCAAAACAAAGTGGCCAAGGTAGGGACTGCAGATTAGCAGAGGAAAGTATGCTGCTGTTGATAATCGAGTGTTATTTGTTTAATAACAATACTTGCCACTATTACAATAATGACCTAAAGTTTTGAAGTGCTCATTTCCTCCTTGTACTGTTTGCCACTTTAGGAGGTGTGGATATGGTTGAGAACAGGGAAGATAAGATCGATCACAGAGATTAAACGAGACCTTCTCAGGCATGGAACATGGCTGCGGTGAGTGGGACCAGTAGATGAGTAAGACACTGTGAGGAGACTGCTAATCACTCTGGCCAGGCCTCCCGTGGTGGGATGGTATGCAGAGACTACTGTCACTTAACAGGACAACCTGTAGATGAAGTACCCACAGTTTCTTGCACAGGTGAAGGCAACAGTGATCTTTTTGGTGAGTTATTGAGGTGGTTGGCTTGCCAGAAGACCACAGAAAAGACACTTTCGAGGTTCAACCTTTAAGATTACATGCATGAAATAAAAAGACATCTGGAGCACATCCCATTAAGTAGTACCTTGGCACAGCCTCTTCTGGCTTCTGAACATTATAATGGTCATCAATGTGCAACTATAATGATCATTGATGTTGACAGTAAAAAAGCGCCCCACATCTATTCCTTCTGAAGTGCTCCTCCCTGCCTGGAGTGAGATGTGTCGAGTCTGAGAAAGGGGAATTTTGCATGTAGGGAAGCTCTGGAGAGAACTGAAGTGCAGGACTCTGAAGCACTTGGCACTCCTTGAAGACTCCAAGAGATTTGAGTGGTGCAGTTGTCACACTGGAAGGACAGGACGTGATCCAGAGGGACCTGGACAGGCTGGAGAAATGGGCCTGTGTGAACCTCATGAGGTTCAACAAGGCCAAGTGCAAGGTCCTACAGCTGGGTTGGAACTATCCCTGGTTTCAATACAGGATAGGGGTGATGTGATTGAGAGCAGCTCTGCAGGGAAGGACTTGAGGGTGCTGGTTGATGAAAAGCTTGACATGAGCTAGTACTGTGCACTTACAGCCCAGAAAGCCAACCGTATCCTGGGCTGCATCAAAAGCGAGGCCAGTGGGTCAATGAAGGCGATTCTACCCCTGTATTCCTCTCTTGTGAGACCTCATCTGGAGTGCTGTGTCCAGGTCTGGAATCCTCAACATAAGAAAGATATGGAGCTGTTGGAATCAGTCCAGAGGAGGGCTACAAAGACAATCAGAGGGCTGGAGCACCTTCCATACAAAGGCAGGCTGAGAGAGTTGGGATTGTTCGGCATGGAGAAGAGAAGGCTCCGAGGAGATCTTATAGCAACCTTCCAGTACCTAGAAGCTGAGGAGGGACTGTTCACAGAAGCTTGTGGTGATAGGACGAGCGGCAATGGGTACAAACTGGGGAGGAGCGGATTTAGACTAGACGTAAGGAAGATTTTCTTCACAGAGGGTGCTGAGGCACTGGCATAGGTTACCCAGGGAAGCTGTGGATGCCCCAGCCCTGGAGGTGCTCAGGGCCAGGTTGGACGGAGCCTTGGGCAGCTGGTGGGAGGTATCCCTGCCCACGGCAGAGGGGCTGGAACTGGATGGGCTTTAAGGTCCCATGCAATTCTAATTAGCCTATGATTTTTTGGCAGGGCTCACGTGACCCTGCTCCACAACCCCCCCCCCCCCGGCGCGGGGAATGGGAGGGGCGGGCAGGGGGCTTGTGCCCCCTGCCCGCCCCTCCCATTCCCCGCGCCGGGGGGGGGGGGGGGCGTATCCCCGCGGTCACGTGTCCGCGGAGTGATGTCACGCCCCCTCCCGCCCTATCGCCGCGGAGCCGGCGGGTGTCCCGGGGCGCGCGGTGCGGCCGCTCCGCCCTCCGAGCGGCGTCGCGGCTCTCGGCGATCGTAACGGGGACGCGGCTTCGCTGCGGGGAGGTGAGCGCGGAGGGGGAAGCGGCGGAGGCGGCGTCGTTGTGCTGTGAATAGCGGCTTTGTGTGCGGCGACCACCTGCCCCTCGACGGCGCTGCCGCATCCCCAGCCCGCGGTTGGGAAGGGTGGGGGGTGGAGAGAAAAACCCTCTGCGCGGAGCAGCAGGAGCAAACTTCTCCTTGCCCTTTCCCCGGTGTTCGGAGAGCTCAGCCCGCCGCCGCCGCCTGGCTGTTCATTTACTTTGTGGAGAGTTCGGTGCTTTTTCTTGCTCTCCCTCGCTTTATTTGTTGAAGAGTTGGGTGTTTTTCCTTGCTCTCCCCACGCTTTCCTTTATTGAAGAGTTCGGTGGTTTTTCTCTCCTCGGGTCGGGGTCGCTCGGGTCCGGGGGCGCCGGTGCCGCCTCCTCCCCCGCTGCCGGCTTCGTGCCGGGACGGGGAAGGTGTCCCCTGAGGCTTCTCCTTGGGGATTTAGCCCGGAAAAGGAGGGATGGCGCCGGGGCTCCTGCGGCCACGGGGGATTCGCGTCCCCCTGGCAGCGGGAGAGGTGGAAACCATCCCTGCTTTCCGCGGCCATGGAAGCGAATGGAAGAGTTGTTTTAGGAGTGGGAACGAGCTCAACCGGGAGCCTGAGCTTCTGACTACAGAGCGCGGAAAAGGTTTTGCCTTCTCCTGCGCAGCCCGCAGCCACCACCTGTGACTTGTCCCGAGGTTCTCCCAGGGAGGAAGGTGGTTAAATTCCGCTTCATCAGCATTGCGGGACCTTAGCAAGTTCTGCTGCTTCTTTCTGTAGGGTGTGTGAGGGTGCTTGTTACGGAACTGGCATAAAAAGCTGTAGTCTGGTGAGGCCAGTGCTGCTGTGGTTAGAAGCAGTACTGTCTTCTTTTTATTTCTTCTTTATCCTAGCAGGTTGCAAAAAATCTAATGCCAAAACCTACACATCCATCATTTCAGAAGAGCCTTCCGAGGTTCTGGATTTAGCTCGGAGTAAATGAATTTAGTAAATATCTCTTAGTGACCTGTTTGGATCTTATCTTGGGGCACCTATGGGAAGGTGTCAATGAGATTTTATTTGCTAACAGAAGAATTGCACGATGGGGTTATGAACCAGAGCAAAATAGTGTTTGAGTAGGACGAGGCTAGAGATGAGCTCCGGTCTTTCTTGAGTTGGAGCGAAGCACAGTGCCAGTCAGTCACTATGCAGTAGGAAACATCCGTTCTCCAAGTCTCTGAAAATATTGGCCCCGTTCTGTTCTCTTCCCTCTTCCAGGAGCATATCTGCTAGCAAAGCAATAAAAGCTACCTCCTCCCCTCTCATTCCCTGAGCCGAGAGAGATGGGTAACATCCAGAGGAGAAAATACTAGGCAGGAAGCCTCTCATGGAGCGATGAAAGCATTTCACAAGAGGGTTCACTCGCTTCCCTCATCGCTCTTTTTTTGGGTTTTTTTTCTTTTTTTTGTATATGCCCCACTGTGTCACTTTTCTTCTCCTCCTCTCTGATGAGGAGCTTGAGCCTCTTTTGAGGGAGTGCCTGGAGAAACCTGAAAGCTAAGTTCTTCTGTGTGATGTTGACAATTTCTAAATCCTACTGCAACAATAGCCTAATTGCATTCCTTTTGAGAGCTGATTGTGGGCTTTTTCTTTTTGCACAGGGATAATGCTTGAAATAACTACAGAGAAAAAACAAGCGAAACTAGAACAAAGCAATTCAAAGCTTTAGTGGCTTGCTTAGTGGCAGAGAGAGTAGATTACTGAGAATCCCAAGGAGAGAGCATAGCAATCCATAGCATCTTCTGGGGTTACAGACTGTCTCTCCTGCTGTGTGCATGCTTGCTATGTGTTTGAGAAACATATTCTCTTGCCTGTATTCCTTGGAGTTGCTGTCTCTGTGCCTGTGAATGCACCCAAGTGGTAGCTCTGCATTTCAGGTAGATTGGAGTTTGTTTTCAGAGTAGTCAGTCCTTGCGGCTGCTTACATTCTCAGGGTCATCTAAATGCATTTCTAAGGCATAGAGGGAGCAGTGAAAATTACTGATTCAGGTGATATATTAGAGCGGAGCTTTTCAATGTCAAACTGCCAGGGGCATAGGTGAGTCTGGTGAAGTGGGGAAGCAACTGAAGATCTCCCCTAGGACTTAGCAAGTACTGGTCCAAATGCTTGCTGTGAGCTTCTGGAGTGGAAGTTCACAGCAGTGAAAGAAAGCATCCTTCCTTTGTGTTGGGATCCAGAACAGGATGGTCTGTAATGCCTGGAGGTGATGGTGGTAGTCTGGTGATGTGCTGAACTCAAGACCACCTCTGGAGGAGAGAGACACTGGCTTAATGGTTAGTGGGAAGTGTTAGATGCTGACTCAAGTCCTTCCTCTGCAGGCAGATCTTGCATTTTACATGAGTGCTACAATAACTTATGTATGTTTTCTAAAGCTGCCATAGGCTCTGTTTGGTTTTGTGCCTGGAAGTCGTTGCTGATATTCAAAATACTGTCAAACAAGATGTGTGGGTTTTTTTTTTCACCTGAATCTGTAGAGGGGGTAAGCCAAGCTTGTTCAGTCATTACAACAGAATAAGAATTTGTATGCTGGTCTGTCTGTGGCTGTGTAATTGAAGTAGCTGAGGACGTTCCACTTCTTTCCTCCTACCTGCTGAGAAGCAAGGAGCCACTGTTGATTATTGTGGATGCCTGCATTCCCAAAGGCACCGGGTCACCCTGCACTGTCTCCAGGGAGTTTGACACTCATGTGCTTTCTGAGGACCTTGTTTACAAGGACTTCCGTGGTATACCAGCACAGTAACTGTAGGGGACATAACTGTAGGGTTCATAGATCTCTGAAAGCTGGGAGAACTATCTTAAACACTAGGTCATCTTCTCCAGTATTTGTGTGGCACCTAGTGCTCCTGCCATTGAATATAAGTTTCAACAACCTGAATAAAATCAGATAAAAGTAATTTGATTATCACTAACGCAGAGATGTTGATCTTACTTATATTCTGCTAGTTTATAGCAGTGATTGTCTTCCAGGACAGAAAGTATCTGAAGTCCTGTTACTTTATTTTCGAGAGGTGGAGGAAAGTTCGCTTCTTTCTATTTCTGGGTAATTTTTAAACAGGGACTGCATTTTCATCAGCTAAAATATTTTCCCCACCCAAGAGCTTGAAAGCTGGATCAAGGAGTTTTTACCAGCACAATCTCTGAAGGTGTTTCTAGACTACAGCAGTTTTCAGTAGGATACCCTTCTAAGTCCTTTCAAAAGCATAAGGGCAGACCTTATGGGCGTGAGGCTTGGCAAGTGTGTTAGGTCAACTAAAATTATTTTCCCAGCTTTCCATCTCCTTCCCTAATAGGTGACTGTTCTGCCTTAGGCTGTTTCAGAACATTGATCCATAAAGTCATGGGTATGTCTCTTCATTGCTGTATGAAACAGATTTAATATTGCATCTGTACAGATTGTTGTGTTTATTGATTCTGAAGACTATCTAGTTGAACGGTTGATACAGAATTGTAGGAAGGGAGTAAGTATAGACAAGTGCTAGCTGTTGTTATCCATTTGGGTTTCTCACTTAAGAATTGACACTTCACAAGTGGGACTTTCTTTTTGCTCTGTTTGTAGTTGTAGCTGGATGCATTAATTCCAGGCTAGCCTTGTTGGATGAAGAGGTGAACGTGGGAAAATTTTCAAGACTGCAACATACCTTATATGTGATCAAACCAGAGAATATGGTCTCAAATTTGAGTGGCGCAGAAGGGAAAGTGTTTTTGTTTGAGAGACGGAGAAGTTGAAAATGGAGAAAGACAGCGGTGTGTCCCAGTTCGTGCAGCAAGTCTTGTCTCTCTTGCTGTGCTTTTCAGTGGGCTGGATGTATGTTGACAGACACTTCCAGACAAAAGAACTGGAGTAAGAACGGAGTAAAATTGTATGTCATAAGTGCATGACAAACTCGCCTGGACTTAGCTTAGGCTAGTTTTTTTGCCTGGAGTGCTGTCTAACTTGCCAAGCAAACAAATCATGGCAATGTCACATTTTGATTTTTCTCTAATCTTCTTCTGTAAACTTGCTGTGTCTAAGGCCTTGTTGTTGCAGGCTTCCTCCTAGCTGCCTAGAACTGATTTTGAAAACAGTGTTTAACAAATTGCACATATCTGCACGTTGACCATCTTGCCTGGGTTTGTGTTGGTTGTGGAACATCCACAGAGTCCCGTACTGCTTCAGCTGAATCCATTAAAAATTAATTTTAAAATTTGCAAGTCCTGAATACCAAATGGAAATGTAAGACTGGAGAGTTGATGCAAAGCATTCTGGAGGGAGGAGCGATAGCTGAAGATTTGTTAATAATGCAGTATTTATGGAGCTCTAACTTTGGAGCTCAAATGCTTGAATTTGTACAGTTCAGCACATCCCTGCCAGTGATTTGTGAACAGATAGAGGAACTGTACTAAGTTACCCAAAGCCCTTGCTATCTCTGATTCTGTTTAGAGTGAGATTAACTGTATATAAATCACTCCCACTGTTGTGTAGTACTTGGGTTTCTCATTGCACTTTTCAGCATGTTTTCATTAATAAGTAATAGTAGATCAACCAAGCCAACAATTATTTGTCTTTATAGGTGACATTAAGTTTAAAAAAAATCTGTTCCATTTCAGTTTTTCTGTGATTAGAGGATGGGCTACTCAAGAAGGAAAAAACTGAGCTGTACTGACAGGATGGGAAACTGTTGCCATTGCTTTTGGTCACATCCTACGTGGTTCTCTGGTTCAGCCTCAGAACTAGAAGAATAAGCTCAACTTGATGGAAGTGAGAAGTTAGTCAGAGATGAAGTGTTGGGTGGATTTTTTTAGGACAGCGTAAGCTTTCTGCATTTATGTACAAACAACGAAAGAGCTTGGGCAATGACTAAGGCCTCTAGCTGTTCCTATGGCTTTGGTAATTCTGAAGAGAAGCTTCATTTTGGGCATGTTCTTGTTACTGGATAGTAGGTCAGGGGAGCTCAGGAATGCGAAGTGTTTGAGCATTTGGGTAGTTAGGGTAGGTAGCAGAAGAGATGCTGGTAGTGTGGGTGACACTGGTTGCCACAAAGGTTTGTGCTTCCTGGAGTAAGAGCAGGGCTTGTGACTGAGCAAGTGATCATCTAGAGAGTAAATGCTGGTGTTGTGCTTTGAGAGAAGATGCTTCTGGGGTCCTTCATTTTCCGCTGTAAGTGAGGGTGTATTCATACAAAGGAGATGTAAGTGTATGGAGTCACAGAATCACAGAATCACCAGGTTGGAAGAGACCCACCGGATCATCGAGTCCAACCGTTCCCATCAAACACTAAACCATATCCCTCAGCACCTCATCCACCCGTCCCTTAAACACCTCCAGGGAAGGTGAATCAACCACCTCCCTGGGCAGCCTGTTCCAGTGCCCAATGGCCCTTTCTGTAAAGAATTTTTTCCTAACGTCTAGCCTAAACCTCCCCTGGCGGAGCTTGAGGCCATTCCCTCTTGTCCTGTCCCCTGTCACTTGGGAGGAGAGGCCAGCACCCTCCTCTCTACAACCTCCTTTCAGTCAATGGTATTCTTGTAGACCATTCTTTTCATCTGTTTTTTATTGTTTTCCTCTTTATGTGGCCAAACCTTGAATGGGTTCTCAAGTTCTTTTCTGTAACCTTACAAGGTTAAAATGTTTTTTAAGTATTTTTGGGAGGGGAAGGGGAAATAGCTGACAACATGAATCATGCTTTGCTGTAGAAGAGTACTTGCTGAGACGGATGCTTCTCAGGATGTTCTGAAAGAGGTGTAAGATTTTCGACACCTAAATTAATTGAATTTGGCACTCATTGGTTAAGGGTAGCTCATTAACTGGCATAATCATTGTGCGTTGTGTACAGTTTTACTGCAGTCTTGTAGTTTTACTTAGTGAAAATAAGGTGGTTTTACTGTAGCATCACTGGATCTTTAGCCATTCAAAAGTTGTCACGTTGTTTGAAAGGCCTTGTTCTGATTTTAATGCAATTTAATGAAAGGGGAAAAAAATATGCCAGTGTTGTATACTGTGGCTTGCATGAATCTCCCTGTAAATCAGTGGGGAAGATTAAACGTAGGAAATGGATTAGGATAAACCCAAAGATTGTATTGTGTGTTAAAACAGTTTTAATGGAATTGTTGAGGCCAAAGATTACCACAACTTCAGTGTCTTTTGTTTTAACTAGATAGGTTTACCACCAGCCTGAGGATTTTTTTTGTGGCTTTTATTCCTGAAACCTATTTCTTAATGTTAAGCTGGAGGAAGATGAGATGAAGGACTAGTTATTTAATTTTGGAGCTAACAGTTAAAAGAATGTGATCAGCATTAGCTGTTAGAGAATCCCTGGAGTTAAACACTTCTCTACTGCTAACTTTCTGCAGCTACAAAATGACAGCACTCAGTATTTATTATCACATTTGTTCTAAAAGTGGAGAAATACCACTATTACTAGAGATTGCTTCTTGTTAATACCTGTGATTCATTGCAGAAGTACTGCTTTGAAGTGTCTTGATGCTCCCCAGTGATTTTCTAGTAGTCATTTCCTATCTTGTAAAGCAGGAGTGTATTAATGTCGCTTCCTTTATCCCCCCTCTGGCAAATGAACAGTTGTCATAAACCTCTGCTGAATCAGGATGCTGACCTCCTTTTGCATCAGTTCCAATAATTACGCCCTTTGAGAGGTGACTTCCTCCTCTAAACAGTGCCAAGAAAAGGCAGCCCACACCGTTTCATGGGTTTTTATCTCCACAGCTGAAGGATTATGGGCATTATGATGCACAAGCGGTAATCTTAGTGTTTGTGTTTAACAGTCTCTTTTTGAAAAAATACAATGTGATACACACTAAATTTTCAAATGCTGTTTTTGTGTGCTTGTGCATGCTTTTTTAACCATGCTGAGGGCCTGAGTTTCATGTGCAGTGTATAAAACACACTTGCACAAGAGGTGAAGTGTCCTGTGAGAAGAATGAGTTGGCTTCTAACAGAAACACACCTCACCTCCCATCTTCCTTCCTCAAAAGGGGGAAGAGTAGCACGATAGGAGCGCTTGCTGAACTTCTTAATTAGACTGTTAGAGGTTCCTCATAGAGAGTGTCTAGCTTTGCAGCTGTTCAGTGCCTATACCTGCAAGAAGTTGTCATCTCCCCCTAACCCCGTGGTTGAGTACTTGGTCTTCCATGGACGCTATAACAAACCAGTCATACATGGGAGCCAAAAAAGCTGTGTAAGTGGGAAGGGGAGAGACAGCCTGTAGCAGACAATTCTTTGGTGATATGTATGTGAGGAAAGACTTTTTACATTTTATTAACTGGTCTAGTTAAACTGTTTACCCTTTTTTTAGTCAAAGATGTTTAAGTTTTAAAATAAAAAGTCCAGTTAAGTTTTGGGTTTTGTGGAATGTTGTATGATTTTTCTCAGCTTTTAAAGTTCCTTTCAATTGTGGTTTGGTTTGGTTTTTCTGAAAACTTTTAAAATCAGCTTGAGGTTTTGTCCTCCATTTTCTTTCCTTCCTTTTTCCTTTCTTTCTTTCTTTCTTTCTTTTTTTTTCTTCTTTTGTTGGCATGGGATATAAAGAAGGCCAGATCAGTGTAATGGTGTTTGTCATGTCTATAGCCTGGCATTTCTGGTCTTTGCAATGCTCATCATCCTTGATGTTGCTAGAGAATGATTTAGGAGATTATTGGGCTCTTGCTGAGGTTTGTGCTCCTTTCCAGTGCAGGTTATGACAGCTGTTGTGCAATTTAAATGCTTTCTTCAAAGTTTGAGTAAGTGTAGCAGAAATAAAGGGGTTTGCTTCTCTCAGAGCAACCTGAAATAATTCCTCCTTTTTAATTCTTCTAAAGCTAAGAAGTTATCACTTAACCCGGGGAGTGTAAAGCTTCTGCAAATTTTGTTTTTGCATGCTAAAGAATTAAACAAAATGCCACAAGCCTGCTCTTCTTGAGGTGAAAAGCAGGAACTTTGAATCAAACCTCTTGTTCACATGCCTGAAAGCAGTCAGTAATCAGGTGTGACTTCAAAAAGACTGTTTTATTAGACTTAGAGTCATTTAATTAGCTTTAATGATATTTTAACACCCCACAGAGTTACCCCATCCAGATTACCTACTGGAGATGTGTGTTCAGTGGGAAACTATTTGTGTGTTATGTAGTGGATAGGATTTTCTGTTTGTTTGGGGTTTTTTTTTGTAGGAAACGTACTTATGTTTTTCTTAGGTGGCTGTCTGATAAATAAGGGGTTGAATGAAGTGAGATGTTTACTTAGCACTAATTGCTATTCCTGAATGGTACTTAGTGTTGTATTTTTGTGGAAGCATTCATATATATATATTCTACCAAAGGTTTACTGTAGCTGCATTTTAAAACTTGTAATAGAGTGATCATAAAGCACAGTATCAACTTGCTGCATTATAAAGAAACTTTCTTTTATGAAACAATTGAATCCCCCTTTGCTAATTAAACCATAATGTAGTATTTTTGAAGAGTGATGGGAAACATTACTGACCCTGCATGACTCATTTGAATTTATACTCCAGTCCTCATTTCAGTTATTTATTTATCTGGCTAGACTTGCAATATTTTTTCTCCTTTTTTCTGGGGTGGAGGGAGGAAGTTTAGACAGCTGAACATCCTTTAATTTAAGCTGTTCCTTCAGAAGGAATTTGTATAGCAGCTAAAACTTGGTAGATGAGAGTAGCTGACTATTCCAGTGAGCATACTGTAAAGCTATAAATTTTGAACATTTTTGCATGGATGATTTTGCACAATTCAGTCGTATGTTGGTCTTTCATTAAGTTTTTCTGCTATTCTCTATGATAAAGCACATTGCCGTGCTTCTTTAACATGCTGTTCACCATGACGTTTGTCTTGGATTGGTGATGTGTGTTATGTTGAAGGTTTCCTTAGGAAACCTTGCTCTGTGCACTGGCTTCCTGTTCCCCTGCGAGAGCTTTCAGCTTGTCTGTAGTGTTAGCTATATATATTTGTGCAACTGCTTCTTTTCTTCACTTGAAAGGGAGAAAGGGGTAACATGGCTGTGACAGTACAATAGCAAATTAAAAGCAACAGTGACTCCATGAACACATGCAAAATTTCTTCTGAGGAAGAGTATAAAACAATTCTTCCAGTGATGACCTCTGTTCTTGCTCAGATGGTTTTATCTGCTGTGTTATGTTTACCTGCCCTAGTATGTGTCATGCATGGTTTAAGTATAATTTTGAATTTGGGTAGTGGTTAGGCATGCACATACAATAGAGGTGGTATTTCTGCTACCTGGTGCAGAACCATGGTTGTAGTAGAGTGAAGTTTTAATGAATATTTTTCCATACTTACTTATTTCTGCTTTTCCCACTTCACAAATGGCTGCAGTGATGATAATGTTAAAATAGGCAGTGGGCAGAGAGAGCTGCTACATGCATGAACGTGTTTGTGATCTCATTATTTTGAGAGGGTAGCTAGTATAACGTGATACACACTTGAGTTTTTGGTAAATATTTGCTCTGTTTTTCTGTGGTCAGACTTAGGCTTGCTTTTAAATTTGGACAAACGTGAAGTTTCCCTTAGCTGGCTGTTAATCTTTTTTAGAGCTTGAGGGCTAAATCCTCAATGGGTGACACAGGTATGCAAATTCAGTTCGGACTTGACTGCCAGTGAAAAGTATTATTTTTCTTTCTTTCCTTTTTTTTTTTAGATATTAAAGAAGAATAAAAAGCTCCTTGAAGTTGTGGAAGGTTGAATGTGATCAGCATGAAGAGTTTAAAAGCAAAGTTCAGGAAGAGTGATGTAAGTATTTCTGCTCTGTTTGACTGCTGGTTTCCATGCTGAAAACAAGTTCTTCACTCCCACCTTGATAAGGTTGTGAGTTAATCAATTACAGAGAAGAAAACCTTTTTCCAAACATAGAGGCAGCAGCTGAGCTACAGTATGGAGTAGGCTGTTTCTGTTTGGAGTGCAGTTCTCTGTTATGCAAACAAATAGTATTTCACTACCTGGCTCCCCATAACCGAACCATGCACATGTGCGGGGTCTGCAGAACTTCTGTTAGGTTGTGCTGGTGCCTAAACTGAAACTTTGTTCCAGGTGTAGCATTAAGCTTAGTAAGGACTTTACTACCCAATCATATTTCTGTCTAAGCATAATAGCATTCTTATCGGTGTGGTGTTTGAACACCCAATGAAATGTCTTCTCAGGCTGTGCAAGGTTTCTTTGTCAGCAGGAATACAGGAACCAGCTGTGCAATTAGGGCAGCTGTGGCTTATCACTCCTAGTGCAACAGGAGAGGTGGGTATGGGGCTTGAACAGTGAGGATGACAGATGTAAGTACAGAGGTCCTGCAGGAGGCTGTTCAGGACTGCATCTGGAGAGCCATTAGCCAGCATATCATCTATTGCCTCTTGCTAGTGGTAGTAGTATTGCTGGAGACCCAAGTTTCAACTTGTGTAGTAACCATACTTCCCTTGGAGCAGCAGAACTGTTGTCCAGTCCTGTTGTCTTTCTTTTCCTATTGCTACTCATTTCAGCTTTTTTGTAATGCACTAATATTAATGCTTATTTGGTAGTGCAGTGAGCAGTCAGTGAAATAGGTGACTTAGTGTTTAATTGCCGTTCCAGATTTTGTGTGGAATTTGTAACCAATCTCCATGATCTATTAAGAATGTAATATTCCATCCTTACCCTAAATTTGTCTGCTGCTTTGAAAGAAGTGTGGTGATGTTTGTCATGGCCAGGTTCACACAGGATCCTTAGGGCAGCTGTGTCTGGTGAAGATATTTTAAGTTTGAAAATGGGGTTTCTTCAGGAGTTTTGATGTTCAGGAAGAAAATTACCGCTGCTTTTAGGTGTGGTACAGGCTGTAGTTCAATGTAAATATAGTCTCATGGCATACCATTAGAGGGGTGTCTTTAACCAGCTAGTAATGCACTTCAGAAGCTGTGAAGAAGGTAGAGGTGCTGCTGTGGTGTAATCTGCAAATGTACTGGTTACTGCTTAGAAAGTCTTTTGAGCTATAGATCAGCATTTGGTGCTGCTGCTGTATTGGCTTCTTAGCAGCAGCACTGGTGGATGCTCTACTCCTTCAGTTTAGTAAGGGCTCTTTCTGAAAACACTGCCTCTATAAATGAGCTAAATATGTCAACCAACCTTCGGAAGCAGAGGGAAACATTTATAACTACTTAAGTGCTGTTTGGCTTTTGCTAGTCACCAGACTGAATCAGCCAGTGGCATGGTGTCTTCTGCCACTTCACAACAAATAGGAATAATGTCACAAGTCTCTGGTGTCTCATCTGACTGAATATGCCATTTGGTTTAGAATTTTGTGGTCAGACATTGTTGCTTCTGTTGCAACAAAGAGCAGCAACTGCTGGGTTTAGTTCACCTACACCGGTAAAACTTTTTAGGCATCTGCTTGAGTTATGAGAACAGTCCTTTGGGTAATATACAAGCACATTTGGTATAATGGAAGTTAGGTGTGCCTGTGTGTGAGAATGACTTCATTCACACCTTTATGAGAGTTGGCTGGGCTGCTGCTGCTCTGGGGCAAAGGCTAAGTGACATCTGTGATGCAACTATATCTTGCTAGTCCACCCACTGTTATGAATTGCGCTGGTTTGCTTATTCCTTACTTATCTATCCTTGATAACTTGTTCATACCTCTCACCAAAACCAAGTGGAGTCTGAAAGTAATTGCTGTTTTGATACTACTGCTGTCTGCTGGCTGGAGACAAAATTGACCACAAAGGATTTTTCAGATACCTAAAGTTTAGAACTGCATATCTAAGAGAACAGCAGTTTAAATCCATGACAGTCTGGTTTCCTCTGTTTTGAAGCCAAACCTTAAGGGCATAATTCAAAACAGCCAACAGGAGCTGTTCTGTATTTTGTGCAAGATAAGCAAGGAAAATTATCCTTCTCTTTAGTTCCCAGAAGCTGCCCTTAGCTATAATTTGTGAGGAGGAGGGAGAGGAGGTGGTTTTAATTGGAATTAGTCTTATTTGTGTTTCAATTTATAAGCTGTGGTAACTGCTTTAGGACTGGGAATAAGGGTAAAGTCAGCAGGGATGGAGGGACTCTTTCTCATACCATCTCCTCTGTGTTCCTTTCTGGGGGAAATCATTAATGTCTTATTTTGTAGAATTTAAGGTGTCTTGGAGGAAGGAACAGAGTCCTTCTCTTCAGCCTTACTGTTACCATAAAAAAGTAGGAAGAGAGGAGGAGTAGGAAGGAATAAGTCTTCAAGGTGTGTATAAGAAATAGGAATCACACAAACACTTCTCCAGCAGTAAGGCTGATAACGTAAAACTGTTTACTTGAATGAAGACTACATAGAAAACTTCACTGACATATTAAAGCTCTCTAGCTTATTACAGAGTAGGTGAATTGCAGGTGAGTACAACTGCTGATTTTTCATTCATGTATTGATGTCCCTGCTACAGAGATTTGCTTTGGTGTTGTAGCTACACCAGTCTTGCAGCTTGTAGAAGAGAGGTCCCTGCTCCACCTTCTTTCATCTCTGCCTTTCTGGTTTTGAGGGTACCTGACCTTTCAGTGAGCCAGTTCAGGGACATAAAGTGGTAGAAAATTTTATGGGGTGTTAGCTGGCTAACTTCTTACTCTGTCTCACTGCAGGGTCAGCCCTGAGAAGAATGGGTAAAGTAGGAGGAGCAGCAAGACATCCGTTTCTGCAGCTGTTGCTTGGCATAGCTGTGTTGTCAAATCACACGCTGGGAATATTGGCCTAAAAAGCACAGGGGTGGGCATGACAGCAAAGGAGTTGCAGGAACACACAAGTAAATAAGGCTGTTAATTCTGCTATTTAGCAGAATTAATGTAGTCCACAGCTGAGGGATGGGAACATGACTTCATAGAAGGGAGAGTGATTCCTCACTTCATGCTTTTGCTGCTCAGCTCCCCTGTACCTTGCCTGATTTGCTTTCTGTGTGTGCAGGCAGCTGAATTAACTAAAGAATCTTTTTTCCTTGACACACTTAATCACTGTGAAATCCTTCCTGGGGGTGACTGTTGCCAAGTGAACATGCGTATTTGGAGTGAAGGAATGAGATTTATTGCTCTGTCACAAATGAGTGTTGTCAGTGTGATGTATAGTTACAGGAGGATGCTTGTAGACTAGAAGTCTGTATACCGAAAAACCACCCAAAAGCTGCCAACCTAGAAGGATGACCATTTTAATTGTTGCCAGAGACTACCTAACACTAGAAAAGGTTGGTCTGATAGTATTGTGAGCTATCACTTCAGAGCCTGAATTTGTTCATAGAATCCCTGTAGTTTATTCACACAATAGGGAATTAATGTGTCTGCTGAGTAAGACAGTAATTCTTCACTGTTTCAGCTTGGAGAAGCAGAGTTTGAAATAATCCAATTTAAACAAAAACAGTGCAACTGATGTCTTGTTAAGGCCTCTTAATATTTGAAGTTAGAGTGTTTTCTGTAGTAACTAGTTGGTTTATGGCCTGACTTCAAAAGCATCTAGAATCTTAGACAGGCAGGTGAGGGCTGAGTGCATTTTCATATGTGCAAAGATATTAAGCCTGTCTAAACTTGTTTTGTCTGCTTCTTAAACATAACAAGATCGTAGAATCATAGAATAACCAGGTTGGAAGAGACCCGCTGTATCATCAAGTCCAACCATTCCTATCAAACACTAAACCATGCCCCCTAGCACCTCGTCCACCCGTGATCATGAACTATTCCAGGCACCTACACACACTTAAATATCTAGCTCTTTGATAACGAGGATGTAGAACCTAGGTGATCTGTTTAGGTATATTTGGTTTTAACTGTGTTCTTGGCTAGTCTAGAAAATGCATATTGTGTGAAGGATGTGATGAGTTGGATTGTTTTCACTCTCTGACTTTGTAGGCGAAACCTGGAAAGTTTTAGGACCGTTGCCTGTAAGTATTGAAGATCAGCTGGAAAATGCATCTTGTAATTTGACAACAGACCAATTTTCTTTTAATTGTTAGTTTGTTGACTGGACAAGATGAAGATTAGAATTTGGATTTGTTTCCAAATATCTTCAATACTGGATAATTAAAATAATAGAGTCTCTTTTAAAATGACTGTGCAGTTCAGCAGAAGTGGCAGCTATTGTCAGAAGTAAAGCCAAGACAGGCTGGGATTTCCCAATGCTAATTGCCAGCTCTAACTTCTGGTATTTCTGGAAATGCCTATTCATTGTACTGTCATATGGGAATTGGAAAGTTTGCAGTTCTTACGAAAATGTCTACTTTTTGGCAGTGTTGTAGTCATTCCATAAATCTTAAAATGCTGAGGTGCAGTTAGGTATGTTGTAGTATAAAATCTTAGTCTTTATCCAGATACTATGCTAATTGAGGCTTGGCATTTCTTTTGCATACCTAATGTTCTAAGTAGTCGGCTCCTATTCAACAGTTTTTAAAGAGTTACGTGGGGGGACTGGAACAGAAAGATTGCTGGGATGTGTTCCATTTAAATCACTGTTCCCATGTGCTCTAGACTTGTATGTGTGGGAGAACAAAACTTGGGTGGGGCAACTTTAAAAATAATAAAGCAGCATCTCCTTTAAACACCCTTTAAATTCTTTTATCCACTGAAAGCTCCAATTAACCTTAAAAGGAACATGGCATTGTTGAAAACTGCACTGTGCACATATGTGAATATCTTTAAGGGTAATGGCGACAAAAACCCCTGCAGAGTTCATTCTGGCTAAAAAGTAGAGTAACGATGTTGTCTGAGCACTTTACCTAATTATTGAGAAAATGAACTGCTGAAACTTTTTTACTTTAAATTTATTTTTACCTAAAATTACTTAGGTGTAATTTTATTTGGTGTTGAACTCAATCAGCCTGAAACACATCTTCATGATTATACCTTTCCTTCGATTTTCCCTCTGTGTTCTTCAGTAATGATTTTTGATTCCACTATACAGTGTGTAGGAGAAGACATAATCTATGGTATGCATGGGTTGTTTTCACCCACCTCTTCTTGAGAAAGGAAGATTAAGCCTTTTTCCTCTCTTGAAACAAATACTTCTGCTTATCCCTCCCTTTGCCAGGAGTCAACGATTCTACATTCTAGTCCATTTCCTACTGTGGAGATATTTGTCTTCGTGCCCCTGGTTCTGGATACTGTGAGGGTCTAGTCTAATTAGTTTGCTCTCCCAGACGAAGCTTAAGTGCTTTGTGCAGGAAACATGTTGTTCTGAGTCCTACAGCATATACAGTAAGATCTCCTGTGTGTTGCAGTTGATTCATCGTGAACCTCTTGCCATCAAGTAGGGCCTTTTCTTCATTATTGACAATAGGAACGTGCTCAGGGTACTTGCAAAATGACCTTTCTCAGGTGAACTGTAATTCTGGTGCACTGGAGTCCTCAGAGAGGGGCCCAGTATCAGCCAGTAAGTTGTGTGGCATGTCTTTGAACAGTGGAAGAAAAACGTAATGGAGAAGGCGAATAAGACTGATAGATAAGGATAGGGGGAAAGTGAAGGGGGAAAACAAAAAAGCTCTGAAAGGAAAGGGAAAGGAGGGACAGTTGAAGCTGTAGGGTCAGAGTTACTATTTTGGTAACTGTTCTGTGAGAAGGAATTAACTGGGCTATTGTGGGATGCCTGCTGATCAGCTGTCTCTGGATGGGAAAGTACATAGCTTTGGCAAAGTATTTAAGGATGGATCGTTTGCAGATATTCTAGAAGCAACTGCCACCATCTCCAAATAATTGAGACAGAAAGGGAATTGCTTAAATGAGAACTGTACTGTGGTGTTTGGAATTATTGTAGAGGAACCTGGGTTGGAGTTGGCTTGCTTCGAATAAACACATAGTTATTTTCTAAAGCAGGATTATAGTCTGAAGTGTAGCAGAGAACATGCTGGTTGGATTCCCAGCCAGTCTTTATCAGTCTGTAATAAAATGTCATTGTCAGTTATAGATTCCCGATTCTTTTATCTGGTCTGTTGTCAGTCACACGTCTGTACATCCACAGATCTGATGGATCATGAACAGTTGCAGTCCTAATTAGCCAGTCTTATAGAGTAGTTGCATAGCAAGTGCAATGCTATTAAAGCCTGTGTTTGAGGTCAGAAGAAGCTTTGAGGCTGAATGGGTATCAGGTCAAATAAGCACACCTGACTTCATCCACCAACTTGCAGTTTCTCTGTCCTGTTGGTAGCACATTGCACTCATCTGGGCTGTGCTTTCCACACCTCTGTGTCCCAGCACAACTGTCCTAAGGAAATGACATGCAGCTCCTTCACTGTTTTCCTTTTGACTTCCACCTCTACCCATGCTTGTGTCCCAAATTAGGTGAGGAATATCTCCTATTATTATTGGCCCTAGAGTCATATTCTTACCAACACAGAATAATGTGGGGCTAATGATTCTTCTGTCAATATAGGTTGGGGAAAGGTGTCTCCTTTTCCCAGGTGTTGCCTGCCCAAGCCTGATAGCTTTGTTATCCCAGACGTCTTGCTTGCTCACTCATCTAGAGCAGGAGGAAGGGTTGTGTTGGAGGCTGCATGAAGGGGAACATTGATTAGTCACTGGTTGGCCACAAACACTAGTCTACCCTGCCAGCCTAAGTAGTGCCTGGCAAGCTGAACAGCTTACATCTGTGTTCTGATCATGCCAGGATTGCTGCTTTGGCCATCCTCATGTGATCCCTCATTAAAAGGAATGTATGTAAAACATTTGCAAAGATTAAGGGGAACTCTCCCATCACAAAATTGTTTTAAAAGGAGTTAGACCCTGTGGTGTTACAGGAAGCAATACACAAAATTGTAGTAGATAAGTGAATAACAATCACAATATGAAGCTAGCCAGTTTGTTGAGAGTTCATTACTAAAAATATCAAAATTAAGCAGCATGAAGTGGGGGTGAGTAAGAAGAAAGGCAAATTGGCATATACAAACTGGAAAAAGTCAGTATTTTTAAATATATTGGCAACAAGAATGGAATTTTTGTTGTGTAGAAATATGTTGTTTGTGTCCCATTAAACAGAGCTCAAAAGTTCAAATGCCTGAGTTTGGAAGACTTGGAAAAAAGCAATTGTAATTTTTTCATTTATTTATTTATCTTCAGTGAGATTTAAATGTGAAGTAAAATAAATTAAAAATATAATAAATGAGCAGCCTGTGTGTTCTTAGTGTGGTACACTATATCCTCTCTCTTCCTTTTTGGCGCTACTCATCCCTAATCTGATTGTAAAAAAAAAAAAAAAAAAATAATCTGTCCAGTTATCAAAGTGGTCAGTTAAATTTTATGTAACAGAGAAAACTCAATGGCCTAGGCTTTGTTGGAATAGTGTTATCTTGTCTTTACTAAGAACAAAAAACAATTTGCTTTGAATAGGTGCTCTAGTGTTACCTAAAGAGTAAAACAACCGTACATTTTATTTTATTGGGCATTTGAGCCTTTTCATCCTATGCTTATATTTTGGGAAGCTTTGACTGATATGAGCAGGCAGCAAATGGAGTTAATCAAGCTGAAACAGATGCATTATTTGCTTTATTCCAGCAGTATTTTCTAGTTGTATTCTTCAAGAAGCTGTTCCGATTGTATATAGTCCAGGCAAATCCCCAGCATTAGGGACATGTCAAGTCCTTTTCTGTTTCCTCGTTTGTTATGCTTATCTCCTTGAAATTCATGCCGTGCTTGTTCTGAAGATCCATGAAGCTTAAATATAGAGGAGAATGAGGGTGTCGGTGGCTATTCTTCCCAGGAACTACCACATGGTGTTTAGGGAGACAATGAATTTTCAGTACTTGGTTGAAGGTACCTTTTTTTATTCAGAGGTCTAGTTACTGCAGCACTGCATGGGGCACTGCAAGTAGAAGGAAAGAGGATGAAAAGACCTTCCTGTATTGTCATTATATAAGACAGTTGCTTTGGCTTTTTGCATACACCCGTGAGGAGGTGAAGACAGGTTTGTTGGGTAGGATGGCATTAATGGGTGATGTTTGTGCTTGACCACTTTGTTAGCTACAATGATTAAGGGAGCATTTCAAAACTATGTAGAGAAAAACATAGTGCTGGGATGAGTAGGAGGCTGAAAGCTAACGAAGGTTTTTTCTAGTGAGAAAAAGCTATGTAATACTACAGTGTCTGTTTCACTGTTAAGACAGTCTTGTTTGTATGCTGTAGCTCAATGGTACAAGAGTTTTTACAAACAGCTGCTCAAATTTTGTTAACAGATGATCCTACACTAATCAAATTGCAGGCTTTTAAATGTATTGCATTATTGTGAACTGATGCAAGGCTCATAATTTGTAGTCATTCATATTTGACTGTAATTAGGTTGTATAAATAGTCAAAACTGGACTTGGCAAGGCTCAGAGCAACCTGCTGTAGTTGACCCCTCCTTTGAACAGGGGAGGTGGACTAGACAATCTTCCAAACTTGACCATTCTGTGAGGCTATATAAGGATTAATATCTTGAAAGACATAATGCAGGAAGATGAGAAAGGAGCGTGTGAAAATTAAAGGTGTATTGTTCAAGGCTGTGAGTCCTAGAGACCTAAGGACTAGACCTGCTGCTGTAGTTAAGAGATAGCATTCACAGCCTGACAATGTGTAGCTTTCTCTGCACATAGTGCAAAAGCTATTTTATGAAGTCTTAAGGCTGCAGCTACTTCTAGATAGTCTAGATCTAGAAGTAGAAAACTATCTAGAAGTAGCTGCAGCCTTAGACTTTTAAAAATGCTGTTGACTTTGTGCCAGTGAAAGCCATTGTGGTTGAATGTATTTTAACTACAGCTGCAGGTTGTCTTCGTCTCTTAGACTCACAGCTTGAATTCACATGTATTTTCACCACGTACTTTTCTCTTCCTGTATTTTGCTTATTATGTTGACTTCATACTTTTACCTACATACTTTACACTTCAAGTGCTATTCTGGTGTAATGCCTGTAACAGTAGTGCTACTTAATACTACTTGGATTTTGAAAGGTGACTTAATACCATTAGCAAAACATAATCTGAAACTCAAGCTAAATTTACTGTTCTTCATCTGTCCAAGAAATCTCATTCCCCAGAAATGCTGCATGTGATATCTCCTATTAAATATACAGTTAACTGTCTGGAACACTTGCACTGACCTGATGGTGACAGAAGCAAAGATGTTTTAATAACTTTGCAGATTATGTGGTTACCAATGTGTATGTATGTATCTGACATAACTATTCTTCTCTGTTCACAGGTGCATTACCTCTTTTCTTTCATCTTTGTTGCGTGCGGTGGGAACCTCTTGAGAGTCTTGTAAACTTGGGTAACCTGTCTGCTTACCCAGAGACAGAAACAGTGCCCTTTGATGTCAGAAGAAAGACTTCAGTCTGTTTGATTTTCCTTTGAATCAAGAACCAAAATCAAAATGCTGGAAGCATATGGTGGGCCTTCAGTGAGGCATGGATTTTTGTCTGAATCTGGCATAGAAATACATGTGGCTATTGAACATACTTAGATTGGCAGGTTCTGTAACAGTGGCTTCTTTCTACAGTCTAGAGTGTGTTGGGTTTTGGTTGTACATTTTTACCCTGTTTTTGCTTTAGAGGGTGGTTGCTTATGATATGACATGATTCAGTTCAGTAGGAACAATTGCAACCCGTCAGTGACCTTGCCCTTTTGATGTGTGTGTCAGATCTATTATTTATAGATATGTATGAGGTCTAAGAGTATGTCGGTGAGCTTGGGGTTCAGTGAGCAACAGTGTGAACTTATGGAAAGTTAGACAATGTGCTGCTTGTGAGCAATTTTATTGCACATCCCAGCTACAGATAGATTGCAGCATTTTGAAAGTAGAGGAAGCTGTATCATGCACAAGCAATTTTTAATCATTAATATAAGCTATGTTGTATGTCAGTGAGGAGAAGCTAGTACACTGTCAGATTTGTGTCTTCAGTTATTTTGCCTTTATTGGTTCTTGTCAACATACATGACATGGGGAAAGACATTGTGTACTAATGCAGTCAGATTTGAAATTATAAATCTGTACACAACTCTTCTAATGGGAGATGAGAGGATTTGGTCAAAGCCAGTGATTTGTGAATGTAGGTATATAAACTATTTAATCTGTAAATACGTACTTGATTTGAAAGTTGGTTCTTGTAATGTTATAGAATTATGGTATGGTTTGGATTAGAAGGGACTCTTAAAGTCCAAGCCCTGTGCAGAAGCAGGGACATTTTCAACTACATCAGGTTGCTCAGAGCCCCATCCAACCTGACCTTGAATGTTTGCTGGGAAACCTATTCCAGTGATTCACCACCCTTAAAAATTTCTACTGTCTAGTCTGAATCTACCCTCCCAGAGTTTAAAACCATTACCCTTTGTCCTGTCACTACAGACCTGGGTAATAAGTCTCTCTCCACTTATCTTTTAAGCCTTCAGTAATCCGACTGAAAGGCCGCAGTTAGATCTTCCTGGACCATTCTCTTCTGCTGGCTGCAAAGCCCATGCTCTCTCAGCGTGTCCTCACAGAGGAGGTGTTCCATCCCTCTGATCATTTTTGTGGCCCTCCTCTGGACCCAATACAATAGATCCTTGCCTTTCATGTGCTGAAGAGTCCAGAACTGAGCACAGTACTCCAGGTGGGGTCTCACCAGAATGGAGAGGAGGGTCAGAATGACTTCCCTCACCCTGCTGGCTGTGCTGCTTTTGATGCAGCCCAGGATACGGTTGACTTCTTGGGCTGCAAGCGCACATTGCTGACTCATGTCCAGCTTTTGATCCACCAGTACCTCCAAGCCTTTCTCCAAAGGGCTGCTCTTTATCCCTTAGTCTCCCAGACTGTATTGATACTGGGGTGCAGGACCTTGCGCTGGGCCTTGTTGAACTTCATGAGGTTCACATGATCTCACTTCTTGAGTTTAACCAGGTCCTTCTGGATGGCATCCCATCCCTCAGCCATGTCAACCACACCACTCAGCCTGGTGTCATCTGCAAGCTTGCAGAGTGTGTGTCTGATCCCACTGTCTGTCATTGATGAAAATATCAAACAGAACTGTGACCATCCAGCAAGTTCTTCATCCATCAAATACTCCACCCATCAAATCCATAACTCTCCAATTTAGAGAGAAGGATGTTGTGGAGTTCTGTTTTGACTGTGTTATTTCTATGTGTTTACCCGGGGAGGAAGCTGAACACTACAATAATTCTGGTTGTGGCTAAGGGAACTCAAACAATGTATTGTGAGCTTATGCCTTATGTAGTTGCTCAAGAAGGACTGCAAGTTCCAGTTATCTTGGAGTGTGTTTTAATAACAGCGTTTACTGGCGTAGTGTACTTAAAGGGTTGGATTTAGTGTATTTTTTTTGCCCATCTCACTTCTCTTGGTATAAACAAACTGTTGCTCTCTGCTTTCTCTGGATTTGTCTCCAGTTTTTTTCTTGTTCTGGGTTAAAACAAGCAGAGGGTGCACATCCTTGCAGTAATGTTGGAATAGATATTATTCAGGGCTATGTGTGTGTGAAGTGCTGTTTGGCAAGAAGCTGCCCTGAGCTTGGTTTTGGGCACCAGTTTTTTTCATGGTAGTGAATACCACTTCTTAATGCATACGTTGTTTGCTTGTAAACTTGAAGTTGCTCAGGGTGTTTTGGTTTTGTTATTCTTAATGTAGGTTCCTTGTTTGCAAGCCTTGTTTGCAAGCCAGGTCTCGCATCGGCTGGATTGCAGTGCTAGTTATTTAGCATGTTGTGCTCTCAGGAGGAGAGTTGTGTTACCTATGTGTTTGTGAGGACCATAAGCTCAGATTATTGTCACAGCAAAAAATTCTTGAAGATTTCCTGTTGGGGTGCACTTCATCTATCTCCATTTACTCAGAAGATGGTAAGATGCGTGAGGTCAGATGGAGGCTGGATTTTTTTAATGTTTGTGAGTAACATTGCTTTCCTGTAAGGATCATTTGAGGTAGAAAGTCATTTATATGTTGCTTGCTAAATTGTGATAAGCAAATGGGACATGGCAAACATGAGCAATGTATGGGGAAGTTGGCTAAAGTTAAGTCTGGGTGATTGTCAGTTACTGTTACATTGCCTAGGACTCTGTATGGTATGTTTTTTTATCTTTTTTAAATGTGGATGCTTGCTCAATCATCACATGCTAGGTGGTAAGTACCAAACATTCTTTTTTTTTTTTTTTAGTGTAGTCTGGCTGGGGGAAAAGGAGACTATTCTGTGGCTATAGAAGCTTGTTTCAAGGTGCTTCTCATTCATTATCTCATTGCATGCTTTTGGGCAAATAAACAGCTATGGCTGCTGTTTCAGACTGTACAATAAGCTGTCTGCTTTGTCTAGCTGTGCAGTGTTGTTGAAGGGAAGGCACCAGGTCCAATCTTAGGTTTTTCTGATACGAAATGGAAAGACATTAGGCAAGTGTTCTTCCAGGACCAGGAAGGCGGGTTTAGTAAGTTAACATGTAGCTGAAATGTACTAGGCATTTTTTAGTGTTTTTCTTTTGGTAGCATAAGAATGTAATTGTTCTGCTATGGTATGTTTTTCCTAGTCCCTGCATGGGAGTTTCTGTGCCTGGAATTTAGAGTTATAATATGATTTTTTTTTTTAATGCTGTGTCCTGATACTTTTAGATTAAGGTCAAGACACTGTAGAATTTGTTCTTGAAGTGCCAGCTTGCGTGTTTCCTCCAGCGGTGGCTTGGGTTGGGTCTGTCTATAAGCTAACAGAAAAAAGTCTGCTAACTAGATGATAAATAAATAGTACTTAATGACAGATTTCTTCCTGCCCTTCTGCGATAGCAATTCATGTACTCATTAACCTCTCCCATCTCCTGGGTTGCTCTTATAGGTTTGATGACTGTCTTGAAGGCAGCATTTTCATTTTCTAAGATTTATGTTTCTATTTTTAACACTTAATTGTTTTTTTGTTTTCTCATTGGTCTGTGAATTACCTATGTAGTCCTTAGTAGCTTCAGTTTTATGAAAGCAGAATTTTTTTCTGCCTTCTTTACATACAGCAAACACAATAATGAGATAACATTCTTTGACGTAAGAAAAACAAATTAAACGTTTTTAAGTAGCTTGTACATGTACTGAAGGTGGCTGTAAACGACCTTAGTACAGTCTTATTTAGAGGGATGGGAACGGACACTGTAAATCTCGCCGTTGGAATTCATGTAAGCTCCTAGTTGAACAGCGTGAGAACTGCCAAGCTAGTGCAGTAAAGGAAGAAAAGAATAGAAGACTGGAAGAAGGGTTCAACCTCTCATTTTTCAATGCAAGTTTCCATAATCTTGTGGAGGGGTTTGTTATTCCACCTTCACTTCTTTAAAATAAGGTGGAGGTGTATGAGAATATTTACATGGGGTAATTGTAATGAATAGGAAAGTAATCCTTCAGTGCTTGAATACTGTGGAAACGTGAGGTATGTGTACATTCTATTGGAGAGACAAGCAGCTTCTACGTTTTACCATGCCCAGCTTAACTTCTTTCTCAGCTGTACGTAACTTGAGAATCCTCAGACTGTTCTGACCTTTATGCCTGTTGTAAACTTCTATGAGTTTCCTCCCATTTAGAATCTGTATGTGATTAGCTGAACTGCTGCTGTTGCATGCTGCTGGAGATCTGACCTTCCTTGCAGGGCACTTCAGTTAGTCCCAGATTGACTTTAGATAGACGGCCCTGATGGCAGTCTTCTTTAATGATCTCCTCTGAAAAGTAGAGGCCTGTGTTCTTGGTGACAAGGATGCTCAGGACCTGGTAGGAACAGATCTTTACTTGCCAATAGTTTAGTTGCTTTCAGTAGGATTACTCCCAATTTTTTTTTTTCAATGCATGATCATAGTCTGACCTAGAACATGCTGCCTCCTCCTCTGCTTTCAGTGTGTGTGGGATTTTGGATGAATTGTCAGTTTTCACACACAGCTGAAATGCATCTTCTTTTCAAGTATGTTTGAGCAATCCATAGTGATTAGGCAAAACAAGTAGGAAAGAATGTGATCTTGCAGTGTGCCATGATTGTAATGACCCCTTCTTTGAAATAAATCAGTTGTTTGTCAGAAGACTCATGTCTGCATAAGCACACAGCATTGCTGCAGACAGGAAGTGCCCTAGTCTTTTGACCTCGTCTCCCAGAGAAAATCAGAGCTCTCATTAAATTTAAAAAAAAAAAAAAGAAGAAACCAGCTCGTCTTAGTGGAATTTGAAGGCAATAATGTATATAACCTCTTCTCTTTTTTTCAGTTTATGAATGTGCAATCTGATATTTAAATTGCTTTTAAAACTTTTTTTGATGCTGCTGAAAAGAGTGAGGTCAGATATATTTTCTTAAGGCCATATTACAGTCCAGAGGGGTGAACAGGAAATGGTTTAAAGGAATGCCAAGAAGCTCCTATTCCCTGACCAATTCCCTTGTCTTCTTTTAACCAGCTTTATTTCACATTGCATACTTCAGCTGCTGTGAGCATTTCTGGATTGAGAATAGGGGAAGGCATCTGTAATGTTCTTAAGTTACATCACCCAAGTTCCTTTGCTGCAATTTAAAGAAGAAAATGGGCTGGATTTTAAATAGAAGTATATACAATCCAGGTGTTGGGGAACTGAGATTTTGCTGTCTGCATCTCTGATCTGTTAGAAATGCAGGGAGTGTCTACCTTATTAACAGCAGAAATAGTCGTAGTTTAACGTGACAAGAATATTCATCACAATTTCCTGTGATTGTCACTGTTCCCGTGAATTCGCAGTACAATCACCATTTATTCATGTTATTACATGAATTCTAGTTTTTCTGTGTTTAGCTAGGATTTTCTTCAGAGCAGCTTTTTTTTCAAGTCTTCTGCTGCAAAAGGAAATTTGAGAGGAAAAAACCCCAAAACCAAACCAAATACCTGACTACCAAATCCATGGTCTTTCAGACTAAAAGAAAGAACTAAAAATGCACAAAAAACCAATCCTGGATTTCTTCAAAGTGTTTTTTTTATGATACCTTCACTGAAATAGTTAAGACTACGATTATATCTCCGTGCTGGTTTTGCTTGTCACCTTGAATATCCAGTTAGGAAACACAAAGAGGACATCTCTTTGTAGAAGAGAAATTGAAAGTAGGTATTCCAAAGAACTGCAGGGGGAATTGCATGCTTTCTGGAGGTGCAGTGACCTGTACACGGCATGATCTTGGACTTCCTGTTATTTGTTGGCGAGTCAAGTCCCTTCCTTTTTGGGGAAGGTTACTACACCAAGTCACCTCTTTCTGAGCCTTTGAACAGATGTAATGAACACTGTCTTAGCACCTGGCTTCTAGTCTAAAAGCTCATGAACCTTTTCATGCCCATGGTGATTGTTACGCCTATGTGGTGATTGTACTTCTTGGCTGGTTAACAACGCAGAGCTTGCAAATAATTCCTGTGTTTGCTAGAGTGCTGCCACACTGAACATGCAAGGCTCAACCAGAAATGTACTAAATTCCTTCACAGAGTGTGTGTGATGTGAATTTTTTAGTCTTGCCTCCTCATGAGTCATTTGAAACACATACACATAAGTTCCAAAACTAACCTACTGCTTATCTTAAAATAGCCTTAAATAGTCACATTAGACATTATCCTGTGCTCTTTCAAACTTGGAAATCAACCCAAGATATCTGAAGTATGACAGAACTACATAAGCTGAGTGGTTGTCACTCAGGAGTTTACACACGTTAGGCTCCTGTCTTACTCAAAAGGCACAGTTGTAACTCCTTCTGTAGCTTTTGAACACAGTGATCTAGCTTTCCAGAGATCAACAGCTTTGCTGACTTGCCTGGCTTAGATCTGTTGTTCTGTTACAACAAGTGTTTATTATATTTGCACAACAGTGATTATTAAAGAGGAGTAGGAACTCTGGTTATGAAATCCAACACCTATAACAATAATTAACACTGGCTGGGTGGGAGGCATGTAATATATTAAGTACCTACAGTTATGATTGAGTACCTGCTACATGACATCAAAACTGTGGTTGTTAAATATTTAACACGCTAGGCACCTAGGCAAAACCATGCAATGGAATTCGAGGGTCTTCTGATGTCTTTCTCACAGTTGTGATTCTAGAGTTAATTGGTTTTCCATCCAGCTAATCCTTATCACAGGTGTGATTTGTTGGAGCTTTGGGTTGTATAGAGAGACTCAAAATTATAAAAATTTTGTTACTGTTACACCTCTCCCTCCCCTTGCATTTCTGTTTGGTTTTCTGTTTCCTCCTGGGCTGCTTTGGTAGGGGAAGACACTAAGAGAGGAAACAGCCCACCATTTTTCTTTATACTTTCTGGCAAAGTGTGCTTGAAACCTTTGCTGTGTTTTGAACACTGCTTGCCTCCTGCAGCAGTGTGGAGGTCCCTTCAGTCTCTCTTTGCGGGAAAGGCTTTGGATTGTCTTTGAGACTGTCTACCACTGCTGAGCCTTGGAGAAAAGTTATTGGTTGGAAGCGAAACAAACAAACAAAAAAAGGCAAAAAACAAAGGAAAAGAAAGTATGTCTATTGACACAGAGACTGTGTTTTATTTGAAATAGAAAAATAGGAGCTTGCACTGACATGAATCATCATCCATGTTCTGTTCCTTGTTTTCTCTTTAGCTGATAGTGGGTGGGGTTCTGCAATATTTCAAGCTAAACTAACTTCAGAAGACACTAACTTCGGGGAGGGTTACCATCAGCCTAGGCCTCCATTGTCCTGCTGCAGCTTTTAGGGTTTTTTTAGCATTCCTTCATGTGGTTTTTTTTGCACTACCCTTGAGGCATTGTGCTTACCAATAGATCTTAGTTGTTTTTGCTGCTATAATGAAATTCATCGTTACTAAGCCATGCCTTCTTCCCTCCTTCCATACCCCTTTGCTGTTCCCTGCAAGCTTATTATGTATCTGTACCCAAGAAAGCTAGGGCTGGCCCAGAATCTTGCTGTGCTCAGTGCTATTATTTTTATTGCCTCTTCTTGCCCTTACAGTTTGAGGGGTTCTCCTCTTTTAAAGTTTCATTCCGAAATGAAAACCACATTTTTCTCTCACAAATACCAAATACAGTTGATCATACCAGAAGAAGATACTGTGCTTGTTTGCAGAGCAGCGGGTAAACATAATTTGTGCTATGCAGACTTGCTGAACATTAATAAATTCCAATCACCCAAGTTGATGAAAGACGCACATTATCTGTTTCTGGCAAGAATTATATTGCATCTAATTAGGCCCAACTTTAGAACATAGTATTTCATGAACGAAGTTAATTACAATGTTCCTAGTCTTTGTTACAAGAAAGCTTAGTGGTGGGGAAAATCAGCAGTTGATGTTAATTTGTACTCTCTTTATGCTTAACTGTCTCCCTATTTTAGTATGTAAGCCTGCCAGACCTTCCATGCACTGCAGTTGCTGGGGAGAACATAATTTCAGCTGAAGAGAATGGTAGGGAGAGAATCTTATTTCCAGTAGTAGAAAGGAGTGTGGTTAACCCTGTAGTGTTCATGCAGTTCTCAGTCTTTGGTGATTCAATAGTATTTTTAAGGGCATTAATGAACTGGATTTTGTTTGCAACATGATCAAGTCCAAAACACATTCCTTTTGAGATCTCCCTTCCTCCTCCAATTTAAACTTCCTGTCCTATTAGGAAGTCTACCCAGTTTATGTTTTAAGAAAATAAAGTGACCATTTTAAGAGACATCATATGAGCATTTTGTAATGTTTCTTGAGACTGGGCACAGTCAGTCTTAGATTTCCTGGTTTTCACAAGGTCCTTTGTGAGCAGCAGAAACAGTGAATCATAGCTTCTCAGTGTGGTGGTTTTGTTTTCCTTCTCATCTAATCACAGTACTTGTGGTTTTTGCACTCTGGCCTTTAGTGTCTGCCCTTTCTCCTCTTTCTCTGACATTTGTGTAGAGGCAATTCTCTCCAATGTCCTCCATCTGCTTGCTGAGCATCAGGTGGTGTCTCCTGGGGTTGTTCCAAGCTGCTGAAGCAAGTAGTGCAGTTAGCTGTTTGGCATTTGACAGATCAAACAAAACAGCTAAGCTCGTGCTGCAGCCTTTGGTGGAAATGCTGTGTTATTCTTGTCGACATAATTGTTGTTTTTTGTGAAGTTGTGTAAGCCTATTTTATCTTGGAGACTGCTTCCTGGTTTTCAGTAGGTGTACTGATATGGAATGATTGCATAAACCTCAGAGGCAGGGAGGAAATGACACAAAATTAAAAGCTATTTCAAAAGAAATAATTCTGGAACAAGAACAGTACCCTCACACCTGAGTTTGCTGTAACTAGCCATTACCAAGGGCTGTAGATTTCTGTGACACTTGGTTGTGAATACTGACAGTGCTGGCAGAAAGCTACCAGGTGGTACCAGTTTTTAAAGCTGACAATTTATATTCAAGAATAAGGATGTGTCTTCTGCCTATGCTGAATAAACCTGTTAGGAGAGGTGATCCCACCCTGTAAAACAGATGGAACTCTGAAAGTAGTGCTGTATAGAACTTGTTTAGTGAAGCTGCCTAACATGACTGTTCTGGAGACTTGTCTTTATTTTGGCAAGCATTTTGCTACACATGCAATTTGAGAAAAACCACGTGTAGATTTTCTGTGGTGCGTTGTGCAATGGCACAGTCCTCTGTGACTGGGACCCTGAAATGTCAGAATGATTTGAGCTCAAATGAAGAATTGTAGTCCTTTAGGTTGGAAAAGACATCTAAGATTAAGTCTAACCACAAACTAACAGTACTAAATTCACCATTAAACCATGTCCTGAAGTGCCACATGGACACATCTTTTTAAATACCTTAAGGGCTGGTCACTCAACCTCTTCCCTGGGCAGCCTATTCCAATGCGTGACAACTCTGTTGGAGAAATTTTTCCTAGTATCCAATCAAAACCTTGACTTGCAAGACTTTAGGCCATTTCCTCTTGTCCTGTGGTTTTGTTACTTGGGAGAAGACATATGCATCTAACTGCACAGTTCAGTTTCATGTGAAATAAATTTGCTATATTGAAGTGTTATTTTTTTCCTACCTAACATCATAGATGCTTTAACCTCTGCCCAAAGGGCATAGTCATAATCTGTCCCTGCTGTTTTGAGAACTTTTATGGTATGTCTTGTATCCTATTTCTTGCTATACACACACTGTTGATGGCGACAAGAATTGAAAGAGTATTTTGTCATTATCATAATCTTGCTTCATTGTATTGTGTAATTTTTCCTGCTTCATCCTTCAGAGATGAAGATTGGCTCTCTTATATGTCTGAAGATATAAGTGTATCGTATATGCAATAGTCTGAGTGGCTTTCAGGAATGCTGGCTGCTTTGTGTCTGCTCTATCCAGGTTGCTGACTCTTCAACCTGTCAGAGCAGCAGAGTTTTTGGGGAAAAAGTATGTATTGAGATGCCTAGGTAGACTTTGCTTGAAACCAGGCAGTGATTAGACAGCTTACGTGCAAAATATGCCTGTACTCTATGGGAGATATGTATAACATTCTTGTTGAGATCTTCAGTAGCTTTTCCCATAAGCCTATTACCTGAACATGATGCTGTAACCTAGTAAACAGCCGAGATGTGCTATTTTATTAGAAAGTCTGTCATACTGATTCCTGTATTTTAGACAAATAGAAGTGAGAGATGGATAATTTCTGTAGCTTGAGTTCTATTGGGTTGCCTTAGGAGATGCCCTTTCTTGGACAATGAACTTCTCTTGATCATGTTTCTCTTTCTTTGTCTTCCCATTCATCTTCCAAGAAGATTGGCGAGATGCTTCAATACAGGCTATTGACATTGATGTCATTTAGATGTAATGACTTTCATAATCTTTCTCTCCTAACCACATGCATGAATCTAAGTGCAAAAAAAAAAGGATTATTTAGCGTAGATGAGCCAAAGTGGTGTTGGAGTGGACCAGGTGCAAAGAGACTTTGCACTCTTCTGTGAGATGTTGAGACTTGTAACAAAATGCATCAAACCAGATGGTGCATAGCTTTGAGGAATAGAATACATGGTTGTGATACCATCTCATTTGAGCTCTACTGTTTCTACTTGTGGTGTTTCAATAGTGCAGTTGTTCTGTGAGCCTGCGATGCTTTCTGGAATGAAATGGAGCACATGATTGCCCATTGACTCATCTGTGGCAGTGTAAAGGCTGGAGCCTGCAAGTATGTTCTAAAGCAAATGTTAAAAACCTGCATTCAGTGGTAAAAACAGGAATTTGTAATGCTGCCTTCTGTAAAATACAAGCAGTCAGTGACCTTTTCATTGCTGTACTTAAATGTCTCTTGCAGGACACTACAAAGGCCTGAATGCACAGACTTCTTTTTCCTTCATTACTGGGGAGCTGAGTTGGGTTTGGAAGAAAAAGCTCTGTTTCCCATTTTCATCTGAAATATGAACTCCGCTTTACATTCCTGACCCGTAACAGAGCTATTCCAAAAACATGCTTTTTCTCCACCAAAACAGCATGTGTTGAATTATAATGGCCCATCCTGCAATGCAGACATTTTAATTTTCAGCAGGCATGAACTTCTGCAAGTGGGGGTGAAAGTTCGGGGGGTAGGGGGGAGGGAGGCTAACTCAGAAAATATGAGCAGAAGTATGCTTGTTTCCCAACCCTTTCTTCTTTGGAGCACTTTCAGTAAAAGAAATTGAAACCAGAAAGAATTTTAAAATTATTTTTATCTTGAAAAGAACTTGATGCCTCTTGGAGGTCTTGGAATGAAAGTAATGAATTAAAAGCCATCTTATGTTTGTGTACAACTTCATGCTATTTAGATGGTGGGAGGGAAACACACCTAAGTCTGAGGGCTAAAAATGGGTCTGTAATTATGTGTAATAGGCAAAGATAACTGGCAGTCTTGCTTAGCCTGAGCGTTTTGATCTGGAGGAAGGGTAGCCCTCTGCAATCAGTGCTTTCTATTGAAAGCACCAAAATTCTTCACGCCTTGTAAAGCATGTTGTGTACATGTTGTAGAGCTGGTTAATTTCAGCTCCTGATGTATCTGTTGCTCTCTACTCATCTGGCTCCATTCCAGGCAGAATCTGAGCCGTTTGCCTAATGGGATATGAAGTTCTTGATAATGTGGTCTAGTTGCTGCTCTCTGTAGTTCATGGACTGAGCAGCTGAAGAGGTAGCTGCTGTACTGGTAAAGGTACAAATTGTGCTGTACTCCTGAAAAACTTAAAGATGGGGGGAACTTGAGGAGGAGTTTGGGTGTGAATAGCTAAAAACCTTAAATTGTGGTCATGGGTTGACTATTGTAGAGTGCTAGAAACCTCTAATGGACCTCCCTGAAGAAGAGGAGCATCCATATTTTTGCAAAAGGACATGCGCCTTGATATACATGTTACTGGAATAAACCCATAAACCATTAGAGCAGCAGAAATGGCACATACTGATTCTTGTACATCCTCAGGCAGTCTTATGAAAGAGGAGGGTGTTGTGTATACTGATGTATAGGGAGCACATCTAGAAGTCCTGTTTGACAATGCTGTGTAGAGAATTAAAGTGAGGCAGTGAAGCTCTCTCTTCCTTGAGCCTGATTTATGCAGGAGTTAATTTCTGACAGAATTTGGTGGTAAAGAAGATTCCTTTTTTTTTCCTCCCCCCCGGGTAAGAAAAGGCAGAAACTTAAATTTTTAAATTTGGATGAGTGAAATGCTGAAGCAGGAGGAAATTATAAATTCAATGCAATGAATTCTAAACAAATTATGCTTTCCCTGTCCTGATCAGCCTGTAGCTTCTGTTGACCTTGTTTCTCTGGCTTAGTGATTGCCCGCGAGATGTACAGGGATGTTTATACCTTAGCAGTGGGTGAAATTTGTGCTCAGTCTCCCTGTAGCAATTTCAAAATAGGTATGCCAAAGTGTGTGCTTTTTCTTTTCTATTCTTAGTTGAATGGTTATAAAATTTCTTTTTCTTATCTGTGTCTATAGAGTGACTAGGAAGTGAATGTTCTGAAAGAAGTTAATCTTTTTCCCTTTTTGAAGACTACCTGTGACTGACCCATCTGAAAATACGAACAATACAGCTAAGTCTAGCTGACTTTGGAATAGATTGTCATGATAACATGCTCCATCCTCCTACTTAAACAGTTAAGGAAGCTGGAATGCTTTAACCATGCAAATCAGATATAATTGTACCCTTTGAATGGATTCTTTGCTTTTTTTTCAGCTGTTGGTGAAAGAAATGCCCTTTTGTACTGCCTTCAGAAACAGAACGAAAGTATTGTTGAACACTGTGCATCATCGTAGATGAGTTGAGCTCCTTTTTCACAACTCTTTATAGTTCTCATGTATGAATATGTTTATTGCAGGACTCCACATTGTATTTCCCAGATAAAAGTGATTTCAGGCTCAGTGTAGAAGGAGCAGTGTGAAGATCATGGAATCACAATATTGTTTAGGATGGAAAGGGCCTGTAAGATCATCAAGTCCAACGATAAACCTGCAATAAAAAAAAAACTTGCCGTATTGCATGGGGTTGTTGTGACCAAAGTGCAGGCCCTGACACTGAGCCTTGGCCCATCAATCCAGCCTGTCCAGGTCCCTCTGCCAAGCCTTCCTATACATTTCTACCCTTGATGGGGAGAATGCCTACTTAAGTAAATATTTTGAGCATGATACATACTTGTTACCTGTGCAATCCCTAACAAAAGCAAACAAACAAAAAGCCTTTGTGTGTCACAGGTTCAATACACCCATATATGCTAGGGTCTGGACACAATTATATCTTGTTTTATCTTTGTGTTGAAATTCTAACTACGATGGAAAGGTAGTTAAAGTTCTACCTACTTTGGTTGTTTTCTTTTTTGTCTTTATGCTTTGCTCAAGCATATGGAAATTGTCTGTACCCAATAGAGAGACTTAAGGAAGAATTTCTTCACCATGAGAGTGGTTAGGCGCTGGCACGGGTTGCCCAAAGAAGTGTTGTGGCTGCCCCATCCCTGGAGGTGTTCCAGGCCAGGTTGGATGGGGCCTTGGTCAGCCTGATCTAGTGGCAGAGGGGTTGGAACTGGATGATCTTTAAGGTCCCTTCCAGCCCAAACTGTTCTGTGTTTCTGTGATTTTGGTAGGTTACATCTTGAGCTGGGAGTGGTCTCCAATGTAACCACGGTTTTCCTGGCATACCTCAATAGCTCTAAAATAAGTGTTGATAGTGGCTGCTTTGGTGCAGTAGCAAGGAATGCATGTTTGTTTGGGGTTTTTTTAGACATAAGTAGTTAGTTCTCTGCTTATGGACCGGTGTTTTGTTTAGAGGTCATCCATGTGAGACAGACTCTATCAGTCTCTGAAAGGGTTCAGAGTTCAGCTGGAAGAGACCATGTGTTGAAACACGCTCAGCTTCTAGGGCTGAGAATAAGTCTTTTTGTGCTCATATCCTCAGTGATCTCTCTTTCAGCCAACTGAAAACCAGTATTGTCTCACTCTGGTGGGAGGTGTATATGCAACCAGTGAAATATGTGATGAATCCTGAAGTCTTACATGCCCTTTTTTTTTGTTTTGGTCAGACTAAATCAATACTTTGTAAACATAATCATGTTTGATGGCTTAAAAGTAATTAAAATGTTGCACTACAACACCCCATTTTTCTAGGTCTACTGACATGCATGGATTATTTTTGTTTAATTGCTCTTTTATTGTGTGTTGCAGTCTCATGCAAACAGCATATGGATCCTAAACACAGTATGTTATTTTGGACTTTACATTGAAATTCTATTGTTCCTGTTTGCAAAATATGTCTCTTAAATTAGCAGTGGCATGACTGGCAATAGTGCTTCTGGTAACTCAGAGCACGTATAGCATGTCAGGATGTATGGAGTGTGTTGATAAAGCTCAGTTAGACTGGCTGTCATCCACTTTCCACTTCAGTTTTCCTGTTTGACATTAAATGTTTGGAAAACTCCTTGCTTAGCATAGAAATAGAAGAATGACACGTTCTAAAATAAAACAAAGCTAAGGAAGTGGCTAGCTACCCATGGAGCTCAATATGAATCTAAAACTTCTAATTTATTTCCAAATAATGTAATGGTCTCAAAATGTTTTTCATTTGCCAAAATAAGTATTGCCTCTATTTTAATAAAAATCCGCCCAAAGCCACTGCAAAACAAAACCCCAACTCAAACCTGAATAGAAATGGTGGAATTCACCTTCCCCTCATTTATACCTGTTGCTGATTCTTTGTTTAAATTTCAGGTGTGAAAAGCTAGTGCATAAAAGCCTTCTAGCTCTTTCTAATATGCCATGGAGGCTGTAGGTGACCTTGTGACAGTCGTGAAGGCTTGACCCAATGCTTGATGTGCCATCGACAGCATTTGAGCTAAAAGAAAAGGGCACTGGGGATGACCAGCCTGTAGTGAGCGTAACAGGCCAGTTTTCTGAAGGGCAGCGTAGTAAAACTGGTTCAGTTGCTGGGCAGGCATTCGGCAAGCAGCCTGAGGCAACGTTTTGTGTCAGGGACCAAGTACAAAGCCTTGGACAGCTGCAGCAGAGGGGTTTAATTTATAGTGACGTTGCAGAGTGTGTGCCAGAACTTTCCTCACTCCTAAGGAAACACTTTCCAGTGCATAATCGTTCAGGCTTGTAGAGTTCTTCAGAGATGCTGAAGAGGGGTTTTATCTCAAGGGAATGGCCATGTTTTGTGATGATATAATGGCGAGCTTCTCTGTTCACAATTCACTGTAATTTCTGTAATAACTACAGTAATATTGATAGTATCTTCACTGTAGCCATTCCTGGAAAAGTAACAGGCGGTTGATTTCATTTTCAGAGTTTCGTCAGTTTTTTCCCATTCACGTAGTATACCAAGCCAAGATCTTTAAAATTTGGTATCTCAGAAGTAGTTACAGGGCTGTTGTGAAATATTATTTGGGTTTTTCCAAATACCAGTCCTTAGTTTTGTACTTAAGTGCAGTGAAATTTTTCAGAAGGATGAACCAAAACTGATATGTGGCAATTGATCATTGAACTGTTTAAAAACAATATTCTTTTCCTAGCATGCAGGCCAGGTTTTTGAGAACTTCCTTTTGATATCTGTATTTAGGTATATAAACAAGATGCTTAACTTTCAAAATAGCTGCTTCAACAAATAGTTCAATATTGCTATAGTGGGACGTGCAGGCATAAAATATACTTGATGTAAGAGATGATAGTCCACTGGAGGCGTATCCTTTCATAGTGTCCTCAGCCTCTGTCAGAACAATTGTTTTAATCCATCCTTAGGGTTTTTTAGCGAAATCCTGAATAAAAGTGTGGCTGTAGCCTGTCCTCAGTTTGGACTTCAGCCCTTGCCTCCAGTTATCATTAAAAGCTCTTGCCAGGAGATTATAGGAATAGGTGCCTGGAGTATGAAGAGGCCATACGATAAACAGTATTCCAGCTTTCTGCCGGAGTGGTTAAGACAGCATAGCCAAATCTGATGGTTTTAAACCATTTTTGTTCTGCAGTTATCTAAAAAAATGTTAGTGATATAGTGATATAGAGCTGGCCTGTTGACTTCAAGATCACTGCCTTGCTTTTCTTAATTGTCTTTGGGTATTTGAGAAGGAGCTAAGAGGTGGCTAAGGACCTGTAGTACACAGGTTTCTTGAGCACAGTGGTTAGTTATTGAGGAGTGTGCTTGCTGGTGAGATGAAGAACAAAGGAGGGGTAGTAATGCTGTTACTTTTTTGCAGTGTTGTCATGTGTGGTTGGCTGCTTCTTTGTGAGCAGTGTTTCTAGCATGGCAGATTCTGGTGCCCATCAGGCTGTATGAACACCAGTATGATGTTTATTTTTGTACTGCAGAGCAGGGGAGAGAATAGGTATAGGAGCTGTGGTGGAAAAAGCAGTAGAGCTGAACAGACTTCTTTTCACAACAGAACAGTGATTACTGGTTCAGATTGAGGGTCCCTAGTCTTTTGCTTCCAGTAGTATCTGTCAGTGCTTAACTAGGGAAGAGCAAGCACTGAGCAAGTGTGCATGACACTTCATAACGCTTTCATAGCCACTGGCTATTTTCAGCTCAAGTAGTTTCTTGAACATGGAAATTCGTTCCTTGTGGTTTGAATTAGTCTGTCTTCCAAATCGGTACTGAGTCTTTCTACCTATAGTATATGATCAGTCCCTACTTGAACACATGTATACTTACTCCATTTGCAACGTCCTTTGAAAGTCTGTTGACTTTCTTGTGTTTGGTTTTGACCTGGTTCCACTTCCATGTAATAGTGGACTTTTCACTGTGGTGGAAAAGATACTGAACAGCTGATCCCCATCCTATATTCCCTAATTACTGCTTTTTGTTAACTTTGCATGCCCCATAACTTGCCTGGTTTCTGAGGCTGAGGCATCCTGGCCTATTTGTTGTTATTATAGGTGGTGTTTTGGATAATCCTTGCACCTCTGAAACTTGTCCAGCTGTAATCCCGTTATAGAGAAAGAGACTGATTACTGCACGTTGGTAAATAGCTTGAATGTACAGTTGGTGTACAGTCCTTAGTGATTTTATTCTCTTCTTTATGCCTTACCTGGTGATTCCTGACACTTTGATTTGGTAGGGATTGGACTGGGAGTCAAGCATCTCCTCACTCACTTGTGTAGTCACTTGGCTTCTTGGTGTCTGCTGCTTCTCTGAACTTTGATGTTTATGCAGTTAGCTGTGCACAATCTTATTGAAAGGGATAACCAGTACACATGCTTTTTAGTGGCTGCAGGCCCCCTCTCTGTTGCAGAGAAAGGTATTATTACATAGAAAGGAATTGTAACATGGTTTCAGAAAGACTTTGGAGTAATTATCTCTGTCAGCCCCCAGTAATTTTCCTTTGCTGGTTTTGTCACCATGAGAAATGAAACTATTGCTGCTTGTCATTTTTCCTTACTTTTGCTGGAATGAGTCAGTTTTTTTCTGGTAAGCTGACTTGAATTGTGGGTGGATTTTAAACTACCTAGAAGAAAAAGTGCAGGGTTTTTTTGTAGAACTGTTAAGCATTACATGCTTAGTTAAGGCATCTGTGCACACCTACTTAAATGGTGCCCTGAATATGATGAGGACCAAAGTGATAATGTACTGAATGGTTATCATTAGCTCAAAGTGGTTATGTGAGATATTCAAATATCTGAGATATTGATGACTTCTGTTGTACATATCTGGGTACTTAATGAAATGAAAATTTTATCTGCCACAGTTGATGGCTCCGATTTCCTCCTTAGCAGGTTTTTAATACAACCTTTACATAATGCAGAAAATAATATTCGTTGTCACTCAGTGTTTGTGAATTCTTACTTGATATGTATTCTTTTCTCTTCTCTAGACATTTGTAAAAGGGAAGCTTCTTTTAATTTGCCAGTAGTTCTTTCAACATTTCTTTCTAGAATTTTCTTGTTAGTTGTGAAGTACTAATAAACCACAGATTGCTTTCAAAGTTTATAAAGACAAGCTTTTTAAAAGCTGCATTGCTGGAGAAAAGTATAACAACTAAGTAGTTCACTATACCTATTTAGCTGGGTAGAGTTTGTAACAATAATGTTTGATGCATTAATGTAGATTTTAAGAGCAATACTGGTTTCTTTTCCAAGAGAATTCTCAACAATATTTATCTTGGAGACTTCTAAAACCCCTGCTTATTTGTGTAATACCTTTTTAAAATAGCTGGCCAGATGTAGCCAGGGGATGCTTGTGCATGTCACATATGTCTAACTCCTTTCCTTCTCCTGGGACCAAACTACATTACATCATATTTTATGATTACAAGACAGAATTTTAGTGGAACTTGGCCATATGGGTGACTCATCTGTTCTTTGCCGTTTTGGAAGGATTACACAGACATCTTCAAAAGACTGTTAAATTTATTGGCTTTTTTAACCCGTAAAATTTGGAAACTTTCTGCTGTCTCTGGCAATGAGAAGCACCCCATTTTCAGCTTATTATTAATGTAGTCCTTTGCAGTTATTAACTGAATCTGTTAAAGATAGTGTTACAGGATGCAAAAAAGATGCTTGTATATTATTTCGGGTTTCCTATCTCATGAGATGGAAGGGAACTCCGAAGATATGTGATGTGGATTCTTAAAAAAAACAAAAACCCCAAAACCCAACAAACCCACATTCTTTGCATTTTTGTCATGATTCACAAAGCTCTTATCTCCTCTTCCTTAAAGACTTAAAACCTGTTACTAATCCTTGCTCCCCCTCTCTCACTCCACCCTTTCACATAAATTATTGAAAAGCATGTTTTGAAAAGGATGAGAATTAACTAGCTGCTGACTGGCTGTTTGCTCCTGGGAACTGTCTGAATTCAGCAGTTATTCATTCATAGTTGTTGCATTAGATGCACTCCACAGAATCCAGCATAGCTTTCATAAGCAGTCTCAATCTTTTAAATATAAGTAGAGTAAACAGAACATGATAAGCTATGTAACTATCTTAGGGATGTTTGTCGGGTTGTTCTAAGCGTAAAAGGGGTAGGGTAGCCTTAAGGGAAACATTTTACAAGATTTGTATTATTACTAGGCGTTTCTCTCTCATGTAAGCCCCTGACAGAGAGGTTATGGCTATTTTTTGGGTGGATTTTTTTAATGGATGTTTTTAATGATGGGAGAGGAGCTGGTGGCACAACAGTCCCTCTTTACAGGGAATTGTGTGCTCTGCCTTGTAAGAGATTCAGGCACTGTATTGCCCTTCAAGATTTTACACTTTATGCATCTTTTCATTGTGGATTTTTAATTTGCAGTGACTTTGTACTGAGAAGGTGAAAGTCTCCAGGTTGTCGAGCTGCTGAGCTCTCTTATTAAGAATAAAATGTGTATGGACCTTCTGAAGAAATCAAAATGTAAGATAGGTGATCTGAAGTAGGATTTCTCCATGTTACGGCAACAATATTGCTCACTTGGGGCGATCAACACTACAACAGACAAACCATAGCCACCACTTATCTCTTGTAAGAGAAGAGTGGTTAATGATCGTGATGTGAAAATATAATCCAGCCTAGAAGTAACTAATTAATTAAAGAAAAGAGATGTCTGTTTGTGATTTAAGTCATCTCATATGAATAATTCTAGCACGGTAGCACTTGGTGCTGTAGTAAATCACACATGGAACCTTTAGGCTAGTTATGTGTAAATGGGTCCATTAACAGTGAGCTGGGGAGGTTGCCCAGGCGGCAGATAGTTCAACCTCTGTTCAAACGGGCAGGAGTTAAACCCCAGCACTAAGCTTGGGGCAGCTGAAACTGAGATTCCCCAGGCTGCCTGGAGGGTGGTGTACCAGCTGCAGCCCTGGTCAGATGAAAGCCATCCATGTCTGCTGAACAGAAAATCTGCAAAGGGGCTTTGCATGTTATTATTTGTTCCTGTAGAGAAATGGAGCTTCTTCTGCAGGTGAGGCCTAAAGGAAGGAGCCAGGATGAGTGCCTCCTTGCTCTCTCTCTCCTTTTGTTCAAGACCTACCGTGTGTGGGCAGTCAGTGTTCTGCATACAGAGTGTCTGACACGTAAAAGACTTGTCTGATTCTCAGTGTGTGAGATATGGAGGATAAGCAACATGGGAAGATGTGGTGGTTTGAAATCTCACACACTTTTCTCTGTCTGCTGAAGTGAATTCTATTTTCATGCAAAATAATTGCTTGCTTTCCCAATTCTTAAGTCCAACAGGAATGTATCTTAGGTATAACTTCCCTATGACTCTTCATTTATCCTTCATTGCACCCATGGAACTAAATGCTGCCAAGCTGGGCTTGCTTCTTTACTACTTGATTTTGGAGGCTGACACATACTAGATCTAGAGGTCAATCCATGACACAAACATCTATCAGTGACTTCATGAAGGTCAGACAGATAGTGAAACTTTTTTGTCTTCTTTTCTAGTCATGAAGCACTTTTGGAGATTCAGTTGAGCCCTTGAAGACTCCAAACAAAATAATTGCTTGGAATAGGGATTTGTGTTTATTTATGTACTGTGTTTTATTTGGCTTTGTCATGGAGTTCAGAATAGAAGGCTATAACCCAGTAACAGTGGATATGTCCTTTACAAGAATGACAAATTCAGCTATAATGTTCTTCTACTCTGAATAGTTTTGGGATTTTAAAATATATTTTGTTATGAATTTTGAAGTATATTGCTGCCTTCAATGGCATTATAGTAGGTATAAAAAGTAATATGAAGTGCTTTTCATATCAACCACTTAAGATTTTTCTGGTGCTTGTGGAGAATGTTAAGATGGAACTTTGTCAAGTAATCTACTTTAGTCTTGCTAGTATTATAGGGAAAAAGGAAACAGTTTTCGTTGTGAGTTGTGATATCACACAGACGTTTGTAATACAAATATAAGGTGCCGTGTTGGCTGGTACCTTATGAATACATCTTACAGCAGTAGTAGCATTGATCAATTGATATCTTTCTGGACTATGTGCAGTTCCCCTTGGTGTTGATTTTTTTTCTTGTCTGCAGACTTTATAATCAGCCTTTGTATCTCTGTTCCCTGTTGCAGAATAATGGGGAGGAAATAAGTGCAGCAGCTCTAAACTTGATGAAAAACAGCTTGCTATGCAGAATTGGCAAGATAAGTAATATTTGGAGAGATTTAGCAGTAAACAGTAGGAAAGATAGTCATGGATCTGCAAAGTGCCAGTTTTAGTAAGTGAGGTGATGAACCAGATGAGTGGATTCCAACGGGGTGGATGTCCATTTGCCCATTTGAAAGCAAGAAGATCCATCGAGTACCTTGTGTTCTATGACTAGATTCACCAGCTCAAGGGTGTTACTCAAAATCTGGGTAGAGGTAGTCAGCTTAGATACACACAAATAAATGGTGCTGAATTTAAAAACAATACACAAAGGAAGAGTTATATGTGTGGCGTTGAATATTGAAAGCTAACAGGCTGTTCCTGTCACAGTCTCTGACCAGAGCTCAGGTGCATGCTCAAGTCATTAGGCACACTCTGATCCTCACAGACCGTTGTGTCTAACACACCATTGAGAAATGTCAGATAGTCAACACAATAGCTGAATAAACAAACTTGTCTTGCATAATTGGCGTTGTCCCTGTATTTTACAGCCTGCTTACCTCTGAAATATACTTCTCAAACAAAAGGTGAGATTAGATTGTCCAGCCAATTTCAGTTTAAATCTCATGATTCTCTTGTTCCCAGCTGACCGTGAAGCAGTTGTGCAGCAGAAGTCCTGAAAACGTAGAAGACCGTATGCAAGTTGCAATTTGACCTTGATACATAGCTAAAATCTGTTGATTCAGAGGTTTCTCAGTCTTAAAACTTTGTTAGAAAGCAGTCTTTGTCATATATCTCATGCTGGTAATCAGTTTGTTGTTTATATATTTCTATTGCTAAGTCAAACTAAAACCTGAGGATTCTTGCTGGCCCTTGCATAACCATTTGAGAAGGGAGGGCAGTTTAGTCTGTTTAACACTCCATGATTTTTTTTTTAAGGAAAGAGCTGCTGTGTGTCCAGCAGTAAACAGTAGTCCATTAAATGTGTTTTTACTAATGTTTTCTGAGTAATTTCAAGGTGAACAGTCATCTAAGTTCATTGTAGCTCAAATTTTTAGAACTATTAGAAAAGACAGAACAATGGGAGATGGTCACTTCAAAGAGGATTGATTTGGCTTTTTATTTTTAAAAAGTCCCTTGTGGGTTTTTCCTGTGTTAATATAAACATTGTTTCCTTTATACAAATTACACAATTAGTCCGTGGCTTCACTTTCTTATGTATAATTGAGAATGATTAGTTGCATGTGGTGTGGTTATTGCTGTGTGCTTTGCTATCTAAAAGTGAAGATAAATCTCCAGTTGCTGTATTGGTGATGTGTGAGATGATAAACAATGGGCAGTAGCTGGACTTATTGCCAACGTTCTGGCTGTATGCTACTAATGATTCAGGTGTAATTTTTCTTATTTTGTTCTAAAGGCTTAAAAGTAGTATCTGAATGAAAAATACATTGCAGCCTTTACTAGGAGGTGAAATGAATAGCGTAAGCTGTGTGCCTCTCGGCTTACACAGAACTCCACCATGTGCCTCTAAGCTCACTAGATGTGGGACAACTGTATTCCTTGGTCTGGATGGACTGTCATGCTTTTTCCTGGCCTCCCTTGCAGACTCCTGGGCTCAACCTCTTCACTATTATACTCTTACAGAAATGAAATCTTACAACTGAGTTATGAAGAGGCTGCAGATTCCCTATGCTGACCTTATGGCTCCTCTTTGTTTAAAGCTTGACTGAAATTGTGAAAGAAAGCAGGCTTTTTGGTGGTTTTGTTTTTGTTTTTTTTTTTTTTAAAAAAGTGACAGGAATCTTCTAACAAGACATACAAATGTCTCAGCAAAACAGCAACTCTTAAATGCATTTGTTTCCATTTTCATGGAGTCTTGAGTGTCCTTGGAGCACAGCTCACAGGTGCTGCAAGTTCCAGTCATTATTCAAGCAAAGACCACACTAACTTATTTCTACAACCATTTCCCCCAGCCCCCCACTTGCAGTCTCAGATGGCCATTTCAGTCGGGTCATCTTTCCCCTTCTCTGCTGGTGAAAGACCCTTTTATTTCACAGCTTGTAGTCCCCTTTTGCCAGGAAGTTTTTCCGGGCAGCGCCACTGGCTGATGGAAGCACCCTGCTGAGTGACTTGCTGTTCAGTTGCATTATTCTGGGGTTGAGCATGAAAAAAAAAAAAAAATAAAAGGTTTGCTTGGACAATAATCACTTCTTTATCTACAGAAGCTACCCAATGAATTGCTAATAATCAAAGTTTACTGACAATCTACAGTTAGTGGTTTCTTACCATTCCTTGTTCATTCACTCCAACTGCTTCCTGCCTTCCCCATGGAGCTTTTTGTGCCCACTTCAAATAGAGTTTGTGCTCTGACACAAATACAATCTCCACTGTCAAACAGACCTCATGCACTTTGCTGGACAATTACCATAAGTGGGCACAATGGCTCCAGAAGCAAGAGAAGGACCAGGGATTCACGCTTCTGGATGTTCACAGGTTATTTCCATTGCTGCTGCTGTTTACACCTTTAAAGAAATTCCTGTGTAAGCTTTGTGAGCTGCAAATGTTTTGTCTTCTTATGTAAATAAAATTAATATAATCAATCACATAAAACAGGGAACAGAGATGGCCAAGTGAAGCTGGAAAAGTATTTCTTTTGGAGAAATTAGTAACTTTTAGATAATACCACTATAAATTACTTTTAAAGCCGTTGTTACACTTTGTTTTTTTGACAACCTAATTAGAGGTCAAGACCTTACTTGTGGTGAAGTTAATGAACCTATCATCTTTTGGCATGGCCTTTGGGGTCCTGCTGCAGTGGGGTGCGGTCAGCTTGCAGTGCCAGTGGTGCTATATATGCACTGTGGGCAAATTTTGAAAGGTACAGGAAACAGCTGGAGCCAATGCAGTAGAAAGGCGGTCTGGAAGACGAGCGGAGTCTGGCACCTGTTAAGCTCTGATGTCCTGGAAGCTGCTGCCACAGACTTGGACAAGCTGTTGCTGATAAGTTCAAGAACATCCTGCCCCTCTTCCAGGGAGATGTCCACTCTCACCATACAGTTTTGCTACTGGCTCATACAATCTCTGTACTGGGGATAGAGGGCAGGGAAAGGTGTAGGCTCTTTACCCACATGTCACCAACTGCAAGGTTATAATGTTTTCAGATAAGCAGTTCTTTTGAGAAAAGCTGTCTCTGTTGTTTTATCTTTGAGGGATGTTTTGTTTAGTGAATGCATTCTTTACAATAGGATTGTTATTTTTTTTTTTATGACTCTCTTGGGAAGTCTGGCACATGTGGACGTTGGGGGATGACCTTGTGATGCAGTGGTGTTCGGTGTCTTTGCCATGCGATTGTTTGTGACGCCAGTCTTTAAGTACTCCTTTCCTTTTCAGACAGTGAGTTGCTGAGTTCGAAAATATCAGGAATTTCAATTTGCTACTCAGCTTCCCTGTAGTTCTGATTTCAGTTGAGATAACATAACTCTGTCTCCAGTAGGTTTGCAACAATGCAAGGTCACTTAAATCATCTCCTGTAGGCTGAATGCCAAAGATAAAGAAACAAAGTTGTTATACAGTTGATGTTTGCTCAGGTCTCTGTACAGGGGCTGTGTGTAAGTGCTGGGCTGAACTATCAGTTCTTGTTATATGTTGCTATTTCTTACATGATATTTACTGATAATCTCACAGGCAAAGTGAGTTAGGATCCTGATGTGGTGGTGATGAAGGCAGAATAGGTACCTTTCTAAAACATATTTTTTAATAATTGAGCTTTTCACTTAGTGACAAAGAAACCTGTGTAAAAAAGGTAGTGCAAGCATTAACTATAAAAAATAGGCTTTGATATGAAGGTTTCTCTTTGGACTCAAACCAGTCTGTCAACTTATCAACGCACGGTGTGTAATTCCAATGAGGAAGGGTGTTTACTGGACAATTTCAGCAGCAAGAGTACGGTTACTACCTTATTAGTATCTTGCAGCCATAGAATTATCTATAGGTCTGCAGAGGAAATAACCTGTGGGTAGGGGAAGCTTAGACGAGACACGTGGTTGACAATTGTCAGTATAGTTACTGCCAGTAGGTGCTGCAAGTGTGTGTGGCTGTGGCTGATGGAGCTGTATTTTTGAGAGGTCAGCCTGTCTTGACCACGATAATGAGCACTTTGCATTTGGTTGGAGTGTTGTGCCCTTTTTAATCACTAATCCTAAACTCATGCTGTAATTCAGGTCGATCGGTTTTCTCCTGCCCTTGCCTTGCTCCATTAGCCTTGTTCAGACAATGCCCTGGTGTGACAGAACATTTCTTGGTTTATTAAAAAACTTGCATTTCTTGAGCTTTAATCAATTTTCCTTTCCATTATTGCTACCTAGCTTAAGACTATACAAATATTTTTAAAAAACAAACAAACAAAAAAACAACTCAAAAACTATCAAAACCAAACAAACAACAAACTGCCCCCCAAACCTGAAGAAGTAACAAATGGAGAACTGATTTTGTTATATGAAGCTGAAATGTATGTTTCATCAACTGAGTTTTGCATGTGTTCACAAACCATTGTTACTGCAGAATGTTAATTGTTTGAAGGAAGGCTGTTGATAGCTGTTTGGCATGTAGCCTACAGAAGCAGGAGGGTGAAGATAAGAAATCTCACATGTGCAGTCTTTTCCAGGATCAGATTCTTCCAAATTCATTGCATGTGTTTACCTTTACACTGAGCTGCTTGGCTTTTTTGTTTTCATGCTACATGTATAGCACCATGTGTCATGCTGTACTAATTGGTTGTATAATTTGCATATTGGCAACACTGTCAACATAAAAGCTAAAACCAAAGAAGTTTAGCTTTACTGCTGGTAAAAAGTGCCTGCTTAGCTGCTCAAGTCTGTTTTTCTTTCTCTGATGCTATACTAGAGACTTCCCTGAAGACCCTGCTGCTACGATGTGTTAACCTTCTGTCTGATGTGCCCCAGATACACGGGCTCAGTATGTTGCATGTCTGGGCATCTCTGATGTGAGAGGAAACATTTATTTGGAGTACCTGAAACAGTGTTAGTAACAGGATTGAGACTTTCCCAGGGCTATTTGGTGATTGGTATCTTGGTACTTGAATGAAATGTGAAAGCTGAGTCAGTGGGTGTAGATAAAAGCAAGGGTATCGTGCTGAGGAGCCTTATGATGGAGGAGGCAGGATGTGTAAGTGGGGCAGATGAAGAAGCATCTTTACAGAAGCGTTTGTGCAGCCTGGCCATGAGGAATAGCATGGTTTGTGGGGTTGTGATGGAGGAAGCGTGGTGCAGTGAGTTGATGAAGTTAAGGTCTCCAGTTATGCTGGCCACCTCAATCCTTCTGTTACTCTTGGTAGAAGATAATATCTCTTGTGCATTTTTTCCAGGAGGAACAACTGCTGCTACTGCGTGACAAATGGCAGTTCAAGTTGGCTTTTACACTGGACAATATTAACAATAGCTACTATTACCCATATATTTTGCATCATCCCAGAAATTACATCCCCAGTCTTTGGTAGATACTTGATGATAAGTGTGACTTGTGGGCGGGGTCAAAACTAGACTAATATCACAAGACATTCAGAAGTTGTATGTGATGCAACAATCACTATCTCTCTTCAGAGATCTGTATTTTCTGATCCCCTCTAGGCAGCAGTGACTGTGCAGTTCTTAATCACCTGAGGCACTGTGAGAGTCCTGCTGACTTAAATGCCTCCTACTTGCTTGCCAAGTCCGTGGTGCAGTGTCTTTCTGGGTGTCGTAAATATTCTCTTTCCTTCTAGAAATTTTTTTTTCCTCTGAAGACAATGGGTAGTCAGGCTAAAATTCCCTGTTGGAATGGATGTTTTTGAGATTGGCAGTTGCATGCTATTTATTTTATTAGCTGTACCTTTAGCTTGTGGAATGGGTCGTACAATGCTGCTGTTTTGAACATGATGGAGAAAAAACAGTACAATCCTATCAGAGGAATACTTGAGCAACAGTTGATGCCTGCATAGTTGTTTCTTCTGTGGACAGATCTATCCATAATTCCGTTTTTAAAATAAAATGAGATCTGTAAGTAGATTTATATAACTTGCATGTGTGTAATTTTAAGAGAGTTTCAACAGAAAATGAATGTCTCCTCTACAATAATGACAACAATTTATTGATGATCTAGAATGGAATTTTTGTTGCTTTTAACGAAAAGATGCGTATCTTCTGTCTGAGCAGTACAACATAATGACTTTTAAGCATCTTATGTAGAGCACAGATATTTTAGTTTATAAAAGAGCATAACTGCTGCACAACAGTGAAGGGAAACTATATGTTTTCTTTTGTGTCCCAGAAGCACAACAAATTGCTGGTACAATAATGTTAAATGTGTTAATAACATCAGCAAGGAAATCTGTAAACATACAATTGGAAGAACTAATGTAAGCAGATTAGGTATGTGACAGTCTCTAGAATTATTCATGCCTTTAACAACTCTGAGTCACAGTGCTTAGAAGAAGAGACACTAATTAGATACAAAACTGAAAATAGTTGTCTAAATTACCAAATACAGATCTTCTGTCCTAGCCTTCAGCCTCTACCACTTTCCTTTAGGCAGGAAAAAGGATTACCATCTTGGTGTGAAAAAAAAAGAAATATACGCTGATAGCCTTTTCTTCATACTGAGATCAATCTGATAGAACTGAGTGTTTTCAGTGTTTGTGTGAGAAACTGTTTTAATCAACATTTTGTTCAAGTTTGGTTTAGTTTAGTTCTTAAATACAAGGGAATAGGTTTAGCTGTACAGGTAAGTAGGAAGCAATTTTTTAAATGAGGCAACTTTAAGTCTTCAGTTGTTTGTGTGTAGGTGTATATTTTTTTGTTACCAAAACAGGTGTGGTTGAAAACTAGATTAAAGTCTGTATTCTTGTAAGAGGCTATACCAGATGTCATAAAATGTTTTACTGCTAGCATGAACGTGACATCATTTTGGAACATCAGAATCACTTTAAGAACACTCCAGGCTTCCCCATTCAATATCTATATATCCCCTAGATGCAGTTTCCACACTAGATAAATACTGAGACATAATCTGGGACTCAGCTGCGTTAAGTTTCCCTTGGGTCTGTGATGTTAATGGTAGTGTAATCATATACAGGAATATAGTTACCTCAGCAGCCTTTCAGAGGAGAAATTGACTCTTGAATTTAGCTTTGTCTTGGGAGTTGGCATTAATGCAATTGCTTGCTTATACTGGAATACCATATATTGGATTATATGTCAATAATATTTCTACTTAATAGCTGAAATTTGAAGGAGTATTAATGAAACTGCTTCTTGAAGACATGGCAATTTTTTTACTAAAAAGCTGAATGCTATTCTGAAAGCTGTTCTACAAAGGATTTTCAGCAGACCATAATCTAAAAAATTTCCTGTAGCTTGTTCTGTTTCATGTTTCAGAAGTAAACTGGTTATTTCAAGTCATGAGAAAATCTTATGTGTTGTATTTCTTTTTCAGTGTATGGGTTAGTATTGGGTTAGACATGTGGTGGGTGTGTAGATTTTCATGTTACCCAACATCTCCTTCTTTCTTTTCCAAGATTTAAAACAAACAAGCAAACAAAAGTGCAGGAGTTAGATTCTACAGTCATCTTGGTGATGTGTCTGTAAGGGTGATTCATCAAATATCCTTTATTTAAATATCTTATGTGTCTGAATAGAGGAACAGGACAAACTCCAAAATGAAAGGCATACTATGCTGTTAAACAGTGCTGACTTTCAAGACTTTTATTTACCATTAGGATATATTTTTAACATTAGGATATATTATTTAACATTTTAATAATGAGCTTCCATGGAATTCCCCAAATGAGGAGTGCACAACGAGTTTCATTTTTGGTGGAGCCTGCTACTTGGCTGGCCACTCATTGTTATGGAGTCTAAATATTGCTAGGGGAAATGATTTTTTTTTTTTTTTGCTGATGTAATTAATGCTCTTGGGTCTACTGAGGTTTATTCCAGTGCTGTAAGAACAAGGAATATAACCTGCTTGATGTGCATTTACCATCTATCACTACCGTAAGACTGCAGCTGCTCTTTGTCTTCTGTGTGCCACTTCCCTTGCAGAGCTGCCATTCATACTCTTGGTTCCAGGTGGTGGCCTTTTAGCCCCTGACTGCTCTTCCACTCAAACTGCAGTCTACTTCATGTTTGTTTCTTTTATTATTTAGTTTTTAAACAGCTAGTAACCTGGAATACTTTTTTTCTCCCGTTCCAGTTTTGGGAATGTGTACAGCCTCTGGAGTTACTTTGTGTTGATGCACACTTCCTACACTTTTCCTCACAGGTCCTAAGAGAGAAAAATTGAAGTTTTCGTTCAGCTCGGGGCAAAAAGGTCTGTGTAGAGCGTGTTAGGAAGTAGTGTCTTTTACCTGATTCAGCTCATGAGAAGAAGCCAAAAGGGTTAACAGATTAAGTTTGTAAAGATTTAAATGAAGGACAGTCATCTTCTCTTTCAGCAGCATTAGGGATGTGCCATCTGAGTGGTTGTTTTGCCTGTTTTAAAGACAAATTAGGAGTGAAAGCTCAATAAAGCTAGTTATGGTTTGCACAGGGCAAAGTCTTAACCTAGTACTCTCTACAAAGTGTGAGCTGGGAAAAGTCTTAAATACGGAAAGTTTTGGCTGGCCTCTGGCAGGGTGTGAATCAGCTGAGGCAGGTCATTGCTTATCCACGTGTTGTACGCAATGAAGGTCTGATGGGACCAGTGCATCTCCTAAACAGAAACCAGGACTAGACAAAAGGAGCACTTTTTTAAGTACACAAAGAACAGGTGGACTTGTTTTCCCTCTACTCCTGTTCTGCAGTGTTTCCATTTTAGAGGTCGTCTCTGGTGATCACTTGGGACCTGGCTTGAGCCATTAAAGCCTTGAGGAACTTGTGCCACACAGCTTGAAAACTACTTTTATGCAACTTTTTCTGTGCCGTTTCTTTGAGTTGGACTTTTTTTTTCAGCTTTCAGTGGTGATAAATGTGAACAAGATCATACAGGAGAGCCTGAACGCAGTGCTGGTACTAATAATATTTCTCTCTTTTTTTTTTTTTTTCCCAACTCCAGACCAATGAGTGGAATAAGAATGATGATCGGCTGCTGCAGGCAGTGGAGAATGGTGATCCTGAGAAAGTGGCTTCGTTGCTGGGTAAAAAGGGAGCCAGTGCCACTAAACAAGACAGCGAGGGCAGAACTGCGTAAGTCCAACTTAAATTTGTGATTTAAGCACAGGAGAGGGGAAAAAAAATCTGGCTTTGGATTCATATGCCACTTGCATGAATTAAGAACCGGAGGCCATCCTGACAGCGAAGTTTACTTTTTCATCTGAAGCACAATAATTGTATTTGTATATATATATGTATTGTATATATTTATCTGTATTTGTGAACCTACATTTACAATGCCATTTCAGAATCAAACAAGCTTTAGAATAACTTGAAGCTGGATTGCTGGGTAGATTTGTGCTGTTTTAGAACAAGGTATTTTAGAACTTGGGAATTCTGTGGCATACTACAGTTTGCACACTCCAAAAGGCATGAATCTTTGCAACTATTTTTTACATAGACATAGACATAAGACACAGACATTAGTATAAAGACATAGAAATTAAGACTGGTTTTCTTTCTAGTGGGTTAGTTTGAACTGAAGCTATGGTGACTGAGATTTAAAAACCTTGCAGATGCTACTGATACATGCAGGTGTTCCTTATTTTGATTGAAGCATGGCAATGAAGTTTTATGTGAATGAGATTCCTTTTGCAGTCTTAATATATTTAATATATAACATTTGTTTCTGCTATTCTCTTTGTTTTCCTGTGAACATTTTGAATTGTGGAAGATAAAAGGTTCCATTAAGAAAACTACAGCCAAGCGATTGCTATCGTAAAACTTACTTTCTTATGGCTCAGAAAGATGATGAAATGGGTTAATGATAAATGGCATCTCATAACAGAACCAAAGCCTTCATAAAATTCTGGATAGATGGGGAGACAGGAAAATGGTTTCTATTCTTGAAAGAGGCAGTGCAAGGCAGTTTATACCAAATAATAAGTTCTAATGAATTAGCTATGAATTAGGTTTATTGAGTCACACTGTACTTGCTTGGTCTGTTTTGGTTTCTTATTTCTGCTCTGCATCTGAGGAAACTGAATGATGGCAGTGATTCATAATGACTTCTTATTGCAGAAGTTCAAGTCTTCTAATTACTTCAAGTGGGCTTTCTCTACACTTTAATATGTTTTTAATTTTAAAAATTTGCATACATGTTTTCTTTTGAACATAATCAAAGCATGACTTCTATTGAATCTTCTGAATTACAGCTCTGTTTAGCATCTCATGTTTTTACAACCAACATAACTTCAGAACTAAATCTTAGACTGCACTGTATCAAGCGTAACACCTAGTTTGCAAGTTTCATATATAATTTGAATCTGAAATTTCTCTAGGGAACCAAATAAGACTGAAATTATTAATAACTATATACAAGACTCTTAACCTCTAAGAAGCAGGACTGTTGTAACTGTAGGGATCTGGTGCCATGATTTTCAGCTTTACAGGAATACACTACAAATATCCTTTTTTTTCCCCCCTCTTTATTTGCAACTACAAAGAAGATGATTATCATATATTTGTATTAATGATGCTGCTACTACAATGCATATAAAAGTACTTCTTTTAATTGCTAGGAACAATTGTGAATTAATGCAGTTAGAAAAGCAAAAACTCAGTTTTATTTGAAATTGGCCAGAGATGTCAATAACTACAAGGAAGGATTCCTCAGGTACGTAAGCAACAAACAGCAACAGAAGGAAAACAATGGCTGACTGTTATAAACAGGAGAGGTGAATTGGTCACAAACGCCACTGAAAAGGCAGAGGTTCTAGACATGTTCTTTACCTCTGTCTTTACTGGTGTTGTTGAGCCCCAGGCCTTGGGACCAAAAACCCAGGTTAATGCAAACACAGACCTACCATCAGTGAAGGAAGAGTTGGTATGTGAACTGTTACAGGAACTTGACCCCTACAATTCAATGGACCTGGACATTATCCACTCAAGGATGTTAAGAGAGCTGGCTAATGTCATTGCGAGGCTGCTTTCCATAAGTGGAAAGAACTGGCTGGCCAGTCACACCTGGAGGGTCGTGTTGAATAGCTGCTTTTCAAACTGGCAACCTGTCATAAATGGGGTACCCCCAGGATGGATATTGTGTGCAACACATTTTAGTATCTTCATAAGTAGCCTGGATGGTGGCTTCAAGCGTACCCTGATAAAGTTTGCTGATGGTAGCAAAGTGGGAAAGTGGACATTTTGGAAGGGAGAGCCACAGTGCAGGAAGGCCTGGCTAGCCTGGAAGAGTGAGCTAACAAGAACATTATAAAGTTCAACAAGCGTAAGTGTAAGGTCTTGAACCTGGAGAACATAATCCAGGAGTGCAGTGCAAGCTGGGATCTACCCAGCTGGGGAGAGGTCCTTTGGAAAGGGTTCTGGGCTTCCTGGTGGTCAACAAGCTCAAAGGAGCGAACAGTTTGCTATTGCAGCAAAGAAACCTTATGGGCTGCATCAACAAGGGCATCACCAGCAGAAGTCATCATCCTACTCAGCACTTGACAGGCCATACCTGGAATCCTGTGTTTGGTTTTGACCCCTGCTATACAAAAAAAAAGCTGTAGACAGACTGGAGAGGGTCCGGACAAGGGCCTTTGGTGGTGACCAAAGGACTGGGAAGCCTGCTACATGAGGAAAGACTGAGAGGACTGGGTTTGTTCAGCATGTTAGGGAAGATCTTATCACCACGTTCTAGTATTTACTGGGTAATTAAAAAGAAGATGGAGGCTCCCTTTTTACAAGGAATCACACAGAAAAGGTGAGGTATGATGGGTACAAGTTACTCCTTGACTGATGCCAATTGGACAAAGATTTTTTCCTAATGAGAACAGTCAGTCAATAGAATAATCTCTTCAGGGAAGTGGTGGACTGTCTAGCATTGGGTAGGTTTAAGATTTGGCAGGACAGGTGCTGGGCCATCTTGTCTAGACCGTGATTTTGCCAAGAAAGATTGGACCAGGTGATCCTTCCAGGTCACTTCCAATCTGGTGTTCTGTGGCTCTATGAAGACCTCTGCTTCTGTTTGTTCCATATGTTCATTGTCATTTATGTTTTTAGTTATTTCTGTGTAGTCATTTAAAGGAAAGCTTGAGAGAGAGAAGAAAAATAGTATTGCTGTGATACACAAATACAATGTGTCAACTCTGATTTTGTTTCCAGTGCTTTGGGAAACTTAGCAGACCTGCTCAGGTTATTTTTGTCTCAATTTTGAAAGATAGAGACTGACAGGTGGACAGGCAGTGACATTGATCTGGAAAGACATACCTACCAGAGAGTATCATGATGCAGAACTGTTCTCCAGTACGGCTTGCTAATAATGGACGGTGTCTTGTTTGCATTTTCCCCACTTGGGAGTCTTTTTTTAGTGTGTGCAAAATGAAGCACAGCCATCGTTTCTGTACAGGTAGACTTGTTTCTCCTATGTTTGTGGTGTGATACCAGAGCTTCATTCCTGCACAGTGATTCTGTGTGCCTAACAGCTGTTTGGCCTGATCACAGAAGCTCTGCTTAGAGGCATTGACCCTGCCGCAGCCCAGCACTGACGTCTGTTCATGGCCTGCAAAAGCATGTTACTAGTTTGTTTGCTACATCATCTGTGACATGGGAGGTTCTCCTGCTAGATAAGGTGCAACCTGGAGAGGTCTTTTTGGGGCAACTGGCTACCACCCTGGTCAGATTTCACTGGTTACGTTTTAGAAAGTGGCTTGCAGTGCCACATGGAAAGGGAGCACTTTGGATAAGTGTCTTATTGACCCTCGGGAGCATATATTGATGAATTTGTTTACATAATTAGGCTGAATGTGACTAACGAGAATAATATGATAGATTCAATTATATAACAATGCGCATAATGTGATAAAAAATCTTTGGAATGTGCTTGAAAGCAAAAAAGGAGAAACAATTACATAGTGCAGTATAGGTTTGTTAGGCCTGTCATTGTCTATTACCTTGAGATGTGATATGTTTCTTTTAAGACCTTTTCTTTTTCTGTCTTTTTGTTAATAACACTGCAAACAAAATTATCTGTACTGCTCAGATCTTTATTTGAAGTGTAGTACATATATGAAGTATAGTATATGTTACATACTATTGCATTATTTTAAACAGGAAGTGGAGAGGACTCTTATTTTTTCAAGCTTGACGGGATACTTCTTAAGTATTTTTGTTCAGTAATGAAATGGCTTCTTAATAAAATGCTTAACCCAAGCAGAACAGGGACTAGAACTCAGGATTTTCTGTTCGTCTTGTTAATTACTTGATGCATCATTCCATTGAGACCTGCTATGATGTGCTCCAGCTCTGGCTCAGTTTTGGATGTAACCACCAAAATTTCTCCTATTTCCTGTTTTTCCTTTGCCCTATAGATCCTGTTTTTGTGGCTTGCCCACATGCAATAAAATAGAGATGCTTAAATTAATGAGGTCTAGGTACCATTACATTTCTTAGAGGTATTATTTACAAGTTTTAATCAGGAGGTTTAATTTCTCAGCAGTGCCTCTTTAAAAAAAAAAAAGTTAAAAAATCTTCAAGGTAATAAAATTAGCTATTTAAGACTTGCCTGACTTTCTATAAACAGCAAATCAATTTTAAGGCCATGGAGCAAAACCACCTTTGGCATAAGTTGACACAGACCTAGTGTTGCTCCCACTTACACAGCACAGACTGTTGCCAAGCACACTTGTAATAGAACCTGTCTGGAAATCTGACTCTGCTATTGTAGTCTTATTCTACCAGAGAGGGTTTGTGTTTTGTTTTAGGGGTTTTTTTTTTGTCCAGCTTCCTTAAACAACAAAGCAATGCTTTATGGTTTAGAATTTGATTATTGAAATCCCACTTAAACTATCAAATAAGGGGGTTTCAGGGAGGGCTTTTTCAGGAGAGGATAGGATTTATTGATGTACTTCACTTTGCACAAGAACAGGTGTTCAAATGGACTGCTATCAGAGCATGGCTAAAATAAGGAAGACCACAGCGTTCTCTGCCTGTGTTTTATCTCTAGCAAACAAGTGGCTAATAACTGGTTCTTTTTCCAAAATTTCTTGGAAAGTTTATTTACGTGGGACATTTGGGTATAAAAGCTTTTGTCTCTAAAACTTTCCTGAAGGTCTTTCTGGTTCAAATCCTCTTTGTCCCTTTTTGTTCCCCTTCTCCCCTGCAGCATTATTATGAATATAATTAAATTAAGATGTTGACATTAAGTTTCCTGAAAAATTACTTTCTACATCAGACTAACACTTAGAAGTCTTAGTGAAACATCTGGGCGTGGTTGGGCAAAGTTCTACTCTGCCAGGATACTAAATTGGGCTAATTAACTTTCTGTTATGTTCAGTATGAACCAATTGTTAATGTACAGTGACAGGAGTTGCTCTTAGTTCTGTGACGGAGCAGCAATATTGAACTTCGATTTTGGAATCTGGCAATTCGTGAAAAAAATCCACATTTAATACAAACATTACTCTATTGTCACTCATGCAGGCTTCTAAATGAGATCCATGGAGTGAAATTCCTTCTAGTGATTAGTTCCTGGCTATGACTGAAATTGTATAGACCATTTCTGATGGTTTTCAGTACATGACTGCTCACTTAGACTTGGAGACATTGTGATCCAATTTTTTACTTCTTAGCTGTGCTTTTGGCAGATCTTGAAATCAACAGCATTAAGATTCTCCTATATGCATTTTTAAACCAAGTTTTTATAAAATTCTAGTATTTTTATACCTTGAAGTTATTAAAAAAATAAGGGAAGGATGCTGTCTTCTGAAGAAAAAAATTAATTCTTTGGTTTGATTTCAATTATGAAGATTCTAAACTTCTTCTGAAAAACTGAAGCTTTTTACTTCCTATCTTTAGTGATTCCTATGTTGTAAAACAAGGAAGTTCCACTTATTCAAGGAACTAGCTCCCTATTTCATATAAAGTTCTTCAAGCACTGTGAATATCCCAAGGGGTTTTGCATCTTACATGCACAGAACTTCCTGAGGTAATATCAAGAGTTCAAATAATCAGCCTGTAATTTCTTCTAAGAGTCGGCTTGTGTGTTCTGTTTTATACTTGCTTTTTCACACAGGCTGATAGGATGGCTATTCTTCATAAACTACTGTATTTCGTTATCGATTAGTAGGGCTGTCATCTCAGAAGAAAGCAAGTCATCTTCAGAAGGACCTTGTACCCACATTCGGATAGCCTGTGAGCCACCCATTCCAACCCTGCTCATGGGTAGGGTTGGCCAAACCTGTAACGCAGCATCAGGCAGCTGGTGGAATTTCTTTTAAAGCAGTTTCATTTGCAGAGCTGCCAAATACCCAGATTTTACCAGATCTGGCCAAGTTTCAAGAAGTTTGTCAGTTGCACTTGGATCAGAGCATAGCCTAAATGGTTGGCATTTTTTTGTATGCTTGGCTTGGAAGCAGCTGCAGCTTGTTTTGTGTTGAGGTAGAACCTGGTGCCCAACTTTGCATCAGGAGTGCTCTGCCTGCTCCTTGCACTCCTCTTATCTGAGCTGGCAAGGGAGCACAAGGGAAATGTGCCTTTCATGAATTGGGCCAGAACCAGTCTCACTAAGGCTAGAGGGGACAGGACAAAGTTGTTTTTCAGATTTATATCCGTATAATGGGCTGCAGTTGTTTTACATGTTTTTCAGAGACTTATGCAATCATGTGAACTGTATGTGTAGGTTTTAATTACACCAACTGGCTGCTACTGGCATAAAAATCTATGATCTAGGAGGGGAAAGGGAACAGACAGCCAAAACAGGGCAATGTGCAAATGTTGGCTTTATTTCATTTTCTTTAGCTTCTAAATGATCTTTAAGGCAGTAGTCTATGCTGATGGCTGCTTATTTATTTGGCTTATATATATCACTTTGTTTTTTCTGCTACCTGCTTTACAGGTACTTTCTGTGTTTGGAAATTACTAACTGGAAAATGTAGGAAAGCTCTGAAGCTGCCTTTTCCTGCACTTGTCTACATTCCAGTCATTACTTGTCTTCAGAAATATGGAAAAGCTTTAGTGGTATAGTTGTTCTGAAATGCAAAATAAAAATATATTGCCATACTCATTTAAAGAGTTTATAAAAACAAATGTTAAGAGGTCATTTTAACCAGTGGTGTCTGAAGAATGTTACAAGTAGATGAGTCACTAGGAGTACATATTATTGCACTTGGTTTGCAATTCCCCTGTGAAATAAGACAAGCTCACTTTATACAGTTTAATAAAAAAAATCCAAGTAGTTCTGTTGCTTCAAATCTGAAAAGATCTGAAGTGGTTTAAGTGTAAAAGTCACAGAAACTGTGTCATGTCACGCAAGGATATCCATGCTCTTTGGTTCTTGGAGCACTATATGCGGTTCTTAAGCCTTGCTGGATTTTCATGCAACAAAAATATTTTGTTTAGATTAACTTTTACTCAGTTGTTCTCTGCCTTTCCAGCCTTTTCCTGGCCTCTTGTTATGCTAACATGGTTTGAGATTTCCTTGCTCCAGTTTCATGACTTTTCATGTAATAAGGTGGTTATTAGCATTTGCTGGCACTTAGGCAGCAATACTATGTGGGTTGTATTGGAGGATGGAGGCAAAGGGAGGTGCTAGTCATGATCTCATTGTTAGGCTTAATTTTAACTCTGAACTATGTTCTGGCCTTGCAAGAAGATTCAGCAGACAGCTGGCTGGTTTTATGTAATTCAGAGGGGAAGTTATTTTGATCTTGATGTGTCCATGGCATCCTCAGTGGTATCACCCTGTGCTAAAAGGATGTTTTGTCAGAAGGCAAAACATTGCATTGAGAGGCTAACTGTGCACTACTTTGGGCTTTAGATGTGGGATTTTTTTTTAAAGGAATTATCTAAAGGCATCTCCGCTGCTTCTCTGAACTTGGCCTTAGAGGCACCGGTGAGACTGCTCTCATTTCTAGGCTCTTTAAGCTTTTTGAGACTTCATTGTTCCTTGTACTGTCTGTTTTCCTATGCTATGACACTAAAAATAAAAGTAGTATTTCAGAACTTCAGACTTTCTGTCAACACCTAGGAGTGCCTCAGAGCTTGCCCTTGGCAGAATCTCTGTTACAATTTGCTGACATTAGTTATTGAGGGCTTAAAAAATGGACATTCTGCAGGAAACTTCATATGATGAATCTAAACTGTGAACACTTACGTTTACAGTTCATGGTACGTAGAAGAAAAGTCTTTATGTTTCAGACTCGAAGTAGGAGTTTCTGGTAATGTGGTGACATTGTTTGCCAAAGAAAACTGTGCCTGAAAATGGAACTGCTGGAACACAACCTGAGAATGAAAAATATAAAGCTTCTGGGGATCCCAGAAATCTCTCTGAAGAGCAGCTGCATGGATATTTTTGCTGAGTTTGAAGGCTAAAATCAGGAGTCTGTAGCTTGCCAGCTCCTGTGTTGCATGATGCAATGGCTTATTTCCTATTAAGAGAACAGCTATTCAGCAGGCTTGCCTTTTATTAATTTCCTATAGCTCGAGGTGTGTATGATTGAAACAAGACTTTTTATGCTATGAGGCAAAGCTGGAAACTTTATATGAAAACTGCATTGTTTGGGGCTTTTTTTTGAAAGCCGTCCCAGAATATATGCTATTGCAGAAGTGGTAGGTAGGGGTTTTGCCAGAAAGTTTTGTGTGTACTGGGGGAGGGCAGATGCCATCTCGTGTTTGCACAGAAGGCAGGCAGGAGAACATAGGCTGTGTGCGTTGCTTCACTTTGTAGTGGCCAGTGTTAAGGGGAAGACAGGGGAAAAAATCTCCCACAGCTCCTAGTAAATCCATACTTGCCTATGTCAGCTTCTTAAAATCTTTGTCTGCCTGCACCTGAGAAGATGTTAGTAGCAGTTCATTGGTTGAATGTCTTAGAAAATCAAGTATTCTGAGTTTTAAGTTTGTAATGGTGCCAAATCTGTCTTGAAAACAAAATGTATTTCCTGTAACTTTTTCCTAAGCTGATTCTGGCACTCTTGTGGCTGCATGCATGTGTGACAAGATCATGACTTGGTCTGCCAGCACTTAATGAAAACCCATATTAATTATGTTTACTTTTAGAAGGGGATAAAATAGAAGCACTGTGAAGCTGTGGCTTTTATTTGTTTAAAAAAAATAGGTAAAAACTGAAGAACTAGTAAGTATTGATAATGGTACCTGTAAATGTGTTATTTTCATTTACAACAGTCTGATTTGCCAAACATCTGGATTGTTCCTCTATTATTAAATTACCTAAGACTTACATCTTCTGAGATATGAGTGACTATCTCTTGATAATGCAGTCAGGGAAAGAAAAAAATTCTGTGACTTTCACAGGGAAACATTCATGGTTTAATGTTAACTTTTAGGTTTAAGGTGAAATTCTACATGCTGTTCCTTCCTTCGTATTGACAAGGCACATGCACCTTTGACTATGTAATGAAACAGTGGAAGGCAGCTTTAGTTTTCAGCTGGTTTTGTTCCCTGTTCGAGCTCACGAGCCATACAGGTACCTACCTACGTGTGCTGATGCATGGAAGAAGCAGGACTGGACTGATGCTACATAGAAATGTAGTGCTTGCTGCAACAATTACTACTGATAGCCCTGTCTGGGTTGGCAGAGAAAGGCAGAAAACATCTGCAGTTTTCAGGCCATTCTGGGACTTTCCCAATCTTTAACTATAAATATGATAATTTTTCTATTAATTAGATTCAGGATGTGTCAAAGTGTTTTGTTTTAAAGGCTTATTTTCATCATTGTCTTTATGCTGATGATATCTCAGACCATGCCCAGGCAAGTAAACTGCGTTCTTTAATTACCAGTAGTAGAGCCATGTGACAGAGAAGACCACACTGAGCTTGCTTCTGAGCAACAGCAGCCACTTCCTTAATGCACAGAATAATCTGCTGCCATGGGACTTACGTCTCTCTCTACTCCAGGTCTGGTCTTAGGCACTCCAGTACTTCTGCCACACACAGATATCCCAAATATCATCTAATGCATTTATTGTTGCTGTTGTAATTGAAGTGGGAATTGAGGCTTTGAAGGATACACTGTAAACTAGGTACAGCCACTAAAATGTGTAAAAACTCAGTGCAGAAAATCACCCAGGTTATCAGTGGGTCTCTTTCTCACCGAGATAGCTGGTGAATTGCCTGTCTGGTGTGGTAGCAGTGAAGCTAGAATATCTTCCATTTCTATAATTTTTTTTCAGTCATCATTACAAAGTCTCCAAGCAGCTCTGTGTCTTTAATTTATTAATCTTGTTGTTTTGTGTGAAGGTATTGGTCGGTTGCAAAACTATAAATCGTCAAGCTATTGGCCCACAAGTCAGACTTTTAAAAAAACCAACAAAGAATTGATGTTGGAAAATGAAGAAGAATGATCTTCCTTGTGGAGGGATGTTTTTACTCATAATAAACCTTGACAATGAATGTTTGTGAGTTCATAGTGTATTTCAAACATTCTTGCACTTAAAATATTTTCAGAGCACTCAGATTAAAATGGCAGAGAACAATAGTATTATATGGCTGCATATGCATTTGATTTTTTTCTGTGTTTGTCATAATAGAAAATAGCAAATACAGTATTCATTTAGCATCCATAATTCAACCATGTTCTTTATTTGCTTTGGATTTTTTTAATGTGTCAGACTGCTCTCAGGCCCTCTGTTTTACAGAGAATTCTAATTTTGCGTCAAAAAACCTCTGCAGTGTGACCTTGCTGAACAGACGTGGAGCCCTGTGATTTGGCATAATTTTTCTGTTCTTTTTTTCCCTGTTTTTGTGTTTTTCACAGATGAAAATTTCCTAGTTAGAGGGTTACTGTCTTAAGTTAAGACTTGACATTTATTTTTTCCTTTTCCACCGCGTTCCACTCTACTTTTGCGGCATTTTCCCTACATGTATGGCCCATCTAGTTGTTTTAAGCCAGCTGTCAAAATAACATTCACTAAGGGGATTGTGCTCAGTTTTGCAGGATGTAGCTCTGCAAATGGTTAAGCAGAGAACCTGGATATGGCAGACCCATGTGCTATTATTAATACCACCTTAGCAAGCTCAGTTAGCTTCATTTTTACTAGTCCGACCTCTAAACATGGATTAATTTGGTTCTTTTATGTGTGGTGAGATGGTTTGTAAAGAAATGTTTTATGTGTGCTACGCAGTGAAAATTACAGCCCTTTTCTGTTTGGGCTTGCCTGTCTGGTATTTAAATAATTTCTGGAGCACTCATTTGCAGGCTTTTAGCAAAGACCAGCTTTAGCTCAGCTCTGGTGCTCTGTCTGTCAGATACTGAAGAAGTCTTCATTCCCTAGATAGCATGGCTTTATAATCAAAATGTAGAAAAGGTCCTTTGCCCTGAATAGAGGACGGGATTGTTTAGGACAGTTTTAAGTGCTTCACGAGCTGACATCTCCTACCTGTAGGAAATGTGCTGTTTAAAATTAGTTCAGGGATGTCATGCACAGCTGTCCTTGCTCTTCTGTCACCAAGCATTCATAAAAAGCATCTGGAATGTGTTGCCCAGGGAAGTTGTGGATGCTCTATTCCTGGAGATGTTCAAGGCCAGGTTGGATGGAGCTTTGAGCAACCTGATCTAGTGAGATGTCCCTGCCCATGGCAGGGGGGTTGGAACTGGATGATATTTAAGGTCCTTTCCAACCCAAACCATTCTATGATTCTATGATCTCTCTGTCAATTAATTTGAAAAATGTTATTTGAATAACATTTCTGGTCAGGAAATTTGAGGTCCTGACAAGACTTTGAGGTGATAGTTTTGTAGATCTTCACCAGCTGATCCCTAAGCTGATGCAATTGTTTTGCTTCTACTCTTAAGGCCTACTTACTGCAGCTGGGCTTTGTGTTCCTCCCAAAGAGCATAACTTTTACTTTATCTTGTTAAGGACTGTGTTGTTAGGAGACCTCAATGTTCCCAGTAGGGAAAAGCTGTGTCAACCAGCAGATCTTTATCAGCTATCGCAGAGGTGGTTCTCAGATGTTGACTTGCTTCATTTCTGGATCCACTGCACTGAAAGATCTGGAGACAATAATAACAAAACATCCTGCCCCTCAGGAAGAACAGAAGTGTTTTACAGCAATAAAAGAAAACTATCTCAAATCAGTTCAGGCTGGGATATCAAGATGTGTCTCTGGTAGTAACAGGCTTATCTGTTGTGAAGGGAAAATGTTGTAGTGGGATTTTAGGCTGAATGGGAATCCATCCCTCAGTGTGGCCCTTGCTCCAAATCAAGCCTTACATTTTTGTTTTTGTTTGCCTAAGCCATTGCACAACCAGGAAGCGGGAGGAAAAGTTGTTTGCTTTCATATCAAGGGAAATTTATTCATGAAGGATGCAAGTAAAAATGCTTAAGGCTTCCAGATGGTGAGAACTCCAGTGTTTGGAAACCTGCAGCTTTTGCCTCAAATATTTTGGGAAAGTTTACATAGCTTGTAAAGAATTATTCTGTACTGAAATGAGTGTCTATAGGCTTTGTTTCAAGAGCCTCCCTTGCTGCAAGGGAGCCCTCAGTACCTTCTACTAAAGTGTTTGGTTGTTTTGGGTTCTTTCTTTAAAAAGTGAAAGGAAAAAGAAAAAGATGGGGGGCTATTAACTTTAAAATTACTTAGAATTACTGCTTAAGGGGAAGGTTTTGCCCAGCACTCGGTAAATACTGTCGCTTAAATATGCCTGGTTTAGGTTCATCACAGTCTGGACTCATTTTTCTCTCTTGAACAGGGCTAATGTCCTAGTAAGCCAGTTCAGTTTACTAAACCAGCAGCTAACTCTCCCCCATGCCCCTCTCAGTTGCTTCTAGTTTATTAAGAAAAAATATCTCACTACAAGGTTATGTGAGAGATGATAGCAGTTCAAGGACGTAGGGAAGGGACACAAAGCAAGCATTAGGGAGGGAGCTGTAGCTGCCCAGTGCTATTTGACTTAGGTCACTGTACAGATGACTGAGAGTGAAACCTTATCATCCTCTCTCTTTACAGACTCTCCACATAGCTTATGTATTTTTTTTTTTTCCTCATTAGATCTTTACATCCTTCCCACATACTCTCGCATCTTTCTTGCCACCTGTGCTGCTTAGAGAAGATGTTTCTTTCATCTCTTCGATTTGGAAGGAGCAATATTTTTAATCGGGCTTTTCTTACTTGAAAATATTTTTGCCTGTGTGAAACAAAGCATCTTAGTGTGTGACAACTTGTTGAGATTTGTCAGAGGAATTGTTTGCATTGATGGGTCTGATGTGTTCACAGGTGCATAGCCTGAAAGGAGTTAAGTTTTTCTTCTCTTTGGTACTTCACTTGCAATCTGATTTTACCTAAATAAAACTTATTTTGCACTTGCGTATTCGTGTTGCATTTGGCACCATCCTACACAGCCTGCCCATAAAAACTCAGTGTTCCAGACTTAGCCAGGTAATTATTATTCAGGTATTTATTATTCCTAGGAATATTGTCAAATGTAAGTGAGCTGAGCCAAGTGCATGCTTCACAGCCTTCGTAAGATTTTTGTGACTTTTTTTGTATTGTGTGTCTACACAAATGCACCTGAGAGTATCCAGTATTTACTGGTATGTTGCTGAATTAGAGGTGCTGGAATTTGTCAGAGTCCTTCTGTGACCCTTCTCCAGCCATTTTCCCAGAGCCTGAGAAACTTCTTCTTCTGAAGAAGAATGTTTACAAAACTTTGTATTGGTCACCAAGTACATGAAGTTTTGATTCTGAATGGCTTGAAAACAGCCAGCGACAGTGCTTTTTATACTTTTGGAAGTGTTAACTCTTCAGTTTTATGGCAGTAGTAAGCATGAGGATGAGCACACAGGATATTTTTGTATTTGCAGAAAATGGTTTGAAGTGTAACCACTGCCTGTCTGTCATTTGCAGTCAGCAGCAGCCAGTGTGGTAGGAGCCCTTGTAGTTACTGTCCTTGATAGAGTACTCTGTTCCAGGAGCTCTCCTCTTTTCATTAATTCTCCCCCTTTTGCCAGATCTTGTCTGTAGGTCGTTTTTTCTGCTTAGTTTTCAAGAAGTCTGCAAAGAAGTCTAGGGCTTAAAGAAACACAGTTTACATACTATGTGCCAGAAATATCTGTTTCATTCCTGCCTGGTATTGCCAGTTTCCCTGGTTAGCAGGCTGAACTTTCAGTGTTAGTTTTAGCATTTAAAGGAAGCAGTTGTTAAAAATGTAAACAGCAGTTTAAATACTACTTAAATACAGTAGTTGGTGTGGCTGCATGATTTGTGATGTTCCCTTTAGATTCCAGGGGAAAATCCCCTTAACACAGGGTTACATGATGTTGAAAATCGACGTCTCCTGTAAAAGACATCAGAAAACATCCCAGGAATACTAGCTTTTTCAGTTTGGGGCATGCTGAAGGCCCCAACTTTTAACATGCAATTTAATAGTAATTGGAAGTGTTTTGTCTTGACTTTGTTTTTCACATTACTCTCACTGGAAAACAGCTCTGTATATCAAGCTAATATTAGTTGGACCCATGGGGAAGGCGGTGTGTTTGCCTGTACTGTGACTGTGTCTTGAGACTCGCCAGTGTTGGCCTGGTATGCATCAGGAGGACATGAGCTTACCTGTTTTCAGTAGCTTTTCCTTTATTTCCCAGCAAAATTAAGTCAGCAGCACATGTATAGGACCACTTCTGTGAATCTTAGGGTGCCAAGGATTTAAAACACGAACTTTCAGCTGTAAAAAGGCTTGAATTCTTTGTTTTGTTCTGTAATTATCTTTGGTAACTGATGCTGTTGAGTTCATCCTGCATGGTGTGGTTGCTGTTTCGTACTGTTCAAATAAGTAGGGGATTGAGGTGGAAAGCCAAGCCAAAAATTTTAGAAATAAATCTCTAGCAGAATCTTACAAATATCTTGTAGGTGTGATTTCTTTGGGTGATATTCGCAAATGCTAACAGTTTTGGGGTTTTTTTCCTCCTCTAAGTGGAAAAAGGTGAATTCTGTAAAGGACAGTACAGAAGCACAATTTGATTTAATTTCATTTAGGAGCTGAATCAGCTTTTAGAGGAGCTAAATTGTGTCCCCTGAAAGGACTAGAATGACTAGAGTAAAGACAGTAATTGCAAATGTTTTCTTCATTGGTGTGGGTTAATGAGACGCAGCCTGTGTAAAAGTATGGCTGCAAAAATTTTGTGAATGTGCCTTCTCACTTTCAGAGCTATTATCTTCTTGGGAGGCAGTGGAGGAATGCCAAAAGATGTAAGGACAGGGAGGGGAGAACTTGCCAATACTTAGTTTGTGAGTGAAAGAGAATTGAAGTCTTAATAACAGAGAAGTGACATGTAAATGCTGTCTTCCAGTTTTCACCTGGCAGCCACCAAAGGGCATGTGGAGTGCCTCAGGGTCATGCTGACGCATGGTGCAGATGTGACAGCCCAAGATGGTGCAGGTATGTCTCTGTGAATCTACATGTGTACCATACTCAGTTTGCCTATATAGTTCTTGATGTGCAGGCTGCAACTACAGTTTTTACAACATTGCTTTTCCCCACACTCTGTTTAGCAGTTGCAACACTTGCAGATTTAGGCATACCTACTTTCTGACATTGAATTTGGATTCTAAAGTCCTTCTTTTGCACTGATACCATAAATGTCACCATTTATAGTAGACTCCAGATGGAAAACAGTTGCTCAGTTTTTTTTTTATTTTTTAGTTAAAAAAAGATCCCCCTCCCCCAATTCTTTTTGCTAACTTGATTTGAGAGTTTGTGTAGGTTAAAGCAAGATCGTTAGTGTTACTTTTATATATACCCAAACTATTAGCCTCATTAGCCTTACAGGAGTTGCAGTCAGGCATTTCCTCAGGATTACAACGTACTGAAAAGAGCTGAGAGTTAAGCATGCTGTTTCAGCCCTGTAAAGTCCTATGCTTGATTACGGCTGCACCAGGAGAATGATGGGAGCTGAATTTGAAGCTGGCAAACACTTCCTAATAGATTTTAGTTGACATATCTGTGGAATCTGTGCCCCGCATTTTCTCTGGCTAGCAGAGTCACCCAAATGAGCTATCAGCATTCTGTCTCTCCTCTAATGATCTGTAAATGTTGGGCTCAAGGGTTCTGTTTTGGCCACCAACTGCAGCCTGAAGAAATTTCTGTCATACGTGGAAATTACTTGCTTCTATAAGGAAGTGTCTGTGGTCCTGGAAGAAGCATTCAAATTCTACATAATGATAAGAAAATACACGTACCTGATACAGACTGCTATTCAGACTTCATATTTCGTCTTGCCTGAAGATTTATTAGTTGTTTGGATAATAAGAGGTTTCCTGCTCTCACTTGAGTGTGTTGACCCGGTATTCATTAGGGAAAGCCTTGTCTGTAATAGTCACATTATTTACAGTGAGCTTCTACTGTCATAAGTGCCATAAATCTCATCACCTTCTTTTCTTAATTACCTAGATAATCTTTTGCTGTCTTTTCTCTTCAACTTTTCAGATGCCCTTTAAGATGAAACTAGAGGGGTGGCTGCAGTCTTTCTTCATAAATCCGTAGTCAGTAAATCACTGTTTTGCATACCTATGTATGAGCTCACAGATGACTAAATAAATTAACAGAAAAGGAAATCTGTGAGATGCAAGCTAAAGCAGGCCTGTATTCTGAGCCCTCTTCTATATGCACTCCATGGATGATACAAATTCTTTGTACTGGTAGCTGGTGAATTTGGCTTGTTTTACTCTTGGTGCTGGATTCTTTTTTCGTTGCCAGATGGAAGAAATCATGAAGACACTTGACAGACATCTGTCTGCAAGGGAAGCTGAGTAACATAGGAAAATTGGTTTTTAAGAAGTAAACATAACTGCACAATCTTAGTCTTAATTCTGCCAAGGTATAGTCTGACGTAATGTTTGTGGCATTCCTTTATATAAAGGTAGACATTAAGATTATTGTTACCTGCCTGAAAAACAGTCTGTCATAAAGATATTCTGTTCAATGTCAGATTTTGTTTTATTTCCTCTAGCCTTATTTTTCATGTGTTGTGATAGGAACAAGGTGGGTAATTCAAAATTTTGCCTTTGTCATGGAAGAGTTTATTCTTGTGCTTTGGCATGATTGAATACTTAATTTGCTTTGCTCTTATTCATTCAGGGCACAGCGCTTTACATCTTGCAGCAAAGAACAGCCACCCTGATTGCATTAAGAGGTTACTTCAGGTAAAGTAAAAATTAAGTTAATGTTGATTTTTTCCAAGTTTTCCCTTTGTTCCTGTAGCTTGGCCCAACTGGATATTGAGATAATTCCTCCTAATAATCTGTATCACACTTCTATACTGTTGTCCTGTCTATTGCAATCAAGAGAGGTGCTGGAGTTTTAGACCTTTTAGGCACTGTGACTGAATGATAGAAAACAGTGTGGTATCTGCCCTAAGTGGTGTAGAAGTTGAGTTTTCCATGTGAAGCTGATACAGCAAGGCTGGGTTTCAAGCAGGCTGCAGCTTCTAACTTCCTGTGTTTTGTCAGTGTGATTGGATGGCTTGGAAGTACATGGGTTAGGGGGTATAGATGTAGAGGATTTTTTACTTGGGGGCGATTTTGATATTGTTCCACTGGAATGCATTTTGTCTGTTGTTGACTGTAGAAATGTCTGTCACGTTTAAAGTCAAAGAGAGAAGAAACTGAAGTAGTTCAGATGATGAAAGTATGGAAATACTCAAATTCTCTGTGAAGTGAGGCAAAGGACAGTGAGAGGTTAGAAAAGGAGAAGAAAGGAAGGGGAAAGAAAATATAAAGAAAAGTGAAGATAAAGAGAAGATTCTTGTGGTGTTGAGGCTGAAGATGTGTATTAGTAAGCAAATCCACCTTGACTTCGTTTCAGAATGCCAGATGAGTTTTGGTAGAGGTGATCAGAGCAATAGCATGTATTTTTAGGAGTTTGGAGTTACCAGTAAGACTGTGTCTTAGGCTGCAGGTGAATAATAACCCTGCTTGAGCACAGGGTTAGAGAAAGGGAATGGATCCCAACCTCTAAATTGCTTTTCTCTGATTACCTCAGGGCTCTCCAGTTGACCTGTGACTGTGTCAATATCTCAAACAATATTATGTCCAGTTTCACTGGTTCCCACCTCCATATTCATTGCAAGCTGATGGCCCTGTTCTTCCACACCTGGAAAGGGTTATCATTACTCACTGAGGCTCCCCTCTTCGGGATTTCATTGTGAATATCTGCCACGTGTAATGCAAACCCATTTGCAGCATAAACAGTGACATCAAGCTGTCACTGGTGGTATCACATGCAGCAGCATGATCAGCTCGGCAACTAGATGTGTGTTTGACACCAAATATGCCACTTGGTCACTAACCAGCTACAACCAGAGAGTGCTTTTGTTGATATTTTTGCTAGTTTTATTACAATGTGCATATTTCTAAATATAGTCATACGTGCAAACCCATTGGTAATATGCTCCGATGATTCAAGCTCTTTGGATTGCCTGCTTGCTTCTGAGGACAGGATTTAAGATATAAACTGTACATGTGAGGAATGTGTAATCTTCACGTGCTGGAGCTGAATTAACAGAGGCCAAGTAACTATTTACATAGGCAGAACCTTGACATTTTTTTTATGGAATGTGGTAATCTGTGTGAACCTGATTTCCTGTAAAATCGTAGAAGTGTTGGAGGCAGCGCTGTATTTGAAAGTCAAAAGCTTTCTATTGTCTGGTTTGTAGAAGCCAGTTATTTCAGGGTTATATCTTCTCATGTCCAAAGAACAACAACAAAGCTGATAAAGGTTCTGGAGCAGAAGTCTTATGACGAGCAGTTAAGGGAACTGGGGTTGTTTAATCTGGAGAAGAGGAGGCTGAGGGGAGGCATCGCTCTCTCCAATTAACTGAAAGGAAGTTGTAGTAAGGTGAGTGTTAAATCTCCTTCCCCAAATAACAAGCAATAGGACAAGAGGGAATGGTATCAAGTTGTGCCAGGGGAGGTTCAGACTGGATATTAGTAAAATTTTGTTTACAAAAAGAGTGGTCAAGCACTGAGACACGCTGCCTCCCTACGGAAGTGGTGGAGTGTCCGTCCCTAGAGGTGTCAAAAAGACCTGTAGATGTAGCACTTCAGGACATGGTTTAGTAGGCGTGGTGGTGTTGGGCTGACATTTTGACTTGATGATCTTAGAGCTCTTTTCTAACCAAAATAATTCTGTGATTCTATGATTCTCTTTCTTTGCTGTAAACCAAAAGTAAATTTTTCTGTGCCAAAACAAGTCTTGACAAAGATTTGAAATTTTATTTTATTTTTTATTTATTTATTACTTGAAGTCCAGAGTGATCTGTAGTAGCTGGTGGCTTTAATAACACAAAATATAACTGGATTGATGGAGTTCTAGTTTTTACAATGCAAATGAAGCCTTATTGCCTTTGACAGAAATAATGCAAGACTAACTTTCTTAGGATGTGGTTGCTTTAGCTCTTACTGTAATGTAAAAAAAAAAATTCTGGTGCTTTTCTGGGGCAAAGAAGAGGCTTTCTTTCCTCTTATTTCCTAATTTAAATTGTTCCAAAACTGTAACACTTTTTAGGGATCTCTTTCACCCTGAGTATTGCCTATGGCTTCAGTATAAGCTGGTACCAGGACTGAAGAGAATAGATTGGTAAAGAGGAAAGCTGTGCCTTTCTTCAGTATTATTTCCTGGAACTGCTTGTAAAACTTTTCTCAAGGGTAATCAGCGCTCTGTCCTTAGCATCAAACATGTTTTATTTCCTTGGTGTTTCTCTAATTGCCTTTTTTTCCCCTTTTCCTTATTGAACTGTGCAGAATAAATGTCCAGCAGACAGCTCTGACAATTCTGGGAAAACAGCTTTACATTATGCAGGTAACCTCTTTGTTTAAAGCTTGTACTATTTATTTTGTCATGTGCTGATATTCAGCCTGGTAGAGATTCTTGGGTTCTAATTATATAACTCTGATAACTCTGCTTGATGATTTACAAAGTGCAGGTGCTTTTTTAGATAAATATTGTAAGTTTTGAATTGCAGTTAATTATGGTTAATACGTGTGACTTGCACACTTGGAAGTACAGAGCCATTGGAATACTTAAGGTTGATTTTTACTTCATTCTTTAAAGCTGGTATCTTGTACCTATTTGGACTATGAATATTGGTTGTATTTCTGTATACGACTTGTTGTTCATCCTTTTAGTCTTTTTCTCCTTCTTTCTTAAAACAGAGAAATGAAAGTTGAATTTATTTTCTTGGACCCCACTGTAATGCTGCTGGTTTGCAAGTGGCAGTGTGGAACAGAAATTTTGAAAACGGGATTTAATTTGACTTCAATTCAATGCTTGTCTCTATTTATTTATTTATTTACTTGTTTATTTATTTGTTTATTTATTTATTTTAGCTGCATGTGGTTGTCTTCAGGCAGTTCAACTTCTGTGTGAACACAAATGTCCGATTAACATAAAAGATATGGTACGTAGCTCTTCTGCTGTTGTGTACTTCGGATACTTGGGAGCTTTTAGCGCTCTTCACTCCAGTTAACTTCAGGTGCAGCAGTTCAAAGCAGTAGTATGCTTATATTTCTTCTTGTGTTGGTGGAGGAGGTTCTTTTTGCAGTGCCATAGCAGAAATGGGGAGGTACTTCACAATCTAATACAATAGTGGCAGGATTTGCTTCCTGATTGTTACGTTAAGGCATTGGTCTAAGTAGCTCAGTTACGATATACTGAAAACATGATAAATGTTTCCATTGACTCTAGTAGGCTTTGGAAAAGGCACATTGTATGGCCACATGCTGTGAAATGCTCACAAAGCTCAGCCAGTGCATGGTAAATGCATGATGAGGAGAAAAAAAATATACTTGATATAGTCTAAAGGGACAGGGACGCTTCAGTCACTATTATGAAATATCTACAACTAATCAGGTCTGGTTTGGGGAATGATGCAACTGCCTGCTAGGAAACCCTCTGATGACAGGGACCTGGAAGAAATGAGGCACAAAAAGGAGGGGGGCGGTGGCGGTGTGTGTGAAACAAGGCATAAAAGTATTTAAACTTGTTTGGTATGGTTTTGACTTGGATCTATCTCCTTCTTATCTGTTCTTTCTAATAAAACAATCTGTCACAGAGGTTAGACCTAAAATTTCATCAGGTGCATTTTAGAGGCAGAAAAGGGTTGTTCAGTAGAAGGCTGAAAAATGTCATCAGCTACGTCATTGCTGATCATAAGGAAGAGGGAGCCAGGCAGCCTCAGTGGTGCCTGACAAAATGATGGCAAGTAAAGGTCAGACTTTGAGTAGTGGACCTAATTGGTTAAGTACTAAGAAAAAAAATAATCTCGCCATGAAGGTGGAACTGGTACCCAGAGACATCATGGTGTCTCTGCCTCTGGAGATGCTTAAAGCTTGACTGGACAAGTCTCTGAGAATTGTACTGTAACTTGAGGCTTGCCTAGCTTTGCATTGAGAGCAAAGGGGGAGAAACCCGAGATGACCTCTAAAGCTGTTTCCCAAACAAGTTAGTCTGTGATTATATGAAATGTATTTTTGCCTTGACTTAGTTAAAATTATCATTTTTATTGTGTAGCTACTTGAAGGTATTGGGTAGTTGCAAAATCATCATGTTACAGCATTAAGTAACAAAGGGAGTGCCACCAGGAAAAAGCATATATAGAAATAAAGTTCATAACTGACCTTTAAATCTCAAAGTGGTATTTGTGTATGGATGGATTATTGTTCATAGATTTTTTTCAATGCATTCCCAGGATGGGAACATACCTCTGTTGCTTGCAGTACAAAGTGGTCATATGGAAGTTTGCAAATACCTTCTGGATCATGGAGCGGATGTCAACACCAGGGATAAAAATGGAAGGTACAGCAAGTTAACATGTTAATTCTTCCCCAAGGCTGACTGTCACATGAAGCTTTCTTCTCAAATTCTTCCCAAAATAGTTGTTTTTAGGTGAAATCGTGCCTTCTGTACTACACAGTGTGTCCTTATGGTTGAGAAGGCTTACAGAATTCTGCCTAGAGGGAAAGGAGAAACAAACTATGCAACTATAAAACTAGATGTGCCTGTCAGATTTCCCTTGGGCTATCAGTGCAGTCAATCCCCCTTTTAAATCCTCCCTACAAGAATCTGATTGATGGCACTTACCCACACATCACTTTGTACACATCCCTCTTCTAAATGCTGCTCTCTTTTTTTTGGCATGGGTTAGTTTCTGCAAATTGAATCCTCAAGCTATTACTTGGGAATGAAATCTGTGGAGGATTCTTTTTTTTTGTCCCATAATGCAGCCAGAGCAGCAAGAAAAAAATACAGTAAAGCTATATAGCAGAAAAACTATCATCTTAGAAGGTGCTATTTGTTGCATGATTAGATAGTGTCTAAGACTTGTTTTTAAACAGCAGCATCCTTATAGTGAAAAACACTTCTTTTAATGATACTGATGAATATCAAGTCTTTGAAAATTTTGGACCGTTTTATAAATGGTTGGTTAAACTGTGATGGTGAAGCAGGATGTTGAGAAGACTTAGAAGGGACACCTGATAGCAGTCTTGAGCGTTATATGTGACACAATGCTCCTGTTGTTCTTTGGCAACACCTGGGATGATAAGACTTGGCCCTAACTTGTTTTTTATTAGTCCAAAGTGTATTAGCACATTTTGTTTTAAGTTGTCTGAAGAAAAGCCCTTGGTTTTGATTAGTTTGTATTACCTTATCGGTGCTTTGAACCTGAGGTACTGCCCACTCTGGGACCCCTACCTCCCTCTCACTCTCTTACTGTTTAATCAACAGACAGTGTTAAGAGTTTCTAGTTTAATTGAATGAAGGTATTGCAATTTTTTATTTTCTTTTCTTTTAAGGAAGTATTGTGTGTAGAAGCAAGAAAATGGTAATTTGATAACTTGGATTATAACTTTTTACTTCTTGCTTTCCTTCCGGTGAGGAGACTGACTGCTCCTGCATCTCACATTCACAAAAGTGGTTAAGTTTTTACTGAAAAAGGAGAAGCCTTATTGGGAGACAAAGGGGATGACCTTTGAAAATGGCATCGCCAATTTCCTGTCTTATTTAATGTTTTGATGATCTAAAACCATCTGTGTGATTCTGAAGGTCTTGTCTAAGTTGCCACTTCAAACTACCTTTTAGGACAGTACCACTTTTTATGTCAGCACAACAGCCATCACTTCTACAGGGCTCACTCATTACAGGGATTATGTTTAATTCATCAGTGAAATGATTGTCTTAGTATCTAGCAAATATTGCCACCGTAGTAACTTTTCAGTTTCATATCTGCACTGAGGAATGTGTTTGCCGGTGACCTTGACCAACCTATTAGGCATGTTTTCATGTTGAGATTATGCCCAAGCAGGAAATCACTATAAGACCATGCTTGAAAGATGGAGTTTACTGTGTGTTAGTAATGATTCTGTACTCCTCTTATGACCCCTTCAAGTAATTGAGGAAAACAGATATAACCTGTTAAGAAAACACTCCTTCTGTATGCTGCCCTTACTCTAAGATCTGGAGCTGTCTAGCTTCCCTCTGTTGGAGACGGAATCAATTGTGCTCTAATGGACTTCCTGGGTGTTTTTTTTTAAACTGAGGGTAGATCAGGATTTGAGGTTGAACGCATGTCTCAGTCTCACTGAAGAGTTTTGAGATTTGTTTGGGTTTTTGGTTTAAATCTGTGTCTGTTTTGTCTTCAAAGCAACATGTGAAGGAAAGCAGCAATGAAATAAATACTTTCATATTGCACCACTGCTTGCAGAGCTGTAATTGAAATGCGGCGGTGAGATTTGATAGTCTGATTTTATCCTGCAGCAATTTCTATGAATCTTCTCTTAGCATCTGGAACCCAATTTTTAAAATGGTTTGAGGCCTGTGCAAAGCATGCCAGGTCTTTGCAGAAGGTCCAGCTGAGGGGAAGAGGAGGAGGGGCAGCAGGTTTTTGTAAGGAGAAACAACAGTTATATATATGTGTCTATACACATGATGGTAAGATCTTGGACTTTATTGCACAATAACTGTCATACCTTTTTTCCTGAAAAAAATGAGCTGCCACTTAAAGAGTACACTCATGAAACTTACTCTGTGTGTTGTGTTTGTTTTGTCCAGAACTCCTTTGATGATGGCTTGTGAAGCAGGTAGCCTTAATATGGTGGAAGCCTTTCTTAGTAAAGGTGCAGATGTCAGTTTGGTGGATGCCTTTGGACAGAATGCTGTGCATTACTCCAAGCTCTCTGAAAATATAGGGGTCCAGAATCTCCTGTCATCAAAGTTATCTCAGGGTGTGGGTAAGTAAGAGATGCCAGTCTGCAGTTTGTCACTGCTTGAACTGGCTACACGCATGTTTAGCAATGAACAAATTTACTTTTTAAGGTAGCCTGAAAAGTTTCAAAAGTCATCTTCAAGATGGTCTTCCTGAGGCTTCCCAAAACCAAGAAAATGTGATGATGTGATCTTTGCTGTAGATGGTAATATATAAGGAGGTGTTTTGGAGAAAAAAAAGATAAGCTGATGTAGCAGCATCATGAAGGATCTTGCAGACAATTTGGAACAGATCCCTTTTTTATTATGTGAAAAAGTGAGTGGAACATACAGCTCCTTAGTAGAAGGGTTGGAGAAGGAACTAATGCAGGCAGATGATTTTATGGTCAAACTAAGATGCGTTTCTAAAATAGGAAGGTAGTGTGCAAGACCATAATAGAGTAAGAATTGTCATGATGCTTCAAATTTTATCTCATTATGATACCCAAAAAGGAAGGATATGGTTTAAATAGTATTTGGAAATTGAAGTATATTTCTTAGATTTCAGGCAGGAATTCAAAAACCAGACAAAGATGATGTGGAAAGTAGAGCTGAAAGGTAGACTAGGAATGGCAAATAACTTCTTCTTTGATAGTTGTTCTTAATTCCATTTCTTTTCTGTTTCACAGATACAAAGTCACCGACAAAAGCAAAGCAGGTATTTACTCTTTTGGCTTTAAAAATACTCAGGTAACTGACATGACATAGAGTACTAGTAAATGTCACTATGAGATGCACTACTCTAATGTGAAAGGGTTTTGTTACTTATTTAAGAAATGTGTTTCAAGAACATCACTTTTAGACTTGGCTTCTTTCTGTAACAGCAGCCAGTGCCCTCAGCAAGAAAAGGAAGGAGGGGGCATGTGTGTGTGTATGAGCATGTGGAAGATAGACTGCTTGGATTTCGGACTCCCTATCACATTAAACTATAGAGAAGTTCATCTAGAAAAGTCCCCTGTTTCCAGAATATATAATTGAAGTTTATCACTGATTATGTCTTACTGGAGAACCCCAACTATGAGAAATCCAGCAGATTTGGGCAATTAAATTAGGTTCTTATATTTTTTATTTAGTGTTGTATCTTGGAGTGCATGTAGATCCTGTAGACCTGCTGGTGGTTGGAAAGGTGGCTGGGCAAGGGTGTAATGCATTGGTTCATTCCCTCTCTAAGTAGATAGGTGGGTTTTTCAGGGAGGTTGGGCAGAAGCTGGTGGAGAGGAAAGGTGGTAGCTGTTGAGAATGGCATGACTGGACTGTATATGAATGGAAGAATTTAATATCACTAGAGCTAAAACCTATTGTCAGCTTCTGCTTTTTCACTAAATCTTGTTTGTTTTCACTGAAGCATGGATTACAAGAGGGGAGATTCTTATTGCCAGGCATGTTTAGTATCTTTGTGTTTGTAGAGATGTAGTCTTTGCATAGAAAAAAATAAAGCACTGCATGATCTGCTAAAATTGATATTAATGTGGGTTTTCATTTATTTATTTATTTTTAGTTTAAAAAAAACTTGCTTAGACTTTACTAACCAAACTAACAAACCTACCTTTTCTGGCTGGTGAAACTTTCAGCATGATCAAGGCTCTAAATTAAGTTCAGAAAGAAGTGGAACTGCAAAAAAACGCAAAGCCCCACCTCCTCCTGTCAGTCCTACTCAGGTAAAGAAAAGACCAATTTTGAGATGCTTGCAGGGGGTGGAAAGAATTTTGAACACTGTGGATGATGTGGGCTGGATTTGCTCTGTCACTGTTAGTTTATATGCCTGTCTTACTATGAGTACTTGTCCTGACATTAGGGTGGTACCATGAGAGCATGTGTTGGTTAGGTTAACTAAGCAAAATTGCTTGAAATACGTAATGGTCTAAGATAAAACCATAAAAATGTAACTGTTCAATTGCTGCTTCCATCTAAAGTTGAAGGTGTCTCAGTTTTGATGACTTCCATTAGTAAATAATGATGTGTATTCTAATTATATATATATATAAAATGTACACATTGTTATGTACAATATACATATGACAGTAAAATACTTAAATAGATTTATATAGTATCAAAATGCAGTTTAACAGATGGGTTTAATGTTAAGTTGGAATGTTACCTGTATAACAGATACAGTGAATATGTACTAATGACTCAGAAGAGCACATAATAATTATATCTTTTCTTTGAAAGTAAGCTAGAGTTGTAACTTACACTAGTGCAGGGAAAAGTACTCTTTAATATGTGTGTGTGTGTATATATATATATAAGTATAGGATATATAGGTACGTGTTAGAGAGGTGGTTATATGTACAAGTACACATACATACCTATTTATGTAAAATCTTTCACAGCTTAGCAATTTGTCTTCTCTACACTCATCAACTTCAACTTCCATGACTGGGAAGGGGCAGGCTTTCTTTGCTGATCAAGTATGCAAAGGATCAGTTTTCTGTTCTTATGAATTAGAGAAAAGCAGTGTGGTGTCTTAATCCGTTTGCTGACTGCAGAGCCTTCTGTTAATTAATAAGCTGAGTTTTAGGGACAAAAAGAAGTCCAAATATATTTCAATGTAAATTATAAAGCAAGTGTGGATTACTTTGTTTACTGAATATGTAAATAGATTTAGTCATAAATTAGTTTTATATTTAGGAATATGGTTATGAAAGTAACTCCTAACACTTTGAGAGCTCATTAACCAGTACCAGTGAAGTGCATGGCATTCTGCAGTGTTAAAAGTAGAATCTCTTTCACTGGAAGACATCAAGGAAATGACTGAGTGTGTTCTGTCTGGTCTTTTCCTTATAGTATTGAAGTATTGCTGCTATCTATCGTATCGGCTGCAGCCTTCCAAACTATTGATGAGGTAGTTGCCCATGTTTCATTAATATTTAATGAGAATTGGGCAATGGAACTTGAATGGCTATGGCGGATTTTAAAATACTGTCTACATGCTACAATTAAACAAGACCCTAGAAATACGCTTTGCCAGGCTTTATCCAGCAAGATCTATACTGTCTGTACTACTCTTTGGTGAACTGTCCACATTTATATCTGCTTTCTGTGAAACTATTTTCTTTTGATGTTTCAACAGGAAGAAATCAGCTCCTTGCATCAAGATAATAAAGACAGAATGAGTGACAGCACGACAGGTATACAGTAACACTTAATCCTTATTTTTTCATTTGGCTAGGTAGTTCAGGTGATGTGAAATATTGAAATCTGGTCAGAAATCCTCTGTGCCTTTCGACTTAGAGTGTGAGACACTAAGTATTGGGAGTGATGCTTTGTAATTTTGCTAGCAAGTCAAAACTTACTGCTTCTGTTGGATGACCTAACACATTTTTTGAGAAAGAGTTTCTAGAAACAGTTATCATGCTCACTACATTTAGTGGTTATGGGAACAAACTGTTTAATTTTAAATATTTGAGTAACTAACCTGCTAGCACTTCAGCTTTTTTAAACCCTTTTTTTTCTCCCAAGGTGCTGATAGTTTATTGGGTGTGAGTTCTGAAGCTGACCAGCAAGATCTACTTCTGTTGATGCAAGCAAAAATTGCTTCTTTGACATTGCACAATAAGGAGCTGCAGGACAAGTTACAGGTGGCATATTTTGTGCTTTCCCAGCACTCTTTTAATCTGCTAGCAGAATAAAGAGCTGCTTACTGTTTTAAAGAGATGTATTGTGAAGATAATTTAATGAGCTTGCTGGTGGTAAGATCATGGAAACACTCAGCCCCAAAGGATTAAATCAGTGTTCTGATCTTCTCACTTTTCCCATAAATTACTGAATAACTTTGTTTATTATTGTAACCACATTCTAAAAGATATTGTTAACAGTTATGTTAGCAGAATTTCAATTTGCATAGCTTTGGTTATTAGCGTAGGGAGATCAGCCCAGACTTTCAGAGGAGCTTGGCACCTAACTGCCTTCTCTCACTGTATATGACTAAATAGGAGCAGCTGGGTTTTGAATTTTTCTAAAACTTTTCCATGGTGCTTTAATTTTCTGTCTCTGTGGGATGTGGCAAGATTTCCTTGCTTACTCTATTCTAAAAAATATAATCATGTACTTCGTTGTTACTGTGCAATTGTTTGGGTTTCTTTTTGCACAGGAAAGAACACCTAAAGAAGTGGATTCACCCACAGAATCTTATCATTCAGTCCAAACAGAGTTGGAGCAAACAGCGGATCAACAAAATGAGTTCTCAGCTCAGGAGCTGAAGTCTCCGTTAAACACCACCCAAGTTCAAGACAAGTTGGCAAGTCTCAGTGAAGTAAAAGAGAAGTACCTTCAGGAAGACTTAAAGGGTGTGCAGAGGAAGTTAGAGAATTCTGAAGCCAAAAGAAAGCACCCAGAAGCTCAGGTCCAGTCTAGAGTTCCAGAAACAGATCATTTAAATAGCACAGGCATTTCAGAAAATGGATCTGATCTTAATGTGAAGTTCCAAGAAACTCAAAACAGGTATGAGGAAGCTGTGAAAGGGGTATTAAATATACAGAGGCAGGGGAAGCTGAGTCTTGTTTCCTCTGAAAGTGAAGAAAATGGTTCTGATCTGAGTAGGTTGCGGGTTACATGTGGAGAAGTTGAAATGCTTAAGCAAGAATTGAGGAGAGCGTTAGAGGAAAGTGAAAGGCAAAAAGAGAAAGTGAGAGAGCTACAGAACAAGTTTGAAGAAAGGGAGCAGAACGGGGCAAACAAATTGTCTATGGAAGAATGTGAGGAAATGAAGAATTCATATTGTTCAGTTATTGATAACATTAATCAAGAAAAAGCATTGTTGATTGAGAGATACAAAGAAGGACAAGAGGAAATTAAAAGGCTACAGGACAAGCTGTCAAATCAGACGCAGTTGGAATGTAGTGGTGGAGCTGGAGAAATGAAAGATGCAATGCACGGAATGGTAGATGAGCTCAACAGACAACTTAGCGAATTGTCTTATTTGTACAAAGAAGCACAGATGGAGCTCGAAGACTATAAGAAGAGAAAAACTCCAGATGATATAGCTTTGGACTACATTCCTAGAGATGAACATGAGAAACTGATGCAGTTAACAAATTCTTTGAAATACAAAGCAGAGAATGAGTTATCAGAAATTAAATCCCAGTACACAAAAGTACTAGATGAAACAGAAGAACTAAAGCAGCTGCTAGATGCTCAGAAACAAAACTCTTTGCCAATTTCTGAACACCATCAGGTGATGAATGCCCTCAGAAATACTGTAAAGGAAATGGAAAAAGAAATAAATGAGCTCAAAGCTCTGCTGGACAACAAGGAAAGTGAAGTAAGAAACTTACAGAAGGAACTACTGGAAGAAAAAGCTGCAATTAATGAGGCAATGGTACCCAAGGCTACATATGAAAAGCTCCAGTCATCTCTAGAGGGTGAAGTTAGTATTTTGTCATCCAAACTGAAGGATGCAATTCAAGAGAAGGAAAATGTGTCCTTTGATGTTATGCAACTGAGAAATGAAGTTTTGCACTTGAAAGAAGAGAAAGAAGGTATGCATAGTTTGCTTGAAGCAAAGGAGCGGGAGATGACTGGTCTTCACCAAAAGTACCAACAAGCTCAGGAAGATCTTCTTGAAATGAAAAGGTATTCTGAAAGCTCATCAAAACTAGAAGAAGATAAAGATAAAAAGGTTAGTGATTCACAAGAGTGGAGAGGCATTTCATGAGTTCAGACTGCAAAACATGTTGGATGGTGCATGGGTGACCAAATAGATGATATGTCAAGTGCAACAGAGTGGAGTAACTTTTGAGTGCATTTGCCCATCTGAAAATTCAAATATCAAAGTTGAAGTAGTTTTCAGTATCTTTATCTTTACAATTGGTTTACGCCCCTCATGGAGATCTTTCAATTTACCTCTTTAACTTCTGCTTAGATTGGGTTTGCACTATTCAGGCAACTGAAGTTAAAGAAGTGAGGTTTACAGCAGGAAAAGATCCCAGAGGAAACAAGAAAATAAAAGAGCAGAAAGGAGCAAAAATTCACTCTTCTCATATTACTTACATCATCTCAGCCTTGGCATGACTTGATTATTTTTCCTTTGTAGCTACTGTACCTGTCACTACAAATTTCTTTATGAAAAGCTATGTATTTTGCTAGCTGTGAATAGCTGGCCTATGTTTATCTTGTGTTCAGCAGCAGTATTTGCAAAGGTGGCAACTGCAGTCCTTGTTTGTAAATATTGCCGGCTTCCAGAACAAGGGATGTGTTTGAAGGGACTGGACTAGGAGGGAGGATAGAGAAGCATTGTAGTCCTTTGCTAGCATGATGTCTGTGTTCATTGAGTTTATTTACATCTTGGTTTTCTCCATTTCTTTATATTTAAGTAAAAATTACCCCAAGAGGAAACCTACAAGAACACTATCTGCTTTGCAGCTTTTCATGTAAACCTATTTTTTGCCTCCCTAGATCAATGAAATGTCCAAGGAAGTTTGCAAATTAAAAGAAGCACTGAACAGCCTTTCTCAGCTTTCGTACTCAACCAGTCCCCCAAAAAGACAAAGTCAGCAGCTGGAGGCATTACAACAACAAGTGAAGCAGTTGCAGAACCAACTGACTGTAAGTGTGGTAATTTGTAAACCCACCAATATTCCTAGCTCTCCAAAGATATGCATGCCATTCTTCAGTATGCCTTGTTGAAAATGGAGCACAGTCAGATGAGTAAGTACAATGAAAGGAACTTTCATCAGGGAAATCCTCTAATTTCTCTGAAACATTTAGGAATCTGCAAGTCACAAATTGTTCTTTTAGATGTAGCCTAACTAAAGGAAGCTGTTTTCCCCAATACATTTCCTCAGAACAATAGTGGAACAAAGTTGCTGTACTTGTATTGGAATGTAGTGATCAGAACTACTGCTGAGACCCTGATTTGAGAAAAATATGGCTGGTTTGCAGTGGATTTGTATGTTATCTCAAGAACATTCATCAGCTGAAGTGTATTTGTGTTTTTAAGCTAAAATAAGTTTGACTTTCTGGAAGAAAGTAGTCACTGAAGCCATAAAATTTCAAACCAAACAAATCCATCTGTTTATAGGAAAGTTTGTTCTCTGAAATTCTGAACAGCTTGAAAATATTTTTTTTAATGGAGTTTGTGCATGAAAGGTGGAATTCTCTGAGCTGGGTTGAGTCACATTTGCTATTTCAAAGAGCTTGCCTGTCCAAAGGAGCACTGTAATTCACTGCTGAGTGTGAAAAGAAGGTACTGTCCACCAGAGGCCTTTGTTGAGAGCTCTAGAGTAGTTCTGGTAGCATTATCTGGTGTTTGCTTCCCTACCTTCCCCAGAAGGCAGAAAGAAGAGTCAGTATACATATAGGCCAGAAGAATTCCCATAAGTGGGGAGGAATAAGTAGGCAGACTCCTTCTTGTCTGTGTCAATGCCCAGACTACTTCTTATCACAGTCCAAGTTTGAAAGGAACTTTCATTTTCCACTGCCTAAGCAGTGTAAGGTGCAAAGATATGCAACACGTTAGTACGGTGGGTATGATTTAAAACAGATCTGAAGAATTCTTTCTTCCCTGTTGGCTAACTTTGCTAACAGTTTCATGTTTATTTGGAAATACGGCTTCTGGGATGTGGGAGTGTGTGATTGTAAAAGAGGAGGTTGGCTTTTCTTGTTTGAATATGTAGTGATTAACTGACCTTTGTAAGCACCTCCTCTTCCCTGAGAAGGTATTAGTTGACGGATGGGTCACTGAGTTCAGGGAAGAGCTTAGTTAGGTCTAATTTATCAGAATATTGTTGGCTTTTCTCGATTCTGGTTGCTGATAAGCTCGGGAGTATGTGCTTATCCCACATCTTTGCAGTTCATTGCTTGTTATAGCTAATGTCATCTCACCAACTTCTGTACTGGGATGGGTAGAATTACAGTGTTTCTGTGGACCATGCTTCCAAGCAAATTGTTTTGGATGCCTTGTGGCAAGACACTGTCTGAGCTGGTTTTCTGTGCATACATAAGACTATGTTTTGTAATTCCCCAGAGCACTCTAAATCTAGTTGGGGAGTTCTGAATTCAACAGTTCTGAATGCTCTGTGACTTTCTGCTTAACTATTTTCTAGGAAACAAAGAAACAACATCAGGAAGTTGTCTCGGTTTACAGGATGCATCTTCTCTATGCCGTGCAGGTATGGTTGTATATTGTCAGTTACACAGTGTTGGTATTTTAATGAAGGATGTTTCTTCTGCACTTTTAATAAGAACTTTGTTCCAAGGAATCCTACCCAAAAGGTATGGTTATGTAAGCACAAATTTAATGCTGCTTCCTTTTGGGAAATTGATGTAATTACTATGCCTCAAAAATAGTTTGTAGATCTTAAAGAGTAGAGAGGTGTTTGCAGTCATTCATCTTTTCTTCTTTCTCCCCTTTTCTAGGGACAAATGGATGAAGATGTCCAGAAAGTGCTTAAACAAATTTTATTGATGTGCAAAAGCCAATCACAGAAAAAGTAAACAAAAAAAGCCAAGGAAAACTCCACATTTTTATTAATCCCTTTACGGGTGTTTATCTAGATTTGCCTTAACACAAGATTTAAAATAGGCAATTTGCTGCTTTTATGTTATTGTGTTGTTTGTGAGGTGGATTTGTTTGTTTTTATACCACTTCCCATGTGCATTTGTATGTGCAGTAACTAAACACATGCCTGCTTTTCATATCCAAAATGCAGGCATGTTCTTCAGACTTTTTACTTCCACTACTCCCATGTCATGTTTACCCTGACAGTACTTTCTACCTTTCTCCAACAGAGGGAGGTTAATCTAGAGGAAAGCACTCACTTTTACCTGAGTAAAGGTGAAATTCTCCATGAGGTCTTCTCTACTGTTTATAAGCTGCATCTTATTATTGGGGATAAACTTAGTTGCTTGATGTAGTACACTCAGATTCCTGACATTTTGCCATTTGCAGTCTTTGGCAGAGCAGAAGTGAGCCTTGCAGCAGTGAGCAGAAGTCAATATTTATGCAAAGCCAGAACATCAAACAGCTACAATTCTTAGTGTAATATTACTTAAGATTAACACACCATACAGTAGGTGTCCCAACCCATCCAATGCACTGAGTACACAAAAATCACACCATGCTTCATAGTTTCCTTAAACTGCCTGGAATGACACCATTTCAAAAGGTAAAACAATTAGCTTATCCAAGTTCTGTACAAAGCAGTACAGAAATATTTGTATAAACAACCCTTTATGATAGGTTTAGCTATCTATGCAAGCGTTGGCCATGAAGCTCAGGAACAAAACCAGAACATATACTTTAGACAAGGGATTCTAGTGAACACAGGATGTTTACAGTGAATGGCAATGCCTCATGCTTCTAACCTCACTTTTGTAAAGATCTTCTCTTCAGTATATTTTTATTGGCCCTCTAATGAATTCTTTTGTAACTAAACCATTTTTTCTACGTAATGTTTGCATTAACCTTATTAACAAATATTTTTAGGTAATCATGTTTTAGAGAGGTTCTTTTTATACCCCCAAGTATTCAGTAATAGCAAAGCATAGTGAAGTGTTTTTAATGAGTTAAAGATCTGTACAGAATAGTAGACCTGTATTGTCAGTGTGTTCTGAAGCAGTGAAGTGCAAAATGCAATTCAGCCTGCTGTTTCAAAAAATGTAGAAATGATAGGTAGAGAACAGCAAAAGGTGTCAGAATTTCTACTGTCTTTTCTACAGGCCAGGGGGATCAGTAAAGCCTTTGTCAGCACTTTTAAATTTAGAAGTCAAATAAAAATGTCTATTGTGGTATAATATGAAACAATGGAAAAATATTTCTAAGCACACACTGCACTTGAGGCTACAACCATTCTAACTAGCTTGCAGCTTCACTATGGTATTTGTTTTATTCCCATTAGTGGATGTGTCTCTAATAGGGAAATCTTCCAGAGCTATGTAATCTATGAAGTTTATATAGAGTCAGTCATAATATGACAAGAGTCAGCAGTGCCTCAGGCTGACTGGACTCATAGTGCACTTACATCAGATAATTCCTAACCCTGGTGAAACTAAAATGGAATTTAAAAGCAAAAAGACAAATCACACCTTTGCATCAGTTAGACCTTGGTGTTACTTTTCTTGGGCGGTTTAACTAATGCCTGTTAATTTTGAACAGTATTTTGTAGTTAGATGGTTTTGAAAATGCTCCAAAGAAATGTGAAAAGAATTTTGCTGCAGCACTTCAGAATGAACAACAAGATTTTAAGCATGCTAATGCTGCAAAGTGTAAAACTTGATGAACCATTTTGTAGGTTGCCTGGTAGATTTAGTTTCCTACTTTATTTTGATTTGTATATTTATTACTATTATCTTTGTGGAATATTGAAAATTATATACTATGGCATAGCAAGTTTCTTTATATGTAATTTACAAGAAGTTTCCTTATGCAGCAAATAAACTATTTCAAGTTTTTACATCTTTATTGGTTTTGTGCCTTTATTTAGTTTTTGTATTGCGGGAAATCTCACTATGCTGTTTTAATGTAGTGCAAATGTTCTGTATCTTATATTTTGATAGCTGTTAAATGTACCAGATTTTCCCTCCCTGAAACTACAACTTGATTATTGATTTTCTTGATCTGTCAGGTAGAATAGAATCCACTCCAAAACCATTTCTCTCATGGTCAGCCTGCTAGAGGTAATTCAGTTTCCTCATTTGCCAAGAGATGCATTCCAACAAAGTTTGTAACCTACTTTACAACAGTAGTACAGACAGCTGAGTTTCCACAATTTTTCAAAACTGCCGTTCTCTATCACTTAGCACTTCATGCACAGAACGATAGTGAAAGTATATATATGTGTGTATATAGAATCACGAGGTTGGAAAAGACCTCTTGGATCATCGAGTCCAACCTTTCCTATCTGCCACCGAACCATGTCCCTGAGCACCTTGTCTACCCATCTTTTAAACACCTCCAGGGATGGTGACTCAACCACTTCCCTGGGCAGCCTATTCCAGGGCCCAATGACCCTTTCTGTGAAAATTTTTTTTCTGATGTCCAGTCTGAACCTCCCCTGGTGGAGCTTGAGGCCATTCCCCCTTGTCCTGTCCCCTGTCACTTGGGAGAAGAGGCCAGCTCCCTCCTCTCTACAACCTTCTTTCAGGTAGTTGGAGAGAACAATGAGGTCTCCCCTCAGCCTCCTCTTCTCCAGGCTTCTTTGATGAATTTAGTGCAGGTATTTGCACAATCATCAGTTTTTCAGTCTATTAGAAGCCTGCTTGCACGCTGATCTGTCCAGATTCACAATGCTGGCCCTCCTTGTACATTTTCCAGCAGCCTGACATGCTCAGACTGTTGGTAATGGGGCCTCCTACCAGCAGCTGGAAACAGGCACAGCTCAGTGACATCATTCCCTGCAAGGAGATTGGGGCTCGAGCCTGTCTCCTCAGCGGCTCTTGGTAGGCAAGCATCACTTGAATCAAAACCACACATGCTGTATGGAAAAGCTGTCACTCTGGTGTAGTCCCTCTTCCCTTTCCCATTAACCAAAACACTGCACGATCGTGGCTGGGCCTGGACCCACACATTCTTCTTGCATCCTCTGTCCTCAAGAAACAACAGTCCTGCACCGTGCTGCATGTTTGGAAGACCTATCCAAAAATATTTGGATGTACTTGCTTCTCTGTAAGCACTTTAGGCCCACTAGGAGGCATCCCCCAGAGAGGAGACTGGGGAGCAAGGAGGGGTCTGGATTAAGCTGCATTTTTCGAGACCAAAAAAAAAAAAATGCAGAGGACGGACAGAGAGCTAAAGCTGGTGTTCCTTCCCCTCTTAGTCTCCCTTGCAGCTGGAAAACAATGTGGAGAGTGAAGACACAAAGCACAAAGGTTCTGCACTGCTCCATTTCAAGAAGTAGCTCCTCTGGACTCTTGCTTTTCAAAGCTCATGCTCCCAAAAAAAGCAGTGCTGTGTTCAAGAGCTGGTGGGGCCACATCTGGGTGCGAGCACAGCTGGATAGATGTTGCAGAGCCAGGTGCATGCACACCTGTGCAGATGTTGCAGAGCTGGCAGGTGGCAGTGGAAGGTGATGGGATCCCGGTGCCCATGAGGAGGGCAGCATCTCCCCTGTAGTGCCTCTCTGGCCTCATCCCCCGCAGTCCCTGTGCAGAGGATTTGCAAGCCGGTGGTGGGAGCGGGACGGCCCCAAAGCCCTGCATTGCCTGAGGGTGGCTCCACGGTATCCACAACAGTTCTAAAATTCTTGTCTGTGCTGCCACATGAAGAAATCGTGTCACCATCCAATGACTGGCAAGGGGCAGGCTGGCAGTTTGACCACAGATGCTCTGGCTGATGACTTTCCAGCTGTATGTTCTTTTGCAAATATCTGCATAATTAAAGACACGTGTGATTGCCCCATCCGGGCTGTAGCATGGAATAGGGTGTGCAGCTACACCAGCTGCCCTTGAGCAGCTCTGCGCAGCCCACACCTCTTTAGGAGCATTCAGGGACCCTTGCTCCCCTCCACGGAGCAGATGCTTGCAGGGGACACCCTCCCCTGTGCTGCAAGCAATAACAGCCTGGGTTTACCCCAGCTCCTCTGGGATCACGCCAGCTCCTCTGGGATCTGTTTTATGCCTCTATTGAGGTTTTATTAGGAGAGTGAATGTCTCCAACCAGTCGATGGCAGCGTTTGGGAGAGACAGAGCTCTCTGTGTTGAGGCAAACAGTTTACTGTAACACAACAGGGAGAAGAAACATATTCTTGGTGACTCATCGGGTCACATCTGTAGAAGTGGCCAGGAATACTCCCAAATGCTGGAATGAAACCTACTCCTATCATTAGACTGCTTGGGAGTGGCCCTCCCATGGTGCTGGCCCAAGCCAGACAGCAGCTTTTGGAAAAAACTGCCCAGCGCGGCTTTGGATCAGCGCATTCCTCTTTGCAGGTGGCCCTGCACAGTGCAAGGCCAGGCTACTGCTGTGCCAACCCAGCTGCACAGCATCCCGACCCCTTCATCCTCAGGAGTATCTCATGCAGTGTCCGCACTGGCAGGTGATTCCTGGGAGCTGGTACCAGGGCTTGCATCCTGCATTGCTGGGTTTCCCAGGAGCACCCTTCCACCTAAATGCTTACTCCTCTGATTCCTGGACTGCACTGGCATACATACGTATGTCCAGACACATGTCTCCTTGGACAGTGTTGCTGCAAACCCCCTGCAGTCACTATCTGACGTGGTGGATGGCTTCACACCTTCCTCAGTGCAGCAAATCCATTGCTGCGCTCCATTGGCATTTATGGAGTAGAATCCACATGTATGTATAGCCAACAAACCTATTTAACTAGATAAATATAGGAAATGTATGGAGGCCTCCAGCATTCTGCTGGTTGGCTCATTTTCAGTCAACCACAGAGTCCCATCTGCTCTGGGAGAGTAGGAAGCTGCTAAATTCTCCATGGAGTCCCTTCCCTCAGCCTCACACCAAGAGATCAGAAAACCCACTGTGTTCTTCACACATCTGCAAAAGAGACAGCCATCAACAAACCTAGGTTTCACACTCGGGTTTTGACCAGTGGCTCACTGGGGTTTTGATCTGCAAAAATAAACAACTGGGGCCAGACGGTTTCTAAACAGCTGATCCGAATTCATCAAATGCTGCTCCACGCTGTCATTCTGAAGGGACTGAAATTCCCACCATTTCTTTGCCCTCTGAAGAGGGCAGATTTTCAACAGTGTAAAAAAAAAAAAAGGAGCTTTTTCTGGGTTTCTTTGTTGTGCAGTTCAGATCCTTCTAGACTTCCTTTGGGTGTATTTCTCCACAGAGGGGATACTTGCACAGAACATTCACATTCATGGTGGGTATTCAAGCCCACTCCTCACTGCCTGTGAACTCCACAGAGATGAGAGCTGCGTGGGCACCTGATTACATTTCCCCACAACACTCGCTCCCTTGCAGAACCCCCCCAATTAGACTTAATGATGCAAATGCACCACTGTTCATTGTTAAGAGCACAACTAAGAAAAGCAGCAGGCTAGGAAAAGCCTGTTGTGGCCCTTAGCTTCCATTTCTACTTAAGCAGTCCTGCCCTCTCTACTCCTCAAAGACTGATACATATAAAAATCAGTTTCTGCCTCAACAGGAAACCATCAGGCCTCTACACTGTAATAGCTCTGTTTAAAAGAACAACTCCATTTGTTCAGTTTAGCACTAGTGCTCTTTCAACAAAAGCACTGTTTACTGTTAGTACAATTATTTATTCCTACATATTTATTTTGGTAAGACCCACTTGCTGGACTCTAAAGGTTTACAAGCTGCTACAAAATGAAGTCAAGAGACACACCTGCATGGAACAGCATATGGCTTATCTCTGCTTTTCCAACTGCTCTGCTAACCTCACTAAAGACCCCTCTGATTGAGAATACAGCCACACATAACTAAACAAGTGCTTCTTCCCCATGACTAACTGAAACAGAGATATAGAACTCAATTCCTTCAGGGGAATTTTGTGCTCACTAGTCTTATAGATCCAAATGGTTGTGGATCGGCCTCAACATGCAAAAGTTAGACACAAGAACTTCTCAGCACGGTGGGAGATAACATTAGCACCAGCATTGTTGGTGTTTTGTTGCATAAAGATTACCAGAACCTGGAGCCAAAGTCATTATTTTGGCTTCCAGCATCTTAGCAGACTGACGGGACCCAAATCTTAGTGGTAGTGGTTTTCAGGTAGAATACAAGAGGTGCCTTCTTGAGGACTTGACATCTAGTCTTAATCTGAAGAGCACAAATCAAAATAACAGGAGGAAAAGAAACCAGTTCATTTTGTGGCCTCTGGCTCTGGGTTGCCCAGAGCCCTAAATGCAGTAAATCAGCAGCTAGGGAGCACCAACTATAGCTAGATTGAAGCCAGGTGGAAAACACTGGCTCCAGCTCCCACCTATCAAAATTGGTTTTAGTTACCACCACCAGTAACTCTGTATATTTACATGTACCATTTTATAAGAAAGCAGGTGGGCAAAATCCGAGTCATGATAAGTCTGTTCTCTAATATTACTGATGGAAAAAAAAAGAATTAAATGTGTTTTCTACTGCAGGCTTCCCCTTATCTGCAAGGGGCAAAGACCTGCCAAGTAGAAGAGATAAAAGTGTTCTAAAGGTACTGCCACCTAAGTTGTGGATCGCATGCAGTATGATAGGAAATTAAAACTTATCCACCAATAGAGGTCTGCAGGATTTTAGCAATTTACCAGGTCAAAGAGACACACAGTTGCCTTCATGTCATTCTCCTCTTCACACTTTTTATTTTACTGTGCCTGAAGGCAGCAATCCTAGAGTCCACCACATGCAGATCCTAAATCCACTCCTTGCCTTACTGCAAGGAGCCTGTAGCCCAGACTTCCCACGTTTTTGTACGCCTCCCCACCTCTGTGAGTCTCAGTCCTGACTTGGACCAGCTGGGGTACAGACATTAAGTCTTGCTCAAATCATCTGTGTCTGTAACAGCTATTACTTATGAAATGCAACAGTTACTTTCTGGTATTTTGTGGTGTTCTGCCTTCTTAGGATATTATTTCCATGATCATTGTTGGTAGATTATAGAAGAAATTGTTAGAAGTACTATTTTAAGAAGTAATATAGTACATCTGTAGGCAGTTATATAAAAGTACAAACATTAAGCCACAGTAACATCCTTGAACACAACACAAGGAACTCTAAAATAAATCATGTTAAGAAAGAGCTGTGTTCTGTTTCATTTTTATCCTGTCACCCAGAGATTATGTAAATCACTCTTAACACTCAGTAGTCAGGAACAGTATTAATAATTCCCAAAGAGACCATAAATTTTTTTTTCAATAAAGAAAGTGAGACAGTAAGCCAAAAGGAAATTAATCTGTACTGAATACTTAAGCCTGACCAAAAAAAAGGCAGTAAATAATAACATTCTAAATTACTCTTAAGTATCTTTATCAGTCCTGTAGTTCAAAGATTTGTAGTTGTTTTTCAAATGTAAAATTTATTGCAATAAAGGGATGATCTGCACAGAAGACAAAAGTGAACTGTTGACACTGTGTACTCTGAAATCAGTGTACTCTTGCTGACATAAGCAAGAAGTGAAAAATGGCCAACAAAAGCATTTTAATCTTAAAATAAACTCCAAGGACTTGGGTTCTGATGAAACTGTGGAAGAATCAACTTGGGAATACACGAACTCACTGGTTTCCACATGTGCAAAGCAAAGACCTCATCATCTGACAAACAGAAAAACTTGACTACAGCCTAAAGCTGTAGAAGCCACCCACAGCTGACTCTCAGATCACACCCCGTGGCAGCAGGGCAGGGAGACTTCAGTTTCTTGCAGCACGATATACAATATTTGCCGCTGGTTCAACACCCAGTGTCAGCCGACCTGTTCTGAGCAGGCAGTTTGCAACAAAGAGGCATGAAAGGAGAAGGGCAACTTTTGGCCTAACTACAGCCTGTCCCACTACTCTGCAAAGCTGGTCACTGTGGAAAACTATCCAGAAACTGTGCTCCCTTTTCAGTGAGTAAGAGGTTAGGCCCATTTTTAGCAGTGATGTGACTACACCACTCCAAGGGACATAGGCACACAGCCCTGTACTTCAAGTTAAGAGTCCTTCCCGTTGCTGAAAAAGGCTACTGAAAAAGTAAGCAAATATCACAAATGGTTTCAAATACGAAACATTTCTCTCTTCTTAGAATTCTTAACAGCATTAGTAAAGACTAGCAGGGTAAGAACGGGGACATGTACAGAAACGCTTCAGCACCAGCATTCTTGCGGATGTGTAATAAATCAAGAGATACAAAACAATAATGTTGCCAGAAGAGCTATAAGTAATGAGTAAGAAAATCCTGGCTTCTGTCTTAATTCACCAATTCAACACCAGTACTACAGACAAATGGGTAAATTGGTATCAGATGAAATTCCAAGGCATTGAGTTATATTAAGTATTAATCAACATGAGGGGGAGCCTAGCGGCTTTACCAGCAAAACACATCAGCATTTGCCAGAAAGAAACCACCTGCTGCTGTTAAGAAATCAGATTGAAAATGTCATCCTCTTTCAAGACAAATTTATTTTTAAGTCACTGGAAGTTAACTGGCTAACATAAAGCTACTACTCATATTTTCCTCTGAGTAACTGCTTCAAACAAGCCAAAGGAAAAAAAAATTAAAACGCAAACAAAATTTCTTAGAGATCACTGTAAAAGGCAGCAGCGTATTACCTGAACACCACTTTAACATCTGTGCTGGAATCAGCAGCTATAGGAGATCAACCCCGCTTTTCGCTGTTTCAGCTTCATTTCTTTGGGTCAAGGCTAAGGAATGTTTGCAAGGGAATAAAAAGGAAGTCTTTGTATTTCTAATTCCAGAGTTTAAAAAAAAAAAAAGGACAACATCAAGTCTAAAAATCTTTACAGGTTTAATTCAGTTTTATAAAAAAATATAGTACTTTATACATCCAAAAATATAATACAGACGCCCAAACATATATCTACAGTTCTGCTTCAGCAGCATCTTCATCAGGGCAACAGTAGTATTCCACAAAACACACCTGTCCATCTTCGTTCCTAATCATATACTGCAATGAGAGAAATCCTTGAGCATCTGTTCGAATGGAGACTTTACAAGATAAAGCCAGTGCCTTTGTAGATGGTTTAAGCAAAGAAATCTTGTACCTGGCAAGGGAAAAGAAAAAAAAAGTCATATGAAAAAAATGTATTGTTAAGAGAGATGCCAAAACATCACCCCCAACAGAAATGACAAAATAACTAAAAAACATTACCAACATGCTAATATAATCTTTTCCTGGTGACACCAGATGGACACTGTTATCACTTAGCTTTTGATCACAGACATAAGAATTTTATCGACTGGGGAATATTTTTTCCATGCATTTGCAAAATACAAGTTACAGTAATGCGAAACCAGGTTCTTAATACTTTCTATCAAGAACACATCATCTGCCACAAAAGGCACCAATCACAGAATTACTGACCTGTTTGTCTGGGTCTGGTTACAGTGGAATGCTTCAATCAAATCAGAGTCTCTAGGGTAGTCCAGATGTGCACTCCCTGCATTTCCAAAAGTAGATAACCTGGCAGACAAAAGGCACTTAGTCAGAATACCTGAGCACAGCTCTCTAAACCTCATCAGGATCAGTTATTTTGCATATCTCAATGGCTGTTTCACAAAACACTCGGTTGTTTTTATTTAGTTAAAAACACTACACTGTCCATGTCAGTGCCACATTTCCCAGTCTGTCGATATATTCATCACTATGTTAATGATATTACATGTTGTGATTTACTATACTCTTTACAATTCTTGAACTAAAGCAATATTCTAAAATAGCTCCCCTCTCTTCACTCTGAAAACTTCCAGTCCTTACCAACAGAGGCCAAGCACGAACATTTGAGCTGAAAGCATTGTTTCCGTTACCTGAAGTAGGGTTTATCTGGAGACATAGTAATCTGCAGAACTTCACTGGTCATATCCAGTTCAGCAAATGCTTCTCGTAGACCCTCTGACTGCAGGATAATTTTATTAACAACCTTTGTACTACAGAAATCAAAGTCTAACAACTCCTCAGGTTCCTCAGTGTTAATTTTGCACACTGTCACGACTCCTCCTTCTTCCAAGAACAGCATCAAGGGATAACCATAACCACGATAAGACATCCTAAGGGCTGTTGATGTTCCTGAAAATGAGAATGAAACATATTTTTTGGAGAGCTAGCGAGCACATCTGATCACTTCAAGAAGTTCACATTTTACTGACACGTTTTACTGCATTTGATTTAGCATGTTTGGTCTGGCCTCCAATATACCAATGTGGCAGGCTTAGAGCAGCCTCCTAGCGCTGTGGCGCACCAATGGTTAGCAGCAAAATGAATTGATGCATATGCAGACACCAGTTCAACAAGTGTCATGTACCAAATGGGTAACACTAGCTGTGACAACAAAGCCACATAAACCACAAATAGTTTAATGGAACAGGAAAATCCTCCACAGTCCTAAGGCTCCCTCTGGCTCACATCATCGTCCTTTACTACTCTCATTACTTGTGCAACCCAAAGTGAAATTAACACTGCTTAGCTTGCACCACAGTCACATCCTCCTTTTGCTAGGTATTCACAATGTGAATCAAAATCTGAATGCCAAAGTAAGAGTGCTGTTCAGTACAGTCAATTTAGGTCATTAGGTCAGAATCAGAACAGAAATGGCAGGGGAATGTGGAGTACAACACACAACTGCAACGGCAGAACAGCCTAGGAAAACAGTCACTGCTTCACGTGAGTAAACAGTGCATCCTGCAGCACTCCCACAGTCATGCTGACTTGTAGTTATTTTTTGCTTGGGAAAATATGTTTTGCACAATTATCAAGTAAAAGAAAAAAATTATAGGATGCAGAGTTCACTAAGAACTGTTGGTTTGGGTTTTCTTTTAAACAAAAGGGTTCAAGTAATTCAATATTGGTATACATAATTGTGAAGGCAGCTTCCCAGTAACAACTCTTGTCACTGAAAAGACTATTAACACCCTCAGTAACACAGTCTACTTAATTTTTCTAATTCATACACTCGATAAACAAGACCTACAGTGTCCTTGCAGCACCTGAAGAGGTACCCAACCCAGGGGCAGATTTCTTGCGAGTTAAGATCATCCCTCAGTACCACACCTGCAAGCTGGAGATAACCCTCACAAAACAGATGCAGGTGTAACCTGAGAAGGAACAGAAGGTGCCACAAAACAGCTACTGCACTGGCAGCAGAAGCACGCTGAACTGACAGTGCTACTTAGAACCCCTGCAGACTTCTTCCAAGCCCAGTATATCCACACCAGAACATTTCCTAATTCACACATACATTTGTTACTGCTTCTGAGGTAGCTGGATGTTCGAGGCTGGCACAAGCCACAGAAATAAATTAAAAAAATTAATGAGTTCATTTATTTTTTTTCATTAGCTAGATAAATTCCCAGCTACATCTCCACTGCCTCTCAAGTGTACTGATTTCTGCTACAGCTCACAGCAATTACTCAGCACGAGTCCCCTGTAAGCCTAGTGGGGTTCCCTTGTGGCCTTAAAATGTGCTGACAGCTTTTGTGCTTTTTCAGCTCAAACTGACAGTTCTGATGAGAGGCTGCCTCAGCTTACCCAAACAGTTACCTTTTAGCCTGATGCCAAAGGCTAAATGCCCTGATGGCCATTTAACGGCATGTGACAGTGTGACGCACAGGTCATAGCAGAAGGACCTCAGCACTCTCTACATCCATACTGACTATCCCGAATGGGTTGCAGAGGAACTACTCTGCCAGCTGTGCCCACGTTTTCCCCTCAAGTACAGGGCACTCGGGAACAAATTAGTGTTCATGGGATGTGGATGATCTGTGCCTTGGACTGAAGAGATTCAGGCAGTCACAGCAGCATGTGTCAGTCCTGGGGTACAGCACTGGCCTCAGCATCAGAACTACAACCTAAACATAACACAAAATGTGCCAGAGATGCCTGAACAAATTACTTGACATTTTCTTACCAAGATTACAGAAACTATTTGAGATCAAGGCCAGGCTGGATGGAGCTCTGAGCAACCTGATCCAGTAGAAGGTGTCACTGTCCATGGCAGAGGGGTTGGAACTGGATTATCTTTAAGGTCCTTTCCAATCGAAAACATTCTACAACTCCACAACGATCTTCAACCCTAAACTAGAGCTTGGCTACAAGCTGGGACTGTTCACTGGACCTCATGACGCAAAAAGGTTCTCTCCCAAAACAAGTGGTTCTTCTGTGACAGGATATATTAACTTATCAGAAGACTACTCTGTTTCTCACCTACCCAATAGCGCCCCAGAGATGCTATTCCACTCTTTCTTCCACCTTGCAAACTAAGTCAGGCTTTTCTAGCACCACCTGCTGCAGTCGTCCTTGACATACTGGGTAGGCTCACATCCATCAGCTCCTTCCTTCTCCCTGCTGACTGGTACCTCAGCACACACTTGTACCAGCTTAAGTAAACCGAGTGGACCCTGCTCAACCAGCAGCAGCTGCCACGCTGAGGATGACTTAAGGTGAGGAAGTCAGAAATTCTGCTAAGACTGTAATCTCCCTATAGCCATGTATGGGTTTCATGTGATTACACATGACACACATATACTGTCAAGGTAAAAATGCACCATACCTGGCAAAGAACTGGTACCAAAAATGGTCAAGCAGTCAAGGAGAACAGACAAATTGATCCGGAATGTCACTGATTCCTCCTGCACAGCAAATTCCTGAAAAATTTCTGCCTGCAAGACACAGGAAAGAGGTGAAGAGAGGGGAGTTTCTGCAATTATTTTACCGTTTTATTTCCTTAAATTCAGTGCTTTCATTTTCAGAAGTCAGTGCAATACAAAGTGATTTCTACGTATAATGCAATGTCAGTTTAAGGAAAATGGAGCTTCATCCTCCAAAACTAGTAAAATAAAATCAGGTTATGGCTGAAACAAAGTAGGATAGCGTAAGCATGAAAACCTGAACACTTGTCTTTTGTAGCTTAAAAATGGTAGAATCACACAGGCTATTAGGCTGGAAAAGACCTTTAACATCATAGTCTAACACCTATTCTAACACTGTCAAACCCACCGCTAAACCATGTCCCGAAGTGTCACATCTGTGTGTCTTTTAAATACCTCAAGGAATGGCAGCTCTGACACTTCCCTGAGCAGCCTGTTGTAGCACTTGACAACCCTTTCAGTGAAGAATTTTTTCCTGATATCCAATCTAAACTTCCCTAGTGCAACTTGAGGCCATTCCCTCTCATGCTATCACTTGTTACCTGGAAGAAGAGACCAGCACCCACCTCACTACAGCCTCCTTTCAGGTAGTTGTAGAGAGCAATAAGGTCTCCCTTCGGCCTCTGAGCCTCCTTTTCTCCAAACTGAAACAAGCTATAAATGTTAAAGCCTAAAGCTGCTTACTTCTGAAAGAGGAAAAAAATCAGGGAACTGTAAAATCTAAGTGCCTCCATCCTCCAGAAACAATATTTACTTACTTTTCTTTGCTTTGAGCATAAGCATTTCAAATAATAAAAATACGCAAGAACAGAACAGGTTAGAGTTCACCACACTGAAACGTGATAAAACACGCCTCTTACTAAACCTATGTGAGCAAATTACTCCTGGCTACCCAGAGCACCAGCTGCCTTGTGGTAACTGCAGGAACAGAATATCAGAGAAATAAAGCAGACTAATTTGAGCTGCTTTTGAAAGAACAGTTATGTATATTTACTGGCAGCCAAAGACGGCAAACAGCACCCCGGGGTGCAGTGAACACAGCATAACCAGCTGGTCAAAAGAGGTGATTATCCCACTGTATTCAGCACTGGTACAGTCTCACCTAGAGTGCTGTGTGCAGTTCTGGACCCCACAGTTTAAGAAAGATCTGAAGGTCCTTGAATACATCCAGAGGAGGGAAACAAAGGTGGTGGAAGGGCTGGAAGGAATGTCCTTTGAGGAGTGGCTGAGGACATTAGGTTTGTCTGTTTTGGAGAAAAGGAGGCTGAGGGGTGGCCTCACTGCTCTCTACAGCTTCCTGAGGAGGAGAAGTGGAGAGGGAGGTGCCGCACTCTTCTCCTTGGAACCCAGTGACAGCACATGTAGGAACAGTTCAAAACTGTGTCGGGGAGGTTCAGACTGGACATTAGGAAGCATTTCTTTACTGAGAAGGTGGTCTGGAACAGGATTCCTGGAGACGTGGTTCATGGCCTGTCAAGTGTTACAGAAGCATTTGGACAATGCCCTTAACAATACGCGCTTTTTGTCAAGCAGGTGGACTGGGTTAGCATTGTAAGTTCCTTCCAACTGGAACAATTCTATACTTAACAGATCAATACTTCCAAAGCAGCATCCAGACACTGTTCCCCTGCCCACACCTGAAGTTATGCACCACATGCTGACCACTTCATGAACTCATCCAAACAGCAGAAAGCTAACTGAACAAATGCAGCACCAGTGTAAGAAAGGACTGTGCAACATGGAGCAGAAGAAAGCAAGGGGAGATGCAGCAAAAGGGAGACTTGGGCTTCTCCCCTTTCATACATAGCTTAGGCTGCAGTTTCACAGACAGCAAAGACAAAAACTCTTGAAGGACAAAAGGAAGGTGAAGTTAGATTTGAGTTACTATGATAAAAATAGTCCTCGACCCTCCCATTTACGTCCCCAGCATCATCTACCCTGTCAAAACCAGGAACCAGCAAAACATCTGGGTTTATGAACAAAGCATTTAAAAGCTGGATATGCGTTAAATCAACAGAAAGACACTCAGAAAGTAAACTATTTTAAGACAAATTATATATGTTCCTTAGAGAACTGAAATTAAGCCAGCAGTCATAGCAACAAAAGAGATAGCAGAAGAGTGAGGAAGGCTGCTTTTGATTTTATAATAAATGCAAGAAAATAAGAAACAACTTAGATTACCATTTAAAACTGCCTATAAAGACAGTCCCGTACAGCTGAGACACTTTGCCTACACATTACCTCTCAAGCCCCCTTTCTAGACAAAGTTCAGCCCAGAGAGGATTGAAGGGCACAGGGGTAGAACTCTGCCCCAGCCCTGTGAAGCAGTGCATGCTCCTGCTTCATGGCTGGCAGCCTTCAGCTCAGCCCACCCACTACACTGCACATGAGCATCGGTGCATTTCAGAGTCATAAAATGTCCTGAGTTGGAAGGGACCCGCAAGGATCACTGAGTCCAGCCTGCACAGGACAACCCCAACATTCACATCATATGTATGTGGGCACTATCATAACGATTCTTGAGTATTTGCACTCTTCTTCATCTTTGTTGTCCAAATGCTTCTTGAATATTTGCGCTCTCTTTCACCTTTGTGGCCTTGGGATGAAACATTAAAAAAAAATACTTAAGGATGCTTTATGAACTCGCTCACACATCCAAGGACAGCGTGGTGGGAAGAAGCAGCGGGCTCAGCAGGTGCCAAGACATTAAAGAAGTCTACAAGTTCATCACGCAAGTGGGCAATAAACACGCTAGGCGCCGAGCTCGGCCTTTCATCAGCACAGCCACCTCACAGACGGCCCCAGCCTCCTCACAGTCCCTCCTTCCCTGACGCCACGTTTTCACAGAGGCGCCCCCTTCTCCGCGGAGCAGGCCGCTCTACCGCGAAACGGGGCCTTTCTAGGGAGTCTCCCAGGGGGGCAGGAGCCCCTCGCCCTGCCGCCCCACCTGGATGAAGGCGTTGGCCTGGACGCACTTGGCGGCCTCCACCGTCACGCGGAGGCCGTTGGCCATGGCGAAGCAGGTGGCGTGGTCCTGGAAGTGCACGGCCCGGAGGATGCTGGAGAGGTGCCGGGCGTTGTCCAAGCTGGCGCTCAGCAGCGAGGCCTCGGCGGCGGCCGCGGGCTGCGCCGACAGCGGCATGGCGGCCGGAAGTACAGGACAGCGGCCGGAAGCGCGGGAGAGAAGGCGGAAGGGCGGGAGAGAGGGCGGGAGAGAGGACGGAAGGGCGGGCGCGACACCGGAAGTGCGGGAGAGCGGGCGGAAGTGTGGGAGCGTGAGGCGGGGAAGATGGCGGCGGCCAAGAGGCAGCGTGGCCCCTCGGCGGCGCGGCCGAACAAGCGCGCTAAGAGGGCGCTGATCGCGCCCGAGCCCGACGCGAAGCCGGGCCCGGAGGAGTACAGCGTCCCGCCGCCTGTATCGCAGGTACCACCCGGCCCCACTCGCATCCCTCGGGGGCACCGCGTCCCCGGGCCCGGGCCGTGCGTCAGGAGGCTCCCGCTCGGTTCCTCTCGGGGGAGGGGTGCTGGGAGCCGGGGTGCTGGGGGAACCTGGCGGCTGAGCCGGGGCAGAGGAGCGTGCCCGGAGTCGTTTATGATGCCAGCGCAAACCAAAGTGATTTGTGGCGGCGCGCGTTTTATTCAGTGAAAATGTGTGAAAGCCATTATTCTAGTCGGTGAAAATATGTTGTGTGCCGCGTTCCAAGCTTCTGGATCAGGTTGCTCCCAGTCTGGCCTTGAACATCTCCAGAAGTGGTGGGGCAGCCACGACTTCTGGGGACAGCCTGTGCCCGTGCCTCACCACCCTCGCAGGAACAAATTGTTTCCTAGTATCTAATCTAACTCTTCGCTTTTTCAGCTCAAAAGCATTTCCTCTCATGCTATCCCCGCATTCATTCTGTAAGAAGTATATATATAAATTATGCTGGTTTCATTTAGGAATCAGCCTGAGAAGGTGTCAATAATTGTCTTATTGTTCCCTTAAAAGGAAAAAAACCAATTTCATCACACTGGATTGTGCTCTGAGGCTGTGGGTGAGCTCATTTCACAGGACTGGGGGTTGCCTGCTGTGAAGCAGTTGCTCCTGTGGCCTTCTCAGTACCTAGATGTGTTGCACAAGCAACAAGTTTTCATGTAGGAGCAGGATGAACAGTGATTCTTCATGTAAAAGCCTGTGTCTGTAGGGAAGTCATTGTGCTTGCTGAGAGATTGATACTCTGCAGGTGGGCAGATAAAGTTAATGATGAATATTCTTACCATGTCTTTCTGTCTTTGCTGTTGCTGCTGTGTTGTAGTAGTTTTAAGGCCAGAAACTTCCTGCTTAACTTTTGTGTCTTTTTTCTAGGGTAAATGGAAAAACAAGGAGCGAGTACTTATTTTTTCTTCTCGTGGGATCAATTTCAGAACAAGGCACCTGATGCAAGACTTAAGGACATTGATGCCTCACTCTAAAGCAGGTGGCGTTTGGCATCGTCACTCAGTTATGTTTTCAGAATAGTTTTAAACCAAGAACTTCTAACAGCTTATTCTTTTTAAAAAGTTGGTACATAACTGTTTTGGTGAAACTTTTATCTTCAACAAAGTGCAAATCTCTTTTGAGCCAACAAATACAGCCAGTCATTATATCCTAATATTTTCTTGGTGATAACTCCTGTGACCTCAGTCCTGTAAGCCCACAGATACTTTTCTTGCTCTCTTTATTGACTAACATGGCTGAAACAACTTGAGAGTTAATCTTTTGTTATAACCAGTAGAACTTTTGCAAAAGGACTGACTGTTAAAAGAACTTGTTTGGTATTCCAGCCTTCTGAATGTTTTTCTTTGTCTTCCAGATACTAAAATGGACCGTAAAGACCAGTTGTTTGTAATTAATGAGGTAATCCAGGATTTAACTAGTGCTGCTTTTTTATTTTTCTCTGAAAAATTCAGTGTCCAAGAGAAAAGGGCAACAAAGCTCAAAGGATCCCATACCAGCTAAAACAGTGGTGTAGCTTCATATATGAGAGTTATTGATATTCAAAAAGTGTTCATGTTAAAACAGGAGGTTGACTTTTGATTAATAAATCCAAAGTGAAACCTTTAATTAAACATAGACTTATGTCATGAAGAAATAAAACAACATGCCTTGCTGTATAGGTGAAAGGTGTATTACAGTTTAAACTTGGAAGAACTTTTCAACTTGGAAGAACGCAGCCAGGCTAAACAGCATTGTAAGACATGAGTAGTTTTGAAACTAGAATGTAATCTCACAGCTCCTGCTCTGATGTTTGTGTCCTGGAGAGCTTTTGAGATTGTTTGTAGCTTTAGAGAGGGTATTACTCCTGGTAATAGATAAGTGAGATTTTTCAACAAAACAAGTGCTCCAACTTAAGTTTGGGCATCAGTAGGTGTAATTTATTAGGGTAAGACCTTTGCTGTTTTGGAGGGGGGAAAGTGTTAGAGATTAATGTGGAAAGCTTTTGAAAATGTCTTCAGAATTTTGTAAATAGCTGATTGGATGTGTCTTGTGTAGGTATGTGAAATGAAAAACTGCAACAAGTGCATCTTTTTTGAAGCAAAAAAGAAACAGGATCTCTACATGTGGTAAGGAAATGTTATATTTTATTAGATTTCTGTATGTAGCTGGGGATGCTTCCATTCTGTCCGAAGTTCCTTACTGTGATAATGAAGATGCATGAAATAGTGTGGCTTAGTTAAATCTGTACTAATTCTGCACTTCTGTGGCTAGTGCAAGTGTACGATGTCTGAACAGCTTTTGTATACTGCTTACAGCAGCTTTTTACAAAATTGTTTAGAAAGCAAGTAATTATAAGTATGCTAAAGGAACTCCATAATACCTTAAAGACCACTGAAATTATTTCAATACTGGAATAACTTGTTGCACTGTAAGAAACCAGCATACTTTCTGGCTGCTGTTAAAGTTTTCCTTTCCTCTCTTCTTTGCTTCCTGTCCTGTGCAGGTTTTCAAACATACCACAGGGACCGTCAGCTAAATTCTTAGTCCAGAACGGTAAGTTGGCTGACATTACTGTTTGGACTCTGTCTTTCTTGTCCGTACAGTTTTCTGTAAATACTAAAATGATCTTTCACCATAGTTCACACGCTGGCTGAATTGAAGATGACCGGAAACTGCCTGAGGGGCTCACGGCCCCTTCTGTCTTTTGATCCAGTAAGTACAGGTTTTATTTCATCAATATGCTTTTGTTTTCTTTATGTGACTGTTGCATTTAGCTTGGTATGTAAAATTGCTTTTTCTCTTTGTAGGCATTTGACAAGGAGCCACACTATGCCCTGCTGAAAGAGTTGTTTATACAGGTCAGTCTGTAGTTCTGCTGTCCAGTGTTTCTGCCTCATTGGAAATGTTTTTTTGGCAAGGTACTTAAAAATCTCAAATGCTTTTTTCAGTAGTTATTTTACACTTCTGATCTTGCAGAAAATCTTCATATGATTAGGGTCATGTGCTTAAAATCACAGGGACACATGTTCTTAAGTTTTGGGTTTTGGAATGTAACCTGGGATCTTAGTAAATTACAGTTAATTAAAACTGAGCCATTTATGTTTGGCCTTTTACAATCACAGTTACTTAGAAATAACTGTCCTTTTATTACAGATTTTTAGCACACCACAGTATCACCCCAAAAGCCAGCCTTTTGTAGATCATGTTTTCACTTTCACCATTACAGACGAGAGGATCTGGTTTCGGAATTACCAGGTTGGTGATGTCTTTTACCTTTTCAGGTGGTGCTTAGTTGTCACGGTATAGCCCTGCTCCAGTCAATTTCAGCAGCTAAAACTGAGCAGTTGGGCTGCTAATTCCTTTCTCCCACCTGGCCCCTAGGGGAAGGGAAATGAGAGGAAAAAGACTTGTGGGTTGGAAACTAAACTGTAGCAGCTTTAGTAAAATAGAAATAATAATAATAAAGCAAATAATAATAAGGTATATATAAATATGAAATTGTGCCCCCACCCCTCAATGACTATACTTCACCACAGATGCTGCAGAGCAAGTTTTCCCCAAGGAGAGGGGTTCATGTTCTTTCAAGTCTATACAAAGTGTGGTGTCTATGGGATGGAATACTCGGTTAGTCAGTTTGGGGTCACCTCTTCTGTCCACCACTCCCTGCAGGTGTGACTCTTCTTTGTCCTTGATGTACAGCACTCTGGTAGCTTAAAGATGGCGTTGGTTACTATAGCAATAAGTATAAGCAATGGCCTTTCGCATACCACTGTGCTGTGTTGTCACTGCTGAAGAGAAACACTGACTGAAAAACATGCAGTTACCTTTCATAAGATGAAGTTACTTAATCAGGACTTAGGTGAAGTTAGAAAACTGATTCTACTTTAGCTCAGACTTCAACAGCAGTGGAATGATTTCCTATCAAATCCATTTATTATAATAAAATTAGAAGAATCATTATTATCAGGACATGGCAATGCCTAGTGCTTGCACAAAGAAATTTCAGTGTCCTAAAATGACTTTCCTTCTGTGTTTCTGGAGAGAGATGGTTTAAACTCTGTGTACTTCAACTGACAACTTTTCTAGTTGCCATTTGGTGATGCTTATCTTAGTGATAGGAAGAAGTAGTCAAAGGCTAAGCTTCACCTGTCTTTTAACCTTATGTGGTGTTTTGGCCCACAGTGTGCTGGAGCTTACTTTCTAAAGGTGGAATTTGCAAAGAGCTAGTAATCCCTAAATGCTTACTCAAACCCAGAAGAACTGCTTTGTATGCAGAACTGTGCTTGTACAAGTCCAGTTTATCAGCTTCGATGGGATCGTATCTTGAATTTAGATGCAGTTGTGTATCACTGTATGCAAGGTGCCTACAAGGTCATGCACTTTGATTCAGTCTCTGGGAAAATGTTCTTTTTATTGCAGATAATAGAAGAAGATGCATCTCTAGTAGAAATTGGGCCTCGTTTTGTCCTGAACCTCATAAAAATCTTCCAAGGTAGCTTTGGAGGACCAACTCTGTATGAAAATCCCCATTATCAGTCCCCAAATATGGTAAGCAGCTTTGTCTTCTCTTTCATTTAGCAACTCAGTTGAAAACCAGTTCCGTGGTCTGTGCAGGAGAATCATGCATGCCATTCCCTGGGACCTTTCATAGGAAAGAATGCCCCAACTGATGACCATTTGAGAACAGAGTGTGTAAAAATTGAATGAATCCCAGATTCACGTCACTGAAAAGGTGGCATGATGCTTAGAATTTTGACAATTAGGCAGAGAAATTACCGCCTTTTTCTTTAATACCTGATTTCTTCCATCTCACTTATTTGAAACCTGATGTAATTTATATTCTTATTTCTGTAGCATCGACGACTGGTAAGATTGTCGGTGGCAGCTAAGTTTAGAGAGAAACAGCAGGTGAAGGAAGCACAAAAGATTAAGAAAACAGGGAGCAAGGTGCTTATTAAAGAAGATCCCACCGAAGTGGTCTTTGAAACTCCCACTGAAGAAAAGCCAGTAGAAATACAGCTCGTGAAGCCAGAGTCAAAGCCAATTGTTAAAGATAAAAAGAAGCCACGCAAAATTCAGAGGAAGAAGCAAAAAAAGCTTTTCAGAACTGAAGCATCAGCATAAATGTTACAAGTGGTGAAACTAGCTGTATGACATAATATTGTAAATACTTGTTTTTACAGGCAAAACTAACAGGACTTCAGTTTTAAGTAAATAAAATATCAATGTCTTTATTAGGCTTGAGTTTGTAGTCTTGTTGTCTTTATCTCCTTGAGAGGATTTTGGATTTTGAAAAACAACATGGGAACAGAGAAGACTTGATACTTCTACTTTTGAGAATTGGCCTTTTACACTTGAATACCTTTGGGAGACAGCCCACTGTAACATGTACAAGGAATAAAAATCACTGGGTAGTCATTGATGCTCATAATGAGCTGGAATTCAATCTGACAGCAGTAGAGAGTCCTTGTAAAAGTTAAAACTTTATAGGAATTCTCTGTTGGGGGGTGGTGGTGATTATTTTTTTTCCTCATAATCCTGAGAGAATGCAAATGGTTACTGGCCTCTTAATTGCTTTTCTTCATTAATAGTAAAAATGTTGTGACTTTTGTGTGTGGTAACTCCTGTACCTAACCAGGTTCTTAGGCTCTGAAACATAGCTTTGGGGGAGAAACAGGCTAAGGTAGCGTTCTAGCCCTTCATACCAAATTAATTGCAGGGAAGAGGTACACTGCTACCTGTAATTGAATACCAAAGCAATTCACCTACAGTAGCTTGAAATAGGATTGCCCATGGTCCTCTGTCTTAGCAATGGTGCTTAAAAGCACATAATTCCAGTTCTACATGCTTATGAGGGAAAGCAACCCTTACATTTTCTTTTTATACAGAAATGCTGTCCTCTAGTTCAATTGTATGTGGTGTTTGGGTCTTGTTTTTTCAAAGTAGAGTGATTCCATATAGATATTTCCATATCAAAGTATCAGATAATCTTCCAATATTGCTCAACAGTCATTAGAGCACACTCGTATCCTGGGATAGTACTTTAATGTATAGCGAGTGTATCATATTATGGGTTTAGTACAGGTATAGTGGCTGGTCTCTGGATAATTGCATGGAACATTCCTTGAAAGTAGGATGTGTTGTGTGAAATGAATATCCAGGTATAAATTAATGTAGGTAGCCTGGAGAAGAGAAGGCTGAGGGGAGACCTTATCGCTCTCTACAACTCTCTGGAAGGAGGCTGCAGTGAGGTGGGTGCTGGCCTTTTCTCCTAGGTAAGAAGTAACAGGATGAGAGAGAGCAGCCTCAGGTGGCACCAGGGGAGATTTAGATTGGATATTAGGAACAATTTCTTCACTGAAAGGGTTGTCAAGCATGTGGACAGGCTGCCCAGGGATCATAGAATCACAGAATCAAAAAATCACCAGGTTGGAAAAGACCTCCAGGACTATTGAGTCCAACCGTTGCTATCAAACACTAAACCATGCCCCTTAGCAAATCATCCACCCGTGCCTTAAACACCTCCAGGGAAGGTGAATCAACCACCTCCCTGGGCAGCCTCTTCCAGTGCCCAATGACCCATTCCGTGAAATTTTTTTTCCTAATGTCCAGCCTAAACGTCCCCTGGCGGAGCTTGAGGCCATTCCCTCTTGTCCTGTCCCCTGTCACTTGGGAGAAGAGGCCAGCACCCTCCTCTCCACAACCTCCTTTCAGGTAGTTGTAGAGAGCAATGAGGTCTCCCCTCAGCCTCCTCTTCCCCGGCTAAACAACCCCAGCTCTCTCAGCCATTCCTCATAAGGCCTGTTCTCCAGCCCCTTCACCAGCTTCATTGCTCTTCTCTGGACTCGCTCCAGAGCCTCAACATCCTTCTTGTGGTGAGGGGCCCAGAACTGAACACAGGATTCGAGGAGCGGTCTCACCAGTGCCGAATGCAGAGGGAGAATAACCTCCCTGGCCCTGCTGGTCACGCCGTTTCTGATCCAAGCCAAGATGCCATTGGCCTTCTTGGCCACCTGGGCCACTGCTGGCTCATGTTCAGTCACTGTCAACCAACACCCCCAGGTCCCTCTCCTCCAGGCAGCTTTCTAGCCAGACTTCTCCTAGTCTGTAGCTGCACAGGGTTGTTGTGCCCCAAGTGCAGGACCCGGCATTTGGCCTTGTTAAACCTCATCCCATTGGACTCTGCCCAGCGGTCCAGCCTGTTTAGATCCCTTTGCAGAGCCTCCCGACCCTCCACACTTCCACTCAGCTTAGTGGATGTGGCACTTCGGGACACGGTTTAAACTAGACATAGTTTAAGTTTGGACTAGCCATAAGGAGGAATTTCTTCCCAATGAGGGCGGCGAGGCCCCGGCGTGAGAGGCGTCCCCGGCCGGTTGGAGGATCCCCGGCCCCGCTCCGCCCCGGTCCCTCCCGCGGGGGCGGTGCCTCCCGTCCCGCCCGCTTCCTGCCGGCGCCGCCATGAAGTGCCACTACGAGGTGCTGGGGGTGAAGCGCGACGCCTCGGATGAGGAGCTGAGGCGGGCGTACCGGCGTCTGGCGCTGCGCTGGCACCCGGGTACGGGCGGGGACGGGCGGGACGGGCGGACCCTTGTCCCCAAGGCTCGGGGCAGCTCCCCCCCTTGTCCCCAGGACTCAGGGCAGCCCCCCCTCCTTGTCCCCAGGACTCAGGGCAGCCCCCCCCAGCCCCCCCCCCTTGTCCCCAGGACTCAGGGCAGCCCCCCCCCCCCTTGTCCCCAGGACTCAGGGCAGCCCCCCCCCCCCCTTGTCCCCAGGACTCAGGGCAGCCCCCCCCCCCCTTGTCCCCAGGACTCAGGGCAGCCCCCCCCCCCTTGTCCCCAGGACTCAGGGCAGCTCCCCCCTCTTGTCCCCAGGACTCAGGGCAGCCCCCCCTCCTTGTCCCCAGGACTCAGGGCAGCCCCCCCTCTTGTCCCCAAGGCTCCGGGCAGCCCCCCTCCTTGTCCCCAGGGCTCCGGGCAGCCCCCACCCCCTTGTCCCCAGGCCTCTGGGAAGCCCCCCTCCTTGTCCCCAAGTCTCAGGGCAGCCCCCCCTTCCTTGTCCCAGGGCTCAGGGCAGCCCTCTCTTGTCCCCAGGGGAGCACACACACCCTCCCCCCCGCTTTGTCCCCAGGGCTTAGGACAGTCCCCCTCTTGTCGCTGCAGTCAGTGCTCGGGGGAACAGGACAGCCTCCCTTGTCCTTGTTTCCAGGGCTCAGGGCAGCCTCCCTTGTCCTTGTCCCAGCAGTGAGTGCTCTTGGAGAACAGGGCAGCCCCTGTTCTTTGGGATTTCGAGTGCTTGAGGGGACAGGGCAGCCCCTCTTGTCCTTGGGGTCAGTGACCGTGGTTTATGGGGCAGCCCCTGTTCCTTGGAGTTGGTGCTTGAGGGGGACAGGGCAACCCTGCTTGTCCTCGAACAGCCCTTATTCCCGCAGTCAGTGCTCTGGGGACAGGCCAGCCCCTGTTCTTTGGGGTCAGGGGTTGGAGGGCGTGGGGCAGCCCCTGTTTCTCGGGTCAGTACTAAGGGTTTGGGTGTATGGAGCAGGGCTTGGTGTCAGGGGGTGTGATATGGTGGCTGTCCTTGGCCTCTGCAGCAGATGCTGCTATTCTAGATGTGTCACTTACTCTTCCACTGAGTTCTTTTACAGATAAAAACCTAGAGAATGCAGAAGAAGCAGCAGAACAGTTCAAGTTAATCCAGGCAGCATACGATGTGCTTAGTGACCCCCAGGAAAGAGCCTGGTGAGCGGCCTGTGTTCAGTAGTGGCCTGCAAAGGGATCCTTTGGTTTTGGTTCAGACAGTGCCTTGATTTGCTTTTCACTAGGCCTTGCAGCATGGGTTGCTTTCGTTGAGGCTGTGCCATGGTTGCGAGCCAGGCACTGATGATGGCAGACACAGTGTCCTGTTTCTATAGGAGTCCTAATTTGAAATACCCACATGCTTATCTTTTTAAGACAGTGCTACTTTAAATGCTCTGTGTCACCTTTTTTTTTCATAAAATTATAGAATGGTTTGGGTTGGAGGAGACTGTAAAGACCATCTGGTCCCACCACACCACCATGAGCAGGGACTCCTTCCACTAGATCAGGTTGCTCAAAACCTCATCCAGCCTGGCCTTGAACACCTCCAGGGATGAGGCATCCACAGCTTCTCTGGTCAACCTGTTCCAGCCCCATTTTAAGATGGGCTGAAGCACGTACCAGGTTATGCAGCCCAAACCACCTGTACTAAGTTTGTCCTCCTTTGAAGGAAAGTACTGTTTTTCAGTTTTTATATACTAATGTAAAACTGCGGTCTTTCTCGGTGTGTGTGTGTAAGTATTGGATTATTTAAATAACATCCTACTCATTTCTGAAAGCTTATTGAAGCATCTGTCTTAAATGTGTTTGCTACTTTCCTGTTAAGAAATTGCTGCTCTAGATATTGCAGATGGAAGTAATATTAAACTACAGAGAGAATATTTACTGAGCCTGTTGTTTCTCTCTGATGACTTTGGCTGTGAGACAGATTCCAGGCACCTGCCAAAGGTCTGTGTTAAGGTGATGTGTGCACTGTTAGCTGTCTCTTACAAGCACTTGGGATTGTTCTGTGTCATTACATCCTTGATATTGTGAATTCTTCCTAGGTATGATAATCACATCGAGGCTCTGCTGAAAGGAGGAGTTGATGGAGACTATCAAGATGATAGTTTAGACCTGCTCCGCTACTTCACTGTTAGCTGTTACTCTGGGTATGGAGATGATGAAAAGGTAGTTAATTTATTCATATCCAATTAATCAATTTAAATTTCATGAAAAGCGTCAGCATTTTCTTTGTGTTGAAAAGCTGCACATGGAATTGTTGAGCACAGGTAGTAATAATACATAAATCTTTCTAAGGCAAAACTTATGCTGAAGGTTTAGGGAGGCTTTAGTTCTTGCTTATTGTCCAGCAATTACTTAGTCATGATTTACAGCTATACCATACAACCTCAGAGTGTGCGTGACTGTACATTATATATGTACGCTTTATAGTGAAGCATTCCAATGCATTGCAGTACCATCTGTCTATTCAGAAATAACTTTTAACAAGCTAGAGCCTTTCAAGCTAAGGAAAAACAGTGTAATAACTGCCTGGGGGAATTGTGCTTCCTAGAATTGAATTCCTTGTTAGATTTTAAGGCAATCATCATAACTGAAAAAGCTCTGGGTGATTAGAAAAGCCCCTGCAAGAGGATCCTTATTTGTAGTATTTCTCTAAAATAAACTGCTGTAGTTGAGTGTGTGTACATCTATTGCTGAGCCATGCTAAAAGAATCAGAATATGTTTTTTTAAAAAATTTCTTTTGAAATTTCAGGGATTCTTTACAGTCTATCGAGAAGTTTTTGAAAAGATTGCAAAAGAAGAGACGGAATATACGACCCATGAGAGTACTGAAGAATTCCCTATGTTTGGATATTCCTACAGTGACTATGATACGGTAAGAGCAAGTGTAAATCTGAACTGATAGTAACACAGTTAAGTTGGTTCTTCATCCCATGTTGAAATCAATCGAAAAGCTCCTGCTGATCTGTGAGGCAAATCCAAACCTGTTTGTCTCCTGCCTTTTCTACTACTGCAGGCCATTACTGTAAAGGAAGTGCTTGTGCTCTGATTCATAATATTTAGGTGACTTGAAATTGTTACTTCCTGTTGTACCATGTTGTTAGTCAGGCTCCTAAAGTGAGTTGTCAAACACTTCATGGGGCTGACCATGAGTTACGCCAATGGAACTGAAGTGTCTTGCTTATTTAAGAAAACTGAATAACACAGCCCGCAGAAAATGGGAGATGCGGTTGACCTGCACTGTGAGCTCCCACTGTGGTAGTCGTTATCTACAGTTATTCTGTAGTGAAACTTAATTTCAAACATCCGGCGTGCTTTCCTGTGGGAAGCAAGAAAAGAGAATGTGTGGGAGACACTTCAGTTTTTGTAATCTGGTTTTCTAGCTATTTGTGGTGTTCTATCAGACTTTTATTTTTTTTTAAGATTATAAGTATTCCTGTTTTGTGATTAAATAGTAAAGTAATAGCACTTTGCCCAGCAAGCAGCTGCACAGCATTGGTGTACTCAAATGTTGCTCATAGTCTGCTACTTCTCTGTCACTTTTAGAAGAATCGTGTAGTATGACTAATTATTTATGAAATATAAATAGATATATACCTTAAAAGTGAGTAACAGTGGTATGAAACTTGCCTGGGGTTGGAAACAATGTTACAAATCAAACAAAGAAGTGTCAGAATGGGTTTTAAAATGTTAGACGAAATTACAGGATGGCTTAACAAACGGAAATCTCTCCCAGGGAGCATACTTAGTGTCTCTGAAACTGCTAAAATCAGTCTTTAAATGGAGTTACCTTAACACATGTTTCTGAAACAAGTCTTGGAGAACAAGTCTTGCGAGGAGCAGCTGAGAGAGCTGGGGTTGTTTGTCCTTGAGAAGAGGAGGCTGAGGGGAGACCTTATTGCTCTCTACAACTACCTGAAAGGAGGTTGTAGAGAGGAGGGAGCTGGCCTCTTCTCCCAAGTGACGGGGGACAGGACAAGAGGGAATGGCCTCAAGCTCCACCAGGGGAGGTTCAGACTGGACATCAGAAAAAAATTTTTCATGGAAAGGGTCATTGGGTGTTGACGGGAGCATGGAATCAAAACGCAGAGATCAATGTGATCAGCGAGTGTTCACTTTATTGAGCTTAGCTGTTTCTTTATAAACCCTTTTCGGTTACATAAGTGGGTGCCCACGAGGGTGTCTACAGTGTATTATTGGTTAAAGGTAGCTGTCCATAAGGCTATTACTGACGTATTATTGGCTAAACTACTGCACATGCTAAGAAACCAAGTTATACTAAACTTAACTGTGTTGACAGTTCTCTTCAATTGTTTTTCTTTCAGCTGGTGCTTGTTCCCACAGAACTAGCCGCTGCATTCCTCCTAGCTGGCCCCGTTTATCTTTCGGCTCTCTATTTCAAGGCCTTGTTAGAGTTGTTCAGTATTAAACAATCTCACAGCATCCAGGCCTTGTTCTCTGTAGAATGTTCCCACAATTGGGCACTGGCAAAGGCTGCCCAGGGAGGTGGTTGAGTCACCATCCCTGGAGGTGTTTAAAAGATGGGTGGATAATGTGCTGAGGGACATGGTTTAGTGGCAGATAGGAATGCTTGGACTTGATGATCCAAGAGGTCTTTTCCAACCTGGTGATTCTATGAAACTTCTTGTTTTGAGGCTATGGGATAGATGTGATTACAGACCTAAAAGAGTTTTTATGCTGTAAATTAAAAACTACAAGAATTGCTGGAATTCTAGATGTTCATGCTGTTCTGGAAGCAGAATGCTCACCTTTTTTGTTAAAAACAGGATTCATATTAGTATTTTATGGGAAATAGCCTCAGTTAAATGGGAAAGTCATTAGCTCTGTTATTTTATATTTAGACAAAGAGATTACACTGTCAGACTCCAGCATTGCCATGCCCACTCCTTTACCCATCCATGGGTAAAGCAGTGTGTGTATTGTGGGAAAAGAGTTTCAGAAGGGAGATACAAAAACTCCACATGAGAGGCTCCCCATGAATGCTCTGTGGTTTGGTCTGCTGAATCCATTCACAAGAAACTTGAGAGGTGGCTTGGTCAGTGCCAGGCAGCCGGGGAAAATATTCCTAAGTTTGTGACTTCAGAAGAGTTTGTGGGAAGAGAAAAATTGTAGGTCAATTAGATGCATAAACAAAAACAATCAGCTCAAAGTATTAGTAACAGGCAAAACAAAATCCACCTGGGAGTTCTGCAAGAGCTGCTATACAGTGTTCTGGGGAATGTCAGAGATATTCTTGTATTTCAGGTAGCTGCTGAGGAAGAGGAAGGTCATAGCTTTTGTGACATCAGATGAAAACTGTGTAGTGATGTACCTGCCTGAGGCCACAGCCACAAACCTTGGCAAGCAGATAGGCCATGAGAAATTAGCATTGAGATGTTGATAGTTGTAGTCTGTGTGAATACCAGTGGCAGAAGGAGGGGAAGAGGAGATGCTATAAGAGTTACAAAAATATTAGATTGAATATTTCTGTGATCTATTCCAAAATATAAACAGTGTTGCACATAGGAGTAGGTAGTAAAAAGGCAGCTTAAAGGGGCAAGTAAAGCAAGAAAGGAGTTTAGGCATATCTTGCTTCTTGAATATGCAAAATGCATAAGGTTAATAATTATTTGGAGGAGAAGAGAGAATAAAACAAAAAATAATTAAGCCATGCTATTAATCCAGCATTTACTCAAGTACAGTAAAAGAGGGAGAATAAGGAAAGGTCATTTACTGTTTTCTTTAGTCTGAAAGCTAGATGGCATCTCGTTAACCTGCAGTTAACCTGCAGTACTATAATTTACTGACAAAACAGGAGTAAGTGCATCTTCACATAGCCCTTTGTTAAACTGTGCAAGTCATGATTCCATACTATTGTATATATTAACAATTTACGTGAGTTAATTATATAAATGTGAAACAAGGGCTACCAATTTCTGTCTTTCTCTGGAGGCAGAAAGGCTGCACATGGACGAAATAGCATTATGTTGCATCTGTTTTGTTTTATTGCTCTTTTTGTGCACATCATTGTCTGCTGTTGGAAATCTGTGGCTGATGGTATAATGTGGTATGGTGGTTCTTGAGCAATACATGTAAATACCTGCTTGCAGACAGCTTATCTGATTCTGACTCTGCTTTTCAATTTGACAGGAAAAGTACAGCAAAGCTAAGTAATTGGGCACCAGCATCAGCACAATGGAGTCCTGCCAGGATATATTCTTTAAAAGCTGTGGTTTAGAGTAGTTCAGGCAATGCTGTTATTCGACATAGTTTGAAATTTTAAGGATGATATTGGAGGTTTCTCTAAACCTTCATTTATTTTCTCTGTACTCTGGAAAAAAACTGTGGGCTGTGTGGAACAGTCCTGAATTATTTGGCATAGATTTCATCACCTTCTAAACAAGTGACTTGTTTTTTTTTTTTTTTTTTTTCCTTGTAGGTAGTCCACCCTTTCTATGCCTATTGGCAGAGCTTTTGTACTCAGAAAAACTTTGCTTGGAAAGAAGAATATGACACACGACATGCCTCAAACCGCTGGGAGAAACGAGCTATGGAAAAAGAGAACAAGAAAACGAGAGATAAAGCCAGGAAAGAAAGGAATGAACTGGTCCGTCAGCTAGTTGCCTTTATTCGTAAAAGAGATAAAAGAGTACAGGCTCATAGAAAACTTGTAGAAGAACAAAATGCAGAAAAAACTAGGAAAGCAGAGGAATTTCGGAGGCAGCAGAAGCTCAAACAAGCCAAGTATGTAAACATGGAACAAATATTTTCTTTTTTTAACTTGGAAAAACTCTCCATAAAGGTACCATATAGAGTTAGATTCTAACAGTGGCTCCACTTGCTGTGTTAAACATCCTTGAAAATCTCATTTATTAGTTTTGATTTCAAGCCTGAGGTTGTTAAAACCCAAATCTCTCTGTACTGATGGTTCTGAGTCCAGGCACTAGCTGGAGCAGAATTCAGCTGTATAGTGATGCACTTTTTGATAACCTGAGCCACACTTAGATCTAGAAAACTGAATTGGTACATTCCCATATTGCTGAGCGACTGAGTACCATCTCCTTGTGGCTTGTTTTTTCTTTTAATCCTGTTCTGTTTGTGAGCTTGGCTCTTGCAGCAGTTAAAAGCAGCTGTACTGCTTTGAGGACTGAGCTGACTTGCCTGATATCAGCTTGATATTGGCCATGCTTCATAGCATTTTATGCCTAAAATTCATGTAGAATCCACCTACATAATTCATGTAGAATCCACCTACATTAATACCTTTTGCAGCATAGATGTGCCTGTTGACATCATAGATTAACTGCCCAGATTTCCAAGGCCTACAAGCAATTGCTTATTCCATCATAAAATACCGCAGAAGAATAAGTTATCTTTTAAAACATACTGGTTTTGTAATTCCCATCTCATAAACACGATGTAGAAGTTATGATATTGTTCTACTTAAAGGCTCGCTGAGCAGTATAGAGAGCAGAGCTGGATAACTATGTCAGATCTGGAGAAAGAATTGCAAGAGATGGAGGCACAATATGAAAAGGAATTTGGAGATGGATCAGACGATGAAGATGAATTAGAAGAACAAGAGACAAAAGTCATTGAAGGTGCGTGGTGTGGGAGCTGATTTGTAGTGAGTTGTTGTGGTGTGAGTATTGGCTTAGTGCACTTAAAGTGCTAGATTCACAGTGCTAGCTGTAGTGCAGCTCCCTGCCTCCAGCTGGGGCATGCCAAGATAGAGTCCAACTTCTCATGTTCTCCATTGAATCAGGCTACAGTTAATTTATGCTAACGTGTGATTTGGTGAGATGGTCTTGATCTGCCTGCATGCCAATAATGCAGAGAAGCTGAATGTCCATGTTGTGACTGTTTTCTGGGGCTTTAAGAGCAGCTTACTCAAAAATCGCATATCTGACTTTGTCTCTCTGATCCCCACCAATCTCTGTAGACAAACTGAATGATGATACTGAAGAGGCTGAATTGGTTGATGGTCTGTACTGCCCTGCTTGTGACAAATGCTTAAAAACTGAGAAAGCGTAAGTGCTTGCAGTTGGGGATTTGGGGGTTGGGGTGTTGGCTTCTTACTTTTTTAAAAAAAAATGCATTTTAAGGAATTTTTAATTTCACATAAGTCAGTGTTGTCCTTCCAGTACAGAGATTGTCAGGGCAGAATTTTCCATAATTAGTGGTGGTGGATAATGGGCCTGTTATTAATTTACACGTAAATACAACAATGTTTGCTCAGAGGTGCCTGCAGTCATGATCCACTGGTCTTCACAGTATGAAAAATCATGAAAAATCAAAGAAGCATCGAGAGATGGTAGCTCTGTTACGACAGCAACTAGAAGAAGAAGAGGAGAAATTTCCTGTGTCTCTGGATGATGCAAATAGAATACATACTGAAGAAGAGGAAGAAACAGACGACATGCCCAAGCAGAAGTACTTTTAATTGCTTTTAATTTTATCATGATTAATGATTTAATAAGTTTGAGAGACCCTCAGAGGGACTTTCTGCTGATTTGTAGTTGTATTAGAACTCATCGTAGTGTGCAATTTAAAATGTTCCAGTAAAATGCATGGGCTAGTTTGACTGGGTTCAAATGTTGTAGGGTAATAATATAGTATTTTCTCTCCTTCATAAAGTTACATGGTACGGAAAAGTAGTAATTATTCTTTTGAACAGGGAAACTTGCACAGGGCTAGTGATTATTGATTTGTTACTTCTTTGGTACTTCAGCTGGATGCTGTCACACAGAAAATTAGATAATATAATAATACTATTAGATAATATAATAATATCAACAATCTCACTAGATTCTAGTATGATCCAGTGGAAGGTGTCCCTGCCCATGGCAGGGGTGTTCGAATGAGATGATCTTTAAGGTCCCTTCCAACCCAAACCGTTTTGTGATTCTATAATTTTCAAGTTCAATCTAAGCAGAATAAATACTTTATTAAATGCAATGAGTAGTTTAGGAGAACTATTGTTTTCAGTTCAGGCACGAGTCATTTTCTGTTTGTAGATACTGTCCTCATAGTATCATGATAAGCAAAAATATAACTTAGCACCTTTTCAGAAATTGTACTTGTTTGTCATTTCCTTTACTTGAAAAGAGATAATTTTAAATTCTTATTTTTACAGGCTCTCAAAAAAGCAGAGGAAGAAACAGAAAACGATGATGGTACGTAGTCATATAATGATACTTAGGGACCTTTCCAGCCCACTTTTGTTATCTCCTAACTTATTTTTCAGGAAAAAAACAGTTAAAAGAGAACTTGAAATTCTATAGAACTTGAAGGCCATTTTCAGATACTTTTAATTATTCTTTGACTGCAAAATAATTTTTATTACATTTATTGTGATCATATTTTATGGTAATAATCTCACAGACCTCACTCTGTTCTCTTTATGCATATCATGATGTATGTGTTGCCGCTAAAAAGGCTACAGCTGGAAGTGTAAGGAAAACAAAACAGAAACAGGCAGATAGGGAGAGTGCAAGAAATCGGTCAGAATGACCAGTCATGGCCTTAGTGTGTTAGCAGCTTAGTTGCTTGGTGGTTGTTTTCTGCTTCTCTTGCTGGAGTTAATTCTAACATTATTGTTTGTAAATCTCCAATTTACGAAAAAACCCAACCACATAATTGGCATCCTGCTGTCAGTAGTTGTAGAAACCAGCACATCCATCCCACCTTGCATTGGCATTGTAAACATTAGTAACAGTAATCTGTTGTACTCCAGGATCCGAGTCTGTGCATGGGACCAGTGCAGTTTAATATCTTCATCAGTGATGTAGACAGGAAGATTCAGTGCACCCTCAGCAAGTTTGCAGATGACACCAAGCTGAGTGGTGCAGTTGCCACTCTAGAAGGACGGGATGTCATCCAGAGGGACCTGGACAAGCCCAAGAAGTGGGCCTGTGAGAACCTCATGAGGTTCAACAAGGCCAAGTGCAAGGTCCTACACCTGGGTTGGGGCAATCTGTGGTTTCAGTACAGGATGGGGGATGATACAATTGAGAGCTGCCCTGTGGAGAAGGGCTTGGGAGTGTTGATAGAGAAGCTTGATACGAGCCGGCAATGTGTGCTTGCAGCACTGAAGGCCAACCTTATCCTGGGCTGCATCAAAAGAAGCATGGCCAGCAGGTCAAGGGAGGTGATTTTGCCCTTCTATTCCTCTTTTGTGAGACCTCACGTGGACTACTGTGTCCAGTTGTGGAATCCTCAACACAAGAAGGAGATGGAGCTGTTGGAATGGGTCCAGAGGAGGGCTACAAAGATGATCAGAGGGCTGGAGCACCTCACATATGAGGACAGGCTGAGAGCTGGGCTTCTTCAGCCTGAAGAAGAGAAAGCTCTGAGGAGACCTTATAGCAACCTTCCAGTACCTGAAGGTGGCCTCCAAGAAAGCTGGGGAGGGACGTTTTACAAAGGCTTCTAGTGACAGGACTAGGGGCAATGGCTATAAACTGGAGAGGGGCAGATTTAGACTAGACATAAGGAGGAATTTCTTCATGATGGGAGTAGTGAGGGCCCCAGCACAGGTTATCCAAGGAAGTTGTGGCTGCCCCGTCCCTGGAAGTGTTTAAGGCCAGGTTGGATGGGGCCTTGGCAAAACTGATCTTGTGGGACATGTCCCTGTCCATGGCAGGGGGACTGGAACTGGATGATCTTTAAGGTCCCTTCCGACCCAAACTATTCTATGATTCTATGATAGGACAGATCTGTGCTGGCAGCAGCAGGGTGAAATTCAAGAACAGCGAACTGTTTCAGGCTTGAGTAGCAGAACCACCATGGTTCTGCCTTCCTCAAGCCTGATCTTTTCAAGTCTTATCTCTACTCAATACCTAAGTCCTAGCCTTGCCCCAGTAAGCTATCTGTACCAGGTCCTGCCTCTTACATCCTTTTCCCAGGATGGTATTGTCTTTTCCCCTAACCTAACCTCTGTAGGGTCCTGTTATGTGCTAACCCTCTCTGCCTTCTCTCACACCATCCTCAAGAAACTTCCTTGAGACTTTTAAGGAACTGAATTTTTCTTGCTTCCCTTTGGCTGATATTGTATAGTCCATCAATACTGGCTTGGCCTTCTTAGAATCATAGAATAGCTTGGGTTGGAAGGGACTATAAAGCCCATCCAGTTTCATCCACCCTGCCATCGGCAGGGACACCTTACACTAGATCACATGGCTCAAAGCCTCATCCAACCTGCCCTTGAACACCTCCAGGGGTGGGGCATCCGCAGCTTCTCTGGGCAATCTGTTTCAATGCCTCACCACCCTCACAGCAGAGAATTTCTTCTTAATATCTAATCTAAATCTCCCCTCTTTCAGCTTGAAAGTGGTACCACTCATCTTGTCCCTGCATTCCATGATGAAGAGTCCCTCCCCAGATTTTCTGTAGGTCCGCTTTAAGTACTGAAAGGCTGCTATAAAGTCTCCCTGGAGCCTTCTCATCTCTAGCCTAAACAGTCCAAACGCTCTCAGCCTGTCTTTGTATGGGAGGTATTCCAGCCCTCTGATCATCTTCAGGGCCCTCCTCTGGACTCATTCTAACAGATCTGTGTCCTTTCTGTGTCATGTCCTTCTTGCTTCCATGCAGGCCATTAGACTACTGTTCAGCTCTTGCCTCCTCAGTTTGAAATGCAAAGTTCTCCTTCTCACTGTTTAGGTTGCAGAGAGGCACCTTGCTTACCATCAGTTTAGTCGCGAGGGCTTCTGAAGAACAGACAGTAGGTGCCGCTCTTGCATAGCATAAGCTGCGCAAGATTCCTCTGAAAGCATGACTTCAGTCCTCTACTAAGCTCTACTGTACAGTGCAGGGAATCACTATGGTTTTTATTTTGTTTTCTTGAAGACAGATTAGCCAAGTTTTTTTCAGGCAGTAAGACACTAGAGGTGACCAGGTTGCATTAGTATAGCATTAGGTCAAATTTGTCATCCTGCTTTTATGAGCTGAGCTGTTTTCCTTCAGGCATGCTCAGGGGTTGATCTTTTGCCAGACCACATGTATTAGATCTACTCTGTCTTCTGGTATGTGGAAAAGGCTGCCAGTGTTTCTGGTATTAGGGAGGGAAAACACTGTGTCTATCAAGCCTCAGTCAGCTAAGTTATTTTGGCTTAATTGTACTAGCGCTGGTGTCTGACACAGAAAGCTTTATCCTAAGTAATTACCTTTTTATTTACAACTTACAAACAAAGCCATTATCTTATAATCTGAAATGGTAGCCAGAACAGAATGACTCCTGTGTATAATTAGAAGCTACCTTTGTTCTCCTCTTCTGTAGTTCTAGAGGCTGTTTATCACATGTGGCCTCACCTATCAAAACAGGAGAACTAAGGTTTCACTTGTTAAGATCTCTACAGCTTTGCGTTCTCCCCACCCACTCATGTTTGAGGTGGATGAGCATAATGCTATAAACGTAATGACTCCTGAACTTGAAGTAGTTAACTTGCATTTCTTCTGTTTGGACAGACTTACGAGGACTCTGTTGATAAGTGTGCTGCTGAAGAAACTGTTGAACAAAAGGAGGTGTCCTGTGTGAACAAGGACAGTGGCCCAGCAGAGGAATTGCTAAATGATGGCCAAAGATGTGCTGTGTCAGAGGACACAAACAATACAGAACGTGTCAGCCAAGAGAATGAAGCAAAAACTGAAGCGAAAAGGTGCGCTGACTTACAGTACTGCAGTCACTGTGTCATTCTGTGTCATGTTTGGTACTGTCACCCAAGTCTAGATTTACTCATGAGTGTGAACTAGCTACTCTGCCAAATCAGAATGGAGCAAGTATGATACTAAACAAGGAGCGTATCTACTTTGGAAATGGCATTTGGATGAAGATCCCTGCCACGTCACTTGCCAGTACCTGATTCACAATCTAGCAGAACCTTGAGATCAACAATTTATCGTATAAATTCAAGTGCTTTATTTTTTGTTGGAAGCAATTGTATTGTACTATGTGATGGAAGAACAGGGGAAGCAGCAGAGACACTGATGACGGAAAATCATCCAAGACTTTTAATGCTGTGTTGAATATTCCTGTGCACTGATCTTGGTTTCTTTTTGCTTATCAGCAGCATGAAGCTTAAAGGGAAAAAAGCCAAGGATGCAAAGAAATCTGCTAAGGCATCTGCAGAGCACCCAACAACGGTATGTCAAATTACTTACACTATGTAATAGCTGGTGGTTGTATGACAACAAACAAGGCTGGTTGTTTCATTACATCCAATCTACAAGTTCTGTTGCCATTTTTTCTTACTTTTTAGTAGTACAGGTATTTCTATCCCTGTGATTTTATTAGAAACTAGGAGACTGGAACATCAGCTCTTGTCCTTGCAGAGTTGGATTAAATTTCAGTTCTAAGGGAGTTGCTAGAGCTCTGTATCCAAGGTAGTTCAAATAAATCAAACAGCTGAAGACAGAGCTGCTGTTGTCAAACAGGTGATAGGCAATACATTTGCCTATCTCCCAATACTTCCCAGAAAGCTCAAAATCTTGTAATAACTACAACTAAGACATATTAATTTCACTAAATATCAGAGCCTAAACTATGATGTGTGTTGTCAGGTGAGATCAAAATTATTCTTTATCTTGTATTAGATTTGCAGGGCAGCTTCTAAGTTTTACTTAGTGCTGTTTAAAATTTCAAGAAGTCATATTTGTGATTTCTTTTTTCAAAATATGTGTATTTAATTGTTAATCAGTAATGGAATATCTGTGATGAAAACAAACAGCTTATTCACATTTCATTGTGTAAGAGAAACTGCATACAACATATTGGTGTATTCTATTTATTATATATGAATGTGAAGCATTCTGTTTTTTGTTCCATTGTAGAATGAAGTCCCCATCCACTGTGTAACTTGCAACTGTGCATTTCCATCCCGAAATAAACTATTTGAACACCTAAAAGCCACAGGACATGCAAAAGCAACACAAGCACCAGCCGTAAATGGCGCTGTAAACAGCAGAAGCAAAAAAGAGAAACGTAAGAACAGATAGAACTTCGCTACAGTGACAGCATTCAGAATTGTACATGAAAACTCTCCCAAAACTGAGAGATGCACATTGCCTGTGTTCAATATTGAAACAGAGAAGGCAAGTCCTTATTTTGTGAAAAAAGGAAGATGTGATAAAGGGGATATTCTCTTGTGAAGGGTCCTGTGCTTTCTTTTGTTCTAACAGCCTTTCTTTAATGACTGGAGTTGACCTGCCATGTCAGCCGCGTTTTAGTTGGGTGGGGGGAAGCATTAATTCAAAGCTATTCACCTTGTGTTTGTGTTGAAACTAGCACAGATAAAGTACCCACACAGAGGAAATAATAAATTATTTGAGCCTTGTGTTTGTTGCTTTTCTTTTGAGAGAGCTTAGCTCAAGGCAAGCAGAGCCAGCAGAAGGGCCTGTGCTACTTCAATCATCTGTCAAAGGTGAAACATAACCAAGGCAAGGAAAACCACAGGCTTTTTTCTGCCAGCCTCAGAGGCCCTTTCAAGTTACTGCATTACATTAAGCAACAGACAGAAGTGAAAAAGTATGATGGGAAAGCTGGTTAATCAGCTTTGACAATTCCTTTTGCTTCTGTACATTTACCTGTTGGCAAAATCAGTCTTGTGAGAGAGCCTTGCTGGGACAAGTGAAAGGAGAACTATATTAGTGACATAATTAATTAAATTTCTTCTGATTTCTAATGAAAAACAGCATGGGAACTGGTATTGCACCTCTGTTTAAATGCATAATTCATGTATTCTTGGGTGGTGGGAAAAAAAAGAAAGCATTTTATTTCAACAGCCAGAGTTTGCATCTTTGCTACATGACCAATGACTGTGCAATCCCAAGAGCAGGAGGAGGAAAAGAAATGAAAGAAATGCCCATTTAGGAGAGGATGAGGGTTGGATTAAAGCCTATGATAGTTACTGTAATTAGAAACTTTTCAACTTTTGTGTGCACACAATGTTTTTCATGCTCTAATTACAGTGAATCCTTGTAGTAAGGGTAAACAGTTTTAACTTGGCTTGTAACCTCGGGTTCTGCTCTGATCAGGTTAGTTCTCGGCCAGAGATTGACCATGTTTATATGAGTGAAATCTCACAGATTGAACCCTTCAGTACTACTTTTTTTTTTTTTGTTTTTTTAAATAAACCCCAATGCTTTTAACATTTGTGTGTTTTACAAATTCTTTTACTGGCTATAAATGGTGAGGTTTTGGTAGCTGGGTGGCCAGGGAACGCAGTCAGGAACTACCCTGCACTGCTCCCTGCACACAAGGGCTCAGCCATTTGTGAGTCTGTGCTGCTTCTGTATTTAAGAACCACAGTAATCGCTGCGGTATACAGGAACACGGCCAGAGCAGCAGAGGGCACTCCCATGGCAGTGCAGGTACCACCCCGAGGGGGACTATGGATGCTACGAAATCAAAATAGCAGGTACTTCACCAAAACAACTTTATTGATCTGCTGTTACTTGCTAAAAATTACCAAAAATTTGTTATGACTTTCACAGAATAAAGATGAGTATGTGCCTGCCTCTTCATCTCATACCCTGTTAATGCAATCAGGGTTTTTATGTTAATGCTAGAATAGGTGTGCAGCTAATGCACAACATGGCTGTAGAAATGAATTGTGTGTTCACAAAACAGATTACAGCGTATTTTGTATTAAACATTGGATCTGTCAGGTTTCTCTTATGATACTGAATGAGTATTTAATTTTCAGACTATGATTTTCTTATCCCACGTAGATCAGTGCACAGTCTGGGTGGCAAGTATCAGGGGTTCCGTATGCATCTCGTATAAGGAAACAAATCAAATCTATTTTGCAGCTGCTCTTTCCATGTGTCTCTCTAATGCAGAATGAAATACTTCCATGGCAAAGTCAACATCCTTTTTAGTAATGCACATAGGAGGTTTAATTCTAAAAGTCTGAAAAGAGAGAGGGGAAAAAAAAAGAAATACTTAACATTGTATGGGAAGAATACAGTTTCTAGCAGCCATCTAGGACAGCACTCGCCTTCTGCCCCAAAAAGTCTAACCAGAAGTGTGAAAAATAATGTACGGGAGAACAGCAGAGGAGGCAGTAAGACTTCTGATATTGTACATGACTTCATCCAACTCCCCACTCCACTGGTGACAAAGCAGCTGCCTCCGAAAGAGGCTTGACTGGAGCTAATCATATTTGCAGCTCTGTTATTCCAGCTACAGCTAGTAAAACCTTAGATGGATTTGTACTAAAAGAAAAGAGAGATGTAGGGGTGTTCTCCTTTCTCACAGCTTTGCTACAGGAAGGAGTAATACCTTTTGAGAGTGGCAGCCTCTTGCATTGTGTCTGCTGATTTGCTGTTATATTACAGGCTTTTTCAGGGCTTGCAAGAGCATGAAAGAATCACTGAATGCTAACTTTCAGGTAGGGTGCTAATGCTTGAATGCATGTTGATCAGGAAGGGATATATGCATAGTTTAACTTGTCAAGAACTTTGGTTCTTGGATCCAAATGTTTGATCTGTATTATGTTTTCAAGAGTATTTTAACTTCCGTAAGAATCATAGAAAAGTCTGGGTTGGAAGGGACCTTGAAGATCATCTAGTTCCAACCCCCCTGCCATGGGCAGGGACGCTTCCCACAGAAATCTTCTGTCAGTTTTATTTTTCCTGTCAGCATATCCCAGGACTTTATGCGGGAAGCATGGAATAATGGTCCTTCTACCCACAGCACCCAACTGATAAACAGATAAACTCAGTGATAAACAGCACTCTCATGAGACAGAATCTGATTTCACTGCCCTAAGCTGCAGCCTGTTAGTCTGTGACTGGTGGAAGAATCGATGAGGGGTCAGATGCAACATCCTATTTGTTTTAGCCATCCTTCAACTGCCTCATTCAGAAGCTCTTTCCCCTGTGTTAGAGGGCCGCACTGACCTGACCAGCCCTGCAGTGAGGCAATTCTCTGCTATTATCTCCCATGCTGTAAGAAGCTGAGGACACAGTGTCCTGGGTACAGCACGGTGCATCTTCACTTGGCGTGGGCTGATGTCCATTTACGTGCAATTCTCACTTTTGTGCTGCTCTGCTAAACTTGCTAATAAAGGCTTTTGTTTGTTTTAAATTACCATCCAAGCGGGATGCTACCAGCTCTCCAGAATGAAAGAACTAGTAAACCTGAACTTGTTTTGTGCTGACAGGTCAGGTGATAACCTGAACAGTAGAAAAGACTTAGTAGACCTGGATATTGCTCATTTCCTCTTAAACAGATTATAGTACATCGCTTTTCTAGGGCAGGTTGTCCCTCTAATGGAAAACTGCAAGCTTAGAGCTAGTTCAAAGTACTTGAAAAGAAACTAATAGTTTCTGCCCAGTTTTGAAATTATTCAAAATCATGAGATAGTTCTTAAGAGTATGTTTTGTAGTTTATTTACTAAACTAAAGTTAATTCATCTTGAGGGAAATGGGATGTAGTTCACGAGGACAGAAAATAAGCTTTATATATATCCAGAGATTCAGTACCTGACCATAGAGTCCTCCTTTGCCAATCAGAACCCCCATGTCTTTACAGTCCTCCCAGATCTGATTAATTTCTTCTGCTGGAAGGGGGTGGCGACTGTCCTAAGGAATGTGAACATTAAGCTTCATTTAGATGTTTTAAAGTTCTGTGAAAATTACGTATAGTCCAGTCTCGCCAGTAAATCCCAGCCCCACCTCTGGCTGAGAACATTAGTCAGAGGTAGAACATTAGCTACGTGAGGTAGCATTTATCTCCTTTCTAAGATGAGTTTATGCAATTAAGGTACACAAAGTCACTGTTTACTCAAAGCTTGTGAAATATTTGAAATGCTGGAATGTTCTGGCTCATTCTTCGCCAGAACAATGTTTTCGCACTTCTCTAGCTTTTTTTTCTTTTAATAATAAACAAAATCCTTTATTTAATCTGAAATAAAATATGAGAAAACTTTCAAATCATAGTGTAAATTGAAAGGAATAAAGGAAACCACTAACCTTATCTGTCACCATTTCTACTCCAATCATAAGTCCCTTGCCACGGACATCTCCAACAATCTCAAATTTATCCCGCAGTTTAGCCAACTCCAGTAGCATGTACGTCCCCACATCTTTGCTGTTTTTTTGTAGACCATCTTCTTCAATAACCTGGTTAAATGATGTACAATGACAGTTTTGCAGGAAAATCTTTCAATATAGTCAGTTAACCTCCGTTTAGCTTGATGACACATTATATTTATCTCACTTCCATGCAGACTATGTTTCTGTACTACTATGGTCCTTAGATTTGTCTTATCTTACAATTTTCTAATGGTCCCTGTGTACAATTAAATATGATATTTTGATGTTGTTGTGGCATTTGTAACTTTTTACTAATAATTCCAGAAATATAATCCAGTAATACATGCTCATGTGTAGTCAAAACTGAAAAATACCTGAGCACCAGGATTATTTTCAAAATCTTACCTGAGATATTTTAGTTCTTTCTCCAGTATTATCAAAGAATATAATTTGACAAGGCATAACAATGTGTCCTAGGCTACCTTTTAGGGAACAACTTGAGAGTTTTAATTAGATTCAGTTTAGTCTATCTGCTTGTTAGATTCATCAACACCATGCCTGTTCATCACAATCAGTATTTTTGTTCCTTATTCCACTCTCCTTAATCAATGCCCTGACATGCAGCCAGCAATCAGCACTGACATGCACAAACTCCTTTATGAACTTAAAATCTGCATTAAGAAAATTCACATAACCTCCCCAAAAAATACAATTACAGAAGTTAAAGTGGATTTCTCTCTCTGCCTCCTCCCTCGTCTTTCAACTCCATTTTATTCTTCCTGACTCTGACAACCTCTTTGGACTTATTTCAGATCCAGGCTCCAAGTTACCTCTGAGGCAATAAAACTCCAACGCATGGGTTCAGAATTTCTTACTTGTTAATTGTTTTTCAAAGATGTTTTTATTTATATGATCTGCTGTCTTATAAAATAGCTTTAAAAGGCCCAAAATAGTCAGGAAAGAAACATGAGTAGAAACAGTGTCTACTGTAATGAGATAAGATTAAAAGCAAAATGGTCTGTACATGATCAAGACAAATTGGATAGTGACCTACTGCCCACTAACTGATCTTCCACTGGATAATAAGTGAAATATCTTGCAAGTTTTTCTCTCGTCTTTTTCATGAGGGATGTTTTTCAAAAGGAATTCAGACCCTAGGTATTTTTAACTATCTGGTTGTTAAGGCTTTTTAGACATAAGATAAAAGCTATGGAATAAACAATTTAGTTAAGCAGATGTGCCATGGAATAAATTCAGTTTAGCTGAGGATTTGCTTAGTCCTATGAAAAAGTTAGTTAAAGCTTTTGAGAAAGTGCTTCCCTACTTTTTATTAATAAGTAAAGAACATAAAGGAGTCAAAGAAGGATGGTTATGAAAACATAGTTAGAGGACTCCTATTCTCGCTGGAGGGATGAAATTTTTGCAATGAATGAACAGGGAACTTATTTTTTCCTACACACAGGGAACATTGGCCATGTGTGCATAATACACACATATGTTAATGCATTTTATATGGTTATTTTAAAAATTGCCCACATATAACTTTATAGTAAGAATAAATGCAAAAAGTTTTAATCTTTTGCTAGAAGGAAGGGTGTGGAATATATAGATTTACATAATGTTCTCCTTACATCAAGAACTGCACCTCCAGCTGCACAGGCCAAAGGGTTTCCTCCAAATGTATTAAAGTGAAGGTTTTGAGCCAAGGGACCTGCAATCTCTGAAAGAAAAAGAACACTCATTACTTTTACAGTTGCCTTATGTTTGGTAACACTACCCACCTTCTTTAACTTAACTGTTAAGCAAGATGCTAAACCCAGACTTTTTAAGGGATGTCACACTGCTAACATAGGCTGTCAGTTGTTCCCTTACACTAACATCTATAGATTTTCTTCACTAGCTTCAGCCAGTTATTTGAATTAATTAGGTGGCTGGTTAACATGCTGCCTTATACCCTGACAGTATATTTATTAGCAAAACAGTGAATTCTTGAGGAATTCCAGCATCTATTACCAGCTCCACCAATGACTCACAAGGTCACCCCTGCTTCAATTATATTTTACAACTAGCCACGTTTAAACTAAGCTTTGCCCTGGTACAGCACAGCACCTGGTAAAGCAAGTCAGTAATGAGAATTCAATTCATTTGTCAAAAGATAAGGACAAAGATTATTAATAAAGCTCAGCTGTTCAAACATACATCTCTCCAGTAATTATTGTATTTTGTAATTGCTCTATTTTAATTCTTATTAGAACAGAACACTCATACCTTTTGTTGTAACAACAGCTGCCATCGGAAAGCCATTACCAATTGTTTTTGCCAAAGTAACAATGTCAGGAACTACATCGTGTGTTTGAAATCCCCAGAAATGGCTGCCAGTACGTCCAAATCCTGTCTGTATCTTTCAAAACGAAAATCCAGAGAAATCCCCATCATTTTCTCACATTTTGCAATATGGTTCCTTTTTCTCATCTTCCTGTTGTTACTGATTTGCATTAAAGATTTAGATTAGACATTAGGAAGAAATTGTTCATGATGAGGGTGGTGAGGCTCTAGCACAGGTTGCCCAGGGAAGCTGTGGATGCTCCATCCCTGGAGATTTTCAAGGCCAGGTGGGATGGGTCCCTGTGGGAGGTGTCCCTGTCCATGGCAGGGGGGTTGGAACTGGATGATCTTTAAGGTCCTTTCCAACCCAAACCATTCTATGATACTAAACTGCAACTATATCTGCAGTCAATTTGTATTAGGATCCTTATTCAGGTGGCTTTGCACAAAATGCTATTTATTGTATGTGGTTTTTCTTTTGCATGACGGATAACATGTCACCACATCTTAGGCATGTTGTGATGCACAAACAGGCTGCACGTTCCATTTCAAAATGGAGAGGAAATGCAGTTGCTTATCATAGTTCAGAACTGCAACACCACGACTGCTGATTTCTACTACTGCAATGCTTGAGGTACATGCCACTGTCACTTTATAGTGCTTGCTACTATTTCAAAATAGCTTTAGCTAGGCAAATTATATTTATAAAATATATTTGCAGAGGTACAGTGATCCACTCCCTTCTAGAGTTTATTTATTCCAAAACCACCCATAAAAGCAACAGTTACTATGACAAACCTCACCTCACAGCTGGCATTTATTAGCTGCACGTTTGTTTAAATTTACTGCTCCCAAAAGGTAAGGTCTAAAGCACGCTACTGACATTACTTGTGTTTAAAATAAGAATATCACACAGCAGAATAAAGACTGTAAAATCTGGGAGGCTGCTATGCTTAGAAAGATACACTACATTAAACTTAAGCTATGAAACAGCATAACATTTCATTTAGTTTATTTCCAAGTTTCCAATTTGTGTTCATTTGGATTCTTTTAAAACAACTTTAAAAGATACCCCAAACTCTAGAGCAGTTACATCAAGAAAACTCACTTCATCTGAAATACAAACGCCCCCTCTTTCCCGTACTAGCCGATAAGCTTCTTTTAAGAAATTTCTTGGGTACTGAACAGCTCCATTAACACCCTGCCAAGACAAAAAACGACAATGTCTTCAGGAACAGAGAAGAAAACAGGAATTCAACTGTGTGATTATGCTACAATAAATAAAAATACCAGCAGTGCTCAGATAACAGCAAGACTCTTGTCTCGAGTTTCTGGCTTCAGCAGCGAAACTGCTTCAAAAAGTTCCTGCTCAGGCCACTTATTCCCATTCCACCAAGCAGTTTCCTGTTCCATTAGTTGTGCTGGTATAAAGGTTTATGAGGCCATACTGTAAAGTGGTTCACTGTAAGACAGAATTGATTAAACTGACAGAAAAAAAGAACCTTGAAAATTGACACACCAAGAAATCCAGGAACTCTTTGATGGCAAGTTAACTGGAGAATTCACATCCCTTCTTTGTTTAATTTAAGAACTGTTTCCTCAATTTCTGTTTACCTTGCCCGTTTTCATTTGAATTACAAATTCTGGACTGCAATAGTTTCTTATGACTAAAAGGATGTAAAGGATTACAAGACAGCAAAACCCAAGAACAGCTCCAATTTTCTCTGTGGTCACAATTCTGGTTTTTTCCTTCCTCTTACTGGTCCCAGATCTATTCTCCATTCTTCCTATGTAAGAACCACATCAAGAGCAGTTCTGAAACCTGAGGGAAGCACCAAGAAAATGAGTCCTATGGCCACCACTTGCTGAACTGCTCCTAAAAATGTAGTGGACAACATGGCTGTGAAGAGGTGGAAGGGGAACAATAGCATGCTCCATACTCACTGTTTAAATGCAGAAGTGTGTATGTTTAATTGGGATTCTCTGTTTAACTTAACTTCATAAAGAAAAGTTCTAGCTCCACTGAAATCAGTGACAAAAGCTGAAATTTTAAGACAATGCATCCATTCTTCAAAATACTTAAGCTGTTCAAGGCATTAAATAAAAATCAGTAGAAGTCTGTGTTTAGGATGTAGTTAAAGAAGATTAAATTTGAGTGTTTCACACTATTCACACTGTTACAACTGAGAAATGGCAAACTACCTACTTGAATTGGTTCAGCAATAAATCCAGCTATTGCCTTTGGCAACGAGGTATTCAGGGTATCTTTGAACTGTTCAATGTACCGGTCATTTGCATGACAGACACCTGTTTACAGGAGACATAATTTAAAGGGAATTAAAATGACACAAAACTAGCTTCAAAACATGGAATTACACATCTACACAACAAGTATTAACTGACGGTATGGTAACTATCATCTCACAAACATAAAATAAAAGGAGACTGACTCTTATTTTCTCTATAGTCTAAGGAACGCCAGTTCTAAAACAGCAAAGCAAAGCTGACAGACAATAAGATGTTACACATTGTACAGGGCAGTAAGCTGTAGGTTAGAGAAAGTATTTGAATACCCTACATCAGCAGAAGGAATAAGCAGATACTTTTCCAGGGGTTAATAAACACCAGCATAAGACATAAGGAAACGTTAGGTTAGTGCAGGTACAAAGATTCTGGAAAACACAGCTGCATAATGAAAATACTGAAATAAAGAAAAGAAAATTAGTATAGTTAATGCTTCCACTCACTAGGGAGGTCAAAGATAAAATGAAAACATTCTGTTATGTATGTATGTGCATTAAAATGCTACAGAGTGCCTGTTGCAAAAATAGTGGCAAAAAATTAGTGTAAATGTTAACAGATGAGCAATAGAGGAGATTTCATGTCGTACTGCGTATGGAATGTTTTGCCTCATGGAAGACTTCTTGCCTACCACAGGCTTCAGGTTGTCCTTAGTGTTCATATTATTCCAAGAGAAAAGCTGGAGAGCTGCCAATACTTAGGAAACAGCAGGAAATAGCAATCAACATTTCTGCTCTTCTGGATGTATTGAACGGAGTTCCACAGCTTCCAGAGCTATCATGACAAATGCTAGAAACAAAGGCTGGGATATGAAGAAAAAATCTGAGAATATGAGGTGTTACCTGCACAAAACTTTTTTCAGTGGGAAGCAGGTGCCTGAGGTTCTCTGCAGTATTTGCTTTGGCTGCCCTTGCAAATCGTAAACAGAGGTCTGTCTTTCTTGAGGAGGTAAATATAAACTATTTCCACAGCCCTCTAGTATTCTCTAATTTAAAAACCAAATACTTCTTGTCATTGACCAACCTTCAGCACAGCTGCATTTCCGAACAGTTTGCACCGGAGAATCTCTACAACGGCTGCCTCCCCATGGACCACGAAAAACATCCGGCAACATTGTCTGTCAAGCATAGGAGAAACAGCTACAGATATGGGGACACCTTTCTACGAGGTGCTTTGATCATGCCTAGGGACGACTAGTGAATAAAACCTAAAAAAATATGCTAAGAGTCAAAGGCCATACCTAGTTCAAGTGATGTGTCTGAAGAACACCTGTGGATTAACACCAAACATCCCCACTAAGAAATGGTAGAACAGAGATAGCTTTGGAACAAACAAGTTTAGCCCATTCTGCCAACAGTCATTCAACTGATGATTCCCTTTGTTTTGTTCTTTAAGTCAGTCATCAGTTTTGGTTATCTAAGATTAATAGCAACATTTTTAGAGTTGCTGGTGGCACTTCAGTAATCCAAAATACGACTAAAATCTGCAAAATACAAGGTGGCAGGTGGATCCGGTAGAATAATGATAAGCTGGAAACTGGCAGCTCCAACCCTTTAATCCTGACTGCTGATGAAACACCAAACGATGAGGCAAGTAGTTTATTGACCCAGTTTGGTAGTCTACTATGAAATCTTCCTACAACCAGTGCTGTGGCTGAGCTATCACCAGTAAAGGTCAGGGTAGCCAATACCAGCTTCTAGTAAATGGAGTGATTTCCATCTGCTCAACAGCAGGGAGCTAACATATTGTCATTTATTCCCACTGGATATCCTGAACAGCTACATCTCCTGTCTTGCTGAGATAAGGAACACATCTTTTTCTTTCCAGAGAAGAATCTACTTCAGACCAGCTGAAAGCAGCTTTGCACAGATTTGCCAAAACAAACTTGAGACATGGGGTTCTGAGCATTATCTTTTTGCACCTTACATAGACTTCCACATAGGCACCACGCATGACTATATCACTGTAAATCATGACCACTTGTGTTATGGCTGTACTGACTCCAAATCAGTGTAAGTAACTATATGGAAAAGGAACAGGGACTCCAGTTCTTGTGCTCACACATCAGGAACAGTTCATTGCAGTTTAGTTAGTAACTGCAAAGCACCTTGAGGACAGAAAATATACCAATTGTTGAAATACTGAAATAAACTGTTAGTTACCCAGATTATTAAAAAAAAAAAATTCTTACTGTTGCACAGCCAAAGCGAGTGGCGACAGCATGCTTATAAAGACCAACAGATGTCACTCCCAACGTGCAAGCGCTGCCTCCATGGTACCCTCCTCTGTGCAAACAAAGCAAAAACATGAACATCACCCATTTCCAAGAAGCTGTAATAATATTAGTTCTGAGAAGGCATACTTCTGAGCTACAAATTACTGGGAAAAATGTGCGTTGTTACACAAGAAGAAGACACAAGAAGAATTGCCATTTTTTGCTCTGGTTTTGGAAAAGCCATGACTGCTCATCTACACTGCTTTCCTGAAACTTCAAATGTTAAAATTGTGAGGTAATGTTTGCAAGGAGAAGAGAGTAATGACTGGAACCAACAATAATGATTGGGACCAACAGCAATTCAGACAGTGCCTCACAAAGTTCTGCTGTAGCACCTGAGCCCTACAGAGCAAACATTTCTGTTCTTTGAATCTTGGGAGCTGCTGCTCTCTTCAACAGATGCTGCCAATCATTAAACTACAGGGTGGTCTGCTGCCGGTTTTATACACAAATCGAAAGTTCATTAATGAGAATACTCAAGCTACGTGGGTACCCAATGTTCTACCGAACAGAATAACAGAAAAGTACAGCTCTTTATTACAATGCCTTTCATACTAATATTTGAGGATGCCTGGGATGCATAGCAAAGAGAAGAACTGCTTACACTGGTGCTTACACAGCACTCGCCCCTGCACCACCTCTGTTGTTACGCCAGAAGAGCTGTTTGTGTACCTGTGCAGTGAACTACGGTTCAGGGATCTGGCAGAAAAACAAGGCAGCAAACCAAACAAAACAAAAAATCCAGTGCAGTTCCCTGCTGTGGTTCACTGCACCGCTATTCCAGAGGTACCTTTGTACCCCCACACAGGGGGGTCTGTGTGGGTGGAGTGAAGGAATAAAGTAGTAATTGCTGGAGCTTGTTCTGGCCCTGAATAAAAGATCCAGCAAAGCACATCCTTAACACACAGACTAGACCCTTTTCCAAGAAGAAAAAGCAAATATTGCAGTTGCATTTTGTATGCAAACTAGTCCTAATATACTGTATCAAGTCTTCAACTCCTGTTTTACTCCTCTTTGTCAAGTAAATAATTTCATAGTGTTCTCCTCAGCAGATCTGGGGTTGAAGAGTTCTCTGTTATTTCTTGGTTTAGTCATGTAGAAACTAATGACACACCCAAATGAGTGTTGTCAAGATGTATCACCATTACCTGAGAGAGACGATGTCGAAGTTACGAGTGTATAGCCTTGCCATGAGCACAGCCAAGTCGTTGGCTTCTGACCCACTGTTGGTTAGATAAACCACCTGCGGGAGAATGCTTAGGATCAGTACAGAGCACAACCACCACCCTCACGTTCAGCCATCAGACCATGTCACTCAATAACATTATGATCTATAACCTACCACAACCACAAGGCGACTTCAGCACAGTAAACATAGTGATGCCCATGCACTACAGGTGAGAACTAACATCAAGCTGAACTACTTGGGGAAGAGTACAGAAAATCTTCTAAAGATTCAGAGTCTTCAGGTTTTCTAAAGATGGAACAGTTATTCAAAGAAAAATGAAAGTATCTGGGTCAAACTGAGTATGATTGGTGTCATTTTGGTGGGAGGTGTCCCTACCCATGGCAAGGGGTTGGAACTAGATGATCTTTAAGGTCTCCTCCAACCCAAACCATTCTCTGATTCTACAGCTGAGTAGAAAGCACATTCACAAAGGTAAAAAGGGCTGTACAGCATTCCTACATGCTAGTTACTAGGAGTTACATACACAGACACAAGAGTGTAACAGAAAAGGTAAGGAAAGCTTGCTTTTAGAGAGCAAATGAGAATTGAGGTGATATCCTGAAGACAAATTCTGAGATTTGAAAGCAGCTCTATTCCAGTATCCACTTAATTTTCAGAAGTGATTGAGATTCTCCACTGCTTAAACTCTGCAGATGCTTTACATCTTTTTGGGTTTTTAACTCTCCTCCCATTTTTAAGATTGCAACAGCTTTACAGCCTTCTGCCAACTCAATTTCATTTTATGAATTCAGGTTATTTTACCCGAAAACAAACACAATGTTTTTCTTACTGTTTCTGGGCATATGAAATGTGACATCTACAGGTTTATTTACTTAAAATGTCAGAAAACCTCACTACACAAAGTAATGTCAAATATTTTTCACTGTTAATTTAGATCAAGCAAATTAAGGCTGGCTACAGATAAGAATAGTTAACATCATCTTGATTTTTCCAGTGATATTTAGGCTGTCAGTGCCCCTCCACAGTGACAACTGGAGGGAGAGAACAAACGGAACAGGAGCTTGGAAGATTATGCTTGTCTACGTATGGGTCTAAAGGAAAGACCTTGAGGGTCATCATGCTCTCTTTACCTGGCAGTCTTGTAGTCCCCATACGAGGCTTCTCTTCACAGATACTGTGGCTATCATTTATTTAATAAATACTTTTACATTCAATGCCTCTTACAAGTAGACAGCCCCTTCACCAGCCCCTGTCAGAAGTAAAGTACCTTAAGTGGATCTGGAAGAAAAGATGCTAGCTTTTCAGCATACTCATGGATTGATGGGTGCATGTAGATGTTAGTTGTATGCCACAGGCGAGCAAGCTGTTTCTGGGTAGCCATAGTTACCTTCCTGCATGTAGCACAAGAAGAGACAAGAGATTCAATTCCACACACATGTGCACATATACAAGCAAACACACACCTGTTATTAATTCTGAAAATGCAGACATCTTGCCATTGGCCAGATTGCTGAACAAACAGAAAAAAACTAATGATTTCTTCAAAATGTATTGGAAATTGACCTTAATGCAAGACGTACACCACCATTTAATGAATTATATCCTGATTTTAGGCTCACAGTGCCACAGATCAACAAAGAACAAAAGCAACACAGGTTTCTCTTGAACCATCCCTGAAGGTGTTCAAGGCCAGGTTGGATGGGGCCTTGGGCAGCCTGATCTAGTGGGACGTGTCCCTGCCTATGGCAGGGGCTGGAGCTGGACGATCTTTAAGGTCCCTTCCAACTCAAACCATTCTATGATTCTATGACTCTCTTCCTGTGTTTTATAACATAAATCAAACAGTAAGAAACTTACGGGTGACAGTGGCCAACACCCACAGTGACAATTCCGGCAAAGAGATCAAGATATCTTCGTCCTTCATGATCAAACAACCACTGCATGTGTCCTTGATGCAGCAACAATGGCTTCTTGTAATATGTTCGTAGTGAAGGAGAAACATGTTTTTCACGAATCTTCAGCATACGTTCATATGGATAGGACTGAGTAGAATACAAGTCAGTTATCAGCTTTCTAAAGTTCCAGACAAATGGAGCTGTAGTGGCTCATATAGATTACACAGCTGTCTACAATTGTTGTTCACAGATCTAAGATTTTTAAAAATTCCAGCTCATAGAGGGTTCTACAAACCTCTGAAACTCAACCTTTGAAAAAGGACTCCTATTCTGCACTTATCTCTTCCTTAAAGTTTTACTAATCAATTATTTAACCAAAAATTATATAATTGTCACACAGGTACATCTATAGGTTACATCCTGGTAGTAAGATAATTTCTTTTGGTCCAAACAAGCAAACTTTATAATCATATTTAATGTACTGCCTATTTTTAGCAGATAAGCCTATCACTCACATCTAGTAACGCAATCTTAAATTCAGTGTAGCATGTATGACTTACATTGTATTTTTCAGGCACAAAATCACAAGGAGGCATTTTTGCTTGAGTAGAGATGGAGCTTTTCCATTTCTGCTGTCCAAAGGCAACTAAAAAATGTAAGAGAATTATCACTTAGCAAAGTGTACATCTGAAAGTTTCTCAACAATCTTGTTCATAGAACACACAAGCTACAGTCAAAGCAAGGTGTGGGCTTTTTTTATCTGAGAGGTTTTCTTAGGGGAAAATATTGTTAAGTAATATATCTCTGTAAAGTGAAAATATATGTTGATTTAAAAAAAAAGTGCCTCTCTCTTATCCGCTAAAACTGTTTTCAGTTTCACATGGACTTTTGTTTTAGCAGAAAGAGACTTTAAAAATAATCAGTTTCCAATAGAAATTCTTATCTGGGAGCAACAAAGTAGGAATCCTCTCCAAGGGCATCAGCAGGAGCCCATAGTGACCACAGCACAGATGATTCTTTCAGGCACCAGGGTGCAGTCTCAACACACCCAAACAAGCTGGGCAAAGCAGGGCGCACTCACAGTGCCCCACAACAGGGCAGGAGATGAATCTGGGCCAGGGTCCACCAGGGAGTCCAGTCAGGAGCAGGAGATGGAGCCAGAGGCAGGGCTGGAGACAAGGCTACAGCACAGACTCAAGGTCCATCCAGGGCCAGAGGCTGGAACGGTGGCAAGGCTACAGCCGTGGCACAGGTGAGCACACATTGCAGGCTTAGGACAGTGCCAAAATGTGGCTTCTGGGCACTGGCCGCAGGTACAGCCCCAGGTGAGGCTGCCCAGGGCAGACACAGTGTGCCCGAGGCTCTGGCAGCTCTCACTGTCATCATCTGTCCTCTTCCCAAAGCCCTAAACACACCATCCTGTCCTACCTTTCATTTAACTGGAAGTGTAATTAAGCAGGTATCATGAATTTATAATTTAAATACATTCTCTTTCTGCATCCTTATCTACTCAGAGTCACACATTTATGGTTAAGACTCTAAGGTTTTAAGCAATTTCTAAACCCGGTTAAAACGTAAATGAATGAAAAGCACTGTTACCCCTATAGCCACTCACAGCACAAAGGCAGCGATCACTACAAGAGTCCAGCCCCACCCTCTCCACCGCCGAAATGCCAATTAAAAACCGTAATTAAGAGAAGTTCTGCCTTTGGATCTGTTTCAAAGGGACCTATGGCTACACTGAAAGTACTTCTTCCCACTGCCCTACGGTGATGCCACCGAGAATCCCAATGGGAGCAGGTTTTCAGGGAGACGAGCCGACTCCGCCGGGGGTTTCGGGCTCTAGGGCGGGCAGAGGCGCCCCAGACGCCCCCCGGACCCCAAGAATCCGGGATCACAGTCCCCCCGCGATCGTTCCCACACTCTCCCCGCTGCCGAGGCTGCATCGCAGCCCCGCACCCCGACCCCCAGGTCCTACTTCTGCTGCTGAGGCTGCATCTCAGACCCCCATCCACATCCCCTTCCCTCCGCGATCTCCTGGTCCTATAGATGCTGTCGAGGCTGCATCTCAGCCCCGCATCCCGACCCCTCGGTCCCATTTCTGCGGCCAAGGCTGCATCTCTGCCCCGCATCCCCACCTCCCCGTCTTCTTTCTGCTGCCGAGGCTGCATCGCAGCCCTGCATCCCGACCTCCTGGTCCTTTTTCTGCGGCCGAGGCTGCATCTCAGACTCGTATCCCGATCCCCCGCTCCTGTTTCTGCTGCCGAGGCTGCATCTCAGCCCCGCAACCACAGTCCGATATCCCCGCGATCTCCCGGTCCTATAGATGCTGTCGAGGCTGCACCTCAGACCCGCATCCCCACCTCCCCGTCCTATTTCTGCTGCCGAGGCTGCACCGCAGCCCCGCAGCCCGACCTCCTAGCCCTCTTTCTGCGGCCGAGAGTGCATCTCAGCCCCGCAACCACATCCCGATCCCCTGGTCCTATTTCTACGGCCACGGCTGCACCTCAGCCTCACATTCTGACCGTCCGGTCCTATTTCTGCTGCCGAGGCTGCATCTCAGACCCCGCATCCCGACCCCCCGGTCCCGTTTCTGCGGACACGGCTGCATCTCAGCCCCGCATCCCGATCCCCCGGTCCCGTCTCTGCTGCCGAGGCTGCACCTCAGCCCCTCACCCCGCCGCCCCCGCCCCCCCCCCGCAGCCCCGGCCGCCCCCCACTCCCCGCGGTCCCGCCGCCGCTGACCCCGCAGCCGCGTCCCGAGCCTCCCCGCCATCCCGTCCGCCGCCCCGCCCCGCGCTCCCCACGTGCCGCCGTGTCCCGCCGCCGTCCCGGGGCTCAGGGCCCCCGCCGGGCCCGCCTCGGGGGGCGGGGGGTGCCAATGGCCGTCCGGGGGGCGCCCCGGGGAGGGTCCGGCCCGCCCGCTGCCTTCCCCGCCCGCTTCGAACGAAGCGCGGCCCGCAGGCCGAGGTGGGGAGGCCGCCCCTCTGCTCCCCCGAGACCCCGTTCTTGATGAGCGGGTTCCGATGGCTCTTCCAACAACAGTTCACAACTCTTGTCTTCTACTCGGTAGTTTTTTGTGAGGCTTGTACAAAACTGATAATCTTTGTGACATCTGCTGCTTTCAGATTTGACTGGAATAAGGCAGTGATCTAGCATATAATCTGGGGAATTGGCAGATGGGCAGAACAACAACCTAGAGAATCACAGAATCACCAGGTTGGAAGAGACCCACCGGATCATCAAGTCCAACCATTCCTATCAATCACTAAACCATGCCCCTCAGCACCTCGTCCACCCATGCCTTAAACACCTCCAGGGAAGGTGACTCAACCACCTCCCTGGGCAGCCTGTTCCAGTGCCCAATGACCCTTCCCACGAAAAATGTTTTTCTGATGTCCAGTCTGAACCTCCCCTGGCGGAGCTTGAGGCCATTCCCTCTTGTCCTGTCGCCTGTCACTAGGGAGAAGAAGCCATCACCCTCCTCTCTACAACCTCCTTTCAGGTAGCTGTAGAGAGCAATGAGGTCTCCCCTCAGCCTCCTCTTCTAGGATAAACAACCCCAGCTCTCTCAGCTGCTCCTTGTAAGACTTGTTCTCCAGCCCCTTCATCAGCTTTGTTGCTCTTCTCTGGACTCGTTCCAGAGCCTCAACATCCTTCTTGTGGTGAGGGGCCCAGAACTGAACACAGGATTTGAGGAGTGGTCTCACCAGTGCCGAGTACAGAGGGAGAATAACCTCCCTGGACCTGCTGGTCACACCATTTCTGATCCAAGCCAAGATGCCATTGGCCTTCTTGGCCACCTGGGCACACTGCTGGCTCATATTCAGTCGGCTGTCAACCAACACACCCAGGTCCCTCTCCTCCAGGCAGCTTTCTAGACAGACTTCTCCTAGTCTGTAGCACTGCATAGGGTTGTTGTGCCCCAAGTGCAGGACCCGGCATTTGGCCTTGTTAAACCTCACGCCCAGTGGTCCAGCCTGTTCAGATCCCTTTGCAGAGCCTCCAAGGAGCTCACAAACCTAATATTACCAAGAACCAGCAAAAACCTGAGCTGAGGTTTGGGGAACTCCAAGACACCTTCAGGCTGAGAGAGAGTTGGGGTTGTTCTGCCTGGAGAAGAGAAGGCTCCAAGGAGACCTTAGAGCATCTTCCAGTACCTGAAGAGGCTACAGGAAGGCTGGGGAGGGGATGTTTTACAAGGGCATGGGGTGATGAGTTGAAGGGGAAAAGCTTAGGTTAGACATTAGGAGGAATTTCCTCATGCTGAGGGTGGTGTTCAGGGCCAGGTTGGATGGGGCCTTGGGCAGCCTGATCCAGTGGGAGGTCCCTGCCTATGGCAGGGGGATTGGAACTGGATGATCTTTAAGGTCCCCTCCAACCCAAACCATTCTATGATTGTTTGCTTCTACAGCTCTGGGCATAATTCTGTTCCATCCCACCTTCAACATTAACAAAAAAAGCATTTCTGAGGGGGTGTGTGTTAGGGAGCAGTGGTAGCTGGTGTAAGTGTGGCTGCCCCCCAGGCCGAGAGCAGGAGATGGGACTTGGCCTGGGCAACCATGGGTTTGAGGCACACCAGCAAAACACAAGGGAGAACAAACAGCAGGAGATGTGACCTTTAAATATGGGCGAGTGGGTAAGGAGAAACTTGGAGAAGTACGGCTGGAAAGCTTCCTGGCAGAAAAGGACCTGGAGGTATTTGCCTACAGCAACTGAGTATGTGCCAGCAGTGTGCCCGGGTGGCCAAGAAACCCAACAGCATCCTGGCTTGTACCAGAAACGTCGTGGCCAGCAGGACCAAGGAGATTATTCTGCTGCTGTACGCAGCACTGGTGAGGCTACACCTATAATCCTGTGTTGGGTTTCAGGCCCCTTGCTACAAGGACATTGAGAGGTCCAGAGAAGAGCAATGAAGCTGGTGAAGGGTCTGGAGCTTACGAGAAGCAGCTGAGGGAACTAGGGCTGTTTAGCCTGGAGAAGAGGAGGCTGAGGGGAGACCTTATTGCTCCCTACATCTACCTGAAAGGAGGTTGTAGTGAGGTGGATGTTGGTCTCTTCTCCCAAGTAACAAGTGATAGGATGAAAGGAAATGGCCTCAAGCTGCACAAGGGGAGGTTTAGAGGGGATATTAGGAAAAATTTCTGTACCTAAAGAGTGATGACACGTTAGAATAGGCTGCTCAGGGAAGTGGTGGAGTCACCATCCCTAGAGGTGTTAAAAAAATGTGTAAATGTGGCATGGTTTAGTAGGCATGGTGGTGTTGTGCTGACATTTGGACTGGGAAATATTGGAGGTCTTTTCCAACCTTAATGATTCTGTTAAACAGAAAGATGTTGTTTAAGGAGAGGGATAACTGATGATGATTATCATGAGGATAGTTGTCCCTGCTCGAATTTTCTCAGTCAAACTTTACTTCTGATAACTTGCAATCCCTGAATTTCAGCAGTGAAGATAATTTTCTTCAAAACAAAGAGTCACAAAAAAAGCACGAGTTTAAAAGCTGTGACCTGGCGTGTGAGCCACATGCATTAACTGGCTTAATGGCTTCAGGTGTGCAAAATGGGTTAAACACTTCTGTCACTGGGCTTTCCACAGACAGAACAGTGGGAGACCTTCCTACAAGCTGTGCTGAATGGCCAGCTTTCCCTTTTCTGTTATACCTGGGAATTATTGTTTTTCATGAAGAAAGCTAGACTTTGTGAATTTTGTTCAAGAACTTTTATTAAATTGAAATGTGAACACCATTGCAAAGAGATTTTACGATGACAAAAGATTGAAAAGTCCATCAGAAAGCTACAGACTTCAGTAACAATATTGATCTTACGAGTGAAATTGCTAACAGCTTTCGTTAAAGCCAGCATTTTCAATATTAAGAACTTAAAAAATACATTTTAAAGCATTTTCCTTCAAACACACTTAGAAACAATAAAGAATTCCTGAGCAACTATTTTTAGACCAGTATTCTCCAGCCAATGTACATACTGCATATGAGACCTACTTTCTGTAATTTCTTATATTTTAGAAACTTACAGAACATTTAGATCTGGTTCAGAGAATAATTGTGCTTCAAGTCATTCTGTTGCTACAGTAATGACACTACAATAACTTGGATATTCCACACTGCATACAAATCCTCAAGCTGTAATGCCTAGCTTGTATTGCAAGGCTAGCAATGAAATGATTTATGCAGATGGAAATTAATGCTATAAATATTGGACCACCTCTTTTTCTGTTGGAAATATTAGCAGAACATGCAATTTAATTTATAAATATGTACCTTTGAGAGACCTGATTGCACAATTAAAAGGCAAGGAAGTTCTAGAGACTTTTACCTGCACTTAGCAGCATGGCAGAAATTTGAACAAATACACTTAATGACTGTTGACATGTTTTTTTTCTGGGCAGTACTTTTTTTGGCAGCCAGCACCCCAGTATTGCAGTGCTTTGCACAATGACTAAAAAAAATATATGAAGCACAATATAAAGATTTCAAAAGCCCTGATAGTGCTAAGTATCTCTGAGCATATAATGCATATATAGAACTAACCGTTGTATTTATAATTCCACATGATGAATGGTACTTGTAGTTGGAATAAAAAAATATTACTTTCAAGATGAAACATAACACTAAAGCAACCCATGAGCTCAAGCAGCTGTTTCCTCTTCCTTTTGGAATGAAGGACACAGAATTAAAAGTAGTCCACAGCATTATGAATATTAAAAAATATGGTTTGACATCATTGTATTTCCACATTTATTCTGCATATAGAAAAATCTGCCTCTTCATAGTCATATCAGAATGAGGTGAAAGTACTTAGCAGCTCTCAAAACCAGACCCAGAAGCAGCACTGACCCCCCCTAGAAAAACTAAAATAAAGACAATATCCAAGACAAGCAGCATCACAAAGAAGAACAGCACATTTAACCTTCCAAAAATAAAAGAGGAAGGTGTGAAACAAGACTTCCTTATATCTAACTTCTCTTCACACAAATGTCTTGATTATGAGCCCAGATTTTAGCATTCGGTGCTGCAAGAGGCCACACACCTAATTCAGTTTTTTGTATTTTTTTAAAAATTACTTCTGACAGATATAATAGTTTCTCTTAAAAACTCCCTCCCCCCTGAGTAGGAGAGATGTATTTAAGCCTGATGTGGTAATTTACAAAATTTATCACCAAGACAGGGACTTTCCAATGAAGAAAAATGTTAACAGATATATTATCACAGGTACAAATTAAACAATGCCCAGAAGTGCCAAAAGGCTATTTACTAGTATTCACAAAGTATTTTTTCTCTTGGAACTTCTAGATAATTTTGTTACCTTTAATAAATAAAAAAATAGAAGAATGCTCAAGTATGATAGGCATCTGTGTGAGACAATGTAGTGGATAAATACACCTCGTCTCTAGATCTGTCTGAAAAACTTAAAGTTCCCTTTAAAACAATATGGTACACTTTATTTCTTTTGATTTTTTTTCCTTATGAATGTAGGAAATGCAACAGCAGAACAGATGAGGGGTCTAGTTCCTCAAGTATTCTGTTTGCTCAGGACTCCTGTCAGATTCTTGGAAGAAAATTCTGTAATTTGTGGAAAGCAAATGACCAGTTCTCACATATAAGACTTTTTTGTATACAATAGCTGATCTGTAGTAGCCAATTTCAGCGTTTTACCGACTGTTAAGCATTTAATTAGGTTTTACAACTTTTGTGGACTATCTCATGTAGCCTAGCATATTCCCACTTAGGATATAAAATTTTCTTGTCTTTCTTTTTTTTCCCACACAAACTCATTTATCACACCTCTCAGTTCTACTAGTTCTCATTTCATAGGTAGGGTTGGGACTGGATGATAATTTAAGGTCCCTTCCAACCCAAACCATTCTACAATTCTATGATTTTTTTCCCCATCTACTCTTGCATTTGATTCTTCTGAATTTATGTTCTGTTCTCCCTTGTTCTGTTCTCCCTCCCTCTGTTCTCAGCTGTAGTCAAAATGTGTTTCTCTCCTCTGATATTTCTACTTATCTACCCATGCAGCATCTTATAGTCACTGTACTACTCTTCCATTCTGCCACATGCAAAAACTGTGCCCCTCTTCCCATTATTAAGCTCTTTTACTATACACACATACTATGTTTTTCTGTATTATATTTATCTTTAATCTCCTGTTTGACCTCCTCAGGAAAGATGAAGAAATTCCCTTGTTTGTTTAAAAATGGCTTTCAAGGCAGGGCCACAAGGTAGTTCCAATTAATGCAATTCAGTTCATCTTTCCACACCCATGAGAACTGGAGTCTGAATTTAGCATCAGGATTTGAGATAGTTGAGAGCAGGGCTAGACTCCATTTTCACTTATTTAGGGACAGAGTTTGAAGATTTACTTTGCAGGAACTCAGCTGAAAACAGGTCTTTCTAAATAACAAGTATTCATAAATCCTCGTTGCTGAGTTCCAGAATCACAGTATCTCTGACAAACTCGGCTCATTTAGTTCTAGGAAGTGACAAAAAACTTTTTGGCCCAGGAAAGGGACTGATAGTTTGCTGCCAAGTCAGTCCATGTAACTTTCCCCACAAGATTAAAATTGCTGTTATTTTCTCATAGTAAACTAATTTCATCTTGCTACACTTCTCTAGTATCCCCTTTGAGTATTATTAGTGCAACACAAGTGATGATTACATGACATGCTGTCCGTTAACAAAAATAATTTTAACATTACAAATAAGTTTGTCTAAATCAATAGAACTATTTGCAGTTTGACACACAAAGTAAAATACTTTTGTCTGCCTTTTTAAAGGGAGCAAAGAAAATAGTCTGAGGTAGTAATTCTTTGAGAATATGGTGGATGGTTTCATGACACTTTTTATTCTCATTTATCTTTATGGCTTTGTATAAGGTACCCATCAACTGGCTTAGATGACTTTGGTTTCCTTGCACACCACCTTCAAATTGTTTACAGTTAATGAAAAATTATGAAATACATTTACAGGCTTAATGATGTGAACTCCACATACACAATGCTTCAGAGATTACAAAAAAACTCTGCTATTAATTTTGAACATCTGCTGTTACTACACTTTAAATACTTAAATGACATTTAAAGCAACTGTATATTTTCCAGCCATCTCAACATAGACATGTAAACAAGCTTACCATAGAATTCACTACTTTAACATAAATCATTACGTATTTGTTTTACAGTTTGTTCCATGAACACATATATCCTTTTATTAGTATTCTGTTAAATCAGTTTACTGCATGTTTATTAAATAATCTTTGTAGTTACATGTTATCATCAAGACCATTCTTCAGGCCTGCATTTTATGTGACAGTGAGTTTTGGGAGCAGTACTTCAAGAATTCGTATTTCTTTAAAAGTCAGGAATATTACACTGAAATACTAAAATTGTACATCAAATGTATCTTTGGTAAAGAAAAAAGTCTAAATAGAAAATTTAAGATAAAGAATCTTATTTGTTAATACTGAAGAAAAACTGTTAATAACATCAGTCTGATTCCAAAGGACAGCTAATTAATTTCAAAAATATATATTCAATTTTATGAATTTTATAAAACTAATTGCTTCTGAAGAGCCTTTTTGCTTTCTTTTAGAGCTTTTATGCCACTAAAAGGTAATTCATACTGTGACACATGCATTATTTGACACTGAAAACATCATTCAAACTTGTCAAATAATTTTTCTAAGTGAAAAATTTACCTAGTGATGCAAGAGCTACTGGACTAATGCCTGTTCCTGGGGTAAATTCTGTTACTCACCTTACCCCTTTGTATATCAAAGGAAGTATCAAGAGCCTGCTGTTTCCCACTGGAATGCAATAACTGTACAATAATTGGCTATGTACGCCTGTTGCAAAATCTCATTAATTTCCTAATAAGCTTAAAGAGCTGTGGGCAAAAATAGTGTTGCAAATAGAAAGAATGAAATATTTGAGCATCCAGAAGCCTGCGCACTAATTTGAAAGTTCTTCTGATTTTACAAAACATCAGTTTGTTCTCTTCCTAATGTACTTTAGAACGTTAAAGAACGCTTTCAGGGTATGTTATTTCCACCTTGGGAGTAACAAAGGTGTTTTGGAAAATAAATGTAAATCCAAAGGAAAAATAATCAACCTGCACAGCTGTTCAGCCTAAAAGAATTAAATATATTTATGAAAAATGTGTTCAAATTGTATTTAGCTAGCAGACCCCTCAAAAGGCTTAGATACCTCAGAGCAAGCAGCAAACATTCCTTGTTCACTCTGGCTGAATTACTGTTTTCACAGAAAGCCATGATGATGTGGCATCATGAGACATTCATTGGCAAAGTTGGGAGAGAATCTATGACTCACAACATAATTTTGACTGCACCTTCAGTATCAGTTTATGGCAAAGCATAGAAACTCTTCCACTTGGGTCTCTTTCTGTGTGGTTACTGGAGTACCCGTACACAGTTGAGGCAGGATAAATCATACACTTAAAATCTCTAAAAGCTGTGTTTGTCTGCCTCTAGTCCAAAGTGACCGATACAAGATACAAGAGGAACAGCCTGCTGCTGACACTTTATCCCATGTGTACTTTAGTTTATCATGTCCACCTACCCACCTGTGTCTTACCCTAGGAAATCCACTACAAAAGACTTTAGGGTGCGGCTTGATAAGATTCTATAGCCACCATGCGTCACCACATGCATCACAAAAGGCTTTTAGCAGCATGCTTTTATGCACAATGTTGGGAGTAGAAAACAACTGCTTTGCTCAGGTTTGGCTCTCTGCGTGGAAAGAGAATGTGTCTGATCCAGGTCGACTCTGTCACGGTCAGAAAACGGAAGTATAAATGAAGCACTGTCAGAAAGAGTCCATTATCAGGCTTACGCGCATGCACAAACACAAGTTCCTACCCTGCAAACATACCCGTTTTGACTGATAATTTAAAGGTCTCTCTGCAGTACTTTTAGCATCTCTAGAAATTCTGCAAAATATACTACTAATGCTACAGTAAGACGGTCCCTTTACTTATAACTGAACAACATGTTATGCTTCCAGACTGATCAGCCTCTAGAACTGGGCAGTGTGTTGTGTGTATAGAGGACACAGCCTTTAAATTTGAAGCTTAAAGGAAACTTTACGGCATACACTTAACACATATGTTTATGGACACACAGTTAAATTCTGAAGTCCTGCTAGCAGAAGGGCTAAGCAGCTCAACTGATCTGTACTTGAGTAGTTCCATGGCATGGAGGTACAAGGTGACAATCTGATTTGCCAAATTAGATGTGGCCTTCTGGGACCTTAAAGATTTTGAAGTATCTTTTGGCTGGTGCTGCCACAGGTTACCTGATACTGCAGGAAGGCTGGCTCAGTGCATAAAATCATGAAAAACTGGAGAAATGTAATGCTGTTCAGGAATGACAAGAACAGAAGAGGTCATCTATAGTAAATACATTTTCCCTTACATGTACATTGTACAGTAAATTATATTTTCAATTTCCCCTGAAGCTAGTGGCAGTGGCTAAATACTTGGCCCAGTTTTAATCAGTCACCACTTGATTGTACTTTCCTGGAGTAAATTAAACTCTTGTTTCAAGAAGGAATGGCCACAGCAATTACAATATCATTTTGATTCTGTCTTCAGTTACATGGGATAGGAGGATTTCTTTAATTCAACTCCTGTTTGGGGACATCTGTCCAGCCAAAGTACACAGACTCCTTGCCTCATTGCCGTCACTATTCCAGCAGAGCTCTAGCTTAGACTGTATGCCTTGTATCTTTGACTTTGGAGGGCAGATTCAGCAAATAATTTTGGTAAGTTCATTATGAAAAATCTAACTTCAGATTTTCCTTCCAGGTGCAGAGAAAAGTGCACTGTCTTAGGATGCAGGAGAACACAATTCCATTCATGGTTGGCATTAGAGTACAAATTCAGTGGGAAAGAAGCTTTGCTCTCAAAACCTAAGTTCTATTTTAATTTTATAATTACAGCTGATAAAAAAATGTGAAATAAATAATTCACAATTCAAATAGTAACACATCTGCAGTATACTAGAAATATAGTTTAAAAGTTACTTCATATTCTTAGTGAGTATAAAGTTTAATTTTATGCTTTGTATAGAAATGGTATCTTTACTTGTTACTGCTGTCTCAGCAGAAGAAAACAGAAGAGTTCCTAAGTAGCTAAATAGCATTGGGAAATTAAAAAATATTTTATTTTGCTTTCTTTTGGTAATAGAAAAATAGTGTTTAGAAATGCATTGTTAAACATATGGGCTTATATTAAAGTACAATTTTATATTATGTACAGTAAGGCAACATAGCAAACATTATCCTGCTATTTTTTCATTTTTGGTTTTACTGGACTAGGATATGAATGGGATGCAAAATTTTCTGTCACACTGAAACAAAGCAAAAATAGATTATGTTATTTTACTGTAATTAGTTCAATATATTTACATTCTCTGTTATACATGATTTTTCATATATAAGAGCTCCCTTTTTCTTAAGAATTAAGAAAAAATAAAAAGAAAACTTAATCTAGTGTCAGAATGCATTTAGAAAAAAAAATACATTGTAGATCAGAATGCTACTGTGCAATGATTTATCTGGTTTTGGAATGGTTCAGATCACTATGATTTTCATCTTTGTTGAATCTGCAGTATTTCTTCAGGTGTAATCAACTAATAGAAGACCTGCAGAGCTGAATTATTAGTTTACAATATATTTTTCATGGCAGATAATACCTATTTCCTCATTTTGCTGTGCTAGAAACACGTTAATGATCCAAGGTTTACTTCCATGATTATTACCTCAACCCACAGTTTATTTTATTTTGTGTAATACAAACTAGGCTTTCTTAAGGAACAATTCACTGTGTGGTTTTGTTCTATTATATATAACCGCTAACAAATTCAATAGGTAAATCACAGGCTTGTCAGCTAGGAAAAGGTGTAAGCTACAATTATGATGCAGCAGCATAATCTTAAACCACAAATCTTAGCACTACTGTAGTGATTGTACAGACTTATTCTGTAGCGTTACAGAGTGATTGAACTTCCACTCTGTGAAAGTTATTTAAATGAGGGCAAAAAGGAAGATGGGTCCATGTAGTCTGATCCATTGGTTTCTCTTTTGCACTTGCTTGGAGCTGTTAGACAGTAGCTCACATTTTTCTCAGCTTGACCTTGCTGAAGGTCCTGGGATGTTTCCCTTGGACGTTCTTGAAACACAGATGTGTGCTGGATGCGTGAATCTGGCATTAATACTAGAATATTATGGTCCACAACTGTTGAGACCTTGGTATATTCTTTGCTGGTTCCTGGAACAGTGTACTTTTCAGTCTTCCCACTATTTTCTTTTTGCTTCAGTAATACTGCAGGCTGCTCATCTTGTCTGATTTTGTGAACTTCTACATAATCCATCAGTTTAGGATTGAAAAAAGGTGGTTTGTCATTAGGTCTGTTTTGTTTGACCTGCACTGTAGTAGTTTTGGAATGCAAATTCTCCATTTCTCTTTGCTTTTCCATGCCATCATGGGCAGTTTCAGTGATAAAATATTGTGACTGATGCTTTTCTTCATTTCCCACCAAAAATGGTGTAATGTTTGCATTTGCGTTATTCAGTGTTATCTTATGTGCATCCACAGTACTGTGGTAGGCAAGCATAAGAGGCTGGTTATTAAGTAACTGAGCTGCAGGCCATGTGGACGATTTTGTACTCTCATTGTTAAAAGGGAGTGTTTTCTGTTCTGAGACTATGCACTGAGTTTCCCACCTTGTTTTTCCTTCTTTATTTTCTTGAGCCTCTCTTACATCTTGTGTCTGAAGTGTTGTTTGAAGGGTGCAAGACTCCCTGCACTTCTCAGAAAGCAGAGAAGGGCTATCACAGCTTCCTCGGCCTGAATCATTGTCTGTTTCCTTGGGTGTCATTTTTGCATTTTTACTGGGATGGCCACTGCGATGGCTTGGCATGAGCTGCTGATCCTCACTGTCCTCTACCTCCAGATATTCTATCAGTAGTTCCTCACAGTCTGATGTTGGAGGGAAACCATGGCAACCAAGAGCACTCAATAATTCTTCAGATTTTCCTGTCTAAGGGCATAATAAACAAGATATATTTTTTCACTGTTAACCTTAGGGTTTATTTGACTAGAACAATTGTAAACAATCTACAGAATTAACATGCAAATGCCTTAGTATCTGTATCATGAGATCTAAACTGGATTTCTCCTACTGCAGAAAATAGTGGAAGAACAGACGAACATTTCTTGAGTTCCCTCACTGGGGAGACACAGTCCCAGAATTCATGTTTCTAAAGTGTGAGGAGTAAGGAGATTTTGGCAAGTAAGGGTCTCAAGGGTTTAGCAAGAAGGAAATGGAGGAGAATAAAGGAGCAGTAAAGTCCTGTCTCCTCAGCATAGCAACGGACTGTGGAGAACAACTTCCATAACAACTGCTAGGAAGATCACTCAGGCATTGGCTGTTGTAGTGTTCAGGGAACAGCTGTGGTCACAAACGCTGTTCTCCAATGCCCTTCTCCTGCTGGTGCAGAGCAGGACTCTGTCTTACACATATCCTCCATGCGATCAACATGAAAGGGTCATTTATTTTGAACACAAATTAATTGAAGCTATTTTACACTTTATTTTGGTATAATGCTAGCACATAATTTAGAAAGTAATGGTGAATTCTTTTGTTGCTATCAGTGTTACTCACCTCTAACAGATGTGTATCTATGCCTTTTATCTTTGGTCCTGGAACCGGCGGTAGGATAAAGGCAATCATTCTTTAAAAAACAGAACAAAACAAGAAGGTGTAGGTATGGGCCCTAATCTCTATTTGTTCCTCTATTTCCTCAGAAAGTGCCTGACATTTTAAACACTTCTGTCATATCTGATGCCTCCCTGTTGGACCTCTGATTCCTGTCTGCCTCTCAAGCCAGGTAATTTACAAATCCAGTTACAGTTCATAAGTTATCCTTAGACATAGTTATAAGAAACAGAACAGTATGAAAATTATTCAATGGAAAAAGTAAGACTGCTTATCTTCTTTTATTGTCTTTTGACCCATAACCTCCATTTCTCAGGGACATGGTTTAGTGATTGATGGGAATGGTTGGACTCGATGACCCAGTGGGTCCTTTCCAACCTAGTGATTCTATGATTCTGATATCACTGTAACTTCACTACTGGCCAAGAAACAGCTATGGAGGGCTAGTGTTCAGGAGGACTAGTGGTTCTGTATGCACATATTTCACTGTCAGCTGCTACTAAGCAAAATTTATGATGAATGGCTTCTGATGGCTTTTCCAACAACAGTTTACAACTCTTTCTTCTCCTTAGTATTTTTTTTACAAGACTGGTACAAAAGTGATAATCTTTGTGACATCTGCCTCTTTCAGATTTGACTGGGATGAGCCAGTGATCTAACAAATAATTTGAGAATTGACAGATGGGCAGAACAACAACCTGAAGAAGTGGCCTGTGTGAACCTCGTGAGGTTCATCAAGGCCATGTGCAAGGTCCTACACCTGTGTTTGGGCAAATGGTGGTTTCAATACAGAATGGGGACAAAATAATTGAAAGCAGCCCTGAGGAGAAGGTCTTGGGGGTGCTGATTGATGAAAAGCTTGAATCCCCAGCATAAGAAGCATATGGAACTGTTGGAACAGGTCCAGAGTAGGGCTATGAAGATGATCAGAGGGCTGAAGGACCTCCCATACAGGGACAGGCTGAGAGAGGTGGGATTGTTCAGCCTGGAGAAGCGAAGGCTCTGAGGAGACCTTATAGTGACCTTCCAGTACCTGAAGGGGCTACAGGAAAGCTGGAGAGGGATTTTTTACAAGGGTATATAGACACAGGACAATGGAAATGGCTTTAAATTGGAAGGGAGATTTAGATTAGACATTAGAAAGAAACTCTTCATGCTGAGGGTGGGGAAGCACTGGCACAGGTTGCCCAGGAAAGCTGTGGATGCCCCATCCCTGGAGGTGTTCAACACCAGGTTGAATGGGGTCTTAAGCAGCCTGGTGTGGTGGGAGGTGTCCCTGCCTATGGCAGGGGGGTTGGAACTATAAGATCTTAAGGTCCCATCCAATCCAAACCGTTCTATGATTCTATAATATAACCTCATTTCCTTTAGGTAATTAGGCCAAAACTAAGAGGCCTGTCTTCTTTAGCAGCAGGGATAGTCCAAATCACGTTTGATGAGTAGTAGCCAAGATGGTCAGATCTAACAGAGATATGGCTTTACCAATTGAGAACATCCTGTTTTCCCTAAAGAACAGAAAAACCTCTCTATCAGACTTTGAAGTCAAATACCTATAGTTTCTAGTTTATAAGACAACATGAAACTTTTCAGGAACTAAATCAATGTTAGAAGTCTGGTTTTGAAAAGTTTGCTGAGAATCTCAATTCCATACAATTGTGAAACTGGTGGCTTACCTGTACCCTTTCAAAACCATTGTCCAGCTCATGATTAAACATATAAGAGATGACAAGACACCCACAATGATCCACACAATCATATCTTTTACTCTAAAGTCTAGGAAACAAACAGAATTATTTAAGGACATGCATCTAGCATATGCATAGTCAGCATACAGAAAAAAAATCTCAATTTACTTTTCTTTTAAAAATTGGTCAAAACCAATGGATTTGGTATCAAATCTAGATGACTTTACTGGCACAGATGCGTCTCAAAAATAATTGTAATATCAGATAATAAATATACTTTTTATTAATGGCATTGTGCAGGAAATTAACTCTCTTGGAAAAATTATACAAAAATATATGAAGAGGGAAACTTTGTCACAGACAGTTATAGCAATTGTGTCCAGATTCACTTATGCCAATGCCACATCCATTTCATTATCAAATACAAACCATATAATTAATTAAATAGTAGGTTAAATGATCTAGAACTAGAAATGTTTAAGGATTTCTATTGTAACATGACACTTTTGACATGGAGATCCATATTTCAAATTCATTCCAGATAGATAAAGACTAATGAAGTGTTGTTATTATCTGAAGATGCTCACTCTTTGTTGTTGATGTAATATTTTTAATGCAGTTACTGCTACTCTTTTAATTAAAAACTACCATCATAAGTACAAATGAGGCAATAAACAGAAAGGGCATTCTTTAAATAAGAAAGGGAATTGATCCACCTTCTTAACCCCAAAAAATAATGAAGGGGAAAGCTAACTCAGTATGGTGCAGGGAAGCTGAAAATTAAGTTCTTTCTTGGCCTACAGAAACTATGCAATCTGCATGGGTGCCACAAACCGCTAACGAAAGTATTACATTCACTTCCATGTAATAATAATCACCGAAGGACACCTAGCCACTCACCAGTAGGGATCTGAATATATTTTTCTGAGCTCCATTCACTCCATGATCCATGGTGGTCTGGTTTGCAGTGAATCTGTACAATGTATTTCTTTCCTGGATTTAGGCTAAACATTTTATATTGTGTTTGCTGCCCAACAAAAATAGTCTGGAAATTAAATAAAAAGGGTAAAATGCATATAAAATGGAGACATTTTGCTATGAAAATCACAGCTAGATTTAAATCTTGATAACCAAGTTGGGAATATAGAATGAATCTGGGAAGCTTACTAATAATTATTATGCAGGCATTGAATAGCAGTACTTTTATTTTGTTCCTGTAGTTTGTTTTTCTCACATAATGCAGTGGGAATTAGAGCTGGCCTGGTTACACTGTGCAAATTAACCTACTACAAAAACACATCTTGATAATTTGGCAAAGAGGGAGGTCGCATGGTGATAGTGGGAACTGCAATGGTGCGAGGTGAGAAACAGAAAATGCAGAGAGAAAGAAAGGAATATGAAGTTGGTGGAGTTGGTGGAACTACCCCCCAGGATCTTGCAATGGCCAGGGGGCTGGGAAGTGCAGTGGAATGGGGCAGGAAGGAGATGATATCGAGATGGCTGGCAAGTATTGCAGCAGAGAGGAAGGGCATGCAAATATCAACAGCTGGAGTCTTTAATTTGCTGCTCAGTTTCTGGAGTTGCAGATCCCAGGTATAAAAAATTATTATGTGGCTATGACAACCATCATCTAATGATTATTTGTATAAATTTAAATGATTTTACACAATACCACTGAGCTTTCCGTTACCTAAGAAGTGCTTGTGGTTAAGAACAAATTATCATAAAAGTAACCTGATTAAATGAGAAGTAACAATTTAAACTGCAATGCCAATATGATTAATGTAAAATGGACACAACTGAAAATAAGTACTTTACCACTGGCTATCACGCAACAGCATCTAAGATACCCGTTTTCACAGTAGGAAATTGTAGATCACACAAGCACTGCTTTTGAAAAAGGATTAACTATTTAGCGTTTCTGCTTCATTACATTCAGGCATGGGACCTAGCTGACAAAACCTAATCAATCAGAAAACATCAGCTAGCAAAAACCTGCAACATCCCTACCTCCCATTCCTCTCCTTCTTCAGGCTTTAGTCGCAACTCATATTCAAGGGTAAGCCATCCGGATCTGACATCAGCCAGCAGGGGTGGAGACCACGTCAAGACCAGATACGGTTTTCTATTTATTGTTTTTTTCAGTTCCAGAGTTACATTCACAGGAGGATCTGGCTGTACTGTTAAAATGAGAGAATTGACAATAAGACTCTAAATGATTTTTTGCTTTATCTTAGGAGGAAATATAAAATGGTGTGATTGGTGAGTTGTCACCTCCATTGTGTCTAGTAATTTAGAACTGGTGCTGGAATACAGGGATCAAGAATTTCCTGACAAAGTAAGCATGGATTTATGAATCTGAAAAACCTGAAGAACAGTAAACATATTGCAGTCATGTTGAGATTTGCCTTAATCTCTTATCACCAGAAATAATTTTTCTTTCAATAGCATTTATTGTTTCTCTTCTTCACAACTATGTTTCAGAGCTAACATTTTTAATGTGTGTTATGGAAGTTGTGTTTTACTATAATCTTCCCAAAGTTAGCATGTACATTTTAGAAGGCTGAAAACACAGATTTAGCAGGGAAAACTTGCTCCCCTCTCCCTACCTTTTACATTAAGAAAACAAGCAACATAATCCCTACAAGCATACCTAAGGATTTTTAAAAATAAAACAAGCTACTAATATTAAAGCCCTGTCTGTTTCTCAAAAACAAAAGAAAATGGAATGCAGGTTCCTGCCGCAGCCAGGCTTGCAGCTTTCTGAGAGCTTCTGCATATTATGCATGTATTTTACCACGGTCTGATGCAAAGCTTCATCAAGTAAGTAGTCAAGGTATGGAGATAAAATGTAAAGCCTTTTCTCCCAGAGGTCTTTTCCAGTTGCCAGGCTCTGGCAGCCACAGCCTTGATAAAAAAAAAAATGGGTTTTGGTGGTAATGTTTCATTCCCGTAGAAAAAAGCCTAAATATCTGCCCACAGAAAAAGTCTCAAAAAAGACATTATCAGTACGCTGCTATAAAAAGCAGTGATTCAGCTCCTCTTGAGTCTGGAAACTACTTGTAGGTGGTCAAATTTAAAAAGATCAATTTTATTTCAGTTGCTGGTATAGTGGAAAAGGATTTTAGTTGGATGGTGTTTCTTAGCGCTTGACTGAAAGAACTATGGAACAAACAGTAAATGGTCTTCTGAATGCAGTTTTAAAGCTTTTAGCATTTTTAGGCTTCAAAAATAAAACAGTAAAGGGATGAATATTGATTTCTTATTACAGTAGATAACATTTTATTTGTTTTTACATGTTTTTAACTTGGATATAATGCTATATACAAGAAGAGCTGGAATTAAAATTCTTGTGTCAAAACTTATCAGTTTAAATTATTTGGTTCCACAGAAAATAGTTTTCTTACCTATATAAGTCACATCCACATAATGAGGATCAGAGATGTTACTTCCCATTTCATTAGTTGCCTTCACAGTAATATTGTATATGGTCCAGAAAGAGGTATGTTTTTTATCAAAGTAGCACGAATTGGGGCCTGCAGTTCTGTAATCTGGACATTCATAAACTTGTTCTTCTCTGAAATGAAAGAATCACAGCGACGAGGTTACACAGACTAAAACACCTGGCTTTGATTACTAGTAGTTCAGCATTATTTAGGGCTGAATCAGGTTTTTCATGCCTGGCAATCTGAAGAAAATCAGAAAACTGCTTTAAGTCTAAAGAGTCATTGGACAATTCCAGAGACTAAGACTTTCCCCTCAGAACTGATACTACAAAGCTTGAAGAATTCAGGCTGGTTTATTTCCAGCAGTGGGCTAGTAGAGTACAGCTCTTACTTTCTGAATACCACTGTCCATTGCATAGCTCTTAAAGGTTCCAGAGAGTCATCAGAACTGATTGCTGACACTTCTAGATGCTCTATTAAAAATTGAGTGTTTCCAGTGTTCATTTCACGCTTACATGAATTATGCATATTACAATAATATGCTTTCAGAATTTATTTTTGTCTCTCATCACTTGTTCCTCCAAATCCGTTCCCAAGCTTCCCAAAGTGAGCAGGATAGGAGGGACACTTGAGTATGTAGTACTTGCTCCCAGATTCCTCTGAGATGCAGAACAGCAAAAGAGAAAGTTGTGGATGCAGACCTCACACTCTTCCCTGGCTGGCTGGAATTGATTCTGCCTTTTTCCACTAAGATTGGCTCTCCACTGACAAGTAGAGTTTAGAATCCAGTCAGGTCACTGAAGGCTGAGCAGTGCTGGGTGAACCCAAAATAGTTCACAGGACATTAACAAAATATTGATTACTCCATTAAAATTAATGCCTGACCTAAGTTCCAGACCCAAGATTACTGCAGAGGCCAGGAGGCAATCATGGCCTATGAATACCTGTGCAAAATAAGAAGAACATTTTAATATCTGGTCATTTTGGAAAGCCTTATTTCTGGGGCTGTGTGGCCAAAGGACTGTAGGTCTTTGCATTGCAAACTATTATGCAATTGCTGCACCATGGCAACTTTCAAGGCAGATGTCACAGAAATTTGAAAAAACTGACTTTATAAAGTAATCCTACTTCAACCTTTATTATGTTGCTGCTACTGCTGTTCCAGAATATGTCAATTGCACAAGAGCATGGCCGATGGAAAACAGCTTCTCCTAAATGCAAACCCAATCAGGCTTGATTTTCCAGGTCCTTCTGATAAAACACTGAATAGTTATACACAGCTTATTACCCTTCTTTGCTGTAAAGCAAAGTGTAATTAGCAGGTTGTCCTCCATCTGGACCAGGTTTCCACCAACAAGTAAAGGTCTCCTTTTCCGGAGAACGGCATTTTATTATTGTAGGCTTTTCAGGAGGTGACTCTCCTGCAAAAGATAAAGAAATCAACTAATAAGTTTAATACATTGGGTCAAGTCTGAATTTAGAAAACAATGTCATGCAAAGCACAGGAAAATACTCTTTTCTACAAATGAAAAAAAAATCCGATTCATATTAGAATAGGAAAGGAAGGATGATTCAGTGTTTGGGGCAGCAGCCTGCTACTTTCACCTGGACTCTAAATCCTTTTCCGTTTCAGCTGTTCTGAGGATCTATGTTTTAAGAGAAAAGCTGTCTCTTTTCTCTGCCCCCAGTTTGAAATTTGGGGGTGCTGAAATACTGCCGTAACAGGTTCTACAAAATGATTTAAAATATGCTCTGCTATCCCATCTATTTTCTACATAAACCATTTTTTCTTAAAAAAAAATATTTTAAGGTGTTTCTGATTATTAAAAATAGGCTGTAATTTGTTTTGGCTTTTACAGTAAAAAAATTAAGATGAACATTTGAGCATTTGTTTATGTCCTTGCCAGTAATTCTCTTCTGAAATACCTATACTGAGCTGACCCCTAAGATACAAAGAAGCAGCTCTCAAATTTCCATGTACAGTGATTTTATGCTCAGTACTCAGGCTGCTTGCCTGATTGCTGCCAAGGAATTTATAATTTTATGAATTTCTGATGATGTTGTTATAGACTCAAGGAAAGCACTTAGAGTAAGGCAGAGGAGAAGGCTTAAATTTTGGATAGGATGGTGCTAACCAAAACCCTGATGTAATTGTAACTTTTGCAGTTATGTTTGGCAAAATATGGTCTTGTAACATTAATAATATATATTTTCTACTATTTAGAGTAGTGACATTGATTTTCCAAATTTCTAATTGCCTAAGGCAGATCTGAAAATGGGACATTTAAAAATATTTTTCTATTAGCTGTACTTCAGCAATCTCCATGTCAAATAATGAATAATACAATTAGTGACAGAAGAAGACCTAAGACAAGCTGGCTAAAGTGTCTAAGAAGATACGATATCATGCATCTTTAATGTGTACACTCAAGCCCAATAAAAAAAGATAGCTACTTCCATGGAATGGTAGATGCATTATTCTTTGTTAGACATGGCAGTTCTTTCAGTCCAGTTACTAAGGAACAGATGAATGATTTTTACAGAGGTAGTTGTCAGCTCCAGATGAAATCAACGTGATTTTTAAATAGAGGGACTGGAATAAGAAATTATTTAGGCACACCTGTATCAGATATGATTTCCTAGTAAATCTCAGACTATTTGTCACAGCCAGTTTCAGCATAGTATCCTGAGTGGATCAACAAGACTAAATAAGCAGTTACACATAAAGTATGGTAAGATGCACTAAGCTGTGCCTGCAGCACTAGGAAGTACCTGTGTGAGGAACTGGGTTTTCAAGGCTGCCATTTAGGCATCCTTCACAACACCGAACTGGATAGAATTTAAAAACAAATGACAGAACAGCAATCATGCACTCACCATTTGGAATCTGAATGCATCTTTCGGAGCTCCATTCACTCCATTCTCCAAGGTCTAACTTGCAACGGACCTGAACAACATACTTTGCCCCAGCTTGTAACCTAATTACTTTGTACTGTGTCTCCACTCCAACAGGTATTGTCTGGAAAAGAAAATTAACTGGAAAAATAATAAAGAATTGGGCCATTTTAACAAACAAAGCATTAAGAAGTATGGTTGTGTCACTAACTTGCAAAGCAAAGGTAGTGATTGCCTTAACAGAAAAACTCACTTCAGTGACACCAAGGTTCTGGTACACAAGAACATACAGTTCATGGTGGACTTGTTATACGTTAGTATTCCATCAGCTTCATAATGTAAGGAACACTATAAATCCTCTGTGTAATGCTTCTTAGTGGCTAGTTTCAGTGCTTACTATTGTCTTCCTCAGTGTCTTTGAATATCTCTTCAGAAGTCTTTCAAGACACAGAGCTTTCTCCACCAGCACGGCAACAGTAATTTAGGTATCCTTGAGGCCACCTCACTATGCCTTTAAAAATTATATTTTATCCTGGCATCTCAGCTGTGGGAGTATTGTGGTTCACTTCTAGCAGAATGGCAACAGCTGGGAATGTCAATGGAAATAGCATGTGTGAGTAGGACACCCCAAACTTCCTGAGAGGAGGTTGTCCCTAACTGTTCATGTAGAAGAGGATGATGATGATGACTCTCAGCCCAATGAGGAATCATAGAATCATAGAATCATAGAAGAACCAGGTTGGAAGAGACCCACCGGATCATTGAGTCCAACAATTCCTATCAAACACTAAACCATGCCCCTTAGCACCTCGTTCACCCGTGCCTTAAACACCTCCAGGGAAGGTGACTCAACCACCTCCCTGGGCAGCCTGTTCCTGTTCCCAACGACCCTTTCTGTGAAAATTTTTTTCCAAATGTCCAGCCTAAATCTCCCCTGGCAGAGCTTGAGGCCATTCCCTCTTGTCCTGTCCCCTGTCACTTCGGAGAAGAGGCCAGCTCCCTCCTCTCTACAACCTCCTTTCAGGTAGTTGTAGAGAGCAATGAGGTCTCCTCTCAGCCTCCTCTTCTCAAGGATTAACAACCCCAGCTCTCTTAGCTGCTCCTCATAAGACTTGTTCTCCAGCCCCTTCATCAGCTTTGTTGCTCTTCTCTGGACTCGCTCCAGAGCCTCAACATCCTTCTTGTGGTGAGGGGCCCAGAACTGAACACAGGATTCGAGGAGTGGTCTCACCAGTGCCGAGTACAGAGGGAGAATAACCTCCCTGGACCTGCTGGTCACGCCGTTTCTGATCCAAGCCAAGATGCCATTGGCCTTCTTGGCCACCTGGGCACACTGCTGGCTCATATTCAGTCACTGTCAACCAACACCCCCAGGTCCCTCTCCTCCAGGCAGCTTTCTAGACAGACTTCTCCTAGTCTGTAGCTGCATAGGGTTGTTGTGCCCCAAGTGCAGGACCCGGCACTTGGCCTTGTTAAACCTCATCCCATTGGGCTCTGCCCAGCGGTCCAGCCTGTTCAGATCCCTTTGCAGAGCCTCCCTACCCTCCAGCAGATCCACAATTCCACCCAGCTTAGCGTCGTCTGCAAACTTGCTAAGGGTGCACTCGATGCCTTCATCCAGATCATTGATAAAGACATTGAACAGGGCTGGACCCAGCACTGAGCCCTGGGGAACCCCACTTGTCACTGGCCTCCAGCTGGATTTAACACCATTTCCCACCACTCTCTGGGCCCGGCCATCCAACCAGTTTTCCACCCAGGAGAGTGTGCGCCTGTCCAGGCCAGAGGTGACAGTTTCCTGAGCAGAATGCTGTGAGAAACTGTGTCAAAAGCTTTACTGAAGTCCAAGAAGATACATCCACAGCCTTTCCCTCATCCAGCAGCCGAGTCCCTTTGTCACAGAAGGCGATCAGGTTAGTTTGGCAAGACCTGCCTTTTGTGAACCCGTGTTGACTGGGCCTGATCACCCATTTCTCTTGCACGTGCTTCATGACAGCACTCAAGATCACCTGTTCCAGGACTTTCCCTGGCACTGAGGTCAGACCGACAGGCCTGGAGTTCCCTGGATCCTCCCTGCGACCCTTCTTGTAGATGAGCACAACATCAGCCTCCAGTCAAGTGGAACTTCCCCAGTCATCCAGGACTGTTGGAAGATGATGGAAAGGGGTTTGGCCAGCACATCCGCCAGCTCCTTCAATACCCTAGGGTGAATCCCACCCGGCCCCATAGACTTGTGGGTGTCTAGTCAGGCTAGCAAGGCTCTGACCACCTCCTCTTGGATCACAGGAGCCTCATTTTGCTCCTCTAGCTCCTGGGTTTGTACACAGATGGAACAACTTTCTTTACTATTAAAGACTGAGGCAAAGAAGGCATTAAGTACCTCAGCCTTTTCCTCATCCCCTGTCACTGTTGTTCCTTCTGCATCCAATAGGCACTGTATGGTCTCCCTAGTCCTCCTCTTATTATTTATATATTTAAAGAAAGATTTTTTGTTATCTTTCACAGACTTTGCCAATCGGATTTCCAGTTGAGCCTTAGCCCTTCTGATTTTTTCTCTACACAATCTCACTTCCCTCCTATAATCCACCCAAGAGGCCTATCTCCTCTTCCAGAGCCCATAAACATTTCTCTTCTTCTTGGTATCACTTGAGATCTCTCTGTTGAACCAAGCTGTTTTTTTCCCCTGCCGGCTTTATTTTTGGAACATGGGGATGGCCTTCTCCTGAGCTGCTAGGATTTCCTTTTTGAAGAGCTCCCAGCCCTCAGGGGCTCCCTTGCCCTTAAGTACTGTCTCCCATGAGACTTTGCCAACCAGCCTTCTGAAGAGTTCAAAGTCTGCCCTCTGGAAATTTAATGCTACTGTCCTGCTAACCACCCTCTTCACTTCACCTAGAACAGAAAACCATATCATCTCATGATCGCTTTGTCCTAGGTGTCCACCTACTGCCACAGTGACTGAGAGACTTCTGAAACAAAAGGATCAGCTTGAAAAGCAATATTAAAGAGGCAAGAAAATTTGTCACTGAGGGGAGTGCTTTCTCATTGATGTGTGTCTTACTGTATCTCATTGTAAAAAGGGAAGCGAGTTCACAAGAAGTTAAAGTATCCCTGTGCATCCCCTGCAAAAGCAAGGGTAAATTGGGGAATTTGTCCTTCCAGGAGGGGTGTGTGTGCTTGTAACCTTACATTCTTGGGAGAGTGGAATTTCTGTATATAGCATATTTCTGAGACTTGTTACAAAAGTGTGTTTGTAAACTTGTAGGTATCTGTTAACTCTTTAAAGGGCTCAGTATTGTGATTTATCTGCTGTATTTCTGATACTGACCTTGACTGCACAGTTAACTGCTTGTTAATTACATGCCAGTGAACCAGTAAATTGCTTTGAGCCTGATATAGTTTAAATGATACGAACTGAGCAGACTTTTACTGTGACCTTAGGGAACAGACACATTGATGAAAATTACGATTAAATATTATATTAGTGGACAAAATAGGGACTTGTTTTGTATATGACACTAGGACAATTACAAATACCTTGAATTTCACTGTCTGTACAAACCACTACAGTATTTTCCTTTCTTTAATCAGGTTTGATTATATCAATTTTGATATTGTTACAGAAACTATAGATTTTATAATACCAGTTAAATTCAGAAAAGAGGAGTCACTGAAAAGAGCATATATGCAAGAAATGTATTTTTCCATTACCTCCCACTCTTCCTTTTCCTCAGGTTTTAGTCGTAGCTCATAGTGGTACACATGAGAATTAGAGCTGGTGCCTGCTAATGGAGGTGGAGACCATTTTGCCCAAAGATACACTATACTAGCAGATGGTTTTTTTTCTAAAGAGAGGTTCACAGGAGCATCTGGCTGAACTGTGTAAATGAAAAAATTGCCATTAGGGACTTAATTTTCTCTCAGAAAAGGTACCTCTTTTATGTTTTTTTATTTCATCACATTTATTTCAGATCATACAGCACTTAGGTAAAGGAATAGTACAATAGCCTTTTTTCCCTTGCTCTCTAGTGGCGTTTATCCGGCTACTGATTTAGGCAGTATCAGCAAATCTTAGACTTAACTCTGAATTTGTCAGGCTAAAGAAATCCAAGTGATAATTTCATGAGGTCACTGTTTCAAAATGAAAATGTCAGATATTTCATAGCTAAAAATACTAAGTACATTCATCATTGCAATGAGTAGATGATGTGTATGCTAAAAGTACAATTGAGTTAGGGATATGAAATACTACAAAAAGCCACAGAGTGCTTAGGCAGTTATTTTTACCCTCCAAAGACTGCAATGCCAGCAAAAAGACGTTTACATTTGTAAAATTTAATCTGGGACATTTCAGGTATCTGAACTTAATTTGCAAGTTTTAATACCTGAAGTACTAAGAACCAAAAAACCTCCATTGAGTCTAATTGAAATACTGGCGATAACTAGAAACTGGATCACATTTTTCAGCCAAAATTAAAATGACAAGGAAATATGCAGTTACTTAATTTATGAGTAAAATGCAGTTTTCAAATAAATTAAATATGCACACATTAGATGATTTGTAGATAAACACTCCTGCATAGCAAGTTTCACATTATGATGAAATAAACATTTCATTACTATGTGTTCTGGGATTAAAAACCGCATACATCTCCCATTAATTTGTTTGCCATTTCATTCTTCCCTTTTTACCTATGTAGGTCACATCCACATACTGAGGATCTGAGCTGTTACTTCCAATCTCATTCGTTGCCATTACAGTGATATTATATGTTGTCCAGGGATTAGTGTGGTTTTTATCAAAGTAGCAAGAATTGGGACCTGATGTTCGGTAGTCTGGACATTCATAGATATTTTCTTCACTGAAATAAAATTAATTGAAAAGTTTAATGCTTAGGAAATGAATCAAGCAGATAGTATTCTAGTAATGGTCTAGGTTCAGCAAAGAAATTTAAAATCTTTAACTTTAGATGTATATGTAATCTCATCTCTGGGAAACATTTCAGTAAGTGTTAAATGCTATTACTATAAATTCTCCATTGCTGTTTTTACTGCAGTTTTTCAGGATGAACACTTCTATACTTTTTTTATACATAGGAAAATGTGGATAATAGAATGGAAAGAAAAATTTCTAGACATAGCACAAGGCTATTACTAAAAACGTTTAAAATCAAGTTAAAAGGCAAATTAAACACATTCACTTTGATAAAGAAGAAAAGTTACTAAATATCTTCATAACTCTTTCACTGGAAGGTAAACTGATGGGCCCCTATGGCAGAGGAGTGTATTACTAATTATTTTCTTTTCAGCAAAATGTTGATTTATATATTTTTAACAGGATGCTCAGGGAGGTGGTTGAGTCACCTTCCCTGGAGGTGTTTAAGGGGTGGGTGGATGAGGTGCTGAGGAACATGGTTTAGTGATTGATAGGAATGGTTGGACTCGATGACCCGGTGGGTCTTTTCCAACCTGGTGATTCTATGATTCTATGATATGCTTTTTAACATGGTCATCATCAGAAACGTCTCAACAAACGTCTCAACAGTATCTGATCAATTTGTGGTCTTTTAGCTATTATCCTCATATGAGTCTTTGGCTTTTTTTAGGAGAGGGATCATTTTGTACTTAATTAAATCTGAAGTGGTAGATGTACTCAGAGCCTATCCCACGTGTGAAGAACTGTGCAAACCCAAAGCACCAGCTAAGATGGTTCAAGGATGCACTTTAGGTACACTGCTATGCTCTATGCACCACGAATAACAGGGTCTCTTAGTTTTCTTAGTTTTGTCTTCGTTCACAAAGCAAAGATGGGAGTAAATGGACTGCACCTGAGAGAAAACGAGTTAGGAAAGGCAACTGTGGCCCAGATCTAGTGTACTTGGCAGTACTGGGTGTTCTGCAAAATTAATAAAATGGATAAACACTTCTTTCTATGCCTAAGCAGGACTGTTCCAGGCTGTGATAGGTATGACTTCAAATGCTCATTAAACATTTCTGTTCTGATTGAGATTGATACATATGGACTTTCATAACAAAAGTTCTACAGCTATGCTCACTACAGAAAAGGCAAGCATAAACTCTCTCAGATCACTGTTGAGTGTAGTAATGTTATTAAAACCTGCATCTTTCCCAATCAATTAATACCAAATGATTTGGAGTTTATTTAAGTTAAACAGGGGAGTCGGAGTCTTTATCTTATCTCTTCTGAGCCGCATTGGAATCACTAGAGAAATGTAATCCCTGAGCCTCCCCGCTTACTTGGTCCTGTTCCGAGACTTCTTGTTTTCAGGAAGAAAGGGCAGTTGCTCAAAGAAGCACAGGTTAAGCAAAGTTGCTAAACATAAACACATTTTATTCCTAAAGAAGATGGTGGTGTCAGAGACGTTATTACAGATATAATACGCGTATTTGAGATACAATATGCGTAATTGACATTACTCTGTTTTATGAACTACAAGGTTGGCTATAAATCCAGAAGGGGAAGCAGAGACTATATTTCTCCAGATGGGGGATTGCTGTAATGTAAAAGCTCCTCGGCAGGGCCCCTCAGCAGCCTTTGCTGCCCCTGCCCAGCTTGCCCAAGACCTCCCCATGCCCTGCCCGCGGCTCAGGATCCCATTTCAGCCCACCAGCTCCTCACAGCCCTGCCCTGCTCAGCCACAGACCTCGCTGAGCCAGCCCTCACCCAGGCGGACCTACTGGCTCAGCCACACTTCAACCTGTCCATATCTCACAGAGGTGCCCGATGCATGGGGCTGGGTTTCCCCTAGCCTGTCTTTAGACTGCAGGGGGGGTTAGATCAGATGAGTTTCAGTAGGGACAGACTGAAGTTTTGGGGCTGATAGTGGTCATGTTCTCTTCCAAGGAGAAACCATACATCTCCTATAGCCCTTGTTGGCTATCTAATTTTTAAGATGAATCCATAAAAATGGCTTCATAAATTAATATTCTCATTCCCTCATTCAGTCATAATCATCACTTGATCACTTACAGAATACTTATGTACTGCTTGTTACCTGTCCTTGCTGTAGAACAGGGTGTAATTGGTAGGAAGTCCTCCATCTGAGCCAGGCTTCCACCAACAAGAAAAGGTTTCCTTTTCTAGAGAACGACATCTTATTATCTTAGGTTTTCCAGGGTGTGATTGACCTAGGGAAGTGCAGAAATCCAGCTGGTTATATTAGAGATGGACAATGGGTTTTATTGTTGTTGTTGAATGATAAATGTACTGAGGTATCCTTTTTTAAGGAAAATAAAATTATTCGAAACTATAGACTGAGTGCAGCCAATAAATCTGCCTGGAAAAAAGGTCAAAAATTTCTGAAAAGTAAATATATTTTACCTCAAACTGCTAAAATATCCGCTATTTTTTTAATTTATGTTTTTGAATGAAAATTCCATTTGAAATTTATTTGTTTAAATGTATTATAGGTCTAAACTTAAAAATTACATCGTTATCTCCAAATTAAATTAAAAAGCTTGGAATAAAGTGTATGACCTTTAGTTTTTTCCTAAAATATCCAAATTTTTATCTTCAGGTCATCTTAAAGTGAAATTTCAACTTTTCAAACTGAAGTTTCATACCATGTTTCTAATAGTGTTACTATGCATATGATACTAATTCTCAAGAAGGTGACAAGGATGAAGAGAGTGCAGGGATGAAATCAGTGCCTTTTATCATCACCACCACATAATCATTAAATTAATACTATAAAAAGAAAAGAGGACTACAGCCATTTTCAAAATCTCCATAAAGAGCTTTAAAAGAAAGTAATTTAAATATGTACAAGCTCCAGTCATGGCCAGGGTAGAGTGGATAAAGCCTCAGACTTTTCTAAAGAAAGTGTTTTAAGAAAAAAAATTGTTTCAGAAGTGTTGTACTTACCAGTCAGACCCATGACAGCCACAGCATGTAGCAAAATAATTTGAGCTGATGATATCAATTTCTGCTTCATGATGCCTGCTTCTCCTCAGGATAGAATATCAGGTCAAGGGCTCACTGAAAAATACACCATCATGCAGTAGTCAATAATGCTTGACAGGCAGTCCATATCACTTGGTTTGATGGAAGTCCTTTTTGAATTGCAGCTAATTAATTCTTGCTATTTCTCAAAAAGGTGTGGCAACACCTACATTTCCACTTCAGAAGTGGAAAAACTAAATCAGAGAATACCAAGTAGGTTCTCCTGAAGGTCTTTGAATGGTTAGTAGTGCTGGGATTACAATTCAATAGCATTAACAAATCATGCATATTTATCTGCCATCTTGGGAATACTGAAAGAATTTCTGAAAGTTCTGACTTTTAGGCTTATTAATTTACCTGAGTAACCAGCCTTTTAGTAACAAAATATACACTTTTATCCCTGTGAAGAGAAAGAAGAGCTCAACATTTCTGAACTCTGAATGTCCTGAAAAAAAAGAAGGCAAATAGAAAATAACTATAAACATGCTTATGAATTTTGAGCCAGTCTCATGACTGAATATTTGGGATTGGTAATTTTGAACTCAGGATCACCTGAGCTGAGAATGCTATTCTTTTTGTGTGTTCAACTTATTTCTTTTTACTGCTTTTAATTTTCTAGTGAAGTGCCAAGATCAGAGAAAAAAAACCAAGATAAAAAGTGGCATAAAATTAATTTATCAGATAAAAAGGCAGGACGGGATACAATTATTCCTCTTTCTTCAACCTGCAAAGGCCAGAGACAGCGTGGCAGAATTCCGCTGAAACAGAGGTGTGAATGGGAAGCCACCAGCTGTGGAGCCCCAGTTCCTGCACCACTAGATGTCCTCAGAACCCAGGTTACAGCTCAGTGGGCTCAGGAGTCCCTGTGCTGCTAAATATGTTTGCTTAGCTTGAAGACACCATAACTTAAAGCAAACCTTCTGCTTGTCCCACCAATATGCTTCCTGCTTGGAAACTGTGATCAGAATCAGCTACCTGAGTCTCAGTATCCAACCTCATTCTTTGAAATGAAATAATAACAATTTAGTCTGAAAAGTAAACTCCTTACCTCAGCTTTCCACTCCTACCAAGCCCATCTGACAGGTATTTGTATGCTTGAAACCCATTCAGAGTAGCACAGTGTGGGAGCAAGACGTCTCTTTGCTGAGGAAAAATTGTGGTTTATCAGATGACTCAATTTTAATTATGCAATGAATATTCTATACCAAGAAACTCTAATCTATCTATCAACACATAAACATTTTTCAAGTCCAAAGGTAAATGAAACATCAGTTAATTTAATTGCATCTAAACCACATTTATTGTGGACAGAGTGTGGTGAAGAGCATTAATTGGCTACATTTTCTTATACCACTTCTAAATATCCAGGCATGTTTCATGAATGCAACAGAGCTACAGGCTGCAGAATTGCATCTGTGTTAATTTTAAAGTTACTTAAAGCCATCTGTGCATATTCATAGAATCATAGAATCATAGAATAACCAGGTTGGAAGAGACACACCGGATCATTGAGCAAATCATTTAAATATAAATTCCATTTTGTGTTAGCACATGCAAATTTTATGACTGTAAACAAACGGCAGGCACAAATGTTAGTGTTTAACTTCACAAATGAGCAGAACTCTTGGTGTTATATAATGCTTATCATGGACCATTGAGCTTATGCAATAAAGAGGCACATTTTTCCCAAGTGAAGGTGCAATAATGGGCTATAAACAGTAACCATTTCATGTACATATGATACCACTTAGCAACATTTTATTCTTTCTAAAATAGTTAGAATATTTGCAAAATACAGCACTTTCAAACTGAGACTCATATTATACTGCAGGGAACTGGTACCATCATTGTTTTATTTCTTCCACAGATGCATCTTTTTTGTGTGAAGAAATGACAGATAAGAGAAACTGATTACAGTGAGTAAAAGAATGAAATTTGTCAATCCTACAAAATAGAGAGATCATCAGGGAAGAGATGCATTAGAGCTCTCTGCAAGGAAAACAGTGTAATTGTGGAAAGTGAAGACCACAAGAACCAGATTTACAGAAATAGGATGAATTAATGCATTTTAAAAAAGTACTTATTTTTAAAAATGACAGGACCACGCACCCCTTCTGTAGTGTGCCTGTGAAAAAGAGCAAAAGAGACATAGGGGAGGAATATGGACATACTGGTGCCCAAGACTGAAGTCTACGTACAGATCTAGTCACCTAGTCAGCAAAAAACCCCCAAGTTAATCTATTTAGAACAGAATACAGCCACAAAGACGAATAGGAGACAGAGAGGCTGTCTCATGATGGCAGTTTAAAGAACTGGCCTCTTAACTCCATGCAAGGATGGCTATGTCTTCTATGAAAAAGACAGGGGATTAGGGAAAACAATGATGTGTAAACTTTAGCAAATTTTGGAACAAGAATAGATGACCATTATTAGCTCCAAAATTTAGAGAAAAATATTATCACCACAGCAGTGAATTTCTGGAATGATATTCCGAACACAGAAATCCCATTTAGTTTTCCCAGGTAGTCTGATCTCTTATGAAATGCATGTGACACTGTTGATTGTGAGAGCTGAGGACTGGACTTTGTGATCCTACATACGCTTTCCAGGCCACTGCTTAAATTCAAATTAAATCCTTTGAATTGTTAACAGTTTGAACACTTTTTGTCATAACTATATCAAAAGTGCATCTCCCCTATCTATAACTTGAAAATGTTTTCGTAAAAGGGTAACTAGCATTACTGAAGATGCTGTGAGGGAGTGCCTTGCTTTTAGGGCTGAATAAATTGTTTCCAAGAGGGACAGAGTGGACAGTTATTTAAGAGAATGTTGCAAAACCACGGGTTGAGTAACTGATAATAAAAAGATCACATGCCTCCTTTTTGAAGGTTTTGATTTAATTCCAATGAAATTATCACACTCTGACATTAGAGTTGTATTTCTCCCTTTTAACACAGCTGTTTTATTGTATTGAACAGCTGCTCACTGCACCCCACAAAGCCATGTGCCTTGATGGAAATGACTGTTGGAGTTTTAGATTGCATAGAAATGCTGGACATGCCTGTATAATAAAACAACCCTACTGTGTAAGTAATAACATTATGGTATTGTAGGTTTGAAGACTGTGTTCACCGTGGCATCAGACTAAGCTGAAAATTAAATCAATACCAAAATGGGTGCTGTGGAGCAGGGGTGAGAGAAAAATGTCCCTGCCCTAACTGAGTTCAAATTCTTACACACTTTTCTTTCTCTTGGCTATGCTGATGGATGAGGGTTTTTTTGAGACTGACAGAGAAGCCTTTACTCAGTTCTGCACAGAAGGAACAATTTTCTGTTTGCAATGTTTTTGGGCTTGCAGGAAGAGGAGCAACTGTATAGCACTTACTGGCAATAACATTATGTGCATCACAAGCTTTACTTGTGCTGCCAAAGAAATCTGAAGACCAAAGTACTTTACTAATCTGTACTGAACAAGATTGACATTCTTGCTACTTATATTGATAAGCAACGTTTGTCTTTCAGGCCTGGGGGAAGGCACTTCAAGGAGTCTTGAAACTCCAGTTCACTACCATTTGAAAGGCTAAACTACAGCTGTCATAGAAACCAAGCTACAGCTGTTGCTGAAACCAAGTATGGAAAAACCAAGCAGGAATAAAGCCAGGATGTGACAGTCACTGTAATATCCAGAATCCTACTGGCCATACATTCAACTATACTGTGGACATTGCATGAGTTTGCATTTCCACATTGTGTTCTCAAATGCCAACACTCATGTAGCCAAGATGTGGGCACCACTTTCATCAGATGTGCTTTTGAATGACAGCGATGGTTGGGATTACACTTAAGGTTAAAGCTGTAGATGTGCGGTGTGTCCAAAGCTCTTCTTCCCCTCCCTGAATGAGACCTGATTGGAAGTCTCCAAATTCTGAATCCTTCAGGCATCCTGTACAGCCTTAATGGAGATGAATAAGCTCCAGACAAGGCAGGGAATTCAGAGATGTCTCTTATCTGAATTTCTTGTAATTGATTCCAGATGGCAAGCGGTTTTTGAAGAGTGCTTTCTGGGGATGCTTAGTTCCTTCTTTTGGCTACGTAAGCGAATCTAGAAATCCAATTAATTTCTTGGGACCAGGCACTTCATATTTCTGTCTTGCATAAACTGGAAGCACCTACAAGTTCTTTTATATTTTACTTGAAAAGTCATCAGGGTTTTTTTTTTAAATATATTTTTTCCTTCTCTTTTAAACAAACCTTCTCCTGATGACCCTTTGTAGTCCTTCCTTTGATTAGCAATCAATATGTGATGATGAATGGAACAACTTCTTTCACCCATGGAGATGCACTCATTACTCAGAAGGTAATTCTTAAAAAAGAAAAATTGTGAAACCCCAGATTCTTGAAAATATTTTAGACACTTAATCCTCCATCAAAGTATTTATGCACTTGACTCTTAATGATTTTACAGAACTGAGCCTGAAACTTTATTTAAAAATCTCAGCATCTAAACTGACAAGAAAGGCTAAGGCAACAAAGGAAGAAAACACTTTATCCCTGCTTTACAGATGGAGAATCAAGACAGAAAATAATCAAGTGTTTTGCTCAGACTTATACTAGAAACATAACAAAAGCTAAAAACTTATCCTTTCCTACTATTTTTTTTCTGAACATCATCTCTACCACCTTTGTTTTCTCAATAAAATGCCATTTAGCTAACAATAGCGGTCTTCCTCTACCAGTCTCACAGCTTCTGAATATTGTATTTTCTTCCCTGGTGGTCTGTACTTTTACCTGTACTTTAATGATTATTATTCTTACAGCAGCCTTTTACAGACAAGAAGAACATATTAAAGTTAAAAACATATTTTACAGACAAGAAAAACAATTTAGACGTTTGAAAGTTAGAATTTAAATTAGAACTTGAAAGTTGCTCTTGAAATATGATAGAAGTTAATCTCTACCAACTACATTAATTATCTTCCTGTAATTTTCAATATTATTTACAAATAGCATAGTCATGAAATATAAAGTCCAGTATCCTACCTAAAGGACTCCTGTGTGTGAGGAAGATTTTTGTTCCTTTCCTGGATTACTTGATAATCTGCAAGAGAAAAAACAGAGCAATTCTAGGATTCGTGTTTTACTGGAAGTATCACTACTTTAATCCTAAAATGTAAAAAGAAAAAAAAAAATCACTCTTTATATTAGGTGATTCAGATACTGACACTCCAATACATTCAGAGCAATAGTGAGTGTGGTAACATACTGTGTTACTGTACACTCTTTTCATTACCTGTTTCAATTAACGTGCAAAATTTTGTAGCAATTTAGGGTGCAGTTTGGATTTACTAGTAGATTAAGTGAGGCTATGCGATTAAAGGCCATCTACATGAATTGGAGAATGGGATCAAATTAAAAATGTCTGAAAAATGCAGAACACTAGCAACCTAATCAGTGAAAATGGGTCTACCCCTAAGGCTACCGAGGTACGTTCAGACCGTTGTGCCTTGTGTAGAACCCACTAGGAGGAGCAAGGCAAACCAGTTCCCTTCTTCATATACCTTGCAAACTGAAGGAAGCAGTCAGGAAGTGATGCAGGGCGAAAGGAATCTGAACAGGAAAGGAAAAGTTGAAAGTGGTCTAAGGAGGAACAAGCATAGGAAAATAAGAAGAAAAGCAGAATAAAGGGGACAGTCAAGTGTAAACTGGAGGCTTGTTTGACTGAGATGTGTGTCTAACCACCATAGTCTACCCTTTATTCTCTCTTTCTGTCATTTGTCTGGGTGTGCCCTGTTCTGGGTGGGTACACTTGGATTCTAGTGGAATTATGTAGCTGGATTATGTAGCAAGGATTGGGCTGCAAACCTCTGGGCTCATATGCAGCTGCCCCGTAACTGGGGAGACTAGAGTATCTGCAGCCACCTACTGAAGTGATCCATATTTTGGGCATAATCACATTTATACATATATATAGCAATAGCAGATGTCTGTGTTGATGTGTGGCCTGTTTGTGTGTATTGTTTCCATACACACACCTGTCAATAGCAGCTGCTAAGCTTCAGTGTTGGCGGAACCTGAGAATATGAACTTGCAGCAGCTGCACATCTATTGGGCTACCTGATTCAGCTGCCTCTAAAAGGCCAAATTCAAATGTTTTGCCCAAAAAAGCCACTATGTTTAACTGACTGTTCTTCATCATCCCATCTGACTACACTGTGCTGTGAAGAAATACTCTAGATGTGCTTTAATGGGCAATTTATCTGCCAGAGCAAGAAAAACTATGCATACATGAAATTAATAACTTTGAAATTACTAACATCATCTTATGTCTTACAAAATCTCTCTTTACATAGTTTGAATCTAAAGAACAAGACTATTTTTATTGCCAACATTAGGAATGGTCTGGATCACCTGGAGACCAGGTGGGAAGCTGTAGTACTTAGTCACCAGGGTATTCTTTTGTTTCCATTTGGTTCCATTTCAGTAAAACTAATGACAGCAATAATAATACCATGAAATTATCTGGCAGTCAGACATTGTGCCATTACAGAGGTTCAGATTTAATTGAGGATGAGAAATGCTTTCTTTTTTATATGCATATATAAAAAATAACATACAAACTGAATATGGCAACAATAATGTTTGTGGTGAATTTACTCAACCATCACATAAGGTGAAAAGTCATTTAAAGATTGAGCTCACTGTTTTAGAATGGACAGAAATGTTGTTGTCAGTGTCCATGCTGGGAACACATTTTGACTCATAACTGGCTAAAAAGAAAAATTCTCCCCAAACACAAGCTGCTTTGTAGATCTAGAGATGTTTTAAAAACTATGCAGTTGTTCCACATTTAAAAGGAAGCAGAGCTCTAAGAGTAAATGTACAGTTAGATCACTAAATAAAAATAATCTTTCCTTTGCTTTTTGTGTTTTCCACTACTTAGTACTACACCAAAACATACCGTTCTACCACCATATTTTTTTCACTCATGACTACTTTCATTAACAAGTGATATAGTGAAATGGTGATAAACCCCTATATAATATGACTGACATAGAAGCGTTTCTTACCAATTCTACAATAGTGCCATAGACACTGGCTTGTTCACATCAATGACTGGAAAGGATCATGATAGAATTGACCTTACCTCCTGCATTAAGGAAGACAATCACTCTCATTCAAGTATTTCTACATCAAATAATCATTACTCAAATCTTATTTATTATAATGATCCTGAGAACAAAGATAAAATCCCACCGTCTTAGGTACTGTACAAAGAAGAGTTTCTGTTCAGAGTGGAAGAATGGAAGAAAGGGATATAACAAGCAGATCAAAACCTGAATATCTTCTGTTTGAACTTAAAGATTATTTCATAACAAAATATTTTCAAAATATCACATAAACTGGAAGAATGTTTTAGAAAATTCACTTTCAGAATGTCATTACAGAATGTCACAAATTCTTTTTCAACCGAAGTCAATGTGTGCAAATTTTCAAGATTCCAAAACCAACAAAGATCACCAAATAGCAACATAAGAAAAAAATTGTTTTGAAATTTTCCATTAGAACATATTCTGAAATCTAAGGAAATAATTTCAGTTTGATTATAACTTTTTTCCAGTGAAAACCAGTTTGATGTAATATTTCTGATGATCTTTAATTATATATAGAATTTCAATGAACAATGCAATGGCATGAAATGTCTTGCTTTTTGACATTTCTGGGGAAAGATTCTGGTGTAGAAGTAAGGAAGATTATTGCGGAGAGACTAAAGTGACTAAAACTTTACAGGAAGCAAAGCATAGGACTTTGAAAGTAGGAAAGGGAACACAGTAATCAAGAAAACTGCTAAAGTTTTATGGAGTGAACCTGAGGGAAAGAGATAACGAGGAAGGACACAGTAGGCGGAAAGAACAAATAATCTGTTGGCACTGGGCAGTGAAGAGATGGATAAAGTTGTAATTTTGAACATATTCCAATATCCCTTTTGAGTTTCAAAATTCCATCCACTGGATGCCGTCCCAAAATAGCCTTTTCTTGGTGAACACAGGCTATGGGGTTGGGTGGAGGACAAGGATCTTCCAGATCCTAGTGCCTGCAAGCATCGGTGGGGTAGTGCTGAAGAAAGCTGTGACCTTAGCCCTAGCACAGTTTCTTTATTTCCTCTCACTGTGACAGCCCATTTTAGTTGTCTGGAGTCTCTCTTCAGAGCTTTATGAATGTGGTAAGACTGTAACAGAAAGAGCCTGGGTACAGGGGAGTAAATATTCTTGTTCAATCACAAATCTGCCTAATTAACAGTATCAGTGGGCGCAAAGAAAATTGTTGGACTAATAATTTTTTCTGTTCCAGTGTTCTCTTTTTCAGGAGGTCCTTAGTATGAGGTTGTAAAAGTAGTTGTTTCTTTGTCTTTTTCTGAGTACACGTTGTACACTTAGACCATTCACACTTCAATTGCTTAAGTGACTGTATATTTACTCTGTAAAAGAACAAAGTTACCAAAAATTTCTGCTCCAATCAAACTGACATAAACACATCCTGTTATTTGTGAGAAGAATGTTTTTCAAACATACTCCCTGAGTGTCAATTCTGTCAATAGAAAAGCGTTGTGGTTGAAGGCTGAATGCTACCACTAATGCCACGCACAGATGAAGCAGCACACTGCTTAGCTAATGAAAAGAAACGTTAACCTGGTAATCCAAAACTGAAGGGAAAATATTTTCTTACTATTAGTTGAAAGAATTGCTAACAACAATGGGAATAAAATAAAATCCAACCTTCAGCCTTCTAACCTAAACCTTCAACATCTATCCTAAAGCAGAAATACATGGATATGCAGAGAACTATATTTATCATGTCTAGCTCTGATCTTGGTGGCATTTTGCAGATCTCCTCTGGCACCTAATTCCCAAATAGACTAATGCCTAACACATTTTATAAACATTACTTTCTGTGGGTATTTACATAGGTGATGTTAATCTCCAATGTCAGTAAAAAACAAACAGTTTCCTTGTGCGGATCACGGTTGGACTCGATGATCCGGTGGGTCTCTTCCAACCTGGTTGTTCTGTGATTCTGTGATTATAGAAAGTCAGATGTTCAAACCACTCTGAACTTTTCACGTGTCAAACCAGTAACAGTATCAATACTGCTGTGTTGCAGCCCTATCAAATGCCACATGATGCTTATCTTCCAGCAAAAATATCTTTATTTAATTACAGTTTTACAGTGGAAGAATATTGAAGCTCCTGAAAGCTGCAATATGGATCTCTGAAGTACGAATTTCCTCTTCTAATTTCTTCAAGATGAATATATAAACTCAATGAAGTACAGCACTAACCTGATCTGCCCCCCATCTTCAACCCAGACTGCTGTTCCTTGGAAATTTTCAGTCATGGTGAATTGCATTTTGGATTTTTCATTTGTTTTGAAGTATAAGGTAATGGTCCTGAGGCTGCAGGTTGTGAGAGTTCATATACTTGTTTACAGAATAAAGACTTACACTGCAGTCTCCAGAGGTTAAAGGTAACTTTATAATGTATTCATTCATTAACCCATTCATTCATTAACTCACTTGCTGTGTTCCTTAGAAACTGCAAGGACTATGTCTCCTACTATTGAATGCATTTCTAACCAGTAATATTTGCGTCTTTGACAGAGTTAAAGCATGTCATGCTCTTGATTTATTTTTCACTGTATAGCTTCAGCAGCTGTGAAAGTTTGCCTTCTTTGCACTCAGTCACAGATTGCAGCTATGGTATGTACTCTAATTATCAAGTTTCATAAACTTTATTACACTGGGTAATGACTTTGAACCACTTGAGCTCACAGTGGTGTTCTCTGCCTTTAAACTGACACGCTTCTTCAGCTTATAATACCAGCATCCAGTTCAGAGGCCAGAGGGAAATGCATGAAGGTAGGGTGCTGGAGTCATCAATTCAGAACTGTTTGCAGGCAAAATAATCTAATTTTCACCTAAAAAAAACCTGACTGAAATTGAAAAGTTTTGATAACTGCAGGTAGACAAAGATGATGTTTTACGTGCAAGTATCTGAAATGTCAGGTCTGCCTGATTTAATGGGGCAAAGGCTACCTCACAAATGTGTCAAAAAAGAAAATGTGAGGGTAATAAATCTGAAATATCAATTAAATTTATTTTAGAAGTATTTGATAGTTACAAGGAATCAAAGAAAAGGCATAAGTATCAGGAACCTTCACGCTTGCTATTCAAATGGTGAACTTCATGATAAACTGCAGCAAATTAGTAATTTTAACCAAGGTTATTTAGAAATCAACCATCAGCCTTTGTAATTTACACCAGCACATTTTGTTTTATATCCTTTTACAATCAACTTTAATTAGTCATTTTTTTTGTAGCTGCTCAGTTACCCAATCATATTTCAAATGGTAAAACCATTAATTTTGCATTTAATCCACAATATTTCTCCCACATCCCTCAAATAAAAACCTTATGCTGACATTCATAAAATAGCAGAAGGAAAAAATGGTCTGTGAGTTTTACTTTAGTTAATTACGACATAGAGTTTTAAATCCCTGCTTACACGAAGCCTGACTTTTCACTTGAATCCACACCTTGAGTCATTGTTGCCTGCATCTTTACACATTGCTTTTTCAGAGGTGCCTTTTATGGACTCATGCCTGCATCTTCTTGGCTGAAGGCCCTAGGTAGCAGCATATTTTATATAGTTAAAATAGAAAAATCATTGGAGAATAACATAATCATGTTTTAAATGGTGAGCTACATAGGACAGGTACGCAGAATCACACAACTGAGAGTCAGAGGTGTACAGATCTGAAAACACAACCATTAACTTCATGTATGGATATGTCACTGCCCTTTGACAGAAATCTGACGTAGGCAAGGCACAAGGAATGGCCCAGATGCTGGAAGTGTCTGAAGTAGTAGGGATAGATGTCTGGAAGTTCATGAGGGTAGGGAGGCTTTGCCAAGGGTCTGAACAGGCTGGATTGCTGGGCTGAGACCAATGGCACAACAACCCTGTGCAGCTACAGACTAGGAGAGTCTAGAAAGCTGCCTGGAGGAGAAGGACCTGGAGGTGTTGGTTGACAGCGACTGAACATGAGCCAGCAGGGGCCCAGGTGGCCAAGAAGGCCAATGGCATCTTGGCATGTATCAGAAACGGTGTGACCAGCAGGTCCCGGGAGGTTATTCTCCCTCTGTACTCGGCACTGGTGAGACCGCTCCTCGAATCCTGTGTTCAGTTCTGGGCCCCTCACCACGAGAAGGATGTTGAGGCTCTGGAGTGAGTCCAGAGAAGAGCAACAAAGCTGGTGAGGGGGCTGGAGAACAGGCCTTATGAGGAGCGGCTGAGAGAGCTGGGGTTGTTTAGCCTGGAGAAGAGGAGGCTGAGGGGAGACCTCATTGCTCTCTACAAATATGCAGAAGGAGGTTGTGGAGAGGAGGGTGCTGGCCTCTTCTCCCAAGTGACAGGGGACAGGACAAGGGGAAATGGCCTCAGGCTGTGCCAGGGGAGGCTCAGACTGGACATCACGAAAAAATTTTTCACAGAAAGGGTGATTGGGCACTGGCAGAGGCTGCCCTTGGAGGTGGTTGAGTCCCCATCCCTGGAGGTGTTTAAAAGATGGGTAGACAAGGTGCTCAGGGACATGGTTTAGTGGCAGATAGGAATGGTTGGACTCGATGATCCTGGAGGTATTTTCCAACCTACTGATTCAATGATTCTGAGGTTAAATAAGCACAGTAACTTTTAGCCACTTCTAAAAGCCTGTTTTGTCTGATATGAAAACCATATAAAGAAAACAGAATTTTTAACACACATTACTGGTACATTCCTCCCACAGTGGTGCAAAACCACAGCGGTTCTGCAAGTTACTGATGGGCACAGCATTTCAAATTTGTTCCACTATTTCACTTTCCAACTCTAATTCAATTGCTCAACTCTTTAACTGCTTAAACAAAATTCATTCTTTGAAGAGTGAAACTGGTAGCTGAAAATACTGAAGTATGCATACAAGCGTATGAAAGGAAAAGGTTCACAGGCTTTTCCTTAGGTCTAAAAAAACCTGATCTGAGAGAGTGCTTACATTTTATCTGCATTATACTTGGAAAAGTTTTGTGATTATGTGTATACAACAGTATAGACATAGAGTAAATCTGCAAATCAACAAATGTACAATAACAACCATGGTACTATACAAAGTGTGACTATTTATTCTTGCCTTATTTATATATTAGCTTAAGCTTACTCCTTTTCATTTTAACACTGAATCTCGAATGACTTTGTCCTTCAATAAATTACAACATTAAAAATGCAAGCAAGTGCTGTAAAAATGTAAGCAAATCCTTTTAGAGGATCACATTCTGAGCAGATACATCTGTGAGACTATGTATACGTGTATATTTAAGCATAGTGTTTTAGTTCTGTTATATGTCAATGGTGTATTCACAGGACAACTGCAAACAGCAAATGCAAGAAGAAATCTTACGGTCTTTTATGTGGCAAACGCAAGACTCTTCTACTGAGGAAAACACTGTTAAAGCCTTCTGTGTTTCAGGAATCATTTGTTATCCTACTTCTCTATGTGATGACTTCTGTAACTTTAACAATACATTTTCTTCACATGCTCCACATCTGATAATCTCACTTGTTAAAACTCACTTACCTGCATGAGATTTCTACATGCCAGACTGATCTATTTTTTGATGTTATTATCAAGTATAATTTCTAGGAATGGTGTGTTCTGATCAGCAGTCAAGCAGACGTCTTTAGTCCTTTACTAATATGCCAGTATGAACTTCTTACTCCTTTGAGAGTCCTATTGATCTGAACTTACTCTTCAGGATTTCCCAGTCTTCCCTGATGAATATAATGGGAACTACACACTGCTTTATTTAGATTTTTTTTTAACCCTCAGTAGAACAGGATTTGAGGATTTAAAAAATATAATATCTACAAAATATGAATTGCTACATGGAGTCTTAAAGCAGCAGTACACTAAATGAATGTGAATTACTGGAAAATTTTACAGAGTGATTTCTGATTTGACACAAATTTTGTTGAATTTCTTCAGGAAGCAAGAATTCCCCTGCAGGAATCTGAAGTCTTAGTAGTGTCAGCTTCTCATGGTCAGTTTTGCTAGTGAATTAAATTCAGGATGTGGAATTAAATTCACTAGTATACACTTTGATATAAAATAAATTTTATTTCACTGAATTAATGCATTTTTATCATTCAGTTAATTAAATATGTATGTATGATAAAACTACATTCTCAGTTTGAAGACTTGCTGTTAATACAAGACCTGACACTATTTTTTTATCTCAGTAAAAGAGTAGGTTCTGGACCACAAATCTTTGGATAAGAGAAGGAAAAAAATTCAGGGGCAGGAAATCATGGAGGACTTTCCAGGTACCATCTAGATGGAAGTGGAGAAGACAGTAGTGATTATTAGAAAGCACGTGTATGTTCTGCTGGCAAAGAGGGAGAACTAGACCTCAGCTTCTAAGTTCTGCTCCCATCTCTGCCAGTAGCTCAGTCAGAACTGGACAGAGCGCCTTAGGTGCTTTTAACTTAAGACTCCCTAACTGTTAAGGACAATACTTGAAGTACAAAGCTAAAATATATTATCAATTCCATTCACCAAGAAAAGGAGGGACTATGAAACCACTTCTGAGAACTTTGTGTTAGAGATCTGCTATGCTCATTTTCCACTGGTGAATTATATATAAGAACTGGCACTGAGGTGCCAGAAGTTCTGGTTCTCATCCTGAATCTCTTTATATTTTCTTTTATGTGATATTTTTCCATTAGTCAAAATCTGATTCCTTTTTTAGAAGAACTGTGTTCATAACAAATGCAGCAGCCAATGACAAAATTCCTTTACAAACCACTTTATTTTTGACTTTACAGCCAAACTATTAAATAAGTCATATAAATTCTCAACCTGGGAACAAACTGTAATTCTTCAGAAAGTTCATCTGTTTGTGTTTGGCTTACTGAATGGAAAATAACAGCTTTGTAATTTCTTGATATTTTTTCCCTCCTTCCTTTAGCATGCAGGTTGGTAACCTCTAACAAGAATTATATGCCTGGCATTTCTCTTCAGAATGACATTTTCAGTGATTGCACAGAAATTACATCCCAGAACATTTTAATGATTATCCCTTTACAAAAAGCTCAGACTGACAGCACACTTCTCATTACTTAGGAACATGAGCCTTTGTTCTTATTAGCATCTAGAAAATATGCAGGTCTGTGTTTTTCCTGTAGATTTACTTATACAACAATGTTTGACATTAAAACACAGCTTTAGCCTACTACTTATATGATAAAACGGTACTAGGTTATGAAGTCTGGGTGGAGCATCTGACTAAGGACACTATGAATTGGGCAGATGGGCTCTGTGCCAGCTATGACTATGGCAGCACAGAAGAGAATACTCATCCTGTTTTTTGTAACAGTGCATGTACCACCCTTCTTCTCAAGCCACAGGATAAGGACTGGATCACAGATAGGTGGTATGAAACAAAATTATTTTCAAATAGTTCCATTTTACACAGTGGTATTGAGATATGTTTATGGGGCCAGGGTGTGATGAGTAGCTTAGAGGCATCGCTCATCCCCTATAAGCTTTGGGACATATGGTGAAGGGATCAGGGGCAAAGGTAGTGTTCCTATCTGTCATTCCACCTACAGGGAATGATGAGAGGAGGAATAGGAAGACCCAAGAAATTAATACCTTCCTCAAAATCTGATGTGAGGAGCAAAACTTTGGGTTCTTTGATAATGGGCTGGCCTACACAGCACCAGGCTTGCTGTCAGAGGATGGGGTACACTTGTCCCCAGGGGGCAAAAGGATAATTACCAAGAAGCTAGCAGCACTCATTATTAGAGCTTTAAACTAGATGTGAAGGGGGAGGGAGATGAAACCAGGCTTGATAGAAAAAAGCCTGGGAATGGCACTCCAGTGTCTGGGGAATGGTGTGCTGGTGAAGACCTTTGATCTACCTCCTTGGAGGAAGTCAGGGATAGCACTTCAACTGGCAGCACTGGTGGATTAGAAAATCCAGTGAGCAGTCCCATAGGAATTAAGACTATTCCCCTTAGGAGTGCAGTGGGATCAACAGCCCAGCTGAAGTTCATCTACAATGATGCACACAGCAAGGGCAATAAACAAGAGGAACGAGAAGCAGTTGTAAGGCAAGAAGACTACCACTGCCATCACTGAAACATGGTGGAATGACTTGCATAACTGGACTGCTGCCATGTCTGGTTATAAACTCTTCAGGTGGAACAGGTGAAGAAGGAGAGGTGGTGGGGTAGCTCTCTATGTTTGAGAGTGTTTTGATACCCTAAAGCTTAATGATGGTAATGATAGGGTTGAATGCTTATGGGTTAAAAATCAGGGGAGCACCTATCAAGGCAGATATCATGGTGGGAGTCTGCTACAGACCACCCATCCAGAAAGAAGAGACTGATGAGTTATTCTGCAAGCAATTGGGAGAAGTCTTGCAATCATTAGCCCTTGTCCTTGTGGGACACTTCAACCTAACAGATATCTGCTGGAAGTACAATACAGCAGAGAGGAAACATTCTAGGAGGTTCCCGGAGTGTGTGGATGACAACTTCCTTGAACAACTGGTGAGTGAGCTGACAAGGGAAGGTGCCCTGCTAGACCTGCTGCTTGTGAACAGAGAGGGCCTTGTTGGAGATGTGATGGTTGGAGGATGGCTGGGGCACAACAATCATGAGACGAGAGAATTCTCAGTTCTAGGAGAAGTAATGAGGGGTGTCAGCCACCTTGGACTTCTGGAGGGCAGACACTGGACTGTTCATGAGGCTGGGTGATAAAGTTCCATGGGAAACAGTCCTTAAGGGGAAAGTAGCCTAAGAGGGCTATATGTACTTTAAGAAGGAAATCCTGGTGGCACAAGGGTAGGCCATCCCCATGTGCTGGAAAATGAGCTGGTGGGGGAGAAAACCAGTTCGGCAGAGCAGAAAGATCTGGGTGGATCTCAGAAAAAAAGAAGAAAATATATGAGCATTAGAAGAAGGGGCAGGCATCTCAGGAGGACTACAGGGATGAAGTGAGATCATGTGGAGGAGAAAATTAGAAGGGCTAAATCCCAGCTAGAACTTAGATTGGCCAATTCTGTGAAAGATAATAAAAAATCTTTCTACAAATGTATCAACAACAAAAGGAGGGCCAAGGAGAATCTCCATCCTTTACTGAACACAGCAGGGACATTAGTGACAAAAGATGATGATAAGGCTGAGGTACTTAATGCCTTCTTTGCCTCATAGACTTTTGAATGTCTAATTGGGTTGTTTAGCCTTGAGAAGAGGAGGCTGAGGGGAGACCTTATTGCTCTCTACAACTACCTGAAAGGAGGTTGTAGAGAGGAGGGTCATGGTCTCTTCTCCCAAGTGACAGGGGACAGGACAAGAGGGAATGGCCTCAAGCTCCGCCAGGGGAGATTTAGGATGGACATTAGGAAACAATTCTTCACAGAAAGGGTCATTGGGCACTGGAACAGGCTGCCCATGGAGGTGGTTGAGTCACCTTCCCTGAAGGTGTTTAAAAGATGGGTGGATGAGGTGCTTACGGGCATGGTTTAGTGGCAGATAGGAATGGTTGGACTTGATGATCCAGTGAGTCCTTTCCAATCTAGTTATTCTGTGATTCTATGATTCTATGACAGGTAACATGACGAGAGGGAATGGCCTGAAGTTGCGCAAGGGGAGGTTCAAATTAGACATTAGGAAAAACTACTTCACGGAAAGGGCTATCAAGCACTGGAACAAGCTGCCCAGGGAGGCGATTGACTCACTAACCCTGGAGGTGTTTGAAAGATGGGTAGATGAGGTGCCTGGGGATATGATTTAGTAGTGGACAGGTACAGTTGGACTTGATGATCTCAAAGGTCTTTTCCAACCGAGGGATTCTATGATTCTCTGTTTCATTAGACATTTCTTGGCCACTGCTAACACTTTGTGCCTTTGAATACAGTAAGTCTGTAATTCTGAGAGAAGCTCCTTCAGGAACAGTTTTGCAGTGCTGAGTCAACAGGAGTTAAGTTCTGAAACGTGGCAATAACACATGATTTAAGTTGACACCAGCCTGGAAAAAAGACTTATTCTTCCATGAGCAGTGGAATTAATAAAGCCTGGTTTTCTAAGAATTTATTACACCCCAACACTGTAACATGAGCTTCCTCGTTCCTGACATCCTCTGTAATACTCCATTGGCGAAGAGTCAGAAAGATTATGGCTGGGCTGGGGATAAACTTACGCCGATAGTGTCTTCTACACAAGCTCGCTTGACTGGCCAGCATGCATATGCTGACTGTCCAACAGGCTGTTGCAAAATGGAGCACAATGTTAACTAAGTTCTGCACAACCTTCCTTCCATATGAGAAGGAATGCTAATTAGGGTCTTTTTTTCCCACTCATTTGACAATTTTCAGAAAAATAGTGTATTTCTATTACCATTGGGAATTCTACCCTCCTTTAAATGTGATTTATCCTGGGCTATAGGATAATACAGTGCTGGAGGGAATGTGGCCTATAGAATGTGAGATCAGGTTGCCTTACTTCTTAAGTAAACCAAGAGCAGATTCACATATCAAAATCTCCAGTGAATATTTTGTAATTTTAGAGAAGTTTTGATTTTATTTTTCTAGGAAGTCTGTATCTGATGTATTCAGTGTTTCTGTTCACTCTGAGCATGCAGTTCTCTTTTATGGGTTGCCCCTGAGCAAACAGGGCATAGGCTTTTAAAAAAGCGTGACTACAAATTATTGCCATACTTGGATAAATATAAACCTGTTTGGTCATTTGCCTAGAAACCAGAAGGTATAAGTTAAATTAGCATCTCACTGTAGGGAAATTCAGTCTTCACTCTCTTAATTCTTATGGCATAGAGTAATCTGGGCTAGAATTGTTTTCTTCCCCTCTTGTTTCTTCTGGCTATGAATTCAAGAGTTACATGGACTGAAAAAAATAAAAGCAGGACAGATTGTGACTGTAGCTCAGTGCTTACAGTACTTTGCTGAGAAAGAATGAGGTTTTCTTGCTCCTTGCCCAAATTTTCAGTTAATTGTATAGTGAGTGCTTAGTGTAAAATACATGAAGAGATCTGGAGGGCAGAAAACACAGTGATTTAGAACAGCAATGCAAAGGAATGTGCAAAAGAGCCTGGATTTGAAGTCAGATCTGAAAAGTGATGTGCTGCTTGACTGGCAGTGTTTTCAGCCTTCTAACTAGTTTTGGAAGAAAGTGATAAACAAAGGATTTAGGTGGCAGGTGGAGATCTGTCCTTGAGTTCTGTATAGCTTGCTCTGCTGATCACAAATTCACAAAGAAATGTCAGAGAGGCCAGTATTTTTGTTTGGAAAAAAAGCAAAAAGAAAGGTTTGGATATGTAGATTTGTGGGAAATCACCACAGAGAAGATAGATGGAGTTGTCTTTTCAGATAAGATGCAGAATAAGATATGGAGGGAGAATGAAAGGATCAAGAGTAAACCCCTTCATAGAAAGAAGACATGCTGAAGTAGTCATGAGAATTATGGAAAACAGATAAAAGGAAAACTTCTATTTCCTGTCTTGTGTTTGTACACCTATATACACAGAAGAGAGGGGAGGCTAAGAAAGAAAGCAGTTGTAGGGAAATGGGACAAAACAACTCATCTTTTGCAATTTCTTTTGGAGAGAAATAAATTGCTCAGCAAATTAATTGATATTTCACCGGCTATGTATTAAATAGTGAACTTCCCAGCAGGTACTGGAAGACTGCCATCAGGAAAATGCAGCCCCATATTTTCCCTTCTGTTTGTAGCTGTACTATCCTACTGCTACTCTCTGGTTGTAATCCTAAATTTCTACTCACTTGGAGCACGTATCTGAATTTTAGGCTCACCTTCTAGTGCAGTAACTACATATTCATTCTACGATGTCTGTGGCCTTTTCTCCCTCTCAGAAGCCAGTGAGAAGAGGATAAAACAAAATCTGCAGTTACTTCAGTCTTATTAGCAAAGCACAAACAACCAAGGAGAAAGAAAAATGCACTTGACTGTGTCAGCAACAACTTCATATGAACATGCATATTTCTACAGAAGGAAGCAAAATTCACATAAATCATGGAAAGAAACCACTGTGAGCTACTACTGTTTCTTCACAGCAGTCTCAACTTGAAACAATAATTTTATTAAGTTCTATAAAATTGAAGAAATCTCATCAGCTCCCAAAGAACTGTAAACTGTAACAGCGAACAGATCTAAAAAATGTGCAAAATATTAAAAAGAAATACATATGAGGTAATTGCCAAGTCATATTTTGACAGTTAACTTATAAGCCTTGTTAAATTGCATTTTCATCATCTCCCTCTTCATAACTTCTGAGTATGGATACAGCTAATAACCTAATTTGCAGCAAATAAACTAGGTGTTTTCAGTAGGGAAGTAAGGTAAACAGTATTAAGAGTTCAACAAACAGAGCAAACCAGTCTGTGGGCTCTCATACTTTCACAAGATGTGGCTTGTATCAAACAACGTTGAAAGTAAGGACTTTGTTCTATGCTCAGAAAAGTTCTTTATAAAAGGACTACTATCATATTATCAGCCTTGACTAGCCACTTTGTGACGAGCACTCCAAAAGTTACAGAAAAATAAGGAAGGACAAAACCCGCTGTCAACTCACTGCTAAAACGAATCCTATTCAAACATTGTGTGTGAAAGGAATTATTCAAGAACATTCTGTACTTATGGAAAAAATACTTCTTGAAATGGGCAAGATTAGAAAGCTTAGCTTGATGTAGCTGTCTGTTGTTTCTGATAAGAGACTAGGATACCTTGGAAATCATATTTCGTTGTCATTTCATTTTCATTGCATGTCCTCAGGTCTAGTCCGTTCGTCTTAACGCCACTGGCTCTTTCCCTGCAGAAACAGATATTCTGCAGGTTTTCATTTATACAATCTACTGGGTAGCATTAGCATTTTGCTGAATTGAACTGCCCTGGAAGAATGCAGCCTATTAGAGCAATATTGTTTACCTGTTAAATAACATCAGTAGATAACACAAGTTAAGGTTTGAAACTGTGGAAATTAATGAAGATATAACAATAAGTAATTATTGGTTCTCTATCCTCAGTCCCTAAGATCGTAATGCTCAAGCCACCTACCCACGGCCCTGGAAGCACATACTTCATCCTCTCTACTATGGCAAGAAATTGAAGCTGCTTCGTCCTGGAGGGGTACAATAAACTTTTATGTGTAGGGAAAAAGCAGCACCTTGCCTTCATGCAGCAACAAAAAATGTAGTAAGGTTTTGAGATGCTCATACATGTTCTTACTTTTTTTTTTTGGCTTATGCTTACGTGGCATAAGCCTTTCAAGTTTTACTGATGTTGACAGATTCTTTCACTTCTAAGGGAAGTGCAATGCCATTTTTCTCACTCAACTTGCCTGTAGAATATAAGCAGCTTGTGAATACTTAAAAAACTAAAACAGTTGCACTCTGAATCAGCACATATTCTAGATCTCAGGAAATGTAATATTTGTTTTAAATGAACCCATGCTGTCTATGTGGAAAAAAATCTAGAAATTGGCTCAGAAAGGTTGTAATATGATAACATAGCAGCTCTCCAGTAGCACCTTCAGTTATTAAAATGATTTGAAGATCAAAATAATAATCTTCCCTTTTTGTGTATAAAAAGCTGAAATAAAAACCTAAGAATGCAAATTCTTAGTGCTTCACCATTGTCTTAATAAATAAACCATTAAAAGCCCAAGCTAAATCTAATGACGCTGAAAACTCTTAAGCTAAAAACCAGTCAGCTTAGAGTCTCATTTGACTCTAAATTTGTCCTCTAAATTTGACTTACTCCTCCCTAAGACTTCCAGTTCACTGGAAAGATATCCCCTGGAACTTTGCACACTGACACAGCCTTCCCTATTAACAATCTAAAATATTCTGTACAAAGTGGGTATCTTGGTGCTGGTTAACTCCTCCCTTCACTGACTGCTGAGCTGTGTTCAGTGTGCTGGACCTTTAAGTTCTTCTTCTTTGAGTTCCAGGCAGCCTGAACTCATGCAGCTTTGCATACCCATCTATGGGCTGTTGGTCGGGCTCTGGCAAATTGTAGCCCTCCAGCTATATATATGTTCCTGGGAACACTTTTGACCTCCAAGGCATCCCAGCAGGCAGCGTAGACCCTCTCTTTGGACAGATAAATGGGCAAAACCTCTTCAGCTTTACTTAGGGATTGATACAAAAACACAGTAAAACCAACTTATAATTTCTGCTGCAGAATTTCATAATAGCTTCATAATTTTTATCACACTTCATAAACTGTACAGAAATTACTATAATTTCCATTTTCTGTGAGGGCATAGTGATGAAATACGTTGAACACCGCTGAAAATAACACCTGGAAGGTTATTTCACCATTGAAGCTTGTATGACAAATGTTAGATGTTGCTACCTGTACAAAAAAAAAAGAAGCAAAAACTTTAACTTTTGCTTTAAAAAAAAGCTATTAGCTTGACTACATTTTTTTCAGTCTACTTTTTAGATGATATATAGCTAGCTGATTTTTAAGGACTGAAATTAACTAATGCGAACTACTTTTGTACTGCAGAATATTCTTAAACAAGCTACTGACAAAAATAATCAGTATAAACCAGCATTTTTGCATGCTACTTTTCAATTTTCAGATTAAGATGCATTTCAATGGCTAATGCCTTAAGCTAAGAAGGATCAAGCAGAAAGATCACAAATGATGACGGAGTTTGGAAGAACTTCTAGAAGTAAGTGTAGACAGAAGTGTCCTTGGAAGCCAAGAACAGGGAGACAGATTCTTTCAGGCTCTGTGAAAGAAGAAAATCTGAATATCATAAACCCTGAGATTACAACTTCAAGCTTCTACTGCTTGCCTCAGCAAATCAAGTATTAACTTGTCTGTCAAATTTTTTACACCGAGGAGTGAAAACAAAGTTTGCATTCACCTAAATGCATTTCATAGAAATAGGCACAGAACAATAACCTTGACACACAATACCACAAAAGAGAAGAACAAATGTATGGGTTATATGAGTAACTGCATTGAGGCTGTATAGTCCTCAAGGGCAAGGACAAGCCACTAAAATTCTCTTTAAGAAAATAAAGGGCTTGAGTGGACTGACTCCAGGAGAAGAGGGTGAAGCAGGAAAAGATTAGTTTTAAGCAGATGCTATGCACAAGGTGCTTTTCAGTAGCTGGATTTGTCTATAAAGGAGTATTCTATTTTGAAAAATTACTGTACATATAAAATATAAAATTCCAGATGTCATTTTTGCAGCTAGAGATGAGGTATTGCTGAATTTGAACGTATATAAATTTTATACTCTCCTCTAATCACATGCCCTAGGTAAAAGTAAGCACTACTTACTTAAAAAGTAAGCTGACTGCTGGCCACACATGCTGTTCTGTTAATGATTTACACATGCAGGAAAAGAAGCTTTCAGATTTATGTACACCACCCCTGTAAGGCACATTTACAAGAAATTCTGCAGCCATGAGGTAACAAAGAAAGTATGTTCTTTTACTGCTATGACTCTACAAAAAAGCACTGAAACCCTGCTCTTGCGAGTCACAAAAGGTTCTGCTGTCTACTTTCACCAATGCAAGCTCCTTTAGAGTAAAGCAAGTACCTCTGGTTTGTCACAGGGTAATACAAACCAACAAGGTAAGAAAAAGAAGAAACTATCTATTTGTCTTGGTTTTTCTAATGTCTTATTGGCTAAGAAAGGCCACGCAGACAAACACAAAGCTGGAAGAAAAACAGCTGATCAAATTAACTAAGCTATGAGGAAACCCAGCAAGAAAATAAATTAGAAAAGATTTCATATGGTAGATATAGATAAAAGCATACTTGAAACTCAGAACTGAGCCTGATCGTAGCATAGGATTGCCATGAAAAATTGAATCTGAGCAGCTAAGAGTTCAGTGCTGTAAGTGCAGACCTTTAGCCCTTCCCACAACAGGAAAAAAGAGTATTGCCTGAAACACAGGACTGGAGAATTCTCTGTCAAAAAACTGGGCCGTGATTATTACAGGTAGTGATTGTTGGTGTATTTCCAAAATGTTTCCTTTAAGCTTTATGCTACAATGTGTGCCTCAGTCACTAACACATTGATCCATTCAGCTAAATCTATTTTTTCTCAAAATATCACTCAAAACTATTTTAATGCAGAAGAACACTCTTTTAATGCACAAACTCTTTCAGCTCTGAATTTAGACATTTGCCAAACAGGTGAGCATGATACCACATAAAGTACCTATAAATGACCCAGCCTGGAATAATGTTCAGTTTTACTGTCATGACATACCAGATTTCAAACATTTTTTTTTTTCTATATGGACAGCTGGCATACAGAAAAGAAGAGAAAAAACATGGGCAAGCTGCCAAGAGAAAAAGATGATTACTTAAAAATAAAGAAGGCATTACTAGAGACAAAATAATTGAGTCACTGGATGCCTTGTCTTCCTAAAATCCTTGAAAATTCTTACTCAGTATTCTTCTATCCTTGGTTTTCTTTAAACAAGATTATAATATGAGATAACTAGGATCTACCGAAACTGGGTATGTAATTGAGCTTCATTAAAGTAACAATCACTTCTTACATCCCAATGAAACAAATGGCTTTTGTTGACTAATAAAGCAAGAACCTCACACACTCTTGAAGAGGAAGAGATTATTAATTAGGTTTGGGCTTGGATAATAAATTTCAGTTTCCAGTTGTCCAAAAGTTTTGTGGAATTTAGTTCCCAAATGTCAATTTGGTTGTGCTACATCATGGGTTGTGGTAGATGAAAAGCTGCAGCAAAGGCAGGACAACAGATGGATACAGTTATGGATCAAGCTCTTCCTGCAGTTCTTGCTGCCCAGAAAGAAGAGATCTCTAGTGATGAGGTAGCAAGGCAGTTGGGGCTGCCACAGGAAGAGTCATGAAGGAGGAGAACTGTGCTCCAATTATTATCGTTATACTTTTGCGTGTGGCACCCAAAGTGTGAACTGCACACTTTGAGGACCGGACAATAAATTATATTGGGTTAGAAGCACCCTAAATGAAGAATGTATGTTATACCTGTGAAAAGAGGAGCTATACTGTTGGTACAAATTAGGTTACGTTTCCAGCATGCTTTCTTGGCCACCTGGGCACACTACTGGCTCATGTTCAGTCACTGTCAACCAACACACCCAGGTCTTTATCCTCCAGGCAGCTTTCCAGCCAGACTTCTCCTAGTCTGTAGCTGCATAGGGTTGTTGTGCCCCAAGTGCAGGACCCGGCATTTGGCCTTGTTAAACCTCATCCCATTGGACTCAGCCCAGTGGTCCAGCCTGTTCAGATCCCTTTGCAGAGCCTCCCTACCCTCCAGCAGATCCACAATTCCACCCAGCTTAGTGTCGTCTGCAAACTTGCTAAGGGTGCACTCGATGCCTTCATCCAGGTCATTGACAAAGACATTGAACAGGGCTGGACCCAGCACTGAGCCTTGGGGACACCACTTGTCACTGGCCTCCAGCTGGATTTAACTCCATTTCCCACCACTCTCTGGGCCCAGCCAGCCAACCAGTTTTCCACCCAGGAGAGTGTGCGCCTGTCCAGGCCAGAGGCTGACAGTTTCCTGAGCAGAATGCTGTGAGAAACTCACTTTACTGAAGTCTGAGAAGATACATCCACAGCCTTTCCCTAATCCAGTAGGCGGGTCAATTTGTCATAGAAGGCGATCAGGTTAGTTTGGCAAGACCTGCTTTTCATCAGCCTGTGTTGACTGGGCCTGGTTCTCTTGCATGTGCTGTACGACAGCACTCGAGATCACCTGTTTCATGACTTTCCCTGGCATTGAGGTCAGACTGACAGGTCTGTAGTTTCCTGGATCCTCCCTCCGATCCTTCTTGTAGATGGGCACAACATCAGCCAGCCTCCAGTCCAGTGGAACTTCCCCAGTCAGCCAGGACTGCTGGAAAATGATGGAAAGGGGTTTGGCAAGCACGTCCCCCTCCTCAATACTGTTGGGTGGATCCCATCCAGCCCCATAGACTTGTGAGTGTCTAATTGGCCAAGCAAGTCTCTAACCACCTCCTCTTGGAACATAGGATCCTTGTTCTGCTCCTCTAAGTTTCTGAGCAGCCAAGCAGCAATCTGCTCACCTGGCTGGCAGAATCATAGAATCATAGAATAACCAGGTTGGAAGAGACCCACCGGATCATCGAGTCCAACCATTCCTAACAAACACTAAACCATGCCCCTTAGCACCTTGTCCACCCGTGCCTTAAACACCTCCAGGGAAGGTGAATCAACCACCACCCTGGGCAGCCTGTTCCAGTGCCCAATGACCCTTTCTGTGAAAAATTTTTTCCTAATGTCCAGCCTAAACCTCCCCTGGCAGCTGTAATCTTTCTGCATGTCTTGGAGTTCTGATGAGGTCCGGGATTGGGTAGTTTCCTCTTCCTGTCTGAATTCTCTCACTCCTTCCTTCAATTTCTTTGTTGAAGGACTGACTTCCTGATCCAGGCTTTCCTCCTCTTTCTCCTCCCTTACTAATCAATGATATGGGCACATTGTTTCCCTTGTCCACTCTTTCTCACTACTGGGACAATTACTGTAGCTGTTATTGTTTGGGTCCCTGCCTCAACCAGAGTATTTAAGAGTACTGAACGGTGTCTTGAGAGGCACAAGACAGGGTCAGTGCTAGCAGCTGCTGGTTTTCATTGGGGCAGGCAAAGGCACTCCTCTGTCACAAGCACGTCAGGTTGCCAGGGTTGCTTGTCTGTTCAGGTGTAAAGTCCCAGCTCACGGGAGGTGATAACCTCCCTAGGAACCTGCCCAAATCCTTCCACACACATTGCCACTCAGAGGCTGACCATGTCAGGGCACGTTTTTGTGTTGCCTCACCCAAAAGTTATCTTCTCTTTCACCAGGATGACAACAGAACCCACAAACCCCATAACATGATAACACTGTTAATTAGTGCTCACTTAATGGTTAACAAGGACCTTAGGAACCTGCATTATAAAACCATCCACATCAATCCCAGGTAGGAAGAGGGAGAAGCATTCCCTCATTCTCTCCACCACACAGCAGCCTTGGGACAGGAAGGGCATCAATGCCAGGACAACGCACGTGGCCATTGATTGTAGTAGCACATTCCTAAGTTCCCTCGTCTTCACCATAAAATAGGTCTCAGAGTACAGTAAGGCCATCAGTGCCAGCGGAAAGTACACAGGCATTATTTGTATTAACATGCTGCCAAGCTTCACAAAATAGATAAGCTACACAGCCAACAAACTCTGTGACCTGCACAGGAGCATTCCACTTAATAACTACTACAGCTAGGGCATGCTTAATGCAAAACTGTGGTTGTCTCATGCACCAAGAAGGTGCCTAAAAGGACTGTGGTGGGTTGACCTTGGCTGGACATCAGGTGCCCATCAAGCTGCACTCTTACTCCCCTCCTCAGCAGGACAGGGTGGGGAGAAAATACGAAGGAGAAAACTCTCGTGAGTCAATATAAAGGCAGGTCAATAAGCAAAGCAAGGGCCATGCACAGAAGCAAAGGAAAAAATAAAAAAAAAGAAATTCTCTACTTCCCATCTTCCCAACCACCTCCCATGAAGTCAGGCTTCAGTACACATAGCAGTTGCTCCAGTAGACAAATGTCATAATAAGGAATGCTTTCCCCCCACACCTTCCTCCCCGTCCTTCTCTTAGTTTTTATTGCTCACCAGTGGTCAAAACACGGTTGTGCTACCAACGCCTTTGTAGCAATCAATACAGAGCACAGCACTGTGAGGGCTGCTATGGGGAAAATTAACTCCACACCAGCCAGACCTAGTACGAGTTACCAGGAAATATATGGATCCTACCTGAAACACTTAATATTGGTGTGAAGCAAGATCAGAATATCTGAACTTAGCTGAAAATGAAGACTTGAAGAAGGAAAAGTTTAATGATGATACTGCTTGACTTAAATGCACATACCTTTAAAATGTCCTAGAGTTTATCTAACATACTTTTTTCCAAGAAAAGAACTGCTATTTATTAATAGTAATACTGGACCTGATGGTCACCAGTGCAAGTGAGCTCATTAGTGACATCAAGATTGGAGGCAGCCTGGGCTGCAGTGATCATGCACTCGTGGAGTTCAAGGTCCTGATGGGTATGGGACAGGTGAGGACTATAGTCAGGACCCTAAATTTCAGGAAAGGAGACTTCGAGTTCTTCAAAGAGTGAGTCAGTAGGACCCCCTGGGATATGATCCTCAGGGATAAGGGAGCAGAACAGAGCTGGCAAATATTTAAGGATGCTTTCCACAGAGTGCAAGAGAGCTCAGTCCCTAGATGTAGGAAATTAGGCAAGGAAGGGAAGAGACCAGTATGTCTGAGATGAGACCTGCTGGTCAAACTGAAGACATGCAGTGCAAGCAGGGACAGGTAACCTGGGAATAGTATAGGGACATTGCCTTGTTGTGTAGGGATGGGGTCAGGAATGCCTAGGAGTAGCTGGAGCTCAACTTGGTGAGGGAAGTGAAGACTAACCAGAAGGGCTTCTACAGGTATGTCAATCAGAAAAGGAGGGTTAAAGAGTATGTACCCCCACTGATCAATGGACATGATGACCTTGTAGCAACAGACGAGGAGAAGGCTGAGGTACTCAACAATTATTTTGCCTCAGTCTTCACTTACAACTGCTCTCCTCAACCTTCCTGGGTCAATGGTCAACAAGAAGGAGACCAGGGGGGTAAAACCTCTCCCACTGCAGGGACAGTCAGGCTCATGACCACTTGAGGAACCTGAACACGGGACCTGATGAGATGCATCCCAGAGTCCTGAGGGAATTGGCCAATGTGGTGGCCAAGACACTCTCCATGATATTTGAAAAGTCATGGCAGTCAGGAGAGGTCCCTGCTGACTGGAAGAAGAATAACATTGTCCCCATTTTTGAAAAGGGTAGAAAAGATGACCCTGGGAACTACCAACCTGTCAGTCTCACCTCTGTGCCTGAGAAGATCATGGAACAGATCCTCCTAGAAGTTATGCTAAAGCATGTCCCCCATGGAGTACAGGCAAGTGATTAGAGGCAGTCAGCGTGGCTTCACCAAGGGCAAGTGCTCCATGACCAATCTAGTGCCCTTCTGTGATGGAGTAATCACATCACTGGATATGGGAAAACCAATGGGTGTGATCTATCTGGACTTCTGTAAAGCCTTTGACACAGTTCCCCACAACATCCTTCTCTCTAAATTGGAGAAATACGGATTTGATGGGTGGACTGTTCAGTGGATAAGAAATTGGTTGGATGTTCACATTCAGAGAGTAGTGATCAATGGCTCAAAGTCCAGATGAAGATCCATGACAAGTGGTGTCCCTCAGGGGTCCATACTGGGACCAGTGCTCTTTAATATCTTCATCAATGATGTAGACAGGAAGATTGAGTGCACCCTCAGCAAGTTTGCAGATGACACCAAGCTGAGTGGTGCAGTTGCCACTCTGGAAGGATGGGATGGCACCCAGAGGGACTTGGACAGGCTGGAGAAGTGGGGCTGTGAGAACCTCATGAAGTTCAACAAGGCCAAGTGCAAGGTCCTACACCTGGGTTGGGGCAATCTGCGGTTTCAATACAGGATGGGGGATGATGTGATTGAGAGCTGCCCTGTGGAGAAGGACTTGGGGTACTGGTTGATGAGAAGCTTGACATGAGCTAGCAATGTGCACTCACAGCCCAGAAGACCAACCATATCCTGGGCTGCATCAAATGAACTGTGGCCCACAGGTCGATGGAGGTGATTCTGCCCCTCTATTCCTCTCTTGTGAAACTGCACCTGGAGTACTGTGTCCAGTTCTGGAATTCTCAACAAAAGAAGGATCTGGAGCTGTTGGAATGGGTCCAGAGGAGGGCTACAAAGATGATCAGAGGGCTGGAGCACCTCCCATATGAGGACAGGCTGAGAGAGTTGGACTTCCTCAGCCTGGAGAAGAGAAGGTTCCAAGGAGACCTTAGAGCATCCTTCCAGTACCTGAAGGGGGCCTACAACAAAGCTGGAGAGGGAGTGTTTACAAAGGCTTCTAGTGATAGGACAAGGGGCAATAGCTATAAACTGAAGAGTGGAAGTTTTAGATTAGATATAAGGGCAATGAGGGCAGTGAGGCCCTGGCACAGGTTGCCAAGAGAATTTGTGGCTGCCCCATCCCTGGAAGTGTTCAAGGCCAGGTTGGATGGGGCCTTGAGCAGCCTGGTCTGGTGCGAAATCTCTGCACCCATGGCAGGGGATTGGAACTGGGTGATCTTTAAGGTCCCTTTGAACTCAAACCATTCTATGATTCTATGATTCTATGATTCTATGATTCTATGATTCTATGATTCTATGATTCTATGATAATAGTAAATGCTGAATAATAGTTCTGTGTTAAGAATACAGATTCTCATTCTCCTCCACTTTCTTTCCAATGAATCTCAATATTACAATGACTTCTGACAATAAAAGTCTTGGCTTTGTATCACTATAACACTATAATGGCAGCTACACAAAGTGGTGTTCAGACATATTCCAACAGTGACACTGCATGAAGCCCAAATTGTCTGTAAGATTACTTACATAACTAACAAAACTGTGTGCAGTGATTACTGCTATCAAAGTCAATGTTGCTGACAATGAAAAATGCAGTGGCAACTCAAGATTAAAGAGGAAAAAAAATCACTAGCAATATATACAGTTAACGTGCATATTATATTTCTTCAGACCCAAGATGAAACTTTTTTTTAGTCATAGAATTATTACTTTCATGACATTTTAAGGATTCACTTTTAATGCCAAACATCTAATTCAGTACTAACAAATTCCATGAATCCTGAAAATGATCTCCAGCTTGAATCAGAAGACAAAATAAATTCTAAACAAAAAGAGTTTGTTTTTGTTTCTCCTTTCTATAGTGCATGACATTGATATGAATTATTTCTCATTTTTAGTTCAATATTTTCAGTGTTTGTGAATGCTAGCTCATGATTTTTCCATTGACAGAAGAAATGAAACCAAGAGTTGGTAAGCAGAGGCAATCAAGTCAATTAAACTTTGTAACTGACATGTAAAGAATCTTCAATACTTAACTTACCTTGATTTTCTCTTCAAAAAATCAAATAAAGTGTTGGCATACATTTTTCTTCTGTAAATCACAACCTTTTGTCTAACTGGTTGGACTAAAGTTCATCTGAGTCATTATCTCTAATAATGACCGATAATCAAAATATGGCAAGCAGTTTTTTAAGTTAAATACTGTTATTTTACCTTCTAAGCCAGCCTGATGCGCACTTGAGTCTCTTCTGCTGTGCACTGTCCACACTCAGACCAGTATACAAATCCCACTAAATTTAGTGTTAGCTTAATATATGCATAAGTATATTAGACTTCCAGCCAGTAGCTTTCTGCTTCATTGAGTAGAATATAAAAACCCAAGACAACTCAAATTAACAGGTCTGGGTTTTTTTTTTTCATAGAAGACCAAGAATATCCTCTTGATCTCACTGCTACTTGTGCCAACTTTCACTGGAAAAATTCTAGCATAGTAAGCAGGGATATGCTTTCAATCAAGAGGAAAAATGTGATGCAAGAGAAGAGAATACATACTCAGAAATTAAGGAACAAACCATATGAGGGCTGTACCCATATCAATACATTCAGGGTCATCCTTGAAAGTAAAACTATAATTATTTGCTAATTATAGTGTAATTTCAAGCAAATCTTAAGGCTAATCAAGTTCTTTTCTATTACATAGTCAAGTCATCAATCTCCTTCTCATTCTGAAGAACTGTAATTTACAGAAGTTAACCATAGCGAGATTATTTATGTAAAGGTTTACCAAGCAAACAATGGCTTCAATTATTTTCTTTCAAGAGCAGCAACACTTTAAACATCTGCCATAGCTATTTTACACTTGACAAGCAAGATGGAAAATTAATGTCATTTAAAACTATTAGTATTTGGTTTTCTAGATACTGATTTAATGTGAGACTTCCCATTTCTTTAACTGTGTAAATGGATAATTTAAATCACAGCACCTTGACAGCTGTCATACCGTGGTACAGGATGAAATTTGTATCTCAAATTCAATTCCATTTTTCCCTGAAAGTATAGCTGTCATCTACTGTAGCCCTGTAGCCCTATAAATGCACTATTTCCATCGCTAGTGACAGTCAGGAGACTGTACAGGCATTGCAAGTCACAGGAAAAAGGTCTGCCAGGCTTATTTTGAACTTTTCTTGGCCTACCTGTTTAGGTGCAGTAACAATTATTTAAATTTACATTACTTTTACTTCTCTGTTTTTATACAGTATAACTGTATATACATTAGTAACAAGTAATTATTCTGGTAAGATTCAATACTTAATAAAGACATAATAATGCAGTGTAGAGGAATACAAGCCCAACAACAGAAGCCTTAGGATGAGGACACAGGATGCAGTGTAGAGGTGTATAGGCATGGGTTAGGTAAGAAAAGGAGGACAAGCTGATGCTAGAGATCTCAAGGCTAAAAAAACCTCACCAATGGCCAGTTAACGAATGTGTACAGGAAGCTGAGCAAAATGAAGATAATGAAGAACAATACGCAAAGTATCTAAAATGAACCATGAAGAGGAGAATCGTAGAATCACAGAATCATAGAATAGTTTGGGTTGGAAAGGACCTTAAAGATTATCTAGTTCCAGCCCCCCTGCCATGGGCTGGGACACCTCCCACTAGGTCAGGCTGCCCAAGGCCCCATCCAACCTGGCCTTGTACACCTTCAGGGATGGGGCAGCTACAGCTTCCTTGCACAACCTGTGCCAGTGCCTCACCACCCTCATAGTGAAGAAATTCCTCCTTACTTCTAGTCTGAGTCTGCCCCTCTCCAGTTTATAGCCATTGCCCCTTGTCCTATCACTACAAGCCTTTGTAAACACTCCCTCCCCAGCTTTCTTGTAGGCCCTTGAAAGTGTTGGAAGGTCACTATAAGATCTCCTAGGAGCCTCCTCTTTTCCAGGCTGAACAACTCCAACTTTCTCAGCCTGTCCTCATACAGGAGCTGCTGCAGCCCTCTGATCATCTTTGTAGCCCTCCTCTGGACCCATTCCAACAGCTCCAGATCCTTCTTATGTTGAGGATTCCAGAACTGGACACAGAATTCCAGATGAGGTGTCACAAGAGAGGAATAGAGGGGCAGAAATACCTCCTTCGCCCTGCTGGCCACAGTTCATTTGGTACAGCCCAGGATATGGTTGGTCTTCTGGGCTGCGAGTGCACATTGCTGGCTCAGGTCAAGCTTCTCATCAATCAGCACCCTCAAGTCCTTCTCCACAGGGCAGCTCTCAATCACATCATTCCCCATCCTGAAATCAGGGATAGACTGGATGTAAAGTAAACTTGCAGAACAATGAATTAATCGTAAGGACCCAACATTAGCAAACAGATCAAAATGCCTCAAAGTGTATCCTAAGGAAGAGGAAGAAGAAATTACAGACATGACTATCCTACTCCAAGCAAAGAGGAGCAAGGAGCCCCAGCATCAAGCTTTCACTCTTCTCAGTGAAAGACTGTTGACATGCGGCAATGGTTCCCCTTCCTTTCTGCTCCAGGCAGACTAGCATTGTTGACCTCAGCAGGCAGAGAAGCAAAGAAAGGATGAGCATAACAGCAGAGAAAAAGTTTTATGCTAGTATTCATGTCACAACAGTTTTCACGGTATTATTGAGGCTTTTTCTGAAATTGTATTCTTTATTTTCTTTGAAAATTTTTTTTTCTATTACAATCATATCTGAACTACGAAAAATTCTTGGACTGCACTTTCCAGAATTCCATTATAATAAAAATAAATTCACAGCCTTACATATAAGAAGTCTTACCTTTTTACCCACGACCACGACCAAGTTTAAAACACATTAGCCCTTATCTATAGCTTATTTAAACATACAGATTTTATTTTCAGTTTCCTAATGAGTGCTTCTTAATACCTCATGTTATTTCTCATAGGAACGATGTTTCAGTAGCTGTTTTTCAGGTATAATGTCTCTACTTGATTTTCCTAAATTCTGTATCATCATATTACATAGAGAAACAAAAGGACAATGGCAAATACAGCAACATCATATGACTGGGTATCATAGATACAGGACAGAGATACAAAGAACTTGTATTTCTCTGTTTTTGCCTACCTTTGAAGTTGGATTTTTTTCCCTTTATTGCATGCATATGCCAAGTGTACATGCATTTGTCACATATATCATATATATATGTAAACAAAAAGGATGTGAGGGAAAGGAAATCTGAAATATTTATTTACGAAGCTTAATCACAGACTCTGTTCTAAACCCAATCAATGTAATGTTTTCTCATGCACATTATTTTGCTGGAACTGTATATGTAGTCAATTATCTGGTTTAGCATTTGTTTCTAATAGTGTTCATAATGTGTAAACCATGCTTTAGAAACAAGACAGTTGCTGAAATGCACTACTGACTAATGTGTAGTTTAGTGTGATGTTGCTACAGCAACCAAAAAGATGGAATAGCATGTCATAAATCATTTACACATTACTTGGAACATACAGCTTTCAAAAAGCCATTAACCAAGCAAAGGTGCTGTGATGGAGGAGGCAAAGCTGTCTCAAATCATCCTAAAATAGTTTCCATTGTTCTGAAGGTCCAGGGAAGTAAATAAAATTAAAAAGCATCATAAGTAAGAGATATATTTTAAAAAATAAAAGAGCTTTCCTTTCTGAACATGATATTTGGCATTTCTTAAGGCTCAGTTGCCAGAAGAATAGTGGCCACACTTTCAGATCATGGACAAACAACCTAGACTTCTTCCTTCAGACTTTCAAGGAGTGAATGTTTGTGGCCCCATCAAGGCATGCAGAAATCTTGCAGACCCCAAGACAGCATAGTAACAAAGTACCCATGATTGGGTTAACATTTCAGATTCACCAATAGGATGCACATTTTGGATAAGAAAGTGAGCAACAAAAATCTGGGAATGAGTCTGGGGATATCTTCCAGACCACAGCAGAAAGATTAATGACCTAAGTTTGTTAGGCTAAAATGGAAGCTTACAGGGGGACAGGATAAGGTTTTGATTTAAGAAAAAGAAAGAGAGAAAAAAGAAGAGCAGTAAAACAGTCTATAGAGTGGATAGGCCTGCTGCTCATTGTCAAAAAGGAAATAATTCTTTGCTTATGTTTAAACACAACAGAGTTTCATAATTATGTAAAAATGGAACATTTTGTACTGCCAGCATGAGAAGAAATTCTGTAAGCAATGAAAGATGCCCAGACTTTTTCTACATCTGAAGTACCAGAGGGTTTCTGGCAGTTACATTCAGAAGAGAGACAAGTTTCTGCACAGTAAAGATGCTCCCTGAAAGTACCAACAGTCAAACCTCTTGAGTGCCCAGTGCTTACTATGCTTTCCACAGCATCCTCCTTCACATTGGAGAACATGCTGCAATACATCGTTTCAGGGTTGGAGGCAAAGTTAATATGAATCCAGGTGGAGACCTGAACCTTCCTTATTTTATTTAAGATGTTGGTGCAGATAGGATCCGATTTTTGAAAATACCCCCCGCTACAGGGACATCATTGCCTATATTCCACAAACAGACTGGACACCAGTGTAAGAAAAAAGTAAAGAAAGTGTCACAAGTCTTGGGACAGGGATAACTGGAAGAGGAATGGAAAGGTCCCCAGTTTGGCGAGAACTACAGAACCTGTAACTGTATGAAAATTCATCACCATAATGTGATGAAAAAGAATTAAGTGGGCCTTCAAGATACTCTGTAGATATCTCCTCAGAGCGTGACAGCAAAAATTCTATTCACACAGCTGTCGTTATCCTTTTAGTATGGTGCAATACTCTGCTAAAGAAATATCCCCTCGCCATCAACTTATCTAGGTTTATAACTCAGAAACAAGGAGGTACAATTATCAGCTAAATCCATCCAGCTGTCCTGCCATGAGGAGCAAGAAATATCTGAAGTATTGTTCTTATTGGCCTCCACTCAGCCTGTAATTGGCCCACATTGAAAGAGATCTCCTTCCATCTGGCAGGATCTGTCTATAGAATTTATACAACAAAGAAAAGGAACAGAGCACCAGTGGGTCTGTTTAACTACCACCTAAATCAGAGGCTAAAGATCCCAAAAGAGTGCAGTAGATCATGGTTCTGGAAGGAGTCCCTAAGGACGCCACAAAGGATGGGGCACAGTCCTGAATCAGGATAGAAGCTCAATGTCATACCTAACCATGCTCTTGAAGTGAAATATCCATTGCAATGCTTTCTGAATGTGCTTAGAGACACTAAGGAGAACCGCATGTGCTAGCAAGTAGACACGTGCAAGACTGTCAGAGATGCTCTGGCCAAATGGAGGCAGCTGGATAGATCAAAAAGGACTGGTAGCCCTGCCCCATTGGTTTTTTTTAAATAATTATTTCAGATAGAGGCCAGGGACCCTGTTGTATCATGTCGTCTCTTCTTGTAAGGCATTCCAGGCTGCTTGTGCAATCTGTCCAATCAAGCAGTATTACCATATTGCATGGGAAAGGGAGTCCTGACTTTGGGTGGGTATATCATGAGCCGAATTAAAGGTAGGCCTGCATTGTCATACAGAAGACAAGGCAGTTCTATTTGCAGAAGCTAGAAATAACAGAAGAAGCAGGTACATGGCAACAGAACATAAGGAATGGAAAGGAGGAAAGATGGTTGTCTGCGGGGTGTCAGCTTTTACAGAAGCTGCCTATTTGCCTTTGACAAAGAAGCAACACAACAAGAAGGAAAAGTCTGGGCAGCAATAAAAAAGATATAAAAAAAGAGGAAACCACCTGCTGACACAAGTTATCAAAAGCAAAAACTCATTCAGGTCCAGCCAAATGTCTCATTAGACTCTGCCTTGGGCATAGAAATTTCTAAGCTCACACACAAATAAAAACTCCCAAAGCATGAGTACAAATTTATGTAAAATCCAAGCAAATCCTCCTGTTTATCATTAAAAAAAGGCTGAAATAAAATCCAGCAAAAAGCCTTTTTGTTTTTCACTATGGTGAATTGGCCTTGGTCTGCTGATAAACATTCTCCCCTCTCCTCATCCCCACTCTTCAACAGGACAGGAGGCAAAAATAAGATGAAAAGAGCTTGTGGTTTAAGACAAAGACAGGGAGATCACCTACCAATTAACATCTCAGGCAAAACAGATTCAACTTGGGGAAAATTAATTTGATTTATTGCCAATCAAGTAGATTTGGATGGTGAGAAGAAAAAAAGACAAACCAAAAGTAGCAGCTTTCCACCACACCCCTCTTTGCCAGGCTCAACGTCACTCTTTCATTCCTGAATCCTGTATTCCACTCTGCATACTGCACTCTTTTCTCCTCATGTTTTTCCCCTACACTACTCCTCTGCTCCAGGATGGGTCCTTCCCATGGGCTGTAGTCCTTCAAGAACTACTCCAAGGTGGGGCCTCTCCACAGCCTGCAGTCCTTCAGGCAAAAAACTGCTCTGATGTGGGTCCACCAAGGGATACATTTCTCACTAGGAGAACCACTGCTCCTGCATGGGCTGCTCCACAGGCTGCAGTGCCTTTAGGAATTATCCACCTGCTCCAGCATGGGTTCCTCCACAGGCTACAGTGTGGGTATTGGCTCCTCTATAATCTCTTTCAAGTTCTGCAAAGGAATACCTGCTTCAAAGCCTGGAGGATCTTCTCACTTCTTCTCTGACCCCAGTCATCGCCCTGATGTTTCTTACAACTTTTTTCCTCACTCCTCATATTGCCATGCAATGTTTTACACTTTCTTAAATATGTTTACACAGAGATGCCACTAGCTTTGCTGATGGGCTCCATTGTGTCCTGTGGTGGATCCATTGTGGAGCTGGCTAGAACCAGCTATGTCTGACACAGGGCACGCCTTGACCCTTCTCAAAGAGACCATCCCTGCAGCCTCCTGATGCAGGTAGATCTTTGTACCTATGTACAGTATGTTCACTAACATTTCTGATGTGAGGGTAGCAATGTCTGTTCTGGTTGGCTGGCTCAACTTTGCTGTCTGTTGCTATGAAAATATGGTGATGGAAAGGAAGATTAAAGAAGAGCTTGCAAGGGGTGAAGGGAGTAGGTTTACAGTCTCAAGTCTAGGTAAAAGAAAAGACATGAAAAGTCATGGTGCTGAGAAACTTAAACAAGAGCTTTTCCTCACAGACTGCTGGCTTTGTAAACAAAGTCAATCTCAGAGTTGGTAACAGCTTAGACACAGACCTGGAGACACAAACAGAAAAGGCCATTGGTCTTTACCTTCCTTTCATGGACTGCAAAGTATTCAGCTGCCTTCCAATTATTTTATCCAGACTTAAGTTGATTTTATAGACAATACTAGTAGATCTTAAACCATCTGACAGTGTACTGACTAGGTATTTGATCAGAAGATGTCATCAGAATAACAGAGCACAGCAAATGACAGCAGAGCTAACATAGGCAGTAAGAATTTAGGTCAGAACATGACCTAGACTGTAAGTCTCTGCATGGGAACAAGTTAACAACACAGCCTACAGAGAGTTTCTGAAGTCCTGAAGTACTTGAATCACAGGGTTGCACAAAGTATATAATAAAGCTGAACATTAATTGCTTAGAGTAGCTTGTACGTTACCAGAAGATGATGCAATAGGACTTCTCTGGAGAAGAGCTATGGTTACATATTCAACAAAATCATCTGGCCCGGCTGGTCATGTTACTTCTGTGGAAAGCAGCGGTGACATCAGGACAACAATGACTGAAGTAATGATGAGTTAGTGGATGGTCTTATTTGTGTTTGCTTCAGAAACAGTTTACAGAAACAGAGCTTGCCAACTATAAGATAGACCTGGATTTTTAATGAGTATGTTATTGCCAGACAATGCCTGCTCACTTCTGTATTAGTATGGACAACCAAGAACAGATCTTAAAGGCACAACAGCTAATTTTGAATTCATGAAATAAGGCCCAGAAGGACCTTTCACATCCTGAAATAAGCATGCTATTACTAGTAGTCCAACACCTGCAGAATGATGTGGTCTATCTGCAGATGTTAGCATGACCTCAGTGTCGCCATCATTCTACTGTTCTGTTGTACACCCCATGAAATGGGTAGGACCAGAGTTTAGCTTTGCTGAGCGATAGAGTCTCAGACCGAGACTTATGTGGAAACTTACCGAGACTTATACGGAAACTTCCTGACCTTGCATTTAGCCAGCCTGCATCTCATCCTTTTCCAGCTTCACGTGTATCATGTTGACAGCAAACTGACACAACATAATCTAATGCGAACATTTAAGACTGTAACTAAAGCACCCTATACAAGCTCATGTACTGAGATTATGAAACACACCTAAAACAAGGCAGGCCTCCATCCTGTTTGGACAGAGCTGATGAACTCTGTACTTGCTTAAGCATCTCTATACCAAATGATGGATCAGTTATCTCAATAACTGTTAACTGTTAGCATCAGCACTGGGTGGTCAGGTGGCAGAGAGAGGCATACGGAAGCCCTGGCCTGGGGAGTTTGCAACCAACCTATTTGTTACTAAATAGAAGAGGCAGGTTCTAGGCACAGTGGAATCATGATGTCCTTGGGGAAATCAGTGCCTAATTTACTTTCCCGAGTACACAACTGAAGCACAACATTTTTCAAAGATGTGCAATAGCGGCTACCGAAGAGATTTCAATAAACAAGGATTTAATTAAAATTCAAGTCCTGAGCTACTGGGATGGCAAAGACCCAGTGTAATTATTAAGGTGTTCCTTCAAAATAAGTATGTATTGATACCAAGCACATATATCCAAACTGGTAAGTGGCAGCCTAGGTTAACAAAACAAAAACAGTGTGCTGAAATACAGGAGGATACTTTGAGTTCAAGGAAAGGGTAAATAAGTCTTTCCATGGCTTCAGCTTTTCCTCTTAAGCATTGAGACAGCATCTGCATCCTCTAAAAGCAAAGGGTTTGGAAAACTGTACTAGACAGCTTCTTTACAGTCATGCATTATTTCTTGGATCACCCCATCCTAAAAATTCCATTTAGACACTTGCTTCCTCTAAGGCCCATCATTCGCTAAAAGCTAGGGAAGCAGGGAAGGTCCCAACTGCTTTCGGATGTCTCTGCAGGACCTGGGACTGTTTCAATGAAAACGCTGCCTGACAAGCACACCATCTCCATTTCTTTATCCAGAAATCAACCAATTTGTACAGCAAAGCATAGAGGGAAGGGAATTCCTTTGGACTACATGCATTTGCACATAATTTATAGTTAACTATAAATTTTAAAAAATGCACATTTTATAAACTAAAAAAAAATGAAATCTCCAGAACATTTCTTCTTTATAGACATATTTTGATTTTATTCTCGTATAACAGAAACATCAGGTGTTTTCTAACTGCAATGAATAAAGATTAATCACCCACACATGTAGACTGCTAAGAATGATTCACAACCCTTTTATTCTCCCATCATAGTCTATCCTTGACTGACTTGCAAGAATACTGGAACAGAACATTGTTCTGCAACCAAATTACTGAACTCAGGCCAGCAAGGAGCATGAGGGAAGAATTACATCAGTGATATTCTGTGAGATTAAGTCAAGACTCATAATTGTTTATGAAGTGATTACAGTGGAATTTAAAAATTCATCCTTATTTTACACAGAACAAATACAGTTTTAACATGCTGAAGCAGAATAACTATAAGAGACACTTCTGTAAAATAAGTCAGCAGAGAGCTTTTTTAATGGCATTGGGAATCTGAATTAGAACCACACTCCCATATGAATTGCTAGAAATTGTTGTGTTTGTTTATGTCTAGTTAATTAATGCGTGAAAGGAAGATCCAGGATCCTATAGTGTAGCTTTCTCATTCATATCTGATTCAAAGCAGAGCACAATACTTCCTATGATGCACGCACAACATAGTCATCTATGGGAATTTTCCATTTATTGAGTGCAGAAGCATATGCCATAACTGATACTGTGGTCCCTATGCACTGGTTAAATCCAACTGTAAGGAAATGTCTATCCTTCTCCACACATACCTTCTTCTTCTTTCTGGAGAAAGCAAATGGTGTTTAGGGTTGTATTATTTGATTCTGTGTCTACACTTGGAGAACATAAAAGTCAGATACTGCAGGCACTGGCAGATTAAAAGATTTGCGATCCTCCCTAGTCAAATTATTTATTACTTCATTGCCGTTCTAGCTCTGAGCTAATACGTATTTTCAAACAGCTCCCAGAGCTCTGAACACACTGTTTCTACCTTCCCCACTGGCTGGGGGTTCAGTAGCCCAAGCTAAGAGTCAGCTTCAGCAATGGGGCAAGTATCTAGCTTTGATGATATCTCTCCCAGAAAGGTCTGCTGAGAAGCCTCAGCAGGGGCTCTCCCATATTTTGCTAAGGAGTGGCATCTAAACTGAGGGTTTCATGCTTGCCTCCTGCTGAGCTGTGTTGCAGCAATGCTGCAGCCATTCCTGTGCTGGGCCAGGCGCCTCACTGACCCTAAGCTTTATACTTGATCTCCTGGCTTGACACCTTGCCTGCCTCATCTCTGTGGACTTTTCTGGCCACCAGGGCTCATGGGTAAATGTGGCTACCATCACTAGACTTACTCGGGCACTGTGAGGCTGAGTCCTTGCACAAATTATGCACACACACATATTACACCTTCAAATAGCAGCCAGTCTAGTTTCTTGTTGGGCAGCATATCACATATTAGAGATTGCAGCAGGGATATTTTCACAACACGTCTGAGAAGATCAATTAAACAGGTCTGAGAAGATCAATTTTCACAACACATCTGAGAAGATCGATTAATTTAAACAATTAAATTTCACTTCTCTTGCCCTCCTTGCTCTTGTACAGGTGCTCTCACTTCTCCATGTACCAGCTCAGCTCCAAACTGGCAAACAACTATCTGGACAAAAAAACCATCTGCCAAGTTAGCAAGTTAAATCAGCTTCACAAGGAATCTAGTGGGCACCAAAGATGGTACAAAGGAGGTGGTGCTTACTGGTAGATAGGAATAAAGGAGTGGAGAGAGGAAAGGGCAAACAGGACCTTGCCTTTTACAGAAGAATTCACTAGCTTCACTCAGCTGCAGCATCAAACTGAGTCCTGAAAAGCTATAGCCAGTTGCATGGATGTTCACTGTGAATCAAACTGTGCTTTGTTAAATGTCCGTAAGAGTTTGTGTAGGGAAACAGAAGAGTATAGAAAATAGTTCAGCTCTTTGAATAGCATGCATAATTGTACATGTTCTCACAAGACTTTCTAAATAGTTAAACAAGCCAGTAGCTTTGACAGTGTTAGTCACTGTGGTGGGTTGACCTTGGCTGGCTACAAAACAGTGTCTCCTCAGCAAGATAGGACCAGGGGACAGAAAATAAGATGAAAAAAATCTCATAGGTAGAGACAAAGGTAGTTTAATTCAGAAAAAGCAAAGGCTGTGCGTGGAAGCAAAAGAAATAAAAAAAAGATTAATTCCCTGTTTCCCACAAGCAGGAGATGTTCAGCCACTTTCTGGGAAGTAGGTTCATAGTACACATAGTGGTTGCTCCAGAACACAAAACCCTAGTAACAAATGCCTCCTCCTCTCCTTTCTCTTAGCTTTAATTGCTGAGCACACATCTTATGGTGTGAAATATCTCCTTGAGCATCTTGGTTCAGTTGTTCTGGCTATTTCCCCTCCCAGCTTCTTGCCTACTCCCAACACACTGGCCTTTGGAGACAGAGTTTGAAGAGACAGCCTTGATGCTGTGTGAGCACTGCTCAGCAGCAGGCAAAATACTGGTGTGTTATCAACACGTTTCTAGTGATCAATACATAGTACAGCATTATGAGGGCTGCTATGGGGAAAGTTAACTCCACACTAGCCAGATCCATTACACTAACCCAACCCAACCCTCCCTGGACTTGGCAATGTCAAAAAGCGTCAAACAGTACTCTGCAGAACCCAGGCAAGCTGCCTGACCCACCAGACAACAGAATCTTGCTGCATTTTGATGATTAATGCTTATACGGTTTTCTTCACTCAAGAAAATTATTACACAAGTGTTCCAAGAGGTCTGTGGGAAGTGTAGAAACACCTGAAGTGCTTATGTAATTCCTACTCCTACTTGAGAGCACATTGCAGGATCCCACAGTGTTGGACACAGTCAGAAATGCTACTGGATGCCTGATAAGAAAATGAGGTAAGAAACTGAAGAGAACTATGTTAAAATCTTGTCTCCACTGTACAGACCTCGGCTACAGAAACACATACAGCACTTCCCCTTCATGTTTCTCTCTTTAGTTTGGCAGTTAAACATATACATTCTCTAAGAAAAGCTCCCAAAACCTTAGCAGGGGCTATATACATGGAAGAAAAGCAGTAATACATAGAAAGTGCGTTTACCAATTTGGTAAACTGTATTAATCTAAAAGAGGCCAACAAAATAGGTCTTAATAAACTCAGTAGCAGTTACCACTAATATAGGCAGCAGTGACTCTGAAGAGATGTCTGAGAGAGTCTGAAGAACATATTTCTGCTTTCCTCTATTTTTTTTCCAAGGAACTTCCTTCACTGGCACACATTAGTAAAGACAGTCAGGAACGCTCACAGAACACCATCCAGACCTCTCCTGCGGGTGCTGCCGAGCCATTGTATCTGCAGTGCTTGAGGGGAACGTGGCCTTCCAGCTGGCATAAAGTGCTTCCTTTCCACCACAGGCAGCAGCATAGCTTTACAAAGGCATAATTAAGCCTCTCACATTCTTCACTGATATGTCAAAAGCTCAAGACTGAAAAAATCTAACATCCTTGCATGCATGAACCAGCTCTGACCGCTGACTAGACCTGCAACGTGCTGCAGGCAATCTTAATAATAGGTGAACCAGGCAATTCCAAAGAGCAGACACTAGTGTCATAATTCAGTCTTCAAAAAATAACTTTTATGTTAAGGTAGATCTGTAATCCATCAGCAATCTGTCAGAGTAATTCCACAGACTCCTCTACAGATCCACCCTCACAGAGACAGCAGCTGGGAGCAGAGACTGGAAGAAACTACCTGATTCAGCTAAGCCACCTCCTATTATGAATAACCATATTGCATAAGCCTGTTAACGAACTAATCAAGATACATTTTAAAAATGGGTGCTTCTTTGACACGGACAGTTCTTACTGGGAGATGATCCAGCCTTTGATTGCTTTAATGGAACAGAATAATCTTCCAATTTTCCACTTAAGTTTATTCTCTATTTGACATATACTTGTTCTTGCAGCTCAGATAGTTCAAAAAACTTCACATTTTCTTTTCCTGTCTGTCCTTACTGCTACAGCCCTTGACATTCTCCTTCCACTGTGCAACAGGCTATGGAGAGACACAATATCCCCCCTCAGACAGCAGACAGTTGGATGAGTCTTTGAGCTACCTGATATAGTAGAAGATAACCCTGCCCATGGTAGGAGGGGTTGGAACTGGATGATCTTTAAAGGTCCCTTCCAACCAAACCATTCCATGATTCTATGATTTTATTCTTTCTTAGACTTTTTGCTAGAGGAAAACGATTATTTTTGAGGTACATACTATTTTTGAGGTATCTTATAAGAAACGCTACTAGAATAGTAAGAAGAATAGTGCTTTTCTTTGCATCTGCTCCAATTTTAGTTCATGTTTCCTGAATATGAATGAGTAGAACTTCACAAATTATTTTGATTTGTTCACTAGAACTTTGCATAACATCCTTGATACTCCTTCAGTTCTGCTAGAAATAATTCAACTAAGGTAAATCAAAGCTTCTAGGACTGTACTTGCCAAAGTAATTTGCCTGTGTTTCCAACTAATGAGCATCTGGCTGAAACAGTAATTTTTCTTGTTGGTTTACTCCCAGCCCTTGCTTTCCATTCCATTTAGATTTGCACTTTGTTCGACTGAATTTCATTCTGTTCACATTACTGCAGTTTTTAAGGTCACTTAGCTCTTCCTCTATAACACTTTGACATGAAGAGTGCATTTCAGTTAATGAGATTTCATCATCTTCTTCCTAGCTTTTGTGTTCAAGTGATTAAAACAAATACTAAAGATTTAGATCCAACACTCACTCTGAAGAATTTCAAAGATAAGCCTTTTCTACACATAAGGTTTTCCTTTCATTACCAGTGTTATTATCTACTGATGCAGAGCCTTACCGATCCTTTGCTAAATCCTGCTTTCCAATCCCATAGCTTCCTATGTTTTAACAGAAGTTATGCTTTACAGTAGTTAGATGAGATTTACTGCAGTTCTACATAGACAGATATCAGGCTAGTCTAGCCAAACTACTTCAGGGTTTCATTCTACTCTTCCTTGATTTCTGTATCTATCTTTTCCTTAGAAGGCTGTTTTAAAGTTCTGCATATTTTTTTTAAATTACTCTGACCAGTGCACAGCTGCCTACATCTCTTTCTCCCAACCTCCCCTTTAATGTAGATGCTATATCCACAATATTTTTGAGTCATCTCATAATACCAGAGAATGAACTGACTTTAAAATTTCATGCTCTGCTTCCTTACACCACTTCCACACAATTACGTGATGAAGATTCCCTGTCTCCCAACATCAGTAGATGACTTGCGAACTCAGCAAATCATTTGTCAAAAGAAATCTTGCATGAAACCTTGAAAAGGTTGAAATACCAAGTGATTTATAACTGTATTTGGAGAAAAGTTAAACATCCACTGAAATCCGTACAAGTTTATGAAATGAAGAACAATGCTGAAACCTGACTCTGTGAGTTGCTGTATGTTAGCAATTTGAGTCACTGTTTTCAGATTCACAGGCAGTATGTTTTGTGTTAGCAGCCTGGCTTTCTTTCACTGTGTCCAAAACACCCTTGTTTTTGTGGTTCTCAGATCTTTAAAATGATATTCTGGTATTGTCTTATGAAGACTGGCTATATCCCAGATGTTTGTCAATTTATCATTTCAGCTGCTTCACAAATGTTCTGTGATTTTAAAAGCAAATGTCTTTTTTTTTTAGTGAAATGCCTTCTTTCTTGCACATAGAGTTTTAAGTTATGAACTTGGGTTTGATTCTTCAAGGAATAGAATTCCCCACAAATAAATACAAATATATATACACATTCACATTAAAATGAAAATTCCAAGCAAACACACACAGCTCAAATAATTGTCAAAAAGTAACATTTTTTTATTCTGGTGATACTAGTTACTGAAGAAATACAAAGTTTTCAGATGACATTTCAAGGTTTACTTGTTCAAATAAATTCCACAAACCCGAGGAAGGTACTTGAAAAGAAATTACCTGCACACATAGATGTAACACTATGTCTTACCAAAAGAAAAAAATCCCAAGTAGCAAAATAACATATTTAGGACAGTGCTTCATTATATTAAATAAAATAGATTTGCAAATATTCTTATATTCTTTTTAAGTGGACTTTATCCTAAATCTGCTTCTTATAATTTCTGAAGTGTTCTTTGCATGTTTTTGCTCTGAAGTCTTTCTTTTCAAGTCTGTGTCTGTTTTCATTAAACACAAAACTTAGTGGATATTTTCTAATGTGTATGTTGTTTGTTACAATATTTAAAACATAGGGCAGGTATTTTGTTTAATTTAAAACACTGGAACTACATTTCTTGGAGTAATGTTGCATTTAAAATTCAAATTCAAATATTATGTACATTTTTGGTAATAACTTCATACAGAAAGATTCTATACCCTAGACTAATAGTAATTTCATGCGAGCAGTAGTTTGCCCACAGCTTAAGTTTCTAATGGCATACATGCCACAGGACACTCATGGGACTACTTCGCATACACTACTTCTTATTAGTTAAGTAATTCCCAAGTTAGTTGCAGACACAGAGTTCAAGGACAAAAAGAAAAATCAGAATATCCAGGACCATCTGCACATCTGTTGCTAACATCTGATGCTAACACACTTCATGCACTTAACCAAATGATTTGAGATAACTTGCATCATCCAGGAAAAGTGCAGAATTAACAGTGTGATCTTACCAGGCTTTGTTCTCACACGACCTCCACTGATTAAAGAAACTTTCTCTGACTCCAAATCTGGCTGAAGTGCAGTGTCATGGCTTTCCCCCTGTCAACTGACACAAAGAATATGTTATGTCAGTTTTCAGCTTATGCCTCACTTTTCCCTGTGGATGCCTACCATAAAGTCCTTAATGAGACACTGTCTCTGATAGCTTATGTGGGGCTCAGAACCAAAAGACTGTTGCTAACTTATAAATTTTTCTGGCGTTTCCCTTCTGGAGAACAGTTCCTACAACTTCTAACCCAAGGTTAAAAAGCTTATAATATTGTTAGTATTGTTTCTCTTCATACAATTACTTATTACAAGTCCCTAATTCTTCTCACATTAAGACTTTGCTCAGGGGTGGTTTCATTATTTCTTGCATCATTAAGAATTAAAACAATAAAGCAGAACAAATGCAGGTATTGGTTTTTCCAGAGGTCTTCTGGAAACACCTCTAAAGAAACACTATTACCTTTATCATAGAATCATAGAATCAGCACGTTGGAAAAGACTCACCAGATCATTGAGTTCAACCATTCCTATCAAATACTAAACCATGCCCTTTTGTGTGTTTTAATCAATTTTTTTAAACACTTAATCTTTAAACAGAACTCTGAAGGAGAAATTAGATGTTTTTATAAGAAAATACATTTTCCTGAACATTACATCATTAATGTAAGCTTGATTTAAGCTGATTCCTGCAGTTGAAGAGCTTTATAGTTCTTTTCTGTGTTGGATTTGTTGTGGTTAGCAAAATCAAATTCAGAACCAACTGACGTAACCTAAATTTCAGCTATTCTGTTGTTAGAGCCCGTGACCTATTACGAACCAGGAAAGACAGATTCTGCCAAAAAATAATTTTGTTTGTCTACATTGATACACTGAACTAAACAGAATTATGTCTACACCCAGTGCCTTCTGCCTGCTAGATCATGTCCATTTTGTGTGCCAGCTGAGAGGATTAAAGGATCTAATTCTTACACAGAAACATCAGTGTATATTTGAAACAAAGAAAACCACTCAAAGACATGGACAAGATCAAACTGTACTAGTACTTGGCCTTTTTAAAAAGCTCATGAAAATCCCTTTTTCTATTAAAAAAAAAAATCTGAAATATATGTAAATTCAGAAGGAAAGCAGTAGAAAAAGACCAAGCAAAAATTGTCAGGATAGAATGATTTTTCTAAAGAACTAGCACAACAAGATCAACCCTCAGAGCTGGGCTTTTAAAATAACCATGATGTATTTTTTAGAGAACAATGCAGTCATTGTAAATATACATTCTTCTGTCAGGCTGGTAAACCAAATTTATCCTTTTTGGCTTCTGGTCAGTTGTAACAGGTTCAGGTTATTTTTACATTTTAGAGGTCAACTGAAGATTACATTAGTTAATAGTCTTATAGCAGAAAGCAAGCCTGTGAATCAGTATTATTTTGGTATGTGGACAGGGGCATGCGCATCCTCTGCCTGGGATGGAATGCTGCACTTTGTAGGCTGCAATGACATGTGTGTTGCCGCTCTGCCTTGTGTTCATGTCCCAAGTCCTGGGAAATGCTCATGCATTCTTTGGGCTAGGACAGTAGCCAAGAGCTAACTCTTGAGCTACTCTGTAGCTTAGCAGGATTGTGTTGGCTGATTAACAGCCCATTCTGTGGACAATGATGCCTGTACCTGAGTTTCAGAGTGGACAGAAAATTAGCCTCCTGCTAAGCTAAATGTGGGAGGTTTCCCATGGGGAAAGTAGCAAAACCAAGGAGCTTGGAAGCAGTTTTAAATCTATCAGTGCTATATAAAACCCAAGTAAACTTTATACTGATTTACACATAAATTTCTTGCTTAACCCTCACAAGTGCCTACATTTGCAGGCGTGAACTGGATTAGTAAAGAAAAGCAAGTAAATTTAACTAACTCTATTAAACGTAAGTAGCTGAAAATAAAAATGAATAAATGGCAACAAACTCATTATTCAGTAATTTAATCTCTTTAATTTTTCCCATGGGACAGTTTGTATGGGAGTTAATGAGCTGGCAGTCATCAGTCATTGGACACTGACCGCTCAGCATTCAAGAGGCTGATTAAACAATATAAGTGCTTATTTTATTATGGCAACACAACAGGATTGAGGTTGTTAGTTAGGAAAGAGACCCTATTTTACATATCTTGAGCAAGAGAGAGGCAATCATTCTAGTTATACCAGTTTGAAGTTATTCTCATAAAAGTCACTCTAATATTAGCTTTTTCCTTATATGGATTAGAAAAAGGAAAACACCTTAAGCACTGGACATTGTATGATACATAAACCAAAATAGGGCATAAGATTTTAAGCTGCAGAGTCACTCCAATTGTAAAACGAAAAAGGGAGTCAGCATGGCTGAAAGACATCTATTTTCAACAAAAATTTCTATATATACAGAGATTATTAGAACAACCTCCAACCTACTTATAAACTACAGATGTCAGCCTACAAAAAGCCAAGAAGCTCTCAATTTGTAGTACAAGGTGGGGGATTTTTTTAGTCTTTTTTTGGTGATGCTGAGCAGTTAAGTCAGTCTATATGGTATATTTCTACAATAACTTGAATTAATTTCAGCAGCCCTGCCAAAAACCTTCAGATAGTCCTACCTTCTCTGCAGCATAATTTCCACTACCACCTGAATCTGCAATGAATCAGTTCAAGGAACTAAATCCAATCGCTTTCTGTTTTGTAGAGCTACATTTTTATCTTCGCTGCTAGGATGAATGAGATGAATATCAGCCAAAGGAGAAGGGAGGAGTTGGAGATGGTTTAAACTCTTACACAATCGCACTTAGGGCCAATCTGTTTAAAGTCCCTTGCTTCAGGCAAACACTAAGAATAATCTCTGTGGAGATTTGATTCAGGTATGAGGATGTAGCTAAAAGATAACATCACTGGGACAATGTAAAAGCCAATGAAAAACTAGTACTTTACTGACTGCTATCAAAGGACTATTAAAATATGTCTGGCTATTCTTTGTTGCCATCAAGGCTAGCTCTTCCTTGACACTGATCTGTTGAACCTAGTAAGCAGTCGGTTAACAGCCATCAGCTGAAAAGCAAAACACCAGAGTGGAAATGACAGTAAAGGCATTTTTCAGATACTTGTGGATTTGCTTATTATCTGCCACTAGTTTCTCTTAATGCCTGTTTGAATGAAGACATCTTAACCTATAAATTCAAATACAGTTGTGATGACATACCCAGACTTTCCAGAGTTACTAGGGCGGAGTTGTAAAAATAGCCCATCGTACATCTGAAGAAGAGCTTCACAGCTCAGGATACCTGTGGCTCAGCAACCTGTCTCCAGAATCACAGAAAACAGCTACACACTGCTGTGAGCTAGGGTTAGCAAACAGATTAGTTGTTATTTGTGGGAACCAAGGAGATATTTTCTTGAAAGGATCAAAATCAAAGCAAATTACACAAACAGCAACTTTCCTCAAATATGCTACAATTAAGTAGGGGTAGGATCCCCATAAACAGGACAGCAGGAGTGATGTCCAAGAAGTAAAAAAAATATGCAGCAGTTACTCCCAAAGTCAGAAAAGGAAGAAAGCCTTATGGTCTGGTAGGAAAAATGGTGATGGTAGTTGGGGGGGAGGACAGGGAAAAAGTCCTAAAGATTCAGAGAAACTGATCTTTTTAAGGAACCAAGTCCATACATTCCAGAGTGTACCAACCTTACTTCAGGATGAAGTCACCTCTTCTGTAGCTAACGCATCACAGTTCTCAGCTCAGATACTGTTTATCAAAGAAGTGCAGGTTAACTGAGCCCTCTTCTAAATGCTAGGGCTGTAACTCTACAACATGCAGATGTACATCGATACAGCTATTTCAAGAAGCTTTCCAATTAAATTTACTCTCCTTTCCATACTTCAGTTCCCTACTTAATCAGTTTTGTTGTTACAGCTGCTTATAGGTCTGTGAGGCAATCACAGGAAGGGTTTGTAGTAAAAAACAATGTAAAATTTTTCTTAAAGCTTGAGTCATCTCAGTGGTGGTAAATGGAATTAAATCCAGCTAGTGGTGGTAAATGGTGTGAAATCCAGCTGGAGGCCAGTGACAAGTGGGGTTCCGCAGGGCTCAGTGCTGGGTCCAGCCCTGTACAATGACCTGGATGAAGGCATCGAGTGCACCCTTAGCAAGTTTGCAGACGACACTAAGCTGGGTGGAAGTGTGGATCTGCTGGAGGGTAGGGAGGCTCCACAAAGGGATCTGAACAGGTTGGACTGCTGGGCTGAGACCAATGGGATGAGGTTTAACAAGGCCAAGTGCCGGGTCCTGCACTTGGGGCACAACAACCCTATGCAGTGCTACAGACTAGGAGAAGTCTGGCTGGAAAGCTGCCTGGAGGATAAGGACCTGGGGGTGTTGGTTGACAGCGACTGAATATGAGCCAGCAGTGGCCCAGGTGGCCAAGAAGGCCAATGGCATCTTGGCTTGGATCAGAAACGGCGTGACCAGCAGGTCCCGGGAGGTTATTCTCCCTTTGTACTCGGCACTGGTGAGACCGCTCCTCGAATCCTGTGTTCAGTTCTGGGCCCCTCACCACAAGAAGGATGTTGAGGCTCTGGAGCGAGTCCAGAGAACAGCAACAAAGCTGGTGAAAGGGCTGGAGAACAGGCCTTACGAGGAGTGGCTGAGAGAGCTGGGGTTGTTTATCCTTGAGAAGAGGAGGCTGAGGGGTGACCTCATTGCTCTCTACAACTGCCTGGAAGGAGGTTGTAGAGAGTAAGGTGCTGGCCTCTTCTCCGAAGTGACAGGGGACAGGACAAGAGGAAATGGCCTCAAGCTCTGCCAGGGGAGGTTTAGGCTGGACATTAGGAAAAAAATTTTCACAGAAGGGGTCATTGGGCACTGGAACAGGCTACCCAACTAAGTGGTTGAGTCACCTTCCCTGGAGGTGTTTAAGGCACGGGTGGATGAGGTGCTAAGGGGCATGGTTTAGTGTTTGATAGGAATGGTTGGACTCGATGATCCAGTGGGTCTCTTCCAACCTGGTTATTCTATGATTATATGATCTCAGTGATTCAGTTTATTGCTAAACATCTTCATTAGCACAACAGAGTGATAGGGAATTTGAGGCCAGGGGTAGGAAATAAAAACTTTAGGCTGGAATTTCTTTAGCTTTACTATTAGAAGTAATGTACCTCAGAAGTACTCTTGACACATATTCAAGGTTAATATTCTTTCTTACTTCACATCAACTATCAGACCAAACTACAAAAAGAAAATGGTTGGTGACTTAAAGTCTTTTATCCTAAAGTCACTGTGCTTCTTATTGTCCTGTATCTTAAGTCTCCAATCTAGGCATTGATGTTGAATCAACTCAACTTCCATCTCTTGCATCCACAAGAAACTACAGGTTTCATTTGAAAGGGGACAACCAACCAATCCTTCTACTTGAGGCTGATGCCTAACTCAAGAATAATTCTTTCCTCCCCTATTCATGGTTTCTAACATTAGCTGGTAACTCAGCTCAGGGTGCTGCTGCTCATCTAACCCTGTAAAACAGGAACAGGAAAATGGAATAGAAAAGCTGCATTTCTCCTCCTTCTGGAGTATTCCTGAGTTGTGGTCTGAACTTGCTGATTAATTTTTACTGGATCCAGGAAACAGCAATCAGCTATTCACCAATCCTTTTTTTTCCCAAGATCAGCTCAGCAACTACAGTGAACAGTATATTTTGTTGCACATTGCCCTGCCAGTTTATGTACTGCAAAGAACTGCGCTTCAAGATTTTGGCACTGGTGCTCTTAGGTTGGATTTTGGGACGCTGTGGAATGGAACTCAAAGTTGAGTTCTGACACAGGATGAACAGATGTTAACAGATGTAGAGTGGTGAGATTCTTTAGCAGGTTTGCAGCTTGAAACAGAGCTTTCATTGCTTTTTGATACATTCAGCTTTTAGATAGATTGAGCTTTTACATAGTGCTGAAAAGTTATCCCTCAGCAACAAAATGAGTGTTGTTCCAACCTTCTACTCAATGAGTACACTATGAGTTATTTCACTCTTCTCTGAAGTCAAAATGTAGTGCTGTGTAGATATACATCTTAGCTCTAGTCAGAAGATGGAAAGACTCTTAGCTGTGTTAACACCATGATTTACCAGATTTACATCAGCTTTCTACACAGAGAAGTTTTACTCCTAGTATATTAAACAGACAGTCCAGAGCTAGGCTGTGTGTCTACTCATGCGTACAAATCACAATACACCTTTATCTCCAAAACGGAAGTAAAAATTTCTTCCCCAATTCCATGTGCATCTTCCATTTTCAAAAGATGAAAACACTATCTAATAACAAAAAGGACACCTGCTGTTACTGAGCCTTGGCAGAAGAACAGTCTGCTCACCCTGTCACACATTCACAAATTCTGTTACCAGGAGAAAAAAAAAAAAAAGACTATTGTAAGTGTGTCTTGATAAAGAAAACACATTTCCTCAAATATTCAGACAGAACCGTAGCAGATTATAGAAAATATGGGCTCAAGACCTTCTATTTCTTGCTTCAGACGAAGAACTTCAATGCAAGTCTTCCTTGCCACAGTGAGCACTTCAGCTACAGAGTTCCTGGTTTTGGTGACATAGTTGCCTCCGTCTTTTTTTAGTAATTCTGTCTTGTTCTGATGATGATGACTTTATCTATATGAGGACTTGAAGATGGAGCATCCTAGAATGCCTTGTCCCTCATTCTCTGGGCACAAACCAGGTACATTTCTCCTTCAAAGAACTACCTGACACAATCCTTTTGTACTGTCCCTTCCACAGCAGTAAAAAAAATGGAAACGCTCATTACTATGCATTAGCAATATTTTCGCAAAATAAAGACCTCCAGAAACCTCTTTTAGCCTCTTAGCTTCCACACTGCGAGACTTAGACTACCTGTTTCTATCAGGCATAAAATCTCCCAGCCATGTATATTGCTGTGTCACAGGCTTTCTGTTCTGTTTTCTTTTGTAGCAACTCCTAAATCCCACTTGAATGCAATTTTAAAAAACATGTTTTCCTTCCTTTTCCGTTCCCTTTTCCTTCCCTCCTTCCTTTTCTCCTTCTCCTTCTCCTTCTCCTTCTCCTTCTCCTTCTCCTTCTCCTTCTCCTTCTCCTTCTCCTCCACTCCCCTCAAGGGTTCACAGCAGTATTTGTCCTTCTTCTGTAATATTCCATAAATTTAATGCACCTCTAGGCCCCATCACAACCTTATCCCATTTCTAGCAACCTCACATAGAAATCTATCCCATCTCAAGATTTGCAGAGCCCATTGCAGTTCATTTTCTACAATACAACAGTGAACCAACCTTTCCTCCATAAATTAATTAAATATTCCTCCTTACACCGCTCCCTGCCTGCCACTGCGTGTACCTGCCGAAATGAAGTTGGATACAGCTAATTCAGTGTGTCATTTTCTTCTTTCTTTTTACAGGACCCTCCCACAGCCACCATCAAGAATATGCATGATTACATTAGGACAGGCCCTTAAAAAGTTCAGAAAGCCTCAAATAATCTCTCAGACTCCAGCTAGTTCCGTTACTACTGTGTAAGGGACAACTCTCAACTTCTGTATCTCAACTCAGCCTGTCTGAAATATACCCTGTTGTAGAGTTATTAAATATTAACCAAACCAGACAGCAAAATGCAAAACATAATCCAGCAGCAAAAACCATTCATCTACAATGCTGGGCAGCCAGGATCCCTACTACAGTTAAAAATGTATTATTTATGAAGAGTGGGACTACTAACAAATTAAACTATTCCATTTATTTTGAATGCTAAATATTAAATATTAATACTAGTTAACTAATTGGCAAGGTGATGTGAAACAATTCAGCAGCAGCTATTCAGGTTTCTTTCAAACTGGAAAAAAGATGGTATAGTTCGTCTATCCTAGTGGACAAGAAAAACTGCTAAAGTTTAATTTTAACCCAAGTACTCAATCTGAAAGAAAGCAAGGACCTTGAGTTGATTCTCATGAGAATGAATGCACTAGCCTCTCACCTATTTTAACTGGAATTTCTGAAAAAAAATTATAATGAGAAACTTTTCCAAATTAAAAAAAAGTCTTTTTAAAAAATATTTCCTCAGAACATTTGCGTATAAGCAAATAAAACCTCCCAACATTTTACACCAATACTTTTTCATGAATTTATATGTTACATTATGCATCAGGAGACTGGAAAGGGGGCATGAAAAAAGTTATACTGAAAGGACCTAGATAATACTGTGGAAGAGACAAAGAAACATGTAAGTTTGTTTTAGAAAGAAAACAGTTTAAAATAATCTTAAAAGAACCATAAAAACATTTGAAGAAGTTGCTATACTATTTTTTAATGACAATAATCTGTAACTGAGTTCAGAGTCTGCAAAACCAGCTATTAAACCACATTATTCAACAGCTGCAGTATCCTTTCATGGTATTTATAGAGTCAGGTGATGTACTGCTGCAAGGAGTGGGTCTTTCAAAAGACTTGGGTCTCATAAAACTCACCCTGCTTTAAACCATAAAACATATCTTTACCTCAACAGATTCACCCCTGATTTATACTGTTGTTGTGAGAACACATTCAGGTTTCTTGTTTCTGAAATACAAAGTTAAGGGTCTGTCTATCCATCAATATCATTGCCATCCACAGATAATCAAGTCAGTTCTGGGTAAATTAGCTTGGGCACTTAAACTAGTATCACTGCAGTAATGAAACCTTCCACAGGGACTAATATATTTTGCTTTTCAGCACTGTGTAATGTAGACATACACTGAGATCTGACAACTACTGTTAGGCTCAAATTCTAATTCAAGAAAATATATTCTTTACCAATTAATTCCCCATAGAGTGTTAGTTAATGAAAGACTCTCTTCCAATGTTTTTTTCCCCAAACTGTTGTGTAATCTCACTGTACACTGTAAACAGCTGCCCACTTCCATGTGCTGCATGAAGTGATTTCTCTAAACTGCTTCAGTTTGTAAAGTGGTTGCTTGGTAGTTCTTCAGGGGAAAGCTTTTGCAGCCTTGTCACAGCGTATCATCTCGATACAGCTGCAAATAAACGCCGGTGAGTGGCATGCAAATGCGATGTTGTTTCTTCTTACTAGTTAAACACAGGCTAAAAGAGTATATTAAACATAATTTTAATCAAGACATTTCACAACAGATTGGACATAATCCATTTAGGATTTAGGGCGTGTTCATCTTTATTAAGGGGCTGAACAGCATGGCCATCTTAATATTTGCTACACATCTTGTAACTGCATGGCAATTGATGAATACAGAAAAACAATACGGAATCCAAGAGCTCCCTGAGTTCAATGGCACCCACGACTATTAACCATCTGCTTTGAGTACCTCTTGCTCAGTGCTCCAGGAGGAAACAAACTCTCAAGGCCAAGCAAATATGATACGGACAACAATCATTCTTAAGTTGGGTTTGTGACTACACTGACAAAAATATTAAAATGATAAATTACAGAATGTCATGGCTGATAGCTTTTACAGGCCACATCAAAACATGATTTTTACCTGTGCCAGTTACTGCTAGTGTTTCCAATAATGTTCATGTTAGTCAAGAAAATCTGAATGACACCAGGTAATTCTGAAACATAGTTGGATTTGGTTTTTGCAGCAAGGTTTTGCTAGTGGAGCAGGGTGTTACCATAGCGGCTTCTGTGAGAAGATGCCTGAAACTGCCCATGTCCAACAGAGCTGGTTCCAACCCGGTCCAAGACAGACGTGCTGCTGGGCAAGGCTGATCACGTCATTGATGGTTGCAGTATCTCTGTGACAACATAATTAAGAAGCGGAAAAAATTGCTGTGCAGCTGCAGCCAAAGAGAGGAGTGAGACCGTGTGAGAGAAACAACCCTGCAGACACCATGGTCAGTGAAGAAGGAGGGAGAGGAGGTGCTCCAGGCAAGGGAGTAGAGGTGCCCCTGCAGCCTGTAGTGAAGTCCATGGTGAGGTGGGCTATCCCCCTGCAGCACATGGAGGTTAACACTGCAGCCAGTGGAGGACCCCATACTGGAGTAGGTGGATCTGCTCTGAAGGAGGCTGTGACAGGGGACAAAATTCCTGAAGGACTGTTCCTTGTAGAAAGGATCCATGCTGGAGCAGTTAATGAAGAGCTGCAGCCCGTGGGAAAGACCCACACTGGAGAAGTTCATGAATGAACAAAGAATCACAGAATAACCAGGTTGGAAGAGACCCACCGGATCATCGAGTCCAACCGTTCCTATCAAAAGAAGGCTCCCATGGGAGGAAGTCTAGGCTCAAGCAAGTGAATAGGGTGAGGATTCCTCCCCCTGGAGAGGGAGGAGCAGCAGAGACAACATATGATGAATTGACTGCAATCCCTATTCCCCATCCCTCTGTGCCAATGGAGCAGAGGAGGCAGAGAAATCAGGAGTGAAGTTGAGCCCAGAAAGAAAGGAGGTGTGAGGGGAAAGTGTTCTACAATTTGTTTTTATTTCTTATTACCCTACTTGGACCTGTGATCAGTAATGAATTAATTTCTCTGAGAAGAGTCTGTTTTGCCTGTGACAGTAATGTCTGAGTGACCTCTCCCTGTCCTTATCTCAACCCAAGAGCCTTTCATTGTATTTTCTCCCCCTGTTGCACTGAGAAGGGAAAGTGACGTGTCGGCTTGGTGGGCACGTAGTGGCCAGCCAAGGTCAATCCACCACATGACTGACAGCACAGTGACTCACAGTTTTACAGTCGCGTTTCAACACAAAATGATGATTAGATATCTATCATATTACCATGCAGGTTTTGCAATCACTCTGGTGCCCATCATGGATTGCTTTGCTGTGCACTGTATAAATATATACAACTATAGATAAATATATATGGTTCCTGTTTGAAAGAGTGTGCAACAAATCATTTCATGCATAAAAGTTTCTCAATCAGTCATAGACTATAAGAGGTCTCAGGAGGTCATCTAGACCACCTAAACATCCCAAGGAGGGATTAATAGAATAAATCTCATTCCTGAGACTTGCTTAATCTCTTCTTAAAAAATTCCAAATAGCGGAATTTCACAGTCTCCTTAGGCTACGTAAGTTACTGCTTTATTATCTTTATTAATAAATGGTTCTTAACATCTAATTTTAAGTTCCTTGCTGCAACTTAAACCAATTATTTCTTCTGCAGACTAAAAGCAACAAACCAACAGACTACTCCTGTCTCTCTGCTGAGAAATACTCTTTTAATACTTGTAATACATCATCCCTGTCTCACCTACATTTGTCAGTTTTGATTAATTTTCTCATATGCTGTATCCTCTAGACCTCCGAATCTTCTTGTTACTGTCCTATACAGTCTCTGCCTATCTGCCCTGGAGCACTGTGCCCCAGAGGGACAAAGTATTTCAGGTGAAGCCTTGAAAATACTGAAGTGACCAAACGAATAATTTTGCACACCTAAAACCAGAATGCTGTTTATAAATCCTGGTGCACTATTTACTTTTTGCACAGCAGGATGACACTACTGACTCCTGTTCGTCTTGTGTATCATTATAACCCTTGTACAAAATACCTTCTTGAATTCTTGTAATCTCTTCCGTTTACTTGTGCAATTGCACACAAAACAGAAACCTATCAAAATAATTTTGTTTTCTCGTCATAGAATCACTAGGTTGGAAAAGACCCTTGACAGCATCATCTCCAACTGTACCTGTCCACAACTAAATCATGTCCCAAGCACCTCATCAACCTACCTTTTAAACACCTCTAGGGATGGTGACTCAACCACCTCCCTTGGTAGCCTCTGCCAGTGCTTGATAGCGCTTTCTGTGAATATATTTTTCCTAATGTCCAATCGAAACGCAGCTTAAGGCCATTCCCTCTTCCCCTATTGCCTATTACTTGGGAGAAGAGATCAGCACCCACCTCTCTACAATTTCCTTTCTGGTAGTTGTAGAGAGCAATAAGGTCTCCCCTCAGCCTCCTCAAGGCTAATCAATGCCAGCTCTCTCAGCTGCTCCTCGTAAGACTTGTTCTCCAGACCCTTCACCAGTTTCATTGCTTTTCTCTGGATAGTAAACTGGAAGCCCCTCTCATTTACTGTTGTCAAGTGAATACATTTGGCATGATGTTATCCTCATCACTAATGAAACAGTGATTAGTTGCGACACCAAGGAGTGAGTCTTGTGCAGCTGGTTTCAATCTGTCCTTTCGCTCTGACAGTGACCGTTGTTAACCACTTGTAAATGGTTTCCCAAGGAGCTGTGCAACCAGTGCAATAGTTTCATCATGAGTATGTGTTTCTAGCTAATTTACAACCATTTAATCAAACTGTCTTTAAAGCCTGACCACAGTGCAGATGTATGAAACTAGTGCTGCTCTTCCGTCCTTGGGACTTGTCTGCCTCTGAAAGGCAACTGGACTGCTTTGAGAAGACTGTTTCTTTTCAGTGTGAACCTGTGTTGCTCTTACTTATTTCTGTGTTCTCCCATACAGTCATTTCAGTGTCTTCCAGGAGTTTATAATTAAATGAACTATTCTGCCCATGTGAGGCTGCCATCGTGATACAGAGATAATCCACATGGAATCACCACTCCCAGTGATCAGTTGACAGCTGAAGCGATGCCTTGGTCAGCCCAGAATTACAGCAACAACAGAACATCATCCCTCTGCCCAGCACAGGCTACCATTTTGTCACCACAGTCATTTGCTAATGGTATAAACCCTGTGATCTCAGTGCACTGTGTGACTGGTTGTCAGCAGAAATCCTGCCTTCGTGGTCACCGGGGAGCTTCTCAAGGGCCCTCATACTCTTGATAAATATATATATAGAAATGTAAATTTGTCCATAAATAGATATATAATATATTTCTCCATAAGTATCTATAAATATACATTTATTCCCCATAAATATATATCCATTGATATATCTAGAGCCAAAGAGTTGTAGTAAATGGAGTTAACTCCAGCTGGAGGCTGGTCACAAGTGGTGTCCCGCAGGGCTCAGTGCTGGGTCCAGCCCTGTTCAATGTCTTTATCAATGACCTGGATGAAGGCATCGAGTGCACCCTTAGCAAGTTTGCAGATGACACTAAGCTGGGTGGAAGTGTTGATCTGCTGGAGGGTAGGGAGGCTCCAAAGTGATCTGAACAGGCTGGACCGCTGGGCTGAGACCAATGGCATGAGGTTTAACAAGGCCAAATGCCGGGTCCTGCATTTGGGGTACAACAACCCTGTGCAGTGCTACAGACTGGGAGAAGTCTGTCTAGAAAGCTGCCTGGAGGATAAGGACCTGGGGGTGTTGGTTGACAGCGACTGAACATGAGCCAGCAGTGGCCCAGGTGGCCAAGAAGGCCAATGGCATCTTGGCTTGGATCAGAAACGGTGTGGCCAGCAGGTCCAGGGAGGTTATTCTCCCTCTGTCCTCGGCACTGGTGAGACCGCTCCTCGAATCCTGTGTTCAGTTCTGGGCCCCTCACCACAAGAAGGACGTTGAGGCTCTGGAGCGAGTTCAGAGAAGAACAACAAAGCTGGTGAAGAGGCTGGAGAACAGGCCTTGTGAGGAACGGCTGAGAGAGCTGGGGTTGTTTATCCTTGAGAAGAGGAGGCTGAGGGGAGACCTCATTGCTCTCTATAACTACCTGAAAGGAGGTTGTAGAGAGTAAGGTACTGGCCTCTTCTCCCAAGTGACAGGGGACAGGACAAGGGGGAATGGCCTCAAACTGTACCAGAGGAGGCTCAGGCTGGACATCAGAAAAAACTTCTTCACAGAAAGGGTGATTGGGCACTGGAAGAGGCTGCCCAGGGAGGTGGTTGAGTCACCATCCCTGGAGGTGTTTAAAAGGTGCATAGACAAGATGCTTGGGGACACAGTTAAGTGGCAGATGGCAATGGTTGGATTCAATGATACTGGAGGTCTTTTCCAACCTAGTGATTCTATGATTCTAAGATTAAATAAACGCAGTAACTTGAGTAACTGGAGTGTATAAAAATACGTAAATGCATACATATATTTCTTTTTCATAGAATCATAGAATGGCTTGGATTGGAAGGGATCTTAAAGCTAGTCCAAGCTCGCTGCAATGGGCAGGGACACCTTCCACTACACCAGGCGGCCCAAGGCCCCATCCAACACTCCCCTGAACACCTCCAGGGATGAGGCATCAACAGCTTCTCTGGGCAACCTGTTCCAGTGCCTCACCACCCTCATAGTGTAGAATTTCTTCCTTCTATCTAATCTAGAGCTACCTTCTTTCAGTTTAAAGCCATTGCCCCTTGCCATATCACTATGCGCCCTTGCAAAAAATCCCTCTCTGCCTTTCTCATAGGCTTCCTTTACATACTGGAAGTCTGCTGTAAGGTCTCCCTGGACCTTTCTCTTCTGCAAGCTGAACAACCGCAGCTCTCTTGGGCTTGTCTTCACAGGAGAAGTGCTGCAGCCCACTGATCATCTTTGTGGTCCTCCTCTGGACTCACTCCTACAGGTCCATGTCCTTCTTATGCTGGTGGCCCCAGAACTGAATGCAGTACTTCAGGTGTGAGCAACTTGAGAATGGAGTAGAGGGGGAGAATCACCTCCCTCGACCTACTTGTCACGCTTCTTCTGATGCATCCCAGGATATGTTTGGCTTTCTGGGCTGACTGTCATGAGGTGTGCACAGGCCCGCCTCTCAAGCCTGTCAAGAGTCCTTCTGGATGGCAACCGTTCCTTCCAGTATGTTGATTGCACCACACAGCTTGGTGTAATTGGCCAGCTTGCAGAGAATGCCCTCAGTCCCAGGGTCTATGCCTCTAACAAAGATCTTAAACTGTTGCTAGTCCCAATACCAGCTGCTGAGGAATGCCGCTTGTCACTAGTCTCCACCTGGACATCAAGCTTTTGACAACTCTTTGAATACAATCATCCAGGTAATTCCTTATCCACCGAGTGGTCCAGTGACCAAATCCATGCCTCTCCAGTTTAGAGACAAGGATGATGTGTGGACGAGTGTCAAATGCAGGTACATGATGTCAATTACACCTTCCCTATCTACTAATGCTCTAATCCCACCAGATTTGTCAGGTATGATTTCCCCCTTGTGGTGCCGTGCTGGCTGTCCCAAATCACCTCTTTATTTTCCATGTGCCTTAGTAGAGTTTCCAGGAGGATTTGCTCCATGATTGTGCCCACAGATGAGACTGACTGGCCTGCAGTTTTTATATGTATATGAATTTATATTTGCAAAAGTTTACATAGAAAAGATTGCTTAATAAGAGGTACTGAAATGAAAAAGTCAAGTAAGATTATTAAAAATAAAAAATACCAAACAAAAAAGAAAGAAAGGAAATACAGTTAAGGAACGATCAGTTAATCAGATTGATGACAGACGAACCAGATCACTGCTTACTATAACTTGGGGAGTCTTTACGATGTGCTACAAGATATGAGCAAGTGCCTACTAACATGGAAAACTAGCACAAGAATTCAACTTTACAGGAAAATGTGTAGGCACACTAAGAAAAGTTCCCAAAGGTTTTCTCCAAAAGACCACATCCATTGGATAAATGACAGTCAGGTTGCAATTGCTGAAACAAAAGCAGATTGTTGTGTGTGATGAGCAGGCTATTGGTTACACTTACCAGAAGGCATCTCTAATGTGAAAGGAATGGCTCTCCTGAATGTGATGCAACACTAAAAATATCTCATTTGGACATAAGATGAACTCCTGAAGGCAACTTGTAGGTCTTCCAGACCTTATATAGCAGACAGTGCCTTACAAACCCAGAAAAAGAATGTCTTCTAACATAATATCCAACTGTGTTAAAGAAAATGCCAACAGGCAATTCATCAGACTGACTCTTCTCTTCAGCAGATTTGCTGCAAAGATTCAGCACTGTTATTCAGACCTACACAGTCTTTCCTATTCAAGTGCAGGGGGGCAAACTGTGTTATAGCTGAAAGTAATGACACCTCAATGAGCAAGCTCTTCTTGATGTTTGCTTGCACTGGGATGACTTCAGACAAATCCATATTGGATTTGGTATATTATGCTGCGCAACCATGAACAGAAATCAGCCTTGTTAAAATATATCTCCCTTCCTAGTGGCAGAATGGGCCATCTTTCTCTGGATTTCTTGATTTTGTTCAGTGTTCACAAGGGTTTGTTATTCTTTTACTTCTTGTTGTGGTCAGAATGCAGCCTGGAACTACCCGTCATTTTTCTTTTAAGTATTTGAGGAAGGCTGCCCCTTCAGGGCTGCAATGTGTCTCTCAATATAAACAACCCCTGAGACTTCCTGCATTGCCAATGTTTGTAACTTAGCTGCAACAGGCTGGGAGACACATCTGATAACATCTTTGGCTATGTTTTCAGCCATGTTTTTCATGTGTGGCTTAATGGTTTCCAAATTCCTTTAGAAAAAATATGCAGCTTTTGAAAAGAAGCTATGGAATATACCTTCTATCTACATGGACTCGGTAACAATTCATGTGCAAAGAGAGGTCATTTTACTTCTTTTACTATTCCCTTTACTACTTATTCTTTACTACATGATGGCATGCCTTCTTAAAATATAAGAACCTTCCAGAGAGGCAGACTCAGCTTCCCAACCTCCTTTCCACTGTGAAATAAGATGTATTTGTTCTCATTTGTATTTATTTCAGTGCTGCCTGTATCAATATGATATTGGTTCACTGGCACACAACGCAGCATGTAGTATGTCACTGTAATGATCTCACCGCTGTTGCCATTTGCCAGAACGCAGCATGATAATGGAGCCAATAAATCTCCAACCAGGTGGTGCTCAAAAAGATTTGTGTAGAGGTAGATCTAGATAAACCTTCCAGTCACGTCAGCTGAAAAGGCAAATTGTCACTGCCAACCACAAGAGAAGCTTCCAAAAATATGCTAGCTTCCTAGCTGTGGAAAAGTATAAGAATCATCTTCTGTTCCAAGCTTTTTTCCTAACAGTGGAATTGAAGACCAGGCCTAAGGCTAGTCAACAGTTAAAGCTCTGTTGTTGGAACTAGTAAGTGTTTATTCATTCTAGTAATAAGCATATGGATGGATAATGCCCTTGCCACAAAGAACAATGCCATGTCTTACCCAGCAGCACTATTACCAGCACTATTAATATTATTCCAGCTGTCTGGGTATTGTATTTCTGCAGGACCCACCTCCCACTTGCCTGACGGCTCCCAGGGGCTTTAACGGCTGTAAAGTTCAAACTGATGTTTTGTGAGGAAATTGTGGTGCAAGCATTGCTGGGGAGCATGATGTAAAAAACACAATTTATCATCCTTCCTCTTCTCCCACTCTTGCTCCAACTCCTAAACATTGTGGACTTGAGAGGCTTTGGTCTGGCTGTTAAAGTTCTAGAGGTAGCAACACCACCTTACAAACTGCAGTTTCTTCCTTCCATGCCTTTCTACCACTAGAAAATAGTTCACTAGAAAGTTTCAATCTGCACATTACGTCCTCAACCGTGTTTGCTGTTTAAAGTGCATCAGAATAAAATGTGCCCTTGATAGCCTGGTAACTGGAGTCCATTAAGCAGAACCTGGGTATTAACCCTTTCTCACAGTTTCAACTACTCGTAACTGTTGTCAATTTTTTCTTCTAGTCATCCTCACATGGCCTTCCTTTCTGAGTTGAAGCATACTTACTCTAATTTTACACCAATACCCAAAACATGATTTTCCAAGTCCTTGCAGAGCTTGGAGGATTCACTTCCACAGGTCTGGCTGTTACCTGTACTGTGGAAGCTGTGATTACAGCTCTGTTAGGAACTCCAGTAAGACAACGATGTAGCATGCTGTAAAACAATCCCCAGTGCTTGGTTTCTAGCATTCTGTTAAAGCTATCTGTGTCAGAGGAATCTCATTTGTTATTAGTAACAAAGTACCGAAATTATTCTGCTTTAAAGTTTGTCTAAAGGCTGGTTTAAAAACATCCATTCCCTGCTCAGTTTGTAATTACCGAGGAAGAAAAATGCTTTTAAAAGCCTCAGGTATTTGAGATCCCATTCTGCCTTTTAGATACACAATCCAGGCACATTTAGATAATATGTTCGTCATCAATAAAATGAGCTTAACTCTGCTATTGTGTTTAGAATATGCAACAAATACCTGTTATGTCAAAGCCTTTCTCACTGCCTTATGCTTGTCGTAAGTGCTTTGGTTTACAAGCCTTGTGGCTACTTGGTTTCTGTTCACATCAACAGTACTCCTGGCTGTTTCAGAAGGGGATTTACACCCCCAAAGCTTCTCAATTCCCCAAGAGTACAGTAAAAGTCTTTAAACAGATGCTGCAGTCTAGTAATATGCTGCTACTGCATGCACATAGGAAAACAAACACCAGACAATTGATTTAATTCATGTTCAGTGAAACTTTATTTATTAATTGATCCTTCGGGTTATGGTGACCTGCCTCTCATGGTCACTGTTCCTTTTCCTTCAAAGCTGTTCTGTTTCTTAATAGTTGCTTTTTTGGTTTTGGATCCAGTTGTCCTAAGCAGGAACAAAATGATTTCACTGAATAATTCTGTCTTCCATGTAATCAGCCAAGTTTATGTTTTCAAAAAATGTTATAAAATCCACATCAACATAAGGTCAGGTAACACATGCAGCACAATCCCTGTCATGATATTACACAATGCTGTTAGCATGCCAGGATGCAGGAAAAGTTGCCTCTTACTCCCTCCATTTGACATTCACCACAAACTTTTGTTTCCAAAATCCCAGCCCAACCATCTTCTTTCCAATTCAAACACTCTTTTTAGGAAAATCCTTCTGCGATTTTTCTTAAAGTCCCTACACATGTTTCTGTGAAGTTGTATTTTTGTTCTGGCTTTCTTCTTCAGTAAGCAATGTTACCTGCTATTTTCTAGCACATGACAAAGTTGAAGGTGTGCCCCACTAACACTGTGCAGTGATCTGGATGGTTTGAAGGTAGTTGAAGGGGGCCTCTTGGTTAGATTCACCAGTCTGTTCTGTTTTGGATGCACTAGGGCTGGGTAGCAGCCTCTTGGCTAGCTTCACAGGCCCAGTCCTTTGCTCTATGTATATTCAGATTTTTTCACGGACCTTAGCCTCTCTGACAAACTAGCACAACCTCCAGCTGTGCCTTCCTTAGACTGGATTTTCTCTCTATTTAAATTCAATTTTGACTTAAGTTCATTATCTCTTAATAAACACTTCTATATACATGCTTTATAAAAGTGATGCTTATATATTTATAAAGAAGTGTAACTGTATAAACATACATTTTTACACACATTATGTGTGTTTATATGTGTGTGGGCATGTACATGACATACTTCTGAGGTAAAGCAAAAGGCAGGTTTCAGCGGTCAGCAAGTACAGGGGGTTCTGAGATCACATGGGGTGTGGCCGTGACCATGACAAAATGTCAGTTCTTATGGACTCTGAGGGATCTGATACACTTCTGGGCTAAGTGGGTCACATGGTTGGAAAAGGAAGAAGGGCTTCTGGGGACAATTGACATCAGACTTCTGAGAGGTAGGTCTTCCGACAGAAATTGGGGGGATGGAGCCTACACCATCTTGTATAAAAGTTCTTAAGTGATACCAATTACATCTCTCTTGGTTGTAGCCTTTCTTTACCCTCTCCTCATCTTTCTGAATCACAATGGAGATCTACATTGCTACCACTCAGAGAAGGAATGAAGCAATGTATCTGACCTAAAATAATCTAGGAAACAAATATATAGTAATCATTAGAGAGAGGATTTACACATGAGTAGTATTTTGAAATATATTAGTAATTACAGGTCATTTGGATTAATTTGGAATTACTTAGGCTAAGCAGATGTATGATGATTAGGGTACAGTGATGACAGAACACACATGAAGTAGGGCTTTTCTTAAAGAAGTTTTGCCTTTTCAGTTTGCTAAAACGGAATTTCAATTTCATTAAAAATAGTTGTTAGTATTGCCATTGAACTGAAAAATCAGTTTCATCAAAGTCCAATTAGACTGCAAGGAAGGTATTCTTATCAAGAGAATTACCTGTGGCTCTACTGGAAGTTACAATAAGGTTTTAGAAATAAAAAGTAATTGTAAAAGAAGTCCACTGGATATGAAAGTTTGTAAGCAAGCAAGTTTTTTACAGGGACTAAAGGTCATATTAAATAGAACCATTACTGATCGCTATCTACCAGAACTGTGAGACAACGTTCTCTCAAAGTGAAGTCATGACCCCTTCAGTGAGGCCAGGTAATAAAAAAGACAGAAAGGAGGAAGGACAAGAAAGTGTCATTATTCAGCTCATGAGAAAATCTGAATGCTTAATTTCATAATATTTAATTAAATTGCTCCACAGTGATAACTTAGGGTGGAGGGAAGATTGCCGAACAGGTACAGGTACAGCTGACCAATCAATAAAAGCTATTAAAATAATGAGCTGCTTCTTTAAGAGAGTTAAGATCAGCCTCAAATGAATTGCATTGCTTGCCCATGCAGCAGGAATAAGTACAGACTGATGTGATGGAAGATTCCTTATTGGAGCCAGGCTAAGGGGAAATGCAACTGCAATCAGAGCTAAACAAGAATGGAGACCAAAGCAGAGAGTGAAAGCATCCCTCTAAAAGTGTAGGGGACTAGTCAGGAAAAGGTCAATGAGAAGTCTTTGTGAGTGAAGTTGTTACAGTTCAACCAAGAACTCAGGGTACATGTTTAGTTGTGCTTTGATTCAATCTCATGAAGTCCTTACAATCTCTCTGAAAGGCAGCTGTACTGAAGGAATAAATGAGAACCAAAAGTGGCGCTGAAGACGAAGCCACAGAAAACTGCAGTTTTTATGGTGGAGTGGATCTTTGAAAGAAGGGTACTGCATAGCAAGTTTGAGACAAAACCCAAACAAAATCCCGCCTTAAGGATAAAAAGTGAATTGATTATATGTATGTATATGACTATTGAGGGCATATATGTATATGCAAGTACATAAATACATAGAAAACTAATACATTAAAGTTTATAAATTTGAGTGTCTGGAGGTACCAGATATTACCTTCAAACAAGGCAAAACGGGAAAGTAGTAGGAACAAAGCATTTATATTGTTTTATGAGTCTGTAATTAACCTGCGTCTAATTCTTCTGAAGAAAACAAGCCTGGGAGACTAGAAGTTTGGACTGAAATCCTGATGCAGCTGAAGGAGCTGGCTGAACTCCACTTGCTTCACTGCTGTAAGGAATGTGTAAAAGTCAAACTTCCACAATCTCTAAGTGAAGGCCAGGGCTTTCAAAAGCCACCTCTGTCCCTGAGCACCCTGTTTCTGGTAGCAGAGCTCCATTTGCTTCAGCTGGAGCCACATAAACACGACATATTTAACAGAGATCTCTAGCTGGGCAACAACAAAAGATGATTATCAAATGCAAATAGCTCAAAATCATATAAAGCCCTTCTCAAAAAGAAAGACAAAATGCAGAGACCTGAACCTGCTCAATCCAATGCAAAACATTGCCCTGTCAAACCACCATGTCTTTCACAAGAAAATTTACTCTGGCAGATTTCCAGTTCAATTTTAGCAATGCAAAAAATTCTATTTTACCTCTCAGTTTTTGCTCCTTGTTGCCTTTATACTAACTACATTTCTCTTGGTTTTGTTTTCCTCCAAGATCTGCAACTCCAAACCAAATGAGGGCAGGTGTTAGTCCTTGTGTCAGACTTTAGCTAGGCTGTACTTCACCACAGAAGACAGACCTGCATTTATGTCACAGATTTTGTAGAGACACTTGGTGCCACAAAGCAGGAATATGGTGCATGTGGGAAACGGCTGCAAGCATTACACACACATTCAAGCATTACTAATTGCTTAAACTTGTTCAGTGCCTAGGCAATCCTTGTGCCTGCCCTGGGGAAGGGAGTGCCTACTTCAGGTCAGTAACAGCAAGTCTGCTCTCAAAAGAAGAAAACACCAGTAGCTGCAGCATTTCTACAGCAGAAAGCTGGTAATACAGGCGCAGAATCCATACGCTGTCTTGCAGGCTGCTGCGCTCTCTAGAGGGAACTCGCAGCAAAGGAAACTATTCATTTCCCCTTCCCAGACTATTAATGAATTGCCAGGTGACTGATGGAATCGTGAAAATATTACAGAGGATGGTGGTACAGAGTTTCAATAAAATGCAGGGAAAAGTGGCTAAAAAGATTTTCTCTGGATCAAATCACAGTATTTTCTTTACTCCTTGCCAGCTCAGTCACCAGCTTTTCTTTTCTTTCCCTTCTCTCTGGGATCTCTTTCCCTGCAGCCTTCAACTGCCAGTCTGTGCCAGTATCAAAGAATTCCGAAGATAATAACACACAATATGATGTAGTAACTAGCAAATGTATACACAAATATATGACGGGATAACACAGGAACAATAAAATAATAGCTAGGGAACATTAGATAGTGGAAGATATGATGGCAGTTATGGGAGCTCCAGGAGGTTTATTTCCTCAACTAGCATATCTTCATTAATGAATGACATAAATATTTAGTGAACATAAATCACACAAGGAGGTAATATAATGAGATCAGTACTACCAAGTGCATTAAAAATGCTTTATAAAAATCAGTGCAATCCTGAATATTATTTAAAAATTCCATATAGAAGGAAGGGCATCTCTGTGTCCAGCTTATTTCAGTATTTTAAAACAGACCACTGACTGACAAGTAAAATGCTTTTATTTTTTCAGAATGTGAGCCATACAACATTTATCACACCAAATTATGTTCAACTGATTTTACTTTTTTCCTAAGTTTTTAGTTTCTGCTAATAGAACTACAGTCTACTCTGTCTTTAATAGGACAACACTGAACACGTTAATAGTTAGGTAAATGTACAGTAGGAACAGGTTTAACTGCAGTACTTACTTTTGCCTGGTAACGAAAAGTATGTTGACCCATGTCAATTGATGAATGTTTCCTGAAGAATGACATGTAAATCCAACATTTTGAAGAGTTTCACATATATTTTTTTTTAAAAAAAAAAAGAATCCAGAAAGAAAAGGGGAGAGGAAAGACCCCAAAGTATAAACAAAGAATAAGCCTGCAAGGTTTACAGCTCTGACTGCAAAACATTCAGCCTGGCAGCTCTAGGAGAAATACAACTCTGTGTACTTGTACATGCTCTCCCCATTAGAGGAGGAGTCAGTTTTGCAACACTTACGTTCCTTGCTGGAGGCAAAACAGTGTTTCTCCTCGGTGCAAGCAATATTTGGAGTGTGACAGTGTTAAAGGTGAGAGGTACACTCAGTAGTATAGGAATGCATCAGCAAAAAAAGAATTTAAGCATCAGCTACATAATCTACAGGTTGTTGTGACTTTTAAATGCATATTGCCTAGGATTTTTTTTTTTTAATTTTTTTTTTTTTTTTTAGGGAAAACTAATACTCTTCAACATAAACTGTAGTCATAATACCTTTTGTGCACAAGTAGCCCATGTTTTGTATTCTGGAGTAGCAGATTTATTTTATTTTATTTTTTTGCAACCAAATGAAAGGTGTTGGTTTTACATCAAAAAGCTGACGAAACAGAAGCAAAAAAAAGTCTTTTGTTTGTACTCTTGTTAGCTTTTATGTGTAATTTGAAGAGTTTCAGATTATGTAATAGGGCTTTGAATTTTACTAACATACTCAATTATTCACTGCTTATCCACCTCTACTTAACTGTAAACATTTTTTACATATTCTTATTAATGCTTTTATTGAATCACATTTTTATCTTTTCTGCATACATGCAAGTGAAGTGAATAGAAAATAAAAAAAAAGCATGCATGTGTAGTGAAAATTCTCCATAATAAGAGACAGTAATTTGTTACTATAGTCGAGTATCTAATCAAGGTCAGAACTGTTCACATCTTGTAACTAAATGGACATTCTACAAAGTAGTTCAAACAATCAGCAATGACACAAACAGTTTCTTGGCAAGGCAGGCAAACATTTTCAAGTACAGAACACATACCTCGTGAGCTATCCACACAGAGATTATAAAACTTCAGGTGTGTTTCCTCAGTATGAATTGGCTGAAGAAACTGCCAGCTGCTGCGAAGAAGGTTTTGCTTTGCACCTCACCAGCGTTGCTCCCTTCCATCCAGCATGTGTGCTGTGTTATCCACCTGCCCCCATGTCTCCCTGCTAAGTGCAGGGAAATCAAAATGGGGAGTGTGGGGAGACAGACAAGATACTGCCTAGGTAAGAGATTTTTGATTCAAAAGGAAGGTGAATCAAGAACTACTGTCCATACCATCACTATTTTAGTATCTGTAAGAGGAGCATATAATGTTAAGGTATCCATGCAAATTTTCCTCTCATAAAAATAGGTTTTATGCCCCTAGAATCTGGTTGCAGGGGGATAAAGAACTAAATCACTAATCGTTTAGTGAAAAACAAGATGAGTGATGAGAGTTAAGGATTATCATTGAGATCTGTAACAATGATAACTTCAGACATTTATACCTGTTCTATCTCTTTATAGCTAGCTGACGTAATGCAGCCCTGGTAACTGTGGCAGCAGGCAGTGAAGTGTGAGACAATTCTTAAATATTTCCCTGGGATTTTGAGTTAGTCTTTTCAGCTTTTAATGAGCACCATGTGCCTATGGCTACACCAGCAGCAATATCAGAGCTAGTCAGGCAAGTCTGTACGAGCACACTCAGCCTCTGGTGGAATACTGCCAAGAAAAGACAACTGTGAACTGAGAGGCACTGGATTAAGGGGAATATTTTAAGATAGTAGTAAGATCTCAAATGCACAGAACATAGGTCACCCACATTCAAGAAGGATTTTTTCAAATTAGGACAGGTGAAAAGAAAGGTTACCAATATGAGGTAGAGGCTCTAAAGACTTCCTATTAAAAAGTGACTAACTGAACTTGTCTGGTTTAATGTTGACAATGTAAAGGTTGAGGTGAAAAATGCAACAGGCACTTACGTGTCCCTAAAGATAATGTACAGCTATAAATACAAGAGACAGTAAGCACTGGAAAAGGCCAGTAACTGTTTAGGATAAAGAACAATGCTGGAGCAAAAACAGCAAGTAGAGAGAGAACACAAAATCAGACAGTAAACTAAAAAGAGTATGAAAACCATCACAGTATGAAGAATTGGAGCAGACTTTGAATTGGGTAAAAAAAGCATAGCTACTTCTAGAACAGAGCTTGTCCAGTCTCTGAAAGGGATTATCAACTTGACTCATCCGATGTCATGTAACTGGTGTATCTACTTTAAGAATCTGGTTTAGGTCAGCATCTTAAGCTGTCCCTGTAGTCAGCAGAGAAAGATTCCTCTGTGGCTGGTCTAGAAGCACAATAATTTCATTTCCAGGGATTGATTTATTTAGAAAAGTTTGTAGGCTTGTTATTAGTTAAAATAAGCTATTGAATTCCAAACAGCAGTCCTTAACATCAACATATCATTTATAGAAAGGAAGGTTTAGTAAATTAAGAGAGCAAGGGCCTAACTTTATTTTCAATATAATGACATTTATATGTATATAACCTCACAAACCCTAGTAAAGTTATTCTGCATCAGAGCTCCATCAGAATCCAGACATTAGGCAGAACAGAATTCCACTGCCCTCAAAAAGAGCAAATTAGTGTCAAAATAGGAAGCACGCAGGATGGGAGAAAGTCAGGAGAAAAGAGGAAAGCTGGGCAAACCAATCAAAGGAAGCAAGAAGGTTTCAGGAAGGGTTTCCATGTGAGAAGAATGCTAGAAGGAGCACGTCAGGCAGTGAGATTGAGTGGACGTACGAGAGGAGACTGCAATCTGTCTTTCCCTTTCCCACAGCCCTTATCTACCAAAAGACTCCAGTGTTCCTCACAGGGTATCAGTTTGTATATGGGTTGTGGCTGTTTGTCCCTGTCCTCCCTCATACTCCTCTCTGGAAAAAAAACCCAAACAAAACAACAAAAAAGCAACTGAGGAACACAAACAGGGCAAGTCTCTGCTTTTAAATGTAGAGGAAAAGATACAAAAAATAAAAAAGGAATATGAGTTCACAGAACTACGGAGAGAATGATGTTTTCTTCTGTCTACTTTCCTTACCATTACCTCTTCCAAAGAAGCAGCAGCCAAAACCCTCTGACGTGAGTCTCTTTAGAGACAGACAAAATGCACTTACAGGACATTCATCATACTTGAAAAGATATGGCAGGTACCATGGCCACTCACTTACTCTCACATCAACCCCTGTGCCACAGAAGTCCTGCTCCTTTCCTTATGACACAGCAGGTTCACTCCAGAAGGACTCTTGCGTCCAGAATGCCCTTAGCCCACAGTGGCAACCATTTAGATGGAACCATTGCCTATGCTATCTGAGAATGGCCATGACAGACAGCAGCAAGTCAAGGGCATTCCGTATACACTCTATGTCATCTAAAATACTGTCCTTCCCTGTTTCTGGTCTTTTGATCATCGGCAAACAGCATCAATGTTTGGACTCAATGATCCAAGAGGTCTTTTGCAACCTGGTGATTCTATGATTCTATGAACACTCTTTTATTTTCAAGATCTGTTCTTAACACATTTCCAGCCATTACATTCGTGAGTCTTTTCCATATATCCTTTGCACCTCTCAAATAAAGCCATGGTTATTGTAATGACTACTGTAACCATTCCCCAGACTGCTACAGCCATCCACACTTAGGGCACCTTATTCTTACAGTCTTGGTTTTGGGATAGGTGAGATTGCTCTTTGTGATGGAAATTCCCAGTCTTTTTCACCGTCAGAGAAGCTGATGATCTTTGTCTTACCACGTAGCATATGGTCACACAGGGGGATCACAGCCGATGTGATGCCAGTGTGTCTGGACCATGCTGACTAGCAGGCATGGCTTCAGGAACTAGGCACCCACAGAAGTCCAGAGATCGCATGGGGTGTGGCTGACAGTGACAGGAGCAAAGGAATGAAGGATATCCTGGTCCTGTGGATGTGACACTATTCTAAGGTAAGCTTGTCACGTAATTGTGGCAGGCAGAACTTCTGCCAGAAGTGAGGTCACATCTTATCTTGTATGAAAGTCATCCTTTAACTGGAGATGAAGTATTTCCACTGGACTGGAGGCTGGCTGATGTTGTGCCCATCTACAAGAAGGGTCAGATGGAGGATCCAGGGAACTACAGGCCTGTCAGTCTGACCTCAGTGCAGCTAAAAAGTCATGGAACAGATGATCTTGAGTGCTATCATACAGCATATGCAAGAGAACCAGGTGATCAGGCCCAGTCAACACAGGCTGATGAAAGGCAGGTCTTGCCAAACTAACCTGATTGCCTTCTATGATAAAGTGACTCGCCTACTGGATGAGGGAAAGGCTGTGGATGTATCTTCTCGGACTTCAGTAAAGCCTTTGACACAGTTTCTCACAGCATTCTGCTCAGGAAACTGTCAGCCTCTGGCCTGGACAGGCGCACACTCTCCTGGGTGGAAAACTGGTTGGCTGGCCGGGCCCAGAGAGTGGTGGGAAATGGAGTTAACTCCAGCTGGAAGCCAGTGACAAGTGGGGTTCCCCAGGGCTCAGTGCTGGGTCCAGCCCTGTTCAATGTCTTTATCAATGACCTGGATGAAGGCATTGGGTGCACCCTTAGCAAGTTTGCAGATGACACTAAGCTGGGTGGAAGTGTGGATCTGTTGGAGGGTAGGGAGGCTCTGCAAAGGGATCTGAACAGGCTGGGCTGCTGGACAGAGACCAATGGGATGAGGTTTAACAAGGCCAAATGCTGGGTCCTGCACTTGGGGCACAACAACCCTGTGCAGCTACAGACTAGGAGAAGTCTGGATGGAAAGCTGCCTGGAGGAGAAGGACCTGGGTGTGTTGGTTGACAGCAACTGAACATGAGCCAGCAGGGGCCCAGGTGGCCAAGAAGGCCAATGGCATCTTGGCTTGGATCAGAAACGGCGTGACCAGCAGGTCCAGGGAGGTTATTCTCCCTCTGTCCTCAGCGCTGGTGAGACCGCTCCTCGAATCCTGTGTTCAGTTCTGGGCCCCTCACCACAAGAAGGATGTTGAGGCTCTGGAGCGAGTCCAGAGAAGAGCAACAAAGCTGGTGAAAGGGCTGGAGAACAGGCCTTACGAGGAGTGGCTGAGAGAGCTGGGGTTGTTTATCCTTGAGAAGAGGAGGCTGAGGGGAGTCCTCATTGCTCTCTACAAGTACCTGAAAGGAGGTTGTGGAGAGGAGGGAGCTGGCCTCTTCTCCGAAGTGACAGGGGACAGGGCAAGAGGGAATGACCTCAAGCTGCACCAGGGGAGGTTCAGACTGGACATCAGAAAAAAATTTTTCACAGAAAGGGTGATTGGGCACTGGCAGAGGCTGCCCTTGGAGGTGGTTGAGTCACCATCCCTGGAGATATTAAAAGGCAGGTGGATAAGGTGCTGAGGGACATGGTTTAGTGATTGACAGGAATGGTTGGACTCGATCCAAGAGGTCTTTTTCAACCTAGTGATTCTGTGATTCTGTGATTCCATCTAACACACTTATCATGTGTGGAGACAGTGCAACTCCTTACCTGCATTGCTGCATCGCTGTCATAGGGAAAACTGGGCTCTTACCGGGTGAGGTATAATCATAGAATCATAAAATCATTAGGCTGGAAAAGACTTTAGAGGTCACCAACGCCAACTGTTCCTGTCTACTACTAAATCATGTCCCTAAGTCACGTGAAGACCTTACTCACTCTAGCTCTGCTGAAAACTGAAAATCTTATAAGGCCTAAATGAATCAATGAAAAATTAAATTAACTAGATCTAAAAGTTTTACAGAAGTTGTTTTCATAAGTTTACTTTTGTTTTGTAATGGTAAGCACATTTTTTTTGTATTTACTTAACTATAAGGAACATGCCTATCAACACCAAGAACTGTTCTTCAGGAATCATCCTTATCTTGTGATGCATCGCCTGCTGTCAGATTTCAAAGGCCTGGAACACCTCCCCTGTGAAGAAAGGTTGAAAGAGTTGGAGTTGTTCAGCTTGGGGAAGAGAAGGCTCTGGGGAGACCTTAGAGCAGCTTCCAGTACTGAAAGGGAGTGTACAAGAAAGATGAGTGAAAACTATTTAGCAGGGCTTGTGACAATAGGACAAGAATTAATGGTTTTAAACTAAATGAGGAGAGCTTCACACTAGGTATTAGGAAGAATTTTCTTTAAACTGTGTGTGGTGTAGTGAAACACTGGCACAGGTTGTCCAGAGGGGTGGTAGATGCCCCATCCCTGGAAGCATTTGAGGTCAGTTTGGATGGGGTTCTGAGCAACCCTGGCATAGTTGAAGATGTCCTTGCTTCTGCAGAGGGGTTGGACTGGATGACTGTGATGGTCCCTTCCAACGCAAACTATTCTATGATTCTCTCATACATTTTTTAATACAGACTGAATATTACATGCAACACTGCCTAATTCAGCCTTATATCACTTGCCCTATGAACCCTTTTATATTCAGCTGCACAAGGCTGGCACATTCAGTTGAGTTTATATGCTGATACAGATAACCTAATTCTATTTTCTTGGATGGGATCATTGTACAGTGTGGCAGCTTCCTACTTCATTAAGCCTGATCTCTTGACTACCTCCTAAATAAATGTTCCTATCTCTTTTAACTGTAGACTTCTAGCAAACCCATTCCTTTCAGGGATGCCTTCATAGAGTATCTCATTCTCTCACGGCTGACACATAGTTTAATTATTAGAACAGAATTGGAACATAGTGGAAGGAAAGGGAATCATAACCACTATCTGTATTTCAATTCATTGTTATATTTCTATGTCAAAAACTCTCTCTTTCCTTCCAATTTAATTGCACAGAGAAAAACAGTAAAGTCTATCTATTGTGTAGAAATATGTTTTCTTCTCATGAGAACATTCATAAAAAAATATGGTTTTCATTGTGACTGACTTCTTTTTGTTTAAATTATAAGTATCACAACAACTTGGTTGGTGTGAGATGCACATACACAAATATTGATTTAACAACATAAGATCTAACTGATAAACAATGATGCCAAGGACACAGAGCAGCACATATACAATAATACAATCTCTCTGTACTGGTAGTAAGTAACAAACCAATCAACCCTTTCAGAGTTTAACTGTTTTCATGTCTTTCATCTTAAACTAAATTTACAGTGTCAAACAATAAGTAATTTCTTATTGAATATTTTTACTGTTACAAAAAGGCTACTTACATTTCTAAACCAGAAAGCATTTTCACAAAACTCGACATCTAATTAACACAGCATGTCCAACAGAATCACATGCTGTCTGAAAAGATGAATAGGAAAAGACGTGGTAATAAAAACAGGCTTTCAAAGGACTTGTCTCTCAGTTATTTACAATATCTCTTAAATAGATTCAGTCTCCTAAAATATCCTAAGCAATGATCCCATCCATTATTGTAGGGCAGATACAGCTTTTTAAGACATAAACCACAAATAATGTTTGATTTCCAACTTATATGATTGTCTTACAGCACTAACTGTAAAAGCATCTTTTCTGCATTGTCCTCCTGTTTTTACTTTTTAGATTCTTCAAATGCAGAAGTGTTAGAATTCTGCCTCAAGATGCTTGCTTTCTAAATAAATCAGAAATTGTTGAAGTAGATTAAATGTATGTGAAATTGATAGAGTATGCAATATGTAGGAGGCAGAACCATGTAATGATGATGAGATTCCTTCAGACTGTAATCTGTTTAAGAACTTGGCCTAATGTACTTCTCCATGCTGTTCTATCAATGGCCATAAGTGAAGCCCTATGGACAAGAACAGTGACTCCTGAGTGATATTTAAGTTCAACTGTGCACACAGTGGAATAGGTACTAAAGATATTTTCGGACGTGTGCCTGGATGTATTAATGTTTCTTGCTCCAGAATAATCTCGGGCCTCTTCTCTAACTTCTGGGACTGATAGTTGTGCAATCCCACAAAGTTGAAAAATCTTTTGCCTTATATATTAGGAGTTTTCCAAGTCAAATCATACAGTAGGATATAATATACAACTATATATATAAAAATATAATATATCATATTATGACATGGATCCACAGTAGGAGAAAACTCTCCTTTAAGAATTATTTCCAATAAATGTATTGAATCCAGTATGAAACAGGTAACAAGGCTCACTTCTAAAAAATATACTGCTATTCCATATAATCTTATCTAATAACTAAGAATCAAACCACTTAACTCTGAATAATACTTATGTAGAAATGAGTAGGTAGGCAGTAGTTCATTGCAGATTGAGCACTCTTTATCTTAACAACAAAGCTGCTATATTTTGCCTTACCTTGAATGACTAATAACTTTATGAAATAGAAATACATATTTGCTTGAGATTATTCTCTTTCCCAAGTAACATTTATTGCTATTGTTGGAGAACAGATATTGAACCAGATGGACACTTCATCTGACCCAGTATGACTGTTCCACTAACAGTACTTAGCAGAGTTTAAATTAAGAAATGTCAACAACAGGAAGTATGATGCATCTTTTCCTCCCATATATGGACATTCTCAGAACTCTTCCTTGCACTGAGTCTGGAGGAAAAGGTATCTGCCATCATTAACTACCTGATCTTTCAGAAACCAGGGAAATAATAGCTGGACCCCATATTGGAAATCTGGAAATAGCTCCCTCCTATCAAGGTTATCTAATTTTCCAATTAATTATTATCAACCAAAATAATTTATTTGTTGTTCAGGATTATCTGGAGGGACTGATTGGCATTTTGACCAGAATCAAACTTTCTAGTCAGAAAAAATCACGTAAGGACTATCAGCATACTAAAAGCATTCTAGCTGATGAGTTTAATACTAACATAACTACTAGTGGTTAATCATTACTTAGGCGTCCTCTTTTTTGTGTTTTTTTTTTTTCTTTTATTGTGCACTATGAGTGAGGGGCATAGTTGCAATAAAAACCAGGTTGTCCATAATGATGATAATTGTCTCTCTCCTTGTAAATGACTAACTTTTCTTGCTAAGATTCAATTCAGCTTTGCATGTCCTAAAGTGTTAACAAAAAAGTAAATATTTTTTATGCTCAATTCACATTTTTAACTGATGCTGTTCTATTGTAAAAGTTCAAAACTGGAGGAATATTTTCTAAGCAGAGTATCTCTACTTCAACTTTGAGCTTTTTTCTGCATATTAATTTGAAGAGTTAAATTCTGTGAAGAGACAAAGACAGCCAGGCATCTGAAAACTAGCAATGAAAATGGCTGTGACAATTTCTTACAAACCACACACTGAAAAGAAGGAATTAACACATGGAACTTCACAATGACATAGCCTGAAGAGGCAGATTTTGGAGACTGGAAAAATAGTAACTTCACATAATTTTCTCAAGCCATGAGTGGGGCGTAACAAAACACTTAGAAAAACTTCCACAGAAAGCAAAATAAAAAATAAAACACATGGCAAATAAACAATATAATGTACAGACAAAGCACTCTGACAAGTAGAACTTGAATATGAATTATATTTGTTTTCTTGGTACTTGAGCTGTAATATCCCAGTTAAGATTGCCTATCTGCAGGGACAGCAGCTGTTTATTATCTTTTATTGTTTTCTCTAATCTAAAATAAGAACTTTTATTGAATGTACATGCCTTGCTCTTTGTGCATAACAATAAATGACTTTTCCAACAGAACTACATATTTGAAAAAATCCCTCCATAAATACTTAAAAAGTATGGGCAAAATCACTAAAAATACAAAGCCTTGTAAGATTATTTATGAATCACTCTCAGAAACAAATAGAAATAATAATGCTAATTTCATCTACTCATGCTGTTTCTCACGGAAGTGTGCCTGCTAGGATTAAGGAACTGCCATCACAGAATTACAGAAAATGTTGTGCATACAAAATAAAGTGTAAAGGCAGGAAAACTGATTTCTTCAAATAAAACTTTTGCTACACTCCTTTAAGGCCAAACACACCCTGCTCCGTTTAAGCACCCATTTGATAAAATCTATAATCAACCTTCTGACCTTAGGACGAGAATGATAGAGGGTAAGTCTCTAATTTCGCCTGAATCAATGGCGATAGGCACCTTTGAAAGCTGCAGAGATGGAGACTTCCACAACCCCTGTAGCTAACCCAATCCAGGGTTTAACCACTCTATTTTTATTTATTTTTTTCACATCCAGTACAGATTTCCCATGTTGCAACTTCTGACCACTGACTATACACTTTTTGGAAGAGTCTGGCTTCTTAGGTAGTTGAAGCATGTAACTAGATCCTCCATTAACTTTCTCTTCTTCAGGCTAAACAAACCCTATTCCTTCAGCCTTTCCCTGTGTGTCATACGCTCCAATTCAGTAACCATCCTGGAGCCTCTGCTCCAGTTCGTTGCTGTTTCTCTTCTACTGGTAAACACAGCGGTGCAGATGCAGCGATTCTTCTGAATGGCACAATGTGCAGTTGTCTGTTTCAAACTGTTGGCTCATATTGAACGTGGCATCCATTGCAAACTCCAGGTCGTTTTCAACAGCTACTCTGTCAGCTGGTTCCCATCCTATTCTCATGAATGAGTTACTCTATCTTAGACAGAGAACTACAGAAACATTCTTCTGGCACTCTCCTCGAGTTTATCAAGCATCCTCTGGGTTGAAACTCTGCCACTTGTCCTTTCAGCCTGACTTCATTCCCTACTTCCCTACCTTTTGTAAATTTTCTAATGCTGATGTGTCATTGTCCAAGTCACCGATGGAAGCAGACCACCACTAGATAGTCAGAAAGTAAAACTAGCTCTGGAAATAGGGGCAAGAACGCTACACTGTCTATAAATGCTACCTGAGCTATAGCTTCCTAGTGGAAGAAAAGCTCACATCAGCAGATTAAATGCTCCTAAACATGTTTGGATACGCCCAGCTATGCGCTAGGGGAACTTCTGGTACAGAAGACAAGCACCACACATTACAATGATGAACAGTAGATGACCACATTCCCTGCATGGATTTAGATGACCTTCAGGAGTTAATGTCCTAGATAGACAGGAATCTACCTGACAGCATTCCATTCACTGGGTATGAGGAGGTAGAAGAATAACTCCCAGGTACTGAGGGTCAGTATGTGACAGTGTGTAAGACCAACTCAAATGACCTGAAGTGGATTTAGCTGCTCAATACCTGAGAGAATTTACACAAAAACGTTATGGAATTTATATGATAATATTTCAAAACAGTGATTTATCATATGTAGAACTTTAGGTTTCTAGAACTGTAGCTTACCATTACAAAAGAAGACTATTTTATTTTAGTAAACGATTCTTTTCTTGAGAATGTTTCCTGTTTCTCATTTTAAAAATCTTTTCGTAGCTTCTCACTTCAGGATGGTAAAGCTAGCAGCCTAATAGTAGTAGGTCTGTGGCACAGACAAGAGAAGAGGTTTTCATCCTATGCATGTCAAAATGGCAGAGGAAAATGAGTTATAATTATGCAGGGGCACACTCTCATTTTCAAATGTAGACTGGCATCTCAGGTTTCACTCTTCAATTCCCGTGTGTGCTAAGTTATGCTGCTTTTCCAGTTCTACATAATCTTGCAGTATTGTGCAATCAATCAGAAGTTTTCTTATAAAGATAAGTGACAGTCCTTGCGAAAAGCTTATCTGCTGCAGAAGACAATTTAATTCTAGAATATTAAAATATTGGTTTCATAGCAAAACCCTTTATTACTATTAGTTTGCTGATCTGCACAGATAAATAAATGAAGACTAAGATATGAATGTGGTTTTGTGACAGGTGTACTCCTTTGTTACAATACACAACTTTATGTTCATAGTCATATTTTTTAAAAACTGCAACACATTCTGTTCTGACCATCTTTTACAGCAGTATTTGTGCAGTATTTGACATATGCACACTGCTTCATTAGCAGACAGATGATTAAATGAAATCATTGATGTCTGAAATTGGCTGACTTCTCCTCTTACCTATATATACAGGAGACAGGAAATACTTTTGAAATGGAAGATCTAAAGTTTAGACCATGTCATGCTGTGGGAGGAATTTAGGAGCCACTAGGCTTTTGGAGAATGCTCAGTCTGTTTTTTTAAAGTAAAAAACCAGCCTGTGGAATGGGTTAAGAGTTTTCAATTTTACACAATGAAGCGCAGAGCACAGTTGACATTCAAGGTCCCTTTAACCACTCTTCTCTTCTAGGGTGTAATGAAGTGTACCAAAGTAATTTATAAATAATATTTCTCTAACCTGTTCTCAAAGATATCTAGTAATAGAGGTTCTATATTTCCAAGCAATGTTGAAGACAGTTTTTCCCACTGTTCTTGAAAAAGCCTGCCTTTCACTATGATTTTAAGGCACTCAATGCAGACATTTACGGTTGCAATTGTTTCTCTTAAATTACTGCACCCAGTGCTTAAATAGATAGTCTACATATTTATGTACTTAATTTACAGGCATAGGGAAGTACGTATCTATGTCAATTTGTAAGTCTACCTTTACAAGTGTAATATGCAAATGAAGAGCAATCCGCAGAAAATATGCATTTTTAGCTATACAGAGCTGCTCTCATTCATCATTTTTGGCTTAAGTTCAGGAATTCATTATCCGGAGTAATCTATTTTAAATGGCTCAGAAGTAACGCTATGGAAAATATCTTTATTGCTAGTTAATATTCCTGCTATTATAGACTGTAGTATCTCTTGATTGAAGTGCTAGAAGATAGATCGTTCTGGATATTTAAAAACATACAAAGACACACAGACTTTTCTGTACATGCTTTTTAAAATAGAATGCTTTTTTTTTTTCCCTAACAGGAAAGGAGAGTATCCATGGGAGAATTTGATAGAAGTTATATTTTCTCCCACAGATTCTACTCACTGTTTTTTTCATTTTGCACATAGGTTGTCTAAAGTGAGTATTTAACATACTGGTTTTCAGTCAATCATTTAGAAGGTCCATGTAGAAACTTTGTTCTATATGGATTCTGTTTAACACTGTTTAATTTTTGCTACAAAAAAATATTTATTGTGAAAAATATCAGACCATATAAATCAGAAAATAACTTTAAAACCCCCCAAGAACAATATTCTCCCTCAAGATATTAGTCTCACATTTCAACTTCCTTTAGCTGAAAATTATTTTATACTCCTAATGCATCCAATGCAGTTTTAAAGAAAGAAATCCAAGTTTTAAAAATTAAATCCATGTTAGTAGAAATAATTTGGTGAAATAACATTGCCTTCTTAGACAATGAAACAGAGGAAACAAAGACTAGTAGTGTTCCATTCTTCATCTTTGTATGTTGAATTTGACCTCTACGTGCATATGCTATTAATTTTCTATTCAGCCTTTGTAATGGTAGAATTTGGTAAGGGTTTGCATTTGATTAGAATTAGATTTATTTATTTGATAGGCAGTGTGAGGTTTATGATGATCTAAACCATTCATTTCATAGATTCATTTAGGTTGGAAAAGATCTTTACGTTCATCAAGTCCAACCATTAACATAACACTGCCAAGTTCACCAATAAACTGTGTCCCCAAGCACTACATCTACACGTCTTTAAAATATCTTCTGGGATGGTGACTACCACTTCGCTGGGCAGCCTGTTCCAATGCTTGACAACCCTTTAGATGATGATATTTTTCCTAATATCCAGCCCAAACCTCTCTTGGTGTAACTTGAGGCCATTTCCTCTCATCCTAACACTTGTTACCTGGAAGAAGAAACCAACACCACCTCACTACAACCTCCTTTCAGGTAGTTATAGAGAGCAATAAGGTCCTGCCCCCCAGAGCCTCCTTTTCTCCAGACAAAACAGCCACAACTCCCTTAGCTGCTTCTCACAGGACTTGTGCTCCAGCCCCTTTATTGCTTTAACAATAGCTTTAAACAGCTTTAACTTGTGCTCCAGCCCCTTTATTGCTTTAACAATAGCTTTAAACAGCTTTATTGCTCTTATCTGGACATGCTCCATCCCCTCAGTGTCTTTCTTCTAATGCAGGGCCCAGAACTGAACACCATTTGAGGAGTGGCCTCACGAGTACTGAATACAGGGGGATGATCACTTCCCTGCTAGCTACACGACTTCTGCTGCAAGCCAGGACGCTGTTGCCTTCTTGGCCACCTGGGCACACTGCTGGCTTATATTCAACCAGCTGTTGACCAACAACCTAGGTAATTTTCAAGCCTGTAGGATTGCATGGGGTTGTTGTGACCCAAGCGCACTACCTGTGCACTTTAGGCTTAGCCATCCACCTAGTTCTGACCTAGTTTCCACCTTTCACATGACTCTATTTCTTGTGTCAGTCTTAGGTCCTTAGGTAATTGAAGAACTCATGATTTGGCCAAGTTAGTCCTTTACGGGACTGCGTCTCTTTCTTTTGCTAGAGAGAAAAAAGGAGAAGTACTGGTGGGAGCTCTCGTTCAAATACTGGTAGTGCTTGACTATAACACTGCCTTCCACAATTTGCCATACGTTGACAGTGTGGCAAACGTATGGGGCCTGAGATACTTTGCTTGTTTTTGTATAAATCTATGTTTGTGCACCACATTTGGATTACTTTCAAAGAACGCATGTACATTGGTCATAGAACCATGGAATATTAGAATAATTGAATCATAGAATGGTTTGGGTTTTAAGGGACCTTAAAAGTCATGTAGTTCCAATGCTGCCAAGGGCAGGGAATGTATGGTCTATGATGTATGTTAGCAATACATACATGGGTGGAAGTGTGGATCTGCTGGAGGGTAGGGAGGCTCTGCAAAGGGATCTAAACAGGCTGGACCGCTGGACAGAGACCAATGGCATGAGGTTTAACAAGGCCAAATGCCGGGTCCTGCACTTGGGGCACAACAACCCTAAGCAGTGCTACAGACTAGGAGAAGTCTGGATGGAAAGCTGCCTGGAGGAGAAGGACCTGGGTGTGTTGGTTGACAGCAACTGAACATGAGCCAGCAGGGGCCCAGGTGGCCAAGAAGGCCAATGGCATCTTGGCTTGGATCAGAAACGGCGTGACCAGCAGGTCCAGGGAGGTTATTCTCCCTCTGTCCTCGGCACTGGTGAGACCGCTCCTCGAATCCTGTGTTCAGTTCTGGGCCCCTCACCACAAGAAGGATGTTGAGGCTCTGGAGCGAGTCCAGAGAAGAACAACGAAGCTGGTGAAGGGGCTGGAGAACAAGTCTTATGAGGAGGAGCTGAGAGAGCTGGGGTTGTTTATCCTTGAGAAGAGGAGGCTGAGGGGAGACCTCATTGCTCTCTACAAGTACCTGAAAGGAGGTTGTGGAGAGGAGGGAGCTGGCCTCTTCTCTCAGGTGATAGGGGACAGGACAAGAGAGAATGGCCTCAAGCTCTGCCAGGGGAGGTTTAGGATGAATATTAGGAAAAAAATTTTCACAGAAAGGGTGATTGAGCACTGGAATAGGCTGCCCAGGGAGGTGGTTGAGTCACCTTCCCTGGAAGTATGTAAAAGACTGGTAGACAAGGTGCTCAGGGACATGGTTTAGTGGCAGATAGGAATGGTTGGACTCAATGATCCAAGAGGTCTTTTCCAACCTGGTGATTCTATGATTCTATGATCTTAGACAGATGACCATTTTTTGGTTGGTATTGTAACAAAGTGAAGACTAATTGTAACAATATTCCAACACTTAAGGTGTGTATATGAATATATTCTATTTTTACCTCAAACATAAAAAATTATTCTCATCTAGAGGAAGGACAGTTGCACTAAACTGCTGCTTATGCAATTAGGAAGCAGAGATCCTTTCCTTTATAAAGACAAAGAAATCTAGATAAATTGGAGCTTTGGACAATCATCAATGGAATAAAATTTAAGAAGAACAAATGCTGGATTCTGCACCTGGAACAGAGTAATGCCAGACACAAGTGCAGATTAGGAGAGGAGTCACTGGAGAGCAACCCTGCAGTAAGGGATCTGGGGTGCTTGTCAGCAGCAGCTCAATTGGAGCCAGCAGTGCCCTGGCAGCCAAGAAGGCAAATGGCATCCTGAGGTGCATGAAACACAGCAGAACCAGACAGCGAAAAGAGGGCACGATCCCACTGTGTTGGTTAGTGTTGGTGCAGCCTCACCTTGCATGCAGTCTGTGCCCCACAATTTAAGGATGTGAAGGTCCTTAAACAAGTCTGGAGGAGGGCAACAAAGCTGGAGAAAGGGCTGGAAGGAATGTCCTGTGAGGAGCAGCTGAGGGCTTTGGACTTGTCCAGTTTGGAGAAAAGGAGGCTGAGGGGTCACGTCATTGTTCTCTGCATCTTCCTGAGGATGGGTCTCCTTGGAACCCAGTGACAAAGAGAATAATTCAAATGATGTGGGAATGATTCAAAGCTATGCCAGGCAAGGTTCAGACTGGACATTTGGAAGCATATCATTACTAAGCGGGTGGTCAAACACTGGCACAGGCTTCCTGGAGAGGTAGTTGATACCCAAGCCTGTCAGTGTTCCAGAGATATCTGGACAATGACTTTAACAACATGCTTTCACCTTTGTTCAGCCACAAAGTGGTGAGTAGTTGGACTATATGATCACTGGAAGTCCCTTCCAACTGAAAACCATTCCATTCCATTCCATTCTAAACTAGCTAATTCTCTGGGGTTGCCTATAGTTGGAATTTTAATCCCATTACAATTGTGTGGCTCAAAGGTATTGATGTTTGTGACATTCTTAGTATAAAAATTTAACCTATAACTTCTCAGAACAGCAATGTCAGATACATGATAAAAAGTACATGGAAACATACAGACAATTTTTTAAATGGCTTGGGAGGACAGAGGTATGACTCTGACCCCACAGATCCATATAGATTTTCATGTTGACTGTGCTAATTTTAATACCTTTCCTCACAATCTACATCTGACCGCTTCCTCCTCTCTGATGCCTCCTTAGTTACATCAGTTTATTCATTTTGCAAGATCTATTATGAACTGGATCTATGAACTAGTCCACCTGAAAACAACTTGCAAATCTGATCAGATCTTCCACAAAATGAGATTTTCTCGGTTGCTTGATTCAGTTCACAGTCTTGCTCCAAAAGTCAATTGTGTCAAAACAAGAGAGACACATTGCACCATGAGTTGAAATAAGCAGGGAAAAATAAGGGGGGGCTTCTCATATCTATGAAAGATGCTTACAGAAAGTAAAATTTGATATAGGAAAATGAAGATCAAAATATTATGTAACTTCAAATATTAAAAAACAGCAGCACTTTTACCAGTGCTACTGCTGAATTTGGAACTTTACCCTAAGAATCACAGCAAAACAGGGTCAGAAACAGCCTTAAGACAGCACCAACTCTCTCTCCAATACCAAAGCGCTTTCTCATTCCTGAAAGACATTTTTTTGTAACCTACTCTTAGTAATTCAATGATAGATTTCAACATTCTGCCAAGAAATCCACATTTTTTAAAAACAATCTGCCTTATCCATAACCTTTCCTAAACTCTTACTTGAAAGTCTTCCTATTCTCTCACCTAAATCTCCTCTTCTGTAATTTGGAAATATTACTGTTTGCTCTGTGTACCACAGAGAACAGATTAACCTGTTCGTTTTTGCAATGCTTTTAAGTATTTGAAAATTGTTATCATATCCCTCTGCTGTAGTCTTCCTATCTTATCTTCTCAAGATCAAATATTTCAAGTTTTTGCCTTTTCCTAGATTTCTCTGAGTTTCTGACAAAACTTGCTGCTTTCTTCTAGATTCTCTGCAATTACTCTACCTCTTCTTGAAAGAAAACACTCAACGAGTTAATAAAATGCTTCAACTTAGTCATTAACATTGCTGAAGAGCAGAAGGAAAAATACAAATCTTACGAATTGCACCCCTCTTCCTGTCCAGTACAGTACTTGCCCTTCACACAAATTATAGATTTTCCAAGTAACCAAGGAAGTAGCCATATGTCTAACTCAGATAAGACACATTTATCTGTAACGAATAACTGAAACATACACCAAAACACAGTCTTTTGCAAACAGAACATGGTTTCAATGCGGAAATAAATTTCATATTCAGGTACTTGAAGTGAAACACACCAAACGGTGTGCAACAGGCTTAACTCTGGCTCAGCTTGGGATCTGCTATAGTATATGGTTCCTTTTATTTTTTCAGAATTAGTATTTAGTTGTTCCCCAACCTATGGCTATTTTGTCTTACTTAAATGAATAAGTTTTCATCCTTTCTTGTTATGTTCCAACTTATTTTTCCACAACATGATCTCAATTTTTAAATTGCCTACCATTGCAGCTCCACCACACCAGTTTTCTTTCAGTTGTTTACTTTTTAAGTCAATGTTTAAGGATGTTAACAACAATCCGGCATAGTATTGACTATGGGAGAGATGCGTATAGAACTCCAATTGATATGGACTTTTGATATTGGACCAAACAGCTATCAATGGTTTGATAGCTGTTCTAGTTTGATCTTCCATCTAGTTTGTTTTCACCCTAACATAAATTAATCTTGAGCATGTTTCCCTGCTAGCATGTGGTATAGAATTGAAAGCTTTATTAAAATCAAGATATAAAATATCTACTGTTTCTCTTTCTATAAGGCCTGCTGCCCTCTCACAGAGGGAAACCAAACTGGTTTGACACCATTTGTTCATTACAAAGCTGTTAAGTTACTTGTCTCCTTGTTCCCCTTATGATGTTTACAGGTAAGTATATTGAATACATTGTTCTGTTTCTCTCCTCCAAAATTAAACAGACACCATTAGCTCTCCCTTTTGGTATTAATAACATTCAATAGCTCACTAAGACTGACTTCTTTAATGAAAGCTAAATAAAATCTTTGGTCTTGCCACCTGTTAGAGAACTAAAATTTCCTTGGTCTTTCTGTTACTTACTGTGCCAGAGAGATAGTTCACATTTTCCAAATAGTTGCTCTTTAGTTACACCTCATTTCCTGCCTTGTGTTTGGGAAAGCCAATACCTTTAATTTGTAAGAAAACCAAGAGCCGATGCTACTAGTAAGCCCAGAGAAACTCATTTCTATGTGAAGGATTTAGACAGACACGACACCCTGGAAGACAAATGTGCTGTGTTAAAATGATCCTTTGAGGGAAATGATAGGCAAAGCATGTAAGGATCTCCCTAAGGAAAAGAAATATAATCCACAGCAAAATCTGAAAAGACTCTCTGACAATATTTACTACAGTAACCAAAACAATGTCATGGAACAATATCAAGCATTAGTATGCATCTGACCATACTATTTAACAGTTAGCACACTCCTGGTCCAGTTTTAGCTTGTCCAAATCAGCACTCTTCCAGATGGTACACAGGAGCATTTGGAAAGTAGCGTGAATCAGTTACTGCTCCCTGTAGGCTATGTGGGACAAGGCCATACTGTTCTGGAGCGGCTTTAGCTATATGGATATGGGATGTTTGGTGCCATGTGTTCCTGTGGCTACAGAATTGTTGTTGGCTCATTTTATGTACTGGTATAGACACAGCCACTAACTTAAGTCTAATTAATTGGTGGTCTGTTTTATTTTCATTGCTCCAAGTGTTCTGGATTTGTCTGAGTTTTTCTGTGTTTAATATGATTCTTTTCTATTCATCTGTTGCCATTTGACCTAGCTTCTGCTTTCTTTGTGCTTACTTCTTACGTTTCACATTAAACAAGAACTTATAATTTATTTGGTTTGTTGCTTACTACACTGTATATCATCTGCTTTGGAGGAATGTGTAATTAGTATAACAGTATACTGTATTTAAGGTGATATCTGTTTATCCTTTAGTCTTCTCTCAGAATTATCTCCTGTAAAATATCACATACTAATTCTCAGAGCTGAACTCTGCTAATTTGGAATCTGATGGGTTTAAGTGTCAATGTTTTCATCCCCTTTAAAAACTACCCAGAAATTTCAGTACATTTATTTGCCAGTGTATTACAGACTCCAGACCAACTGCCCAAGTAAACATCACTGAGTTTCTCCTGTATCTATTTATATAGTCAGTACAGAAAGTACGATCAGCCTGTTATAAACTGACATAGCAGAGAATCAGTAGGATAATTAATATGTATTACCATAAAATGGTGTAATACAGCAAAATCCAGATGGTTTAAAAATATTTTAAGTATAGAAGAAACATAAAAGTACATTCTCTATATATACATAAAATCAAATATACAGTTGGAGAATTTACCAAAATAAAAAATAGTTTGAAAACCATAAAGAAGAAACAGCTAAAACAGAAAAAAAATGAAAAGGAAAGGACTCTGATCCATATCTCTTGGTTAACCTCTCAATGAAATGTATGCTGCCTGCTTGCAGCATTAACTCTTCAGCACACAGATCTCTGTCTCTGCATGTCTAAAAAATTCATGAACTACATCAATAAATTACACTTCCATGTTTTTAAAGTGGTTCTTGATGCTGTGATGGAATCCTGCAGCTCTCAAACTGGAAAAATAACTATTTTCAGAGTTGTAGTTATTTTCCATTGCAGATCTGCCAAAATGATTGGCCCAGAATTGAATTATTTTACAGGAATATTACTTGGAAACTGATAGAAATCTATCCTTTACTAAATCATGACTAGTATTAGTCAGAATATTGCTTTGTATATTTACTTTGTTAATGTACATATCTAAAGTAAGTACTGCAAAATTCAGAAGTCTTTGTTTTGTTTCTCAGTCACCAATCCACAGAGGTTGTGATACAGTACTCAGCTACTGAGATGATGATGAAACCAAAAGATTTCACAGTATATTTTCTAATATACTAGAAAGCATCATTGATTGCTAAGTGATTCACACCCACTGAAATGGAAAAGGACATAAAAAAATTAGGAAAATGTTTTTTTCTATATATGCCTGTAAAAGTAGTCAGAAAAAAGTAGTCACGTTGAAAGTAGCAGACAAAATATATGATATTCCCTTTTCTTCAAATCCTTAAGTTACTGCAGAATTCAAGAGAGAGGACAACAGCATTCAAGAAGTGCACATTAGTGGTGATTTAAAACCACATTACATATTACTCAGACGCTAAAAAGGTCCCATCAAATTTTGCACTATGTGTTAGCTGAATATGCCCACACTTGTAAATCTAGGAACGCGTGTACTTAGGAACATTCCTGGGCAGTGGAACCTGATTGCCTGTACTGTTAAATTGTTGGAGTGGTCTCTGACACAGCTTTGCTCCAAGTCTTCTACTAGTCTCTCAAAGAATTGCATATCTGGATATAAATCTGAAGTCTGCACAAGGGAATAATCCCAGTAGGTGGTCTGCCTGCAACTACAGTGTTTTGAAGCACAAGACAATTTAGAAGTATGGACAAAGAGTATTTCATGTAAGTTGGCCTCCAAGCCAATATTCCTGAGCACACTTAATTAACTAAAAAAGATGCAGCCATAATGATTGCCTGGCAGAAAGCAATGATGAAACTTTAGTCACAGGAAGCCTATTGATACTATACCTAAAGTACATGTAAGAAAGAATAAACAAGTATTTTACTTTTGTAAGAATATGTTATGACTAGTAAGCTGTAAGTGGAGTTTTATACAACATAAAGCTGCATATGCTAATAAAATATGATAACTTGTAAGACACGATACTCTACTCTCTGTTGCTTAGGGATATAATTTAGTGGTGTAATTGGCAGTGTTAGGTTAAGGTTTGGACTTAATGATCTTAAACATCTTTTCCAACCTAAACAATTATGTGATTCGGTGATTCTGTTATTTTACATATTTCAACAACATAACCTTCTTAGCTGTCCAAATGCTTATTTGGTAAAATGGAGCTAAGTAATTAAGAAGGCAGAAGAGAATACTGTGTGAATTTTAAGTACGTCAGTGCTTGGTTTTCTTTTTTGCCCCTTGTACACTTAAGCTAAGTATCTTTAATTCTAAAGCTGCAGAGGTGGAGAGGAAGGGACTATTCCTTGAGCCTTATGTTCTTTACTGCTATTTGTAATTTGCATTTGACTGCATGCTAAAGGAATGAGATTAAGGGAATACCCTCAGTACTCTAATACATACTCTAATACGGTTGAACCTAATAATCTGATTATAGAATGAGCTGTGCACTTCCCAGGACTCACACAGTAAATACACTATGCATGCAAACATGCACATATATGCATATCATTGTAAGAAAAACTTCGCATTTTAGTACTTCTGATACCTTTTATTGACAGGCAAAATTATTACTGCTATATTCTTATTAACCTCTAAAATTTTTGGGGGTCTGACAGACACACCACATTGTCCCTTGGATAAAGAAAAACAAGAACTGGATTGATCCCACCTAACTTTAGTCATATAACACAGACATAAACATTATAAGTATACACTTTTCAAGAGTGAAGTAGGCAAAATGTTTAAAGGAGCTGAGCCATCCTTAGCATCCTTTAAAATCATTCCAAGCAACATAACAACGTTTATTTACATTTATGTAAGGAAAATCTGATTAATTTTTCTCAGAAGAAAACCACCCTTTCCTGAAGAGCCTCCTTATCAAATATGCAACCTGTTAGGCTGTTAAAGAAAATAACAGGAAAGGCCATAGTAAATGCTAAATCTATAATATATGCATAATAGGTCAGTCTATTAACAGCTGCAGTGTTGATATAACCGGTATCAGGACTTCTTTACCTACATCATTGTGTAGGTAAAGAGCTGCATTTTATGGTATTTTGTAAAGGGAAAAAGATTTAGGATTGGATTTTTTTTAGCTCTTAAGGAATTATTGAGGAATTCAGAAGTTCTTCTGTTCTTCCAGCTTCATGTTAAAGGTAAAATTGCACGCAGTCTCAAATGACACTTTGAAATGATGATACTGCGTTAGATAAGGCAATGAAAGTCAGGGAACTGAAAGAACACGTGCTTGTCTTTTGACAGTAGGAGAGCTGGTGGATTTTAAAGAAACTCAGCCTGATGTGTTAGCTGACATATGCTAGACAACGTGTCATTTAACACGTATTAACTAATTAAGATAAACACCAGGGAGCTTTGGCTTCAACAAGATTACTTCAAAGGTTAAAGTCTTTCTCAGTGGAGTCAAAACTTTCAGTAAAGTAATCTTTGTTTGGATAAACACCCTCAATTCAAATCTGACAATATAAATAGATGTCTGAGATTGATTTACATTTCTATTAAAATAACTTCTTATTTCAGCTGGAAAGCAGAAAGATGTCTAGTGAGGAGTCTAATTCAGATTGTGTTTTAGAAATCTTAACCATTAGCTTGTTGGAAGAGAAAAATATGTAGAAAGATTATAAAAGCAAGATGTTGAGAAACATTCAACTTAAACATCAAATAAAGAAATAAAAAGGGAAGTTCTGATTTTGGCTTTTTATTATACTTTCTTCATTTGCAGTCTATTTTTATACTTTTTGGGTGTTCAACTGTTCAAAACTTCTAATATCTTAATATAGTCAAGATAACGCATCTAGTGTCGGAAATAAGAGGAGTTAGAGATGTATTTATGCCTTCAGGGCTATGATCTTATTGACATCACAGAGACATGGTGGTATGGATCCTATGATTGGAGTGTAGGGATGGAGGGATACAGGCCGTTTAGGAAGGACAGCAGGGGAGATGAGGAGGGAATGTTGCCCTCTGTGTCAATGGCCAGTTGGGAGCGCATGGAGCTTCACCTGGGGATGGACGAGGAGCTGACTAAGACCTTATGGGTCAGGATTAAAGGGAGGGAAGGGACAGGTGATATTATAGTGACAGTCTGCTACAGGCCATTGGACCAGGAAGAGCAAGCAGATGAGACCTTCAGGAGACAGATAGGAGCAGCCTCATGTTCACAAGGCCTGGTTCTTGTGGGAACTTCAGCCACCCTGATCTCTGTTGCAGAGATAACACAGCAGGGCATAAGCTATTCATGAGGTTCCTCCCATGTGTCTATGATAACTTCCTTCTCCAAGTGATAGAGGAGGCAGAGAAGAGGTGCTATGCTGGACTTTGTTCTCACTAACAAGGAAAGGCTGGTGGGGAATGTGAAGCTCAAGGGAAGCCTTGACTGCAGTGACCATGACATGGTGGAGTTCAAGATCCTTAGGGCAGTGAGGAGGTCATGCAGCAAACTCATTACCTTGGATTTCAGGAGAGCAGATTTTGGCCTCTTCAGGGATCTGCTTGGTACAGTAACATGGGTTAAATCCCTGGAGGGGAGTGGGCCCCAAGAAAGCTGGTCAGTGCTCAAGGATCACCTCCTCCAAGCTCAGGAGTGATGCGTGCCAGCAAAGAGAGAGTCAAGCAAAATGCCAGGAGGCCTGCACCAAAAAGAAGTCTGCAGAGGGTGGAAGCAAGGGCAGGTAGCCTAGGAGGAATACTGAGTTGTCTGAGCAGCCATGGATCTACTTAGGAAAGCTAAAGCCCTGACAGAATTCAATCTGGCCAAGGATGTCAAAGACAGCAACAGAAGCTTTTATCACAGAATCACAGAATCATAGAATCACAGAATAACCAGCTTGGAAGAGACCCACCGGATCACCGAGTCCAACCGTTCCTACCAAACACTAAATAGGTACTTCGGTGATAAAAGGAAGACTAGGGAAAATGTGGGCCCTCTGTGGAAGAAAAAGGGAGACTTGGTTGCCCAGGATATCGAGAAGGCTGAAGGTACCCAATGATTTTTTTGATTCAGTTTTCACTGGAAAAGGCTCAAGCCACACTGCTCAAGTCGCAGAAGGCAACGGCAGGGACTGGGAGACTGAAGAACAGCCCGGTGTAGCAGAAGACTGTGGCAGTTTGGCGAAGTTTCTACTTACGGAAAAGGAGAAACATAATCCCCATTTTTAAACAGGGAAAAAAAGGAGGATCTAGGTAACTATAGACCGGTCAGTCTGACCTTTGTGCCTGGCAAGATCACAGAGCAGATCCTCCTGGCATCTACAGTAAGGCATATGGAAAATAAGGAGATGATTGCCAGCATGGCTTCACTAAAGGAAAATCACGCCTGACAAATTTAGTGGCCTTCTACGATGAGGCTACAGCATTGGTGGATAAGGGAAGAGCAGCTGACGTCATCTAGCTGGACTGTGCACAGCATTTGATGCTGTCATTCTTGTTTCTAAACTGGAGACATGGATCTGATGGATGGACCACTCAGGGGATAAGGAATTGGTTGGATGATTGTACTCAAAGTGCTGTGGTCAATGGCTTGCTGCCTCAGTGGAGACCAGTGATGACTGTTGTTTCCAGTATTGAGACTGCTGCTGTTTAACATTTTTGTCAGTGACGTGGACAGTGGGATTGAGGGCACTCTCAACAAACTTACTGATGACACTAAGCTGAGTGGTGCAGTCAACACATTGGAGGGAAGGGATGCCATCCAGAGGGACCCTGACAGGCTTGAGAGGTGGCCCTGTCTGAACCTCATGAAGTGTAAGGTCCTGCACAAAAACAAGCTGGTTGGAGAATTGCTTGAGAGCAGCTCTGAGAAGGACCTGGGGGGATGGGTTGCAGAACTCAACATCACCTAGCAACGTGCACTCACAGCCCAGAAAGCTGATCATATCCTGGGCTGCATCAAAAGAAGTGTGACCAGCAGATCAAGAGAGATGATTCTCCCCTTCTAATCCACTCTTGTGAGACCCTATCTGGAGTATTGTACCCAACTCTGTGTCCCACAACATAAGAAGGACATGGACTTGTGGAAGCAAGTAAAGAGGAAGGCCACAAAGCTGATCACTGGGCTGCAGCACCCATCCTGTGAAGACAGGCCCAAGAGACTGAGGGTTGTTCAGCCTGCAGAAGAGAAAGCTCCAGGGAGACGTTACAGCAGACTTCCAGTACCTAAAGGCGGCCTACAAGAAAGGCACAGAGGGAATTTTTACAATGGCATGTAGTGGTGGAACAAGGGGCAATGGCTTTAAAATGAAAAAGTGTAGGTGTAGATAGATAGAAGGAAGAAATTCTACAGTATGAGGGTGGTGAGGCACTAGTACAGGTTGCCTACAGGAGCTGTGGATGCCTCATCCCTAGAGGTGTTCAAGGGAAAGTTGGATGGGGCTTTGAGCAACCTGATGTAGTTGAAGGTGTCCCTGTTTATGGCAGGGGGGGTTGGAACTGGATGAATGTTAAGGTCCTTTCCGACTCAAACGAGTCTATGATGCTATGTTTCTATGAAAATAAGAGTAATAATTCGCCTTAAATGTGCAGCACTCTCAAAAGAAAAATAATAACAAATCCAATAAATGAGTTGTATATGAATATGGGAATTGGAGGAAGTTAGGTGACAGTTTCTACCTTAGTGAACAACTGTCACTAAGGGATAATTAATCAGAGAATTTAGTCCCAGGCAAAAGATGATTGTGCCACCTGGCCTCTTGTATTGTAGGTCAAGCAGCTGGCAGTTAATAAAAGTAAGCTAGACTGTACCCAAAATATAACAATAAGCAGATGCCACAGTGATTTATGACTTCTTAAACAAGACTAGAGGAGATAAAGAAAACAGCATAATAGCTCAGCAAAATAAAACAGCTGCTGAATTATGTGAAAACAGAACAAGCAAGAACTGGGAAAATGACAAAATGTGACCAGAATAGCCAACCTGTGAACACCCACAATGAAGAAAAGTCAAGTCTACTCCTGAGTTACACCATTTCCAAGTTCTCCAAACTCCCAGCACAGTTAGAGAACAGATGTAAGATCTTGCTAACAGTGTTTACACATCACTGGTGACTTTTGCAGAGATATGTATGCAGACAGTAAATGTCCATTATGTCACGGACGGCCCTTCAGTCACTGGCTGATCAACTACCCAGTCCCCAGAGTGACAAGTGGGACAATGGATTTGACATCCATGGGTGGGCTCAAAGGTTAAATGAACCAAAGTAAGTTTTTTTTTTGATTGAAAGACTAAGCCCCTCCACCTTTCACTGATCACAAAATCTCTTTTTAATGGAGCCTATAAAGCCAATTCTATGTGCTTAATATGCTACCGCCTTAAAAAATAACTCACTTTGCCTAGGAAGGAACGACCCTGAAACACCAATTCACATGTATTCATATTTCAGAATTTTCTGTGCACAACAGTTCTCAATTACATTTGATTTTCTGGATTACATGAAATGCTCTTTTGAAAAAGAAAATTGAGTTATGATCTTGATACTTAAAAAACTGAAAGCTGCACTAATTCAGCCTTTCTCAGACATAATTACTCATTAGCTGTTATTGACAGTATCTCAAGAGCATTTAAATGCCATGATCTTCTCATCAACACACTGGCTGGATTTTAATTCCAATCAATCACAAAGTTATTGAATTAAAATTAAATGTTGAACTCTTGAGTTTTGCTTCAGCTCCAAGTACTTTTCTATCTATTTAACTTCTCATATGCTTAGCTTACTTCTCTGAGCTTAACTATGCTTATTAGAATATATATACCCTCTCTCTGTCAGACTGTGCGTTGAAGACTTTCCAAACTATTTTCTTCTCCTCTTCTGCAGCCATTAAACCTCCCTTACAACATTGGCTATTTGAGTCCACTGGGCAATCTCACTCCTTTTGAGCAGTATAAATGAATTCAAATAACAGGAATTACTACCAAGCATGGCTGCTATGCATGAGCGATGGACAGCAGCTCAAACTTTACTTTTTCTGTCACACAAGACAGAAAGATGCAGACAGATCTGGGTGTTCTGTAAAATCTGGTTTGTAGAGAATGTGCTTTTGTGGGAGAAATATTCTGGCACAGGCCCCTGGGCTACTGTATATCAATTTCATTATAAGACTTCTCATACTTTTCTGTTTCAGCATTCCCATTCAGACAAGTAAGGTGCCGCTTGGCCAGGTTTTCTAAAATCTCTATCAAAACAGTAACCTCTGTTGAATTTTTTTCAGCTTCTGAGCATGCAAGCTCAAATGACTGATACAGCTAATAAGAGTATAACAGTATGTCCCAGTAATCCATTGGAATATGTATTTAAACTATGAGATCATCTAAACTATAGGTATAATAGAAAGGACCAAGAGCAAATAAGCAGGCTCTGGGATGGAAAAATCTTTGGAACAGAAAAGGCTGGGAGGATGTGATATTCAGCTACTTCCACCAATTCTTATTTTAGCTGTTGGATATACAATAGCCCTACGTTCCAAGATGAGAGACATAGAGAAGAAAATCTCTTCTCTGCATTAATAACTACAGTCTGCACCATAAAGACGGGAGAGCAGGCAGGTTTCTCCACAGGAATATATGCTGTCATAGCTGATTTCAACCACCCCTTTAACACACTTGTGTGTATTTCTGATTATGCAAAGGAATTAGCACTGTATCCATGGATCTCTTTAAGTATTCCATTTCTGTATGTTGTTTAATTCCAAACCCAAAATGTCTCATAAAACAAAGAAAAAAGAAATCTGTCAGAAAAGATTAAATGAAGTGGAAATAATTGATACTACATCTTGGGATTTCTTTTCATCCCTAAAAAATAACTATTATCGTTTCTCTCGGACTCTGTTGCGACTCCTCTTATTTTTTTGGTTTTGGATAACTGATTTGTTCTGTTTCTCTCACAACTAGTTAAAATAAATATGTTTTTCATGAATTAAGTTACATGCCTGCAGTTTCTGGACAGATAAGAAGTGGAATCAATTTGAACCAGCTCTAACTCACTAGTATCACTGCAGCCAAATTTCCTGTTTGTGTCACAAAGCAAGACCACCATGAATCCAGAAATTGCAGTGCTAAAGGCTACAGCAAAATGAACACTTACTTTTCTTCTCTTTTCAGATCAAAGCCTCGGCAAGTCTAAAAATTTGTTACTGTGAAAAACACATTGCTTTTTCACAATGTTTATGACAATTGATAGTGTCCAGAGGTAGTGACAGAAATAAAAGACATCTTCTTTGACATTTGAAGATAATTTTGTAGAAATATTTCATTACACACAGTCACTATTACCTAACTTCATAATATTGAAACTGGAATTGGAAATTACAAGTGTACAACTTTAAGCAAATCAGTTGCTCTAAAAAAGCTTGCTCAGCCAAAATCCTATGCAAAGGTCTGTCACCAAATCCAAATCCTGTACTCTCCAATAAATGCAGAAAAAAGTAAGTATTTATTTGTAATTTCTTATTGTCAATGTTTATTTCTAAAGAGGTTAATATTTTGGCTGTAGGTAGCTTCAGTTTAATGCTGTGCTAAGTAGTGTATCTTGATTTGGCCTTCTTTTTCTAACATGCCATTTACTCTGGCTCAAATTTAAAAAGAGTTTTGGTGAAAGAAAATACTGCTAATCTACTGAAGTCATGCCAAAGAAGAAATATCCAGAGAAGCATATTAAAAATACCTGTGCATTTAAAGATTCAGTGAGGAAGGAATTTTCCATGTCAGCTGTGCTGTGTGTGGGAAAGAACTGTTCTTATTTTACCATGGTTGTGATCAGAAACACTTATTTCTTTGTTGATATTTACAAATAACCCAAAAAAGCAATGGAAGCAGTTTTACAATCATATCCTATCAGAAAGACAATGCACTAGAAGTCATAATCACAGCAAAAAATATTTCCATTGAGTTTTAGATATGTCTTACAGTTTTTGCACTTCTAGTCATCAGCTTGGAGTCTGAAATGTTCTGCTTATCCATAAAATACATAAAAAGCTGGCACCATTAAGGAAAGATTTTCTACCTCTGTTTTCTTGAAGGGACCAATTTATTTGGAAATAAATACCTGAGAATAAATTAAAATAATCTGCTCAATAAAATACTACAAGCCTACCTAGATGGTGATAAAGCATAACAAAAAGTTATTTTGTGTTCCCTTAATGTTTGCAATTTTGCAATATTTCTACTAGAATTTATAGAAATACTTCCAGAAAAGATTAAGAAGTCCTTGTAACTTCAGCAAATTAAGACACAGTTATTTTATCTTAGACCTAAAAGTTCTATATGTAGAATAGCCTCATCTTATATTAATTCATATTTAATAGGAAAGATGTATATTTTCCTTGAAGTCTTTTTGAATATACTTGGGATAGTTAGGTTTTATGTGTAGTTCTAGATTTATTAATTCGTTTCTCCTAAGAGTCTTTAGCCAGTTTACAGCAAAATTTACTGAGGTAAACAAAAGTAAATGCACAAAATCGTTCTTAATTGTAGTTAATTACTCACTATGTTCATGCAACTGAAAAACTAATGAATTAAACTAATGTCATTGATAAATATTATTATTATTATATTATTATTTCAGGTATACTTTGTCAGTATCCTTTAATTATAAGACTTAGTTGGAAGATCAATGCATTTAAATAACCTAAAACGAGGGAATGCAAATGTAGTCATTTAGAAAGTATATAGAATCTCATAAAGTACACCTGAAATAAGAACTCAGGCAGGCTAAGCCACATGTACACATCCTGATAGCAGAGTAAGGAACTGCAAATCACAGCAAAACGAACTTCAGATATTCTGTTAAATGAAGAGCAGCTGTATTAAATCTGGGGATGACAGTTTCTTGGTACAGTTCCTTCCTTCCCACTCTTGGTAATGAAGATTCCCCACCCTGTTTCACCATCCAGGATACAGCATCCACGTGATTTCAAGATGAAAGATTTAATGAGTTAAACAGCTTCTGGTTTTCCCAGTCAGGTTTTCCGACATTCTAGTGAGCTGGCTATGCTTGCATGCAAGGTAAGCAACAGACATCTGTGGCCAGGATTGGAGAAAGAAACAAGATAGGGGATTTCCCATTGTGCCCTAGAGAGTTGTTAATGTGTCTGCATTTCATGTAACCACATCTTATTACCATATTTTGAAGAGGAAATATACTGTTCATTCATTAACTCATACTTGTATCAAAGTTTCAGGATCTATTAATATCTGCAGGGAAAGAAGAATGAAGACAAAATATTTTCTATTCAATAAATGTAAAAAATGGTTAATCTGAAAATGTAGAGAAATTGTTAGTTGAAAGAAGCAATCCCAAAAGGGCTACAGGCAACTAGACTATGGCAAAACAGTCAACTTTGTCAAGTAAAATACATCTAGAAAGGTCACTGTAACTTGCCCATCTCAGAATGAGGAAGTAATATTCCCTCTTTGAAGAGTTTGACTGAGCTGAACTTTGAGTAGATTGTGTGCTCCCTAAGAGATAATACTTTCAAGACGACAAACCAGGATTCACCTCGCTTAATCAGATGTCTCTAGCTGAACTTGTAGCTGAGCTATACAGGGTCCCTGTATGGTCAGTGAGGAGAAACAGGCTCTTAAAGAATGTGACTCATTTTACCTGTTTTAGGTACAGGATAAGACAAAATTATTTGAGAAGTGCCTGTTTCTTCACTGACTATGAACAGGGAATCTACACAGGCTGTTGTAAGTATCAAAAAGAATTGAAATTTCAGTAACAAGTGGGAAGGAGATGAGAGAAATATAGAGAGAGTAACTAATCTGCATCATCACAGACATCTGAAAACATCCTCTAGGGACATATCTTCGGAGGCTGAAGATTTCATAGAATCATAGAACAGTTTGGGTTGGAAAAGACCTTAAAGATCATCCAGTTCCAATGCCCCTGCCATGGGCAGGGACACCTCCCACTAGATCAGGCTGCCCAAGGCCCCATCCAACCTGGCCTTGAACACCATGTCCAACTTCACTCACGTCCAAGTATGTTACCCAGTCTTTTTTTCCATGAAACCCTACTCTCCTCCCCCAGTTAGCATAAAATAACGGGATGAAATTAAGACTTGGACCTAAAGTCTGAATGAGACATGGGGTTACACATATTTTAATAAAATAGTAATTAAAGATTGATGGATGAAAAGAGCATATACTGCAGTAGGAAGTAGACAGAAGCTATGAGGCCAACACACTTTTTATGGTTTATGTGGGAGTTGTCAAAGAACACAGAAAATAGAAAGGGAATTTCAAATGAAAATTAAATAAATCAATGCTAGGCAATATTGCCTGAAAAAATAATTCAAATATCCTTCAGCCTCCCCGTTACATCACATTTCATTGTTGATTACACACACTGGGATCTCAGGATTAAGGTCTCTAGGACAATAAAAATATTGTGAGCATATCAACAGAACGCCTACTCTACATGCCTAATGTGAAAGCAATCTTACTTTTGCTGCCAGTTTTTATTAATAATTTTTGGCAACTTTCACGTTCTGTTCAATTTTGCTTCCCTAATCAAGTTCATAACCTGCAATGTGGAATGCACACATCAGGGGATGAAACAGCAAACTTCTTCTTTATGACTAGAAGGCCAGGAAAAGGTTATGCAGAGTAAATATGCTGCTTTAGTTATGCTGCTTTAGAAGAAGCAGCTTAGTGAGTGTGGACAGCAGAACCAGTCTGAAAGTTCATGCTTGTTAATATTAAGCAATTATAACCAAACAAAATAAATGCCAACAGCAGGCACACAATATACTGACACATGCCTCTGTAACCTGTAAAAACGACTAAAATATTTTTCTTCAAATCATAGTATGTAAGATACCTATTGACAGAAAAGAAATAATATCATTTAGTAAACTGTTTACTGTAAAATGGCATACATGATGCTTTTTATAATTTAAATATTAGTTAAGCTATTAATCCATTTAATATTCCTAACTACTCATCTCACTGAGGCATGGAAAGAAATACTAAAAGCATGCTCTTTAACTTCTCTTGTCAATCAGGCCAAGGTCAGGGACATATATAACTATGAAATGAAACAAATGAAGAGGCTAGGAGTGAGAGAAGCATTTACAATTTTAATTCCAAGGAGTGACAAGAACAATGCTCATTTTTGAGAAATTCTTATATTTGTTTCATTTGAGAAAAGAACAGCAATTTTCACTTTCTATTATTTCTGCTTGTAGAAACTATAAAAATCATGATTACCTTGCTAAACATAGGGTACAATTTTATGTGAAAGATGGACAAATTTAATGTCCTGGCTCTGTCATAGTTTTGTTTCCTGAAGTATTTTAGGACAGAAATGATGGCTTTTTCATTATGGTAATGACATACAGATTTTTTGAATATGTGTAATTATGTAAATCCTGGTTTTAACACAAGCAAGGGCTACTGTGTTCTAACTGGTTATCTATTTATAACAGAAATTCAAGTAATTTGATTTTTTTCTATGTCTGTGTAGACCTACTGTCTTTTATTGATGTTTTCTTTTCTTATGAAACAGACGACAAAACACAACCAAAACTCCTTCTCTGAAATCCCTTTCCTTCCCACTCAATAAAGAAAACAAAACAAAATAATTTCCAGAAGGCTGTAATCAAACAAAAATGTACTAAGTGAAAGGTAACTTCCTGTATGAACATACTGGAAAAGGGGAGTTCATGCATTCAGCACCAGGCTAAAATCTGGTCTTTCCCAGACATTCTGAGTTAAAACAGCAGAACACTGTCTGTGTGGTTCATCACTACTACAGATCTCTCGTACTGATAAGCAAGCTAAATAAGGCGAAGCATGAAAATCACTGTACCATTTAATGTAAATAGTCTTACACTGTAAAAGGAAATGGATGCTACAGTATCTAGAAAGTCAGAGAAGAATTGAAGTTGGAATTAATAAATTTTTGGCAAAAATTTCCTGCGCTTCCCTGTAACGTTTTGTGTAGACCTTTTAATATCTAATAGTGCAAACCCTATTCTTTCACAGTGTCTCCAGTTTCTTGACAATGTAGAACAGTGATTCAAGATACTAGGAAAAAAAATGTTGAAATATGTATGATCTATTGCTTAATTACATTTCTTAGCATGCCTACAAAAATAATATTAATCTGTCCCTAGTATGCATGATGAAAATTGTAGCCTCATGCCACAAAACATGTCAATCCACAAATATTTCATATTCATACCTATGTGACTCTCCACTCAAACATTAGAATTCCAATCTAACTGCTCCCCTTTAATTTTTGTATTTGCTTTTCTTTTTGATCTTACATCCATCAAATATGTGGTAATTTTGTCCTAGAATTAATTTAAAGACAGTAATATCATAAGAGTTTTTATTGTAGTGGTAGAAGTGAAGGACAAGTAAAGAACTTAAGATTAAAAGAAAATATTTATCTGAATTGTTCTGTAGATATAAGCGAATTCAGTTTGTAAGTTAGTTAACAATATGGTACCATTTAAACAGGATACGATAACTCAAAAAATACTAAGGAATGTACGAAAACACACAAGTGCAAAAATAATTCAGAAGGAAAAAGGAGGAAACAGAATGTCTGGTTTTAAATTAGCTTAATAACATTGTATACATATAAAAACAAGGTGGAAGAAAAATAATAGGTGGAATGCTGTAGTTCAGTACACAAAACAAAGGTAAAACTGTTGTTTACTCCAAATGAGGAGTAGTGTTAAATGCTAAAACACCTGAATCAAATCAGATAAACGAGTACACTGCATTAATAAGGAAAATACGATCAGTATGGATTGAGATTCCTCACCTAAGCAGGAAAGCATAGGATATTTAAGATTCTAACACTGATAGTGGGACTAGGATGATGACAGCAACCATGATATACTGTGGGAGACCACAAAACCTGAGAACTAGAATCAAACAATAATGTAATACCAGGTAAACTCCACAGGAGTGCGTTGGTGAGGCAAAAATTTATCATACAATAACAGATTACTTCAGTCAATTCAGTCAGGAAACCCACAGAAGTAGAAATAAATCTTGAGTTAGCCCTCCACAAAGTACAGAATATGATTCAAAATCATATTATCAAAGAGCTAATCTGTAACTGCGTCCACCACATTCTTCATTTCATTGGCAACATAAAGCCCCCAGCCACCATCCACCAATCTAGGGTTTAATTTCAAAAACAGGAATAATTGTTAAATGAGTGGCCTCGTTAAAACTAAAACAAAAATGGAATTTTCAGATCTTATCTGCTTGTAAAGCCATAAAGTCTTTTTAGTGGCATTACAAGAGGGTTTCAGGGAAAAAACCAAAAACCAGAAAGCTTTCCTTACATGGGATATACTGGAAAATGTGTTCCAAATGTAACAAAACAAACTGTTCAAAACTGCCAAAACAGAAGGAAAAGTAATCAGTAGTTTTAAAGGAACACACTTCCAAAGTAACTAAATTTTTACTGTAGATGTGTAGCCTATCTTAATTCCAGTGCTCTCCAAAGTAGGTTGCTAGTGTACATGCCAGGGTTCCCTTGCTTTTCCCTGAATGTAAGGTAAGTGTTAATTCTGTTTCCCCACTTATTTGCAATCTGACAACACTGCAAATGAATTCAGTTCACTGTGGGAAAAAGCTGTGGAATAGAACAGCCACAGCAAAAGAAGGTAAGTGTACATCAGCTGCAAACAAAGCAGACAATTTCACTAAAATATGATTCCTGCAGTATCTTAGAAATATATCAAATTGTAAAAAGAAGAAACAAACAGAATCAATGTCATCCTGAGAGTTATTTCATTCTCTCACAGCTATTGCTTTTGCTCTTGGTTCAGACTGAATGAATATTGTGCCTCTTACTTAACTACTAAAATCAATTTATTAGTGTTGTTTTTACTTCTTGCATCAATAACAAGATTTGAACTATCATCCATCACTAGATTTCCAAGAGGAAGCTCAGACAGCTTCACAAAGAACATCATGTGTATTGCTACTGGATAGTCAAGAAAAGATTAAAAAAATGGAGTACCAACTTTGGTCACTTAAACTTCAAAACTGCACAGTCAACAGTATTCTAGGTCACAAAAATGGAAAAGTTAAAAACAGAGATTTTTTTATCAAGCAAAAGAATGCAAAAAATATGATAAATATACTGGGATAAAGAATACAAAATTAGCCTTTAAGGAAGTCAAGAAGAAATCACAATAACAAATACTAAATCGGTAACAAAAGATTATTTTATTAAGTATATCTGGTTTTCATACCTTAGAAAGCAGAATATTTTTTATTTAAACATCTTCCAAAACCAGATATGTTTTAGGTAATTTTATTTTAAACTCAAAAGAACATGTTGCCTGCACTGACTCAAAGTGACTCATGCTAATTTAAAACGGTTGAAAGTGCAGACCAATAAAATTCTACTGTCTTCTAATTTTACTCCCAGTTAGAAAAAAGCAATGGAAGTCAATGCACAGAAGGGACAAAACTTAAACACAACTGCAAATTCCATACTTGGTAATCCCGGTATGCTTTCTTCCCTTAACAGCAGAAGTTTTAATCATATCCTCTCAAGACACATGGAGTCATTAAAAACAGGACCACAAACCAGAAGTCTTTCCAACTCCATTTCTTCAGAGAAATAAAATTAATTTTGATTTTAATTCATGTTCAGTACAAACTGGTTATCTATTATTATTAGACTCCATGTGAAGTGTAAATTATCACTAAAAAGTTGCATTATAAAAGGTAAGCAAAAAGGTATGAGCAGGAGACATTTCATGTTTAAAGAAAAATCACCAAAACCCAATGAAGAGATTTCATGGGGACACAGGAACCACTTAAGTGTCATAAAAACAGGCATCAGTCTTGAGTGATCATTGTGGGTCCCTTCCAACTGAACAATTGATGCTGTCCTAATCTGCTCCACCAAACAACTTTCTGCCCATGGACTGGCAAATATCTGCAGCCCAACATCAGATTAATATCCTACACTTCTTCCATTAAGCTACTGTACAGGGTAAATTTACTACAGACACACCAGTAAGAAGAAAATTTAGAGATCAACCAGAAGGGGTTCTTAGCTGGACTAGAATAATCAGAGACAACTTTCCTGCATGGACAAGCAGAGTGGAATATTGCTATTTAAAAAAAAAGCAAACATCCCAATGGATCAGAGCATTTATTTAAAAAATCCTGCCATACTTGTTTCTGAAGTTGCCAAAATGCCAGTGAAATGAAGGGCTATTTGTTGTTAAGAAAATGTGATGCAGTAGAGACATGTAGCTATGCCAACTTATATTAAAGGTTTATGTGAGGCGCACATCAGCAAAACAGGAGCTACATATCTAACGCCTGTAATTGTTGCAGACCTACTAACTGTCATAACCAGTGAAATATACTGTCTTAGCCAAAACTCTAGTCTGATATTTGAACGGATTTTTAGGAAAAGCATACATTTAAGCTGCAGAAATAAGACAGGTATTGCTTGTGTCTAGTGCAGTGTAAAATGCACAAGTAATTAGTCTTCTTCTGTTCAGTTCTGCTGAAGCTTGCATATAACTACATTTTTAGAAGATTTAGAAGATAAGTAAGTTGAAAGTTCCTGGAAAAAAAATTAAGGGAAATGTTTAATCTGCAGGTAATGAATGCTTGCTGCTAAACGATGTGGGGCCTATAAAAAATCCCCAATAACGTGGCTAAGGAATTCGACATTACTTAAGAAGGGAGGTACAGTCCATGAAATCCAGTCCTGAACACTCAAGAATATGCCAGTCATCTGACTAAAGTGACCAGTGGAAGAAAGTGTCTGTGATTTTGGTTGTCCAGACACCACACTGTTCCGTTAAATGCTCTCTCTGTTTTGACAACTACAAGTTGTAACCTAGACTCTTAAAAGTTGAAAGTGAAATTCTTAAAAAAAACCCCAAAACAATGAGTGCGGGACAGAATAACATGTGCTTTTTATTTCAAGCTGAGAGGAATACACTGGGAGAAACAGATGACTGAATGAGATAACAGTAGGAACTTCCAGTTCCCCTCACACAGCCCGAGAGGTGCAAGCTTTCTGTGCTCTGCGTCTGAGATTTAATCTGCAACTAAGAGAACATGGTCAGACTTACTTTCCACTTTGAAAATCACATAAGCAAATACTATTTTCCTTGCTAGCCACAAATCCAGTAGATACTGAGAGAAAAAAAATAAACTGCTTGTACTGTAGGGGAGGATCAGGTTCATTCTGACCTGAGGAACCTGAACATTTATAAGTCTATGGCATCTGATGAGATGCATCGCAGAGTCCTGAGGGAATTGGCTGATGAGGTGGCCAAGCCACTCTGCATGATATTTGAAAAGTCCTGGCAGTCAGGTGAAGTCCCCAGAGACTGAAAGACTAGCAACATTGTGCCCACTTTTAAAAAGGGTGAAAAAGATGAACCTGGGAACTACTGACCTGTCAGCCTCACCTCTGTGCCTGAGAAGATCATGGAACAGATCCTCCTAGAAGCTCTGCTAAAGCACATGGAGCTCTGGGAGGTGATTAGAGGCAGCCAGCACAGCTTCACCAAGGGCAAGTCCTGCTTGACCAACCTAGTGGCCTTCTATGATGGGGTAACAACATCAGTGGAGATGGAAAAAACAATGTATGTGATCTACCTGGATTTCTGTAAAGCCTTTGATGCAGTTCCCCAAAACAACCTTCTCTCTAACTTGGAGAGATATGGATTTGATAGATGGACTGTTCAGTGGATAAGGAAATGGTTGGATGGTTGCATTCAGTGCGTAGTGGTCAATAGCTCGATGTCCAGATGGAGATCCATGAGAAGTGGTGTCCCTCAGGGGTCCGTACAGGGACCAGTGCTGTTTAATTAATCTTCATCAATGATATAGACAGTGAGATTGAGTGCACCCTCAGCAAGTTTGCAGGTGACACCAAGCTGAGTGGTGCAGTTGCCATCCTAGAAGGATGGGATGGCACCCAGAGGGACCTGGACAAGCTCCTATACCTGAAGCAAGTCCTACACCTGGGTCAGGACAATCTGCAGCTTCAGTGCAGGGTGGGTGATGACGAGATTGAGAGCAGCCCTGCAGAGAAGGACTTGCGGGTGCTAATTGGTGAGAAGCTCGACATGAGCTGGCAATGCGCACTAGCAGCCTAGAAGACCAACCGAATCCTGGGCTGCATCAAAAGAAGTGTGGCCAGCAGGTTGAGTGAAGTGATTCTGCCCTTCTACTGTGCTCTGGTGAGACCCCACCTAGAGTATTGTGTCCAGTTCTGGAATTCTCAACAAAAGAAGAATATGGAACTGTTGGAACAGGTCCAGAGGAGGGCTACAAAGATGATCAGAGGGCTGGAGAACATCTGCTATGAGGATGGGCTAAGAGAGTTGGGGTTGTTCAGCCTCGAGAAGAGGAGGCTCCAAGGAGACCTTATGCAACCTTTCAGTACCTAAAGGGGGCATACAAGAAAGCTGGGGAGGGACTTTTTACAAGGACATGTAGTGATAGGACGAGGGGGAATGGCTTTAAATTGGAGAGTGGAAGATTTAGACTTGATATAAGAAAGAATTTCTTCACTATGAGAGTGGTGAGGCACTGGCACAGGCTGCCCAGGGAAGTTGTGGCTGCCCTCTCCATGGAAGTGTTCAAGGTCAGGTTGGATGGGGCCCTGAGAAGCCAGATCTAGTGGGACATGTCCCCGCCCATGGTAGCGGGGTTGGACATGGATGATCTTAAAGGTCTCTTCCAACTCAAACAGTTCTATGATTCTATGATTCTATTCAGAAGCCACTGTCAACTACCTGTACTATTGTTAGCTTCTGGGTCTCTATCTTTCCTTTTTCTTCTATCATCTTTCTTACTGCTCTCCTTTACCCAGCAGCACTAAAAAATCACTTTCACCTTTCCTTCATTTTCTTCATCCAACTCAACAAAGCAGACTCTTTGCATATACTATCCCATGTATTTAGAGCTTGACATGAAATATTCTTTATTAAGCTGATTATTCTGTAAATGCAACAGATTCTTATCCTTTTCTCTGAATAATGGGCTATCAAGTCCAATCACAGACTCAATATCAAAAAAATGTACAGCTTTGATCCTGTACAGCCATTTCTATGTTCTTCTGTCTGAAAGGACTTAAATATCTTCTAAGCAGCCACAACTGTCTTGTGTTAGCAGACATGTGACCCAGTATAAATCCTGAGCAGCAGGCACCAAAATAATAATATTCTTGGATGAGGGCCTGTTAATACCATAGAAAAATGGAACTGGTAATCAAAATGATCCTTTGTGGTTTTTTCCCAGCCAACCTGAAGGTCTATTAATAGGAGGAACACTATTACTTCCAAAAGAATGTCATATCTCTTAGTTGTAGCACCACCAAAATTTACCCCAGTTTTATCAAGACTGCAGACTAGAAATGGAGATTTCAAAGAATGTTAGCAAATCAGTGGAATTTTCTACTCCTCACTTTCTGGATTCAGTTCTATCACTTCTAAAACATTAAACTTTAATACTAGTGCTTTAAATAGAATTAGTAATGGTAAACACGCATGTTATATTAAAAATATTCAATATAATATTATATTAAATAATGTGGAAAAGTGCAAAATACTTTTCAAGAGATCAAAAAACCCAAAAAGCATTGAGGATTCCCTAAAGACCCCCTTCTTAAGGTGTTTCACAATGAAATAATGAGGTACTAAGTTGTGCATTGCTGGCAAGTACTACACAGCTTCCAAAAGTTATTAAGCCAAGCTACCTTGATTCTGAAATGAAACACCTTCCCTATTAACAGACAGAAGATAGCTCTGAAAGCCACTTTTTATTTTCTTTTAGTGCAGATCTACAACTTCACAGTTTCATACCCCTGCAGTAGCCTCCTTGCTCTCTGAGCTAAGATGTGAATAGGTAGAGGATAAGGCAGTTGGCAACTCCTCACTGCTGGAAAGCTATTTGCTGTCTCCTTGAAGATGCAGTAGCCCATGGAGGAGCATCTTTAAGCACAGTTCAGCTTGTATGCTGCTTGTTGAATCACAGTAAGCCTTAGTAAAATCACCTTAAACATGATTAACCATTGCTGCTGCCAAAACGATTTGAATTTAGGAAGGATATGGACTCAAACATAGTGATAAGTCTTACAGTTGAAGTTTCAGTTTCAGTTGGTTCTCTGTCTAAATTTAAATTGGGCTGTAAATTAAAAATCAGTATGTAAACCATACACACTTATGCAGAAAACACACTCACAGTGAACAGATTTTTGAAAATATCCATAGGTCTCAAAGTCTACCACTGGCTATTTTTCTATTTGATTATTTTTGTATAGAAGAGACACATCATGTAAATAGTAAAGGAACAAACAAACAAGAAGTGCAGTGAAGTATACAGAGGAATACAAAAATATTGACGTAATCATTTTGCATTATTTTCTATAGAGCAAATGTCAAGTAGTTTCAGGAAAACAGGGCAAGTAATTTACAAAGGCATGAGGTACTTCTGGCTAGTTGTTAAGAGCAGCACCCTCAATTTCTGTCAGGATTATTTATTGCTACCTATTATTGCAGTGATACAAAGACACCTACTACAAATGCCTCTAGTTGTCTTGTACACAGACAGTGCAGCTGACAGTCTGACTTAAAACTGATGGGTGACAACATATTGTTATATATTACATTTTTTAAGAAACCACACATCTATTGATTAATTTACCCACAAAAAAACCCGTCTGGATTTCATAAACTAAACAAGTGTGTTCAAATTTGAACATTTCACTCATCAAAACCTGTTCAGAAAGTGATTTAACGCTACTAAGTTACTCTCATGAGAAACTTACTTTTAAACGTGTAACTCAGATCACAAGTCTAAAGGTAAATTAGTAAAAAAAGGCCTCTGATGTACAGATTTGTACATATGTGTTATGAACAGTACATAAAATTCAAAATATTGCAGTATAGTGCAAAAATAATACAACACAGTTTATTCCTAAAACCACATAAACACATAGCAATGGAATTAATGCATCGTAATCTAAGGGGATATAATCTACATTCAGAAGATTACAAAAGAACATAGTACTGAATTTGATTTGCATATTACACTTTTATGTATTTTTGTTAAAACTACAGTTCTCCCTTCAGCCTTTTGACAACAGCAGCCTAAATACTTGGTGTCTTCCACAGCCTCATTTTTCACTGGGGTTTCCTTGTCAAAGTAGAGTACTGTTGCTTTGGTTCTGGTTTCCTCCATACTGTTAATATAGAAATAACCTGATTTCACAGTAATATGTGTCCAATGAGTGCTCATGAATTCATGTCTGAATTGGATCAAATAAATTAAATCTCCTTGGTACAAGGCATTTAGAATAGATTGATAACAGCTAGACCAATAATTTAAAATGGAATGAGAAAGTTATATTCGCCAGCATTTCACATGGAATAAAAGAAACCCGCTACACAAGCTGGAACATCTGAACATATGGTTTCGGGACTTGCACAGATGGCTTGCTGGTAATTACAGCATCAGAAATATCTTAAGACTTGTTATGCACACACAGATCAGTTGCACAGCACATGGACAGGAGGATGACATCTTCTGGACGCATCTAACTCACTCACTTCATGGGCTGGGAAAGGCCCATCTGTCTATTTGACTACAAATAACCCAATTGAAAAGTCTGCTGCTGCTCTGCCTATTGTTCAGATTATCCTATAAAGTGGCAAGGAAATAGATAACTTGAAGTGATTTACTGGCACACTGCTAAAGCAGTTAGTTGGCTTAAAAAAACATGCTGGATTCTACTTGTTCCCTAAATTAGTGGTAACCAGTCAAGGTCACTAGTAAGTTCTTGATTAAATATTAAATTTAATTCACATCAAACTCCTTATAGAATCCAGACAATATATCAAAAGCATGGATTTTAGTGACTGAAAAACAAAGAAAAAATGACCACAAAGCTCCAGATGTAGAAGATAGATGAAGACAGAGTAAAGGCAAATTTATTTGCACAAAATCAGGAAAAATGCAAGAAGGGGGGAAAAAGTTTGAGATGTAGACAATAAAATAGGTCAGTTATCCAGCTCTGTAACTAACCTTCAAAATAATTATTAGACATGAAGTAATAAGCAGATTAATGAAAAGATGAAATCACATGTGACATAGAAAGGACTAGATATGAGAGCAGCACAAAACCATATGGAAACTGAAAGTAAAAACTTAATAAGGAGAGAAAAGGAATAAGAAACTTTTGGGGACGCACAATACATTTCCTTATAAATTTGGTTTGAATATTAGTATTCTGTTTCTCTAAATGTATTGGGATCATGGCGGACTTTTCTCCAAGGACCTAAGTCATAGCCTTTTAGGCTAACTGCTGCATGTATTTTAACAACTTTGATATAACGCTTTTAAAGATTTAAGCATTAAATATGCTCTCATCTGTAACTCTTCTGTTGTAGATTTTACACAGTTAAGAAAATTGACTTCACAGTCAGCTCACAGGAGTAGATATGTCATCCATGTTCCCTTTGCTTCATTTCTTTTCCTGATGTTCCAATAGAAAATCTTATGAGGAGAGTGGCAACTCTCAGAAATGAAACAATTAAATCAGGTAAATTTCAAGTCTTCTATAATGGCCTTAAACTTGCTATAAAATGTCTGACCTTTCTTTAACAGTAAACATACAGAGAATTTTTCTGTAACTTGGGTAAAATGGTGAAAACAGCAATTCTGAAAAAAAAAAAGATCAGATACTTTAAATAATCAGATATGAAAAAGAAAACACAGAAGCTGTGAAAAAAAAGAGCGGGATATCAGAACAGAATAACCAGTCTGACAAAATCCATTGGCTTTAGCAGGTTTAGATTAACCTCTGCAGGAAAAAAAAAATGCACTAAGAAAGAAAATAAATCCCATGATAATGTTAGAAGCAAAATCACTTTGAGTGATTTGAGTGATTGAGTATCTCATTTCACAGTTTGCTTCAGTTCCTCCCTCCTCTGTACAAGACACCAGACAGTTTTACTACTGAGAAAGGTTCATCTAGCTTACCTACAGATAAACTAACATTGGTTTCTCTTTTTTAAATGGGCATGTAACACTGCACAAGAAATAGCGAAAAAAAGAAAAATACAATAGTTAATACATCTAGATTAACAAATAAAACATAGGGCTAATTAAGAAAGACATTTAATCACTTTTGATATTACATTACAATATAAAAAAGAAAAGCACAATAAACTCCAGTGATTCTGTCAAAGCATATGAAATTTAGTTGCTCATTCATTCATTCATTCATTCATTCTTATTTACTATAAAACTTCAACTGAAGTATAACATCCTATTTTGCTTTAGAAATAAAGAGGAAAGTTTAAGCAGAAAGCAATTAACTTCTGACAGCAATTTAGAACACTTTTTCAGCTTCCCTCCACATCCAGCAAAAAACAATCAGATATTTTTCTCTTGCACTTACATATCTCAGGTCCATTTGGATTTGGAGTCTTTTAGGTCCAAAAAGCTGGGATGAAATAACACGTGCATGTTGGAGTGTGAGTTAACTTCAGTGACACGTGCATTAATTCTTTCTACTAAAGAAGAACACTGTGCTTAAAACTATTTAGAACTATGCTGCATCGCACTGTTCTAAAAAATTCATTTCTTATCACTGGGAAATTAAAATATTTTTTATAGTGCCATACTTGTGTGCGCATCTTAGCCTGGTTATAAAGCTACATCAAAGACCAAAAAAACTTTCAGAGTTCATTGTACTTCAATTATCGCTTCCTTATTTCATAGCCTACAGAAAAACACGTCACTTTACTTTCTATTATTTAATTTTATTTTATATAAACATTTTACTTACACAAATGGAGTCTTTTAATCCATTTAACTGGGAAATGCATTCACTTGTTACAATAATCCAGGTCTCACATATAAATAAGGTATATTGCATATATGTTTTTGCCTGTGCATATCTCCCTCACTCCTGAGGGACACCTGCACAGTGAAGAACAGATAGATCTTGTTGATCCCTGATAAGGTCACAGAGGCTTAGCTATAATATAGCCTCGCTTAATCCTCATTGGTTTTGCCTACTGAGCACAAGGCTGTTTCCTTGACAACACAGCTGCAGTTGCCACAGCATCCAGAGACACATGTGATGTCCAGGTTTAGGGTATGCCCCAGCTGAAAAACTATTTTACAATGCTATTTTCTACTACAAGTCATTGAAGGCTAAAAATAAAATCAGTGAAAAATCTTCCAAACATTCTACTTCTTCTGCTAGTATGAAGCCCCATGCTATTACTAACTTACATTGCTATTACTTATCCCATTGCCTGTATGGGATATGCACTTCTGAAACTCAGGTTTTGTGGCAATTCTTGTCTTGGGGAGCACACAGTCTACGGGTATTCTTTATTCAAGGTATGTCATTTAGGTGTGACATGCAAATAAGAATTAATCATCAGCTTGTCATATAAGAAGACAGACAGAATTAGGAAACATAAAAAAATGCAGTAGTAATATGAAAAGTGGAAATATGACTAAAGACATCAAAAACAGGGGGATGATTTATTTTTTTTTTACTTTCTCAAATGTTTTTTTCACAAAGTGAGTGGTGTACATTATACCCAGTGAACTAGTTTTGAAGTTGATAATCATGCAAGACCATGCAAAGCCTGTCACATTTTTTAAGCCTCACCTCGTATCTTAACCAAGATAGTAAACTCCTGCTCTTGCCGAGCTTAATCAGAGATGTGTCATCTAACAGTATCACAAGAATGACTTGGTATCAAAATAGTTTATAAGCTTTCTCAGCCAAAATGGGTAATGCATTAGGAAAAGTGACCAGAGATGTTCCTTTCTGTTGCTTTATTAGCACTGAATTAGAGAGGTTATCTGATCTATAAATTCTCACAGTGTGTTTTCACTTACAGGACACAGTAACCTTGCCTAATTTGTGCTTTTGTTTAATAAATTCCAAATATTCGTGGAGCTCTTACCCATGACTGTAAATCGTTCAGATTTAAGTATTTCATGGAAATTTCAGGGATGAGTTGAAACTGGTATTTATGTATATAACTGCTGAAAACCATCTTGATTTTCCCATGGGAAGTGGATACTGCGCAATACACAAAGATCTCAAAAGCAAAAGTATGATTAGGTTCTCTAGTTAAAAGTTTAAAGGTAGAAGAGTTCAGGATAGAAGTAAGGTGTAGAATTTCAACATTCCTGACAACAAAACATTGAAATAACTCCTGGAGGGCTGTGTAGAATATTCCATGAATTCTGGATTATTCTAGGATGTACATTCTACTTTTACAAACAATAAACACATAGAAATTCTACAGCCCTGTACTACACAGAAAAGCTGATTAGAAGATGATAGCATTATAATCTATAACTCATTACTAGGGAAAAGAAGTGTTCAGAATAAATGAATATTCAATAATCTGTCACACTGGCAAATTTAAGAACGCACATATTCTTGAGTTTCATAGAAATAGAGCAGACTAGACCAATACATGCAAAGTTCCAGTGATCAGCTAATTAGACGTACATTTCCATGAAATGCAAAACCACTTAAAATCTGTCTTCCACTGAATTAAGATCTTAGCAAGATGTATAAAACTTAGTACTTGGAGTTTACAGCTTATAACTGCAAAGTACCACTCTAGCACTCTGATTAACTGCCTTAGAGCTGAAATCCATAATATTAAACTCTATTAATCTTCCAAAAGAGGTTGACTGCAAGTAAACTGCCAAATGGGAATGACCCACAGCCTATACAAACTTCCAAACCTTGGAAATTTTTACCAATGTCCTGGTCAAAACTCTACTCCTTTGTACAAGTAATAGAATTGGACAATTGACTTCCAGTGAGTGTGAAAATTCCCTGGCACTGTGTAACTTACTGATATTCACATAACCAAGGAAGTAGGACCTCATGTGGCAATAATCTCCAGAACTCAGAGCTTGGGAGGTTGTTGTGGTCCTGCATTTGCCTGTGAATGAAGCAATATCTTATCATTATGAACAGCAGGACCAACCAACTTCTACTGAATTTAAAAGTAGTATGAAATATAGCCTCTTTCAAACACTGGAAGCAATAATAATAGTGAACTATGGTGTTTAGTTCCATTCAGAAACCACAGAATAAAATAGGTCAGACTGAATTTAAAACTAAGAATCAAACAAAAATCATACCCAGAAATGCATGATTGACACATGTAGAAGCCAGGAATCTTCAAATCTTCCATTATTTCATAAGCCATGTGTCCAAACTACTCTAAGTACTGATGGATGAATTGAATCTTTTCTAGTAAATTGAGCTGAGAATTCCGCATAACCTGAAATACGAAGATTTCACAGGAATATTTTTTTTCCCAAGGAGAAGGAGCATTACTGCTACGGTACATCAGTATTGCTACAGAGCCTCTGATAGTTGTCCTAAAAATATTTCAGAATGAGAATAAGTGAGGGTCAGCCAAAAGGAGCTGAGATTGTGACAGCTGATGCATAATGCCATTTTTACTACTTGAAAATACATGGTTGGGAATGATAAATGAAATATATCAAATTAAGAACAACATGGAAAGGTATAAAGATAACAGCTAATGCCTGACAAGTCACAGCCATAGATTACTAGCTGATGAGCACAAAATGTTGCAGGCTGTGATTTATAATGTACTATCAGTTTCAGTTGACTTAATACAATTCTGATCTTCTTTGGGTACATGATTTGTTCTGAATGGTTAGATTTAGATATATCAATTAAAATTCTAGTTTCACATAAATGAAGAGAAAAACTCCTGTGAAAAACTAGAAATGAATAAGCAGATGGAAAAAAATTAAACAATGAACACAATGATCAGTGTTACAGGATGTAATCTCAGCAAAATCTTTGTTTAAATGTTATGAACTGCATGCAGCTAGCACAGCAAAAGTGATAGCAAGAAGTAGTGGGATATAAGGGAATTACCGAATGTTTACACAAATTCCTGTCAAGTGGGAAAGACAAACTAAGGGAAGGCAAAAAAATTACCATTTGAAACTTCAATAAGTGGACAATGGCGGATGGCATTGAAAGGGAGGGAGGGAGCATTGGAGATCCAAATGAAAGGTTTAGAGACAAGTTTAAAGGTGGATATATAAATGAGATGGTGACAAACTACACACTGCAGCAATATTTTAGACAAATACATAAGGAATGAGGCTACGCTTTTCAAACTTCAGGAAAAGAATTTTACAATAATTAAGATAAGTGATGAAACACGAGAAAACAAATGTTACAATTCTGTATCTGAATAAGAAACGTGCTACTTTAGAAATATTTCCACTATATTTCAAAGAAATTATACAGTAACTCTAACCAGATAATTCCTTGTACTAGATCAAAATCATGCAGTCTTATGATAGAATAGATACTATATAACATTAATTTACTAGTTTAAATTTCTTTAGACAATGCGGACAGGTTAACTTTATATTTGCAGGATTTTCTCTGACCACTTATCAACTAATTTAATATAAAATCACAAAGCTAAAAATCTTTGCTTGTGTGCACTGGCTAATTTGACAGAAATGCACTACACGCACCCCTGTGTTCCAACCTGACTTGCATCGAGCAAAATCAGTACTAATGCCTGCGGAACAAGAATGCCTGGGATCCAGGCTCCAGTACCACGTGACAGATGCATTACCAGGATCAAGGCAAGAAACAGGAAAGTTAGGTAAGTCTGAAGAAATAGGATGAGAAGTTTTGTTTTCTCTCTTGTTGAACTCGAACCTTATTCTAAATGTTCACATAGAGGTGTCTGAGGGATTTCAGTTCAGATGAAGCAAGAGTGATGTAAGTAAAGAGGCAGATAATAGCTTGGCCCCATGGTTAATGGCTCTGAGATATCTGAGATTGAACAGGCATTGCAATGTTCCTTGTGGTAAAAACACTCAGAAGATAAGGATTTAATCAATTGAGAACACAGCAGTTTGTTTCTTAGCAACAGTGTTCACCTAAAATACAAGATTCTACTCATACAATTCTTTTTCCTATTGAATATGGTTAAATTTAAGTCTTCAATATTTCCTTTCAAATATCTCAAGTGTTTAAGTTTATATGACAGAAATGGTCAGGTTAGCACAACTACAAACAAAACCTCCCATGAAAACGATCTTCCACCTTCAAGAATGGTGGAGCTGAAAGTGTAAAGAAAATTATTGTGTGGTTTGGGGGGATTTGCCGGGCTTTTTGTTTCCAACCACTCAAAATAAAATAGAAAGTGTTCTCTATCTGTCTGGTTCATATTTGTCAATTTAGCCCTGGGAAGTCAGAAAAACTGAATTCTCCCACTTTCAAAAGAAAATGTAGAATGTATAATCTGACTTATCTTCCTACATAGACTACATATTAAATAAATGAGGGCAAGTCCTGCCTGACAAACCTAGGGGCCTTCTATGATGGAGTGACTACATCAGTGGACAAGGGAAGAGCTACTGATGTCATCTCTCTGGATTTCTGTAAGGCCTTTTACATAGTCCCCCACAACATCCTTCTCTCTAAACCTGAGAGAGATGGATTTGATAGGTAGACTACTTGTTGGATCAGGATTTGGTTGGATTGTCACTCCAGAGAGTAATGGTCAATGGCTCAATGTCCAGTTGGAGGTGAGTGATGAGTGATGTTCCTCTGGGGTCTGTACTGGGACCAATGCTGTTTAGTATCTTTATCAGTGACATAGACAGTGGGATAGAGTGCACTGTCAGCAAGTTTTCAGATGACACCAAGCTGAATGCTGAGGTGTCACGATGCCATCCAGAGGGACCTGGACAAGTTCAAGAAGTGGGCTTGTGTGAGCCTCATGATTTCAAGAAGGCCAAGTGCAAGGTTTTGCACCTTGGTTGGGACAACTCTCAGTATCAACACAGGCTGAGGGATGGCGGGATTGAGAGCCCTAAGGAGAAGGACCTGGTGGAAGAAAAGCTCAACATGAGCCAGCAATGTGCACTCACACCCCAGAAGACAACCAAATCTTTGACTGCATCAAAAGAAGCATAGACGGTAAGTTGAGGGAGGAGATTCAACCCCTCTGCTCTGCTCTGGTGAGACCTCACATGAAGTATGTGTCCAGCTCTGGAGCCCTCAGCATGAGAAAGTCATGGATGTGTTTGAGCAGGTTCTGAGCAGGGCCACAAAATGATCAGAGGGATGGAATATGTTTCCTGTGAGGAAAGGCTTAGACAACTGGGGCTGTTCAGACTGCAGAAGAGAAGGCTCTGAGGAGACCTGATTGCAGCCTTTCAGTATTTAAAATGGCGTTAGAAGAAAGCTGGGGACAAAATAAAAAAAGGTTCAGACTAGATATAAAGAAGAACTTTTTTACAGTGAGGGTGGTGAAACACTGGAACAGGTTTTCCAGACAGGTGGTAGATGCTCCATCCCTGGAAACAGTCAAGGTCAGGATTCGCAGAGCTCTGAGCAACCTGATCTAGATGATGTCCCTGCTTATTGCAGGGGCTAGGGGCTAGACTAGATGACCTTTAAAGCTCCCTTCCAACCAAAATTGTCCCATGATTCTGTGAATTCTCTAAGATATTAAGACAGTACACATGCTTAAAAAAGAATAATCATTAATGTGACAAATCTAATTTTAATAATATTTAAAAAGAATGACTGTTGAATAAACAACAGAGATTTCAAGTTCACGTTAGTGGTTCATGTTTACACCCACTTTAAAAGAACCTCAAATCCTTAAGTTCTTACAATAATATTCACATAAGAATGAAACTATAAATGCTGGTAAAACATATTTATACTAATGTTAATGTATGGAAAATAACACCAAAAACCAAGTTATAAATAAAAGAACATGTTGATCACAATTGCTATTTTATTACAGACAGGGAATGCCTTTCTTAGAACATATGGTAGTGATCTGCATCTTGCCAGCCACCTGATGGAGTCATTAGAGCTACGAATGCCTCTTCCAGATATGAGCTACTCAAGGTTCCATATCCATTCCTCTGCCCTTGTCTGTAAACAAAATATTTATGTCCTGTATACCGCAGAGTGAGCTTTACCATCCTAGCTCACCAAGGAATTCCTCTAAAGTATATATTATCTATTTTCCTTAAGTCATTACGAACGTAACACAGATCAGTTGAAAAATGCTGATATTCTATATGCAATAAAGATTCTCTGCTAATGCTGTGTTAACACAAACAATGAACAGAAACTTGTCAGTCTTTTCTGATCCATATAGTGAATTAAATGTTTTTCTCCTAAGAACTCTCTATTTGCTATTTCCCTATATTTCTTATCTCTTCTATCTCATCTCTCTTCTGCTAGATCACTTCTGCTGGATTCACTGGTGAACAGAATGCCTGTTATTGGGACTTAAATATTCACAGAATCACAGAATCACAGAATAACCAGGTTGGAAGAGACCCACCGGATCATCGAGTCGAACCGTTCCCATCAAACACTAAACCATATCCCTCAGCACCTCGTCCACCCGTGCCTTAAACACCTCCAGGGAAGGTGAATCAACCACCTCCCTGGGCAGCCTGTTCCAGTGCCCAATGACCCTTTCTGTAAAGAATTTTTTCCTAACGTCCAGCCTAAACCTCCCCTGGCGGAGCTTGAGGCCATTCCCTCTTGTCCTGTCCCCTGTCACTGGGGAGAAGAGGCCAGCACCCTCCTCTCTAGAACCACCTTTCAGGTAGTTGTAGAGAGCAATGAGATCTCCTCTCAGCCTCCTCTTCTCCAGGCTAAACAACCCCAGCTCTCTCAGCTGTTCCTCATAAGGCCTGTTCTCCAGCCCCTTCACCAGCTTCATTGCTCTTCTCTGGACTTGTTCCAGAGCCTCAACATCCTCCTTGTGGTGAGGGGCCCAGAACTGAACACAGGATTCGAGGAGCGGTCTCACCAGTGCCGAGTACAGAGGGAGAATAACCTCCCTGGACCTGCTGGTCACGCCGTTTCTGATACAAGCCAAGATGCCATTGGCCTTCTTGGCCACCTGGGCCACTGCTGGCTCATGTTCAGTCGGTTGTCAACCAACACCCCCAGGTCCCTCTCCTCCAGGCAGCTTTCTAGACAGACTTCTCCTAGTCTGTAGCACTGCACAGGGTTGTTGTGCCCCAAGTGCAGGACCCGGCATTTGGCCTTGTTAAACCTCATGCCATTGGTTCAAATCATAATTCAACAGCTCCAAAAGAAATAAACTTTTAAACCACAATCAAGCACACTTCAGGATTATAAAACTGCAGCAAATAACACCATTTACTTGTTATACAAGTAGATATACCATCAAGCAATAGTTTAAAAAGAGTAAGTAATAAGAAGCAAACTCACATGTGTGAGGCTTAGGTCAGATGGAATTATTTGTGTAAGTATTGCAAATCCAATGTACAGTTTTAGCTGGAAAAGTAATGAAGTACGGTTTCGTTTTATATTTTTTTAAACAACTTTTCTGTACTAAATTAACTTCAATTTTAGAATAGATAGAAAATTTTAATCACAATTGATAGGCAATTTAATCAAAACAAAGTATTCCTGAGAATACAAGAGACAGTACATTTTCACCATTTAGAAAGAAAAAGCAGAGATAAAATGGTTAAATTACTTACATCATGTTACCCAGTCAGGAGCTTGGGCAGGAGAATGACTTCACACTTCTTGTTTCAAAAACACTATGTATTCTTCCAGCCTCCAGTGTCTGAAAGGAGAGTTAAACACAGGTTAAAAAAGGAGCAGTAATACAGGCACTAAAGTCAGACAGAACACTTTCCATTTCCTAAAAACCAATGTAGCTTTCAGCTTTACAGAATGTATTTTTTGATGTGATGGTGATAGATTTTTCTTTTTGTCATACTTAATGATGCCTTGTCGAGTGTGTTCAGGTAATTACCAGACATCTAATAGCAAAATGAAGCCAACCAAATTGCCAGCATCTCTGCCTATCTGTCATACAAATTTTCAAGCACTGCAGCTCCAATTTCAATTTCTTTATCATAATTATCCTTCATTACAGCAACAACATTAAGACATGCAAGTAACTGCCACTAATCTTAACTGTCTTGCAGTAGTAATTTATGTTTAACCTCCTGTTTGTCTCTACATTCCTTGTTTATATTTTTACTACATGACAACATTTCTTTTGTTAGGAAGACATGGCATAATTCATCCCTTTTCATTAGGAGAATGAAGTCATATGAAAACACAGTGATTTAGTGGTATCTTTTGACCTCATGCTTCTCCCAGAAAAATTTTCTTCTAAAAACAGTGCAGAGCCTCTAACTCTCAGTGATGGCATAATTTGTTTAAATTCCTAAATTTTCAGAGTCCTTCTAGATGCAAATGGAGAAATAAAATCTACACAATGTCTTACATAGTCTGCAAAGTGTTACAGATCAAGACATTATCTCAGGCTTTCATTTTAGAAAACATTACTAACTTAGAATAATTCAACTGATTTAAAACAATGTATTCTTTATAAAACAACATGTTTTAACACAGTGAAGCAAATCTGTTACGAGTTCCTATAAGAAATAAGAATACTTCAACAGTATTAAACATCTTGCATCTTTTATTCTTTTTCAGAATCAATCAACCAATTAAATAAAGAAGACATTCTATAACAGAAAGTTTATCCTCATAGCAATTTCAGTGCTGCTAACTTAAAAAAAAAAGGTTGTCTTAACACTATTAGTTAAGCAGTATTCAATGTTTCAAAATTCCAGTAATGTAGTGCCATATGCATCAACCAACTCTCTTTATCCCGCAGTATATTATTACATGAACACACTCAAAGCATCATTAGTCATAACAAATTTGAGGTCAAAGTCTTGTCAAAATTATCAAGAAAGGAAAAAAGAAAAGAACAGGGTGTTTGTTTGTTTTTTAACTCTAGGAATGTTAAGCAAAACTAGTTAGTAGCCTGATAACCACTGAATATGAGTTTGCTGGTCAGAAGCTTTCACGTTAGTTCCAATGAGAAATAAGATATATTACCAAGAACGAAAAATATTTGAAAAGAACTATTTAAGAGTATATACCCTGCTTATTTTCCAGAATACTTACACTCTGGTAAACCTGTGTATTAACTACACACCACTTCATACAGTCCAGCTTCAATAGGTAGTAAGTGACAGCTGATGCAACTCAGTGTTCATTTACTTGCATGTAAAATCCAAGAATTTTTTATCTCATTTTTTGTATACTTCTGTTCCCCTGCTTATTATTCACTTCTAGGTACATAATTTCTATGTTATTTACCTTTCAGCTTCCCAGAAATGTCGTGCTTTTATTAACAGTTTACACTTGTAGTTCAATGATCTTAAATGATATAAAAAGACCTCCTAATAAAAAATATAAGCTCACACGAATGATTTAAAAAGAAAAAAGAAAACAAATGACACACAAGTTCTCTTTCTATTTTGCTGATCATGTAGCGAATGGAGATTTGTAATCTCCATGTTCTTATTGTCTGTAAAATTCTAGAAGTGACAGGATCTGAAAGACTGGAGCTAATGTTAACTTCTAGCAAAACATTTGTTTCCTACTTCAGTCTTGTCAAGGGTATTAGACAGAGAAGAACACTCCTCCCTTGCAGATGGATAAAAATGTTTATAACTGGTCAGTAATTATCTAAGCTATAAGAAGGAGAGGGGGCCTAAAGGCAAGACTCATGGTGATAAAGTATACAATGTCATAAGAGATTACAGTATTCTAAACATGAGGAAATAGTTCAATTTTAAGGGCATTTAGGAAAAAATAAAATATTATTACTCTCATAAGTTAATCACAATAGAGATGATAAGAAAATACATTATATGTCTCTCTGCCTATGCCATTCTATTTCAAACTCCACAACCAATTCAAATCTGTTGCTTATTCCCATTCCTCTGTTCTTCCATCTCAGTTAGCATTGTCTACAGCAAACCTTAGCTTCTCCATTCTTTAAACTTTTTTCAACACTCTCTCAAACCATATGACTCTCTACCACCCTCTGTTTTTTCCTGTCCTTTGCATGGCTCCCAATCCTACTCTCCTCATTCCTTCTGTTCGTGACTATAAAATCATCTTTCCAGATGCATGGAAACTTTTTAGCAGTCAGAAATGTTACACTTTTAATGGAAAGTGGCAGGATTCCTCCTGCCTTGTTAATTAACTTTAGTATGTGCAATTATACTGTCTCAGTCCAGGTCCTTTTCATATATTTTTAGTTTTTCATTTAATAAGAAGAAGTGAATAAATTAAGTTTTTAGCAGGCCTGAATCTTGCAAAGGTTTGCAGCAATGTCCAAGTCAACAAAGTTGCTCTTCCAGAGACATGCAAAGAGGTGACTTCCCTTTCATGGGGACCATTTTACTGTAATTTGCACTGGCTGTGTTGGAGGAGGGATGGAAAATGTTAACAGAAGAGGATAAAATAATGGAAAAATCCAAAGAAGGAGCAAGAAAAAGCTAGAAAGGAACAAGCTGCTCCTCAGATGACTTTTTTGTGAAGGGTACAAAACAGCATTTACCATTCCCTACTGTTGCATAAAGTAATTAATTATCTGTCTTATCAACTGAGTAGAAGATATCTTGGGTCTTCTATTCCCTTGGGAAAGAAAATTTTGACACAATCGGTCTGCTTCAAGATTGATCACGTTACTTAAGCCATGCCACTCTGATGGCCATCAGCCAAATTCCCACCCCAATCATACACTCTGACATTTAACAATGACCAGCATACTATGTAATTCACTCACAAACTGTATCTATTTTGTTTTTCTACTGTGAAATTATTACAAATACAAATCATACTGGGGTTGTTTAGCCTTGAGAAGAGGAGGCTGAGGGGAGACCTCATTGCTCTCTACAACTACCTGAAAGGAGGTTGTACAGAGGAGGGTGCTGGCCTCTTCTCCCAAGTGACAGGGGACAGGACAAGAGGGAATGGCCTCACGCTCCGCCAGGAGAGATTTAGGCTGAACATTAGGAAAAAATTTTTCACAGAAAGGGTGATTGGGCACTGGAACAGGCTGCCCAGGGAGGTGGTTGAGTCACCTTCCCTGGAGGTGTTTAAGGCACGGGCGGACGAGGTGCTAAGGGGCATGGTTTAGTGTTTGATAGGAATGGTTGGACTCGATGATCCAATGGGTCTCTTCCAACCTGGTTATTCTATGATTCTATGATTCTATACTATCTGCAAAGACACAGATGCCCAGTTTACTCATTACTGCCTCAAACACAGTAAAAGCTTAAGCAGAATTGAATGAACAATAAAAAATCAAAAGGCTTTGTGATTTTATGTGCAAAACTTCTGATTACTCTGTCTGATGCAGAAAACGTTTGCTGCATCTGATGACTGAGTTGCTGGTACACCTAAAGTAGCCTCTCTTCATTGGACCACATGCCAGTATCGTCAGTCTCCAAAGGAAATGACACAGGGATTTGAAGCATATCCACTCAACCATAATTCAAAGTAACTGAGCTTTCCATATTTATGATATCAGCTTCCAAACAACCACGTTCACTAACTTTGTAGGTCAATAACTTATCTGCATTCATGGCAAAACAACAACAAAAGTTTAAGCAATTCTGCTGCCTTGCAGTTCTGTTCTCAATAACTTAGCCACAAGAAAAGGGCATAAATGTGAATTTCCATGACATTCTTGACACGTCACTCAAGTTTCCTTTTTAGCTCCCTATATTTGGGCCAATATTTGTAAACAATTTTTGTAAGGCCTCAAAACCTTTGAATATTCTCAACAAATTTTCTTGCCAAATATTGCCCAGATTGTATCTATCAGCAACTGGTTAGAGATTCAAGATTCAATGGTAATCAGCTTTGTTTAACCCATTTGTTTCAACATATTTAAAAACACTGCTTGTAAATTATATATGTTGTTCTGTTTGAGATGTTACAATTAATTTCTACCATCCTGAGCCAAGATATGCAAGCCAAATGGGTTACTGCAAAAAGTAATGTCATTCATTTGGTTAGATGAAAAAGCTGCACTAGATCAACAAAGAACTCCAGAAAAATTAGGCCAGATGGCAGGTGAGATATAAAACACAGTCAGAATAAGACAAGTTGAAAAATACTTTGCAGAGATGCAGAGAAGCTTAATACATTCAGATGGCAGACTGCCAGAGCTGATGGAAAAAATGCAGCTTTTTGTATCATAAGCAAATCTATAATTAAATGCAATTAAGGATTTAAGCTAATATGAATCAGTTCTAATACTAACTTCTACAAAGCTTTAAACCAATTAATATATGAACAGCAATTGGAATTGTCTACAGATCAGTAGTGATATGATTAGCATATCAATAACTTGTAGTACAATGATCAGTTAAATTGCATAATTGCTTCATGTTCCCTTTTTGGTTCTGTTGTAATTCCATGTAGAATTGAAGGTAAAAGGAAGGACATGAATTTAGGAAGAAAACTATGGTTATACAAAGTAAGCCATTATGACATAGAATGTGCATCATACATGCCAAAATTATGATCAGTTTTACACACACTTATTCAAGTGTGTGTATTATTATAAAATAATTCTTGGTACATTCAGTCAATCATCTAGATGATACTCCATAATGCTTTGTAAGTTCCCAGAGGCAGCTGCTCAAGACATACTGTACCCATATTTTGATACGTATTTTTAAAATCTAGATTAAATACTTCAGGGATTGAAGTCATAATGATGCTTCCCTATTTTCAAGTTTGTATTTGACTGCAACAGTTGAAAATATAACTCCTTCACCTCACAGAATCTAAGCTGATTCCAAGAAAAAGTTCTGACTCATCACACACAGAGAACAGCCTGAAGTGCAGCAGAAAAACTTCTCTTACTGGTCTATACCTTATTCACACACCCAGACCTGTCTGTTGATCCTCTATTATCAGTCATAAAAAAGCCAGTTCTGACCAGAATTTGACTCACATCATAGGCCACCAAGTACTCTATAAACAGAACAGCACTCAAAGCCATTTAGACCTGACCACAGAGTATCAAATCACATCTACACAGTTCATGTGGATAAGGAGTGAGGAGAGTCAATATAAATTCCTTGTATTGACCTATATTTCTGTATACAATTACTTATCCTTCTGTTCTGGGACTGCATGGCTTGTATGTCTAACAGTACTACTTCCAATGATAGGAGGAGTGTGGGCATGAAGGGCAGGATACACACAATTCGCTTAGTGTGTAAGAAGGACTAATTCTGCCTTTCAGGCTCACAGGAGGTAATCCAATAGTCTTACAGGTATACTATTTCTTACGAATTCAGAAAAGGCTCATTTTCTCATGGCTACGTTTGCAGCAAGTTTCCCCTCGATTTAAAACTGTACCTATTTTCAGTAAAAAGGCAATTTGACAGACATCATCAATTACTGATATCACAAAGTTCACATGTCCTAGAGCAGGTTACTGTTCCTAATACACAGTAGCAACTCATCTATCATACCAGCTCACTAACTTAAGTATTTTAAAGACAGTAAAGGACAGTAGAGGACGTTATTTCTTTCCTAATATTGATACAATACTATTAAAAAAACAAGTTGGAAAATAAACAGACTTTTACATCAGTTCAATATGAGTTTTCCCTCTCCAACATCATTGCTCTTTCCACTTTTGACAATGACTAATGTTAAAGTGAAGATAAATATTTTCCCCAGATCCCAGAAAAGTGATTGCAAGTTGCATCATTTCAATCTTATTTTCATTTTAAAAATGTATTTTTTGAAGTATGGCTTTATTATGCACTATGCAAAAGCCACTAAGTAAGCCACTAACGATGAATATTTTCTCACAGCTCTAAGATATTGATTTAAAAAGAGATAGCTTCACATAGAAGGGGTAATACTATGTATGTATATACACCAGTTATATATGATCATGCACGTGTATATATTTACACAAAATACATATATATTAATTAATTTTATGCTGAAAAGCAAGCAAAAAGGAAACAAAAAACCCTACACAAAGAACAGGTAAAAACATGTCCATTTGTAACAACATTAAGGAAATTCAGAAACTTAAGGTATATACAATAACTAACCTAACAGCAAAAGCACAGGTAATATGCTAAATGCAGTATAATGAAAAAAATCCTCTTAAACTGACTGCTCTAGGATCAAACTGAAAAATAGATAATACAGGAGAAGGGACAGAACAGGAGAGCATTAGACTAACAATTTCTCTTGTAGTTTCATTTCTTTAAAGAAAACATGTTATAGCCTAATGTAGAATTCTAGAGTATTGCTTTAAAAGTCTGTAAAACCAGATCCACTTTCAATGCTGTAAGACAATTTAATATTAGATATTAAATAAATATTCAGAAAACATGTCTGAATTATGAAAAACTTGGCATTTGCTCTAACAAAAAAGACAAAGAATTTTGATGGAACTGTAACAAAATTTTAAGTTAAGACTAAAGAAAAGGTTGATGGGAAACATTAAACCCAGCATATCAGCACAGTTTGGGTAGCAACCAACATGGTCTACATCTGTTAGCTTAAGCTGTGTTTATTTCCAGAGATTGCCCCTCAATTAAATGACAGACTACACCATGTTTTCATAGGTACAATAAAGAGGATAGCTCAGTATCCAGCTGTGGAGCTTCAACTTATACTAATTGATGTGGGGCTACAAATAAAACATGTTTAAAGTAAAATGCGAAACTAAGAAAGAAAGAAGGAAAAAATCCCAAACTAGAAAATATTTTTTTAATATTCACCTCATACATGTTCTCAGGCATCATCATGTCTTGTGTTTCAATCCTATCATAAATGACTTTCTGAGTCATGGGAAGGCAATAAACAGTAAACACTGGCAATAACTATAAATTGCAAATGTATCATTTCCTACTCCATTTAAGCAGATAGCCTGCCTATACAAGCCATCAAAGGACCACACCTGTCACAAATGAAAACCGGTATATTGATGATAATGTCAAGTCAGACTGGTTCCTCATGATTTAGCAGGCTGGTATTTTGTTGCAAGGACTAGGGGTTTGTGTCCCAGGCTTTCTTTACAAAATAAGCATAAGGCTTCCTTTAAAAAATAATCATAAAATGGATGTACTGTAAAGTCTACTAAATAACAAAGGAGCCCGCAAATTAAAAAAAAAAAAAATCCTACTAAACCTAATTAAAAACCGCAAGTAAGAAATACTAAACCATGTAAGAACAGAAGTAAAACTGTATGAAAACAATTATCAAGTTTCAAACTTGATTGAAAGTAAACCTTCAAATAAAAGAAAAACAGTGAAGCAGAATTCTAGTCAAAATATTAAAGGAAAAGATAATCCTGAATCCTTTAAGTAGATTTAACTGTATCTCATCAATAAATTACTATATTTGTGTTCTGGCCAGAAGTTATAACAACATATACAGGCATCTTCAAGGGCATGAAAAACTTAGCCAAGTTAAGCATCTGAGTGTGTGACTCAGATATATGAAAGTTAAACTTAGTCATCTTTCCATCAAAAACTACTTATCATCAAATCGTTTCTTAGATTTTTAGATTACAAAAATTTTAAGGATTTTGCAAGGAAATATATCAGTGTTTTCCAGCTAAGCAAAAAGCCTCCACTTTCTTTAATTTTCTTGTCTCTCACCAAACACTTTATTTTGTTATTGCATTTGAGAGGGCTCTCAATTAAAAGGCCTATGAGTCACTTATTTTATCATTCTACTGATTTGTTTGTCCTACCCCTTCACTGTTAAGATTCAAGTCAAACCAGTAATTTTTTCCCCCCAAAAAATTAACCAGAACATCTTCCTCTAACTTTTTTGCACATTCCAGGTTGCCAGTAAGACAAGTTCAGCACAACAGTGTAAAAAAGAGGGTAACTGCAGCCCTCTCATGAGGCTAAGTGGTAAACATCTAAGACTCCTGGTAGGATTAATAGCTAAAAAATCAAAGAGGTATTACCATTACAAGCCAGCATAAATTTCTAAATGGAAGACCTAAAACTGACTCCCCAGTTAACCCAGGCCATTACGTAGTGGGCAAGCGAGTGAGCTCTCAACAGATTTACAGACTTCTATGAGAATTTCTGCTAAGCATTATCTTTGCTTCTTACTTTTCTACGACATGTATTTTACTGAATACTGAAGACATATTTGGACTAAAACCAAAATGCTCCTCCACCTCCAAAGTGTTTTTAAGTGACACTCATACCACCTTGCTAGGGCAACTGTTATTATAAACTCTTTATACAGATTTTACACCTCCATTAATTTGTAATTACATAATTTATGCATCCATCATCTGTCCTCAATTTCTTGTAGCCTATCACCTTGCAAAATGTGTATTTATTTCTGCTTGTTAAATCTCTACATTATAGATTTGTCTCATACCATTGCTGAACCACACCAGCATACTCTGAACACTGTAAGGGATTCTCCTTGAAAATGAATGGTCAACAATTAAGTCCTCCTCACTAGCGAGGTTAACTTCATTGCAAATAAAACACAAGATATAAAATTAATATTGATCATCACATTCAGTTCATTCAGATGAAGGGGAAAAAAATAATCACATTTAAAAGGTTCAGTTTGCTACAAACATAGAGTATAATACATTACGAAGCAGAACAAAACAAAATACAAATATAATTATTAAAAAACTACACCTCTTTAGCAGCTGCTGTTCTATATGCTGACATGTTATACACAGGATGGAAAAACCTACTTTTAATCATACAAAAAAAAATCTGTAAACAGTAGATTACGAAATGCAGAAGTGATGTGGACAATAGAAACCAGTTATCTAAATATCAAAAACTACAACAAGGAAAGCAATGTTACTTACTCTACTTCACAAAAAGTGAGCCAGAAATAAAGACAAAAAGGTGCTGTACTCATTCTCATCTCTTTGCACAAACTAGCTGGTGGATGCTAAATTTAAAAGACAAATGTTTGAAGAAGTTGTTTTTCTAGAATTAACTAAATTTCAAAAATACATCACAGAGGAAGAAAATATTATTAATTCAGTGATTTACATTTAGAATTCAGAAAAATTATTTTATTTTCATTTAAGTAAGTAACTTTATTGGAAAGAATATACATTGCTGCAGTAAGAAAGCAATCACTTTTTTGTTGGTGATTTGAGACACTGAACTTTTTTTGTTTGCAGAAAAGCTTTCAAAGTCATTGGATTATTTAAAAAAAAAATTGAAAGCATGTACACACAGGCTTTCACATCCACACGCAATCTATACATAGTTTTTCTTAGGGATCTTACAGCTTTCTGTAAAGCTGGGTGTCATGAGACAGATGGAATAGAGCATGACTTCCCAAAATGTCCATTAATTTTTTCCCTGACTTGCTTTGGGATGGTTGCAACCATGAAAATCCATTTCCACTAGTAAACAGTTTTCTATATTAACGTATCAAGCACAACTAAACTTAATTTCTTAGCTTTAGACACAAATAATAATATGAACAAATCTTGAAACAATTGAACAAAAATTCATACAAACTGAAGTGCTGCACTGTATGATTTTGTTTATATGAATGGGCCTGTAAGAAAGCAATTAAAATGTCAGAATTTCATTTATTTGCTTTTTGACTATGGCTACAATTCCTGGATTTTGCATATGTGATTATTCTCTCACCATGAACAGAAACTGTTAAAAACATTCCTTTAAGGGGACTGTGGAACAGAGGTTCCCAAAGCAGCTAATCACAGGAAGCAGCTGCATCATTCCAGAAACAAAATTATATGAATCATAGAATGGCTTAGGTTGGAAGGACCTTTAAAGGTCATCTAGTTCAGCCCTCACGCAATAAGCAGGGACATCTTCATCTAGACCAGGTTGCTCAACTCAGAGCCCAATCCAACCTGACCCTGAATGTTTTACAGGGATGAGGCGTCTACCACCTCTCTGGGCAACCTGTTCCAGTGTTTCACAATGCTCACTGTAGAAAATTTCTTCTTTGCTTCTAGTCTGAATCTCCCCTTTTTTTAGTTTGAAACCATTACCCCTTGTCCTATCACTACAGGCCCTCCTAAAAAGTTTGTCCCCATCCTTCTTATAGGCTCCCTCTAAGCACTGAAAGTCCCCATTAAGGTCTTTCTGGGGTACTAGCGCAACTCTCTGTGGCCAGTTCTCCACAGGACACCTCTAGAAAGCTGACTTGCCACAGGGACAGCTCTATGCAGTGGCAGGAACTGATGGTTCTCACATTTCCAGCTGCCTAGGGCTGAGGAGAATACGCTGTGCCCATAATTTCCTCAATTTAAAAAACAGTAGCCTCCCCTCCCCACAAAACACCCAACCAACCCAGCGCTTGGGGCTCCCTGCAGAAAGTTGTTCCCATGGACAGTTGGCCATCATGGAGAGTTGTCCCTTTCAGGTCCCCAGAGCCTTCTCTTCTCAAGGCTACATAATCCCAACTCTGTCAGCTTTTCTTCATAGAAGAGGTATTCATCCCTCTGATCATTTTTGTGGGCCTGCTCTGGACCTGCTCTGAACCTGGACAGGTTCATGTCCTTTTTATGCTGGAGGTCCCAGAGCTCTGTCAGAAGTCATCAGTGAGAAGAAGAAGATGTGGCATACCACCTGTTCACTGACAATGACAACAAATCTACTGATTACATACCTCGACTAATGCTACTTCGAAATCAGTGAGGTTTTCAGAAAATGCTGCATTCCGGATATTGTTAATGATTCAGTCTGACAAATGCTGCTACTGTGCTGCTAAAATTGAACTTGTCATTGAAATAATTTCTTTGGGAGCATTGATTCTGATAATAAAAATAATTAAAAAAAGCTGAACACAATGACAACTACATGATCATAGGTGGAACAAGCAGCTTGTGATACTCAAAGGCACAATATGATGTGCCATACTTCACACATAAAATGTGATAAGACAAAGCAGAACTTGTATCATAGGTTTACAATAATGCACAATATATATCTGGACACAGACATAATTATGCAAATCTGGGGATATATAACCAATGGTTTCCTGCGATACCTGGGAAACAGATATTCTGTCTAGTTTCGGGGTGTTTTTAAAGCTGGTGTATTCACCAGCTGGCTTTGTGAATACCTGATAGTGCAACTATGATTTTGCTTGGTTTAAATTTAAATCTCATTCATACATCACTTTTATAATTTAAAAATTGGAATTTGCAAACCCACTAAACTGTCTGGATTGGCATGTGTTAAACAGCCATATGCCAAATAGCTTACAAAGTACCTGTACAAAAGGAAGAGCTGAAGAGTTTTTCAGCTTACCACTCTCCAGGTGACTCAAATGGTCAAAAGGGACAAATGCTTGCCATTGAGCCTAAAAAGCAATTCTAACAGTTTCTACTGGCATTCTGGAAAGTGAGGGAAAAAAGAGAACGATCAACTAGAAGTTTGACATAATGTGTCATTCAGGATGTGTACACACTATTTTAAAAATAAAATGAGCCGTGGTGGGAAAGAAGGATTAGGGTAGTATATGAAACTGAGAAGAAAGACACATCATCAAATGTGAAGACCTGACGAATATAAACAAAGCAATAATTGGAAATACGTAGGTAAGAATAATTTTGATTGTGGGAGACAGTAAGAACTGATGGAGCAGAAAGAGCTGGAAATGGGATAATAAGTAATACTAAAGGCAGTCACTGCCCCATCACAGAAGTTCCCAACAGTCATAATTTCTGTCATTTCTTTAAAATGCTGATTTATGCTACAACTCAAAGCATGAATAGTCAGATAGGGTTTTTTTGCATATTTCACTAATGCCTATGTTTGGTCTTTCTGTATTAAACTTTTTTACAGAATTTCAGTTATTTTAAGGCAGACTGTTTATTCTCACTTAAATCTTCTAGACAGATTACATGTAGCAAAAAAATAAACTGTTTATGAATAAGACATATATATTGTAAAACAAAACAGTATTTCAGTACAATTAAGCACAAGCACAAAATGGTTCCTATCATTACCAGCAACTTTCAAGTCCAAGAAAAAAAGAAAACATCTACTGGAATCCACCTGAGAACAAGTTTATTCTTAGTATAATATAAATATGCAACTTGAAAGATAAATTATTATTGTAGAAAAGAAAGTCTACACACATGTTCTCATTATAAAATTAAATTCTTCACTACTAGCATTATCATGCCATCATTTATCACTAATTTGTTGTTAAAAGGAGCAACTGCGCATGTTAGCCCAGAGTCTCTCCTTAGTCTATTTACACCAACAGCATTTAAATTTTCTTGCTTAGCTATTTCCATCATCAATTTTACTCTAATTACCTAACAACTGTGGATAAAAGAACAATTGTGAAAGACTACTATTCCACTAAGAATATTTCCAATGTACAGTATGCTTGACCAATGTTCTCATTCAACATAATGAGAAAGAACAAGTATGCAAGGCTTTTAACTGCTAGCATTAGCTGCTAGGATGCTAGCTGAATTCTAGATCACTTAGTTACATTACGCATACTTTCATTCCCTTTCCACTCCAGAACAGATACAGTATTCAGTTTATGCTTTAAAAAGATAATTGCACAGAACTGCTAGTGAACAATAGCCAACCTGTTTGTAAAAGAAAAAGCAGTTGCATTTCAGTTACAGCCAACAGGTTTCTAGTTACATTAGATACATTCCTTAATAGAGCTAAACAAGAGCTACAGTGAATGAACATAAGACAAATGGTGCACAGGTAATAAGCATTTATTGAATTGTAAAGACAAAAAAATAACTGGTGAGGCCTTGTGAACATTCCAAATACTATTGAAAATATATCAGGCCATTGTAAACACATATTTTGTAACTGTCTGGAAAAGTCTGGTTTTCATTAACTTGATTTGTTTCTTGCAGAAACAGTATGCCAGAGACTGAAATCAACCGGGCGTGACAAAAATGAACCATTTGAGCTTTACTTAATGCTTAGCTGTGTTTTTGTTTTGGTTTTAACAATCAGCTGGAGAGAACTTTCATTCATGCACAGCAACCACACAACCATTCTGTGCATGACAGACAGAATGTTCACGTAATTTAACTTCTAAGTGTATTATGGCACAGATGTGTGTGTGGATATGGGTAATTACTAAGACTGACTGAAAACATCCTGACAATATCTTTTACATACCATTTCTTAACGTAGACAAATAGCAAGTCAGAACTTCAAGGCTCTGTTCAAGCCAACTGAAGGCAATTTGTGTTGCCTTGATCCTCTTTGTTCCATCCCTAATGGAACCCTCATCTTGGCTACCTGTTTGTATGTCACATTCCTTTATGAATCTTTATCCAATTCCAGTCGCTAATTTTCAACTTTTTTACCCCTTGCCTACTGCCTTTCCTAACTACTTCTAGCATCCCACCAAGGGATAACAGTCAGCATCCCAGAATCTCCACCTTTCTGATGGAAAAGAACTACCATACATGTATTAAAGGAAAAATATCAGTAATAAAAATGAAAATAAACTACTAAGAAGAATGACATGCTCAAGAATGGATAATCAATTCAGTGGCATAACAGTGAACTCTTACAAATACAAGTGTCCTTAAATCCTCATTTATTTGTTTTACACTCTTGCTTAAAGCCGTATCTACATGCCAGTCTAATTTCCCATAATTCACTGTTTCCATAAAACATATACGTACTCATTATTCAAGACGGGTTTTAGTGAGCCTTCTATTTTGTTTTCTTTTGCTTACATGAATTTTCATTCTGTCAGGTCTATTATTCTGTTTGGTCTATTATTTCCTTCACTTCCACTTTCTGCACATGGGATTGTTGGTCAACAGCTGGCTGAACATGAGCCAGCAGTGTGCTCAAGCAGCCAAGAAGGTCAAAAGCATCCCGGCTTGCATCAGAAATGGCCACCAGGAGTCGGGAAGTGATCATCACTGGTGAGGCTGCACCTCAAATCCTGTGTTCAGTTTTTGGACCCTCACTACAAGGTGCTGGAACATGTTCAGAGAAGGGCAACAAAGCTGAGGAAGGGTCTGGAGAACAAGTCCTACAAGGAGCAGCTGAGAGAGCTGGAGTTGTTTAGCATTTAGAATAGGAGGCTGACAGGAGATCTTATCGCTCTCTAGAACTACCTGAAATGAGGTTTTAGTGAGGCAGGAGTGTGTCTTTTCTCTCAAGTAACAAGGGATAGGATGAGAGGAAAGAGCCTCAAGTTGTGCAAGGGGAGGTCTAGACAAGGTACTTAGACAAGTGAATATTACTTCACCAAAAGTGTTGTCAAGCACTGGAACAGGCTGCCCAGGGAAGTAGTGGAGTCCCCATCCTTAGAGGTGTTTAACTGACATGTAGATATGGTGCATAGGAACATGGTTTAATGGGGGACTGGCAACGTTGGATAATGGTTGGACTTGATCTTACAGGTCTTTTCCAATCAAAATGGTTCTGTGATTCTGTGCTCTTAAAATTCTTGCTCTTGAAATGCTTGAGAAACACTGTCTACCTTAAAGCCACAGAAACTCTTCAAGAACTTTCAATGAAGTCAGTAATTCTATACACTTATAAAAAAAACCAAAACCAACCAAACTTTTTAGTCTCTAAGTAGTCTTACAAATGAAACCAAACAGCACCACTATTTCAAACATTATTCAATATTTCAAATATTATTCAATATTTCAAACATTCATTATTCAATATTATACGTCACTATCCACCACAGCAGACAGTGATTCCTGACAAACACATTGGAGACACTGAATTCTGATTTGAAGATGGAAAATTCCTCAGACCTTCGCTTATATGTGGAAATGCTATAGCTTAAGTAAACTGAACCATACTGTCTTCAGTAGAACAAGCAGTCGTGCACTAAGTTAAATTACTTTCTTTCTTACTTGTTAATTGCTACGGAAATAAAAAAATAAATCCCTCAAGTGCTTATCTCCTAGGGGCACAAAAATCCTGACCAAAAATCTAGCAGGGCACATTAATAGAGCTTTAAACTAGATGTGATGGGGGAGAGGGCTGAAGCCAGGCTAGTCAGGAGTAATCCTGGAAAGGGCACTCCAGTGCCTGAGAGATAGTGTACAGGTGAGGACCTCCAGTATATCAACTCAGAGCGAGTGGGGGCAACGGAAAAGATGTAATTGGCACTGATGGGTTAGATAATCCAAGGACCAGTCATTTTGGAATGAACACTACTCCCTTTTTGAGAGCTGAAGGACTAATAGCCCAGCTGAAGGGCATCTACACCAATGCACGCAGCATGGCCAATAAACAGGAGGAATTGGAAGCTATTGTAGGGCAAAGAGACTATGACGTAGATGCCACCATAGAAACGTGGTGGGACGACTCGTATAACTGGACTGTGGCTATGGTGGGGTATAAACTCTTTAGGAGGGACAGGAAAGGTAGGAGAAGTGGTGGGGTAGCCCTCTATGTTAGAGAGTGCTTTGATACCATTGAGCTTGATTATGGCGATGACAGCATTGAGTGTCTGTGGGTAAAAATCAGAGGAGCCCACGAGAAGGCAGATGTTGTGAGGGGAGTCTATTATAGACCACCTAGCCAAGAAGAAGAAGCTGATGAGCTCTTCTACAAACAACTGGGAGAAGTCTCAAGATCGCTAGCTCTTGTCCTTGTGGGAGACTTTAATCTAACAGATGTCTACTAGAAGTACAATACAGCAGAGAGGAAGCAGTCTAGGAGGTTCCTGGAGGGTGTGGAAGGCAACTTCTTCATACAACTGGTAAGTGAGCTGACAAGGGAAGGCGGCCTCTTGGAGCTGCTCTTTGTGAATAGAGAAAGCCTTGTGGGGGATGTGATGGTTGGAGGACGCCTGGGGCAAAGCAATCATGAGATGATAGGATTCTCAGTTCTATGTGAAGTAAGGAGGGGGTTTAGCAGAACAATGACCTTAAACTTCCAGAGGGCAGACTTTGGACTGTTCAGAAGGCTGGTTGATAAAGTCCCATGGGAGACAGTCCTTAAGGGCAAGGGAGCCCACGAGAGCTGGGTGCTCTTCAAGAAGGAAACCCTGGCAGCACAGGAGCAAGCTGTCCCCATGTGCCAGAAAATGAGCCGGCAGGGAAAGAAAACAGCTTGGTTGAGCAGAGAGATGTGGGTGGACATCAAAAACAAGAGGAATGTCTCTGAACTTTGGAAGAAGGGACAGGTGTCTGGGTGGACTACAGGGAGGAAGTGAAATCATGCAGAGGAAAAATCAGGAGGCTAAAGCCCAACCAGAGCTCAGAGTAGCCAGTTTGGTGAAAGATAATAAAAATTCTTTCTATAAATACATCTATAGTAAAAGGAGGGCCAGGGAGAGTATTCAGTCTTTATTGGATGCAAAGGGAACAACTGTGACAAAGGATGAGGACAAGGCTGAGGTACGTAATGCCTTCTTTGCCTCAGTCTTTAAGAATAAGGAAAGATGTTCCCTATGTGTACATCCCCAGGAGCTAGAAGAGCAGAAGAAAGCTCCCATGATCCAAGAGGAAGTGGTTAGAGACTTGCTTGGCCAATTAGACACTCACAAGTCTATGGGGCTGGATGGGATGCACCTGACAGTATTGAGGGAGCTGGTGGACATGCTTGCCAAACGCCTTTCCATCATCTTCCAGCAGTCCTGGCTGACTGGGGAAGTCCCACTGGACTGGAGGCTGGCTGATGTTGTGCCCATCTACAAGAAGGGTCGCAGAGTGGATCCAGGGAACTACAGGCCTGTCAGTCTGAACTCAGTGCAGGGAAAGTCATGGAACAGGTGATCTTGAGTGCTATCATGAAGCACATGCAAGAGAACCGGGTGATCAGGCCCAGTCAACACGGGTTCATGAAAGGCAGGTCCTGCCAAACTAACCTGATCACCTTCTATGACAAGGTGACTGGCTTACTGGATGAGGGAAAGGCTGTGGATGTATCTTCTTGGACTTCAGTAAAGCCTTTGACACAGTTTCTCACAGCATTCTGCTCAGGAAACTGTCAGCCTCTGGCCTGGACAGGCGCACACTCTCCTGGGTGGAAAACTGGTTGGGGCCCGGGCCCGGGCCCAGAGAGTGGTGGGAAATGGAGTGAATTCCAGCTGGAGGCCCGTTACAAGTGGGGTTCCCCAGGGCTCAGTGCTGGGTCCAGCCCTGTTCAATGTCTTTATCAATGACCTGGATGAAGGCATTGAGTGCACCCTTAGCAAGTTTGCAGATGACACTAAGCTGGGTGTTACTGTGGATCTGCTGGAGGGTAGGGAGTCTCTTCAAAGGGATCTGAACAGGCTGGACTGATGGGCTGAGACCAATGGGACATGGGATGAGGTTTAACAAGGCCAAATGCCGGGTCCTGCACTTGGGGCACAACAACCCTGTGCAGCTACAGACTAGGGAAAGACTGGCTAGAAAGCTGCCTGGAGGAGAAAGACCTGGGGGTGTTGGTTGACAGTGACTGAACATGAGCCAGCAGTGGCCCAGGTGGCCAAGAAGGCCAATGGCATCTTGGCTTGTATCAGAAATGGTGTGACCAGCAGGTCCAGGGAGGTTATTCTCCCTCTGTACTCAGCACTGATGAGACTGCACCTCGATGATCCTGGAGGTCTTTTCCAACCTAGTGATTCTGTGAATCTTCTGTTCAGTTCTGGGCCCCTTGCTACAAGAAGGATGTTGAGGCTCTGGAGTGAGTCCAGAGAAGAGCAACAAAGCTGGTGAAGGGGCTGGAGAAAAATTCTTACAAGGAGAGGCTAAACTGGGGTTGTTTAGCCTTGAGAAGCGTAGGCTGAGGGAAGACCTTATTGCTCTCTACAACTACCTGAAAGGAGGTTGTGGACAGGAGGGAGCTGTCCTCTTCTCCCACATGACAGGTGATAGGACAAGGGGGAATAGCCTCAAGCTGTGCCAGGGGAGGTTCAGACTGGGTATCAGAAAAAATTTTTTCACAGAAAGGGTCATTGGTCACTGGAACAGGCTGCCCATGGAGGTGGTTGAGTCACCATCCCTGGAGGTGTTCCAAAGACAGATAGATGAGGTGCTCAGGCACATGGTTTGGTGGCAGACAGGAATGGTTGGATTTGATGATCCAAGAAGTCTTTTCCAAACTGGTGATTTTATGATTCTAAACATAGCTCTGAATTGCTTCTTATACTGGACGCGTTTTTTTCTGTTCCTTCTTCAGATTGTTTTAACTTCCCTACAGTTCTCTTGCCTTACACCTGCCTAGTAATTTAGGGAGATTTATTCAAGTTGAACTTACATACTAATTATCCACTTTGCAGTACAGAAAACAATGCATCCAGTTACAATACTTTCCTGCATAAAATGTACCTGTAATTTTCTAGAATGTATCATACTTTCTCATCAGTGTTTGGACACAGGTGCCACACTTATTTAAAACATAAAGAGGTTACTTAAGCAGTAACTTTTGCTGTTATACTGCACATAGCCATAGTAGCATTGCCTAGTTTTTGTTCTGCAACTACTTGAAGTGGAGGACCTTTTTCTTTTGACAGTACTTGTACAGCATACTCACACCTTAGCATTCTTCATGCAGATAATAGAAAGAGCAGAATATGCCATAGGCACCACAGTTCCATTCCAAGGACACCACCTCCTAACCCCAGAAGAGGGAAGGAGAGAGAATAAAGATGGACAGTAAATATACATATAAAATACATGGAAGCAAGATAGCACTTGAAACATCAGTTCAACCTGCAAGTCAGATGCCTGATGTTGTTGTTTATAAATAACAGAACAACTAGAATGCCGAAAGGAATGGGCAGAGAACACAGAGAATACACAAAATAATGTACTACGTCACATAATGAAGGGTAATAAAATTTGTTGATATAAAGCTAGGTTAAGCTATGGCTTTTTTTATTTTTATTTACCACAGCGCAGACCACTGTCAATGTTAAACATTTACACACATTCAAAACTGTCTGTGTGCATTCACAGAAGGAAAGGTTGACTGTACTAGTTTATGTGGACACACAAAAGTCCTCCACCACCATCAGCAGTGGCTGGAAGAATGTTCTGTAGGGCATCTTAGTATACACTAACAGGTCTCAGTATACGCTTTTCCCTGATTTCTTTCCCAGAATTTTTTATTGATCATTGTCAGAGACAGGAGAATTGACTAGACAAACATCTGCTCTGAAACAATATAGCAGTTGTCTTTTGGCAACAGAGAAAACCAAGGCAGGAGTCAGGGCAGGGTTCCAGAGTCATAGGGCTGTAAATGTTAGTATGGGCAATAGAACTGAGAGCCGTAGCTAGCAAATTGCTGTGGTAATATCTGGTGAGCACAAACCTGAAGACCATGAATTGCTCCAGGGCTTGATCCTGTTATGTTCACAGTACAGATATTTAGGAGGATCTTGAGGTGACAGGAGTAGAGAATCTGTGCAGGATGAACATAGTTGAAACTAAGTTTCAAAGAGCACAGGAACATTTTATCATGCCAGAGGGAATAAATAGCATTAAGTGAAATGAATAATCAGACTAGAAAGGGAAAAGCAGAAAAAATGCCCTGGTAAGAAGTGGAGGCTATTTAGCCTCTTTATAACTTCCCAAAAAGGAGACAACGCTAGCAAACAATAAAGAACATAACATAAATTTACAAAAATATTACCCTCAAGTATTTTTAAAAACAATCTTAGTGACAGCAACAAATCTAGTGCAACAAAAGGAAATTCCTGAACCCACACATTCTTTAATTATTCTGTATCTGTTTATTGTTACTATTGTCTGTATGGCTTCAGCCTAAATGCAGTCTAATTTAAGAATTCAGGTACTTCACTTAACTTTTCTTAATCTTGGTTGTATTAAAATAAAATATTTCCTCCTAATTAATTCCCCCCTCAGTCTAGAATCTTGAACCTTTAAAAGTATTTGGTTGCCTTTTGTGATAAGAGCTTAAGCTTATTGATAATAACTGGATTTTGTCCTTTTATTCTTTATGCATTTCCTTATCGTTTCCACTACATTATTCAAAACCAACATCCACAAAAGCTGTAGGGATGATTATAACATAAACTCTTTTTTTAGTTCTTCATAGATTCTTTTAGGTTTTTTTTCAGAAGGGCAAAGAATGAAATATTACAGATAATCCCTAACACTTCCAATTTCTATGCTCAACAGATCACTGTTTATTGTTTTCTATACCTTTAACCATTATTAAACACAACCTACAGACAATTCTCCCCTCTTTCAAATCAAGTCCACAGCAAGATGCATGAAGTTTGAAACAAATACAGAATTTGAGGTGAAAAAATCAGATGCATTCTACAGCCAGTATTACTGTCAACAAACAAAGTACATGTGTGTGTCTGCACGCATGTGTGTGTTTGTGTCTGTGTGTGTGTATGCATGTGTGTGCATGCATGTGTGTCTGTGCAAAGTACAATGTTCTGGGGAAAATCAGTCTGGAATTTCCAGGATGTTCCCACTGGCATTCCAAGCAGAGAATTAAAAAATAAACACAACACAAACTAAATAACCTTATTATTTAAAAATACTGGTGTTTTCAACCAGGGTATAAATAGGGAAAGTTACCTTACTTGTCTGCAAATAATTTTCTTTATATACTCTCTGGATCCAGCTTTCACAGTGCAGAACACAGACATCTTTCCAAGTTCTTAGATTCAGGGAAAGAATGAAGTAAAAATCGATTACTACACTATTCCGTTGTTACTTGAAATTCTGTAAGAAAGCTACATTAATTTGTTACAAGCTAACATATACTTAAATGAAACAGCAACCCGCTACTGAATTTAAATACGAGAAAAATTCCTCATCTTTCTCACAATTCTAATTTATCTGAGTAAGATTTTATTATGTCCATCTCAGCATACTGAACAACCACTGTAATTTTAAAACAAAACTAGCTGTTTAGAAATCTACTGAATATGACAACAAACTTGAAAGAATACATTCCACAAAAAATTCTAAAGATACAGAAGTACCAGCTTTTCAAAGTCAGAGGTGGCATGGAAAGAAGTTCTAAACTTAATGTAAATAAGTTCAAGATTGCATTTTTTAAAGCAACATAAAGTTAACAAAGACGATGGGAGGGCTGGAGCACTTCTGCTATGAGGACAGACTGAGAGAGTTGCGGTTGTTCAGCCTGGAGAAGAGAAGGCTCCAGGGAGGCCGTAGAGCAGCTTCCAGTACCTGAAGGGGATACAGCAAAGCTGGAGACGGACTTTTTACAAGGGCAGGGAGTGGTAGGACAAGTGGGAATGGCTTTAAACGAAGGGGGAAGATTTAGATTAGACATTAGGAAGAATTTCTTCACAATGCGGGTGGTGAGGCACTGGCACAGGTTGCTCAGGGAAGCTGTGGCTGCCCCATCCCTGGAGGTGTTCAAGGCCAGGCTGGATTGGGCCTTTGAGCAGCCTCATCTAGTGGGGTTGTTCGTGCCCATAGCACAGGGGTTTGAACTGGCTGATCTTTAAAGTTTCCAACCCAAACCACTCTATCATTCTATGATTCTATGACTCTGCTAATGACTACTTACAGCAACATTGATTATATATAAACATAAACACATATACACAGATTTCTGGAACTGAAATACAAATTTCATGAGGAAGCTGAAGTCTGTCTGTTCTTTGGATTCTGGTATATGAGAAACATACTCTGATGGCAGAGATTCCCGCTGGTAACACTATCATTAAAAAAAAAATCCAAGGTGGTCTTTTCCCTCTAAATTGTAGGTATTTTTATAACTTAATATATACATGAAACTTTAAATCTTTAAAAGGATATAAATAGTAAACATCTGCCCTGAAAGTACTTCCCCTCTCTCAAAGTTTCCTGTTGCCCGATTGATTGATGTGCCACTAGTTCTACAATGAAATTCTCAACATATTAATGGCAGTTACACTTTAACTCTTACAAAACTCAGTGATTTATTTTAATTTAAAGCACACAAACACAAGTGCGCACACGTTGATGAGCACACACATGCACATACACACAGATGTTCCACACACATGCACACACGCATGCACTCATGCACATGCACACACACACGCAGACCCACACACGTGCACAAACACAGGCACACACACTCACATACACACACTCATGCACTCTCACACCCCCACATGGGCACACACACATTCACACACAGTCTCACACATCCACACTCTCATGCACACACACGCACACACCCACTGACACTCTCAAGACACCCACATTCACACTCACACACACATACAGGTGCACACAGCCCGCGCTCACACACTCACATCCACACACACAGATGCACACACATCCTTCCACACTCACACACCTGCACTCGCTCACACACATGCACATACACCCGCACTCACTCACGCACACACACACTCACTCATACATTCACACAGGTGCACACGCACACGCATGCAGACACATGCACACACATCCACTCACACACACACACTCACAGACCACACACACGTGCACTCATGTGCACACAAATACAGTCACACACACAGATGCACACACTCATGCACGCACTCACTCATTCATGCACGCGCACACACACTCTCACACACACATAGGCACTCTCACACAGCCACCCTCACACACTCACAGAGATGAAGTCAGTCACACTCACTCACTCACACGCTCACACACAGACACACTCAGCGACACAGACTCTTAGTCACACTTGCAGACTCACAGACACACACACGCTCATGCACACTCACACTGCCACACACATACGCTCACTCACATGCTCACACGCAGACACACTCAGAGATGCAGACTCTTAGAGTCACCCTTGCACACACTCATACACACACACACACGCTCATGCACACTCACACTGACACACACACACGCTCACTCACACACTCAGAGACGCAGACTCTTAGTCACCCTTTCACAAACACACACACGCTCACTCACACGCTCACTCAGAGACACACTCAGAGACGCACTCTTACAGTCACCCTTGCACACACACGCTCATGCACACTCACACTGCCACACACACACGCTCACTCACAGACACACTCAGAGATGCAGACTCTTACAGTCACCCTTGCACACACTCACACACACTCATGCACACTCACACTGCCACACACACACGCTCACTTGCAGACACACTGAGACTCAGACTCTTACAGTCACCCTTGCACACACTCACACAGACACACACACTCGTGTACACACACACGCTCACACGCTCACTCACAGACACACTCAGAGATGCAGACTCTTACAGTCACCCTTGCACACACTCACACACACACTCACTCACCCGCTCACTCACTGCCACACACACATGCTCACTCACACGCTCAGAGACGTAGACTCTTAGTCACTCTTGTACACACTCACAGACACACACGCTCATGTACACAGACACGCTCACATGCTCACTCAGACACACTCAGAGACGCAGACTCTTAGTCACCCTTGCACACACACACACTCATGCACACTCACACTGCCACACACACGCTCACTCACACGCTCACTCACAGACACACTCAGAGATGCACACTCTTACAGTCACCCTTACGCACACACACACGCTCATGCACACTCACACTGCCACACACATACGCTCACTCACAGACACACTGAGAAGCAGACTCTTAGTCCCCCTTGCGCACAGACACACACACTCTCATGCACACTCACTCACAGACACACTGCGACACAGACTCTTAGTCCCCCTTGCACAGACACACACACACGCTCATGCACACTCACACTGCCACACACACATGCTCACTCACAGACACACTCAGAGATGCAGACTCTTACAGTCACCCTTGCATACACTCATACACAGACACTCATGCACACTCACATGCTCACTCAGACACACTCAGACTCTTAGTCACCCTTGCACACACTCACACACACACACATACACGCTCATACACACTCACACTGCCACACACACACGCTCATTCATCACTCTCGCCCACAGACACAGTCACGCTCACTCCCACGCTCACACAGCCCCACACGCTCACTCACTCACACACACTCAGACACAGACGCAGTCACACTCACATACACTCACACACACTCACGGACACTCACAGTCACGCTCTCCCCCACGGTCGCTCGCTCCCTCTCTCCCCCCCTCCCTCGCTCCCTCCCTCACACACACACACGCTCCCTCCCCCGGGTGGGGGGGCTCGGCCGGGCCGGCCCCGCGCTGGCACGCGCTCACCTCGCCCCGCGTCCTCCCGCCTCCCGCCCCGCCCCCGGCGCGCGCTCCCCGTGCGGGCGGGGTCGCCCCAGCGCCGCGGGAGTGAGAAGCGGGGGGGTGGGGGGGGTGGGGGTGTGGTTGCTGGGAGGGGGCTGTGGGTGGTGCCGCCTCCTCCTCCCCCGCCCCACCCCTCCCCTCCCCTTCCCGCCCCCGGCGCGCGCGCGCGAGCGCGGCCCGGTCGCCGCGGCAACCGGACGCGGAGCGGGGGTGGCGGCCATGTCGGAGATCCTGTGCGAGTGGCTGAACCGGGACTTGAGGCTGTCCCGCCGCGTGGGTGAGCGGCGAGGGGGGGCGAGGTGGGGCGACGGGCGGCCGGGCCGCCCCCGCAGGGCCGCAGGGCCCGGGGGGGCAGCGGGCAGGGTTGTCAGCACCGGGGGCGCTCGGGCCAGGCCCCTCCCACGCCGGGGTCCCCCAGGCCGAGCTCTGCCCGCCTTCCGAGGTGCGGCCCTGCTTCTTTGAATCGTACAGTCCCCAGGTTGGAAAAGACCTCTTGGATCATCGAATCCAACCATTCCTATCTGCCACTAAACCGTGTCCCTAAGAACCTCGTCTACCCGTCTTTTAAACACCTCCAGGGAAGGTGACTCGACCACCTCCCTGGGCAGCCTCTGCCAGTGACCGATGACCCTTTCTGTGAAAAATTGTCTCGATATATCCAGTCTGAACCTCCCCTGGCGCAGGGGAGTCCAGGCACCTTGCCTCCTCAGGTACACTTTTGATCTTCACGTGCAGGACAGTGGTTTCTGAGGCGAGGTTGTTTTCCCTCAAGGCGCTGGTGCTCTCAGGAGGCTGAGGAGCTTGGGCTTCAACTGCTAATAAGGACTCCAGGGGATAATTACAATAAATATGTTTGCAAAACGGTGCTTTGCTTTGAATGCAAGTGTTGTGCCTGCTTTGGAGAGGCATTTGTTCCTAGCTTTGCTACCATTAGCTTTTTCATTTTTTTAATGGAAAATGTAGTAATTGCCATTTATAGATATTACCATGATCTTAATGACAATTATTTAATCATAGAATCATCAGGTTGGAAAAGACCTTTGAGATCATCAACTTGAACCATAGCTGTCTACTACTAAATCATGTCCCCAGGTGCCTCATCTACCTGCCTTTTAAACACCTTCAGGGATGGTGACTCAACCACCTCTGTGGGCAGCCTCTTCCAGTGCTTGATAACCCTTTCTGTGAAAAAAAAATTCCTAATGTCCAGTCTAAACTTCCCCTCACACAGCACGAGACCATTCCCTCTTGTCCTGTCCCCTGTCACCTGGGAGAAGAGGCCAGCACCCTCCTCTCTACAACCTCCTTTTAGGTAGTTGTAGAGAGAAATAAGGTCTCCCCTCAGCCTCAAGGCTCAACAACCCCAGCTCCCTCAGCCGCTCCTTGTAAGACTTGTTCTCCAGCCCCTTCACCAGCTCTTTTGCCCTTCTCTCAATACACTCCAGGACCTCAATGTGTTTCTTGTAGTGAGGTGCCCAGAGCTGAACACAGGGTTTGAGGTGCGGTCTCACCATTGCTGAGTACAGGGGCAGAATCACTTCCCTGGTCCTGATGGTCGCACCATTTCTGATACAAGCCAAGATGCCACTGGCCTTCTTGGCCACCTGGGCCACTGCTGGCTCATGTTCAGTCAGCTGTCGACCAACCCCCCCAGGTCTTTCTCTGCCAGGCAGCTTTCCATTGCACGGGCATTTTGTGTCCCGGGGCAGGACTCTGCACTTTGCCTTGTTAAACCTCATCCCATTGGCCTCACCCCATCGACCCAGCTTGTTCAGATTTCTCTGTGGAGCCTCCCTACCCCTAAGAAGATCGACACTTCCTCCCGGTTTAGTGTCATCCGCAAACTTGCTAAGTGTGCACTCGATCCACTCTTCCTGGTCCTCCAGCTGGCTTTAACTTCACTTACCACCACTCTCTGGGCCTGGCCATCTAGCCAGTTTTTAACCTAGCAAAGGGTGCGCCTGTCCAGGCTAGTGATAGACAGTTTCTCAAGTAGCATACTGTGAGATTCTGTGTCAAAGGCTTTAGTAAAGTCCAAGAACACAACATCCACAGCCTTTCCCTCATCCATCAAGCAGGTCAACTTGCCATAGAAGGCTATCAGATTAGTTTGGCGGGACCAGCCTTCCATAAACCCATGCTGAGTTATGATGATGTCTACTTCTTGACAGTAAAGATGAGAATTAAATGACTACCTAAAGCTTATGTCGCAAAATAACCACACTGAAAGCAGATTTATTAGTGACTTGAAAACAAATTACTGTTAGATTAGCCTCCTAAAATTAATTTTGAATTCCTTTTAATAAAGTTTTGACTTACTACAGCTCGTTATCATTTTTGTAAGAAAATTAAGATCAATGTATGAATGCTTCTAATTATCTTATTTTTTTTTAAAAAAACCCCAAACAACACAACAAAAAACCCAACTTAGTTCCAGCATCACTTTCGGAAGAATTTTCTACTGGTTACCTCCTGGGAGAACTTCTACACAAATATGGCCTTCAGGATGACTTTAATCAATTTTCACAGAGCAGGTTAGTACATATGAATAACAAGTCTGTTACAGAAATTAGTCAAAACATTTGTTTTTCAGTTTGGATTTGCTAATGCAGTGTGAGTAAAACACCTAGAACTTATCAAGACTTCATGAATTTATCAGTAGGTCAAAAGTTACTCGTATTTGATGCATGGATTAGCTTCATGTTTCCAGAGAGATTGATCATACTGCTTCATGAAAATATGCATTTTAATTGTAACTGAGATAGTTACAGTAGGAGGCTAGGTCAAAAGTTCAGCAAGGCCTTCAGGGGTGTCTTTAGGAGTAGAAGTACTGGCACTATCCCCTTGAGCAGTGTAGAGCCAAGGAATCCAGAAGCCTGGAGTGGTGGCGACCATTACATTTTCACTAAAATGAAAATGGTGGGGATGCATTGTGAGGCTTTGAGTGAAGCCCTGGTGGAAGATTATAAAAGAATTTATAAGTTTACAAATAAACTGGTGTAGCATCCACGATGAAGAAGGAGGAAAAACAAACAGGAAGTTGAAAAATCTTCTGCATATCTCTCAGTGCTCATGGTGCAGTTCACCACATTCCTTGGCTTATTTTGGCAAGAGGTAGACCTTGGTACATCTGTATTTCAAGGGTGCTAGGTTGTAAATCGTCTTCCTATTTCTTCTGAACAATTTTTTTTATGTACTTTGCAGTTCCCATATATTTATATGCTTTCCTATTCCAGTCTCATCAGTTCATAGGAGAGAACCAGTCAACAAACACAGTGGTTTTGTGCAGCAGTTTTTCGGCTCTGCTTCTAGGAATTCTAGGAATTTCTCAGAAATTTCTGGGATTGTCAGAGAAGTCCTGGTAACTCTTCAGGGTGCCTGCTGTTGCTGCAAAACCATAGATTCAGGAGGCTTTCACTTATAGCAAGCTCTAGCAGCTTTTGACAAGTTCTGCCAACTCTTCCCAATAAAAGGGTGCTTTGACCTTGTGTCTCCAGCTAACTGCTGATTAGCGAGGTGCAGTTTGTGAAGATGCACTTCTGCAGGTGCAAGGAGAGGTTAGAAACTCTGCTGAGACATTGTATGTGTGCTCAGCAAAGTTGGTGATGCATGACAGGAACAACTACTTAGAATGTCAGGTGCCTCAACTCATCTTATTCTCCAGAGAAATTGAATGTCCATAAAGAAGTGGCTTTACCTGCGGAGATGTATGCTTGGGGAGGATCTTCATCACCAAGTAAAGCTGCTGCAGGAGGAGGTCAGTAGACTGTCATCATAGATGATGAAGAGGAGATTGACTGGATCTTCTCTGAGAAGCTGCAGATACAGGAGCTTGAACCCACTGCTGTACTGAGGAAAGGCAGGCATAATCTGTTCTTGTTGGGTTGGGAAAAGGAAATGACTGGCAGCTTGTGACTTCTGGTGTGAGAAGGAATGTTTCTGTTCCATCTACTGACCTACAGCTGCAGAACCAGTTCTTTGGCTTGGTTGCAGAAAAGGGGCTGGCACCTCTGCGCAACGATGCGCCTGGGCTGGCTAAGTCAGAACCACACAGGAGCACCGGGAAGAAAAGATGGGTGATAGTAGTGGGAGGCTTTCTGCTGTAAGAGGTGGAGGCCCCTGTCTGCTGACCTCACATACTAGCTAGGGAGGTTTGCTGGGGCCTCAAGTCCAGGACTGCAGAGGTTCATCCGGCCCTTGCAGTGTTACCACTGCTGCTCTTGTATGGTGCCAGCTGCCAGACTAGCTATGTGGCTCTGGGGCCAAAAGTCAAAAGTTGTATGAGTTCAGATGTTTTTTTCTTCATTTATGCTGGTGAGGTGAAAGGGCTCAGTGAGGACTGGGTAGATTCTACAGGTCAACAAGTGACTGTGCAATTGCTGTCTACAGAAGGGCTTTGTGTTTCGCAGCCATGGAATCCTCTTTGAAGACAGAGGTCTGCTAGGGATAAACAAAAAGTTGGGCAAAAGCATCTTGCCAACAGGCTGTCAAATGCAGTGAAGATGGCTTTATACCAGGAATGAGGGAGAAGGGACATGGTGACTCTTAAACAAATGAAGAAGTGATGGACCTGAATTGCAAGCAATAGAGTTTGATATGAATAAGAGGGGCAGAGTAGTGCAGAAGGCTGTGCACCTCAAATGTATGTGTGCAATTAAGGAGGTGCTGAGAAGACAGAGTTATGGGAGAAGCACTCACACTTTTTCTGGGAAAGCAACTCAGCTAGTTGCCTCTCTGAAGTGCCTATATATGGGGAACAAACAGAAAGAGTTAGAAGCCTATGTGCGTATCATTGGAATCACAGAGAGGATGGTGGAATAGCTCACACAAATGGAATGCTGCCATGTCTGGATATAAGCGCTTAGGAAGGATAGACCAGGCAAGTAAGAAGGAGTTGTGCTTTATGTGAAAGAGCAGAGGAAATGCATAGAGCTTTTCTTGGGATGGATGATGAACCAGTTAAGATCTTGCAGATCAGGATTAGAGAAGAGTTCAAACTGGGTGATGCTGTGAGGATTGTTTACCAATATCACTTGACCAAGAAGTTCATAAGGTTTTTCAAGACAACTGGAAGAATTCTCATTTTCCCAGACCTTGGTCTGAACAGGAAATGTTAACCTAGTTGGTAACTGTGGGAAAAGCAACATTACCAGACACAAGCAGTCCAGGAGGTCACTGGAATGCATTCATGATAGCTTTGTAATACACATGATTGAGGACCTGAAGAGGGGAGGTGTTCTACTAAACCTGGTATGTATAAACAAGGAAGACCAGGGGCATCGTTGACTGGGGTGACCATGAGACAGTGGAGTTCATGATCTTGAGAGGAATGAAGAAACTAAAAAGCAGCATCTGAACTCTAGATTTCAGAAGAGCAGGGGTCTGCTTGGGAGAAGCCCATGTAGAATGGTCCTGGGGAGAAGAGGGTCCAGGACAGCTCACTGATTTTTTTAATTTTTTTTTTTAAAATTTGTTTTCCCCATGTGGATCATCTCCTCCAAGCTCAAGAATGGTCCATCTCAGTATGAAGAAAACTGAGCAAAGCCAGCAGCAGGCATGAATAGATCGAAACAGTGCTACTGACAGATCTCAAACATAAAAAGGAAGCATACAAGATGTGGAAGCAGAATCAGGTTGTCCATGAGGAGCATAGAGGCGCTGCCTGAGTGTGCAGGGATGGCTTTAGGAAAGTCAACAGCCATTTTTAGTCAAAACTGGTGGGAGAATTGGAAGGCAATCAGAAGGGCTTTTACAGGTAACTGCTCAGCAAAAGGAAGGCTAGAGAAAATCTGAGCCTACTGCTGAGTGGAGCACAGAACACAGTGAAAAAAAATCCCCACCAATACGCAAAAGGCTGGGATACCTAATGCTCCCAAGCCCCTGAGAGTGTTGAGAAAGTCTGCAGCAAAGAAGGACTTACCCATGGTGGAGGAGGATCAGCTGACGGAACTTTTACATAAACTGGAAATACACAAGTCCAAGGGACCTGGTGGCGCACACCTACATGTGCTGAGGGAGCTGTCATTGCTAGGCCACTCTCAATTTTATCTTTGAAATGTCATGCTGACTGGGGAAGATTCCTGAGGACCAGAAGAAAGCATAGAAGTAAGGAGATGACTGGGAGTTGACAGCATGGTTTTATGATGGTGAAATTATGCCTGACCTGACAGCCTTCTACAATGAGGTGGTGGTTCAGTGGCTGAGAGAAGATCAGCATATCCTGTTTATCTTGATTTTTGACACAGTCTTCCTTAACATCCTCATAGACAAACTGATGAAGTATGAACTAGGTAAATGGACACTGGGTTGGACTGAAACCTGGCTGAACTGCCAGGAACAAGGAGTTGTGATCAGCAGTGTGAAGTGCAGCTGAGGGCCAGTGGTAAGTGCTGTAGCTCAGGGGCTGATTCTGAGGTCAATACTGTTTAACATCTCTGTTAATGGCCTGGTAAGACAGGGTGTACCCCTCAGCAAGTTTGCAGACAATACAAAACTGGAAAGGGTAGTTGATACAGGGATGTGCTGCCATTCAGAGGGATCTTGATGGGCTAGTGAAAAGGGCTGACAGGAATTTCTTGAAGTTCAGCAAAGGAGAATGCAGAGTTCTGAGTCTGGGGAGGAGAAACTACATGCCTCAGTACCAGCTGTGGGCCGGCTGTCTTCAAAGCAGATTTGCAGAGAAAGGATTGGGAGGCCCTGGAGAAGAAGTGTTCCTGCAGCAAAGAGGGCTAAACAGCATGGTGGATGGACTACATTAAGAAGATATGGCACTGGTGGGAGAACATCTGGAGTGTTGTGTTCAGTTCAGGACTACTCAGTGCAAGAAAACATGGATGCATTGGACCAGGTCCAGAGAAAGACCCCTATGAATATGAAGGTCTTGGAGTACCTAGCATACGAGAGGGAGGAGGACTGTATGTGGTGTTATTTATTGTGGCACTCTAGGACTTTGCCAAAGTGTGTACCATATTGCTTTAAGGGAGTCCTCTGTTTTTTTAATTCAGTCCAGTCTTGGTATGAGGTAGATGTCATGACCATGCTTATGGCAGCAAGTTGGAATTGAAAATAAGTTTGTGTTCTGATTTTGTTGTTGTTGTTGTTTTCAATCATACAGCATTGCAAATGCAAAACTTAACAATTTTTCTCGCTTGGAGCCCACGCTTCAACTCCTTGGTGTACGGTTTAATGAGAATGTGGCCCGAGACATAATGACGGGACAGCATGGGACTGCTACAGAGCTTTTGTATGAATTATATATTGCTTTAGAAAAGAAGAGAAAGGCAAAGCTCACTGGAATAACCATGGAAGCAATGAGACCTCCAGCAACTGCAAAGCTTCAGCCTGTTCAAAGTGCTTTGTATCAAGAGGTAAATAACTGTGCCTGTTTTGTATAAATATATAGGAAAAAAGGTAGCATAATCATACATGTATCTCAAGCATGTTACATGTTAAAATACTTATAGAAACAAAGTCTTGTAGTTGTTCTGCAGCTGCCGCCTTACTCATTTGATCAGTACAGATGGCAGATTGCATTGCAGTCTAGGTATCAACTTAAACTAATTTCTCCTCCAGGAAATTTACTTATATTGTGTTGAGCTTCTTGCTACAGTGGTTTGATTCCTTCTGTTGCATTTTTTTTCCATATATTTACACTAAACTCCAGCCTGCAATAATAATTTTCTGTGAAGAGGGAAAAACAAAAGGAAAAGAGAGTATCTAGGAGGAAGTCAGTATCAATGTGGTAGATTCATTTAGGGATATTCTTGTCTTGAACAGGAATGTTCAGTGTGTGCAAACCATAATTTGTTATCTGAATGAGCAGTCTTTCAGAAGCTATATATAATGAATCGTATTCAGCTGGGTGAAATTTCACATTTTTTTCTGGCATAATTCCTGAAAAATGGTCTACAAGCAGAAAGTTTACCAATAAGCACAAGGTAGTACCAAACATTCAAAAAAAAATCCTTCACCTATGTGTGGATGGCTTAAAGAAGATAAAGTGACTGAGAGTAGCTCCTGTCAATAGATAGATTCACAATGACATTTGGATCATAAAATAGTTGAGGCTGGAAGTGGCCTCTGAAAGTCACTTAACCTATCTCCCTGCTCTAAGTAAAGTCAACTAGGGCAAGTTACTCAGGACCTTGTTAAGTTGTGTTTTGAATATCTCCAAAGCTAGAGACTTCACAGCTTGTCTGGGCAAACTGTTTATTACTCTTCCAGTATATATTTTTTTTTCTTATGCTTAAGTTATATTTCCTGTATTTCAGTTTGAATATAATAGAAGAGGTCAGTTGGGAGCAGCCTACAACAATTGTCTAGTCCAACTGCCTGGCCAGTCCAGGGCTGACTGAGAGTTAAAGCATGTTATTAAGGGCATTGTCGAAATGCCTCTGAAACACTGACAGGCTTGGGGCATTGACTGCTGCTCCAGGAATCTGGTTCCAGACCACATCTCCATAAAGAAATACCATGTCTAAACCTCCCTCGATGCAGCTTTGTGCTGTTTACATATGTCCTTTCACTAGATACAAAGAAGACCCCAGCACCTCTCTCTCACTATCCTCTCCTCAGAAAGCTCTAGGGAGCAATGAAGTAGCCAATCAGACTCCTTGTCTCCAAATCAGGCAAAATTTGGCATTGTTCAAGTTCAAATCTGCATCTTCTTTTCAATGGAGCTAGTCCTGTTTTCTGAAAAACATATTGTGTTTAGTTGTTGTTCTTTGTACATTAACACAGGAAAACATGGTTTGAAATGACTGTGGCAAAATTATTGTATTTAAATAGCAATCTTATTGTTTCTGGCTCTTCATTGCTTGACATTTAATTTTAGCGCTTGAAAACTTTAATACCGCGTCAGACTGATTTGCAGCTACAGCAAATTTCATATCGTTTTGAAATAAAAGCTAAGGCAATAGGAGAAAGAATGGCTCGTATACGTACTGCAGAACAACAGAAGGTTCAGAAGCTCCAAGAGGAACAAATTGCTCAAGATATTGAAAAGGTGACTGCTTACTTCTTAGAGACTTATTAAGAAGGGTTTTCTTAAGAGCATGCATTTAATCACTTAGTTAAAGCCAATGTGAACGCTTGTTAATTCTGTGCTACAGTCATGTTTATATATAAACACAAAGAAAGGGAGTACGCATGGAAATAGTTAATATGTCAATATAAAGCCAGTATACTTTTATAAGAGCCTTAAAACCATTAATACTTAAAATCACTGGTGTTAAATTAAGAGTATTTGTGTATTGTTGTGCATGGAAAGTATATTTCTACCTGTGAAGACAAAGTGTAAATTTCACAGCTGCCTGTGTTTAAGGTGTCCTTGTAAAAAGAGGTTTTTGACGTTCTTCATTTGTGAAGCAAAAGCCGGAAAAAGGCACAGGAAAGGGAATCTGTAGTGGATGTGGCTTCAGAATATATTGTAACTCTTTGTAGATGTTCTGATAAAGTGAAAAAAAGGAACTAATTTCAGTAGTATAGCCTGTTGTTTATACAGAGGAGCTGGCCATCTGTACAAGGGGTGTTGAACAGCAGTGAAATGAAGTTGACTAGTTTGAGGTGCTTTTTGTATGGCTAATCAATGGGAGAGTGTCTTGCTGTGGTTATGGGCTGTTCCATTGCCACTGCATAAACAAGAATGAAAAAAATGCCCCTTCATGTATCTAGAAGAGGAATATCCAAAACATTTTTGAAATAAAATTCTAAAAGAAAATTTTTGTATCTTATTTGATGTATTGTATATTTATTTTTTAACTTTCTTTGACTCTTTGTAAAAAATTTTTTTTTCCCAATCAATTCCACCTTTTAATTACATGTACTGTAGTGCACTTTAACTAGTGTACTTTCAGTGTTATTTTGTGATAATCTGAGACTCATCATTCAGTGGTAATATTACCCAACGGTATTCTCATTTTTTGTACGAGGAAACTGATATTCTCAGTTTCTGTGCTGAATTCTGACCTGGAACAGGTACCATACTAGAGCTAGAATTTAATACAAGTGCTTAAATGCCTACTAGCTGCTGAACAAATGGCTTTTCTTTACAGATGTGCTTCTGTTGCACTATACTATTTGTTAATATAGATGTAGCTTTTTCTGATAGTGGTACTGAAAAAGTATTTCTTCATCGTCAAGTATGGAGAACATATGTTTCACTTTCATCATATTGTATTGATCCACTTTAAGAGAGAAGTCATTTGCTCTGGCCTGGAGCCTGGTATTGCCTTCTACTTTCTTCATAGAAGATTTTTTTCCTAATGGCTTAATTATGTTTACTTCATAGATGTATAGGTAGTATATTAAAGCCATAGAGTGTATATGGTTTCAGTTAAAGTATCTGAACACATCATTTTGAATATTCAGCATCGCATAGGAAGAAGGAGACAAAACGAAATAATGGCCAAGATTCAAGCAGCTGTCATACAGGTTCCAAAGGCACCACCAAACCGCGCCATAAAAGCTATTGAAACCAAGGCATTCTTAAAGAAGAAAAAAGAAGCAGAGGTAACTATCATCTATATTCTTTTAATGTTAATTATATGACCTTGCAAAACGTGACATTTTAGCTTCTAGTCTTCTGAGTAGGATATGTGAAGTAAAGCCGTTAGTGTTTCATTCTCATCTGTGCATGATGAAGTTTTCAGTATAATGTATGAACTCTGTAACACACTATAAAACTGTCTGCTCTATCAAAAATACTAGTAACATTTGAAACTTGCAATAGTCTCAGATCAAATCAAGAGATGATCGCAATGCAGCAATCAGAAACAGTATTCTGTATTATCTAGTGCTGAAGAGTACTAGGCTTATAACCTTACAGTTAATGGGTCATATTGTCATCAAGAGTCCTAATACTGCCATTTTTTGCAAACTACGCAACCAAGACAGATGCATTTAAACGTAGAGCATAGGGACATAGTTCCTTGAGTAATTAATAGGGATGGATTCAGGCTACTAAAAAAGCCTGGAGTATCTTGTTTCAAAAACATGAATGGTGGGATGCTAGAGTCCTATGTAAATCAGAATTATCCTGGAGAATGATCAGCTGTAAAAACCAGGATTTTCTTTCTGGTGCACTGAGGTGCATCTAAGAAAAGTAGAGAGGGAAAGAAGTGAAAGGCAAAAAAAAATAAATAGTCTTGTCTTTTTCCTTGATGTAGCTGATGGCTTAATATGTTTTCAGTGTAAACATTTCTATTGTGCTAACATGACATAAAAATAATCCCGTAACACTAACTCTGTTAAACCTTCCTTAAGATGCTTTGTGAAGAGAAAAGAAACATTAAATTTTGTGTTACTTTGTCAGGAGACATACAAGGAGATTAAAAAGTTTGAGGAGTCTGTGGCAAGAAATGCCCCTGCAGGACACAACAAAGTAACTGGAAGGTAATTTTTGGATATTAGATTGTTAAGCTTAGAAAGGATCCTACCTGAGGTGTCTTCTATCTATGTTTGTATAAGTATAACCATTCTGCCCTCTATAGTGATAGGCATACCATACTCAGAAGAGGTGGCACTCATGCATACTGCTGTGAGAACTCATATAAACAGGTTGTAACTAATAATTTTACAAAACTGCACTCAGTGTGTTTGGGTATATTAAAGAGTAACCCATCTTTCTTTGATATTTTGTGAGCCATCCTAATTTCCTGTTTCTGCAGAATTTGTTTTCACATTAGCAAATGAACTAATTGACTGTTGGCTCAAATCAGTGCTGAAGCCCTCCTCTGGACTTAGTGGTGATTGTGGGGTGCAAAGGCATCAAAGAGTAGCCACAGTGCCTACAAAGAGTGCTGGCCAAAATAATTCCATTGGACATTTGTCAGTCTTACACATGCCTACGCTAGGGATATGTATGAAAACACCTCTAAGAACTATAATTCCTATAAAGTCAGTAATCTTTTTGATCTTTTCAATCAGTGATATACAAGAGTCATTGCAAACACAGAAGTTCCAAGCAACAGACTTAGAGACTACAGCACAGACAGCAACTGAGCTGTTTAGTGTTTATTCAGATGATGAATATATAAGAAAAATTCAAAAACATTTGGAGGAAGATACTTTTGCCAAAGAACAACGAGAAAAGAGACGACGAAAAGTGCTGATGGAACAGTTAATAGCACATGAAGCACAAGAGGTGAGAAAATGTGTGCTGAAGTGTGTAACCAATGTAGTATATAACCTAAAAATGTGCTTACAAATATAAAAGTACTTTTGGAGGGTTGAATGACATTTGGAGGCAATAAAGGGCTTATATACTTATATCTGAAATAATGTTTTTTTATGACAACCATTGTCTGTCTTCAAAAAATAAGGAATGTTGCCCATTCTTTCTTGCCACCTTTGTGTCGTATCTCATCCTTATGAATCATAAAAGATAAAATGAAGACAGAGCTAAGATTATTAAAAATCAGTTAAAGACCTGTCTTCTGTTCCGTATCCCCCTGCTCTGCTCTGCCAAGTTGAACTTTAAGCTATCAACATGTCAACTGGTTCTGAAGAGGGTACTAACTAAAAAAACCAAACCAAACAAACACGACATTCCTTGGTTGAAACCTGTATTTACAAATGTGTCCCAAAAAGCTTTACATCTGGACTGAGTGAATTCTGAAATAGCTGTACTGGCTGGTAAGAAGAAGCAAAACATTTATTTTGCATTGCAGAACTTTGATTTTTGATGTGTTCTGGAATGAAATATGTATTGCATGTCTGTATTGTGTCCAAAAATGTGTGTGGCAGGTTATTCCATTTACATCCTGTCTTGTAAAGCACAAGACTTTTCAGATTTCTCCTCAGACACTCATTCAAAAAAGCAGCTCTTATATTACTGTCTTCACAGGTAATGTGAAGTGTAGTGATTGCATCCAATGGAACCTTGTAATTTGCTGTGCTTCTTGTGATTTCTGGTTATCGTTTATGTTGGTGTTGCACTGTGAGTCCTTGGCTTAGATTATATATGTTGAATCCATTACAGCTGAGTCTATCTCCACTGCTGTTGCATAATAAAACACACTTAAGATGTGCGGCATCTCTGAAAAAGAAGAGTATGAAATTACATAAACATACACATATATTTTTAAGCGTTGTTGTGTAATGTCTAGAGATGTTTTTGGAGTTCTTAAGAACAACTTAAATTTGTTGGGTTAGCATCTAGAAATTGGATGACTTCTAAATACCTGTCCCAGGCCTATATTCTATGAGAGTAAGAACACATGTAGTAGCTTAGAACAAGAGCCCATCTATCAATGTAACCAGTTTATGAGCTCTCAAACAAAGAGATTCTGCGTAATGTTCTTATTGATATGCCATACAAACAAAGAGATTCTGCGTAATGTTCTTATTGATATGCCATAAAGAAGTTTTCCAACCCAGTTGTTTGAAATCACTGTAGCAGCAAAACTTGTTTTTTTTACCTGCTGTCAGCTATTGCAGCCCCTGCATAACCCCAGCAGCTTGGACTAGTGGTTCCAACAGCCCTATGTATCAGCAGGTGACCATCTGGCCAGTAGCAATCAGGGATATTTGGTGGATACAGCAGCTCTAGGCCAGCCATTGTTGTCGAGATCAGGCAGCCAGTCCACCTACAGTTGTGGTAGGAGACTTGTAAGTTTGAATGTGGAGGAATTGTTGCAATGCTGTTCAAATCAGACTGGCTCTAGTGAGGGTCCAAAGCAAAAGTAATTTAAAAATTAAAAAACTTTTAAAATTAAAATTTAAAATTCTGTGGTGCTTCTCTACATGGAGCACGAGGTGATGCTAGTCAGATTTTCATAGAAAGGGGTAGGAAGAGTTTGACAGTATCATGGCTTCATTCCAACTGAATCTTTGATCTCCACCATTTCAACAAAGTATTTGTTCTAAGTACTTGTTAATTTTAAATGCTGTATTCAGATTTTATCTGTCTGAATTAAAAAAATGTTATCAGGAAGATGTTACTGTCAGCAGTAAGTTGAGAAGATGCAAGTTTGCATGGTTTAGTGTTTGATAGGAATGGTTGGACTCGATGATCCGGTGGGTCTCTTCCAACCTGGTTATTCTATGATTTTATGATTCTATGAAGTAGGAGGGCAAATGAATTCTTGCCAGTTTATTGCTTGTCAACCAAATAAATTTATGTATTCTGAGCTATAAGTCTTAGTTATAAAACTTATGACTACACAACAGGACAAAAATGTTTCATTTGTATTTAAATTAAAGAAATAAACAGAAAGATAGAAAACTGTGATATAGTATTTATGTATGAACAACATGAAACATAAACACATTAATACTTGGCCACTGGATGACACTGTTGTCTCAAGTAGGTAAACTGAAAAAAAGTATGTATTATGCTTTCTCAGTAGTAATTTTTCAAATGATTACTACAATGTCCCATTCATGATATTTATGACTTCTTTAGACAGTTCACAGACCTCTGTGAAGAATTACACTGCCATTTTTATTTTGTCTCCTAGTGTGCCCAGAAGTTTCAAAACTTTTCAACATTAGGGTTTAGTACTGTGTCCAAATATTTGATTACCTAGAGTACTGAAGTTCTCTAGCAGCTGACAAACAAAAGACCTCTTCTGGATGCACTGAAATGTTCTAAAGGACAGTTTTCTCATTTCCTTTATAAAGAGCTCATTCGCCTACATGAGGTGCTTCAGTGTCGCACTGGGCCAACTATTTGCACTGTGGATGTCAAATGAACAAATTTTGAGTCCAAAGAAGCACTGGGTAGAACAATAGCAAATAACACATAGCATTAATGTGAAAATACATGAATCAAACGGTTACTGTTGCATATTTTTCCATTCCAGTTGCATGCATGATGATAATTCTATGCATAGTAAAATAGTATGTGAACAGTACAGTACAAATAGTGTACAAAAAACACACTCAAAATGACATCTTCATTTTGTGATAAGCTTTGTAGGGAGATAATACTGCATGTATGTGAAGCACTCTGGGATAAAAGCCTGAAATTTTTACATCTTTGCCATTAGATCTGTCATGCAATGTCATGGGATTCAGTGCTAGGAAAGACAGTGCAAAGCTCATATTTTGGTTAAAGTAAGAAAAATGCTGACAGGTTTTTATATCAGCTCAGTCTTTTCAAATAATTTGTAATTAATTGGAATGTATTTTATTCTTAACAGTCTAAGGGCAAAGGAGCTTAAAAATGCAGGAAGATTTTTGTTTGAAAAATGTTGGCTTCTCCCTAGCATCAGCATTAAAGATCTCTTATTACAAATCTTTTGTTCTCCTTATTGCAATTAAAATAGCCATGTTTTGCAGCTTTGTGTTAGAGGTCTGTTGCAGGTGTCTTGGTTGCATTGTGTAGCACAGATCTAGACCTCTTTGTAGGGTTCTTTCTTTCATAATAGCACGATAATATGTAATATAGTTTGATTTTTCATTTATAGTTGGACTTACATAATGCGTTCTGCCCTGTCTCCGTCACAGATAGCTGATGGAAAATAAACAAGAGTAAAAGAAAATAGAAGTGATACTTTATTTTGGTTTGGGTTTCACCACTAACTGGCTTTTTTCTGTTCTTAGGAAATTAATTTGAACATTTCAGATCAGTTCCCAATTTAGGTCCTTAAATTTGAATTTATATTGCATAGCAGTTTTGCTGCATCTGAGACAAATGTCTGGGAAATCAGAAATTTCCTCTAAAATTCTGCTGTAGGAGTGATAATTGGCAATGGGATTTGAAAGCTGATGCATTTGCTTAGAATTCAGAAGCAATTCTGGACTTTGAAAGTAGTGTGGCAGAACTTTAGGTTATGCTAAGCATGAATTTAGATACCAGGAGCAGCACAGAAAAATATAGTAGTGAGAAGGTGCTGTTATGTTTTGTTAAGTACTTGGAAAACTAAGAGCCCACAGCCTTCATAGTGTGAATGCATACCAACCATGCTTCAAGCAATGATTCAGAATTACATTCTTACAATACTGAGTAGGGGATGCTTTTCATGTCCCAATGAGAACACCAAGACTGTTTCCTAAGTCTTACCATTTCCTCTACTCTAAATGTTTCCCCATATCCCCTGTCTCCTGGGGAATGGAGGAGGTAATTACTTGAATCCTGAGAAAGATTGAAAGAGTTCAAAACTGTAGAATAGACTGATAAGAATCCAGCTGAACATGGCTGAGAATAGGGACTTGTGGAGATCTAGGATATGTAGGGGAAATTATGACTGGTTAATGATTTGAGGAAAGGATGTATCTTTACATTCTGGAGCAATTGTTTGAAATATGTGCAGTTTCTTTGCACACAGGAAATATCCAAGTTAAAATTGAGTTAATCTGAGCAAATATATTTTTACTGAGTATCTCAATTAAGACATATTTAGAATTTACTTTTGTACTTCTAGAATTCTTGTACAATTTAAAAAATACTATTCATAAATAAATATGTACATTGTTCTGGATTTAGGTACAAAATAAACATCTAGTGTTGTTATATGAATCCCTTCACATTTCTCATGTCAGACACTGATGAGTTGTCTATGAAGTAGTATTAAGCACAGCTTATAAACTATTCTTTTTTAACTTTTAGGAAGCTCACCGAGAGGAGCAACTTATCTACAGACTAATGAGACAATCTCAGCAGGAGCGGAGGATTGCTGTTCAACTCATGCATGTTCGACATGAAAAAGATGTGTTAAGGCAAAATAGAATTTTCAGGGAAAAACAATATGAAGAAAGACGACTGAAAGATTTCCAGGAAGCTCTTGATAGAGAAGCGGTAAAAGACTATTTGCTCCCTGAATTGCTGTAGGACTGTTACAGTACTTTCTGGTTTTAAAATGGAACTTGTATTTTCAACTGTTAGGATTTAGGACTTTTCTAGGGACAGAATTATTTAATGATGGGTCCAGTGCTGGGTCCAGCCCTGTTCAACATCTTTATCAGTGACCTGGATGAAGGCATTCAGTGCACCCTTAGCAAGCCTGCACATGACACTAAGCTGTGAGGAAGTCTTGATCTGCTGGAGAGTAGGGAAGCTCTGCAAAAAGATCTGAGCAGGCTGGACTGCTGGGCTGAGACTAATGGGATGAGGTTTAACAAGCCTAAATGCCGGGTCCTGCACTTGGGGCACAACAACCCTGTGCAGCGCTACAGACTAGGGAAGGACGGCCTAAGAAGCTGCCCAGAGGAGAAGGACCTGAGGGTGTTGGTTGACAGCGACTGAACATGAGCCAGCAGTGGCCCAGGTGGCCAAGAAGGACACTGGCATCTTGGCTTGTATCAGAAATGGCATGACCAGCACGTCCAGGGAGGTTATTCTCCCTCTGTACTCAGCACTGGTGAGACCGTTTCTTGAATCCTGTGTTCAGTTCTGGGCCCCTCACCACAAGAAGGATGTTGAGGCTCTGGAGTGTGTCCAGAGAAGGGCAACAAAGCTAGTGAAGGGGCTGGAGAACAAGTCTTATGAGGAGTGACTGAGGGAGTTGGGATTGTTTAGCCTGGAGAAGAGGAGGCTGAGGGGAGACCTCATTGCTCTCTACAACTACCTGAAAGGAGGTTGTAGAGAGCGGGGGAGCTGGCCTCTTCTCCCAGGCGACAGGGGACAGGACAAGGAAGAATGGCCTCAAGCTCCAGCAGGGGAGGTTCAGACTGGACATCAGAAAAAAATTTTTCACAGAAAGAGTCATTGGATACTGGCAGAGGCTGCCCAAGGAGGTTGTTGAGTCACCATCCCTGGAGGTATTTAAAAGACGGTGGATGAGTTGCTGAGGGCCATTGTTTAGCGGTTGATAGGAATGGTTGGACTTGATGATCCTGAGGATCTTTTCCAACCTAGTGATTCTGTGATTCTGTGCTAAATATATTGCTTTCATCTGGCTTCAAGGTTACAACTAAGTCAATAAGGGATAATACTGAGCTACTTAGAGTCTATAATTTTAGTCTTCCAAACTTATTTTAACTTTGTATGGAAACTCTCTGTATGTTGAAGTTAAAAGGCACAGTCTTGCAGAGGCAAAATGACAAAAAATAAGGGCATAAAATTTTATTTTAAGGATCACGTTTTCTACTTCTTTAATCTGCTAACATCCATTTTTGACAACTGTTGGAGAAGTTTCACTCATGAGTGCCAATTTTTATCTGAGAGCTTGGAGCTGATTCATAAATTAAAAGAATTCATAATCCTATGCAAACTGCCAAGTGCTCTGCCCATAATAGGCCACAATGTGATGGCACTAATCTGACTTTCTCCTGCCAAACACAATTAGCAGCTTCAGGTCTTCCGACATAGCCTGTATTCTATGTAATTAGCAGCTATAGCTACAGAGCACAACATGGTTTTTACCTGTGCTTTTGGCCAAGAGGAACACACCATCACAGGAACTAGTGATTATTTTCTACCATGGCCAGAGATGTTTTCTAAAAATTAAACAGCATCAATAATGTAATATTAGTTGAAGATCAGAATCTTGTAAGTTAAATGACTTGTCACTTATTTTAAAGGCATATTTCATTGTGGGTTTCAGTGGAACTAAGATGTTGTCAATGCATGTTCATAGTTGTTCCTCAGGAAGAGTAGGCAGCATCTTTTAATGTTTCCCTGCTCCAGCAGGCACTGAAGATATTCTTTATCTGTTATTCGTTAAATAGGCAATATACTATCCTTTACTTCGAGATATATTAGCAGTTAGAAAGCAAACGGACTGGAACTTACAGAATGACTAGAAATTGTTAGATTTCTGTATATGTTAGTCTGCTTGATGGCTATTCAACTCTGGTGAGAATCTAGCTGCTTTCATTTCTTTCGTTAAATAAACAAATGGATTTTTGTTTCCAGGATTTTGCATTCTGCACTTTCATTTTTTTTTGCAATCTTAAGTTTATTCTTTACAAAAATTTCTAGGCTCTGGCAAAACAAGAAAAAATTGATTATGAAGAACAAGTTATCAAAGAAAGGGAATGCCATGAGAAAATTGCTGTTGAAAGAGCTCAGGCTCGTTATAAGAAGCATTATGCTATATGTCGGGAAATGATCAACCATATTGTTGATTTGTCAACAAAAGTAGGAGAATATCGTATACTGACAAACAAGTGAGTATGTAGTTAGGCAAAGCTAATAGCTTTTAGTTAGTTGTTAGGCTTCATTATTCATAATGGTTTAAGCACCAAAACCATTTAATGTAGATTCTAAGATGTCTTTGTTTGCATGGGAAAATGATATTACTTTCATGTGAGGATTCACTGATGTGTAATACAGGGTAAACTAATACTAAAGTCTTAGCATAATTTCTTGAAAACTCAACTAATCTGAATCCTTAGGAGACAAAGTTTCACTAATTCTTCTGTTTGTGTAACTGCTTACTTCCTTCTTAAAAATGGACAAAATTGTTATTCTAAAAGTTAAAAACTGAGTGGTACTCATCTTATTCTAGATTGCTCAACTAGCTGAGTGCTTCCTCAGTGTAGTAGAAGAATTTCCCAAGATATATGAATCTGCCTGGACTGCTCTGAGATGAGCAGTTCAGTCCAGAATCTTCCAAGTATTACATGCTGTGATTCCCTCTTGTGATGTGCCCTAATTGCACAGCATTTCAGAGAAGGTCCTAAAGAGGCAGCAACCTCCGAGTTGCCTGTACTGTAGGAGTGTTTCCAAAACACAGAGCATTGTTGCTGTTGTTCTTTCTTTAGTATTCAGTGATTAGACTCCAGATTTTGGCATGCTAGAAACTATGCCAAAATCTTCATTGCCTTTTAGTGTAATTGAGTGTTGAAATAATAAAGCAGCAAGCATATGAAATACATATGAATATGTTTTATGGAAATTATGTAAAATTAAGCTCAGTAGGTGCTTCATAAAATAGTCTAGACACAGTTTAACAATGATTTGAGGATTTGCGTGTCTGACACAGTCACAGCTCCAATGTAAACTGCTGTTGCATTTGCTTGTACTGAGTGGTGCATAACAACACGTGCAGATATCTGACATGTATTCCAAAATATGTGTATCAAGGTTGTATCTGCACATGCTTCCACTACAGGTATGCTTTGCTGTGTTTCTGTGCACTTCATTGTGCAGGATATATACAATGTGTGTTCAATTATTTTTGAACAGCTTATGCAAAGTTTATTTAAAGCTATAACACTCAGTAATCTACAATTATTATTAAGAAAAAAGGAAGTCCAAATTGATGTAATTTTAAGAAATAGTGAAACCTTAATTTTAAACATACTTAGCAGCCATAGAATTTTAATGTGTCACAGGTCAGCGTCCTGTTTGTATTTAGCTTGCTACTGTGTGCAGGTTGTCTTGTTTCATATGAATATTTTTTCTTGTTAAAAGAGAATAAAAATACTTATATAATCCTGAATTCATTTTAGCTTCCAGGACAAAATTGTATGTATCTTTGATTAGTAGAGGCATTACCCCAAAAAAGGGAAGAATATTTTTGAGCAGGGAAAAATAGCTATAGCGAAACTGTTACTACACAGCCGTGCCAGCCAAATACTTTGTGATGACACATTTGTGAAAATATTGAAGCCTGCCACTGCCTATTGCTGTTATATAAGTGCTTATGAAAAGCTGTAATAATTATAGAAAGAATTATAAACTATATCTGGCTTAGCATATACTTGTTTCACTGCTATGATTTTTGTAAATTTGGATCTTCTTTTCCCAAATAGGTAACTCCTTTAATTTTTGGTTTGGAACTCATTCTTTTTCTTTGTCTTCTGCAGCAAAATTCCATTAAAACTGATGTGTGATTGGAAGGAATTTTTTGTTAATGGAAAACCAATATATGAACAAGCCTCAATTCAACCTTTGCCAAATGAACCAAGCCTAGAACAACTTGTAGAACTGAATAAAATTAATCTGTTAGATGAAAAAGATTACAATGAGTACAAGGTACATCAAGCTGATAAGACATAATGGAAGATAATACACCTTGACTTTTCATAATCATAAACGTGATGTTTCATTTTTTTCTTTTACTAGTTTCTGATATCAAAATTTGACATGTATTTCATTTTCATTGCATGATGTTTTATATGAAATATGGCTATATGTTATGTTAGTAGCACTGGAGAGCTGGTGCAATTTAAAAACACTATTATAATTTCGTTTTTGTTTATAATATTGATGGTATTTTTCTCCTGAGTTCATAGGACCAACATCTAAATTGCAATGCAACTACATCTTACGTATTTGGGATTTGATAGTGTGGTCATGGATATTGATCTGTTGGCCTTATCATGTTGATTTAGAGGTTGGTAGCAGATGCCTGCAGTAAGATCCCCCATGGAGATGACCCATAGGCATTCAATATGGCTTCCACAATCGCCATAATTTACTTGTACACATTCAGCGTTCTCCTTAATATAAAGTGTGGCTCCTCCTTTTCTTCTTCCTTGACTGTTTTTACAAAACAGCCTGTAGCCATCCATCATGATCCTCCAGTCTAGTGAGTTGTCCCACCATGTTTCAGTTATTCCTGTGATATCATAACTTGCTGACTGGGTGTGGTGCTTCAGTTCCTCCAGATTGCATGCATTGGTATACTTACCCTTGAGGGGGTTGATCTTGCAGTTCTCACTTGGGAGTCAGCTAAGAAACATTTGTTGTTCTGGTTGGCCTGGTTTATTCTCCAGCTGGATGAAATGACACGAGTATTACCACTTTTGACCCAGTCCTCCAAGTCTTTCAGTTTACAGCCTGCCTCACCAAGTTGGCCATTCTGCTACCAAAGATTCCCTTGCTTTTTGTAGACAGGAGGATCCCTCCCCTACGTAACAGCCTATAACCATCAAAGCATGTCTCATTGTCATGAAAGCCAAAACTCTCACGATGGCACTAGACAGAAAGCCAGAATTTGGTTTCTATTGTAGTAATACATAAAGTATTTTAAATCAAGACGTGCACAGTCTAGCAGTCTTCTGATTAAAGAATAGGAAATATGAAGGGTGTGTGCTTGGAATGGAGAGCCCATTCCCTTTGGAATTTTTCCCAATTTAAATTCTATCAATATTTTTGGATCTGATAGAATTTTAAACAACTGATACATCTCTACTTATATGTTGAATGAAGAATTGTACAGATAAGACCAGGATAAGATTTTTCTAGGCATGTCTTTTCAATTAAATTCTAGCAACATATGAAAATGGTTGTAGGAATACTTGTGTCTTTCAATAAAGTATTAGTAAATATCAATAAATGCTTAATGCTTATGTCATAATTACGGCTTTTAAGAAGAGTCTGTTCTAAAAAATATTTTATTATTTAGTACTATTGAGATTTTGTTCGTGTATATATGTGTATGTATAAGTACATATATCTGAAAGGATGAAAGACAAGACATGTTGACAAATTATATGGTAATTTGTCATTTATACAGAGTATGACAGGGGAATGGTGCCCAGCTGAAGACAACAGTGAAAACAAACCTCCTCTTAATAATAACATACTGGGTCATGTGCTTCGTAGACTGATGGAGCTTTTCTATCCTCCAAAACCCAAACCTTCACCACCTGTATATCCTGCGTTTCCTATCAAGGGATGTATTTTGGGGAAAGTTTTTAGTGGAAAAACTACCTGTGTAAAGTTTCTTGAAAAAGGTAGAGGTGCCTGGATTTTGTTTTGTTTGTTTTGTTTTGCTTTGGTTTGTTTTTCTAAAATTCTTAATGATCCTTACTTGTGTTAAAATCCATCTGTAACATTGAAAATTATTTGGGCATATCTTTTCATTACTAGTACTTGAACCTCAGATGCATCTGTATTTTACATGAGTAGGTTGCAAGTCATTCATTCATTATGTTCAAAAATAACATTTAAAACATCTAATCTTGAATACAGTGTTAAAATGGTATTACTTCAGCACTGAGAATTTAAAAATGCTTTTGGCAAACTTCTCTGAGGATGTTTGTTATAGAAGAGACTAGCAAGATGGCTGTGAGATTGTGGATACAGTGGATATTGTGCAGTAGTGACAGAGAAGAGAGTGCAAACATCTTATGTCAGAATCACAAATGAAAGGAATGGTGCATTGCTTTGCAAGTAATAATGCTGTCTTCCTCTCATTAGTTTAATTGCCAGTAATACTCTCTCTATATGTATGCTCTGCTCAAACTATAAGATTATCTAATTTTGTTGTGTATTAGTTTGCAACATTCAGGTACTGTGTGTTGATACTCTGGTTCAGGAGGCCATCCAAGCTTCTCTTAAAAATGAAATGAAAGATGAACACAATGTGATTCCTCAGGAAATAGAGAGTTATGGCAAACAAAATGAGGTAAGCATTTTTGTTAATTTTGGTTTTGTCTCACACAGTGATGTGAAGGTAAAATACATAAGGAAGAAAGCACAATTGTTTCAATTTTGTACTCAATTTCAAACTTAATTCTAAGTTTTGACTTACAAGACCTCAAGAGTCAGCTCCAATTGCCAGACTTGTTCTTCCTGTAATATGTAGTTTCCTTTCCAATCGTTTTCCTTTCTTAATTGTTACAAGGTCCAGAGGAACTTGTCAGAATCAGCAGTAGAAGTTCTACAGGATCTGCAAACAGATACATCTATCAACGGGACTGAAGGTGTGTATGTTTTATTTATATATGTGTTTATATATATATATTTATAAAGTTTAATTTTAATTCTCATGTTACCTTAAATGGCAGTTCCCGTTTCTCCTGTACATTTGACATCTGAGTTTTCACAGTAGTTTCCATTAAGAATTTCCTATTGCCACACATTCCTAGTGTCTGGGAGCAGCAAGTGCAAGCTGCTCCGTGAAGGAAGGAGAGCTAAATGATGAGGGCAAAGAGAACAGCAGAAAGCACTGACATTCATCAACAAAGAGTGAGGATATTGACTGAAGTCCAGGTCACAATCAAGTTTAGAGACACTAATCAATGTGAGCCTCAGTCTGGTGATAACCCAGCTATTCTGAGGTCAAGCCAGAAGCTCGAGACAACAGGTGGGAATTGGGGTCAGAATCAAGGACATAGGATACGGGGTGCAGATCCGGCTGCTACACAGCTGTAATGTATTACAGGCAGGGTACAGGATGAGAGCTTCAGCTTAAAAGCAACTTCCAAAGGAATGAAGGGCAAGCCCTTACTTGCCCTCTCTTTACAACAGATCTTCTCAACAGAGGAACCTGCACTGATCTCAGTCACCTAAACTCAGAATCACAGAGTGATTGAGGGTGGGAGGGACCTCTGGAGATCTTCTAGTTCAATCCTCTCAAAGCAGTGTCACTACTGCAAATTGTTCATTCTGTGGGCTGCTGAATGTCTCCAGAGATGGAGACTCCACAGTATCACTGAGCAGTGTGATCCAATATTCCGTAACACTTAGAGTTAACATTTTTATACTTAAATGGAATTTCCTGTGTTTCAATGTGAGTCTCTTGACTTTTGTCACTTTACTTGGCACCACTAAGAAATGTCTGCCTGCTTTACTCCCCTGCCATGCCCAAGGTATTTCTGTGCAATGATAAGGTTCCCCTCAGGCCTTCTTATCTCCAGGCTGAACAGTCTCAGGTCTCTCAGCCTCTGCTTGTATGTCAGGTACTCCAAGACCTTAGTGTTCATGGAGGCCTTTCTTTGGACCTGACCCAAAGTATCCATGTCTTTCTTGCCCTGTTTGAGTCCTGAACTGGACACAGCACTCCAGATGTTCTCTCACCAGGGCCATATCTTCTTAAAGTAATCCAGGATACTGTTAGCGTTCTTTGATGCAAGGGCACATTGCTGTGTCATGGTCAGCTTGTTCTCCTCCAGGGCCTCCAGGCCTTTCTTTTCAAGGTTGCTTTCAAGACAGTTGGCCTCCAGCTGATACTGAAAGCATGAGGGCACAGAGCCACCACCTCATTGTAGAAGTCTGTGAGGTTAGTCAGGTATAATTTCTCCTTAAGCCTGGCATTTTAGCCAGGTTTCAGTCCACTCCAGTGCCTGCTTGCCTAGTCCATACTTTATCAGTTTGTCTATGAGGATGTTAAAGAACACAGTGTCAAAAAATAAGATAAATAGAATATGCCAATCTTCTCTCAACCACTGAGCACCCATCTCATTGTAGAAGGCTGTCAGGCTAGTTGGTCATAATTTTACTGTCTTAAGTACATGCTGACCACTCCCAGTCATCTCCTTACCCTTAATGTGCTTGGAAGTGGTTTCCATGCTTGTTTCCTCCTTCAGTTCCCAGTTTTCCCTCCCCCTGCAGTGAGGCTGACTAGCTGGTAACTCCCTGATTCCTCCTTCTTGCATTCCTTGAAAAGGAGAATGACAGTTGCTTTCGTTCAGTCCTTGAGAATCTCCCTTAATCAAGCATGACCTTTCAAAGATGACTGAGAGTGGCCTAGCAATGACATTGGGCAGCTCCCTCGACTTGTGTATTTACAATTGATCTAAATGTTCCTTAAGCTGATCCTGCCCCGCCAAGGCTAAGTCTTTTTTGCTGCAGACTTTCTTGCCAGTCTCAGGGGCTTGAGATTTTTGAATGTGAGTGTCAAGCGTTGAAAGAGGTTGCCTGGAGAGGGAGTATGGTCTCCATCTTTGGACATTTTCAAGCTCACACTGGGTAAACAACTGAGCAGCTTAACCTTTTAACTGATGCCACTTTGAGCACAAGGTTGAAATTGAACTAGATGAGCTTAAGAACTTGCTTCCTATCTGAATTTGTCAATGATCTTATGATCCTAACAATTGTGTATATCTTCCATATTGATTTGTTCAGAGAACAGAAATGATGTACAGTAATATAGTAATATTATTGTCAAACTTTATTATGTACCCATTTCAGGCAATTGTCCTGTCAAAAAGGAGCCATCTGAGCAAGAATTAAAATCAGATCACAGTCAGGATGGCCTATCCAAGGTTTGTAATCCAATTTTATCTTCTTTATAAAGATGCGTTAGTTAAAATGGTGACAGCCTTTCTTCACTGTGAATTTATTTTTTTATTGACCTTACTGAAAGCATTTTCTGTATGAAACATGAAAATAGTTTATTAGGAAGATCCATTGCTGTGTATATTTGTTAAAGTGATATATATTGTTAAGGTTTTTTATTTTCCTGTTAAATCTCACAGTCACGTCAGGTACGCTACTTCTTATGTAATTTCTGAGTTATTCATGTTCTTCCTTCTGCCAAGCACATCATTCCCCCCATGACAAGGTTTCTTTTTATGTTCAAATTACTTAATTCTACAATGATCTCTCTTACTTTCATTGGAAAATACTTCAAAAGTTAGGATATAAAGGAATCCTTGTAGAACTAATGAAGTTAAATACTGCTGTAGGAAACTGTCAGTTTAATCCGCATAAGCTTAGAGCCAGGTCACTTTATTTTTTTATTGCTTGGCCTTCATATCCTTTGTTTCTCAATCTTGTTTCTTCCAGTCATTTTCATGGGTATAATAATGGAAATTAGTGTGAGATTTCAATGAAAATGGGCCTACTTTACATCAGTTAAAACTATTTCTGCTTGATACATAGTAATAAATAATAAATATAAATTAACATGATAAAACTTGAATTTAAATGAATAAATGTATATTATAGAAAGTAGAATCATACTTTCGTAACAGTGTTGTGAACATTCTGAGTGTGTTAGCCTTACACTGCACTCTTCCACAGCTATCTGTACGTGCCCAGCTTGGCGCCGCATCACAGAAATTGTTGAAGAAAGGAAAAAGTATTCCCGATGAATTACTAGTTGACATCTTAATGGAAGCCATTAAGTATGAAATTATGTAGCTTTTTTTCTTCAGTTACTTAGAATGTAATTATCCCGCTTATAGTCCATATTCCGCCATTTCTCTTTATTAAGGGATTTTTTGAGCACTGGAGTCTTCTACTTGGAAAGTGAAGCTAAGTAGTGAAATTAGTTAATGTTCATTTTATCTTAGCAGTCAAATTCTAGCAGCAGAGTCTAGCCATAAATTATACAGGCATTACTATAAACTACTGAAGGTAAATAAAAATATACACATTACTGTCATACAGCCATTAAATATAACTGTCTCCGTTTTCTTTATTAGTTGGAAGCTATTCAGCATGTGCTATTGTTTTCTTCATTTAGATTTTGAATTATGCATCATCCAAGCATTCACACTTCACCTTACTTATTTTTCCCCACTCTTGTTATAGTATTCCTATTACTATATTGTAAAATTGTGAAATAGATTTTGATATTTCTTAGTTAAGTGCAAAAGCTAGGAGGTAAAATACTGAAATTACACGTCTGATCATAGTCTGTATGGAGACTGTTTCTGAAATCTTTATTTATCATGACAGCAAAAATTGTTTTGGTTTTGCTTTATTTCTCTTTCAGTTAGGCTTGATGTTATTTTCTAGTTGAAAATCCATTGCTTTACAGTTTAAGTTTTTACTGGTATCTGTCATATTCTGTATTCATTAGGATATTTAATGCGCTGAATGCAGAATGAAAGGCTGCTAGGACAAGGTGTGATTATGCTATCAATTCACTGTATAATTCTGGTTCTTCATTTACTTTTAGCCAAATACCACCAGAGAAGGGTTGGATTGTGGATGGGTTTCCAATGACAATTAATCAGGCAAAGCTATTTGAAAAAGCCTATACAGGGATTGATCCAGAAGCAAAAGACGGAAATTCTGGAAAGCTCACACTTGTTACAGATCCCAGAGTCCCTAAGGAGCCTCCTGTTACCTTACCAGCATTTGATGTTTCTGTGTTATTGGATATTTCAGACACCATGGTACTGAAACGATTGGCTGACTTGAAATGTAAGTTTCTGACTACTTTTAAGAAACTTAAATGACAAGCAGGTTCTGATGTATGGGGAATGTAAAGATTGTTATAATACTGAAATGGCCAAATTGTGAGTACTTTGCAACGTAATAGCAATTACCATGTTTTAATAAAAAATGCTAAATTATGTGATATTTATGATTTCTGATAATTATGTAATTAGAATTTGTTTAGATTTCTCAAAATCTTTCTTCTCCATTTGTAAGTTCCCTTTCAACTTCAGCTGTCTAGAAGTACATGACTAGGTTTATGTATGCCATTAATCTCAGACATTATTTACCAAATATACCTATATGTTGCACTCATTGGATTAAAATAGTATTATTGCACCTCTTCTCTACATCTCACAGTATCACACTCATTAATTGTCTCTTGTCAACTTAAATACTTCCAGATTATTTCAAATACTTTTGTTTGTTTCAGTCAAAGGCAGATCAGAAGCATTCTGTGTGTATGCTTTTCTGTGTTTGTACCGAGTTCTACTGGAGCTGAGATAGCACAGTGGCTGGTGTTAGATACCACATAAAACAGTAGCTGGAAAAAACACAATTTACAGCAGTTGCAGAAAAATGCCTCATAACTAATGATAATGTACAAATAGGATTTTTCTGCAGAAGACACATTTTGAAAGGGATGAAAGAAAGGGTAAACAAAGGGGTGTACCAACATTCATCCCCTGTAGATTCCAGCCTTTGTCTCATCTTTAGTCAGTGAGTAATCAGAAATAGTCAATTTTGACGAAAAGTGGCAAACTATCAAAGGTTTTTTAGGGCATGTTTCAGTACCAGATCACGCATTCTTCATAAGTCACCCTGACAAAATACAAGTTCTTTTCATGAATGTGTCGCATGTTATTGTCTCCAAATTGTAAGGAGATTCTTCTTCATTGTTTTCACTACAGCACTGACATGGCATGTGGCTTGATTAAAACACCATTTATGTATTGGTAGAATTGAGCATAAGGCAAAATCATTAGAGCTTTTGCTAACAATGCAGTGAAGAGAAAACTTTAGACACTTGAAATTCTTGTTGATCTGAAGACCTTGCGTTGTTAAAAAAACTTTGAAAATGTGATAATATGTGATGTAATCCCAGAAATCCAAACAGATTTTATTTTATAAGACATAATGTGCTGATAGAAAAAGTAAAGAGAACAAGGAAATAAAACCAGAAATCTATAAAGAACTGGCTTGTTTCTATTCAATAAAAGGTTTTTAAAATCTGTCGTGTTTTTAGATTCAGATTTGACTGGGAAAATACCTTGTAACTGCTTGAATAGATAAGCCTGAACTAGTCTATCTGCACAAACACTCTTATCTCTTCAAATGGAGATATTTCTATGACTGCAAAGCAACCATCAGGAAATGTTAGTGCTGTAATTGGCCCTGCATTTAAGCAAAGAAAGAGGCAAGACTCTGTCTTCATGTCCTTTTGAGTTTTATTTTATACTAATATGATTTTCTGTGACCTTTCCTTGCTTTTAGGAAGCCTGGCATACATTTTTAAAAGAAGAAATGTAAGATCAAAAAACATTTAAATGTTTCTTTTATTAATTATCTTACTTAGGGCAGATATCTACCTGCACAATTATCTTTGTCTCCATATCCTCATATACTGTTTTTCGCGCAGCAGATAAATCAGAGTCATCTCAAATTCAACAGGAGGACAACAATCGAAATTCAAATGCTGAAATCCCAAAAGAGGAGATTGATTTAGCCAGGGACCAGGTGCTGCATAGGTATGTTATATGAAATACAAACAAGTTGCTTCGGCCAGGTGTGAAGGCATGTAATTAATTTGCATCTTATATATGATCCATGATACTACTGACATGCCTAGTGTTAAGATTGTACTTAGTCGTTTCTCTAATGTGAAGCCTAAATAAGTGCTTTCGTTTTGGGGAAAATATAAATAACCCCAGAAGATAACAATTAATGTGTTTTACTTTTCCAACTTATTCTTCCAAGGAGAATTTCTTCTTCAGATACATGTTGCATGAACCATACAAATAGATTACATATATACATACATATAGATATACATATGTATGTATCTAAACATACATATATCGGAGCTGTGTCGTGTGTTATGTGTCTGCCCTTGAGTGAAATGCACTTGGTTTGAGATAGAGATTTTCTAAAATTATAATTTCCACTTTTACATTTAGAAAACAGAGCATTTTTAATTGAATCATTAGATATTTAACTTTAAATTATTAGCAAAATCAAGAATAAATTTAGTTTCTAAATATTTAGTGCTGTTAAGTATTTTAGACTATTATATTATTGACTGTTATTGTTTTGGTTTTGATATAAGAAAGCAAAGTTTATCTTGTAACAGGAAAGAGTAAGAAATAAATAAGGCTATTTAGGATTTTGAAATGTTTCCTATGTTAAAAACAAAGGGATGTGGTTGGAGTATTACTTTGCAAAAAATACTGTCTGGATTTGTTTTAGTATTGAATTAGATGTTTTATTCTTTCTTTTGTTTATTAATTTGGGAAAATGTTTTACTTTTCAGTAGTTAGATTTTAATTTTATATTTTAATATGATTTTTGTAGGATTTCAGGCTTTCTAGATGCATGGCCAAAATTAGAGAAATGGTTTTCAGTCCATCAAAATATTCTAGTGAAAGTCAATGCGGAGGCAGAAGAAAGTCTAGTGTGTGAGACAGTAAAGAAAATTATAATGGAAGAAATTTCCAAAAGCCAGGATAGAGGTAAGTTTTCCCGTTCCTACTTTCTACAATTCATTAAGAAAAGACTTTGCACTTTATAAGTAACACTAATAGTTAAATTATAATATGGAGACACCCATTTTCACTGGCGCTGCAAGGCTTTGGGGATGTATGAGACAATGAGAACTGCACCGGAATTCTGAACTTTTCTTCTGTATTTCTACCTTTCAGAGGGTATGGACCAATTTCACATAGTTGCAAAGATAATTTGAGAAAAGTTTTAAAGTATTTAGAAGAGTCAACTGGATAAATTTAAATTCCCTGTACTAAGGATATACTAAATTCAGTCCCTTCTTAGTAGTTTAAATATTATAGGTAGCTTCTTCACCATAAGGGATAGTATAATGGTATAGGAAAGTCTATAGCTGGGTTAGTCTTTCACGTTTCTTCTCTCACGCGTAATCTATGAAATATTGAATAAATTATCTTGAACGTATCGGAACAGCATAGATGTCTAGTTCCGTTTATTGATATTTAAAATAAATTTGAATGTACTAATTGTATGTTCATATAAAAGGATCTGCTCAAGAAAAATCACCAGGAGAAAAGCTTTCACCAGTTACATCTCAGGATCTACTTCCTCCAGCTACATCTCATGATCTACTTCCTCCAGCTAAATCTCAGGATCTCCTTCCTTCAGCTAAACCTCAAGATCTACATCCTCCAGTTACGTCTCAAGATCTACTTCCCCCGGTTCCTGTGGCACCACCAATTGAGCCAGGATCAGATGAATGGATTTATGTAGATGAACCGCTTCCCAAGGTGCATTCATTCATGATTAAGTGTTAGATATTGAAGTATATATATTTTTCTCAATATTTTGTACATATTCTTCCTAGATATTGTCTCATTGTGTGTTACTCTCTTCAATATTTTTCAATGAAAGGTACCCCAGTACATATTATAAATATCTTAAAAAACCCCAAATAGCAGCAGTTACCAAAATATGTAAGATCAGGAAAGATCCTTTAAAATTTTGATCATTTATTTCTTCAAAGTTCTTCACAATGATGATGAAGAATAGCACATGGATGCAAAATAATAATAATAATAATAATAATAATAATAATAATAATAGTTTTTAATATTATGAAATACAAGCATAGACTTACTGAGTCAATGCCCTATTTCTGACAAGTGCCAGTAGTGGGTCTTGTAGAGAGAATGGGGGGAGTGTACACCAATCTTTCTCCTAGGATACTTCTTTTCCTAACATATTTTCCCTGAGAACATTTTCCTAGCCCCCAAGTATCTCTAATTTAGGTGTTTTGTGAGATAAATTCATATCTACAACTTTGTGTTTAGAGCCCTCAGTAGACTTTTCTTCTTTTCTTGTATCTAGATGCTCTTTTGGTGAAATTTAGTTTTTGGTATAGGCTATATAGTTATGCTCTTTCTGAAAAAAATATTTCTATCTCTTTGCTTTAAACCTGTTGTTTGCTTGGATTATTTGATGACCTTAATTCTTCTATTGTGGAATACAATGAGTAATAGTGCTGTAATCAATATTCACCCTCTGGAGATATTTAAGATGTGACAGGCATCTGTTACTTCTGCCTTCTTCATTTTTCTCAATATTGCTTTGCTTCTCCAATCCAGTTGTAATCTGTTTAACTGCTCTTATGCGGAGGTGTTCAGTATATTCAATCATGATTCTTGCCCTTCCATCTGTTTTACAGTTCTACTGTAAATTTTTTGAGATGAGGAGCTGGGACTGCATGCAGTATTGAGATTTGAAGTTGCATAGTGATGCTTTGTATTTTGTTCTGTAATTCCTTTCCAAATATTTACTAGTTTTGCCTTCATGACTACAATTAGCTTGCATAGGCTGTGAATCTCTTTCTGAGTGGCTAAAGTCAATAACTCAGTATGCTAGATTTCCTTTGGCCATGGGCTTTATTTTGCATTTCATGACAGTCGATCAGTCAAATGTCACTTCTGCAAGGCTAGACAGTCAGCTTAGATTTTTACCAGCTTAAACAGTTGTGTACCACCAAATTTTGATACTTAAGTACTCATTCTTCTTCCGCTAGTTTTGAGTGTATCTGAAACCACAGATATTGGAGTATTCTGCTGAAATTTCCTGTTCATTTTGAGTACTGTCACTTTTTTCCAAAGAAATGCCCAGGATAAACTATATGGTAGTACAGTGTCTATAATCATTTGTAAATAGTTGCAAATCAAAATAAATACATCCTGAAAAAAAGTAAGCAATAAGATTTCATGGAGTAATCTTTCTTGTATTGGCTAATGCTATAGTTAAATGGGCTACCAAGAAATGTGTCTGTTAATTTTAATGTTTTTAAAATATTCACAGGAGGTAGCGGATTTTCTAGTACCTTACTGGGAAATTGTAGAAAATGCATATGTGAATACCATCAAAACTGTACTCAGATGCCTAAGAGATGAACAGCACTCTATTATTTCTTACTTAGCAGACATTAGGTGAGTAGAAATAGTAGCTTATTACATTAACATTAATATTTTGTTTTTTTCCTGTAGCATTCTGTATGTCTGTTAACACCAAAATTATTTTTACTGTAATTTACAGAAAAAAATTCCAAGTTTATTTAAAATGTCCAGACCTTAAGCAGGAGTTTGTATCCCAGTGGCAGACAGATTTTAATTCAATTGCTGATGACCTGCGAGAAGATGAGGAAACCAAAGAAGAACTACACCAAAGAGTTACTGTAAGTAAATGTCAAAAGTTCTAGTATGCCCTAAAGTGTACACAAGCTTGGGGTAACATGAACAATATAATGTACAATTTTTTTCTTTTCCCTTCTCACCTTTAACTGTTTCACTTCCTCTTCTGTATAAAGTGCTCTTCACAATTATTTCTCTGCTTTTTGGCCATTTCTTTCTTCTGTCTTGCTTCAGTTTTAGGTTATACTGTGGAATTCTGGCAGTAAATATTTCTCTGCTTTATTTATTTTATAAGGTTTTCGGAGGTTTTACTCGAAAGCTTGGACATTTCTGTCATGTTCTAACAGATCTTGGCAGTCGTTTAGTTTTTCCATAAGTCATACATGGTAATACATGTCTACTAAAACCAATTTATACAAAGTACAGAGAATCTCTTTGAAATCTTTTGACTCAGGTAGATCTTTGCCAGATCATACATAGAATCATAGAATCATAGAATAACCAGGTTGGAAGAGACCCACCGGATCGAGTCCAACCATTCCTGTCAAAGTGTACATCACAGAAGTACATAAGAGTAATGGTCCTGACAAATTCAGAGCCAAATTTAATGTAGGCAGAAAACAGAGCGATCTCTGAATTTATCAGATTCGCATTTCAGAACAGACTTACTTTTTAGTTGAAATCATACCAGGAAATGCTCCTAGGAAAGGGGAAAAAAACACTGGCAATATTGTTAATTGAATGGAGCATTGATGGAATGAAGGATGAATTCACTGCAGTGGCAAAAGTAATGGACCTCCTTTTCCATAGAATTATTACAATAGAGTAAAATAGAGGACTAAAAAATCATCCATATTCCTTATTTCTACTAAATGGAATAATAAAAAGGCTATTCCTATATTTTAGAAAGCTAAAAGGAAAAAAATTTGACCTTTAACTCATAACAGAAATCCATGTTTGACTTTGTCCATTTCAAATTACATTAAAAGGGGGTGATGGTTCCATATGGTGTGCTGAGATTCAGGTACTGTGGTAAGGCTAAGCACAGCAATTAAGGAAGCTTGGAGTAAGTACATTACTTCCAGTATTTCTAGTGTTGAATGACCTATTCTAGTCCTTGTAGATCACAAACCTGTGGGTGAATGTAAAGATGATACTTTGTCTACGCTTTCAAGCCCTGCACGTTGTACCTCCTGAATATGAGAATTCTGTTACCCATCCTTCCTTGATGCTAGAAACAGAAAGAAGAAATTAGAAGAGTGATAATGTGTGGAATTTGTGGAATGTTTTTCCTCAAACATTTCAGCTTTCCCAGACTGTTCAACTCTGTCATCTCAGCTGGGCCCTTTCTGTACACACTGGAAGGTGCCAAGCTGTTAAATCTGAAAAACAGATTTGTCTGATGTTGACTGGAAAATGTAAATATCCACTTAGTTTGTGATTTGTGAAAAATCCCTAAAAGGCCTAAAGCCCAAAGGGTAGGCAAGGCTTCGGCATCCTGAAGATGCAAACTCAGAACAGACTCACTATGGATAAAATGCACTTCAGCAGCCCATCTCTGCTACATCCTCTTTCAGTAACTTCTCCCAACTTCCCTTACACTCCGTTGCTGTCATCAAACATGGTCAGTGATTTAGTCCCACTGCTCTTCTTTGAGGAGCGGACTCAGCGCATGCATCTATCTTTTTTTCACTCAGCTGAATAGAAGGAGAGAGAAAGAGAGAAGCTGCTTCAATTTGAAATAAGGAAGACTAGTATGAGAGAAAAAGAGAAGAGATGTAAAGGATGCTTTTATCTTCTCCCAGAGGAAGATACCTTACTGTCTCCCTCTCCAGCTATGCCCAGTGCTTGCAGTAAATCAATATTGTATCTTGAATAATAGGAGGGCAAAGCAGAAAATCCTCCTCCTTATGTGTCTCAGGAAGGTACTGGAAGGAACTGTGTATCAGTTTGTAAAAAAACCACATTTGTTTTATTTATATTGTATTGGGTTTCCATGGCAAAGTTTTGGTAGCAGGGGTGCTACAGAGGTGTCCAGCCAGCTCTAAGACAAAGATGCTGCTGTCCAAAGCCAAACCCATCTGTGATGCTGGTGACATCTCTGTGATAGCATGTTTAAGAAAGGGTAAAAAATGCTGCATGACGTCTATGAGAGAGAAGCGAGAAAACATGAGAAACGACTCTGCAGTCACCAAGGTCACTGAAGGAGGAGGTTTTCTAGGCATCAGAGCAGAGATTCCCCTGGAGCTCATGAAAAAGACCATGGTGATGCAGGTTGTCTCCCTGCGGCCCATTTGGGACCTCAGTAAAGCAGGTATCTGCCCTGTAGCCTCTAGAGGACCCCACACCAGAGCAAGTGTATGTGACCTGAAGGGAGTTGCAGCCTGAGAGCCCACACCAGAGTGTGCTCATAGCAGCACACGTGGGCTGTAGAGAAGATCCCCCACAAAAGCAGGTATTCTGCTGTGAGTCCATGAAGCACTGCAGCCTGTGGTAAGGACTTTGTGAAGGACTGTCTCATATCATCCATGCTGGAGCAGAGGAAGAGCATGAGAAAGGAGGAACAGCAGAGACAAAGTGTTATGGACTGAATGGAACCGCTGTTCCCCATCCTCCCTGCGCGGCTCAGCAGCAGAGGAGGTAGAAGAGTCAGGAGAGAGGTTGAGCCTGGGGAGAAGAGGTGGGGGGACAGGTGTTTATAATTTTGTTTAATTTCTCACTATTCTGCTCTGTTATTAACTGGCAATAAATTAATTTCCCCAAGTCAAGCCCATTTTGCCTGTGGTAGTGAGTTATATCTCCCTGCATTTCTAGCATATCTCTCACAAGCATTTCTAGCATATTTTCTCCCGCTGTCCAGATGATGAGGTAGAGTGATGGAACAGCTTGGTGGGCCAGCCAAGGTCAACCCACCACTGCAAAACAGATAAGTTATACCCTTGTACCTTTTTTTTATTCAGTAGCATGTCCTTGTGTGTGGAATTCTACAATGTGGGACAACCATGAATACATGATAGACTTCACCTTGGATGCCTTCTATCTGTGCCATTGCAATTCATTAGGTAGCCCAAGGCTACTTATCTGTCAGCTTCCCTGTTGCTCTTGTTCAACAGAGAACAACTGGGTTTGACTGGAGTCTTCGCATGGGAGGAGAGAAACAGAATCTGATGTAGTAGGCTGAGACCAAGACCTGGTGAATATGGACTCATTTATCACTTGAAGCCTGAGCTCCTCACTGCCCAGCTAGTAGTCTGGAGCACCTTTTCTTTTTATCCCAAAAAGGTCATGTAGGATAGAACTACTTGGAGCCCAACAGACAGCTCATCTGAGCCTACCTTAGCACTGCATAAAATCACAGTTTTCTCTTCCTAGCACTTATTATTACTTAGAGATTGGTCACACTATTTCCATGCAGAGATGACAGCAGGGAACAGGATTAGTAGGTCCTCAGTGCTGTCAGTAAACCACATATTAAATATAGTTACCAATTGAATAACCATCCACATTAAAGTAAAATAGAATGGGGCTGTACAAACCAGAAGAATACTCAGATGCAATTTTCTCAGAATGTTTCATATTGCACATCTCATAGGAGTATACTTATAAATGAATTAGTTAGCAGCCATTCAAGGGGCAAGTTTTTGTTGCAGGTGGGACCTTTGCTATTTATATTCTCACATCTTTGTCTAGCTTGGATAGGTCTCTCTCTTCCTGGTGAAAGCAAGGAGGCCTCGTGTTGTTTTCTTCCTACACATTCATCTCACACTTTTGGATTTTCTGCCTGCCATGTTTGTAAAGCTCCTTTCTGTCATCTGTCTTTAAGCACATAACTCATGACCAAGTTTTGACATCTATAAAAATAAAGAAAAATCCCCAAATGGGAACATGCTGTATGCACAGGGCAAAAAATTAATTTTACACAATAAATACTAAAAATATATTTAGATTTTCTTTCGTAGTTATTTCTTATATGTCGTTTTGTGTTTTAGGACCTAAGAGATCGTCTCTGGGATATCTGTGATAATAAAAGAGAAGAAGCAGAGCAGGAACGTACTGATACAATGAATGACGGCTGGTTACCAGATTGTCGGGGGATTGCAATGAACCATTTCTTTTCACTTATGCAGGTACGGCTCTACTACAGAGTCTGTGATGAAAGGAAAAAATTAATAGCTGTTGAAGACAGTAAGCCATTGAGAAATTCCATGTGGTTGGTTTCAAGTAAGTGAGGGATTGAGAATTAAATAAGTGGACATTCATGTATCTTCTGAATTTATCTAGAAAGTTAGAGACTAGAAGCAGATGCTATTCTATACTTATAACTGTTCTTGCAGGCAGGAAAGATTAAGAAAAATGTTGTCATTATTGTTCAACATTCAGTCTGCAGTGTATAGGGCTACTTTTTGCAGTTTTATCAGCCCAGTGAATCTTCTGAGTTTTGTAATAGAAATGTTAAAGCTGTTTGTCTTTCTGTGATCAAATTGACATCTGCTCTTGATTTAAAAACTACATGATTCACTGCTGCTGTAGTTCCACTTGCTGTTAAGACTGTCCAGTGTTTCCCATGTCACAGATTTATTTCAGTCATATCCTCATCCATATGTCTTGAAATTTTACCTACAGACTAGAAAAAAGCCTGCAGGGAGTGTTCTTCGGAATGCAATGTCATTTGTTGCTCTTGAGAAAATCCATTCAAATATAACCTAGCTTTCATGAGAAAATCCATTCAAATATAACCTAGCTTTCATACATCTAATTTTAAAGTTTTCAGGAGACCATCTTCATTCTTGGGATCTCCCTTTCCCCAGTTCCTCTCATTCAGCCAAACCATTAATTGTTTCAGATCCTAAAGGAAAGTGAAACTTTCCTGTGACTACTGTTTTAAGTGCATAAATTTTGCATGGGGCTGCACCAGGCTGAAATAGACTTTTCTGTAAACTGAGCAACCACCCTATGAAAGTTTTGGCAACTGTAAAGACAACAGTGAAAACAGAGCTTTAAACACATGCCATATGATGGTACTTTAACTGAAAAATCAGTCCTAAGCAGCTTAGGATGTGCTTTCTGCCCATTAATTCTCTATGTTATTTTTGTATGCTTATTAAACAAGGGAACCACTCTCAGATGTCACGTGAGTGTTGTGGTAATTTAAGCAAAGTTTGTGAAGTAGTCAGTAGCTATAGTAAAGAATTTAATAACTCTGTTTTCAAGGAGTCTAAATAATGACCTAAGTAAAGACTTAAGGCCACCACCTGAAGAGAGACAATATTTATGTAGTGGGACAATATTTATACTGGACTTTATGCAAGTTGGTCTCAATGATCCTTATGGGTTCCTTCTAATAGTCTATGATTATATGATTCTACTATAAATATCAAGTAACTGCTGACTAACTAAACAACATCCATCCTGTAATTAGGATATCTATATGACTGTGTATTTAAAAAAAATATGTTAGGTTGTATGCATAAGGGAGCCAAATTATACTAATAATGCTGAGACTAAATCTTGTGATTTTCTGCTTTTATAGTCATGTAAAATTTCATAACCCTAATTGTCTTCTACCAAGATTTCACCGACATGTTAATGGAGTCCAGAGGAGATTCACTATGAATCTAATTTGACCTGTCTTATGTCAACAGGCAGAATAGCCATTTAAAATCACAAATATATGTTACCCATATATAAGCTTTTTTTCCAAAAGAAAAATGCAACATTTTTACTTTCCTTACTTAGTATATTATACTCCAAATAAATGAATTATTAATGCTAAAAGCATGTAACTAAAAATATGATAACTGTATCTTCACGGTATGGCTTTGTTTGTGAAACAGCCAAAAATAGGTTTCTTTGGGCTTAAGCGCTCGGTCTGTGGGTTTTTCTGTGGGAAGTTACATATATTCCCCAGGTGGCTCTGTTATTGTATAAACATATAGATTTCTATAAATGCCGTTTATCAGATTTCTTTCCACCTTTCCGTGTAAACACTGTTATAATAGAAGATTTTTTTTTTCCTTGACTTATGGATTAATGCTGGTTTACACCACAAAGGTTTTATCCTTTGTTTTGTGAATGTGGTTTTGTGCATTTTCCCATGAATATTTAGTACAGTTTTGTCAGTTAGAAAATAACACCATCCTGTATCAATAACTCAAACATGACAGGTGTTAAGTGTTTTTTTTGAATCATACTTGATTTCTTCTAAGACAATTCACACAAAAAGATCTTCAAGATACTTAGGTGTACAAAGTCTGTTGATTTCTTTGGTCCAGAAAAACTGTATGGCTTTTAAAACGTTTTCCATCACTTAACTTTTTACTTTATGCTGTTAAGAGTGTTAATTATTTTAAACAAAAAAAATCCCAATGATTTGTTGGTTCTGCAGTAATTGCTACTATAGAAGTACATGTACTTCAAAATATATTGTAATTAAATTTAATGCATCAAACATTTTCGTAAATAATTTTTCCTATTCTAACAATAAGAATTTTATTAAAAGTTAGAAATAACTGTGTGAAGACATTGTCAATGCAAATGGAATTATGCAGTAAATACACTGTAGGCTTTCAAGCACATATGGTGATGTTTGTTGTTCTCTCTGAAACTTAGAATTGCTTCTGCTGTGTTGTATTTAGAAAAGTAACAGAAATTTGATTTGGCTTGTTTGGAATTGCAACCTTTCTGTCCTTTCTTTTTGAGGCTGAAGTGGATCGTTTCCAAGATACAAAAAGGCTTCTTCATGACTATTATACTACAATGGAAGGAAAAATCCCAACAAATGACAGTCAAGATTTTACTAGAATCCCATTGTTAGATATTATTGATGTAGAGCAGAAAGAAGATGAATCAAGAAGGTAGAAATGCATTGTTAAATTATATAAATATCAACAGATACAATGCACTGATATCTTTGTGGGTGTATATGGAAATATATGTGTGTATATTTCAAAGGATGGGAAAATAAGAATTTTTAATTAGAGATTGGAGTCAAATAATGAATCATGAATCATCTTATAGGTTTAACTTATCCCTGATTTTTTCCAGATTTTCCTCTTGCATTTTCACTAATATAGCTCTGAATTATAAAACAGCTTAAAAGCTGCCTTAGGAAGAAATCTGATGAAGAACTGTTTCCTACTTCCCTCTGTGTTGCTGAAAGTTTTCATCACCATCGTCACATAACTAAGCTGAATATGATTATGGAACATTAACAGGTTTAAAATATGTATACGCAAACACAATTAAATGGGTTGCATAATGACAAATATAAGTCAAAGCAACCTTGAAAGACACCAGATCTGAATGCCATACTAAAGAAAATGTACAATCAAATAAATAATTTAAGAATATAAAAAATGCTATCAATAATGAAACCTTTTTTTTTTAATAGTTACAATTCATTTAGAAACCATCAGAATTATGTGATTGTGCTTCTATCCAATGTGGAATATATCAGCAGATCACACAGTTGTTTAGCATAGTTTTATACATGTATTATTATTCCCTAGGTTCTGTAGTTAAACCAGCCAATTTTCTTGTCATCCACATATTTTACTTCTTTTTTTTTCATAAGGAAAGTTCATTGCCTTTCTGTTGCTCTGACAAGTTTTTAAAATAACACTTGGTTCTTTTAATATATTCTCCAATATATTTATAAATTAACACTTTTTATAAAGAGATATGTGAATTATGCTTTCTATTTTATTTTTAAGTATTCCTCTAGTTTCTCAGAAAGTGTCTTCTCCAGAAATAAATGTTATAAAGTCAAAAATCAAGCTGTCTCTACAGAAGAGTTCTAGAGATGAGATTTCTTCTGAAAATGGAGTGACCACTTCTGGGAAAGATGAGAATCTTGTTACTGATACATGGCAAATAGCAGTAACAGCAGTATCAGATATGGTAAGGAATGTTTTATTTCCTTAAGATTTTCTGTATCAGACAGTCAATGCCTCCCATTCATTATGCAGCCAAAACAGACAGCCTTCACACTGTGTATCTGTTTCATGCCTCTTGCTCTGCCATTGATATTTCCATTGAATATGCTTGTGTTTCCAAGAGGAAAGGTTTGGAATCCATGTATTTATTGTATTTCTAGCACCTCTGTACTTACAACCAACTTTCATTCTGTTACTGAGACAAATACCTTGAATGATGAGTCTATGTATCTACTTCCATGAGAAACTCTCCCTTTTTCCCCTCAACAGAAGTGTGAGAAGAGGGGCAAGTTTTATCCTGTAATGCAATTTTTTGCTCAAAACTTTCACAACACATTCTTTTATATATATAGCTGGAAGTAAATTAGGTGGGCTTTTCAGTTGTTGATTTGTAGAGTCACTTTTTCTTTTCCCTTTTGTCATTTTAATGTAAGTTAATTTCTGCACCCTTACAGCATCACTGTACTCTTGCTTTGCATGCTGTTGATTTCTTACTTTCTCCTAGAGTGCAGGTAATGGCCTGTAAGGTTTGCATTTTTGATGTAGATTTTTTGTATATAAATATTCAAAATGTAATCAATTTAATAACTTAAAATATCTCCTTTGCTTTATTTATTTGTATACATCTCAGAGAGTACTTTCAATAGTTATAGGCTATTTAAACAGTATTTGCACAGTACTGATATTACGTACTTTACCATGTATTACTGTGGTGTCAAGGTAACTGCTGAAATACAGTCTAGAGAAACAGAGGAAGAACAAGAGCAGCTAGGACTGAAAGGTGATCTGAAGTCACAGACGAGATCAGGCAAAGCTGCTGGGAAGTGTGCCAAAGATAAGAAAAAACTTTCTTCCAAATCAGCTACTAAAAAAAAAGGTATTTTCAGACTTTATTTTAGCAGTGCTTGGAAATTACTGAAATGTAAATATGTCAGTGATACAGGAAAGAGTAAGCAAAGATGGTTCATTTGGATTTAATTCCTCTTTTTAAATGTCAGATGTGACATATCAGTGTGAGAAGCTGGTTGTGCTAAGTAAGTTCAGAGGCTTTTGAATGGCGATTGTGTTTATTTAATCATATGTGGTGGTGTTATTATTATGTAGGAATAAATATTCTAAATCAAACCAGAAAGTGTTAATCTATGGTCATACAATATTAGGGAATTAAAGACTTAGAACTAGTTTATCAAATAAAATTAAATACAATTCCACTAATTTCTACCTACTTCCCATCCATAAATCAAAATATTTCAAAGGTTAAAATAGAAGTACTGGAATAGAATGGGTAAATTCTCCAATACCCCAAGATACTTCTGAATTAATTTGTTAGACATATATTAGTATAGATCTATCAAAGTCCATCACAGTCTAAATAAAGAACATAAAATCTAATGGCATGTATAGCCCTAACAAAGAGCAGACTCCCATTGACGGGGGTCTTGTATGTAGGCCTTGCATGAATCTATCCATCCATGTGAGGATAAAATGTATGTTTTTGAAAGAGTCAGCCTACAAACTCCTGTTCTTAGGCCTAGCAATTCAGGCAGTCTGCTGGGAGGAAACCTGGCATGCAATGCTGTTTCATAAACACTTCCTTGAGCAGGTAGTGGTTTAAGTAACTTCCACTTCTTTCTGCAAAATGATGTGGCTTCTGCAGGAAGTGAGGCTGGCAGTCTAAACCCTGCAGCAGCCTGAACCTTGGGGACTTTGTAAAGACATTCTGCGTAGCAGAGAGGGGCTTAGGCCCTGCAGGTAGGAGGGTAGCCTGAAAAGCAGGCACTCCATTCCCAAGTGAGAAAGATGTAACTGCAGAGTTGTTACATATAAAGTGCATGACTTTTTTGTTTGACAGGCATGTTATTTGCATTGTAGTCAATACTCTCTCTCTTGTTAATTCTGCTAGTAGTATAGTGAATGGGTATAGACCTGCAAATACCTAGGCATGTGGACAGCTGATTTGTGCTCAACTTCTTAGTCCAGCCAAGACAGCAGCAGGTTGTCAGATTTCCAAAAAAGCTTTGTGATGGTCCTGTGGGTCTTTTCCAACCTAGTGATTCTGTGTGGTAAAAATTCAGGAGCTGTCATCTATTGTGTGCTAAGTGGCTAGGCTGGGTTTGTGGACTGGTTTTTGAAACTAAATATTTTTTTCAGACCTGGCACTAGATGACTTACCTGAAATAACAAAACTATAAAGTGGCAGGACGTCAATTGCAATTCAGCTGTGCATTCCTCATAGTAGAAGATGATGTATCAACTGATGTAGCTGTACCTGGAGTATCAACTTTGATTTCATGAGCACTCCTGCAAGAGAATGCCCTAGAATACAGCTATAGGCTTGTAACTGAGTGTAACAACTTAGCATATGTAAACATTATCACATCTAGATTTGACTGATTTCTGCTGACCTTATGTATCATGCAGATGCCATTATTATTTTCTGAAAGAGCTCAATCTGCTTCTCTTCTAGGAAAAAGCAGTTACAAATATTTTAATATTTTTAAGTAGGAGTCAAAGTGTTGTGACTGCAGAATTTCGTTCAGTCTTTAAAAACATGATAAAATATCCTTATGACTATTGCCAGGTATGTAAGTTAGAACAAGATGCAAAAGCTGCTAGCAGAATAGTTTAGAAAGGCACGAAATAAAGTATCTCTCTTTTTTTTCTGATATATTATAATTTTTTAAAATACCATTATTATTCTTTTCACTGCTGTGATGATTACTGTTGATAAAACAGCATTTTTAGTACATTTTGCTAAACTTCAGTTTGCTTCAGAAGAAACAGTTGCCATTCAAAACAGTTACCTCAAAAGAAGTTTATTTATGTGCTGGTTTTCATAAACAGATTTTAGAGTCATTAGGGTGTTTTGACATCTAGGATCACAACAGAGTCATACCTATTTCCATCATGAATTTCCATTCAGAAATACATTTTACAATGTTATTTAACCAATTTTAACACAGTTATATAGGCTAGAGTAATTCTATGCAGTGTTAATTTTAGTATGTCTTGCAGATGTCTATCACATTCGAAGAAATCTAGATATGTTTTGATTCCTGAGTATTCTTATAAATCAAGTCACATCAAGTAGAGCGGAAAGTGCCATTTTTAATTTGAAAAAATATACTTTCTTTTGAGTGCCTCTGTAGAGACACACAAACTTACTAGCGAAGTCCAGAGACTGTGAGGGGTCTATTTTCCTGCAGGACCACATCCTACTGCATCTGTGGCTGAAGTTCCTGTAAACCCAGAAGAATTAAAGAAACAAGAACTAATGCTTAAAATAAAGCAAGAGTATTTCAGTGCCTTGAAACATGAGGGTACGTTACTATTTGGTTACCTGTATTAGGGTATAATTTAAGTAGTGTAATAGACAGAACTAGACAGAAACTCTTCCTGGGAAAAGGGGAGGGTAAATAAGGAGTGGGGAGAAAGGAGTGTCTGGAGAAATTAGGAAATCTATAAGGGTGGTAGTCATCAGTGGTTTTGTGGTAAATATATTTAAAATAGAAATGTGTTTTTCATTCTTCTTTTTCTTCTCTTTTGTTTTATTTTATTTCATTTTCCATGACTAAGCACATATTCATCATGAGAGAATAAGTTTCACATAGATGGTTAACCACTCTTCAGTACCCAATTGAATTGAATTCAGTATTTGAAATGTTTTGGTCTGGGAAATAATTTGCTGGCAACTAATTATTTAGTTGATGCTCTTCTGACTACCTCTTCTGCAAGCTGCATGAGATTCAAACAGCAAGACATATAATTTGTGTTTATTCTTCTAAACCCTTTTCCGGACAGACTCTTCCAAATACTAAGTATTGTTCAGTCTTTCGGTCTCTTTGTCTTTCTTACTGAATAACTTCAGGGTCAATTTAAGACAGAAAAAGAGGCCTGAAAAACAGAAATCTCCTTTATTTGAAGACGGATTTAGACTAGTAGAAAAGGACCTCTTGATAAAGGGAAGATAGAACTTAGCTGTCAGAGATTCTGTTTGGCAACTGTTGGCCAGCCCATCATCATGTATGTTACCTCCTTACCAGGGCTAACTTTTGCATAGTATGAAATAGTCCACCAATCAAATCCATATGTCTTCATTTCAGAGAGAAGGATGTTGTGAGGGACCGTGTCAAAGGCTTTATGGAAGTCCAGATAGATCACATCTGTTGGTTTTCCCATGTCCACTGCTGTGGTTTCCCGATCATAGAAAGCCACTAAGTTGGTCAGGCAGGACTCACCCTTGGTGAAGCTGTGCTGGCTGCCACTGATCACCTCCCCATCCTGCAAGTGTGTTAGCAGAGCTTCTAGGAAGATCTGTTCCATGGTCCAAGATACTTTCAATTGCTTAAAACCTTTACCATCCAATGAAATAACCATCTTTACCATCAAATAAAATAATCGTCTGTGAGACCTCATCCATTCTATTTTTTAAATTTTGAACGTCAACTCTTTCTTACTCAAACCAGAAACTGTGCAGTTCTGCACACTACTGTGTCTGAGAACAGGGCATTGAAAGGGCATGGCTTGCACTTTTCAAGGTCCATCTGTCTACACTGGTTGCCTAAAGAAAGTTTCAGCCCCAAACCTAAGTATTTTGTGAACTTAGTAGAGTATAGAATAAGTACTGTAATGCAAATAATTTTACAGTCTTTAAATTTGAATTCACTGTACCAGTTACTATATAGTATTGTTTAAAAGATTCTGTAATGCAGAAGGTCAAATATGAAGAAAAACCAAGGTGAACACTGAATTTTCCTTCAGGTTTGAAGATAATCTCTAGTTACTGGTCCTCTTTTCTTACTCTTCTTTTGTAAGGCTTTGAATGTCTTTCAATGCCTGTTTCATGTGTCTCTCAATACTTTATATAGCTGCCTTTTCATCCAGCTAGCATCCTTTTTGCTTTGGACATTGCTGACTTGTTCCCATTTTTGTCCTTTTAGCTCTTTATTTTTATTTAAACATTAGCGTCTCAATGAGAGACTGATTTTTTTTTTTTATTGTTTTATTCTATGCATAATTTTAGTAGAGGTGATTTATTTTCTAAGTGCTCACTGACCAAAATAATTTCTAATACAACCTGAATTTTAGGGCGTAAAGTAGTCATGTGCAGGAAGCTTGGACCCATTTAATTTTAAAGGGCTGAAGGTTAGAAACAGAAAAGCAAACTGTCATTGTGACTAATATAATGATGTAGATGCATTTTCTTTAAAATTTATCCATAACAGGATGCTCACATTTGCGTCATTAAGCTTCTAGATATGTTTGTATGATGTTAATTTAGTTTTATGCTGCTGTCTATTTAAACATCTCCTGCACCTCTGTATAATTTTTATTAGGTTATTTGTTATGTTTTCAATTCCGATGCTTATAGAAGACACACTTTTGTAAAAGACAGGGTGCAATAGGGGCGATTCTGAAAAATAATTTGTTCAAGTATATAAGAAATAAAGTATTTTTACTGCTGAAGTACAGGTTAATGTGAAACTTTAGGTACTCAGATTTTGTATATAAATTATTATCATATTACTGTTTAAACAGAGGCAGCTACAAAATCTCGACTAGAACTTATTAAAGATAAAGCTTTGGCATTTGTTGAAGAGTTAACAATGAAAGCAGAAGAGACATATAGAGATATGGAAAAGTGGCTTGGATCGAGGTTCCTGGCAGAAATGTCCAGGTAACGTGTACCCAGTTTTAAACAGGATATTTTTATTTTACTATGCTAGGAAATACAATTTTTTATAAAGAAGTAAATAAATTGGAAAAAAATGTAAAAAATAATTGTTTTATTTAATTAGCTGGGTTTTAATATTATCTTAAATACCCAAATGGTAGTAACTCATTACTTGGATGTTTAGAAGGGCTGCTGGCAATAGTACAGGTAGTCATCAGTTCTGAATGGTTTTCTAGACTACAGGTTCAGCAGACTTACAAGCATCAGCAGACAGCTAATTATTCCATTTTGTAGAAGCCTCCGTATCATTTCAGTGGCTTCTGTCACTTTGGATTGTAGGCTTATTTTCTTTGCTGTGTTTTACACATGCTGAAAAATTCCACCTACCTTTATTACCACCACATATAACATTTCTCAAAATTATTTCAAGGTTCATTAAAAAAAAGAAAAATTCTTTATAATTTTTCTATCCTAGTAAACAAAATATTCTTCGGATGACTCTGACACTTAGACCATCTGGGATAGAATGGCCTTTGTCCATGTTATTAAAGTATTTTACTCTGCTAGAGAAAGGGGTCACTTAGCTTTTTGGTAAACATTACTGACCTGTACTAACTTCCGAAGCACAGCTGCGACAGTGCTAGCTGGTCCATGCCAGAGCAAGCCCAAGACAAGATAGGAATGTAGGGTGTAGCTCCAAGAGGTGGAGCTCTGCCTGCCAGCCACTTTTATTGGTTCTCCTGACAAAAACAATACCTACCAAAGACCCCACATTTACAGAACATCATGTCCTTTGACCTAACACCCCAGACCAAACCTGTGTCTAGTTGAACATTAGATGGCTGACTTCTTTCCTTGTGTAATTTTTGCTTGTGGTGCTTGAAACAAGAGCACTTACGCTCCTCCACAATGCTACTGTAGTTAAGTGCTTTGAACAGCAGGAATTTAGGGGCAGAGCAGAAGATAAGGCATTGAGAGATGCCTCAGTTGAGAGAAGGGTAATTACAGATAGAACATGTCCATTCCACTGTTATAAAATGTATGGAATAATGAGTGCTTTTCATCAGGTCTCTTCTGTGGCTTTATAGAGATCTGCCTGTATATAGATTTCTTACCACAGTCAAAAGATTTCTTGCTGTCATAAGAGGAGTATGTATCGTAATGATTTTGCTGTGTACAGAATTCACACAGAGGACTTGTAATTTTTATTTCAAGAAAGCTCTCAGAGTGTAAACACATTAAAAGTTGAACCTATGTTATTAACATTGTGTATTAAAAATATTCTTTCTTTTCTGCATTTACACTTTCACAGTGTTGAAAAGCTGATTGAAGTTGCACGACACCATATTGAGAGTTCTAGCAAAATCCAATATGAAATGACTTTAGAAGAAACAGATTTCTTCATCAACGGTGATGTAAAAGTGATTCCTGACCCTGTTCCTGCACCACACGTTCCACATGTAGAGACGTCTGGAAGTGGTACTTTAACTGTTCCACAACTAGCTACACTTCATAAGCAGTTTCTACAGGTGGCACCTAAAGGTAAGAGAAGTTATTCTTTTTCACTCATGAAAGACAGATGCTTACCAACTTGGAATTAAAACTAACTGCTGGGAGTTACCTACATTGCATAGCAATTAATGACGGTGCCACATACAAAAGCAAAGTTATAGTGCAGAATATTAAAGATGTTAAATACCATACCACTTGAAAGGTTTTAGTCTCTTTGCTATAGGCTTTGCATCCTAAGACCATGTACTTCGTATTCCTGTACTAGATGTCTCTGTAATATGTTTTAAAGAGAGGTATGTATCATGCTTATTTTGCTTGAAGATTATTTCAAAAGCAAGTCTTTAACTCATTTACTAATTCAGTGCTCAGTGAAAACTGAAACTGTACTATTTTAAACACATTTTTTGAAGAAAACAGGATTTTCATGAAACTATTAACCATTATGTTCTTCAAGTCAATGTGTGCCAGTTGTTTTGGGTGATTTTTGAGTCTTAACTCAGATGTGTATTTTTTTTCCTTTGTACTTGTGTTTATTGTGTGCCTGTTCTCTAATTATAGGAACTTTAGGCTTTGGATGCTTGAACAGATTTTCTTGCAAAACTTAATGCTGTTGTGTAAATGTTATAAAATAATATAGGCAGTTTTAAATTGAGATGGACATCTATTTGCAGAAGGTTTCACTATTACTAGTGTTTCACATTATAATTTTACTATAACTGCCACTAAGATCGTGAAATAAAATGTGTAAACATGTACTTACAATTTGTATCCAACTCTTGCCATATAATAAGATCACGAAGGCACAAAGAAGTTGAATTTAATTATTTGTTAAGAAATACTTTTCATGCGTATTTATGGAGAAATCCCACTAGCTTTTGAGCTTGAACTCATATGCAGGCAGAAAGATGTTTACAGTTGTCCTTTAAAGAGATGCATATTATTGTATCTGTAGTGCCAGAGCATGGGTGTGCATGTAAGCATTCCAGACTTTTCAGCAAAGATTGAAACAGCAGATATTACATATATAATGCCATGTGAAACTAAAAATCTGTACAGTTGGAATTATTGCTTAGTGCTAAAGAGGTGAAAAACAGACACCAGCTTAACTGGTCATTTCACTTAAAAGTTTTTCTTTTGTTTTTACATAATTTATTCATTGGGATATTTGAAACTAAACAATTTTTTGTAGCACAAATTCTAATATTCTCAGCATATTTAATACAGAACAAGTTATTATCCTTGTACATTTATAATAACTGGCAAAAAGATAAATTAAATCGTTACTGTTCTACAGTACTGTCTTTTTGATTATATATTATGCATTATATATTCACTAAAGTTACCCAAGATGACTTGCACAGCTATCCAAAAATGTAAGTATCTTGATTTAATAGTCACAAGACAGGAATGCTGTTACATGTTCTCTGGGATCTTACTTGAAACAATAATTTGTTGTCATACCTCCTTAGTATTTAGTCTCTAGCTGAACAAAAAAGGGAAAACCACTGAAGCGCTCATCACACTGGCAGTGAAACTGCAGATGGCGTCTCTAAAGAAGATACAGAAAAGTAGCAAACTAATCCCTATCTTGGAGAATCTCTAAACAGATCTAGATTTGCTGCCAGACACCTTAGTTTTGTAATTCTCCCTCATCTAAGCAGTCCGCTGAGCATTCATAATGGAAATCCATGCACACAAGGGATAGGCTATAAGGCAAGTCTACCTAGTTAAATAAAATAAATCTATCCATTTTCTGTCTTATGTAATGATCAGAGTTCCTAAAGTTGTTCCAATAATGGAAATCAGGTTTATTTTCTGTGATGGTAAAGAAATTACATGAAGAATTTTATCCAGAAACTGAAGCAAAACAAAGAGTAACAAAGGAGAAATTATGTTGGAAAAAATGAGTATGTAAACACTTTTATCAAAGGATATTTGGCAAATGTCAAAAGGGTGTCTTCTTAAGATATGTTTGACAAATTGCCAAATGAAAGCAAAAAAGGGGAATGTCAATATATCTAAAAATTCTTCAGTATTGACTAAAGAAATCATATAGAAATTGTAAACAGCTTTGGTTTTTTTAGGAATTTAATGTATTCAAGAACCACTGATACTTCATAGACAACTTCGTTCTATCCTGCACACTTGGTTCTCCATGGAAACTTGTTACTCACCATTCTAAGCACCAATGGACAAAAAATACAACATGTGCTGGACCTTCCCGCCTACTGACACAGCCTTTCATTTGATAAGGAAATACTTAATATACTATTTTTTTATTATGCCAACATTCGTTGCCCAAACTCAAGGTGGCCCTGCAGTATTGGTTAATTTCACTAGCTCCTTTAATTAATTTGTCAACAGTGCTTTAATATGTTGCCTTAGGAATGTGCTCCTTTTTTATAGGAAGAACTGTGAGAGATCTTAAATGGAGTTACTAACACTTTTCTTCGTTTTTTTCTATAGTATCTTTGGATGTGTTATGTTCTTATCAGCAAAATGAACTATCTATTTTATCTCATCCCGTTTGATTCCTTTTAGCACTGTATTCTTCTTATGACCACATCTATTGTCAGTTCAGTTAACATGCATCTGGAATTTCCCAATTTTCTTCCACAGGTACTTCAGAGAATGCGATTTTGGTTGTGTTTTGCATTACCAAACAAATCGAAACAGATTCATCCCCAAACTTTTGTTCTCCATTGTATGACTGAATTACACAAGGGAGTTTTAAATTTTATTTGTTTTTTTCAAAGTCATGATCTTCACGAACCATTCCAGTTTGAATTATAAAATGAATTATTCATCAGAAATGAAGTTCAATCAGGCTTTAAACACTTATATATCCAATATTCAAAAATGTTTAAAATGCATATTTTAAAAAACTATGACATTGTCTGACAAGACGTGAACTAACCTGATTCCAGATTTGGCAAATGTAGAGGACAGCCACTGGCCAAATTGTATTGCTGTTTCTTTTTTAATAGTAGACCTGTCAGTTGAGTTTTACTGTGTTGCTAGATTTGGAACAGATAGATGTATTAAAGTGTACATCTATTTCAGCTGAGATTTTCCCTTTTCAATAGAATATTTTTGTGCAATAATCAGGTTCTGCTATGTCTTCCCAAACACTTTTGTAGAAACAGTTCAAGAGCTTACAATAGTAACCTACATGTTCTGATTTTGATGTGAATAGGGAGTGAAGTTCGTATGTGAGCACAGAAGTGAATTCCTCATCTCATTTTTCATTTATTATTACAGCTCCCTGATTTCCCTTATTTGGATTGTAACATTTTTAAGACTGTATTTCTTTTCAATATTCTTTTTTCAAAACATGAAAATAAGAAGGACTATGTTTGTAGGCAAAGGAAGTAGACAAATTGTATAGATTAAAAATACCTAAACTTTTGAGATACAAAGTCCTTCATCAGACATCCAGAGCAGATGCAATACCAATCTCTACAGATAAGAGAACATTTGATAATTCTGTCTACTTAATTTCAGTTCCACCTCTTGTTAGGTCTCTTACTAAATCATGTGTGTTATTTAATTTAAGAAACCTGTGACTGTTTAAGTACAGTTTAAAATCCAACTACTTTTATAATACATATTTAACATTTGTATATATTCCTGTGCACTTGAGTATATACACTCAGTCACATGACTGAGTATACTCATGTGACTTGAGTATATACATGTGACTTGAGTCAACATGACTGAGTAACTCTCCTTTTCTCTCATTGCATCTGTGCAGCAACAGGAATACCTTACTCTGCGATTCTAAATTTAAAATCCCAATTCTTGGAAATTAGTAAAGACAGGACATGTAACATACTAGAACCAGTAATAATTAGTGTATAAGCAAAGTAAATATGGTGAAAATCACCTGCAGAGGGTGATGAGCATCTCAAAAATCTTGGAGGGAATGAATCACTATTTTTGAGACTATATTTTTCATCTAATGGCAGGCATATACCATATTACTAGCTTTTAGAATACCAAAGTTAAATTAATATAGTTCAGCCTCAGGGTTAATTTAATTCATTTGTCCATTATATCTGTGCATATAATGGGCTCTGGGGCATAACTTGTGTAGATCATCATCCAAATTTCTTGTCAGAAATTGCTATGGAAACCTTTTTCTCAGTGAAAATGAAGGGGAATGCAAATATTTTTGAATGTTTTGGTAAACTTTGATTAAAAAGGAATAAAATGTTAACACAATTCTCATCTCAAATGTAGGTTTACAATTTCTTATTATTGGATATCCCTGTATAGATTTATAACCTGTATCTTTGTTCCCATTCCTCAGTTAGGAAAATAGTTTCATATAGAGTTGTTATGTGCCTTAGCGATGTTAAGGCACACAAAGGACAGGAAGGTGATCTAAGACAGCCAGCTTGGCTTCACCAAGGGCAAGTCCTGCCTGACCAACCTAGTGAGCTTCCATGATGCAGTGGAAAGGGGAAGAAAACAGATGTCATCTGTCTGAAGTTGTGTTAAGGCCTTTGACAGCGTCGCCCCCAGATATCCTTCTCTCTAAAATGGAGAGAGATGGGTTTGATGGATGGGCTATATGTTGGAAAAGGAATTGGCTGGATGGTCGTATTCAGAGAGTAATGTTCAGAACTCAGTGTCCAGATGGAGATTGGTGGTGGGTCATGTCTCTAGGGGTCCCAGCTGGGATCAGTTCTGTTTAATATTATCTTCATCAGTGACATAGATAGTGGGGTAGAATGTACCCTCAGCCAGTTTGCAGGTGACACCAGGCTGAGTGGTGTGGTTCATGTGCCTGAGGGGCAGAATGCTGTCCATAGGGACCCAGGCAAGCTCAATAGGTCGGGCCATATAAACCTCATGAGGTTCAACAAGGCCAAGTGCAAGGCCCAGCCCTGCACAGAGGTCAGGGTAACCCTCAGTATCAACACAATCTGGAGGATGAAGGGATTGAGAGCTGGACATGAACCGGCAATGTACACTTGTAGTCCAGAAATCCAACCATATCCTGGACTGCATCAAAAGAAGCATGGCATCAAAAGAAGCAAGGTCAAGTTGGATGGGGCTCTGAGCAACCTGATATGGTTGATAATGTCCCTGCTCACTGCAGGGGCATTGGTACTAAATGACCTCTGAAGATCCCTTCCAACCCAAACCATTGCATGATTCTATGATTCTATGAAGATTTTCTGCTGAATATATCATTAAGAGATAGTCTCTTTTGTATCGTATCTGTGCTTTATAAGTGAGACATGGTGATTGCTCTTTATTTCTTGTCAGTGGCACCTTGAGTATTGCTGAATGATACTCATTTTTGAAAGATATTAATCAAAAACAATTCTACTTTGTGTAGCTTTTTCTACTCTAGTTTTCTTTTTGATTCCATTGATGTTATTCGGTTATATGAAAGTTTGCTTCATAAGTAGTACAGACTGCCTTCCTTTTCTATCCTGTGATCTTTTCACAATACATCTGTAACGAATCCCGCCTTTTCCCATGTTCCAATTTCCCTGCAGTAGTCAATTCTCTGTTCCTCTCCATGTCTTTTAGGTTCATTTGAAAAAAAAAAAGAAAAACCAAAACCTGTTGTTCTTCCCTGTGTCCTTGCCTATGTGCCATGTGTTCCACTTGTGCTGAGATCTCCTAGATACTGTGTTTAGGTTTACTGACACCTGTCTTTAATCCACAGAGTGGGTAAAAGCTGGTCATCTCCTTGCCTTTGTTATGAGGATCTTTCTCCAGGACCTTGGAACAGGTTTAAAAGAAATCTATAGGACCTTCATAACTCTACCCCACTCACAAACATGGTTCAAATTTGCAATTCTCAGTTTATCAGTGAGAGAGTGCTGGCAGACAGACAAATTGCTATAGAGATACACATATAAGCAACACAACTGCATAACTTTCCTTAGGTAGGTATGGTAAGAATATACTATAGGGAGGAGTTGTAATGGGTGTAAGAGTGCTTTAGAGAGGTTATTGTAGTTGAAAACTTGAAACATGTTGGTAACATTGAAGGTCCTTCTTACAGGGAGTCTTATCCCTGGCAGGCACTGACAGAATCTGATTTGAACCCCACTTTTTTTGAATTAGCAGCAAGTTTCTAGAGGTGCCCATATACCTCAGGAAGCAGTAGATACTATAGGGTACAGTTGCAAATCCATTAATCCTGCCCCATCTCTTTTTTCTGCTCATGTGGTTTTGTGGCTGCCTAATATTAGGAAGGGGTTTTAATCTTTACTATGTGTTGAAAATGCTTCTCCTACTCTCTTTTTGATCCTGGGTGTGATACTTGAGCACATGTCAGAAAAAGCTTCTCTAAAGGTCTGGGTATTTTTGCTATCTATGTGGAGCACACCTGCTAGCTCAGAGGTTAAGTTCTCCATGTGGTATCAATAGTTCCTTAAAAGAATCATTCATAATGGAAATGTATTTCAACAGCATATTCCTAACATTTTTTAATACCATGGCCTTTCAGGATGCTCAGAATAGAATGAAGCAGTCAAACAGTCGTATTATGACTATGGGGAAAAGCACTTCTCACTTGTTGTAAAACACATACATGAAAATTTGCCCCTTCTTGTAAAATCAAATAGAGCAGGGTACAAGGACTCTTTTTCTGAAGACCTTTGAAAGCACCAGAAATGGCATTTCTTTCTGTGATTATCTTAATGTAGTTATTAATTTTGCCTGTTCCTGTACACATTGCCGCAAGGACAGTGAGAAGTCAGCTTGTTCCTGGGTTATTTCCTTGGTGCTTTACTTCTGCTGTTTCCCATTGAACAGATTTCAAGTTTTATTGGCTCAGTTCTGCCTGCTATTTGTCGTAGTTACTTGACTGCTTTATTTTCAAAGTCATGACCTTATGGCAACAGTGTCCTAAAAGAATCATCAAATTACTTGTCCAAAGTGGAAGATTCACAAGATCTAGAGATAGAATTTTCAAAAATGTGAGCTTATGATGTTTGCTTCTACAAAATATGTGAATGTCCATCTTGAGAACAATTCAGGAGAATAATATTAAGAACAATTTCAATGCTTTAACAATGTTTCCATTTTGAGAACAGAATGTGAAGCTTATGCGGTTTCTCTTTCTCAAAACAGCAATAAAAGCATTCTGCAGATAGACATATTTTAAGATCAGGTCAGCTACATAGGCTGTAGAACATCTTATGCATTCTGTGACAGGTATTTGATTATGTATTTACATACTTGCTCCAAATTAACATTTCTGTTAAGTGTAATGGGTATTGAAATAGATTTATGACCTCAGTAGTATCTTCTGAGAACATTTTGACATTTTGCCTGTAAGACCATTTTGAATTCCACTCTGTAACTCTGTCTTTTTCTTTTCCAGTTTCAAAAATGTATTGATACTGCAGCCCTTTACTTGTTGCATATTCTGACAAAATTCTGGTAGTCAAAAGGAAATTGGAGTCAAGACTGCACGTTCTTACAAGGGTCCTGAGTAACCTTGTACAGATTTAAGAGTAGATCTCAGTTTTCCTTGTTCCCTTTTATGACTGTTCTAGTCCCAAGTTAACAAAACAAATGTGGATAAAAAAAAGAAAGAATACAATTGATAATTTATGAAATCAGAACAATTTTATATTTAGTTGTTTCTTTTAAAATTATAGCCATAAAAGCGCTGAAGCAATTTAAAAACAAGAGTATTTCTTCTAGCAAGCAAGAAGTTGGTGACAGAGGGAAAGAGAAGAAAGATTTGGAACAAAAGAGAACACAGAGAAATCGCCAGTTTCCAAAAATATGGTTAACAAAATACTCCTGGTTAAAATATGATGATGAAAGGGGAATAATGTTTTGTGCACTGTGTCGTAAGCATAATGTGGATTTGGGAGAAAATATTCATAATTTTTGTTCTGGCACTGATGACTTCAGACTTGAATTTATAAATACACACCAGAGTAGTGAAGCTCATGCCTGGGCTACTTGTATGGAAGCTGCCAGTAAAGCTTCACCAGATACAACTTCTGATGAGCAGATGTTGAAAAGCATGAATTCCGTAACATTAGGAAGAGTAGAACATTTTTAGAATATGACATGCTACTGCTAAATGTGGTTATGCCTCTGCTAACCTTAACTGGATGTGCAAACTAGATGGTGTGAAAGGAGTGGATATTGGTTCTGTGTTTAGAAATGACAATTCAGCTAGATTGTTTATGCATTTCATTGCTGAAGTAGAAAGAAAATCTTTGAAATAGAAACTGCAGAAATGTAAATTCTTTTCTGTCATTAATGTTAGAGTCACAGACAGTGTAATCAAAGCATCTGCAGCTGTCTATGTGAGCTTTGCAAACAATAGAAAAGTCCATTGCCAGATTGTTGGCATTCAACCTATTCCAAAAAGAGATGCTTCAACTGTAAAAAATGCAATTGAGGAAACTTTACAAATAAATCTTCAGCTCAGTTTGGCAAGCCAAGACTGGTCAAGAAAATTAGTTGGATTTGGAGGTGATGGGGCAGATGTCATGGTAGTAGAAAACAGTGGGGTAGCTAAACTTCTGAGGGAAATTCAGCCCTGTGTACAATCTGTGCATTGTTTTGTTCACTGCCTAAAGCAGGCTTACAGAAGAGCACTGAAAAATATTCAGCTGTACAACATCATAAGCAGTGTCTTGAGAAATCTGTGTTTCTTTTATCGTAACTCACCTCTAAATAAGAATAATCTCAAAGCCACATTTGAAGCCATTAAGTTATGCCCAGCTATTCCCTCTTGCACTGGAGTCTGCCAGTAGTTTCCTCGTCTGCACACAGCTCTACAAATTCTCCTTAAAGGTTATCCTGCAATCGTTCTACATCTGAGTAAGGTAAGTGATATAAAATTTGTGTGTAATTCAAGGAAAAATTAATTGCTATGACTAATTTTGATCCACATACCTGACACTTCCTTTTTCTACATTTATTATTTCCAGATTGAAAGAGATTCAAAAGCCTCAAACTGGCAGAAAGCCAAAGGTCTTTTATACCTCCTTCTGAAAATGGAGGTAGTCAAGTTTTCACACTTGTTGGATGTCATCAAAGCCCTCAACATCCTGTCACATGTCCCTCTAGATCATTATTCCTCCATTGCACATATATTTGCAACCATGCAGTTAACACTGGAAACACTTCACATGTATCAAACAAGGTCTGGCATTCCTAAAACCTGAATGATAGCCTCTTAGAATACAATAAAAGTGTATTAGGTATTGCTTTGTCTTCTGTGTTGTTCAGAGCCTGTCAAAAGGAATGCCTAGTGGAAACCATTCAGTGCTTTCATGGTTATCAGCTTGTTGGAAGTGGAAATATTTTAGCAGTATGAACAGAAGTCCTAAGTAATTTGGTGAAGAGGCTATGTGATTGGTTTTGTGATCCAAGTCAAGATGTTTTCAGAGCAACTACTATTGGAAGTTTTAAACTATGGCCTGACAAAATGAAACAAGGTATGGAACTATTATTGTGACTACTTGAAGTGCACATTCTAAATTTTTTAAAAACAAAGATATTTTTGTTTTGCCTCTGTTACAGAATTTGGTGTAAAGGAAGTGTCTATCTTGACTAAACACTATGAAGCCATACTAGAAGCTGCTAGTGTAAAAATAGGTGAAGTAGAAATTTAATGGAGCATGTTGAAATTAGAGCTATATAACAGGCAAGAAACCTGCATTTATATCTATTTGTTGATTGACTGAAAAGGATTATGGAAACATATTTGATGTTAATTATAACTATACTTTTTACCATGCTTTTTAGATTACAGAACATCCAGACCTTGACATGGGATTTAATGAACTCATATTACTCAAAGAAGTATCCCAACATCCTAACGTTGGTAGATTTGATCCTAACTCTGCCAGCAAGTTCAGCTGAAATGGATTGAGGCTTCAGTCAAATAAAACTCGCCATGAGGCATTTGCACTCAAAACTAATGTCTGAAAATGTGACTGATTTTATGGTAATTCAGATGAACTCTTCAGATATCAAAAAATTTGACCTCAAAAAAGCTGTTAATTTGTGGAACACTGCTTGGCAGAGAAATAGAAGACTGCAGGGAGGTGTTATCATGACAGATGAAAAAAATCAGATTTCTCCTCTGACTTTGATTTGGGGACGCTCTATGGAAGTGACTAGATAAAGATTTTTAGCTTTTACTTCACAGTCTTCTTGTAACATACATGAACACTTTAACAGAATGCCTTGCAGAATTAATGAGTGTTAGAATTACGTTTCTTTATGTTTTGCAATGTTAAAATATGGATTTTCTTTATGTTCAGTGCTGAATTGCCAGTACAAGTTTACATTTGCCCTTCTATACCAAAGTTCTACAAATCTGAACACAATGAATAAAAATAATGGATTACATTCTTACCTTGGTGATATGTGGACAGAGGGATGACTCGTAACTTATATCGATTGTTTATTGCTTCTAGCTGAGTCATAATAGATTATAAACACTGGAGTTAACGGTCATCTTACTATTAGTCTTTAATAGTCCAAGAAGCTTCATTGATTCTGAAAACCCTGATTTTCTTCTGATAAACGTGTGGAAAATCAGAGCATTATTTCTGTCAAGTGACTGCTTGACCTTGGTAGCATGTGAATTTTGGGTCATACCTTCTCTCTGTGTCTGTATGTATTGCTACTTTTTATTCTCTTGTGAATGAGGTTTAACATGACCTGTCACAGATTTTTGCCAGACTTGTCCTTCAGAAGACTTTCCTACAGGGGCAGAACAGATCCATTTTCCATTGCTGATTATTAATTGCACATATCAGTCTTCCCAAAGCAAATGGTTGTACAGCCAGGATATGACTAATACACTTCAAAGTCTGAACCACCTTTTTCTCTCTAAAGATGTTTCAGTGAGGGTTGCAATAACAATGATGTATCTTGATTTTTTATATAGGCTGTGAGAATGACAGTTGTTCAGAGCAGTTTCTGATTTCATAGTTTTTTAGTTCTACATGTTCTAGATGCAACTTTCTCCTTGATAATTTCCAATCAAGGAAAAGCACACTGGCAGAATATAGTTCTACGTCAAGCAAAAGCAATATTTTATATCAAAAGAAAGCTAAAGAGAAATACTTAATGATCTTTCTTATTTCATCCAACAGTTATGAAGATGAACTGGAAATAATTTGGAAGAAATGAATTTGAGGTCATTAATCTTTAGATCAACCCTTTTCCAAAATTGTGATCAATTCTCTGCTTTCAATATAAAACATATTTAGTAACTGCAGAAGGTATACTATATTTATATACACAAAACATGCACCCCTGATCCCCATCCCTGCCATGTATAGTCTTCTTTGCGTCTTGCATATATATTTATGTTACTTCTAGGTCTAAACAATATGTCAGAAATTGAGTAGGTTTTGAATGCATGCATGGTTAGAGGACGCTAGTCCAGTCAGTTAGAGTTAATCTGCAGGGATAATAAAATGAGGTCAGTATTGTGCATTATATGGTTGGTTATAAAAAATCCATCATTGAAATGTCTTCATGCCTTATATAACAAAAATATTTAGTTGTACTTTACCTAATTAACAACAGGATATTTATTCAACAGGATATATATTATACAGAGCACCTTATTAGATATGTGACATTGCTGATTCTAAGGATTTTCTCTTAAGTCTCATAAACACCAACTTTTTTCCCCAAAAGTTTTCAGATGGGAAGGTTTTAAGTATGCTGAGATCAGAAAAATTTGCAAAGGTGTCCCCATGTCCCCAGGATGTCCAACAGCAGAAGACAAAAACCAAAGTAGCAAGCAAAAGAATATTTTGAATATATAGCACTGAATGATGCCCAGAGGCAGAATCGCGTTTTTAGTTTTGGGATTGAAGATGATGGATACATTGCCCTTTGAAAAACACTACTAAAATCTTAGTTTTATAACAGTAAGTTGGAGAGGTATATGAAGAAGTCACCTGTGTTTAAAAATGGAATCAAGCTTAGTCAGACCATCTGTATCCAGTATCGCCTCTTGTTCTTTTTTTGATAAGCTTCTAATATAGTTCACTGTAGGATTAGTGTGGTTTGATTTCTTCAGTACTTCAGTGTCCTTCTGATTACATATTCGTTACTACTACCTAAAATATTTCTGCAGCAAACAAATCTGATTTCCTATCATTCTTCTTAACTGCAGCTGTGGAGAGGGGACTATCGCTATCCTCTTTGTATTGTTTATTTTTAACTGGAAAACTACTGCTATGTTTTCTCATAATCTTCTTTTGGAGTTCAAACTACCAGAATTCCTTCAGCCTTGCCTCTCAGGGCATGGTTTCCCCTGTGATGGTTCTTGCTCCTTTCTCCTGGGCAGTCTTTAGTTTCCACACATCCTTTTAGATCTGCAAATTCCAAAACTGTATGCCAGCAGAAGCTTTAACAGCTGAAAATAACGCAAAGATTATTTTGAGTGCCTTACCTTGTACTTTTTTGTGATATTGTAATCTGCCATAATCCCTAGAGCCTTTTGTACAGAAATCTTACTTGGACAGCAAGATTCTCACTGTGACATTTATGCAGTTCATTATTTCAGCCTACTGTGACACTTGACATTTATTCTTATTGGATACTGTCCTTTCTATCCCAGACTGTATCTCCAGTTTGTAAAGTTCACATTGAATTCTAATACTGTTATCCAGTATGCTTGAAGTCCTTTCCTGACTGGTTTTATCTGCAATGTAGTACAATCTGCAATGTGTATTAATTTGAGCAGTCTTTTTCCTCAAAGCACTTTGATCTGTTTCCAATTAAATTTACTTAATGCTCTTGACCATCACTCCAGTCTTTCAGTCTTTTAGAATTCTAATTCTTCTGTCAAAGTGCTTGCTACCCCTTGTAGTTAAAAGTGTTTCTACATGTTTAATAAGTAATTTTCTATAAGTCTCCTACAACATTCAACCAAAATCTATTTTGTTTGGGTTTGGGGGTTTTGACACCAGTCCTCTTAGGTGGACAAAGCCAATTCTGGGAACTATTTGCCCGTTCTTTCCCAGAGGATATTATTTCCTTGCACTCGAAGAGCCCCATTTGCAAATACCAGTATTCTTTTCTCAGCACCATTGGTGTAACTGCCCTCTCATAGCATCTCTCCATGAATATAAAACCATTTTGTGGGATTGGCAATCACTGAATTAAACCGATGAATCATTTTTTGACTTGTAATGTATTCCAACATTAAAGAGCAGTTCCGTGCTTCATAATATAAAACAAATGCATTAAATGTAGACAAAATGTCCATAAATACATTAAGGAAGGTTATTTGATATCTTTTTTTTTATGTGATTATAAGGGATTGCTCTTCCCTCTGAGATCTCCTCACTCCTCTTAGTTTTGTCATTAGAAGGAATTAGGTCACGCTACATTTGATTTTTTTGAACTATTCTAACTTTCTGAAGACACTTATCCCACATCAGATATTTCAGGAAGAGGTAATATAGTAAAAGAAATTACCCTACAGAGCATCAGCAGTTCTGTAATTAATAGGTAGGAAGTAGCTTAGCTGTGAACGAAACGGTGCGTTGTTTCTTCACATTTACCACAGAGTAAGAAAAATGTGTAGACACAGCACCTGACAGTACTTAAGTATCACACAATAATTCGTTTGCCATTAGCTTACATAAACTAATATCAAGTCTACCTGAAAACTATGTGTTCTATCATGTTCTACAATCCAATCAAAGTCCATAAATACTGATTAATGTTTTAGACTCTGGTCCTTTAATCTCATTTCAGACATGATCTCCTGATTCAACTTCTTTAATTTCCTTGCCCCTCAAATACTTTTTAGGTATGTTTTTGAAGTCATGTAGCCTCACAAAAAGTAACATGAGGATTTTAGTATCCTTTTAGAGTTTTGTGCAGGAAAAAAAACAGAATACAATTACATTTTGGTAATACAGAAACTCAGGAAATACTGAAGCAGCATTTTTTTGTTGTCATGTGGGTAAATGATAGTAGTAATTAAAAAGTCTGAACCGTAAGACGGTGCGAGAGAAAGAAATTAGATTGTCAGAGTACTAGGGATCAGATGCGGAAAGGGAAATCAATAGTAAAATACGAGATAAAAACTATGGTAGCTGGGCTTTTCCTGGTGAAGCAGTAGACAATTTGAGACTGCAGTTAAGATGTAAAAACTTTTCCTGTTATTTTAACATAAAGTTCCTCTGGCTGCTTCATGGACCATAGCCTATTCTCCCCATGAACTAGTAATAAGTTACCTGGGTAACAATCTTCTACGTTGTCTCCTGGTTATGATATTTCTGTGATGTAGGCTTTATTGTGCCTAATGGAAAACATTAGATTCTGGTGTCTCAAAGTTCTCATCAAAATACAGGTTTCTGGTTACCTTAAAATTATTAAGTCAACAATCCAAGTTTCTTCGGTGAACAGACTCACTCACATGATTTCTAAAAGGTGTTTCTTCTCAAAGCAGATAAAAACCTTTGAGAGTTGACATTAGATTACTGGTATCAGTCTGCCAGTATTTTTTCCCAGCTTTTGCTTTCACATTGGAATTTATGATAGGACATAAGGCTTCAAGTCCAGATATTTTTCCCTTCCTTCTTCCTGTCCAAACAGACTTTAAGTTTCCCAAATCTATTTTTTTCTCCTGTTTGGCCAGCTTGCATATGTGTAGGGTTTCTCTACTCTGTTAATAGCTGGGGGCATTACTCCTGCTTTTCCTGACTGGAGGCAAACAGATCTACAGAGACAGCAGATCTGTTTATTAAAATTGAAGACTTGGTTTTAATACTGACATTATGAAATTAGTATCCAAGCACTTTCTTTATATTCCTACCATGTAATCTTTCTTCATACTTAAATTCACTCTGCTGTTTTGCTATAAAGAAAGGAATTGATTAGCCATAGGATGTGTTCAGCTGTGGCTTTTTAAAAGGACAGTAAGTTTGGCTGTTAAAAGGGAAAAACATAAAGTCCTTTTGGTATTTTACTGATTGCGTTTCCTTTTAAAGGTAATCTGAAAACTTATCATTTTCACACTATAGAAGTGACCATAACCTAACCAAATCACTTTTGTTTTTCAGAATTTAGATAACTTGAACTTACTTGATGTCTTTTGTCTTTACTGCAGAGGTTTTGCAGTAAATCCTCACTGAGCCAGAGAAGTCCATTTCTGAATGAACAGACTCATATCTGTCTGTTAAAATTTGGTGTATATGATTTTGTGTTTTAATACAGTATGTGAAGTTTGAAGTTTCTATTTGCTTGTAAGTGAATCCATGCCTACTTTAAAAAACAGGGTTTATTTCACTTCTTTATTTTTATCTTGTGATTTCTTTAAGGTAAAATTAATGGACCTATGCATAATTCCCTCAAGCCAATTCTGTGAAGCTTTTTAAGCAATTCAATTTTGTTTCAGAGTTAACAGACAGTGCTTTGTGTTTTCACTTCTATTCTCTAACAGATGCTTGCTTTCAAAAGTAGAGCTTGATTTATGATGGGATAAAATTGAACACAGTGAAAGAAGGCGTTGAAGGTAGTCAATATATAAAATATGTGTGTAATTGATATTTGTGAACTACTCATTAACTGTCAATATAGACTGTGTGAGGATGGGGTAGTGGTCACAATACAAATCAGGACAAGTATCAAAAGAATTGCAATGTATTTAAGTACTTGACATTTTTCTGTTAGGCAACACAAGATGTATTTTAAACAAGAAAATTCTAGATTTGATTTGAAAGATATTACCACTGTTAATAGTACATAATAGCAACATAACTCATTTTTCCATATGACCATTAAAATAAAAAATAGATTTCCTTTAACAAAATAAGTCTATTTAAAATGATAAATATAATTTTTTAATGTTTTGCTTTTTTTTATTAGGTTTTATACAAAAGAATCTATTTATTGATATTTTTATTAACTTAATTAAATTGAATCATGGAAAAAATTGCCTTCCTGATGCGTGGATGAGTTTAACGCTTCCGGATGTAAGTTAACCCCTGTTTTCATTTCAATGGAGGTGTTGGGTTGTGTAGAAGATGCATCATTGTCCTTATTGTGATAAAGTCAGAAGAATACCAGTCATAGGGTATGTAGTTTTTTCCTTAAAGTTCTTCTGTTTAACTAGAGAAAGACTCTGGGAGCCACTGTGCCAGAAATTAAATGCTTGTGTATGCACTATATTTATTTATTATTTTCAAATTACAACAGTTTCTTGGACACTGTTGAAAATTCACTTCCAGGAGTTAAAATAAGACCGTTGATGTTCTTCATTCCAAGCTAGGAGAGTAAAATATGGAGGTGTATGACCTCAAACTTGTTTATCCAATTTTTTAGATTTAGGAAGCTGAAAAATTATAATCTAGTCTTTCCAAATCTTCCATCACTGAATTCTCTGATTAATTTTTTCTTTCAAGTGTTGCTGGTAAGCCTCTGGGATGAAAATTTATTTGTTTTAGCATATTTTGATGATTATTCCTGACACTAAGCCATGATTCACATTAAGATTTTAATTGGATTTTACATGAGGGAAACAGGCTTTATTCAAGTATGCTTCACACAGATTAATTCCATGAATAAAACATTTTAAAGTTTACGAGTGATGGATTTCCACTGCATTTAGTGAAAACTAGGCACAGCTGCCATCATCAGTGTGTAAAAATCTAATCTTAGCACAGAATATTAATTATGTAGGGAAAACTATGGGTGAAACATTCATTTTATTAGTGGAACACATGTGCCTGTGTATCCCATGTTCTTTGTTCTTTGAGAACTTGTAGTTCTTTTAAGTACTATTTTTATTTTAATAACAGAATTTCCTTTCCTTAAAAGCACCATTTTAAAATGAGACGTTTACATTTATAGTGAAAGCAAGGAATTACACACAAAAGGAAATACATGTAGTGTACATTAAGGTATTTATTCTGTACAAGCTCTTCTGAACTGGATTCACTATTTCATCTTTGCAGTGAGCAAGTTGATAGCATGTCAAGTAAGTTTTCAGGTTATAGGAAGTGGCACTGTACCTGACAGTGTTAGGGCAGATGGCATCTACATTGTCAAATTGTTTCACTCTGTGTTGTCACAGGCCCTTATTCCTGTAAACATATTTCCTCCTTCTTGAGCTATAGTCTGAAGCAAACCAAATGCTTCTGTTGAGAAGGAGATCTGGTTATGGGGAAGAAAGGACATTGTATGGGCAACTAGTAAATTCTCACTGCACCTGCAGTGCAGAAAAGAACTGTGCTAACTTTGTTACCTCCACCTGATATAGCCTTTCCAACGCTGTGTCAGGAGGTTTTACCTATCTCCCCCTGCTTGTGTTCTGTACCCCACCCTGCTATCCACATAACACATCTTCAGTGGCAAAAATACATGTGCAGCAAACAGGGCAATTGTAAAAGTAAGCAAAATAGGGCCAAGGCACTGGACTGATCATTTACTCGATTTTGTACTCATGCAGCTAAATTTTCAGTTCAATTCCTAGCATTCCCCCACATGGAGCATAATTTAGGTGTTAACACACACTAAGGATTGTTACCTCTTAGGCAGTTTAGATGCAGACCCCTATTTAGGGAATCAGAGTATTTATTTAGGTGGATACCAACTGTGTGTGCCAGTTAGCTTGAATGACAGATTGTGCTCTGTGGCCTGTTTTATTGAATGTTGCATGTCCTTCATACATCTTCAAAATCTCACTGCAGAACCATGTCCATTCTACATAGTAAGGATACAGAGAATACAGAAAATCCATGTTTATGCATGCATATTTGACAATATTTATTATTTTGTTTTTATAGTTGCAAAACCTGGCATCTGCATTCACAGTGAACTCAGAATTTACTGACTGGCGCAGATTCTTACTAGTATCAGCACAGCCTTGGCCAGTGCCATCTGTGACACAGCTCCTTGAAACTCTACATAGCTTCAAGTCTGTTGATGTAGCTGGATCAGGCTTTGTTACACAGGAATACTATATGCAGGTTATAAATTTATTCTTTTTCAAAAAATATTATTTTGTTAAACCCTGTAGATTGAATTATATATTGTTGGGTTTATTCCCGTTCAGGAATGCAGTCTGAATCTTAAATATTTTGCTTTTTGAAGATAGCTTCTGGTGAAAATTGTCTTAAGAGAACTGATGGACTAATATCTGTCTTGCTGATGGTTCCACAAATCAGACCAATTAAACTTACTTTTTACTTCCATTACCTACTTTCTCACTATATTAATTTCAAATTCAAAGTAGTTCTAAAGAAACTATCCTAGGAGCACTTTGACTGCTATTACCTTGTTTGACACTGTATTTATAAGACAAAAAAACATCTCCCAAACAAAAATAAGTATTTTAGTTTGGGCTCACCAGCTCTAATTTAATTAAATATTTCTAGAATTTTTCCAATAAGGATTTTTTGCAAATGTGTACACAAAAGTTCTACAGTTCTGTCAGTCTTTATATGTTTGGTGATACTAAAATAATTTTCAAAATGTTTTAAATACATTTCATAAAACCTTTGTTGTAGATGGCTTTCAAATCACCTAGTATTTACTTCAAAAATTAAATACAGGCTCTGTTATTCCAGAGGTCTGTAAATTTCAGAACTGCTTTGATTAATTTAAAACTTCCAGCGGTGCCTGCCAGCCCTTACCCCACCCCAGACTTGCAAAGAAACAAATTCTGCAAAGCCTGAAAACCCACAAAATTTGCAGGTCTATCCACATCTCTTTGTCTATTGATGTAATTTTTACTGAAGTGTGAGAGTTTAAAAGTAAACGAACCATTACAAGACGCAGTCTGTGAATGTACATTTTTAACACAGGCTCCTAGTTCTAATACAATATTACCTAAGCAATTAATTTACTCACTTCAGGATCAGAACTGGCTCATATTCAGTCAATGAATAAATATGCAATGGTATACACTCATTTGTTTATAGAATTAGCTTCATTAGTTCTTCCAGATTATATGGGAGCGATGACTCTGAACCTACAGTCTCACATGGTTGCTTGAAGACTGAAAAAAACTAAAAAGTTCATAAACATGCAGGTAGCTCCAAAGCTGAAGCTTGTTGTTCATAAGAGACCAATATAGGCAGGCCCATAAATTAGGGTAGCCAAAGCAACTCAGTTCAGCAGCCTGCATTGCTCTGAAGATTTTGCTCTACAACCAACTCATATTGCAAATAGAAATTGTAATGTCTGTCGCTCCTATTTCATGTTTGAAAACATGACCAAAATTGTCCTCCCTTAAAAACCCCATAAAACCACTGTAAATCTGCTATGTATGTTGTCCTACAGTTCATGTTACCAACAGTAACGTGGTTTGGAAGATTTACATATACAGTTATGAGAAGGACAGGAACCAAATTTTTCAGACTTAAATAAAATTTAAGTTCAGTTAAGTCCAATATAAAATTTATTTATGAGGAATAACTGAACTGTTCATATTGCAATGGTTTTTTTATCTTCCTGAAGCCATTTGTGGCAAATTTTATGAGGTCAATACCTGTTTCATTTCTTTCTTATGATTTTCTTTCTTGAAAAAAATGATTCATGTGCTGTGGAACATGATGCACAGAGAATTAATGAGTCAGTGCTGTCATAGCGGAGAGTTTTTAATAAAATTGTTCATCAGTTGTTATAATTGATGATATAATTATATCATCAAGACCAACCTGTCTGGTGTATTTCTGGTAAAGGATCTGAAAGACAATGTGTAGTTGTATTTTCTTGCTATTAATTTGCTTGTTTTCCCCAAATAACTGGGGATAAAGCAGAAAACTAAATTTACTAATCTCTTTTCTGTGCTGAAAAATCTCTTGGAACAGGCTTTTGTTCCATATCATTGTCTTGTTTTTTAAAGTAATCAGATAATAATAGTGCAATATGTTATATAATCAAAAATGTAGTTTTTTACCTGAAGTATGGAAAATGACGTGGCTAAGTTTATAACTATGTTACAATATTTTCATTTAATATCCATACTGAAAGATTATTGCATCTCTCATTAATATCTCAATTCATGAAGATTTGGAACTATTTGAAACTTTCCATATTAGTCAGTTAGTCTGACAGAAAATATAAAGACATTTTTTTGAATGTTAAAATCCTTCAGTTACAATGGAAACAGATGCTTAATTTTGTTATTGGGAGCAGGCAGGCATAGGAGAGACATGTCTCTATCCTACGTTATATTGAATTGTGTGGACAGTAGCTTCCAAAAGAACAGCTAGGACAAAAGCTATGGAATAGCAAAGGATACTATAATAGGAATAAACAAGAACACATAGAAAATCTGTGTCATGTTCTCCTTCTTGGGCAGTGTAGGTTTACAACTATATAGTTAATTTTTACCTTTTTCAAGTGCATAGAGTCACTTCATATTTTACTTCACTCTCAGTACGCCCCAGAGTGTTACAATGTGCAAACAGCTACTTAATTATCCTGATGTTACTGTATATAAACAACAAATTCAGCTTCATTCAATTCAGGAGTCAAACTCTTGTTGGTAAATCTGTTGAACAATTATAGAACATAAAGACCACTTTATTTTAAGGTGTGAAAATATATTACTTTTTTCTTCTTTTTTTATCAGGTTGGGTTATGGTTTAGTGGAAATGAAGATCTAAATGTAACAAAAAGTTGCACAGAACCTTTGCCTTCAGAGAGGCTAGGACATCTCATAAAGGTAACTTTAAAAACATAGATGTTTTGAAGAGATTCTTAATATTCTGACGTGAGGGTCCCTTTTTTTTCTGTAACTGCTGGAATGTTTCAGTGGTGCTTCAGAATCTATTAGAAATAATGTAGGAAGGAATCTAGGAATTGTCCTTCAGTATTCTAAATCATAGTGTACTCAGAAAAACTTTTCTGTTTTGAAGGCAGTAATTTCGCTACACAGTACTGAGCTTTGTAAAGAGTGGGAGGCAAGTGATCCCTGTGTCTAAGCGGGTGGAAGTCTCCGTGGAAAAAGGAGATACTGCTGCCACCTGAATATGCGAGAGTGTTTTGGATCTACTGGTTGAAATACAGGATTTCATTAATTTCTCTTAATTTTTCCGAAGTCCTCACTCTAGAAAAGAAAATGCTGCAATTCCTGTTTCCTTGAATGACTCAGACACTCTTCTGATTTATCATAACTTACAGAGCCTCATCACATTTTTAAAGATGATATCACTCATCAGCAATCATTACTTTATATTATCCTCTTCTTTACAGTCTTTCATTTGTATTTAATTAAATGCCACTAGTAAAACTTAATTTACATATTTTTGTTCTGTTATAGTTTTTTTTCAGTTTATTTGTCGATACCAGCAAAGATCCTGCCGTACTGAACTATACTGAGATGCTACTTTATTTTGCCTCCCATTCTGATCCTGTTGAAGGTGTTTACAGAGCACTTAGCATTGCTACTGGAACATACATTCATAGAAAAACAGAAGAATCTCTTCCATCTGGGGTAAAATTCTACATTAAAATATTAGAGGATAGTACTGGTGCTTGCAAATTATAAATAAACTAGATTGCAGTATATTTCCTTATCCTGGGTAGGTCAAGTCCTTACAAGCAGTCCCACTGACTTCATGGGAGCTCTGCAAATAGTTCCACTGACTTTGGTAATAATACTCAGAAGTGTACCTCCAAAAGTCTAACAGTTTGCTTGACAAAAAATAATGAAAGTTTAAGGTATTGCTGTTGACTGCTCTTTACAGTTGCACAGATAAGGGGAGAACTAATCTTAGACAATTAAGTCCAGCTACTAATCCCCAGAAATTAGACTGTTGTATGGCTTATGGTATCGTCATCTAAACATATAAAGCCTGATATTATTACTGTTCTTATTTTCTTTCCACTATGTTTCTTTGGGGTGTTTAGTAGTATATACACCTTTGTTGCTATTTTCAAGTGTTTCAGTTTACCTGTGAGCTGGAAAAATTAATGATTAGTTAGATATTAAATAGTTTTTTAAATAATTTTTAGACCTATAATGAATGTATTGTCACATCAAGTAAATTTAGCATTTTGAACATTGCTAGTATTTCTGTAATATGTTGTTATTTCTAAAGACTTAAGTCTGCCATTTGATGCACTGTGTGCATCATTTACTTATTACTGATATATAAGTGGTTTTTTTGAGATATAGAATATATCTGTACACACCTTGGGAAGAGCTCACTCTTCTAGATAAGAAAATATTTCACTATGCTGTCACAACCACAGTGACTTTAGCATTTGCCTAATACTTAAAATACAACTATGATCATCAGGAACAGTATAGAAAGGGCATTATTTTACAAGATGATGTAATCCTATATATATTCGTAATTACATTTTTTCACTTCAAGTGACAAAATATATTATTGCACTGACATGTGCCTGCTTTTATTTGGCACAGCACAGTTTTTGAAAGGAACACAGCTGTGAATTGAGGAAAGAATTCCAATTAGTTATGGGGTGGAGGGTTGTTAATAGAAGTTTTTAAATTGTCCATGGGAGAGACATGGCACATTTCCTAGAAAGAAAGAGAGTATAGAATCCTCCCAATTAGATAAAGTAAATATGAACTTAGTGTCCCATATTTAAGTAGAAAGTTTTAACTGTCAGGCCATTGGATATGCAACAACACAACATGTTCAACCCCCTTCTGTTTTCTGCTTGATTTGGTCTCTCTGGTGGAGACAAAAGTAAGACTAATTAACTGCACAGACATCATCACATACGTGTCAAAGACTTCTTAAGACTATGAGTCATAGGTGGAGGGAAGCATTTCCCTTCAATCTAGAATTAACAACATATCTCTGAGGAGCAAGATTTAGTGCACAATCCAAACTGATGTTCCCTCAAGCTTGATTTCTCAGTCAGTGTATTGGCTCTATGAATTTGGGCTATGTCTGATGCATGTCTCATAATTATTTGTATAGACAACTTGTGTGCCTAATTCATCTTGGGGACCCCCTTACAAATGTAGAAATATTTAAAAATTAGATGCTAATTGAGCATCTTGCACATTTGTATTCTCTTTGACTTCACATCCATCTTTTATAGACTGGTGCTCAGAATTGCAGGGCTGATAGGAAACAATTTTAATCTTTTCTTTCTTCTTATGCCCTGTGTGACTTGTGTGTACACTTAAATAATAACATTAAACAAAAAACAGAGAACTAATGAAAACCTGTTCCACTGAGGTGAATGAGAGTTTTCACTGTTGACTTCAATAGGGCCAAAATATCACACAGGATATTCAAGAACAGCAAAGGGGGGAAAAAATAAATAATGAGTTGTTACCTTATCATGCTTGAGTCAAGCTCCATCAAATAGAAAGAAGTAGGTCCCTGGAGACATCCAAATCAGTTTTCTGCACCAAATTAGGAACCTAAACCTTGTTTACCTGTGGTTGTTAACGTGTGATCTGAATGTCCGAATTCTCACTGCAGGTAATGGAAATCTAGGAAATATTATCAGTTGATTATTTATCAATGGGAAAGACTGTCCAACCTATCTGAAATGGATTTTGTAACATACTTCAGACTGCGATCTAATCAACAGCTTATACATTAGTGCCTAATTGAATTTATCTCTTCTTTTTTCTCCTGTTCTGTGCTGATTTAAAATTTAATGCTAATTTTAATGCTAATTTTTAATGACTTCTGATTGGTAGTTGCTTACAGAAATAGAATCATAAAACTCTAGAATCATAGAATCATAAACTGGTTTGGGTTGGAAGGGACCTTAAAGGTCATACAGTTCCAAACCCCCTGCCGTGGGCAGGGACACTTCCCACCAGACCAGGCTGCCCAAGGCCCCATCCAAGCCGGTTTTAAGTCTCAGTAATTTTGTTGTTTGTTACCTAGAGCTCATATCTAAATATAAATAGCTCAGTGGGAGACAGAAAAACTTACATGCTGCTAAGTGTTATAAAGACTGGATCAATGGCTTTGCTTCTGTGTTGAAAACTACAAATATTAAAGCCTAAATTATGCATCACAAGCATAACTGAATCTTAGCACTCTTCCACTCCTACTGAAAAATGAAACTGTGTGTTCAATTGAATATAATTTCTTGTTGCTGTTAACAGACTACTCTAATTAGTCTAATCTAGTCAAAGCACTCACCTGTGTGAGGTCCTTTCTCATCTTTGTGCTCACAAATCCCTACAGTGTTTGGGTTTGGTTTTTTTCTCTTTGGCTATCTCTAAGATCACCAGAAAGATAGTTCGTTGCTTTTTTATACTAAATTTCTACTTTTCCTGCATAAAGCCATTCTCATCTTCTTCTGTGGAGAGATGGTGAACCTATGTTAACTGTTAGCAAAAATAAAGTTTTTGCAGTGACTCCTTGATTTGGACTAGAAAATTCATACTACTTCTTCTTGTGAACATCCAGAATTATGATGTTTATTCCTTATATAAACACAAAGTTCTTGGTAGAGCATTGTAATTTGTGACTATTAAGCATTTTTATGTTCTGCTGCATGGTAGAATATTATCTCAGTGGAATGTTGACCGTATTCCTGGAAAAAGTTTTTTCTTATATTTCTGCTAATGCAAACACTATGGATGTTTCTGGACTCTTAGGATCCATCCCTTCATCCTATAGTTCATAGATAATTTTGTGTGAGTTGTTTTTTTTTTTTTTTTGTAAGAACTGAAGTTGGGAGTTCCAACTTCCAACTCCACTAAACCTTAATGGATATCTAACTTAAACAGGTGACCTAGTGACAGACTTTTTATCACCAAGTATTACACCTATGCTTTATTTTTTCAGACTTTTCCTTATACCAACATAGTGCCAAATGAGAAAAATTTATTAGAAGATGAGAAAGAAGTCTTGAAGTACACAAGTGAAGGAGTAATTTCAGTGGCCACTCTACTCAAAGTGTTTCATACTGGAGGAATTAAAGATGAAGATAATAATAGATTTAGTACTCAAGAAAAGGAAGGCAGCTATGAAAAGGTAGGCTGATGGATTCAAAGAAAGCTTTGTCTTTTACATTATATGTTAAATAAATGCCTGATGCAATCTTTGCTTTTCACCAGATATTTTTTAACACTCAATAAATTGAACATATTATTGTTCTTAAAGCATTTCATCAAAATATACAAAGACTTAGGCACTGAAGATCTGAAAGTCATTCCAGTTGCACTCCTTTTGAAGCATCCTTTCATTCAAGACTTGATCAATAGGTGTCAAGAATACAAGCTTCCTGTAAGTATTGCTTTCTAGGAACAAGAACTTTTAAAGTACATATATTGAGATTTGCATTATCCGATAAGTGTAAATTTAATAAATTTACATACTGACAATTCGAAGTGTAGATGAGATATACAGCATAGCGTTTTGTAGATTAGATTAGTAATTCTGTTTTCCCTGAAAACTCCATCCATCAAGGACTGCTCTGTTTTCTGACCTACTTTTTATACCTGTCTTGCTCACCTATAGCTACCTGCAAGTTTTCTACTTCCTTGTCACATGTGGCATTGCCTTTCCTGCCACTGATAGGAAGGAGCCTGTTTGAATTATCTTCCCAATAGGAAGACACTGTGGGATAGGTGATAGAACACATCCTGTCCCAGGCCAACCAGAGTGTAGAAAAGAGCGTGCAGAGGTAGTACAGGTGTAAATATTCTTCCCTGCCATGCTTTGGACACTGTTACCTGAACTTAAGTTTGAATGTGCATTAAAGTAGTTGCGCGTAAGACAAGTTTAGGGCATAGTACCAACCTATTAAATATGCTGAACTATGGCAAAAATACATGATATATGGAGGGTAAGAAAATGGTGTGAGAAAAGATGCAAGGATGTTTGCATTCACATTTCCAGTGATCAAACATAATCAGTCAACACAAATTTGGGATTATTACCACAATAGCCACATAACATCCCACAAACTGCAGATCTGAATGAGATACATGATACTCGAGTAGCAACTTGCTATTTCTTAATTGTATTCATCATCTGTAAGAAGTGAAGAACACAGCACTTACATCACTCATAATCACTGTTAGTAAAAGACAAAAGAATAAAATAATGTATTTATTCTGTCAAAGTAAGGATTAAAATTAATTTACTGTAGTAGGAAGAGATACAAAACAGAAACATAAGGGAAAACCAACACAGCCAAAGATTACAACTATACATGAGCATTTATCCTGGCTAAATTAATGTTTCAGATGATTTGGGAAGACAGACACCATGGAACGGTAGGCCATTCCCCTCTTCTCTTCTCCATTCTTTCTTTTTATTTAATCACGTACTGCATTTCCTAACTTGAATTTTTTTGCCAACTTCATGAAATTTCTTGTAGACCACAGCTTTCGTTAAACTAGCTCTATGCTCTGTACATGGTCCATCTCAAGAACTATTCTTTACACAAACATCTCACTGACTTTGCAGCATTCAGCGTAATGCCAGCTTCCCATGAAGGCCAAATGTGATGGAACATGAAGTGACACTCAGTTATGGTGTACACTGAGTAGTGCCATATTTAAGTAGCAGTGACTATTCATAATCAAAATTTCTAGTCTTCCAGTGCCACTTTCATGAGAAACTATGTTATATAGCTTAAATACATGTAGTATAAACTGTATTAGCTGTCATCATCACATATGTTATTTGTGGCTGGTAGTATGTGTTCGGGACAGTTACAAAATTTGTCAGTCAGTGAGGAAAGATGTAGATGAGAATCTATTGTACAAGAATCTTGGCAGTAGCTGAGGGGTTCAAAGCACATGCTGTAGCCCAAAGAGTTTCCACAACTTGTCTACCAAAGACATATTGGTACAATTACATGTAAAATATACATTTTTCTGTTTGTTTAGGAGATTCATTTGATGCTTGTATATCCCCTCTTGACAGATGACACAGAGCTTCAGTTTTCATTTGTAATACTTAGAATGTCCTCTTGCAAGGGCTTATACTGGCTGTATCTCAAATACAGTTCTCTCTGGTTTCTATACTTAAAAAGATAGGATTCTATTCCTTGACTGTGCTGGTAAATAGAGACTACTGTTTTATGCATGAAATCAACACTTCACAGTCTTGCTTGCAAATTCTGAGTAAGTGGGGAAGAGCTAAGACCTCAAGATTTTACTCAACTTTAAAGCAGATTGTAATATTTACCAATAAGAGACAACCAAGAGACCCAGCTGCTATGTTTTATGGTAATGATTCTTGTCAAAAGCATATGTGCTCCAGGAACAGTTTTTGTCAGGCAGTTCTTGAAAAAACTATATTTGGTGAACAGGTGAGCTTTTTTCTCCCCAAAACATTTCAAAAAAAGTAAACAATATTTTTAGCATCAATTAGTTTTTCAGAAATTCTCCTGAAACTAGAAAAGTCTCTGTAAAAATGAGATTCAACCACAGTGCTGTTATTTTGAGATCTTTTACAAGATAAATATAGCAAGTTAGGGTGTGGTTTCTAAGGTTAAAATATTTCTACTACTGCAGTCATAAACAGTGGAAAATAAAATGTTTTGCCAAAACATATAAATGGACTATCTAGCTTACAATTTTTTCAAATTTGAGTTGGGCAGCAGATTCTTTTGGCATCTTCTTGACCAGTTCAATTTTAGCCAATACAATCTTTGAGAAAACTATTATCTCCAGATGAGATATGTGCTTGTCTTTTGAAGGGAGTTTGTTTTCTCAGTTCATATACCAGTGGGATGGCAACATCCTACATGATGAGAACCTTTCTGGTAGTCTCAATACAAATGCTAACAAATAAATAAGCTTGGAAATTCTATTACTTTTTCATCTGGTCTTATTTATCCTCATTAGAAATCCTTCTGGCTTCAGCTAGAACTTTCAAGCAGTCTGCTATTATCAACACGTTTGTTTCATTTATCAGATTGAATTTATTCCTTTAGACTAGCTAGAGCACACCTATATATTAGTGTGTGTTTGTGAATGCACTTCATTACATTCTGAATTATATTGTCTTTATGTACTTTTAATAACAAATTAGAATATTTTATTAGACCAACTGATTCAGCTAGAAGAAGCAAGCAATTCTGCTTTTTCATCTGTTGTTCATATTCATAGGTTGGTCTATTAAGGGTGGTCTGTTAGGGGACCTTCTTCAAACCTGGTATTATTTCTTGTTACAAATTTTGCCTTTTCTTCTGGGTCAATCATAGGTACAGTAACACAGAAACAACACCGCATTTTAGTAGCTCTGCATTTTGATTGTGATGTGTCTAAGTAAAGGGTCTAAAACATATTCTACTTCCCTGATTCTGAATGCTTGCAATAATCTGTTATTTTGACTGGATGACATTTGTGTGATTACTGAGTATAACAAGTATTTTAATACTTAGCATTCAGTTTGTTGATATCAAAACCATTATGCATTAGATAATTTTATGTTACCTTTTTTATCCTGCTTTGAAATCCTGAATAGTCCTTTTTTAAAAACATTAGTTGTATTTCTCTATGTCTGTGTTTTGAATACCTTTCACATAAACTGTCACCCATTCATCAAGCTTGTTCCTTGTAAGGAATTGTCATATTATTACTGCTGTTATTGTTGTTGAGTTTGTTAGTCATTTCAGTAGCATTACTTCGATTAATTCAAATTGGAGTTCTAATGCGGCAGTATTTCTAATATGTAAATTAACATATTTATAAAAACACCCCAATTTTTAGTGTGTTGAACAATTATTACAAAACTTGTTTATACTCACAGCAGCCCTTTTATATCACACAACTAAAGAAAGATTCAGAACTCCATATATGAATTTTCTATCTAGAAGAAGTTCATACCGATTCTGTTTGGTAAGCCTTATAATGTGGACTGTATAGTTTATAGTCAACTCTTGATGCTTTGGCAGAGAAAAAGCACTGCTGAATCACTATCTACTCATAGGCAGTGGTTGTAATACTTATGAAACCTGAGAAGCCTTTTTCATGTGGTATTTTAAATGTCCCATTTTGCAAGGGAAGGAAAATTTAACTCAGTGTTTAAATACATAGTTTAAAAAAGAGACCTATGTTATGCTTCTTTTTATCATGTATTCCATCTCAAAATTTTAGGATGCAAATATACATGGAAGATACTATTTCTTACATTAAAAGTTATAAAAATGTATATTAATATACTAAAAATATTGAGTTTGGTTTTTAACATCGACATAGTAAATCTGTTGGAGTACTATTCCTCCAGTGTTTTGAGGCTCTTAGGGTTTTGTTTCTCTTGCAGAACTAGCAGTTACATAAATAAAATCTGCACAAAGGAAGCTTTTTTTCACTTAACACATTCTTAAATGCTCTTCTGTCACTCTGTTTCCTGCATCAGGTTACAATTTTCAATCATGCCATTCTTGCTTTTAGCCTGATAGTTAAAATATATTCCTGTGGTATTGCTAGAGCATAAAATTGCCATTTCCCACACACATGATCACAATGACAGTGTTGAACGTGTCTCTGTATATCATTTGCTCTGCAACAATCAGCAGTAGCTTTCTCAAACTCATTTTTTACAGGAACTTGGGCTTGTACTTTACATTTAGAACTTTCATAATTAAACTTACATTCTATTATGCCAGAAGCACTACGTTTTACTGAGATCCTCATCTGCTTCGTGTGGTAATGATCAGTACTGATAATGAACTTGCTGAAGGTTCTATTTGCTAAAATTTACTTTTGTCAAGCCGGAATTGAAACTTCTTTTTCTGACTCAATGTGCTGAAAAGGCCTTCTTAAACTGAAGTATTTCTTGGAGTCAAAGATAAATGTTAGCCCTACTTTCTAAAACAAAGGACTGGCAAAATGATATTTTCACATGGTTCTGTATTCACTGAAGTGCTCCCGATACTTTGCAAGTTATGTGAGGCATCATTACATAGAGGCAGTTTTGTTTTTTAAAAAGAGGTTATATCTTCAAAATAAGCAAAAAATGCATATTGGTGTATGTATTTGAATTTTAACTCATTTATTTTATAAAAATTCTGACTGTAAATTATTCTTCAAAAAGAGAAAATGTATTTGCTGACAATACTAGAAAGTTAAATTACTATTTATATTAAACATTCTGCACATTACTTTTTTAAATTACAAATTCCTTGTTCATTCTACTTACACAATGGGTAGTATTGCTGAAGTTGGAAATAAAGAGTATAGTGCTAACACAAAATTATTGAAAAATAACAAATCACACAGTGTGTTATAAAGAATGCAGAACTGTACAAAGAGTCAACTCTATGATGTCTAAATGGGGGTATGCAGAATTCCACGTGTTACAGTTATTTTCTTTTATTTCTATTTGCTTGAAGTGTTTAAGTTTAGCATGAAATGTGACAAATAAAGAAATAAACTTTACTGAAGATTTTGTTTTAGATAACATTTACTGCTTTAAATGACAATCTTAATACTTCTCTTTATTGGTAAGCTTAAGCAGATGCTTAATATCTCTGTGTACTTTAAGAATTGCATTACTGTGCTTTGTAAAACCATTGAAAGCAATGAGGTTGTGAGGGTAACATGAAAACCATCTCAGTGATATTAGTGATGCACCAGTAACTTCTAGAATTTGCCATGAAAAATATGCTGTCTCAACTTGTCACTGTATGTTTATGGCTTTTTTTTAGTGTGCTGAATGTTCATAGTATTTAAACTGAATGACAACATTGTTTTTAGTGCCTTTCTTGAAGAAATCTTAAGTAACCTAGAAAAACTATAATTCATAGCAATATACAAGTTTTAAGGTAGATCAGGCTACTACATGAAATGACCTTCACCTTTTCATTTTTCTTTTCATAGGATATTAAAATCTTTCTCCAAAGAGCCAAACAAGCAGAGTCAACTGCTGGAAAAAACGACCACACATAAAGACATCAGTGTATGAAAAATTGTAGTTGGTGAACATTAGTAATCTTTTTAAGGGCTGCTAAAGGTTAAGAAATATGTATTAAACCTTCAGACCTCCCTTCTGTGATGAAGGATTGTTTGTTTATTGTTGCAAGAGCAAAATCCCACCTCACTTGCACATTCACTGTCACTTTAAATTTAAACAAAACAAAAAAGAAGAAAAAACCTAACCAGGGAAAGGTATGGTTAGTTCATATGATATAATTTGATGATGCTTCTAAATAAAACCAATTCCTAAACTTAAATAGAACCAATAGTGTGCTTATTAATAATTGTTGTAAGAATAGATTATATCCAATTCTTGTAAATCAGCTAAGATATAGCTGGTCACCTTTTGTTAATGTGTATGTTTTATCAATTGGCTAATTTTTAATAAATAAACTGTTCTAAGTAATTAATTTTAAAACCATGTTACAATTCATAGCTATTAAAATCAGTAAATGAAAACACTGTTTTCTCAGGATGACCTACCGAAGGGATATCATGTACATGAAAACTGAGTGCTTGTCAGCACCAGAGGTGATGAATTTTTGTTATCCAACCTTTCTATTTCTAACCTTCCATTACAGCTCAGCTCTGCTACCACCCTCTAAAAACCTGCAGGCTCTTTCCCCAGTGCAGCACCACACACAGCCCAAAAGTGTGGGTGACACAAGGTGCTTCTTCCCAGTAACCTCCCCTCTCATCGTGTTGCACTGAGCAGGCTCCAAATGAAGCAGTAAGGTAGGCGCTACACCACTTGTGGTTCCACTGCTATGTCTGCACAGAATATCAGCACTCACTAGAATTTACAGTAGGGTTTCACACAACTGTTTTCAGTAATCAGCTAAAAGTCATTTTTCAGTAGGCAGAGTGTATAAAAGGACACCACATGCCACAGAAACATGTTGTTGGTTTTCACATATGATAGGTGTTTGTCTGAACTTCTCCATCGTGCAGATGACACCTAGTGGGTGTGGCCTTCTGCGGCAGATTCAGCCGAGTCTTGGTGAAACAGTATATACTGTGGAAGCTGTTGTTTCTTTTTCTGTATCCATTCTGACTCTTACTGGCTTTCCTGGAAGTCCTTCTGGAATAGTTTTCATAGAAATTTTCTTGCTCATAGGAAGTTTGTGTTTCCTTGCAGTTTTATTCAGCTTTTCTGTTCTTTTGTGCCTAGTGATGACTAACTATAAGATGATAGGAACTGTATTTTTTCACTGAAAATTTGAACATGAATTTTAGAATTCTCTTTGTAATTAATTCCTCCAGAATTCAACATTACTTGTCTGGTTAATCCTCCATTTTCAGTGGTACTTATTCTTCCAATCTGCAGTTTCAAGTTTTCTGAAGGCTGGTCACAGCAAACAGGTATTTGTGATTATCTGAACTCAGTAATTTGCAGTCTGTCAGCAGCCCAAGATGTCAGCAAACCTTATGTGTTCTCCTTTGTCTTACTAGCTTAGAAACATAATTAGTAAGTAAATACTTCCAAAATACCTACTCATAGCTGAACATTGCTCTGTCATTCTGGGCTATTATTTTCTGCTTTTGGCTCTACCCTGGTAACAATTAAACAAAACATTTAAATCTTCCTTTCCCTGGTTTGATTCAGTAAAACACTCAAATATATTATGCTTTCTAAGAATAAAAATGGTCCCATTCAAGTCAGCTAACTCATAGGGAACAACAAACCTTTGCCCTTTGTTTTGAAGTGCTTTCTGTCCGGAATACTTTTACATTTTTGATGTATCTTTATTACTTTTTAGCCAAGTAGGAATGACATAGTATATTACTTGCATAAATAACATCTCCTAATAGTTCTAATGAGGTTCTGAGTTGCCTGCTTGAGTTATAAAACAATCATGTATCAAAAAAGCAACAGCAACATGCAAAAGAAGATAAACTGGTGAAGTTATAGTTTGACAATGACTAGCAGACCTACCTGTAAAATGAATTCTGTTTTCTATCATGATAAAATAATAAATATTTTGTCAGATTTTAAAAATGTCGTAGCGGCAGATTTGATTCTTTGTTGATTAAAGGCAGACAAATTTTGAAACGAAAGTTGGTAGTCTAGCAGTAGCAGATCATAGCATATATATGTGATACACAAATCTCAGAATAGAACCCAGTGAGCTTATCACTTCAGGCAAATAATGTTGTGTCTCTTCACTCCACATATTTTGTGCTAACCACACTGGCACATTGTAGCTTACTACTATCTTAGAAACAGATGTAACTTTGTTGTGCCCCCGCAAACCATGCTAAAACCTCAACATCCTCCTTTTACTTGTGACAACAGACTTTATAATGCATACAAATTAATTTGCTTTGTTACCACAATAATTTCTTCTCATGGCACATACAATTCAGTCAAAATTTATTCCCAATATTCTTGAAATAGTACATATATATATATTCATAAAAGACTATGCCTTTTTTCTTCTTATGAAAATACTGCCTGGATGTAAAAAATTACAATGAAGTTCTCTGCCTTTTGCTTGCTTCAGAATCTTTATTTTTTTGCTTTTGTACCAATTTAAATTTTTTTGATAAAAGCCAGCTTTAGTTACTAAGTGTTGAATTCTGACTTTGCCTCCTTAAGTTCTCCATAAGTAAATAAGAAGATATTGTTTTCAGAAAGGCTTGCCTACAATCCATAAATCTGAGTGATGTAAAAAGGAGCTTCATCTATTGGAAATCATAAATTCCCATTTACGTAAGGTTCTTTAAGGATTACTCCTTTGTCATACACTGTACATGTTTTATCAATGGCCTAAAATTGAACATAAGGTCATTACTGTTGAAGTTTGAAAATAAGTGCAAATTGTGGCGCAGTATCAAATAAGAAAAAGTAAACTGGATTGCATGGTGAAATGTTGAATAATACATATTTCTAAAAACAAAGGCATAATTTAAAAATTGAAGAATTTATTTCCAGACAGTAGCAACTTATTTTCCTTAACAGTTACTTCTTCAGTGTAGCCGAGTATCACAGGAGTTATTCAATAGACATTGAGTTCCCTGCCTAATGCTGGGGTGCAGACACAAAAGAAGCCCTTGTATTTATGAAGGAGGAATTCTGAGCAGATTTGCCTTCAAATTTGGCAGTGGAGTTACAATCATATGTTCAGTTTTCATATCTCTACTTCAAGCAAGATGTTGAAAACTGGCAAGTGTTCAGACAAGAACCAAAAGGACGGTGGGAAATCATGTCTTGTACTGGAAAATTCCAGGAACTCAGTCTTCTTGCTTCACTGAAGGGAAAATTAAAGGGGTGTGGTGGGTGTCAGATATCAATTTACTAGGATCTGTGTAAAGCATTTTCATTTTTGTAGACAAAGACAAGCAAGAATCAATGTCTGGAATCAACATGTAGATTTTTAAAGACGGAATTAGTTCACCTTTTGCAGAAACTTACTAAATGTTACTGCAATTTCCTCACCACAGAGGAAAATCAGTATATATAATTCTTTTAGTCCAATTTGTGATGGGAAACAAGACTGAAATAGGGAATAACTGTACTTTTGATATTGAAATTGATAACTAAAACAAAAAACTGAAAAATTAGTTCAGCTTTCAGTTAATTGTATGCAATGTGTTTGATCCTGTTTTCACAGCACGCCATCGTATAATGTTTAATTTCCTCTACTCCTTAACTTCACTTATCTTCAGGTGTTCTTGTGTGTACTGCATAGAAAATGCCTTGGATAGTTTCCCTTAGAAAAGATGCAAGGGAGCTTATATTAACAATATTCTTATCATAATTATAATTACTTGTATTACATTCCTGGAAAAATGTTCTTTAAAAAAATTCAACAAAGCAGAAAGTACTGCTGAATTAGGAGGCCTCCTAAGCTTATATTGACTATTATGAAATCTCTCTGCATAAATCTAGCTCAACGTTTAATTATGTAAAGAATCCAGGCTCCATATGAGTCCATTTCAGGGGTATGATCCATTCTGTTACATAAGAGGAATCCCTCCAAGTACATCCCTGATGAAGCAGTCCAGGAAGGTTCTAAAATTTACAAGTAACAAGAACAATTTTAAAGACAACATTTTTTTCACTTTAAAATATGGCTACATGATGTCATGTTGTCACCATCATAGTGAGAGCAGTTCCTGAGTCTGCTCTGTGGTCCATACCTCAAATTTCCACTGAGCATGAGGTTCAGCCATGGTTTCTTGCTGTGTTCTTCGAAAGGGAAGCAGGCCATTTTGTGAAAAGCCTCTCAGCTATGCTGAATTTTCTTAATGGGTGAAGACTGACAATGAGAAGTTCTCCAAACTGTGGAAAGGAGCACAGAATGAGAGATATAATCTGAAAATCAACCATAATGCACAAACTTATTTGCATTATTATAGTTCTGAAATTGGAACAAAAGCAATCAGAAAATTTAAAAAACTGTAATACTCACTTTCTTGGTACAAATTAATTGCTTTGGTACTGCTTTTTTTACCTCTAATCTTGTTATAGATTCTGTAACAAATATATTAATTTGGAAGTAGAAATGCAATTTTATTTCATTCCCAGTTTTACAAAATTTCCTTGACAGTTTCCTTGACTTTTTTTTTTTTACTTTTAAGTATTATATGTAATAAGTATCCTGCAGTTTGACATTTCACTATGGGACATCCCTGTAAATTCAAGAAGGACAGATGCAAAAGGCTGCACCTTTGGAAGGATTAACCTCTCACAATGGTAAACTCTGGGGGGTTCCAGCTAGGAAGAATCTCTGCTGTAAAGAACTTGGTGATCTTCATGGAGAGCAAGCTTGAACATGAGCCAGCAGTCTGCCCTGGCAGCAAAGACCAAGAGCATCTTGGCCTGTGGTGGCAGGAACATAAGTAGAATTATAGACTATGAAAAGACATTATCACTCAGAGATCTGCACTTATTATGTCGGGAATGTGTATCTAGTTTTGGGCTTCCCAGTACCAGGAGGGCATTGACAAATGGCAGTAGATCAGGGAAGGACCACCAAGAGGGCTGGTGCCTTGAGCCCTTGCCAGGAGAGGAGACACTGAAGGAGACACTGCCCTTGTCCAGCCTGGAGAAGGGCAGGCTTTGGGGGAATCAGGCAGTAGTTTTGCTATATTCTGATGCAGTTATCAAGAAGATGGAGTCAGATTTTTGCTGTGGAGTATGGCAGAAGGACAAGAGACACTGGGCAGTGTTTGAAAAACAGCTGGTTCTGAGCAGACGTTAGAGAAAGCTTTTTCCCCATGAAAACAGTCCAAGAGTAGAAGAGGTTGCCCAAAGAGGTGGGGCAGTCTGTGTCTGTGGAGGTTTTCAAACCCTGAGCAAATTGTTCTGACCTCATGCTGGTGATACTTGAACAAGAGCTTGAAATGAAAGAGATGACCTTTGGAGATTCCTTCCTTAACTATTATTTGATCTTAAGCTTATTCTTTTCAATTGTACCATGCAAAATTATTAACTGTATTGATGCCACAGAGCCATGACTAAATGGGCTATAAGTAGTTCTCCTGAAGATGAAAATGGATCAGAACACCATCCAGTTTCTTTGCTTGTCTTCTGAGCACTATAATGAGAGGAATGAAAAACTGAATATCCTTTAATTACTGAGATCAAAGGTATGGCTCTCACTATCTCCAGGTAGCACTGTTGTTAATCAGAAATGGCAACTTCTCAGTTTTAAATGTGTGCTAGATTTTGCCGTTGCCTTTGCCATGTAGGCATTATGGACTTCATTATTAATGTATATATAGGAATTTATTAAGAAGAGCTATAAAAAAGAAAATGGAAGTAAAACATCACCACCTTCATTTCATTTGGAAGCATTCTATTGTAAAAGTAAATGTGGGGGGAATTTCCTGACCTTTGAATATTCTATTCTTCATTTACGGATTTTCTGAAACATTTTGATTTTCATTTCCTTTATCTTCTGTAGTCACTTTACTTTCAAGATTTCTCACTGTCATGAGTTCAGTAGCAATGTCCTCAAACATCCTTACACCTCAGAATAGCAGAGCTTTGTCTTAGTATCTCAGACCTTGAGAGGCTTCTGGCTCATGACCTTTCTACATTAACGTAACATGTGGTTTTCTGTACTTTGAGAAAAACTTGTACTTGTCTCGCGCTACAAGTATCATACCTGTCACAGCAGTTCGTGTCAGTAACAAAGAATGTCACCATACTCACTTCATATTTCAACTTACTTATAAAAAGACTTTATTTTTCCTCTCTTCTTTTACTCATGACAGTAGTTCCTTTTCTTTGTTTCTGATATGGGTATATGTGTATATATGTATACACATGCACATATGTATGTACATATATACATTAAAAAGTTAAAATTTTCTTGTCTTATTGTAGACAGTATATATTCATCTGAAGAAATTTAGTTATATCCTGGTTAACTGTGAATAGCTCCTTTTCCAGCAAATTATATGTGAATAAATGAAACGTCCTCAATTTGAGTTTATTTTTTACTTCAAGCATTATAACTCTTTAACTCATAATCTGATCCATTGCAGAGCTTCATGGAAATTTTGGCTGTCGTAGGTAAGTTTAGGAATAGGTCTTAAAGGTGATTTAGTTGATCTTGTAAAAATGTTGCTATTTCTAGAGAAATAGCATCTAATTATGTCAGTGTAGATTTTTATTGAGCATTTTAATTTGTCAATACAAATAACAGCATATACAAAACTCAAATCATTGTTGCCGGTATTTTAAAAACTGGATGTGCTGAAATCATCTTGAATTCCAAGTCCTGTGTCCTCGGGGCTTGATTAAACACACACAAAATCTTTGCAGTAAAATGGCAGCTGAAGTTCAGATATTACGTGTTACAGTTGATTTAGCATCATGTTTTCCTTTTTAGCCTCATAATGATTAATAGTGACACAATGAAATTAGTGTTTTTTTTAATCTGGGCATGTCATTCATATTGTTTCTGGGAGGAAGCCTGAAAGGGAAAAAGGATTGTCTTGTGGTTAGGGCTCTGCAATAAGGATATGCCCCTTTGTCAAGTGAAAGATAGAAACGTCAAAGCTGCAAGTAGGTTAATCATTTAGTTCAGACACTGGAAAGAGTCTTGCTTCTAATTTACTGTAGTGCCATGCCTAAATTTAGAGCGTCTGGAATTCATACTGCATTCTGCAGAATACATACATCCTTAAGAGACAAAAATCAGTTTTCTGAAAAATGTCTCTTACATTTTCCATTCTTCATTGGCAAAGGGAGCAGGAAATAGAAGGTTTCAGCTTTGTTTCATATCAACAGGATCTGAAAGAATAAATAGAATTTTTTTTGCTTATTTTTTGAGATGTACATTGATCTCCTCAGGTTTTCTTCTTAACATTTCTAGCAAACATTAGCTTTTACTTTAAAAGAAATATGTTGTTAGTACCTGAGTCTATTTGGCTTTTTTTTCTTCCTCACCACTTCCTTTAAAATTTGTTGAATTAGATGAGCCCTCTGAAACTTGGTCCGTGGCATATTTTTGCCTCTCTTTATGTAAATTACAAAGGTTACTTGATAATCAACTTAACTTTCATTTCCCACAAGCAAACTCTCCTGGTTTGAATTGGTCTTTCTTCAAACTGGTGCTAAGGAAAAAGAGAAAAATCTTTCTGATACTTCATTTTTCTCATGCTTGATTCTAAGTCCAAATGGTTAAAGAACAAGACTCCTTGAAAGATCCAAAACTGAGCAAAGGAAGGGCTAGGGTGGCTTCTCAGAAGCCGATGAATTAGAAGTAAGAAACAAGTTTCCTCTTCTCTACCGCTACCCACATCTGAACATACAAACAACAAAAACAATGGTAAGGTAAGGAACAAAATGAGGACAAACTCAAAAAAAAAGAAAAAAAGTGCTGGTAGGTATTCAGATAAAATCGAAGATTGTTTCCTACCATGAGTTTGTTTTGGAGCGTTTTTATTCATAGAGTGAATTTTTGTCTCTAGTAAAATCAGTGGACTGTTTCTTGTTGATTTCAAACTAAAGCAAGTTTTCATCTGGAGATTTAACCTTTGATTGCAAGAAACCTAAAGTTCTCCCCCAAAATCCTAGCAATTCTTCTTGATGGTTTAGATAAGTGTCCATTTATGACTGGATGAGACTGGGAGGAAGAGAGATCAGAACATCAGACACGGATTTATGCTAATGATTACTCTCATTTTTAAAACATGTACCTCTTGTTCAGATTGATTCTGACTTACACGCTTTAGTGCCTGGGCTTTTTTATATTTTATGTTCTAAGGTAGAAATCTTTCTTTCTTTTGGAAGACAGCTAGAATAACCAAATGGGTTTTTTAAATCTTTCATTTATAAAGAAAAAATACTGATATCTCTCCCCATATATCTGTATGGACTTTCCTCTATGTTACTGTGTTCAGGTTCTGGAATCAAGCATGCCAGGTACTCGATCAAACTTTACAGTGTAACTTATGCTACGCCTATCTAGGTGCCAGGTATTATTTTAATATTCACAATTCTTCATCTACCTTCTATCTCCTCAACAAATTGCTTACAAAGCTTTCTGATGCGTTTTTAAAGTAGAAAAAAACAAATATTCACAAATAAGCTACAAAAGTTTAAAACTTAACACCCTCCCACAAATTTCAGTGAGCCCATATTACTGCAGAGCGTGGATGCTGTTTTCTTTAAAATGTGCTGTTGACAATAGCTGTGCTCTTGGTTTTGGAGTTGGGGATGGGATTTGGGGAATGTGCTATCTACTGGCAATTTAATTCATTGCCTGTGAGTATTAAAGCCAGTCTTGATCACATCAGTGCTCTTGGAGGCTCAGTTCTGAAGCACTGAGCTCACCTACATGTTTTATAGATGCATATAGGTGATCTAGGCACTCTCAGAGTCAGTGAAATGATAAGCTGTTAGATGGATTTAGGGCTTAATCTGCAGACAAGTGTTGATACCAGAACTGAACAAAGTTACTCATGTGCTCTGTGTTTACAAATAGAAACTCAATCTCACCTAACATGGGCTTGCAAATTATTAAATTAGATCGTGTTTAATTAGATTTGTTGGACAGGAGTTACCCAATATTTTGAAAAATATTTTACCAGAAATTTTCAAGATAACAAAGGCCAGGCAGGTTTTTGACAAGTCTTGCTAAAAGTTTTGTTAATTTCTATTACAGGCATAAAAGTTTTTGCACATTAGTTTGCCTTCTTATAAGGAATGCCACATATTTTCTCTGATGAAGTGTTAAGAATACGGATCTTCTAATGCATTTGTGTATTTGTAACCTAAAAAGCTTGTATGCATCAGCATGAAAAATCTTTACAGGGAATTAGTGAGGTTAGGCTGCAGCTGCAAGGTACTATATGTTATTATAGTAGTATTGTATTATTAGAAAGATGTTAATCAACAAAGAAACATACAGTATAACATATATATCCAATAAGCATAGCTTATATGTAGGTGCTTTAAGGAAACAATTGTCTTGTTTGTTTAAGGGCTTGTAAGGAATGAAGCTATATACCTAAAAAGAAATTGCCAGTATTTTGTATTGTATTGTTTCTCCTTAGCCTAAGATTACATCAGCATGAAACAATAATATTTAGAAAGACTGGAATACGTTTGTAGAATTGAAGATTAAGTCCAAGTTTTATATTGCTGGGTTTACTGTGCAAGCAGAAAACATATTGTAGAATATTGTAGATTATTTTCATCTGGCTGATTAAGCAATTATATTCAGCCAGAAATACAATGGAAATAAACAAGTAAATGGTATTGGAGGGGGAGGTACATAATTACATTGTCTAAGGAAAGATAAATTTCTGATACGTTTTCTCATTTCTGTTCACAAGAGCCAAATGTAGGTACACAGCTGTGAAACAGAAGGTGGTCGTCCAAGTTGCTCTGGCTTTCTCAGTTAACATTTCAACAGAGTTTGTATCTCCTCTTCTAGAGGCGTATTTCAATAAGCAGGACACGGAGGGCTGACCTAATTTGATCTGAGTAGGTTACAATTCTAACACACAAATACAAGCTAACCTAATTTAGATCATAAGTCACTATGGTTAAAGGTCCTGGCATTAAGTTGATTGTCATGCTTATGTAAAAGTGAAGAGTTTTGGAAACTTTTCAGACAGACAAAACAAATGAGACATATGTCTCTGTAATTGCTGTAGCAGCAGTGACTCATATATATTCATTTAAGTATTTGAGTTTAACACATGTTTTAAACATTTGTAATGTTCTCAGGAAATTCCGTATCAGGTCAATTTTTTTCTTACTGTCTGAAAAGAAGATGAAGACAAAGATTCTCACCTCCATACAGTCAGAAAGGGTAGGCATCTCTCTGTCTCTGCAGAGGTCTGTTACTTACTCGGAAGGACTAGATTGGACATGAAGTTAGGTCCAGTTAACCTCTTCTTTTAAAATGGTTATTTTAAAAGTGGTTAAAGCAAGGTAGCAGGAAGCAGCAATTTTTTCCTTCCTGTTCAGCTCTGCTGTTCAGTTGTTTACAATTCAACTAGCATTTTGGACAAAACTAATGAGTAGAGCTCCAGAGAAGCATCACTGGGAAAGAAAGGAGGGGAAGGACAGAAGCAGAAGGTGGCAGATACCAAAGGCTGCAGTGAAGGAAGGGCAGTGAAAGGAGGAGTGACAGAAAGATGAGACAAAGGAGGCAATTCAGGATGTTACTTGAGGTATTTGGCAGATACACCAAGACCTACTCCTGGGCAGTAGAAAGATTCCCAGGCTGTGTTTATTTCGTTAAATAAAAAATGGTCAAAGACTATCCTGCCCTACTGCTAAAGCCCAGGTTGGCTGGCATCCAGACTATGTAGATTTAACTTCTCAGGAGCATAACAGCTCCATCCATGCTCCTTGGCACTTGAACATAAGTCTGATTCAGGATTCACATGGTGCCTGTGGCCTAATTTTCTCTGCATTCCTTCAGTTCAAAGCAGGACTGTGTGACTGTCCATCTGAACTATATCATGAAACAGAGATACAGGTTGTAACACATGGCTGCACAAAGTAGTGTTGAAGGATGCAATACTGAAATACCATTGGAGAACCTTGGAGGGTGGATGGAGTCAAAACTACTGCAACATATTAATGCTTATTTATACATCATTTTAGTGGTGTCCCTAAGTGCACCATGAAAAGGCTTCGTATTAAAGAGAACAATCAATGAGCCCATAGTTCAGCAGTGTGACAGGTCTGGGGTGCAGTTCTCCAGCTCTCCTCACCTGAGCTTTCAGGTACCAGTTCTTATCTCAGTAGCATTTGGAATATTTATTTGGGACACTGATCTTTGCCTTTTATTTCAGCCCCATGTTGCCAGGACAGGCAAATAGAAACACAGGAGCTTGCCTTCAGGTTCTTATTTAAGAAAAGCTTGATCAAAATGTCGTATGATGACAAATCAGTTTTCAAGGATTAGCCTATGCTTTTTAACAGCAAAACAAGTCTGATTTTCTAGCTTAGCACACTTGGAAGAAAACCATCTGAGAAAGGGAAGACTTTGCATCTTCACCTGTGAGAAGTGAAACGTCTTCAAAAAGACAAGAGACTTCTCTTATGCGATTAAGTAACTGTAGAGTGCTGATGTGCAAGAAACATGCAGACCACAAGCTTTCATTCCCAACACGCACATCCAGCAGGTTATCTGCATGCTGGTGGCTCATTAGATAAAACAGTTCTAGCATGCAAACCACAGGCAAAAGTGTCACGTCACACCCACACCTAAGAGAACCACTCATACAACTTTAGGGTACATAAAAAATCACCATTGCTCAATGATTTTTCAGAAGTACTTTCATTTATTTTTTTTCACAACAAAACAGTCTATTAGGCAATGAATTTAAAAGAAGACATGGAACAAAACACAGTAACATGAATTTCTGTATCTCTTTGAAGATGGAGAAATCAGTGTAAGAGCTGTTATGTTTTAATTCAGGTAACTAGCTGCAGCTTGTCATCTTAAATAACTCTTATAGACTGTCTTTTCAGATGTAGTAAACTCTTGCAGCTGATTTGAAGGCACCAGGTTGTGGTTTTACAGCAGATGGAAGACCTCCAGAATAAATTGTATGGCAAACATCATTAGCAAAGCTCTCAACTCCATTACTATATGTAGTTACTGAGATTGTTCCTTTCAAATAAATTTCCAAACAACCTTAAACCCCTTCATCTTTGCCAGGCATTCACAAACTTATCTAATTATGTGAAAAGGTACTTGTGATTCATAACCTTAATTTAGATTCTGGATTACAAATTTTCAGCTTGTACATGTCAACCCTATGCACTTTAAGTAACTTGCATGAACAGTGCAAACTACTATAACATTCCTGTTTATATGAGGGGATAAAATGGGAGTCAAATGAGCAACAAGTAGTCTTGTTCGTGTGTTAATAATTGTCCCCATCACACTCTAGTACAGTATAGCAGCTAAATTTTCCAATGTTTATATAAAACAAATATGAATTACACAACTGTTGGTTCATAATAGATAAAGAGAGGCAGAAAGCTAAATAGAACAGCTGCTCAGAGCTCTTTTTGCCTCTCAGGTATCTGTGACAAAATCTCATTGGTGCAAGAAGCTCCCTGCTTGCCTCAGTGTTCCACAGCCTCTGCGCATAGGAAGCAATGTTGATAGACCATGATTACCAACACCAGATCTCTTACCACACCTGCTTCTGTTTCCAAAACTCTCTGTTCTGAGGTCTTCTAGCCCAACAAAACAACTAGTTCAAATCAGTTCAAGTAATTTAACTCTCCATGATCCTCAATGCTGGTATCTTCTCTGTTGCTAGCTATTGTTGAACCCTCTGTTTCACCAGCTGTATATTCTTACCTTGGAACAGAAAATTTCAGGTGCTCAGTGCACATGAAGTGCTGGCAATTTTTATGTTAGTAAGAACATTTTTATAGTATTCAAGACAATAATAAAATTTTCAAGCTTCAGGTATTGGCTCTACTATGTAAACAGGAAAACGTAGATTTTTGGTAGCTTCCTATTTGACCACCATCTTTTTATTGGTATGTGCATGAGTCAGTTGTTAAGAAACTTCAAGAATCTGTATATGTTTGTCAAAATACCACCTCTGTGACAATGTAAACCAGTGTTAAATAACATAAGTGTCAGGGACAGATTCAGCCTGCCTATACAGAATGCAAAGCTGCGTATTTGTAGCAGAGGCAGAATATTCCTATGTCCTGACCTGTTAATTTCCCATCCTATATCCATTGTTGCTGTGCTCAGCTACACAGCTAAATCTGGAATTCACATCACTGTTTTACAGGAGTGAACAATTATACTGAAAATAAAGTGAAGCTCACAAAAAAAACTGCAAATAAAAATTTCTTAAGATTAAGAAGTCACTTTTTTTTTTGTACAGTTTTTCTGAGGTTTTGGGAAGGAGCAGAAATTAAAGGTCTTGTTATTGTCATTACTTTCTAAGTATAAAATCATGGTTCACAATGTAACACAGTTGTTGGTTAAAATCCTGACTTTCCCAAACTCAGCTTGACAGCTACAATGACTTCACTGGAAATACATAGTCATTCATTTAGTGCCTTCAGCTACAAATAACTGCTGTCAAGATTGCCTTCATTAAGTCTCCAGAAAAGCAGAAGTATAAAGTACTCTAAACCGTGCAGTTCTGGTAAAATGTCAGTGCTCTTTCCAGCCTGCTTTCCTAACCAACAGTGTTCAGTGTTCAATTTCTTTTCCACATTTCTGATCCTTTTCAGGCATTTGAATTTGATGACAAGTTCACAAAAAAAAAAAAACCTGCTAAAAGATCAGGATGCTGGCAGGATTCATAGTTCACATTGCTGAGTGAGTTTCCTCTCTGTGAAATGAAGCTAATATTTACTTATCTTAAAAATTAAAGTTTTGTGGGTTTTGTTATCAACAGCCCCAAATCACTGTGCTGTAAATAGCCTGATTCCACTCCGCTTTGACAAAGCATGTTTGTGATGGTGCCTACATCCTCTTTCCTATTGGGGCTGCAGGTAACAAGGTTACAGCAGCAGATAATAGAGAACCTGTGCAGCCATCTCACCCTGAGAAGGCGAATGCTAAAGTGGGATGACCACAGCATGTTTTGTACCCTGCATGCCTTTGAAACTGTACTCAGCAATGTTAGCACTTCAAATGAACGTCCATTTCTACCTATTGCAAATCCTTTTCTGAATTCTTTCTATGCTTGCTACTCTTAAGTTCTGACTGAGTCAGCATAAAACCACTCCCAGTTTTGAGCATTTATCCAAAATGCTGTACATATTATTCTATGATTCTATGATTTTCCTGTACCTGCTGAATGATAATCCACAGTAATAAACAAAACTGCCCCTTGTAGCCCTGTAGTTAGGCAAAGAGGCTGTAAAGTTGATGGAAAATTATTAGTAGCAACAGCCTTGTAAATACTATTCTGCAGAAGAATCTATGGACAGTACTTTCCAAACGATTTTCTTAAGTCACATCTAGAAATCCACTATTAAGTTACTCAAATATCCTAATATATAGAGGTAATGACCAACTTCAAATAGATCAATGCAGGGTGTTGAACAGCTGGAAAAATCAGGCCAGATATGGTGTAACAAAATGTTTATCACAGGATTTTCAAAACCTTTCCAGTGACTAAGAAGCCCAAATCTGCTGAAAGTTTTTCCCTCTTCTTGTCTTCATTATTTTGTAAAATTTTCCTAGAGTGTGAACTAAACTGGAAGATTCCATTTGAGGTTTTCTCTGCAATAGTAGGAAATCTGAGAAATTTCAATGTAACTTCTGAGGAACTGTGCTGTTACAATTCCAATTATGATTCCAGTACAATTTGTAATGCAACAGTCTTGTCCTGGCAAAGCACATTTCACATAGGTTTACACAAATGATGAGGGCTTTAGCGTGGAAAATAGGATGTTGACCAGAGAAGCAAATAAGTGAACTACTGGCAAGCAACCACTAATATACACTGTTTATAAATGAAATGAAGTTTGCATGCGGAATTATAATGTTACACCATACACATTAACTCAATGATCTTGAAACACCAGGGAGTCTATCTGTGGTTGCGGAAGATCTCACTATATCCCCCCCTTTCTCTGTGGTTGTAATCCAGCACATAAAACTTCTCCTGACTTTCCTTTGAGTGTGGCAGAATCTGTAGAGGAAAGCTTAGTAAAATCTACTGGATCTGATACTTGAAAGGAAATGCAGTATTCAGGGAATTGAAATGTTCAAGGAAGGCAATGCAAACGCTGAAGGTGACCTCAGTTTGCCCAAGAAGGTCTGGCCATACAGCACAGTTTCTGGGAAGAAGGGACAGCAGATATCTTGACATGGGGAAAGTTTGAATTACAGTCTGGTGGATTTAGCGTATAATTTATAGTGTGTTAATAACCTTACTGGAGCAGACTGCAAGCCATGAGGGACTCGGGTGCCTCCAGGCTAGCCTTGCGCCAGGTGGCAATGTTACCTGGGTAGAAGGGCCTGTTTTCTCTGTGTCCCTGTGTCTCACTTCAGTCCCTGACCTTTCCCACTTTCTGCAGGAGCAGGAACATTTGCTTTTTCTGTGCTGAGCTGCAGACAGCTTTCCTCACTGCGTCAGCTCAGCTCCTCTAGCCAGTTGTATTGTGGCAAATGGAGAGCAGCAGTCCTAAACCATCATGTGCCTCCTGATTTTCACTACAGTCTCCTTGAGAAAAGAAGGTTTAGGCTAGAGGTTTAGGCTAGACGTTAGGAAAAAATTCTTTACAGAAAGGGTCATTGGGCACTGGAACAGGCTGCCCAGGGAGGTGGTTGAGTCACCTTCCCTGGAGGTGTTTAAGGCACGGGTGGACGAGGTGCTGAGGGATATGGTTTAGTGTTTGGTAGGAACGGTTGGACTCGGTGATCCGGTGGGTCTCTTCCAACCTGGTTATTCTGTGATTCTGTGATTCTGTGAAGTAGGATCTTCGTGGATTCCCTTTCTACTAGATCATGGAGAAAAACAGTGGACACTAACAGTATCATCATCCCATCCAGAAGCCTGTAGTCAGAGCCATATTCTTGTTTTCTGCTGCTCTTGCACTAAGTATCTTACTGATAACTTTCCTAGCTGAATCTCCGGTTGCAACAAATGTGCATTTCAGCAGCCGGTGTCTGTTGTGGTTTGTTTTTTCTTTTTGGCTGCTCGATATTTAAATTTTTATTTCCCTCCCTGGTTTTACTTTTTCCTTTTTCAAGCTGAGGTGATTGGTGCAAGTTTACTGAACATTCTGGTTGTGAATATAAACAACTTGAAGCTGATGGCTCCTGTGGCAGCTACACCTTGGCTGTGCTGAGGCTGCGCTTGCAGTGTTTGCCTCAAAAAGTGAAAGCAACGGAGCTGTGCCTGTTTTCATGTTTTGTTGCAAACTCAACCTCAGACCTAGGTCACTGAAAGGTTGGACAGTCTCCGTGACCTGTAAGCAATCCATATTTATTGTTTTTTCACCACTATTATTTCACTTTCATTGGAGGGTTTGACCCAGTTTTATATGACTGTGACCAATTTATGGCTTATCTTCAATGTTTCCTCTTCATTTGGACTTTTAAAGCAACACTTCTTGTACATAACCCACTGTGGAGTGCGAGCTAAAGTAAAAATATACATACAAAACCCAGTGCCATCTCCACAAGTTCAGATAGCAGAACGTGATATAAATCCATACACATGGTAGGTGATAAGAGGCAGCATATACAGAACATTCCTGTACGCAGTTTAGTGGAGAGAAATCAGCTTTGTGTAATGGTAGAAAGTGCTGGCTGATGCTGTGCAAAGAAGAGTGCAAGAAGGGAGATGCTGCAGAAGCCAGGAAGGAAGCAGAACTGCCAGGCCTTTCTGAGGGTCTGCAGGTAGCCAGCTGCTTCAGCAGTGCATGCGGCTCTGTTGCCTACAAAGACTACTTGCCAGTGGAGCTTTCATTGTTCAGTTACGTGAATAGCAAACAAAAAGCACCTTCTTGGCCTACACTGCACCTAGAGCAAGGGAAAGCCCTGTAATACCATAGGTATGGTCACCCCCTGAATTACAAGAAAGCACAACTTCAGGGCAGTTTGTCCTGCCCAAGCCTACGTGCAAAAACTGATCAGGCCTTTTGTCTTCCTCCTGACTAGGACGCTGGCTCACGTTTCTGTGATGATGCTGTTGTGCAGAAACTGGCACACTTCTTCACAAAACCTGTGCTGGTTACTCAGGAGAGCATAAGATGGGTCAGTCCTCCCACTGCAGGTCACCCTGTCCTGCTTGTGCTGCCCCTGCAGGTGCCAAAACCTGTCTTTATACCTCTTATAATGTACTACAATTTCCAGCCCTCTTTTCACTTCTGCTATTCTACTATCTTCATGTAGGCAACATGTCTCTCAAACTATAGCACTGAAGCTGGAAACCAGCCTTCAGCTGAAATCTCCTTGGAATCAGGAAGAGCAGAATAACAACCTCTTATTTGTCCATAGGAAATGCAGCGGGTCATGCATTCCCTAATGAAACCTACTTCTTTTTAGCTGTAGTGATGTCTGTTTCACCCAGGCAGGCAGGAAAAGCAGCTGGGAGGTTAGCTGTAGCCTATAGATAAGGCATGTGGGCAAGGCAAGTTACAATCCCATGAATCAGAGAATCATAGAATCACTAGGCTGGAAAAGACCTCTTTGATCACTGAGTCCAGCCATTCTATCTGCCACTAAACCATGTCTCTGAGTACCTCATCCTCTTGTCTTTTAAATACGTCCAGGGATGGTGATCAGTGATGATGGTGATGACCTCCCTGGGCAGCCTGTTCCAGTGCCCAGTGACCAATTCCGTGAAACATTTTTTTCCTGACACCCAGCCTGAACCTCCCCTGGTGCAGCTTGAGGCCATTCCCTCTTGTCCTGTACCCTGTCACTTGGAAGAAGAGGCCAGCACCCTCCTCTCCACAACCTCCTTTCAGGTAGTTATAGAGAGCAATGAGGTCTCCCCTCAGCCTCCTCTTCTCAAGGATAAACCACCCCACTTCCTTCAGCCACTCCTCTAAGACTTGTTCTCCAGCCCCTTCACCAGCTTTGTTGCTCTTCTTTGCACTCGCTCCAGAGCCTCAACATCCTTCTTGTGGTGAGGGGCCCAGAACTGAACACAGTATTCGAGGAGCGGTCTCACCAGTGCCGAGTACAGAGGGAGAATAACCTCCTTGGACCTGCTGGTCACACTGTTTCTGATACAAGCCCAGATGCCATTGGCCTTCTTGGCCACCTGGGCCACTGCTGGCTCATGTTCAGTCGCTGTCAACCAACACCCCCAGGTCCCTCTCCTCCAGGCAGCTTTCTAGACAGACTTCTCCTAGTCTGTAGCTGCACAGGGTTGTTGTGCCCCAAGTGCAGGACCCGGCACTTGGCCTTGTTAAACCTCATGCCATTGGTCTCTGCCCAGCGGTCCAGCCTGTTCAGATCCCTTTGCAGAGCCTCCCTACCCTCCAGCAGATCAACACTTCCACCCAGCTTAGTGTCATCTGTGAATTTGCTAAAGGTGCACCTGATGCCTTCATCCAGGTCATTGATAAAGACATTGAACAGGGCTGGACCCAGCACTGAGCCCTGGGGAACCCCACTTGTCACTGGCCTCCAGCTGGATTTAACTCCATTTCCCACCACTCTCTGGGCCCGGCCACCCAACCAGTTTTCCACCCAGGAGAGTGTGCGCCTGTCCAGGCCAGAGGCTGACAGTTTCCTGAGCAGAATGCTGTGAGAAACTGTGTCAAAGGCTTTACTGAAGTCCAGGAAGATACATCCACAGGCTGAGATTAAACAATTAAGAGTCCTAAGTGAACCTGACCGAAATAGGTGTGCTTAACAGCAGCCTCACTTTCCCAGAAGTGAGCTTTGTATATTATCTGGACAATGCTTGTACTATCTCATTCCTTTATTGGATAAAGGTCTGAGCTCAGAGAAGTAATGGCTCCAAAATGAAGTTAGGTAAGAATGTGGCCATGTAATTCAGTGGCTGATACCAGTGGATGCAGCAGTTATATCAGCCTTGTGATCCAGAATGTATAAGCACCAAACCTTGGAGAACTGCGGCAATAACAACATCGCTGTATACAGGAATTAGTGAGATTGTTAGGAGAGTATTGATTCCACTTCTGAGCACTTCAGGGAAAAGTTGAAGGAAAAATCATGTCAAGAAGATTGACGTGCCCTACTCAGTGAGAAGTTAAAATCCCTAGATTTAGTTTACTTGTACAAAAACATGATAAAATGACAATTTGATGTTTGACTACAGTTATCTACATAGGGAAGGATTTCAGGTTATTCATTTTTGTGAACAGAAGCAGACAAGATCTGCTCACTGGAAGTTGGATTTAGGCAAATTTACATCTACAACTTCAATGATAAGGACAGCCAATTTCAGAGATGCTGTAATTCCGCCTCTGCTTCAAGTCTTGAGAAGACCAAATGTAATAGCTCAGGCATCAGAAATAAAACTGATAAAGACATGAGAGAGTGATATCCTTTGAACAGTGTTATGCTGCAGGGCAGATCGCATCATCGTGACAGTCTGTTCTGCTTTACAAAACCTCAGGTTGCATTTACAGTGTGCTCTGCAGCATGGGTTAGAGATGCCTTAGCTGTATCTAGGGGTGAACTCTGGTGGTAATACAGTTGTGCTGACACATAGTTAAGTTTACCTCCCATTATGGTAAATTAGGTGAACCAGACATGTATGCTAACAATGCTGTATAACATCCAGCCTTTGTAACTCCAGCTTTATAGCTTGTGAGGTGTACTTCTGTACTTCTGTACACTGTACTTCCAATCTTCATTGGTCTATGAACTGAGAATATTGCTGGGCCAGAGAATTCCCTTTCCATACACACAAAGCTCATGATATTTGGGAACAATTTTTTGGGGCCGTACCTTTCACTCAGTTCTCTATTTCAGCTAAAATGAGATTCTTACTGAATCATGCTGTCTTATTTCTAACATTCTCTTCATACTGCTGTGATGAAATTCCCTTTGTTTCTCTAGTCTTTTTGCTGATATACTTAAGCATAAATCAAAGGAGAGCTGGAAATGCTTGTTAGTCCCATATTACTTCACACTAAACGCTACACTGACACAGCAATCCCTCAAAAAATAATGTGATGGAAATAATAGTATTAATAATGATGATGATGCATCAAGCAGTCATCTTCTGTCCTGCTGGACATCACACCTTAAGCTTTCCATCAAGCAGATGCCATGCTGTAGATTTCTGTCCTGTGTTACCTTTCTTCTTTTTATATTTTTGAAACAGACCAGTTTGATGCTCTAGAGAAAGACAAACTAATCATATGCAGTTTGGGGTTCTAATCTGCTTTGAACTGCACAGATAATGAGCAATTTAAAAATGAAACAAAAAATATGAAGCAGATATGGACCTTTCATTTGGGGTGAGCAAGGTGGCCAGCAGGTCTACATTAGCTCAGTAACTCATCACTTTTATTTCATGGCTGAAGGGTGTTCTTTGTGCTGTGCCTCAGCAAGAGCAGGGGGAAGCATTCTGTGCTTACCTCGAAACGATGGTTGTGGCACCTTGCTCCGGGGGATGCTGATGGGGAAGAGTGGCTCTGCTAATGTCTAATGACTAGATGACAACATATCTGCATGCCAGCTTTTCTAGCTTGGGTCTCATCAAAGATCACATATGTTCCTTTGCAATTAGTGTCTTATCTGCACATTTATTTTTCCCCAGGCTAATTAGGCATATTGAGTGGGGAATAAAATATGTAATTATTTTTCCTACTACAAAGATTTCCCCACTCCTACATTCATGTTTAAAATAGAGAGTAATCTTTCAGGTTGACCACACGTATTTTCCTGTGGTTTTCTGGCATGAAGTGTCTCAATTTACAAATACCTCAAACATTACTTCTATGTAAATTATTGAGGCAATGTAGAAGTAATTAATTTTGTACAGATAAACATCTCAGTGCAAAAAATTTGTACGAAACCAAATCACATGAATTATATAGACTTTTGAACACCTAGGCAATGTCCTTTTACAGTAGGATTTTTTCAGTCGCAATTTCATTTTCTTGCAGGACTTGCTTTAGAAACTCATCTTCCTCCTAAAATCCCATCTCTGGAGCTCTGTCCCTGAGGGCTCACCCCTCTCTCCAGGTGCAGGGGTGAGGACTTGGCCAGCTTGATGTCGGTGTTTCAAGGCTGAAGGACAAACCCCACAGAACTGTTGTGAGGGGCCGAAGGTTGGCAAGGTCAGCCCCATGGTGGGACACTCAGCATGAAGACTCTGGTCCTTCCCATCCTGTCTTCCACAGCTCCCCTGGGCACACAGGCACTCTGGCTCTGTCACACCACCTGCACTAGATGCTGGCTTTTTTCCATAAAGTTTCAGCTTCAACTATAACCAACTACTTGTACTAAACAGCTTAAAGTACTAGCAGTACTTACAGACCCTACTGCACACAGGTAGATGTGGATCTTGTGCCTGCCTGAGTAGGAGGGGAGAAGTGGGTGCTGCCACCCTCCCAGCACTGCCTGCTGGGCGCACACCCTTCCTCCCACCTGCTGACGTGGTGGTGGTGAAGCCCCACATGTAGACCACATTCAACAGAAATATTACAAACACAATTTCACGTTCCTTGTGCTCTTTCATGCTTCACCAGCCTTAACTCTCTCAAGAGTGTTTCCATCAAACTCGCTTCCATTTTACAGGGATATGTCATCATATTCCTTTTGCTTGTCCCTTCGCTTTGTTCTCTTTGCTGGGGTCTACTCTCACTTTTCATCTGGGGCTTAGAAAAGAGTCCCAGTCTGTGTCATGGACTAGTCATACATCATGTATGGAGCCTCCCACATCTCCTTGTCTGTAATTTTTGGAATGGTGTAAGCATGCAGGAATCCCTCAGCTAGGTATTAAATATCCAAAAGCAGCCACAACTGTGGTGGACAGTTTCTTAAAGAACATATTCAGCTTAAACCAATTTAGTATTTAGCAATTCTGATGTTTAAACTAAAGGAAAATTTAAAATTAGTTTCATTAAAGAAAAAAAGGCAACAAAAACTTATTTAGTGCAACACTTGCAGGAGTCAAATCAAAGTATTTTGCAAAACTGAGGTAGATTCACAAAGCTCTTGTCATCAAAATCACAGGGGTTTGGTCCAGAATTGTGTTTGATAATTTTCATTGAGCAAGCACAGTGGTCTTATGATGACTTGTGCTCTGCTGCTGGGGCTTATGAGTGAAGAAGATATCTTGTAGTAGTTAATACACTTAAGTCCCCAAAAATAATGCAAAGACAATCTAAGCTTTCATTTCTTTAACTATGCTTTGATTCAAGCTGTTGTGGAGAATATTTGAAAATATGATCCTAAGCCATTCCTAAGGATTTAGAAACCAGCAAGCAAACAAAAGAAGACCAGAAGTATTGATATGACTGTTCCTATTACTGCTGTTGCTGCTGCTGTATTTCCTACTTAGGAAAAAAATATCATTCACCTCTTGCTAGCTTGGTTGAATAAAGAGATCTTGAGTTATATCAAGAAGAAGAGAAATGTTTATGGGCTCTGGAAGAGGGGACAGGCCTCTTGGGTGGACTACAGGAGGGAAGTGAGAATGTGTAGGGAAAAAATCAGAAGGGCTAAGGCTCAACTAGAAATCAGATTGGCAAAGTCTGTGAAAGATAACAAAAAATCTTTCTATAAATATATAAACAATAAAAGGAGGACTAGGGAGACCATACAGTCCCTATTGGACACAGAAGGAACAACAGTGACAGGGGATGAGGAAAAGGCTGACGTACTTAATGCCTTCTTTGCCTCAGTCTTTAGTTGTAAAGAAAGTTGTTCCGTCTGTGTACAAACCCAGGAGCTAGAGGAGCATAATGAGGCTCCCGTGATCCAAGAGGAGGTGGTCAGAGCCTTGCTAGCCCAACCAGACACCCACAAGTCTATGGGGCCGGACGGGATTCACCCTAGGGTACTGAAGGAGCTGGCGGATGTGCTGGCCAAACCCCTTTCCATCATCTTCCAACAGTCCCGGAAGACTGGGGAAGTCCCACTGGACTGGAGGCTGGCTGATGTCGTGCCCATCTACAAGAAGGGTCGCAGGGAGGATCCAGGGAACTCCAGGCCTGTCAGTCTGACCTCAGTGCCAGGGAAAGTCATGGAGCAGGTGATCTTGAGTGCTATCATGAAGCACATGCAAGAGAACCGGGTGATCAGGCCCAGTCAACATGGGTTCACAAAAGGCAGGTCTTGCCAGACTAACCTGATCGCCTTCTATGACAAAGTGACTTGGCTTCTGGATGAGGGAAAGCTGTGGACGTGGTCTTCCTGGACTTCAGTAAAGCCTTTGACACAGTTTCTCACAGCGTTCTGCTTGAGAAACTGTCAGCCTCTGGCCTGGACAGGCGCACACTCTCCTGGGTGGAAAACTGGTTGGATGTCCGGGCCCAGAGAGTGGTGGGAAATGGTGTGATATCCAGCTGGAGGCCAGTGACAAGTGGGGTTCCCCAGGGCTCAGTGCTGGGTCCAGCCCTGTTCAATGTCTTTATCAATGACCTGGATGAAGGCATCGAGTGCACCCTGAGCAAGTTTGCAGATGACACTAAGCTGGGTGGAAGTGTCGATCTGCTGGAGGGTAGGGAGGCTCTGCAAAGGGATCTGAACAGGCTGGACCGCTGAGCTGAGTCCAATGGCATGAGGTTTAACAAGGCCAAATGCCGGATCCTGCACTTGTTGGGGCACAACAACCCTGTGCAGCTACAGACTAGGAGAAGTCTGTCTAGAAAGCTGCCTGGAGGAGAGGGACCTGGGGGTGTTGGTTGACAACCGACTGAATATGAGCCAGCAGTGGCCCAGGTGGCCAAGAAGGCCAATGGCATCTTGGCTTGGATCAGAAACGGTGTGACCAGCAGGTCCAAGGAGGTTATTCTCCCTCTGTACTCGGCATTGGTGAGACCGCTCCTTGAGTCTTGTGTTCAGTTCTGGGCCCCTCACCACAAGAAGGATGTTGAGGCTCTGGAGAGAGTCCAGAGAAGAGCAACAAAGCTGGTGAGGGGGCTGGAGAACAGGCCTTATGAGGAACAGCTGAGAGAGCTGGGGTTGTTTAGCCTTGAGAAGAGGAGGCTGAGGGGAGACCTCATTGCTCTCTACAACTACCTGAAAGGAGATTGTACAGAGGAGGGTGCTGGCCTCTTCTCCCAGGTGACAGGGGACAGGACAAGAGGGGATGGCCTCAGGCTCTGCCAGGGGAGGTTTAGGCTGGACATTAGGAAAAAATTCTTCACAGAAAGGGTCATTGGGCACTGGAACAGGCTGCCCAGGGAGGCAGTTGATTCACCTTCCCTGGAGGTGTTTAAGGCACGGGTGGACGAGGTGCTAAGGGGCATGGTTTAGTGTTTGTTAGGAATGGTTGGACTCGATGATCCGGTGGGTCTCTTCCAACCTGGTTATTCTATGATTCTATGATTCTATGATTCTTTTAGCCTGCCTGATTTGAGCTCTGATCTTATAATATTTGGATGCCTGACCAATGTGCACAACAGAGCCTCCTGCTTTGACCTTCACCTGACAATGTTTTTCTAACCTTTCTGCGCTCTTCCCTCAATATAAGAACTCTCCCTGTTAGTATAGTACCAATTTAGGAGTCCTGGAGGAGGAAATTTAAAGCAGTAGTTTCAAGTGTCAAAACCTCAAAGACAAAGAAAGTTCAAAGAAACAGTCAAAGATTTCTGCTCTGTTACACATAGCTCCTTTCTTCAGGACAATGTGGCAGTGAACTATGTATGTTTTACTCTGCCTTGTTCTTCTACTTTGCAATCAGTGTAATTTGGTGATGGGGAAGCACAGCAACTCCCAGAGAAACTCCATTTAATCTTAGGGTTTCATTCTTTCCAACACTCTTACCAAAGCTAGTTTCTTACCTGCATAACAATAACATCTGCTCTTATGCTCACTCTCACTTTCCACCCAAGGCTTCAAGTTATGTTGTCTGCAGCAATGCTGCCTCTGGCAATACTGACTCTCACATGCTCCTTTCCTTGAGCCAGCAAAACACTCTTAGAGAAGCCTGAGGCTAATGCTAGGTTCTTCAGATGGGAGCTGTCAAGAGAGATCTCCTCCAGGGAGAAGATATGTGGAATCAAGATTTCAAAGTAGGTCAGACCAAGAAATGTCAGGAAGCATCAAAAAAAGAAGATTCTGAATCCCATTTTGGGTGCCAGTCCCCCTCCTTTTAGCTAAAGCTGGTCAGAATATTACTGCTTGTCAGCATATTTAGTTAACGCGCACCTCCAAAAAATTCTAAGCAAAAAGACCGTTTGAGTATATATGTAACACATGTTCTATTGAGATTCTGGCTTATTATTTATTTGAACTTTATCAAACCTTTTTCTAACAACATCAATAAAAGGTAATAATAACCATGGTAACAACAACATTTTTTAGTGTTAGAGATCTGCAACTTACAAGCATGGGCATTAATATATTAATTTCAAATATTTATTGAATTTCACAAACTCTGTTTCAGAGCTGCATGAATCACCTAGTCTGTTCCTCTGTTAAAAATCTAAAGAAAAATCCTTGGGCAGATTTTTTTAAAGGGTGTTTAGGGTATTTTTTCTTGAATTTAATGAGATTTAGAAGCATGTTAAAGTTATGCACAAATTAAATAGTATTCTGAAGGAAGATGGACCTATAAAGGTGTAGAAAGCCCTTGTTGAATCAGCACCCATGGACTGTAGAACAGAAGGGAAATTGTGCTATCCTCTCCTCCAGATCCCCAGGTCTTTGAGGAGCAGTGCAGAGCAAACCAGGACAGGCAGAGGGACTGTGATATGAGATACTGTTCCATGATATGAGATAATTTATTCATAGCCAAATGAACAGCAGAACGCCTGTGTCATACAAAGAGCAGGAAGCCAAACAGCTCCTGCCAAATCTGATCCACATGAGAGAAATTGCCTCCCAGTGCCAAGCTGAACCATGGGTTGGTTTCTCCATCATTATCTGACCAGGACCCACCAGCTGAGATGCTCAAACACAAGGACACCTGTATCTTCTGACTGCTGTTGTCTAAAGGACCCACCTCCAGTGCTGCTCACTGGGATGTGTATGGAGAACCTGTTTCACTCAGCTTCCACAGATGCTCCAGGATCTCGCTGAGCTGGCATGTTTGAAAAGTGTAGCTGGTATAAGTATGGACCAACTCCATCTTTCTAAGCAGATACCTGATGGCAGGCTTGAATCTAGCAAATGAGTAGAAGCCTTTTCCATTTGTTTAGAGCCAAAGCAGAATCAAAACAGACTCTAGTGTCCCCAGGAGAACAAAAAGAAGTGAACAAATAGTATAGAAAGGAAGCAGAAATGCTGACTTGTAGACAACTTGTTTGGTTAGGAATTTTCAGTAGTTGCAATACAAGTGGGAATCCAAGAGGGTACCATATCCCATGGACTACTCAGTGGGAAGTGCTGTAGAGATGATACTCACATGCCTGGCACACACTTGTGAAAAACGGGACACTCAAAAGAATTGCTTTCCCCTGTCACAGGGGTCGTAACCTGGACTTTGTTGATGGTCAGAAGTGTAAGAGGGGCTAGAGTGACTCAGAAGATCCAAAGCAGAGTGTTGGGACACAAAGAGAGCTGGCAGACCAATGACGTGGAGGTTCACATTTGTCCTGAATGATCAAAACTGGTGGTTGGGTTTTTTTGGGGTTTTTTTTTGTGTGTGTGGAACACTGAAATAGGAGAAAAAAGCAGTGTAAATTCATTGTGAATGAAAAGTAACCCAGTTTTCTTTCACCTTCTGCTGGGTACTAAGACTTCAGCTGCCCTAAGATTTAGACTCTCACAAATTGGATTTCCTGTCTCCAGGGCATTAGAGGAAAGCAACAAGATTAGACTAGTAGTCTAAAATATATCTTGGGAATCAGACAGCTTTTGAAGCAGAGATCCAGAAGTAAAATAAAATGTACTTTTGCTTCAAAGTTCTTCTCTACACTAGTTTTTTATTTTTCATTGTGGTCCCTCATTTCCCCACCCAGATAAAATGCAGCTATGACAACATGGAAATCCCCTGAACAGCACAGACCTGATAATAAGATTGTTGATGTTCAACCAAAATATTATGCCTGAAAAGACTTTTTCTTTTAGTTTTCTCCAGCTGAAACAGGAAAAAAGAAAAAAAATATCAAAGTGATAGCCCACTCAATTATAAACAAGACAAATTTAAAGTGATAAGGTGTTATTTTCTGATAACAATCATTTTGCACAGAATATACCTCCTTTATTTATATTTCTGGCTGAAAATGAGGTAGAAATTCACCTGAGGGCTTCTCGAATAATACGATATTGAATATTATGAAGCCAGGTGCCGAAATCCTTCGTTTGTCTACACCAAGCCAAGGGTAGACCTTTGGGATGCAAAGTGACCTGGGCCCAATCTCATTGACTGAAGTTTTGCTTCAATGAGCTTGAGTCAAGCACAGGAAACTTGTGAAAGAGACATGAGGACTAATTACTCCTAAAATACTCCAGCTGGCTCAGACCTCTGAAAGAGGAGATTTCTTAAATGGTTGTTGTGTGAATGGGGCAGTGCCGTAAGAACTTCTGTAGGTGAAGTCAAGCTCTGAAGTGAGGGCTGTTCAGATCATGGTACTGCCGTGTCAAGTGGCTCCTTGGCTCCAGAACTGTGTCCAGCTCCTGCTCTGCTTTGTACAGGTGGTCGCTGAGGCCTGGCAGGTTCCTGCTCTGTTCATGGGTAGGAGGTACCATAGAGGTCTGCTAGCAGACACCCAAACCCTGCCTCACCTCAGGCTCTTCTTGTATTCAATGAAAATAAATTAATTTATTTAAGGGTTTAGATTTAATCTTTTGAAAGTTTCTGTTAGGATAAGATGAATCACACTCTCCACTGGCTAGACAGGAGCAAAGTATGAGAAGATCTGATGTAGGAATATACACCATAAATACCTACATTTTGATCGATGAATCATAGAATTATAGAATCATAGAATGGTCTGGGTTGGAATGAACCCTAAATATCATACAATTTCATGGGCAGGGACACCTTCTACCACATTAGGATGCTCAAATCATCATTCAGCCTGGTCTTAAACACCTCCAGGGCTAGGCATCCACAACTTCTCTGGGCAACCTGTGCCAGTGCCTCATCACCCTCACAGTACAAAATTTCTTCCTAATATCTAATCGAAATCTCTCTTCTTTCAGCTTGAAACCATTACCCCTTGTACTATCACTGCACTCTCTGATAAAAAGCCTCGCTTCACCATTTCTGTAGGCACCCTTTATGTACTGGAAGGCTGCTCTAAGGTCTCCCCTGTGCCTTCTCTTCTCAAGACTGAACAACCCCAACTCTCCCAGTCTGTCTTCGTATGGCAAGTGCTCCAGCCCTCTGATCATCTTTGTTGCCCTCCTCTGGACTCACTCTAACAGATCCGTGTCCTTCCTGTTTTAAAGAATCCAAACATTTTCCTGCATCTGCCAAGACTTAGCACAACTTCAGGGAGTGGTTTGATGGGAAGCATCAGGGTCCATCCTCTGGGCAGTGAGGCTCTCTTTCTTTCATGGAAAAAGGGCCATTTCTTCCAATTAAAACAGGGCAGAAATGCCCAGTAAAAACCTCGTGGCTACCTTCTGACCCCTGCTCGGGGCAGCAAGTTGCACTGGAGGACAGTCCCTGGCATTCTGGCAAGGACGCTTTCCTAGATATAAGGGCTGAGATGTCATCATAAGTTTGGTGAGTGGTTTAAATGATTTCTTTTCAAATTAAAAAGCTGCTCTGGCTTCTATATTGAGTCTCCTTATTACAGTGTCATCATTTTTCTGTTTGCTTGGGCATTGTTACTAACTTTGCCCTCAGTTTCCTTTATGCCTCCAACATAGAGTTTTTTGGTGCAGTCAGTTCTGTGCAAGAGCCTGCTTTCAAAGTAAAAGCTCTGCAGAGATCTTCATGCTGCCTTCCTGCTCTCTGCCACTAGGCATCCTTGCCGGCATGTTTACATTTCCCCTTGCCTGCGGTCTCTTTATCAGGCAATGGGTTTGTTCTGCATCTAGTATAAAGTAAGTGAGCGTGGGTTTGCACATACACGTACTGCACACATGCAGCATGCTCAAGATGACACAGACAAGTACAGTATTGAGCCTTTTCGTCTTGTTTCTTCACACCACTTTTGGGGAAAGTGGTTGCACCTCAGCAGATGGTGATGGTGAGTCATTTCATGTTCATCTTTCCACTTGTGTATGATCTTGAAAAACTTAAGAGCTCCAAATGCAACTGCTGGGTTAAATGTGTCAGTGTTTTAGCCTCCAGTCTTTCTCTCTTAGTGCCAGTACCTGAGGCAGAAGTGAAGCTGAAAGATTCTTACTTAGTTTCCAAATTTGCTGCCCTTGTCATGTCTCAGTTCTTATGAAATATGGGAGAGCACAGCTGTATGCGGAGGGCAAGCAAGATCAGATCTGTTATTCCTCTTTTGTTGTATTTAATCTTCATGTGAATAGTTACGCAAGGAGAGGGGAGCTGCTTCCCTCTTCTACAGTCCATGGTCACTGTGAACTGCCATCAGAGAGATGTGAAGTTCTGGTTACTGTGCTCTTGGCAGTTTCCTCCAAAGAAAATGTTTCAGTGTACCTCAAAATTGGCCCAAGCTGTTCCACTTCAAAAACCATGCTTTCTCTTTTTTTCTTCAAGCAATTATATATCCCCAGTCTTCCTCCCTGAACAGCAACTCAGATGGGGTGTCCATCACTAAGAATGTTCATCCCTTACAAACCAAATAATTATAAATCAATTCAACAATTTAAATTCAGGTTTACTGCAGATTTTATTCTCTCATTTAGACAAGTGAGAATTATTTAGCAGCATCACAATCAAAAATCAAAGCATAGAAGGCAGCAACAAAACCAATGTTTCAGTCTGTTGTCTCTTTTTTCAAAAGAGAGTTGATTGATTTACAGATTCAGTTCCAGATCTTTTAACTCTTACTTGTCTAACACTAAACAAACAGCAGTGGCAGAGCTTGTTGCACTGTGCCCAAAGGATATAGGCAGTCACTAAATTACTGGTAGTTTTATGGTTTTGTTGTCTGGGAGAAAAAGAGTTTTGGGTTTGGTTTTTTTTAAGAATTTAACAACTGTATTCCTATGCTATCTCACAGATAGGGGATCTCATTTTCCCCTGCGTGTCGTGTATTATAACATGTATGTATGCATACATATGTATATAAATAAGTCTATACATAGACAGGCTATGCATGATAACTTTTTCAGTTAGAAGAAAATGGGGAGTGGCTCACAACTGCATCTATAAACCTTGGTTTTTCTGTTTGTTTTTGATTTATACAATCTGCAGATGTTTAGATGCAGCTATGGTGATGAATGGTCAATACTAGTGATTTATCACTGGGGTCACTGAAATCTTCAGGCTTCTCAAAAGCAGATATGACTAGATCTTTCCTTGTTTTGTCACTGCCTTCCAGTAAAGCTTGATTAATAGTCTGTTTAGAATTAAAGACAAACAGATTCAGAAAAACCCCACTGAGCTGTTAGCAGCTTTTATGATTTCTTTATGAATCTCATAGGCATGGATAACAAATTAAACAATCTGGAGTAAAATCACCCATAATCCATGTTTAGCTTTCACTCTTCACCTTTCCAACTCACCATGTCGAAGTGCCACCAGCCAACACAGGTCTGAGCTCACCCCTTCTTATGGGCAGAGGACAGAAAATCTCATTGTGGCGCTTGCCTTCATCTTCTCTTTTCTTAGCAGCAGACTGCCTCCCAAGTGCTGCCTGGCAGATCCCTCAAAGCCCTAAGAGAGCTGCAAGCAGAGCTAACAAGGAGCAGTCATGAAGGGCATGAGAAGGGGGAGCAGGAGGTGGCACACCTCAGACAGAAAGTCTGGCTTCAGCGGCCCTCCTATGCAGACTAGCATGGTTTGTCCAACCCATATCAAAACTGCTGTAACTGAAATGAATTCTTCTTGAATCAGATCAGCTGTAGAGATTTTGCATGACTGTCGGTTACTTCGTTGACTTTAGAAATTCAGTCACTTGTCCTGCAGGCTTGTACTGCTGCCTTTGGTTTCAAACATTTTGGGTAGCCCTGGTGGCTTCACAACATAAAGCTGGAGCATGTCCACAGTGTCTGCTAACACTTTTCTCTTGGTAAATGTTTATGAGATTCCTGCTGTGACTTGAACCATCCTGGTAAGCGTTGTCCAAATGCAAGAGACAACCATTTCTGCGAAGGAGCTGCCATGGTGGTAATAAATCAGTCTTTCTCCCACTGGAATTGGCCCATCCAAAGCCTTGTCTTGACTTCAGCAGAGGGCTTGCTTTCAGTTTATGGCTCTGCCTAGTCTGACACGCTCAAGGAAAACAAGTAATCTTGGAAACTTTTAATTGTGTTAAGAGACCTTATCAGTGTGAGTCATATTGGAGTTATCAAAATATAGACACACATTCATGTATGCATTTTAAACATAAAATGTCTGTTTGGACTGCAGGCAAATGTTTTTCTTGCTTTTTAATTTTAACTCAGACTGCATTAAAATTTCTGTCTGTTTTCAGCAAAGCAGTAGCAGACAGTCAAAGGGTGTTTTTATGATATAGTATATATTAACATGATGATTATCTGTTTCGTGTGTTTGTGCAAAATCTGGTGTATGTAATATTTCTATACAGAGAGTGCTAAGCAGTCTCTTATGCAAAGTTTCTCTTATGTAAAAGGAGCTCTTTCGTTCTGATTCACAGAATCACAGAATGGCCAGGGTTGGAAGGGACCTCTGGAGATAAGTCCAACCCCCTGGCTAAAGCAGGGTCACCTGTAGCAGGTTGCACTGCAATGCTTCCAAATGGGCTCATAAGTTTTAGTAAGTCTTTAATTCGTATGTTTTAAAGTTGTCTTGAAGTAACTATGAATGTGAGTCGATCTCCTGGCAGTTGCAAGTAAAGATGCATAAAATGTGACGCACCATTGCAATGGAACTTTGGGTATACCTCTATACATTTATAATATGGTGCTTTTTCCATTTTATGTAGATTCATATCAAGATATTTGTTATCTCCTGAGCTTTTAATGTGTGTATCACTACATAAATATACTTCCACCCACAAACATGTACCTTTACGTAATACATTTCTGTACATATGTGTCCGCCCAGGTGGTGCAGGGCTACATTGGTCAAGGCTTTCATCTATGTGAAACTCCTGCAGGGTTTGTTCAGGAGTTGTACTGAGCTCTGTGTCTCTCTCTTAAATATGATGGTAAAACAGAGTAGTTTTATAAAGCACCTGAATTGTGCTTGACTGTGCTGCACAGGATATCCCCTCAAACCTGCAATGCTGGTAAGAAGATGCTGCAGTTCATTGTCCCTCTGGGAGTGCTGAGCTCCCCTTGGCACAGACACTGCCAAGGCTGCGGTGAGAAGGGAAGACTAGCACTGGTTGCTCATGATGGCAAACCACAGCTAAGTCTTAGTTCAGGGGAACTACCTCTAGGTGCTGGATCAGTGCAGCATCAGATGCTCCCTTCCCTCCTGCCGTGCACCATCACTGCTGGTGGCAGCAGCCCCCTTCACAGTCCCTGCCCACACCACTTTTGCATTTTTATCTGCATTCATGAATGACTTCTGAATTCCATCTCTTACTCAAAGCCTGACTCAAGATGCAGCTTGGCTCCAAGGTCAGGATGAAGCACTGCTAATTACAGCCCAGGGGGGTCAAGAAACTCTCCCTTGATTTCTCCCTGCTCTCAAACCATAACCGGTTTCGTTCTTCAGATGTGCTCCCATGCAGGACAAAGTCTCCCTGTGCACTGGCAGGATTGGCCAAAGATCATAGGACGATGACTTATTATGTCCAAGCAGCTAAGTAGCAGATAACCCATCAGAGATTCAATTGACCTAGGTGAGAGCAGAGATGAGCATCATTTTATCTGGGAAGTGTTTTCCATTGGAAATGTTTTCATGGGCATTTCACCACACTATTTGTGAATGTGAGTCACCAGTATCTCTTGAGCCACCAAGGTCCTGATATCACTGCAGCGAGTACCCTGCATACAAAGTCAGGGAGAATACCAAGTAAGGGATCCCAGATAGTCCCTAGGCACTGGGAAGAGGGTTATATATCACCACAGCTATCCTTAACCACTGGTAAAAGGGGGCAGGGGCATTCCTGCCCTGAGGATCTGCTCAAGGGGTCATGACAATAACCCTTTTCTTGTCCATTCAGGGTGAGATTTCAGGAAATGAGACTGAACTGGCAGTCTCTTCTGGAGAAGAGTCCTCTCAGAAGCATCAGGTTTTGCCTCACTGATCTCACACATGCCAAGTGTGGGACTTAAAACACATGTTCTTAGTCAAATCACAATTGGTTTATGAATCATCAAGGCAAATTTGCAGGAAGCTGTGCATTCTGACAGAACGTGTGAGCTTTCCCTACTGAGCCCAAATTTCTGACATTTCAGAAAATTGCAGAATGATCAAAATGGGACTTAAATGCCTCATAACAACAAAATAGTCTTGTTTTCCCAAAGCCACACATATAATTTTCTGGTTTTCTCAGGAAACTGGTGACAAACCAGACCTTCACAGTGTGGACAAAGATGAGGCAGGAGGACACTGCTCAGGTGCTCTCGGTTGCCTGCAACGCAACTGGTCCTGGTCCTGGTCTTGATGAAGTGATCCAATCAGGCATCCTCAGCTGTGGGTCTGCCACTTCAGAGCTACAAGGTGTTTGATACACATTCAGGCTATCCTGAGCAGAAATTCCCTTAAAAATATCTCCCATTGAAACTAACCCTTTGCTTTTCAACAGGTGTTTGCCCTGAGCATCAGCCTCAGTCACCTCTGGAAGTAACTATGCTGAATGCATCTTCTAGTGCATGTTCCTGTTCTGTTTATTTTCAAGAGTGTTTTGGTCATTGACTTGAATATTCTGCTTTTCAACAAGTATGAAGGTGTCTTGCTGCCCTTTGCATGCCCAAGCCCAAGGAAAGCAGCATTTTGTGGTTCCTAATAGGAAAACAGGAAATTCCTGAGATGATTTTCAGATGGAGTAGGTTCTACTTTTGTCTTTGGAGAAAGTTCATCCATAAGTTTTAAAACAAGAAGTCCCCTCTCCCCTGGCTAAAACTTAGAAATAATTAAACTGCAGAGTGGGCAATGTGTTTCCATCACTTTGCAATTGATGCTGGGACTTTTTCGCAGAAGTTTCCAGGTTGACATCAGCACCGCTCTTTGCTCATAGTTAATAGGAAAAAGCAGACATAGGTTGTCTCATCTGACCAAGCCATCCACGACACTGTGGCATTTCATAGCTTGCAGATCAATGACAGAGAATGCGTAGGAAGTGAGTGGGCTTCACTGTGTGCCAGGACAACAGTCTTAAAAGGTGCAAATGGTTTTTAATTTCATTTTGAACACACATTCTATGCTTCTTGCAGAACAGGTACATTGATTCTTGTCCTTTCAGGCAACTGCATAAAGAAACAACCTCCAACAATGGAGCTGCAAATGGAATACACTCACTATTTTGCTTCAATAACATCCTGCAAATCTCTCCTTAGGGACTTTCGGAGATGATGAACCAGACAATTTTGACATCAACTGCTTCAGCCAGTTGGAATTTAAGGATTCCTATAGCAGTCTGACCTGCAATTTTACAGAGCTGCCTTCTCACAACACTAACTATACCCTGGCCCTGTGGTAAGCACTGTCAGTCCATCCTTTGATGAACTACCAGGAGGTGAAATGCTAAGCACCAGTGAGTTGTGCTGCCATATACTGGAAATAGGTGCAGAAAAGTTAGAAGAAACTTTGCTTCAGAGTATTTTACCACGTTTGAACACTATATTGAGAGAAGAACAAGAGTTTACTGAAACAGAATAGAATTCACTGATAAGAAAAAACAAGTCAGCTGATAGGGTCTGTAAAGGGCATTATAACCTCTCCAATAGCCCTGATTGTGCATCTCTTGCTCTGGAACACCTGTTGTTACTGGTGTGACCCAACATGAACTGAAAGCGTTTTACCTTTAAATTAAATGTCTGGGTTTTTTTAAAAAAACAAACCCAAACCTAGCCTTTGTCAAGTGAAAAGTAAAAATGTTCTTGAAGAAGCTGAATCTTTCCACAGAAAATTCTTTTGCAAGAAGGCTGTTTCCTACTGAAGGGAAAATGCCTTTATCTAGGTCAAAAGAAAAACTAAATAATTGTCTTTGCATACATATATATGCAAAACCACGTTAGAATGTGTAAACAAATACGCAAGAGTTACCAAATGCATCAGTCATCTCCACTTCTCATCAGGCCTTGAAGCTCATTTCAACCTTTTTTTTAATTGATGGATCTATCTGAAGGTGTTCAGATTTTGTTTCTTTAATTGTACTTCTGCTTCACCTAAAGGCATACTTTTGCTTTTGCCTGTTTTTCCTGAAACTGAAAGTTCTGCTGCAGCCAACAGAAGAAGTGGATTTTTTTCCCCCCACATCTTGCTGTTGTAATCACTACTTAATTTTTTTTCCACCCAATTTATTAGACGTTTTATATTTTCATGGGGTTTGTTCTGGGTTTTGACAGAAATTTCATTACAGTCTTCAAACATGGGAGTCGCAGAGATGGAGGAACATCAGATACATTTCCACATCTGAAACTCTGCCATAAGACTACTTCATGGCCTGGCTGACTATTGACCCTATATTTTCTACCACTTCAGTCAACAGGAATTGTTGCTTTAATTTCAGTGAACGTCCAAATCTATTCCTCTATATTTAAAGATAGAAGTGGTAAGATCACTTTTAAAGACAAAAAGCTTTTTAACACTTCCCTCTCCATTTTACTAATTACATCTATTTCCTTGGTGAGCTCCAAGGCTCTTACTGTGACACGCATCACTTGAGCGTGGTGCTCAAAGACCACAAAGTAAAATAGTGTCAATCTTTGAAACTCTTTATTTGCATGACATAGTTTTGTATTTCGCACGGAGTCTCACTTCAGGTAATATGAAATGAGCAACAAGGATTTGTCCCTTACTATGGTACGGTAAGTCTGAGAGGGAACTAATGCTGTGTTGCTTTGATCAACAGCACCAAGGAAGACAGCAATAATGTGTGCCTCAATATGGAGAAACAGGAAGATGCTTATTTCTTACAATTCACTGATATACTTTCTAAGAAAGCCATTTGCATGGACTCTGAGACAAAGAGAAGGGTCTGCAGGAGCCTAGTGGTAACTGACATCGGTAAGACACCATCTTGGATCTTTTTAAGATATAAAATCATAGAATCATAGAATCACCAGGTTGGAAGAGACCCATTGGATCATCGAGTCCAACCATTCCCATCAATCACAAAACCATTCCCCTCAGCACCTCATCCACCTGTCCCTTAAACACCTCCAGGGAAGGTGAATCAACCACCTCCCTTGGCAGCCTGCTCCGGTGCCCAATGACCCTTTCTGTGAAAAATTTTTTCTTAATGTCCAGCCTAAATCTCCTCTGGTGCAGGCTGAGGCGATTCCCTCTTGTCCTGTCCCCTGTCACTTGGGAGAAGAGGCCAGCTCCCTTCCCTCTACAACCTCCTTTCAGGTAGTTGTAGAGAGCAATAAGGTCTCCCCTCAGCCTCCTCTTTTCCAGGCTAAACAACCCCAGCTCTCTCAGCTGTTCCTCACAAGGCCTGTTCTCCAGCCCCTTCACCAGCTTCGTCGCTCAGTAACCATATAATGGTTACCGGAGGGGGCACGGGAATAGCACAGCGCAAAGCCTAAACACCTGTCAGGTTGATATAAAGCCAATGTAAAATACTGCCCTAGCAGGGCATAGAGGCTGTATTGGGGTGAATGTGATGTTTCCCTTGCTTTAAAGCCAGAAATTATTATCCTTTGTTCAAAATGTGCAGCTGAATTATGCCCAGACATGGAATCAGACCAAATCATGCACAGGAGGGAACATTCAAAACCCTGATTCAAAGCTCAGACCTGCCTGAACTAAGAAATAGGGAACCTGGGGGAAGAGGGGCTCCTTCGAAGCTATCCATCTCGGGAGCTGGTCTCATTCAAGGGTTGCAGAAAAGCCTGTACAAAGTGGCTCTGTTCTGGTGCTATATTGCTTTGGCAATAGACACTGCAACATCCTTCTCGTATGAAACATTTCTGCCTCAGTTCAATAGGTTTGTAATAGTCTTACACTACTCCACAGTTTACTGGACAGCCTAGACCACCTCTGGTGGCCTCTCCTCTAAAAACTGCTGGTTCTACATGGAAGGATTATATGCTAGAGTGATACAGAAGGACTGGGCATTATTTCTGGCTATATACATTTTCCTGAGAGGAGAGAGGTGTGGGCTCTCTGTTCCTGTGAGAGCTGATGTTCTTTTACATGACATATTCAGGAAGCTTTAGTAGCACAGACAGAGGTCTCTGCAGACCTTAAGCCCTTCCAGCTCAGGAATGGCTTGGGGGCAGTCCCAAGGGCTGAATTTTTGACTTGAACTTGCTCAGAGGATCATTTGGCACCCTTTCCCACCACAGATCATGTCAGGAGGCGGTTCACAGTAAGGGTCTAGAGCCATGGTCTCCTCTGCTGTCTTATTTCATTCATTCCTCTGCCCACCTACCCTGCTGGCCACTGGCACTTGTACCCATACGTGGTTTGCTCCACAATGAGTTCCTCCTAGAGCAGCAATGGGGTTTGATGTGGGGTCTCCATCTCAGAACACTGGGGAGAGGGACTGAATTTGAGATCATCAAGCAGTACTAGAGCAGGGACGCACATGCTCAAGAATTGATTTCCAAGACTAAGTATCACATCCTTAGGAAGCGCTGTCGCTGATGGTTACAGCACTGCTCCAGCTGGTCAACATCAAGCCCCTCTCAGTACCAAGGCATAAGGATGAGCTGGGGCTCAGTGTGAGGATCACTCATCTTAGGCCAGCCCTTGCTCAAGGCAGGTCACCCCAAAGGCGAACTTGATGTGAACTTTTGTTTTCCTTTTCAAAGTCTGTCTATTTTGTAGTAACATTATTCTACTCCTGTTGTAACATGGTTTGTTATCATTTGCAGTTAAGCCTGAAGTACCATTCAACATAAACATCACATATCAAAAGGAGGCAAATGAATATCTTGTTCATTATAGTACACCACACTCAATGAAGAAATACTTAAAAGACAAATTAATACACCAAACAGCCTACCGGCCGGAAGAAAGCACTTGGAAGGTAAATGATGATGTATAAATGATCTTAAGCTAATTTCTGAAATTATACATTACCAGAAATACCAGTATCATGTAAAAATCCTGAGTTTTGCCTTTCTATAGTTCTCCAGCTGAAAATCTGGAAGAGTATAATATTTGACATTTGGAAATTCCATGAATCTGAACAATTCCAGACTGATAGCACCTGTGTGTATTAGACACTTCTCTGGGCTAACGAATTTTCATTTGTTTGAGCTTTGCAGTGGCAAGAGAGGAACATTTCTCACAATGTTAATAGAGAAACAGAACCATGTTTGGATGGCTTGATCTTTGCTACAGTTGTTTTGCCTTCATTTTCTGTGTTCATCAGTCAGGAAATTTTATGACCTTTTTTTGGTTAGCAACAATTTCATTGCGTCCCTTTTTCATTGACCCTCTCCAGGCTTTGGGTGTAGCCCTGCAGGTCTCCCAATCTCAGACCACATTTTAGGCTGCAGCTGCCTCTGAACTGCATCTGGGCTGGGCTGCCCAGATACTGGGACCTATGTGTCCCCTGTCACAACAGCAGCCATGCAAACACTAAAGCATGAGATACACCCATTTTTTACAGGAGGAAGATAGGAGCACTGTAATTAGAAAATTATTCTGAGAACCAAATACTTTAAAATATATAGTACTAGAGCTGCACTGTGGGATTTCAGCTTTCTCTCCATAATTGCTCTTTCAGAAGTTGTGTTTTTATGCCACATAAATGCATTTTTCTCCCCCATTCCCTTCTGAGCCTTCCAGGGACTTGTATAATTCCCACTGCATTGTTGGCAGCAGCAAAGCACAATTAATTCTTCCAACTGTTTCCCAAAGAGCTTTTAGCCAGAGTTAGCCTTTCTTCTCGATAGTCTCTGGACTACCTAGCTATTAAACTAGACTAAGGTTGCAATGCCCGCTCTTTATAATAAGCAAAGAGAAGGAACAAACAGCACAGTACTGCAGGAATGCACTTGACGTCATACATTTTTCTGAGACTGAAAGATCCTCTTCCTTTATCTTCTAGAAGAGTAATTGGATTTTTTTGTGTGTTTAGACAAAAGAGTCACCATTCCTTCAGGTAAAATTACTGGGAAAAAACCTCAGAAATGATGCATCATATGAGGTGAAAGTACGTTCACAGCCAAATGGAGATTTTTTTAAGGGCACATGGAGTCAATGGAGTGCTTCTAAGAGCTTCAGGACTGCAGCGGAGCAGGACTACACAGAGAGCTGTAAGTGCAGACATCATTTTGGTCCACCTAGAAGAAAGCAGACGAGGGGCCCTCAGCTCCCTGCAGCAGTGATGATGAGAATATGGGGAGGGAAGAGCCCATGGTCACAGCAGGGTCAGCCCTCACAGTCACTGACACCCCAGAGAAGTTGTCCCAGAATGTGGTCTCATCTGGAGATTTCTGTGAAGTTAAATCTCACACAGGGGCAATAAGATCAGCTGAAATACTGCTCAAAGGTCATGAGAGGGGTGCTAGAGGAAGGTGAAGGCTGACTCACCCCTTTTTGTTGCCAAGTGAAGTACAGGGAGAAGGACCAGCTTGCACTGAGCATTCAGAAAGGGCACAAAGAATGGTGAAACAGGACCTGTTTCAGGGCTTCAGATTTGTGTATGAACACAGCACCTAAATTACAAATAGCAGATTGGATAAAATCTTATCAATGCAGTTGCAAACATGATTAATCCTTTTGGTCCTTGGGATCCCTTCCTTCCCCAGGGGCATGCATTTGCAGTCACTTTATTGCTTCTGTAAGGACATGACAAATTGTGGCTTCAATGCACTGGAAGGCAGTAGACTTTGAGCTGCTTTAATCCAACTTATGAACCCAGCTAGAAGTTCAGCCAGGTGCGGATGTTCTGGCAGCCTACCTCTTTCCTGCTGGTGAAAAGCACCACTGACCCAGACCGGTGATAAGAAAGTGCAATGCCTGGCATTAATTCTTAATTTATTGCCTTCAAAGACCCTAAAGATCTTACGCTTACAGTGGCTTAACAGTGAGGTGTTTACATGCACTGGCTGATGTTCCTTGTTTTTCTTTAGATAGTAGTGTGGTCTTGGTTATATTCTCTATCCTGGGATTCATGCTGTCCATTGTCATGATTGTCCTGATTGGAACTTTTTGGGAAAACAGGTAATCTATATCTCTTCATATCAGAGAAAGTGTTGAAAGCCAATCCTGTCCTGCCAAGATTGACAGTATTCTCGCTTTCACTCTTATACTCGTGAACAATTCTCTTTCTGTCTCTGATCCTCTATATGAAACCAAGATCAGGCAGAGAGAAGTGGGAAATACAAGAGGGGGCATTGGCAGGCAGAAGATTTGCCACTTCAAACAGACCTTAGTCTTGGGCTCGAAACACTGGGACCTCTGGGGAGCTGAAGTTGCCATGAAACACACAGACAGTGTCTCACTGGAGGCAAATCTGACTCAAAAACTTCAAGCAAGATCCAGACAAGAAAGCAACTTGCAGGTTTTAGTGAATTCCCAAGAGGTGTAGGAACAGTGTAGTGGGGCGATTGTGTCTTTCCCTTTCACAGGCTGAATCAGCAAGTAGTTCACTCTGCAGCACTTTTGGAAGCAGCAGGAAAGAACTCTCTGCAACAAGGGATTGATGGCATCAGCCTCTGTCCCAGCTGGGTCCACATCCAGCCATGTGGCGAAACCAGGACCTACATCCCCTGCCAAAGTAGTCATGGCACAGGTGATATATTCATTACACAGGCAGTCCTTTGTCTGTGCTGTTTTTTCTAATTCATTGGCTACACAGCAAGACATAGCTACTTGTAATGGTATTTTAAATACATGGCTACATGTGCTTACATAGAATAGACAGTTAGTTAACAACTTTAAGAAAATTAACAGATATGTAGATAATCTGATGAAACCAGAATCTAATGTGAAAAAGTCCCAAGTTTAACCATAGGTGGTAAACTCTGAGCAAGGCTGAAAACCCAGGACAGTTTGGTGACATTTAGAGCAGCCCCATCCATGACATCCAGCCCCACTAATGTTCACAGAGATGGCTGCATGTGGGCTGCTTTGAGGGGACCATATTTGGGCTGTAACAACTCCTGAATTACACATGGGGATTGCCTGGGAATGTGTTAGTTGGCCCAAGTGAAACCATGCCAAGAACAATTTTAATAATTAACCATATTAGACACTTGAGTCACCTGCCAGAGGATGTTCTGTGGTACTATTTTATTTGCAAATACAGACATGGCTTGAGATTTCTAGCTCTTTTTACTGTTACCAGGCACCTGCAGTTCTCTAACTTTGCTAGAAATTCTATGCACATAAACTGAAAAAAATAGGCTTTTAAATGGTGAAACTTTTTTAATCCATATATTTCCCTTTTAAAAAGAAGAGGTTTTTATATGTGTGTGTATATATACCCACATGTACAGACACATAAAATGAAATACAGATTAATATGGATCTATAGCTGTATTTATATCACTGCAACACTGAATGTCAGGCAGGCAATGTTCTCGAGACACATCATAGCTGAGATTTTCCAGCAGCACAACGTGAGAACTTCGTTAAGCAAGAGAGTAAAATTAGCCCTGTGAGACAAGGCTACAAAACAGATATCTGAAGCACAGATAGCTGTCCAAGTAGTGGGACTATACGCAGTTCTTGGATGAAATGTGGAAAGGCAAATATCAGCAAATTTGCACTTTAACCACAGCATCTTTTTTCATTTGCAGAAATAGTTTTCATCATGCAAACCCCAGTTAACATAGCTAGATGCAAATGAGATCTTCACCAGCACATTTTGCTGCTTTTCCAGTACTTGGTGAAGAGTCTTTAACTGTGACAATTAGAGCTCTCAAAAGAACAATGGCTCTTCAGTGACCTTCATAACCTCTCTTCTCCTCCTGTCTTTGTTGTATTCTGGGACTTCTCTGTCGTTATTCCCTGTAATGCCAACCCACCCTAAGGCTTTGTGAGTGTACAAAGGAGGCAATACAAATCTCTGATATCTATTCCGGTCCCTCTGTCCCTCTCTTCCTACCCTTGAATCCTTTATTCTCTACTGTCGCTGTTTCAGGATCAAGCCTGCTGTGTGGCCAAACCTTTCTGATCATAAAAAAACATTGGAGCAACTGTGCAAGAAGCCAAAAAATGTATGTATTTCCACTGTTGTTTTTGCTGGAGTATAGACTATTGGGAACAAAGCTGACATTCATGACAGACAGTACATGGTGCACAAACTGGAACATTAGTTAGAAATTACTTCATTTTACTGAAGCGTGCCCACATCTGCACAGGCAGATGCTAGTCAAAGGTATGGAAATAACAGACAGTTCAACTAGTGCCTGAGCTTTGACTTGTGCAAAGTAACTACAGAGGGCTGAGGAACTTTATATGTGAAGAGAAGTTGAAGGAATTGATTTTATTTATAGAAAAGAGGATGTTTGGGAGGGGAGTACTGATCATAACCTTCAAATATCTGAAGTGTAGGTAGAGGAAAGGTGGAGGTTCTCCCTTCTGAAGGCTGCATGGTAACATGACCAGAGGCAACAGACACATGTTGCTTCAGGGAGAACTTCATCTGGATACAAGAAAAATACCTTACACCATGAGAACAATTAAACTTTGAGTAGGTTGCCCAGAGAAGAGGTTGTCTACATATAATATATTATGAGTGTGTTCTTAATTTAAGAAGTGTGTTCTTAATTTAATGACTCTACCACCCCCTGCATTCCCCAGTGCAGGGATTCCTAATGTGTTTCAGTAAATCGTGGCAAACACTTACTCCCCTCACTGCAAAATTAGGAAGGTAAAACTGTGTGCCTGAATCAGCACACAAATTCCTGTGAAATGTCAAGTGTACAATAGACAGCATGGCTCAGAAAAGTCTCTGAAACACTATTCCCAGCACACTTTGCAGAGTATAAAATGCTCTCCTGTGTCCCTGCCTGCTAGAGGCCACTAGGTATATTTAGATTTATATGGAAAAGGATTTTAACCCACACAACAATTTTGTTCTCTTCTAATCTATTGTTCAGCCCGCTCAGGGTTACTTTTAGTTAAAGAAATAATAAATACCCTTCTAAAATCAAATGAATTATTAAAGCACCTTTTCTGTTAAGTTAATACCCTCTGTTAACTGACTATACTGTTTCCTTTGCCACACAGAATTTTGATATAAGCTTTAATCCAGAGAGTTTTGGTTATGTTCATATCCATAAAGTGGATGGCATTCGAGCAAAAGCTGAATTGGAAAATTTTCTGCAGTTGTCAACTGCTCCAGAGAAAAAACTTCCAGAAAAATTTAAAAGTGAATCAGACCTGAAGATGATCCCTGTGATGACAGACAAAAGCAACATAGACCTGTCTGTGACTTTTGGAGGAATCTGGCCGGCTGAAGTCCTGAACAAACTCCTGGGAACTAGCCAGTTTCCAGTCATTGAAGCAAACCGCAGCTCCAGTACGTATGAGGTGTGCCATAGCAACGTTGTGCCCCTGTGTGATGATGGCTTCAACCTCTCGTCCCCTCCTCCCCCAGATCCCTCTGATCAGCCTGGACCAGAGAACTTAAACAATGACACAGTGCCCCAAATGCTGCCCACCAGTGAAATGAGGTCACCAAACAATGAGGAAGCCTACGTCACAATGTCTAGCTTCTACAAAATTCAGTAAGCATTACAGGAATGACGAATTACAATTTTTTCTCTAAAACAAGCAGGACACTGAAGCATTCATTCTATTTTGTTTTCCTGTGCCCTGTGTGTTCCCACCTTCACAACACACTCTGCTCGCAGTGCAGCGCTATACCTGCAAGGAAACGAGTTCTCCCACGTTTCAGTGGTGGTGGCCTAACCTCAGCTCTCAGTATGCTGGTAGCAGTCTTCACTGCAGCAGAAATTAAATATGATTCAACCTGACTTTAATCTTCATATCTGATTAACCCAGAGCAATGACACTGCAGTCCTAGCTGAGGATCACAGCACGCCTTGTAAAAGTTAGTGAAGTGTTCTCTTAACCTCTTGGTTGCAGTGTTAAGATCTTATTAATGCCTAAACAAGAAATAAAGCAGCAAATTTCTGTTAAATAGAATCAAATCTGAAAAAAAAATCACTGAAAAGCGAAGTCTTATCTCTTCCTATAAACTGAATTGGGGATATAAAATACATAAATGCTGCCTCTTTCTGCAGCTCACGTGCAAGCATTAGTGCAGCATGTAAGTGCTTTCCTGGACAGAAGGGCTGAGCGGACCTTATTCATTTACTAGCATTATTCCAAATGGCTGTGGCTGTATGAAAGTACTTTGATTTTGGCCAGGCAATGTTCTCACCTGACCTAGGAAGATGGCTGGAGTATCATAGATCCTATCAGTGATCAGAATACATATATTTTTTTAAAGTACATTGTAAATTGCCTGGAGATAGCTTCTTTTTTTTTTTTTTTACATTATGACAGAGGGACAGAGGAAGGCATCCTGTCCCTTCCCATTCCCATTCCTCTGGACTTTGTGCCCAGCTCTAAGGGATTCTGCATGTGCCTCCAAACAGAGTTGGCTGAGCCACTTCACAGTCCTTCTGGGATGCTGCATGTTGCAGAGCACACACTCGAAGATAAAGCTGCTACAGCCACATCGTTTCGTGACAGTCAGAGCAGCGTGGCCATGGGAAGTCCAAGCTGCTTTGCTGCATTCTGGGATTGGGGTTTACCTCATTGTGTAGTCTCAGTTCCTCTAGCTGCTTGAAATTCTCCTTCACTGAAATTTTTTCACATTCCCAGAGTCTAAGGGTATGAAGTCCTCCCTCATCCTCAGAGACACTCAAGTTTTGTTCTGACTGGTAATAGTCACTGAGATGTTGCTATGTTTGATGTAGCCTGCTGGAGAAGAATAGCAGTCCCAAGACAACACTCCACCCTCTCCACCTCCACCCAGCACCATGGAAACTTTCAAGCAGGGACAACTCCGTGATCCCTGCATGCAAACGGATTGAGGATCTGGCTCATAGCACTCCAGTGACACTTTACAGAATGTTTCTCATTGGTGTTTCTCACTAAATGAAACATTGATTAATATGGTAGAAAAAGATGAAAGTACTGGACATTAATTTGCTGTATATTGCTTAGATTTCTTTTCAAAATGAGCCACTGGTAATGCTCATACTGTGCTGACTTGCACAGTGTGACTGTAGATGCAGGCAGACTGCACTGGAAAAATAGCCTCTTCCAGTAGCACAGTGACAAAAAATAAAGGGGATGGAGGAAGAAGCAAAGTAGCATCAGAAAAATCCTGCACAGTATGAGCTATGCTGGTTACAAAGTCAAACACACATTTTTAAGAATTAGAAGGGACATTGCAAATGTTTATCTGCACTATTTCAGGAGTATGGTACCTATGTATAATAGTCTTCCTGTTTGTCCAGAAAGGTGTACAGCCCTTTAGTACTGAAAAACCAGTAGAAATCTGATGTTTATTTACTTTAATGATGCTGAAATAGTTATTTTTTTCCTATGTAGTACTCGTATTTTCATATAGCTGCTAATGTTTAAGCATTCATTCTATTTTCAATGTCTTGTGATTTTATTTAATTAGGTAACATGTAATCTTCATCTTAAAATGTTTTTACTGCATTAAAAGGACATGGCTTGTTGCATAACCTACTTCTGCTTCTCTAATTCAGCCTTCTAATATACATGTATTGAGACAGGGTTTACTGTGCTCTCACTGAAATTAGGAGAACTCCTTAGGCTCTACTTAGCCCAAATCCAGGCAGCAAAAAGGCCTGAAAGCACTGCAGGATAACAGCAAGCATCACTCCCCCTTCATCACCACCAACCTCCAAGCCAAGGAAGCCTCTCTGCAGCTCCAGACTCTTATTGCCATCCAGCCCTCATTACCCAGAAAAGAGAGGTAACAGCTCTAGGAGGCAGACAGACAAAGCCCATCTCCTGATAATGGCTTGTACTTGCTCAGGTGAGCCGGAATATTTGCACAAGCCCCTGTGTGTAGCTTATCCAGAAAAGTTTCTTTCCAGGAGAACAGCAGCAAGCACAGACAAATTGAGGCAAGTTAAAGGTTAGTGTTAAAATTTCTGAAGGATACTGATTCCCAGAAATGCCCATGAAAACTGTTCACTGAACCACATCCAGCTGCTACCAAGCCAGTGGAACAACTGGGTCATTACAAAAGTGTTCAGTTAAATCCTGTCAGGCTGACCTTTCACAAGTGCTAAGCTCCCCTCAGATAGCTCTGGGGATTAGGCTGCTCTGAAACATACAGGGACTAGGCAGTCTCCTTCAGATTTAGCAGTCTGGCCTGAACTGTGGGAGCAAAAGCTTTCGGGAAAATCGGTCCCTGGCTATTTTGCAGATGCTCAGTACCAATATTTGAGCAGTCCTGGTATCAGTGTCACTGAACATCACATGTGATGTATATGTGTATACACTCATCAGCACAAATCTGCTGGGCGTATACAGGGATAAAAACTTCCAATTTCCTTTTGGAAAAAAAAAATCCAAATATGCACCAAAGCAAGAAATCCCACAAGTACGTCTGGTGCATGATGAGCTTTTAGATGCATAGTACATACATGAAGGTACAGCGACAGCTACATCTTGAGAAAGCTTCACCAGGTCAGGGCTGAGTAGTTTCCTTATTCTACAAGACAGAACTTCCCCCACAGCTGTTCACAAATTCCAATCTTACTCAACATCCATACAGGGATATAGCTCAGTTTGACATACTCCATGCATCTTACATACTTCAGCGTAACTGTCCTCCTCCGCACTTTCTGCCTCCTGTGCTCATACTCAGCTGCGCACATAAAAAGAGCTTGGTGACCCTGGTTTATAGACAGCTGCTTTACGACACCATGGCTGGCAGCTGCCTGCTCTTGGAACATACCCGTCAGACTCCCTCCGCCTCTTCTGCAGCAGCGGTGCAACACAGCTGGTCTCCCATCTTCATTTCTCCCCTCATCTATGTGCAGCTCGCTGGCACTATGCAGACATCTCCTAGCAGCACAAAACACTAATCCATGAAATAAGTCCTTTGTCAGATATAATACTGAGTCACAGCCTACTTTTAATGATGACAAAAAAATGTTAATTACCTCCCAAGGCAGGCTTTGTCCCCTGCTGAATTTATTAGTTTGTTTACCAAATCGCTTTGTCTTGTGCATGTTCATTAGGCAGGATGATGAAGCACATAACGATATGATGTGTGTCAGTGGGGTGGTAGAAGAACTGCTGAGTGTGGGGAGGCAGGAGAAATGTTTCTGCCAGGGTGAAGAGATGATGAAATGCACAAGATGTGCAGTAAAGCCTGAGCCACAAAATAAATGGTGAAGGGTGGCCTGGCCAACGTTGCCACATGGGACATGTAGTTGAATTTGAGGCAGTGCTATGAAGGCATAAGCTGACCATGAATCTCTTCTGAGAGCAAGAGACTTCTAAGCTTCTTAGTAAAAGTGTCTTTTGACTTGAAGGTCAGCGTTTATACTGCAGTGCTGCAGCCCTGAGGGAATTAGCAACAGGTATTTAGTCAAAATGCTTTTGGTTTGAGCTAGTGATCACTTTGGTTGTGAGTTTCTGAAACTACCCTTTAGAACCAGCTAAAATGTAATGCAAAGGAAATGACCATCCCTGTGAAGAATTATTCTAGCATCACACAGTCCTTTATTCCTATGATCGTGAATCAGCATCAAATCAGCATTCCTGTGTATAACAGGACATTGGCAAAACAAATCTAACGTACAGACACACAACAAAACCACTGATGATGCAAATGCTAATTTATATCCACTATCGCACCCCTTTGCTCTCTCTCTGTAGTTCTAGATTTCAGTCAGGCTGGCTATTTCTTGGCTTGTAAGCGCCACCTGTTGAAGCACAAAGCCGCATGTCAGAGGCCAGCACAGGGACACTTGCCAGTGTCATCAAATTATGCAGCTCTTCTGAAAAGGTTGCTCAGACAGGAACTGGGAAAAACTCAACAAAGTAAACAATGTTCCACTTCTTTATAGTCTCTGATCTTGAAGAAGGTGCGGGAAATTAGAACAGAAGTCAGAGCTTCCAAGATTTCTTCATCATTAAAATCAAGTACGCATCACTGTCCACAGAAGCACTAACTCCAGAATAGCAGTTTAAAAAGTCTTTTTTAACCTAACAATTAGAAAAAAACAGGGCTCACAATGTGAGATGGCTGTATATTGTGGCCCAAAGCTACATGTTTATGTAACACATCTCCATATATTGCAAATAATTCTTTAGCATCTTCCAGAAGAGACTAATTTTAGGTTAGACAGCCCTAACCTGACATTAAGATGTGTTGCTACTGCAAGCTTACACATAGCAACTGGTCCAATGATGCTAAGATCAATGGACTGAGCCTCTTGCACCTGGAGACAGAACTATTGCTGTGTTCTGGAAAAATGAATATAAGAAAAGTTATTCTCGTTATTGATGGCACAACTTGGATGTTGTAGCAACTTTAGAGTAGTCTGACATTAGCACCATCACCAGATGAATATGAAAAGCCCCAAAGATTAGTCAAGCAACATAAAAGGAGAAACAAGGTAGAAATGAATTGGTGGAAATGTCTAAAGGAATAAATCTGTGACAGAGGCAGAGTTTCTCTAAAGCATTCTGCTATTTTTTTTCCCAGAAATATTTACATGCTTATAAAAAAAAAATCAATAAATTTTGAACACTGAAGTATCAGTTGAAAGTTAAAATATTTTTTAAATTGCAGGTTTTGGCAAAAATGTCATATTTTTCAATGGTAAAAGAACATAATTTTCTCTAGAAAGTAAACACTGCTTACACTTTACCACAACTTTGACAAAACATTCAAGTTCCTTTTTTTCTCATTTTTACTGCTTGCCAAGAGGTTCAACAAAGTTTGGGTCTTATCCCCATTCTCCAGCTGCAGCTCCCGCTGGAATCAATGACAACCTTGTAAGGTGGGAGGAAGCCTGGGTCCGGGAATCAGCAGAGATGGGTCCGCTGTACCTGGGGTCAGCTGCAAACCAACAAACCGAAGCTTTGCATCCTACAGCACTTCCATCTCCTGCAGCCTCTGTTGGTGAAAGAGCTGAGGAATGCTAGAGCCAAAATCAATACTCGCTTTGCAACCACAGAAGCTTCAAACTCACCTGGTGCAAAGCAGTACAGCCTGGGTCTGCTTTAAATACTGAGGCTGCTCTCACCTACCTGAAGACCTTGTCTTAAGTACAGCCCACTAGGAAACTTGCTTTCTGATTTTCCCTGCCTTCTGGGCTGGCTATGAAAAAGGATTTCAAGAGAAATAGTATAGGCTATAATCATAGCAAAATTCACAGAAAGAGGGGAGCTGCCAAGAGCAGCAGGCTGCTCTTGGCTTTGGCTGTTTTACCAAGAAAAGCTGAGCATGATGCTACTGCTGCTGCTGCAGGAGCTGGGAGGCAGAAAATAACCAATATGCTGGGGTCACTCCTTCTGCCAGCTGGTGACAGGGAGGCCATGAGACCAGCTCTGGGATGGCAAAGCTCTGCTCTGCCCATGTGACTGCAGAGGTCTGAGGTATTATCATGTAAAAGCTGCTAGATAAAGGCAAGCTGGCTTTTATACAGCTATGTACGCAGCTGGTTTCATCTGCAAAACCCTTAGCTGCTTCCACTGCCTCTGCCAAGACAGCTTTGTGCTAAGCGGACCAACAGAATGAATCAGATCACTGAATATACCTTGTCATCTAATTTCAAGAATATGCACCAGTGAGTGAGGCTTGCATTAAAATTCAGTTGCTTCAAAGAGAAATTTATGCCACAGCAGAGAGTGTAGCCAAATAACAGTTCTGGACCATATCAAGCCAAAAATTTCCCCACCAGGACAAAGACAGGAAGCCACAGAATGCAGGCAAGGGCTAAAACTAAAATGCAGTGAAAGACACTGCAGAAGGGTCACCCCTCCTCAGGGAACACGTTAGATGGAGAGGCTGTCTGCTGCCTTTCCACTCTCATCCCTTGTGCCTCTTCAGTGTGTGAGTGTCACAGAGATGCTCTAGTAGCTCGGGTAGAGGTAGGGAGTGACGGCAGAGTTTTGGAGGAGGTATAAGAGAGCTTTTTCTTTCTATCAGGGACCACCAGGCAGCACTTTTGGAGCAAGATTCCATGCTGCCTGGTGGAGAGGGCAGAGCTCAGCCCTGACAGAGGGCGTGCTGAAACTCAAGGTACAAGCAAAACTTTTGTCTCTGGTATTGGCCCTGAAGACTCAGATGTTCATATGGTTTGTGCCATCCTGTTTAGTGTCTGTTGCACAATCAGAAAGAAGAAATAGTGCTTCAAGCATGAAGCATCGACCAAGATCTGACAGTCTTGGTGCTCGAGTCAGATATGATCGCGTGCATTGCCACCTATCTCTCAGTATCTGCCGTGCATGCTGTGCAACCACAGACTGGCAGGACAGCCTACATCACCATCTATCTCCAGCATCTGCTGGGTCGGTAACCAGCACACTGCAGCCTGCGGCTGAACATGGGTGATTGAGCTTCTTTTTTGGCTCTCCAACGTTGCAGTGCAGCAGCTCCAGCAGACAGGGACAGTGAAGGGCTAAAGGGCAATTCTGGGCACCCGCTGTTAGCCCTGATATTCCTTTATGTCTGGTTCAAACCCTATTAACTTGCCTTTAACCACTGCAAAGCTCTTTCTCTGAATCTCAGCTGTGTATGCCCAGTGTATCATTAGGACTGCCTGTCTCCTCGTAGAGATTTTCCTACCTAGTTGTCAGTGCAATACCTGTTTTTTATTGCATGACTTTGCAGACATATGAGCCAAATGAGATTTATTGCAGCACAGATTCCAGTTTGTGTTCTACAATGTCTGATTACAAGTGAAAAATCACATTATTTTCTTCCCGCGTTATTTAGTTTTTCCTGGAAGCACTAAGCTTTTTCTGCAGTTACTATTTTTCACTCAGATTCCTCTAGAAGCCATTCTGTTCTCAAAGAAGGGAAAGGACATTTTGCTGCTGACCTCAAAGGAATCTGAAACCAGCCCTTGGAAAAGTGGTCCATACAAATTTGAATGTACTACATTGTGAAGAATGTCCTGATGCTGAGAAATGTGTCTAGTGAGCAATGAGGTCCACACACAGGCAGACCTGAGCAGCCAAGAGCTGCTCTAAGGACGCTAGGGATGTATCAGCTGCATCTCTCCTTAGGATGAGAGGGCTTGAAGTCTCCTGGCTCACATCTTTCAAGTCCCCACACAAAACCCCATTAATCAAGATCAGTGCAGAAATCCAGTCCTTGAGCCCTGAGCTTTCACCAGCTATCACAGGCTCTGGCTAAGGCTCCCACAGCCTGTTGACAAATCTTCTGCTGGTTTTAAAATAGCAGTTAATTTCTGAACCACTCCTCCCTTCTGAAAAGGTATTGCATTTGGGATTAAGTAAAATTGGAAAGTATTACCACTGAAAGAGCAAACTGATTGCAATTATTCAGATTAAAACTTCCACTGCCCTTGATTAAATAACAACACAACAGATTACTGTGGGATTTGAAGACATGAGATAGTGTGTCAAAAGTAAACTGTTTTTTCATTTTCACATTAATTTCTTTTATTTGAAACATAGAAAACAGATAACATGACACTCTGTTGTGGAGCCAGTTAATAAACGAGAAATAAATGGATTCTACTAAAGCTACCAGGATGTGTACAGCCCCTGTCCCCATATGAGGAACTTCAGTAGCATTGCAGTAAGTAAAGGCTCCTCTTATGATCAATGACAATCATAAAGAGACTCTTTCCACCGATTTCCAGTGCCAGGCAGTATGCAACTTTCTGGAGGGTTACTGATCAAAGAAAATAATTGAGTTTGTGTAGGTTTTACTAAGGAATTGCAAGCAGCTATTTCTTATACTGAGATCATGGCTGGACAAAACAAAAGCAGAGTTTGCGCATGACCACAGAAGCAAGCACTCAGGATTTCAATGTATAAACACCTAGCAGTCCAGGCTAAGTAAAAGCTGAGACTTCATCACTCAAGCTCTTTTGAAAGTCCACTCCATAAGCATGAACTGCCTTTAGGTGGCTGCAAACCTGAGACGGAGCAAATGCTGCCTGTACAAGTCATTTGTTCTCTGCCATGGCAGCAAGTCAGTCTGGGAAAGCAGCAGGGTGACGTGAGAAAAGCAGAAAGCATAGAACAAAAGGAAAAGAAATGAAGGCAGGAATAGCTAGACAACATCCTCCTCCACTTCTTTCCTTTTTTCTTTTTTTTTCTTTTTATTATTGGGGTTATTTTTACAGTTTCCTTTGTACACCATTTCCCCACTCTAGGGAAAGGACAGAAGATCTCAGAACTGAGACAGTTTCATTGCTGTGACCAGAAAGGCAGCTGCTCATCCTTTTTTCAGCATTAGAAACAGAAGATTACAAGTCCTTGAGTTCTCAGAAAGTTCCCTTAAGTCACAGTTTGGTCATAGATCAGTATAAATACAGAAAGCAATAAGCAACTTTTGATATATGTATGTACACTCAATAGCTATTGGACTGACAAATGTTCCAAGAAAAGCAAGAAGGTAGTGTAACACAAAATGCCCTTCAAAGAAAAATATTAGTGAGATAATCCCACAGTATGGAAAGAATGAAATCAAAGGTGGGAGAAAAGCTATTAAGCAGGCCCAGAAAGGTTTGAAAATAGGCATACACAAGGAAGATCCCTGTAAGCAGAGGGGGAAACAGGGTTTTATAGAGTCTTTTGCATTTATTCTGGTTTGTGTCTCCTGTTCTTGATTTGTTTCTTTCTCCATCCTCAGAGCAGTGCAAACTCACGTGTTCCCAGCAGCAGGCTGAGCCGTTTTCTGTCTCACAAGTGAGACCTGAGAAATGAAAGGATGCAGCAGTGCTACAGGTGAGAGGACTATATGACCCTCCTGGTTCAGGCTTCCTCACATTTATAACAGTCTTCCCCAAAACACCACCCTTCCAGAATGTTTCTGCTTCCTCCTCTTGCATCCTCTGTCAAACATAGGCGTATCTAACGCTGGAGGAGGAGATGTGTTCAGGAGCCACAGGGACCTACTGTGGATGTCTGAGAAGAAACGACTGCCTTGTCTCAGAAAAGAAAAGACATGTCAGGGTTGCAGGAAGAAAAGGGATGGGTCTTTGGAGTGGCTGGATGCCATATCTATTCTCTAATTATGCTCCAGTCCCCTGAGGCTGAGCCTACTGAAGCACCTGGGAATTATTTCTGCAGATTGACTGTAACTGGCACAGTTACTGGAAGCTGTTATTACATACGTCTTGTTGTGCATACTGTTAATCATGGGGTCCTACAGAAGATGGAAGTAAAGTCTTGCTACTTTAATTGTATGATCAGAGTTTCCAAGCGTTCTTCATCATGATGATAAAATAGACATCTGTGTCTATTGAAGCGCTGACTCCTGCATAGTAGTTCATGAATTCTTCTGTTGTGACCTGAGACAGGATTTAAAACAGGAAAATGAACTTTTATTTTTTTTAATGCTATAAGTCAAAACCACACATTGAGAACTCTAAGTGAACCTTAACCTCTGCTGTTTCATGTTGTTGCTACTGAAAAGGAATCCAACAAGAACAACGAAGACACTAAAAGTTTGTGTGTAAGCTCATTTCTTTACTAGAAATAGTCTTTCAGGAACACTTGGATAGAAATGAAACACACAGAGTTAAACTAACCTTACTAGGAACTGGACTTAAATCAGAGCTGTCCAAGAAGACAAATATTTTAATGTATTTTTTTCTGGGGATGCTATAATCAGTTTCTTTGAATTATCATTAATAAAAGTGGATGGTATTTCTGGTGCAATCTAGAGGCAGCTAGAAGCTTTATATCCACTTTATAAGCCACTAGAGATGCTTCATAAAGGTCTCAAAGAAGCAGGCATTCTTTCAAGTACCTAAGAGTTTTGAAGATCTTTTATGATATTTTATGGGGAAATTGGTTTAAAAATTACCATTAAAAAAAAAATCATATCAGCAGATGCAAACGGTATACGCCTAATGTAATGCCTCTTGAACCATTTAGGTAATTCTTTGAATAAAATATCACATAGAAAAATATTTGCTCCTACTGAGGTTTGCATTTGAGAGCTAAGTAAAATGCACATCCAGCAAGATCACAGTGAAGAGGGCCTTTCTAGCAGATGCTCAGCCTTGAGGCATTTCTGCTAAAAACATTTCAGGTGTTCAGCTCATACGAGTGTCAATAGTGATCTCTGATTCAGGCACAGGAAAGTCACAGTCATTTCTCAGAAGAAATTGCAATCGATTCGGCTAATGTAAGGATGGCTGAACAAGAGGTGAATCCTCAAAGTAACTTTTCTGTAAGCTCAAACACTGCAGCATTTATGAGGCACAAGGCAACGAGCTTGTCAAGGATCGTTTTGAGGACTAATGTAATGTGTTTGCGTATGACAGCACAATAAGCAGGAACATATTGCTTGAGGTTTGCTAGACACTGCTGCAGAGAAGAAACAGCACAAACCAGATGAAGAGTACATCTGAGGATGACACAAAATAAAAACGGATGACACAAAATAAATACAGATGACATTCAGCTCTACCAAGTGCAGAGTCATGGCCATCACTTCGCTATAAATCAAAAGCCTGCCTGCTGCAAATAAAACAAGCAGAGGGTTTGGGTGTAGTAGCCAGCCATTAGACATGTAGTGGTCACTAGTGTCATGTAGTCATGATGCCACTTCAGAACTGAACATTGTACAAAGTGCTGATGAAACTTTATCTAGTTTGTTGTCGTGAACTGTTTGGACTGAGAATATCTCCGTTTGAACTGTTGAGGTCCACTATTTCTCTGAGTTGCTCAGATGTGTAAATTACAACCAAAAAATTTTGCAGACACTTAGAGAGGGGAGATGAAGTATGCCTGGATTGCAGAGAGTTAGAAAGAAGAAGAATGAGCAGTCCACCACAGAGGGTGCCAGGGCTTCGCACGTGCACCAGAGAGTTGTGGCAGAGGACAAGAAGGCCTTCCAGCCCTTCACATCTAGTGGCTCCCTGGGGCACACAGCTAATGGCAACCCCCTTCCCTCTACTTCTCCCCAAGCCTGCCCTCCCTTCAGCTTGCCGTGCATAGATCTGTCTCTGAGGGACTGATTTCAAAGTTGAGAGTTTCAGTAATTACACACGGTAGAGAAACACTAGCTGTAAAGTATTTTACATATTAGGGAACATGCTTTTGAACCGGGTCATGTTATATATTCTCCTAAGAAGTGAAAAATGCTCCAATTTAAGTGGATCTTGGAAACCAGCAGTTGTGTGAGTTGGAAGATATATTTAAAGTAGCCTTTGAAAGTGCAGCATTAAGGCTACATGCCTGTTCACACAATCTCATGTCTACCTTCAAAATTCTTGGTGAGGCCCTTTGCCTCTGAATATGTAAGCAAGCTGCACTGACAGTCCCATGCAGCGGTCATGCATCCATTTAACTTTTCTCCATAAATGTGATCCAAATGCATGCTTGATATTGTGATTACTCTCACATTTAATCATCTAAGCCAAATTTTGAGTCAGAAGGTGATTCTATGGCTTGACATTAGGTGTTTCACCTACCTTCCCATCTTTGTCATAGGGTGAATCAAAATTATCCAGAAAGGCCCTAAAAACTTGATCTTCTGTCCAATCTCCATTTTGGTATTTGGGATGATGCTTTGCGTTATATACCCCCCGTAAGTCTTCAATTGTTATGACACCATCTCCAGTCTTATCTAACTTCCTAAATGCCTGCATGATGATCTCTTTTCTTGCTTTTGACATGGGAGGCTGTAAAGAAATATTGACATTAATTTTATATCTGCTTACTACTTGCCTAGTTCCAAATTCAAGTAATCGCTGTTGGTAATAGTAAACCCAGTTCAAGGCACTTGAAACAACAACTTGTTGATAGCCTACACTGTCTGTGAGCAAGGAAGGACAATGCATCACCCAAAAGCAGTGTGATTGAGACTATTTGATGTCTAGCAATACAATAGTAAATGGACAATAAAAGAAAAAATGCTACCTAGAACACTTTTCTCCTCTACTTGTTCCAAATATGTTTAACAAGAAACTACAAATTATTATAAGCATTAATTATTTTATTTCTTAATTGTTTAGGCTTTAGGAGAGCAAAGAGGCCCCAACCAAAAGCAGTCACACTGTGTTTGATTAGAGAATGCCCCCACTGGGTTAGCTTATCTCATAAGGAGAATTATCATAAAATGATGGACAAAGAAGTGAGATTAAGGGACTGAACCACATAGGTACCTGGATCGCATATAGGAATTGGGTATTGAGGCAGTACTTTGTAAACAAACAAGCAAATGTAAACAAACAATTATAAACAACAAAGGACCCCAAACCCAACTATTTATGTGCAACTATTCTATTCTAATCTGCTCAGTTCAGTTCTTTTCTATTCTAATCTGCTCAGTTCAGTTCTTTTCTATTCTAATCTGCTCTGTTCAGTTCTATTCTATTCTATTCTATTCTATTCTATTCTATTCTATTCTATTCTATTCTATTCTATTCTATTCTATTCTATTCCATTCCATTCCATTCCATTCCATTCCATTCCATTCCATTCCATTCCATGCCACTCACCAGGAGCCTAACGCCTTGCCAAAAATCTGCAGAGACATGCTAGGTTTTGGTATTTCTCATCCATAGAGGTGTAATTTAGGGTAGTTTCCCCCTTTAGCATATTTAGATGGAAAAGGAATATTTTAACTTCTCAAGAGTTACTGACTTCTTAAATACAGCTGTAGATTCTGCTGGCTACTAAGGTGGACAACAAGTGCTGTGTTTCATGTTCAGCTAGTGACAAATCAAGGGTTTTTTTCAAGGTAATGCAGTAGTAACACAAATTCCAATACTTACTCTCAGTGTAACAAGAAACTCATCAAAATCGATCGTTCCACTGCCATCTTTATCAAATATCCGGAAAATCTCTTGTGCTTCTTCCTTATCTATCATCACAGCATAATCATTCAATCCTTTCAAAAATTCCTTGAAATCAAGGGTCCTGCTGTTGTCATCATCCATAATCCGAAATACTCTGTGGAAAATGCAGTTTCAGGGGAATGCAAAGGAAAACTTGGGATAATGCTGCAGCAATTTAGCACAATGCCAGAACATGGGGACACCTTATTGAGATAACATTTCCCCTTTGTACACTCTTTGGAGAGAAAAAAAAAAATAACCAATCAATAATAAAAACCCCAAACAAATTAACAAATAAAAATCCCAGAAAACTGGATACTGAAAACAAGCCCCTCTCTCCATGCCTAATGGCAGTGGATATGATTTGCTTAGATTGAATACCTGAATATTACACAGCAGAAGTTAAATAAGGCAAAGTCTGCTTTCACTGAAGGAATCTTCCTATTCATTATATATTGAGCTGTCTAAAAGTTGCACACATAAATGAAGTTTCAGCTGGTCATATGGGTTTCCTCTGTGGTTAACGGAGCCCAAGAGGGGTGTCAAGGCAGGCTATAGCTCCCATTTCCTAGCAGTGCAATGATCATACTCTTGGAGTGACTGCAGAAGGAGTCTAGGTGCGCTCCATAAACTAGACAGCTAACACACCATTATACATGGTGAATCATGCCCCAAGGGAAAAGAGACAAAATCCTCAGTATTGAGATATTGAGGTTAATTATAGAAAATACTGAAGAGAGAGATATGTTTTATGTTCCCCTGCTTCCCCGGCAGGGGTTGTTCTGGGTCTCAAGTAAGCATCTTCCTTTGAAAGATCTCTGCTCCTCAGTCCTTCAACAGGCTAGCAGGTCAGTCCCTTCTCCCAAAATACAAGATCCGCAAGCCCAGGCTCTGTGGATTGTGGCATTTGTATTGGAAATGGAAACCTCAAGTTTTGTTCCCTGCTTATTCCATCAGTGTCTTGCAGCTGAAATTATTACACTGCATAACGGATTGGATGACTTAGACTTACCTGCCAAGTCCTTTGATGCCTGCAGATCCCCTTGCTAAACACTGCAGGCGAAGTCTTTCTACAGGGTCGGTGGTTTTGGAGAGGTTTTTTTTGGCCTGGATTGCCATCTCTCGGTCATGCCTTGCTGTGCCAGGCATCTAGAAGACCAAAGCACGCATACATGATGGACTCACATACACAAGACTGAGTGCTGAAACCTGTCTTAGTATATGGATCATGCCAAAACGCTTACTTGGAAGGTGCTGAAAACTTTCTCATGAGGACTTATTTTGACCCTCTATTTCCTTTTCCTTATATACTTTTATTAGAAGGGGAAATCACCAATATAGGCCACAAACCCTGAAAGGAGATCTCAGCCAACCACTGTGTGATTAATCCAGATGCAAATATGAAAGCGTGGTACAGCGTATAAACACAGCGAAAATGTATGGAGGTAGCCAAAATACTGCTACCTCCACACCCGTAGCAGCTCGCCTGAGCCTCCACATCTTTGTAGTTAGTGTTTACCCACAGGCAGAGCAGTGACAGCAAAGATTGTCCTGGGACGGGGAGATGAAGAAGGCAGTGAGCCCTGTGAGGCACTGTCAGTGCATGTTGAACTGCCAGTCTCGTCATGGCACATGCAGCAGTGTAAATTGAAATGGTCTGAGAAACCTTCGGAGAAGCACGGAATTAAGCTGTTTCATCTTAACTACTCCACTTCTATCTACATTGAGTTGGCTATGGCAGCTGGCAACGTCATGAGTGTTGGATTTTGCAGCCCCTCTGGAAAACACCAGCTGGACTTGAAGAAACAGAAAAATAAAAAGTTTTTTTGTCCCCAGATGTCTTCAGTGCAAACTTATTGCAGGAGTTATCTTATGTGGTATAAAAGAGACCACTTCAGCCAGAATGAACAAAGATCTTCTGGGAACTCATTAACAAGTGACCAGAAGGACCTTAGGGCTAAGTGAGACCAGGAGTCCAAAATGTTCTCTGCAAATAATGACCTGTCCTTAAAGGGAGATGTTTGACTGGCAAGAATACAAAATATAGCGAGGTTACATAAACACTGTGCAAACTGTGTTTACATTATATAATTATATACCGTACATAATAGATATGTAATGCCCATGTACCTACATAGACAGTGCAGAACACATGGATAGCACCATGCAGTATGCCTCTAGACTACATATCTCTTCCAAGATCATCAAATGTCTCCCACAGTGAAATGAAAAAGGGGCTAGTTAATTTCATTCTGAACACTAGAGAGTTTTGGTTTGTGTAACAGCCTGGGACATGAACAATTGCAATACCCCACCTTCTCACTACTGTTTATTTCTATGGGCAATGTTGTGTTGTGCAGGCTGAACAGAAACAAAAGATTTTCTTCTATATAAATCCAAAACCTGAAAGATTGGATTAGGTTTTTCCAGAAGAACTTCAGGCTGTTCCGCAACCAGATCCCTTCACATTCCTCTAAGCTCAAGGCTTAAACCTCAAAAAAGTTAAATTCCATCTAAGCTGTGTTCCTGCTCAGCACAATTCATTGGTACGTTACCCTTCAGCTGAGCCCAAGAGCCTCCTGTGAAAATCTTGGAAAACACCCCAGTGTGCCAGGTAGAAACCCACACTAGCTTCTGGGTTATCACAGGCTTCTGAAAGCCCCTGCCCTGACCATATGAATGAGTTGCATACCAGCAATCTGGAAACAGACTAAATGGCCTAGACCAACTGAACACATTTGGTTTTTTCCTTATAATTCCATTAAATAATTAAACACATGAAAACTGCATGAGTATTTGGCAACCATCTAAACACATCCCTGAAAATCTGGCTTCCTAGCCACACTGACCCTTCATAGCAGTCTGCAGCCTCCCCTCTGCCTCTCCATTGTCCCCAGCATCATCTGTCTCCCATCTTCTGGCAGGTGGGGCATTACTGCTGTTCTTTTGCATACATATATATTGCATATATATTTTTGTGGGGCAATACACATATATATATGATGATGATTCATGCATATAAAAGTCTTGGCTGAGTCACAAGCTCAACGATCAGAGAAGCTCGGTGCGAGCTAGCAAACAAGAGAGTAAATCCTTTACCTGAAATGCTATCCTGCACCTGGGGTTCCCACCCAGGACTTGGGAGGTGGTGGGGGGCTGGGACGGCGTTGTGCCCCAGCTGCCTTCTCACTCCCGGGCTCTTGCTGGGTTCAGGCGACAAGACGAAGGGATGCAAGGCCCAAGCTCACTGCAGAGCTTCCTTGTCGATCTCGTTTTACTTGTTTACACACCCGGCTGCCTTACCCCCCCCTTTTTTTGGGAGGCCTGGAGTTTACCAGCTGGTCTCCAAGGTGACACTGGTGGCTGTGCTGGCCCAATCTGCAATTACGGTGCTTCCCTGGGCGATTGCTGCTGGGTTGCAAGAGCCCTTTTATTTAACCTTGTTTTACACCAATGCCTTCATTCTCCTCTCTGCCTACATGACCTGTGGGAGGGAGAGTGGGAGATATCTTGTGCTGCCCCTCCTCGAGGTTCCCAGGTGATGCTTGCTGGAGGGTGCTGTATCTCTGTGCCACATTTGCGCATGGCTGTTCCGATAACACATTTCTCTGCTCCACAGCTGACAGGGTTGAAAAAACTCGCTGGTTCAATACTTTACTCAAAACACAACAGGAGAAAATAAGTAAAAGCCTGTTGATTGTGTATCACAAACCCCAAGCTGTCAGCATATTTTTCCCTGCTGATTAACTGACATTTTGAAGACTTGCTGGTGGTAAGTACCTCTGGGGAGATGCAGAGATTGTGTTCATTTGCAGCAAGAATAAAACTGAAAAGGTTAAACACCCATAGGACGAAGAAAAATTGTTCTCTGTCTAGACACAGCTATTAACAACTCTGTCTACAGAAGGTCGCAAACATTTCCACTGGCATAGTGTAACACTTGGAGAAGGAATCTGTGTATTGATATGATTCCTTAGGGGTAAAAAGTAGCCTGTGTTATGCTCTCTGACCCTCCCCAGCAGCAGCGAGCTAAACACACAGGATCAGGGCTGATGGCAACTCACACAAGTCAGCATGAGAACATGTGAGAAATACAGAGAAGCCTGGGTTCTTCCTATGGATAAAACAGCAAGAAAGAATGAGTAAGTGTATCTTTTTCTGACGGGAGCAGAATTTTTTTTGAAGGTGATTACTAGAGTAATAACATTTGCATCCTGGTGGGCTGTTTATCTTTCATCTACAGGTACTTCCTGGTACTAAACCGTAGCTTGCGCAAGACTCATCTATGCTTTATATCTCCCATCTGGCATCTGATTGTACATTAATGCCCAAGCAGGAAACAATGCTTGTTTAATCATTCAGTGATTCAAAAATATTGACTTTGTGATGATGTAACATCCCCCTGTCTGCTATCTTTGCTTTGTGAATTGATCTCCAGAGGCCTCCTGGGAACATAGGAGAGATAAGGGGCTGGGAACTTGACCTGGGCTGTGGATGTAGGAGGAGCAGCCCCTGCTGTCTTCCAGCACACACTGCAAAGGGAAAACAGAGACACTGGAGAATGGAATAATAATTTTCAGTGAACAATAACTTGGTTCTTGAGATTCAACATCCCACCTGAGTAAAGCAATTATTCAGATGCAGAATTTGCACTGTCTTTCAGGGGGGTGCATGCAGATTGGAACAGTGAGAAGAGGCTCTTGAAAGCAAAAGAATACGTTAATTTAACATCTGGATACTCGGCTGCCTTCTGCTGCCTTTCCTGTCTCTGCCAGTGAGCTCAGACTTAGGTGCGTGTGCACATACACATGCAGAGAGATGTTTGGTCTGCCTTCAACACACTCCTCTGAAAACTGGACTGTGCCATGCCTGAGCTGATTAATGAGTTACGAGTCTGGACAATAATTAAAGTGTTTTCAGGTGTTTCAGGTGTCTCAGGTTACATCAGGCTGCAATTAAGTTTATTTGGTTGTAACTACCCTGTTACTGTGCACAAAGCTGTAAGCAGAGCTCAGTCAATTCAGAATCTATCAAAGGGAGATAGAGATTTCATAACTCTAGGATTTTTCCTCCCAGTTTGCTAGGTAGCTCTGAATACATGTCTGTTTGATTTTGGTTTTGTTCAGTCTGAACAGTGTTCATTTTGTGGTTCAGCACCAGACTGAATCTACTAGAAAGAAAACCTATAAGATCTAACATGATCTATAAACTCATTGCAGAGATTGAGATCTTGTAAATGTCAGTTTCCAAAAATTCATATTTCTTGTTGAATTTAGGCAGCAGGGGAGGTATATGAAATGCATAGTGTCTCAAAGAAAAGAGAGAAGCTACTGGGTATTTTGCCACATTCCATACACCAGCATTGTTTCTTAATGGGCTACCTGTGACCACCACTGCAGAGAAGTTCTTCAGCAGTGAGCAGTACAGATATGAATACATCTGCTTGCACTTAGTAGGGAATCTAGCATGGTGTTTAATTTGTGATACAACTAGATTAACAGGTTAATAATAATTAAAAAAAAATATATATATCCTCCAGTTCTAACCTCCCTGCAATGAGCAGGGACAGCTTTCATCAGGCTGCTCAAAGCCCCATCCAACCTGGCCTTGAACACCTCCAGGGATGGGGCAGCCACAGTTTCTCTGGGCAACCTGTGCCAGTGCCTCACCAAGCTCATCGTGAAAATTTGTTCCTAATGTCTAATCTAAATTTTCACCCTTCCAATTTAAAGACAATCCCCCTCATTCCATCACTACCTTCCTTGGAAGAAGTCCCCCCCCAGCTTTCTTGTACACCCCCTTCAGCTACTGAAAGACCACTATAAGGTCTCCCTGCAGCCTTCTCTTCTCCAGGATGAACTACCCCAACTCTCTCAGCCTGTTATCTTATGGTAGGTGCTCCAACCCTCTGACTGTCTTTGTAGCCCTCCTCTGGACCCATTCCAACAGCTCCATATCCTTCTTAGGATTCCAGAATGGGACACAATGCTTCAGGCAGGGTCTCACAAGAGTGGAGTACTAGAACATTATACACTAAGGACAGTTTTTGGGGGTGTTCCTGCTATTAAAATTGAGAAAGTTTCATATAACCAAAGAAATAAACTCTTGACAGTAAGTAGTACTGTCAAGGGAAAAGCATTTCCGTTTAAAGCAAAGCTGTAATCCAATTAAATTGAACTCCCAAACCAAATAAAATGCTTCTATACCAAAAATTGTGTCTCCCTGTGTTGTTTGTAGTGATCCATCTGAAACTGTGCTCATGATAGTTCTCAAGAGCTCAGACCAGCCGGCGTATGTAGACTATGTCCATGCTACTGAACTCTTCTCCACAGAGTGGTAACATCCAGCCTGCCTGCTGGGGACAGTCCCCAGCCCCACTAGTAACAGAGACACAGCCCAGTCTCCCCATGTGGGTCGAATCCCACAGCAGTGACCCTCAGCACATCCCTTGGGGCTGAGGAGCTTTTCCAGCCCAGGAAGTACATGGTGCACTGCCTGATGAATTGCTTTTCCCAGCTACACATCTTGTCATTCCTTATCTTTACCTTTTCTTACCTTACCTTTACCTTCTCTTACCTCACCTTTTCCTCTCACTCTGAGGAAGCACAAACAGATTTATTTTTTTTTAACAGTAAGTCTGCTGTTAAAAGCATGCGTTACTTGACAAGCTTTTTCCAGGTGATTTGAGATCAGGAGCATTCCAGAAAAGCAGATAGTTATTTTGAAGTACTTTTTTTCTTGCAAATCTACCCAAATCTGTTTTCATTTGGAGAATGAAAAATGAAAACACGAGATACTTCAGCTTTTTAAGAAATTTAGCAACAAATATTTACCAAAAGTAAATTATTTTTATCCTGTGCCTTGAAATAATTAAAGTTTTAAACAGTTCACACAAAGTGGAAAAAACTTCATGAGTACTGTGTGGGCTCGTTTCATTCCCTCGAATTTTTCAAAAATACTGATGAGCTTCTGTCATCCAAACAACATAATGAAGGTCTAACGTGTGAGAAACAACTGTGCTCAGTGTAGTGAAGCCATAATATGCGTGAGAAACTTTTATGTTCGCCTCCCTCTCTCTCTATTTCCACTACAGATTAAAATAGTTAAATGGACCCAGCATTTAGTAGGACCAAATACTTTTTCATGCTGAAAAGTTGTGCTGGATCTTTGCAGAGGGGGAAGAGGTGAGGAAGACCAGGAAAGCAGCCTGCAGCTTGCTGCAGAAAAAAAACCTGAAAATCTGTCCTCAGTGAAGTGGTAAAGAAAAGGGAGCCAAAACCGGAGAGGAGAAGATTCCAGTTAGCACATTCTCCAAGAGGCCTCTCTAAAGATGGTCATAACGAAGTGCTGGAATAGGCTGGGGAAAGAGGAACGGTTGTGAAGTCTCTGCTCTTGGAACAAACACATGCCAAGAGGGGAAGCCTTGATAATTTTTGACAACCTTCTCAGTCCTCTAAACCTTTTAGAGGTATACAGGCTTGCACAGCAATTTGGCAGGAGGGAAAAAGGTGGCAAGGAAGCAACGTGGTATTTGCACAGGAGAGTGCAGAGGATCTTCTAGGACATGAGCAAAGCACTGGCTGGAGGAGTAGCTGGAGGCTGCAGGGAGGAGAAACTGTGTTAGTTGCCAGAGAGAGGAATTCTTCTCTTCTCAGCCCATGGAGCCTGTCTGACTGTAGCTACTATGTCAGCCTATGCGGCACCATTTTTAAAGTAACTGCGAATAGGATGTGTTTTATGTTGTTCTCTGGAGCTTCCTCTCCAAACTACCAGTGACTGGTTTTGTCCATATCTCCAAAAACTTGCTGGTGGCATGTGAAACAGATACTTCTCCCTACCAGGACAGGCTTGACATGGCAACACGATTCAGCACAGGCCTACCTACCCCAGCAGCCACTTTCTCATGCATATTCTTGTCAACACACTGATGATACCACAGAAGTCTAGAGAGCTTAGTGATGTCCCAAATTCCCTTCTCTCCATGGCCTGCTCACCTCAGAAGTGACTTTTGCCTCCCAGAATGATTAGCTATTGTCAGGCTCCTCTGCGCATGTTGAGCCCTGAGATGGTGCCACCTTGATGTATGAGCTGCTGCTGCCTCAGAGAACACCTTGTTTCTCTGGCAGCAAAGACCAGATTCATTCAGGGATGAGTTAGCAGGCTACAGAGCCAGGGCCAGATCTCAAAACAGTAAAGCAAAGTACTGCTTGGGGGGTAGGTCTGTCGGCAGGTGAAAAGGAGAAACATACCATCAACTTTCCTGTTCAAAGGGAATCCTGTGTTTGCTTTTCACTGTAAATTAAGACAAAACCGCATTTGAAATTTCTGGTAAAAAAGCTTTCTGCAGCACAGTTTCAGATAAATTATAAGGTTCGGTTCTGATAAACCCAAAGTGCTCTGGCATGGATCTTACTGGCCAGTCAGCCATTGTTGAAACAATAAAATATAAAGATGCTTCTCTTTTTCCTCTAGTTTTTGATATGCAGAATTAAAACCAAACCATCTATGTTAGTATTAAAATTCTCAATTGTTTTCATGCTTCTTAACATGGAATGAAATACAGAGAATACCTTTCAGTAGCACATGATCTCAATCCCACAGGCCTCCTTTCTCCCACACTGCAGTTTCAGACAAATTATTTGCCTATACCGTTCTATCTCTTTCTGCTTTGGTGGCTTCAGCCAAACAGATCTTGGTTTAAAAATCCTTTTTAAGAAAGAATTCACATGAAGGAGCGCACATGAAACTAGTTCTGTCTCCTTAATACCCCCTGGGTATTACAAACTACTGAAATACAAAAATGATAGTGCTGAGGAGATTATTTTACAAGCAAGACTTTCTCATGCCTTTGACTCCAGTCTGGCAGCACAGCACTAGTGGTAGGAAAGGTCCTGAAATGCATGCTTGTGCACTGAAAGCTAATTCACAGGTGCAAGATGACACAGGAGGTTAAAAAAACAAAAGCTATTACTTGCTTTGTTTCTCCATTGATAGCTATTGATGTCCAAAGCTTTCAAAATCTGGATTCTCTCTTTCATCAGTGAACACTCAACTAGAGTGGTATAGATGCGTATAGGGCATACTGCATGACAGAAATTTGAAGATGGACTGAAAGCAATAGCACACCTAATTCCCCAGGAGCAGGCAAGAAATGCCAGGAAGTGCAGCTGGGTAGTAGCCTGTAGCCTGGCATTGCTGTCAATCGCAGTGCGTTCGCACAGCTTCAGGATGAGGGCCTGCCAGGCTTGTTTTTGTGAGCTTTTCCTGATCTGCCTGAAGCTTTGTTTTATATTTTCTGTGGCAGCAATTTCTCTAACAGAACAGCTGTTGACAGCTAATTTATTTTAATTTTGTTTAACGTTGCATGATATGTTTTTATATAGACAGCAGTAACAAACAGTAATTCTATGTTTAATGAGGTGTTTATGACTAATACAATACAGGGTAGAGAAATACTTGATTGCTGCAATTGCAGAGGCCTTGATAAATGGAGACACAACATGCAGCACTGAGGAGTACAAGCATGAAATGATAAATCTGGGACACAGGTTTGGCTTTGGAGACCCCACGGCTTCTCAACTATGATCTGTTAGAGAAATGCTGATCTGAAGCTGGACAAAACTGGGTTTAAGAGTAGCAAAGATAACAAAGAAATAGCCTCTAATATATGTGACATACTTCACATACAGTAAATTCAGCTGTAATGTGGAGCTGCAGACCAATGAAAAAAGAAAAAGGTGTAAATGTGTGTCAGGAAACACAAACACCTTCAAGTTGCTCCTGGAGCATCAACATGATAATCTTCCAAACACAGGACAGCAGAAGGTGAATATTTAGAGTTCAGTCTTTCTAAAGGCCAAAGAAGCTGACTTTAAGACTCAGAGGAACAACAGAAGGGTAGTCATAATCCCAAGAAAAAGGAGAAAATGTACGCTTTATAATTTTAATTGCATTACTAATACTACTGTCAACACTTTTCTGTGTATTAATGTACTTCAACTGCATTATCATTCTTTCTTTTTCTACAACAATTAGATTTGGACTAATAGTAATAGACTTTTCAAATTTCAATTAACAATAAATTTTTGGCTTAACATACATGTAAGGTGTTCCTTCTTTTCACCATAAACAAGGCCTTGAGAGTAACAGAAGGGAGGAAAGATGAGCATGGGTGCTTCTTCATATTCAGTTCCTAGCGAGGGGCCAAAAGGCACTCTGTAACATCACTCATGCTCTTCTCTACGTATATGACACATATTGCCAGCTGCAAACAGCATCAACAATATTTTCACATCTGAAGACCTCATAGAGTTGAGGTCTGTCTCAGAAGTGAGATTGATTTGCCACTTTTAGAATATTTCCCTCGGAATAGGGTGGTGAGTTTCTTTTGGCTGGGAAGTTAGGCAGGTTATATCTTTCTCTAGAATGGCTGCAGGGTAGTGTTGGTTTTGTGTATGCCACTCACTTGACTCTTGATCCCTATTTAGCATATAATCAGGAACAACTTTAAATAGAGGTGAAAGCATGTGTTGGTTATACCCAGCACATTTGACATAGTTATTCAGCTGTCCCAACAAAGATCCTCTGATCAGCTTATGACGAAATATGCCCCAGCTGTGACGTGCTCCTTCCTTCACACCAGCAAGATTTGCTCTCCACCTGCCCTCCAGTTTAACAATTGCTGCAAACAAAACAAAACAAAACAAAAAGAGCAAACAACTACGTTAACCTCTGCCAAAATGCACACCAGCTTTTCTTTCCTAACCCAGGTGCTCTTGTCCAGCTGCAGGATAGGTGGGAGTGTCACCAGAAGTGGGACACTACAGCCTCCAGGCAGTCACAAGCCTTATCAGCCTTGCACAGTGCAGAAGAGGACTACAAAGCTTTTGTAGAAACAGAATGAGGAACACTGTAGGCATATGTTGGAGACAACATCCAACAGGGAAATGCAGAGAAGTAGGCCAACACAATGCTGCAAAAATGGTAGCAGGATTCCCCAAACTTTTCTGGCTCCACAGGACAAGTTACGTGTTGAGAGACTCTCTTTCAAGACCTTCTGTGCTAGTCAAGATGTAATTTCACTCCCTAGTAAAGTTCCTGCTGATTTTAGAAATGTGGCACCTAACACATGCAGTTATGCCTGATGCAATAAAGATGAAGCATCCACTATCTATACTTCTCCTTGAAGTTAGTCACCTCAGCCATGACCATTCATTCTAGCTAATGTTCTCACTCTGTGTCTCCCTGTGTAGCTCCACTACAGACACTGGTGTTGATGGGGACTCTACCGCAGCAAAAAACACTACCAGGAACGAGAAAGCAGTTATTTACACAGCATCCAGGCAAGATACTGCCACAAGTCAGCATTTAAATATTTGTAAACTAGTTTTTTGCCTAAAAACTTGACCTTTTCGAAACCAAGTTGGTCAAATCATCTCAAATGATTTATGCTAGTGAAAAATGTAGCTGAGCTGTATGAACAAGCGACCAGACTACAAATACTGCCAGGTTTTGATACACTATTCCTGCATTTGAGCCCAGATAATGCTAACAAGAATTTAACTTTATCTACCCAGAAATTGCATAATCTGGCATGCTTGTTATCTACAGGAGGAAGTCACTATCTTCTGATGGATGAAACCTCACAAGTTTTTGTACAAAGTCATACGATCCGGATGTCACCAAAGATGACTCTTTTGATGATTCCAAGAGAACCTTCCCCCTGCCCCCAAAATATACACAAACCAAAAAAACAAAACCCAAAAAAGCTCCAGCTCATATAGTAAAACCAAAAAGTAAACAAACATTTCTCAGAATAGATTATCACATGAATAATGTGAATCCCAGTTACACTATTACTGTAAATGTTATGAAAACTCTAGTAATGGTGCGTTTAGAATACTGCCAGCTGCCTCTGCTAAGGACAGAGGCCTCAGTGCTACACTGCAGTCAATGCATGTTACTCCCTGCAGTGTCCTTGAGGGTAAGAGGCTCTGCCAAGCAGCACCTTCACACACCTTCAGTGTGTGAGTTTGGCTCTTTGTCTGACATTGCCAGGTGTTGCTCCCTGCTTGCACTGCCTGACCAGGCACAGCACCACCAACATGGCACGTAGCATCAAGAGAAAAGGTGGGAACAGAGACCTTAGACTGCTTTGGCTGCTTTCAGCACTTTATTGACACAAAACTCCTAACTGCAGCGTCACCCCAGTATCTGGTTGCCTGTAAGGAACCAGACCTCCTCTAGCCACAAGTAAAACCGAGGTCCCTCAGCCTTTGGAAAAAGCTTATCTTGGAGGATTTGTGATTACATGGTACAAATCAGTGACTGTTTCTTAGTTAAGGACAAAGTGCTTCCTTTTGTTCCAGAGCTGTGTAAAAGTAAATGTTGACTCATTCCTCATTTTTGAAGAGTCCAAATTAGAAAAACCTTGTAGTTTAAAATAGGAGTTGTCCAATCCCTACCATGGTACCAAGTACTCTGATGGCCAGGACTGCACTGATTAATACAAAAAAGGCTTTGCCAGCAACACTGACAAGTTTGCAGAAGGCAGGTACACAGACTTGGTGATCACTGTGTACAGCCGCTTTAACAGCTTGGATTATCTGCAAAGCCCATCAGCACTCCTCAGTCTCAGACAGTGACTTCTTAAATACAAGGCTTTAAACAATGAGGTAAGGCAGCTAAAGTTATTCAGTGGCAGGTCTCTCTCCCATGCCCATGCACACATGATTCTTTACCGTGTCATTCTTAGCCAAAGCTAAGATGCTGCAAAATAAAACAGACTTCAGGTAAATCCATTCATAGAATTAAGTCCTGCAGTTTCAGGTCCAGGGATTTGCCTGGTGGTTTTTGTGCTTTCAGTTTACAGAACAATTCTTGGCATAACACTCATGTCAGTGTAGTTCTTTATTTGTCACCGACATTTCAACATAGGGCTGTTACCCAAAGTAAGGTATGCAAAACCAAAAAGACGCACAAAATTGAATGCATGTCTTAATTAGGTGGTGTGACATTTTCTCCCAAGGTTTTGGATTTTTGGTTGGGATCAGTGTCAGAAATTTTCTGTGGGTGATGTGGGTAAGGTGTCAGTGCCCTATCATAATGTTTAACTCAGCAGAGAGTGCATTGGAGGAAATCTTGGGCGTTAGGAGCTTTCCTTTGCAAACTTTACAAGACGCTTACATTCATCTATTCTTCAGTGCAGGGACTTTCCCTGAAGACAGGTTTCCTGGAAACAGATAAAGTACCAAGTTAAGGATTCCTGACATCTGGCTCTTCTCAACTGTCACAACTCAGATGCTATCCAGAATGAACACTGAACTCCTGCTCCTTATAAGAGCTCAGTACAGTCCTTCACCAGCACAAGGTAATGGTGGTGGGGTGTTAGTAGTGGAATATCCTCTTGATGAATTCTGCTCCAGTCTTCCCCAAATCTTCTTCCAGAATCAGAGCAAAACCTGGGAGATCACTCTGGGAACAGGGTCTTCAGCTGATGAGGAAGATGAAAGGATCATTACACTGAGCTCAGGGACTGGTGAGTTTGGAGCTATGATAGACAACAAGTGGCTGGCATGGACAGCCAGCTAGTTATAAACACCAAGAGATACATGAGTGGATTTTGCCTACTAGCACAAGCCATTGTCCAGAATTTTTCTAGCCTGCCCATGGTTTCCTGGGGGGCAGGGCTTTGCCTAACTTGAATGCTGAGACTATTTCAGGCACTGTGATGCTTCTCTTGAAGAGCAACCCATGGTTTCCTGCCCACACAAGCAAAGTGGCAAGCAGTCTAGAAGAGTGCTGTGGTGCACACTAAGAAGCAGCAGCTTTTGAGTGGGATAGTCACACACAGAGCTGACAAGAAGGTTGCTGATGTAGGTACATGCTCCTACTTAAGCAGACATGCTCTGAAAGTAATTTATCTCATAAGTATGGATTTTGGTGGTAACATGTATCAATGGTATCTTTTAAATCCAGAAGTATTAGTGCATGAGTTTTTTAATACCCTTTGTTATTCTTTTCAACAGGACTAATTGAAAAGTTAACCAAATCTGTTAAAATAAAATTTAACTTAAAAACATTGTTAACATTAAAATCTACAGAATTCACAATTTACATATTTGATGAGGGAGTAGCAATTAAAATGCTCAAAACCAATGGACTCAGTTAAAAAATCTTGCTTTTCTTCCCACACAAACAGATGTTCAGCACTTACTTGAATTTTGTGAATCAGCTGGCATACTAATACCTAAAGACTCCTTGAAAGAGAATTTTAGCATAACACAATTGATTCTTTTAGTCCTTCCTGCTCTGCTGCAGAAAAACTAAGGTGTGATCTGTAGCAGAGCTCCCTACTGCTAGCAGGTCACAAGCTGGGATGGGTGGTTCTGCATCTCGGTATTTCATCCCACTTAGCTATGGGCTTCTGGAGACATGTGAACTAGAGTTTTGTATCTCTGACCACTGGTAGCAGAAAGCTGGGAACAGACCAAATTTCAGAAGCACAGAAGGAAAAATCAAATCCAACACAAATCTGACTGCCTATGTATAACGTTGGTTTTGGGTTTCCCTTTTTTTTTCCAAAGACATTGACAATTCTTTTAATCTACATAGGGAAGCAGTTGCCAGCCTGCCCTTCCTTACGGTGTGGCAGATAGCAGAGACTGTTGGAGTTCTTGCTTTTAAAGTAAGAGATGTGAAAAAATATCTCAAGAGTGTAAGTATCCAAGGAAATAACTGCTTGATTCCAACACCAATACTGTTAGAACCAAAGAATCGTTTCACAACTGTCACTTTTTTGTTGTTCAGCAAGTTTAGCAAAAATTAAAAGCTTTTTAAATTGTGATATTGAGCCAGCTACTCTCAGCCTCCTCGATGCACATACTCTTCCAAAAGACTATTAATTTGGCCTACCTACCCCAAGGTAAATCAAAGTCTCACCTTGCCCTGTGGTTGTTGCACTCAAATTGCCACATTGTGAACATTAAAACTTGGATCCCTCAGCAGGATCAACTACCTATGGGCTCCAATAGCTAGAATATATTGCTAATCTAAAAACTGGTTTCATATTTGTTCTTTATTCAAATACACTAATGCATTCAGACAATTTCTGTAACAGTTCCCAGAGAAATAAGCACATAAGACATGGTCTGCAACTGCTGGTGACAAAGGTCTTCATTTCAGCGAACAGAGTAAGCTTGTAACTCCTAAGGCTCAACAGTAGTTATTGTTCTTGGTAAATGGTGACTGAACTGAGTATATTGCTGCTGCATTTCAACAGATGTCTGCTTAAACAGGAAGCAACTCCATCCCATTTTCTGGAGGTGTTTTTGAGTTTTTACTTTTTTCTAGCTCTAAATTTGTTCCAAATCACTTAGAATAGTGAAGCGGGGGACAACACCTGTCAAAGTTAATGCTCTTGCCCCCTTTAGCAGGGGTTCTGTGAGTATCAGGGACAGACCCTGCCCACCCACCTGCTCCCCTGAGCCTGCAGATCCCAGTCCTTTTGTGCTGTGCTCACTTGGCTATCAGCATTGAAGTCTGCAGCCACAGCCTCTGTTAGGTTTATCACGCATAGTGGATAAGTTTCTGATAATTTGCAAAGATGTTCTAAGCATTAGCACAGAAAGCCTGACTCCAACTCTCTATGTCTTCCCAACCTACCACTGAAATGCCTTTGAAAGGCAATAACACAAGACAAATCTTTATTTTATTTTGGTGCTCTGAATTGCACCATGCTTGCTCACATTCTCCATCTCTCTCCCAACTCATCCCCTTCCTTTTCCCTCTGTCAGGGTACTTTGAACTTCAAGCTATGAGTAGTACTAGGCTTAGATACCTGAAATAAGAAGCAAATGCTACAAGGTTTTTGCACAGTACTGAGCCCAACACAGGCTTTATCCCTGTTCTGCAGTCAGTGCTACACATTCTCAGATTTCTAGGGGCAGTCATCAGCCTGTTGCTGTCAGAATTCCTACAGAAGATTTGAGGTGAGGCTCTGAGTAGGAAAAGGTGCAAAATTATGCCAGGAACAGGCAGAGGTCTCGCCCTCCTTGTCACCGCTGCTCAAATACTCTCCCACGCTTTGCTCTGCCTCTCAACCCACTTCCTTTGTCCCATCTCTCTCTGCCCTGAGTTCACTTTGCCTCATTGCTTTCCACACGCTGTGTGACACGCACAAGCCACCTCTGAAGGGGTGATGCTGGGTCACACCGGCTGCCACAGACACTAGCCTCTTGCAATTGACTTGCTAGTCATTTGTGAAACCTGGGCTTGAAAGTTGCTGCTTGCTCTTGGAAACTTGTCAGTACACCACTTTTACATCTTCCTGATTCCCATAGATTTAAAAACAGCAACATATTCCAAAATATAAAGTTTTTACAGGAGTACTAGTGCTCATGGAAGGACGCAGTCCCTGGGGAAGAAGAGAAACACAAACCACGCAAGAAAAGTTCTTACCAGTATCCAGCCTGTGTGAAGTTTACTCAGAATAGATGACCTTTCCTAGGATTTGGAAATTATCTTGTTTGGCAGTGAATTGTTTAACTGTAAGTGTTCACTCAGGTTTCAAAGGCCTAAGAGATTTCCACAGAGCATGTTTAGGCAAGGTCTGAGTTACACCTTTGCTTTGATGTTGACTGAGTGACTCAAAATACACACCTTTAACCAGATAAGCTGTTCCTCTGGAAGGAACCTGAGAGCTTTTCTTGTATCTGTGCATAAGCCACATTCATAAAGCACTCAAAAATCTGACCTCTGCTTATGAGCTGAATCGTTCCTTGCAGCTCAGATCACTTTTCCAAGAAGGGAAGAAAAACTGGCTTCTGTCCCAGTCAGTCCCTGACCAACTTCAGCTTCTTGATAAAGCTCTAAAAAATCCTGAAAGCAATGGTGTGTAATGAACCAGTGCATAACAAGATAGGATGTTTATGAAGAGAAAGGGTTCAGATCTTTATCACTGTATGCAGAGCAGAGACTACGATGAACAAAAACACACTGTGGCAGGCAGAGGTGAAGTGAGAAGGGCAGAGCAAGGTTAATTCACAGCCCTGATAATTCAGTGAGTCAAAAGGCTATTTTAGAAGACTTAAAATTCACTGAGCAAGCAAGGTAGCTGCATTAGCAACTGCTGACTATTAAACAACAGAATTCATATTGCTCTCTGAGCAAACAAAAAGTTGACAATGAGTAATGGCAAGTTAATATTTAAACCAGGACAACTCCCATCCTCTGAACTACACGCTGCTAGGCTTACAGTAGCTACTTATCACATAAGTCTCAAGAAAGAGTGCAGCAGATTAACCATGCTGAGTGATCCACTTCAATATCCAAAATGTCTCCAGAAAAAAAATCCTAAACACATACACAGAAGATGGTTCTGCTACTCCTACCTCTTCTCCCATGAATTTTCCCACCCACTGGATTATGATAGATGGCTTGGTTTGGTCCACTGAAGTTTGTTACTAATCTTAATATCAACATGCATCATTCGTTTATTACATTGTACTGAACCTACGTATATTAAAAATGCCTAACAAAAAGATCCAAAAAAGAGAAGTGGTAGTGCAGCAGAACAGGGATGGGTGACATTCCCAGAACAGCTGTGACAGGAGAGATCTTTACCAACAGTGCCAAGACATTCCAACTGCAGCAATGGCACAGACCAGTCTTGACAGTGCAAAATGTTTCCTGCAAGTCACTTAGAACAGAAGTTGCAGATTAAGTACAGGAGATAACAATCAAAGACAGCAATCAACCAGTCTTAGCTCTTATAAATATTGTGATGTGCTAAAAAGGTGAATTATTATTTCCTCCGGGGTATGGTTTTTTGATTTACAACATTCAGAAGATATAACTGTATCTCTCAAGAAAAATGCTACTTTATCACAATGAGAAAAGAAACCTAAAAACATATCCTGCCACTGTACCTGTATAGAAACAATAAAATACTTAAATTGAGCCAAAAATTATCTCTTTTTCCTTAACTTAAGCGGCTGAGAGAGCTGGGGTTGTTTAGCCTTGAGAAGAGGAGGCTGAGGGGAGACCTCATTGCTCTCTACAACTACCTGAAAGGAGGTTGTAGAGGCGAGGGAGCTGGCCTCTTCTCCCAAGTGACAGGGGACAGGACAAGAGGGAATAGCCTCAACCTGCACCAGAGGAGGTTTAGGCTGGACATCAGAAAATAATTTTTCATGGAAAGGGTGATTGGGCACTGGAATAGGCTGCCCAGGGAGGTGGTTGAGTCACCTTCCCTGGAGGTCTTTTCAAACTAGTGATTCTGTGAACTTTATTTTTGCCTTTTTGGGGTTTTTTTTTGTTTGTTTGTTTTTTCTTTTTAGGTAGAGAAGACAAAAATGATAAATTTGCAAGCAGTGAAAGAAGAGATATGAGTTAACTCCTTCCTTACTTTGCCTGTCTTCTTACAGACATAGGGGAAACAGTCTCTTGCCTTTCTTCTCACCGATGGCCAGAGATATCTAGAAGGAATTATGTCTCAGCTTGACTAATTACACTATGCTCCACAATATTACCCAGTGTCTAATCAGCTCCATGAGCATACAGGGTCCTCACAGGCTTCCTTCAGGCACTGTGGGAAGCTTAGCTCTTCAGCTAGGATGGCTGCACTTCTCTGTTTCCTTGCACTGTCAGAAGCTGCTTAGGCTTCCACAGCTTGGATGAGGTGCAAGCAAAGGTGCCAGCCCAAAGTGTGGGTTCAGGTCTCATTCCAGGACTTGAGAAGAAGCTTGCATACCAGGGTGTTTCAATTTCCCTTTTTAATCTGCTTTAAAGAAGATGTAGGAGGTTTTCTTCTGTTGTAAACTTAATTACTACCTGGAGAAAGCAAGAAGTCAAATTTCTCCAGAAGATCACTATGAAAAACATTTCAGAGAAGCATGAATATCTAAAATACAACAGGGAAAACGTATTGCAGAAATTATTTATTTCATGCCAACTTAGCTCTTTGACTAGATATTTAACACATATGTAAAAAATACATCCAGTACAACAATAATGTAGAATACTACAGAGAAAACTTTATAACTCAGTGAATTTCAAAACAAGGTATTACTCATACATGCGTGTATCATAAGGCAAAAGAACATAGTCTATCCATAAGCAGCACTCCTACAGCCTATCCTTGATACACAGTGGAGAATGAAGATCTTTTATTACTAAACATGTATTTACAAATAAATTCTCATATCTTCTAGAATAAAAACCCTTAGAGAGAGATTGAACATCCTTGAGGGAGGATTATCATTAGAGGGGTGATTGAGCTCCTTGGAAGGGGGATTAACCACCTTGGAGAGGAGACTGAGTATCCTTGAGGAGAGACTGAGCATCCCTGGGGAGGGATTAATACTCTTAAGGGGGAAGTAATCCACTTAGAGGAGGAATTAATCCACTTAGAGGAGGAATTTAGCTTCCTTGAGAAGGGATTAACCCCACTGGAGGGGGAAATAAAACAAAAAAATCCATTTAGGGTGGATTAGCCCTCTTAGAGGGGGAAATAACTCCCTTTTGGGTGTATTAGCGATATTGGAGAAGGGAATTAATGCCTTTGAGGAAGGATTAAGACCTTTAAGTGGGAATTAAGCCCCCAAAGTCCCCAAAAGCATGACTTTCACCACAAAGCCACTCACAAGCATCCCAAAACCATGTCTTTTATTTCAAATCCCTCACTACAACAAAAATGCAATTTTCACTCAAAATCTCCTCACAACTCTCTCCAAACTCCCCAAAAGCTTGATTTTCACCTCAAATCTTCCCAAATTTCATAGAATTATGGAGTGTTATTTAATGGAAGGGACCTCAAGAGCCCATCCAGTTCCACCTCCCCTGCTGTGGGGAGGGACACCTCCCACTGGATCAGGGTGCTCCAAGCCCCATCCAACCTGGCCTGGAACACCTCCAGCGACGGGGCAACCATGACTTCTTTCAGCATTGGACACACTTGGCTGGCCTCAGGCACAGTGGCTGGCCTGACACAAGTGAAACGCTGATCCCCAAATTCCAGGGGCTGCAAAGGGTTGGATTTGAGTGTTAGGGGGGCTCTTTTTCTTCTCTCACCTTCCTTGCAGCCCTTGAAACCCCTAAAAACAAGGAACTGACAACAGAGAATTGGATTTGAACTTCAAGAACATCATCATCCTACAGTCAAAGCCATCAGGAGATCCACTTTTATTTTCCATATTGAAAAAGGCAAATTTGCAGGGAAAAGTTTGCAGGGACAAGAAATAAAAGCAAGAATTTTGACTCTTGGTTTGGAAGCTTTATGTAAAGTACAACATTAAAAGACAAGGTAGAGGTTCCAAGTGCAGACTGCATGACAAGTTCACTGTAGAACTGTCTTCTTTCCAACAAGGGCAGGAATGCCTGCCCAGACTGCTTGGAGGGATGCTCATGGAATGGTTTGGTTTGGGCTGGAAACCTATTCAGTTCCCACCACCACCACAGGCAGGGACACCTTCCACTGAATAAGGATGCTCCAAGTCCCATCCAAGCTGGCCTCCTCAACACCACCAAGGATGGGGTAGCCACGATTGTCCTGGACACCTGGGCCACTGCCTCCCCATCCTCATATGAAACGTTTCTTCTTAAGATCCCATCATAATCTCTACTCTTTCAGATGAAAACCAGTCTCTCTCATCCTGTCTTTGGACTCCCTGATCAAGAGCCCATTTCCAGCTTTTCTGAAGCCCCTTCTCTGTACAGGAAGGCTGCTCTAAGGCGTCCTTGGAGCTTCCTCTTTTCTTGGCTGGACAACCACAACCCTACTCCTAACCCCTACTGCCTACCCCTACCCCTAACCCTAACGGACCCTAACCCTAGATAATTTCTACAGTGATAGCTAAGCTATTGCTCAAACTATTATAATTCATAGGGATATGGCGAATATAACAACACTATTCTGAAGAAATACCTAAAGTTGCATATTATTATTGCATCCCAGTTACAATGAAAGCACATAAAAGCATGCTGAGGGACACATTCCAGGGCATTTTAATAGAAACAAAAAATAAATCTGACTGGGATTACCATATGACTATCAAATATAAAGCAACATAATCAACAACAGTAACTGATGTATTAGAAAGGGATCTAGTTCAAGGTGCTTTTTTTTTTTTTTGCTAGGAATGCTGGGTTTCTGTTACCATAATCAAATGGTGTAGGAGTGTCTCAGCTTCAGATTAGACTGCTTAATTAGAGGCACAGCTAGTATTTGAGAACTGCCACCAAGCAATACATATTCCTGCAGAGTCCATTAGGAAAAAGGAATGTCAAAGTTTCAGAAAGTTTACAAGATTCATAAATAAGTTGCTCTGAAAAAAATAACCATTTTCTGAATTTTTAAGAAAAAATTAAAACTAGGAGACACCGTAAGTAGTGTTTCTGTTAATAATTAAGATGAATTAATAGGTTAGATTTCTTTAAGATTACTCATAAAAAGTTTTCCTTCATAAAGTGATCTCTGTTTGGTATTGAAATGCAAAAGATTTCAAGTAACTCATATAGCAAGTAATTACAGCAATAACAAAAGCTTGAACAAAATACTGAATTTTTCACATAACATTTACAGTATCCCAAGATAAATTTAATAAAATACAAATTACCATAATTACAGGAAATCTGAGTAATCACTGTTTTAATACTTCATTTGTAAAAATCATTGTCATGGTTATATTTTCAAATAGAAAGAATAAATATTTAAAAGATAGCAGCCTTCCACCATCCCCATTAATACTGTTAAGCACAATTTATTTAAAAAAGTGATTGACTGCAAAGTAAATGCAGATTATATACCACAATTCTTCCAGTAGTGTAAGTTACAGTAGTAAAAGTTTGATGTTACTTAACACATTGTAAATAATAAAATATATCACAGTTTGCCCAAAGTGTCACTATTAGCACAGACTAGAAGTTGCATATCCTCTATCTTCCCTCATAAGAAGACTCCCTCACTTAACTTCATAGCTAAGAGCTGCACTTTTCCTACAGCACAGAGCATCCATGATCCTACGATTTTCCAGTATGGATATCAGAATATACGTATTCTTAAACACCTGGGAAAAAACAGAACTACAAATCTAGTAGGAGCAGTAAGTTTGACTGGAGCTTTTTGCTATTCATACTTCTTAAGAACTCCAGCACTAATACCACTATTAAAGTAGTTACTGTCTTCATCCCTAAAGTTCATTACAACTAGCACAGATTCTTTTCACTGCTTTAAACTTTGACATGAAGATTTCAAACTTCTGTTCTTAACTTGTTTGGTTTTGGGGGAGTTTGGGGTTTTTTTTGCTGTTCACAGTTGAAGAGGAAACTGCAGAAATGATGATGAGATGGAAGCATACCCTAACTGCTCAGTAATTTAGAAAGCAAAATAATACAGAAATTCGTAATTTATATTCTTCGGCTGCAAAGAGATGTGACAATACATGGACAGAATAAATACACCAACATTCAGCTCCCAAAAGCATAGTTTGCAAGGCAGTTATATTTTAAATCACCTCATCTAAAGCATCAAATGTGATGTAAGAACACCATTAGCCTGAAGTACAGTCACTGCTTAAACATATCAAAGCTAGATAGGACTAGAGCTATAGCAGCAAAGAACTCATTGAGAGTTGCCACAATCTTGCTGGGAATCACAGACAGTTTGCGTTGGAAGAGACCTGTAAAAGACATCTAGTCCAACCCTTCTGCAGTAAGCAGGGATGTCTTCAACTGCATCAGGCTGCTCAGAGCCCCATCCAACCTCATCTTGAATGTTTCCAGGGATGGGGCATCTACAACATCTCCGGCATAGGGTAAACCCTTGGGCACGTAGCCCCCAGGCAAGTTCTGGATCATTTTTTAATAGCAGTAACCAAACTACTAGTGTAAGAGTAGCTTAAGTACACAGTAAATAATGTGTGAGCATATCCCTTATTTCTACAATGTTCTTTTACAGTTGTACTCTACATTTCTTTGTCAAAAGTCTTTCAGATTTAGTCTTACAAATTCATAATCACTTTTCAAAGCACACTTTAGATTAATTGGCCTACAAATTGCACATACTTAGAGTAAGAGTAACACTATGGTTGATCAACAAGGAACCCTATGGATGAAACATGACTTCAATTATCATCTACTTAAAGACTGAGCATACAGGCAGCACAGGACACTGGGCATCTCTAAGCGCGATCCAGAGAACTCTTGAGCAATTTTCAGATCTCTAATTCCCCTGCTTTCAAAAATTAGGCATTGTTTACTCCATTACTTCACTGCAACTTCAAGATCAGTGGATCCCCACCTCAATGAGCTCAGAATTTCCACGTTAGCAACTGAAAGCCATTAATTTCTACAGTGAACTCCTCAAATTACTCTATCTCAATGAAAGCTGCACAGAGGACTTATGCCAGGCACTAGATAGTTTTTCAATTTAAAATTCTGACCAAGTTTCCACTGAAATTTTCATTTTTTAGCCATTCCACTGGTTTCTGAGGTGAAAAAACAGGCCCCAAGAAGGCTCAATCCAACTCTCTGAAGTCAGTAGACACTACGTAAGGATACTTCACAAACATTCAGAAAAACAAACTTTCCTTCTATAATTTTCCCATTAGCAATGAATTAGATCCCTTTGCAGTGACATTTCAGGAGTTAAACAAAGATCTCAACACTTAGCAAAAGATATTTACAAATAAACTTTTGGGCAATTACATGAGAAAATAAAAATTTTAAAAATAGAAATATTAAGTCTAAGAACGTTCACATAAAGGAATGTCCAAGAACATACAGAACCTCTTTCACAGATGGCTGAATTCAAGATAGCATTTCTAAGCAGATCTAAAATAAATTAAATAAGTGCTAACATAAAGTTGCTAAAGAATAAAATAATAAAGTTACTGGAATAAAGAGTCTCATTTTCTCAACTTCCAGTCCTTAACACAGCCATAAGATTTTGACCAAGCTCTACACAAAATACCCAAAGTAAAAACGTGCCTTGTTGCAGGTAATCTGGAAATTGCATGAGCTTGCATGGCTGCTGTTCAGTGTATTCACCTAAGAACAGAACTGACAATCATTTTATGTCTGTCAATTTATTAATATAATTATTTCTATACAAATAGAGTATTTTTTCTCCTTCAGAGTAACAATTCATTTTTAAAGCAGGCAGATCAATATATTAAAAATACAACTACTGTTAGTATACACAATGTACTAAATCACAGGAGGTAGAATTAGATCCCCATTAACAATTACTTCAGAAAAAAAAAAGACTACGCTAAAAAATTAGTAGAACATCCCGTTGATGAAGACTTGCTTTTTAGGGTAACTCATTCCTAGCTGCTTCAAGGGATGTCTGGTTTTTTTTAATGGTAAAGACTATTACACGAAGATGTTCTCTTTCAGTTTTCAACGTAACTTTGTGATAAGCACATAACAAAAAAAATTCCAAGTGGTAAAGGCTTAAAACAGACTGCAATAAAGTAACATTTTAAATTAATCAAATTTTCAAAGATATCATGAATTTGACCACATCTTTTACCTTATGATTACATTTAAGAACTCACTCAGCTAGCTACAGTTTGTTAATATACCTACATCAATGAAATTAATGTGAAGCTTTTTTACACTGTTAATAATTGGCATTTCTGAATGGCATTCAAATGAATAAGTATTATTCTTTTTGCAACAACTTAATGCAAAATACAGGCACCATAAAAACAGATATATAATGCAATCAGGGCATTTGGGACATTAGAAGTGTTTCGTTATCTAGTCATGCTATGTATTTCCCTTCTTTTAAAGAAATAGTCTACAGATTGAAGCCGTGCCTGAGGTGCGTGCAAATTATAACGTTTCAGCATTTACCTCAATTTTCACATTGTGTCTTTTACAGTTACAGAACCATTAATGTGCCAAGATTTTCACAGAATCATAGAATCACTAGGTTGGAAAGGACCCACTGGATCATTGAGTCCAACCATTCCTATCAATCACTAAACTGTGCCCCTCAGCACCTCACCCACCTGTCTTTCAAACACCCCCAGGGAAGGTGACTCAACCACCTCCCTAAACCATTTTAAACCATTACAACTGTAAAAATCTTAAGCAGGCATTATATCTTTGATAATGCATTCTTGCTATTGCACATATGCTCATATGACAGTGAAACTCAGGTCCACATTCAATTTCAACTATATACACATCCTAAAATAATTTATCTGCATATAATATTTGGGAAAAAAAAATATAGCTTTTCTTGACCAATACATTTTGCTCCAAAATTTATGCAAATTTTATGAAGAATAGCCTACCATGCAATCTTTCTACTCACACAGGTCTGATCCAAAGACCACTGAAGCCAAAAGAAGCCTTAGCTTAATTTAGCAGATATTGAATTAGGCATAAATTTCAAATAGAAAAATTATGGATAGCTTTCCTATAGCAACTGATATAACTGCACTTTGGATGCATTAAGATGCTCTCACAGCACCTGTTAAATACAGAAAAAATCCTTCAAAAAAAATCCTCTTCCTAAAACTTACATTGTTACAGTTCAACATGAGCTCTAAGTATATTTATGAAGTTTACCCTCTATTAACTTAATTAATAATTATCCCCTTTTGGTTGTGATACAGAAGTCCACACTGATGCACAACAATTTCTACAACAGAAGAATTATATTCTTGTCATGAGTAGTAGTTATCATAGAGATGTATTTCCAGAATAGTTGTTCCTTCATATTCTTTTATTAAAGGAAAATGTTCTTTTCTGTTTCAGTGATATATCATAAATACAGTCTTTTCCGAACAATGAGTAGGGAATAGATTTCCACTGAATTTTCTTTAGCCTTGAGGAGCCTAGACATCATCAAATATTTTGCTTCGAGACATTGACAGGTATCTCCCACCAGGCTGGTACCTGCAGAATCAATTTTAAATACAAAAAAGAATCACAGGAAACAGTAAAATAAAGACCCATTACTGCACTCGTACTTCTTAACTCTCAATGAACCATAGGATCAGAAGTTCTATTGAATTACTATTTCCATGAGGAGTTAATAGGCAGTCACTAAATTAAACCTCATGTGACCAAGAAAAACTGGTATGAGTACTGGGAGTCTTAAAGAACTTTGTTCCCTGATACAAAGGAAAGATTTTGGTTTTGCTGAACGCGACTTTTTTCTTTAAAACAACAACAAACCCCCCTCCCCTCCAAACCTCCCTAAGCCCCCAAAACAACAGTATCCAACAATAGTTCGGGCAATTAACAGAACATCTCACTGGCTATTCCTAGAAGAAGTACACTATCAAAGATAATGAAATCAAATGGCTCTGTGAGAAAAAAAGAAGCTTCACAAATTGTTGGTCAACCATACTTTAAAAGCATTTTAAAAGCATAAATAAGCTTCAATGCAAGCACAGTTTACTTCCTCTCCATGTTACTTACAAAAACCTGAAGAGACATATAGCCCAGAACCTAGTGTCTCTATTGCTCTTATTTTCCTAGACTCTTGTAACTATTGCAGAAGCTAGTTTTAAAAATCAGTGTTAAACAGGCTATTTTTAATTGAATTCAAATTGCATATGCAATTATTCTTGATTTATTACCTCTACGAAATGAGATGCCAGTTGTTACTGTACAGCTCAACTAACCTCTGTGGCTCCACATTTTATTTTTACAGAAAAAGTTCAGAATGTTCCACTTTGCAAAGTCCATATAGGTGCCAGAATACTTCAGATATTGTACCTGAAAAACGGTTGCTCCAGAAAAATTTTATATGCATATTCCTATTTTTGTAGACTATTATCCCTTTCACAATGTACAGAAGTCAACAGCTGACAGAACTGCTAGGCTAGTTCCTCTTAAAACTCCTGGGCTTGAGAAGAACCAAATTATGAAACGTGGTGACATGAGACTATACAAGTTAGTTGTTGACACAAACTAACATTCCTGAATCAATTTGTAAAACCTGACAGTGTCATTCAAGTCACTCTTTGCATGTTTTTGAACTGACATTTATTTGTTGATGTTGTAGCTAGAAGTTGGCTGAAGGCATTTATGATTTTTTTTTTTTAATTGGATTGGGTATCCTACTTTTAGCAATAAAACTAATGTAAACTGTAACTTTTTATAAGGAAATCTGAAATTATTTATCACCAAAAGGTTCTACATCATAAATACCTAGATTAAAAAAGCACCCATAAACACATTAGTTATTTCTTAAACACGAGCAAAGCTTAGAAGTTATGCAAGACACTATTTCAAGACTGAGGAAATGTGGTGTTGCTGTCACACTCATGGAATCACAGAACTCTCTATTATAGACAGAGCTACACTGTGCAGTCTGGGACTTTTTGTTCAGTAAATTCAGATTTTAATTCACTCCAGTAGTTCCAAGATGTGATCCCCAGGTGTATTCCAGCAACTACTGGTCCCGTAATACTCACTTTTATTTCTTGCAGCCCTTTATGATGCTTTTTATGCCAGAAATATAAGCTGGCTTTCTAAAATCTTGTAGGAAATTGGAGAAAACCATACCTTGTGCATTTCCAGATGGTCCTACAGTTCTTTCATTTCTGCTTTTTCATGCAATATTTTTCAGATTATGCAAATATACAAACTTATATTCAACTTAAAAACCTTCAGGTTTCAACTGGTTTTGAAACAAATATCACACCACAGGGGAGGCAGAAAAAAAAGAGCTAGGTGAGATGACAAATTCTGTTCACAAAACTATTTTTATAAAGCCATCTGATGTAGCTGTCATAGGTCACAAGACAGAAGACATTAGTATCTTTTAATTGTAAATAACACCAAAGACTTCTCACCTTCCTGAGTCTGATTCAAGAGGGTCATCATTAATTGAGTCTGCATTAAAATCCAAAGGTTCTGCATCCTGGAGAAGTTCTATTCTGTCTCTTTCAGTCCTACCATTTGATCGGGTATACTTTGATAGTGCTGAATAGGTAAAAGGAAGAAAAGGCATTTATTTTATGAACACCTCAGGGTGTGTGGGGACATCAGACTTAGAAGACCATAATAGTAATTTGCTAGTATCTTATCCAAAGTACAAGTGATTTGGAGGAGATTCAATATTAAACCAAATCAGGCTACATTCTGAAATGTGTAGCATTTTATCTTTGTAACTACTATTTTTCTTTTTCCTTTCAAGTAGGATCAGATCTAGTTTGCAAAGACTCAAAGAAAATAAGCAGTTATACATAGATTTTACTTCTAAATCCATTGATCATCAATTTTTCTTCCCAGTTTTCCTCTAACTATGCTAGCTGGAGGGTTTATGTTTGGTTTTGTTTGTTTTTAAAGAAGCAATCTCACTAATTAATGAATAGGTTTTTTTGCAGTTCACTGTCACCTTCTCTAGGCAAATACCTAGAGCTCGTTTTGATGTTGGAATGCTACATAATCACATGGTTAACATTAAATTATAATTTCATAGAATTTCAGTTAGTCTACCACTTAAAATCTGAGTTTCCAACTTTGCAAAGAGGAGGCGGATATCTACCGGAGTTGTCTCAAATGCATGTTCAAATCTTCCCTGCTCCTCCCCATTTTTTCTTCTTTTTTTGTTTTAATTTCTTATTTCTTGTTAGCTTACAAGAGCACATAATATGTATTAAAATAATTAACACCGTGACAAATAAACTTTTTGGAAGTTTAGAGCAACCACAAACAAGCTTTTTGCTAACGTGTCATTAAATGAACATGTATACACTAGTGTGATATTTTACTGGCTTTACATTTGTTGGTCATCTACCTGGTCATTCCATTATTTCAGTTGGAAAGAGTTGACTAGCAAGTAGAGAGGTAAATTCTAAGATTTAAAACTCCCAACTTCAAGACATAGGTCAACAAAGTCTCCTTGTTGACAACTGCTACTGAAATTGCAATCTATATAATGATTTATGGCTGATAAGAGGATCTAGTAACTAGATCTATCCAGACTATCCAGACTATCTAGAATCTCCAGGTTCAACCAGCTGAAGTACTACAGACAGGAAGAAACAGCATTCTTTTTAGGTATTTCTAATGGGCAAGATGGCACTGTGTCACAAAGAAGAACATATCAGCACATCATCTAAAACAAAAAGGAATCTATTTGAAGCTACTCACACAGGCAGTGTTGTGCAGACAAGATATTAAAATAATAAACCAAAATAGAATCCCCTCAAAACCCACAAAGCTTACGTCTACTGGTATTGGTCTCTGAGAAGCTGGATTCTTTCGGGTCTGTGTGGACAGCTCTGTTTCTAGTGGAATCATCTCTATTTCCATACCGTTCCTTCCACTCCTGGAAAAAAGGCAAAAGAAGAAAACAAAGTGTGAGAAAAAAGTAACACAACAAAGGCATACATCGGATCAAGAAATATTCCAGACCTGCAACTGTGGGTCACTTTTTTTTGTCAATCACATCAGGTCATGAAAACAATACTTTGAAAATGCTCCTGTTCAGTATCTTGACACTTTAAGAATTTTTGTTTTGTTCTAAACTCAATGTACCTCCCTTCACTGAACCAGTTACTATCATAATTCTTTAGAAAAAAACCTTGCAGAAAACAGACTGCGTGTTAAATCCGTGCAAAAAGTTAACACAACTGCTCAAAGCTATGGCAAGAAACTTGCTTTTTTTTAATTTCTGCTTCCATCTAGTGGTAGAATGGTAAAATAACCACATGCAGATAGTACACAACACATATCTGTACCATGTTTACTATGCTTGTTGTTTTGTTGTGTTTATATCCTATCATGTTTTAGAATAATAATGAAATATTAAAGAAGAAAACTTCTCCTTTTATTAGAAGAAAACTTTATATGTCAATACAAATTTTTCCAATTGCTCCAATAACTTTAATATGTTTTAGATTCACACCTAGATCTCAGATTATGGAGCAGCAGGAATCGGTATTCTCAAAATACTCTGCTAATTTATGTCATACATTATAGTTCTAAGATGCAGAAGGATCAAGCACTTAATCATGATCCAGAAAAAGATAATATTAGAAACCTCCAAAGTTTCAAGAATGGATGTGCTACTCTATTTAACACAGACTCAAAATAACAGGTAACGTCTGAAATCAAGTTTGCTGATGAACTACAACTGTGGCTTAATGTCAGATCACTCCAGTTTATACTATACACATCAAGCATTTGATACTGTTTGGCTTCACTGTAAGTTCTAAAATGATGAATCATCAAATCATAGAATCACCAGGATGGAAAAGACCTTTTGGATCATTGAGTCCAACCATTCCTATTTGCCACTAAACCGTGTCCCTGAGCACCTCGCCTACCCGTCTTTTAAACACCTCCAGGGACAGTTACTCAACCACCTCCCTGGGCAGCCTCTGCTGGTGCCTGATGACCTTTTCTGTGAATTTTTTTTTCTAATATCCACTCTGGACCTCCTCTAGCACAGCATGAGGCCATTCCCCCTCATCCTATCACCTGTCACGTGGGAGAAGAGGCCAGCACCCTCCTCTCTACAACCTCCTTTCAGGTAGTTGTAGAGAGCCCTCTTCCTGTAAGGTCTCCCCTAAGCCTGCTCTTCTCCAGGCTAAACAACCCCAGTTCCCTCAGCCATTCCTCATAAGGCCTGTTCTCCAGCCCTTTCACCAGCTTCATTGCTCTTCTCTGGACACACTCCAGAGCCTCAACATCCTTCTTGTGGTGAGGGGCCCAGGACTGAACACAGGATTCGAGGTGCGGTCTCACCAGTGCAAAGTGAGACGAGGGGGAGAGGATCAGAAGAAAGGTCTATGCACTATTGGCTGTCATCTAGAACAGAAACATCCCTGAGCTTGAAAAGCAACAGGTTTTTAGTCCCAATATTATATTGCCTTTCTGCAGACAGAATTTTTCCCCTGGCCAGTTCATTTTTTCCATGCATCTTTTCAATTTTTCCCCTTGTTTGTGTATTTCTAAACTAAATTCCAAATGTTATAAATTGATGAAAACCTAAAGCTATACATAATGGAAGCTGCTTAAAATTAAGCTGCCTGGATTGCTGTTTATTCAGATCGAGTACCTCCACAGATTTTTTTCAATTCAATATGTATTCAAAGGATTACTTGAATCAAACATTCTGTTTATTACTCAGTGGTAATCTTAAATGTAATTTCCTCTCTGGACTAAAAACTTACTTTTCAATGAACACACAAAGCAACAGGTAAGTTTGGCAGGAGCATACAGTCCCCATTTCAGAGAATACTCCAACACTGCAACTGTGGTTATTTCAAACAAAGCAGTATCAACAGAAGACACTGGTAAGAAGTCACTTCAGATTATTCTGCATCTTAGAAATCAGGACCTTTTGCTAATGCTTGTTAGAAATACTCGTATACACAGTTCCCACAGCACACGTAGTAATGCAAACGTTCTAACAGTGTGACCACTATCGCCCTCTTATGGTTTAAAATCAAAATGTACATTTTTCCACCCTCAGCCAAGACTATTCTGCAAGGTTAAACTGGTTCTACCTATTATATGGGACATTTTTTTTTGTGAAGTAGATTGTACTGAATTAAATAGTAACTGCAAATCCTCAGATAATGTATTATATTAATATTATAATTAGTTAAAAGATTCTCATACCCTTCTTCTGTTTTCACCTTCTTCCTGCCTTTGTCGTTTTCTTTTCTCTATAAATAAAAAAATAATTTACTCAAGAACTGTGGGAGTTTCCAAAGCTAGCTCAAATATGTCAATGAAGCGAGAGTGGTCCTGGGAGAAGGACGCTGTTAGGCTTGACAAAACAAAACTGTGGTATGAGAAAGCAAGAATTCAGTACACACAAGGAAGTGCATAGAGCATTGTGACATTGTTTAGTTAAGTGTTTCAAAATACCTAATCCCCAGCTTTTGCCTTGCCTGTTGACAGCAGTAATAAATTATCAAAACATTACCTTAAGTTAGCAGTAAACAGGTGCATAATCAGCACATAATCTGTTAGTTGTTTGGTTTACAGGTATATGCTAACAATTCTGACTGGACGTAAGTTTTAGAGTTATTACATGATTTGTATCCAGAAGAATACAAAAGGAGTGGGGCTCAGAATAAAGTTGTCTCACTCTGCATCCCAGAATGAGTCCGTGAACTTTCAAGATGCAACAAAGAACCACAACAGCTTTTAACAAATTTCAAGAAATGTTTTCAATAAAAATTAACGTAAAAACAATTAAAAACCTCTCCAACAGAGAGGTTTTTACAGATAATTACAGCTCTAAGGAACAGCATGCTTTGCACAATAAAACACAGCAGTCAACTGAAACAGCAAAAAGTCCTAAAGGAAATTACAGAATTTGGGAAGCTCAATCAACATGTGTACACAAATAAACATTAAAGTGAATTTGTTGATGATAAAAACAACTTAAGTATTAACTATCCTTTATGACAGATTACAGAAGCACCTGTTGGAATACTACCAGACAGAAACAACTTCAGAGGAGTACCACTTAAAGGAACTGCAAAATATTTAGAAACATCTAAAATTCAAATACTGGGTGAGTAAAGGTGATACTTCACTTTAGATGTCAACAAAGTCAAGCGCTATTTATATTGCAACCACAACGCTCTAAGTCTATTGCACTGTGTGCAGGAGGATGCCTCCGTACAGTTTTCAAAATATTGACAAGCTATATGCTTCATTTTTTGAGCAACACTTTAGACAAGTTTAATACAACATATTATATTTTCTACGAAGAGTAGACTAGAGGACCTAGCTTACCTCTTCTGATTAGCTCTTTTCCTTCATCAATCAAATCAGAGGTCATTTCGCTATCCCCCATGAACTGCTGGAATCCCAAAAGATTCAGACAACGTGTTCCTAAGCTGGTAAAAGCAGAAGGAGTAGCAATTCCCTTAGTAAATCTACAATGAGTAATTTAGACTACACTGCAAAACGTAAAATGAATTATTTATAAATGTATGGACAATTAAAGTAAAAAAAAATGTAGAAGAAAAGACAGATCATTATACTAGCAGAGAAATCAGAAAATTCAGAACAGTGACGCATTCAACCGAAAGCGATGAAATAATGCTATTCAAACAGTGAGACAAAATTGTTTATAGTCTAAAAATAGTGGAAACTATTTAAGACAATTGCTTGAAATGTTCTCATATATAAGAGAATTTATACCTATGCTATGTCCTTGATTATTCTTTGTCAGAAAACAATTACTATCCAAATTCTGCCTATTTTGATTTCAAACAGTAATAACATAGATAAGACACCCTCATCTCAAGAGAAATGTGTGGCATACTCTTCAGCTGTAACAATGCTGGCTGCCATTGCAGCGGTCAGATAACAAGCTTGCTTTATCTTTTTAAGCTTGTCCTGGAACTAGATAGCATGAAACCACTTTCACCTTTTCAACTTCACTCCAGAGAACCCAACTGCTGGTTTTGCCATTGTATTCGTCTCTCCAGATTGGGGCAACAATATCATGTTCAAAGTTGGCTTCACTGTATATTTACACTGAAAACGTTTTTTCCTATACTATCTGAACTTTAAGACTACTGTACTAAGCAAGGAAGACGGCCTTCCTTGAAAAGATTTTAATTAAACATTGAGTTTTGCATGTATTTAAATTATTAAAGGACACTGAAGTTCATACAAAGTAACTTCCTCTCCTTGAGTTTCTTTTCTTCCATTTCAACCTGGCATTCAAGACCCAGGATCATTGTGGACAAGAAGTCACATGAATTATTTTTTATCATTAGCTTTCCTGCTTGCTTTTCATGGGGCTTTTTTTTGGCTCCCCCAACATTTTTGTCACCTAACCTAAAGGTAAGCAGGGAAAACCTAGGACTGAGTCCTCGTTGTCTTACTATCTATGGATACACACAGGGTATTAAGGGACATTCAAGGTGTGTAGCTACATTCTACGTGACTCAAAACATTGTGTCTGACTGAATGGTAATGCAAAACTCAAGAACTGAATATAAATGTAGCCAAGAAACGTCAGTCTGAAGGTATCTCATCCCTTACAATGGTTAAAAGCACACATTTTGAAACACAAGGATAAAGCAGGCATATAACACTACTGTCTGCAATTACCTTTACAGCCTTAAAAAATGTGGTTTAGAGAAACAAGATCAAACTATTTATACCACTATGCTTTCAAACTGAAGTCTGGTAATGGTTCAGAAATTTGTTATGAGTCTATTAGAAATTTCAGAACAGAACAAAGAATCATAGAATGGTTTGAGTTGGAAGGGACTTGTAAAGGTCACCTAATCCTACCACTGTAACAGTGAGCAGGGACATCCTCAATTAGATTTCACAGGGCTGTGAGCAAGCTGTGAAACTTGGCCTTGAATGTTTCCAGAAACAAAGCATCTACCACCCCTCTGGGCAACCTGCTCAGTGTTTCACCACCCTCACTGTCTGATACCAATATCCAGACTGAATCAACCCTCTTTCAATTTAAAACCATTCCCCCTTCTGCTATTGCAACAGACCCTGCTAAAATGCGTGTCCATATCTTTCTTATAAACCTCCTCTAAGTACTGAAAAATCAGATCTCAAAATCTAGGAATGAAGTTTAACAGGGACACCCCCTCTCCGAGCTCTGTTACGAGTTAATACAGTTGATATTCTTAAAATTTACATATTTAACATATATAAATAGCAATGTATTGGTTTAAGTTTTGCATTTTCATTAACATCTCACAACTCAACTGCTGGAAGAAGTCAATCTCTTCCCGACTGCTGAAACTAGTACCATTAATGTGAAGAAACACCTTGTAAATTACTTACCTAAAGTATGTGGCAATACAGAGAATGACAACAAGCATTGGGTAGTATATATAGAATCCATCTGCAATGAAGGACAGCACTCTCATAGATCCCATTATCTGAAAAAAAAAATCCATAAGAACAAGCTCTAATCCAGTATATTCTATGTCTATACACAAAGACTGCACCATCTTACTGTTTTCAGCCCACAACAGACAATCACACAATCCTTTACAGTTACTAAAACACAATTAAGTACTACCATCACATATCTGACTCAGTTTACCCAGAACGCCCTGATACAAAGGCCACTTCTAACGGTGTATCCCACTTTGATGTTTCTAAGATGCTAGATCATCTTGTCATGCCTAATCCAAAACCAGTTTAAGTCTGGTTAGTCTTTCCATCTGCTACGAAAGTAGTCTCTGGACAACACTAAGAATCTACCTGCTAACAACAAAGATGAGAGATGTACCTTGTGGCCCAACAGAAATCAGTTATTCAGTAGAACCAAACTCACTGCTTTTCAGTGGCAAGTTAGGTTTGCTCCAAATGGATAAAGATGTCCCATACACTAATGACAGTGGAAGACAAAGGTATTAGGAAGTGAAGAGCAGTCTGAACTCTTCAGCATACTTCATTTTCTTAGGATAGAGACCGAAACTGAAAAACTGAGCTATTGATGACTTCTAGCAATCTAGCTAGCAATCTAATATTATCAAACTCTTTGTCTGTGTTTCTACCTTGTTTAATACTAGTGAAAAGATTTGAATATCTGGATCTTATTGTAAGAAGTATTTAAAAATATTTTACCTATTCTCCAAACCTTACCAAAGCCTCAAACCCACATTGTTTGTACTTACAGATGTATAAGCAGTTGGCTGAGTTTTTTGGTGAGAGATTGTTGCATCCATATGGGTCAAGCCCAAAAAGTTCAAGCATAATGGTGGAGTAAGACGGCAAAATAACCTACAAGGTTATGCAAGGGACAACAGCATTGAAAACAATTTATTGCACTACAAATTTATTGAACTACAAACATTAAGAATATATATATTACAGAATAATAACATACAGCTCATTAGGATTTAAACCCATGATTATAAATAAAAGAATATGAATGAAACATGAATATGAATGGACATTCTCAGTTCACTACTTGACAGAAAAACTGCAAAATATATGCCTCATACTCACATGCCACTGAAAAGGAGACTGTAGGCATCTGTCTGATGATGTGAAGCTAAGTAATAATAGTTAAATACACGTATCCTGAAGACAGTAGAGTAAACACAGATGCTTAGGAAAAAGATGGTAAGGAAACAGGCCATCTGGGGGAAAAACAAAAGTTGTTTAAATCTAGAACTCCCTTAAGAGTTATAATGCATTCAGGACATACTTGTGCATGAAACAGGTTGACTGCAGGCTCATTTTTCATTTTGATATGGGACAATAACAGCAGATCTGAGAAGAATTTCACAATGTTTTTTAACTCACTGAAATTGAGAATGATACCTGTAACATTCTGCACTTCATATAAGCTAACATAACTGACCCTAGGAACATTTATTTCACTTCCTTTTGTTTTGCAAATGAAATTGCTGTAATTGCCTTGATAATTACTATGACTGATTTTACATTTCTCCCCACAAGAACTGATAAAAACAAGTGCTTCCAACTCAACCTATTTTGCTAGTATACTGGAATTTTTCAGCTCAGTTCCTTTAGAGATAAATTTGTGCATATATATGCTAGCTATGCCTGTGACTGGATTTCTGGTCAGCAGCAAATTTTTGTTTATGAAAGAGAGGTCACACATGGTTAATCAAACATGAAGTCTGAACACCAAAGCTAAGGTTTCACAAATCACTCTACACATGATATTCAGCTCAACTGGTCACACTTTCACTTTATATTGCAACATTGTAGTAAGTGGCAAAAGCAGACTCCCTCCACAAAAACAAAGTTTGGTATTGTGTACATTAAAGACTTATTTGATACTTATTTTTAAATCAGCATGGTCTACTACCACCGTAACAACAGCTTACCTGAAAAGACTTTTTTCAGTGATTATCTCAAACTTACCTCTATGTATATATAATTATATGTCTTTTCTGCCAGCTGTATGAAAACTGCAAATAGCGATAAAACCGGCCTTGTGCTGAAAAATGTGCACTCTGACCACACAACAATTACAGAGAACGTGGCTAGAACAACTGCAAGCACCCTGTAAAACCACGGTCGTAGAAGACACTCCCAGTACCACTCTAAAAAAAAAAACAAAACACACACACATCCAGAATGGGTTATGAAAATGACACAACTAGAAACGGTAACTCCCTCACAAAAAGGCTGATATGAACTTCTGGCATACACACCCTTAACTGGAATCTGTGGGGTCATACACTTTATTTCAGTGCTTTTCCAATGCCTACAGGTCTCACTCAGTTCAAAGGAATCACATGCACAACTTGCAAAAACTGTGTGGGATTTGGGAGGCAGATTTTGCAAAGAGATTTGGAGGAGAGGGGCCTAGGTGCCTTCTTACAAGGCTTCAAGGTTCACTGTTGCTATTATAACATGTGACTGCCATTAAATTTGTAAAAAAATTTAGCTTATTGTCAAGAGCATAAATCAATAGCTGATAACTATTCCACTACATAAATGCAGTAAGATGTACACCTGCTTCCCTCTACCGTAACTGAACATTTTATATAAAACAATTGGCTCTTTGTACAAAATGATACCATTTTACTCCTTTACATATTCAAAATCTGCATGATAACACTTACCAACAGTTGGTGTGTAGAAATATTGAATAATTTTATTCTCTGGTTCCTGGGAATGAAAGGTATGAACAAACTGTCGTGTTGCACTGGTTTCATTTTTTGCCACATCTTCTAGGTAAAACGCCTGTTCTAAAAGAATTTGCCATTGGACCTGTGTACGACGATGCCTCTGTACTGAATAGATTACCTATAATAAATTCCAAGAAATTATGGTTAGATCATGCTTGTTTCAAGAAATGAGAGAAAAGCCTTGCAAAATCCCTTAAAAATGTCTACATTACAGAATCTGAAAGATTAATTCTGTATACTCACAGAAGCAGTCTGGTGATTCTATGATTCAGTCAGTTAATTCTCTAAACGTATAAATCATAAGAGGACAATATAATTGATTCCCAAGTTTTGTACCTCTGTTATCACAGTCTATCTGTAGCAATAACAGCCTACTTTTTTTCAAAATACCACTTTTTTTTGCATCTTAGTGAATACCAAAGTTTAACTAGACTTTCTTCTTTAGAATGCACTTTCAAGCATTACAAGCCTTAGCCTTACTCACAGACAGTTAAAACACTGTCAAGATACAAAGCAATAAGAACATTTTTGTACACATTCAAGTATTTGATCTGGACATCACTTCCAATATTAAACTTCTATGTTTTCTTTCACTGAGAAAAGTTTCTGTAAAGTAGCAATCCCCACACCCACTACATTCAGCATTTAGTGTCATTACATAAACATTCCCTTATTTACTGACATACCTGCTTGTGAAGTTTGACCAAACTTTTTTCACTTGGATAACTGTTCTGTCTTTCATCAAAATCTTCATAATCGTCCATGTTCCTACCCATTCTTTCCTGGTACTCAGTAGGACACTGGAAGAAAAAGGGAAAATTAACTAGAAGATGAGGGAGTAGCAAGTGCACTTGGTAATTATTTGTAAATGTTTGGGGCATTTCACGCAACTGAAAAGCTCGATCTGAGCATAGATTTTTCTGTTTCTGAAATATTACATGCATCAAAATACAGCGGATAATTATATACATCATAAGAAAGCACTCCATGAAGAATTTCAACTCAAAGTCTGTCTGTTCAGAAACTCAGAAGATGTCAATTAGAGATTTTAAGTTAAGGGGAAAAGAAAATGTGCAAGTATTCAGCAGAAGCACCCCCTCCTAACCGAACAATTATGGCTGAAGATGACCAGCTTGTTACCTTTTTCAGTATTGTATCAACACATTTTCTCAAGGGGTGGTTATACTTGATACTCTCACTTACTTTACGGACTTCCTGTTGAGGAAAAAAAACAAAGCGTTGTTACATTATGTAAAATAGATTAAAAAATTTTACAGGGTCAGGTAAGAGTTCCATACCTCCCGATGAAAAAGATAACCATCAGAGCTTAAAAGCAATGTTATTAAGGGCATTGCCTAAATGCCTCTGAAACACCGACAGGCTTGGCGCATAGACCATCTCTCCAGGAAGCCCGTTACAATGTTTGACCACCACCATGGTAAAGAAATGTTTCCTCATGTCCAGTCTGAACCTCCCCTGGCACAGCTTTGAACCACTCCTATGAGTCCATCCACTGTACACCAGGAAGAAGGGATCAGCACCTCCCTCTCCAGGCATTTGGACAATATCCTTAATAATCTACTTTAACTTTTGGTCAAGTGGTCAGGTAGTTGGACTACATCATCATTGTAGGTCCCTTCTAACTGAAATATTCTATTCTGTCTGCTCTGGTCTATTCTAAGTGCTCAACTGGTAAACAAACTTCTTGTTGCTCACTTTCTAGTAAGTTTTGTAGTTATGTCCCACCAAGATGATTTTAGCAATTTCTTCAAAACGCTACTACTGAAGAATGAAGATTCTACTATTGTTTAACACTGACATATCATAGAAGTTACCACCCTACCCTACAACTCTTCAGAAGTATTACTTCCAAGCCATGGCGTCAGACCAGTGGAGCAGTCAATAGCTATTCAATGGGTGGCATTTCCACTCTATTCTTGAATTACATTAGACTCTATCGCTCACTCACAAATAACAACAAACACAGTCTCAAAAGAAACTCTTTGAAAAAAACAATGATCTATATATTCTCTTCTCAAAAGTCACATAGCATGGCCCCACAAATCCAAGTTGGAAACTCTTCTCAGGATTCCACGAATACACTGGGAGCTGAGCATAAAAGCAGACATACACAATTTGCATGAACACTAGTGAAACACTCATACTGTATATTTTCATTAGTGATCGATATTATTCACTAATGATCGATATTATTCACTAGTGATCAATATTATTCCCGAAGGGTCAATAAAACAATAAAACCAATAAATAACAGCTACTGAGCTGCCATAGCTATCAAGTTGCCAATTTCTTCACATCTGTCCAACAGATGGAAATTCACAGATAATTAACAGCAGCCTTCACTAATGTTACAGAGAAAGCTAGTTACTTACCTCCATAATATCCTCTAAATTCTCCTCTGCATCTGCTTTTTCAGTCATCAGTTTGGCAGCTTTGAAATAGGTCTTCATGAGTAGATAACCCCTCTTTGCCCCATTCCAGTGAGAACGGGGTATTTCCACCAAACCATAACCCAAAAGCAAGACAAGAAGAAAGAGACCCCATGTGTTTGCAGCAGCTATTCCAATAGTCTGTAGTTGACTCCTAAGGAAAAAAAAACAGGAGCAGAAATAAAAACTAAAACCAAACAAACAACATCGTCCTACCCACCCACAAGGAAGTAACCTTGTAGTCCTGCACTTGACGATGTTATGAAGTGCTACAGGCTTGGGGAAGAGTGGCTGGAAAGCTGCCCGGAGGAAAAAGACCTGGTGGTGTTGGTAGTGAGCCAGCAGTGTGCCAGAAATGCCAACAGTGTTCTGGCTTATATCAGGAACAGTGCAGCGAGTAGGACCACGGAAGTGATTGTCCCCCTGTACTCAGCTCTGGTGAGGCTGCACCTCAAATCCTGTGTTCAGTTTTGGGCCCCTCACTACAAGAGAGACATTGAGGTGCTGAAGCATGTCTGGAGAAGGGTAACAAAGCTGGTGAAGCATCTGAAGCACAAGTCTTATAAGGAGCACCTGCGGGAGCTGGGGTTATTTAGTTTGAAGTAAAAGAAGTTGAGTGGAGACCTTATCACTCTCTATAGCTAACTGAAGGGAGGTTGTACTGAGGTGAGTTTTGGTCACATGTAATAGGATGAGAGGAAATCGCCTCAAGTTGTGCCAGGGGAGGTTTAGGTTGGAAATCAGATATTGGGTACTGAAATGTCTTCACCAAAATGGTTGTCAAGCTTTGGAACACGTTGCCTGGGAAAGCAGCTGAATCACCATCCTTGCAGACATGCAGATGTGGTGCTCAGGGACATGTTTTATGTTCCTTTAGGAAACAACATGGACTTAGAAAATTTATTGAAAGTAAGGTCAAAACATGCTAGTGGAAGTCACTATAAGCAATAGACTCAGAGCCCAGGGTTTGTATTCAGAAGTTCAAAGTAACTAGGCACTACATGAAAGTGTTTACTACTGTGTCCAGTATAGAAGAACACTAGAAATGTTACAAATACCATTATTTTAACCTATCTTATGGCTTTTACATAGAATCTACAGAAGACAGAAGCACTACACAGGAAATACACAGACTTTTTGAAAGGCATTGTTTTGAAAACACAGAAAGTTCCTGTGCCAACTTTGCAAATGCATTTGTAAAGAGAAAAAAACCAAACACATTACAAACATAAGAGAATTCCTCTGCCCTACATTCCAAAACCAGAAAAACAAAAGAAATCTCTATGGAGAGTGAAAAATCCCTTTTCATAAAAAGGTTATCAAACTTTCTAACTGTCTAACAAAAATCAGATCAATTAATACTCTTTTTTAAAGAATACCCATTTCATGTACAGAAGAGATTACCTGTTACAACCTCTTAAGAACTCATGCAAGTGCTTACGACATTATACTTACCACTGTAAATTGAAGTTTGGGTTTACAGCCACATATATTAAAAATGCTCCAAAAATCAGCAAGTAGGTGCCGTAGTAGATTGCATTCTCAATCAATGCAGTTTTAATCTTTCCTGTAATGGAGAACCCTCCTGACCTAGCATATGACTGCATGAAAGGCAGCAGAATCCTAGGAGGAAAGCAAAACAAAACCAAACCACATCAGCCAAAAAAAATCCAAGTAGTTTGGCAGTGGCAGGTACTGAGACAGTGGTGCTTAAGCTAAAGACTCCCAGACTTCTAACAAAACTAGCTAGTTAAATGTTTTCATTAGATGTACTGGTCTAATGGCAAACCTTAAACAAGCTGCCCTTAATATGAAAAATCTGTGTTAACAGAGAACTCACTACAAACCCTGACACTCTTAGCTAAGCTACAAAAATAATTATTTGATGACAGTTTGATCAGAAACCACATATTTGGCTAAGCCAAAAGCACAGACAATTTGTTTGCTGTAGCTCCATCTATCGCTTTATATAGTATATCCAATAAAACCAAATAACTTAAATATATTACTCAAAAAATCAACCAACCTTTTAATGGTTGTTCTGTTGCCTAAACTCACTTTTTTCAGACAATCTATCCATAAACACCTCTGTGTGTAAGTTGCCCAGTTTCAACTATAAAAGCAAACCAAGAGTAAAAGGCTGCCACCTGAAAAGGAGTTAAAAAAATGTATGCTCTATTTAGTACAGTATTTACTGGAGAAGTTCCACTGCTGGCACATAACACATTATTAGGTAGCTTTGGGGCATAGTGATACATTCTTGAAGAGTATATTATAACTGTTAAGATGTTACACCTAAAAATAACATCTATATCATAGTTTTTGTCATATGGTTTTCCCTTACTTACCATGTTAAAAACTGTGATGTCCAATACACAACACGCCAGAAAATTGGCATAATTCCACTAGGAATATAACTCCATGGTTTAAAACATTTTTGCTTGCTGTAACAACATAAAGAGGCTTATTGTTACTTGCAGGATCAAGAGTATAAAAACCACTTTCCGTAAATTCCCCTATCTAGAAAGATCTTTGAAAACAGCATAGAAGTAATGCACTACTATTTGAGTAAGTAGTTAATCATCAACCATGTCTAAAGAAAAGAAACCTTATCACCACTTGAAAATATTTTTCATTCTCCTCATTGCAAATAACACATCTGGACAAGACAGTTTTGTTTTCTCAGAGAGAAAAAAAAAACAAACCAAAACCAAACAGTAGTTCAAAGACTAAAGAGAAATAAGCAATTAAGGAATTTCAGGTTACAATTTTCCTTCTTAGGCTTGAAATACTTTCCTCATACAAAGAAAACATATTTCAGCAGACACAAGATGATTCAACTTCAGTTAGTGCAGCAGGATTTTAGAAAATACCCAGGGATCCCATCACCTATCTCTACTACCTAGCCTACTTAGCTTAGTTGTTTCATCTGTCACCCAGCTGGATATAGTCAGGCTTATATAAACTGTGGTTTGTCGAGTCAATGACTTTCTGACAGGCGCAGTTAGCTTCAGAAGACCAGAAAAGCTATGGGAGCCTTTTAGTAAAAAGAAAGCAAAAGAAAGTGTCCATTCACACTGAGAAGCTTCAGGTGTCTTGGTACTGAGACAATGGTGACTCAAGGGGCAATGCAGTCCATTGAGAATGCAGTATCTATTGAGAAATAATTGGTGTTTTCCAGAGCCAAACTAGTCAAGCCTGAGTTTTTATGTACACAGCTTAAATGTTTTCAAAATTATCAAATTACCACAGAATGATAGGTAGTGTGATTAAAGTTTTCAAATAAAGTTTTAAGATCTGAGTTGCACCAATACCCTATCTGTTCACTTACTAATTAAGCTGGTATTTCTATTTGATATACTCAAGTCATATACTACAGCAAAACATCCATCAGCACGTTCTGAAACTGTAAGTAAACTGAAAGGCTACTGAACAGTTTTAAAACTGTGAATTTAGCTAACTGTTTAATTAACATACGCTTTTTAAAATTAACATACATCTTACATAAAGGGTACAATGTTGTGTCAAGGTGTCTGGCATTTTGCTGTTCTTCACAGTTATACAACATCTGGATAGCAACAAAATTGAAAATACTTTGGATGTACATATCAACTGGCATCTTAAATGCTCCTAACCATTTTACAGGTAACTACACTGCATGCATCTACAAGATATGGAAATAGCCAATGGAGGCTAAAGAATGAGCAGCCATGGAAGGCATCTTCATCTACATTCCCCATATTTTAGGGATTACTTCCTTCCAGAAAACAGTGAGCACACTTCGTTAAACTCGGTAGAATATAGTAAATTTCAAAAACTCTGACTACTACATATATGCGCAATTTTAATAAGCAATTGGATATGCTGGTTATATATTAAGACAAGCCACCTAGATTAATCCATAAGGTATAAAATTAGATTTTCAGGTCTAAAGCCTTTAAGATTGTGAAGGAAAGATAACCATGCATCAATGCTTCTCCTAATACAAAATTATGGTTGCTCAAAAAGCTTAGTTCCATTGCTTCAACAACAAAACAGAATAAATCTAGCATGATATTTAAAAAAAGGAAAAAAAAAGGAATATTTAAGTAATCAGTTAGAACTACTGTACAGTTCTACAAGCTGGTGGGAGAACCCTCACAATTACAAGTCCTTGTCCTTCTGAGGAAATTAAATCTACCAGATGTCTGCTGGAAATACAACACAGTGGAGAGGAAACAGTCTAGGGGTTTGCGGAGTGTGTGGAAAATAACTTCCTGACACAGTTGGCAAGTGAGCTAAAAAAGGAAGGTGTCCTGCTGGACTTGTTTACTAACAGAGAAGGACTTGTGGGTGAAGTGATGACTGGAGGCCGTTTTGAGCACAGTGACCTTGAAAAGACGGAGTTTTTGATTCTTGGAGAAGTGTGGACTGGGGTCAGCAGAATGGCCACCTTGGACTTCCAGAGGGCCTGTTTAGGAACCTGGTTGACAAAGTCCTTTGGGAGGCAGCCCTGAAGGACAAAGAACTCCAAGAGCACTGGGCATTTTTCAAGAAGTCTTAAAGGCACAGGAACAGTCTGCCCCCAAGTATCAGAAGAAAAGCTGGCCAGGAAGAAGACTGGCCTGGCTGAACAGAGAGCTCTTGCTCACCAAGACTCAGTGTCAGGTCCTGCACTTGGGTCACAACTCCACATAAAGCTATAGACTTGTGGAAGGGTGGCTGGAAAGCTGCTTGGAGCTGACATGGAAAAGTGGTGCTCAGGGACATGCTTTAGTAGTGGACTTGGTTTACCATTCGACTTGATGATCTTAAAAAGTCTTTTCTAATGTAAATGGTTCTGTGAGTCTGTGATAAATTACTACCCACCAACAAAGATGTATTTATCCCACCACTTTCCTGTCCCTCCTATATGCTTACGATCTCCAAATGTTATATCATATAGGTAACGCTTGTTTACTAGTTTTAAAAACACAGTACATTCATATAATTTAAATTAAAAAAAAAGAAAATAATAAAATACTTTTTTTAAAAACAGTGCAAAGAAGAAAACACGTGTGATACCTTGGAGCAAGAGTAACGTAAGAGCCATTACTTTCTGCAGGGCTGGAGTTAACAGCAAGTTTGCACCGATTATATATAGTCTAAAAGACAATTAATTTTATATCAGTGAACAGATAAAACTACAATGTTTATAAGAAAATAGTAAGTCCCATTTTTAAGACATTTCCTGTACTCCAGGTTTACATTTGGGAGTAATTATACTAATAAATCCTCAAAATAACATGCAATCTGCAGGATAAGTAAGTAGAAAACCAAAAGTGGTTAGTGTTGCTTAAACAGATTAAAAAAATGTTATAAACAAATAATGACATTTTGAAGCATTTAAAATAGATTTCTTATCCGATGAGATAATTCTGGAACCTTCAGCACCGTAGGGACATGGATCTGTTAGAGGAGAGCCATGAAGATGATCACAGGGCTGGAGCACCTCCCATGCAAAGACAAGCTGAGAGAGTTCGGGTTGTTTAGCTTAGAGAACAGAAAGCTCCAGAGACTTTATAGTAGCCTTCCGGTACTTAAAAAGGGGCCTTCAGGAAAGATAGGGAGGGGCTCTTTTTCAGGGATTTCAGGGACAGGGTTAGGGGTAACAGATTTAAGCTTAAAGAGGAGAGATTTAGATTAAATACTAGGAAGAAATTTTCTACTGTGAGGGTGGTAAGGCACTGGAACAGGTTGTCAAAAGTAGTCATGGAAGCCCCATCCCTAGAGATATTCAGAGCCAGACTGGATGAGGCTTTGAGCAACCTGATCTACTGTAAGGTGTTCTTGCACATGGCACAGGGGTTGGAACTGGATGATCTTTAATGTCCCTTCCAATACAAACCATTCTATGATTCTATGAGATCAACAAAAAATACTATTATTGTAAACACAGATGCTACCACAGAAAAAGAAGTATTTAATGTAGTAAGATACTATTTGGAAAATTTATTTGCTGTTTAATATATTGTTTTTTGCAATTATGATTAAAAAGAATTACCATACACATTTTAGGCAATTAAGCAGAAAATCCCGTAAGGTTCTTACCGTGCTGACATCCAGAGGCAGTATAAATACAATAAGAAAGCAGAGATACCAAGCCAATAATGTTGCTATGATCACCAGCCTATGCTGTTTTTTGAAGTCTCCATATCGATGAAGCAGGAATAAGGCCAGAAAAAAGACAAATACTATCTCAAGACCCAAAGCTGCACCACTCATTATTGAATGTTACTGCAGTCACACAGCAAAGCTTGTTTAAGAATGCAGATCAGAACTGTAAGACAAAAAGACATTTAATTACATTAGAGACTCTGGAAGCTATTTATACGGTAAAGAGTTGTTTAACAGACATTTTTAAACATACTAATAGACTCTTCTTATTTCACACAATGAGAACTCCAATCAAATGAAGAACAAGATTTTCAGCAAGGTTCTTATAAGTCATCTGCAGTGATCAAAGTATCATGTCATTCCAATTTTGTCAAGTCTAGCAACATATTAGGATAACGCCTTTTCATCTTGTTTGATATACAGTAGGTCCAGGAGACATTTCTCTGCCCTTGAATATGACTGTAAATCTAATTTTCACATCCAGTATAAATTTCAAAAGAAATCCTATCCTGCTTTTTCATTTTTTTTTTCTTCTAGAAGAAATCCCCTAATTTGGACATGGGTTAAATGTTTAAATTACATGTGTCTGGAAAGCCAGTGAGGAACTTTTTTAATGGACTGTTGCTCAACTATTTATATAAATTCTGTATTCAAAGTTAACAGCATAAAAATGCAGTGAAGTCTATTTTACTCTACTTCTGATGTACCTTTTTCAGATTTGAAATTTCACATAATAAGAGGCAGCATGCCAGCTTCTTGCCTCTCTTCTATTTTTCTTCAGAGGAACAAAGGTCTCAAGTCATTCAATGCCATGATATATTTTTGTTTTGCTCATCCTTCTGGGTTCAGTTACTCTGGGTTACACTCCAGACTGCTAGAAATGCCTAGAAAGTTCACACATTTTCATGCAGGCATGCTATCATGCAAAAAGGACCAGTGAGCTATGCAAATCTATTAGAGAAAATTTTACAGACCTATTATATCATTAGTTAAACTGCTTCTGACCTGTATCATAAGCAGTGACTAACCACAGGCACTTCACACATTTAAGAAATAAGTTTATTGCTTTGGTCAGGCTGACTTGCTTCATAAGATTACCATTTTAGCTGATTTGATTTAACTGAAATAGTTTTTGCTATGGCTGCCCCACTGTTTTATTTTCAGTGTTTTCACTTTTCACTGGAACTTTGGATTTAGAAGAAATGCTACTACTAAATTTTCCTTTAGTTTACTTTTAAATCCCTTAAGAATTTGTAAAAGTGAACCATTTCATAGAATCATAGAACAACCAGGTTGGAAGGGACTCACCGGATCATCGAGTCCAACCATTCCTATCAAACACTAAACCATGCCCCTTAGCACCTCGTCCACCCGTGCCTTAAACACCTCCAGGGAAGGTGACTCAACCACCTCCCTGGGCAGCCTGTTCCAGTGCCCAATCACCTTTTCTGTGAAAAATTTTTTCCTAATGTCCAGCCTAAATCTCCCCTGGCAGAGCTTGAGGCCATTCCCTCTTGTCCTGTCCCCTGTCACTTGGGAGAAGAGGCCAGCTCCCTCCTCTCCACAACCTCCTTTCAGGTACTTGTAGAGAGGAATGAGGTCTCCCCTCAGCCTCGTCTTCTCCAGGCTAAACAACCCCAGCTCTCTGAGCCACTCCTCATAAGACTTGTTCTCCAGCCCTTTCACCAGCTTTGTTGCTCTTCTCTGGACTCTCTCCAGAGCCTCAACATCCTTCTTGTGGTGAGGGGCCCAGAACTCAACACAGGATTCGAGGAGCGGTCTCACCAGTGTTGAGTACAGAGGGAGAATAACCTCCCTGGACCTGCTGGTCACACCGTTTCTGATACAAGCCAAGATGCCATTGGCCTTCTTGGCCACCTGGGCCACTGCTGGCTCATATTCAGTCGCTGTCAATCAACACCCCCACGTGCCTCTCCTCCAGGCAGTTTTCTAGCCAGACTTCTAGTCTGTAGCTGCACAGGGTTGTTGTGCCCCAAGTGCAGGACCTGGCATTTGGCCTTGTTAAACCTCATGCCATTGGACTCTGCCCAGCGGTCCAGCCTGTCCAGATCCCTTTGCAGAGCCTCCCTACCCTCCAGCAGATCAACACTTCCATCCAGCTTAGTGTCATCCGCAAACTTGCTAAGGGTCCACTCAATGCCTTCATCCAGGTAATTGATAAAGACATTGAACAGGGCTGGACCCAGCACTGAGCCCTGATTGACCCCACTTGTCACTGGCCTCCAGCTGGATTTCACACCATTTCCCTGTAGAGCCATATTTACAACAATGGCTTTCAGAAAGAGGTATCAAGGACGTGTTGTCCTTGTAAAATGTGAGTTATGCTGGTTAAACAGAAACTTTACTGTCAAAAGAGGAACACACTGAGGGAGTAGTCAAGATAGAATATAACTGTGCAAGCATGATAGACTGCAACTTCTGCAGGTGGATGTAACCAATCACGAGCTAAGTTTTTGCAATATGTATAAGCTAATTAAACTCTGTATAAAAGAAGCAACCGTGAATCAATAAACTGAGCTTTGACCACCTAACCAAGTTTGGTCAACTCCCTCCGTCGCTCTCCGATTTCAACATTTACCACCACTCTCTGGGCCCTGCCAGCCAACCAGTTTTCCACCCAGGAGAGCATTCACCTGTCCAGGCCAGAGGCTGACAGTTTCCTGAGCAGAATGCTGTGAGAAACTGTGTCAAAGGCTTTACTGAAGTCCAGGAAGACCACATCCACAGCTTTTCCCTCATCCATTTCTTTTACTAATCTCTCACTATACTGCTTAAGTAGACCTGTTACATATAAGGACACTAAGCGGTGAAAACTGCCTTTATTTGCAACTAAAAATTTCGGTTTGTGATGCCAGTACTTCTTTGAGGACACGTGGGACAATTATTCTGTGATTTTTTTCCCCAAACATTTCTTTCCTCTCATTTCACTACTTTCACATTTAATTTCCAAATAGTCACAGCATTCTGTTTCCTCCATATCGGTTATTACACACAGAGCACCCCATATTCTGAAAACAGCTCAAGTTACCTTCCAGTTTCTTACCAAAGATGCACATACTTACTTTTTACCTCCTGCTTTGTGTCTAATGTGTGTCTCAAATTACAAGCACTTCTGTCAGGTTAAAGCACCTCCCTACTACCTGTTTGTACTACATTTTGGCTAGATCATTTGTAAATCGGGAATGCAGGAGATTTAACCTATTTCTCAATCACTTATTCTAGGCAAGCCTTTGTCTATTCTATCATGCCACTCTTGCTTCCTCAGAAAACTGTCTTTTGTATTTACAGTATATTAGCAAATTCCACCAAAATGATGGATGGAAAACAAACACTATGTATTGACTTCATTAAGGCAGTGCTATCTGACAAACAAAGCTTTGCTTTGGATGCCCATTATAGACACACCTTATGCGATGTAAACAAAAAAAATTACACAGCATACCCTCCATTAGTCACACCTATGTAATTTTTTAATACTGTCACACCTAAAAAGTTGCTATCAAACTAGAAGGTGAAAAGCTTTTGTGCAGGATGCTACACTCAGTTACCATCATGAGGGAACTTCCACAAAGATAGAAACATACTCAATATGCTAAAATAGAAGGCGAATTCAGTGCTACCACAAATTAACTCACTTTCAGAGCCAAAAGCAGTTCTGCAGTTACCAAAGTAAACTACATTTTTCTGTTCCTCACCTGGTTCCTATTTTAATCTCAAAATACACAACGAGAGGCCTAATTTTATAAGGCTGCAACTGATGACAAATAAGAGTTGCTCCGAGGTAACACATATACATTTTCAAAATTACAGTTCAAAATCTTTAGGCAGAAAACACTTCAAATTAGTTCCAGTAAAAACAGCTTAAATGGAAAAAAAATCTTCAAGGTGAAAAAAGCAATGCTCAAAAGCCCTTACTGTGAGCCAAATCCTGTCATATCTGTGACCTGTCCTACTAAAATTATTTGTATCAGACCTCAAAATGTATTACTGTGGGCTATAAAGTCATGCCTTCCTGTGGCAAGCAGCTTTTGCCTCTGCACCTGATTGTTAGCTTGAAGAAAGTTAAATTCCAAGTCCATAATTCTGTTTCTTCATTTTATTTAGACAGGCTTCTCACTATTCTCACACGGCTCCCCAGTATCAGCTGGCTGAAAATCCTGAACCCTTAAAGAAAATTTTCTCCTGATATCAATTAACTACTTCAGAAGGCTTCTGTTGTACTGCACATCCTTTAACTGCTTAGAAAATGCTCCTATTAAGCAAAACCAAAAAGCAACAAAATTCCTCATTCTGAAGGGAAGACTAAGCAGGCCTCAGTTCAGGAGAGTAAACCACTATCAATTAAACAAAAAAAGATCAAAAGCTGAAACACAGGCTCTGGAAGTGCAACTTAACCAACAAAGGACAGGGACATGCTTAAGATTTCCTCACTTTGTTTCAGCCATAGACAGAACTAGCAAGTTTTTAATTTTGTGATTGGAAGAGTTTTGTTACCCCCATGTAGGACATACGTTTCAAATGTGACATGAAATCCCCTAGAGTCCAAACACAGCTAGTAACTCTTCACAGACACCATAAAAGGCTCAATTCAGACCTAACTCCCTTGGAGACTCCCTACTATCAATACCTTGGAGACTCCCTACTATCAATAGTATTAAGTTACCTTGCCAACCACAAGACTAACCACACTCCTGTCCATCTGCATTACAAATGATCTAACTACTCTGCCTAGTACAGAAATACTCAAGTTACTAAATGAAACAGCAGAAAACAAAGAAACACACTTCCTTGGAGAGCTTGCATAGCACCAAATTTAAAAATGAAGACCCTCCAATGTGACATTCTTAATGGAGGGCTAAAAAGAGTAGAGCATATCTGTAAAGAAAAGACCTTGGTCTCACTGACATGGACTCCAACGCCCATTTAATCAGAAATCCCAGATCAGACTGTAGTACAGTTATTCTGTTTGCAAATTTTGCATTTTACCAGCTGATTGTTTATTTGGTGGACTAATGTGATTGATGCTTCAACTCTTCCCAATCAGTCCAACACCACACTTTCTGCAGATTATTCATTGCTGCCCTTGACACTGTGCTTGTCCTACCCACTTCCTGCTGCAATGAGATGGAGCCCATGCTGTATCCCAGCTCATGCCTGAAGAGGCCTGAACCGAGGGCAAACATTGCTTCACATGCCTTACTGAAATGTACAAATAGAAGTATAACCTATGTGATGCTCCCTTCATGTATTCTGCTTACTATGTCCTCAAAATTCTTTCCCTCTAAGAAACAACATTCTTCTCTATCCTCATTTTTGTAGTTGACTGTTCCTACCTAAGCGCAGGCACAAAACTGCCTGTCAATTGTATCCTTTTCTCTTCCACTGGCTTTTGAATTTTCAAGGCCACACTCAGAAAGGCCTGCAATTCCTCCCACCTCTGCGCTTTCTAAATTTTAGTAAACGCGTTGTTGCATTATGTAAACTCTGTAAAAATACTGAAGAACAGTTGACAAATGATTGGCTCCTTAAGCACAACAGTAGCTGTTCCCGATTATTCTTCCCCAGCGGAAACAACCTGAGAAACAGAATCAAAAGTCCTATTGAAGACCGAATAGGAGACATCAACTGATCCTCCCATACACCGTATGCTTAACACTGAAATGCTAGACTACTTGAACAGTCTGTCCTTGACAAACTGATGTGGTCTTTTACTCGGCTATTACATTCCAGATGCTTTCCAACAACTTCTGTTTCATAATTCTTTTTCAGGAATTAAAAAGGAAGCAGGCTAGTCCGCCAGTCTGTAACTCTCTCTGCCCTTCAAAAATTAATAACAAATATAGTCACTATGCTTCTGGTTTTTGTACCTTTGGTATCTCAGCCATCTTTAGACTATGACATCAGGTTTTATTGTTGCTGTTCTGAAAGCATTCTCAGATAAAGATCAAACACATTTGTAAAAGATACATTTCTAGAAATCTTGGATATTTCAGTGAAAACACTTGAAGAACCAAGCAGGTAGAGATTTCCTTGCCTTACTTTGTATTTTAAACACCATAATTGCATCTAAAAAAACCCTGTCATCAAGAAAGAGACCAAAATATGAAATGTATCAAAAGACCACAATGGACAAAACTGAATGAACGCAACAGCACACTGAAACATCTGTGCAACAAGATCTCCCACCTCAAACTGAATTCACAATTCAGCAGCTTTCAGTTTACGCTTGCTACTATCGCCAGCAAAATATCAACGCCAGTTCAATCCTGACCTTTTGCCTTTCTGTCAGCAATAAAGTGCTAGTCTCTACCAACTTTATTCCAGTACATTTGATCTCGCAGAAGAAAAATAGTTGCTCATAACACAGGTGATAGGTTTCTCAGGCCTGCCCTACTCTGCAAAACTATGCTGTTATGACTCCTGAAGTAAGACTTCACTTTACAGACACAATTAAACCTTTTTGACTTACAGACCTGCCCCACACCAAGAGCCCTTGACACCTGCAACTTCAAACAACAAAATGAGATAACCTCACATTTTAGAAATCTTAAAAAGAAAAGAACAAGAGGTCAAGCAACAATAATCGCTTTATAACTTTCAAATTCTAGTCTGCTTACTGTGTTGCTTGGGTTTCTTTTTTGCTTGGATTTGGGATTTTTTTTTGTGTTTTGTTTTACTTCCTTATTACACACTGACACTTGCAGCTTGTGAAAATATTGAGTATTTGTAAGCAGACAACAGACAAAGAACTTCTTAATCTCAGCACAAATTAAAACTATGTAAAAAAAAATCTGATTGCACTAATTGGGATAAAGTCTCTGAGATAAATCAAGGAAATACACTATAAGCATTAAATAAAGACAAATCCTTACCAAAGACTTCTAAATTCTTTACCAAGGAAAAGAGATTTTCGTGTTCAAAAGTACGCAGGGACCACCACTATATAACCACAGGAAGTTTACTGACTTTTCGTGGGGCTGTCCTGTCTTCTAATAAAGGATATAAAGTACCACAGAGGCTGATTTAGGGGAGTACTCTGGAAATAACACATTGAAGAAAACAAATTGTTTGAAGGAACTAAAATAGAATCAGAACCAAAAGCTGTACAGTTGCAATAAGAATCTAAAAAAAGAACAGAAATTGCTACTTTGGACGCCAGACTAATGCACTCTCACGAAACAGGTGTCAGTATGGGAGACAATCACGTGATTACAATCCTAACAGTGCACTGAGACAAATCCAGACTACTTGGTAATTCAGAGCTTTTTTAAAAAAACAATTGGACTTAATCTCTTTCAGAAAATTCTTCTTTCAATCTCCCATGCATTAATAGAGACTGACGAAGAAAAAATGGGGCGCAGAACAGGTAAAATACAATCAGCTTATTTTTTTTAAACTAAAATAACCACCTCTCTCTCATTTGATTATCCACTTAAACAACCTTATACAACTGTTCCATGACTTTAGTTAAAACTGGAAATGGTTAACATAAACTCTTTTTTAAAATTATATGAATGCTACTTTGAGTCACATTATTGCCTATACCTGAGAATAGTTGCATATATGATTTGCCACGTGTTTCATTACCATCTCAAGTTTTATAGGCACATCGTTCCATCATTACCTAGTAAATAAAGGAAAGCATTTACAAGCAGGTAGCTGACTAAAAGCAGAGCTGTGGGTGTGTTCAGAATTAGTATTTCCGTCCCCACTAATTTCAAAATAAGTAGTTTGGCGAAAATCCACAAAGAGCTGTATTACAGAATCACAGAATCGTTGTGGTTGGGAGGGACCTCTGGAGATTATCCAGTCCAAGCCCCCCTGCTAAAGGCAGGGTCACCCACAGCAGGGTTCACTGCAATGCGTCCAGGCAAGTTTTGAATATCTCCAGAGAAAGAGACTCCACCACCTCTTTGGGCAGGCTATTCCACTGCTCTGTCACCCTCACAGCAAAGAAGTGTCCCCCCATGTTCAGGTGGAACTTCCTGTGTTCCAGTTTGTGGGCATCACTGAAAATAGTCTGGCCCCACCATCTTGACAAGCACCCTTTTGATAGTTATAAACATTGATAACATTCCCTCCCAGACTTCTCCAGGCTAAACAGACTCAAGCCTCTTAGCCTTTCCTCATAAAAGAGACGCTTCAGTATCCTGATCATCTTTGTGGCCCTCTGGTGGACTCTCTCCACTAGTTCCATGTCTGGCTTGAGCTGGGGAGCCGAAAACTGGACACAGGACTCCAGATGGGGCCTCATTAGGGCAGAGTAGAGAGGGAGAAGAACCTCCTTCGACCTGCCGGCCACACTCTTCTTCATGTATTCCAGGCCACTGTTGGCCTCCTTGGCCACGAGAGCACATTGCTGGCTCATAGTTAACTTGCTCTCCACCTGGACTTAAATGTACTTCGCAGAGCTGCTTTCCAGCCAGTCAACCCCTAATCTGTACTGCTGCATAGCATTCTTCCTCCCTAGGTGCAGACCTCCACACCTGCCTTTTTTGAATTTCATTAGGTTTCACTCTGCCCAATTTGCCAGCCTGTCCAGGTCTCACTAAATGGCAGCACAGCCTTCTGATGCATCAGCTGCTCCTTCCAATTCTGTGGAAGGAGGAAACCTGCTGAGGATACACGCTGTTCCCTCATTCAGGTCACTGACAAATATGTTGAACAAACTGTTGATGAGTACCGACCCCTGGGGAATGCCACTGACCACAGGATTCCAAGCAGACTCTGTGCCACTGATCACAACTGTCTAAGCTCTGCCATCCAGTGAGTCCTCAATCCACTTCACTGTCCCCTCATCTAACCCACACCTCCTAAGCCTACCTATGAGGATGTTTTGGGAGACAGTGCCAAAAGCCTTGCTAAAGTTGAGGTTGACAACATCCACTGCTCTCCGTTCATCTACCCAGTCAGTTATCCCATCATAGAATCATAGAACAACCAGGTTGGAAGGGACTCACCGGATCATCGAGTCCAACCATTCCTATCAAACACTAAACCATGCCCCTTAGCACCTCGTCCACCCATGCCTTAAACACCTCCAGGGAAGGTGACTCAACCACCTCCCTGGGCAGCCTGTTCCAGTGCCCAATGACCTTTTCTGTGAAGAATTTTTTCCTAATGTCCAGCCTAAATCTCCCCTGGCAGAGCTTGAGGCCATTCCCTCTTGTCCTGTTCCCCGTCACTTGGGAGAAGAGGCCAGCACCCTCTTCTCTACAACCTCCTTTCAGGTAGTTATAGAGAGCAATGAGGTCTCCCCTCAGCCTCCTCTTCTCCAGGCTAAACAACCCCAGCTCTCTCAGCTGTTCCTTATAAGGCCTGTTCTCCAGCCCCTTCACCAGCTTTGTTGCTCTTCTCTGGACTCACTCCAGAGCCTCAACATCCTTCTTGTGGTGAGGGGCCCAGAACTGAACACAGGATTCAAGGTGCGGTCTCACCAGTGCTGAGTACAGAGGGAGAATAACCTCCCTGGACCTGCTGGTCACACCGTTTCTGATACAAGCCAAGATGCCATTGGCCTTCTTGGCCACCTGGGCCACTGCTGGCTCATGTTCAGTCGCTGTCAACCAACACCCCCACGTGCCTCTCCTCCAGGCAGTTTTCTAGACAGACTTCTCCTAGTCTGTAGCACTGCACAGGGTTGTTGTGCCCCAAGTGCAGGATCCGGCATTTGGCCTTGTTAAACCTCATCCCATTGGACTCTGCCCAGCGGTCCAGCCTGTTGAGATCCCTTTGGAGCCCCCGTACCCTCCAGCAGATCAACACTTCCACCCAGCTTAGTGTCGTCCGCAAACTTGCTAAGGGTGCACTCGATGCCTTCATCCAGGTCATTGATAAAGACATTGAACAGGGCTGGACCCAGCACTATAAGTCTATCGGATTGGTCAAGCACTATTTCCTCCTGGTGAACCCACGCTGACTGCTCCTGGTAACCTTTTTTCCGTCCAGATGCTTAGAGATGACTTCCAGCATGAGCTGTTCCACCACCTTTCCAAGACTGGTGGTGAAGCTGGCTGGCCTGTAGGTTTGCTACGTCATCCTTCTTGCTCTTTTTCAAAACTGAGGTGATATTGGCTTTCTCTAGTCCTCAGGCACCCCTCCTGTTCTCCATGACCTTCCAAAGATAATGGAGGGTAGCTTAGCAATAACATCTGTCAGCCCTCTTGGCACTCATGGGTGCAACCCATCAGGGCCCATAAATCACTGAAAGAAAACCTGGTATAAATCTGAAATTTGGCGTGAAAAGATTGCAGAGTTTAAAAAAGCACTTTTAGGGATAGGACCAGAAAAACATCGGCAGTCTGTTCATTTCAGGCCTTCACAATGAAAGCGCTCCCAAAATCCAGGAAGGATTTACACGGTAAAATATCACTGTCAGCGCGATTCTGGGCTTCCAAAACAGAGAATGCACGTCAGAGCCGATCACTGCGCACCTACTGGCCTGCAAGGAGCGCTAAATCAAAGCCTACGGACGCTTTAACAAAACATCGTGTGTGCCTTAAGCACTGGAGTCCCTCAAGAAAGGAAAAAAACAGAGGCAATGATCCATACAAGCCTCCTCCCGGCCTTCCCAGACACCCTCGTCACCGCGTCCCCCCGGCCCCTCCTCGACCCACTGTGACTCGGCGCTGCCGCCGCCCTCCCTCACCGCGGGCAGAGGCCCCCGCTCAGCAGCCGGTCCCTCACGGGGCACCGCCGCCCTCCATCCTGGCTGCCGCCGGCCTCCACTCGAGCGCTCAAATCGCCGTGAACAGCTCCGTCTCCTTCGCCGCCGCCGCCGCCCCCGCCGCACGCACCGCCCCGGGGGCGGGCGCAAGGCACTGTGGGTACGGCCCCTTCCGCCTCGGCGAACTACAACTCCCGGTAGGCTTTGCGGCGGCCGCCCATCGCTTTCCGACCGAAGGCGGGCGCGAGGCAGCGTGGGTACCGGACCCCACCCCGTCCACCTCGGGCGCGGCGAACTACGACTCCCGGTAGGCTTTGCGGAGGCCGCCCACCGGTTTCCGGCCGGGGCGGGAGCCCCGCGCGGGGTTGAAAAGCGCGGCGCGCGAGGGGCCGCGGCAGCTCCCGCCATGCACAGGTAGGGGCGCGGGCTGGCGCCGCGCCGGGAGGCGGGAGAGGGCCGGGAGAGAGGGAGGGAGAACTGCCCGGTGCCCAGGAGAGAGTGAGAGCGGCCCGGTGCCCGGGCGGCCCGCGTCCCCGTGGGAAGCCTGGGCGTCGGGAGCGCTCGCAGGTCCCGGAGGAGGGTGGATTCGGGGTTCTCCCGGGAGGTTAGCGGGGTTGGGGGATGCGGGGATTCCCCCCGAATAGGGGTTTGGGGTGGAGGTGGCGGGGGACCCCAGGGTGCGCGGCTGAGGCCGGCGGCCCGGAGGGCGCGGGGTCGGCGGGGATGCTGCTTATGAAAGGAGAGCAGCTCCGCAGGGAAGCGCTTTGGGTGGCTCGAGCGGGCAGACTGCTCCTTGTCTGTGCCCCCCCCCCCCCCCGCCCCGCGCTGCTCGGGGCTCGCTGATTTTCTCGCCCGCTTTATTCCTTTTTCCATGGGTTGGCGGTGCCTGAGGCGGCGCGTGCTCCGCGGGCCGGTCCGCGCGGGAGCGTCTCGCGCGCGGGGAGGTGGAAGGAGCCGCGGGGAGCGCCGAGCGTCGCCTTCCCGCTCTCCGCCCGGTCCCGCCCCTTCTCGCCCGCCCCGGGGACGCCGCCTCCACCGGCTCCTCGCACCGGCACCGCCGCCCCGTGAATCCGTAGGGCCGAGCATCCCCCCGCGCCGCCGCTTCCCGCGCCGGGGTGCGGGTTGTGGGTGTCACTGAGCCCCATCTCCTTCCTGCTGGTGCTTTCAGAGCCTCTGCGGTTTTGTGTGTCTGCAGAAAGCATCTCCAGGAGATCCCGTCCTCCAGCAGCAATGTTTCCACCGGCTTCACCTGTAACTGGGACTCCAGCAAGGCCTCAGAATTACTCTTGGGCATGGGAGTGTCTGTCCTTAAGAAGGACAAGCTGGGCGATGAGAACGTGCTGCAGGACCTGCTGGGGCCACTGCCCTGTCCTCCTCGGAAGCGGCAGAAAATGAAGGAGGAGAAGGCGAAGGATTTTGTCATCGCACGCCGGCCTTGGGTGCTTCGAGAGGCAGAGTCAGGTAGTGTCACCTCAGTCCATGTTTCATTTGCCTTTCAGTTGAGGTGGAAAGAGCATCACAAATCAATAGTGCTTTATTCTTTCACTGTTCTTGCTCTTTCCCCCCAGAACATTGCTTCTAGATCTACAGGCTTGGGCTGATAAGTCCTATTCTGTGTAAACTTTTAGACAGATGTGGTATGTCTGGCTTTAGAGCTGTGGCACATGTAAGCCGTGGCTGGCTCATGCCTATCTCCATTAGCCCTGTCCTGTGTATCAGGGGTTTCTGCTGTATGTCCCTGTGTCTGTCTGCTCTGGCTGCCTGGGTTTTGGGTGGACCTTCAGGCCAACAGGGCCCTGAGCTGCATCTGTTGCTCTGCCCAAGGGACATGTCCCAGGAGAAGTTTTGCTAATTATCTAGAGGGAAAAATACAGCTTTGGCTGGCAGATCAGTATGGAAAAATACAGCTTTGGCTGGCGGGTCAGTATGGACTATGGGCACTACTGTTCCAGATATAATTTTGAAACCCAAGGAGGCTTGTTTTTTAACTTCTTTTCCTTAACTTAATCGTCTAACAAGAAAGATACTTGGTCATTGAGACCAAAGGGATCCAGATCCACATCTCTCATGGTGCAGGAGGTATGCTAGGGTGACAGCATCTCTGCTCCTGCTGGACCCGAGCTGTGAGCAATGCAAGTCACCCTGACAGAGACCTGCAAGGAAGGTGCAACAAAGCCTGTAAGGCTCCTCAGCTGGGAAGGGACTGGCAGGGAAAGAGCAGGGCTGCGACTTGAAGACCTGGAGCACTTGAAGATGAGGTTCTAGTATGCTGGGGTGCTTTCCCAGATATTAAGTGTGGTTTTAGTGTACAGGGACTATGGAATCCAGAATAAACTCCCTTCAAATCCTAGGCTATCATATGAAAGGTGGGAATGCCTTCAGACAACCCTCCTTTTAAGTAAGAGGGAGTGGTGGATCATGGGCAGCTGTTCTTTACCTCCACCACTCAGAAATCTCCCATGGGAACTGCAACACCTCCTGGAGCAGTGTACCTACTTGTGCGAAGCTGAGATTGCACTGTATCCCTTAAGACAATTCCTGGGGCGATGGTAGTTAGCTTGTGTGATGGTAGTTTGCAGGACCTGCTTTTTTCTGTGTACTATGTAAAGGCATAGCTTAACTTGGGCTCGCTTTTGGGAGCCTGACATGTATAGCAAGGATGGGCATTTCAGCAGGGGTGGGGAGAGGGCTGTACAACCCATAGAATACAAAGTTAACTGAGCTGCTCTTGTTTCCAAAATGACTATGTTAGTGAAGATTACTGTTATTTTTTCAGCATATTCTTTTTTCCACAGCTGCACTTGCCTGCCATGCCTAGGCAGCAATGGGCAATGAAAGGAGGATGAGTAGTTGGCTGGTGTATGTATAGCCTAGAGAGAGACTATAGAAATGATTTTAACAACCCAGCCAAATAAGGCGGGCAAAAATGAACGGCTTTAATTACAACACATTTCCTCTTTCCCTAAAGGTGTTTCTTGGGATGCACTTCCAGATGAATTGCTTTTGGCAATCTTTGCATATTTACCCCTGAATGATTTGCTAAAAGTTTCCCTGATTTGCAAGAGATGGCATAGTCTTTCGTAAGTATTACTTCTCATCTTTTAGTGCTAAGCAAACCTTTGCTTCCATAGACTCTTAAATGATCTGCTTCTCATCTTATTTATTGACATATAATTCAATTTATGCTATATGTGGGTTCTATGTATGTATAATCAAAAGATGGCTCATATGTGTTAACTGTAGTAAATTCTATTAAATAGCTTTCCCTCCTCACACTCTTTTGTGATGCTGAGAACTTTCTGTGGTTATAGTTACGATCAACTCAGTTATTCACTAATGGGTATAATTCTGTGCCATAGGTTTGATGAATCTCTCTGGCAGACTCTTGATCTGACTGCTAGGAATCTGCCACCAGGAGTGATTGGACGGTTGCTGCCTGCAGGTGTTACTGTATTCCGATGCCCAAGATCTTGTATTTGGAATCCGTTGTTTGAAACAAGCCAGTAAGGCTTTTTCTGCATGTTCTGTGTCCTGAAACAGTGTCTCAAATATTTAGTTTGTGTATTTTTTTTTAACATGTCCAACAGTAGTAGCATTTGTGCTACCCCTAGCATGGAAAAGCTAATAAGTGGTTGGGCATGTGTTGAAATATAAGGATCTGCATTCACCTGTCAGTTAATTAAAGCCAAGTTCATGTGATTTTTTTTTGAAAGCATCAAGAACTATCATCCATTTGCAATCTGTGTCTCTTGGAACTTGAATAATTGTCAGCATCTCTGGTATTTTTTTACATGGGAAGCTCAATTATTTAACTGCAGCAGGATAGGCTTTCAGCTGTTATGATGAATCTTGTAAGTGCCTTGGAGATGAGGGTTCTGCAATTTTGGCCAGTAGCTTAGCAGTAGGCTTGGTGAACTTAGTATAATTGTACGTCTGGTGTGCAGTTGAATAGAATAATATTAATTTTCTGCAAGCTTTGCACTGTTGTAGTGTAGTGGGTATAGTTATGGTATGGGGAATTTGTGGAGCAAGTTTTAATGCTATTTTGGTAATGTTTCCCCCCTCTTTTTTTTTTTTTAGACCTCTCAAAGTTCAACATATGGATTTATCAAACTGCACAGTGTGTGTTGCAGGTCTTGAGAGTATTCTTTGTCGGTGTGAAAGGCTGCAGAATCTCAGCTTGGAGGGACTAGTGCTTTCTGACACCATCATCAAGTGAGTGACATGTTCAGGAATATTCAGTAAATACCTTCTGTTTGGTGTTATCATTATAATCAGACTAGCAAAAGAATGCAGCTGAGGGTTGTTTGTTGTGGGAGTCTTTTGAAATGGCCGATTTTAAGCACCTGACAGCTAGCTGGCAGGCTAAATGAACTGCCTCTTTCTAGCCTCCAAAAGATGAGGTGAGGAGGGGGAACAACCCTCTGGAAGAGTGTTTCTTGATGCCTTCTTTTTTCCATCTCCAGAGTAGGGTGAGCCTGGACAAATGGATCATCTCTAGGGTTTGTTTTCATTGACTCTTCCCGCAGCCAAGCTGTATAGCAGACCTACTTTTATTTTTCAATTCCTGTGCTCCCAAGAGAGCTCTGTATCTGGCATACAGGTTCTTTTGTATTTTAAGGGGTTCCAGCTGCTCTCCTACTAGATGGTTGTTGTGCTTCTGCATTGTTTCTCAGTTCTTTGACTTCCCTCTGACTGTAAAATTACAGATTCTGGCAAGCAGGTGAAGTATTGTTTGGTTAAAATGGAGAGACTCTAATGGGTGTGGAGGTGCCAGTAACTGTAGGTCAGATGGCAGACACCTGGGTGCCCTGCTTTCTACTTCTGAGCTTTCTGATGCCTTCCTCACACCTGGGAGCCCCAAAACCCACAACAAATAAACCAATATAATTTGGCTTTTGATGGCACCTAGAAAGTATCTGAAAATTGGATACTAAATAGGGTCTGATTATGGAAGTTTATTGCCTTGTGTACAAGTGTAGATACTGTATCTAAGGGTTTTTCCAGGTTTTTCTAACTGCATGTCTGCTCTCATCTTGCAAGCAAGTCTTCAGGGGGATGCTCTTTGGATATGTGTTTTGTTCTGGAATAACCTCCATCTTGCAGAGAGGCGACTTCAGAAATGGGATGATTGCCTTTTTATGTACAGTCATCTCCAATAAGCCATGGTCTGTTTAATGGCATGTAACAAGAGAAGATGAAAAGAAATTATTTCCTTTTCAACTTGGTTTATAAATATGCAGACTTGTTGAGAACGTCAGGTAAATAGGCAAGTGACCCTTTCTTTCAAAGTTGTGCTGTGATGCAGCAAATACAGAGTTGAGATCCTTAGTGACTTTTGGGTTCATCAGTTTATGAAAGATGCAGTGCTGCATGTTTAATGAATAATTCCGTACCTGGGATCTTTGCTTGTAAACGTAATCACACATCCTAGCAATGGAAGCAATGTTCCAACATTTTAAGTTTAATAAGACTTTTTTTTCTTCTCTACAGGAGCATTGCTAAGAATCCCGGTTTGATCCGACTAAATCTGTGTGGCTGTTCAGGGTTTTCTGCAGAAGCCTTAGAGCTGATGTTGAACAGCTGTTCTATGTAAGACAAATATTTTTTGCTATTCCTGCTTACTGTTTTTCCTGAGAAAAAGGATCCTTTTCTCTTCCATATGCATCCCAATTATACTTGTCTTATCTTTTCTTTGTTGGTATTTCTAAATGCCTAACAGCTGATTATTAGCTGAATAGTCAGGTATTTTCTTTCCATTAAGCATCTTCTTTAATAGCAAAGATTTACTTCAGTAAATTTTCATGAGTTGCCTTAATCATCCTTAAAGGAAGTCTTGTTGGTGAATAAACCCTATTTATATTCCTTTGATTATCATGTAGATTTCATTTTCTTAGTGAAAACAATTTGTGTTCCTCAGAAAGTGAAACATGGAGTCCCAAAGCTCCCTTTGCAATGGGAGTGCAGCATGGACAGCAGATAACATTGTATCCTTCCACTGATGATGGAATAATGTATTAGTAACCTTCTGCTTTATGAAGGGCTGTGTTTTGACTCACAGCTGCAGTGACTAAGCCATCTACTTGCAGGAAGTCATTGCACTGAGCCCCAGTCAGGCTGGGATTTATATCCTTACCCTTCTGCTGACTTCCTGTGAGATGCTGGACAATCTACTTAATCTTTGCTTCTGCAAAAGCATGTTTTTAATCAAACCACAAGTTAGTGGACAGATGAAGCTTTAATCTTTCTCTGCCTGTCATGGGTAGATAATGCTTTCTATTGCTTGGTCTGATTACTTGGATTATGAGCCCTTTAGAGAGTGGTGGTCTGTACAGTGCAGAGTGAATAGCAGATGGCAAATCTGATCCTAGGAATGCAGCTTAACTGCTTTTTTTCATTTATGTAGAGATTGCTATCTAAATGCTGTCCTCTTGCTGTTCACTGTGTCTTTGTCTTCTGACTGAATCTAAAACACCTGCATATAGAACAAATACTCTGTCCCAGCCCAAATGTTGATAGCTATAAGTAAGTGGACATCTAAAGAGATTCAAGGTTGCAGCATGGCCAGTGCTTATATAAAACTATAAAGTATTTCATGCTAATTAGGATTAATTGGTCATCTGACCATTGCTAATAATGGATAGGTTTTTTCCTCTCAATGTGAGCATCTGTTCAGTAGAAACAGATTCAGGTCACAAACCAGAAGTAAGATGAAAAGAGTGCCTCATGGCAGTCCTGAGAGAGAATCATTTCGCTCCCTAAGATATTATTGACTCATTCCATTTGGAAGCAGTATTGCAAAGTCACTTTAAACTGTTGCCTCCAGCAGGGTCTAAATTTAGCACTGGCCAGGTTGAGGAGGACTAGCTTCCTCTAGATGAGTTTTGATAACTTCAAGGATAGATTCCACAGAACTGCTGGGCAGCCTGCTCCAGCACTTAATTTTTTTGTCACAGCAAAATTTCTAGTTGTGCATTCAGGAACTTGGTAGCAGGTGTGTTAGAAGTATCGATTGTAATAGGTAATATCAGAACTCAAACTGTATTTAATTTGTTCTTCCAAACAACTCTGTTCATTTGTGCATAGGTTGGAGGAGCTGAACTTGTCCTGGTGTGACTTTACATCCACCCATGTCAAAGCAACAGTCAGTCATGTTACTTCAAAAATAACCCAATTAAATTTAAGTGGATACAGACAGAATCTACAAATGTCAGGTAAATAGCAGCATGGCAAACATTTGTCCCACTAAAGGATGAAAGAGCAGGCTTTGTTTTCTTCTGGTTGGCACCTGCTGTGTGCACAGAAAAATGCACTTACACTGATTTTTCATGCACTGTATAAATTGATGCTTTTGCTGTCACAGAATCTTATTCATGTCTCTGGCACCACCATGAGGAGTGAGATGGTTTGCCTTCCAAATTTAAGAATAGTCAGGTGAAAGCTCACCTCATCTTCAGCTGAAGGGTACAGCCCTTACTTCTGAAGTCCTGGAAGCAGGATACACTGGATCCCATGTTCCACAATGAACTGTGAATTAGCCTTCCAGATACTGTTCTTGGACCTTCTTAAGATTTCTGCTATTGTGGCTGCTGAAGACATCTTCCAAAAGAGAAGAGCCATGGTAACTACCTGAGTTTCATCCAGATATATCCCACAGATACCAGTTAATTTGGAAGGCAAATAATCTCAGTAATCAACATTAACTATTTGCTAATAGTTCTAGGAGGGAAAGTTGGGTAAAGCAGGATAACAGAAAATGCAGAGAAGTTGAGATTTGGGGAGATCACAACAAAATGGACAAGAGCATAGATAACAGGTGAAAGGGTTTTGGTAAAGAGAAACTTATTTTCTCAATGGGCAAATGTAGCAATAGGGCTCTGGCTAAGAAGCAGTTAAGTGACACACAGGCTCTGACCTCCTTTTTCTGTTTAAATGTCACACAGTTTTCAACATGCATTCCCTTGTGGGGAAATATACCAGTCTACTTTTTTATCTGAGCCCAAAACCTGTAAACAAACATGCTGTATCTCCCCCAAATCAGGAATTTGAACCTTCTGCTGATCTGACCTTTAGAAAGTGTGCTGAGACCTCTTCTGTTTGTCAAACACTTTCCATGAGTAATTCTGTTCTGTTTCAATGCAATTTATAAGGCATAAGATCTGAACAGTTTGCTAACCATCATGGTTTAGGTATTGTTTTCTTTAGTTATTGCATGTGAATTCTGAAATATCAAAATCATCTTACATATTTATTGGCACCTTGCTAATAACAATAATAGCAATAGTGTTTTAGGTGATATCTGAGCTACAGGTGCTTTTATAGTATTTGCAGATAATGAAAAGATGGTCTCAAGACCACCAAGAAAACTAACTTTTGTGAGGAAAGAACTTTCTGTGGGTAAAAATGGAGATGCCTAAAGAACTTGATTATGTGAGAAGGTATTTGATGCATGAGAAATCTTTGGTGTAAAAAAAAAAAATCACATGTAAGAATTTCAGGCTTCTCAACATTACTGTGTCACAGTAGGTATCTACAACAATATCTAACTATCCACTTGTGTTGTGTTGCTGGCACAATTGACTTTTAGGACATTTCTTTGGACTAAGTGAATCTATTTTGCTGAGGATAAAAGTCCCCATAAGGTATCTTGACAGGCAAAATGTGTGCTCCAAGTCTTAAATGTATCTCTTTTGAACAAAGTTCTGTTTCTAATGTGGGGATCTAGTAGAGAAGATAAACATAAACATAGAAGTATGTTGTATAAAGCATGCTTGTCTTATTTCTGAAAGATGGACTGACTGTGTGACCTCTTTTTCAGATGTTAAAACATTGGTGGAAAGATGTCCTTTTCTATTCCACTTAGATCTGAGGTAAGTCCTGAAAACACCATGGTTCAGGGGATTGTTTTTGTGGTGCAGTAATTGTTTAGCAATAATGCCTGATTTTGAAGGACTGCACAACCAGAAAACACTTTCTTTGCTAAACCTACAAAAGATTTGCTATCTGGCATGACTTAATCTGGAGCAGATAACTAACCTCAAGATGTCTTTGTTATCTCAATATAAATGTTATATATGTATAAGATGTGTTAACTAACAAGTGATCATAGTCAATAGGTAGTGGATGGAAGGTACTGGAGGCATACAGTTTGAGCCTAACATCCTTGAGGGGGGCTAGTCCAACTCTGATAGAAATTTGTTACTTGGCCATAGAACTGCAAAAAGTGTCTTTTGTTTTGACCTAGTAAATTAAAATATTTTGAACTCTTGATGTGTAAAGTAATTCCCTTTTCATGGCAGGAGTTCTGCTGCAGAATATCTGCCTGCAGAGAAGCTTCTGCTTCACTTGGCCTTCAGTGAAAATCAAAATTCCCCCCTTCACAACAAATGCACACACATTAGAAATGAGTTAATTCCACATTGTGCAAAAAAAATACTTAGCGGTAGGAAAAGAAGCTGATATTACATTTGTCTGAATTTTGGAAATACCAAGTCTACTGCCACTTTGCGCTTAAACTTCCATTTCATGTGCTCTTATGAACAGTGACAGTGTGATGTTGAAGCCTGAGTGTTTTCAGTATTTTCGTCAACTCATCTTTCTACAACATCTGTGTCTTAGCCGATGTTATCAGATATCGCCTGCGGCCTTAGTGTAAGTAATTTCTAAATGGCTTTAGTTTGCAATTCATAAAGGATGAGTTAATTTAAACTTTCTTCATTTTAGGTTTAAAATTGCAAGTACTGTTTTGAAAAGCTTATTCGTATGAGGAGTTCAGAATCAGGAACCAAAATAACAAGATACGGCTAGATCATGTACCTTTGAAAATCCAGACTGGAACCACAGGTCTGAGACAATCTTTCCATGATGCCTGTAGGTATTCATGGGACTTGCTTCTCAGTGCACACATTGCGTCTTCCCTTAAGGCACTGCACTACTGGTACTTATTACTGTGAGGTATAGCTGCAGTTTCCAGTTCTGCCAAGGACCAGTATCTCTGTCAATATTAGGCTTTCAATTACACAGCAAGGAAGGTAACTTTTCCTTTAGAAAAGTTAACAGTTGACTAGCTAATGAGTTGGTATTTCTTTGCTTCTGCGTGCACCTGTAGCAGTTATTAGTTGCCACTGAAACACAGCTTAAGAGTGGTTTTTTTTTCTGCCTTACAGCAGCTATCCATCTTAATCTTGTCAGGAAGGGATGTCAGTCCTAAGGAAATCTTCAACAAGAAAAAGGTTGAGAGGAACAGGACTATGAAAATATGAGTCTGAAGAACCTTTTCTGTAGTGGTGCGTGCTGTCATAGCTTGTGTGCATCTGCCTTTCAGTTTTGTCCCATACTTGCTTATATATACTCATGACTGGGTAGACGTGAAGCAACTGAGAACACAGTGCTCGCTACCTACCAAATTGTCATAACAGAGTTGGAGACTGATTGTACCCTAGGGTCTTGTGTTCTTTGAGCCATGGCCTGAAGCTTCATCTTGGGCAATTCTTCCACTTGTTCTGAATATTTGAGTCCAGAGAAATGAAAGGGGAGGTGCTAGTTTGTTTTCAGTGAGAGGAAAAGAACAGCAAGAAGCTGTTATTTAGACTGCTTCCTGTATTATCAGTACAGAGAACTAGTTTCAGATATATACTTCTAAAAATCAGGAAGGGCAATCTAGCATAAGTAGTTACCTTACTTCTAAAAAATTAGTAGAAATGCAGCTATCTAGTTTGGGTACAGACTGCAAAAAGAGTTCATGTTCAAGATTAATTTCCTATTTTTCTCTTTCTAGAGAACTTGGTGAAATTCCAACATTAAAGACTCTTCAGGTATTTGGAATAGTGACTGATTGCTCCCTCCATCTCCTCAAGGAAACGCTTCCTGACGTAGAGATCAACTGTTCACATTTTACAAATATTGCAAGGCCAACTGTTGATAGTAAAAAGAACGATGAGATCTGGGGCATCAAGTGCAGACTGACGCTGAGCAGTCCTAGTGGTTTATGACCATGTACAACGCACTGGATGCGATGGATGCACTGTGTAGTGAAGCTACTTATGAAGCAGAGTGCTAGAGCACCTTTAATCATAGTACTGTTTTTGTAAAAAGCATTCTAACTTCGTCTTACACCTTAATGTAGTTTCGTATATATTTTTGCAGTATTTTCTGTACTTAAAGCCTTTAGATATCTGATGAGTGATTGTAGAATTTTTAAGTCCTTTTTTTTACCGGGGATCTTTTTTACATGAAAATATGAAACAATCATTGTGTTTAAAATATATGTCAGCCTCTGGCAACTGTTGTTCTGATGCAGCTTTAGTTGCTGTAAGGTGTTCGAAAGGTGCTTTTGGTTAGCTAGCTCTTCCAGCACTACCACTCCTGAAACAGATTGTAGAGGTGCTAGATGTCTTTAATGCTTATTAAGGATGTGCCTTTGTCTGATTTTACAGAACTCAATGGATGTTATTTGATCTATTGAAATCCTTAATTTAACAAGTTGTACAGTCACATGAGAAGCTACCCACTGTCTGGGAGAGATGCCTGAGTCTGATGTCACCAAACCTGAAAACAGTATATATGGGAAGGGATATCTACACAAAAGCAGCTAAGAGCTGAGTGCTGCACAAGATAAAAAGCGGTATAAAGGAGCTACATTCAAGTTTTTCTTTAGCAGGCCACAAAGTTAACACCTATATTTAGTGTTCTTCATTGTCAGCCCATTCAGAATAAGCATATGTAGAAGTAGATGCTTGTTACCAATTCTTCTCATGATGTGGTGCTTGGTTTTCTAACAAAGTACTACAGAACCTTAATGTAGGTTCTGTGAGCTGGTATCAGATGAAACTTATTTAAATGTTTTCTTACTTCCTCTGAAGAGCAACTGATAAATTGGCAGAAGTCTTGCTGGAGGAGAGCTCAAATTGTTCTAGATCTCAGACCAAAACTGGGACCATAGCATAAGAGAGCTGAAAGGAAGTGATGCTTTGGTGCTGTTAAGAGACTCCAATTTCTCTTTTGTAATAGCTTGTTTGTAGTATCATTTTGCTTCCTCTATCTGTATGCTAACCATTACCATCTAGGTTGTGTTTAGTCATATGAAAAGCTGAATAACTGTCAAAAAATAAGAACCAAGCAACCAAAAATCTCCAACAAAACAAAAAAATCAAAATACCCCAATGAAACCTAACTAAGGATAGGGACAGGTAATGAGTTAAAACTTCCATCTGAGTCTATGCTCAGGGTCCTCACGCATAAGCCTGGAATGTTCCAGCAGTATGAGTGTTAGTTGATAAGTCCTAGGGCAAACTTGTATCCTGTGAAGGGCATGACTATACTGCTGTGGTTACCATTAATTACAGTAAACAGGAGAATTTATTTATGGATGTTTAAGGTTAGCCTACAGCATTACAGTGGGGCTGTTGTGCAGGTACAGTGTTTTCCATTTTCCATCTCACTCTGAAGAGTTTGGGGATAAATACCTGGTAATACAGAACAGATTAATCACTGTGGAAAAAAATGTATGAATAGTAGAATTTGGTATTTAACTAATTTTCTATCATACAGCAAATACAGCATTATCTTGTTAATCTGTTCTAAGTTGTTTGTTGTTAAATTTGACAAAATGCATGTAACTTGAGTAATGGGAAATGGAGCTTGTGAAAGCTGGAGATGTGATGGAAGGCTGGAAGATACTGGATATTCCACTTCAGTTTGCAGCCTTAAGTTTATGCCTTAAATTACTTCAAGAAATAAAATATATCTTTGCAGCATAACACTACTCTATCTTCTTCTCCCTATGCACAATGTAACCCCATCCACCTTGCCTTTACCAAGGATCTAGGGAATTGCTATGTTGTACAAAATGACTGATGGAGCAAGAACACTTTCCCTGCCTTGCCACCAACTTTGTGTCATGAGTTAAAAAAAAAAAAGGGAAATTTGTCCAAGCACTGTCTAAACAAGGGTGGTTTAGAGGACAGGGTGTTATCACCAATACACTTAGTATTTAATAGACTGTGCTTTAAAACCCTGCACAGAATTGTGACAGTAGTATGGCTTTAACTAGAAGGAATAGTCCTGACCTTGTTCTCTCAAGTAATAGGCTCAGCATTAGGAGAGGACAGACATTTCTATTGCAGGTCTGTTAGTGATTATGGCAGATGCAGCTGACACAATGAAAGTTGTCTGGTAAGGTGCAACACTGGCCTTTTCCTAACTAAAAATTATTTGGTAGCGCTGAGCAATTCATACCAAAAACTTCTCCAGAGGTGTCTGCATTTTACCTAAAGCATGAAGGTTTAGAAACCACTATTTAAAACAAACTAAACTGCACAGTAAGCCAGAAGCAGCTGACAAAATAACACCTTTGAAAGTTGAAGTAAGGCACAGGACAGCTTCATGTATCTTTGAAGTTTTTAATATTTATTACATGATGTATAAATGCCACTTTAAAAAAAAAAAAAGCAAATAATGACAGGTCTAGTTTAGCAGAACACAGTGTGGACTGGCACTAAATGAACAGACCAAGGATGTGATTCAGCAGGTAGAAGAGGTGCAGAGCTTGCTACCAGTCTAGATGTTAAACCTGTGTTAAACCAATAGTAGTCCTGTCATGGAATACTGTCTACCAAGTATAAGGTTTCTGTACTGCAATCCTTTGTAATAAAGGATCCTTAAAAAGGATTATATAATTCTTTAATAACAAAAAGGTAGCTGCTTACTGATTATCTATTATAGATCTCTGAATCACCCTAGTTATTTAAATCAAGCATTCACCAGTAAATGCTTCAACAGAAGTGCAATTAAATATAGACAAAACCAGTAGAGGCCCCTCATGAGTAGGTCAGGTTTCTGCTTTGCTAAGTAAGTTAGGAATTTGACCGAGAAATCTCTTTCTAAGCCCTAGACCACATGATACTTTGGTTCTGCAGGGCCTTAAAACATTGCCTTTTAGTCTCAGCATTCATAATAAGGAATGACACATCTTTTAAGAGGTATGCACCCTGATCAGACTAATCAGTCTCCATTAAAACATTGCAGCACATAAAGGTGTCTAAATAAGTAGAAAACAGGATTTCTGCCCTAAATTTGTCTACATGGGTATTCAAGAACACTTCCAATACCTAAACCTCTGATCTAACACCGTGGTAAAGTTCTGGGAAGTCATAAATTGGTGTTAATGGCAGGGGGTTGTGGGTTTTTTTTGAATCTTAACAGCATACTGACTAGTGTACTAGAGAGAGGCACATAAACCATCCTTAAATAATTACAGATGGATTAGGAATAAGCCAAGCACCCTTGTCTCTGCACCACCAACCTTCAGAAAGATTAGTCTTCTGCATCTTTAACTTGAGAACAGTTTTGCAGATTATTGTAGAAATTAAGAGGTTTATTCCAATAGTTCTTGAACTTACTAAGTTTTGGAAGAACATTTGGCTCCTTTGATTTTCTCCTTCTGGTCTGCAATCCTGACAACTCAAGCAGAAGTGTAAATAACTTGATCTGCAGCAAATTTAAAAGGTAAAATGTACTCAAACAGTAATAGCTTATTCAAAAAGCTCCATTGTTATCACAGTTTTCTAGAGCTGAATGGTCTGGCCAAACCAATTTCCTCTAAGTTGTGGCATACAGTGAATACAAACAAGTAGAAGAAGGAAAAAGTCCCTACTGATCAGCCACACTGGAGAACATTTCCATTAGACCTGAGAACATCTCTTACAGAAGTCTCTTCATTCAAAAGCAGTTTGAAGAAAACTCACTTTTGGAAACAGATCTGTAGTAGACAGGACAAAACATATTTGTTTCAAGTCATGCAGCAGAAGAATTCCTGCTGAAGGAGACTTCATTTTGTCAAATCTTGCCCTCTCATTTATGCAAATAATCAGCAGAGATTCTCAAAGGCAGTCATAGTTCACAGTTTTTCTAAAACACTACCTAAAAAGTGACTTCCTTTTCTATGACCAGAGCTTTTTTCCTTTACTAACTTGCCTACCTAATAAATCATCAGAGACATGTAAAATCAAAATGAATTTGTTGCCAACTAAATATCAGTAGAATTCAGCATAGGATTGGAAACATATACTTCCTCAGGAAGTTAAAAACACATACTTGGAAAACTGGGAGACATAGGTATTGACTTATGCTCCAATTACTAGCACCCAGCACATCTCATTCTTGTTCAGTTATAAAGAAACTCAGAACCTGCAATTCCAAACCATTCAACTTAGTAAGGCCAAATATCTTTATTAATGATAACCACTTACATACATCTCTGTGACTAACAGCTGCTAGTCAGCTAATCCCCATTAAGCGAAGGATATATCATCCTTCGACATGTTTGTATATTCCTGTTAAAAGGCTCAAGAAAACCCTTGGGTTTCAAGTCCCTCTAGCCAAGGAGGAAATGTAAAAGAGCTACCTTGTTCAAGACATAATTAAACCAGAGTTTTACTTTTGATGTAAGTCTACAAAGTAGAAAAAATACTGAAAGAGCAAAAAAAAATGTCACAAGTCATATGAAACTACTAAGTTGTAAAATTTTTGAAAAGCATACAAAAGGTTTGTATTTCCATTTCTATTACGTCAACATCAGGATTTACCAAAATCTATATATCCTTGCATCAAATCGCTAGACTGACAGTCAACTTTTCTACAAAAGTATATGTATTAAGGTGTTTAATTTCATCAGTCCCAGACTGTTACTAAAAAACTGTACATCTGAATACTTAATGCTACTGACTTAATACTTGAACCCATCTACCTGTGTTTAAAAAGATGTTCTTTCATGTTTGCTTTACAGGTTAAAATGCCAGTTTTCACTGAAGTTAGAGGTAAGAAGACTTCAGATAGATACATTTCTTTTACACCGGATGCAAAAAGAGCTTAAACATCAGGCTAAGGTTTCCCAACCCAAAGGAATGAAAAGCATCTCCAACTTCCTCCAAATACTCTTGGATCCAAAAAGGCCAACTTCCAACATAATGTAGCATTGTGATGTGTTGTCTGTCTCCAGGAGTTCCCTCTCCAGATCCAGAACCATTTCAGCAGAAGACACTCAAGTCCTTCATTCTTCTAGCAGAACAGTGCACAGTGCATCCTCTGTATCAATCATTATTGAAGCTATCGCCCCATCATTGAACTCAAAAGACGTTCCTCCATCTACAACCATACATGCATCCCAACAACGGGAACGGACACACACTCTGAAAAGTCAAAAACAAAAAAATAAGTTTCACAAGGTAGCTTTAAAAGATCCAGTATTTCACACAAATGCTTATCTGAAGAACGAGATTGGTTCTCGGAAATTCCTTTTCATGGGTCAGTAAATGCTTAATCATACGGGGGCATCCTTAGGGAAGAATTTAGTATGGTACTAAGCACTAGAACCCCCTGAACTTTTTATAGACGTAGCAAAGAATCCAGAGAGAAGTGAAGGACTTGTTCAAATGGAGACTATTGCTCCAAGAGTCTGAGAACAGCCTATAACACCACACCTGATACTGAAAGCTGTATTTTAGGTGTATTTTAAAGAAAGCTGACGATGATGCCATTTATTAGTGATTTACTTAATCTTCAACCGAAAAGTTTTGAATTAATTTATGATTCTAATGTGTGGTCTTCATGTTAAGTGGAACATGTAGTCTCAACTACAATGCTTGAAATTCATATAGTTTGGACATTAACATAGTCTATTTTGTTACATGAATGATTCACTGACAGAAGGGAAAGAAATTTCAAACATGAATTTACAGGTCAGAATGCTTGCTAGGCAACATCATAAATAGGTATTGCAGCATACTACCATCAGTATTAGAGTCTGACTACTGTATCTTTCACTAATAAATGTAAATTTAAGGTTATAAAATTTAAGGCAGCTCTTTTGCAGCTAGGCAAGACAGAATAAAGTCTAACTGTCTTCCTCTTCACTTACCTTTAAAAAAAATTAACTAAACCATCAGAATTTATCCTTTCACATACACAGAAAGCAAGAACACTATTAAATAAAGTGTTCTCCAAATCTTTTTCATATTGGTAGATGGGAACTGATAGTCGTGCCAGAGTGGCTGCAAGACTGCAGTCTCAAATGGATGTGTTTGATCGTTTCTGACTAAGGCCTTGGTCTAGACAAACATTCTGACCTCCAAAATTTAATCAACAATTATCCAATGACTTAGTTTTTCAGGAAGATGCATCTTTCACAAATATGAAAAGCTTGGAAGCATAGCCACAGTGTCAAAGCTCAACTGGCCTGTGCATCACTAAAACACAGCAAAGCTTGGACACTGCAGAATGACATGGAAGCATGTTCCACTCCTTCACTTCACTCTGGGCAGCTACTAAAGAAAAGCAGGCCTTACTTTAAAAGGAGATTAGGTTGTTTAGGGCCCTGTCCAGTTAAGTTTTAAGAATCTCCAAGGACACCACTAGCACGGTCTCCAGCCAACCTGCTCTACTGCCTGACCATTCCCACTACGAAAAATCTTTCATTTTCTTTATCAGAATCTAATATCCTATCCTTACAGCCCGTATCATGGTTGTTGCCTCTTATTCTGCTCTGAAACCAATTTAACTCAATCTCCTCTATAACCATCCATTGGCAGCTAAAGACAGCAACTGGATCCACTCTGCTGAGTCTTGTCTCCTCCAGACAGAAGAAACAAAAGCATTCTTTGAGTCTCGCCTTTATATACAAATCACTTATTTCAGCCCCCTAATCATCTCATCAGGTCTCTCCTGAATGCACTCCAGTTTGTGACTGTCCATGTCTTATACAGAGCGAAATGGTACACACTTAAAACTGGGCACAGCAAGATTCTTTTGTTTTGTAAGACTGTGCAGGGATCAAACATCAAAAGGCATAAAACAACCTGGGAACATTTTCTTCCTGTTGTTATCAATAATCAGGCCTCTCAAAACACAAACTGGATGTTGAAAATCTTTAAGAACAACTTCTGCATTACTCACACTTTCACAAATACACAGAATGAAAATTGGTGAATTGATGAATGTAACAGCCCACACTTACTTTGAAGAGAAGCCACGCTGCCGGCTACTTGAGAAAACTCTGTTTACAATAGGTTCTCGAATGCTGAAAAACATCTTTGGTTCTTCTGGACTGTAGAGCAGGGACTCATTGTAATCATTTGTTACTGTAAAAAGATAAATCAGCCATTAGTTTTTCCAGAGAAAATCAGCTATTCCCAGAAACACACACATTTCTCCAGGAAAAGAGCAGCCTCCCTACCGTGAGGGAATATTGAATTTTTCCAGATGTTTAGCAGCCTTCACCTGCAAAAAAATGTGTGCTACAGAAGATCTCTTTCAGCAATATTACATGACACTCAATAGCCATCTTCAGGTTAGTAAATATTGTCTTATATCTTGGGAGAACTGAAGTTCTCATGAGGATCTATACAAAAAGTCTATCTATACAAAAAGTATAGATCTATACAAAAGTCTAAATAAGTGCCTTGCCATCAAATCAAACATTTTTCACCAATTGTGCCTAAATAATGTTTGTAAGAAAGACCAATATTGCAGGAGTGCTAAAATACTGAAAACAATACTGAGTAATAAGGAGTACCACAAAACCGAAAAGGTCAAAGTTAAGATACTTAAAGAAATCTTGCCTTTTTCACTAACCTTTTTGTACCAGTTCTGCGTTCAAGGGCATATTCAAACTTCCATGCTTTTTAGCTGTTGAGCCAAGAGAAAGAGCCCCAATTAGGCAGCTGTATCTTTACATAAACTTGACCAGTAATGCCACACTGATCACTCACCAATCTTAAGGATCTCTTCCACAGCTTGATGTGCCATCTTGTTAATATTATAGGACCTAGACAGAGAAGTAGAAGTCTTGTTTATTAAGCAATACAACATGGGAAACCAAAAAAACCAAAACAAAACCAAACGAAGCCAAAACAAAAAATCTTGCATTTGGATGGAGAACTATGTTCAACAACAGAAGAAAAAAAGTAAAGAACACTACTAAGTGAGAGCTGACAAAAACTTACTAAAAATATACCTTAAACTCTTTGTCTGACATTTACCTGTGGCTTTGTAAACCTTAATAAACAATTAAGTGAAGTCCTCAGGAAAGAAGAGCATGATAAACACAATCTAGTCTCTTTATCAATGATCCTCCTGCCTTAAAATCCCAATAACTGCTGATTTAAGTGTGCATTTTAAATGAAACATGACAGCTCTACAGATTGTATGTTTTCTCATGCCTTCTATCCACCTCTTGCTAATCAATTCCCGCTATTAGTTCTCATTTACAGGACTCAGTACTTCTTTACAAGCACCGTGCCTCTTTGTCCATACCCTAAGGTGTGGCCTTCCACTGTTGGATCAGACACTTTTGCACTTGCCACATCTGGATGCACAACGGGCCAGTATAAAACCTAAGTCTGAACCAAGCTGAAAATCCAACAAAAATCTTCCTATGCCCAGGCTCAAAAAGGACTAGACACTAACCACAGCCTCCATACAGCGGTACTGTGAACATCTCAGTTTCCCAGGTCACTAAGCAGCTTAAAATCCTCAGTCCAGCACTTCTGTAATTGCAGCAAGACACCTCTGACTGCAAAAGACATTGCACATCTAACAGACCACAGAGCTGCTGATGGTGGTTGTCTAAGGCTCCTTCTCTTACACTTATTACCTACCTGCAAATCTGAGCAGACGCTGGTAAGAATCTGAGATGTCCATTTTGAAACTGTTCTCTCTCAACTAGATATCCTTTTATGCAAGTTTTGGCAGCTGAAGGAAGCACTTGGACATTTAAATGCTTCTCAGGCCTAGGAGGTCTGAAATCCCAGGAGAGCTCCTAGACCACAGGCTAAGAAAGATCACTCCACCAAAGCCTGGCCTCAGTGTAGATGTTCAGCAGTATACATTGATTAAAGAAAAATACACAGGCAATTCTGGAATTTGGCTCCTGCTTCTGTGATCATTCAGTACAGAGCATATAAGCAAAAGAAATGTGTAAGAACAGCTTTGAATTAGGACTGTACATTCCCAAAGTACTGAACACTAGGAAAGCTCCCCTAGCAGTCTGCCAGTTTCATCCTTGGCAGCCTCCAGGACCAAGTTATGCTGCTTGCATACAAAACTCTGTATTACAATGAAAAGTAAAACCCAGTGACCATGGTTACAGCATGAATATTCATTTCTGAATTTCATTAGAAGCTTCAGTTTTAGTTCATCTCAGCCTGCCACATAAATCCAAGGCCTGTTCTACAACCATAAGCACAGCCAGATTTCCAAACAAAGGAGGCTCTCACTGTACACATCTCTCACATCCCAAAACTAAATTGATCTGAGTTACATGCAGTTTACATGCAGTTACATGCAGTTTAAACTAGAGTTAAGATAATTTACCCCTTTGATTAAGCTACCACAGCAATGCTTAGGTATGCCTGTCTTTGTTTAAGGGGGATATTTTGGCAAAGAGACTGTACCCTTTCACTTAAGTTTGAAAGAGGCAAGAGGCTTGAAAGGAGATTGGACAGTAGATATGCCAGAGAACATTTAACACTGTTTCCAAGAACATGTTTTTCTGTTCTTCTTAGAGCTGAGATTTTTGAGTTTTCTGAGCTACGTCACCTAAGCATTTTAATTTTAGGCAACAGAGTAGTTCAGAGATCACCACAAAATGCCCTGCAAGTCAACGCAGAATCTCTTTCCTTTGCCACCCCCTACTATTCATCTCCACATGAAGCATACAATCTCTTTAATCACAACCATACCTAAGATGAATTTCTCCTCAATGCCTCACCTCTTTGCCTTTTAAACTTTTCTTTCCGTACCTACAAGTGAGGGGTGCTTCCTGTTCTCATATACCTGAGACAGCTTTAAACTACACTGACAGTGAGAATATTTGGATATGACTGACATACACTTACTTACATGACACCTACAGCCCAACAGAGTCTCAGTATGGACAACGTGCTTAAACAAAATTGTTCCATCTAGCTTATCTGAAGCAGTATTTTATATCAAGGCAGCAACATGTACTTACCATGCTTTTGATCCTGTTCCAGTACACACATTAAGCCCTGAACTCTTCTGTTTTTCCCAAGGACCATCATCAACTGATATTTCATAATAGGAGGCCCTATGAAGCGAGAATTTAAAACTGGGTTTGCAGGACTTAAAGTTCTCCCTGAATAAGACAGAACACACAGCCTTATCAGGCACATAAATATTTAGAGAGGCTAGTTTCAAATTTGGGTGAAAATTTCACAGGCTTTGCATGCTGTTTCTGATTTGGCAGCCACTTTTGATTCACTGTCTCATAGCAGTTCTTATGATGGACAAAAGTGATTTGCAGCATGAGCCTTTAGGAAGCTTTTCAGCAATTACTTTTTGTATTAAATTCTGAGAAAAAAACTCTCATGATTCATCTGGGAAAGACTTTGTGTATAAGCAGGATTTGCTGGACTTAGAAATGAAACTACAAATATCTTATCTTCCTAGTGTCACTGTTGAACTACCAAAAACCTGTATGTATGCTGTGACTAGGTCTCATAAAATTACATCAGAGAACACAATGAGGTAAGGACTCCAGCATCAATAAGCAATACCATGGCTTCAAGCTGAATTCCTGATCATTTTGGTAATAAAAAAAAGCATTGTGATTCATCAAAGGATGAGGAAAAGGGTGAAGTACTTAATGCCTTCCCTGCCTCAGACTTTAATAGTAAGACCAGTTATTCTCTGGGTGCCCAGCCCCCTGCGCTAGAAGACAGGGATGGGGAGCAGAATGGAGTCCCTGTAATCCAAGAGGAAATGGCTAGCGATCCGCTCCTTCAGCTAGACACACCCAAGTCTATGGTGCTGGACGGGATCCACCCAAGGATACAGAAGGAACTGAAGTGCTCACCAAGCCACTTTCCATCATTTATCAACAGTCCTGGCTAACCAGGGTAGTCTCAGTTAACTGGAAGTCAGCAAATGTAATGCTCATCTACAAGAAGGGGCAAAAAAGAATATGGGGAACTACAGGCCTGTCAGCCTAACCTTGGTACTGGATAAGGTTATGGAGCAGATAATCTTGAGTGTCGTCACATGGCATGTTCAGGACAACCAGGTGACCAGGCCCAGTCAGCATGGGTTTAGGAAAGGCAGGTCTTGCCTGACTAACCTGATCTCCTTCCAGGACAAGTTGACCAGTTTAGTGGGTGTTGTAGTTTGAGGTAAATCTGAGTCAGTTTTATGAATAACTTGCTTGAAGTAACTTAATTCTCTGAAAACTAACTGCATGTTTTTTGAGACAGTGTTTTTCTCTAAAGTGATAACACAGGACAGTGGTATGGAAAAAGGCCAATGCTTATACTTAACCAAGGCCACCTTCAAGCTGTCAGAAAAGGAGCTATACCTGTGAGGTGGGGCAAACAGGGCAGGTGACCCTAAACTGACCTACAGAGTATTCCATCCCATATACATCATACTCAGTATAAACTGAGAGATCACAAGGATCTTACCCTCTTCTGCAATGGCTGACATCCAGTGAGGACCTAGTCTGTGTGATTGGCTCCCAATCCCAGGTCCATGTGCTCCTAAAATCAATACCTAGTCCACCTCCCTCCTAGCCATGGCCCCATTCCCTCATGTCTGCTCTGCAGTACTTGTGGTGATGTAGAATCATTGAGGGGTGGGGTTGTGATCTCATAGACTTGTCTATATTTTATTACTTACTATTTTCATAGTTATCATTAGCATTTCATGAAAGCTGCAGTTCTAGTTTCCAACCCAGAAGTATTTTTTATTCTCATATCCCTCTTTCTTTTTCCTGGGGGGCACAGGGAATGGGGAGGATTTTGGAGGCTCAACTGCACAGTTTTAGCTGCCAAACTTGCCCAGGTGGAGCTAAAGAATGACAGTGGACAAGGACAAAGCTGTGGATGCTGTCTACCTAGATGTTAGTAAAGCCTTTAATGCAGTTTCCCACAGTATTCTCCCTGAAACTGCTTATGGCTTGGATGGGCGTAATCTTCATTTGGTAGAAAACATGGCTGGACAGTCAAGCCCAAAGAGTCACAGTGAGTGGAGTTAAATCCACCTGGGGGCCGGTCACAAGTGGTGTTCTCCAGGGCACAGCTGGGGCAGGTTGTGTTTAGTATATTTACTCCTTATCTGCATGAGGGGATTGAGTGTACCCTCAGTAAGTTTGCAGAAGACAACAAGCTGAGTAGGAGTGTTGATCTGCTTGAGGGCAGGAAGTCTCTGAAGAGGGATATGGGCAGACTGGATCAATGGGCCAAAGCCAACTGTGTGAGGTTCACCAGAACTCATGGTCAGGTCCTGCACTTGAGTCACAACAACCCTGTGTAATACTACAGGCTTTGGGAAGAGCAGCTGGAAAACTGTCCTGAAGAAATGCAGAAAAAGACCTGAGACTGTTGGTCAACAGCTGGCTGAACATGAGCCAGCAACGTGCCCAGGTGGCCAAGAAGGCCAAGAGCATCCTGGTTTGTATCACAAATAGTATGGCCAGCAGGACTAAGGAAGTGATTGTCCCCCTGTACTTGGTGCTGGTGAGGCCACACCTCAAATCCGATGTTCAGTTTTGGTCCCCTCACTGCAAGAACGATATTGGGACTGGGGCATATCTGGATGAGGACAATGAAGCTGGGGAAGGGTCTGGAGCACAAGTCTTATGAGGACTGTCTGAGGGAACTGGGGTTCTTTAGCCTGGAGAAAAGAGGCTTACGGGAGATGTTATCACTCACTCTGGCTACCTGAAAAGAGACTGTAGTGAGGTGGGCGTTGGTCTCCTCTCCCAGGTAACAAGTAACAGGACAAGAGAAAAGAGCCTAAAGTTGCACGAAGTGAGGTTTAGATTGGATAGCAGGAAAAATTTCTTCACCAAAAGGGTTGTCAAGTATTGTAACAGGTTGCCCAGGGAAGTAGCTGAGTCATCATCCTTGGAGGTATTTAAAAGACATGTAGATGTGGCACTTAGGGACATGGTTTAGTGGTGAACTTGGCAGTGTCAGAGTCAATGATCCAGGAGGTCTTTTCCAACGAAAATGATCTATGATTCTTCACAAACAGTTTTAGTTTTAAAACAGTCAGCAAGCTTACACTTCCCTCCAGGACAAATCCTTCCCAAAACTCAAATATAGTAAACTGTGGTGCACAATCATCATTCTGCATAGTATTAGTCACAAATGAGGGAATTTCAACATTAGGCCTAGAGAGACTAGACAGTCCCTCTGCAAGCTTCAGAACATCCAGGTGTATATTTATACACCTGGAGAAGAGCAACAAAGCTGGTGAAAGGGCTGGAGAACAGGCCTTATGAGGAGCGGCTGAGAGAGCTGGGGTTGTTTAGCCTGGAGAAGAGGAGGCTGAGGGGAGACCTCATTGCTCTCTATAACTACCTGAAAGGAGGTTGTAGAGAGGAGGGTGCTGGCCTCTTCTCCCAAGTGACAGGGGACAGGATGAGAGGGAATGGCCTCAAGCTCCGCCAGGGGAGGTTTAGGCTGGACATTAGGAAAAAATTCTTCACAGAAAGGGTGATTGGGCACTGGAACAGGCTGCCCAGGGAGGTGGTTGAGTCACCTTCCCTGGAGGTGTTTAAGGCACAGGTGGACAAGGTGCTAAGGGGAATGGTTTAGTGTTTGATAGGAATGGTTGGACTCGATGACCTGGTGGGTCTCTTCCAACCTGGTTATTCTATGATTCTATGATTTATGAACTCAAGTTGCTGACATTCATAATGCCTAATTCAAACAGTATGATATAGTCTTCAGATTAGTAGGTACCCTCTTATAGAAAAGCATTCACTGTGTTAAGCATGACTGATTTTCACCTTTCTTAGTAAAAGGAGCTTACTGAGCTGTTTTAGGTGATGAAAGTATCAGTCTAGACCAGCCAAGAGTAAGCCTTTTGAATATTTGGTGCCAAACAGTCTAAACTCTTAGTAACTAAGAGCATTTTGTATACACACCTCTGAGAAGATAGGAAGGTGAAAGATCTGTAATCAAACTAAGAACACTAGTGCACAGCTTGATTCCGTTCAAGATAATTTTTGCAAGCTAGGTATGACAGATTTGGGGTTTTTTTTTCTTCAATTCCCTTGTTTTCTTAATGGACATGCAGAATAAGACCTTGGAAGAAGGACCTAGCATAATTTTGTGTTAATTACACAGCAGATTGGTGTATTTGAACCTTACAGAAGATAAAGAATGACGTCACACAGATTAAAGTTTTCAAAGCATAAAGTGCTATTAACACAAAGTTTACTACTAGGCATTTGTTCCTACAAGCATGGTCTTACTCAATGCTTCTCAAATATTTGGGAACCAAAGAGCACAATGTATTTGTGACATTCAGAAATAGAGGACAATTACAAGGTGTTGTAAAGCAGCTTTGTGTTCCTCTATCACTGTTATGTTAAAGAAGCTTTTTAGAATTTTGATAAAATTAGGTTTGATTTAGGAGAGAGCAAAATTTATAACTCTTTGAGACTAATTCCTTCTGCCTGTCTGAGGCTGCAATCCAGATGGAGAATAGAGCACTCATGGAACTTTTATATTGTTTCCAGCAACAATCACAGTGTCTCAGGCACTGTACAAACACAAGATGATGTTACACTCTAAAATTTTAAAAGAATAAATAAACAGAATAAAGGGAAAAGGGGTAAAATATTTAAGTAAAAGCCTGGCCAAGTCCTGATCGAGGATCATCTTTGAACTCCTTCTCTGCAGCCCCCATCATGTTACCTGCATCCTTCTAATTGTTTGGCTGGCAGAAATACATTGATCTTCAGGACAGAAAGGTCAGTCAAAGCTATCCTGGATAAGACAGTGCAAGGATTTGATACCAACTACTTTAAAACAAGGGTGTTTTAGCCAACAACAGTAATTCAGAGAAGCTATTTTCCCACAATAAAAAAGCTTCTGCCAAAGGCAAGCTGATACCCTCACCTCTCATGACAGAGGTGCAGGGAAGCTATTTTTGCTTGGACTTAAGAAGAGGTACAGTCAAGGAGGAAGTTTAATGATGGATATTTAAGCCTTCAATACACTGTAAAGACAGTAACTAAAGGCAATTTTCTGTTTACACAAGAAATAGGCAGGAAAGGAGTAAAATGATGAAGAGGAAAGGAAGCAGATAGGAACAATGAGAGATGAGAAAGAATGGCCAGACAGGAAAGTGTAAAAACAGAAATCAACACCGCTGCACTTAAAATACACTTTGTAATCAGCAACAACACAATTAGTGTTCTATATTCATGGAATAGAACTGAAATTTGACAGCAAAGACATCTCATCACTGACTGTCATAAAATCCCCGCAATGTCATAAAAATAAATTGTCAACTGTCAAGAAAGAAAAGTCAATTGTGCTTTGCTGCAACAACAAACAATTAAACATACCTGGATGAAAGAGATTCCCCAATGAAGACTTCATTGAGCGCTCTCACTGGTAAAAGATGAGGACCAGAAATATCAGATCCTGCAAATATTGAATATAACACTTTTGAATCATGGCTCTAAATCCCAGATTTTCATTAACAATTCACAACTCACTGGAGGACGCACACTGCTGCCTGGGTTTGAATTCTAGGCCTAGTGCTCTGTTTTCTTCAAAGACTCAGTTTCACTGCTTTTAATCTGTAGCCTGTCACTGTCCTTTACTGGAGACCACAAGTATTTGAATCAAGGTCAATAAGGCAATGACATTTATGTTTAGACATTGCTTTCCTGAAAACTCATAGTAATCACACAGATTGAAGACTTATCTTCTGTCAGTCACTCTCCCCGACTACTTAGATTCACTGACAGTGACTTAATGGACATTTCTGATAAAGTTCAAAGAACTGGACTTTATACCATAGCATAATGAAAGGAGATTAACAAATTATTCATATTGATTTAGGACCTCTTAGCAAGGAAAGCCATTGCTAGACACAGGTTAAGCACGGAATCATGCATTTTAATCCATCATAAAGAAATTAGTTGAAGGTGTCTGATGACCTAAGAATTACCAAGGGAGAGATTCACCCTCCTAGTTTCTTATTTGCTTGATGGCAGTCTATGACCAACTTTTTCAATTGTGAAGTAACCTACCCCAAATCTAACACAAGTTTAGAGTGCATGCACAGGCGCACGCGCGCGCACACACACACACACTCTCTCTTTTACTGTGGAGCAGTGAAAGCAAGGTACAATATCCACATTTTAACCCCAAGTGTCTACAGTAACCCAAAGAGAGAATATTTGAAAAAATTTCAGCTATTTTGCCATCAGATTTTGCTATTTATAAACATTTCTAAATTAACTTTTAATACTGAAGACTGCTTTCATGTGTACAGTCAGGAATAAACATATCAAAACAAAAGATACCCTTTCTAAAAAACCTTAATGGAAGTGTTCAGCTAACGAGAGGCATCTCTCCCTGACTCTCAAGATACAGTGATTAGACTTAAAATACTTCAACTCTTACAAATCCTTATCTCCTATATCAAGTTTTCATGGCAAAATTATTGTATTTTTATTAGATTTTAACTTACTTTGATCCTGGAATCTTTCATTTATATGAGCCCTGCTGTGCTGCTCTTGGCTTAGCTGCTGTTCATGTAAATCTACAGCAGTTGGGTTAATACCAGTTCCTTCAAGATACAGTCGGATTCTTTGCCGCCACTGCCACCTTAGAGAGGAGAAAGAAGGTGGTATCAGTAGCCGAAGTATAAACCACAGAATTAGATAAGATCAGAGTCATCTTTAGATAAGTTAAATATATTCAAAGTCATATTTCAAGTAGTTCTATAGGTTCCACTTTAATTTCTAAATTTAGAAAGTTAATCATACTAAAATAAAAATACTTTACACTTAACCACCTTGCTACCTGATGTTTTTTGTATGCATAAAATAAGAGGACACTGACCAAAAGTACAAAAATTACAAATAGCAACACATCTTTTTAGGCAAGTGATCCTAACTTATGAATTCATGTCCAACGCAATGATTTTGAGAACAACAAGCTCTCAGGAATTCAAATAATACATGCTGTATTGTTACAGTCTTTTGTTTATATCTGAAGACATCCAGAAAAGCAGCTCTAGTCCCTTTATACGCAAAGGGCACAAGTATCCTCTCATTTTAATACTCTCTCCTAGACTAGGAACTTTAGGATGCTGCAGAGAAATGCAAATGAATAAAGAGAAGAATATGAAAGCCATTCCTCCTTAAACTATTACAACATTCAGGTTTTTTATTTCTTTTCCTAGAAGAGATATCAACTCTTTTTCCCATCAGAATTTAGAGGTTATATAAAACCAAATAGTTTCCTTCAGTTATTTATAATCAGTCCTGATGACTGTATTCATCTCATTTTAGAACTTCTCTAAGGCACAAATACAGTTACACTTCAAGCTACTAATTAAATATGCTAAAAGTATAAACAATCCAATTGCAATATATTTCATGGTTTTGACGATTTGCCATCAAAGAAGTATTCTGTAATGTTAATCCACCAGAGAACAATCTCTTTTAAAATCAAAGAATCATAGAATAGTTCGCATTGGAAGGGACTTGAAAGATCACCCAGCTCCAACTCCCTGCCATGGGACACCTGCCCCTAGACCAGGCTGCTCAAGGCATCCCACCTGGTCCTGAACACCTCTAGGGATGTGGCATCCACAGCTTCCCTGGGCAACCTGTACCAGTGCCTCACCACCGTCATTGTGAGGAATACTAAGGTCTACTCTAAATCCTCTCCCCTCCAACATAAAGCCATTCCTCCTTGTCCTATTACTCCCTGCCCTTGGAAAAAGACCCTCCCCAGTTTTCCATAGCCCCCTCAGGTACTGGAGGGTCAATGTAAGGTCTCCCCAGAGCCTTCTCTTCTCCAGGCTGAGCAACCCAAATTCTCTCAGCCTGTCCTCACAGCAGAGGTGCTCCAGCTGTCTGTCACCTTTGAAGCTCTACTCTGGAGCTGTTCCAACAGTTCCATATCCTACTTATGTTGGGGATTCCAGAACTGGACACAATATTCTAGGTGGGGTCTCACAAGAGTGGAGCAGAGGGGCTGCTCTCTTGACCTGCTGGCTACGCATCTCTTGATGCAGCCCAGGATACAGTTGGCCTACAGCTGGGATGCAAGCGTGCATTGCTGGCTCACATTATTTAAAAACAGTAAAAAGTCTTCCCTAGTCTGTCCTTTAGAATTTAGGTTGCTTCTTTCTTAATTCAAGTGAGATTCTTCTATGTAAAGAATATCTAGTATTGGAAACATCAAGCTATTTTCAGCATAAGGAAAAGCTTTGCCTTACACTAATCTGTTGACAAAATTTAAGCCACCCACCCTGCTGTAATCACCAAAAACCCAGATGCAACACACTGACCACTTCCTAACTGTATAGGCTTCATTAGCTTCCTTTACTATGGCCCATCACTGTACTACGTATGATTTTAAGTGTTAAAATAGGTAAACCAATACTTTACAACAATGCAGTTCCTCATTTATAAATTTGCTAAGTAAACTTCATTACTGAAGGTCATAACAGAAGTCTTCTTACTGGATCTGGCAGTCAGTTTTTATCCTTTGTACTCCCATCTCAATCTTGACAACAAACCCATTTTTCAACACATTTAACATCTACACAGAATTCACAGTTTGAGGCACTAAGATTTTACTAAGCATCGTCTGCTCCTTATGAATTGTACATCATTAAGTATTTTCCGATCCTAATAAGTTTTGGAAAAGCAAAGATCAGTGAATCCTACCTGAACTCACCACAATAAAGTTTCTGTAGTGCTTCAGGAAATGAGTGTGTATACCTCACAGGCAAGCATAAGTGACCCTCTGATCTGGAAGCAAAAAAAAGCTATGAAAATGACAGTAAGTTATTAAGATTTGGTAACTTTAAAACCAAACCAAATGTCTCTTTCTGTTACAGGAATCAAAGCTAGATTTTGACCTTTAGGAACCTATACTATTCCTATATAACAGCACATCAGCAACAACAGGACTCTTGTCAGCCCCTGGAGTGTACATATGTGAGACACAGGATCTTTCTCCCACATTTACCCTAATAACCGGCTGCTCAGCTAGTAATCCTGCTGCGATATATAGGTAATAATAGAGTTCCCATAGGACTAGTCACCATAGTACTAGGCAAGCAATTCAAGATTGATAAACCTTGCCAGTTATAAAGAAAATTTACACACAAATTAGTGATATGAGACAGGTAAGCAACATGCTTAAGATCAAAAGACTCTCACGCCAAAGCTAGAAGACTAAACATTGCTCCCCTTTCGTAAGTGATATTTGATAACTTGAAGACATGTGTTATTTGAACCCTGATATTCAGGCTTGATACTGTAAAATATTCACAACAGCTTCCAAAAGTTTTAGAATAAAAGTAAGGTATGAAAGAAATTAAAACTTTTTGGCCACGTCTTTCTTATCTACTAAGATTAAATTAACAAGTAATATCAAAAGCAGAAATCTAAATCTGGATATTTGAGGAGACAGAGCCTTGGTAAATTCTGAGTTTTACTTGCCACCTATTTGAAGGTTACACCAACCAGGCAGCGCTAAAACATTGCTTCCACCTGCCCAAATCAATCTTATGGATAGGTGGATGCAATTTGTGCAGAGTTTATAACAGGACAACTAAATACCATTGACTGGCATAGGTGACAGCGTCCTCTGAGGCATGAGATAGTTTACATGAAGAAACCAGAGCAAACTTCATCTGAGGCACTATCAGATATGCAACAGGATTTCCTTTCTTCACAAAGAAAAGTGCTGCTGTGTTCAGGCATCACCACACTGTTATAATTGCTTTTGTTATGTCCCTTTCCCCGTCTCTGACCCACACTGCCATCTCTAGCCCCAAAATTCTGCTTAATAACACAGGTTAACTAGCTCCCACTGCTGTTACACCCGTGCGTGAAAACAGCTGCAGCAGTTCAACAATCATAATTATCCAACACTACCTCAGATAAGACAGGATAACTCTTCACGGAAACTTTTCTAATAAAACAGTAAGTTCATTTGATAACTACAGTTCACTAAACCAGACATTTACGCTGTCAAACGCCATAGGCATGCCTCATAAATCTTAGAAACAGAAGTATATTGTGCCTGATATTAAATAAAGTGTTGCTTTCCCAAATCTGTTTTTACCTTTCAGGATCAGTATTTACTCCAATAACTGGTTTAAATTTGTCAAAGACCTTACTGGCTGCCAACAACATCGTACCATCACCTACAGAAAAAGCAAACCAAAAGTTAGTTTCACTCCACACTCTAGTATCCCAAATAAAATAGTCTCACAGTGTTACCACTACCTGCTTTTGTACAACCACCCATCAGGTAAGCTGCACAAAACCAAAAAAGGGATCAAACCTTTCAAAGAGGAGTAGTGACAACTGAATTAAAGATGACCAATGTGGCTGGAAAAAGTACTTCTTATTTGACAGCTCTATGTGCCCAGACAACTGAACTTGACAGAAGCAAGTATGGGAAGAGATTTATAACCTGAATCAGTCTTTGCACCAAAATATAAGCTCTGAAACAGCTGATGAAGTACCACTTCCCAGCTGCTTGCCTCAAAACCATCAGAGTTGTTGCCACAGTCAAACTGACACTTTAATATCCAGCTTAGAGGAGTTCTTTGAAAGCCATGGGAGTATACTAGGATGCATCAGGAATGTATACATCCCTTTCTACTCATTCTGCATAGTAACCAGTAGCTAGAGGTAAACCGGACCAGTGGGAAAGAGAGAAAGGCAGCACAGTGGTCAAGCCTAACTGCCACAGGTGACTGAACATTACGCCAGATCACAGCATCCCGCAGTACTTGCAGCAATCAAAAAAAAACACCGGATGGATTGCTGCAATCCAATGTTAAAAAGAAACAATCAGATTATTTGCTTTATCAGTTCATTTAAAAAGCTCTAAGCAGTGGCATAGGCAACTTGGAAGTTGCATACTTATACCAGTACCATCCAACTAGGTACTCCAGTCAATGAAGTTGAGTATGAAAGCAAGACAGACAGTTTGAGCAAGAGGAGGAGCAGGCAGTATGCCAGTCTCCACCTCACAAAGCAAAAAACAAAGAGCAGGGTTTAGGGCTATGTATAATCATGAGAGTAAGTATTTTACCCTCTTTAGTTGAAAAACATAGCAAAATCCAGTTTATACTGTTTTACACAAGACAATACTAAATATTTCCAAAGTGGCCATGCGCTGGGATTCACATCCTAGCACTACAATTTTAGATAGCAGAGACGATACTCACAAGCACTGCATTTGGTCATATTTTCTGACAATTAGGCAATTTGCTTTCAAAATGTAAATACCTACAGACACTTCACACACTGCAAAATATTTTGGAAAATGCAACCATGAAAACATACTGGAACAAATACTTCCCTTCAATGAAGTCGTACCTCCTGCTGATATAATAGCATCTGCCCATCGAACTGTCTCTTCATTATATTCTCGACGTTTAACAAGACGAACTTCTATCCCCTCGTTCCTACAAAGTGCAGAAAAAGCCTGAATGAGCCCTATATTGTTCCTTGTCACATCCTTCTGAAAAACTGACATGTAATTAAGGACTAATTACAATGGTATTTGGCTTGTAAGCATCTGACATTCACACAAATCCTTTATATATTTTTCGTTTGTTTTCAAGATGATAATGCTGTGCATTACTTAACTAAACTGAGCTACTTCACATAACAACTGTTTTAGGAATGACTGTTCCTCTGCATCACCCTGTTTTCAGCATTCCTACTTTATTACAGCTTGCAACACAAAGCCTCCTTCGTTGTTTTACACAATCCATAGATATCTGCACTGTGTCTGGAATTCTCAGCACCCATACATCCTTACCGTAAACTGTCGACAATGTGTTCCACATTTTTAGTATGAATGCGGTGCCGCTCCAGAAGACCTGCGTAATTAGATCCCTTCAACGCAAGCTGCAAGACATAAATTGATATTGTAGAAGTTAATCACTACAGTAAGTGCTCTGAGTAAAGCAAATAGAAGCTGTAAAAAAGCAGGTATGTTATCTCAGCCGAGACATGCTTTCATAAGTACCCCATCAGTTACATCTCCAGTCAGCTTACATTGACTACTTCATTAAACGAGCTACATGGACACAGCAGCCAGGAACAACAGACCTTTTGAAGCCTTTCCAGAAATATGCAAGCAGGCATATTACACTGATTTCTATGCCACTTCAGACACTTTCCTTTCCCTGAATCTGCTAAGTAATTTAAACTCTAGGTAAGTCTACATAAAGTAGTTAGTATAAGTGTGCTCCTACTGTATGATAAAAGCACCCAGACAAAGTTAGCTAATTATCTGAAGAGTTATAAGCATTGTACTGTATTAGACAACAGAAAAAGCAACAGGAATGATAATTAAGTAAACAGGAACCACTGAAATACCTAGAGCATTAACCTTCAAATTGTATTTGAACTAAAATGGAAGACTGCCAAGTGGTGGCAAAGGTGACATTTCTTCTGCGTCAAAAAAAGCTTAAGGACAATCTACCTACTACATTTGATACTGTCCCTTGTATTACAGACCAGAGTTTTCAAACAAATTCATATCAATAACAAGAGAAACAATACTTAACAGTTGCATTCTAGCAGCATTCTTCTTCGATGTTAGAGAATTTAAATACTTAATTTTGACATACTCATTAAACCACAGAAATATTTTGCAGTTCATGCAGATAAGACTCTTATGAGCAGGCAGACAAGACTACTGGCTGAAGATTAAATTTTTTTTGCAACAGGTTTCTGTGTGAGTAATTCAGTCACGATCTGTATACATTCATTCTTCACTTCCCTCTGGCATGCTCATCTGGGGCTGGTACTGACAAATAGAAGTCTGCATGGAGATGAAGCAAGTAGGAGAAAGAGGGTAAAAAGGATATTAATCAAAAGGAGCAGCTGGCTAGACTAGATGACCTCTTGAGACTTCTTCTAGCCTGCAATAATGCTGTCACTGCTTCCTTTTGCCCAGTGAGTTAAAACTAATTTACCAGCTCAGTAACAGAACTTCACCTAGCATTTCTCTAGAGAAATTAATCTGTGCCAGAAGGTTTGTACAAGCACTTCCAGCAATTTATTCAACTGGCTTTACTCAGTTACACATCCTTCCAAAACAAAGTGGTGCCAGACAGCCACATCTAATCCCATTTCTATGAAGAATCCCACACCATAGAATTCCACAGCACAGCCGAGAGGACTGGCAGGATATGGAAGTAAGTTAACTGCAATCCACTACACAACAAAAGCAATCTTTCTTCACTTGACACCCACCGGCGTCAAGAAACCCAACCATGAGGTAAGCACAAGGAAAGACTCGGCACTAAAAGAATTGCAGAAAAGAATGGAATTGGCAACTCTGGAGCTGCATGGCTGTCCTGCTCAAGTGTTCACAATCAGCAATTAGCCTGCAGGAACAAAATCTTTAAGTAGTTTTACAGCTGGCATAAGGAAACCACCTCCAAAAGAGATGCTCCTAGACTTTGCCTGGATGTCACCAACAGCACTCCAGGCAGTCAGTGGGAAAGGCTTCCAGCTGCGCTTGGTCACACATAGATAAGCATGTGGTGATCAGAAAACATCTAGACAAAGCCTTCAAGTCAACTTTACAAACCTTGTTAGTACTGGTTTGCTGGGGTATGAGGCGTTATGTCCTTTTAACTGCCTCACACATTAAACCCTCTGTTTCTACTCTCCAGGTGCAATGCATGCACATTCCCACACACTTCTTTCCCTTCCAGAGCCCACAGTGCTGCATTTGGAACCTGCACATTGCTACTGCACAGCTGTGGGGAGTAAAAGAGTATGCAAGGCTATGGCCAGTTACAGTGCTGCCTGTTGCTGGGTCTCCTGTCAGCCTCTCAAGATGAATTTGGAAAAGAAAGGAGAAAGTGGGTAGGAGAAAAGAAGTTATTTGCTTCCCAGAGAGAGCATCTGTTGCTGAGCACCACAGGTTTAATTTGCTAGAAGAGGCATTTTCAATTGCACATTTGAAGCACAAATTGACCATGCTTTACCACCAGAAAGAACAAGAAATCCACAACAAATAACCTCAAAAAAAAAATCAACCGTGTAACTAAAATCAGGGCTCCCTTTCATGCATTCTCTAGAAGTATCTGCTGTGAATGAAACACGAGCACCTGACAAGCTGATGCCACAGCATACATTTTTCAGGCTGTTATTTTCCCAGTCTGTTACTTTCACACACAACAGAAACACAAACTCCATCTTGCAATTTCATTTATCTCATTTATTAGGCTCATTTATTAGGCTCATTTATTAGCCTCATCACCAGGCACCGAGCCTGGTGCGAGGAGAGGGGCTTTGGTTTTTTTGATCATGGGGGGGCTCACGCACCCCCAGGCTTTCTCGCTAAGGGCGGGAAACATGGGTCTCCTAGGGGGGCTAAAGCCCTTGCTAGAAACCTAGCCAAGCTCATAAATCGAGCTTTAAACTAGATGTGAAGGGGGAGGGGCTTGAGCCCAGGCTAGACAGGAACGAGCCTGGACGTGGGGAATTGGTGATTGGGAGAGGGTGCGCGGGTGAGGACCACCAGTACCTCACCGCACAAAAAGTGGGGGAGAACACACCTCGGGGTGCTAAGGGAGATGCAGGCACTCTGGTGTTAACTACTCCAGTTGGGAGCCCAGGAGGGCTGGGAGCTCTTCAAAAGGGTGGTCCTAGCAGCTCAGGAGAAAGCCATCCCCATCTTCCAGAAAAAAAGCCGGCAGGGGAGAAAACCAGCTTGGTTGAATAGAGAGATCTTGAGGGATATCAAGAAGAGGAGAAATGTTTATGGCCTCTGGAAGAAGGGACAGGCCTCTTGGGTGGATTACAGGAGGGAAGTGAGATTGTGTAGGGAAAAAATCAGAAGGGCTAAGGCTCAGCTAGAAATTGGATTGGCCAAGTCAGTGAAAGATAACAAAAAATCTTTCTACAAATATATAAATAATAAAAGGCGGACTAGGGAGACCATACAGTCCCTATTGGACACAGAAGGAACAACAGTGACAGGGGATGAGGAAAAGGCTGAGGTACTTAATGCCTTCTTTGCCTCAGTCTTTAGTTGTAAGGAGGGTCGTTCCATCTGTGTACAAACCCAGGAGCTAGAGGAGCATAATGAGGCTCCCGTGATCCAAGAGGAGGTGGTCAGAGCCTTGCTAGCCCGACTAGACACCCACAAGTCTATGGGGCTGGATGGGATTCACCCTAGGGTACTGAAGGAGCTGGCGGATGTGCTGGCCAAACCCCTTTCCATCATCTTCCAACAGTCCTGGAAGACTGGGGAAGTCCCACTGGACTGGAGGCTGGGGGATGTTGTGCCCATCTACAAAAAGGGCCGCAGGGAGGACCCAGGAAACTCCAGGCCTGTCAGTCTGACCTCAGTGCCAGGGAAAGTCATGGAGCAGGTGATCTTGAGTGCTATCATGAAGCACATGCAAGAGAACCGGGTGACCAGGCCCAGTCAACACGGATTCACAAAAGGCAGGTCTTGCCAGACTAACCTGATCGCCTTCTATGACAAAGTGACTCGGCTGCTGGATGAGGGAAAGGCTGTGGATGTGGTCTTCCTGGACTTCAGCAAAGCCTTTGACACAGTTTCTCACAGCATTCTGCTTGAGAAACTGTCAGCCTCTGGCCTGGACAGGCGCACACTCTCCTGGGTGGAAAACTGGTTGGCTGGCCGGGCCCAGAGAGTGGTGGGAAATGGTGTGAAATCCAGCTGGAGGCCAGTGACAAGTGGGGTTCCCCAGGGCTCAGTGCTGGGTCCAGCCCTGTTCAATGTCTTCATCAATGATCTGGATGAAGGCATCGAGTTCACCCTTAGCAAGTTTGCGGACGACACTAAGCTGGGTGGAAGTGTCGATCTGCTGGAGGGTAGGGAGGCTCTGCAAAGGGATCTGAACAGGCTGGACTGCTGGGCAGAGTCCAATGGCATGAGGTTTAACAAGGCCAAATGCCAGGTCCTGCACTTGGGGCACAACAACCCTATGCACTGCTACAGACTAGGAGAAGTCTGGCTAGAAAGCTGCCTGGAGGAGAGGCACGTGGGGGTGTTGGTTGACAACCGACTGAATATGAGCCAGCAGTGTGCCCAGGTGGCCAAGAAGGCCAATGGCATCTTGGCTTGTATCAGAAACGGCATGACCAGCAGGTCCAGGGACGTTATCCTCCCTCTGTACTCGGCACTGGTGAGACCACTCCTCAAATCCTGTGTTCAGTTCTGGGCCCCTCACCACAAGGAGGATGTTGAGGCTCTGGAGTGAGTCCAGAGAAGAGCAACAAAGCTGGTGAAAGGGCTGGAGAACAGGCCTTATGAGGAGCGGCTGAGAGAGCTGGGGTTGTTTAGCCTGGAGAAGAGGAGGCTGAGGGGAGACCTCATTGCTCTCTACAACTACCTGAAAGGAGGTTTTAGAGAGGAGGGAGCTGGCCTTTTCTCCCAAGTGACAGGGGGCAGGACAAGAGGGAATGGCCTCAAGCTCTGCCAGGGGAGGTTTAGGCTAGACGTTAGGAAAAAATTCTTTACAGAAAGGGTCATTGGGCACTGGAAGAGGCTGTCCAGGGAGGTGGTTGAGTCACCTTCCCTGGAGGTGTTTAAGGCACGGGTGGATGAGGTGCTGAGGGATATGGTTTAGTGTTTGATGGGAACGGTTGGACTCGATGGTCCGGTGGGTCTCTTCCAACCTGGTTATTCTGTGATTCTGTGATTTGTCAGCATGCTATCTTTCAACTTGGCCAAGAGAGCTTTTACCTCAGAACAGCGACAGTGTAATGCATCTCCATAAGACCAATTGCAGCCTTTTGAGTCACCAACATCAGTAGCAAGCCTACAGCTAAGCTTTCATTGGCATTACTAGCAAGGAGAGGTACAGGCAGTGTCATTGCTGTAGAGTCTATTCTGTAGCTCACATTTGCCTTAGGCATGTTAAATTATTTCATCAACAGCTTCACAAGGCAGAAGAGGATGCTCAGCAAATAAGCAACCAGTATCCTGATGACTGGTTGAACAATTTCTACGGATACTTCTACTCTTGCACTAAGAGCAGGACTGCAGAACAGGTATCTAATGGGAGACATCTCGTCTCTGAATTTAGCTCTAGAACAAGGAAGCAGTTATGAGTAAGCTACGAGATAAATGAAAAGCTAGGTCCTGGAGTTTAAATGGCTAAGCTACATCTACAGAGTTAACAAATCGTCCTAATTTGCAAAAGGCTTCAGAGATTAAAAGTCTACTTATCTCTAGCCCCATCCTGCTAGCTCAGAGACAAATAACTCACAATTTCATTCATCTCGGAACTCGCAAAGGACCAGCCTGCCTCAGCCTAACCACAGTCAAGTATATCCAACAGGAACGCTAATCATCAGCTGCTTCTCATGTAACTACTCCAAAGAACCAGCAAATTCATGTGGTCAGAGACCACAGACTCAGAGCGGCTGAGGTGGGAAGACACCCCTGGAGGTCATCTGGTCCAAACCCCCTGCTCAAGCAGGACCATCTGGAGCCACTTGCCCAGGACAATGTCCAGTGGCTTTAGAAAATCTTCACAGAGGGACAACCTCTCTGGGAAACCTGTCCCTGTGCTCAGCCATCCTCACCGTGAAACAGTGACTCCCAAAGTTCAGACAGACTATCGCATGATCCAGTTTGTGCCCACTGCCTCTGGGGTCCTGCATCACACCCAGGGCCTGAAAGCCATGCTAAAACTATCGACAAATGCTGCTTCCTAAAAGAACTGCACCGAGGATAAAGAATAAGGCAAACTGACACCACCACCCCCTTGTAACTTCGAAAAGGCTGAAGGCAAAGACCAGACACTCCAGTTGCTGTGTGCACAACTGCCTCTCCAAAGAGCCTGGGAGGAACTTGTGACACAGAAAAACCCAGGCTGCAGGGCAGCCCAGCTCCCGAGCTCACTGATAGAACAGGCACATGAACCCATGCCAGGCTTGGGTCTTACCAGCCAACCCCTCAAAAAGACCCATTGGTTTTAGCTTCTGCATGAAGACAACTTGTAAATTCTTCTTCCTTCAGAAGAAGCTCTGATTTACAGACACCCTTCCAAAAGGAAGGTGTTTGATAAGGCTACTCTCTCCACTTGCAACGTCCAAGACCAAGTCTGACTATTTCACAGACCAACTATCTTCATACCAACTATTGACATATTTGGATAAAATCTGAAAAAAACAACTATTATGACAGACCCATGTTGAGTTTACTTGGTATTTCAAGCTGCACAGAGTAGCAATTTGATCTGAGTATCAAGGTTACCTGAAGAAAAATGGAATTATACCAAACATCTGATAAAATTTATATAAGTAACTTTGTAAGGTAGTTTATTCAGGTTTTATTTTTCAAAATCCTCATGAAGACTTAAATGCAGCAAAACAGAGCTATGACGTTTTACAGGAAAAAAAAATCTCATGCAGAGTAATCCTTTAACTTAATTTTCCCATTCACCTTTTTATGAAAAGCCACTTCCTTCCACGAAATATGTGGCGATGTTCTGCCAATGACACTGATCAAAAGCTCAGAAAGTTGAAAAAAACCTAAACTAAGTGTCATGAGGTAGCAGTTAGTACATACTCCTGCTACCATACTTACCCATACTAAACTTACCCATACTAACACAGAAAACCTAAAAAATTACGAAGAACATTAAGAAGCCTGCCAGTGCAGTACAAGGAGCATCTTGCAAAATACAAAACTTTTAAACTTAGCAAAATTATTCTAGAAATTGTCAGACTGACTTTCTAGACATGGGCTAGAATATGAAAACTGTGTTCCTACAGAGCTCAGGAACTTCAAACCGGAGAACACTTGGCATTTCTGGCTGCTGAAGTTCTGAGAGCCTACGTGAGGGGCCACACATAGGTCTGGAGCCCTGCACTGGAAGTTAAGCAACCTCTTTGGCCCTTACCTGGAAAGATCAACAAAAGCAAAGGAAACCGAAAAGTAATGATAAATACAAGTTATCTGTAGGAACAGAGTTCCTATAGAAACAGAGTTCCCAGAGTCCCACTTCCTGTGGCTCCTTGAACAGGAAAAATGTAGGGGTAGAGTGCACAGGAAACATCACATCAGAGCACAAGGGTAGCCAGGTACAGGTGGCAGTAGCAGAAGTACCCAAAAGCAGAAGTATTCATGGAGTGTGGGAAGAAACAAGTACAACTCTAGGCCTATTGATCTGACCTCAATACATGCAAGATCATAAAACAAAATGTATGAATGTATACATGAGAGTTATTCTAGCTAGAAGTACACTAGCATATGAAAACAGAGATGAACTGGCCCAAATACATTCAGGCTACCTTCAGCAATGTTCTTACACCTCACAGCAGAGACTGAATGCAAAGCAGGCTTCCAGAAGAGCTTGTAGGGGAAAACATACTCAGGCAAGCAGAACATGCTCTATAACAGAGTTATTTTTCCTTATAAGCCTAAAAGAGAAAAGGCCCAGACCAAACGCCTAAAAAAGCTCTTCCTGTGTCTTCTGTCCTGATCCTTTTTTAATTAAAGGATAATTTTTCACGGAGCTCCTTTAACAGCCATTTACACAAGAGGCTTGCGTGACTGCCTTCCTTCTGGGGCCTTTGCACTCGCCTCCAGCAGGTCTCTGTGAGCCTGCTGTCCTTGAATAATGCTGGCCCTCTGGGAACAACGTCGCAGAATAAGGACATGGCTTGTAGCTATAAATACAGAAGTAAGAAGAAGCCAAGCAACATCCGAATACCCACTGTTGTCTACATATGTGGATTATGATCCTTCATCTAGATGATGGGGAAAATAAATGCCATAGCCAGGTCTCACTGACATTGCTAACCTAAGCATTATAATAAAATACTGCATTTTCCCCAAAACAGTGATATGAATGTCATTCAGAGTGAAATAGTGAAGTCAGCACCCTCTACATCTCATCCCAGGACACTAAGATTAACAGGAACTTTTTTAGATACATTTTGGCTATGTATAAAACACATATTCATGTTCTAATTACTAGGCTTATCCTGAATTTACAGCACTAACTTTCACACTGCCTTAAAGTGCCATGGCACCAGGATGGATCTAGTGCCTTGGCATACGAATTGGTTGTTTCATGGCTGTTGCTCATTCAGGAGTTAAACTAAACTAGCAAACTTTGGGTCCTTTGATCATGCACTTGCCTATACGCCTCCAGGTCTCCTTACCAGAGACAGGGCACACTTGTCTCCTAGGGGTACAGAATTCCTGACCAAAAATCTAGCAGGGCACATTAATAGAGCTTTAAACTAGACACGATGGTGGAGGGGGATGAAGCCAGGCTAGTCAGGAGTGAGCCTGGAAATGGCACTCGAGTGCCTGAAGGATGGTGTATTGGCGAGGACCTCCAGTATATCAGCCCAGAGCGAGTAGAGGCGAGTACATCTCGTAATGGAAAAGATGTAATTGGCACTGATGGGTTACATAATCCAAGGACCAGTCATTTGGGAATGAACACTACTCCCTTTATGAGAGCTGAGGGATTAACAGCCCAGCTGAAGGGCATCTACACCAATGCATGCAGCATGGCCAATAAACAGGAGGAACTGGAAGCTATTGCAGGGCAAACAGACTATGATGTAGTTGCCATCATGGAAATGTGGTAGGACAACTCATGTAACTGGAGTGCAGCTATGGTGGGGTATAAACTCTTCAGGCAAGACAGAAAAGGTAGGAGAAGTGGTGGTGTAGCCCTCTATGTTAGAGAGTGCTTTGATACCATTAAGCTCAATTACAGTGATCACAGGATTGAGTGTGTGTGGGTAAAAATCAGAGGAGCCCACAAGAAGACAGATGTTGTGATGGGAGCCTGTTACAGACCACCTAGCCATGAAGGAGACGCCGATAAGCTCTTCTACAAACAACTGGGAGAAGTCCCAAGACAAGAGTGTGTGAAAGACAACCGGTGAGTGAGCCGACAAGGGAAGGTGCCCTCTTGGACATTATGTTTGTGAACAGAGAAGGACTTGTGGGGGATGTGACAGCTGGAGGACGCCTAGGGCAAAGCGATCATGAGATGGCAGGATTCTCAGTTCTAGGTGAGGTGAGGAGGAGGGTTAGCAGAACTGCCACCTTAAAAGTCTAGAGGGCAGACTTTGGACTGTTCAGAAGGCTGGTTGATTAAGTCCCATGGGAGACAGTCCTTAAGGGCAAGGGAGCCCACGAGAGCTGGGTGCTCTTCAAAAAGGAAATCCTGGCAGCTCAGGAGCAAGCTGTCCCCATGTGCCAGAAAATGAGCCAGCGGGGAAAAAAAGGAGCTTGGTTGAGCAGAGAGATCTTGAGGGACATGAAAAAGAAAAAGAATCTCTATGAACTTGGAAAAAGAGACAGGTATCTTGGGCGGACTACAAGGAGGAAGAGAGATCACGCAGAGGAAAAATTACATGGGCTAAAGCCTAACTAGACCTTAGACTGGCCAATTTGATGAAAGATAATAAAAAACTCTTTCTATAAATGCATCAGTAGTAAAAGGAGGACCAGGGAGAATATTCAGTCTTTACTGGATGCAAAGGGAACAACTGTGACAAAGGATGAGGATAAGGCTAAGGTACTTAATGCCTTCTTTGCCTCAGTCTTTAATAGTAAGGAAAGTTGGCCCTTGCGTGCACATCCCCAGGAGCAAGAGGAGCAGAAGAAAGCTCCCATGATCCAAGAGGAAGTGGTTAGAGACTTGCTTGGCCAAGACATTCACAAGCCTATGGGATCCCCCCAAGAGTACTGAGGGAGCTCATGGACATGCTTGCCAAACCCCTTTCCATCACCTTCCAGCAGTCCTGGCCGAAGTTCCACTTGACTGGAGGCTGGCTGATGTTTTGCCCATCTATAAGAAGGGTCGCAGGGAGGATTCAGGGAACAACAGACCTGTCAGTTTGACCTCAGTGCTGGGAAAAGTCACGGAACAGATCTTGAGTGCTATCATACAGCACATGCAAGAGAACCAGGTGATCAGGCCCAGTCAACATGGGTTCAAAAAAGGCAGGTCCTGCCACACTAACCTGATCACCTTCTATGACAAGGGGACCCACTTACTGGACGAGGGAAAGGCTGTGGATGTAGTCTTACTGGATTTCAGTAAAGCCTTTGACACAGTTTCTCACAGCATTCTGCTCAGGAAACTGTCAGCCTCTGACCCGGACAGGCGCACACTCTCCTGGGTGGAAAACTGGTTGGCTGGCCGGGCCCAGAGAGAGATGGGAAACAGAGTTAAATCCAGCTGGAGGCCAGTGACAAGTGGTGTCAACCAGGGCTCAGTGCTGGGTCCAACCCTGTTCAAGGTCTTTATCAATGACCTGGATGAAGGCATCGAGTGCACCCTTAGCAAGTTTGTGGACGACACTAAGCTGGATGGAAGTGTTTATCTGCTGGAGGGTCGGGAGGCTCTGCAAAGGGATCTGAACAGGCTGGACCACTGGGCTGAGACCAATGGGATGAGGTTTAACAAGGCCAAATGCTGGGTCCTGCACCTGGGGCACAACAACCCTGTGCAGCTACAGACTAGGAGAAGTCTGGCTAGAAAACTGCCTGGAGCAGAAGGACCTGGGAGTGTTGATTGACAGTGACTAAACACGAGCCAGCAGTGGCCCAGGTGGCCAAGAAGGCCAATGGCATCTTGGCTTGGATCAGAAACAGTGTGACCAGCAGGTCCAGGGAGGTTATTCTGCCTCTGTACTCGGCACTGGTGAGACCGCACCTCGAATCCTCTGTTCAGTTCTGGGCCCCTCACCACAAGAAGGATGTTGAGGCTCTGGAGCGAGTCCAGAGAAGAACAACAAAGCTGGTGAAGGGGCTGGAGAACAAGTCTTAGAGGAGTGGCTGAAGGAAGTGGGGTTGTTTAGCCTGGAGGCTGAGGGGAGACCTTATTGCTCTCTACAAGTACCTGAAAGGAGGTTGTGGAAAGGAGGGAGCTGGCCTCTTCTCCCAAGTGACAGGACAAGGGGGAATGGCCTCAAGATGTGCCAGGGGAGGTTCAGACTGGACATCAGAAAGAAATTTTTCACAGAAAGGGTCATCGGCTGAGGCTGCCCAAGGAGGTGGTTGACTCACCATCTATGCAGCTGTTTAAAAGATGGGTAGACGAGGTGCTCGGGGACATGGTTTACTGGTGGATAGGAATGGTTGGACTCCATGATCCAAGAGGTCTTTTCCAACTTGGTGATTCTATGATTCTAAGCATCTGACTGAAATTTAAGAAAAAAAAAAAAAAAAAAAAGAAACAATCGCTCTCACGTATTTCCACAATGGACTTGTCCACACACACACACACATGCACACACCAGAATGAAAACAAAAACAGAACACCGCTATCCAGTCTACCCAGAAATACCAAAGTCAAAGACTGGCAACCTATAGATGCATGCAAGTAATTTTCCTGTTAACACTCATTAACACTAAAGCAGACCCTGAATCTTCAGATTTCTTACAGGCTCCAATCACATATGAAGCTATTGTATTTCGCACTGTAGAAGTATTTTTTATACAAATAAGGGGGATTGAAGCATGATTCAGCTTCTGAATCCTAGATAATAAAACACAGAACACATAAGAGCAGTTAGCTATAGCAGAACCTGCCCAGTAGAAAAGTGCACCTTGGAGAAACATTTCAAGTGTTCCACAGAAAAGAGTCTGGTAGCAGCATAGCCACAGCAACCTTGAACCACAGCCCTGATACTTCAGTGCTTTTTTCCAGCACCAGCTGGAACTGATGGAGATGAATTTGGAGGCTGTATACAACAGATGTTGATTCCTATATACGACACCAACTTTCATAGTAAGTATAGGACGACATGCAATCATCAATATCTTCTAACTAGAAAACTGTCAAGAGAAGTACCATTTACGAGCTTCGTTGGCTGTATTTATACCAGCGACAGAAACTGTGCAGATGACACCAAGCTCAGTTATGTGGTTGATACTAAGGAGGGACAGGACACCATCCAGATGGATCTAGACAAACTTGAGAAGTGGGCCCATGCAAATATCATGAGTTTAACAAGGCCAAATACAAGGCCCTGCATCAGAGCCAGGGCAAACCCCAGTATAGACACAGGCTGGGGAATGAAGGAATTGAGAGCAGCTCTGAGGAGGTTGTCTTGGAGGCAACGGTTGATGAGAAGCTGGACATGGGCCAGCAATGTACACTTGCAGCCCATAAAGGCAGCTGTACCCTGGGCTGCACCAAAAAGAGCCTGGCCAACAAAGTGCTTCACCCCCCCTACTTAATTTTGATGAGTCCCCACCTGGAGTACTGCACCCAGCTCTTGGGTTCCCAGCACAAGACAGACACTGTTCAGCGCAAGCAGGTCCAGAGAAGGGCCACAAAGATGATCAGAGAGCTGGAGTCCCTCCTCTGTGAGACAGTTGGGGTTGCTCAGCCTGGAGAAGAGAAGGCTCTGGAGAGACCTTACAGGAGCTTTTCAGTACTTAAAGGGGGCCAAAAGGAGAGATGGAAAAGAGCTCTTTATCAGGCAGTGTAGTGATAGGAGTGTTTCAAAATGAAAGAGCATAGATTTAAATTAGCTATTAGTGTGAAATTTTGTAGTAAGGGTTGTGGGGCACTGGAACAGGCTGCCCAGAGAAATTGTGGATGTCCAGCTGTGCAGGTGTTCAAGGCCAGGCTGGATGAGGCTTTGAGCAACCTGATCTAGTGAAAGATGTCCCTACCTGTGGCAGAAGGGTTGGAACCAGATGATCTTTAATGTCCCTTCTAATCCAAACCATTCTATGACTCTGCCTTCCCAAAAGCTGCTTGTCTTAAAGCTTTTCAAGCTTCTTAAAAGGGCAAGTGTGTTCTGCCACTTGGTTTTGCATTAGAAATACTAAGTGCATCAAATGAGGTCTCATGGTTTTGCTGGAGAAAAAAAAATGCTATAGTATTTTTCTCCAAATGTGGCGACTAAAGCTAGGCAAATCTAACTCTTTATTGAAAAATTCCAGGCTCATTGAACTGATGCTTTGATTGATAAGCTTCTCACTCAGCCTTTTGCTAACAATGAGGCAGACTTCAGGAGAATCACACTTACGGTACCTAGTGGATTAACACATTTTGGGACACCCAAGTCTTTCCAGGACCTGCAGTCCAGGTAAGGGCTCGAGAACCAGTTTCACTGAGCAGCTGCAGTTTCTGGCTGAACTTGAAATGCTTTGGTTTCAGATAATCCAGCAGTTAAAAATGTAGTCCACAAACTCAATGTATTGTTTACAGGAAGGATTTAATAATGAGCACTTGCCTTATTTAAAGTAGCAGAGAACAATGCAGCTTCCCAAAACAAAGTCCTGCTGAGAATCAGCATTACCTAGGTTCAGTTTTAAGTTCACCGTAGAGCTCTAAATGTGAATCAAACCTTCAGTTACAAACTACTACTGAGTTGCAAGCTGCAGATGCTAAGCCCAGTTCCTCTTCCCTTCCCAGTCTAGGTTATTACACCGCCCATTAATTGCTGGCTTATAAAAAACGAGGTAGTTAAACTATGCAGTAGGTCAGCACCTACCATCAAAGAAAGGCAGTATGCCAGTCCTACCTGACCTGCACTCACTGTTGACTGATGCACTAACCAGCTGCTGATTGTCCAGAATTGTTCCCATTACTGTTCCTGGCCACTTCCTAGCTTTCTTCCAGTTTGCTATATCACCCCTTGTGCTGTAGAAGCCCAAGGGCTGTTTGAGCTGGGGAACTTTTTAGGTTATACTTTACCCACTGTTTCCCTCAGCAACTTAGATCCCTCACTGCCATTACACAGTCATGGCAGCCTTCCAAATGCTGCCTTTGGAACTGCTACAGAGTAATGATTATTAAGTGCTTTGCATGTTGTAGCATTTTGAATGCCATTATTTCTGAAGTAGTTGACTTGGATAATTTCTTCACTTGGTAAGCAAAACTGGCAGCATGATGCTCCTGAGGCTTCACAGAAATCCTGCTTTGGGGCAAGAGTTTTATCTATATATAAACAAAAGTAAAAATGCCATCACCTGTTTTCTAATTCTTATCTACCACATTAAAGTGTTATTGTCACTTTAACTGAAGAAAACGCATAGTAGTATTAATTCAAAGGCTAATGCAGAGCAAACTATTACGTTAACTATAAACAGAGCAGTAACTACTTCACACAGTACTGGGTTTCCAGAAAGCCAGTGCAATCCAGGCAATTCAGTCATTCAGCTCTCATTAGTTCAGAATTATGCCAACATCATGTCACAAACTACAACTACCTGAGTACTTAATATCAAAATCACTTCAAAAAAAACCCAACTTTTTTCAGCCATATAATCAGACACATGGTGAGGTAGCCCAGGAAGTTTCATTTAGGTACACTGAAATGCCCTATTTATTCATCTGTTTGTGTTATATGACTGAGTGTACTTGAATAGCGCGCTGGAAAAAACAAATGCCATGGAAAAATTACTACATCTCATTTATTTAATGTTTCCATAATTTTCCAGAGTCCTTCTATGGCATAATGACAACCTAGAAGGAAGTTTTTAACAAAGCAGATGCAACAGTAATTACTTAAAACTGATATAAGTATATCAGATTTCAAACACAGAGATAAACAAACGCACACTGTGGTTGTGTAATCTGAAAAACATTTACACCATCTCAGTGTCTAGCAGATAAACTAAAAAATTTTATTTCTGAAAAAAGCCTTTAGCTGCATATAACCTCAGTGTACTATAACCTGTGCCGGGAATTCCGTATACTTCAAATTTAGTAGATTGAGATGATACTTCATTCCTCTTTTTTCAGGGTGAAGTAGAGTCAACTACACTCCTATGACTTTTTAAACACTTTATGTGCTCCCAAGAAGAACATCTACTGAAATAATTCACATTACAAAATAAGCAGAGATGGGTAGTCCGAATTCACCAGAAAGATTAAAAGCTTCATGAAGCACTCCTTCATTCATTAAATAAGTTCCTATGTAAAGGTACTACCTTCAAACACACCACTGCATATGTGAATCCACAAAAGAACACAGGGTAAATACCCTGATAGATAATGCTTTTTAGAATAGCTCAATTTTTTTTAAAGAAAAGAATTACAACAATTTAAGAAAAAGACTCTCTTGAATTATACTATTTCATTTTAAAAATAGAATTTAGTTGAAATTAGAAGCCTGCGTATTACTTTTTCCTTCTACTACCTTCCTTGCATCTGTAAAAATGGTAGTGCAACTGTAAAAGTTGTTAGAAATCTAAGAATGAAATACCTGGCTAGTTTCCAAAAGCCTGCCCTGGGGCAGTGCTGTGAAATTCACAAACCTGAAATACTAGTACTTGCAAAAGGCAATTCAAAAGTGATACCAAAAATGTCTCTTTCACCACTTAATGCAAAATTACATAATTTTTTTTCTGTAATTAAAGAAAAGATCGAGTTACAGGCAAAAGAGTACTCTTTTCACCAAGAGCAAATTCTCTAAGAAATACGAAAACTCCAATGTACAGATTAGTAACAGCTGGTGCTATAAGCACCTAGACCAGGACAGGGGAGCCACGTACTACACGCACACCCCCAGCACTCTCCCCAGTTCTGTGGGGTGTGTTTTGTTATACAAGAACATATAAGCTCCGACTGACTCTCTCCTACCTGCTGGGAGACACTCCTTCCTTCCTTCCTCCCTCCCTGACCAGCCCTGGTCAATATAATCTTGGTACACGATGCTGAAGAGCTGTTCACATTGTGTCTTTTAGGGAAGGTATTATCCTGCTAACGTTTCCTCTACCCAGACACCTGTTTTCGAGAAAGCTATAGGAACTTCATTCACATTTCTGAGATAACAAACCCCGCATATTTATTGCAGTGGCCCAAAAGAACTAAAATTCATACCAAACTTCCCACTCCTTGCTCTCCCTCCCTGCTTCAATTAAGACACATAACCAGCCACAAGAGAGTATCAGCTGTGGCCACGCTGAATAGTTTTATTCCAATTAAGACCAAAACAAAAAGAACTTTTCATCTGACAAGATATTTTCAAAGATAACTAAAACTACATATTAAGTTTGTTTGGAAGCTGGCAGCTGCATCTCAATAGCACTTTCAAACAAAAAAATGTGGAAACTCAGGAAATTAGCTTTATCTACTGGGGGTTGAGGGGCCGATCAGGGATATTCAGTTCCCTTAGTTTACGTAAGAACAGCAGTAGTGTTTGCTCTGCTAAGAGTGAACTAAAAAGTCAGGACATAGAGCAGGATTAGTTGACAGGATCATTCATTTTTTTTACCCAGCCATATTTAGATGCCAATCCCAATAACTAGGTCAGAGGAAACTCAATTGCTGTCAGTTTTGGTAAGCAAACTGTTTGTAGGGAACTTAGGAAAATGATTAGTATTTTTAACTTCATGCTGGTAACAGCAAGTATTAGAAATCCAATAGCCTCTTTAAACTCATGAAGGCAAAAGAATTATTCCTTGTGTGATTCCACAGAATTTGCAGATGCAATGATACTTTTTTTTTTTAAGGCCTGGGTCATTTGGGGGCATTTTTCTTTCCTAGTATTAGAAAAGAAATCTCTCATTTTTATAGGTTTCTAATCTCCCTTCTGAACTAATGACTCTGAAAACCTCCTCCATACAACAGCGCTTAATGTACTTAATGATGACTTTCAGAAGAGTTCAGAATTAGAATACTGCTTGTGATAGCCAGATATGTTTAAGTACAGTTATAAACAGCTTTAAGAGTAATTTTAAAGTGTGTAAGTATCTGTCACAAGATCGGTAAAAACAACCACCTAGAGCAAGCGTGCATGACACGTACACAGAGATGGAATGAAAGAATTAGCCTTTCACAAATCTACCAAACACTCTTCAAGAGTGTCTACTCTTGCTTTCCATCCCTCCCTGATCTATCCTGCTCTTCTATTGCATTGACTGCTACTTCACCTCTCCCATCTCTGTCTGCACAGATAAAGAATTCAGGAATCAAGATCTTGCAGCTTTGACTTTGCAACGTGTAATAGTTTTCATATAGCACAACTTGCTTGGGGTGTCCAAAAGAAAGGCCAGGGGAGTATTTAGGCCACAGCTGCTCAGGGCCTCTATTGCCTATTATAAGTGTCAACCAGCCAGCCACCTTTGACACAGAGATATTCTGCTTCCTGGACTATACTATAGAGTATATCATTTATATGATAAATGCTGTCATCTGTATCATATTTTAATATCTATTGCTGCATGTTTACGACTCACCTTCAGCCTCCTTCCTCTAATATGGAACAAATTCCATTTAACGAGGACGTGTGCCCAAGGTACACATGCACTGTCACGTCTGCATTGGACTTCCGGCATTTTCTACGGTAACGAACAAACACACCCATGGGAACAGCAGAGTTCAGGCCTGCTCTCCTGTCTCGGTGATAGGGCACAGCTGCTTAGGTCCACAATGATCATTTTTTGTGTTATACTAAAATCTGCAGCGTTCAAATACAAACATCAGTTATCTTCTAGGAACTTGCAAACACCACTTCTGCCCACAACTGGTAGGCAAACAAGCCCAGGGAGGGCCTCTCAAGTCTAAGCCTCCAACACCGCCTTGAAAAATATTTCCAGTGTTTCAGCATCTGGGCATCTGAAGATCCATGACTGACGACAGCAACTCTGTGCTCCTCCCCTGGCACCCTCACACCACAATGCTGCCACTCCACAAGCCAGCTCAAGGGCCTGCGAGCTTGAACCCCTGAAATGCAAGACAATCACCACCCTCTGGGTTAGCTAACAGCTTACAGCATCATGCAAGCCAAACCTCCCCCTTGCGCTTTCACTTTCGCTCTTTGCCACTGCCCCGATAGCAAGTTTCCATGTGAGCCTCAGCTCCCACCCTGCCCACCGTGGGGCCGTTTGGTGTGACTGAACTCCCGTATCAGATTTAATTCACAGCCTTTGGGAAGAACCAACTATTACCCTGGGTAGCAGCAGCAGGAACTCGCTGCACGTCCAAGAGCAGCGCCTGGCCTTGCTTCTCAGAGACCAGCAGCCTTGGGTCCAGCTTCTGCCGCATCCCCAGGAGAAGCAGGGACACAGAGAGAACAGAGTGCAGCTAACCTCTGGAAGCAACATGCATCATGTTCTAAAGCTGCCCACAAAGGACATGGCACAAAGGGGGAAGGACACTTTGCAGCAACCACTCTGCTGAGCACTGGTATCTGTCCAGAGGAGAGAGGGCAAGGCTGGGAAGGACACTTTGCTGCAAGCCTTCTGCTGCCTGTCCACAACAGAGGGAGGAAGAGTTTACTAAACCTTCACCCAACCTACTTACTGAGGCTGCCATTAGCTCAGGCAGCTTGACAAAAAAAAAAGACAAACAAGCAGAAACACAGGTGAATGTAAATACAGAAATTTTTACAGGTCAGCTAAAAAAGTTTGAGAATCAGGCAGTAAGGACAATCCCTTCACTCTTATTTCCTATTTCAAAAATATAACTCTGGAAGAGCATTTCAATGTTTTCTTGAACTAGTCTTTCAGTATGCCCATCCGCATGGCAAGGGCTTCATTTAATACTGCTACACCCATAGTAAGGCTCTGTATACCTGATGACAGTTCTATTGCTGCAATCCCTCACATGAAAGCATTTTCAGGGGAAAGCTAGATTTAAAAAAGCACCAGGCCTCAAATAAGAACTCTAGAATTCCCCAAAATGCAGAGAATTATCTTATATCTACATGTTTATACAAAAGGAGAAACTCTAATGTACTTCTGCCACTACTACAACTGGACACTGTGCGTTCACAGTTACTTTTTTAAAAATGCATCTTCAGACTGAAACAGGTTATCAAGCATGTAAAACACATTCTCGTAAGAGAAACTCCAGATATCACTGCATTCAGTCAAGAGCACCTTTAGCAACCACAACACTAATGAATTTACTTGCTAACTGCCTCCCTGTCCCATTCCTACCTGCACACAGCGATTAGGGAATGGTGAGTGAACAGGCCATTTTGTTTTTCTTGGGTTTAGCTGCGCACTGAAGACAATCCAATACTCTACACTTAACAGCAAGAAATGCCTCCTCAAGAGAAGCCTAAAGGAAGACAGAAAAGCAGTCTTACAGATGAGCTGTAAGACATTGCTTTCCCACAGCCAGTACACAAAAGGACATACAGAGACATCTCAACAACAGAAACCTACATGTAGGTGAGAATAAGAAAACAGGCTGATGTTTCCACAATATGCAATTGCCATATGCAATTTTACAAGAGAGCTTTTGCATGTAAAAGATGTTTGGAAAGGAATTCCATAGGAGACAGATGACCAAATGAAGCATGCAGAAGACTGTAAGAACTATCTGACTGTAGACACAGTCCTTTTTACCCTAGTGCTTTACAAAGCAAGGATATGCAACCACAGCATTCGTCTGTCCCTCCTACATAGCTCAGCACTTGTACAACCATAATGCAAGCACTACAAATGAAAAGAGGTCTAAACTATTTCCAGTTATAAGACACCAAAGACCAGACAGACCCAAACTAATGGTCTTATTCAGAGTAAAGACAACAACGTGTGATCATGACCTGGTGAGCACAGTCGATTGGCAGCCAAAGTTCAGGTACTGTCCTTTAACCCACCGGTGGGGAACGAGACGGCCACAGGCTGCATGGAGAACAGGATGCGGCCTCTGAGTTTAGCGGAGATGAAGAACTGCACATTAGGTGCACGTATCAACTCTTCAAGATACCTGCTTTCCTTGCCACATCTTCATCAGTGGAACAACCACCTATTTTTGTACTATGAGTTTCTTAAAGACCAAACAAAAAGGCTTTTCCGAGACAGCCGGATGCTAACGAGAGCTTTGGCTGCAGAGCTGGAGGCATCTTTAGAAAAAAAGGCAGCTGAAGGATGGAGCGAGGCAAGGACTGCGAGCAAAGGAGCCGGAGGAAACGAAAGTGAGACCTTTCCCTTCTGGGAAGGGATTTCCAGACCGCCCGCGCGCTTCACCCCGCGAGGAGGCGGCGGGGACCGGGCGGGGACCCTCCTCGGACCCAGCCCGCACGCAGCCCCGGGGCGGCACCGCCCGGCGCCTGCCGCTCACCAGCTGCTTCAGGTCCTCCTCGGAGAGCCCCGCGTACCGGTACCGCTGCTGCTCGAACTCGTACCGCGTCGTCTTCACCACCACGGCCACCCGCGACGGCCGGAACCCGCCGCCCGGGCCGCCGAGGGCTCGCAGGTTCCAGCGGGCGGCGCCGAGCGGCGGCGGCGGCGGCGGCGCGGGGGGAGCGCCCGGCGCCCGCGGGCAGAGCGGCAGAGCGCGGCGGGCGGCCGCCGCCCGGCTGGCGAGGAAGAAGGAGCCGTACAGGAAGCCCCGCGCGGAGGACATGGCCCGGGCCGGCTGCGCCCCGCGGCGGTGCCCGGCGGCGGCTCCCGCGCTGTCCGCCCCCTCCGCGCCCGGGGCCGCGCTCGCCACACATGGCCCGGCCGCGCCCCGCCCCGCGCAGCCGCCGCCGCCGCCAATCGCGGCTCAGCGCTGGCTGCAGGCCACGCCCACCTCAGGGGGCGGCCAGACTCCCGCTGCCGCCGCCAATCAGAAGAGAGGGCTGGGTTAAAACCACGCCCACAAAGAGGGCGTGGCCAGAGCTGCAGCGCGCCCGCCAATCAGAGCACAGCGCTGGCTGTAAGCCACGCCCACTGGGGAAGGCGAACCAGACTGCCACATCCTCCTTCAATCAGAGGAGAGCGCTGACTGGGCTCTGCCGTCTCCTCCAATCAGAGGACAGCGCCGCTGATCGCCCCGCCCACATTGGGGGCGGGGCCGCGCTCGGCACGGGTTGCCGCTTCCGCCAATCGGGGCGCAGCGGCGGCCAAGGCCGCCCCCAGGTCCTGTTGCCCAGGGGCGAGTCCCGCCTCCTCCCGCGCCGCCTGCAGCTGGTGAAGCGGGTGGAGGGGGAGGCGGCGCTGGGGGGGCTGCGTGAACGCTGAGGAGGAACCTGGGGAGGCTTCCCCGCTTCCTGGTTAAACGTGGCTGAGGAAAGGGGCTTGCAGAGTTAGAATAACGCAGCAGGTTCTGTTTTACGAGGACTAAATGGTGTCTTCATAGAAAGGCTAGGTTGGAAAAGACCTTTGAGATCATCAAGCCAAAACTCACCTGGCCACTACTAGATTATGTCCCCAAGGCACTTCGTCTACCCATCTTTTAAAAACCTGCACAGATGGTGACTCAACCACCTCCCTGGGCAGCCTCTGCCAGTGCCCAATGACCCTTTCTGTGAAAAAATTTTTCGTGACGTCCACTCTGAACCTCCCCTGGCGGAGCTTGAGGCCGTTCCCGTTGTCCTGTCCCGTGTCACTTGGGAGAAGAGACCAACACTCACCTCTCGTAACCTTCTCTCAAGTAGCTGTAGAGAGCAATGAGGTCTCCCCTCAGCCTCCTCTTCTCCAGGCTAAACAACCCCAGCTCTCTCAGCCATTCCTCATAAGGCCTGTTCTCCAGCCCTTTCACCAGCTTCATTGCTCTTCTCTGGACTCGCTCCAGAGCCTCAACATCCTTCTTGTGGTGAGGGGCCCAGAACTGAACACAGGATTCGAGAAGCGGTCTCACCAGTGCCGAGTACAGAGGGAGAATAACCTCCCTGGACCTGCTGGTCACACCATTTCTGATACAAGCCAAGATGCCATTGGCCTTCTTGGCCACCTGGGCACACTTGTGAGGATGTGGTAGGAAACATTCTATTTGAGAAGCCCCTCTCTTTCCCATGGTTCTTCCTGATTTTATGACATTTATGGCAGTGCCAGAGGAAGCACAGGAGAAGCCAATGAGGTGAGGGCAGCAGGGCTGGTTGCAGATCCATGCACCTGCACTTCGCAAGCCCAGACGAGAAAAATGGAATAATGGACCCCAAGTTAGTTTTTAATGTTGTAAGCAAGCTTTTTAGATGTTCTGTGTGATTTTTGTCAGGCACTGATTTCCACAGGCAGCACTTCCACACGTAAAGCCTTGTGTATGTATGTTTTTTTCATTGCTCACCTTGGGCCTGTTCCTTCCCTGGGAAGTTGTGACCAGTCGCTACAGGGAGAAGTTGAAGCTGCAGCTTTTAAACCTCAGTGCAGCACCCTTCTACAGTGCTTTGTGAAGAGAGCCTTAGCAAAGTAGAGCAGCTATAACCACTCAACCCTTCCCTACTCTTGTTTAACAATATCATCCATCCAGTCCCTACTGATGGTGGGAAGATTTTCTATCTGCTAATTAGCTTAGCCTTGAAGGAATCTATCTCAAACCAGATTACCAGGAGAGTAATTAAACATAACTAATTCCCTTGCTAACCAGAAAATACCTCATTCTGCTTAACCATTAACTTTTGGATTGTACAAAGCAGTAGGTATTACAAGATCCTGCAGACCAAAAAGATGTAAGCGGCTTTGAAAATTTACAGCTCTGTTCTCAATGGTATCTATTTTACAACTTATTTGGCCACTGAGCTGCTCCTCCAGGATTCTGTGCTTCATGTATTATCTTTTTATGTTGAGCTGTTTTGATTTTTCTTTGAAAAACAGATCAGCTTCAACCACTGAGGCAAGCTTGTATATGGAACAGTATTTGAGGCTATTCAGTTATCATGTTACATTTTCTTTAATTAATGCCCACAGCAAGCATTATAAGGATAAAATATTAAATAGGTATTTTAAAGAGTAAATCCAAACCAGTAGGTATTATCTTAATGTTCTGGAAGCAGACCTGAGTCATAGAGCATGATGTGATTGATCCAAGTTTCCCAGAAGGAAGTCTCTGACACAGCTTTGCCTATGTGGAAAAGGGTTTAAACTTGCTGTATTACATAAAACAGGGTTTGTGGGATGTTACTTCCGGTTTGCATCTTAATTTGTAAACAGACACACTTACAAAAGGTTTAGTAGACACTAATTTACCTCTTCCTTACTACACCTTGTGGTTTGATTACATGCCTGGTATGCATGAACAGGACTTAAGTATCTATCAAATGACTCTTTGCTTATTTTGAGCAAATATATTCACAGTTCATGACATATGACATATCTTCATGCCCCATCTTCAATAACTGCAGAGCAGTTATATATAGGTGCATTAAGGGACAGATTCATTCATACAGCATTAAATTAATAAGCAGAGGCATTTTAGCCTAGTATCCTTATTGGATACAAATGCAAGCAAAAGCTAATTCCTACTGTAATAACTTTCTAAACCCTTGGCTGACCACAACCAACCTTGTTTTGGGCACAGAGTACTTAAAAATTCCTCACAGTGATGAAAAACTCACTATTGCCTGCAGCAGGGAAAATGCTTCATATTTACGCCCATTTTAGACACTAAAGAGTCATAATACATGAGGTAAATTTCATTACATAAATCCATAGAAAGCCAGTCATCCCTAGCTCTGCATTCTTCAAGCGAACTTAATAAAAACCTATGTAATAAACTTTAAATAATTTATTCTGTGTTACAAACCAATGTAACTGGAAGAATTTCTAAGTAAACATTACATTATTCCTAAGTTGTTACACTAGCTACAAAACTGGCAATGTGCAACTGTACCAGCAGTTTTACATAAGAAGGTCTCAAATGTAGTGATTTTCCATCCAAAGGGATGTGCATATTGCTTCCAGTGCAGTTACAGTCTAGGACAACTGTTCATTCCTACTCCTTGTTGAAATCTGTAAGTAGTTCCTTCTTGTGATCATTCAGTTAATAACTGGTTATATAGTTAACTAATCCAATGATTTACATTCTTTACATTTTATTTATATGCCCCTGATGCCTAATGCCTGAAAATTGAACTGCTCTTGTTGTGTTGATAAGGATAATGCTATCAGTGTTAGCTGCATTCACAGAGGAGGAGGCAAACAGTCCATCATGGTAATGTTTCACAAAACTGAGTCCTCGGATTTTCAGCCCAGCTGACCACAGCTGTTAATTTAGATTATCCAGAGGAAAATTCCAGATCAGTGCTTAGAGAACACATCACTCATGTAACACGTCAGAATCTTCAAGGCAAGCAGATGAGCACATTAGCACGTATAATCTGATTGAATTCTGATCCCAGTTTCTATCCATGTGTGCTTGCATTTTGAGTGCAACGTATGTACCCTTATCAGTGATTACACAGTTAGGTAATATAATTTGCTTCATAAATTCCAAAGTAGAGGCAGATGCTTCAGAAAAAGCAAACTAAGTGCAGTTACTCTTATGAATGCAAAGTATTGGATTTTTCTTCACACAAAACTAATGATAAGGGGCAAACTTCCTTGTTTACACTTTCATAAGAGTTTGTTTTAATTAACAGAAATTGACTTTTCTACTTTCCTTCTCAGTCTTTTTTTTTATGCAAAGCAAATGACACCATCCCTGAAGTGGACTAACACAACTGACTTTAACATTTCAGAAGCAATCCGAATATGATCAAACAGCTGCAAACACACTGTTTTGTCAGAATACCAATAGTGTTTGTGAAAGACGACTCAGCAATCTGAACTCCACTTCTTAGGCAGACAACTGCTGTAGAACAGGCAACGTAAGCTGCTTCTAGATTTTCCTGCCAAGACGCTCCACCAGTAGGTCCTCTAAAATCTGGTTAGGGAAGAGAGGATCTTCTTCCCCGCCCTGTCTGTGTTGCACATGCTGTCAATAGCACTGAAAGCAATATCAGAAGTGCTAGAGGTTTTCCCTGTATTCATTCATTCAACAGAGACATTACCAAACTCTTAAGTTCATAGTTTGCCAAAACTAATCCAGAGGTCACTAGAGATCATTACATGCAAACCCATGTGACAAGATTTAGGAAGAGATACAAACACCTCCAGAACATGAAATAAGCCATTTAGGCCACCCCATCCAAGTAGATTTGGCCAGAAACTCCTGAATTTAGTGGCAGATATGTTCATATGTACCCTTATATTAGTATATTGTCAGTTTTCCCTCCTTTTGAAAATTACTGCACTGATGGATAAGAGCTTCCAGCCTTGTATCCCTTCTGTGTATAAATCCACTGCTAGGATTTGTTAGAAATAAATCCATTTATAAATGAATAAAATTCATCTGAAAAAAAATATAGAAGGACAGGTCGCTCCACAAGCAGCAAAATTAGCTGTTTGGCTTCCTATGGATTTAAAAATACCCCTCTGCAGGCCACAGTAATCCCAAGTACCCATCCTTTCATGGTTTTCCTTTCTCATCCCTCTTACCAAATGCTGCAGCTTTCAGAAGTAGGAATGCACCATTCAGCCCCAAAAGCCTCAAAGAAAATACTCAGCTTGCCCTGAAACTTTTTTCCCAAAGGATATTTTCATCTGAGTTCTGTCACTCAACAACTGCCAGCTTTCCTGAAGAACTTGAATTGTTGTTGAGCTTTCTACCTCTGGGCCCATTTTTCTGAAACTGAACGGTGGGCTTGAAGTGGGTCTGACAGATAGACGGACAGAGCACACAACAGTTTAAATCTTGTTTCCTTTGCAAAAGAGGCTTGAAATTCTGCAGCATGGAAGGAACTGTCTATAAGAAGCTCTGAGACAGAAAATAAGGCAACTGGTTACAGAGAAATTAAAGCTGTAAGAAAATTGTTTATTATTCAGACACAGATATTGTTGCTCTGGCCACCTTAAAAAGACAACCTTTACATTTCTAGAACCAAGTTAATATATTACATATGAGCATACCTGCAGTCTTGAGAAACAATGAATTTTAGTACAATGAGACTAAATAGAATAAATAAAGTATTAGGATCTCAAGAGTAAAAATTTATACCATAAATATGTCTGCACATACATGTATTTATATGTCCTCTATTACCACAGTATCTAGACTTTTCAAAATAGTTAAACATCTCTTCCTCTTCTCAGCTTTTAAGACATAGCTTCATATTTAAGAGTGTGTGTGTGCACATAAGCCTGTGTGTTTGTGTTTATACTTGCGTATATATGTAAAAATCCTGGGAACAGGCAGATGAAAAGGTTTTGTTTATTTGCGAATGATCACAAGCCTTGTCCCTCATGCTTTCGGGGTGCGTGCAAATGACAACGCTTAACTCCTGTCTCTGCTAAAGTTCATTACAGCTGTCCAGGAATGCTCTTTTGCCCAGAATTTTACAGCTGCAGCAGAATTTAGAGGGATATAATGACAATCAGGTGCTTAAATCCCATTTCACAAAAGGCTTTGATTATCAGGACAGACTTTGAAATCAAACTCTGCATTCAGTGCATGGCCAGCTGAACTCCAGGGCAGAGTTATCACCATGACCTGTTGCTAAATACATACGGCTGCTGTGTTTTACAGCTGCTGAAGTTTTTATAACACAGGGCTTTGTTCCCGAGTATGAGTTGCTGCAATGAAATATGAAGGTCAGTGATGCAAATATTGTGGAGGTCAGGAGTGAAGCTGATTGAAAGGGACAAAATGTACAACTAGTTATGGAAAGCACATTTTTGCTGTCAGCAGATTGAAGAGTGAAAGAGAATCCCAGTGCTTACTGTTTGACACAGGTGCTCTGTTGTGAAGCATTCCCCTTTTTCTGAAGAAAAAAATTCAGTCCCACTTAAGCTTACTGTCACCCACATGTCAAACAAGTGCTGATTTTGGCAGCCTATTTAGGATTCAGGGTAATCCAGATGCTAGTTCAACTTCACCTGGATGCTAATCTTGACTGAACACTGAGAATTCTGGAAGAAACTGGTATTCTTCCAACTCCACTTATATGTTCAGATGGGAAGACTGAATTCTAATTTGACTCTTCAGGTGTGATGCAGCTTTTAAGACTGATAAATGATTACAATTACCTTGGTTAAAAAGACTTCAAGATACTTCAGAACAGTGTTTCATCTCTCAGGATGACAAATAACATTTGCTAACCAACAATACACAAGGCAGGAGAGAGTTGCAGCAGAATGATTACAGACATATTTTCTTTATCTTTTGACAGAATGAACAGAAAGCACAAAACATAAATAGCGTTTGTGCTGGGCACAGGCTTATGAATGGTGTGGCAAGTCTTCACTCACAGAGGGCATTACAGCAAATTGATGTTTCTGATTCCTCATAAGAATGGTTAAGTAATGGTTAAGGCAATAGTTTGCGGAATCAATTTTAAAGAGTGACTAAGTCTTTGGCACTGTTGGAATTATTACGCATGTTAGGATGTGTAATATATTAAAATATTTGAAGGAATGATGCTGTTTAGGGATAACTAGAGCTTAGGCAGATGTAATCTCTGATAATTTCACACATTTAAGAGAAGTTTTAATGGAGATATCTGGTTATACTGTACAGGAATTTATTTGTGTCTACCAAGTGGACGATTAACTGTGCAAGAGCTTTTTTTGCATGACTGAAAAGGTGTTCCTGTGTGCAAGTACATACAATTTTAGATCAAAACCCTCATATGAACCTTAGAACTGGCTTGCAGATCTTCATGGTGAGTTATCCCAGTGCTTAGGTCTGTAAAAGGCCAACTGTGGTTCTTTGACCTTTAGCAAAATTCCACAATCAGTATACAAGTCCAGGTATTTTCAAAACAGAAAAAAACCTGTTTTGAAGGCTCATTTCTATAGGCCTTGGTCATGCTAAACTGCCACTCCCCATTCCATTTGTATGTGCTTACAAACAGAATGCTGAATGTTACCACACAATTTTAAATAAATGTTTTCAGTGAAGTCCAATTTAAAGTTTTCCAAATGTATTTTTAAACAACAGAGGAAAGTAACAAATATCCTTCATGTATATTATTACTTCATGGTTATGTGGTCTTATCCATCAATATGATGAATAAATATTTATTCCCTGTGAAACTCCTTACTTCAATAATACATCTAAATAGATTTAATTCTAAAATCTGAAGCCTTTGTAACACTTCTTGAATACTGGAAACCATTGTGTCATTCACGATATTGTTTAGTGGTGGAGTTGTCCATGCGGGGTTTATGGTTGGACTTCATTATTTTAGAGGTCTTTTCCAACCTAAACGATTCTGTGATTCTGTGATCTCAGTGCAAAGCCGCCTGACTGGCATTGTCAAAAGTGCATCTCAAGTTCTTTCTCAATATGTTAAACATAAGGCGTCCCTAAAATTAATCTTTACTTGAAGGTCATAAAGCAAAATGCATCTGATTTTGTCCCTCCAGAAGCTGATGAGTCAGCTTAGACATCTTAGGAAGATGAGTTCCCAGCCGTGCTGTTACAATTCTGGGAGGTGTCATGAGCAGACTACAGACTGCCCGCGGTTCCATCTAGAATGATCTGAAAAAGAATTTTTAAAAAATCTTGCTTACTTTAGTGTATTCTTGTTTTGAAACAATCCAGCATTTCATAATGCCAGATCAGTAGGTTAAAGTCTGGATATGATCAGTTCCTGGTTTAGGTAAATATCTAACAAGATAACACAGGATTATTCACAAATATTTGAGCATGTGAATAGTGGATGAAGCCTGTGACCCCCCCATGTCAATAAGGACAAGTACATAAGCACTACGGAGTCAGATATCTAGATACAACAGTGTGTCTGGGATGCAAATCATCTCACTCTGTATGGGGAACATTGTCTTAACACTTCATAACAGATGCTCAGTTGCTGAGAAATCCAACATATCTCCAAATAACTCATTAGTCATGACAAAGTACCAGGGGTGGTTTTGGTGCATTACTTCTAGGACTATGACTAATCTGCAAAAAAGTAGAAACAGCTGACTAATGCCAGACACATAATACTGCTATCTCAGTATCTGCTTAAAAATTGCTGCTACTATCTGGCCACTGCTAAGTACTTTCTAAAAGTTTTAAACCTCTTACAGGTGAAATGAAAGGCCTTCAGTTTGTCAGAACATTAAGTCTGATCCCTCCACTCCTCCACCCCATTTCTTATTATGTCAGCATTTAAAGCCAATCAGACAGTTGTCTTTTCTTCTCTGCTTTAGAAGCCACTGAGACCTGCTGGTAAGAATATATAAGTTTAAGACTCCAACAAAGAAGTTAATTCTTCACTTTTGCTCAGTTTTATTTACCATCAGGTATATGTGTGTGAGTGTTTGTTAGATTTATGACTGGAATTTCTTAACTATAGGCAAAAATTTAAATTAAATTGACAAGAAATGTCAAATAAAGATAGCAGTTTTTTAGGAGTTGCAATAGTGTTGCTGAAGAGTAGTTCCTTTAAGGACTTTATAAGTACTTTGCTTAAAAATAAAAAACACCTCTTGTAATATTTTAACATCTTGATAAACACCAGAAGATGACAGAGCCCTAATGAGGCCAACATGGGAGGTGTGTGTTTGAGGGTTTAGAAACCGTCTTTAGAATAAAACAAAGGTTGTGCTTCTGTGATATGATGCTTTCCGGCTCTCAACACCAGTAGTCTCCAACATCCATGTAATTCTTTGTGGACCCACACGAGACACATTACATCTTTGCACACTGTGGTTTTCTCTTTAACCAGAGGGACTTCTTGAAACTTACCTAGTCCTAGACTCCAGCATCTTTGAATTCACCCTAACACCTCCTAAAAGAAAATTCCATGCCAGGAGAGAGGACACCTCAATCAAAAGAGAAGAGCCCTCAATCAGGATAAAGTTAGGAGTAAGTTTTAGAGAGTTATTGGTGAGGTGCAGTAAAAGAAATAATGCATAAACCACTTATTTGCCTAGTGACACTGTCATCCTTGCCCCTCACATGTACTTTTCCAGCATCTCTGTTACCCCTTGGGGATAAAAATAATAAAATTCATAAAATAAATAAAATCATAGAAAGGAAAACTGTGGTAATCATAGGAACTGTCCTACCTATAGCCCTATGCTAGCCTATTGCTGTGACTGGCATTTCATGCTCCCCTATGAAAGAAATGCCTTATGCCTCTAAGGAGTAACAGTTCTTTCTAAATACTAACAGATTAAGGGCCTTCAGCTATTTCTGATGATTGTGATTGAAACAGCAGTGGCCTCTACATGTAAACAAAAATTCTTTTGGACTAAGGACAGAATCTCCTTATGGCTATGAAGAAAACATGGAAAAACCTCTTAGAAGTGTTGGAAGCAAGAAGTAACTTTTTCAGAGACATCTTCATCCCTTAGGCGTCTAAGTAGTGACTTCAATCACCTGCTACCAATGTCAAGCTTAGGTGTTGCAGCTCTAGAAGGTCCACATACTGGCAGGGTTATTTTTTGAGCCTGACATAGATACCTTCTTTGTGCCAGCAGTGGAAAGAGATGGGCGCCCTGCAAGAGCTGCATAGTGTCTGCATTAGAAAACTCTCTATCCAATGGAATTTATGGAAGTTATGCATATTAGGAGTGCAAGTCAGTACTCCCATGTGCTGAATTTGTAACTGCTTGTAGTCAAGGTACTATTTAAAGAGGAATTGTTCTGGTTTTCTCCACTTAGATTTACAGAGCAATTTGTTGGTAAAAATATCCAGGCAGTAAATGGTGAAATATGATCTAATTAAAAATATCAGGTACAGTAACTAGATGAAATTAGTATCTCTGCATGAAAGTAAAGCAATTCAATTAAGAATTTAAAATATGTTGGAGTAAATGTCTATACTGAATTTGAAAAAATGGTAGAAATATCTCTTACTACCTCATACACTGTCCTTCTGCAGCATTAGCATCCCATGGATGTTCTAGTGAAGAATTCTGTGCAAAAAATTCTTACAAAAATGTCTTGCAAATATAGAGAATCACTTTAATGTTCATAATACTTCACTTATTACATATATCATATTTGTCTTCTTTTTCAGTCTTCAGCACTAAAAATAATTGCCATCTAGTTTTTCATGTCTTTTACAGTGTTATGAAATATATAGCATAATCTAGGGAACCATGTTAGTTCAGTTTAACAAGAAAGAAGTCGCCTGTTTTAAGAAAAGAAAGAACTATCAGATTTTTTGAGACAAAATGGGTAGATGGAATTAAATAAAATGCAGGCATACTTTCTAATTGTATTTCTTGAGACCTTCTTAACGTTTATGTAGTCTTAAGTAGAGGTAATCTCTGAAACATTCATCAATAAAAAGATGACAAATTATTGATGCACATCCTCCAATGAAAACAAAAGCATAAAACTAGAAGATTTAAACAAATGCTCTTAAATACACCAGATCCGATCCCTTGCATCTAAATGGACATTTCTATCCTAGTACTTAAAACTGACCTCAACCTACTCAAAATCCATGAAGTGTATTTTTCTTCCTGTTTTGGAAATGGGAGTTTCAAGAACAGGCATGTGTTAAGTCTAAATGTTTGCATGCAAAGTGGGATTTGGATACCAGTAACAGGAATCTGTGCAAAATTACAGACCTCACGGCTCTGAGAATAATAGAAGAGATTAAGATAAGCAGGAAATGGCAGAAGTTATCAAAAAAGTACTTGAAAGGGATCATCAGAAATGCAGTCAATAACTAGACATAAATGACAGACAGATGCTTGAACTAAAAGGTCAAGAAAAACACAGCAGCTGACACTTATATCTCAGAATCTGTTTGCTGGCTGCCATCTGCATATTTGTATCAGAAGCTTATGCAAATCAAAATAAATATTTAACCTGTTAATCTGTTCTTACACTGCTCTGACATTCCCTTTCCCCTCTTTTTTAATTTCCTTAAAAGAACAAAGAGTTCTTATCGTCATTAATTCTGGAAAAGAATCAAGCACCATACAGAGTTTTTAAGTTTCCAGAAACTCTCTGTAAAGTCAGTAGAGTTTATTTAGGAATTACAGAGGCAACATTTGATTATCTGGGAACAATCCAAGTTGATCTCACAGCTAAGAATTTTTCTATTTCCTAAACAGAAAAAAAAGTACCTGTGAAAAAATGTATAAATGCATCATGCTTTCTTTAAAGCACTAAGTGCTGCTGGAACGTAGTTAAACAACGATTAGTAACAGGAACAAGCACTGTAAACTGGGGAAAAAAAGACTTGTTTCCTTAAGGAAACAGTCATAGCTGTTGCTGGTACATGGTGCAATTCCTGTTGAATAGTTGTTCAGAGTAAGAGTTTATATTATAAAGGGCAATATGTTAGTTGTAATGCTGTGAGCAACAACTCAAACACGCCTCCTGTAGGCCTTCTGTTACAAAACAACGCAAATGTGAGCTACTCTATCCACTTTAGCAGTTTACCACAAGGAAATTAATTTGCCCCAGAAACATGACTTGTTTTTTGCTAAGATAGAAGTTTTAAGTCTGCCTTGCTTTCTGCAAACGGGACCCCAGACTTGTTGTGAACTCCATTAACAGCTTCTCGAGTAGGATTAAGCAGCTTCTTCGTTTTAGTTGCATTCTTCACTTTGACCAGCCTACATTTTTGTTATGTTGAAGAAAGCTAGCAAAACTGGGGTGTAAATCTTTGGCTGGAAATTTTCCAGAGAGGTAATTGTTACAGCTGATCAAGAACCAGTGTTTTAAATGAAGTTAACCACTGCAAAATCAATACCTTAGTAAACACATTCATTACGCTTCAAGCCATCAGTAACTACCTAAGTGATGATATGAAAGGACTCAGCTTTCGCTTACTCAAGTGACAACTAGTATCTCAATACCTCTAGTCATCTATGCTGAAATATAATGAAGTAACATTCAGGCAAAGCTTGACAATTCAAAAACTTCCCAGCCTTTTGTTAAAAAAGCATTCCACTGCTACAAAGATGTGTAGGTACTACATCTGGCAAAATCTTAACAGTAATAAGTCAAAATACTAAAATTAATTACTCTTTTCTATCTGAGAAGGGGTGTCTGCAACAGATGAAAGTTATAGTTAGCATGGGGGGGAAAAAAAAGGTACAATTTTCATTGCTTACAAGAAAATACCCTCAAAGGATTACAGCATTCTCCGGAAAACTTCTGCTTACCAGATCCACTGCTGCTCACTTGAGTTATTTTTTCATCATCTTCATCATCACTGTCACAGTTAAACAGCTGAAACGCTATTTCTGACTCCATGTCTACTTGATTAGTATCTGGCTCTTGCTCAGCAAAGCTTCGCAATGCCACAAGGCGGTGATGTATTGCTGCATATAGGCATCCAGTGTCTTTTGAGCCTGCCTGCAGAATATAAAATGTATACAACTTCTAACTGAGAAAACCCTCCTATTTTTCACAGAGAAGCTAAGAAATTTTCACAAGTATAGAAAGAGCTGTGTTTTGTCATGGGTAATCAAACAATCAGTTAAAGATTCACAATTAAAAATTCATTTCAGAAAATAAATCCAAATACAAGAGCTGAGACACTTCAGTCTGAACAGAAAGATGAGGAAGGTTTTCAAAACTGTAAAAGTGTGGGATGAAGAAGTGATGGATGAACTGAATATGGTTCGGCTGTTCATCAGACCACACAATAAACGCACTGGGAAACGCTTCATGAAAGCAATAGAGGATTAGTGTAACAGAGAAAGAACTAGAATCTGCTGCCTCAGGAGACAGGGGGCCAGACAGTATAAACTGAAAAGAACAGGCCAAGAACATGGTAACAGAAGTTTTTTTAAAAGGAATTAGTATAATTCAGGGACAATTACTTCATAGAACAGATAGCAAAGGAAACAAGTATGAGTGCATTTTCTCACAGCCTAATGCAACACTGAGGGCTGATGAGCTGAACAGACCATACAAAGTGGCCATGCTTGCCTGTGCTTCCTAAAAGCACTGCATTTCAGCACTGTCAGAAGTGCCAGCAGAGTACTTCTGAAGTTCTTATGGAGCAAATAATCTTCCAGAGGGTAACTGAATTTACTTGGTCTTCTGTAGCCCAGCTCTCCAGTTCTATGCATCCTGTGGAGTATCTGTATGACTTGGTAATAGAAAGAAATGTGTCTTGCTTGGACTGGAAAAACACATTTCAGTGTGTATAGGTGGAAAAGCTATGTGGGAAGCAGTAGCAGATTTAGGTTGCCTTTTGTGCAAACAATTCCATCCCTACAGCCAGGCAAAGAAGAAAGCAGTTCAGAGGTGCAATTCTCAGTGGAAAAATCCAAGCTCTTAGGTTAACACAGGTTTTCAGGAAAAGTATGGTCATAAATATGAAAAAGACATCTATTCAGTATGATCATTTTTAACTGTAGACTTACACTGATTCATTCAAAAGCCAGAGTTCCTCTGTCACTTTAATCTGATACGGCCAAGTGCAAGGTCCTGCACCTGGGTCAGGGCAATCCCAAGCACAAATACAGGCTGAGTTGAGAATGGACTGAGAGCAGCCTTGAAGGATGTGCAGGTGGACACTTTCACTTTCCAACCTAGTACATACACATTATTTATTTGCAAATAAGTCCACCACATTTCCATCCTCAACTTATCAGCCTTTGCTAGACAAAACCAGGATTCTCAGGACTACTGTCTAAGACATGTCTGTTCTCCTCAACTGAGAATTGGAGGTGGTACACTGGATGGATTATTGGAAGATGGATTATTGGTCCTGTGTTGAGGACCACGGCAGAATGCTGCTGCCTTGTACCAAAGTAACTTAGGAACACGTATCTCTCTGTTTAGAGATTCTTTCAGTGTTGCTTCTGTAAGAAAGATTAATTGCTGCGTTTGACTCTGGAATGATATCCATTTCATCAGTAGTATGTGAAACAGAGTCTAGAGATGTCTGTGCTAAGGCCATATCCAACCTTCACACCGTTTTTTTTAAATATCAAGGGATAATACATCTGACTAATTTCATAGTAAATGCCGTGTAACAGCTAAGCACAGCCTGACAAAGCATAAAAGGCCATTTGCTAAAAACAAAGCCTCAGTAACTATTCAGAATCCTAAATGAAATGGGGATTTGGGTGTAGGTTTTACCTCTTGCTTACCTGAATTAGAAATACTTGAACAGAGTGGTCCTCTTGGTTTGTTGCAGTGAAGCACAGGCTCTTGCTGTTTGCTCTTTTAATAACCATTTGATCCCAGAGTCGGGTGTTGAGAATCAATCTCAAGCTGCCTTGATTTCGCATAACTAAAATAATAAGGTTTATATTACAGGTCATTGGAACCATTTTCTTTTTTACTGCAGCAGTTTTTTTCTACCACTCATATACAACTAATATTTTCATTAATTACTCTTTTACAGTGGGCCTAAAACCTGACATGGTGAGATATTTTTAAAATTCTTTTTTAAAATACAAAAATATATTTGTTTATTTTAATACAGCTGGCATACAAGGCAAATAATCTGCTGAAATGGTGCAATACAGCATCAGAAAATGACAATACAGTAAAAACAACATTCCAGAAGTGACCTGAAACAGTGCTCCTGGAAAAGCAGAATCAACAAAGATTAAACTGTGAGACTAGTGACTGAACTAAAGATACACTGCAGTAAGAATGCTTGGAACCTAACAAGACAAGCAGGCATGTGTGTACTGAGTGAAAAATGCCCAGTGCTTCAGTCTGTAATGCAGCTAACTTCATCAAGCAACATTAAAAAGACGCTTGGCAGCGTGACTGAAATAGAGCTAGCTACTCACTTCAAATGTTCTGAAACAAAGTTATTCTGACCAGCAATAGCACAAGTCAGTTAGCATTTTGTGTATGAGTTGCTTTGTTATTTAATTCTTACTCAGCCTTGACTGCAGCATTCCACATTTATTGCTAGAAGTGTCATTAAGCCTCAGGGATCCTCTGCCTCTTTCAATCCAGGTTAAAGAAAGCTTATTAAATACAAAGAGCTTGCAGTTGATCTGAAAGAGAAATACATGATAGAAACTGCCATTCAATGTTAATTTTAGTGATTCTAAAACTTTGTGTTTTTAAACCTTTTTGTATGGCTTTTAATACATTCGTGCACATTTACAAATATAGATACACCACGATTACTACTTAAAATGAAATTGCTCCCAGATCTGTGCTAAGCTTTCTGTGAGCCATTTAAAACATTCAGTATAAACCCTAGTTTATGTTGTCAATTATTTCATCTTCAATAACTCTTCAGCTGTGATATCCACTAGCACAGCTGAATCTGTTGCAAGTGTTGTACAATCTTATTCCCTTGCGTATTAGGAACATTATGCAGCCCAGGATACCAGTACCACTACTAGGAGAGTACTACTCCAAAGAGAGCAAAAAATCCATGTTCTGACAAGAGAGAATATTTATTAAATTACACAATAATGTAACTTCCAATGTTAAGATTTTTAAAATCATATACACAGTTGCTATTTTCTGGGAAAATAACAGTTTGAAGATGAAGAATAGCAAGATACATCCTGCAGGGCCAGGAAGATAATTGATATTTTAGATGAACCATAAAATTAATTACTTTGAAAACACATGCCTTTTTCCTCCCTCAAAAAGCCTTTGTAATTAAAAAATTTTTACTCAAATCACTTCCAATTTGAAGTTTTAGTTACAACTTGTATATGTGTAGATGCTTACAAAATACAATTGTAGAATGAAGTTCTGAAGCAGTTATTTACTGATGGGGACTATAAAATAAAGAAATATGGTATGAAAAAGAAAATATCAGCCTACAGTAAAATGGGTTAGCAGAGACATATCCTTTAAAACTGAAAATTTAAAACGTAAACTGAAGCTGTTTGCAGATTACTGCAATTTGTGATAAATCTAGATTTCTCTTCAACAACAAAACTGTTCTTTATCAAGGCTTTATGAAATACACACCTGTAATACATTGTGCTCTGCTTCTTCTCCAGTTATAACTTCAACTTTATCTAGCAGAATTTTCTCCACTGGTTTGGAAATACAAGCAGCTGCCGATTCAATCAGTGTTGCATTCCCCAACAAAGCTGTTTCTGTAGAAAAAAAAAAAAAGTAAGTCAGGAAATCCTTTCTGTACAGAGAATACTTTCAGGACAACAACACTAGCACACAGGATGGCCTGTGACCTCAGTAATCCCTGTAGTTTCTCATATGATTTAGTGTTATTAGTAAGTTTTTGGCCGAAGTATTGCATAGAAGAGAAAAAGAAAAAGGCTGGCATACTGTGAAATGTCTCACCCGTTCTGTCTCATTTTTAATTTAACAGGTCTCTCTGCAGTTGCAGAGCTTTGCCAAAAGGAATAACTTGTAGAAACAAGCCCTAAGTAATTAGAAGTTGATTTTCTAAATTAAACCGGTGCCTCATATTGAGGTGCAGACCAAAAAATACTGAAAAGCACATGTCCTAATATTTGAATAGTAGCACATATAAAATGATTTGACAGGAACAACATTGAACAACAAGGAACAACATTGATACAAAATTTTGTATATTTGCGTAATTGACATACATTTTCCATATGCTTTAATGACTTTTGTTTTCATTTGTAAGAATGTTCATACAAAGTACAAGGATGCAATACCTCTATTAGTAGAGAGGGATGCAAAGACAGGTGCCTACTTGGGATTCCCTCACAATCTAAGGTTATGTGACTTGCATAGTAGAAAAGTTCATGCCAGAATCACTAACAACCCCTGGACTCAGTCTGTATGAGTTTCAGTTCTACAGTTAGCATACAAATTCGGCAAAGTAATTTATAGGAGCAGTCACAAAATACAAGGAGTCAACAGGTTAAAACTGCAGTTAAAAACAGTCCAAAAGGCATTCACAAAATTCACTGCATTTTTTTTTTCAAATAATAAGCAATAACCTGTAAAGCTCTATCATTTCCCGAGTACCTTAGATCATTCATTCTGAAGTTAGTCCCGTTCAAATGTCATAACCAGTAGCTAATTTCTGAATGCAGATTTTGGCACATACTGCAAGTGTACTAGTGACTGGATAACTTGAGAATAGATGACAATTACTGACCACCACTCATTTAACATCCTCCAAGATAACAGTAAAACATGTAATAACAAAGCTAGCTATAGTGGTTTGCTGAGTGTTCTTACTTGTTTGAGGACTGATATGAGAAGATTCTGTGCACATGGATGTTATTTGTCCTTTATACAAATTGGCTTCATTACATGGCTTGGGATGTCTTTCATGACCCTAGAAAAAAACAGGAAATAAAAATTCCTATTTAAATAAAATGGCTAAGTTACTTCATATCAAGCAGAACACTGATCATTTAGTGCATGATAGGCTGAAGATTAGCAATTGTAATATCTTAAAAGTAAAAACTGCGCCAGATGATACTGTTTCAGTCTCCAATGGAAGTATCTTTATTATCATAAAATCACTACATCATTCTTCCACCAAGAAGAATGGCCTCTTTGTATGGATCCTGGACTAGGATTTAAACACGCTGAAAGACTTAGATGTTTAATTACCAGTTAATTTCCAGTTTAAGCACTTAAGCCCCAGAAAAATAGCTTAAAGTTCCCAGACATCACAAACTTAACCATGACCTTCAGGTTTTGCACATGTCTAAATAAATGCTTCTGGCTCCTAACAATGCTCAGTGGCTCAAATCCTACTTTGTAATTAAATCCTGGTCAGAAGTCATAAACCTAGACCTACGGTGGCCAAACTGTTTCACTGGCAGATATTCAAGCTGTTTTCATTCAACTGCTCCTAGAAACTGAATTTCAATTCCATTTTAAATGGGAATTAACTTGGGAACTACCTTTTTGTCTGAGTTTCCTTCAGGACTTCAACCATTAAGCTGTCTCACAGCATGCACAATGTAGTTTCACATGGACAATATCTACGATGAGTGTTCAATTTTTCCCTCATACTAGTTTCTCCCATCTCATAACAGTTACGATAGGAACTACTAGAGCAGTGGGGACCACGTTCTTTTACCTTCTATTGTGGCTGTCCCACTTAGCATAGAATATTTAAAAAATATTTTTCACATCAAAAAATGAGCTAAAGGATAGTGCATATTGGTATGGGTTAGTAATTTGAGCACTCATCTAAGATGGGGAAGAAAGGGATGCCTATCCCTCCTACGGCAAATACTCAGATATTTTCTCTGAAACAGTCATTGGAATCATATATACTCACATCTTTAGAAGAAGAGGAGGAGCTAAATAAAGCAATCTCTGAAAAAATATACTCATAAGTACATTAACCTTGATAAAAGGTTTACCAGCATTTATAGATCTTACCAAAACTCTCTCGACCATGTTTTCTCCAAACACAAAGTCAGAATTCCTGCTGTTTTGTAGACTTCTGTCTTCAAAAAACGGACTTCTGTGGGAACAAAATAACATAAAAATGTGATTTAGAACTACTTACAACTTTGTGAAGAATAAGTTAATGCATCTGCGTTATCACACCTTACATTAAACAAAAAATGATCATTGAAATAATTCAGTTCTTCAACAGAATCTGAGACTATTTCCTGCATAACATTTCTCACAAGGAGTTGAGAGTGTCACACTGTATTTCATGAATTTTACTGAGAATGTTCCTTAAAAGCAAAGACAAAGAAGAAAAACAAGATCCCTCCTTCTCCTCAGGGAAGAGTATTACTCCAGAAATTTTCACGAGATATTTTTGTTTCCCTGTCACCTTTTGCTACACCAGTATACTACCAACAACTAACAATCATCCCTTCCTGTTAGTGCAGTACTAGCACCCACCAGAATAATGTACTCCCCAGTGCCTTACAGGCACTCTGTGATCATCCACCTCACATCTTGGAAAGGCAGAGAGGTGGTGTATTCTAATGCACACACTTCAAATTCACATAAATACTGCAAATATGTTAAGGCATGAGAGCAGATGGCTGATGATGACATGTAACTAAAACAGGAAAGCAAGGTCGTCTTCTCATTTTTCAGTGACTTGTTTCACAAATACACTTGAAGTCAGAAGTAAAGAAAACTAAATACTTGCAGTCATTTGGTACTGGCCAAATACAGTTCGGTGATACAGATTCGAGAAAATTTCACACAGTAGGTGAAACCCTTTACGTTTAGGATCTGGAGTTCTTTGAGTATGACTGGGTTTGGCAGAAACCTTATTAAAACAGCGCTTGTCCTTCTTCTCTGCTGTGCCTTTTTCCTTCTTAGTGACACAGGTTTTCCAGATAAAAGTTTGTTTGTTCGTTTGTTTTTATATTGGCACCATAACGGCTCTAAGAAGGTAGATGCATGACATAGTCACATCTTGTAATAAGTATTCTATTTGTGTATTATATTCAAGAATATTCTAATACAAGTAGACTTGCAAATGTGACCCGCTAATTATATAGCCACGTTAAATTAACAGATTCCATTTTTTTATAAAAGTCACTAGAAAGTCCTTGTATACTTCTTTGTGTGGAAGCTGTTCCTGCTGTTGTGGTTTTGGGGTTTTTTGGAGAGTTTTGGTTTTTTGTTTGTTTTTTGGTGGTTGTTTTTTTTTTACAAAAGGCTTATAGGTTGTTCATGCTTTCTGTAGAGCTTAATTATTAGATCTCTTGCTGGCATTGGCAAAACAACTGAAGTTCTTGTCTCTTTCTGTTCCAGAAGAAGAAATTAGCAGGAAGATGATTTGATGTTCTGCCACAAGCTGTATCCTTCAGCACCACTTATCTGCTCTTCCGTATAATTTATGACCCATGGGAGGGCTACATGGCATTTAAATCATGCAGAGGATATTCCTGTTAATAAGCTGAGTTTCTTGCCAGAACTTTGATGATTGCTTTGAAAACTGAAGTGCTTAGGGATATGATTTAGTAGTGTACGGGTACAGTCAGACTCAAAGATCCTTTCCAACCAAGGGATTCGATGATTCTATGATTCTGTGTTCACAGCTTACAATATTCTTAAAATCCCTTCATGTAGAATGAAGGAATTCCCAAGTACAACCTCCATTTCACACTTAAGGAAAAAAGCATTCCTTAACATTCTCATGCTTGATGTGTTGCTAGGACTAAGAGCAAATAAGAAAGAGGCTATTAGGAAAAAAACTTCTCTTTTCAGCCTTTAAACCTTCCACACATGTGTTGGGCCATGAACAGGGAATCTGAAGTGTCTTTAAACTAATAAGTTTCTTATCTTTAAGAAAACTACCCACTAAAATTCACTGAATTGTGATCAGTTTCCAGCCTGAAATTTCATCTGCTGATTCTAGGCTGCTCTGAATGGTAGCAGCAAATCAGTAAAGTAGCACTCCAGAAGAGGTAAAACCCAGAAACTAGAGCTCTGAAGAAATAATGTGGGAAATGGATTTTTATTATTTTCAGAAGCATAAGGAAAAAGTAATCAGTGCAGGATCATTCTTTTTCCAGACAGTTAACTGTAAGTGCCAACTAACCTCAAAACCCATTTGTTGCCGCAGGGCAATAACAGAGTGTGCCAGGGATGGCATTGCCATGGTGATGCAAAACAGAAGTATTGAATTTAGAGAATGACCACGAAGAAGAAAGGATGGGAGAAGGAGAAATGTGGATAACATACTGGAAAAGGACTGGAAAAGGAGTAGATCCAGGTACTGTCCTCCTCAGAGTGTTCAGAACGGTCTGAGTAGATGCCAGTTCCAGTGCTGGCCTTGAACCACTGCAGTTTTCTAAGCAGACCCCTGTGAAAAGCTGAACACATGAACAGAAACCTGTCTTTTCCCAGCATTATGTTTCTGTCACGACACAATCTCCTTTCCAAGCTTCTATTCAGACTCAAGAAAGTGCAAGTTCCTTCTTTTCAGTGCATTGCTACTGCCAGTTCAGGAAATGGAACTGTTGGTGGTTTCCTGGGACATGGACAGCTGCAGCAACTGCAGAGGGCTAACATGCCATTTTCATTATCTCTACACAGAACTATATCACACATAGAAGAAGAGGTGGAGGAAGCAAAGTAAGAGCGAAGTTTGCAGGCAGCAGCAACCCCCGCTGATGAATCTCTCTGAATTTTGTGAACAAATGTCAATAGCTACACCATGACTGATAATTAAAAACAAATCTAAAAAATTGTTTTCCTAGCAATGAACAGGTCTGGCTACACTCTTCCCTACTGTTCAGCAACTACGAGGTTCGACACAAAGAAACGCCTGAGAGTATCCCTTTAGCTCAGCAACCAAAAGTTGAGGGGAAGAGACAAGGAGACAGTTGTAGAACTTGTTCTAACCTGTCACAGTAAGACACGGCACAACTCAATCACTTCAGTCAGTGTGAGTACATGCATGTTCAAACAGACATGTTTCCTTACCCTCAGTTGGAAAATGTTGTTGTGCAAGGGTGAACAGCAAATTAGCACAAAGTTTCTGGTGAAACTGAAGAAATCTGTGATGGAAACTCTTCAGTTACTGACTGAGGCTTACAGTGAGGAGATCCCAAAGATCCAGTCCATGCTCAAAGTTACCCATTTTTTTGTCTGTAGAAGATGTGAAAGCAAAAATGACAGAGATCCTCAAACACCCTTTCAGAAAGTGATGTCCAGAATTGCTTTGAAAGTTAGCATGATTGTGTGCAGCTGTGTGTCAACTCAGAAGGGAACTATTTTGAAGGTGATTGTAGTGGGTATTCTTAATTAGTTAAATAAAGAGTTAGAAGTGCAGTCTCAGGTTTTCTTGTGTTGGACCTCATATATGGAGTGTTTATCTTGTTAGTTTGAATACTTACTGTCTAGTAATCTATGAGAAAACATTTATGCCAAAAAAAAATGTTACTGAAGTGTTTTAAAGCACCAGTCAATATGGATCAGAAGAGTGGCACTTGCACTCTCCTGCAGTTTCTGAAGAGCAGTATGTGCAGTAAGCACCTAGTTGCATTTATTTTCATTTTCAACTTGTCAGATAAACCAAAATTTACTACAGCTGTGATACACAGAACTACGGAGGCACAAATACCACAAGCAGATTAGCAATTCCTCTTTAAAAAAAAATGCCATAAACACTTTTAAACCTTGTAACTTGTCAGCATTGAAATGCTGCACTACATTTCTCTGAATACCTCCTTTGCAAGAGAAAGCCATTCACCTAACTTTTCCTAGGTATTGTGCAGATGACGGAAGGTTACATGAGTTGGAATATTGATACCAACTGATTTTGAACTTAGTACTATCTTCCCTTTGGCTTTTCCAGTTTATGCATCACCACCACTCTGAATATGCTAAAAATCCAGTGTGCTGTGTGGTACCATGTTGTCCCCACAGGCTGTCAACACAGCATTATGTGTGATAGAAAAGGACAGGCTGGCTCTTCCAAAGTGCTGTGAGCATCTACCTTCTAATAATGCTCCTGTTGTTGATAAGGATTAAGAATCTAAGTTGTTTGTACATGTAAAATACATCATATTTTTAGAACCCCAACACTGTGCATCCCAAATGTTGCATGCAGGAACCTTTATCTGTGGCCCGTCCAGGCCTGAAGAGGATTGTATTAGACTCCTTTGCAGCTAACATGTTCTCTGCTCTTCAGGGGTGAGGAAGAAAGGAGGCAACATCACAAATGAGTTGTCTGTGGCCCTAGCAATTACGGAATGTCATTCTCTCATCCTAACTACTCTCCGTTCTATTCCTGATGCTCCAGTTTCCAGCTAAATAACCGTCATCAGCCATCAGCAAGCAGTACTAATATCCACAAGACAGTCTGCTGACACTAGGCTGGCTACCTACAGACTGAACATTCTCAGCATCCAGAGAGGGGCAATAACATGCTTTCCACCAGATGAGCTCTTTCAGCCAGATACAGGGGCAAGGGCATGGGACAATGCCCTACTCCAAAGAAGTCATCTTCCTTATGCAGAAATACTGAAGTCCACACTGCTCAACCCATATCTGCACTAAGAAGCCACGCTGTCACAATCATCACTGCTAGTTGCTCATACCAGAAATTCTGGAGTGTGTGCAGAAGTAGAGCTTCAGTTGCAGCATTCACCTTGTCTTCCAAATCAGTCCTGTATGGTTTTCTTCATGTCTCCTGTGTCCAACATGATGACACATTTTGGTAATTCCTGAGTTTCCCTGCATCCATTTCTGAGACAGCAGCTACACAATCAGAAGAGAGTTCTCCAAAGGGACACAAAAATGACTGTAAACATTCAAAACTGGGGCATATTTTGAGCTACCAAAGCTTCAGGAGACGGCAAACCAAAACAGTTTCTGGCGTGGGGGTTGCAAATGAGAAATAAACAGTCCTACAGAGATTAATTCACGTCAGGAGTCCATTTCTTATAGTGTACGGAGCTCATGTTGGCAGCCACAAATCCTAGCAGCACATGCAAACACCAGTGAGCACTGTGTGGGTGTAGATAGCATGGACTTAGTACCATGTTACAAATGTTGGACAAAAGGGCATGCCACAGGCCAAGTGACAAAATTGTGTATAAATATAATAAATGAAAACTTACGGTATTGTTTTACAGCTAGAAAGATTCGTGGTAGTAGGTAACCTCACAGCTGTTTTGGACCTTACTGAATTCTCAGCTGAGGAGTAACAGCTGTCTTCAGATGGCTATGAACAATAAAACCAGATTACTTAATTAGAGCAAGCTTATCTTCTACTATAAACAGGTTTGCTATAAGTCCAGAGTCACTGAGGTACGTGGACGTATAGCTATACGGGGTAGTTGGCAGGACTTCCTCTGGCTGTGTACTAAGCTGGTGCCCTTAATCAAACTGCTAAAATGTCACTTTTCAAATAAACAAAATCTAGAAGACCCCCTAAAACTGATTTTCACATGGAAACTTCATATCTGAAAGTTCAGACAGGCTGCAATTATGAGACATTTTTTCAAACACAGTCAGCATCAGTTTAACAGTTCACACCATGTCAGTGATCCATCAATTCCACTGAAACTGATACGGGAACTTTCTAGAAAATCATGCAGTAGAATAATTAAGTGCTTTCAAACAGCACTGTTTGTTGACTTGGTTTTTTTTAAATTTGAGCTCCAAACACATATTAGACAGTAAAATTACTTTTCTTTTTACCTGAACACGTGCTTCTTTCTTAGTCACAAGAGATACTACAGGATTTTCAGGACAGGTCAGAGCTTGTGGGGGTTGTAAAATGGCAGGTCTAAGGACACTCCGCAACTGACTTTGTGACAAGGATCCTTGGAAAAAACAAAGACAAAATGTTTAATGAGATTTTTTCTTCACATTATCAATAGTCGTCTGAATGTGAGATGTCAGTGCGCCCAGATGGCCAACAAGGCCAACAGCATCCTGGCTTGTATCAGAAATGGTGTGACCAGCAGGACCAGGCAAGTGATTGACCCCCAGTACTCAGCACCAGCAAGTCCACACCTCAAATCCTTTGTTAAGTTTTGCATCCCTCACTGCAAGACAGACAATGAGGGGCTTGAGCGTGTCCAAAGAGGAGCAACAAAGCTGGCGAAGGGGCTGGAACACAAGTCTTATGAGGAGTGGCAGAGGGAACTGGGATTGTTTAGTCTGGAGAAAAGGATAATGAAAGGAAACCTTATCACTCTCTACAAATCCTAGAAAGGAGGTTGTAGCTAGTCTGTACTGGTCTCTTCTCTCAAGCAGTAAGTGGGACGAAATGGCCTTAAGATGTTTCAGGAGAGGTTTAGAGTGGATATTAGGAAAAATTTCTTCACTGAAAGGGTTGTCAAGAACTGTAAAAGGCTGCCCAGGGAAGTGGTAGAGTTGCCATCCTTGGAGGTATTTAGCAGATGCGTAAATGTGGTGCTTGGGGACATGGTTTAGTGGTGGAGTTGGCAGTGTTAGGTTTATGGTTGGTCTTGATGATCTTAAACAATTTTTCCAACCTAAACATTTCTGTGATTCTGTGATATAATTCATACCCATATGTCTTGTTGCTTTAATGGAAAGTGTCAAAACATATTTAAATTACTGTTATTGTTTACTTACTACATATTCTGATAAACTTTAATCCCTTCTAAACTACAGAACACTTTAAGGACATCAACCCATTCACCTATCAGAATAAGCATGTAATGAATTACATACATAAATATACATATTTATAAAATACATTTGTATTTCCATATTTAACTATATCTTTGTATTTATACTTAAATTTAATGCTTTATGTTAAATCTGTCTTCTGATATTCCAAATTTAATGGTGCACCTGCAGACACCAAGAAAGTTCCTCATTGCCTTCTCCAGGAGCAGCGTTATTCAGTTAGAAATGTGAAATGTCACTATTCAAGGTTATATTCAATCTACTCAGGAAAGTGGTCAAGGCAGAGGCTCAGAACAGAGCTCACACAATATTTGCACTGTCAAACAAATAACTTATGTATTTCATAAAAATACTTAGTGTATCATTCAGCACAGAAAGGAGTTGTCATTTTTATGCCTTATGTATCTGTTAAGAACATCTTTGTGGAACAAATAATGCAATGACAGTTACCTTCTTTTGAACTTTTGATCAAGTCAGTGTTTCTCTGAAGATGGGCTGAGGTCATGAATATGTTATTCTTCATTACTACAGAAGAAGGAATTTAAAACTTAGTAATGAGTAATGCAAACTTCTATTATTAATTCATGTTTCTGTAAACCCTTCCTATTCTGGTAGTACCTGATCAATACTCCAACCTATCCACCTAAACAGATCTCTGAGATAATTATTACTATCTCCATTTTATGGGTGGATAGACGTAGACACAGAAAACACCACGGGTTTTCTGGTATGTCAGAGACAGAAGTCTTTTCAATATTAATGGATGTTTTAAGCTCAAAAAATCCTTCTTCAGCTTTGAAAATCAGGTGCTGCTGATTTGCAAAAGCTGTTGAAATGGCAATGCTGGTCCAATTTTAGACATTTTTAAGACGACTAAATGAGGCCCAAGAACATGGGAATAAACTAATGTGCCCTGCCCTGTTCTGGTAAAAAGGCTTTCATAACTTACAAGAGTGACAGCAGCACACTACTGATGCTTTCTCTGTTTTAATAAAGATACCAAACAAGAGCCAGAAAGTGACGGCAACCATATACCACATCCTGTAAAATGAGATAACTGATGCTCTACACACAATCACAGCTTTTCATTGCAGAAAGAGTGTGGTTTGTTCCTTTAACAATGTTGTGTCTTCTTAATATTGTTTAGAAATCCTTCATGCCAACATCTGTCAAGGAATTGTCTCTGGTAGGAGACACACACTAGGCTTCAAGGCCATCATTCCCTTTAGTTTTAAGTGGGAGAATTCTTCCAGGGTCTCTAGTTAGGTGGAAGACAGGCTCCTAGGGCAGAAAAACATATTTCTGTAGGACCTATCACTATTAAATTGCAAGCAAACTGATTAATGTAAATTCCTTAATTCTATTCTGTTTTTTTCAAGTATAATTTATACCACACTTGTTTGTTTGCACGTTTGCAAATTATTCAAAGATTCCACCCCAGCACTGCAGGATTCCCTAACAACAAATGCAAAGAACATTTCTTGTATTCAACTGCTGGTCCTTCTCTTAAAACATTCCTTTACCCTGTCCAAATACCAGCCTAGTCCAATGCACCCCAGCACTGGCCTGTAGAAAAAGTACTGACATACACCTATCTATTTTAGCTAATATCTGCTTTCCTACATAAATATTTATTGGCTTTGTAGATTTTTAAATTACCTGGCTGGGAAGGAGGGAAGGTAGGAAGGACAGTAAAGGAAGATGATCTCCCTCTTTTCTGAATAAGAGTTAGACCTGAAAGAATAAAAAGCTGAAATTATCATTTGTTTGGAGAAAAAAAAAAAAAAGATTAATTTTCAGGTTAGCCTATTTGATGTCATGCCTTCATTTGCAGCAGAATAAATTATTACCTGCTAACTACCAGCTTCCTGAAGTAGCCCATTAGGTTATGCCTGTACTGCTGAATCGGAAGCATCTCTGAGGCCAGCAGGCACAGCCTGGCTCAGACACACTGCTTATTGCTAGCCCACTCTGTAACAGTCCTGCCCTGGAGACCAGCAGTTGGAAAGGTTCACACATAGCCAGGGAGCGGGCTATCTGTTAAGTAGCATGGACGATCAAGAGGCCAAACACTCAAGATTCCTCCTGCATCCTGCTTTATTTTTATGGCATAGTCATACCTTTAAATTTCTACTACATCCGTGATTCTTCTGTTTATGATATCAGTATAATTTACAGAGAAAACCCAACTTAGCTTATCTTAAATCCTTTTGGCTACATTCAGATTTGTCACAGGACTATATAAAACAAAATATAATGTACACATACTAATGCCTAAATTCAGAAGTAACTTTCTGGTTTCATCTGTTTGTTAAAGAAACACTGTAAAAGCCAGTCATCCATCCTCTTACACAGCAGCCTCAGTGTCTTATATGCATTTCCCATGGAATCAACACACAGTCCTTAAGAAGCCTTCCCAGTCAGCTGTCAGCTGGATGGAAGGAGGGACCCTTCTGCAAACCGCTTCGCATTTTCAGGGATTGCTCAGGGAACACTTGATCTCTTACACAAACCAGGGAGCCTCATTCCTTTCCAGCCCTCCTCCTCCCTTGACTGTGTGAGCAATTCAAGGAAGCAGTATGTTACATACAGATCTTCCATGGCTTTATGTAAGTATTGAAAAATATATTTTTTTTCCTAAAAAGGGATCTTTTGGAAAATACCAGCAAGTTTCTATCAGTGTTTATTTTTTCATGACTTGCAGCATTTCTACAGTGCAGAAATGTTTCTTAGACCGGAAAATTCCCTCTCTTTTTTCCATATGAGAATACAGAACTACAATAATTAAAACATGACTGGAGCTAAACACCATACCTATGTTAGACCAAGAGTCAGACTTCTGGAAAGTAAAAGATGATGATCTTGCACGCTTCCTGGAACAACTAATGATATCTAGAGGAAAGTAAATACAATGTTTTGCAGGGACAGATTGGCAGGAGATTTCAGCACGATGTTATGAAACAGAATTAAAACCTGAACATGATATATTCTAGGAATGACTTACAGGAATAGTTTTAAGGCAGAACCTAAGAGCACGAGGGCTTCAGAATCTCAGTCAACACCTGGTACAAAGCCTTAGGGACTCTTCTTTATTTCTACTAAGTTCAGGGAACCTAAATGAAGCACTTACATTTTATTCAGAGCCCAGAGGATCAGAAGACACTAAGGTTGATAAGTTCCATTATAATATATCCAAAACAAACAGAAAGGGGCAACTAGGAGCTCATACAGATGTTAAATATACTTGGCCACTTTTCAGGGCTTCTGGACCTTGGTGTTCAGGTAAATATAAGAGGTAAGATTGAATGGACTTAGGTATTAAGGCACAGTAGGTGGCTCTACACCCACATAGTCTTAGGCTACTAACAGCGATTTGTCCCTGCTCAAACAAAGTGAGGGATGAAACACTATTTTTACAGGCAACAGTCAGACCAATGAACAGTCCAGTGTATTATCATACTGTTTCAAATGAGGTGGTTATTACCATTTTCAGCTTTGCAAACTGGGTCTTCTGCAGGCCGCTGGAAAAAAAATATGTGTGGAAAGGTCAAGGAGAATATAACAGTCATTTTCTAGACCAGGACACAAAGTATTTAAATCCACATTTATGCATTAAAAGCAGTCTTGTTTCTAGTTTCTGCTTTTCCTTGCTCTATTTTGAGATCATGTATTACAAACTTTACCCTGGGAAAAAATTCTTCACTACTGCTAGGATCATGATCTACAGATTCTTCATTTCTTAGCATTCTTTATCAAATATGAAAAAATAAGCTTTTTACCTTCAAGGGATGGTCCTTCTTTCCAAAAACAAATGTTGGTTGGGCAAGCATTGATCTCTCTGTAACAGAGAAGTGATCATTTTTACTAATAATTCTGTAATAACACTTCTCAACTACAGTTCTCGAAGTAACATGTAATAACAAACAGGACTTCATTTTTTATTTACAAAGGATGAAAATATAGAGCTGCAATGATATACAGCACAGTCCATAAATGAAAAAAAAAACCAACAAAGTTAGAGTTCACAAATCCCACTGTGAATTTTGTCTAACTGGATGCCAAAGGTTTTTGCCTCATTCTTTTTTTACTGCCAACTTCAGTTGACAATAAATGGAACAATTAAATAGCAAAGAAGCAGAGACAAATAGATTATTTTAGACCACTACATACAGAATTCATCTTATGTTTCCTTGAGATGTCTGTAACACGCAGTTAATCGAAACAATGAGCACCTGAGAATGAGCATCTTTTAGTTGTGGGAGATTATAAATAGAGACCTGAATCATACAATCACAGAATTGTTTGGTTTGGAAGGGACCTTAAAGATCTTCTAGTTTCAAATGCGATGCCATGGACAGGGAGACTTCCCACTACATCAGATAGCTCACATCCAGCTTGGCTTTGAATACTTCCAGGATGAGGCATCCACAACTTCCCTGGGCAGCTTGCTCAAGCATCTTACTCCCCTCACAGTGTAGAATTTCTTCCTGATATCTAACCTAAATCTACCTCTTCCAGTTCAAAGCCATTATCCCTTGTCCTGTCAACACATGGCCTTGTACAAAGTCCCACCCCAGCTGTCTTGTAGCTCCCTTTAGGCACTGGAAGGCCACAATAACATCTTCCTAAAGCCTCTTCTCCTCCAGGCTGAACAACCCCAAATCTCTCAGTCTGTCTTCACAGGAGAGATGCTCCTTCCCTATGATTATTTTTGTAACTTTCCTCAGGACCTGCACCAGCAGGTCCATGTCCTTCCTGTAATGAGGACTCTGGATGCAGTACTCCAGTAGAGTCTCACAAGAGCGGAAACAGGAAGAATCACTTCCCTTGAGCTAGTGGTCGTGCTTCTTTTGAAGCAGCCCAAGACACTGTTAACATTCTGGGCTGTGATCGCACATTGCTGGGTCACATTGAGCTTCTCATCCACTAACACTCTCAAGTCCTTCTCAGGGCTACTTTCAATCTATTCTGTACCCAGCTCGTATTTGTGCTTGCGATTGCCCCAACCCAGGACCTTGTACTTGACCTTCTTGAACCTGATGAGGTTTGCACAGGACCCCCTCTCAAGCCTGTCATGGTCACCCTGGATGGCATCCCATCCCTCCAGTGTGTTGACCACTGGAGGTTTGGTGCCATCAGCGAACTTGCTGAGGATGCACTCAATCCCACTGTCCATGTCAATGACAAAGATGCTAAATAACACCAGCCCCAATAGAATCATAGAATCATAGAATAACCAGGTTGGAAGAGACCCACTGGATCATCGAGTCCAACCATTCCTATCAAACACTAAACCATGCCCCTTAGCACCTTGGCCACCCGTGCCTTAAACACCTCCAGGGAAGGTGAATCAACCATCTCCCTGGGCAGCCTCTGCCAGTGCCCAATGACCCTTTCTGTGAAGAATTTTTTCCTAATGTCCAGTCTAAATCTCCCCTGGTGGAGCTTGAGGCCGTTCCCTATTGTCCTGTCCCCTGTCACCTGGGAGAAGAGGCCAGCTCCCTCCTCTCTACAACCTCCTTTCAGGTAGTTGTAGAGAGCAATGAGGTCTCCCCTCAGCTTCCTCTTCTCCAGGCTAAACAACCCCAGCTCTCTCAGCCGCTCCTCGTAAGACCTGTTCTCCAGCCCCTTCACCAGCTTCATTGCTCTTCTCTGGACTCACTCCAGAGCCTCAACATCCTTCTTGTGGTGAGGGGCCCAGAACTCAACACAGGATTCGAGGAGTGGTCTCACCAGTGCTGAGTACAGAGGAAGAAGAACCTCCCTGGACCTGCTGGTCACACTGTTTCTGATACAAGCCAAGATGCCATTGGCCTTCTTGGCCACCTGGGCACACTGCTGGCTCATGTTCAGTCACTGTCAACCAACACCCCCAGGTCCCTCTCCTCCAGGCAGCTTTCTAGACAGACTTCTCCTAGTCTGTAGCTGCACAGGGTTGTTGTGCCCCAAGTGCAGGACCCGGCATTTGGCCTTGTTAAACCTCATGCCGTTGGACTCAGCCCAGCGGTCCTGCCTGTCCAGATCCCTTTGCAGAGCCTCCCGACCCTCCAGCAGATCCACACTTCCACCCAGCTTAGTGTCGTCCGCAAACTTGCTCAGGGTACACTCGATGCCTTCATCCAGGTCATTGATAAAGACATTGAACAGGGCTGGACCCAGCACTGAGCCCTGGGGACACCACTTGTCACTGGCCTCCAGCTGGATTTCACACCATTTCCCACCACTCTCTGGGCCCGGCCAGCCAACCAGTTTTCCACCCAGGAGAGTGTGCGCCCGTCCAGGCCAGAGGCTGACAGTTTCCTGAGCAGAATCCTGTGAGAAACTGTGTCAAAGGCTTTACTGAAGTCCAGGAAGATACATCCACAGCCTTTCCCTCATCCAGCAGCCGAGTCACTTTGTCATAGAAGGCGATCAGGTTAGTCTGGCAAGACCTGCCTTTTGTGAACCCGTGTTGACTGGGCCTGATCACCCGGTTCTCTTGCATGTGCTTCATGACAGCACTCAAGATCACCTGCTCCATGACTTTCCCTGGCACTGAGGTCAGACTGACAGGCCTGGAGTTCCCTGGATCCTCCCTGTGACCCTTCTTGTAGATGGGCACAACATCCCCCAGCCTCCAGTCCAGTGGGACTTCCCCAGTCTTCCAGGACTGTTGGAAGATGATGGAAAGGGGTTTGGCCAGCACATCCGCCAGCTCCTTCAATACCCTAGGGTGAATCCCATCCAGCCCCATAGACTTGTGACTGTCCAGTCGGGCTAGCAAGGCTCTGACCACCTCCTCTTGGATCACAGGAGCCTCATTATGCTCCTCTAGCTCCTGGGTTTGTACACGGAACAACTTTCTTTACAGTTAAAGACTGAGGCAAAGAAGGCATTACGTACCTCAGCCTTTTCCTCATCCCCTGTCACTGTTGTTCCTTCTGTGTCCAATAGGGACTGTATGGTCTCCCTAGTCCTCCTTTTATTATTTATATATTTATAGAAAGATTTTTTGTTATCTTTCACAGACTTTGCCAATCTGATTTCTAGTTGAGCCTTAGCCCTTCTGATATTTTCTCTACACAATCTCACTTCCCTCCTGTAGTCCACCCAAGAGGCCTGTCCCCTCTTCCAGAGCCCATAAATGTTTCTCTTCTTCTTGATATCACTCAAGATCTCTCTGTTCAACCAAGCTAGTTTTCTCCCCTGCCGGCTTTTTTTCTGGAAGATGGGGATGGCTTTCTCCTGAGCTGCTAGGATTTCCTTTTTGAAGAGCTCCCAGCCCTCATGGGCTCCCTTGCCCTTAAGTACTATCTCCCATGAGACTTTGCCAACCAGCCTTCTGAAGAGTTCAAAGTCTGCCCTCTGGAAATTTAACGCTATTGTCCTGCTAACCACCCTCTTCACTTCACCTAGAACAGAAAACCCTATCATCTCACTATCACTTTGTCCTAGGCGTCCTCCTACTGCCACATCCCCCACAAGGCCTTCTCTATTCTCAAACAGCAGGTCCAGGAGGGCACCTTCCCTTGTTGGTTCATTCACCAGCTGTGCAAGGAAGTTGTCTTCCACGCACTCCAGGAACCTCCTAGACTGCTTCCTTTCTGCTCTATTGTACTTCGAGCAGATATCAGGCAGATTGAAGTCTCCCACAAGAATGAGAGGCATCTATCTAGAGATTAACCCCAGCTGTTTGTAGAAGAGCTCATCAGCTGCTTCTCCTTGGCTGGGTGGTCTGTAACAGACTCCCATCACAAAATCTACCTTCTGGTGGGCTCCTCTGATTTTAACCCACAGGCACTCAACCTCCTCATCGCCACAATCCATCTCAATGGTGTCCAAGTCCTTCCTTACAAAGAGGGCTACCCCGCCTCCTCTCCTACCCTTCCTGTCCCGCCTGAAGAGTTTGTACCCCACCATAGCTGCACTCCAGTTATATGAGTTGTCCCACCACGTTTCCATGATGGCAACGACATCATAGGCTCCTTGCCCTACGACAGCTTCCAGCTCTTCCTTCTTATTCACCATGCTGTGTGCATTGGTGTAAATGCACTTCAGCTGAGCTGCTGAGCCTTCAGCCCTCTTAGAGGGAACAGAGTTCGTTCCCAACTGCCTGGTAACTGGAGTAGCTAGCTCCAGAGTGCCCATATCTCCCTTAGCACCCTCCGGTGTGTTCACCCCTACTTTCTGTGTGGTGAGGTACTGGTGGCCCACACCAACACCCACTCTCCAAATCACAATTGCCCCATGTCCAGGCTCGTTCCTGTCTAGCCTCGGCTCAACCCCCTCCCCCTTCACATCTAGTTTAAAGCTCGATTTATGAGCTTAGCTAGGTTTTTAGCAAGGGCTTTAGCCCCCCTAGGAGACACACGTGTCCCATCCTTAGCAAGAAAGCATGGGGGTGCGTGAGCCACCCCATGATCAAAGAAGCCAAAGCACCTCTCCTCACACCAGGCTCGGAGCCAGGCATTAATGGAATTCTTCTTCCTGACTTCCCGCTCCAACCTCTGACAAACACCATTTGTGAGTGGTTGTCATTTGGACACAGAGCTGTTAACCGCTATTCTTTGAGTGCAACCCTCCAGCAGATTCTTTACCCAAGGAGTGGTCCAGCTGCCAAACTCATGTCTCCCCAATGCAGAGAAAATAATGTTATGTGGAACAGTGTTGAACACCTTGCACAATGCAGGTAGAGGACATCAGTTCCTCTTCCCACATGCACCAGCCCTGTAGCCCTGTTGCAGAAGGCAATAAAACTTATCAGGCATGATTTGCCCTTAATCAATCTATGCTGGCTGTCACAAATCACCTCCTTATTTCACATCAGCAGAGTGCCTTAGCAGAGTTTCCAGGATGATCTGTTCCATGATCTTGCCAGATGCAGAGGTGAGACTGACTGCCCTGTAGTTTCCCAGATCTTCCTTTTTTTCCTTTTCTAAAAACAGGGGTTATGTTTCCCCTCTTCCAGTCAGTAGGAACTTCACCAGACTGCCACTGCATGTATTTTTCTCCATGGGTGATAAGGACAGACTAGGATAACTAATGAGCTATATGTCTGCCCTTTAGCCAGAGAAATCCCACACTTGTTATCTTGTTAATTGACACTTGTCAGAGTATGTTTTATGTGCACACTATTTTTATATCATTGGCGTCCTCTGTTATCTGCTTAGAAAAAAAAGCCCATGTGAAAATACACAGATCATTATTTTTATCTTGGCTTGAACACTTACCTGTGACCAAACCACTCTAGCACTGTTGTTGCTTACTCAAAGGTTTACTAAAGCAAACATAAACCTATCGTGCATAAGTTAAAATTACTAAATAAATACATGCTCAACAATCAAGAAAAAATTAAACATTGTTAAAATAAATGCTGCATGTATGTAAACAGGGACAAGAAGCACAAAACTATTACTCAAACCCAGTGATACACAAACACAGCAGTAACAACTAACACAGTTTTGCCGTTGCTTAATTTAATTTTATATTTACTCAGGTGTGCAAAGTACTGAATTTAGCAGATTTGACAGGCTTTGCAATGGTTTGGTTTGTCCTTAATAGGAAAAGCAGAATAAAAGTTCACACTGTTCAACTTCAAAAAAGATAGCTCTCTGTCACTGAAAGCTGAAGAAAATTTCCATCATCTGGTTATAACTAGGGGTCCATGGCACGGCATGAGTCGTAGCAATTCCACTTCTATTCACTGGAGGGGAGTAACACACATAAATGATAATATTTTGCTAAAATACAAGGTCTGACAGAAAAAAACCCTGAGACTAGCTGTACAGCTCAGAACTAAGAATGAGAGAGGAGAGACAAAGAGATGGTTATATGGTATATTTTAACCTGTCACACTGAGACAAGGCTCAACTCGATCTCTTCACTCAGTGCGAGTGCATGCGTGTTCAAACAGAGGCATTTTCTTACCCTCAGTCGGTAAATGTTGCTGTGCAAGGGTGAACTCTGAGTTGACATCAAGACAACACACCAACCCACAATGCTTTGTCTGTGAAGCAGTATTTAGCTCCTAACGATGTCACTGTGCTTGAGCACCCTCTCAGCTTCCGTGCTCAAAGGAACCCATTCTTTGATGGCTGAAGATGTGAAAGCAAAACTTACAGAGATCCTCAACAGCCTTTCAGAAAATCACGTCTGGAATTGCACTGAACGTTAGCAGCACTGTATGCAGCTGTGTGTCAACTCAGAATGGAAATATTCTGATGGCAATCATAATAGATTTTCTTAATTTGTTAAATAAAAAGAATTACAAGCACAGCCTCAGGTGTTTTTTGTGATGGACCTTGTATATTTTAGAACTAGTAGGCTTTTTTCCTGTCTTTTTTTTTTAAAAGGTGACTTTTATTCTTATTGAATGAAGGTAAAATGCAAAAATTAAAACACGGCTACATAAACTTTTATATTCTCTACAGTACCTCTCAAAGCTCAGAAGCTAGCAATATTTTTAAACGTACACTTACTACTTCAAAGCATGGAACTAATAAAGAGTAAATCGCAGTGAAAATGGAACTGACTTTCTATCAGAGCTAACTTTTGTGGGAGCTAAAAGGCTGTAGGGAGTTTGAAGGAATTAGGAAAGTTCACTATAATATAAACAACAAGAAAATTCCAGTAATAGCTTAAAATCCAGAAGTTTCTGAAGAAAAATTCTTAACTGGTTGATTACCAACAGAAACATGCAAAGCTAGGGTATAATCACACCTCTTAAAGACAAATATTCATATCTTGATGCTGCAGTAAATATAAAAGACATATCCCATCAACTCCTTTTGAGACAAAGGGAAAAATTCCTTGCTGTCAGTAGATTTAATCAGAGTTTGCAGATGCTGTTCTGGTTATTTATTATTTTTATAGTTCTGTGCTGCCTGTACCCAAATCAAGAAAGCTTTTTTGTAATTCCTCAAAAGTATTCCACGTTGCTCATCAGTAAGATCCTCACTCATCAATCAGGCCATTCATAGCAGAGTTTTAAATATATATTTGTGTTAACTAGACATGCATCCTATGCATCAGCTTCCGATTTTAAACTTCTCAGATATGTAAGCACAAAATATCTGCAGCTGATCTTCACAGAAAAAGCAATACAGAATTACTTTTGTATGTAAGACAAGGCCATGAAGAAGTTACCACAATTATGTCAACATGCGAATTTTAATACTGGGAAGCAACTTTGGATTTCACCCCTTCCTTTTCTGCCACTAAATTGCACCTGACTCTGTCCCAAGAAAGCAGCAGCAGCAGAAACTGGGGGTAAGCAGACGCAGAGGGACTGGAGTGGGGTGGGCTGGGACCACCAAAGGGACAGTCATACACAGCCTGGCTAGTGTCTAGTTAAGAGTGGGACACTCCAGCCTTCAGCAGCTTGGTACTTGTGGATAAAGGAGGCTGTTGGAAAAGATACCAGAAGAACCTGCCAAATGGGCTGCTTCTGGCTCCAAAGACTAGAATAATCCACCAGTCTCAGTCAAGAGCCCAGACAGAACCTGTCAGTCAGCCCATGAATAATCATCATGGATCAGACTCTCTTCCTCACTACAGTCACCCTTGAAGCTGCTGAATTAGAGAGGTCTTGGTCTAACGTTTGCTGCATTCAGAGTTCAAAATAAGCCTGGAAGAGACACTGGAAGTGTGCGATTCCCTTGTCTGAGATCTGCATGGCTCACTGGCTCCAGCTTTCTGTCCTGCACAGAAGCACCATCAAACATGCTCTGACTGGAGCTTCCTGACATGGAAGGCAACCGGATCTCAGACCTGTCTTCTCTGCTCTGATCTACTCATCCAGTGCGGGCATCCCCCCACGTCACCCTGCTCGGCACCCTGCCTAGCACTTGTACAGACAGGCTATTGGCAAGTTACAGCCATTCATATGCCCAGATGGAAACCGCATTTATAAGAGTTCCATTTGGAAGAAAATACAGAGATGCAGTTTGGGGGAAATAATTGCTGGCTGGTGCCTAAGCCTAGAAAGCACTATTCAGAATGACACACAGCAGTAACGTAAAATTGCTCTCACTGGCTTTGCTGGTATCCCTAAAGCCAGCACTGTCCTTGAGGTGTAAGGGTCCTTCAGCCTTTGCTGAAGAAACTCAACAACTGTAGAAACTTAACAGCTGTAGAAACTTAACAAAATAGATACATTAAAAAACAAGCCAGACACTGATGGATTTGAAAACTGTAGAGATGTTGTTATTACTGCTCCATCTTGTCCAGATAACATCTAAATGATCCTTAACCTTTGAGGATGTAAGACCAAATCTCTCTCCAATTTTCAGTCACATGCCTGATGTCATAAGTGGCTGACAGAGCGGTGGCTCTCATCTGGAGAATTCATGTTCTCACTGTAGTACTTTATTTCTGACCTTTAAACAGTTATTTTTTACCCTTTCAGATTTCAAATGAAAATAAATTCTGTTGCATCTTCACTTGTCAGAAGTCTGAAAACACTTTACTTCATAGTCATGCCAAATACTTTCATATTTTTTTATGTGAAATTAGGAAACAAGCTTGTAAAAATGTTACATTTTCCTCATAATTCCTTAAATTAAAATAACAACTTATACTTCTTTGGTTGTTCTAATAAAGTCACTTGTACCTCACAGGAAAACTTTTAATTCTAAAACAGAAACTACAATTTTTATTTCACATACTAAAAAAAATAAAATCTTAATCATGATTCCCAAATAATGTCACTGACTTACATAACCTCTAAGTGGATCCAGCTTTCCCTCACAACATCCAAGTAACCATTACACAACACACAAAAACTACTACTTGAAAATATATAAGTAGATCATAATTTTATCCTCTGTCATGGTTTAACCTCAGCCAGCAACAAAGCATCAGACATTTGCTCACTCCACATTCCCATCAGGATGGCAGGAGGAGAATCAGACAGGTGAAAGTCAGACAACTCCTAGATTGAGATAATATCAGTTAATAATAAAAATGAATGAATGAAAACAGTTGTTCACCACCACCCTACTGATGCCCAGCCAGTCCCCACGCAGTGACACCAGGTGCCAACCTTCCCTCCACCTCTAGGGGCTGAACATGATGTCTATGGCTTGGAATATCCCTTTGGCCAGTTGGGGTCAGTTGTCTTGGCTGTCTCTCACAACAACTTTTTGTGCAGCCCTAGCCTAGTCGCTGGCAGGGCAGGCAGCCCAAGGAGCAGAAAAGGCCTTGACTCTGTGTGAGCACTGCTCAGCATTAACTAAGATTTCCTCTTATCAACAGTGTTTTCAACAGAAATCCAAAACATAGCCCCACATCAGCTGTTTTGAGGAAAATTAAGGCTATCTCAGCCAAACCCAGCACATTGTATCAAGAGATATATAAAAAAAAGAGACCTTTGCCTCTGTCGCTCTAAAAACTCTAAAACAAAATATTGTGGCTATATGCATGAAGAAAAAAAAAAAGAAGGCAACAATGGACTAACATGTAAGTGGAAGCCATGGATCCAGAAATTAGTATACTTCCATTCAAAAAAAGAATCAGAATTAAACTATGTACTAATATAACCATTTTTTGTTCATTATGCTGTAAAAAAAACCACAGAAAACTGCCTGTATTTAGATAATAAAAGCACAAGGCATAAGAGAAATACATATAGTGAAAATATACAGTATGATAAATTCGTAAATACTTATCCAATCTCAGAATCATATTTAAGTACTGTTTCTGGGTTTTGACACAAAAAGACATTTGTTTGTATTTCCAGAGATGGATGTTTGTATTTCCAGAGGTGAAAAAATAATAAAACCCTTCTGGTTAAGAACAGGATTTGCCAAACCTGCAGTTGAAGCTCAATTTCTGTTTTATACTCACTGAACTTTGCAACATAGAGCCCTTCACAGCCAAGCAAGAGTGCAACGAGGCTGCCAGCCAGCATCCCAGGGCCCTCAGTGACCTCACTACGTAAGCCAGGCTTTCCTCTGCCAAAACTCATCTAAGGAAGAGGGTACAAGGCAAAACAGGGATGCCATAGCACAGTACATCAGGGACCTAACATAATGAAATTGATCAGCACTCAGGTGTATTGAAAAAGCTTTTAAGAATTTCACATTGCTGAGTAACAGCTCTGTTTCTCAAAGCACGAAGCAGATGTGAACTCCACTGGAATTCAAACGCACAGCTGGCTGTCCAGCACCTCTGACAAATCAGGTCACTTACTTAAGACTCTAAATATGGACCTGGAAACCTACTTTCAAATTTCCATTTGTTATCCTTCACACTTTTGACTTCTGCTTATGAAGCATATTCAGCACTCCCTAGGACCCTTAAAAATTAAGATCAGTATTAAAGCCAAGATTTTTGAGAAAGCCTTTAATTTTTTTGAGAAACGATGTTGTTGAGAACTTTATTTCTAGAGAACTTGAGCATGTAAAACAGACATTTTGGCTACCTCGCCATGCCTGCACATAAACGACTGTACTTCAGTGGCCCATGGAGAGATTGCTGAACACAGCACAGCACACAGTTCAAACACCCCATATTAAATGCAAAGTGTATATTCCTTATCTTTAGTTCAGACAGCACCCTGTAAATACAGCTTGGGGAACTGATAAATGATTTCCCACTCCCACATCCCTGTTTGGATCAACAGAGAGTACATCGTCAAAGCACTGAGCTTCTGTTTTGTTGTACTCAGAAAGAGGAAAAGTTCATCCAACTGACTATTGTGAAATAAAACTTCTGGAAGAAGCTCTACTGTACTGTCAAGACTTCAATCTTGTACATTCTTTGATATACAAATACTTCATAAATATGGGAAATATTTATGGGAAATACTTCCCATAAGTCATTTCTGTGTCTTCATTGATGCCAGAGATGAGAGCAAGGATTCTTCTTACGGGCACAGTTGCACAGAATCAGGCTCTGCCTTTTTAAGGCATGTTCACCCGCTCTTCAGTCACTCTCCTCAATGCAACAGATTCTAAATAGTGTGGAAAGGGTTCTTTTACACAATGATTCCATCTACTACTCCTAGCTTCCACTGCGGGTTTATAGCATGCCATATGAGATTTGAAAATTAACATACTTCTTTTCAACCGTGGAAACTCAGCCTGCAAAAGTGTTTATAAATACAGCATATGTCACACCCATTCAACTTGGTACAGCATAGTCCTCATCTTTATGTGAGCAAGACATAAATAGGCATTAACCCCAAACCCTTATGCCAGCAATCCTTTAACATGATTTCTGTGAGTTGGCTTTATTTCAAACACTAGAGTGAAGAAAATATTTTTGGGGCTCTCATCACTACAATGTAATTCTACCAATGATGCAACGCCAGAAGCGACAGTGTCACTAGACTAGCAGGACTGTGCCAAAGTATGCAACCAAAAATTGTTTTATAAACATAGAAACTTCCAACATCCCAGCATTTTTAATCTGTCGTAAAAGCCTCTAAAATACTCACTGTAAGTGCAATTAAATTCTTAGGCATATAAAGCTTTACCATTTTCAGGCTATTTTACCAATATTCAATTCAATAAATCTCTACAAAGTAGCCAAGAAGTAAAATTCTGGGGAGTTTTGTGCAGAAATAAAACTGTAAAGGTAATAAGGGTATGATGTGAAAACACACACACATCCTTAAATTTTAGGCATGCAAGTATATTGGATACTTTGTGCTCAACACTTAAGCACAAACTGAAAGGCTGGTTGACTGCTAAGTCAGCCCAGTGACTCTAACCTGCATCAGTCACAGCATCAGCTAGAGACCTTGAAAGCAAATGCTCTCTCTCGCTGCTTTGGGTTTGTTCACCAACCTGAGCTGCAGAAAATGTTCGGTGTTATTAATATCAGCACCGTTTCTTTATGCACCCTCTTAAAATAACGTTACTATCACATTTTGTGTACGTCACTCTCAGTTCTTGGCCCATCTTGCTACCCAGATGATGAAGATTTGGCTGTCGGTGTCTGCAGGGAGGCATCTCTCTGAAGAAATAGACTGAGACAGTTTTTCCCTCCGTGCCCAGACGCACAGGGCAGGGCAGGAACGGCCAGGAAAGCACGAGCTGCGCCCAGGGCTGTCGGGGATGGCATTTTGTAAAGCTACACAAAGTTTAGCCGGTTCCAGGGGAGCAAACGCTCTCAGGAGCTCACGGGGGCGGCTTTGGGGTGCCCTGCAAGCGAACCCCCAGCCACACACCGCCTGGCAACGTCTTTTCCTTGCCTAAAACACAAACTGGAGATCCCTGGAGGTTTACAACTAGCGCTGAAGACACTGGAACCAGCCAAGCCCTCGCTCCGCGCCACCTCCCGCTCCCCAACCAACCCCCTCGCAAAAGCAGCAAAACGCACCTGCGCAGCGCCCCGCGCCGGGGTCCAGCGAGCCGGGGCAGGGCCCCCGGGTGCTCTGCCCTCGGGACAGAGCCCTGGAGCCGCGGGGACAGCCTCTCGCTGCAGCCTCAGCCCCGACCCCCGCGGAGAAAACCTCCGCTCCGCCAGCGGGGACCGGCCGCTGCCTCATCGCCAGGTCCTCGGAACTACCTTTATATATGTACATGTCACCACACAGACATCACATACTATACAGAACCCGCTTGCACGCTATATAAAAGCCGGCCACCGCTCGGCCGCAGCAGCCGCTCCCCGTCGCCCTCGAGCAGCCCGGGGGCGGCGCTCCGGGCGAGGGGCGGCACGGACAGACACCGCACCCCGCACCTCCCCTCGGCCCGCACAAACCTCTCTCCCCTACACACACGCCTTCCTCTCTCTCTGCTCACAGCCCCTTCGCTGCGCGCACCGCCTTGTCCGCGCATGCCTCGCTCGCCTCGCGTTTCTCCCTCCCTCCCTCTCCATCTCCCTCTCCGGGCTAACCTCCCTCTCTCCATCTCCCTCTCCGGGCCAACCTCCCTCTCTCCATCTCCGTCTCCCTCTCCGGGCTAACCTCCCTCTCTCCATCTCTCTCTCTGGGCTAACCTCCCTCCCTCCCTGTCCATCTCCCTCTCCGGGCTAACCTCCCTCTCTCCACCTCCCTCTCCAGGCTAACCTCCCTCTCCATCTCCCTCTCCAGGCTAACCTCTGTCCATTTCCCTCTCCGGGCTAACCTCCCTCCCTCACTCTCCGTCTCCCTCTCCAGGCTAACCTCCCTCCCTCCCTCTCCATCTCTCTCTCTGGGCTAACGTCCATCCCTCCCTCCCTCTCCAGGCTAACCTCTCTCCCTCTCCATCTCGCTCTCCAGGCTAACCTCCCTCCCTCCCTCTCCAATGGCCTAATCTGTCTACATCTGTCTGCAAGACATCTTTTCCATCAACAGGACTTGCCATTTTGGATCATCAGCAAACTTGCCAATGGTGCATTCAACTCCTGCATTCAGGCCATTCATTAATACATTGAACAGAACTGGCCCTAGAATTGAGACCTGAGGAACACCTCTGGTGACCGTTCACTAACCAGATGTAGCCCCATTCACTGCAACCCTTTGAACCCTACCTACAGCCAATTTTTCATTCAGTGCACTGTGTTCCTGCTCATCCCACAGTTGGACAACTTTTCCAGAAAGATGATGTGAGAGACAGTATCAAAAGCTTCACAAAAATCCTGAAAAACTGCATCCACCTCCTTCCCTTCATCCACTAGGCAGCTGACCTTATCAGAGAAGGATATCACATAAACTGAATAGGACTTCCCCTCTGTGAACTCTTGTCAATTGTGCCTGATGACTGTATTGTTCTTTAAATGTCTTTCTTCCCCCTCTCTACCCCCAATATGCTACAGACTAGGTAGGAGAAGTCTGTATAGAAAGCTGCCTGGAGGAGAGGGACCTGGGGGTGTTGGGTGACAGCAACTAAACATGAGCCAGCAGTGTGCCCAGGTGGCCAAGAAGGCCAGTGGTCTCTTGGCTTGTATCAGAAACAGTGTGACCAGCAGGTCCAGGGAGGTGATTCTCCCTCTGTACTCGGCACTGGTGAGGCCACACCTTGAATCCTGTGTTCAGTTCTGGGCCCCTCACCACAAGAAGGACCTTGAGGTCCTGGAGTATGTCCAGAAAAAGGCAACAAAGATGGTGTAGGAGTTGGAGGACAGGTCTTCTGGGAGGTGGCTGAGAGAGCTGGGGTTGTTTAGCCTAGAGAAGAGGAGCCTGAGGGGAGACCTTATCACTGTCTACTGAGAGGAGGTTGTTGTGAGGTGGGTGTTTGACGGAAGAAAATACGGGACAACACACACCGATCAATGTGATCCAAGTGAAGCCGTTTTATTTAGGGTTCGTTCTGCTTTTATAAAACTGTTTAACTTTAGCCCGCCTTCAACAGTTACCTTCCTAATTTGCATAACACAACAGAGTCGTTGTAACCTTTTATAACCTTGAGGACCCTGGCTATGGCTTCCCAGCTCCTCCCAGCCACAGTGCTTGGGTTGCTCATTGTGTGTTGCTACCCAACAATTCCCCCGTTTTCTTTTTGAGCAACCAAGCACTACAATACTGGCAATCAAGATAAACAATCCTTGCTTTAAGGCTCCAACAAGCCACTTCCTTGACTTGTGACACAGCTTCAAGAGCTGCAACTCCTGGGGCTAATAAACCGGCAAAAACTTTTTCCTCAAAACTCCAAAACCGAAAAATTTTTCCTCAAAACTCCAAAACCGAAAAATTTTTCCTCAAAACTCCAAAAACATATTGTATCCTTGGTGTAAACAACGTTAACTTTCCCAAATAACAAGGTCCACCAACTGGTTTGCTGGGTATTCTGCCCCCATGCTCTGTCACCACAGATTAGAAAATATCCGGGTTGAAGAGCCTTTTCAGAACCGTTATTCCAAATTCCCTTTTCTGTCAAAAGACCACCCCAGTTTCTTCTTCCGATGCGAGGTCCTCTTGCTCAGTCGTCTTCCTTTCTTTCCAGGGCTTGATCCACTTTTGTGGCACCCAGCGAGGTCCAGTATCTGTTAGGACACAAGCATAACCTCTTCCTGTCATTTTTAGTTCAACAGGTCCTTTCCATTCACCTGAGTCCCAGTCTTTGTATTGTACCTTGATACCTTGCTGGTCCTGGTTATTCAATCCTGATTCTAGTGATCGATGATGAATTACAATTGGAGGGCTATTCCTAGTTCCAGTAAGGCGCAAAAAATTTAACACATAAGTCGCTTTTGCAATTCTTTCACTAGGGGGTAATACATCTCCTCCCCCTTTTTGTTTTTGCAAAAGGGACTTCAAGGTTGCATGAGAACGTTCAATGATTGCCTGACCCGTTGGAGAATGTGGGATACCCGTGTTATGACGGATTCCCCATTGAACACAAAAATGTTTAAATTTTTGAGAGACATAAGCTGGCCCATTGTCTGTTTTTATCATTTGAGGTATCCCTAGTGCCATTATGGCAGCATACATGTGTTTAATTACATGTTTTGCAGATTCCCCAGTCTGTGCCGTGGCCCATATGGCCATAGAAAAAGTATCTACTGAGACATGCACATATTTCAATCGCCCAAACTCTGGAATATGGGTCACATCCATTTGCCATAATTGTAAGGCTTGAAGCCCTCTGGGTTTTATTCCAAATCCTAATCCCATACCTTGTTTTTGACAATCTGGACAAGAATTGATTATACCTTGTGCATCAGACAGAGGAATATTAAATTGGCGTTTAAGTACTTTAGCACTTTGGTGAAAAAATTCGTGCTTGCAAAAAGAGATTTGTTCGAGGATCATTCCAAACTGCAGCAACAAGGCGATCGGCACGATTATTCCCGATTGCCAGGCCAAAATTAGGTTGATGGCTTCGTATGAGTAATAAAATACTTATGCTCTCGTTGTTCCAACAGGTACAGCAATTGTAACAGTAAGGCATACAAAACTGCATTTTTAACTTCTTTTATCATAGCCCTTTCTATTCTACAAACAGTACCTACAACATATAATGAATCAGAAACTATATTAATAGGCTGTGATGTATATTGTTGAAATACCCAAACCACTGCTCGTAGCTCCATAGTTTGTAGTGAATCACCTGGATGTGTAAATATTAACTTCTGGTTCCATTGCCCTCGCTTTTGCCAGGTGATAGCAGCCCTACCAGATTTCTTTCCTGCATCTGTAAAAAATGTAATGCCTTTCACTGGCGTTTCAGATCGCATCGGTATCTGTTCAAAGGTTTGGTCTTGTATCAAAGGAATCAATTTGCTAATTGGATATGTGTTGCTAATTTCTCCCATAAAATCTGCTAATGCGATCCCAATAGGTTCCGAATGTTCCATAAGCCAATCCAAATATCCCGTATTAATTGGCAGGTAAATTCGTGAAGGTTCAGTCCCAGACAATTCCAAAGATCTTTTCCTGCCTTTCATAATCAATTGACCAAACAGCTCAAGTCTAGTGGTTATAGTATTTTTCGGTTGATACGGTAAAAATATCCATTCTATGATTTGAAATTTTTGTTCTGTCTGTCCCAAAAGGCCAAAGGATGTTTTCGATCTTGAGCAGAGTTAACCAATACTAGCTCCAAGGGCTTATCTGCCACATAACGAGTTACATTAGCTTTTAAAATTTTTTCTATGATTTTGTCCAGCTGCCCATCAGCGGTCGCTCCCCAAAATTTGATACCAATCCTGTCCCCATTTGAGACAACACGTCTTGTCCTAATAACGCTCTGCTGAGGGAGAAAGTAGCCAATAAATCCCCCTGTTTGTTTTTTGTGAGCAGTGCAAAGTAAGCCCAGTGGCTGCTTTTTGGCTAGGCTAACGATAGCTCCACTGGTTTTCTCAGCCTGGGGGGGCTGGTCCTCTTTCCAACAGGCGCTATGGTAGCAGCTATTACTCCCTTTGTCCAAGCGGCTGCAGGCATTTTCTTTTCTCGAATGGGGGGGGCAGCTTTTGTCTGGGGGCTGCCGCTTTTTTGCCAACCAACGTAGGTCAGATAGGGGCAGGCCAGGCATTAAATATCGGGGAAGCTCCTCTGCTATTCCAGGAATAGGGATTTCAATCTCATCATTCTGCTCCCAAAATCTATTTCCTCCACCCCAGCAGAATCCTGCTTGAATCACAAAGCACAGTGCTCCCTCAAGCTCCTGCAATCCAGCCAGCTCCCTTAGGGCACATGCATTTGCTTTCCCTACAGGAGAGGTTTCAGACTTCGCCCCCTTATCAATAACAATTGGGGGTTGGAGTTTGAAATCAGGATCTGCATCAAGAGCAAGACCAGGTTCTGCCACCCCGTCATTAATAATGATCAGGGGCTGGAGTTCGGGATCAGAATCGGGAATAGGATCCGATTTCATCACCCCGTCCTCCCAAAAACAATGAGCCTCAAGCTGCGAACTAGAAAAACCCGTCTGACAACACTCCCCACCGCCGTTAGAAAGCGGCGATGTGATGCCTTCTGTTTCACCAACAGGACCCGCTCGAGCCACCCGCTCGGACTCTGGGGCTGCATCCAACGGACTGTAAGGTCCCTCAAGTTCTTGCTGAGAAACTCTAATCCTGTCCTCTCCCTCATAAGCAACCTCTGTTTCAAACAGGGGTCGGAGCTCAGGGTCACGATGAGGCCGCACCCTCTCACCCCAACAATCAGTGGCCGCTTCCTGATCACACAAATGTTCCCAAGCTTGATAACAGGCAAGGCGCTGAGATGGGGATAACGTTAACATAACTAATTGCCGAATATCTGCAGGACAAAGGGTATGACCCATAAATATAAAATCTAATAAACCCCGTGTAAATGGTGATTGCAAACCATATTGTGTACAAGCAGCCTTGACTTCTTTTAGTAATTTCCAATCGAATGGTTCCCATTCACTCGCTCCTGTCTGTGTATTTAACACTACAGGATACGCTTCCACAGTTACCCCTTCTAAAACCGCGTCCCTAATTACCCCCTGCCAACGCGCTCCCGGCCCCCGCCACCTGGTCCCCCCAGTCCCGGTATCAAACCCCATCGGTGGTAGAGCCGGTGCAGTCGGTTCAGGCCGTGACTGCATTCCTGGGTGATCGGGCGGAGGTGGTTGGCTCTCCTTTTCATGGCGAAGTCGAATTTCTTCCAGCTTTGCCAGCAGTTTATCAAATTCTTGTCTGAAATTGGAGCACTCAGGAGAGGGTGACACAGGACGTTCAGAGTCCTCACTAAACGAATCCTCAAAGGAATTAATTGAAGGACTTTCTGGAGGAGGAGGCCGAGGAGGAGGCCAAGGAGGACCTTTACGTCCTTCACCTTCGGTAGCGTGAACCTCCTCATGTTCTTCCACTGGGGGAAATGGAAGAGAAGGCCAATCTTTGGAAGGTGGTGGTGGTGGTGCCTTCGTGGGTAAATTACTTTCACGGAACGATAATGCAGATGCAAATGAACCACCACTGTTCTCTTGATTCCTATGCATAGCAGCATAAGCCGATGCCGCAACTTCTCGCTCGACTTTCATATCACACAATGTCTCTTTAACTAACCGCCAAAGAGTAAGATACTGCCAAAGGCTCTTATTTCCTTTCGAGCATTCATCAAACAGTCTTTGTCCCATTCTCTCCCAAGTTTCTTCTTCGAATAGGGCAGTGGTCGTTGTTACAACGCCGCTTTTATAAGCCCATGTTAACATAGACTGCATCGCAGCTTTTTCATAAGTAATTCCTCTCATTGAGAGCATATGTTGGAGGAGCTTCTGCGCAGATTCTATCCGAGCCTTGTCCTCGGAAGAAAGCGCCTGCCCCATCTCCTCCCCGACCGCTCGCCTGGCCAGTGGCGAGTTTCCTCAATTCCTTAAGCTGCGCAGCTCTGCCAAATTTTTTCCCGAGTGCCGGGGACAGCACTCACCTACGGGCGGCTTTTCCGTACCCCCTGCTCTGCGTCTTCAGTCGTTCAAGGCAACTTCGGCAGGCCATCTGAGGGTCCCTGTTCGGGCGCCATTCGACGGAAGAAAATACGGGACAACACACACCGATCAATGTGATCCAAGTGAAGCCGTTTTATTTAGGGTTCGTTCTGCTTTTATAAAACTGTTTAACTTTAGCCCGCCTTCAACAGTTACCTTCCTAATTTGCATAACACAACAGAGTCGTTGTAACCTTTTATAACCTTGAGGACCCTGGCTATGGCTTCCCAGCTCCTCCCAGCCACAGTGCTTGGGTTGCTCATTGTGTGTTGCTACCCAACAGGTGTTTGTCTCTTCTCCCAAGTGGTAGGTGATGGGATGAGAGGGAATGGCCTCAAGTTGTGCCAGTGGAGGTTTCAGATTAGACATCCCGAAAAATTTCTTCACCAAAAGGGTTACCAGACACTGGCAGAGGCTGCCCAGGGAGGTGGTTGAGTCACCATTCCTGGAGGTATTTAAAAGATGGGTAGGTGAAGTGCTCAGTTACATGGTTTAGTAGTAGGCAGGTACAGTTGGACTCAATGATATCCAAGGTCTTTTCCAACCAAACGGTTCTGTGATACCAAGCGATATCATCAGGGTTTGTTAATGAAAATCCATTTTGCCTCTGGAATATCTATAAATGCGACGATAACATATAGAGATTAATTTCTTGTTATTTTTCATCTATATACCTCATCCAACTAATCTATATTACACTATGTTGACAGCATCATGGCATTACAAAGCATGAAATCAGACTGTGTGACACTGTGCTGAATTGTTGCTGTTTCAATACTGTCTTCTGGTGTAGGCCACGTGATGAAATAAGTTCAATTCAATGCCCTGGAAACTTTCCAGTGCTTCTGTAATAGATATTCTAGGACACTGGTAACATTACTTAATGTATGTACAACAGGCTTGGTTTTAATTAACCTGCCTCTGGTAATTATTGAAAGAAAATTGAAGGAGCAATGAGAGAAAAAATATCCTGCTGTGCTCTGTGGGACAGGATCAGCACAAATGGTCTTGTTTGCTCTTCCAGAGAAGAAGACAACTTGAAAATGTCATCTGTCTGCTCTATCAGCTGACCTTAAGCCACAGTAACAGTCATCTAAAAGATTTCTATAGGAGTCCAGAGATGGAACTTAAAGAATGAAAAGCAATGAAGAAATATTTAGGAAACCAAGAGAAAACTGGTTAAAATGGAAGTTAAATGAGTATGTCATAAGTCTAGTAATAAACAGAAGTCTCTGAGATTGATTATAAAGTGCTTTTCATTAGTAATAGCCAGTATTTGCCTTGCTGCTAACAAGTCCTGTGTTATTTGTTGGTATCTGGGTCTGCTTAATACACTGCTCTTTCACTGAGTTTTCATTCTCTTCTCTATTCATACTGCACTCTCTTTCCTCCTGGAATAGGAAATAGGCTCATTACCATCACACCTCTTATCAAATACAGATGCACAATGACCTAGAAGACCCACATGTATGTCTATAATGCTGTAATTTATACAATAAATGTAAGTTTATGCTGTAATTTATTTATTTGAGATCTCTGTAAAATTTTAAATTCTAGGTAACGTTTCTTTTGAGTAGCAGAAAATTCACTAATTTAACAGGACACTTAAGACTACCATGAAGAACATGTCTTAAAGTGAAACCATATCACTGTTTGCAGTAGGTTTGTGACTTTTCTTCTTGTCTAGAAAAGAATTTTGGAGGCTTTTTTAGGTCATTTGCAAATGAAAAATATTAAAGGCCAGGATTGAAACCCTTAAGTCTTTGAACAATCTATGCTATTATTTAAAAAACTGTGAATTAAAATGAAATTTTCCCTATCACTTATGTCCCCTTGCTATAGTCCAGAAATCAAAACTGCTTCAGAGTGAAAACTTCTATAGCTCCTCCCTCAGTGCTCTTAGTGCACTACAGGTACTTCAAACTCTGATTTGAATTGTTTAAATACTACCATTGTCAACCATATTATTTCAATACCTTATACCTAAGCATCCTTTGCTGTCAAATTGATGTAGATTAAATGCACAAGCTGTTTTGCTGTAGCCTTAATGTTATAGAGTTTATGTTAGAAAATTAGCATCATCTATGCTTGATCAGTAAGTAAAAGTCGCTATATTAAGTGTTTTGTGGCTTTTATTAAACACAGTATACCAAGATATTAATCTATGTATTTAGCCAGCAAAACAGGAGCAGAAGTACAGACTGGTTGTAGTAGTGATGGTGTTAGAAACTTGTTTGACTGCCTAGTCAATTCCTTATTCAATAAATGGTCCATCTACCACATCACCTCTCTCCAATTTAGAGAGAAGGATGTTGTGTAGGACTGTGTAGGATGTGTATGGGTTGTATATTTCGATGCCAATCAAAAGTTTCACAGATAACAAATATCTAACAATTACTGCCTCTGAAAATCAATTACAAATGCACTATTTCATTTTTTTAATAAAATATCCTAAGTTTTACTGATGTAAAGAACACAGATCATGTGTACTGCACAGGTGTCGATGCTGAGTATTGCATGCATTATAAACAGTAGCACCGTGCAAAACGAAAGATCTATCTCTTAATAGCTCAGATGTATTACAGCTGCAGGAATATGCATAGGCAGATACATTCTACTTCTCTACAGGTTAAAGCTTCCTTGGGTGTTTTTGTACACTTCACACAACTGGGAGATGCTTTCTTAATACTTCAGTGAGTGGTTGTATTGCTACTTACACAACCTAATGCTAGAAAAAAATTGCTTCCACTGCTGATCAAGGGAATTCAGGAGGAAACTGCCATGGGTGTCTTAGAATTATATATGCTGATTTGAGGAAATGCGAAGGGCCAACAAGGCTTAGTTTAGCTTCAAACAAAATAATGTTGATAAATAATGGATTTTATTATACTGCTAATATAATTATGCCTTGAAAATGAAGACATTTAGGGACAAGAACACGCAGAGTAGACATCCTATCATCTCAGTTATCTGTCAAGACAAAAGCAAATGGATGAATTTGGTAGAAACAATTATTTTCTATTTTACCATTTTATTATGTCAGAGGAGTAATTTCCCAAGAGAACCACTCCCATCACTGAAAGACAATTACACCCTTCCTATTTTCTGAAAAAAAAAAAAAAAGAAAGAAAGGCTAGAGCCCTCTGTGGTCCTGGAAGGATTTCCATGTGGCAACTCAGCTACCAAGAGAAATCAGGAGATTATAACTCAGTGGAATGGAGACTTTTGTTGATTACTTCATACTTCAGGCAAAACTAGGGTTTATTATCAGTTGCTTTCTCTTTCAAACATCTGCAAATTAAATGACTGAATTGTAAGAATTATTCAATTGTTTTGTGGTGTCATACTAATGCAGTTTTATGTGATTTCTTTTGGTTCTTTGCAACTACAAAGTGACTTCCTGGATCACAAGGAAAGAATGACTGAAATTTTTTGCCTGCACTATGCAGGAGGTCATGAAATGTTCAGAATGATCCCTTTTAGCAATATAATCTCTAAATCATTGAATAGCAAAATCTGCTCCAGCTGTCAAGACTCCTCTGCTTGTAGCACATGCAGAACAATCACATCTCACTTTGCTTCTGGAAACATTCAGAGGAATTTCCCAAGTACTCTTCTGAGTAACAAAAATTGTATTACTTTGATTATTCAAATATGCTAAAAGTAGTACTGCTTCCCTGGTAGGAAGATAGATGTATTCTTCCACTCAGTCCTCATTTACTCGTGAATAGAATCGCAGAATCACAGAATGGTTTGGATTGGAAGGGCCCCTAAAGTTCATCTACGTTTCAACCCCCATGCCATGGGCAGGAACACCTCCCACTGGACCAGGTTGCTCAAAGCCACATCCAGCATGATCTTGAGCACCTCCACTGATGGGGTATCGACAACTTCTCTGAACAACCTGTTCCAGTGCCTCACCACCCTCACAGTCAAAAATTTCTTCCTAATATCTAATATAAATATATCCTCTTTCAGCTTAAAAGTATTCCCCCTCATCCTGTCACTGCACTCACTGATACGAGTCCCTCCCCAGCTTTCCTGGAAGAGGAATAAGCTGTAAGGTCCTCGTCTACTAGTGCAATGAAGTCAAATCTGGATATGATCAAACCAACAACGTATAGTGCCCTTGACTAAGTCTGATGCTATGTTTCAAAATCTGGGTATAAAAAGAGTCTTGATTTGACAGTACTACAGAATGGCCAAATAAATGAAACTATTTCTTTAAAGGTGTTGGAATAACACTTACCCACTTCAAAGGTGATTACTCAGTTATTTTACAAAAGCACAAGAATTACATGTCAGAAACACAGAAAGCAAAATCAGCCAGCTAGCCATGATCAAAAGCTGATGCTTCACAGGAATTTATACTTGGATCTGAGGCATTTAAGAACCAGGACCATGTAAGTTCTATTAAAGTCAGGGAGATACATTTCAACCAGAGCCAGTTCAAACCCTTATTAAATTCCATTAAACTTATTAAACTGTACTTCACTGTAGCAGGTAACCAGACTGTTTGTGATGTGAAATATGAGGTTTTATTAATATTTCTTTCTTACCTTGCTTCAATAGTTTCACTACCTACTGCTTTAAAAATAAAACATATATACACTGGTTTTTGATGAATTGCTGCATCACTGAATTCATCAGGCCTATCTTGTGCAATTGATTTCCTTATATATAATTCATATTTCTATATTTTTGGACCCTGTACCCTTTGGAGTCCATTTGAAGCTGATACTCGAAGTAAAATTTGGGCTGTTTAAGCCTAAATTGAAAGACATGCAAAAAAGAGCTTAAACAAGCCATGTGGAATGCAAGTGTTGTATTACACACTGATAAATACTGATATACACCCATTTTCTTCCCGTTTTGGGGTAATTTCAGGAATGTGTTGTATGCTACAGTAGTGTGAACAGTAAGCAAATGGGCAGGTTCCAGAAAGAGGAAACAGAATTTCAGTCATTGCTGCACTACATTCATATGCGCTAAAAGTGAGAAAGTTTCCTTTGCAGTCCCTGTCATGCAAGTGTCAGATGTGGCACAGGACTGGCTGGTTTTAAGCCCAGCTCCTCTGCCTGTCTGTGAAGGGTTTCTTAATGTTCAACATGAAGGAGAGTAAGAAAGTCACTTCCCACATCCTGCAGTGGATGATGGATGTTGCTGACGCAGAGACATGGCAGGGCTGCGTTTTGGTGCTCTGAGCTTCCTTCTAATGAACTAACATTTATGAGGAGCATCTGAGAGAGCTGGGGTTGTTTAGCCTTGAGAAGAGGAGGCTGAGGGAAGACCTTATTGCTCTCTACAACTACCAGAAAGGAGGTTGTAGAGAGCAAGGAGTTGGCCTCTTCTCCCAAGTGACAGGGGACAGGACAAGAGGGAATGGCCTCAAGCTCCACCAGGGGAGGTTCAGGCTTGACATCAGGAAAAAAATTTTCACAGAATGGGTCAGTGGGCATTGGAACAGGCTGTTCACGGAGGTGTTTGATTCACCTTCCCTGGAGTTGTTTAAAAGACAGCTGGATGAGGTGCTGAGGGGCATGGTTTAGTGGTTGATAGGAATGGTTGAACTCGATGTTCTAGTGGGTCTTTTCCAACCTTGTGATTCTGTGGGCAAGGAAACTTCATCAAGCCCCACAAAAGCTACTGTGCTGGTATAATCTCCCCAACAATGAGTAACTTGTTTTGGTTTTCATTTTATTATCAACATCTTTATATTAGTTTACATTTGTTTGTACTAGTATATAGTTGACAAAGCAGCTAACCATTCAGAGCTTCCAGTTCATAGTATATTATGGTAAGCAAGACCCTAAAGGAAGTAGCCCCGCGTATATTTTTGTGTGATAGATTGTCATATAATACATTAAAATTACTATAATTTACATTGCTGCAGTGGAAGCTGTTAAGGTGAGGTTTTCATCATTAGACAAACACTAACAGGAATGAAGTTACTGTTGCTAACTTTTTATCATCATTTATTCCAGGAAAATCAGAAAGCAAAGAAGGCTTATGCACAAAGTAAGGGCTGAAAACAAAAGCTACGGCTCAAGGTTAGAGTAAATGTAAAATCTGGAAGCCTGAAGTGCATCACTGAGTCTGATGGCAAATGCAGCGACTGAGAGAATTTCTTTGGATTTTGTGTAAGAAACCAGCAAGTTAAAAGAAAATCAGGGAGAAAGAGAAGCATCTGTACTCTTTTGAGGGGAAATGAGACAGAACAAGTTCAAAGTAAGTTGTTTTATGTCTCGTCATCAGAGATGTTTTATCTATTTAATCCTTGCTTAATTAGAGTTAATAAGAACAAGAATAGTGGGTACTGACAGACTTCAGTATTGTCCATAGAAGTTTAATTCATTATAGTGATTGCAGAGCTCCTTAGTGTGACTGGAGATAAGTTGCCAGAGAAATTAAAATTATAAAAACACAGTTTCTGAGGCTGAATAAAAAGAAAGCATTGTTAAATATATAATTGTGGCCTTTGCTGCAGGAAATGTAATGACAGACACCTCCCTTTTGTGTTTGGTCTGTGAAATAAAACATGCTTTCATACTCTCAAAACACAAGTAATTACATGAGTTTGCCTCCCTATAACTGGATTTAACTTCATTGAAAACAATTATAGAGATAATTTTCTTGTGTCAAAGTAGTGAGAAATGAGAACTAGCCAGTGTTATACCTTTTTGTGCTACTACATTAAAGTAGTTCAACCAGTAAATTGACTATTCAATCAAATGGGAAAGTCACCCAAGTCAGAATAATAGCTGTGTACAATACAGAGCTGACAGTTCATGCACCAAGCCCAGCTCAGGTAACAGCTCCTTATCCTGAAACTGCACAATAAAAAACTTAAAGCTGAGAAAAAATGTTCTTGACAGAATGGACAAAGAGAATTCTCTGCCACAAGAACTATTTTTAGCAATGTATTAATAAGAGTGTAAAATATACTATATACAGGAATAACACATTATATAGACTGATGAAAGTAAGGGGTAAATTCTCATGACCCAATATATAAACCATGCAATTACAAGAGGTAGGAAGAAATTCCCCATTGAGATATCATGAAGTTGCACCTTCCTCTGAAGTTAAGTCAAGCCATTTTCATGGACAGAATAACAAACCATTGATCTCATGTGTGTCTAAACATCTTTAGTATGTGTCTAACAGCTTTAATACAGGATCTAGTTTCTTTAAAGTCCTGCATTTGTGTGATGCATGTTGGGAAACACTGGACTTCTTTTGATTTGTAAATCTGTGTAACTTGCCCACCTGATGTTAAGAACAGGAACATGGTAGTCAAACAATGTCTTTCCTCATAAAGAAACTATTTCTGCTTCTTAGCAAAACATGGATTCTCTGATACCATGAATTTGTTACTATTTATTTCCTGATTTCATTTTCCAGTTGACTTTTACTAAACACCTGAGTGCACTCACTTAGGTAAAAGGATTAAATAACAAGGTGGGAAGGTGGGAAGAGTGGGAAACAAGTCAACTGATGAAACCATCTGCACAAACGTACCTCCTCAAAAGCAATTCTCCCATAAGAGAAGGAGAAAAGCAAAAGGATGCTGAAATAAAGGAAAGATTTGGAAGAAGAAAGAAAAACAAGTCAAGATACGACAATGGAATGAAAACTAGAAGTTTATAAGCAAAGAACCCAGGTCAAGGTCACAAGTCCAAGTACTAGGGACCACTGCTTCACTCTACTCGCACTCTACTAGAGAACAATGTCATATAAGAAGCCCTGAATTTGTGCTCCATCAGCTGGCAAGGTTGCCAGAGAAATAAATGGAACTTTAGAATTCCCAAAGGCTTATATGGTGTAACTATTTGAAAAAAGTACACATGGAATCCCAGTAAGAACCCAGGCAGGTAAGTTCTGCATCAGCATGGTTCAAAGAATTTGTACCCTTTTGCTATGTCTCTTTAGGTGTGCATCCAATTCCACTTTTGTGGGAAACAGTTCAGGTTCCACAATGAGTATAGAATATGGACTCATTCTTTCCTGGTTCCTTCTCTGTCCTTTTTCACACCTCCTTCTCAGAGAGAGAAATGGACCTGTACTCAGAACTCAAAGTCTTACTTCTTCAAAGGAAGTAAAGTTGACTGATTGATTTCACGTCTGGACACAGCATTACAAACCTGAATTAAACAAAGAGCTCAGTCTAGGAGCTATAAGAATATCATTAGAGACCTGCTAGGCAAATTAGATATTTATAAGTCTGTGGAGGTGGATGGGATTCATCCGAGAGTATTAAGAGAGTTAGAGGAGGTGCTTGCCAAACCTCTTTCCATCATCTACCAGCAGTCCTGGCTGACTGGGAAAGTTCTACTTGGCTGAAGGCTGGCAGATGTTACACCCATTTACAAGAAAGGTCGGAGAGAGGGTCCAGGAAATTACAGACCTGTCAGTCTGACCTCAGTGTCCGGGAAGGTCATGGAACAAGTCATCTTGGGTTCCATCTCACAGCACACACAGGACAGGCCCAGTCAGCATAGGTTTATGGAATGCAGGTCCTGCCAAACTAACCTGATTGCCTTCTGTGACAGAGTGACCCGCTTGATGGATGAGGGGAAGGCTGTGGATATAGTGGATCTGGACTTTACTAAAGCCTTTGACAGCGTTTCTCACAGTAGTCTACTTGAGAAACTGTCTGCCTCTGGCCTGGACAGGTGCACCCTCTGGTGGGTTAAATACTGGCTGGATAGCTGGACCCAAAGAGTGGTGGTAAATGGAGTTAAAGCCAGCTGGAGGCTGGTCACAAGTGGTGGTTTAGCTTTACTCCTGCATTAAGTACAACAGCAAACCACTGGCTTTGTGAACCTGTTTTGAGAGTGCCTACGTGCATGTTGAAGTGTATTGCTGGTATATTCCAGTGAGATGGAAACAACAGTGAAGATCTATGCTATGGCTAAACAGCTTTCACAACACAATTGCGATTATGTAGAATCTGCTTGGGCTTCTCTAGAGTGTGGTAGTTCATAGAGATAAAGCCTATAACTATATTTTCTTTCCCATCAGTGTTAATGATCTGAAATTTTTCCATAGCAAAACAAGCATATCCTCTAAAATGCATTCTCATTCAAAGTTACTACACCAATCATGCTGTAGTCTCATCAGTTACTCTCTTCTTTCCATTGAAAAGGAATTGCCTATGAATACAAATTATGCAGTTTCTGTATTAACACAAATACCTGGAGAGTCAAGATCACAAGAAAAAAATGAAATAGATTGGTAGTTTCCCAGACAGGTAATAAGTTAGCATAGCACATAATTTCTTGCAATTCATGTGAGCCAGGGAAATCCAACTAGCATTGCCAACTTCCACTGCCTAGAAAAAGTGACTGTTCAAATATTCTGAGATATTAAAAAGGATGTTTAGGATCCTTTATTTTTAATATTTGACTTTTATCTTTTAAAAATTAATGTATTTAGTTTTATTATGTATTTTATAATCTATATTCACTGTGTTGCTGAAAGGCCAGGAAAGATTTATTTGAATTTTCTGTAGCATTATGCATTTTGTTTTATTTATATATTGTGTTAAAAGATTTCAAACTATTTTCACATGAATATTTTTAAAGGTAGCTAGGAGAGCTCCTTGTCTTCTTTGAGTAACTTCTTAGCTCCCCAATGAAATATTAAAAGCATCAGATTGATTAATCATTCAGTTTCATCAGAAAACTCACTTCTGGTGAACAATAAATATTCTGTATTTCTAAATCTGCCTGGAACAAGACCCTTCTTATTTCTGCTGTGACAAAGAGACCCACTGTTTCTACTTTTCAAGATGTGCTCGTGTTCCCTTTAGGAACCTCTGAAATCCATTGGGTCGTACACATTTAAATGGGTTAGGCTCCTTTGAAATCCAAGCCTCTGATTATGAAACAATGACTTGAACAACTCTTTGGAGAAATAATTAACTACTATATCTACTGCTCAGTCTTGGTGTTTACAGTGAGACTACAGGTAGTCCTAGGATGTAAAGATATTTACTGGGAATTAAAACTGTAAGCTTCATTAATTTTATTCAGCTCAGGAGTTCCCTAATTTTGAATTCAGATACATATATTTGATTTTACACTAGCTGGTTTTTTATTTGGTTTGTGTTTCATTTTTAGGAATCAGAAATAAGACTATGCTTATCCCAGTACATGTATGAGACACCTTTCCACTAGAGTTTACAAAGCAATATCTAGTCTGTACTTTTTAAATGCTACACAAAACTGTTCATTTTAATTTAAATTTCATAAAGTGAAATCTAAAAACCACATTTCTTAAGGTCTTGGTCCTAATGAAATTTCTGTTACCTCATCAAATGGCATAAAAATCTACTGAATGTCGAACAAATTTGTATTGGGAGTTTACCTTAAAAAGAAGAAGATGAGTAAAAACTACGTAGAGGCTTCAGAAATCTGCAAAAGATTTCTTTACCCAGAGAACAGACTAGTAGACCTGGTTAAAAAACCAACCAACTAAAACTAAACTACCCAAGAGGCTGGTATGTAGTCATACGGTTTGAAAAATATCACAGTGATCCAGAGTTGAATGTGTTATGTATCCTCTAAAACTGAAAAATCTGTTCAGATTATTTTGTCATTATTTTCATAAATATGTTCTCATTTAAACTGGTAGTTGTTTTTCCTAAGTAAAAGTTGACAAGGTAGGCAGGCTTACAGGAAAAATGGGTATGGAGGCGGAAGGAGAGAATTGAAGAGGCATGAAGGAGTGTGCTTGTTTTGGCTGGGATACAGTTGATTTTCTTCATAATAGCTGATATGGGGCCGCATTTTGGATTTGTGCTGAAAGCTATGTTGATAAAAGGCATGTTTTTGTTATTGTTAAGCACTGCATGCACAGGGACAAGGCCTTTTCTGCTTCTCACACCACCCTGCCAGACAGCAGGCCGGGGATGCATAAAAAGTTGGGAGGGGACACAACTGGGGCACCTGACCCCAGCTGACCATGGCATATTCTATACCATATGATGTCATACTCAGCAATAAATTAAGGGGAAGTTTGGCTGGGGGTGTGTGCTGTTCAGGGACTGGTTGGGCCTTGGTTGGTTGGTGGTAAGCAATTATTTTCATTTGTGTCACTTGTCTCCCTTGAGTTTTATTTCTCTCTGTTATTTCCCTTTTCATAGTTTTTGTTATTATTACTGTATTTCAGTTATTAAGCTGTTCATATCTCAACCCACGAGCTTTTTCACTTTACCTTCCAATTCTCTTTTGCCCATCCTGCTGGGGGGACAGCTGTCTGGTGCTTAATTACCTGCTGCAGTTAAACCATGACAATGCTTTTTGACACCCAGTATGGGCCTTGAAAGATTTGAGATAATAACAGATTGACCAGATTGTATAAGAAGGGATAAACATCTGTTAACTGTTGTGGACATGATCTTGGTTCGTCTGTTCTTGCTATCAGTTCATCTGATCTGCACCAAGATTTTTATTTTATTTTTTTGCTGTGTATGTTAAAGAGTGGTGTTGGCTTTTTCAGTCTGCTGTGCTCTGTAGTGTTAAGTGCAGAGTCCTGCACCAAGGGAGGAAGGATCCCATGCACTGGTTCAGGTTAGGGGTTGACCTGCTGGAAAGCAGCTCTGTGGAGTAGGATCTGGAAGTCCTGGTAGACAACAAGTTGATGATGAGCCTGCAATGTGCCCTTGTGGCCAAGAAGACCAATAGTGTCCTGGGGTTCATTAAGAAGAGAATGGCCGACAAGTTGAGGGAGGTTCTCCTCCCCCTCTAATCTGCCCTAGTGAGGCTCCATCTCAAGTCCTTTGTCCAGTTCTGGTCTCCCCAGGTCAAGATGAGTAGCTACTGGAGAGAGACCGGTGGAGGCCATGGAAAAGGTTAGGGAACTGGAGCACCTCTCACAAGGAAAGGCTGAGAGACCTTGGTCTGTTTAGCCTAGAGAAGAGAAGACTGATTATAATATAAATATCTAAAGGGCAGTTGTCAAGAGGATGGGGCCAGACTTTTCTGTGGTGCCCAGCAAAAGGCCAAGGGGCAGGATGTGCAAACTGGAGCACAGGAGGATCCATCTTAACATGAGGAAAAACTTCTTAACTATGAGGGTGATAGAGCACTGGAACATGCTGTCCAGAGAGGTTGGGAAATGTCCTTCTCTGGAGGCATTTAAAACTCACCTGGACACATTGCTGTACAACCTGCTGTAGATGACCCTGCTTTAGCAGGGGAGTTGGAGTGGATGATCTCCAGAGGTCCCTTCCAACTTCGACCATTCTCTGATTCTGTAACTGTGATATTTTGCGTGGGAGGTTTGTTATTAAAAAAAATTGAGCTTGGACTTAGTCTAGTATTTGGGCTCTGTACTGACCCCATTACTGTACTTCAGGTACCAGCTTATGGAGACAATTCATAATTATACTTCTTCCTCTGAGAGATTCTTCATGGAGGAAATACAGAATGGCGCCTTCTAACTTCTTCTGTAATGTTTTGTCCCTTGTTCAGTACTTTCTTAGTACCTTGAACATCATAGGGTAGTTCAAATATTTCTATTGGTATTTCTTAGGAATATTGCTCTGGTTTTTGTCAAAAGTTAACAAACAGTTGAGGAATATGGCCCGAGCTCTGTGAGAATATGGTCTTGGTTGGCACAGCATGTGGGACAATATGGGCAGGTATCTAGAGAACTTCTTACTTCCCGTGGTCAGGAACTTTGAAACAACTACCACATAGTGATAGAATGTTTGAAAAAAGAGTCATTCATATTCCATAAAGACACAACTTACCACACTGTGCTGGGCTTTACTCAATATTGTGGAGCAATCCCAGGGAAAAGAGAGGGAGAACAAACCAGCAGACTCTATAGCTAAACTAGACACCATGTCAGATATCCCTATAACTTAAAAAGAGCAATAGAAGCAGAAATCAACTTGTTTAGTAAGGGATCGAGGAGTTTCTCCTAAGAGGGAGGAAGAGAAAGAATCAGAAGAGTCAGCCAGTTCTTCACCAGGGCAGTCACAAGATCAGTAGGAGGAAGAAACATGTCCAGTTTTCACTAAAGGTTGAAAGCAATTTAAAAAATCTGTAACTAATTCTGTAACCAATAAAGTATTCCATACCATATACATCACACTTAGTAGAAAGCTGAGGGATCATAAGATCCAAGCCCTCTTATTGATTGCTGTCCACTGAGGTCCTCATCCATCTGCCTGCTCCCGATTGCAATCTATGCATTCCTGGATACAGTTACTGAATCCAGCTCCTGCCTTCCACTGAGTCCAGTCCACAACCTTCCCTGTGCCTGTCCTTCAGCATCAGCAGTCATGTAGTCATAGGGGGAGTTTGATTTGGGTTTGCATATATTTTATTATTTTCTTATTAATATTATTATTTTCTTCATATAGTTATTGTTTCCTGACAGTTATCTTACTTTTAGTTTCCAGCCCATGCATCTCTCTCTCTCGTTTCCTTTTTCCCTTAAACTGGAGAGGGTGTGTGTATGTGTGTATGATCTGGCTACAACTTCCTAGAGTTTAGCTGCCAACCAGGCTGATGAGGGTACTAAACCAGGGAAAGATTTATCTTGAAGGCACCTACTGAGTATTAAAGACTTTGATTTGCCAGTGGCTGTATCTTAACTGTACCCATAGGTATGCAGAACTTGAAACATCACAGGTGTAAATCCCAGCAGTTCTTTAGCTCTTACTTTGTCTTCAGGATAGCGATCAAGTCTCCAAATTCATGCAGCTATTAGGGGGTATATTTTGCCAAGATTATTCACTGTGTCTGTATTATTAAGGGTGACAAAAATAATGTGATTATCTTCTCATGTTAACTCATCTACTGTGGGACCCAAACCAATGAACAAACACAGCTGACAAAGTTATCTCCATCTTTGGTTTGGCCCATTCCTGATACAATGGTGGCTGTAATGTTTGTGAAGCAGCTGTATCATAAAGCAGCTGAATTAAATGTCGTACAGTGCTCCACAGCATCAGTGATGGCTTTGCATGAAGTGTAAGGTAAATGATGCAGGCCTAGCAATGGTAAATTAAATAAGCCAGTAACTCTCCACAGAAAGGTTGTGTCTGCTGCTGGTGAACTGTGCTGGTTTGAGCTCTTTGCGGGTTCACCCACAGTGAAGACCCGTCCTCAGTTGAAGGAAGATTTAGGATTTCAGGAAGAATGGATGTAAGGCAGGAACAAAAGTCATATAATGGTTCCAATGGACCCTCCAGTGAAGATAAACCCAGTGAGGTAAAATGTCACTCATGGAAATACATATTGGAATTTAATTCTGGAAATAATGAAGACTATGATGATACAAAAAAACTTCCCTTGAGGATCCACTTTTGTTCAATATTTCAGTAGAGTGCAGACACTGATAGACCTGAGGTAATTCAGCAGATGGAAACTACATTGGGGATGCGGGGCCTGTACCTATATGACATAGGGGTCTTTTAAGTATTTAGGCTATGTGGTTACAATAATGTACCACAGAGGTCAGCCATGCCCTGACCGTTCCCTGTGATGTTTGTCCAAGCGCTTTTTCTCTAGATCTCAACTATTTCAGAGAGCCCAAGGACTGTATCACAGACGGAATGAAAGATGACCTCATCATTCCTCTCCTTGCACAAAAATTAACAAAATCTGTTAAGGGCTGCAATAGTGTTGTGCCGTAGGTATGAGCTTTTACGAAAAATGGTCTCATTCTTAAACTGTTTATTTCTGGTCCTTTTTCATGCTTGAGTTCTGTAACGGGGAACTGGAGTACTGGTTACTGGTGCTGGTTACAGGTACGCATGGTGACAGGTAAATGATTACTTTTTCTGTATCCCCACCTCAGAGCTGGGGATTTTCCACTACAGTGTCTTTGCTTAAGGAAAGTTTTAAAATGGCAGCAGAGTGTCAAGCTGTCAGATTTTAGTGCTGATAGAATGGTACTTAATTTGCTTGACTAAGGAAGCTGCTGGCAAAAAAATGTTACAAATGGCAATTTACTTGTCTCCATGCATATTTTGGCTCCATAGCAACTTTCTGAAGTTTTTTTCCAGACAAATGCAGAATAATCAGCACATCTGCCATAAAGGCAAATGTGAAGTTGGTGAAAATATTTTATTTACACACTTTGGTACAAAAAATGTAGTTCAATATGTTATAAATGTCAACTCTAACACTACTAGTTGAAACTGTAATCTCATTGTGGAATGAAAATACTTTTCTCATTTCCCGCAACTGTATTCTTTTGTTTTAAATCCAGGTTTATGCTTCTCAGGATCAGAAACCTTTCTCACACAAGTAATACTAAGCACAGGACATCTTATAGGTGTAAATATTTGAGGCCTGCTCCCCTTCTCACCCTCAGATGTATAACTTTACATGATCTGTTAACATCACAAAAAATCATAGCTCTAAACAAGATTCATCAATGCCCTTATGAAATGCCTTCTGAACACAGACCACAAAAATGAAAGATTAAAGAAGTCTACAATGCTAAATTACTGAAGTTCAGTTGCCAAATATTTACACTCTTATAGGCAATCTGATTTTTTTCCTGATAAAGCAAAAAAATATATTCTTATTCTGTATGCAACAGGTTAGTATTACATATCATTTAGCATAGGTTGGACAGAGTTTCTTGAAAGGCAATCATAGAATGAATTTCACTAAATACACAAAAACCACACAAAAATATTCCTAGCCAAGCCAGCCTTTTTATTTTTTGTCTCAAATATGTAAATAAATAACACAGGAAACATACTAGTCAGTGCAAATAAAGACATCAGATTCTAACTGTTGCTAGCAGACTGCTAGAAAAAATTAACCCATCCGAAAAATAATTTGTAAAATGTAAGTCAGAAAAAATGTATTTTAAATGAAAACTGGAAAATATTAGACAAGAATGGTGATTTTTTTCAAGTTCAACAAATCCTCACCTGTGTGATAGAAGTTTTTAAATGCTTATATATCTGTGTAGACAGCATAAGCTTATGCTTAAATTTCATTTATTTGAATAATACCTAAGCATATACTTAAGCTCTTTGCTACATTGCAGGCCTAGTATTGCTGATTTGTAAAGCAAAAACCTTGGATGATGTAAAGTAGTCAACATTATAACTTAAGCTTTCATCATCAATTTGAGCTTCAAAGTTCATCTTTGAAGATGATTCAGAAATTTCTATTTTTCTGCTGACATTTGTGACTAAGTGGTGGCAGGGTTATTGCTAACAGCAATATGAAAAAAATTATGTAAGGAAAAAAGTTAACATCTCTAACTGATTAAAGCTTCATAAAATGACAAACTATAAGATCTTGAGAGACTGGATAGAAACCTAATTTCTTTCTGTCAAATCCCCAGTATTGATTGAGAATTTTAAATAAAAGTTTCCTTGGAGTACTTCTTTTTTTTCTGCTACAACACACGCGACAGACAGTAATTGTAGCTAAATATTCATGTTTTCATATGCTGTATGTTCCTAAGAGTTCCTGGAAGTTCACGAAGTCACACCCATTTATACAAAATTGAGCTTCTTATTTATAGTAACACCCAGCAAAATTCACAAGTATATTAAGTTCAAAGCTAATTATAGACATTCGTACTTATATTCTAAGTGTCTTCTTCATGCGTAACTGTTAAGTGGATGTCTTCTACTTTTATTTTTCAGGACTGTGATTTTGCTTCAACAATTTTTTAAGGCTTTGAATTCTGTTTCTTCACATAAGTTCTTTCATGAGGAGATCTGAAAGTAAAGGATATGAAGAAGCAAGAACCATTACAGTCCCTTAAACAGAGAAGAATCCAAAACAGAGGAAAATTGACATCATCCCATTCACATAGAATATTTAGGTTTTACTTGCTAAAAATCTAATGCCACAATGAGGTCAATTTGTTTGTTTTGATCTTCTGTGTCTTTTGTATTTGATGTTTAAAATTCTAAAGTGAAGTTCTGTTTGTCAGCTTGGATATTTCTAGTCTCCTCTTTAATTAGATACATTTTAAACTGAATTTTGAAAAATCACATGAATATTCAGACTGCCGCTGTGAAGTATTCTCTCTTCAAGTCAGTGTTTGCATCAGAGATATCTTGCATGTGTTTCAGTCCAGACCGGCAGTACCATCTCTTAAACGCATAAGTAATGGGTTAAAATCTGCCTGAGAGTGTCAGTCTCTACTGGATTTGCCATCATACATCCTTTCTTCCAGACTAGATGTTTCTGGGACAATACGACCCTTGGTGATAGTGTAGCTAACCACACATGCATAATGCCCCTACAGGGCTTCAAATATATTAGCTTTAGAGGTTGTAACAGTTTTGAGACATCTGAGACATTCCGTTTAACTCTTTGCTGTGTTTCATGTACCTTTTAAACTACTTGATTTAGTCTTTTTGACTATTTGAAGAACAATTTATGACTAATTTTTGAAGGTCAAAAGGTACAAGTTATACCACCAAGGAAAATCAGTTATCAGAAGTACTGCTATGCATTGTTAGGCTTTAGCAAATATAAGAAAAGCTTAATGCCCATGTTTTAATTGTTGGTGAATTTTTTTCTCATAAAATAGTTATAAAATAAATGTAGATTAGCAGATAATCTTCAATCTTTCAGTCCTTAAATAGATGTCTCCACTTTCAGTAAGCTTATGTCAGGAGTTTCAACTTAAGCTCATGACTGACACTGCCAGCAGTCAGAAATAAGTATGTTCAGTTTTGGTTTTCTACAGTTTGTCCTTTGTACAAATTTCAAACCACACAACTGGCTCTGAAATAGTTGTGTAGTAACTTTCTTTGTCTACACGATTTAAAATAATAGATCTATTGTTAGTTGGGTTTAAGTATTTGACCAGAAAGCCCACTCAAACTGAAATAACATTTGAAATGTTTGATCTCTGCTTAGATGAGAATCAGCTTTTTCCTTCCTAACCCTGTATGAAGAATACTAAGCTTAACTGCTTGGATTGACAGCACTTGAACTTATCCACATACACAAATGAGCAGAAAGACAACTTTGAGTGTAAAAAACAGCTTAAATCAGCTTAAGTGGTATGGAAAATGAGCAAGTCATCGATGTCGAGAGAAGAGAAGAAAACATTTGGGTACTCCAGATGTAGGAATGGGTGGTTTCAGATAGAGAAATTGAAAAGCAAAAAGTTAAAATTAAAAAAAGAGAGGACCATGGCAGTGTAACTCAGGGCCCCTGACCACAGAAAATCTGATGTTGCTGAGCAGTAGGCAAGAGAATTGCCATAGGGGGGCAAAAAAGGTCACAACCAAGGTGGACTACAGATCTAATTGGGAGAAACAAGAAGAATATTATGGAGATGATGGAGATCAGCTGTGCATTTATGGAAAAGGAAAGGGAGAGCATTGCTGTAGTAATTATAAACACAGAAATCTCAGTGTATCTTTGTAAAATACTTTTCCCTCACTGCCTTTGTTTTTCAGATTTCAGAAAAATAAAAGCAGATAAGAATAGGGCAAATAGGTCCATAATAATAGGGCCACTATTCACAAGACAACCAGCATTTGATAACTGTAAGGACAATTTTTATTAAATGTAAAGTTAGAAGCAGCAAGAATAAAGACTGAAGCCAACACTTCATCAGAATCTCAGTTTTTTAGTACCTACCTCCTCAATGGAAGACCTCCAGATGAAGCCATACTTCCTGAAATAGAACTTAAAATTGTGCTATGTTACCGATTTTTTCACCTGTAAATGCTGCAAACATGACAAAACATTTAGGATGCTCATGTTTTTTAAGATATTTTTCCTAGTGACTTAAAACTTTTCAAGTGGCTTTTGGTTCACTTTCTTTCTATAATGGTATGTAAGCAGTTACGCTGGTTGTATTTTGTTTTAGTAGACATGTTGAGAAGATAGGACTTTAAAAATTCCTTTAAAAGAAACAAATTTTATTTTATTGAACATCATAATATCTGTTTATAAAATACTCCCGCTTCTGTCACTTTTACTGTCTGTTTTCTCACTAAGAGACTAAATCTAGCAATATAAACATACCAATATGAGGTAAAAATTACATAAACTGCTAATACATACATTTAAACACAGTGACATCCATTCCTAATTACAAATTCTGTTTTAAAAAGATATAAAAAATATAAAGGTCAAGACCAGATGTAGAATATTTCCTTTATTATTTAAAGCCTTAAAATAATTAGACTCCCTGTAAGTATTACAGTTTCTTAACAGTCAGTCTAATTACCATCATCTACTCCACCTGATTTTCCTTGTTCAGTTGAGTATAATATTGTCCCTTAAAACCTGAAAAGGTTTTGAAAAATCAAATAAGAAGCTTCTGCACGACTATCAACTTCTGTTTTCATGGAAAGGTTTGTTTTCACAGTATTCTTTTAATCAGGTGTTATTCTAATTTTGACATTCATCTTTTAAAAGTTACAGGCAAAGTCCAGATTATTTAAAGAATGTTAACTGGCCAGGAAAATAATAAATGCATTGAAAACCTAACTGGATTTTGGGGTCTTCAATGGCAAAAAATGGTTTGGTTTAATGTTAACAGATTCCAGAAAGGATGAAGTATTTCTGGGCTTCACTGAAACACGGAGTTATACATCTTTTACTTGAATGTTGAGTATTAGTGTGCTCTTACATGAAAACCACCCCTTCTCTCTATTTGGTTCTCCTTCAGGAAGCTGAGGATACAGTAGTTTCTACACAGAACATGGTTTTAATCTCTAATTAATAGACATTTTACTAACCTATATTAGAAAATTTTTAGTAATAAATAATATATCTGTTATACTGCAAGGGACATTTTACTACTATATTGCCACATTGGAGCTTTTCTAATCAGCCTTAAAAATGATTTAATTGCAAGACCCAAACGAAATTTGTTTCACTTCCCTGCCACCCCCCAGCATCCTGAAACCTCCAACTTGGAAAAAAAAGGTATTATGACCACTCTGTAACTGCTACTTAAATTCCTTAAAAAGTTTTCTTCTAGTAGTACTAGGAACAGAAGAGGACATTCACATATGTAAGTAATAGATCTTGTAGCTGATGATTAATTGCTTCAGCTGCATGGAGGGGAAAATGTTGTATAAAGTCTCAGCAGTGGAAAGTCGTGCTGAAAGATGCCAAGATAATATACTTATTAGTTTAAAGATGTTATTATGCTCCCATTAAAACCAGTGGCAATTTTGACTGTCACATAAACTGGAGTGGGCACAGGAGGTATTTTGTATTGCTCCTATGCCATTATGAAGGTGATAATGATTATTTCTGACATTCAGAAACACATGGGTTTTCTAAGACTCTGGTTTACTGAACACAAAAAAGCCGGATGCATAATAACAGTGTTTTACCTCAACTTAACCTCTTCAACAATTTAAAGCAGTTGCATTGAGGAGTTAAAACAAGCTGGCATCCCCTTCTCTATTCTTTTGCACAGCCAGATGGATTCACTCTTAGATGAATTTAATACTACAACTCTGCTTCCAATTCTGCAGATCAAACTAAGAATTGCTATGAGACTGAAGAATCTCCAAAATGGTACAATGAAGGACATCAGGGAGTCCCAGTTTTGGAAGAAAATGGCAATAATATTTCCTAAATTCTCTAACCGCAGGGAGGACCCAGGAAACTCCAGGCCTGTCAGTCTGACCTCAGTGCCAGGGAAAGTCATGGAGCAGGTGATCTTGAGTGCTATCATGAAGCACATGCAAGAGAACCGAGTGATCAGGCCCAGTCAACATGGGTTCACAAAAGGCAGGTCTTGCCAGACTAACCTGATCGCCTTCTATGACAAAGTGACTCGGCTGCTGGATGAGGGAAAGGCTGTGGATGTATCTTCCTGGACTTCAGCAAAGCCTTTAACACTGTTAAAGCCTGTCAGCCTCTGGGCTGGACAGGCGCACACTCTCCTGGGTGGAAAACTGGTTGGCTGGCCGGGCCCAGAGAGTGGTGGGAAATGGTGTTAAATCCAGCTGGAGGCCAGTGACAAGTGGGGTTCCCCAGGGCTCAGTGCTGGGTCCAGCCCTGTTCAATGTCTTCATCAATGATCTGGATGAAGGCATCGAGTGCACCCTGAGCAAGTTTGCGGACGACACTAAGCTGGGTGGAAGTGTCGATCTGCTGGAGGGTCGGGAGGCTCTGCAAAGGGATCTGAACAGGCTGGACCGCTGGGCAGAGTCCAATGGCATGAGGTTTAACAAGGCCAAATGCCGGGTCCTGCACTTGGGGCACAACAACCCTATGCAGTGCTACAGACTAGGAGAAGTCTGTCTAGAAAGCTGCCTGGAGGAGAGGGACCTGAGGGTGTTGGTTGACAACCGACTGAATATGAGCCAGCAGTGTGCCCAGGTGGCCAAGAAGGCCAATGGCATCTTGGCTTGTATCAGAAACGGTGTGACCAGCAGGTCCAGGGAGGCTATCCTCCCTCTGTACTCGGCACTGGTGAGACCGCTCCTCGAATCCTGTGTTCAGTTCTGGGTCCCTCACCATAAGAAGGATGTTGAGGCTCTGGAGAGAGTCCAGAGAAGAGCAACAAAGCTGATGAAAGGGCTGGAGAACAGGCCTTATGAGGAGCGGCTGAGAGAGCTGGGGTTGTTTAGCCTGGAGAAGAGGAGACTGAGGGGAGACCTCATTGCTCTCTACAACTACCTGAAAGGACGTTGTAGAGAGGAGGGTGCTGGCCTCTTCTCCCAAGTGACAGGGGACAGGACAAGAGGGAATGGCCTCAAGCTCTGCCAGGGGAGGTTTAGGCTGGACATTAGGAAAAAATTCTTTACAGAAAGGGTCATTGGGCACTGGAACAGGCTGCCCAGGGAGGTGGTTGAGTCACCTCCCCTGGAGGTGTTTAAGGCACGGGTGGATGAGGTGCTGAGGGATATGGTTTAGTGTTTGAGGGGAACGGTTGGACTCGATGATCCGGTGGGTCTCTTCCAACCTGATTATTCTGTGATTCTGTGATTCTGTGATTCTGTAACTTAAATTTTGGACTTACATCTGTGACAGGGAAAATGCAACTCTGAACTTTCTGCCAAACCTGGACCCAGGTGGTACTAATTTTTATGCCAATATTGAATTTTTAGTGAAAGTCGTCAAAAGTATTTCCTTTGATGTTTCTATCAAAACCATGATGCTTTTAGCTGTTTCCTCTTACATTTTTTTTTGTTTGAATTCTCAGTATATGCAAAGCTTATGCAAACTGCAACCAGAACAAAGCGAGAACTCTTGCCAACAAAACCTGCTGAGTTTCACACAGCATTAAATATTTTACAAGGTCTGAAGCTTTGTTTGCTCTCATTTGAAAGAACTGTTAGGATACTGCTCACAGTTTGCCTGACCTCAGCCTGTAATTTGGAAGGTTTACTCTCAGGCATACCTGTAACTTTCCACTTCACGTTCAGTCTCAACTATTTAGGAAGAATTGAGTGGGCAAAAAATGGACGAAAAATCTGTCTGTGTAAAAAATGGCATTACTTCCTTCCAAGACACTGAGAAGTTAGGAAAAAAAGTTCTTGAATGCTTACAAATCCATGCCCTAAATGATAAATAAAGAAATCTGCTTTCTGGTGTTTGATACCTATTCCAGCAGTAAGCATAATGGTCATCACTGTAAGAAGCGGTCTGTAATATGTGGGCTAGAAAGCTGTATCATCATAGGTGACTTCAATCAGAGTAACATAAATAAATCATGAAGTCTAAGTGCAGGTAATGAAATATACCCACTCCTAGTGTGAACAGAATGTAACCATGTTAATTTTTCCTACTTTTTAATTTCTAAGTGTCACTAATGAAATAGTGATGAAAATTATTGATAATATCATTAATCAGTAACAATTTCATAACTCTAAAGACGCTACAGAGATAAAGAAGACATGAACATTTAAAGGAAAAGTAGCAGTACCTAAGTGGCAAGGAATTCTAAGTTGAGCAGAAGAAAACTGAAGCTACTTATACACATGCATGTATTTATACATGCATTTGCTTTTTAAGAAGGCTGATTTTATGGAGCTAAAAATCAGTGTAGCAGCTGCCTGGGATGAAGATTTCATAGAATCATAGGATGGTTTGGCTTGGAAGAGACATTAAAAAATCTCATTCCAACCTCCTTGCCATGGCAGAGTCTCATAAGAGCAGAATAGCAAGAGAAAATTGTCTCCCTAGACCTGCTGGTAACAATCCTTTTGATGCAACCAAGAACATGGTTGGCCTTCTGGACTGCAAGTGCTCATTGCTGGGTCATGTTGAGCTTCTCATCCACCAGCACCCACAAGTCCTTCTCCTCAGAGTTGCTTTCATCCCGCTCTCCACCCAGTCTGTATTTGTGCTTGGAATTGCCCCAAGACTTGGCCCTGTTGAACTTCATGAGGTTCACACAGGCCCACCTCTCATGCCTGTCAGGGTTGCTATGGATGGCATCCCTTCCCTCCATGCCGCACAGCTTAGTGTCATCACCAAACTTGCTGAGAGTCCTGCCAATCCCACTGTCCCCGTTCCTGCAAAGATGTTAAACAGTGCCAGTCCCAATACCATAACTTGAGGAAAACCACTTGTTACTGGTCTCCATGTTTTAAAGATATCAAGGAAAATTTGGAAAACAAAGACATTTCCAGATAAGTGTGACAGCAGCAAAGATCTTTATGTACATCTGAATCTACATGCAAAAACACACACACAAGTGGAAGAGGCAGGAAACAGAGGCAAGAAAAAGAAATTAAAATCTGGAAACTTCAGTGAATTGGTAAAGTAACAACCCTAAGGAGAAAATGATGATCCATAGGAGTAAGTACAATAATGACGTTTTCTGTACTGTAGAAGCAATAAATAGGTTCCTAATATCGGTTTTAGACCATGGCCATGCAGGTGTGGTAGAATGTTAGTAAAAGGTAGCATAGACTTAGTATTTCTGGTCTATATCTGCAGAGGAAAAAAACAGATTATTTGTAGATTCAAGGAAGATAATTATACAATTTCCATGAAAAAACTAAGCAAGGACATAGTAGAAATACCAGATAAAACAAAAATTTAAGTCTGTAAGTCAATGTAATTTGCCTTTAATAGCTTAAAGACCTAGAGAGTTCAGAGTTATCAGAACTATAACTGTTGATTTTCATTAACTGTTGGAACACTGGAAAAGCTCCAGAAGAACGGATACGAAGCTAATGCTAAACATGTGTTTAAAAGGTAATTTAATGTATTTAAAATGTATTTAAAATGTATTTTAATGTATTTAAAAGGTAATAATCCAGATAATTACATAGTTATCATCTTCAGTTTGATTCTAACAAAATCAGTCACTGATACTGCTTAAATAATATAGAATTTTTCAAAGTTACTGATGCTATGTCCCATCAATAGATGGATAATTAAAATAGAGCCTGACAACCCGAGTGAACATTTTTCACAAAGACTCCAGTACTGGAGTAATCTTTATGACACTTCTGTATGGCAACTGACTATGTACTGCACAGCATTTTGACTAACACAGAACTAGGAGTTTTGCAAAGGTTAAGAATTGCTTAATTTGAACGATGTTGTGTTTCATATGAATGAGATCATGTCTTTCCCTGATGGCTGTTTACTGCTATTATCGGTTATCTGGAAGAAAAGGTAGAATTATCATTGCTAAAACCTGTAGATGACACATTTTGGAAGACTGGTAAGCAACAATTGAGATGGGTCACTGGTACAGAATGGGGCTACTCAATAAAATGTATACGTTCAAACAGCATGCAATTTAAGACATCCAGTCATGAAGCTTTATATGAAACTGCATTACTACAATGGGCACTTTCTCATCTTACAATGCATAAATTACACCATCCAGTAGCAATCATCCTTTCAACTGCTAGGCATAGGAAAGCTAATAAGCACTAGGCAGATTCTTGTCACCACCATGGGTTTCAGTTTTTGTATCATGTCATCTGACCACTAATAAAAAAAGCTGTGAACACAAACTTGCAACTGTATTGCAAGCTGATAATAATAACAATATAGAGATAGCTTCCTTATCCTCATATTCCTGCAAAGGACAGAAACAATCTGCCTAGGTTCAGAGTCTTTGCAAGATAGAGAGGCAAATATTTCGGTCATAAGTTTCTTGTGCCTCAAAGCTGTTTTTGACAGGAGGAAATAAGGAAATTTCTTCATGCTAGAAAAAAAATTATTAATTTTAAGAAGTTGTGAAGGATAAGAAGCTTGAATCTAATGAGGCAGCGGATGGAAAGTTTGCACGTATGGGAAAGCCATGATCAAGTAGAGGGAAAATAACATGGCTTTCAGAAACAGCATTTTTGCAGGATCAGCTCAAGAAAAAGATACTTCATTAGGCAATGCACAGCATAGCTTAAGCTTGCTCTAAAGATATACCACTGAGAATGGTAAGATAAAAGGATGCTAACGGAGTAAAACCAGCAATGAACAGCTTAGATAACTGACAAGGAAGAATAAATATAAATCTCTCAGTCTGCACAAAAATAAAATAAGAAGGGTTGCAAAGGTCAATCTAAGTTGAGATCATATTTCCAGCAGAATTGCAGATGTTTGCAAATAACCATGCACTGACTGCAGAACACTGGGCAGAGACATACTACTACCAACTTGGTTACATCTGAGGAGCAAGCAGCTTACAAATCTTTGTTAACATTCATACCTCAGATCTGAACTAAACCTTAAATCCTGCCATCAAAGATTTACAAGGAAAAGGGCTCTCGTCTGGGAATGGAAAGACCCTGCATTGCCACTTTTCACTTTCTACTTTCTCCCTTACTATGCTTTGTGTTCATGCAGCACAGTAAAGGAAGGCATCAAGAGAGGTCACAGTGCAATTATAGCTAAAATCGCCACACGAAAGCTTTTCAGAATGGGGTGGGAGGTGAGCTTAGCTGGCCCAGGAGTTTTCTTAGCAAAAACAGCAGGGAGAAAAAAACCGAACAAAGTTAAAGGAATCACAGGAAGTTTTGTTATCTGTTCCTGTGTCTCAAAACCAAGTACTCCTTCTTTTCCCCTTGTTTCACATGTCCAACCCATATATAGTTTTTTCTTTCTTCTTAGCAATTCCAGGATACCCTTGTTTTCTTTCCTAGTCTCATTTCCAGTTCTTTTCTTTCTCAAAATCTTGCCTTAAAAAAACATTTTCCTATAAAAGCTTTTTGGTCTTTTATTTTTCCTTAACTCTTCTGTGTGTCTTGCTATGTTTTTTTAATACTATCTGCTTTAAACAATAACCCTATAGGGCAAGAAAATGATTGTATTCGGTGGTGCACAAGTGCACATTTAGGTTTATGTGCATGAATTTAGGTGGAAGCACTGACCTGCATAGACTTGAAAAACTGCCCATCAGACATAGCAATGGAGTTGGCTTATGTTCACAAAGACTCCTGCTAATCAGCATGCCAAGAATAGAAATTATTTGCTGTGAATAGAACAACTTATTATACAACTATTAAATATTAAAAACTAAAAAACCTCATATTTGCCATAAAAATAATAATCAATTTAGCTATCAAAATGCTGACCTCTATAGAATGATTTAAATTTTTTTAAAAATTTTGGTTTTGTTAAACAGCTGCTCGTTCAATTGTGGATACGTATGTCTCACTAGAACTGTAAAAAAGCATTTTTTGATTAAACAAGAAAGATCAGATTTTATTTGATTAGATTAGATTAAAAGAACCAGATTAGTTATCTTTAGTGAAGTAAAGGTTATACATTTCAACTACCATAAAAAATTGCAAAACTTTAGTATGTGTAGGGTTAAAGGGTGGAAATGTGCTGTAACCTGCAGTGGAAATTTCCACTGCGTGCTTTATTGGCAGAGGAATGAGCCATACCCATGGTAAGGGAGGGTGGAGGTGGGGTCTCTTCATAAACACATTGGAATGCTGTGTCACATTATTTTTCCTTGCAGTCTCCTAACCAGTTTTTGCTTTTTTTTTTTGGTCTTTCTGAATTTTCTGAGGTCACAATGCACACAGATCTACTAAAACCTGTGGTACATTTGCCTCGGAGTAAACTATAGGATCATATTTTAGCCTGCTCTGACACATTGAAGTGTCTCTAGTATTCTCCAGTCTTTCCACCCGTTTGTTCACACATCCTTTTTCACTATTGAATGTAACTGTTCCCCTTTTTTTTCATTCTGTATAGCCAATTCTTAATTAGGGATACAAGAAAGACTGTAAGGACAAGAACTGTTCTTCCATCTGTAAAACAGCAGCTGCTGTGCTTCTAAACTAGTAAATGGTTACAGAATATGAGAGGAAAGTTAGGAATACTTGGAGAAAAGTTAACTAGAAAGCTCAGAAAGCTCAGCACTGGAACCTGAGGTGTTCAATTTATTTGTCATTGATTTGTAAAAGGCCTTTCATAGTAAAGCAACAAAGTCAGCAGCGTTGTTATTCACAACAGAAACGAGTAAAGCCAGCAAAAATACAGGTTTGGGTGGTGAAAAGACAACCAAAGGAGAGGAAATGGTTAGCAGAAAAAAAAGTCACTAAGTATATGCACAAACATGAGCTTAATTCAGCTTTTAGCACTCGAGTAATAAAATCATAATCAGTGTGAATAGTTTTCTGAAAGCATTAATTCAGTGGGAATCAGAGCATTACACAATGCTCAATACTCTGAATTAGTAGGAAAGCAATAAAGAAAACATAGGTGGCTATACATCTTTTTAAATTGATTCTGTTGATGAATCCTGAATACTGCTCTCAGCTCCTTTTTCACAGCTAAAGAGAATACACTGGCAACAGAAAGAGTGTAAAGCAATTAGTGACAAATACAGTTGAGATGTGGTTTCCACAGGAAGAGAGCCCAAGTATAGCAGGAGTTTCATCTTGAAAAAAAGAATCTCAGAGGTGACACAAAATCATGATGAAACTGCAAGTAAACAGAAAATAGAATCATAAAATCATGAGTTTAGGTTGAAAAGGACCTTTAAAGGTTATCTATATCAAACCCTCTCCAATAATGAGCAGGGACATCTTCAACATGATCAGGTTGCTCAGAACCCCATTCAACCTGACCTTGAATGTTTCCAGGGATGGGGCATCTACCACTTCTCTGGGCAATCTGTGCCAGTGTTTCACCATCCTCATTGTAAAAAATGTCTTCCTTTCATCTTGTCTGAATCCGCCCTCTTTTAGTTTAAAACTACCACCTCTTGTCCTGTTGCAACAGGCCCTAGTAAGTCTGTCCCTGACTTTCTTATAAATCCCCTCTAAGAACTGAAAGGCCACAATAAGGTGTCCCAGGGTTCTTCTTCAGGCTGAACAACCACAACTCTTTCAGCCTGTCTGCATAGGAGAGTTGTTCCATCCATCTGACTATTTCCATGGCCCTGCTCAGGACCTGATTCAACAGGTCCATGATCCTCCTGTGCTGAGGGCCCCAGAGCTGGACACAGCACTCCAGGTGATGATGATTCACCAAAGTGGAGTAGAGGGGCAGAACCACCTCACTTAACCTGCTGGCCTTTCTTCTTTTGATGCATCCCAGTATTCATTTGGCTTTCTGGGCAGGGAATGCACATTGCCAGCTTATATTCAGCTTTTCATTCACCAATACCCTACATCCTTTTCAGCATGGCTGCTCTCAATCCCTTCATCCTGCAAGTTGTATTGATCCTGGAGGTTGTCTCAACCCAGATGCAGGATCTTGCACCTGGCCTTGTTGAACCTCATGATGTTTACAGGGGTCCACTTCTCAAGCTTGTCTAGGTCCCTCTGGGTGGCATCCCCTCCCTCCAGCATGTCATCCATACTACTCAGCTTGGTATTGTTTGCAAACTTGCGGAGGGTGCACTCAATCCCAATTTTTTATGTCGCTGATGGCAGTATTAAACAGAACGGAACCAGTGCCAGTACAGACGCCTGATGAACACCACTTGTCACTGATCTCCATTTGGACATTGAGCTGCTGACCGCTACTCTCTGGATGTGACAATCCAAACAATTCCTTATCTACCAAATATTCCATACATCAGATCCATCTATCTCCAATTTAGAGAGAAGAAAGTTGTGAGTGACCATGTCAAAGGCCGTGTCAAATCCAGAGAGGTGACATCCATGACTCCTGCCTTGTCCACTGACATAATCACCCCATTATGGAAGGCCACTAGGTTGGTCAGGAAAGACTTGCCCTCAGTGAAGCCATGCTGGCTGTTTTGAGTCACCTCCCTGTTCTCCATATGCCTTAGCGTAGCTTCTAGAAGAGTGTATTCCATGATCTTCCAAGGTACAGAGATAAGGCTGACAGGTCAGTAGTTCCCTGGATCCTTCTTTCTACCCTTTTGAAAAATGGGGGCAATTTTTCCCTTTTTGCAGTCTCCTGGGAATGAAAGTTTGCTTACCTGAAATTCACATTCCTGAATTTACTCTTCACCTGTCCTATATCCTTCAGGACTGCAAACTTGATCACTGCAGCCCAGGCTGCTTTCAGTTTTGATGTTTCTGATCAGCTCACTTGCATTGGTGACCAACAGTTCCAGTAACGATTCTTCCCTGGTAGGGGTCCCTATTATCTGACTTAAGAAAATATTTATTAAATATTTATCTCAATTTAAACACAAGAGGGCACGAATGAAATCACCCATTAGTAGATTTTATTATCTCAAGAGAAAGCATTTTTTCCTGTGCAAAACTGTTCACTAAGGTATTTCTTGCTGTAACGTGTTGTAGTAGTCAGTATTTTAAGGGATTCGGAAGAAAAGTAACAAAATCCAGTGACTCCAATGAGCAATGGTGAAGCCCTGCAGCTTCTGACGCAGGAAATACTTAGACAGAAGATTCTCAAGCAGAACATATGCTTTCTCTTAATGAGTCTTCCACAAACAGTTGCTGTGGAGCCACTGTAGGAGGCAGATTCTGAGATAATAGAATCATAGAATCATAGAATAACCAGGTTGGAAGAGACCCACCGGATCATCGAGTCCAACCATTCCTATCAAACACTAAACCATGCCCCTTAGCACCTCGATGGGACAAACCTTTGGGATGTCTTAGCACGACAAATAGTTTTTCCTGACATTAAGCACCCAGGACCATGTTTAACAATAACCTAATACCAATATCTAAAAACTGTGAAACCAAGATATTTGTAACACAGGTGGCTGAAGAGCAAGGACCAACGGATTGCAGTGAATGGGGCTACATCCAGCTGGCAGCCAGTCACCAGCTGTGTTCCTCAAGGCTCGGGCCACTTCTATCCAATTTATTTATCAATAATTTGGAGTTAGGGTAATCTGGAGTTGAATACAGCATTATATGATTATATATGATGAATGCCACTACTAAATCTAAATTGGGAAGATATAATTGATGGATCACTGTGCAGATAAGAAATTGGCTGGGTGACCACACTCAGAGATTTGTGGTCAATGGCTCAATATCCAAGTGGAGACTGGTGATGAGTGGTGTTCCACAGGCATTGGTATTGGGACCAGTGTGGTTTAACATATTTGTTGCAGACATGGACAGTGGGATTGAGTGCACCCTCAGCAAGGTGATGACAACAAGCTGTGTGGTGTGGCTGACACGGTGAAAGGAAGAGATGCCATCCAGAGAGGGGCTTGACAGGCTTGAGAGGTGGGCATGTGCAAACCTCATGAAGTTCAATAAGCCAAAGGCAAGGTCCTGCACATGGGCCAGCACAGACCCAAACACAAATACAGGCTGAGTAGAGAATAGATTGAGAGTAGCCCCGAATAGAAGAACTTGGTGCTGCTAGTGGATAAGAAACAATGTGTGCTTGCAGTCCGGAAGTCCAACTGTATCCTGGGCTGAATCAAAAGAAGTGTGACCAGCAGGTCAAGGGAGGTAATTCATGGAATAGATCCTCCTAGAAATTATGCTAAAGCACATAGAGCACAGGGAGGCAATTAGTGACAGCCAGCATGGCTTCACCAAAGGCAAATCTTGTCTGACCAAGCTAGTAGCTTTCTATATTGGGGTAACCACAGCAGTGGACATGGGAAAAGCAGCAGATATGAACTATCTGGACTTTTGTAAAGCCTTTGACACAGTCCCCCACAACATCCTGCTCTTCAAACTGGAGAGATATGGATTTGATGGGTGGACTGTTAGGTGGATAAGAAATTAATTGCATGGTTGTATTCAGAGACTAGTGACCAATGGCTCAATGTCCACATGGAGTTCTGTGACAAGTGATGTCCCTCAGGGGTCCGTACTGGGACCAGTGCTGTTTAATATCTTCATCAGTGATGCAGACAGTGAGATTGAGTGCATCCTCACCAAGTCTGCAGATGACACCAAGCTGAGCGGTGCAGTTGTCACACTGGAAGGATGAGATGTCATCCAGAGGGACCTGGACAGGCTGGAGAAGTGGGGCTGTGAGAAATTCATGAGACTTAACAAGGCCAAGTGCAAGGTCCTACACCTGGGTTGGAACAATCCACGTTTTCAGTACATGATGGGGGATGATGTGATTGAGAGCTGCCCTGCAAAGAAGGACTTGGGGGTGCTGTTTGATGAGAAGCTCAACACAAACCAGCAATGTGCGCTCACAGCCCAGAAGGCCAACCGTATCCTGGGCTGCATCAAAAGAAGCATGGCCAGCAGGTAGAGGGAGATGATTCTGCCCCTCTATTCCTCTCTTGCGAGACCTCGCCTGGAGTACTGTGTCCAGTTCAGGAATCCTCAACATAAGAAGGATCTGGAGCTGCTGGAACAGGTCCAGAGGAGGGCTACAAAGATGATCAGAGGGCTGGAGCACCTCTCATACAAGGACAGGCTGAGAGAGTTGGGGTTGTTCAGCCTGGAGAAGAGAAGGCTCTGAGGAGACCTTTTAGAGACCTTCCAGTACCTGAAAGGGGCTACAAGAAAGCTGGGGAGGGACTTTCTACAAAGGCTTGTAGTGATAGGATGAGGAGGAATGGCTATAAATCGGAGAGTGGAAGATTTAGACTAGTCATTAGGAGGAAATTCTTGACAATGAGGGCAGTGAAGCACTCGCACAGGTTGCTCAGGGAAGTTGTGGATGCCCCTTCCGTGGAAGTGTTCAAGACCAGGCTGAATAGGGCCTTGAGCATCCTGATCTAGTAGGAGATGTCACTGCCTATGGCGCGGGGGTGGAATGAAGTGGTCTTTAAAGTCTCTTCCAACTCATACCATTCTACAATTCTATGATTCTATGATTCTGCTTCTCTACTCTGCTCTCATGGGACCTCACCTGGAGTACTGAATTCAGCTTTGGAGTACAGGGAGTACATGAATCTAATACAGCAAGTCCAGAGGAGGGCCAAGGAGCTGATCAGAGGACTGGAGCATGTCCCCCATGAGGACAGGCTGAGAGAGCTGGGATTGTTCAGCCTGGAGAAGACCAGGGTTTGAGGAGACCTTATAGCAGCCTTCAAATACTTAAAGGAAGCCTACAGGTTGTCAGGAGAGGGGTTCTTTATTAGGGAGCATAGTGACAGAATGAGGAGAAATTGTTTTAATTTGAAAGAGGATAGATTAGATTAGATATTAGGAAGAAATATTTTACAGTTAGGGTGTTGAGGACTGACACAAGTAGCCCAGAGAAGCCATGGATGCCCCATCCCTGGTGGTGTTTAAGACCAGGCTGAATAAGGCTTTCAGCAACCTGATCTACTGTAAGATGTCCTGTAAGGGGTTTGGAACTGGATGATCTTCATGGTCCCTTCTGACCCAAACTGATCTATGATCCTGGGCAATATTCAAACCTTGAATGGACTCAGTCTTGGGCGGCTGACCTTGCACTGAGCAGGGAGGTTGGACTAGACGATCTCTAGAGGTCCCTTCTAACTTCAACTGTTCAATGATTCTGTTATTTAAGTCATATAATAAATTCCTCTAAAAAGCCCCTTACTGTCATGTACATGAATAAAGCATAACGTGACAATCTACAGAAAATTCTGATGACTGATTCAAATACCCTCTGAACAGATCCAGAGGCTTTCTGCCATGTTTCCCTAGCGGGACATTTGGAGAAGGGTGATATTCTGTGTTCTGTGATATGCTTTTTTTCAAAGGCTGAGGAATTATTACCACCTGCAAAACATTAACTGAATAAACCAACACCCAATAATCTAAAACATCTGCTTTTTCTGAGCAAATCTGAAAAAAACCCCCAAACTGAAAGCTTTCTAATAAAAATGCTGTCTATCGGTATAATCTTGAAGCAGTCTGAAAAGTTGCCCAATTCTTTCATGGCTGGTGCCTTTTAAAACTGCTCCCTGTGGTGCAGCTGTTTGCTGAAGTTCCTGCAGTCTGTTTTGTCTTGCCAGTGTTACTGTCCTTGTTCGCAGTTCAAAGACATGCCATGCAAAGCACAGCATTTTTATGTCATTAAAAATTGTTGTTTATTAATTTTTTTTGTCCTGAGTGTGCCAGATATTTCTCAGAAAATGCATCACAGCAACAAATGCGCCTGCCTTCATCTCATTGATAGTCTTCATGCCTCATATGGCACGTTTCCATTTTGCTGTGTTGGTTACTCAGTGGTATGGAAACAGCAGCTTCTTCTATTCATGGAGTTACTTCCCTTATCATCTAGAAAACTCAGGACTAGCGCAGCCTTCTCCTATAACCAATTGTTGCCATCTTCATGCAGAGCTATATATTGTGCCAATATAATCAACAGTTATTTTGTCCCTTCCCTGGGATGAAACAAGAGAAGAGCTTGAAAAGCCCATTCATTCCTCCCTCTCTAGCACCTGGCTGGTGGCAAGTTTAACACACCTTGCACTCAGACTTTTTTCAAGAAGGGTCCACATTATCATACTGCAGTTGCGTTTGATTGCCACTGGTGTATTTCTAGGAAGAAGAGATCCTTGTTCACTTGCATAGCAAAACTCTTCAAGCTTTATTATTGCATTTTTTTAGTTTTTTTCTGCCTTTGACAGATAGTATGTTGTCGCACTCATATGTATGAAGAAGAAAACTTTTTCCAACTTGCTTTTTTGGCCCTGGGACAATCTCCTGGGCAGTTTTTCACTGACACTTTTTTCTTCTTCTCTAAAAACCAAGAAGCCTTTATCGTCTTTCCCCATCTCCAAAGCTCTTCAGGACCTGTAGTCTTATCTTCTATTTCCCATTTTTACCAAGATATTGACTTCAGTATTCCGTCAATTACCTTCTCCTGAAATATCCCTGATGATTTTAAGCAATGGTTCAAATCTGTCTTCACTAGACTGCCTAAAAAGCATGATAATTCAGTTTGTGATTTGCCTGTTATACTGAGTAACCGTATCTCAATGCCCCCTTATATTTGCCTTATGGTAGCTAATGTCACTTCTTTCATGTTCTTAGGTATTTGATAAAAACATCACACAGTGGACTCCTGGTCCGTTAATGAGATCTCTTGGTGTTAAAGTAATGCTGTTATTACCGTATGAGACAATGTGAGTAAGTAGGTAATAATAGTTATTACAACTCATATTAGTAGTATCAAGACTTTTCTTTAAGCTATTTATCTTGATACAGTGTAAAACCTGACAATAGCTTAGAGTAATAAATTCAAATACAGACTTTCAGTGATGAACAGATGGGATCACCTCTATCCCTATATTCACTGAGAAATACTAGATCTTACCAGGAGGTGGTGCTTATGTGCCACTGAATAAAAACGTGTTGTCTTGAATGCTTATGTTGTTTAATTCGTTCTCAAATTTCAGGCACGTCTCCCACACAGAAGACGAGAAAATAAACCAGTAATTTATTATTTCTGTGCTTCGTTTTAAAAAGATTGACTGAGCTGTCAAGATAAGGAAATAATATATTTCTTTCACAGGACATGACTTTTCGAAGATTTTTAAACTGGGCTTTCATCTGATTTTACGTGCAGATAAAAGGTGAAATAGGTTTTTAGTGCTGATGAGTATTAGTCCATACACAATACGATGTGAAATAATTTATTATTTTTTTTACCAGATGGAAACATGTAAGGTGTTGTAAGGCGTGGATTATTTAATTTTGTATTACTAAATACAGGACAAGAACCTGCAGTTTAGGTAACTTATTTTTACTATTGGAATTCAAAAAACATTTCTTAAAGCCAAGAAATGAAGATTAAAATATACGCTCAAAAATTAGCTGAAAAAAGTATTCTTTAAAATTAAACTGCAAGGTGCCTGGTTATAACAAGAGCCTTTGATGGAAAAAAATTCTTTTAAACAACAAAATTTTTATTTATTCAGTATGTATCATTCCACAAGAGCACATAAATTATTTTAGTGGCATTTGTGTGTAATATTTACAATTTCAAAAGTTCTATTTAGAAAATTGATTTGGAGAAGTAAGGGCTGTATCTTTTCTTTCTGTTGTCAGTTGCTTGCAAATTCTTGAAAACTACCTGTCTTGGTTTGAAACTTTGCTTACTCTGCCTTAAGCAAATGGTCTCATTCACTGATTTCAAAGCACAAGAGACCAGAAGTTGCTTTTCTGTAACGTCTGCTCCTCCACAGATTTGCTACTAGCCCAGAGTGCAGCATCTGCAGAGATACCCAAATTGTTCTGGTATTTAAAATGGCATGATGCATAGCAGTGCTATGTCCACCACAGTTTCTCGTGGCTGTATGCTCTAGCTCTTTCTCCATAAGTGTGTAGCCTTTCCTACAGACCTCTGTGTTGTGCTCAAGTTCTCCGCTGCATAAGGACATTTAGCTGAGTTTATAGATTGTGTGGTAACCTGTGATAAACTGGGCAGATACCTCTCAAGTCTTGGTAGAACAGTGTCTGTCTGTATCTTTTGCTCCAGGATGTGACCATTTTTCTGAGAATCTGAATTAATATAAATCTTTAAACAAACAAGCAAAACAACCCCCACAGAATTACAGTTAAAAGGAAATAAGCAATCAAGTATGGCTGAATAATTTAATATTCATATTTGGATGTTCGTTACACTAACTATCTGTTTTCTTGACAGAGCCTCGTATCTTCACTCCACTACATACTGTCACACTATTGGGCTGAACAGTTAGCCAGAACTCAGGGGCCTGATGGATTCTTCCCACTGGGATCAGGAATGGGGAATCTGAGTCAGGTAGTCTCCAGACCTATATAGAGAAAAATGCCGGTGAGGTTCTGTTTTCTTGAAGATACTAAAACCAGCAGATTCTTCAGTCAGAAATGGTCCAGTCCATTGCCTGGCAAGTTTTATGTTCAGAAACCTCTATCCCTCTTCTCATGTTCACATTCGCAATTATTTTGCGTCCAGTTTATGTAGGTTCTATGCCTGTTCTGAAAGATTTGCTGTTAGAAGCTACTTTGACTTGCTGCTGAAGGTGACCAATAGTCAGAGATAGTAAATACTGCCCTAGATCCAGGGAAATGGAGGACATCCCCTCCGTTTCCTTTACATCCATATCTAATGATTGTGGATACAGTACTTTCACCCAGGGTGCTGGTAGCTGGACCATATTTTGTCCTTTACAAGAGTAAGAAAAAGAAAAATAAATCCTCAAGCAACTCAAATGTGCTGTCTCAGTATGTGGTAGGGCAGCAGAGAACTACAGAGACAGATAGCACTGTTTTGATTTTTATCCTCACTATTTGGTTAGCAACTGAGCAGGCATCAATCTCATTGATAGGACCTGGGCATTACATGGCCGGGGACTCAGATCTCAGAGCTGCAAAAGGACTGAGTGTCTGCAAAATGATGAGGATTTCCAGCCCTATGTTATTTGTTGTACATGCATGAGCAATGAAAGGAGTTATTTACAAACCTGTTTTGGTAGAAGGACAAAGGACAAAATGAATATGTTGCATGAGGGTGAAAAATTGCATCTACTAGAGTTGTCCTCACTTTAATTTGTTTCCTGGAACTAATTCTACTTCTTCTGGTAGAGCTTAAATGACTTCAAGTCTGAATTATGTCTACATAGACCCTGACCCTTCCTTTGGAGGTTCTTTACCTTCTCTTTCATCTCTTCTACGAGGAGTCTGGAAACATCGTTTCTTGCACAGTTCCAGCTGTGCAGTGTTTGGCCCCCTTGAAAGAACTACATGAGGCTTCTTAGAGAAGAAGGCAGCCTCAACAGCTACTGCAGACTTTTTGGCCTAATTTCTTGAAGAAACAAGGCTCACAAAAGATCACACACTATTTACACAACTCTCTGTGAGCCAAGGATTCTCCTCTTTTTAGGCTCTCTGGTATCTCACACAATACAAATTTCAGTAGAACCTTTTTCCACAGCACAGACAATCCCAGTGTTTTTTCTCATTTTCTGATGCCTGATAAGGGCTGAGCTGAAAGCACAACCTTGGCAAGATTCTTTTAAACAGTTACTCAAACAGTGCACACCAGAAACAGGGCTGAGCTAGATCCAGTGCTCACTGAAATACTTTTTGTTTCACAGTCACTCTAGCATCTCTGGCAGGGATGTTGCACTACCTCTTGTCCTACTTTTCCACCTGCTGCCTGAAAGTCCTTCAATAACAGATTGTACGTACTTCTTTCCAGGAGTTTCCCAGGAGGAATTGCCTGCACGGTCACTGCCCTTTCCTCACAGCTCCTAGGACTACCAGCATCATGGGATTGTAGCATTTGGTCCTCTTTAAAAACTTAGACTGGCAGAAATACACCTTTCATTCAAGGCCTCTAAAGGGAGCTTCTGTTCTGCTACACCTCAGCCAGCAGAGCTGAAAACCCTGGCCAAGAGTTTGGAGTAAGGCATTGTGGGACAGTTATTGCAGAACTGCTAAACACAAGAGCAAAGACATGTCTATACTGGATGTGGAGTTACTCCGCCCACGCAGAGCTGACTTGCTGCCTGATATGTGGAGGCACATTGAGGTCCTTTCTAAGGAAAGATCTGAACCACAGATCTTGATTTTTCTAAGTGTACACACACACTGCTGACTAAACTAAAATCACAACTTCCTCTTTAAATAAAATGCAGTATTCTACAAAATAAGAGCTTTTCTGTCCTAATGTACTCTCAGTAGACAAACTGGATTAAAACATTAATACACATCCTGTTCTTTCTTTAACTGTAAATCTTTTGAAGGATTCTTTCATCAGTAGTTCTGAGAGGCTTGATGCGGCTATACATACATGCAGCAGAACCATGAAGTTTACCAGACTACCCTGTGTTGTATAGTTCTGGATCCTAGTGTGCCAAACACCAACTTCATCCGTTTACATTGTGTTTAACATATGTTTGACTGACACTTCACTTCTATTAACACGGCAGTTGCCTGGTATTCTTACAGTTCTTTTTCATCTTCTAGCATTCTGCATACATTAACTAGCATAATCCTCTTAATCCTCTTAATTAATCACTCCAGTACTTCTTATTACTTCCCAAACATCCCACCCCAAAAGGTTAAAGACCAAGAAGAAGGGTTGCTGCTATAACATTAGCCATGTTTTAAAGAAATTAGCAAAAACCTCACCAATATGCATGTAAAACACTGGATTCTGCTGCAGAAACATTTGAGGTTTTGCATGAAAGAAGTGGAAATTTACAGTACACTGAAAAGAAATTTCGTAAGATTTTCTTACTGCATACAAAATAATGAAGAATTTTTGAGAAAAGGTCATCATTGCAAAAGAGTCAGAGTAAAAAAACTCTCATCCAAGTCTAATACTAATGGAACACTGGTGACACATGCACACACATATTCAAGGATTTCTTTGTAAAGATTGATGTACGTGCATCATCTTTTACACAATACTTTAGCATTGAAAAACACTTCATACTGAGAAATAGGTTCTTTCTCTAACCTAAAACATAAGACATTTTTTTCAGGAGTGGTAACAAAGATGGACATGAAGTTAAAAGGAGAAAGTACTGGTTAATCAGGACAGTCAAAGTTACAAGTTTTTCTGAAATCATAGCTTGAGCTTGGCTTGAATGTATGAATCTTTTGAAAACAAAGAGATTTTTTTACATGGGAGACTTCTTTGAGGAGAAAAGGATTTTCAGGGAAGTCATGTGCTTGGGGAGAAAACAAAACAAAGCTTATTCTAAGAAAAGTTTGAAAGCTGAGAAAAGAAAACATGCCTATTCCAAAAGTGTTAAGTGCTGTCAGTGGGACTGTTAATTTTCTTTTGGTTATAAAATTTGGATCAAACTGGAAAAAGAAGTGCTTGAATTTTAAGGACTGAGTCAATCTTTAGAATATTTTCTGCAATTATGCTCTCCCTGTAATTCTTTCTTGAACTTTATCCCAAGAAATCTTCACATGCGTGCATTGCATTCTAAGTCATTAAGGGCTTTTTTCCACCTTGTTTTGAATGGACCAAGGACCTGCTCCAATAGAGCAATTGCTGTACTCTAAATCAGTAGTTCTCAAACTATTGTTTGCAGTCATCCACGGAGAGCTGGCTTGTCACATGGTGCTGGCTGTAACCTTGTAAACAGAAATAGAAAAACACTAAAAAGATGTATTAAATACTTTCCCATGACACAGTCTCAGCAAATAAGACTGAAGTGACCATGCAGTGCTCTAAGAGAATTGGGAGTGTTCTTTGACAAATCTTGGATGCTGGATGTGATTTTGTGCACTTCAAAACACTCCGAACCCTTCCATTGCTTCCATGGAGTATAAGAACTACTTACCACACAGAAGTCTGTTATGAGAATAACAGTAAAAAGCAGTGAAACCAAAGAGAGGAAGGCAAAATAAAACAAATAAACTTCAGGATGGTAGGTTCCTGTAAACTCAGGGAAACATTGGTTAAGAATTTATGGCAGGCAAGTTCATGGGGAAAAGAAGTTAAAGAGACCTGGCAATTCCTCAAAGAAATGGTATTGAGGAACAAGCACAAATTGGCCCAATGCAGAGGAAGGATGGAAAATGTAGAAAGAGACCAATCTGGCTAAGCCATGAGCTTGTTATTAGCCCCAAACACAGGAAGAGAGCACAGAGAAAGTGGAAATTAGGTTAGACTGCTAGGGAAAAGTATTTTTCAGAAGACACAAAACTCAGGCCGAGGTACAAGCAGCTACAATTAGCAAGGAAGACCATGAGTAACAGGAAATAAATATATAAGTAATTAGTAGTAACAAGAAGAAGAATAAGAATAGAGCTTTGCTCCATAGAAGACATGAAAAGTTACAGGGCTTCAGAATTCACCAAAGATAACACTTGTGAACAGGAAGCTTACACACTTAATTGTGTGATAAACCGTATGACTTTAGCTTAAAATAAGGAATGAACAAGCTATGCAATTTTTTGCTATGTTATGAATGAAAGCAGCTTAAAATAGTTTTCATATTGGTTTGATCCACTATCAAAATTTACATAGCAAAATGCCTTATACAGCCTTAGGGCATAAGCAGTCTTCTGAGTACATGGGAAAGAAAACTGAGAGATGAGAAGACTCTACAAAGAGGAAATGCAATACAAAACTTTAACAGGAGGGGAGGGTGACAGAAAGAAGAATTGAATTTCTAGTTACTGGAAAAATCTCACTAACAAATAAAGAACTTGGAAATATTACCAAGAGTAACGTTTTAGCTAGTCCTGTGAGGAGCAGACCCTTTCAAATCAAGATATTCCATGATTCTGTGAAATCATGTCAAGTCTCCTGCAGAAAAGTAAAAGCACTTGCAGCTGCAGACACAGCAGATAATATCATGTTTCCAAACACTCATAAGGGTTTTGACAACTGTCCTATATGATGTCCTCACAAACAGATTGTGAAAACTTTTTCTTGACTCTTCTAACATGGAGTGGGTGCATAATTTCTTGGAAAATCATACCCAGATTGTACTTATTTGTATTTAGCTGTCAAAATGGAAGAAAGTGTTGAGTGGTGCTATGATTTTAATGAAACTCAGCAAGTGTGCATACAAGAACTATATGAAAGCAGGAGTAATTAACCAACCACACAAATACCAGACATGGAACAGCTGGCTATGGAGGAACTAGGGGTAAATCATATGCTAAACATGACTCATGACTGGCTTGCTCTTACAGAAGAAGTAAAGCTTAAACTAGGTTATATAAACAGAATACAGACCACAAAACAAGTGAAGTAATCTCTCTAGTCTGATCAACATGGATCAAACCACAGGGTGTGCAGAATAGGTGCATTGGGTTTGCGTGGTGGAGGTTTCATAGGAGGACAACTACAGAGGTGGCTTCTGTGAGAAGCTACAAGAGGCTTCCCCTATGTCTGATGTAGCCCATGCCAACCAGCTCCAAGACAGACCAGCCACTGGCTAAGGCCAAGCCCATCAGTGATGGTGGTAGCATCTCTACGATAATGTATTTTAAAAAGCTGGAAAACAAACTGCGCACCATCAGCAATTTCAGCCAGAGAGAGTAGTGAGAACATGAGAGAAACAGTCTTGCAGACATCAAGGTCGCTGAAGAGGGAGGGGAATGAAAAGCTCCAAGCATGGGAGCAGAGATTCCCCTTCAGTGTGCGGTGAAGACCACGGTGAGGCAGGCTATCACCTTGCAGCTCATGGGGGTTAATGGTGAAGCAGATATCCACCTGCAGCCCAGGGAGGATCCCACATTGGAGGAGGTGGATACCTAAAGGTGGCTGTCACCCTTTGGGAACCCTTGGGATCCATGCTGAGGAAGTTGATGGAGGCCTGTTTGCCATGGGAGGGACCTTGTGCTGGAACATGGGAAGAACATGAGGAGTCCTCTTCATGAGGAGGAAGGAGTGGCAGAGACAACATATGATAAACTGAATACACCTGCCATTCCCCATCTCCCTGTGCCGGTAGGGAAGGAGGTAGAGAATTTAGTAGTGAATTTGAGCCTGGGAAAAAGGGAAGGATGGGAGTAAGTTGTTTCTAAGATTTGTTTTCATTTCTCATTATCCTACTCTGATTTGATTGGTAATAAACTAAACTAATTTCTCCTACTCGAGTCTATTTTGCCTGTAACTGTAATTAGTGAATGATCTCTTTCTGTCTTTATCTTAACCCATAGTCTTTCATTATATTTTCTCTCCTCTCTCCAGCTGAGAAAGGGAGAGACAGAGCGGTTTGGTGTGCATGCGGTGTTCAGCCTGGGACAACCCTCTGTTATAGTGTATCTAGCTTGGGGCACTGCCCTTCAAGAAAGGCTTAGATCCACTGGGCAGATGTGAACAGAGAACAACAGATTTTTCAGACATCTAGAAAAATAACCCAAATAAACTATAACCAAAAGAAGTCTGAAAAGGAATGTGATCATTGTCAAGAATATAAACATTACTGTAAAGAGAAAGAGATGTTTTTCCCTATACATACATGCAACAGCCATCACATGATGGACCTATTTTTCTACGTACCTATTTACTACAATTTCCAAAGCTTAGACACGTTCCTATTTTGTCACTAGGCATTTAAAAATTGTTGAAGTCATACTGAAGTTGTGTTTATGTTGTCATTACTGTGATGAAAGCATCATACCACATAACACTCATACATTCATATTCAACTCCTACTTGAAGAATAGTCATGTTTCAGCCCAATTGAAGTGCAATACATAAATGAATGTTGCTCCAAAACTCTTCATATTTATTTAAAGCTTCTTCACTTTCCTTTTAAGACAATACATCATCCAAATCTTAGTAATGCTCTTGTTTCTAGCTTCCTTTCATGTTCCTCTCTCCCACACAGTAGGCAACAAAAATGCCAACAAGCTACCTTTAATAATCCCTCCCACACATACTTGGAAAGCAGTCTTGAAACATCTCTGGAAAAAGTAAGTGTTGGTTTCCTGACCACTCTGCTAGACCTATCTTCGCAGTTAATAAACTCGTGCAACTAAACAGAAGAGAAACAATGGCAAAAATTTGCAGCAGATCTACTATGAAAATTCTCACGATTAAATTTCACTCTGGAAAGCAATAGATTGTGAAAATAGAAATTTTGGCTATCTATCTTAATTGATAGGTTTTTTTAAAGTCAGGTTTATCCAGTTGTCAAAGATACTGGATCCTCAGGTTTCATGCAAATACAAAGCACTTTACAGCACAAGATGAGCTGCTTTTGCTTTTCACTTTTTTTTACTTTTTAGGCTTTTCTTCAGTTCTTCTTAATGTGTTTTACAAGGCATTAAAATAAATCTAACAAAACACCTAGTTGAGTAGGTTTTTGTGGAAAATCTTAAGACACATCTTAAGGTTGAAGGCTAACCCTCTTTCTGAATCTCAGTTTGCAAACCCCACTGAGCCTTTTATTAGAAATAATTCCTACTGTTGCTTGTTTTGTTTTCTTTTTTTCCCACAAGGGAATGAGAGAGTAATCTGGATCTGAGAAACATCACACTTCCAACCATAAGAGTTGATTTACTTTAGTTTCCAAAATGGCTCAGCTGACAAAGATGTGGTCATCAATAAATCACACAGTGGATGCACAGAAATAATTCTTGGAAAGAAACTGAGATTCAACACTGCTTCAAAACACTGTGGTCAGGAATAATTTGTATTTCATAGATCAGCAAGAGAATTAATACAGAGTAACTTCTATTCAGGCTAAAATCTTTCCTCTTTAAAGTGTCAATCCTAGAATCTGAAATGGATTTGGAAACTGTTTAGAAGAATATTTTTTTTTAACTGTTACTCATTTATTGTCCTGATAAGAAATTAAGTTACACAGATCTCTCCTGTTAAGGCATTTTGAAGGTTTAGTTAACATATATCCAGCTCGGTGCTACGAAATAAGTTGAGATTTCAAATATTACATAAACTACTACTTTTTCTGCTGTCACCAGCAGATAGTAATAGTTCAACTTCTCACAATATATAAATGCAAAAGCATATGCAAGGGTGGGCACACAAGTGCAATCCTACAGATACAACAGAACCCTGTTTATTGCATGACTGCATATTGTTGAATACTTGAGGACAAAGGGGTTTGAATACTTGAGGACAAAGGGTTTTAAATACTTGCCAACAGTGCCTAAACACAAGCTAATAGTCTAGATGCAGTAGTTCTGTATTTAGGAAATAGCTGTGAGAACGTCATTAACTTTGCAAAAATAAAGTACTGAAGAATTAGGAAATCTCATCTGCAACCTTAGATATTTAAGGTCACATTATTTTCATGCTGAATATCCCCGCAGATACCCGCTCCAACAAATGGCATGTTCCTGACCCAAAAAGTTTTTGAGTTTCTGTAATATGATGTAGGGAAAGGATATCTTCTGCTAGTATCATTTTGCCAACAGCTAAGCTGACACTCCTATAAGAAATTCCAGACCAAGACATTTTACATTGGGAAAAATTCTGAGCATTGAAAAAAGAGATTTTATAAAGTTTTAATGGAAATGTAAGGTAAATTTCTTAATAACAATTATGTAACACACACACAGCTGCAGGCACAGACAGAGATACACAAGTCTTCCAGATTGGCAATTACAATACTCCTAAAATAGACAAAGGTATCAATTGTAATTTTGAAAATATTCATGAACATAAACTTGTTCTGTAGGTAATATCCAGCCAACTTGATTTTTGTGGTGGCACTTAAATTCTGATTGGATATGATATAATCTATGTTTTTTGTGTTTAGACTAGTGGTAGTTATATCATATAGTAATCTGCATAATGCAGCGTTCACATTTTTTTTTAGTGATTGTACTGCCTTTTCGTTTTTATCTGTTTCTGCTTTCCTATTTTTCAGACTACTGCTCTCTTTTTCACGGTGAATCATTTACAAGTACCCTAGCAATTCTACATCTTGCAATTAATCTGAAGGCTGACAGTCTCTCCCTCATTATGGTGGTCTGTAATTTGTATTTTACGCAAAAGGGATGATAGTTATTGTATGCTCACCTGATCTTTTTCAGCACACATTTGCTGATAGTCTAAGAAAAAGGTAAAATAACATACCTGCTAATAAAATAAGATCTTATTCTCCTTTAGACGTAACAAGAAGCTGTAGCCATTTCTAGTCAACAGTAATTAAGCAGAATAGCAGGGCTTACTTGAAGTTTAACCTGGGAGGATCATACTAAAAGCACTAGTACCATTATGCAAGTTGTGTTTCTGACCTTAGAGTGACTATACAGGACTCCTACTGCCTGTCTCAGCATCAATGCACATGGTCCCCTGAGGACGGAAGCTCCCTAATCCACCTACAGGAGGCTAGAAGGATTAAATAATTGATGTAAGGTTTATTCACAGGCAACTGGACACCGCAGTGTTACATTTCTGTGCCATGTCGTTCAAAAGCTCTTACACTAGATGATACAGCTGTTAATAAAAGGAGGCAATTCGAGTAATTTAGCTAAAAATGAAGGAAGTAGGTTTTTTGAGGTCAAATCAAAGTTCCTACATAATTAACTGATTCAATGAGACCGGCTATTCACTCTGTTAAGGTAACTTCAGTTGTTTGTAAAGGTAGCTCTAGTACATATTTACAGATTGAATAAGTACCGTTGAAGTTCACATTCTATTATTTAGAACTTCCCCCCTGTTTTCATGAACATGCTACTTCTTTAGACCACAAGTCTTACTTTACTCACTAAACACGTTTTTTTGGAAAAGAAATGCACCATTTTATCAACATAATCCTTATGTAGCAACATTTCTCCTCAACCGTAGTTGTCACACCACAACAGGCACACCTATTCTCTGAGCTGAAGAGAATCATGTGGTGGTAGAGGGCACATTTGCCTGCTCTTTCTCTTCTCCCACCTTTCACTTATGGCCATTGATGGAGGCAAGAATTTGACAGACAGGAGATGACATGATGTGGCACAGAATGGCCATTGTCATATTCTGATACAACGTTCCTTCCTGTTCAGGAGCAAAGAACGACTGATGTGATTAGGTGCAGTTTAACAGGTAGAAACTGCACTAATCTTCAATTCAGCTCAGACATTTGATATTGCCTTAATTGTGTTAACTTGCATTGCTTTCAAATCCTGGTCTGTAAAACCACACATTTTATACCTGGGGGGTTTAAATCAACTCACGACGTCATAAGAACAGAGATTTGGTAATGGTTGCTTTTACTATAATTCCACGTGTCAAACCTAACTTACTGTGAAAATATGAGTTTATGTCTGTCTATATAATTTAGAAACAGAATAATCTGTACTACACAGAGGAATGTTGATTTATTGTATCTGCTTGTCACAGTGTCATTTTAGCAACTTACTTTTTCTGCGCAACTGTGCATAAGGTAGAAAAATAGTTATAACTGAAGAAAAGAGAGTTACAAATTAACCCTAATTAAAGCAATATGAAAAGTTCCCAAACACATGGCTTACATAACCACATTTTTCTAAAGAGAATTCTGGGATGTTTGCTCCATTCATCACATAGTCATTGGAAAAAAATTAAGACGCCTCTTTAGACATACAGTTATCTGCAATAACATACTAAATGCTGTCCAAATACATTAAAGACCATAACATGGGAAACAGAAAACTAGTGGAAGCTTTAGAAAGGCAAGTGTTGTGAAAGGAATACTGTCACGATGCCTGGATTAGTGGTAGGTTTACTAAAATATTTTCCAGTGCAAAAGAAACACAGTGTTCCATCTCCTGATGACCATGCCTAAAACTTGTAGCCCACAAAAAATAAGAGGAAATATCTGAAGGCATCCTACAGTAGCACAGATCCTCAGTCTTTGTTTGCCTTGCATCACTGGTGTGAGACTTTTATCATTTGTTTGAATGATGTATTTGAATTGCTTTTATTGCAAGCATTTGCTGCCCCCAAGAGTCGACAGCTCAGCTCCCATGGTGCCAAGTCCTTTCTTAAAAGGCGTTTTACACGTACTGTATCACATGTTTCTGTGGTTGCTATGGCAATGAAAGTACTTGCCTTTTACAAAATTGCAGAGTGAAAAACAGGGGTATAAACCACAAACACTAAACAGCAGTGTTCTAAGTTAATTTCTGAGGGGGGTTGGCTAATTTGATAACTGATGTTATCGACGTTGGCTGTAATTTCTTTCTGCTGACTATTAACATGAAACTGAAGCAACAAAATGAAAATAACCCCCTTATGTAGACAACAAATGTTCTTTGATTTGTGCACTATTTGCATAAATGTATACTTGAACGTGTATACCTGTTAGAAATGTCTCAATAACTGGTCAGAAGAGTATTTCGCTATTTCTGCATTTTCCTGTACAATATACTCACTCCATTATTTTCTAATGCACATCTTAATTAGTGTTTTTACTGAACAGTGGCAATGTGGCTATTTGTGTCCAGAGTTAAAATAGAAAGCAATATGTACTCTACAAAACTAGTATTTTAAAGCATAAATGCCCCACCCAGTCCAATGTAAAGAGGAGGGCAGAGTGCCCTTCTCCTAAGGCTGCTAACCTACAAAGGAAGACAATCAACTAGGATACTGTATTTTTCAAGATATCCAAATATCAAAGCCCAAGGAAACAAAGGACAGGGACACTGACAAAACAGAAGAATAGACACAAAATAACAGAAGAAGATAATCCACCATGTAACTGACTCAGCATCTCAGACACAAGATCGTTATATACATTATACCCAAACAAGCAGAAGCATTTTATATGCACAAACTATAAATGCCACAAATACCTGAAGAGAAATGAGAAAACCTGGCAACAAAGCAAATCAAATAGCAGATAGGAAATAAGTTATGAGTGTGCACAGTGATATGGCTAAAGAAGCAATATTTTTTGAAGTGCTTATATGCAAGTAAGCCGATATTAAGCAAAAAAAAAGGACTATCTGCACGCTGCACAGTTCTATTGCACCATGCTTATAACAGATTTGCCACATTTGTCTGAGTAGTGTTTTAAATCCTTTTTCTTCTGTTGGAAACAACTTTTTCCAACTGTTAAGCTCCTATAAATGTTTCCAATGATCTAGGAATACATATACCTTACAGCTCATGCTATCATATTTCTATTACCCCAGTCTCAATGCCACTCAAATCCTTCTGTATGACCATAATTAATATCAGGTGCCTCCCAATCTTGGCAGCACATACAGGCATTATAGACACTCTTGCCTTGAATTTATGTTCTGGAACTGTTATGTAAAGGAGAAAAGAAATTACATGAGAAACTAGAGGAAAAGTGAGGCCACTGAGACTGTGTGAATTAACTACAGTGTCTTATAGGACATCTGTAACTAAGCCAAGACATGTTGCCAGATCACTGGGGCCTAGCCCAATGCCTAAGCTGCGAAACAGTGCTTGTGGGTGGGAATAATACTAAGCTAACTAGTCCCTAACATCATCACTGACACAACAAACATGATTTTCTTTTCTTCCTCTTAATGATATCAAGGGTAAAAATTTTATTTGCAATAAATTTTTGTCACATATAAGCATTATCTTGCATTCTTTATGTATCACAAATATTTTTCTGCTTGTTCAATTAATGGGAATGTTGCTTACTTAGTAGTAGTTCTAGAAATTATTTAGCACATACCACACGACATTAGTTTCCTTGCTCTTGCATTTATTGATATAATACCTGTTAATTCTTGTTAACTTAGCTTTTACAATGCTCATGTGAAATTAAGGGAAGATGTATCACTTTACACATACAATAAAGTGATTGAGTAGATACTTACTAATTCTGGGATTTCCCTGAAAACAGATGAGAAACAACAACAACAAAAAGCAACAATAAAACCTCCCAAGTTTTATCATGGGTTTTCCCTTCATTTTTTCCCCCCTTTCCTTTTTTTTTTATTAGTTTGCTTTTGTTTGTTGTCACAAAAAGGGAGACCTTCTCAATGACTGTACGTAACTCTCCTCCGCTCTGTGCTATGGGCCACATCATCCTTCCACTTACTTACACTTGGAGTTGGCTGGTTCTTATTGGTCCACTTGAATGGTTACTTTAGTCTCCTAATGTTGCTTAAGACAAACTGAGTACAAAAAACTGGATAGGCTTTTGCTGAAAGTAGTGCACTAAGGCAGCTAAGGGTAATATTATCAGTGTGAAGCCAAGGACTAGGATAAGGTACATAGTGTGACGAGAACAAGGGAGAGTAGCAGGAAGGGGGTGGGGTATTAAAGGATGGTCTCTGTGTTGTTTTGCTCCGTCTCATAAGGAACTGCAGCCTAAATCTCATTTATATCTATCTATCTCAGCATTTTCCAGTCTCATTTCTTACCAGTTCCCTGCACATAATGTTGTGTCTTGTGTGTGCTTGACCCCTCTTCCCCCAATTCAATATTCCATACCCCTTACCAATTTGGTCCTCGCAAGTCAACACTCACCTCCCCATACTGCCCCGATTCAATCCTTGTTTCCACTGCTCTCCAGGCAGGTGTCTCTTCCCCCTGAACTGTCTGCACAACTGAGTGCAGGAGAGACTCCACTGCACCTAGGAATTGCCTACCTGGAACTGAGCTTGCCCACAAGCAGCTGGGAGCAACTATGCCAAGAGAGGGTTTGTGCTTTGGCTACTAGACAGTATGCACAGCTGTGTTTTTGGAGTGACGTGTACAGGCTGGCCACGATCAAGAACTGAGAGGGACTGGCTCCATCAATCTTCAGATTAAGGCACTGAACTCTTAAAAAGTCTTGGAGCATATTCCAAGTGAGATAATTCAAAGCGTAACTCAGCTCTGTGTGGGCGGAGCTCCATGGGAATAGCTACAAGCTCACTCTGCCAAATGCAGATACCGTAGTAAAGAGGTGGCGGGGCTTTTCAAAGAAAAGGTTGATAGAAATCTTTTTTAATCTGACAGAGAAAGAGAAAGGGAAAGAGAAAAGAGAAATCTTTTTTAATCTAAAAGAGAAAAGGTTTCTTTCCTCTAAATGGAAGCATTTAATATGAAAACATTCCTCCAAATATTCAAACTATGAAGGACGTTCAGTCTAAAATTTGAGGAACAGCTTGAAAAACTTATAAGCAACTAAAGGTAGATCCTTAATAAAAACATCATTCAGCTTTCATGAAAGAAAGTGCTACCAGCCCTACCTATAATTATTTTCTTTTACATTACAGCTGCAGGGCTGTATGTTTTCCTGCAAGTTAATACAAGTTACAGCCTATTTCTTGCAAGTTCAAGGAAGTGGGTCTCACGGAATTATCTGCTAGGAGAAAGTAATGGCACAGGAATTAGTTTAGGCAGCACATTCACACAATTCTATGGGTTTTTTTAAGAAACCCAAATTATCATCACGTTTTAAGAAACAGTCAGATTCACAGAAGAAGTCAAGATTATCAACATTTGTAATGGGACAATGTGATATGAGTTTTTGCAGACAAAGAGGGAGTTTTCATAATTATGAAATCATGAAGGGCCTGAAGTGCAAGGACAAGAACTGTGGATGATGGGCAGAAGTTAGCTCATGACATTATTCCAAAAGGTAAGTAATGCTGTTAGATAATGAACTAGAAAGAATTCATTAATTGCTTTAAAAGATCTAAACTGCATGTACATAAAAACCTTGTTTTACTACTAAATAGATCTGGTTTAAAGCAATTTATAAAGCATTTACTAAGACAACATGGATTTTAAATTTAGACTTTCTTAAAACCAGACCTTCTTCCAATTCTAATAGCTGACTTCCAATATGATCTGGAAAACCAGCCTAGCAACATGAAAGATTAATTCTCATTTGTCCTTGTTATTAAAAAAGCTTGTTCATCCTTATAGATGGAATCTATGGTAACAAGGCACCAATGACAACATACTGTATATAGGCATAAATGAAGGGAGGATTCCATTGCCAGATATCTAGTGCTTTGGTTGGCACAAGTGTAAGCAAACTAACGTAAAGCCAGTACTGACAGATTTTGAAAATCTTTGCAAATTGTCTGTAATCCTGGGATTTTTTTTCCTTTACCAGTCTGGCAGAGCTTTACCAGCATGTCATAAAATCACTCTATGGAACTAAGTGAACAACTGATCCACCAATTCACTGGACAAACAGAAAAGAGACCATTTTGGATGAAGCGAAATGATTGATTGGCTAAAATAAAATGCTAATCCTTGCTTTCTGTTGTTCTACTTTGTTTCAACTATAGAAAAATAAGGCATTTCAAAAGAATAGCAAAAATATGAATCTGTGTTTTGTTTTCAAAATCCCTGAAATTACTTACTAGCTTGGACAAGTTTCAGATGGCACTTAATTTTCTAATTTTTCCTCACTTCTATCCCCTTGTTCACTTACATTTTAAATCTTAGTTGAGCTGATTGATTGTGGTTATTTGAAAAGTTATTGTTTTAAATGAATTCTAATTGGAGTAATTTCTTTTGCAGCTTTAAGAATTTTGCTCACCTGTAAACAGTGGTAAATGTGGTACACATGGTCCAAAACAGCAAAAGAAAACATGATAATCCCCAAATATACCCAATTCTTGTTAAAATTTTTGTTACCTTGATCACCTTGGTTCTGTGTATCTCTAAAGAAATGCATGATGAAGGAAGAAAGCTAAGAATGATCAGTAGCAATAGGCATTGGTTCTGGAAGGTATGATGCAATATATGGCTGAACTAGATTTTTTTTATGACAGAACCAAAAGCTGTATCCTTATATTGCTGTTTGTCATGAACTTGATAGACAAAATTTAAAAAGGGATCTAAGTCAGAACAGTCTTTTTCCTGTGGAAATGACAAATGTAGTCATGTGCATTAACAGAGAAGATACTGCTATATATTGTGGCTGGAGTATAAATAATGTCTGGATACTTTCGAATTCCTATTGAAAAAAAATACACAATGGAATAAGACACTTGCAATGTTGCTGGTTTTCTTTAATTTTTAATTTTTTAAACAGAATTTAAAAGAAGTCTCGTTCTGTTGAATATGTTAAGATTGAACTATATCAAGTAATTCCTTGCTCACAAGTCTAAGGTTGTCTTCCCAGCCAGCACACAATAAAAAAATGTCATATACTCTGTTTACCTGAATTATAGTACATCTATGTTTCCAACATCCCTCTGCTCTTTAGGTACTTGTAATACATACACACACCTCTGTCCTCACCTCGCCTTTCACAGATATTGTACAAGACGCAGCAAGTACCCAAAATCTCTGATAGTGATCTACAAACAACTTAGCCTTTAGATACTAAAATGGCAGTCAGTCATCATGCTTCATCTGCCCATTAAATAGCTCACATTGCAAAACTAGACGTCCCCAAGAAACGAGCAAGGAAGGCTGGAGTCAGTATCGTGTTAGCAGCACTTATGTTTCAGAAATTTCTGGCAAACTTTTCTTTCCTAACTGGGGAAACCAGCGTGGCTGTGTTTACAGAAGAATCCAAATCGTTCCCTAGGTTTTGTATTTGGATGATGTTTCACCCTGTTTAAGCCATCAGTCAAAGAATAGTAAATGTACTTGTTTCCACATTTCAACTGCGTGGGTTGCAGCTAACATACCTATCAGCCTGAGTGGAGTCTGAAACTTCCCTGGATCAGAGATACATTTATCATCAACCATTCAATATCTAGCGTAACATATTATATTTTTTCACTAATGACCTGCTAGCAAAATGTCATCTGCATACTTGACTGTGTTGGACAAGGTGAAGGTGGCAGGAAATACCTGGTGGAAATACAGACTCAAGCTGATCTAAGTAATTACATTTCTTTTGTGCCCAGAATAACTTGCTGCAAGACAGCACATCCAGTGGGGAACAGAAGATCTGGAGAGAAAATGAGTGACCACTGAAACAGAATCAGCAGTCTATTTGAAACCAGACTGATGTTTGAGACTTCACCAGCGTTGTGGAGACTAGGTGGACTCAGCTACCACAGCACATTCAGCCACAGACATGTTGTTGAATGCTAACAAGAGTCACAACATGCCTGTTGTGCAGGAGGCGTGGCGCAGTCCAGGAGTAAAGCTGGGCTGGTCAGCATAATGTTTTTTCACATGACTTCCCTGTCCTTTGGCAGGGCACAGTGTGATCCAGAACAAAAGTCCAGGTGGGCCAGTGCAGCAGGTCCAGCTAGTGGTGCACACAGAGAGGACAGGGCTGCAATGTTCCCCCACCACCACTAGCCCTCTGGTGCAGCGGGAGCAATTCAAAAGTCTCTGCTGAGTCTCCCCAAGGGTTGGGGATGAATGCCTGGTCTTGACTGGCTCTAATTCCCGCACTATCTGCTGACCGTCTGTTGCCATGCTCCCAGATTGCCCTTGTGGAAAGTTCTCCGCACATCAGGAAGGACTCAGCTGAAAGCAGCCTAGTTAGAGGGAGCAATACGAGTGATCTCAGGGAAGAAGAGCTTTGTACTTTTTTTCTCACAGCTTTCATAGAATCATAGAATCATAGAATCATACAATAACCAGGTTGGAAGAGACCCACCAGGTCATCGAGTCCAACCATTCCTATCAAACACTAAACCATGCCCCTTAGCACCTCGTCCACCCGTGCCTTAAACACCTCCAGGGAAGGTGAATCAACCACCTCCCTAGGCAGCCTGTTCCAGTGCCCAATGACTCTTTCTCTGAAAAATTTTTTCCTAATGTCCAGCCTAAACCTCCCCTGGCGGAGCTTGAGGCCATTCCCTCTTGTCCTGTCCCCTCTCTCAGCTGCTCCTCGTAAGACCTGCTCTCCAGCCCCTTCACCAGCATTGTTGCTCTTCTCTGGACTCGTTCCAGAGCCTCAACATCCTTCTTGTGGTGAGGGGCCCAGAACTGAACACAGGATTCGAGGAGCGGTCTCATCAGTGCCGAGTACAGAGGGAGAATAACCTCCCTGGACCTGCTGGTCACACTGTTTCTGATCCAAGCCAAGATGCCATTGGCCTTCTTGGCCACCTGGGCCACTGCTGGCTCGTGTTCAGTCACTGTCAACAAACACCCCCAGGTCCCTCTCCTCCAGGCAGCTTTCTAGACAGACTTCTAGACAGACTTTCATTGAAGAAGCGTGGATGCTCTGTGGCACAGAAGACACATTCATAAGTTTGTGTTACCGTAGGAAATTATGCCCATTTTCTGACCCACCGTGACTGACTGTGACGTTTCAAGCTGGTTTATAACTTGTTCAGTAATATTTACCACAATTTAAGAAACAGAATATCTACAGTAAGTTGTGCAGTATATTATGGATGAGGTGGCCTGAGATCCACCTGAATACTCATCTAACTGAGCCTTTTTTTCCATATGTAAGTCATATTCAATAATGCTTTTAAACTTTCTGGGTAATATTTGGTATTTAACATATATTATGCACAGCTTTATTTTCAGCTGTAGAAAATGCAACACAAACAGCGTCTGAACTGTATTCATGCTTTTCAATTGATATATTACAGTATAACATATGAAAATCTTTCAAAACAAGCTACAGAATAGTGGGTAATAAATTGCAATTCTTGCCACAGGAAGGTGAACAGAAAGCTCCCAGACCAAGACTTAAAGCCAGACACTGTACTTCCTGTCTTCTAGATCTTCTAACATGTAAATTGACCGTTACAAAGAGGATTAACTACTAGAAGTGTAGGACTGGAGCCCAACATTCAGCTCTGCTCTTTATTCACCGCCAGAGTAGGCCAGGTGTCCAGAATCCTAATGCTCAGCTCTGTAGTTGGGGTTTATATGATCGGCATACTAAGCACAAGTCACCATTGTTTTCTGGCTTTAATTTATTGGTGGCCTTAACAACTGGCTATTTTACCACTAATTGTACTTTAAATTGTGAGTACAAAATCAAAGAGCAATTGGGACTCTAAACACGCACTTTCATGAAGTACAATTATCTTTAAAAACTGTTTATTTTATCAGAGAATTAGATTTATGCTCAGAACGTTTAGGCTTTCTCACAGAAAATCGCCTTGTGGTATTTTAGTTATGTTCATAGCTTAAACTTATTGTTATTTTTCCAGGAGAGCTTTATAGTATGTACTAGGAACAGGATGGTCATATAAGAAAGCTTTTTCAAAAGTCACAATAATTTAATCACAGGCCTATCTGTCATTGTGAAACAAAGCCTCGGGCATTTGAGAATCTCCCCTCTCAGCGCTTCTTGCAAAAACAGGCCCAAGTTCTCTGATGAATTCCATTTGGAAAATCTGTTTTATTTACCAAAAGTCACCACATGACTTCAGTTTGTAGTTTAAAGTATATTTTGTCCAGATGGCTGTGGCCTGGCAGCAAGCATGGAGTCCACTATGCCTGACCACAGATCTGGTTGTTATTCTGGTACAGTCTAGTCCATATCTTCTAAGAAGAGCTTTCCACTTGGAGAAAATTAATTTAAACTACATAGCTTGTGAAATATTTTGGGATTTGTCTTGCTGAAAGATATTGTGGAATGAAAATAGCCAGCTTCTTTCTTTGGAACACGGTGCATTTTACAGATCTAGAAAGAGATTTCTCCTACTAACCCATTTTTGTAGATAAAAAAAATATTTCAAGTAATTTGTCTTGGGTCACACTAAGCACTCCTTGCAAAGCTGGAGGCAGATTCTCAATCTCTCATTTCTATCTTGTTCTCCAATAACAAGATCATCATTTTTCAGTAGAGACTGAGGGTCATCTTGACCGACACAAAATACAGGGTATGGCATGTAACTCAGAAGCAAGATCCACTCTACAGAGTGCAAGACTGAATAACTACTCTTCCAGGGTCTGATTTCTTCTTTCCATATCAAAATACTGTCCAGGCATACTTGACCGGTTTTTTTTTTTTATACCTCTGTGCTAACCAGATTTGCAGTTGCCCATGGTGGAAGTATAATCTCTAACATTATGGGCACTGCAAGGTCAGAAAAATGTCACGAGATGTATGGCACCCATATAGGCAACTCTTGGTTATGTGTAAGTAGTTATTTGTATTGTTCTGTATTCAATCTTGTGAAGCAAGCTTGAGTCCTTCTGCTGTCGGAACATCAAACAATGGTGTTTGTGAAATATGGTCCTCGTGTTGCCAGTCATGGAACAGCCTGTGATGCTCCTAAGAGCATCAGGTTAAGGTGCTTGGAACAAAAGAGTGAATAGAATATAAATAGAAACATAACAACACAAAGAAAAAAATACTAAAACAAAATTGTATCTCGAACTCCCATGATAAAATAAAATCCTAGTTGCAAGTGCACTTGTAAAATTATAAATTCATTACAAAATACTTTACAAGGATATTTTAATGTAATTCTTGTAAACATTGAGCCTGGATTGAAGTTGTAAACATTTGATGGCTTTTGATATGGGATAAGCAGTAGATTTTAAATTCTCTGGGCAATATGTAAGCTCAAGTATACTTTGATTTTTAACTCCTAGAGCTGAAATCCTCCCCAGATGGATTGGAATCTCTGTAATTTACTTGAATGAATGCACCCACTACTGAAATGCAGACTTCTTCCCTCAGGCCCCTGCCCTGCAAAGAGGTACACAGTAGTTTCATGCTGTGCAGCAAGCAAGCAAAAATAGTGAAACAATTGTAGGGTTATTTCTTCTACCCATAGTAACCTAGATTTTCTTTTCTTTTTATTTTTTTCCTTTTAGTCTTGGCAAAGACAAAGTAAGAGTACTTTTAAGTACTCTTTTTTAGAGTACTGCTGTAAGTATTTTCGCTGTTCAGATGAGGGCCAGGGCTTGATTTCATACTTCATTCACGTGTTACCAGCAGTTGGCATGCTACAACTTTGCTGCAACAATACATAAGGTACTATCTAGCACAAAGAAACTACTAGGAGTTGAAAAGCTAACTTGATAGCAACAGCAGCAACACTTTTACCAAGCTACAACATGCAACTATTGAACTATAATTTGAGAGATTACAGGTTTGGAATCCCTCAAGTTTGGTTGGTGTTTGTAACACTAACCAAGGATCTGGTTGGAGTTTGTACAATCTGCAGCATTTTCTTCAATGCAAACAGGTTAAGCAGCTGTGAGGTGACAAATTCAACTGTGTTACTGGAAAATTAGCATTAGGCTTGATAAAATTATTAATCAGCCTTGCTGCTACTCCATTTTCAAAGCAAGAAGTATTAAACTGTCATTATTCATAAACCCTGACAAATGTAAACAGAGCACTGAAACTTTACTGAACTTAAAGTTTCCAAGATTGTTGGTTATTTGTCTTTAGAAATTTAATACTGTTAGGTGACACAGGCTTGGCAGAGCTCTGCTTTGTGCATAGGCATTGTTTTGTCGGGATCTAGAGCCGAAATAAGTTTTAAACACCTACCCATGATTCTTTTCTGTATGTTTAAAGTGTACTGTGTGTGCATAGAAATAAGGTTAAAAGCCTGGAACAGAGATAGAGTGATTCAACCCGCTAAGATTGAAAGATACATTCATTTTATCAGTGCTTAAATGGTTGTATTCATGCATAATTTTTGTACCTGTGAAGAATTGTAGGCTTCGTCAGCCTGTTCTACAGATTTGGAAAGAAAGGTTAGTTCGGCATTCTGGCAGCTACACATACACATATCTATGTTTTGGCAATGTCGTCACTTCCCCTATTCTGTGTTCCTAACTTTCACTCTGAAAACCTTAGAGGTAACTCAGCTAGTGTTTTTATAACTTTAATAATTCATGTGTCTAAGTTACGTGGAGGAGATTTCTGTGGATAATCTAGGGTAATACACATTTATGTGGCAATTCCCATGGAAGGACAACTAAGTGTTTTTCAAAGATTTGTGAGCTGAGGAAGACTCTGCACTTTTATTTTCTTAAAGAATAAGGCACAGACTGTATTTTCAAAGCTTTCCCATATGTCTGTGAATGGTTCATTTTTCAGAAAACCAGCTTGAAATATTTATAGTGAGAACCTGATGCTGAGCCTCTACCTCATTGTTTTTTCTTGAGTGGTAACTGTAAACACTCAGCCCTTGTGAAAATCAAAGGAATAGCTGTCTCAAGTAACTTATAAAAATGGTGGGCACTTTTGGAACTGGTGAGCTACAAGGTACGTCAAAAAATACACAAGTTCTGTTCTTCTGAGTACGATTTGATTGCAGCTCCAGAATTCTCCTATTCTATCTGTTCATTACTCTCAAAGAGCTTTTAGATTTGCTGTGTGGTTGTCAGCAAACAGTATGATGCACTTGATGTGTGAAGCCCAGCTGCTTTAGCAGGAGTCACTCTTTTCCATTATGACTTTGGCATTTTACTGCTGAACAGATTAGGTGAAGGGCCTTTTAATGAACAGCTATTTAGATTAAGGAGCCAAAGAAAAGAGAAGAGAAAATACTGTTTTCTGAATCTATAAACACACTTTTGAAGTTCTAGTTCTTACTGGTCTTTTACTGAAGTGGAATCTTTCACATCTCCTTTTTCAAGCCCAGTGATAAAGCCAAGTCTATGAATATGGTAAGTTTAATAGCATGCTTTAAAGTGATACGAAATAACTTCAACAGGAAAGCATCTGGCTCCTATTTATGTTAGTAAAGCCCATATGTATGCAGTTTAAGTCAAAACGTGCCACAAGTGATTTATATGGTTGGGGTTGATCCATATCTCCTAGAAACAAATAGAAAGTTTCTCACTGAATAAGAGAATTTACAATGGAAAATTTACTCTATAATTTATCCAACCAACACTGATAGATTTCAGTTGGGTTCATGCATTTACACAAGCATGGAAGAGCAAGAAATAGAGAAGAAAGCCCAAAAATGCAAACGCTGACTCTCTGTATTCGTTTCGTTACAAAGAACTACATTAAATACTGGTCTTCTACACAGAACAACAGAGTGAGGAATAACTTTATATAATTGCTAAACAAAGGAAAAACAAATAAAATTAAGACTGCAGGGATTAAATCTAAACTTATTAGTGTCCCGTTGGATCCTAAGCAATATACTTATTTGTATTGGTTATAGACATGTAAAAACTTTATAGTTTAAAAGTGTTGAGATATTCAGTTTCTAATATTTAAAAGCCTGTACCTCAGTATTAGAACTCTGAAATTCTGTAGAGGTGTCTTTACTCAGGGAGAACAACTCAAGAATATTAATTCAAAATCAACTGTGAAGTTCTGGGTTAAAAGAGTAATAGCTGCTAAAAATGCCACAGGTATGTAGTCCCTTCTTGGTGGTTCTTTGATTGTTTTGTTTAAATGGCTGCAAATCAAGAAAACCATCTTTGTTTAACAAAAGTTTACATTTTTAATTTTAGTTAGACAACATACACAATATTTTTGCTCTTATGGGATTTAACTCCTGCTCATTATCAGTCCAGAGGCTCCCAAAATGTATGCCATGTAACTCTAATAAACACAGTTTACAAGGAAACAGGAAGGGAATTAAGCTCTCTCGAGATCTGTATTTCAGTTCTTCCCATTGACTCTCATATCCATACATTTAATATTTTACTGAGTTTAGCACTGCAGTTAGCTTACCAGCGTGTAATTGTACACCCCCTGCTACTGTCTATTTACTGAGGCCAGAATTTTGAAAGGGGAAACGCCTCATTTCCACAATTCTTCCCTCTGTATAAATACTATTTGTGATATGTCACTTGCTATGTTGAAATTTGTTCTTCCATTTACACAGCAAAACCAGTCTTTATGATATGAAAAAAAAAGTAAGCCACTTATGCTAGAAAATATAAAGAAAGCTAAGATATAATTAACCCAAATTCCTTTTTCCTTCTTTCACCATGTTTTCTCCATCTGTAAAATGACTACAAGATACTAAGTTGCTTTCTGAAATGCTTTCAGATTTGCAGATGGGAAGCACAACACGTGAACTAGGAATTACATTTTATTAGGACTAATGTTGTTAACATTGTGTAAAGTCTACATTTTAGGAGACCTGCTTACACACAGATGTTTTGCTCATTTAGACACCCTACAGAAATGCAAGTAAATTTAAATACACATTTACTTTAATATCTCCTTTTACATCAAACCTGTACAAACAGCTTTACAGTAAGTGAGTATTTGACAAACTCAGCTTACAACAGCATTCTTTCAAACTCTGATAGGATGCAGGATTATGGATGTGTGATGAAAGACACTAGACAGTCTGAAAAGACGTGCCTAAAAATTTGAAACCTCAGGAAGATGTTTACAACAAACTGGATAATACATGTAATAGACATGCTTCTTCTTTGTATATGTGTCCCCTGACATCACTCCTTGTCTTAAGAATTTAAAATGAAAGTCTAACAAAATCAGATTTCCATATATACTTAAAATATTACAGGAGGACTCTTTTCATGTCTTCTTCCTTAGGCTGGATACCACAACTCATTACTTATTCCAATCTACCTTTCACTAGAAGCGATATGTGTCTTCATGTGTGACATGCAAAATGCATGCTGTGGCAGTGAAATAAGTGATACCAGCCTCTACAGAAGTAGACAAATTGTAGTATCTTTTCATATGCATGATAATTTCTGATTATTAATTAGCTTTAAAATCTTGTCATTCTACAATAAGTCATAACTTCCATATTACATTTTCACATGGATTTTTGGTGTCTTGCTTTTACCTATTTGGAAGGAATAAATGTAGTCATCACTTGAGTCCTAAGTAATTTGCAGTTCATACTCTTTCCAAATTCTCTCCACCAGGCTGACACTAATTCGTAGTTACTGCACATGAAAGTGTAACCTATCAATTTAGTGAATAAAACAGAAACAATCTGTACCATTTACTGGACCTGGAAGCTATAAATTCTGTGAAGACTCAACTGTGACTTTGTGGCAAGTTTTAAGCATTTGGCTGCTGTGCAGGTATACTGCCTCAGGGTCACATCTGAAACCAAAATATAAATCAAAGTATTGTAATCCAGTCACTGGGTTTTCTCCATTCCATCTCTTTAAAGATATAAAAGCCACTACCCTTGCCTTAAGGGCTTTTTGTACCATTCTATAAATTTGCTGAGCATACTTCTATCTGCACAAAACTGTTCTCTCTAAATTAAACAAGAAACTATAAGTAACATAAAGGTACGTGAAGAACCTACAGCAGCAAGCACAGTGCAATCCAAATATTTTCTGCTAAGAATTGGCTGTGAATGATAGAATGTCAGGTTCTTTGTTGTTGTTTATATTAATTATGGAGTTATTCATAAAGCTAGAGATTTCAAACTAATTTTCTATATACTTCTAATATTCCTTCACCGGAAAAGTTTTTACTGGTACACAAACTCGTATTGCAACAGTTCTGGATGGGTATATATTCTACAGAAGTGCTTTTAGCAAGCTTAGCAAATGTTCTGGGACATACACTGGGGAAAAATTAAACTCCTCATTACCAATTTTTTTCAGAAATTTTCTGATGAAGAAAGCAAAATTGTACTTCATGTGACTCTCCAAGTAAACAGTACTTCATGATAGATATCAAAAAACTACCTTTAATACATTATCTGCTGCATATTTTGTGATATTTCCTTCATGCTAGGCTTCATAAAAGTATAGCATTTCGCAGCCATCTAGCTTAGTAGTAGATTGTGCTAGTAAAGACTGGAAACAAACCTAAACAGAGCACACTGTCACTGTCTGAATCTGCCCTGTGGCAGACCAATACTTAGCATATAAATTTACTGCAGAGATTCAGCCAATGAAATTGGATTGCCTGCAGGTTCTAAACATGACTGGAAAACCATAAATGTAGGTGGAATTGAAGAGGAAAAGGACACAGGTATGTAAGTTCCTTATGTACTCTGAAGTACAACAAATACCAACAGAAGGGTGGAGATATCCTCCAGTAAACTCTTCTGCACTAACATTCTGGTGAATGAACAACAGTGACAAGTGTTAACAGAATTCATAGAATCATAGAATCATAGAATAACCAGGTTGGAAGAGACCCACCGGATCATCGAGTCCAACCATTCCTATCAAACACTAAACCATGCCCCTTAGCACCTCGTCCACCCGTGCCTTAAACACCTCCAGGGAAGGTGACTCAACCACCTCCCTGGGCAGCCTGTTCCAGTGCCCAATGACCCTTTCTCTGATAAATTTTTTCCTAATGTCCAGCCTAAACCTCCCCTGGTGGAGCTTGAGGCCATTCCCTCTTGTCCTGTCCCCTGTCACTTGGGAGAAGAGGCCAGCACCCTCCTCTCCACAACCTCCTTTCAGGTAGTTGTAGAGAGCAATGAGGTCTCCCCTCAGCCTCCTCTTCTCCAGGCTAAACAACCCCAGCTCTCTCAGCTGCTCCTCATAAGGCCTGTTCTCCAGCCCCTTCACCAGCGTTGTTGCTCTTCTCTGGACTCACTCCAGAGCCTCAACATCCTTCTTATGGTGAGGGGCCCAGAACTGAACACAGGATTAGAGGAGCGGTCTCACCAGTGCCGAGTACAGAGGGAGAAGAACCTCCCTGGACCTGCTGGTCACGCCGTTTCTGATCCAAGCCAAGATGCCATTGGCCTTCTTGGCCACCTGGGCCACTGCTGGCTCATGTTCAGTCACTGTCAACCAACAGCCTCAGGTCCTTCTCCTCCAGGCAGCTTTCTAGACAGACTTCTCCTAGTCTGTAGCACTGCATAGGTTTGTTGTGCCCCAAGTGCAGGACCTGGCATTTGGCCTTGTTAAACCTCATGCCATTGGACTCAGCCCAGCGGTCCAGCCTGTCCAGATCCCTTTGCAGAGCCTCCCTACCCTCCAGCAGATCCACACTTCCACCCAGCTTAGTGTCATCCACAAACTTGCTAAGGGTGCACTCGATGCCTTCATCCAGGTCATTGATAAAGACATTGAACAGGGCTGGACCCAGCACTGAGCCCTGGGGACACCACTTGTCACTGGCCTCCAGCTGGATTTCACACCATTTCCCACCACTCTCTGGGCCCGGCCAGCCAACCAGTTTTCCACCCAGGAGAGTGTGCGCCTGTCCAGGCCAGAGGTGACAGTTTCCTGAGCAGAATGCTGTGAGAAACTGTGTTAAAGGCTTTGCTGAAGTCCAGGAAGATACATCCACAGCCTTCACCTCATCCAGCAGCTGAGTCCCTTTGTCATAGAAAGCGATCAGGTTAGTTTGGCAAGATCTGCCTTTTGTGAACCCATGTTGACTGGGCCTGGTCACCCGGTTCTCTTGCATGTGCTTCATGACAGCACTCAAGATCACCTGCTCCATGACTTTCCCTGGCACTGAGGTCAGACTGACAGGCCTGGAGTTCCCTGGGTCCTCCCTGCGACCCTTCTTGTAGACAGGCACAACATCCCCCAGCCTGCAGTGCAGTGGGACTTCCCCAGTCTTCCAGGACTGTTGGAAGATGATGGAAAGGGTTTGGCCAGCACATCCCCCAGCTCCTTCAATACCCTTGGGTGAATCCCGTCTGGCCCCATAGACTTGTGGCTGTCCAGTCGGGCTAGCAAGGCTCTGACCACCTCCTCTTGGATCACAGGAGCCTCATTATGCTCCTCTAGCTCCTGGGTTTGTACACAGATGGAACAACTTTCTTTGCAGTTAAAGACTGAGGCAAAGAAGGCATTAAGTACCTCAGCCTTTTCCTCATCCCCTGTCACTGTTGTTCCTTCTGTGTCCAATAGGGACTGTATGGTCTCCCTAGTCCTCCTTTTATTATTTATATAGTTATAGAAAGATTTTTTGTTATCTTTCACAGACTTGGCCAATCTGATTTCTAGCTGAGCCTTAGCCCTTCTGATTTTTCCCCTACACAATCTCACTTCCCTCCTGTAGTCCACCCAAGAGGCCTGTCCCCTCTTCCAGAGCCCATAAACATTTCTCTTCCTCTTGATATCCCTCAAGATCTCTCTGTTCAACCAAGCTGGCTTTCTTCCCTGCTGGCTTTTTTTCCGGAACACGGGGATGGCTTTCTCCTGAGCTGCTAGGATTTCCTTTTTGAAGAGCTCCCAGCCCTCAGGGGCTCCCTTGCCCTTGAGTACTGTCTCCCACGAGACTTCGCCAACCAGCCTTCTGAAGAGATCAAAGTCTGCCCTCCGGAAATTTGATGCTACCGCCCTACTAACAACCCTCTTCACTTCTCCTAGAACAGAAAACCCTATCATCTCACTATCACTTTGTCCTAGGCATCCACCTACTGCCACATCCCCTACAAGGCCTTCTCTATTCTCAAACAGCAGGTCCAGGAGGGCACCTTCCCTTGTTGGTTCATTCACCAACTGTGCAAGGAAGTTGTTTCCCACGCACTCCAGGAACCTCCTAGACTGCTTCCTTTCTGCTGTGTTGTACACCCAGCAGATATCAGGCAGATTGAAGTCTCCCACAAGAACGAGAGGCATTGATCTAGAGATTAACCCCAGCTGTTTATAGAAGAGCTCGTCAGCTGCTTCTCCTTGGCTGGGTGGTCTGTAACAGATTCCCATCACAAAATCTACCTTCTTATGGGCTCCTCTAATTTTAACACACAGGCACTCAACCTCCTGATCGCCACAATCCATCTCAATGGAGTCCAAGTCCTCTCTTACATAGAGGGCTACCCCGCCTCCTCTCCTACCCTTCCTATCCCGCCTGGAGAGCTTGTACCCCACCATAGCCGTACTCCAGTTATATGAGTCGTCCCACCACGTTTCTGTGATGGCAACAACATCATAGGCTCCTTGCCCTATGACAGTTTCCAGCTCTTCCTTCTTATTCCCCATGCTGTGTGCATTGGTGTGAATGCACTTCAGCTGAGCTGCCGATCCTTCAGCCCTCCTAGAGGGAACAGAGTTCGTTCCCAATTGCCTGGTAACTGGAGTAGCTAGCTCCAGAGTGCAATTCGTGTCCTCCAGCAATACAAGAACAATAATTTACCCCTACTGCCTATTAGTTATCCAAGTAGTCAGAGATTACATTTTGTAGTCAGAGATTACATTTTTATGTGTTAAATATTAAATGTAACAAAGTCATGCGTGTGGGATTTGGGCACCTCTGTGACGGAAAAGTTTTACAGAATGTTATAGTCTTGTAAGAGACTTTGAAACCATGGACATAAATGGATTAAAAATGGAGAAACACGGTATACAGGAAGAGGAGATTGCTCTTGATTGGACTAGCTGATGAAGTTGGAATGAACACAAAAGTCTTACCCTTTGTTGCTTTGTGTTTACTTATTTTGAAGTTATTTTTATAGAACTATATCTGTTTCACCCTTCTAAATTTGGTGGGTTTCCCTTTAGAGTTTCTCTTTTAAATTACTGGCATTTTCCTGGGATATTGGTTTCAAAATTAAACTTATTAATGTTCCAAAATCTCTCAGAGAAAATAAGGTATGTGAAAAGTTTTGCCCAGGTTTGAATGATCTGTATTTCTCTTTATAAAATCATTAATACTAGCAAGTCACTTGTAATTTCATTGCGGTATTCTGCATATTTCCCAGCAGAGTCAGCCTTGTGATTGATATCTTTAATAAATTTGTATGCAAGTTTTCCATTTCAGCAGTAGGAAAAAAACTGGGACATATCCAATCCCTATATGTAGCACTAGCACTCAATATTAAAGTTCAGATTAGTGGAAAAGATAGGGTTGGCCTCCCTTTTTTCAACAGAGTTTAATTCTGAGAGAAGTAGTTCTTGTTGCTGACACAATATAATGAATTGTTGTTCCTTTTTAAAACACACTTCCATGAAAACATTTGTCTGCACTTTGCTAGTGAGCACAAGAATCCATGAAGAGGAGTTAAGATGCCTGGTTCATACATCTTCCATTACACTGAGGCTACCCAACCAAGCAGCTGACAGCTCTCTTTCAGCCCCAGCAAGTCAGGAAGTTGAGGGAGGATACATCGTGTCTGAATGTTTTCAGGTGTAGGTTCTGATCTCTTGTAACTGATTTTTTTTTTTTTTTTCAGATTCAGCTGAACACAGATGGTTTCATATTGAAGGCTATTACACCACATCCCATCTTTGATACAATAAAACCCTGGACTTGAAATGTAACTAAATTACAAAAAAAAATGCTAGACCTTCTTAGTTGTTCTTTGTTTTGATAAAAATTTTGGCTTCTGGAGGTGAACTTCAGAATCCCTAAATCCCAATAACTATTATTTTTTCCCTGTGCACTGGTACATAACAAACTGGCCTGAATGGTAATTCCAGGAAAACATAATGTCAGAAAAATGGGGGGGGGGGTAATTTTTTTCCACAAATACTACGATTTTGAATATCATGCAGTAAAATGACACCCATCACCTGTACCTGAATCTTGTTACTCACAATGCCACAGGAAACATCTATGCATTTTTGTGTGCCACTTAAGGAAGTACAAAATTTAACAACAAAAAAACACTACACTTCCTGCTCTGTCCAGTAGTGACAGGAACTGCTCACAGGGCTGTTGTTAGTGTGCTCTACCTCTTCCAACTTTAGGACACAGAATTAATTTTTTTCCAAGTACTATGGCAATGATGACTGCTGCAGCAACTCCTATACTAACTGTGACAAGGAGAGGAAAGGGTAAGGGAGACACAAAGGGAAAGGGAACAAGAAAGAGGAAGGGAAAGGGAGCAAGAAAGAGGAAGGGAAAGGGGACAGCAAAGGGAAAGGAAAAGGGGAAGGGGAAGGGGAAGGAGAAGGGAAAGGGAAAGGGAAAAGGGATCAAAGAAAGCACATCTTCCACTAAGCTGCAGGAAGATAAAAAGTTTTTAACTTCACCTCACTTGCTGAAGGACCAGATTCCATTCTCCTTTCTCACTCAGTGAGTTAAGGCACAGGACTGATTATGGAGAAAAAAGCTAGCAGAAAGAATCAGATTACCTGGATTTACCGCATAAACTTAAGTTTCCCACTTCCATGGAGGTCTTTTCAATTCTTACAACATTGCTGACTGAAAAAACTTCTTTAAAAGACTTCAGCTTAAAATCATCTGTTATCATTGTTTTTACAAATTACGTGGCTCATACAAGTACTTAAGTACCAAACAATTCTTTGTGTATTTAGTTTCAAAAAGCTCCTATACAAACACTCCAGTGAGCTGGGCTAGCATTTTGCAGAGGGAAGACCAGGATACTGAAAGGGTAAAGTATCAGACACTTACTCGGCTGTGTGCATCTAGCATGATGAATTACAGTTGATGGCAAAAGAACAAAACCACTCTATGTATGCTTCTAGCTACAGCAGACATTAATTAAATGTTAATTAAATTAATAGTTCAGAAATGTTGTATGAGAGATATCGTGGTATATTAAAGCCTAAGTTAAAAGTCACAGAATGTAAATCTATTACAGGAATACTTTATCACTACTGTCTTCAGCCTCAGGAACCTTTAAACTACCTGTATATGTTATTTTATTTTCATATAATTAACAGTTCCCAGCATGGTGATATTTATAAAAGTTTGAAGTTTCAATTTGAACTTTCAGTTTCAAATTGAACTCCAGCTCTTAGGGCAAAAAAGACTATTCACATTAGAAGTTCTTAACAGGTTGTGTATGTTGCTTGGACAAAAAACTTTTCAACCTAAGTAGGCACTGCTGCCTTTAGGGGTTTTATACAACATTTAGGGGTGGTAAACCCTCCCTGAAAGTGCCAACTTCCTTAAGTGACATTCACAGAAATCCTAAATGAAGAAGAGAAGGGTGTGGATGAAGTCTGCTTGAGAAGGCAGTTTGAGAACAGGGCATCACATTCTTAGGAACTTTGAAAACAGGAAGGCAGGATCCTTATGAGAGCACTCAGTATCTCAGTGAAAATCTTAAGAGTGTCCAGGAGGTAACAGGATACTTTAGATGCCTGTGTGTGCAAGTCTGGAGGTTGTTATACCTGAAAGGGACATCTTTAGTTGGTAGACTAGAGATTTCTTGACATTGGAATATCACAGCACAGGAATATCACACAAAGCTATTTCTAGAAGTAGTATATGAAGCTACTAAGAAAACCTGTTTTCTCAGTATATTTTGTAGGTCCCAGTCATCAGTCTTGGAAAGGAGATACAACTATAAACTGAGGAAAGAAAACACTTTTACAACTCACAACCACAATTAATAATAGTTAGCAAAGGTATTATAAAATATAAGGAGTCACAGAATTGCTTGCAAATGCAGTACTCTCTGGGTCTCCAATATTTCTCCTGGATATCAAATGGCATTGCCTGAGCAGGCATTTTATCTGATACTTATTTTATGTAAAGGAGCTAATGTGCTAAGATTAAGATGCCATACAGAACTCTGAATATAATCTTCCTTTCTGCAGATTTTTAAATCCCCAAATACAGATTGTCACTACATATAAATAATTTAAATCAAGACCTGTGTGAGCATGAAACAATTTTACTCTCACTAATACCTACTCAATGCTCAAAAGCTGTGGAATCTGGTTAGACAAGATCAACAGAAGAATATTTTCATGTGTGAGCTGGGATGAACCTACAGCCTAACGTATGATGGGTAACAGCTGGATGGTGATAGAGGAGAGATTTAAGGCACAGAATTATGAAGGTTAGTGACATTATTTTGTGGTTGAAAGGACATTATAGTGAAAAGTCTTCTTGAAAGAAACTTTGCTACAGTCACAGCCTCTTGCAGAAAACATTTAAAACAAAACACTAAGTAATACACTGTGGGAAACTGACCTAGATCCTTTCCTTTGCCCGCTCAGCATATGTGAGAAAGCAGTAAAAGGGCAGAATAAACAAAGAGCAATAAATGAAATCCACATCACTGCTTTCCATCCATAAACTTTCCAAGGCTATAGAAATTAAGGTCCTTTGCGGATCAGTCCTGTCAGCCTGACTTCTGCTCCTCTTCTGCTCTCTGGAGATTGACCAGAGGTGTTTAGGGGGCACAGACTTGTACAATCTCCATTGAGTCTTCTGTTTGTCCTTGGATATTTGCCATGTTTGGGGAAAAGACAGAGTTCTCATTTTTTCCTAGTAGGGGGCACCCCTCCTTTACAGTCCAAAAAGAAGGATGCTTCACCCATGCACATCTTTGCTCAGACTTTTCCATTCTGCCAACTCCTTTTCCAAGGGGATCACTTAGGCCTAAAAGCTCTCTCCCACATCCCATCTTTAGAGTTTTTTCTAACTCTTCTTCCCAGCTGGCACATTGTGACTCATTCATAGCTGGCTCCTTTCAAATTCTTTAAATGTTTTATGTTCATCACTTTCTGAAATGAAAACATACTACTTGCACATATGTTGGTTGGTTATATTATATATTAGTAGGTTAACCACCTGCACTACACACACACACTCCAATTTGAAGGCAATCTTGTGGCTTTCCAACATAATGTCGAGTACTCCATACCTTTTAGAAGCTCTCATAAAATAAAATTACATGTTGTTATGTAACACTTAACATTGTGTAGGAATCAGTGCAATGTTGACCCCAAGAAGACAATACACCAGAGGACAAAACAATAACTGAATTTAGGAAAGTACCTGTGGCAGAATTGATTCCAAGACAGTGTAAGAGGCAGACAAAGAAGACAGTAGTTGCTCTGCACCTTCTGACTCTGAGCAGCTGTTACATAATTTCATATCAATAAGTATCAATGGCAAATATTCTAGTAAATCCTTCATCTTCATATTAGAAGAAGAACTTTCCAGGGTGTAATGGCAAGAAAGAGAAATTCCAGGTTTTCAATATGCTTAAGTTACATACAGTGCAGGTGCACATTCCTTACTTACATAAAATTAACATTTTTTTTTCATTGTGATTAAGAGGGTACTTGTTATACTAGAGTCCCTGAAAAAAGGAGTTTAAACTCAGGATTTAGGTACAAGACTTGAGGAAGCCACTGATTCCACAAACATTTATAATATGCTGTTAATAATCAAAACTAACTAACCAATCAAAACCTAGCTGAGAAAATAATACAGTCAGTAAGGAAAATCAGATGATTTTATAGTTTTTATATATTATATATACTGTATTATGTTAGATGATACCACATAATTGTACCAGTATCATTGTTCCAAACCACATGCTTGTTTCAAGACCTGTTATCTGAAAAACAGGTTTAAGCAATGCCAGTCTGAGCTAGCACTATACATATTACCTGAGCTTTTACAGACAAAGTAAATAAGGGAGGAATATTCATTTTCTCCATTCTCCTCCCCTTCCCACCTTAGAATGGATCACTAAAGCTTTGGAATAATTTCTATAGCCTTTCCTGAACTGTCCTCTAGTCTTATTCATTGGGCAAGACCAAAGAAAACTAGTTTAGTATTGAGAAACTTAATGCCTCAGTACCTAAAAGTTAAAAAACCAGGCGCTGATAAATTTCTTATGTACTGACTAGGAGGGAGCTGCATATCTAAATACCAACCAGTGTAAATAGGAGAAAATACCTAATACAGGTGGCAGGCTAAGGAAAAAAGTGGCGTGGAATGCTCTCCCTTGCCTATCTAAAAGCTGCAGTTGTGAAACTTCAGTCCAGAGCTCAATGCCTTGGACTCATGTTGCTGCTGGCATTTACGAACCTTCCTGGGGAGCCACTTCCAAACCAAGGAAGTGATTGAGCTAAAAACTTGCAGTTTTGTTATTGATGCCACAAAGTTAATTCTCCAACAGATCAGATCCCCAAACAGACCAGCTGTTTAGTTTGGCTAGAATTCATTCTGGCAAATAAGACCTTGGGCAGCAGCTTGAGCAAAGGCTCAAGGAAATCAACAAACTGCGGCTTAAGTATATGGAATAATGGTACAGCTAAGTGCTTTAAACAGCTCAGTGCTGCCAGAAGGCCAAGCAGCTCTCCCTTTGGTCGCTGTTCATCTGTTTCTGTATTTTTTTATTCATTCCCTTGCATTAGGAATGGTGCTTCTTTGACCCTTTAGCAATCTGCATCAGGAAGCTGAAGTGGCTTAAACTAACATTAGGGGAGACGAGTGGAAGTTGCATTCCCACCAGATCACACAGCTTTCTCTGCATCAACTTTGATGCCATGCAAAACACTGAGGAGTGTGATGGGGGTCAGAGAGGTTAGGTGAGGGCAGGAAACACAGTGAACAAGGTAAGACAGGCTGGACTAAATACTAGAACAGTCAAAAAGGTTTGATGGAGATGTTAGATCACATCAACTGCTAACAGCAAAAAGCAAAGTCCTGCACATGAGTACTAGCACATAGATCATTGTTTTCTCCTAACAATGGAAGAGAATATAAGTAGGGACTTGCAGTTTTACCTTTAACACAGCAGTCTCATGATTTGAGCATTTTTCTTGTCATGAGAAAACGTTGGTCATGTTCAATCTCCCCCTGCAATTGCAGGGTTTTTTTTTATTTTAGTCTTACATCACATATAAAAGCAAATGTAAGATAGCACCTGAAATGTTTATTTTGGAGTATTTTGGTATTTGTTGCTTTGGTAAAGATATCTGAATGAAGCATTCTACTGATCATCAGAAGGTAATTGAGGTAACTAGAGGATTATGTGGGAACCAGAAATGAGATTTTTTTTTTAAAGTACATACAGTTCATTTTGAAAAGATGAAAACTCCCTCTATAAAATTAATCCATTCTGCATGGTACTTTCTATAATGTTTCAATTTTGTTTTGCCTTAAAGTGCCAATTCAAGAACAGACACATTTAAACAGATTTTGATGATGATGGTTATTATTATTCTGCCCAATCCACATGGTACAGGTATGATGTTATCTTCCCGTTCTTTGGGCTTTCGTTTTCCTTTGGATAAACAAATCCCTGAATAGTGAGTATAAAATAGAGTTTCTTTTTTTCTGTTTTGGAACTTAATATGCAACACTAGTCAGCTCTAAAATGTTTTTCCAGATTTTAAGGCATTCATCCCACTGCCTACTTATTGTTAGGAGTCTTTATAGATACCCAAGTGCTAACAAATGCAAAATAAAAGAACCTGGTTTTCATGTTGCCGGAGGAAAACTTCAGACTAAAGCAAAAGCAAGAAAAGAAATACTTGTTCAAGATTCTCTAAACTTTGTTGAGAACATGAATTCTCATAATGGCATGTCCTGTATTTTCGCGCCATCCCTCAACTGAAAAAATTTACATGTAAATTAGATACAATGTGTAGTCATTGCTATGATTTTTTTTATTTTACCCCTTCAGAAGAAGGAGCAGAGTAGTACTGCATTTCAAACATTAACAAAATAAGCCCAGTTTTCTTTTTTGCATCTCTCATGACTTTTAAGTGTGGTTGCAGGAAAAGATTCCTAGCCTTTACAATGTTGGGCAGGGCTACTAAAATATTTTTAAATCTCTTCCCTTCTCAATCCCCATCCTTGGCAAAATCAAAAGAAGAATTTAGGCACTTAAAATGTAATTTGTGCAAAATTTAAAAGCTTCTGTTTGTGACAAGCAGCATCTGCGGTATCAAATATTCTAAGCCAAAACTTTTTACCTGTCTAAACTTGACATACTCTGCATTCCAGATGCACTGTCAGCTATTCACCTCTCACCTGAGGCCACCTGGAACTGACAGGAAGACATCCCTTTGTCTAAAAAGTGTGCTCTGCAGCACAGAGAATGAAGATAAAATTTACCCTAAGTCAGAAATTCTGAGTGAAAGGAAGAATTTGTCCTGAGGGTTTATGCAGCACAGAAGTAGGTGTAAATTATCTCATTCTTATCTTCTCCATAGTTGCCTTGGTAATTTGAATTCCTACTAGACCACTGAATTAGGCTATCTTAACGCTGAATTATTCCTGTAGCTGGCATGACAAGTTTCCAAGCCTCTTTTGTTCACAAGATCAGACTTTTCCTAACTTACTCCATAACAAAATACAAGTTTACAAAAATAAAATGACAGAATAAAATACTCTCTCTAGTTCTAGATCCTAAAGACCAATGCTCTTCAGGAACTTTAAAGGAAATACAGTGACAACAGTTTTCTAATTAAATCTTGTTGAAATTCGACTTGTTCAAAGTGTCAGTTTTGTATACATTTAGTTCTGTCTCTACAAATCTTCAAAGTATCAGTTTTGTATATATTTAGTTCTGTCTCTACAAATTTTTAACTTTGATTTCTCTAAATTACACAAACGTGATCTTGATGTTTATGAATTACATATACTACAAACCATCATGCACAAATGGTTGTAAAGGACCTAGCCACCTAACACACTGGAAAAAGTTACCAACCAACAAAAGAAACTAATTATCATGTGAAAATGAGTCTAACATGGAAGAAAAGAGCAAAGAACCAAGATATTCATAGTAGCTGCAAAAACTGAGATCTGAGAGTCTGAGTACAAGAAACATTACACCTGAAAAAAAAGAACGTTTTTTAGACTGTCTTACCAGTTGACAGTGAGAGGAAATATACACAAGTAACAAAGTAAACACTATGGTCTAAGGAAGGAGTCTGAAGCAAGAGGAGGTCTTTGTGAATATGAAACACTGAAGGGACAATTTCTGAAATCCAAATGGTGTTAAGGAAACAGAGACACAAGCCAATATATAGATATTTAACATAATTACACAGTTTCTTCTGTCTTTCAGGAGAAAGATGGGGGCACCCACCCAATTCTCATTCATTGTTAGACTGCAACAATAGATCTACTGCTTGAGACTGAAGAGCTTCCTAATGCAATATTCTTTTTCCACTAGCAGCAAAAAAAAAAAAAGATCCTTGGGGAAGAGTGTAAGAACAGAAAAAAAACCAACAAAGAACAGAGCAGGCACACAGTGATTCTCCCATACTACTACGTAACCCATGTTACTGCCTTGTACTTGCTTCAAGGATGTCTTAGAGGATTTTACAAAAACCAAAATACCCTATGGCTACACCATGAGGAGGGTTTGTTTTTTGAGCAAGCTAAGGAATTTTAGGGTGCTCTACTCTACATGGTGAATATTAGTGATAAAATGTAGGACTCTCAGGGAGGTCTCAGAGAATCTACTTAAATTATGAGACTAGCAACAAAAACCCCCTCTTCCAGTCATTTGCTCCTGAAAAGGAGCACTTAGCCTGTGTTCTAGTAGGAGCCAAATGAACCAGGTAATATTTCTCGAGCTTTCCAATTCCCAAACTTAGTCATCATTGGATCCCTGCTAGCTGATTGTGCTTAGAGGGAGGAAATCTTGCACGGCCAAAGTTACTATTTATAGCTTAAAAGTGAAGATGTTATCTTTTGAATATGAATTTTATTAAACAATATCTAGCTGTGCAGTTGCAAATAAGAAAAGAAGTGAAAGTATAGAATCTATACCTGTACAGACATTCTTAATGCACACATAGCTAGCATGAATCCATAGCAAATTCTGTAGGAGGAAAGTATCTAGCACACCCCTTCATCCCAGGCTCTCCAAAAAGTGCTGCAGAAACTACCAACAGAAAAGAAGTTAAGAGAGAGAACATAATCTGCTGTGTAGTGGCAGACCCAGGAAAGACCAATATTATCTAACTGCTGTCTCCAATGACTCATTGCTTTGACCAGTGTGGTCTTTTATTACCATCCTAAATTTTTACCTTGATTTTATTTTATTTTGCCAAAGCTTATGATAATGGATAAAGCTCTGAAAGACTGAAAACTGGGAAAGAGAAAGAAGGGGAAAATATGGCATCAAAGTTCTGTGCAGTCTTATGTAGAGGAAGGTGTCCCTACTTTTACTGAAAGGAGTTTGGACTAGATGATCCTCAATAGTCCCAACACAAACTATTCTACGATTCTATGATTCTATGATTCTATGACTCTGTGATTCTGTGACTCTATGATTCTGTGACTCTATGATTCTATGATCTATTCAATTAAGTCAATGCAAGTATGCAGTTTGGTTCTGAATAACAGAAAAAGATTTAATAGCAGAGATACAACATTTCCAGTAAAACCTGCCTTTAATGGTTATCCCAGTTGCACAGATTTAAAATTACTTGGAAAGGTTTTTCTCAATGATGCCATTGTACTGACCATGATATAGTTCTACTGATGGAGAAATGAGCAACTGGAATTCAAGAAGAGAAACACAGGTGCCCTGCAAGACCTTAGTATTTTTTGTTCCCTGTGTTACTAATGAGGTCTTTGATTCTGTATAGTAATAAAATGGAATAAGAAAAATTCTCTGTCAATTGTACACTTAAATGTATCAGCAGGTCTTTCTCATGCAAAATTTTATGCATCACTTATACTTTACTGTCCAGTTTAGGAGGCATTGTCTATTGAAGGTGACAACTTACTCCTTAACCCCTAAGGGAAAAATAATACAAGCACTATTTAAGCCCAATGACTAAAGAGTGCAATAGGAAGAAATGGTTAAAGGAAAGAGATGTAATGAAAAGCAGGAAGGAAGAGCAATGGTGTGGGAATAAAGGAAGAGGGACTGATGAAAAGGCAGAATGGTAAAAGGCAGAGGAAAGGGCAAGAGAATTATTGTAGAGGTGGAAGGTAGGAAAGAAATGATCTTCAGCCTTTATAAGCATCTGGAAAGTCTGGCAACACTGGCAAAGCCGCTTCTCAAGCTCTAGAACTCACTGCAAAAGCAGACCCTGCTGACCTTCTCTTTCAAACCCTTTTAAAGTTCTAAACATTATAAAATCTATCCTAGTGTTTCAAATAAACTCACTGACTGCTTGCAGTGCGTGAATCCTTGATCGGTCTTTTGGCTCTGCATAATCAACTTTCCACAGTACACTGAGATTCTGGCATTGCTTCTCAGTGACCAGTGCCAGCAGCAACCTGAGTTTCAACCATTTTAAATTTGGAAGGATTAAGAGTTTAAATCTAAATCCAGTGATTTTTTTTGGCCTAAAGGGACATTTTATGTTTTGATTTTGTTTTTTAAGAAAAAAACTTAACAAGTCTAGTAGTTGTGCCTAAGCCAGCTGATTTTCTGTTAATTTCACTTTTCAGCTCTCAAACCTTGTGTTCAAACTAGCCCTCATATTTTTTAGCCATTTGCCCCAACAGGATCAAACAGGGAATTTTTGTGTAATGAACTCCTTTCTCCATGACCACAGCTTTCACTGTGGACAGCAAGAATGTTGCAAATAGGGCTTTATTTATTTATTGTATTTGTTATATAACACCCATCCCCATGTATCTGGCTGCCCTACAAAAGTGAAAGACAAGAATAAATAAAATAAGGCTATACCGAGTGGCCAGAGAGAAGCAGCTGTTCTGCCAAGAGAAGAGCCAAGAAAAAAACAACTCAGAGAAAAAGAGCTGTTGAGAAAATAAAGATAAAATGATCAAAGATGCAGTGTCCAGAAAGGTCAGCAGAGTTTATTATTGAGGTCTTTGCATGCCCTGTCTGTTTGATGGCTGTATATACGCATTTTACTGTCAGCCCTGGAGGCTAATGCAGGTGGAGAAGCTGTGCAAACCTATCAATGAAACAAAAAAAAAATGCTCTGCAGCTGTCCAAAAGTCACAGCAGTGAGAAAAAGAAGAAAGAATTGTGACACTCAACTACAGCTGCTTACCAAAGTTGAGGCTAGCTTACACCATTTGTTAGTCACTGCTATAAACAGTCATGCAAAACTTACTGTGATTACATAGCAAGGACCGAACAAAAGGAAATTTAGTTATCTTTACTACTAAAAATAAAAGTCAATATCTAAAGTACTCTAGAAAAGTACATTTTACATAGCACAAAAAGGATGTCAAATTCCAGAGAATTCAAAAAAAGTTATCAGCATCCCATTTATCTCCAACCTTGTTGAGTTTCTTATAGAGTCATTAGTATGCTGTATTCGAAATATGTCACTTCACAAAAGAGTGTGTGAGGGGGCGTTTGCTATTCTATTCATTTAGCACAACAGAGTGCAGTAAACGGATTAATTTTGAACCCCAGCGGTGCAGTCACCATCCCCCCAGCTTTCTCATCAGTATAACTATATGAAGACGTTGAACCTTGCCAGGAAAACATACAGGCAGGATTAGTTTATATCTGAGCTGAATTATGTCATTTGTATGACTGGGCAGGCAATGAGACTGTTCTGCTTTTTTGCTGTTGCTTTTTCCTCATGTTCCCTACTGACCTGGCACATTCCTCTGAGTAACCTACTTGTACAGCAGCAGAATATGAGTATTTTAGGGCACACATAGGGTATGTGTCCTTTCTGTCTGCATCTGTGCCAACTCAAACAGCTACAGGTCCTCTTCATTCCTGGCTACTTGCTGGTGCACCCCTTGCATGATTTACCACACTTTCTGTCCTGCCAGCAGAGCTTCTCTGCAAGCACCTCCTGAAACATTTGAGTCAAACTGAATCAAACTCATAGTATTCAGTGGGAATCTCACACGTATGTCTAGTTCCTAAATAAATCCCAGCAGTTCAAATCAGCAGTGGTCCAGGCTAATTTAGAGTAAATAAAATACAAAAAAGTCATGGCACTATAAATAATACCTATTGTTATAAGAACCTCACATTCTCTATTTCTCCGCTCTGTCACCAAAATCCTAGGCACTATTAAAATTCCTTTTATCATAATGTTGTGGTTTGGAAAACTTTCCTTTTAAAGTTCCAATAAATATTGGAAGTTACTTTATCTTCCACAAAATCCCTTTGTAAGGCCTCAAGTGCCTGGCAGATTTCCAGCTATAAAGATTTTGTGTCTGTTCCCATTCCTGTATTTCTTTTAATACTACTTCCTTCCCAAACTCCAGAATCAGAAGCAAAACAAAAGAAACAGTGCATTCCATGCAACTCTGACAGCAGGGCAGCAGGACCAGTTCCCCAAAAAATCGATTTGTTTGGTACAACCTACCCTTATTCTGAGTCTTTGGACAGAAAGCCCTTCGGGGCACAGTTTGCCTCTTTCCTGCGCTTAAAGGACAGAAAAGGCCCAACCCTCACTAAGAACCTGGGCACTATCTGGATTCTAGCATGTTTTTATCTCCCTCCCTTATCAGGCCAGCCCTACAAGGCATAAGGATCAGACTGCTGGGGCTTTTCTACATCTGTCATCAGACATTAAATCCTTGTGCAAATGAATGTACATTTCTTCTTCTTTTAAAAAGACTCCTCATCCTTCTTCTTCCTTTATGTTGTTCTAAGCACAACAAATTCATCCCTTACAGTCTCTGAATCTCTGCTGACAATCTACCTCACACTGGAGCCTGTAGTTGCATGCAGCCTAATATGAGCTGGGCCAGTAGTCAGAAACCAAACCTCCAAATAAACACGTTCAAGTATGGATTTTTGAACATGCAAATTGCAGTTACAATGGTCATAGTGGTAAGTACACGGAACACAAATCCCTGCAAGCGTTTTGACTATACTGTCAATTTGGAGTTAGGCAATCACCATGCAAATACAAAAGATGTTTTCTAAACTACTCATCATGCAAGGCCCAAACCGAACAAGTGCAGAGACTAAATTACCTCTTATCCATGAAGAAAATATTGGTTTTGATCACAGGGTTGAGGTTTTTGGCAGGGTACCAGGGAGCTCCCAGTGTGGCTGCCTGTATCACACAGAACTGTATACAGCTAGAGGGCAAACATAAGATTCCCACTGTGCCAGCACATCAACCTTTGTAGACACAAGTATGGAATGAAAAATAAGAAGCCGCAAGACTCTATCATGTCAGTAGTACAAGCCATATTTTTATTCTAGTGCATGTGCTCTGAATAAAAAGAGCTTTGTGGGGGTTCCACTTCAAAATAAGGTATTTTAAAAATGCACAAGAGCTGATAAGAATACTTTTCAAGCTGAAAAAGGTCATATGAAGATAAATGTAATTTAAAAATGTCTAATTTTTTCTTACAGCCTTTTCCATTTTTATCTTCTTACTATGATATACCTCAAATCACTGTCAGCGTTGTACCCAAAGGGTATGATTGCAATGCAGTGCTTAAGTACAACAGCTCCCCCAGCCTCTTCAGTAACCAGCCCCTGCCACTGAGCAGGTTATGGAGAAGCTGCACACCATAAGAATAGATTTTCCCAGAGCTATCTGTGCTAAAGCAAATTCTAATCATCTGAATTGTCTCTATTCACCATTATAATTTAATTAGCACCTTAATTTTAAACAGATCTGAGGAAATGAAATTGTTTTCTGAAGTTGTTTTGATTGTTCTGTTTCTAAATTGTGATGGAAAATATAATAATGATGGAAAATGATGGCTTAACTGTGTCAATCCCATTTTACTCTTTCAGTTAACTTACATCCAGATTTTATACAAAATTTCTTCACAGTAGCCCTGGAAAGGAATTCATAGCTCTTACTGTAAGCAATGTGGAATATCTTCTTTTTTTCTTGGAGTTTGCCCAGAAACGGCACGATTTTCTGAAAAAAAACAACAGATTTCTATACTTTTTCTGAATCACAACTCTCACATTCTCATGTGCTTGGAGACTCTACTTTTTACTCTTCATTCACAAAGCATCCACAGGCACTGCCGGACTAAGAGCTGTGCCAGGAGTAAGGCAGCTTCAAGATCAAAGGGCAGATTTATCAAGAAAACAATGAAGAGTAGGAAAACAAAACCACTTTAACTATAAAAAGTCATTATACATTCATATCAAGAAGATTTCACTCATTGCTGCATTTCTGAAAAAAAAAAAGGAGAAGCAGGCATAAAGAGGAAAGGCAGAATGACATTAATGAGGTTGCAAAAATGTAGCTGAGAGATTTGTCCCTCAAGTTTCAAAAGTGTGTAGTGCAATCAGCGATGGATTAACATGCTGGAAGTGAGTGGTTTGGTTGTTTTTTTGAGCGCAGAAGAATGTTTGGTTTAACAGTGGTGCTGTAGCTATTTGGAACAATGTACTACAAAATATTCTGAGAGCATCTGTGGCAAAAATTTTGCAATGTTAAACTTTTCTAATAACATTCTTGTTTGAATGTTGGTAGAATTTACAATGAGAAAATACAATGAGAAGTAAGTTTAGGTTTTCCTGTCTGCAAGACTCTTGTTCAAATGTACTACAGAACACTATACTAATGGCCACAAAACACTGTAAGAAGCATTTTCAAAATGACATGATCAAGTCCATATACGGCATAAATTATAGTGGCAATGAAACTAAAGGTATAGTATATAAAGGTGGTCCTAATGCATTTATTCTTTGAGGATTCTGTTAAAGACTTTCCTGTGTCAAATCTGTCAGTTCAGAACTTTTCTATTTGATTGTTTTCTGATCAGTTCTGCAGTGTGCACAGAACTCCTGTGATTCAAAAGTCAGTGCATGTACTGACCTTCACGTGTGTGAGTACAGAAAAAAACAGGGAATTATCTTACATATATTCTTAGAAAAGGAAAAAAGCCTTATTGATAAGGAGGAGGCTCTTTTTTCCTGCTTGTTTAGGAAAGGACAGGCTGTTTGTGATCATATTTAGGAAGAGAAGGAAGTTTTTGGGTAGCAAGGGAGAAGGGATATAAACTACACAGATCTAGCTGCTTTCATTAAATTGTGCCTATTTTCTCTGCCATGTGGTAGGACTAACATCCTGTCTGGAAAGTGAACGACTTCAAAAATCTTAGCATGAGAAGAATAGTTTTCAGATTAACACACATATAGCTTTTCAAACTATTAACACCTAGATTTAGAATCAAAAGATTTGTACTCTATGGCAGCACCCAGATTTCACTGAGTATTTCTCTCACTCAAGAGCTATTTGGTCTGTTGATCAAGGTGAAGAAGGGCAAGTAAAGATATAGAGCCCTTAGCATTCAGCCAGTTTCACAAGCAATTTGTTGACCAGAAGGATGATAGCCAAGCACCTTTTCATTTTCAAAAAAGTGCAAAGGTTCTGTTTCACTAAGAATTAGGTGTATAAGCTAATAGATCATTTCCAAGTTCAAGGAAGCATACGTTTCAGGTGACAACCATTTTTGAAAGAAGCTCTAACTCTCAGCTGCCAGATAGGACTGTGTGCACCACTGCTGTTTGTACTTTCTCTTGCTTTCTGCTTCTGACAAATATATGCATCAAGGATTACAGCAAGTCAGTCCCCCAGCCCACTCAGTGTAGCTTCTCTCTGGGTCTTCCACCTAGGCTGTCACTTTGGCCTGCAGTTCTTGTTGGGCCATAAAGGAGGATCTGACTATTCCTTCACATGCCCTCCTTTTTAGATCCAAAATCTCTGACACTAAATTTTTTCCGTTATTGTCATTGCAAACACAAACACTACCATGTCAAAAAACCAAAAAAAATAGAAAAAGAAAAAGAAGAAGGAAAAAAAGCTCAGCACTAGACATTTACAAACATTATAGTTTCAGCCCAAACAATAAAATCCTGTAGTAATGAACAATAATAAGTAATGAATGGTGGTATATGCATAATCCAATGCTTACAGCTTTCTGAAAGATATATTAAATTTGCTTTGATGCTGTATGTTAAATTTGCATGACGCCAAAGCTGTTTTTGAAATAAAGTTCATCTAAAAGGCATTTGAAAAATTACATGAATGACATTTGAGAACTTTAATGATTAAGTCTTTGACATGAAAGCATTTAGTATTGTAGTCAAGGGCTGATACACAAATAAACAATGAATAAACAATGGCAAAACAGTGCTGCGAGTGTCAGATAATACAGCATATGCTTAAACATGCTCCTTTGCTTCTCTGACAATATTTGCATGGCCTATGCCAGTTAATTTCATAAGATGGATAAGACCATAAAAGACCACAGCTCTTCTAAATGGTCATCTTCCCTCAACTCTGCCCACCATTCTGCTCTCAGCTGCAACCTCTTGTCTTTTATTCTTACCTGGCTTTGGTGCTTGTCAGGTCCTTCTGTGATTTGGTTCAAGTTATAAAGCAACAAGGAGGTTGGAAAGAGGAATGTTCCTAAACAATTTGTAGTCCAGGTTGCAGTAGTGCCATTTGTTGGTCAAGGATTTGTTTACAAGTCCCTTATGTCTTTTAATACAAAATTGTGAATTTTGCAAAAGGCAAATACAACTGTCAGAAATGCCTTCTGTTCTGTGGACTGTTCCTAGCAAGCAAGGTGATCAAATGGCCACCTGCTTGATATTCATGAGGGTAATAATCTCTTTTAAAGATCTTTACTTAAGAAATATCCAAAGCAACTGATGGAGACTGTAACATTAGTTCAGACTGAAGTATATCTTATGAACAACGTAAAAATCAGATACTAAACAGGATCCTCCACAGTGACACCTTTTCAAAGTTTGACATCCATTAGTGCCATCTAAAATCATAAGCTTATATCTACAAGAGATCTTAACATGACAGTATAGGAAGATATTGATTTGCCTATATTAGGAAGAATGGACAGTTTCAGGTATTTTTTATGACGCTTAAAAACTACCTCATCAACACCTTACTCTCACATAGTGGAATTTACTAGAGTAATTTCTCTCATTTTACATTTAAAAAGGAAAAGTTCATCCTGTGTAAGAGTTGAATAATACACATTCAAATATTTTCAATATTTAACCAGCCCTCTGGTTCAATGTCTTGTGACTTATTGTTCAGAAACTTGTCAAATTAGTGGCATATATGGAAAATATAGTTTGAATTTTCAGACTAAATATCCTTATTCAGACAGAATTACATCTACAAGTTGGTTCATACAATATTTTCCATGTAAAGAATGCATCTTATATAGAGTATCATTGCTAATAAGATGAAATATCATCTTACTATATAATTTTAATCACCTTATGCAGAAGTTTTACACTGTTTTTCTTTTTTAGTAGTTACCCTAGAGACATTATTTCATTAAATTCAAACTGCTGTAACCTGCTAGAATTTCAACGTTCAAATCTGAAAAAAAATCACCAAAAAACATATGATTCACTGTGATTCTAATAACACTTTCATAGTTTTGTTTCACAAAAGATCAGCCAAAACAAAACCCATTTACCAATGTTGGGTTCCTTTTGTGGTAATAATATTAAAATATTCATATATCAATATATTAATATATTAGAAGACCTAATACCTACTGAACATTTCTCTGTCTTCAAGGATGATCTATAATATCAAAATGTGCTTGGCTGTTTTATAGACAACTTTACTATAGATAGCTGTGAGAGTACATTGTATTTTCCTAAGAATGAAAGGTTCCAGAGTGCTATAAAGGGAAATTTATTTTTTTTATAGTTTAAGAACACCTTAGTGAAATATTATTACTATTGCTTGTAATGTCTATAAGAAATGAAAGAACATGTAAAAATAACTGAAACTTTGTGTTCATTTTACTATACTCTGATGTACCATAATATTCTGTAACATTTAGAGGCTGCTTCAAATAGTATTTTCAAAATTAGTTCTAGAGTTCTATTTTACACATATTCTATGCCCATTCATATTCATATTCATACTTCCAATCAAATTTTCCAAGGAAATCAAACAAACAGAACATGCTCTAAAAACAGGGGGTTTACAGAGTTGTTCTGCTGAATAAGAATTGAAGTGTTCGATTTTTTTTAAAAAAAAAAGAGAGAGAAATTCTTTTGCTGCTTGAAGATTGCTATACATACTGGGTGCTGAGACCTCAGCTGGAAGTGAGGCCTCTGAAAACCCTGTGTTAGAAGTATCAGAATAAAGAGTTCTGAGTTCTTGAGACCGAGAGAAGCTGTTTTCATGCACTGATTTCCTGTGGTAGGAATTGAACATGTCCCTTTATGACTTTTATCTGGAGAACCCAGAAAATTGTTCTAACAGTGCTTAAAAGTCCAGAGCTGAAACCTACCTTTGGATAGCAATTTAGTAACTAATTTGTAAAAAAAATAAAAAATCAAGAGGAAACTAAAATATCTCTTGTGAGCCTCTTCATACAGCTTTCTTATTGTAATCTACATAATCACAATGAAGAAAAAATGCGGTAAAGGTAAGAACATACTGATAACTTCAGAAAAGATCTGTAATGGGTCCCTTTTACATTTACTAACGTGACTTCAGAGGAAAACAGTTCAGGAAACAGTCTGACACATAAGAAACAAAAAATATCTAGTTTATAGAGTCACAGAGTCATAGAAGAATTTAGGTTGGAAGGGACCTGTAAAGTTCATCTACTGCAAACCTCCAGCAATAAGTAGGGGCATATTCAAAGTAGATCAGCTTGCTGAGAGTCCCGTCCAACCTGACTTTGAATGTTTCCAAGGAAGGAGCATCCATCACCTCTCTGGGTGGCCTATGCCAGTGTTTCACCACCCTCATCATAAAAAAAAAATTTCTTCCTTATATCTAGTCTCTTTTAGCTTAAAACCATTACCCTTTGTCCTATCACAACAGACCCTTCCGAAGAGTCTGTCTCCATCCTTCTTATAAATCCTTTGTAAGTACTGAAAGACTGCAATAAGATCTTTCCCGAGCCCTCTCTTCTCCAGGCTGAACGTGCCCAACTGTCTCAACCTGTCCTTATTGGAGAGGTGTTCCAGGCCTTTGATCATTTTTGTGACCCTTCTCTGGACTCAATCCCACACATTCACATCTTTCCTCTGCTGGGGGCTCCAGAGCTGGATGCAGTACTCCAAGTGGGGTCTCACCAGAGCAGAGTAGAGGCACAGAATCTCCTCTGTCAGTCTACTGGCCATGATTCTTTTGATGCAGCTCAGGGTACAGTTGGCTTCCTGGGCTGCAAGTGCTCATGTCCAGCTCAGCTTTTCATCCACCAGTATGTCCAAGTTCCTCTGTGCAGGTTTATATTTACCTTTCAAGATTGTATGGAAATTTGGACATTTAGGGATGTGAGTATGCTGTGTTCACTGAACAAAACTTGAGCAAACCAATATTTTGGATGTGAAAGAGTCCTGTGATTACCTTTTTATCCACCACATTGTACAGACAACCTTATAGTTTCATAGGAAATGTTTACCACTTCAGAAAAGAAAAAACACCTAAAAAAGCCATTAAAAGCAAGTAAAAACCCTACAAGGAAAAGAATCATCAGCAGGGAGCTTTCTGTTGCAGGACGAAAAGTCCTGGATTATCCTATGGGAATGCTATGTCTGAAAATAATTTTATAAAAGAGGATGACGGCATGCTTAATGGGGGAAAAGGAAAGAACTTGAATCCCAACAAAAGCAAAGTCCTGACTGATTTCTGGCAACAGTAATCTGATACCTAGGTGATCTCCATCCCAAAATAATGGGGGAATTGTCTTACCATGATTATCTAAAAATTCCTACTTAATAAATTCCCCACTAACATCCATCTGATACGTAAGCAAAGTGAATAAGCACTACACTATGCTATAATTTTTGAGGCTTTCAGGGGCTTTTACTATGCATGTACCTTTTTAATATAATCCCAGGGAAGCTCTGTGGTAGGCAGAGCGCTGCGCTTTCTGCGTCATTGCTCCCACATCTTAGAGAGCAGTGTGTCATCTGTGGAAGATGGGGCTCATTGTTTCAGATGGTTCCTGGAGTTTCTGGTAACGCAAATTAAATATATTAGGGTTATGCATCACATCTATTTAAAGCATAATTTTGCCATATATTGCCAGTGTGTGAAAAACAGCCTCTATTCAAAATGTTTACAGAAAAAAACATTAAATACACACAATCTACACAAACCTTCACGCTGGTGAAAGTAGTAGAAACTGGAATTAGTAGGACTTTACACTTATTTTGCACTTCATTCAGAGCACATTTAAGTATCAGAGGGAAAAAAAAGGAATTTTCTCATGCATCACTAATAAAATGGAAGAAATACAAAATCAACAAATATAATCTGAGGCAAAGCATATTCAATTTCTATGATATTGACATAGGCCCATCAAAGTAAAATATTGTTCCTACAATTGGAACGAGATTTCAGCTGTTGTAACTATGTTTTTTATTCAAACAGGATTTCTTAGTTTCATTTGTTCCTGAACCAGTGTAGACTTTAATAACTTGCAATTACAAAAGTTCACATACCTTGTTAGAATACAGCATAACAAAATCAGCTGAATGCAACCATCTAATTTCATTAATCTCTTGTTTTATTTTTCTATTTGGAGTCACTGGATCACTGGAATTCTCTCTATAAATAATTTATCAGGAATCTGGTAAAAGAATTAAATGGTTCCATACTCTTGGGCTTAGAGGAAGTCAAGAATAGCAAATACTTTTCAAGACTTATTTAGATCTCATAGAAAAAAATGCTTTAGGGATAGTTTTCCCAAGATGACATGTTCCTATAGGTGATATATTTAAAACATTTGGGCTAAATCAAAATGCCTGGCTAAATCTACAAAGAATTTGATAATGATTTTGCAGAATTAATGAATCATCAGGAAATTATTATCAAAGCACAGCTGACTGAGTTCCTATTCAGCACTTCTGAATCACTGCTCATTGAGCAAAGCAGTAACTGGACAATGGGGGTTTTGCCTGAGCAAAATGTGAGTCAGGAGACCTGGACTCCCATTGTCTTCACTGGGAGTTTTGCCTGCATATGGAGTGAGCCGGGACTTTTGGTGAATGGGAGCCATTCACACAGTAGCTAAGTAAAGCACCCAATACATCACCATTTTGAAGTTAACACTAGGTGGTAGACATAACTGGAAGAAATACAGGCATTTTTGGAGCCATGTGAAAGACTGGTATAAAGCAGCACTTCTAATGTATTGTTTCTTGTTTCCCCTTATTTTGGCCTAAACATTTTTGTTTTGAAAGGTATCTGGCTGTTCGCTCTGACGTGGCCTTTGGTTTAACAAATTAATTAAAATTATTTCCTTTTTGCAAATAGTCTGTAGGCGGAAGAAATATCTCTGTTGGGGTAGAGGGGAAGAGTCGACATCCTTACAGATGAAAACAGTCATCTGTTCCAGTGCGTATACCCTCTATCATTGTTCAGTTGGAGGAAGGAGAGGTTTCTGACTAGCCAGTTCTCAGCATGCTGCTATTTAAGTCCATACTCACTGATCTACAGAGACACTCCCTGATATGCATTTGTGATGCAGACTCCTCCACAAACACACATCAGTGTGAGTGAGACATTCAATCTCATTTCCCAGCTGAGAGTTGGCATAAGCAGAACACAGGGAAAAGTTAAAGGTGAAAAGGGAGATAGAGTGAAGTAAAGAAAAATAACAAAATACCAGCTGGTGAGCTATGGAGTAAACAGGGAGATAGACTTAATGAGAGTAAAGGGAGAAGTAGAGTAGCGAAACTGCAAAAACATGGGGAGTAGTTACTCTACCAAGGAAAAGAGGATGTCGGTAAAGTGTTGCTGTCTCATGGAGCAGAAGTTTGGAAGGGATGGAGCAAGTGACTGCATGAAAAAAGAACTGATATATGTTACGTAAAGAATGCATAAGTGAAGGATAGGATGCTATACTGCAGCTGAAATATCCGATTTACATATTTCTTTTAATAATTTCTGGTCTGAATGGTAAGACCACTATGCGTTCTTTCTACAGATGCATTTATAATGTATGCCAAAAGTGTTTTCATACCAATAAATCAAAATACAGACAATGTATTAGGTGTCAATCTTTTGTGTAGTTACAGAAAAGACAGTTTTAAAACGCGAATTCAATACATTTTTGTTTCTTCACTTTTCTTAGTTTTTATTTACAATATTCTGAATTGCTTTTGTAAAACAGCAATATTCATATCCATTCAGACATTGAGCAAAGAACTTAGTTCTTGTGAACAGAACAAATTGAGCTAAAATATCACACCAGTAATATGTCATCTTTCCTTCAAAACTTACTTGTTCATCCAGCTATCAGTGTGCTTAATTTTTCTGTAGTTCTGATGACAGCCCTTTGGTCACATTTGAAGAACAACAATGACTAAGAAATGTTAAAGGTGTACTCCTATTTTCTTCTAAGTAAATCACAAATTACCAGTGAGTTCTGTGGGCCCTGGATCCCAACAGGGAATGGAATTTCAGAGTGAAAAACACAGATAGAAAATAAACGCTGGCCACCACACAGCCTGAATGTCTGGATGCCAGAGATACTATGAAACAGAGATATGTTGATATCTTCCATAGAATATTAACCAGAGATTACCCAGAAGAACCTATTAACTTTAAATAATCTCAGCCTATGTGGATCAGAAAGACAGAAGCAAAGGCTATCAGCCATTCCATTTTCCAATCCTGAGGCTGCTTTTTCCCTTGCTGAAAATTTGCATGTTTTCTCAGAGCCTATTTCTTTCTCACAATAAACAATGCAAAGCCCTCCTGCCAAAAAAATGTCCGAATGCTAAACAGTTGCTATTATAGTCATTATTATAACAGCAACTTTGAGCTTTGTGCTTTTAAATTATAATTATTTTTACAAAGGATTTTTATGTGCCTTGATTGCTGTAATTATGATTCCAGAGAAGTAAATGTGTGTTTAAAAAGTCACATTAGTTCCCTGCTCCAAATAAGCACATTTCCTTAAATGAAATTCATACAAATGAGTGGTTTTCTTTGTATTTATCTTATTTGCTGTGCTAACAATACATTAGGATGTATTAAACAGCTGATAAATCATCATTTCACCAGGATAATAGCTGTGGACAAAGATGTCAAATAAAAAGCAATATTTTGTATGAAATGCGTTTCATGCAGATAGTACCAGACTCTAATTCAGAAATGCACATCTTGTTTCTCACCTATCTGCCCTTGTTTTATTTAAGGAGGTTCTGTTGAGAAAATAACGTGACGAAAAAGAAAAAAAGGAATCCGAGACTGTGTTTGTTGTACAGTCTGGCACATGTACTAGTGATAAGCCTGGACCCTGTGTAAAGAACACCCATTACAAAGAGCATCACAGGATCCAAGGAGTGAGCTTCTTCAGTAACCAGACTGGTAAGGAGCAAAGAGAGAAAACAGTTCAGCCACTGGGACACCTACCAATGTTGCTATTATCCCAAAACAGGACCTATGTGCGATCATTGCTCATTGCTGCTGTGACCAGCAGGGACTGGAGGTCACAATTTAGAGTAACAGTGACAGTGTACTTCCAGCCAGAGCTTCCCCAGGGGACTCAGTAGCTCAGTCAATTCACAAGCTACTGAAGTTTACAGCTGATCAGAGAAAAGATTTAAAAAAAAAAAATCAGGAAGAGGAAACAGAGAGGACCTGAGAGAAAGAGTGTAGCAAGTTTCTGGCTCCAGTGTCACACTCTTTTGTAACTAGCCACAATGCTGTATTAACTTTTCAAATGAACCGATCTGTCCCTTGGCGCCCATTTAAGTGGTTGCCACTAGCTGTGGGAAAGCCAGTGAACCCATGCTATACAGCAATTTGGATCTGAAATCCTATCAGCCATCGATTGGATTCCATTAGATTTCTTACAATGTCAGAATTCCCTTCTACCTCACATCATTCCCAAACAACCTTGCCTATTCTTTGGTGAGAATTGCTCCATTGTACATGCAGACATTCACGTTCTTGATAAGACAGTCAGGGGAAAAGTTCATGAGCCACATCCTCTGCTGGTTTAACTTTATTTCCCTTCCCCCTTCTCCCAAGAGTGAGTGGGTGATCTGACTCCCTGTGTTGAAAGGAAACAAGGTTGTCTATTCAGCTGCAGTCAGACATACAGTATGTGTTAAGGCCCAGACAGCCCATGATGCTGAATGGAGATACTAAAGGTTCGTGTTTCTCTGCTGGGAATTTTCACAGAGCACAAAAGGAATGCTGCGTTTTTGTTGTACAGCTTCCGACTGACAACTGACAGAGCTCAAAAGCATAAAATCACAATTATTCTCATGGCACAAGACCTAGAAATGTAGAAAAAAGTTACCAAGAAGATCTGGTGGCTGGCTTGAGTGAGCAATGTTAAGACTGTAATGACACAATAAATAGAAATGAAGAAACAGATAGCTGAAAATTTCAGGCCTGCTGATTAGATTGCCCATTACTACTTTCAAGCAAAACACTTTGCTTTTATAACATGCTTTGGTGGAATTATGGCATTTTATAATAATAAATTGAACTTTACTATCAACAGAACATTTTACTACATTTTTTTTTATAACTGAGCTTGACCAGTGGTTTGCAATGTATCAAAGATAAACCCAAAGTCAGTGTAACCAGTAGAGGAGGTTTTCTGTTAAAAGTGACCAACAGAGACATGCTGTGAATCATATAATGGAGCAATCTTAGCAGGTGTGAACTGGATTGCTTTAGGAGAAACAAAACCAGATCACAAACTAACAGGTGTTTGGACAAAAGAGCAAGGTTAGAATCAATCCAAAGAAACACTCCCATGATGTGAAAAGTGCCAATGTCACATCCTCAATACCAACTATGGATCTACAGCTCTTTCTTTTCCTGCAGCTCTTCATATTTGTGAACGGAATGTGTATAGAGCATGTGCAGGCATGCATATTATAGCACACTATCTCTTCCCATTGTCTGCAATAAAACAATGTGATAACTTCCATTACATCAAATATTAATCGAAAAAAAAAATGTGTACTTTTTACATTTTGGTCACCAAAAATGAAGTATTTGTCAAATCCTACTTTGATGAGCAGATTTGAAAAGAAACACCAGACCTCAATTTCCCATATTTTACCATGCTTAAAAAAAGCCAATCCAGTATCTCAGGAAAAAAACATGCCATGTTCCTGTGGAAATATTCAGGAGCCCAAGGCAGGATCTTAGCTCTGCCAACTATTTGCTAACTTATATGGATTAAACTTAACCTCTTGGAGACAGTTTCTTCATTGATACAGCAAAGTATAATAGCAGTTAACTGTCCTAAACTGGATTAAAGTTTGCAAGGCAGTCCAACTTAATTGAAGACTAGGGACATACCAACATACTGCTTACTGTGAATAAACATTCTTTCACAATAATTTTATTCCAATTTTTCCTTTGTACTTTCAAGAATACTTCACTGAACTTCTGCATAAAACTCCAAAACTTAAACATCCAGACAGCACTAATTTATAGTGTTGATTTCTTAATGTGAAGACTGGGTTACTTTGATTGTTAAAAAGCTTATTTCAGCTAGAATCCATGTTCTCTTGTACTAGATTTATTATTGTCTGGGATATGAAATGGTTGTGCAGTTTGTTGCTTCATTTCCTCTACTTGCATTTGCTACAACTGACTTCCCTGGGTTTTTGTTTGATAGCTCTAGTCAGCTGAAAATAACAATACTTTATGTTTGAACAGTAGCTTTCACTCTAATACCTTTATTTATTTTACAAAGGCACTCAGATACTTTGCCGACATGCAAAGTACATTTACTGACGGATTTTGTTATCCAGAACCAAACAGGGCTGGAGTTTACCACAACACGTGATCTCAGCTGGCAGGATGAAGTTCAAGTTGGAGCCAGTCCTTACCCTATACTTGCATTTCCCTGCTTTGGAAGGGACCTGGGGCCTTGTCAAAAAAAAAAAAGTTGAAACTGAAACCCAAGGCTCATCAAGACTTTAGACCATTCCTTGTTGGTATACATGAAAGAAAAAAACCAAACCAAACAAAAACCACAACAAAACAACAAGCCCTGAAGCATGTATAAATTGTTTTGTCAATGTAAAGTTGTTGGCAAGGTGGATCACTGCTGCTTTTTGTTACTTTACAAGATACACCAGTGCTTTTGTGAATTCCTGCTGTTGGCTTATCCAATCTAAAATCTACAGTGTTTCTAGCAACTTTCATGTTTTAAGTTGCCCTTCCTAGAAACTATTACTACTACATACATTTAAAGACAGCAGCACTTAGCAAGTAACATTTTATATTTGCACCAGTATAAAATACTGTATCCTAAATCTGTTAAACCTGTTGTATAAGCAAAAGGAAATTCCAGCTCAATGTAACTTGTTGCAGGGTGACACTGTACTATGAACTGTGATTAATTTATTGCTATCCAGGTGTATCCAAAATACACATTTGTTGTAATATAATGGATAATACTCTTTAAATAGTGTAGTTTCCTTATTTCATCATCAAAGTTAAAATCAGTAAAAGAAATGCATATCAGGAAAAGAGGGAGGGAGAGAGGAAAAATGACAGAAAGACAATTTTGAACAAGAATACATTGCCAAATATCTCTTAATATTCTGGTTTTCTAAGCACAGCGTAATAATATCTGTTGCTCACTGAAAGCAAAAAAAAGTAGCACTGCTGAAGTTACGCGAAGCTGTACAATTGCTTATTGCCTATTTCCATTTTATCACACTGAAGAGCTAATTATCTCACAGGATTATCCTCCTTTCTCATAGACTGCTTCATTAATGAAAGCGTTAAATGATGGCATACTTTTGGATCACCTCATTTGGGGCCTGACCCCTGTTCCATTAAGACAAGTAGAACATTACTATTCATTCAATCAGAGCACAGAATGAAGTCGTTGTCTGGGAGGTTTCACAGAAAGCATACCATATTGCAAAAAGAAAGATCAAACAAGCAGATTATTAAAGTCCATAGGTCAGTCAAGAGGTCAATTCCCACCTCTGGGAATTGCCAGGATAAGAAAGTTATGGAACTGCTGGAATGAGCGCAGAGGAGGGCCACACAGATGATCAGAGGGCTAGAGCATCTCTGCTATGAGGGCAGGCTGAGAGAGTTGGGATAGTCCAGCTTGGAGAAGAGAAGGCTCCAAGGAGACCTTATAGTGTCCTTCCAGTACATTGGACCTATGAGAAGGCAGGGAAGGCACTTATTTCCAAGGGCATGGAGTGACAGGACGACAGGGAATGGCATTAAACTGGAAGGCAGAAGACTTAGATTAGACATTAGGAAGAAATTCTTCACAATGAGGGTGGTGAGGCACTGGCACAGGTTGCCCAGGGAAGCTGTGGCTGCTCCATCCCTGGAGGTGTTCAACCCCAGGTTGGATGGGGCCTGGGCAGCCAGATCTGGTGGGAGGTGTCCCTGCCCATCAGACTTGGGGGTGGAATGGCATGATCTATAAGGTCCCTTCCAACCTAAACCGGTTTATGATTTTAAGATTCTTAAGCTGCCAGGTATAAGAAAACAGATGAAGTGTTTCAATCTTTGCAACAGAAACTTTCAATATTTTTTTCTTGCTTTTTAAACTCAATGAATAAGTTAGATCAGATACTTACTTTTTTTCTTAAGTTAGATACCTAATATCAAGATTGCATGGAACAGTTCAATCTCAAACTTACATTAATCTTGAGCAAGTTGGCATTATAACTGGGTCCAGCCCTGTTCAATGTCTTTATCAATGACCTGGATGAAGGCATTGAGTGCACCCTTAGCAAGTTTGCAGACGACACTGAGTTGGGTGGAAGTGTCGATCTGCTGGAGGATTGGGAGGCTCTGCAAAGGGATCTGAAAAGGCTGGACCGCTGGGCTGAGACCAATGGCATGAGGTTTAACAAGGCCAAATGCCAGGTCCTGCACTTGGGGCACAACAACCCTGTGCAGCTACAGACTAGGAGAAGTCTGTCTAGAAAGCTGCCTGGAGGAGAAGGACCTGGGGGTGTTGGTTGACAGCGACTGAACATGAGCCAGCAGTGGCCCAGGTGGCCAAGAAGGCCAATGGCACCTTGGCTTGGATCAGAAACGGTGTGACCAGCAGGTCCAGGGAGGTTCTTCTCCCTCTGTACTCGGCACTGGTGAGACCGCTCCTCGAATCCTGTGTTCAGTTCTGGGCCCCTCACCACAAGAAGGATGTTGAGGCTCTGGAGAGAGTCCAGAGAAGAGCAACAAAGCTGGTGAAGGGGCTGGAGAACAGGCCTTATGAGGAGCGGCTGAGAGAGCTGGGGTTGTTTAGCCTGGAGAAGAGGAGGCTGAGGGGAGACCTCATTGCTCTCTACAACTGCCTGAAAGGAGGTTGTGGAGAGGAGGGTGATGGTCTCTTCTCCCAAGTGATAGGGGACAGGACAAGAGGGAATGGCTTCAACCTCCATCAGGGGAGATTTAGGCTGGACATTAGGAAAAAATTCTTCACAGAAAGGGTCATTGGGCACTGGAACAGGCTGCCCAGGTAGGTGGTTGAGTCACCTTCCCTGGAGGTGTTTAAGGCACAGGTGGACGAGGTGCTAAGGGGCATGGTTTAGTGTTTGATAGGAATGGTTGGATTTGATGACCCGGTGGGTCTCTTCCAACCTGGTTATTCTATGATTCTATGATTCTATGATTATATTACGAGATAATTTTTCTTTACTTACATCATCATTTCTTTACATACATCACATTTAAATTAGAAAACATTTCAGTAAACCTGCTTCTGTGACCATGTGGAAGTAAAACTGCTCTTATTTTGTACCTAACTATTTTTTCTGTATCTACTACATAATTTTGTCTGTACACTTAAAATTACTTTCTGAGGGAAAAAAAAACACAGCAAAACATTAAACTGTACCTCATCTGTAAAAAAAGCTTCTTAAATTATATGTTTGGAATAAATATATATAAAATTCCATTTACAGTATTTGTTCATCTTATGAGGGAACGCACTTAAAAAATTCATGAAGGATGCACGGAAACGTAATTATTGGATATTTTAAACTAACTGTACCAACACTTAAAATGAAAATATTTCTCTGAAAGGCAAAAGAAGAATTCCTTGGGAATTCCCCTGAATTTTCTCTGCAAACATCTTTTCAAAAGTACAGACTTTGAAATGTTAAAAAAAACTGAAGGCTACTTATTTCTCAAAAGTGGATGTTTCATGCTTTTCCCTTCCTCATTTATTCCATGCTATTGAGACAGGATGAATGGGTCTTAGTACCACTGAGTTTAAATTGCTAAACAAGAGGCAAGTGTTATCATGTGTTTTGGATATCTACTAGAAACATACAAAGAGTTATAGCTGATTGTTTTTCTCTGCTCTTGATAACGCTCCAGTTGCTTCTGAAAGATACGTCTGGTTCCCCACCCTGGGAAGCACAGATCATGAGTAACTTAGAAAATACACATTAGCTTCACATCATGCCTCATTTTAGAACAAAGTAGCCCGCTCACATACTTTACAACTTATTTTGAAAAGCGCAGGGATAGTATTGTATAATTATATTTGGGCTTTTCAGATTCCCAGTCTAGAATATCTAATGAAGAAAGGTTCCAGCCTGTCCTGCTCTGTGTCTGTGCGAGCAATCGTTCAGTTCTTCCTGGGTTCTGATTTTGCATTTCCAACGAAGCTGAACTGACAAAGCGTGAAAGTGGTCTGAAAGGAAAAACAAAGAAAGTGACCCTGCTTTCACTCTGCCAAGACTAATCAATATTCCAGAAGCTCAGCTTTCCCCTCTCCTCTGATGTTTTTTTATTTTTTTTTAGAGTTGGTCTGACAGTCTCCTCCCCTTTCCTTAAGTTACAGCGATAGTAAGTTGCTGTATTCCCGAGCACATGCAGATTGTCAGTTTTCTCTGCCTCCTGCTCGCTCAGCTCGCAGCTCTGTTGCATTTGCTGGGAAAACCCTTCCTTATCTGCCGCCACCGTGTTCTTAAAGTACTGAAGATCTGAAAAGGTGAGCCAATTGTTTCATTTGGTGGGGTTCTGACTACAAAGTCTTAATTTTTCACTCTCTGCCTTTGTCTGTTAATGTAATGATCTTTTTGGCTGCACCCATGTTTGTCTTGATCTTAATGTAATTTATAAAAGACAGATTAGCAGCATTAATCATCTTGGAAAGAAATGCACTGTGCATTATTTTTTTTTCTACAAATTACTATAATTAATTGTTCTGAAAAAAAAATCATGCTTGCACACAGTAGCTGTCTCCAAGCTAAAATACTTACCGATTTAAATATCTCAGTTAATGTTTCCGCTCTCTAAAGAAGCAAAGCACATAGAATTCTGTTAAAATTCAGAGAAGATATTGCACTAAAGTGCTAATCTTAAAACATATGGTAGAATGAGTAATCAAATCTCTCCAAAATATATACAACATAATACTTCCTCTCAAGCATGCTGTTTGAAAACCCTGTGTATTTATACTCGGGATGATTCCTAAAAAAAAAAAGATATTTGGGCACTGGAGTCAGTAAAAGTAAGATGTTATATTTGGACTGTGTAAAAATGGAGAGAGATTTCAGCAGAACAAACTAACACTATCCATTTTTTTGTCAAAGTATTAACTAAGACTTCAGAAAATGGGATTCTCGGTCTGGAAAATATCTTTGTGCAGGCTCCAGTATTAAACAAATTCATACCAAGCAGCCACAAAAAAAATCATTTTAAAATGAAAAATAATGTCCTAAACAACAGACTTTTAATATTTAAAACTTTTAAGTTTGATTCAGTGTGTGACTTTTTAAAGATCAGATTATATCCCCATAATTGCTGTCAGGCCAATCTAAGTATTACTTTGCTATGTGAACTTGTATTACATCTGGTGCAACAAGCTAAGTGGGATATAACTTCTGATGTTTTACAGATGTGCACTGAATAGTTTATACACTTTAAAGATTAGTGTTATCAACACAAAACTGTCAAAGGCATATCTTCTAAATAGTGGTTAAAGGATAAATAAACTATTCCTGCTGCATTTTGCCATTATAAATGGAAGAATTCAGCCAATGCATTCAACCATTTAAGAACATCTGAAATGCAGAATGTGTTAAATGTACCAGTTCAAGAAAAATATTCCTCTCCAATGGTTAATGTGAAGGTGAAGTAGATTTTTTTTCGGGTACTATGGGCCTGCTAAACAAATGAAAAGTGAGCCTGACAGTTTTAAACTTTATAGAACCGTATGCTCCTATGAATTGTACTAATTTTACATAGCTAGCATATCTCCAGCAACTGCAAAAAAAAGTTACCCCTGGGTTTTAGAGCATGACAGTAATTTAGTTTAACTTCTGAAGACACGGGACAAGGATTTGATCAGTCCATATAATATTTCTTTCAAAGAGCTTTTTAACAGTCATTGAGGCTATGTATCAAAACTTGCAAATAATAACTTAGATATTACAAATAATAAATGTTTTACTGAAATATGAGGAATATTTTCTTCCAAGTAAATAAATGGCTAATCATTCCTTTAAAACCTTATTGCAATATTTGAAATTTCTTGTTTTGCAGGTTTATCCAATACCTCCCACAGAAAAGATTCTTCCACTTTTCTGAAGGGATATTGACAGAAGTTTATTATAAAAGAAAACTCTCTGCAAGATAAATGACTAAAGGTAACGGAGAAGATCCAAAAACTGGAAGTAGGATGGAACGCATTCAACAAGGAGTCAGGAAACGTACACTTTTGGCAAAAAAAAAAGTGCAGAGCATAACAAAGGATGATGTTAAAAGTTATTTATTGAGGAATGCTTTTGTGCTCTTCACCGTTGTTGCTGTGATTCTTGGTGAGTAATTTGTTCAATAGGAATATTCTGTTCTCTAGTGCATTTGACAATGACGATTTGCATTACAAATGAGATCCCAAATTCTTCTGCACTGATAAGAATGTTCTGGCTTGGAGAGATTTGGCTTTGACAGCTGCATGTTGAAGTTTAGGGAAGAGCCATTTTAATTACTCTGGTGTCCCTAAGGAGAAAAATCAGCTGTTTTATGGATTCTTCTCTTAAAGAATCAGATAACAATAGCTGAATTGAATATTTTCATTGATATCTTTTTCTACTAAAGCTATCTGAAGTGAAGTACTCAGACTGAAACTTCTGTTCACCTAAACTATCAAAAAACTAATGCCTTGAAATGACAAACAGAAGCCCTCAATTAATGTAATGAAGTGATATTTCTAAGCAAATGTATTTCTTTATATATTAGAATCTCAATCTTTTCAGTTCTCACTTGATAAATGCAAAACAATCAAACCTAAGCACAAACTTATGCTCTCTGAGTCACTCACAATCTTTCAAGTGCCTCTTTCAGGTGCAATTGGGGCAACAATGGCAATGTTACTTATTCAAAGGGCTGCAAGGTAACACCTGATTAAATACCTTTTCAGAGTATATTGAGAGGAATCCAGAAGATCAAACTGCATTTAGATTTGGAAAGCACCAAAAATGTACATTTAAAGTACAAATTTTGAATTTACATTAGAAAGAGAATCTTCTGAGAAAAATGTACAACTTTAAAAACAGGCTTTCCTTCATATAATTACATGATCACTTCTGGTAATTTTTCTTCAACTATAGATTTTCTAAATAACACCGTATGTTTCATGAAATACCATTCTTGATAGTGAGAGCAAGAATATTATGGCTTTACTGTACTACATTCCTTTTTTAGTTAAAAATCTAAAATTGTGAAAATCCAGGTGTTAACACTTAAAGGTAAGGGTATGTATCCAGAACCTATGGAGAGCCTAACGTCCTTATTAATGCTATTCCATTTAAACCACTTGCCACGTTTCTACAACTGTTTTAGGAATTAAAATTATAAGGTTTTACCATCATTGTTGTATGATACCACATCTGCAGGGTTATTTTAAATTAATTTCAGGTTTGATGTTCTTCTTTGGGGAGACAATTATAGTAATTTGCATATTGGTAAAACAAAGTACTTTATTCCTGTAATAGAAATGTCTTTCTTTCATGCTTACCAATAGTATTTGATCACAAATGCTTTAATTCCTAAATGAGAACTTGTTCAGTTCAAACAAACCCATTAATGTCAAGAATAACATAGTTAGGCACTTACCTACAATTGTCAGGAAAGGCAGAACAAATAAAGCAGATTTTTAAACACTGTCCAACCTCAAATCAATGCAACTCTTAGGTTGTCACCTGTCTATACTGCACAAGACCAAAGCAAAATTGCAATTTTTTTTCACTGTTATTTAGCTCCAGTGTGAATCCTGCAAAACTGACAATGTGGGAAAAGAAATATAGTCTGGGCAAGGGTTTTTACTGTTATTGCATATCCCAGTTAACTTCAGATGTGTTCAGTGGCAAATGCCTGCCCACAGCTCTACTAACACCTACAGCAATGGCAGAGCACCAGTCAGGCTGGAACGCAACTTGGAGAACAAATTAAAATGTGCAGCCTAGGATGAGCTGGCTGCTTCAGTTCTGCTCTTGAACAAATAGACATATCTGGTGTAATGGGGAAAAAAATCTTCTCATTGCTATGATGGAATCGATCAAAATTTTCTTACATTTGTTATTTGTGCTGTTATTTTACAGTACATGTATATGATTAAAACAGTAAGTTCACACTTGGTAGCACGTAAAAAAGTAAGATTTTTTTCTGGAGAGTTTCTTGCTGTTGTGGAAATACTCAGAAATAGAGAACAGTTGCCTAAAGAGATTACAAAGCACTCAGTGGTTGAACTCCATCTGTCTAGTTTGGCAAGGACTAAATTATCATCTTTCAGTTGTTTGGTGATCTGTGGAAAATCAGATGGTGGGCTTGATCGCTTTCCTAGCAGACGGTAACTGACATTGCGAAATTAACCCACCAATTAGCACCACAGGCTGTCTCATCAGAGATGCTTGGACCTGAGTGTAGGTGGAAATGAAATTATGTTGAGTCCAGGGCTGAAAAATTTACAAGAAATTATGCTTAATACTCTCTATAATCTAAACAGACATGACACCAGATTTTAGAGCTGTCAGTCCAGCTATTTTCATAAAGACTAAACTCACAAAACCCATAATTTTAGCTTTAAAGACAGCAAAATCTATTCAGAAACATTTCTTTCAGGCCTCTTTTGTTAAGGGACTGATATGAAAAGGCATATTATTAGAACATTTCTGATTTTTCTTCCGAGCAGGGTTGATGCTGGTAGAGGTAAGGTTAGTAGGATAAAGTGTCTTAGCCCAGTTTCAGGACTGTAGCTTGTAACAAGGACTTGAGTTTGTGTCTGTGCAGACATGCACTTTGTTATGAAGTGAGTAGCTGCAACATGCATTTGTTTGTGTTGCATACAGTCACAGAAGAGATTTTTCTGACGTTCACATGATAAGGAAAAATATAGCCATTTACCCTCACTTGTGCTGTTACTCTGATTCTGAACTGAATTCTACACGCAGTTCACTAGCTGCTACAACACAAATCCAATTAATCTTTTAAAACCCAATGAGAGGACACAAGAAGTAATAATTCATGTTGCAAACTGCTTGGCAGTATTCTCCATTTCCCCAAAACCTCATGAAAGTTCCTTCTGACTTCACATTTTGCATAGGTAGGTCTGTCTGGCACATCATTGTTATCATTGTTGTTGCTTTTTTTAAGTGAAATTTAAACTGCTTTCAAGCCCTCTGAGAAACTTTGAGAAATGTGTGATCAGTACATGAGTTATGTGTGGGTTTTCAGATTCTTCTGGTACACCTAGAAATACAAAACTAGTTTTCTGCAGTGCATCTTGGCAAGAGGCAATAGATGAGAACAACTATAAGAAGTGAATTTGGGAAGCTGACCACTGGTAAATTCAGAGTGTTGTGATGACCGGTAGCACTTTAAGGTAGGCTAGGGGTCATTGTGGCTCATGGAAAGTCTGCAGGAAGCCTTGCATGCTTTGAAGTGCTCGCCAAATTACTGGCAAAATCTCAGGCAGTGCCCTCTCTCCCACGCTACTTAGCTCCATCATCGTGTCCCCAAAATGCCTCCCTTTCAGATACCCTTCCTTAAGCAAACTGTCTTGATTCTCTGCTACTTACCTCCCATTTTCCAAAAATGCAACAGGAGTCCAGACTTTACTCTGGCAGAACTCCTAAATGCCAAAGAATCTCCTGTGGATTCTGAACTTGTACCGAAGGAAAGATCAAGACACGCAGGGCTCCTCAGAAGAGACCTTGAGAAGCTATTCACAGAGAAACACTGTTTTAATTGAGGAGCTCAGTGAAGTTGAGGAGTGGAGTCAGTACTATAAAAAGCAGTTTCTGCATAGTTATGAAGACATTATAGGTCCAAATCATTCACTAGAATCCTCTTTACACTGCTGAAGCTATATGCTGCAGTTGCACTTGGATGTTCAAGGGGGATGGAGATAGATCCAGTTCTGTTCTCTGGCTACCTGACTGCTGCAGTGACCACAGGACTTGCTGTGTGATTGGACACAGTCTTCTGTAATTGCAGGCGATTCCACATTGTATATGAATGTAGGTAGGCCCATACAACACCATGCGTCCTATATAAGGTTCCAAAACTTTCCAACACATTTAAAATCAAACTAGTTAAAAGTACAGGAAGAAGAAAGGAGAAAAGAAATCATCGCCAATGTCCTTATGTCCCTGAAAAAACCTGAAGTGTTAAATAAAGCCTGCAGATGATCCTCCTTAATACAGAAGGAAAAAACCTCACAACCCCCCTAAAATATCTCAGCAATGAAAACCTGTGCAGAGTAGCACACAACACAGTCCTGGTCTGAACAACAGCTTAAATGAGTCCCAAGAGGTATGAGTCTGTTATATGCAGATAGAGAGAATCCTGGATAACACCCACAAAACTGAGAGTCCCTTGTGTGTGAAACAACATCTTTTCTGCTACTGGCAGATCCTCTGTATCCACTGAAGTCTGAAGCTGACATAACCCAGAGAAAGGTATTTGACCCCATTACACACTGACAATGAACACGATGACAGTGCCTAAGGCAGCCTTGGTAAAATTTGCATGAGAACAAAGCAAATATCCATCACTTACAGGAGAAACAGTTTTGGGATGAGTGCTAGGTGAGAGAACAGTTAAAATATGGAGGGAGACGTGATACCAGATAAAAGATTAAGCTATATACAAGAAAAGCAAGACAGCTGAGGAGAAATTAATTCTATTCATGCAGAACTTAGAGGCTGCCTCTGTCCCCGTGTCTCTCCTAAAGAATCTGTCCAGCACAATTATTTTCTCACAGAGTGACAAAATCTTATTAAGTAATATTGTCAAAAAATTGCTAAGCAAAACCTCAATTCTTTTTCTAAATTAAAACAGTTACAATTTTGGGGAAAAAACCATACACTCTAAGATACAGAATAACATACACTCTAAGATACAGATCTTAAAAATTCAAGAGACATGATCCTTTTCAAAAGGGAGAACAAGTACAGAAATACAAATAACTTGATTTCTGCTATCAAGTACCCAGTAACAAAAGTCAGGCTGTGAAATATGGACAGTATGCTGGCGTAGCAGTTACTTGCAAAACAGAATTATGTTAATTTATTATCACCATCTTAATTTTTTTATCATACACTCTGGCATTATCGAAATGAAACAGCTCTGGCTCTTGTACTCCCTTATGTGGCACAGAGTGGCAACAATAAACTTGACTGCTTTGTGAATCACAGTTGCACATTCTGGAGACAGCAGCTGTGTATATATGCAGAGCAAAGATACAAAATCTGCCCAATATAGCCTTACTAACTTCTTATTTGCTCTGCATTGTCAAATCGGTGGATGCACAAAGTAGTATTCAGAAGCAGTCTGAAAGGCCATAAAACTATCCAGAGAAACATACATTTGCTTGTCTCTTCAAACTGTGAAAGGGAAGGTGAGATGCTCAAAGTTATCTATAGAAATTAAATTTAAATTTATTTTTGTAATACTATTTCTTACTAAGTAGATTTTGAGACTGTCCTGAGTGAAATGCAGAACTGTAACCACATGAGACCTTTAGGATGTTTATGTGTTTTCGCAGAGATTTTACAGGAAAACTCCCTGTATGAGGGTAGAATATGGCAACTGTTACAACAGAAACAGGGGTCATCTCAAAGACTGTAAAAAAAAATCTTGTGTTGAGCATTAAAGGGGTCTAAAAAGAAATTCCAGCATCAAATGAGCCAGTACTAGGACTTGCCACTCATTTCCACTTTTCTGTAGGCATGCACTGTAGTCACGATGAAGGAAGCAAAGCAGTACAAATCATAAGTAAAGTGCCAATGATTTGTGTGCTGAGTAAATGCTTAATGTAGCTAGATCCTTAGTAGCGCCTTAGCTATTGTAAAGCTAGGATGAGTTCTCATCTGCACTGGAATGCTTTTAAGCTGGCCACAATGAAGGTGTAGCTGAAGATGGCATGTTCAGTTGTTTATGAATTCCTGAAACTTTCATTCATGTGGCTTAAAGTTCTCACACAATTTTTTGAAATAATCAGCCATCAAATAGTTTCCAGGGATTTGATGATACTAAAAAAAATATTTTTATAGAATACTTATCTTTTTGATGAATTAAGATAAAATACGTTTGAAAAATTATATAAAGAAATCCAATATTAAAGACAGGTAAGTAAAGCAATTAGGTCTTCTGTGTTTTAATAAGGCTGCTTAAAAAGTAAGATATAAATGCAAGCATTGTGAAAATTTGTACTGTAACATCAAGTTCCAGATCAGCAGCTGGGAGATAGTGACTTTTTTTTCTTCACACCTCGTTAAAAAAAAAATCAGATGTTTTGGAACCATCAGCTACATAAAATATTCCACGCAGTCAAAATAGCTGTGTATACACTCTGTCCATCCTCCCAATTCCTTTCACTTACTGTGCATTCCCTTCAGATCTTGCATTTCATTCAGTTTCAGGTTATGACTCGGTGGTAACCCCCTCACTACAAGAAGGACAACAAAGGGCTGGTGTATGCCTGGAGAAGGGCAGTGAGGCTGGGGAAGGTTCTGGAGCACAAGTCTTAAGAAGAGTGGCTGAGAGAACTGGGGATGTTTAGTCTGGGGAAGAGGAGACTGACGGGAGACCTTAATGAAGATGTGGTGAGGCGAGTGTTGGTATCTTTTCCCGAGTAAGAATAGGACAGCAGGACACAGCCTCGAGTTGCACCAGGGGAAGTTTAGACTGAGTATTAGGTAAATATTCTGTACTGAAAGGGTTGTCAAGCACTGGAACAGGCTGCCCAGGGAAGCGGTGGAGTCATCATCCCTGGAGATGCTTAAAAGGCTTGTGGATGTGGTACTTTGGGACATGGTTTAGTGGTAGACTTGGCAGTGCTAGGTTTACCATTGAACTCAATGTAAAGGTCTTTTCCAGCCTAAGTAATTCTGTGTTTCCATGATTCTTTGGAATTCAGCATGTTTTGTCATATCTTTGTTTCTCAGCATGTTACAGCTCATTCAAGCTGGAGCTTTGGAGCAATAAGGCAATGCAAATGATAAACTAAAAAAATAGTGAGGAGGTAAGAGATTTCATAAAATCATAGAATGGGTTGTGTTAGAAGAGACCTTTAAAGGTCATCTAGTCCACTCTCCCTCTTCCTCCAACACTAATTTATCCAACTGTGCTGTTCATAGAGTATGCTCTGATGCCTACAGTGTATGTTAGAAAAGAACCAGGCCCCTCACCAAGGAGTTTTAAATTAGTCATTGATCCAAGGAAAATAGACTGTATGAAATAGGAAAGAAACCATGGAAAATAAGGAAAGAAGAAATAGAAATTATTCCAGAGAAATTTTACTGATAGCTGGATTAGTCCATCTATTATGCTACCCTATCTGACTTGAAACTGTACTGACACTGCCTGTACTTTTAATCAAAAGGATGAAACTTCTTAAGAATCATACAAAAGCAGTTTACTTTGATGAGAGATTTTATAATGCATTTTTTAAGAAAAGAGAGAAATGGTAGGTCTAGTAAACTGTACAACAGTGAAAAGGAAAACAGGTAAAAGCAGGAAAAGAGGCAAAAGCACTGAAGGATAACAGGAGAATCCCAAGGGTAATGACATGCTAATGTTACAGAGATGTTGTGATCTTCTTCCATGTTCTTTGTCTTAGCAGCAGTTAAATTTACCTTTTGAATTCTTGTTCAATTTTGTACATTGAAGAAATGTATTTTCTTGCTTGAAATTTGGCATGCCTGTGTACTTTCTATTGGCATGCATAGAAGATCATAAATGGAAATCAGCTTGACAGTTACGAAGTGTGAGCTTGGTTTTCACCATTTAATGTAACTTGGCATAAGTGAAAATTCATTTATTAAAAAGTCAGTGAAAGATGAGATTTAAGTAGTAAGCATAATTTACACTGAAACATTACCTGGTCCTTCAAATTGGCTCTAGCTAATACTTTCATTTACTATTCACAAGAAGTAAATTTAAAAAAAGAATCAAATCACCCTTGCGTGAAAATAGCAAGACCATTAATCAGAGAATTCCTGGGAGTACTAACAAAAGACAACTGATAAATAAGGCTTCTGCTTATATTTTGATGACTTTTAAAATAAGTTTGACTTGGGAATGTATAAATTATACAAACATAGATGTACTATACATTTCTTCGAAGCCTAGAATGTAAGCAAAGGAAGCTGCATATGCAATGCAGCTCTCAGAGCTGGGTGTTTTTATTACATGAGCAAGAGCGTGTAGACTCAAAATGGTAACCCCCCAACTCCACAGGCTAAGCACTTAACGGCCTAAAACTTGCCAGGAGAAAAACAAACAAACAAACAAATAAACAGTTTGCATTCCTACTCCCACTTCTTTCTGAGTGTGCCAGCACCATGCCAGATGTTTTCACCAGTTTCAGATTCAGAAGCCCAAGAACTCTCACCTTGGGAGTGGTGTCAGTAGAGCCTGAGGTACTGGCTTACTTTACTTACTGCTTTTCAAAAAGCAAGTTACAAGGATGCAATTCCATTCTTCCTTCCAAAGTTGTGTCATCAAGCAGAAGGAAATGCAGAACTTCTAAGGGCAAATACATATGCCGAGAGAGCAAAAGGCAGCATGATGTTTTAACCTAATGGCTAAAACTTCTACAACATGGAGCCCCAGGCTGTGAAATCTTTTTAGCAAGAAAGGGAACACAGGTTATACAAAATTCAGGTGATTATCTGCATGCAGTCAGTTGTGTTCAGCTTCTAGATTCCACAGGACTTAGCCTGGAATTAGACATATGGATGTCTAGGTCAAATAAATCATGAGAAAAACACAAGCAAAATGACGAGAAGTGGAGGTCTTCTAAAACAAAGAGAGAAGTGGCCAGGAACTTAATAGATTTCCAGAACTAAGCTTTGTTATCTACAGGGACTTTTAAGGTCACAGTTTGAACTCAGATACTTGCTGTGTAATTAAGTATTGTTCCAGGTGCCAGTTTCCCTTTGAAATTTTTGTGACCTTTAAGACAGAGAAATGCTGCCATTATTAGAGTCATAGAATCATAGAATAACCAGGTTGGAAGAGACCCACTGGATCATCGAGTCTAACCATTCCTTATCAAACACTAAACCATGCCCCTTAGCACCTCGTCCACCCGTGCCTTAAACACCTCCAGGGAAGGTGACTCAACCACCTCCCTGGGCAGCCTGTTCCAGTGCCCAATGACCCTTTCTGTGAAGAATTTTTTCCTAATGTCCAGCCTAAATCTCCCCTGGCAGAGCTTGAGGCCATTAATAACACCTAACACTGAGAAGAGAGGTGCCATAAGCTGTATGGAGCTTACATCTAAGTTAATGCTCTGTGCTACAACATATCCTTGAGATGAGTTAACTCACAAGTTAGACATGAGACCTCTGTTTAATCAACTGAAATAAAACACTTCTGGAAATTCTTGTGTTGAAAGGGGCTATTTACCAGTAAATTAAATAGATTCAGGGTTCTAGTTATGCATAGTTTCATATTATGTTGAGGTTTTTAAAGATTAAGTGGCTCAACTAACAAAATCAAACAGCTAGGCACCGAAAGCATCCTAGCTGTCTTCTTAAAAAGATGGTAATATGATTCCATGAATTTCAGTCATGAACCCAATTTCCTTATTGAAAGAATTCACTGAATGATAAATCAAGGATTCTGGTAATGATGACACCTGATATGTCAAAAGTCTTATATTCTGCAACAGGAAGTATTTCCTCTCAGTCTATCCAGGTTGTTTGTATTTATCACCAAAATACCAGATTAAACAGATTCATTAAAAACCTTAAATAAAATCTACCACATGAGTTATGTTCCATGATCCAAGCAGTTCTGCCGTAGGCATATCTTGATTCAACAAAATACTTAATCATCAGTAGCAAACATCTCAGTTACAGATTTAGTCTATCAGCACTGAGCTAAATTAACAGGTGGTTTTGCAGGAATGAAAAGCTGGCATAACTCCATAGAGACAGGAATTCATAATTTGAGAGTCCCATTAATGATAGTGCAAAACTGCATATCAAGGAAGCCCACAATGAACTGTCCTGTAGTGTATATCTAAGATGTAGTTAAAAAAAAATAAAACCCAAATGAAGGCAACTGTCAAGGTTCAACTTCAGGCTCTCTGTTAAACTACACCAGTGCTTCAGAGCAGTGCCGTGTTTTCTGAGCAAGTTTTCACAGATTTCTTGACACTAGGGTATCTCAGTCTCATTGACTGTGATTCCTCAGTGTTACAATACTGTAAAAAAGGCTGGTAGAGATGGGCTGCTGAAACAGTAGTCGAGAAAAGCAGATTCCAGGGCTGTTAAGGTCTATGTCAGCTTCCAGTTAAGGTAAAACATGAAAGAAAGAAAGGTTAAGGTAAGAAAGGAACTACATAAATTTTAAGAAATCAGCTTCCTTAACTCTTGAGAACTATTCTTTACAGGGTTAAACACACCATTAGTGAAGAAGTTGAAGCAGCAAAGTAAACCCAGGCATGAAAAAAACAGTTATTACAGCAACATTGTAAAGCACAGAGTACAACCATAGTTCCAAGTAATGCACCACAAGATACAACCTGGGATATATTGTGAATGCCTGATATTTTTGATATGCATAGTAAGAGGGAATTCTTGGATTTTGATGGAATTATTTGGGTTTTGTGGATTGAAAGTGTTTTTTTCTATAGATGAGGGGCTAGTAAGAGTACATAAACTATGAGCAGTATATCTTTCATTCAAGTATTATGTTTAAGGATGAAATTAGGAATAATGATCCTATTCCATAAAGAACAGTCTGCAGTTCAAGGAAAACAAAGGAAAAAATAAGAAGAAATATGAAGGCAAACAGAGAAGTAGAAGTTGCATAAAAGGAGAACAATCTTTTGGATATGTTCTCAAATAAAGATGAGGAAGAATGCAAATGAATCATTTAACTAGAGAGAGAATAGGAAAAACGTATGGTTGTAACACTGGAACCTAGAAGTAGGAAAGGACAGATTTCAGTGAAGTTTTAATAAACTATCTAACAGCTCCCATATACTATTATATCCAGTACCTCATAGAACAGTGATTTTACTCATTTCTTATTTACATCCATTCTTCCTTACATCTTTAGAATCCCTGTTCCAATTATATACCTTCTGTCCACAAAATCCAAGAGAAGCTACTTTGCAAACAAAGACAATTTGCAAGTGTTACAAAGGTGTTTCAGGTCTTCAGGTGCATCTGGAGTTAGGCAGTGACAGGCAGAGATTCTGAACATCTTGATTCTGAGCTGCAAATTAATTGCCTATGCATATATTGTTAATCTAGGTGTAAACAGCCATAAAATACATCCATATTATCAAATGCCTCTGGATCTTTGCTTATTCTAGCTGAATAGCTATGTTAGAAATCTACTGCGATGTTTTGGAAGGTAATAGGTTGCATTGGATGAAAGAAATCATCAGGGTCAGGTTCAGGAGGCAGGTGTTTCTGATGCACAGCGACTGCAGCACTGCAGCTCTGTCTCTTTTCCGTATAGCTGAGGGCACAATGGCACTTCAGTGGCTTCTGAGCAAAGATAACACACTGACTTCTCTTCTGATACATGGAACAACACTTTGAGATGAATGTAACTCTCATTTCACTATAAATTTACTTTTCTCTGGACATGTCTGTTATTAAACCCTTGGAATTCTGCCTGTGTGGAATTGGAAGATTTTTAGCCTGATGTTTTCTATCTTTCAGAGCTTAAGAGAGGCAGCATTTTCATTTAAAATACTTAATGCCTGGAAGACTTGGAGGGGCAGGTATGCATGTACAGTATGTGAACATGCATAGGACATGTGGACAAAGACTTCACCACAAATCAATAAGTGCTGTCCAGAACTACGATGGGTAGTCTGTTTGTGGACAATAAGCATAGTGCCTGAATAAAGTAGGAATGTGTTTTATATACAGATCAAACCTGTAGTTTGTCCTTCCCAATGGAATTGTCAACAAGTTGTAAGGTGTCACTTTGCTGCTAGAACTATCTCCTGCCATGACATTTTATATCATTGGGATCTTCTGAATCCAAAACAGTTCTAAGATATATAGCTCTTCTATAGTACCTCTCCCATGATTCCCGTAATGGTATCTCTCCAGCAAAGGAAAGTTAGCTATTTGTGACCTAACTAACCCTTATTCAACTTCAACATAACCACTTGTAAGAGCTACTTGGAGCACGGGTCCTTAAGCTCTTTACTACACTGGTAACATCTAGTTATAAGAGGAGGAATATACAAGAAAAAAAAAAGAAAAATATATACACCTGTGTATGTGAGATTCTCTGTTGCTCTCCTCCCTTGCCATCATACCAGCACTATCATCATCTAGCATAGCAGTAAACCTGTCCAAGGAACTTATCTGACATAAAACTAGTCCAGTCAGAAATAGTTGCTCCCTGCTTTAGCCTCGAAATGCTCTCTTCTCGGTATGTGACCAGTACACTGAAGTAAGGACATTGGACTTGTCTAATTTGGAGAAAAGGGGGCTGAGGAACCACCTAATTCCCGCCCCCCCAAGTCTGCTTCAGTATTTAGTTATTGAATATGCAGGTTAGGTACCTAATATTTAGGTGCAACAAAATGGTTTCAAAAGGAACATGCCTCCCTACCTATATAAGAAAAGCAGAAAGTAAAGAAGGAGCAGGTGATCTACAAGGGGGTGGGGATGGAGGGAGTTCAATATAAAATTATGGTGAAAAAAGATAAAATCAAAAAAAAAGATAAAATCAAAATCATGATGGAATTGGCAATACTGTGGTTCTTGTGGCAAGCAAAGAAAGAGATTAGGAATGATTGCAATTTTGTCGGCAACTTGAAGTATTTCTTATCGCTAGAGACCTTATTTACCTGTTTGTCTTGAGTAAATACCGTTGCAGCCTTATCTGAAACTCGTTGTTAGAAGAAAAGGTATCAGAACAAAATAGTAAATTAAGCAGAAATAAGTGACCCAAAGAACAAAAGCATTCATTCCAGTGCTCTGCAGGAACATAAGAATTAAATGGCTGGGCAGCTAGCAAAAATATACAATGTCTGATTAAACTGGTAAGAGCCTGATTCTCTTACTGGCTGTAGCCCAATTTCCCTTATCGAACAAAATGTTATTTTCTTGCTGGTTACAAGGTTTTCTGGAAGAGCATTATTAAGAGCTGCTGGTTTTTTGTGCTCCCTTGTACCTAGTTTAAGGTATTTTGAGTTATTACAAAGTTTTATATTTTCTGTTGGAAAAAAAATCTGTATCTTCTCTGTCAAAAACAGGTTATAGATAGGGGCCTCATGTAACAATGTTTTGAGATTTTCTGGTAAATAGCAGAAGCATCTGTAACTCTTAGAGTTGTTTTCTATTTGACCTGGCAAGCACTAATACAGTAGAAACATCTCCTGCACTGTCATTGATATGCCACCTAGTAATTTCCTCTTGAACTATGCTTCAGTGATTTTTGATCATTTAAGTTAAAACCCCCTAGATTTTCTACTTTCTGCATGAAAATACAGCAGAGAGTGTAGACTTTGTAAGAATATTAGCTCCAAATAACAGTATGATATTAATTTCTTCATGTTTCTGAAATAAGTTAGAATAATTTTAAAAACTGAAGCTTTACTTTTTAACAAAACTGCTGCTGTTTTTCACTTAAAAGTATCATGCCAATTATAAACTTTGTTCTTCTCTTAAAATCATGAATTAGTTGGCATATTAGTATGCTCTATCTTTATTAAATTTTGCTATCTAATTCTTCTAACTAGTCCAAGTAGGACAATCCACTAAGCTTGCCTGAAGTTCTCAAATGAGCATTTAGATCTGGGTAAAGTACCATTTTTCATCTCCTAAGAGTTCTGGCTCTACCATTGTGAGACCAACGCATCCTGTAATACAATTAAGAACAGTCTGCCTAGGGAGGTGGTTGACTCGCCTTCCCTGGAGGTGTATAAGGTGCGGGTGGATGAGGTACTGAGGGGCATGGTTTAGAGATTGGTGGGAATGGTTGGACTCGATGATCCGGTGGGTCTCTTCCAACCTGGTTATTCTATGATTCTATGATTCCATTCTCTCCATGAAGGATTTTAAAGTTCATTTTCAGATTCATTTTAGGAAATGGCATATAAGTAGATGATACTCTGGTAGAACACTAAAATAATTTTTTTTTTTTTTAAGAAAACCAACCAGATGAAACAGAAGTACCATAATAAATCTATTCCTAAAATACTGAATATTGCAAAAGTATCGATTTTTGTCTTGCTGCTTCAGAACCTGATTATAATGGTTGCTTTTTCACAATTCACTCATGTTAATCTATTTAAAACATGTTATATAGAAGGTTGCATGTTTCTTAGGAATTATAGGAATACCCATAGATTTTAAGTCTGACACAAAGAATTTGTTGTTTCTTTTCTGGTAATACAGCATCTAGAATTGAAAATCCTAGGCCATTCATCAATGTTTTCTTATTGCAGGAATAAGCAGTTTCTAATCTTATCTTCTATTTTTGCCATTTCCATCTCATTCCCATCACTGTCATAAGTATTTTCACCATCTGCCCCTTTCAAGATTTATGTCCTCTCTTCACTGTATTCAGATTGATTTTTTTTTAACATCTACACTGATATAAAAGAAAATATTAATGCTATTTTCTTGTTCAAGAATTCTGATTATCATCAGGATTATTTTCAAAAAGAGATTTCTATAGATTTCACTATATCACTTGCAAGAACACCTCAAAAATGTTTTTAGAACTCTAATATGATTTGCTTCTTAGTTATGAACTGTATAATTTATTCATCAATATGGTTCTACTACAGAACTATATAGATGTATAGAATTCAGCTCCTTAACTTAAACAAGCACTACTGCTTTCGGTCCAGAAAAAGCCTTAAAAATAGCGTCAAGAAATCTACTCTTCCCTGCAATGCAGAAATAGTACACTATCTAACATTTGAGAAGTCGGGCTCTGATAGTGTTGATTAGTTGTTCTTTACTGTTACAAAGGATAGAGAGAAACCCGCACAACAGGTTGTGAAGCTTGTTTCACACAAGGCTTTGTTTCATTACAATTTTCAGAATTAATCAGAAACTTGAAACTTTTACTGAGAAAGGTCAGCTCCAGTATTTAATCTTCTCATTCTTGATTGTGGAGGGTGCTGAGCACACACAAAAGCATGGATGGTTGTTGCACGCTTTTCAAAGGTTTTCTGCCTCCTAGGAGATCTCAATTCCCAATTTTATTTTGATATTTTGCCACTATGCCTAACTTCAAATAATCATTGTGTGCTGTTATCTCACGATTTAAAACCTGTGAGTGCTGGTTCCGAGAAGTGAATTCAAAGAAGTCAAAGCTATCCTGCCAAGTTTGGCTGTTCTGTTTCAAGTTCATAATTTTTCCTGATAAAATGTTATCAGACAGGGTGTAATACCCAGTATCTAGGTATTTGAACTCAGAACAGAAAATAAACTTTCAAGTCTGTCTATTCTAAAATCAGGAGAGATATCATTAGGGGAGTCACGAGAGAGGTACTGTAGAAGAGCTATATATCTTAGACATTCTTTGGATCCAGAAAATCCCAATGATGCAACATATTGTGGTACAAGACAGTTCTAGCAGCAAAGTGATGCCTTACAACTTGTTGACAATTCCATTGGGAAGAATGGCCTACCTGTTTTATCTGTATATAAAACGCATACCTACTTTATTCAGGCACTATGCTTCCATTATCATGTGCTACAATGAGAAAAACATTTCCTTAAACTCCTTCTTGTGCTGCTAAGATCACTGTGAACACAAATTAATTTTCAGAAACATCTGTGAAACAACTAGTACCATATCTTTTTTCCAAGTAAAGAAACTGAGTCAGAGAAAGGTTCTTACAGCTCAGGCATGACTGCATATAAATTAGTACTAATGCTAAGACTGAAGTTGAAGAATTAGTTAAGTGTCGAGTGTTGACCCAGTTCACCAGAATACACAACCAGGGCACATTTTTTCCACATTGCAGAAATTCTTTTTGTAAACTGCAATGCTGGGCAACCCTGTAATTATGCACAGAGCACATTAGGGAAAAAAAAAAATAAAAAAAGCAATGATTTTTGGCTCAACAGTTTTTCATTGAACTTCAGAAACTTACTCTCACTACCAATTAATATTCATTCAAATGGCTATCTACTCAGGCCCTGATTCTCTCTTAGGCCACTTCATACTGCTTGGACTGTAGTGGACCAGATAATCGAGCCCTTATGGTGTGGCATTAGGACTAGTTCTTATAGCAACCTCAGAAACCTTTACTAACTTGAGTGAGGCTTTGTACTAGTGCAGAGATTAATTCATGTGAAACTAATTGCAGAACTGTGGCCCAAGTAAGAAACTGGTCTAGCTCTATTTGCTTGTTATCCAGTTGTCAAAATGTAGTGCTCATTAAGTGCAGAAACAAAGGGTCCAGATGGATTCTTTATATCTGACAATCCTGTTTCCCATATAAAAGAAAATAATGAGTAACTGCAGAGGAATTTTAAAACCTTATTGAAAAGAAGGGAAACCCTAAGGCATGTCTTTTAATCAAGAGTAGTTCAGAGGACCTTCTTGTATGTATTTTATGATCACCTTTTACCTAAAAAAAATACATTCTTGCAAAATGCACTCTGACTGCCCAAGTCTACAGGACATGACTGAGACTAAAACAAGTGCCTTCTAGGCCCACTGCTCTCTTCCAGTGTGAACTCCATGCTCACTCCAGTTGCGTTCTAGTCAGTTCTCTCCCGTCCTGTAGCAGTAAGATTTTATTTCCCACACAAGTCATTTCCAAACTCCTCTAACTTAACCAGCCTGCTAAGTCCTTAACAGCAAGATCAGACAGACAGGGGTCACTGACATGAGAGTGATACCTAGTTCCTTACATAGCAGATGTCAATAAGCTAATGTAGGAGATGTAACAGCATATTTTAGCTTGTAAAATTTGGCATGAAGATCTGCTGTATTGATGTACAAATCTAAAATCTGGTGTGATTAACAATTTGAACTAGCAGTTGCTAGAAGTACTCGATGTTACAGCATTTTCAGGATGCGCCCAAGCTCTAGCATGATATAGAAGTGAGCTTGAATGCTATGCCTCTCAACATCACTGAGGATGCAGTTTCATTAAGAATTTTAGGAAACCTAAATCTGCCTATCTGCCAAAAAGGGCAGCCCCATTCTTCTCCTAGGCACATTTCTAGCTACTCCCTTGTGAAGGTACCAACACTTGTGCAGCCACACAAACAAATTACCTCAGGGAACTGACATGGCTAAAAATTAAATCAGTAAAATAATTTCTTTTTTTTGCAGCGGGATCAGTTTTCTGATCCAGTTTTCTGTGCAGTCAAAATTAGCACATATGGCAGTACTAGACACTGGGGAAGAACATGGCGCCAGGAATGGGAAGGAGAGATAGCTGAATTTCACCACATGTATCGTTAAGATGTTCTAGATAAAGCCATATGTTGCCTGGCTGGATATAGAAGACCTACATCAGATAGGCACCAAACCATGTAAAATTCAGAAAATTGTAACTAGTTACATCAATTAACCAAATAATTAATGAAAGAAGCAAATAAAGCACATGGCGCCTAGTACAGGACAAAGTCTACAAAGTTCTAGCTGAGAAGTTCAAGTTGTCATGCATCAGCCTATCTATGGCTTCTGTTTGTAAATGTATCTCAAGCCTTATTTATCTGTTCCCAGCAAAATAAATGGATTCAGGCTCTCCCTTAACCCACTCCCTCAGGCATTGAAATCCACCACTTAATCATTCAGTAAGACCTTCCAGCCCTGATTAGCTGCTTCTCTGCAAGTGCCTGTGTTTCTGAAGTTAGGGCATGTGTAAAGCTACTTACCTTATGTTGCGGTTTTGCTATGTAAGGACGTAACCACAAGGGAATTCTCAAATACCTCTGCTCTGGTTATCATCTCGTCCAATCTGCAGCACATCTACAGGATCAGGCCCTGCAGAGTGAGCAGTCATGGGCCACAATTCTGAAGGTTGGTAACCAATATTAGTATGCAATGCACTCAAAATCCCAGAAATCAAAGCACTTGGCTGCAGAAGCAGGGACTGTTTCCTCTTCATTAATTCTCAAGATTCTGAATATGTTACTGTGAAAAATAATCTAATGGCTTCAGTAGGACTACTCATAATAGCAGTCAATATTTGAGAGAGAAAATCAAGAGTGCAATCTGGAGCTTAATGGGAGCTGCAGGTAACTGATACATAAAGTATTATACAGTTATTCATGTTTAGATGTTACTACTACTTTAAAAGAGTGAGTCATGATATCTTTTCCCTTTCTTCAGGTGTAATCCTTGGATTTTCTCTCCGGTCATATAAGATGAGCTATCGGGAAGTGAAGTACTTTTCATTTCCAGGAGAACTACTCATGAGAATGCTGCAAATGCTGGTCCTGCCACTCATTGTATCCAGTTTAGTCACAGGTAAAAAAAGAAAAATGTGTGGGTTTTTTTTTCTTTTAAATAGTGTTATAATGATGCACACACCAAATCATAAAAAATGAACATTCAGTGTTCTAGAAGTGTTGTAACCTGCAGAAATACATACCTTTGCTATTGCCGTTTTAGAGACAACATAACAAGAGGTTTGAACTAATATACGAAGAAACTAAAAGATGCTTTTCCCAGTTCCAAGGTACTCTAACTCTACAAGTTACTATATGTAGCTGCTGTGAAGCTGACTCTGTAATCCCCTTTTTTCTTACTTTCTAAACAGCTATTGTCTTCACAATGTCCTATTGTTATTGAAGATGATGTATCTCAGAAAAACAAGACCAAGAATGTTTAAACTATTGATCATGGGCAATAAACTGTGCCTGTAAACCCAGATCCGTAAAAAATATGTCTGCCTCCTAATCTTTTAGCAACAGATTGGGAAAATTAGTTGATAAATGGGATAGATTGGATACTTTGGACGATACTTCATTCCACCAGTTCTGGTTTCCTGTCTTCTGGTCCTCAACTCTATTAAGATTCAAGCCGTCCTAAGTCATTCCTTGAGCTAGAAATATAACAATTAACTTCTTATGATGAAGTACGCCTTCTCAGAAGTTTCATGGAAGAGCTCTTAGATTTTTTATGAGTGTACAGGGCATATCTGTGATGTATTTATCCTATTAATTATCCAAAGAAAACAAAACTTAGACTTCAGTCTATCACCAAATCAGTGGTACAACTAGAAGACCTTAACCAAAACTACCCACCGTACTGTGCTAGGATCCAAGCATCTAATGCACTAACTTAATTGTCAGAGGATCTGGAGACTGTAAGTTGTTCCCTATTACATTGATTTTTCAAATATTGTCATACTAACCTCTCTTACAAATGAAAATGAGCATAGTCTCAAGGTTCACAGATACTAAAGATAGCATGTATGTATGTAAGCTGCTAACCCAACAGCAGAAAACCTCGGTATTCACAATTATAAAATCATCTGCCTTCACATATTTCAAGGAGAAAGTAAAGCTTGTTTCTACAGACATGTATGAGATGGATACTGGAAGCTTAATGAACTCTGAAACTAGAGAGAAATTTTTAAATTTCATCGGGCAAACAATGGCAGGTTTTATTCCCAGCCACTGTACAATTGTGTTACGTGTCATTATCGCCTTGCTGTCTTGTCCCTTTCACCTGCAGAATTCTCCAGGTTGGCTGGACACTGATGGAAGAAACATTAAAGTAGAAAAGGAAAGACATTTACCCTTTGTCAGGTGTCAGCTGAGACTGGCACTGCTGCTCCGTTTTGTAGGATGAGTTATTACAGGAGGCTTTACCTACTCAGTTCCTTGTAACTCTGCACCCACATTGATTCCTTGAGACAGCTCAAGGTAAAACAGGAAATTAGGTAGATTATCTTATACAGAGATTTGAATTCACTTTCAAAATTCCAAGTAGAAACACTTTGTTCAGGTAAAGATCAGCAAATCCACCTCAGGGAATGCCAAGCCTCACAATGAGCTGGCCTTGTGATAAAACAAGCTCATTGGCTGTATTACCAGGTCTCAGGAGAGATTTTGTGAATTACCAGAACAATGAGTTTCCAGCTAATGTTATTCTGAAAAGAATCTTCAATTTCTGGATTCAAACAATACTTTTCTTTTTGATGGCTTTTTACCCCTTTAAATTCTTTGGAGCTCTTTATCCTTTACAATGCTCTTTTTTTTTTCTTGTTACAATAATTTCCTTTATTATATAAAGGCTTTTGGCAACGAGCAATCTTATCTATAAGATTTTTCTTACTGTCATAGAATTGCCTTGTAGTATTAAGTGGATTAGTCTTAGTTTCCCTTTGAAGAAGAGGCAGTAATTTTCACAGTGAACAACATTTTAAACTTCTTTAGTTGGCAGGGGACAATCAAAGAAAACTCAATGCAATTTAGAAATGACATTTCTCTTTTAAAAAAAACATTAAATATAGCGGGCCTTCATCTTTTTTTTATGGGATTAAAAGACATTTCCCAGTTTGTTGCTAAAAACTGTAGAGAAACTATTTTCTACAGTGAATAATACTTCCTTTAGTGTCCTTTTGTTAAAAAAGATGCTTTTATATAGTTGCTGTAGAACCCTCACACTCAGTAAATATACAGATACTATTTAATATCTTAATAATAATGAACTACAATCTTTACAGCTGTACACTATGCAGTTTTATAGATAGTATTGATTTGGTTTTGTTGCACACTATAGGATAATTCTTTAGGTCAAAGTCTAATGCTTCACTCTTTGCATCCATGAGCCAGATCTCTTATTTCCTTTATTTTGTTTGGAAAAGCAAAATGGTTGCCTCTTAACTAACTTGAAAAAAAGATTCCTCCAGGGTTTTGCACTTTGATAATATAATTGCTTCTTCTTATTGTAAATTACCTGAACAAATACTTTTGCAGTTTTCAGGCATGACAGTGACTCCTAGATATCATGTTCTGGTTTTCCATTTGTATTTATGTGTGTTCAATATAACTGGTTACAACAGTGTCAGAAAATATGGACTCTGAGGTATTAGAAATAGGCTGGGGATGGTCATATCCTTCATATATTCTGCAAATGTAAAAGAAATTAGAAAAATAAGAATAAAGTAATAGTTATTGAAGCTATAAGCCATTGCATAGAAAGATAAATTGAGAAACTGAAGACTTCTGCTCTGTAGGTAAACATTTATGAGTTATTCACAGACTTTTGGGAAAATAAACTATAATAGGTGAAGTCAACCCTATCACATTTGTCTATAGCCTGTTTTGGTACTCATGAAAGAAATGATGCAGAGTCACATTCAGATGTTTTTACTCACATTTGCCTTATGACTTATCTTTATTTCACGTGACTCAAGCAGGGTATGTGATTCTTTCCATGAGACTCTACCTTCTGATGTATGTGACCAGGCATGTGCTAAGATCTGATTGGGAGAAAATAGAGGTTATTTGCATACTTCTCACAGAATTTACTGTTTATAGAAAAATATGATTATGTGAATATCTGTATTCTTTATCTTTTGTGGTTTAGACACAAATCCAACTGTATACTCTATGCTGGTCTTTGTTCTCTACAGTCTTTCAAACGGGACAACTCCTAGGTCAGTATTTCACATGAGTACATCTTACACAGTCAAAGGCAAAATTAAAGCACAGTTTATGGGAGGCAGCACAAATAGCAAACAAATAGATTAAATTCCCATTTGGATTATTTATGGCCAAATCTAACTTGGATACTTATGCAAACACAGGGCAGGCAATTTTCTTCCATTTCTGTTTTAAATTTGCTGCAGTTCTAGAAGTTCAAAATCTATTATACTTTTTTATTTTATTACAACTTGAAGCATTTGGCATAAACAAGTTTCTTGACATAATTGTTTTAAAATATGCCTTGTTGCTGAAGGGTATACAAGATAAATACAACAATTCAGCTCATCATAAAATAGGCAAAGACAACAATATTTGCAACAGCATTAACAGCACTATGCATTAACATTTTTTGAGCTGTTATAGCAAGATCAGAACGAAATTGAAATTCCAGTCCTTAATCCTGACCCACAAGTTTTTTTGTGTTTCAATTATTCAATGAATATAAAGGCATCAGAATGAGGTACCTTCCTTTAACCAAACTGTATATTTCCTGAAATCATATTCACAAAAATAATTCGTCACTGGTCTTTGTGAAAAGCATAGGTGAGGCAACATTTGTGACAAATACTAACACTAGAAAATTTTGCAAGCATTTTTTGCAAATATTTTGCACAGTTCTGGTAGTAGCTCCATTTAATAGACTGGCTGCTTATCCTTCCCCAGAATTCTGGATGCTTGGAATTTAGTTGTGCAGGGACGGCAACTTTTAAATGCAATCAAACTAGGATTAAATGCTGTGCATTTCTTTCAAATATCTTTGCCTGGTAAAGTATAGGAAAACATTAAAAGCCCAGTCAAGATCCGAGACTAATTTTTGTGGCACCTTTCAGAAACAGTAAAAAAATAATTTATTTACTTTTCTAACATAAAGCAGGCTGGGCAAAGAGAAGGGGTATACAGAAACAGTGAAACAGCAAGGTCTTCTGGCTCATCAAAGATTATACAGCAGTTCAGCAATAAGATAATCTCATAATTATTCCAATCATGGATACTACTGTACTCACTGTGCGTAGATGTTAATGCTTGTCCAAACTGTTAATGGGAGTAACACTAATATAGTACAAATTATTATTAATCACACAACAGGATTTTGTGAGCAAGATTCTGTACAAATACAAAGAAAAAGAATGTGAATCTTCTTACACAAAGGAAGTCTGTATAGTGAAACAGTTCAGAAGATTGAGTATGAAAGGTTTACTTTGAAGAACAAAAACAACTTAGTATGCAGTTTGAAGCATGTCTTTTTTTCTATTCATTCCCCTTTCTAATTCAAATAATGACATGACTCTCTTTCATGGATTCTAGAAGATAGACATTTTCCTGCCTCCAATGCAACGTTGCAGTAACAGGCTACAGTTCTCGCAGCTGCAGAAGGCACAAGTGGCTTGCCTTTGGGCAGACTCAGAGACACAAGGATTTGTTCCTAGGCTTTTTCAACACATTCCTAGTATTCACCACTACAAAAACCATAGGAAGTGTTGAAAGTGTTGATGAAGTGCAGAAAGCTGGAATTTCCATGTGTGGATGCCTCTTGACTATCCTCATATGTACATATGGTGCTTTTGATTTCAGCTGTCAAAGAAGCGCAATGAACAGTGACGATGTTAAAAACAAGTAGTGAGGAACATGGTCTATCCCCTCAGTGAGATAAAAACAAAGGCACACAGAGTGTCTTAAGTAATAAAACAAACAAGTAGAGGTCACAATTAACAGCCAACTTGCAGATGTAGTTGCTTGAAATTACCTATAATGAAACAAGGATCATATTTAAAGAAACAACTGAACTTGAAAGTTTCCAAGCCACTCCCTTACGTAAGTCAGGAAAAATGCAGCATCTGGACAGGAACAGATTCAACTGCTGCAAAGCTAAATTCTACCTAAAGCAACTTATGGATGTAAAATGTGGAAAACTTAGACTATGACATGTTGTATAATCTTAGGCAAATTACGTTTTCCTTTTGTATCTCTGCTTTCTTTCTCCTTTCAAATGTAGTGCTGGTGAAGGATTTTATAGCTTGTAAGCAAAAAAGAAGATGACAATATACAACGGAAATTTTAATGGAGACGTGGAGATTAAGGTGCCACAACTTAGCAGATGCAAAGCACATTGTTATTTTAGTTATATTGCTGTACAGATGGAAATAAACTTATGCAAATAATTACAGCAAGAATGGGCCACCATTACGATAGTTGCTGTAGAAATACTGCACCCAAAGTTACCCAGTGACTGCTCACAGCTAGCTGTAATGATATCACTGAAAGTCAGAAATGCATAAATGGATCATTTTTCCACCAGATAGAACTGTTTAACAGGAATGTGTTAGCTATGAAGTTAAAGATAAACCATTCTCCTGAAGTTAGCAACCTAAACTAGGATACAATGGCAAAGCCTCCCACATCTAGATAACAGCTATATCCAGACTCCTGTAAAGAGATGTTTCTAGAAAATGCTGCAGTCTCTGATATTAAATTTAAGAAATTAAGTTTGATATTTGCCTTTTCAATATTTGGAATGAGGCAGCAAACAACCTATCAAATATATTTAAATCTATCAAATGCTATTAAATCTTATTAAAGTATCTAACCTCTAGTAAATTACTAGCATTTTTCATGCTGTTAGTTTTAATGTCTTTTATTAACATATAAAATTAATAGCAGAAAACATAAAGTATCCTAACCCCTTACATCAGAGCACACAATAGGAACGTATCGTTCAAGGCCTGTGCATCACCTCTTCAAAAAATAGTCTGAGAACCCATTCTGTTTGTGGATGCAGGAACCGCGCTGCATGAAATCTCTCTGTAGTTGCAGTGTTCTCCTGTCTACTCACTGACAAGTCTATTGTGGAAAAAAAGGCTATCACTTACTACAAGGTCCCAGGTGCTGTTTCATATGAGCCACAAATAGTTATAGCCACTAATTTCAACAGATGAGAAATAAGCCAGATTTCAGAGAGATGAACAAATGTTGTGGAGCCTGCGCTACCCTTCTACCAGGGAGAAAAAGGAGAAACCTAGCAAAAATTCATTTTAATTCATTCTGGCAGAATAACCAGTGCCTACACAACATCTTGGGTACTCACAGTAAAGCTCGGAGCTAAAAAATATTAAGAAAAATTGGTTTAACTCTTCTGCATTCCGGTTTTAGGAATATAACATTCCTGATTCAGATTATATTGTTCATATATAAAAAGTATGAAACATATAGTCAGTGTTAGTTCAATTTAGCTGGTTACCAGAACAACGAACCCCTTTTCCAAATTAAAAAAAAAAAAAAAATTTAAATTTTCTGATTTTCCCAGAATTCTCTGGGGTTTGCACATCCTAAAGAAATTATTTGAGAAGTCAAAATATTCGAGAACCATCAAATCAGTGAAAAGTTTTAGACTGATCTCAGTTGACTCTAGTTATAAGCGAAATAAATGAATTGACAATAATCTCAATGAGTGAAGTATCTTTTAGATGGTCAGTGTATTTATTTCAGCTACCTGTATATTTGTCTTGGAAGCTTTCTACAGAGGAACCTTGTAGGTATCACCCACAGTAGTAATTCTGCTATAAGTAACTAATCCATTAACATCCTAGGAGTATGTTAGTTTTTTACTTATGTCTTTCTTTTAATACACAAAATATTAGTAAGAGACTTAGTTTTGATTTTTATCTTAGTTCAAATGCATCAAGACTTTGCTTGCTGACAGACTAGTTTTTGGCAAAATAAAACACAAAAACTACTTGGAAGAACATGTAAGAATTAAAGCATCTTGCCTGAACATTGATGGACCATGCTAAATCCGCACTGTCTCTTTATCAACATTTCTGTCTCAATAAAAGAAGGACTATATATATCTTAGAGAAACTCATAACAAGATTTTTAGTTTAATCCAACAGTAATTGGTTACAGAAAAACAGCATATCTGAAAATTAAAAATCTAAAATATATTAGAAAAGGTGAGAGTAGCTACATTAGATTGTAAATGGAGAAGACTTAATTTTTTATTGTGTACAGCAAAATAACCAAAATGCCAAACCAAGTCTACTCAGTGTTTTTGGAATTTGGACACTGAGAGCAAGCATTTTATTCAGGATATTGAAGATTGAAACTGTAAAGAGCTACATTCTCAATGATGAATGTCTGCGATAACGTGATGGATGAACTAGAATGGTACCAAGTCCAAAGTAATACATCTGGGAAAAGGGAACATGCTACACCTGTAGTGCACCTAATCACAAGCTCTCATTTGGCCATTAGTACACAGTCAAGAGTTCTCAGATACACTGCAAACAGTCTGGAGATGCCGACAGGACTGATTAGTGGAAAGGAGTTCTAGTGAAGTGCAAGGAAGGATTAAACAGATGACCATTCTTGGCCTGAAAAAGATACAGCTGTAGAAGATCACAGTAAAAGTCTGTAGAAATAATGAATAATTTCTAGAGGCTTAGATGGAGTAAGTATTTATTACTATATCTCATAATTATTTTTCATAATAAAGGAAATTAAGGAGCGCATTTGTAATAAATTAAAGTAAGTAATTTTTCACATAGCACGAAATTAAATTGTGTTGTACAGTACAGCCCAGATGTTAATAGTTTCAAAATGAAACTAGAGAGTTCAAAGACACAGCCATCATTGACTATTACATTTGGGGAACTAGTGATTTAGGAAGCCCCTCGTCTGCACTGGTGGCTAAATGCAGGAGAGCAAGCAGGGGCAGTGAACACTGTCTTTTTGTTTCTCATAGTCTTTCACTAAGAATCTGTTGTAGGGTAGAGCTGAAGACAAAGAAACGGGTTGGCCAGCCATGGGGCTGACTAATTTCCCATAGATTCATGCTGTTGTTGCACTCCGTAGAATTTCATGTTGGATTGAAGGGATCTCTCTGATTTCACTTACCACTTTATCTAAGGTGATGACTACTGACAATAGCTTCCGCATAGCTCTCTTAAGAGCCAGTTCAAAACCAAGCAAAAACTCATAGAATTATCTCACCTTCAACAAATTTAAACTCACTCAATTTACATGAAATTAGACTTAAAATTAAAAAAAATTAGATAAATTGTATGTCAAGAAAAAAAGGAAATAACTACGCACAACAATTTCAACAGCTCTTAATAATGTCACTCTTCTGCAGTTGACACATAACAACAGTGTAAGAGCCATTACCAAAGTGTGACAAAAAGCAGCCTGACACTTTGTGAAGAGTTCCACCCAGTGATAGTTTGGTACACAGATGCTTCATTCAGACTTCAACAGCTTTCACTTTCCTACTCCTTTCACCTCGTTACTTCTAACCTGAAAGCTGTGATCTGCATCTCCATTTCCTACATGTGATGTAGCACAGGCCCATTGCATTTTCTTCCCTGTTGTTTTGTCTTTGCTGTAACTGCTTGTGAAGACTGAAACGGTCTAATTGAGAAAGTTACTGAGCGTTCCTTTTGGGGACACCAGAAACATTACTCAGAGTACCTGCGCACGAGCAGAAGTAACACATATTGTCCTTTCATCAATGCTGTAAAATCTGACAGACACAAAATACTTTCCAACTTTCTGCATCAGCTACAGAAATCATTGCAGAAAGACTCACTGCAGACTCCAACACATGCAGAAAGCTGTCATTTTTCAGAAACAGGAGACTCTAAAGATAGCATTAGGTCCTTATTTTCACCCCTGATTCTTTTTCCGTGTTTTGAACTTGAGCAGTTGTTGACCTATATTATTTCATTTATTTATCAAAATGAATCACTGCATCTCTTATGTGCTGCCCTCCAGCTGTGTATTTGTACTGTAAATTTCTACAAGGCAGAGCAGTCATTATCATCATTACCGGAGGCAGAGATACTGAATACTTGACTCTTGATAGTGCTGCTGGTTGCCCCACCTTAGTTCTGAGCAATGAAGAATGAGGAAAGTCACTGTGCACCACAAGAGCTACGGGTCTGAAGCCTTGGATCTGGGTTCCAGTGATGTTGGATTGTCTGGAAGAAGAGGAAGGCTAGTTGTTCATCTTGATATCTGGCCACATGACACATATCTCCTTGGTGATGGAGGACAAGACAGAGGAAACAGACACACTCAGGACAGAAATATCTAATGATTTCCTGAGACCACAGATAAAACTAGGGATCAGCGACATCTGGAATTAAGGCTCCATGTTAGAGGGTCACAAAACACATCCTGCATCACCTAGAGTTCCTATCATCAAGAAGTTCCTATGGGTGTATATTTTTCCTTCACTTTCTCTTCCAGGCTGTCTCTGAATATATTCTATATCCTCCAGTTCAGACCTTGAGAAACTGGTGCAGCAAAGCATAGACAGTTCAGTTGTATATGGCATGAAGGGTCCCTGAAAAGATATCACTGCAAAGAGTTAAGAACTTGCTTGGACTTTCTAGAAATTGCCTTCTAATTGTGTCACAGTTCCTTTTCATAGATGTCAACTTTTTGCAGAGGTGTGGCTGGCACAGGGTAAAATACCTGTTTCTAATTACTTCATCGCAGTGGTGTCTCCAGATGAGTGCCTGAGACAGCCATGAGCACAGAAAAATGTTTGCTGAAGCCTAGAATCTGCTTACAGAAGTGCCAGCCTTTTTAAAATTGAGTGAAAAGTCTCTTGATTGGAACTTTTTCAGGCTTACAAAGTCATATCTGGTCTTCGTCAGGCAAGTGAGTCCAAGGTGATGTCATACTGCTGAAGTTTGATGCAAAACTCTTGTAACATACCACCAGTCACAGAAATGACTGGTTTTTGTGGTGAAAGAAAGCCTAGGCTAGGTCTGGGTGTACTCTGTCACTCCTGTGTACTGCCTCAGGTAATTTACTCGGGCCACTCTGATGACACTTTGCCCCATTTACAAAAGACCTTTTTCCTTCAATTCTCTCTAGAAACTGATCTTCCCAGGTTTGACTGAATAATGCTACTGATACATACCACAGCAAAGTTAATTCAATTTACCTGAAAGTCCTTCTGATTATCTCTTGAAGGTAGCAAGTGCCATCTGAATTCCAGAAACTGGGAAAAAGAACTTCTTTAAGTCCCCTGCCTATTCTCAAGTTTAGCCTTTCTGGAGTCACCTATCTCAATGTTTCTCAGGTCAACAAAGTTTGTAGATTAAACATTTTTTATCTTGGCTAAGCATTCATCATTGTGAAACATGGCATTTCCATCTGAAAGAGGGACTCGTAATCAGAATAAACACAGATTCCTCAGAGGTTTGCACACTTAGGCAAGCAGGACAATTTAGTATACCACAAACTTTCAGTTCCTGCTACTGTGAGCATAGTTATATCTAGCAAAGTAGCAAGAAAAGCACCTTGGATGGCAAATTCTTACGTTTTGGTTCCTCAGCTCACCAGATACAAAAGTTCCGTGTATTCCTTCTGTTGGTAGTATCCTGAAAGGTCCTTTTTCTCTGCAGGAGTCTATCAAAACCAGATCACCACTGCTGATCTACAAGGAGAAGTAAAAGCTACTAGGATACAGAAAGGCTTGTGCAAAAAAAAAAAAGTCTCATTATTTATGGGACCATGTCCTGTGGGACTGTAAAGATAGATTTCCCTAGAGTATCACACAATTGAATCAGAATTCAATTCTAATACTGAGCAAGAAACATGCAAGTAAAGAAAATGGTTGAGTGTTCAACTCTCATGCCAACAGACTCTTTCAGGTCTTAGTGTTATTCTTAATGGAAGTCAAAGTATTAAAGTGAATTAAATTCCTAGCCCTTGGTTGTGAAGAAAAGCTCAGAAAGAGATCTTGACTATATCTGAAAACTCAAGAGTTACACAACAAAGAGGATTTACTTGAAAAAAATACTGGGGTTAGTGTATTCCAGTATTTGGAGAGCATGACTTGTAGTTCGTGAATAGTTAAAAGTTATCAGATCTGCTATTAATCTTTAACCAATACTCATCTCTTCTACTTCACTGGAGAGTCTGAAGGGCTTCAAGCATATCACAAGATGTGAAGGGGTTTTTGGACTAAGGACATTAACACAAACATTTACTTAGATGCCTCAGTTAATCACGTTTTCAGGGTGAGGATTCAGTTTGTAATATGTACGTAAGCAGATTTAATTTTTTTTCAGATAATTACACCTTTTCCTCCTTAGACCACTGGCAGTAGTTAAGAAAAAGAAAACCACAGCTTAATTCTTGAAGTACTCTATGTGAATTAGAATTAGCATACCGATGGTGATTCTTTCCTCCATAAACAGCTCCCTTATTTTCTCTCCACTCGTACGCAAAGCTAAATACTTACTTTATTATGACATTTCACCACCCACTTCTAACTTAGATCTGAATACTTAGATAATATCAGAGATTCTCCAGTGACTATAGTTTCTTTTCAGAGCCAGAGAAGAAGTAGGTTTTGGTCAAGAGTTCACCTAATGAATGGCTATTTCATTAATGAATACATTCTTGCACTGAAAATCAGCTTTGTCCAGTATTTGCAACTGTAGTATCTCTTAACTCCCCAAACCCTGAAAACACAGCTAGAGAACACTAGTTTACTAAGCCTGGCTAATATCTGTCTCAAGACTAATGAAGCTGGGCAAATGGCCCATAAATAAAATAAAACTTTAAAACTAAAGATGGGATGTTTAATAGTTCATTAAAAAGTAAATAAGCTTCTTTTCTGTTCCAGGGCACAACACAGTACAACAATAATAGTGATCAAAAAGGAGTCTCTTTTCATCCCTTTAGTTTTAAATCAGCTGATATTTTCTTTGGTACATGAGACGTCTCATAGATACTAATATCCTCAATCTTGCCTGCAAGCAGATGGTGCTGAGGTGGCAACTATATAACATTTGAATTGTGGAAGCCAAAAGCTACTTTTTAGCTGTGCTTAATACTGCAACATCCTGGAGAAGAGCTTGATAATATTATTAAAAAGCACTGATTGCTACCGTCAGGCACTACAGAGGAAGTCTAAACTTCTTTCTATTGCCTCCTAAGTCTGTGAGGTGGAGAAAGACAAAGAAAAAAATGTACAGCTTTGATGTTGCAAGGCAGTAACTGCATCAGTGACCCAAAGTTCAAGAGGTCACCAAAACAAAGGAGAGGAAAGAAGGAAAACAAAAGCCTGTTCACATGAAACTCCAGTTCCACACTTTCATAATGAGTTCTCAGAACAGCCTTAACATCATTACTGAATTGTGAAAGAAACCCAAATTATAAAGACAATTTAAAATATAATAGACTAATTGCAGCTAAAATAATTACTCCTTGGTATTCATACAGCATATTACCAGAGAACCTTGCATTCACAAATAAGAAGTAATTTTTTTCCTAAAGTTGATTTTATTGTTACCCATTAAATTCTTTGGGTGTGGTAGGATTTAGGGCATAATTAAATTATGATTTACTACTGTGGCCCAGGAAAAAATGGGGAAAATGCTTATGTTATGCAGTAGGATGTTCTTATTTATTATTAAGATACTAACTTCTAAAATACTGCTAGTAAATAAATTTTAAAATGTGTAGACATACTTTTTCAAATTATGTTCTGCATCACATCCCACACTCTTTACATAGACTTTGCTATACTCAATAAAGGAAGTCTCATACTGTTTCTAGATACAAGATTCATTTTTTTTGCTATATAAAACTTAATATAGAGAATTTTTCTTATCAAATCCAAGTTAATGTGATTCTTTGAAAAATGAGAATTTAAAAGTAATCTGTGTGGTCAGGCTTGTTAATGTTGTGTAATTTCTAGAGCAAATTATATAGAGACATAAAAAATCTCCTTGCATTTGCTTTTGACACAGATAGATAATACAAAGTAGTGGTGCATCTAATTTGTACCTGAACTATCAGAGGGACTGAGGCATCACTGCGGTAGGTCCTGCACTGAAGTCAATAGAGTATTGGGGGTGTGTTTGAGGACAAACTTTCTCAGGCTGTGAAGACGTTATGTTGACATTGCTGACTTCACTGTCATAGATAACTGAGCTAATTTTGTATCAATATAGGGAGCAGCATAGCAACAGCAGCATGGAGCACCATTCAAAGTGATTTGTGTACCTTCATGTGAACGCATATAGCACTACAACTTGGTGGAAATTAGTATTATACTTGGAGCATGAGAGGAGGAAATCAGTACAAAGTGTGCATACATCAAGAATAGCTCATGGAAGCATATGTACTGTTGCAAAATGGTACAAACTGAAAAAAATATGCAACACATGAGAAGGAATGTAATAAAGTAAAAGGATTACGAGAATGTGTAAACAATAGCAGGGTGCATGTAACATGGACAAAAAGGAAAGAGGCAACTCCATGAGCAACTCAGATAAATTCTCTGGAAGATAAATGGACCAGACAACAGCAGATGAATGAACTCCTGGCTTGAAAGCAAAATGAAAATTTATCACTTTTAAGTGGGATATAGATGCATTAATCAGTGTTGTATCACTGGCAATTTTTCTCAAAAAAAAAAAAAGGAAACAAAGCAATTTTGACTATTATTAAACCTAGTACAAGAATAGACAGGAGCTACTGCAATAAAAATATTACGCAGGACTCTTTAGTGAGTGGGCAGTTACTAGAGCAACTTCAGATTACTCAAAACAAATCAAGTCTTGTTGAACATATCTCATGGCAGTGTCACACTGTTCTTTCCCAGATTACCTTAAAATTACTGAATTAGCAAAGAAAGATGATTGTACAGATTTAAAAACTGTGCTAAAATTAAAATTCCAAGTAGAAATCCAAAGGCATTACCAGCTGCATTCATAAAACACTACCATTAGTTCAAATATTAGTTGAGTCACATCCAACTGGGCAAAGCTTCTTTTGAAATGATGGATGCCACATGAACTCTATAAAATTAACTTAACTAGTGTCGGATCCTGGCAGACAATCATTCAAATAAAAGACACTATCACTGTAATACAGCCTGTTATTAGAAGTTTTCATGAAGAAGCCAAGAACTTGTGCTCCAGAATTGTTGATTGCCCAACAATACTTGATCATATTTTGAGTGAGAAGGTTACAGACCAGTACAATGCCAAATTCCACATCATTTTGTGAGCAGATAGAGATAAATCTCATCATTTTTTCAATGGGCAACCTTATTTTTCCATTCTTTAAATATTGTACCTCTCTGACTAAAATTATGTTCACTTTGTTTTTCTAGGAATTAAACAAAAATGTCTCCTTAGACATCTGTTACTTATTGAAGAAGTAAAAGCAAATGCATTCTTACATTAGGCTGCATTTACTAGCTACTGTTCTTTTATGGATATCCCTAATTTTAGATCTGTATTCTCAAGTATGTCACTATTATTTTTTCAGTAGTAGCTAAAGTAGATCAGGAGTGATTTAGCATAGTGAATGGCTTATAGCTTCATCACATGCTATACAGCTAGAGAGATAACAGAAGCACTGTAGATTTGTGGAATGTTGTTTAATAAGTGCTGCACACAGAAAAACATGTCAGTGAAGGACTCTAAGCACGGCCTGCCAAAACTCAGACCAGCATTTTAGCACATTAAAAGTTTCCACACTCGTGTTAAGAAATTGCATTATGGAATTTTATGGACCACTAAGTAATGTGCTTAACACCATCCAGAAGGCAAAGGGCAAGGTTATCTTTATCAGTGGTACCTCACCAGGATGAGGTGCACTTCATGTGTAAAGTAGATATTTTTGGCAATATGTTCAGAGTAAGTGAAATTTAATATTTTTGTCCTTAGGGAATAGGGTAGAAGTCTTACAACTACTAACATATTTATTTCAGTCGTGTAGCAACATGTCCTGTACCTAACTTAACATGCTTTGGCTTATCAGCTACCACAATTAACTTTTCTCCTAATTAAACTGAAATAATTTACCATGCTACTTTATGATTTTTCTTAAGTAAATGTGCTCTTTTTTTCAATTCTGATACAGAAAATAAGTGGCTTTATGTCCCAGCAAAGAATTCCATTTCCAGGAAAACTTAGTCAAAAAATCTGGACATTAAAAGGATGTCATTTTAGAATTGCACTGTGCAGGTAGCAGCAGTGTTTTGTTACCGAAAAAATTGTGAGCTGCTATTTTCTGTGTTCCTGGGTCTCTGATTCTTGGCTTGAAGACAGTCAGTCCTTTGTACTCTATTATTACAATGAGGTAACCAAAGAAAGAGAGTCTTGGTTTGAGACTGTCAGCTGTTACTAATCACTGCTCCATGGCTTGCTGTGAATCCCTGCTTGCCTCTCCCTCCTGCTCTGCTTAGCACACATAAAGAAGATAAATTACTCCCTAGTTTCCCTTCAAAAAGCATATTGTTTGGCACATTCCAATACTCTGAGCAAAAGATGGAATAATGCGAAGAGTTAAATGGGTATCTAAACAACTCCACAGCAGGGTCCTTCTCAGGCAGATGTGAGTTTCAGGAAATGTACTTTCCTACTGATTCTCCAAATATATTCTATTATATCGCAAACCCCAAAAATAAATAAACTATAATTTTTAGAACAGTAGAGCATATTCCTGCAAGAGGTTTCCTGTAGTAATGTAAATATCACTGTCATTCAATAAATGCAGCATCTAAGTGTACCATATGTACATATTTCGTTTTACTGCTAGGTGTAATACTTCAGCATTTATAAATTATTTAGCAACAGCAAGCACAGTGAGAGGAAGTGTATGGAATTCTCCCCTGCCCTCACTGACTGACTATGTCCTAACACAGAGAAGAACTTCAAAGGAAGAGTCATAGAGCAGTTTGGGTTGGAAGGGACCTTTAAAAGTCATCTAGTCCAACCACAGTGAAATGAGCATGGGCATCTTCAACCAAATCAGCTTTCTCACAGCCCAACCCAGTATAAACTTGAATGTTTCCAGGGATGGAGCACCTACCACCTCTGTGCACAGGTTCCAGGGTTTTACCATCCTCAGCATAAAAAAATTATTCATTATACCTAGTTTAATTCTATTCTCATTACCCCTTGTCCTATTGCCACAGGTGCTGCTAAATGTTTGCCCCCATCTTCCTTATAGGCCCCCTTTAAGTATGAAAAGGCCACAATAAGGTCTCCCCAGAGTTTTGTCTTATCCAGGCTGAACAACCACAATTCTTTCAGCCTGTCTTTACAGGAGAAGCATTCCAACCCTTTGATCATTTTTGTGGCCACGCTCTGGACCCACTCCAAGATGTCCTTGTCTTTCCTGTGCTGAGGACTCCAGAGCTGGACACAGTACTCCGGGTGGGGTTTCACCAAAGCAGAGTTGAAGGGCATAATCAACCTGCTGGCCGTGCTTCTTTTGATGCAGCCCAGGGTACTGTCGATCTTCTGGGCTGTGAGCACATATTGTTGGCTCATATCCAGCTTTTCATCCACCAATAGCCCTAAGTCCTTGTCCTCAGGAGTGCTCTCAACCCTTCATCCCCCAGCCTGTGTTGATACTGGGGGTTGCCCTGACCCAGGTGCAGGACCTTGCACTTGGCCTTGTAGAACCTCATGAGATTCACATGGGCCTGCTTCTCAAGCCTGTCCAGGTCTCTCTGGATGGCATCCTACCCCTCAGGTGTGTCAACTGCACCACTCAGCTTGGTGTTGACTGCAAACTTGCTGAGTGTACACTCAATTCCATTGCCCGTGTCATTGATGAAGGCATTAAACAGCACTGGTCCCAATCAGGACCTGTGAGGGACACCACTCAATCTCCATCTGGACATTGAACTATTGACCAATCAAGTTATTTGTGCATGGAAATAAGCAGAGGAAGATCTGAGCAAGGTTGTGGAATACTCTACCATGAAAACACGTAGGGTAAAAATAGCAACTGTTTTGAACCTCAGGCCCAATAAATTTCTAACTGATACTGTGTAATATATTTACCTGCTGTATCAGAACGCTATACTTAATGACCCAGGAAATACTTTTCAGCATAGATTACTGTCATAATTTTTTACAAGATAACTAATCTTTCACACACCCTTGTTCTCTCCTTGCCGTCAAATGGTGGATGCTGTTTGCTCAGTTACCTTGTGAGAACAGAGCCAGCTTAAAGATAAGCAAGGGGAAGTAAAGAATGCTTAACTTGCTTTAGAAATACTGACCAAAGAGCAAAGGATGCAGCTTAAAATACAACCAACTTGAAGTAATGACAAGCTGCTGCCAAAATGCTACTTTTCTGCCCCCTGACATGCTCTCCCTCTCCTGCCTCTATACAAGTTCTGGGTGTGCACATAATGCAATTCTGAGATTATTCAGAATGACAAATTAAGAGAAAAACTAACCTTACAAAATGTAAAGCTGATAGCTTTCTGTGGCAAGGGATTAGGCAGGACTGCAAGCTATAGATTAGGTCTAGTCCTTTGGGAGACACCTGTAGCCATTAGATTGGCTTCCTGAATTGCATTACTATATCACAGCCGTGGGTTTCATTGTCAGCTTGGCTTAATAACAGTCTTGTAATTTTGGATAAAATACAACTTCTAATCTTCCTGTGAAGTATTTGCCCAATGTTCTTAACAAACCTGGAAAAATTTATAAAATATCTAATTTCATTATTTAAATTTTGTATTCAAATAAGGGTAAGTTCAAGTGAGGTTTGGGGGCAGCTTGTCCCATTAGTTCATGCAAAAAGGCATGCAGGGCTGTTTCAGAGATGTATTTTATGTGGCTTCAGGAAGTCACTAGCTGCATTGACTTAATAATTAGATGCATATAGTTCTTTGAAACTGCTTTGCAATTTTGTTTTTCAACCACTACTGCTATTAAAATTAATAATGTAGAATTTGGTCTTATTTTGGACCTTAACTTGTAAAGGAATCAGTTGTCAAAGCTTTAAATATTATTTGCTTTCCCAGAATTCATAGCACCACTCGGGACATGCTCAGCAGCTATCAAAATAAATCTCTAGAGTTTAATCATGTTAATTAAACTTGGGCAATACTTCTACTGTCTTTACCTAACCAGTGCTTTTCCTTACAATTTTTCCATCAGCATATTTTACCATGACCTTCCACAGTGCTATTCATTTCCACAAATCCTCATCAACATACACAAAAGGGATTGTTCTTGGAGTCTCACACTGAGAGTTTACTCATCACACAGTGCTTTGTGGATGTAGGGGGTCGGGAGTAGCCCATTTAAGACCGCTTCATTAGGGGAGTGAAAGACAACCTTAAAGAAACAAAATTAGGGCAACACTCCTGAGTCAACAGTTGCCATTATCGCTGTTCCACCATAAGAGTCCCTAACAAGCAACTATAATTTTCTAATGAAGAGACAGTAAAAAATAAACAGGAAAAAAATTAGTAATATAAAGATTCTCTGTTCATAATGTTTTATTTATAAAGTCTGAGTCCAAAACAGCTGAAGGAAATTTATATAAAAATCTACATTAGCAAGGAAGTGTCACCAATGCAGTTCTAATATATTGAATAAGGAAAGAATCCATCATGACCATAATTAATATGTCTAAGAACCAGAACACGCAGATTCTTCTGCACACTCATTCACAACTGATTCACCATTTTATATGTTTGCAACAACATAACTATATGTCTCAGAGGAATTCTGACATGGAGGTGTTGTCACATGCCCACAGATGGTGCCTCCTCAGCCAAGTGCACACACCAGGGCTCTGAATCCGTGGTTCCCTTCATGCTGAGTAGGATTACTACTATCCTATGAGGAGCAGCTACAGACTTCAGGCTTGCCTGGTCTGGAGAAAAGGAGGCTGAGGGATGACCTCATTGCCCTCTGCAGCTTCCTGAGGGAAAATTCTGATCACAGAGGGAAATTCTGATCTCTTCTCCCTGATATCCAGAGATAGGATATGTGGGAATGGTTTAAAGCTGTGCCAGAGGAGGTTTACACTGGACATTAGGAATCATTTCTTTACCCAGAGGGTGGTCAAACACTGGAACAGACTTCCTGTAGAGGTGGTCAATGTCTCAAACCTGGACTATGCCCTTAACAGTAGTCAGAATAGTTGAAGGTCCCTTCCAACTAAACTATCTATTCTATATTTAAAATGTTCATCATTATTCATCAAAAATAATTTTAAAGCACCCAAAATTTAAAAATCACGTGGGCAAAATGTTAGATTTTCTTGCTATAAACACAAGAATTTTAGTATAGGAAAGCAAACACAAAAATTTCTTATTTTTTGCAGAAGTTTTTAAAAGGCAGATAAATGCTTTCAAAAACAGGGACTTTCAACACTGAAGCAGTAGTTGAGCATTTTAATTCTTTTCAAATTGAAATTATAGGCTTGCATATATGCATACACTCACATGCAGACGTGCTTCCCACAGTGACAGAATCTTTCTTAGTCTGGCATTGATAACATCACTGAACATACTAGGATCAGTCCTAAGTAGTCACTGGGCTTTTTAGGACAGGCAAAAGAGAATTAATCCTGCTACTTGCCCAGTTCTTCAGCAGCATACTATTTACTGTTTAGTGCAAAGACAAATATCCCATTTAAAAACTGTGTAGCTATGGGCCCCGATTCAGCAAACCACATTAGTTAGTGATTAACATTAAAGACAAATGTAAGTCCAGGAATGCTTTGTTGACTGTGAGTTTACATACTGAAAAAAGGCCTCAATCTTGCCAGCTGCCAGCCAGTTATCACTGTGGCAAATATGCGTATTCCATCCAGTTATATGGATATGAATATTCCTTCTTTTTAAATAAGAACACACAGAGAGACACTCTTAGGAACTGTAACAGGATAATATGTGCTGAAACTCAAATCTCTGACTGAAATAGCTCATAACTTATGGATTGAAGACATTGATTGTTGTAACAAAAACCACAATTGATGTAGTTGTTCTAACTAAGTAGAGAATATTTTCTGAAATTGTAGGCTATTTTATTATAGGCTTTGCTTTTTTGCTTTTAAAATAATTCTTTGGAATTTATTTTTGAACAAGTAGATCCAAAGTTATCATTGGCTTAAATGTTTTCTAAAGAAAATTTTCTCAGTATATTTTACCTTTGATCTTACTGCAGAGTATAGTACAATCCCTCTGCTTTAGTCTGCCCCAGCAGAATCCAAGACTACACATAGAATATATACAGCATGCTTTCAGTGTCAAGAAAATTAAAAACAATAAAAGCAAATTCTAGAAGTAAATTCTAGAAGTAAATTCTAGAATTCTGTATAATCTAGAATTGTAAGTATAATATGAAATAATATAATGGACAGAAAACTAGTCATAGCATAGTTACTATTCAGAAAAGTTGCTGCATCATTAGTTCATGCTAATTTGCAGAGCCATGGGCAATTCATCTGCATGATCAGAACTATCAGATTAAAAAATCAGAGTTTTCAGCAAGCTGTCTTAACTAGACTTTTTTCTCCTTTCCCATCCATGCTTTCTCTCTGTTTCTTCTTTCTCGCAACTATCTATCTACCTTCTTGCTTGCTGCCTTGTCTACAACCTGAAATATTTTCAATTCTTCTGTAACACCTCTGTTAAAGAACAACAATACAGTACTTTGCTTTTTGCCTTGACACTCTGGAGAATGCCTTGTCATGTCTTTATTTCACTCAGTGTGACTGATTCCTCACTTACTTCTCAAGAGAGGGAAAGAGTAGGTGAAGGGAGAGCACAGGGGTAAGGGCTTGGACTTGTTTGCCATTTTATAGACTTATGCCTGCCTCCTTCTTTCTTCAATTCCCTTCTTCCCTCCCTGTCTGTCTCGCTCCCCATCAGTATCTAAAAAACCATTCCCATTCACGTTGTGTGCATGCACACGCTGGGAGAGATTACAGGCACTCTGCTTCAGGTTGCCCTGACAACTTCAAGGTATCCCTGTGCAAGGGGACCAGTGGCACAGCAAAGTTTCCCAGGCCCCCTGGGGAAGAGGAGGGGAGAAGAAGGGAGGAGGCAGAGGTGCTGGAGCCAGCAGCCGTGTGGAGGAGAGAGCCGCGAGCAGGATGAAAGGGGCACATACATCTCTCCATGGACAATGGGAGTTCTGCTGGCTGGCTGTGAAAGGACACACTGAGAATACAAGAGTCTGTGACACATGAAAGCTTTGGAGGGAACTTTATTGCTTCTCCACTACGGACCTTCCAAACCCCATTCAGCTCTGAGAAATCTTGTCAACATCTTAAAATGCAAAGAAAACAAACCCCTTCATTTTCTCATGTTTTAAAAACAGATTTTTAAAAATTTTTTTTTAGGTAATTTTTGTTGTTGGCATACTGGAAGCTCTTGCAGTTTTGGCCCTGGATAGTCCCTTAGTTCCCATTAATTTCAGCGGGAGGGGAGGCTGCCCAGCAGCTCTTCAGTAAGGGGTCACTGAGGTGATTGCTTCCTTCCTCCTCATATAGCCTTTGTTCATACTTGGGCCTGTCATCCCTCTGTTTGAATGCCTAGTGCTATACATGTCACAAGCAGTTAGAGCTCAAGAAGAGAGGAACTGCTATCCCCTACTTTCAAGCTGAGAAGTCGTTTATATGATAAGCAAGAGCAAGAATGAGACTGAGCAACCTAAAACAAGGGGCTATGTATTGACAACCAGACTGCATAATAGGAAACCGACATGGAAAGTAGCTTATAAACAAAAGAGCATGGCTGTTGCTCCCTGACATATCACTTGCACATGGTTCACCACTAAATCCCAGAATCTGTCCAAGTAAAAAATTGGATCACAAGCTCTAATCCTTCCACACAACAACCTTTAGCAGTAAGATATGCCCTACATTGACTCCTCGTGATTTTTGGAGTGAAGGAGACTGAATCTAGTATTAGATGTGGAGTACAAAGACCAGGCTTGGTTAAAGCAGTAAGCACGTACATTGCAAGCCCTCTAGACTGACAGTGCTCAGCATCCGGTCCTGAATATATTACCTGACAAATGTAGGGTATTTGGAACTGACTGATTTAACATGTGTGCATTTCCAAAACTTCCTACCAAACTGTATAGGTTAACCTTTTCATGCTCAGGATCTGAACTAAGTTTAAAGCTGATCTTAGCTAAAATGAAAAAACACACAACCTGTTGCTGCTACCTTAGACATAACAAGTAAGAAGATAAAACAGCAATTAAAATATACAAAGATAAAGTTGACTCAACTAGTATGCACACATTTAATTTTCACTTTTTAATATACACTTAATTTTAATTTACATGCCAATACTTTAAAATTTTTTTTTGGCAAATGCTGTCTGATATAAACATTGTGTAGCTCAGTAGCAGAGCTGAAATTCTCAAAAAAGTATTACTTTGATTTTATGCATTGGTTAATCATATTTGCATTAATTTGCATTTGCATTATTTTGAGGACTCTATAAAAATAACTTATCTTCCATCCGCTGACAAGAGGACTACAGGACTTACTTCCTGTTTCTAGAGATAAAAAACCTATTTGTTACTTGGTACTATTTACCATTTCCCTCATAGAGTTTCAAAACACAAATGTAAACTTACCACAAACATTGTCATCCAGTTTTAGAGATGGTAAAGCTGAGCAGAGAAATGAAGGATCAAGTGCTTCAAATGCTGGGTTTCCGTTTTCAGTTTCTTACTGTGCCAGTAACACTTTGTTCTTACATTAGTATGGTGTATGTAAATCAAGCAATTCAGGGTGCAAGTCTATTGATCTCCCTTTGCGATTTATTTTATGGGTTCATATCTTACTCTGGCTGTAAAGGCTTCTGCTGAAAGGACAGGCAAACTAGCTGAAATGAAAGGGTAAGTATGAAGCATGTGATTGGTTTTATACTTTGGAGATTTGATCAGAGCCTGGAACAGCCTTGATCTCAGTAACATCAGTGACTACAGTACTTTCACTGTAACTCCAATAGCAAATATTTCCTCCTTTAGCGGATGGACAGAAGCATAATATATCTACAATTATTTGAGAAAACATTCAGGTTAGCCAATTCATGATTCTAGTTTCATGTTCCCATGTTATTTATATTCATGCAGCCCTGTGGCCTTATTTTCAATGCTTTCTCCTCTGAGACAGGTACCCAGAGCAAACAGTAGTCAACTTTCACTATATTTCGTATGTTCAAAGGTGACATGTAGATGAATGTGTGGATAGTCTGCAGAAGTCTGGACTAGACAGTGCCATACAGCGGTCCATAGGAGGAAACAATAAAGCAAAGAGATATTTTCTTGACCTCTTTTTTCATTCTGGACTTTGAAAGCTTGATTCCAACAGGAAGCATCAGCACTGTTTTGAAACATATATTGTAGTCCTCCAGATGAAGTATGGGGAAGCTACTGACTACATGAAATTTTAAGTAGAAGGAGCAAGGGGACTTTTTAAGGAGAAGAACAGTAACTACACCTGCTAGGAGAGAGAAAGAACATTTCCATTTCTGACAGACCTCGTGAGACACTCTTTCTCAGATATTCAGAGCTCTTTCCTTGGCAGAACTGCACCTGCATTTATAAAACACAGTGCAGCCCTGTTGGTGCAATCTTATGAACAAACACTTTAGCAAAAGCCACAGTAAGCACCCCACTACTCACATTATATCAGATGCATTAAGATGAGCCAAGAATTAGGATTAATGTTGCAAGTTTTGCAAAGCTTATAAAAGGCTCTAAACTCTTATTCATACAATAGTAAGGATTTTCTGAAACAAGCTAACAGCATTTAATCTGTTTTAAACTCCCATGGCTTGGGACAACTAAACTGAGGTCATTCCATTAGGGACTGAAGAAAACTCTCCGTACACATTAATCGTAGCAAACAATATCAACATTACTCAAGAGTACTCTCGTTTCTTTCTTACTGTTACAAATTAGGTCCTGCGCATTTCTAAGACACATTTTTCAGACAATGGTAAATGTGCTAGTCAAAACTATTAATTGGCTCACTGGTATACGGGGAGTGCCATACTGCACCAGACCAATAATCTAATAAGTGTTAACAAAGTACAGAAATCTGCATCTCTTGTAATAGAAAATCAATAATAACAAGCATTAGGGGGTTGATGAGACAACAGAGCCAGTACAAGCTGCAAAAGAGGGCCAGCTTAGCTTGGATAGCTTTAAACATGTTGGTCATCAAAACTCTTCCCAGAAAACCATTTTCATCGTTCTGAGTTTATACTCTTTACTTGCAACTGTATGAGATGAATATCCTTGTGCTTAAATTTACTAGGAATTGCTGCCTTGGATAGTAAAGCATCAGGGAAGATGGGAGTCCGAGCAGTAATCTACTACATGAGTACTACGATCATCGCCGTACTGATTGGTATCATCATTGTTGTCATCATCCACCCTGGGAAAGGTACTAAAGAAAACATGCACAGAGAAGGAAAAATTGTGCAAGTGACAGCAGCAGATGCCTTTCTTGATTTAATCAGGTATGGCTATGATATTGCACATTTTCTGTACCAATAGCAACAACTGTAATGCTTGGACTCACAAGAGAACAAACATAGAGAATTTTAGAAAGTGACTGCATAAACTAGCCAAATCTCTTTCAATTATGTGATACCTCCAGCCCCTACAATGCTACAAAAGAATACATGGATTTATTTTCAAATCAAGTTGTTGTAAGGAAAGAGACTGCTTTTAATATTAAAAGAAAGATTCCTTCACACACAAAAGGAAGACTTCTTTTCTGCTGTCTGCATGGGTCTTTTCTCCTCCTTCCATAGCACAGCCCTTTTATGAAATTCCTCTACTTTCCTCTTCCTCCAACTCTCAACAGTTCTCTTACTTCACTTGAATCCCTGATTTAGCTATTCATCTTAATTTTGAATTGTAGCCACCAATCTGGGTGCATCTACTCAACTTGTTTAATTGTGTGGATGGGAAATAAATTCCAGGAACAGGCAAGTAAAATGCTTGAAATAGAGGGGCACAGAAATAAAATCTTGTTTTCTCCTTGATCAGAGATTCTGCAATGCCTCTTTTATAGAGCTGATATGTCACAGATGTATTCCAGGGAGTAGGGAAGCTGAGGTTTTGAACTCGGGAGCTTTTCCACAGGTAAAGACACCAAAATTTTGTGTTCCACTAACCCATTTGGAGAAGCCAGAGACATGGAGAAAGGCCTCCAAGAGTCATGCTGCCAGGAAGGGGGACTTCAGAAAGACCCATGAAGAGGTTTGCACTCAGATTCCTCAAGATTTATTCAGTTAGGCTGCTTCTAATTCCCTCAGAAATGTCACCGTTCTGGAAAGCAAAGAAACAAATCCCCATATGTAACACACATATATAATTATATGTGTATGTGTTCCTAAAGAACACTCAAACTTCAGAAATATTTATTTTTTAATCATGACAACAATCTAAATCGAGTAATAAATACACTGTGTTAGGCTATGTGACTGCAAAAATTGAAAAGTAGAAATGCATTAAACATTAACAATTTCTTTACAAATCTGGATTCAGAAAGCATTAATAAATATGAAACTTAAAGTCATCACTGACCAACAGAGCTTTTTGCATTTGATAATTTATCTAATATTCTGCTTCATAACCAGAACTGCTATACAATATTGGATACAGACAATCCAATTGCCAGGTTCTATCCAAACCTGCTACACATCATCCTGACAAAGCTAACCAGGCCAATGCTATATGCAGAGGTCTACTTACTGTATACAGAATTACGTATTTGTCTCAGTATTCCTTTGAAAATCAGTTGGCCAATTCTTTTATAAGCTGTGCACCTACTCAAAATATTACTAGAGTCTTACTACTTCTCATGTTACTTTCTTTCTTTTTCACAGAAATATGTTCCCTCCAAATCTGGTGGAAGCTTGCTTTAAACAGGTAAAAATGTCGTGTCATTTCTAACTAAAAATAACAAAGTAAGAAATAGAAATGTGATAGCTTTTCCTTGAGGAATATCATGCACTTGTACATACAGCAGCAACAAATCTTACATATGCTGACAGCTCTCAAAGAAACCCACACTAAACTCTATGCTTCATTTTCAATCACATTGTCTCAGTATTTGCTATGAGAAGTAAGGAAAACACATCTGGCACAGCACATCAAAGAATAAGGTTTTTTTTCAGAATGTCAAACTCGCAAGTCTACAGCAAGCCTCATTGAAGTAAATGCAGAGCTTACTTTTCAAAACAGTCTTATGTTAAAGTCGGAGATAGTAAGGTATGCACCATCTGTACAAAGACTGGAAAATGTTCAATAATATCATGTGAGAAATGTGCATAAGTTCAAAACAAAAGAAAATAATTGTTGACAAAATCAAACCAGAGGCCTTCCTGTTCGCTTATGGGATGTTCTTCACGTAGAATCATAGAATAGTTAGGGTTGGAAGGGGCCTTAAAGATCATCTAGTTCCAACCCCCTGCCATGGACAGGGACATCCCACTAGATCAGGTTACCCAAGGCCCCATCCAGCCTGGCCTTGAACACCTCCAGGGATGGGGCAGCCACCACTGCCCTGGGCAACATGTTCCTGTGTCTCACCACTCTCAAGGTGAAGAAATTCTTCCTAATGTTTAGTCTAAATCTGCCCGTCTCAGGTTTATACACGTTCCACCTTGTCCTATCACCACAAGCCTTTATAAATAATCCCTCTCCAGCTTTACTGTAGGCTCCTTTCAGGTACTGGAGGGTCGCTAACAGATCTCCTTGGAACCTTCTTTTCTCCAGGCTGAACTATCTCAACCCTCTCAGCCTGTCCTCGTACAGGAGGTGCTCCAGCCCTCAGATCATCTTTGTAGCTCTGGACCCATTCCAACAGCTCCATATCCTTCTTATGTTGAGGATTCCAGAACTGGACACAATATTCCAGATGAGGTGTCACAAGTGAGGAACAGAGGGTCAGAATCACCTCCCTCAACCTGCTGGCCACACTTCTTTTGATGCAGCCCAGGGTACAGTTGGCCTTCTGGGCTGTGAGTGCACCCTGCCAGCTCATGTCAAGCTTCTCATCAACCAGCACCCCCAAGTCCTTCTCTGCAGGGCTGCTCTCAATCACATCATCCCCCATCATGTACTGAAAATGGTGATTGCCCTGACCCAGGTACAGGGCCTTGCACTTGGCCTTGTTGAACCTTGTGAGGGTCTCACAGACCCACTTCTCCAGCCTGTCCAGGTCCCTCTGGATGACATCCCGTCCTTCTGGTGTGACAACTGCACCACTCAGCTTGATTTCATCTGCAAACTTGCTGAGGGTACACTCAATCTCACTGTCAATATTATTGAAGAAGATATTAAACAGCACTGGTCCCAGTACAGACCCCTGAGGGACACCACTAGTCACAGATCTCCATCTGGACTTCGAGCCATTGACCACTACTCTCTGAAAACAACCATCCAACCAGTTTCTTATCCACCGTACCGTCCACCCATCAAATTCATATATTTCCAATTCAGAGAGGAGGATGTTGTGGGGGACCGTGTCAAAGGCTTTACAGAAATCTAGATAGATCACATCAGTAGATTTACCCGTGTCCACTGCTGCGGTCACTCCATCATAGGAAGCCACTAAGTTGGTCATACAGGATTTGCCCTTGGTGAAGCCGTGCTGGCTGCCATTAATCACCTCCCTGTGCTCCATGTGCTTTAGCGTATCTTCTAGGAGGATCTGTTCCATGATCTTGCCAGGCACAGAGGTGAGGCTGACAGGTCAGTAGTTCTCAGGGTCATATTTTCTGCCCTTTTTAAAAATGGGCACAATGTTATCCTTCTTCCACTCACCAGGGACTTCTCCTGGTTGCCATGACTTTTCAGATATCAGGGAGAGTGGCTTGGCAATTCCCTCAGGACTCTGGGATGCATCTCGTTAGGTCCCATAGACTTAGAGATGTTCAGGTTCCTTGGGTGCTCACAAACCTGATCCTCCTCTACTGTGGGAAGGGATTTATCTCCCTGGTCACCAACTTGCTGTCCCATGTCCCAGGAGGGGTGAGGAGAGCAGTTATCGGTGAAGACTGAGGCAAAAATGTTGTTAGGTACCTCAGCCTTCTCATCTGTTGAAACGTGATCACCATTTCCAGCCATCATTGGAGGTACGTTCTCTTTGACCTTCCTCTTTTGACATACCTGTAGAAGCCCTTCTTGTTAGTCTTTACTTCCCTTGCCAAGCTTAGCTCCAGCTGCACCTTGACTTTCCTGACTTCATCCCTACACAACTGGACAGAGTCCCATGTATTGCTTCGCAAATTCCTCTGTCATTAGCCTGGACTTAAACTGAGTTTTTCTACAGAGAAAATAATAGTAGCCAGCTACATTATTTTTTAGAAGGACGGTACAGATTCAGTGAAACCTATAACGTGTATTTACATAATATAATTTCTTCATATTGACCTCACAGACAATCTTGAACCACACAAACAGTCTTGAACCGATATCATTTACCAGTTATTATTGTAGCAATAAAAAAACACTGAAATGTGGAGGTCAAGAAGGAAAAGGATAAAGCAAAAATTTTCCAAAGCCCAACTGAGTTACATCTTGCAGAAGAATTGAAAAGAAACAGTAATATTTTCTTCAGTTATATAAATAGAGACCAATAAAAAGCAGTGACTTTCTAGATTAGAGATCTGGTCAAGATTAAAAATCAACTAGACCAACATCCAAAACTAACAAATTTTATGCTTTTTTTTCAGTAAGGATAATTATGAACTCACAACAGTGATGCAGAAGAGCTATATGGAAATACAAAAGTCTATATCTAAATTAGAAACAAAATTCAAAGAATTTAATTCAAAGAATTTATATCATCTTTATCTCAAAATAAAGAAAGAACTAGGGCATGAAGTTATAGATATAGCAGCAAGTATTTTTCAAATTATTATTATTACCTATATTATTATCTATAACTGGTGAGAGCAATCACAATACCTTTCAAACTGCAGCTTCAAAAGATTTAGGAATCCATTTAAGAAGTTAGCAACCCATTATCTTAATCTCTGTTGTACTGAAGAATGTATGTCCCTTATAGGAAAGAGTAAAGGCTTTGTAATAACTGAAAATGAAAGATACATGAAAAAAAGATAAGGAATAACACGGGTATCTGAAATATATTGTATTAGAATAACCTTCCACCTTTTTCCCACCGGACTGATCATTTTCTTCTTTCTTTTTTTTTTAATTTTTATTTATGCCACAGAAATTCAATGGACCCTATCACTTTGCACTTCTGTAAAAGAGAGATTTCAATATAAAGGAAGCCATGTACTTGAGCAGGGGATAAGATTATTGCAAGGATTGTAAAATTACTGGAAACAGCAACATAAGTTGCTGGAGGACTTGGTGTACCTCAGCTGGTATTTCTATGAATGACATTGCCGTAAGACGCACACAATGATGTTTACAAATGACAAGATAGTTCCAGAATTTTGTATCAAGTTATCTAAAAAATTTCAAAGAAGTTGGTATGTCCCTGGCACACTGTAATTCTATAAAGTCACAGCAGCAAAGAGAATTGGCTCTTGCAGACATTGACATGTTTGATTATCATCTTGTCACTCTTCATCACATGTAAAACAAACAATTAGGATGGTAATTTCTGCTTTGATATAGGAAGTCATCATTAGAAAGGAAAAAAGAATTATCACCTCTCTAATTCAGCTCTAGGATATATTAGGTGACATAACTCCAAGGGAGGGATTAAAGCCAGAGGAATGTGACTGTCTGGAATACCAAGTATATTCGGGTCGTTACATTCTGAGTAAGATTCATGCAAAACGAGCACGGCGGAGGGAAGAGTTGCTGGAATTATCAAAAGAACACAGTGCATAAAGCAAAAAGCCACTTGATTTAAAAACAAGACAAAATGGAAACCACTATGACCAAACTTAATGTGGGCATAAATAAGATTTTTAGCCCTAACTACCTAAAAGGTGAGGTCCCAGATAAATCTTCAGTTAGGACTCGTAGGAACACTACATCATGAAATTTAAGATACAACTTGAAAAATTCTTTCAGTAAAGAAACAGCAACAGGAATCTTGACTCGGTAACCAGCAGTCCTAAATCTATGTTCTTAATTAAAGATGTCCTGTAGATTTTGTTTATATTACACATATTGTATTTCTTATGTGCTTTACAGCTTAGAGGGATTTCTAAAAAATAGTTCAAAAATTAGAAAATTTCTCATTAAAGATTTTTCTGACTTTCAGGCGCAGCCATGCTTACTGCCACACCAGGATTTAAAATCTGTCATACTGATAACATGACTTATAGAATCACCTAGATTTTTAGGCATAAGTTATTTTTTTGCAGCAGATTTGATAAATTGGAAACATTTTACAGGAGAAATGAGCATGTGTAAGATTCGTAGGTATCCAGATGACATCGTAACCTTATTTTCAAAAGTTTACATCAGGTTTCTTGTATATTTCTCTGAAGATTTATGGAGAAGGATGATCTATCTGGCATTAACCTGTTTCTGTAATATGTTTGCTGGCCCAAACACAAAACAGACTACTAGTCACAGTTTTCCACACTCAAAGGCATAATACCGATGCGTATCTTTGCACACCTGGAAGCCATCATTGACATATACACTCCACATTCAAATCACATCTTGTGATGTATTAGGTGCTCACATTCTGTCTTATAGCATTCTTAAGTGGTTTCTTTCCTGACAGAGATTTGCCCTGGAACCAGCTGGACGGCTTTTCTTTCTCTATAACCACGGCCAGCAGACAGGTCCTCTAGTGACTGTGTAACTACTCTCAGCAAGTTTTGAACCTGTTACTTTCCCCATCAACAGCGAGCACTTCCCAAATCAACTCCACCAACACATAAGAACAACTATAATTTCCGAAGATTTTCATCTCAAAAGATCAACTCTTATTCAAATTTTGTAACACCAAGATGTGGAAAAGTGTACTTCCCTTCACATAACTCATTTTATTGAAGTAAGGTTAGTTTTCTGGATGGAGAATTGCTTTCCTCAAAAATGAAAGGGAGCTATGTGGAGAGGTTAACCAAGGTGCTTTCAGATGGAGTTGGGAAGATTTCCTAGGATTGCTGCTAGGAGAAGAGTCATGAACCTTAGGGCTTATTTAGGGAAGATCGTCCTTAATTTTCTACTGCTCCTCATTCAGTCTTCTGGTCCTTTGGATTCCTTTTCCTGTTCTTGTTTCACAGCAAGTCTGTGAGGCAAACAAAACTGCCTCCTCTTGCATCTTATTCTCTTCTTTGTATATCTTTGCACATTTTCTGCCCCAGAAACAGGAGTGGTGGAACAAAATACCCCTTAGCCTACATTTTGGACCCCAGAAGTCAGGAGGAGTCAGTGTAGGAGAGAAAGAGATCCCAGAGAAAAGCAAAGGAAATCCTTCCACTCAAACCTTTCACCGGAGAATTGGCAGAACCACTTCAGTCTTTCAGAGCCGCTTCAGATGGCATTCAGCACCATGCCCCAGGAAAGTCTATGGGGACAAAGAGCTACCCTTGCCCAGCAGGTCATGTTAAGAAGAATAATCTGGAAAATGCTGGTCTTTAGCTTCACTTTGTTCTTTCGCCAATTACTCCCTCCCTCCTTGTGAAAGTCCAAAATTGTCTTGGCACCCTATCTCTATCAGGACCTCCTCCAATTAAATCAGAGGCAGATGGGGATCGCTAGAAATAGCAGAATGCTAGTCCAAACAGCATACTTTGTGATGCTGGTTATTTCCATATGACATATATGTTGCTGCCTTCACTATGCACTGATCATTTGGGTCCTTTCATGATTCTTAACAGGAGGTTCTGGAAAGACTGGCTGCAGATAAAGCTACATTACTTTATTCAATATTTTCTCTATTCCACTATATCCACACCCAGTTTAAGGATATCTAAGGAAATCTATGGATTTATTTTTCACCTCTGGTTATTATCTCCTCATTTCTCTTTCTTTGCTAAATTCTAAAATGCTATTGAGCCTGGAGGTAAGCAGTCATATGCAGGCTGCTGGTTAAACAGATAATGCTTTTTAACTATTTGTTCTTTGTGCTGAGCTCTGGGGATATATCAAAAGGTAAAAGAAACACAAGTGAACTTGGGACATCAGGAGGAAAAAAAATTCAGTCTAACAATCAGCGAATGGTCATTATGTTGTGAGTAGGCAGAACTTGATGCCAGCTGAAGCTTAAAGAACTGGAAAGGTGCATCTGGTAACTTCATTTTTTCTGAGCTATTTTAAATTAAATATTCTTTCCTGAACTCACTCTTGTCAAGGAGATTGGAAGTGTTCATCACACATCCTGACATGAATACTAATTTATATATGCTGCCTATTTGTTTTGATAATTTTGGCAAGTTAAGAGATATTTCAACCTGTGTCAGCATCTCTTCTGCAGGAAACTTAAAAAGCTTTCACACATGTCCATATGGAAAGAAAAGACAAAATTAATTAGGCAGGTTATCACTGCCTTATTTTCATTTCACTTTTTTAGGCTTGCTTTTGGACCCGATGGTCCTGGAGGTCTTTTCCAACCTAGTGAATCTGTGAAAATTGTTACTTTTAAAATCATCGTTCACTAAAAACTAGATCATGATCCAGACTTAGCACAGACAGTGCTAATTATACTATCTCAAAGTACTGCAAGTAAATCGTAAGTTTTCAGAGTAGTTACCCACGTGATTAACTTGTCTGCAAGTTAACCACTAAGTATGCTATTACCATGTGATAATGCTGCTTCTTAAAAAATCGAGTAAACTATTCAAGTCAAATGACTCTGGGTATCTTGTATCACTAATGAAAGCAAAATAATAGCATAAGTGTAAATAACTGATTCTATTATGTAATAAAGTATTATACTGATAATTAATGATATTGCCTATTTCATGATGAAATAATTCCATTCAAATTATTTTTGAAGTTGTTCATTAGCAATGTGTCTTTTAAAAAGGTCCAGAAATGCCATTACTTTTATATTCTGCTTTCAGTTAAGGTTGTTTATAGAAAGCTATTAGTATTAATATGCTCCAAGTAATATTTACCTTGTTCCTAATTTGTTCTCTGTGCATGAACTTCAGGAAAAACTGAATATTTTACGTCTAGAATCTTACCAGGCAAAATACATCTGCCTGGAGACAAAACTCAGAAATGGCAGGACTTCAGCAGTGTTGTCTAGCCCATCACAGATTAGGTCTATGGACTTCCAGTAAAATGTGATCAGCTCTTCTGAGACCCTTAAACCTACAGTCTGTTCTATGAGCAGTTTTTCTTTGCCTGATGTCTTCAATAACTAAATGTTACAAAAGAATGAGGATCTGCAGAATCACAGTCTGCTGTTAAAATGTCAGTTTGAGCTAAAGGAACAGCTGGTAACTCTTAATTCCCACCAAGATAGAGGTCTGCCTGAAAGTAGGAATCTTGTAAAAGTTCACAAAATGATCTCTTCTCACCAGTTTCTTTGCAGAGCAGTAATAATGAGCTCTGCTATTGCATCATCTGTTTCAAAACCTTTGACATTTTCTATCATCCCGAATATAGTCTTTCATCCTGCCACTTCTACAAACAGTTGGCTTTTTCACTGTTCCATACACAGAAAGTTTGTTTTGTGGTGGTCATCAAACCTGTATTTTGCCTTTACTGTTGTCTGAAAAACCACTAACAAGAATAAAGCTCAGACTATACTTTTTCCTTCGTAGATAACTTTGCATTTCCCATATTTGCTTCAGGAGGAACCTTCTCATGACTTTTGATAGACAGTTGTGGGTGAAGGAAGACAGACACATCCACAGAGTTATGCTTAACCTCGTTTAGCAATAATGAAATAAAGACTAGCTCAAGTGACTATCCCATATCAAATGAAGCTGCTCTGAATCCTGTTGCTCATATTCCCATTTTGACTATTGCTATAAATAAACCGTTTTTCCACTGCTCTGGAAGGTGTTCTAGGAAGAACTGTTCTCCCTTGTAAGGTTCCTGAATACTTAAGTGTGAGTCAACAGAGAAATCCGAATCTCTGTGTACCAGTCTAGTAGCACAAATGGAAACAAACTTTGCAAAGTGAGTTCCTAAAATCCATATCATACCCTTAAAGAGACTCAACTAATGAAAAACAAAAGGCGTCTTGCTGCTGGGACAGAATTCCAGAATCAGAACAATAAAAAAAAAAATAATAAAAAAATTTATGACTTAGGTCACATCCTGTTCCAAAATGGCCAATGGCATCTTGGCTTGGATCAGAAACGGCGTGACCAGCAGGTCCAGGGAGGTTATTCTCCCTCTGTACTCGGCACTGGTGAGACTGCACCTCGAATCCCGTGTCCAGTTCTGGGCCCCTCACCACAAGAAGGATGTTGAGGCTCTGGAGCATGTCCAGAGAAGAGCAACGAAGCTGGTGAAGGGGCTGGAGAACAAGTCTTGCGAGGAGTTGCTGAGAGAGCTGGGGTTGTTTAGCCTGGAGAAGAGGAGGCTGAGGGGAGACCTTGTTGCTCTCTACAACTACCTGATAGGAGGTTGTGGAGAGGAGGGAGCTGGCCTCTTCTCCAAAGTGACAAGACAAGAGGGAATGGCCTCAAGCTGCACCAGGGGAGGTTCAGGCTTGACATCAGGAAAAAAATTTTCACGAAAAGGGTCATTGGGCACTGGCACAAGGTGCCCAGGGAGGTGGTTGAGTCACCTTCTCTGGAGGTGTTTAAAAGATGGGTGGGCAAGGCGCTGAGGGACATGGTTTAGTGATTGACAGGAATTGTTGGAGTCGATAATCCAGTGGGTCCTTTCCAACCTGGTGATTCTACGATTCTATGAAAAGGCAGCAGCCAACAGCCCAAGCAGCACTTATCTAACACTGCCTAACAGCCATTTCATGTCTTACTTTTGACATGTAGGTAGGGATGCAATAGAGGAGAATCAGGACAAAGAGAGTTATGATGTGTTTAGGAAAAGTAGGAAATGAATAAGCAATTCAATAGGACATTAGGTTCTAATTCCAGTCCTCATTATGCATACCTCTTTTTATCTTTGACTAACCTGTACGCCCACAAAGCCAGCATTAAGGAATTATTACCTAAGTTTTCCTTTCTACTGAAAAACAGTAATAAAAGCATAGACATAACAATATTATCATACTTATTTACATTATTATTGTTGTTACTGTTGTTGTTGTTATTATTATTATTACTAATAATAATGTGGTTTATGTACAGTGTTAGGCAGTATTTTAACATTTCTCTCAGGACTGAATTAAAACCCTTTAGTGAGAACTTCTAGAAAATTTCCATTTCCACTCTAATGCATCTCCATCACTTAAAGAGGCAACCCCATCCCTCCTTCCCTGTCTGAGTGGTTCCAGTCTCAGTGTTTTGCCCTCTGTGGCATTACTCGTTAGTGAGCTGATTCACCTCCATAGCCTTTACACCAAAATGGCATCTTTTTTCTTGGTAAGTTTCCTGCCAGTTTAAAAAGTAGAATTGGCTCTTGAGAAATAAAATGAGAACTGACAAAGAGGAAACTATCACAGGTTGGATGTGAGCGGGTGATGGAGTGGAACTGGGCTTTTCTGTGCCAGCAAGCTGAACAGTTCAGGTGTCTTCCCTAACTACATCCAAATCTTAAAACATTTTGACAGATTTCTTTTAAAAGTCAAGAATATTTGCCCTCTACAGAGATTTGTGCTGCTACATCTTATTCAAAACCTTTCCATAAATCTCCTTTAAGCAAGTTTTACTGTAAATTCTGAAAGACTTAAAGCTTTCAGAGGGATACAGTAAATATGTGGGAGTGCACAAAACTATTTAGGTGCGAAAATAACAGAAAATTAAGTCAGTTTTGATAGAGGCTGATATTCAGGTTTTTCATCTCATTTGTGAGTATTGCATTTCACTCAAAAACTTTTGGAGTGTGCAACAATCTCAAAGGAATAAAAATCCAAAGATGCTGAATAATCTTGACATCAGTATGCCATTTCTTTGAGAGGATATTTAGCACCCTGAAGGAGATGAGAAATATTTTACTAGCCTGGACTTTAGATACAGAGGACATACATTTCTCTTTGAAAAAGTGTCAGGTGATGATGACTGGTTTTCAAAGTAGAAGTTTAGGAGCATATTGAGATTTTGAAGTTTATTTGCCCCTTCCATAATGTAGCCACTTAAGGCAGAACCCTTTTCTTAATTAAGAATAGTAGTGATTTGTTATGACAAAGCATAGAAAACTAATGGAAGAGGAAGAGGAAAATGGAAAGAAAAGGAAAAGGAAGAAAAGTATGTTATATTTAAATTACTTTCAGTCTATTTTTTTCTAATTTATTCTAGTAATTCTAATAATAAGTCATGTTTCTAAAGAAGAAGAAAAACTAACAAAACTCCAGAGCACATGAAAATATTTTCACTAGAAACAGTTGGAAATACATTATTAGGAAAACTAGCAGTTTATAAAAATGCAAAATAAGAATCAATAATTTTGTCACAAAACTCATAAGTTTTACTTATTAACTCAACTTTAATTTTAACATATTTGTAAGAAAATGAGTTCTGGAAGCTAAAGGTGAAAGTTTAGGAAAATAAAGGTAATATGGATTTCTGTTGCTTTCAGGAAAGCCAGGTATTCATCACAGTACAATTTATGGACAAACTTTACACAAAGAATTCAAATATACTAGAGCAGTAATTAATAGTTTAATGCGTGGGTTTTACCTTTGTTTGCCATAATTCACAGAATTCCTATTTTTGTTATATTTTTGTTTCGACAGTTCAAAACTAACTATGAAAAGAGAATGTTTAAAGTTGATATTCCACCCAATGACACATCCACAGTGGCTTCCATAATAAGCAATGTGTCAGAAGCAATGGAAACCCTCACCCGAATGAAAGAGGAAATAGTGCCTGTTGCAGGTTCTGTAAATGGAGTGAATGCCCTTGGCTTGGTGGTTTTCTCAATAAGCTTTGGCCTGGTGATTGGAAGCATGAAGGAACAAGGTCAGGCATTAAAAGACTTCTTTGATAGCCTTAATGAGGCTATCATGCGATTGGTAGCTCTAATCATGTGGTAAGTGCCTCTTTGATAAATCCCGTTTTAAGTTGCTAACAATATTTTTTCAAAGCAGTCAGGCACTGCGTAGGTAGGGTCTGTTTGACAGGAAGTCTGGCAATAGGATCTTAATTACCTATTAGCTTTTTTCATAAATGAACCAAATAACTGTAATTCTGTAAGTCAATAATTTGCCAAAACATACATACTCTTTCAGTGTGTGCAGCTTTTGAAAATTCAAGGTCTATGGCAGAACTTGCTAAGATTATACAGAGCTATAATATGTTTTCATAAAGATATCAGTCACAACAGTATGATACCAAAGTTTCCTTATATCCTAATTTGGCTTCACTAAAGAAAACCGTCAACTTTTTCTATAATCTTATTTCTACACATTCATTCCCAATAGAACTCGTTCCTGCAGCTTGGTAGCATATTCATATGTCCTTGCACAGTAACTGCATTGTTTACTCATACACATGATTTTCTTACTTTCTTTAATGTTCAATAGGCAAGTAAAAACAATACTTTTTCTCTTAAACTTTACCTGTGAAGTCTTTTCAGCAATGAAGATCTATTATTTCGCAGGCAGAAGGTTAATTATGAAAATAATTTTTTTCTTGTTGCCTTCTTTACTGTAGAAAACAAACAAAGAACCAACCAAATAAATCAGCTCCAAGAGAGCACACACACACATGTTGCAGTTCTAGACACAAAACTAAAAATAAGTATATTTTCTCCAGTAACTAGAATTCTATTGTGCCAGGAAACATCTATACAAAGCAATAACCTTTTTTTCTTCTTTACCAGACTGTTTAAGATAATAAAGCAGTAAATGAATTGTTACTTCAGAGAACTTTCTACACAGATTTAATGGCTTAAATTGTGACTGAGACAGATGCTGCATAAATTTTGTTCCATGGTTACATAGTGTGAAAACCTGAGCGAACATGTAGAAATAAGGCTATACTGAAAGTCCAGCTGCAGCAGAATTATACTAGAGTTTTGTGCTCATCACTAGCTCCTTCGTCATCTGTAGCTGTGCTTGCCAGTGGGAAGCAGAACATACCACCTTTGTTTCTGCTTCACAATGCAGCTAACTTCTGTCACACAGATGGCTTCATGCTCAAGTATTTATCCAATGCCCCGCTGGATAAAATGGGATGTGGCCAGAAGCATCTTGAAATCATCAGAAGTTGTCAGCCTTCTGTGTGGGTTCCTTCCCAAAGAACATGGGAAACAGCACTGGCAAGATAATAGAAATGGGCACTTCGCATAATCTGCTACGATGCCAGTGGAGTCTGTATTCATAGAGACAGAATTGTAACAGACTTGGCTAAACTAGCTTTTCAGTGATGCTTGAATTTCAAAGCAAGCTTATCTCCCTACAGGTGTGGAGGCATGCTACACATGTTCAAATCCTTTCCAGATTCTGAATCCAACAGAACACTCCTGTGTTTTAGTCCAGGCTAAACTGTTAAGAGTTAAACTCTCAAACTACTTCTGAATAAACTCAGTCGTACTAACAGTGAAATCCCACATTCATGTATGCTTATACATACAAAAGGTACAGATGAGGAAATTAATTTCTACTTTGTTCAGTACAATACTGATTTGATTTCTTTGCAGGTATGCTCCACTTGGAATCCTTTTCTTGATTGCTGGAAAAATTGTTGAGATGGAAGACATGGGTGTGATTGGTGGTCAACTTGCCATGTATACTGTAACGGTTATCATTGGTTTGCTAATTCATGCTGTCATTGTCCTACCTCTCCTCTACTTCGTAATCACTCGTAAGAACCCCTGGGTATTTATTGGAGGCTTAATCCAGGCATTAGTCACAGCTCTGGGAACATCTTCCAGGTATAATACAATATTTTAAGGCTATATTTGCTTTATAATATTACTGCTTTGAGAAACAAATTTGTCTAATATAATTGGTTAGCTCTCTATTCAGGTATTCACTTGGGCATCTTACTTCAATTTTGCTGCTTTCTAACAGAGATGATTATTATAATTATTGCATTGACCTAAAGTCTGTTTTCTACAAATATCCCTGAACAAAGATATTTAGTGATGTAAAGTGTATGGCCAGAACCCTTGTGACTTTGATTAGCCTTGGTGTTTGAGATTTTAAGTAGTTTTTACTGGCTTCCTGGTAAAGGATGCAGCTGGGAAAGGATGGTAAAATGGAGCTGCAAGCAGGATAGTTCAGAGGGGATTCTGAGACATCTTGAGTGCCTTTATTGTTAGCTGACGTTCTGTGTTCAAGATCCTGGTAGCCAGTGATGGATGTACAACCTGCAACTTAAATGCCACTTTTGCTCTTTGTTGGTGAATTCATAGGTATGTCATATGAATAAAAAAAAGTATTTGCATCTATGATGAAAGGAAACATTATTGTAATTAAATATACATTTTATGCATTTGAATCAGAGAATCATAGAATGGTTTGATCTTTTCCAATCCAAACCATTCTGTGATTCTATTATTTCAATACCATATACCCTTTCATTTTAATATATTTGTTTTAAGTCAGACAGTTGACATTACCAAATTCAAGACCCAGGTGTTTGGAAATATTTTGAAGAGCTGGATGAGAAACTCATTGCAACCATTAATGTAGAATCTGATTAAGTTTTGTACAACTTAAATAAACTCTTGAGGACTTAAAAAAAATTATGACAGTATTTTGACAGACAATTACTAATTTCACATTTGACATTTTGATATCAATCTTCACGAATTTGTAGAATGCCTGTAAGGGAATTTGATTAATAATGATTTTTAAAGAAGATAACAAAACTAATGCCAGTCAGCATAGCTTAAGAGAAAGCAAAATAAAGCTACAACTTTAGTGGGTAGCAGTAATTGTCTTGAAGATATATTCCAGCTTCTCTAAGACATTCCACTTGGCGCTACTCAAGATTCTGTGTAAGAACCTAGATTGATGAAGGAGGGCACAGTAGCAGATTTAAAAGCTGTTTAAAATACAACTGTAAGTTGAGAGTCATGAAAGAGATTTTTCTAGCCCAGTCTTCCACAGCTCTTCTTTATTTTCCATTTTACCAGTAATTTATTTCATTAATATTGATGAAGTTTGCAAAGACATGAAAATCTGTTAAGTAGTTACTGATGAAGAGTTCACTGAGACAGAGCAATCTGGGTTGCTGGGGCTTGAAAAACCTCTTTACTTTGATGTGACCAGATGTTGAGATAGATCTTTCAGAACAAAGAACCTAGGCAGCTCTCAGAAAATGGCCACTTTGTCTTTCTTTCTGAGGAAATGTCTCTGAAAATGGACTTGGTGTCATGTGAGCTGAATGGGCACTCCTGTCGAATATGAAGGCACAATGTTGAGTTGGGTTAGTCTTTAAGTGAAATTATCATTTATATCATATTTGGATGTAGCAGCAGGGGAACAAGATAAAGTAGTGCGTGAGGCCTGGTTGAGACAGTCTCAGCTTTCCTCATAGCAGCTCTTATGGTGCCACGTTTCAGATTTATGACCAGAGCAGTGCTGATCACATACTGATATTCCAGCTATTGCTGAACAGTATTTGCACTGCATCAAAGCCGTCTCTGTTTTTCTCACTCTGCCCTCTGCCCCTGCAGTGAGTAGTTGAGAGGTGCAGAATAGGCTGGGAGCGCACACAGCCTGACAGATGACCTGAGCTAACCAAAGAGATATCTTATGCCATATAACAACATGCTCAGCAATAAAAAGGGAAAAGAGGGGATTTTAGGAAGGCCAGCCATTTTTCACTTAGGACTGACTGGGCATTGGTCTACCTGGGGGATGTGGTGAGTGATTGCCTCACCTGTTTTGTTTTGGTTTTTTCATTCATCTTCCACTCACACTTCTCTATTATATATGTGTGTGTATATATATATCTATTAGTCTCAACCATTTTCCCACTTTTAGTCTAGCATTCCTCTTTGCCTGCCTTACTCAGGATGTCGGGGCAAGTAAACAAGCAACTGTGTGGTGCTTAGCTACCTGCTGGTGTTAACCCACAAACAGTAAATGTAATCCTCTATGGAAATGCCCTTTCCAGCTGAGCCAGCAAATACAAGAGAAGTTTACTGAAGACTTCAATAACCCAATTTATATAACTCAGGAAAATGATGCTTTGGGGTGACACAACCATACCTCTATGACATAAAAAATATGAAGCAGGAATAATGACAAAATACTGAAGTTAGTGTGGTTCAGAATAGAGACCACATAGGCAGTGACAGTAATTAGCCATTGGAAAAGCATTCTAAGAGCACTAGGAGAACATCCATCATTAGAAGTATTTAAATTCAGCATTAACATTATCTTATTTAAATACTCTGGTATATCACATAGATCTCATAACAATCTCTCCTGTCACTACAATGTGTGACAGTCTTTTCATTCCCTCTCTGTATGATTTTTACATATAATACCTTATTTTTTGTTATTATTTCAGTTCGGCAACTCTACCTGTTACATTTAAGTGTCTAGAAGAAATAAATGGAGTGGACAAACGTGTTACAAGATTTGTACTCCCAGTTGGTGCTACAATCAATATGGATGGAACTGCTTTATATGAGGCTTTGGCTGCAATTTTCATTGCACAGGTTAACAACTTTGACCTGAACTTTGGGCAGATTATCACAATCAGGTACAGAAACTATTATTACCTTTATCTAATACTTATTATTACCTGTATCTAATAAAAGCAACTCTGTGATGAATCCTTCTTGCTCTTATGCAGGGGATTAAACAAAAGAAAAGCATCTAGAGCTAAAACCAAGAACTGCTCCGGTAGCTGACTAACTGTAATGATTTACATCTTCTGCACGGTAGAGGCCACATAGCACATGTTCTCCATTACAGAAACCTCTTAAAAACTGTAACAAGACACACCTATCATGGCACTTAGTAGAGTCAAGAACCCTTTTTAATAACTTTAAAGTTTTCTTTCTTAAGAACCCATGCAGCTGTTAGAAGCTGTACACTTACTATCAGTGCCAGGTTGTTTATAATGTGTGGAACAAAGCAGCAGCGTAAAAGCATCACAGCGCTAATGCTAGGAGAGGTAGTGTTTTCCTAGTTATGATGGTCTCAAGATAAAGAAGAGCAAGCTGTGTAAGGAACAGTAATGTCTTGTTACACTAGCCAACATAGGTGGAGAATATCTTTCAAGCACTCCGGCCATTATTTTTGAAACAGAACAGAAAGCAACCCACCAAGTAGCACATCTCTCCATAAAAACCACCAGCTTCATTCAATATTATTCAACAGAAGTATAAACTCTGCCTTCACACTCTGAGGCAGTAGTTCCACATCCATTAGTACTGGACCTCCTCCCTGCCGTATCACCTGACAAAACAAAGTCTTCCTAAAGCAAGTGTGAACAAGCACATTTCTATCAAGTTACTAGACTGTATGATTCAGGGTTCCTGGCAGCTTTCTGTTTTCTGATGGCAGAATGCCAACTGCCAGAGGACAGATACTTCACCTGGAATGAAGTCATATTGAGATGGACAGAGAATAAAAGTTTTTGCATTAGATCCACCAGGACGAAATTACCTTCCCACCTTTTCTTTTAACATGTTTGAGCTTGTGGAATGGGTTTGCTCAATGGGTAGGGGCATGTAGCTATAGTGGTTTCGTCTGGCCCTTAGCATCTACCACCTAACAAAATCATGTTTCAAGGGTTCTGGATAAAGATTTAGCACAAATATTTTGGATTAAGATCCACATTCCCCTGTAGCTACATGCAGTGTTCTGCTAAGGGACTGTACTCATCTTTTTATTTACTATTAAGCAAAAGCCTTCTTCCTTCATGTCTGTTTTTGAAGTTTGCCAGGTGATACAGAGTTCATCATGGAAGTCAACTAATTGCTCTTGCCATCTCTTTGCACAGCATTACAGCTACAGCTGCCAGTATTGGGGCTGCGGGCATTCCTCAAGCTGGACTGGTCACCATGGTCATTGTGCTTACATCAGTAGGTTTGCCTACAGATGATATCACTCTTATCATTGCAGTGGACTGGTTCTTGTAAGTATTTTTATGGAGTCACTAAGGTCCAATAGCCAGTAACACTCTAAAAGTACTTCATCCAGTAGTGCACTTCTTTTGCTGTGGAAGGCAGTTGGAAAGAAATGTCAAAAAGAATCACAATTTCTTGTGATTATTCGTTTTCTTAGAGCAGATGGTGAGGGGTGTTACTTAATGATGACTTCTCTCACATAAGGGTACTAAGAAAACTTGTAGACACACTGTAATTAAATTAGCAAAGACTTGCTTTAGTTTTCTGGCTTTTTGCAGGATAGCAATGAAAACCTTTCCATCAGGCTCAGAGCAGGTTCAGATCTGACTCAGTTAATTGCTGACTATCTAATCTAGGAAAGGTTCATACGTTTACCCCATGGACACAGTTGTGTTACTCTGTTATCCAGCCACTACAGTTTTTCCATTCCTCTGTCTAGAAGACTGACTGACACCTGTGGATATATGGGGTAATCCCTTAGTCCAGGAACTAAATCAAAAGCAGAAGTTTCCTCCAAACTCTAATTTGCCTAACCCAGGGGCTTTTACCCTTCAGCCTTCTTAAGTGATCCCTACAAGAAATAGCTTGTGTTGTTATCACAACATAATGTCTTCAAATTATTATCTAACCACATGCCCACAGCCTTATGTAGGTGAGTGCCTGTTGAATAACGATGCCAGTCAAGCCTGGTCAAGCTGGCTCCTACACCTGCATGGAGCCATCTATGAGCACTGGACTGTTAGCTTAATTTTAATTATTTCAGCAGAATTCCACCCTAAATTACTGACCATAATTTATGCTTAGGAAGGAAAAGACCCTAAGAAGACAGATTCTTATTGTCTTACATGTTCAGGGGGTATAAACCCAGATCACCAGAGTATAGAACTGCCTCCAAGAAGCATCTGCCAAATGCTCCGTTTGTCATCCTCATCACACAGCAGTTTCTTGCTATGAAGTCTCCAAGGGTATTAACACATTTTGTGACTTCGAATCCTAATATATCTGTTAATTTCTGTAGAAGAAATTGTGGCATTAACAGTTCAGATAAATGGATATACATAAAATAACCAAGTCATCTAGTTTCTGTTTTAAGGCCATTTTAACAGCTAGTCTGCATGCTTCCCTGAACAAGTGGTAAAATCAAGGCTAACTTGCTGATTCTCCTTAGGGATCGTCTCCGTACCACTACCAATGTCTTGGGAGACTCCATCGGAGCAGGAATTGTTGAACATTTATCACGTCATGAGCTGAAGAACAAGGATGCTGAGATGGGTAATTCTGTGATAGAGGAGAATGAAATGAAGAAACCATATCAACTGATCTCACAAGAAAATGAGAGTGAGAAACCATTAGACAGTGAAACCAAGATGTAGGGTAAAGAAAGCATGAGTCCAACACTACAAGTGTAGAAAACATGTACTTTTTCCAGTCATTTGTATCTCAAATTTACCGACTTCACTTATTCCTTATTTTCTCCCTTTATGCTAGCACTGGAAAGAATTAATGAAAATATACTCCAAATTAGCAGTGATCATGGTATTTGTTGGCTTCCAACTTAAAAAAATTAACAGGCAAAAATGCCGGTCCTGCTAGAGATCTGCTAACAGAACATAAAAAAAGAGACTGTTAATTAAAAACAAAAATCTGTGCAAATCTTACTCACCCCTTGAACTTTTTTTTTTATATTATGAACTGGAAAGTTAAAACACACGACAGACATTTCTATTTGTTTTTAAATACTTGTTGCAAAACTCCAAACACCTATAAACACACAATCAGTACTTCTAACTTGATAACTGCATCCAGCTAAGTAAATTAATAGGATTTTTTCTTTTTTATATGATTTTTTTTCTAATGTTATATTGTTGTTCAAATACTAGCAGGACAATAAAAAGGACATTAAAGAATAAATAAAGAAATAAAGAAGAAAAACAAAACCAGCACTTTTATCAGCTGAGTTGAAATATTTCTGAGAAAATTATTTTATCTAGACACAGTTTTTTTCTTTAGCCTCAGCTGATCTTGACAAAAAATTAGCATAGTCAGGTCTCACTGACTTACAAACATTTATATATGTATGTATGTACCTCTAATCTGTATTTGCCCACTTAATTCCAGCATCACAAAACAGCTGAAAAATTCTTGTGTGTAAGTGCTTGTAGGAGCAAGGCCCGAGGCTGGCACAGAAAATCTGTCTTCATCTCTGTTTGGAAAAACTCAGCATGCTCTGGGTATGCCAATTATCTCCTCAGTAAGCAATAAGAGTAGAAGGCAGTGACAGCCTTCTGCACAACATGTAGACAGGTGAGATGCTCAGATCCTAAAGGGACTGAATTCTAACTCTGAATCCCTGATAGCAACAGGAGCTTTTCTGATTGGAAACTTCCCCAGTGCTTGGTCATCCCACTGGTAAGTTATAGAGCTGTTAGCTGGATTTACATTTTTTCCATCTGGAGAAGAAGGCTCCATTGTCTCAATGTGAAATTTCAAAATCATTGTGTGTTTATCAGTAGCATCTTAAAAAGAAAAAATAACCCTTTAGAAAAGAAAACTAATGGGTGCTTTTTTACTTTTTACTAGGAAAAAAAAACCATAAATTGCAAAATAGTAAATACTATAATAAATGTTGAAATTTTAATTAGAAAGGATTTTAAAGCGCAATATATTAGGTTTCTTTCAGGGGATAGATAAGGAAAGAATGAAAAAAGGGAGACAATGCACTTGTAATCCTGTGGCTTTTTTTGTTCATTTCAAGATTGTTCCCTGTTGAAACCCTTTTCTAGAAATACAAAATACATATTTTTTCCTTTTTGCCTTGTATTATCATAGAGGTTAAACTGGAAAACTTTATAATGCAGTTACATTTGGGGATAAAAAATGACAGGCACAATAGTGTTGAGTGATTTTTTGTTGTTGTTACAAATGTCGGTTGTCTTCTTTCTCCCTCCCCCACCAAAAAAAACTGATGACAGAAATTAAGAGTTCCCTTGCAATGTCCTAGTTGCTGCTCAAATAATATTCAATATATCGCTTCCATCACTAAAAGAATATTAACACGGTGTACAAATAACTGTAGTGAAAATGTCAGCATGTTAGTTGAAGCCAAATCTTTTCCCAGGCAAGACTGTTTTTTTAGGACTGAACACTCCTTCCCATCTTCTCCCTTTGAGCAACCCAGACAATACAAGCAGGAACTCTCTAGTGAATGAAGTGAGCAAGGCTTAATACGGAGTATTGAGCAGTCAAACCCACAAAGCTCTAAATGAACCTCTGAATGAAAGAAAACAAGTATGGTGGGGGAGGGCTAAGAGAATGCAAATCTAGGATACAGACAGGCATTTTCTGATATGTAATTAGAGATATTTTTATATAGATACTGTATTCAGAATGTGTGTATAAATATTAACTGTAGAATTTATGGAATAACAATTTAAATTTTTGTTAAGGTTTTATTTGAAAATACATTGCAAAGACAATATAAAAGGCTGTCTTTCTATGACATCAGCTGAGAAAAATGAGTTGTGTCACAAAGAATGTGATCTTTTTTTTACACTAACTTTGTTTCTTATGGAAATCAGGTATTATAGAAAGATTCCCTTCCCCATCCCTCATTGGTTCTGCATTGGCATGCACCCAGAGTGGACTGAGAAACATTACTTTGTAGATGTATTTTCAATAAAAATAGTTTTACATTACTGCTTTTTTTGTGATTTAGAATTTCTTTCAAAAGCTATGGAATAGAAGCTTCACACAAATTCAAAGCCAACAAACGAATCAGATTTCAGGAATTTCTGGCCATTTTATACAACAAGGCTTTGATATAGCAGGGCTTCCACACTTCAAATACCATCTTACAGATGCGTGGTCAAAAACAAATGCGTAAAGGCAGCGAGGGAGGAACTTTAAAAATTAAAAGAACAAATGTTCAGCCTAGTTAAGTTCATTCAAATTAAAATCCATAAATTCATACTGATATCCACAAAATACTAAAAGAATAAATATTTGCAACTTCATTGATTCAGCTACTGCAAAGCTGCCAGCTCATTTTGGATGTATAATTAGATGGTTAAAAATCCCCACTGACTGGGATATTACAGCATTTAACATTACAGCCGCCCCAGACAATCCACTGTTTTTCTCACAAAAGAGGTGAGGGTGTTTGGGTTCATTAAGCAACACTTTCAGCTAGCAGTTATCATCTAATGGAAGAGAATGTCTTGTGAGAAGGACTGGGAAGTTATAAAAGTCATTAAATTAATCACTTGCATCAGAATAATCGTGTCAGCTGGAGTAGACGGAAGCAGGGGGGATAAGTCCTGCCTTCCTTAACATACCTCAACTAACTACTTGGACAATGATGTCTGTGAATTTGTCTGTGGTATTTTAAGTGAAAACAGTATACAATGCAACCAGTTTTGTAAAAAGAAATAAATCAGAGAACACATGATGTTCCAAAGTGCACGAGCATAACATTTCCAAATTTTTTCTGGCTATCTACACATTCATTCACTCAATCCAGGTAAGTATCTTTGTGTTTCTATAATTATTATCATGATGGGAAGACATAAAGACAGAGGGGTATAGTGTATTACTTGGAGGTATTACTGGCACAACGGCCTTACTTGCTCTTCTGCCCCCATACAGAACAAAGATCTCTGGTATTCCATAATTTTTCAGCATTGTTTTCGTTTGGAAGTTGGGGCACAGAACAGCCATGCCATTCTTAGGCAAGAATTTATGTCTCTCTAACAGTGTGTGGCCAGTATAGACCAAAGGGATCATGCATGTGGAAAATCAATTACTGGCACAGGAAAGCATTTCTATCTTCCCTTCTGAAGGACTGAGTTTGTACAAGTGACATTTGTGTTTCAACACAGGCACAACTGATACGAAATATAGGGCATTTTTTTTCAACTAACTCTGTAATGTGTGTGTTTTAATTACGTCACAATGGAAACAGTAGAAGAGTATATCTTGCTTCCATTGTGATCAACAGTGTGCTGTTTATGATCAAAAATGTGTGATCCACTTGCTTCTAGTGTGATCAGCTACTTCCCAGAAAGAGATAAAAGATCAGAGATGAACTGATAGAACACTCCCTGTTTGGATTTTTGTTGTCATCTTTTTAAAGCAATTGTCTTAACCTGGGAGCATGGAGTAAGATGGAGAAAGACTTAAACACCTTCAAGCCAAGCTGAAACCCAGACTTGCAACATCAATGGAGGTGCAAGATTCCTTCTGATAACAAAGAGAGCTGCAGTCAGATAATATAATCTTGCACGGTGAGCTCCTTCCTATCCCGTGCCCTCACCCGTCTCCTCATGTCTCTCCTTCGGAAGCATCTAACATTCCAAAATTGTAGTACAGGAGCACTTGCATCTCAAACCAAAGTTTTTCTTTAACATGCCTCATTACACAACTAGGGCTGCACAAATAACTGATTTTTCACTTCAGTGAGAGAACTGAAAAACTGAGTAATTCTTACAGGGCATCGTGAAACTATCCTTTTATTACTTAAAAAAAAGAACAGTCTCTTCCAGGTATAATGAAATGTTTCATTCTTCTCTTCTTTAAACATCCTGTCTCACTCCTTAATTGTTTTTACTGAATTTTAAACTAAACTCAGATGTAAAATAAACTGTGACTCAGAAACAAAACGTTGAACTGTTTTGCTAGGAAAATGTCAAAATGAAATGTTTCAACATTTTACTACATCTCCTCAATTTAAAGCCAATTGTACTTACAGAATTTGGCACAGTTTCACAAGTACTTGCCTCAAAGCTGCATTTTTCTGCAGTATACTTTTATATTAATGCTTTTTCTTTGTTCTTTACAACTTCATTTCTCCAGACATTGCACATTTTTCTGCTTTTCCTGGTTACTTGGATTTTTTCTTCATTGTTTTACTGGCTTTTTAAGAGCTCCTTTAAACTTCTGATATTTGCTAAAAATTATTTTAAAAACAACTATTTCATTATATTTTTCCAATATCATTACTACTATTTTTGCTCTTAAACCTGTGTTCATTTTTTGCACCATATTTTTTTTCAATATCTCAAACAGCTTCCTATTTTCTGCAGTACCGTATTCTTCTCTCCATCTATCCCATTTTCTCTCTTGGTTTTACTCTTCATTTTTACAGCTTCTTATCCTTGGTCTCCTTCACAAATCTAGACACGAGTCAGCCTTTCTCTGTTTTGGTTCTCAACCAATAAAATGGGTGCAATAGCATTGCCCTAGAACCAGGCTTGTTTTCAGAGAAATCAAGACTGTGGAAAGCCTCTACAATGGACCTGACACACACCTGTGTCAGGTCTCGTGCATGGATTTGCCCCGATGCCTATTACCTTTGTACTATTACCTCCTGTATTGTAGATACTTAAGGTGTATTTAAGAATTTACACTACTTCCTCTTCAAAACAAATCTTAAATTAATTTGTTTGTCATAATTGTACATAAAATCTGGCCAAATCCTGTGCTGTTTGCTGATTTTCACTGGAAAAACTCCCATGAATAGCAAAAGGAGGAAGGAAAAATTAAAGACGTGACTCAGATTTTGCAAACGGGGAATAAACTACAGTGCAAATCTATTCAGAATAAAATCGGTATTGATGACAGATGGTGACTGCAATTCAGTCTGAGCAGGTGCTACATAAAACTCCCTTCATGGATCTGCCGGTTCACCTTGCTCGTGACCTGCAGTTCCTCTCCTATTCAAATCCCACTCCTCTCCCAGGCAGCAACTCCTGGCCATGCCAAATTGCCTGGTGTTTTTCTGATACGCACAAATGAGGACCGGGATGAGGCCACCCAACTCGCTTTCAGTTACAGGCTAAGCCAGGATGTAAGGCTGAGTCTGCAGAAGAAAAAGACTACGGCACTAATCCACTGTGCCACTTAGCCTCCACAGTGCAAAAGAGCTATTCAGATGCTGCCAACGCTTCATTTTTAGATGTACTGTGCCTGTGTAACAATCAGCCTCCTAAAAACTGCAAAATGTTTCCCAGCAATGACAGCCAAAATTTTTGTCTCATTAGATTATGCTGCCATCGTGTGGCAAAGATTTTTAACAGGTAGTATTCCCTCTCCAATTAAAGAAATTAAGTTAAACCCTCTGATGAACAGTTGAGCACAACGCTCAATGTTTGCTTCAGCTGCAGAATGCTTTTGTTATTATTGTAATTGTTATTATCATCATTATTATCATTCAATTTATTCACATAAAGAACATATTCATCTCGTCCTCTGTTCAGCGCAGCCTTAAAGTGATTCAGCTGTGAACACCCTAATTCTTACAGTGATTCTTTCATGTATGTATTCATTTGTCTGTGCTTTATCTGTGAATCTCTCAGAGAAGATGAAGGTGTCTTGGGGAAAATATGTGCCCTGGTTCCTGAAACATTCTTTTAGGTACTGGGGGAATGGTGGTGTATGGGCTAATTTGCTAGGGCTAATTGCTAACACAGTGGAGTTTCACGCAGTTATTAATCTCTTTTCCAGTCTCAATTGTTTCTCATTGAAGGGGCTTTCTCTTGGTAAACTGTTGTCCCTGAAGGTGCTATGAAAATGCTATATATGCACATTTGGAATCTATTCATGCCAAACCTCCCCACTGGCAGATACAGACAGCACACTGACAGAATGCGTTTTGAAGGGGCATGAGAGCCAGGTCAAATACTAGTCTTTCTACAGGAACCCTTGATTAATACCAAACTGAAAAATGTATCATTCAAGCTGCCAGCTGTGGCCAAAGAGCGTTTGATATATATGATGAAAAGAACATACAAACCTTTTAAGTTTCCTTTCTCCTAAGGAGACTGAGCCCCGGCTAGTTCCCTGAAAGAAGAGCTCTAACCAGCCAACAGGTTACAGAGCCCCTCAAAGTACAAACGAAGCTTGAGCCCTCAATTTTTCTTCATTGTGTTTCCTCCTCGTGGGCTGATGATTTGCCTCAAAATCTCTGAACGACTTCAAAGTGCAGATGAGTCAGGTGAGGTCTTCGAGGGTGGTCTCTGCTTGCCTGGCCAGGGCCTGAGTTTTAACTGGGCACACAAGGAGTGCTGCCAACTCTTGCAGTACTAAGTACAGTATTGAAGACTGCTAGAGTCAGAATTAGAAGGATTTTGCTTACTCTGTCTTAAAATACTTCCCCAGCCCTCATTGCTGTCTAAAAGCATGAGGTGACATAAAGGACCAGAAAGCTAATAAAAAGACTTCCAAATTTTTACTTTTATGTCGGTCTTAAAAGGGCCTAACCCAAGACATTGAACATTTGATGTCTCTAATTCTGAATCCTATGTCTGTAGTACTGAAGCCTACTAAAATAATGCCCTTGTCAAACTGCACCAGGTCTGTCACAGTTTAGCCGCAACCAAACCACCATGAAATTCCACCAGTATCAAAAAGTGCATCAACTGCTAAAATTATAAAGACTTTTAAAATTGCGAAAATAATTTCAGGAGCATGAGCAGGACATTGTTTACTTCTGTTTGAGAGCCATAAACAATAAACTGTAGTGTCAAGCTTTGCTAGTTCTTTCTTTACTTTCAATCCATGAGATCTCATGGTATACTTTAGTCAGATGGGCAAAGCACCCTCCAGATATAAACTCAGCTGTGAAAACAAAAAAGCCAGTATTGGAAGGGTGAAAGTGTGCTGGAGGGGATACTGGGGACGACAGAGCAGCAATTCTAACTTGCTGTGATGGTAAGATGATCACACAAACCCACTCAGAACGTGGACAAATACAGAGTATTGCAAAGAAGCTGAAGTTTCTGCAAAAAGAATACCTGCCTTGTGGACCTGCTGAACTTGTCTAAGTGCACTAGTAAGGAAAACAGTGGCTCCAATACATTTAGATTTAAAAAGAGATATTTATGATGTCCTACACCAAAGTTTAATTCAGAAAATAAGTTGCCATGGACAGGAAGATAGATCTTTTGTGGGTTTAAAGGTTGATAAAAGATAAAATGGTAGGAAGGGCAACATTTCTGAGGATGAAGAAGTGTCCAAAGCAAGTCATCCCAGAAACTGGTGATGGTTTTATTGAATGCCTTTATCAATCCCCTGCAGAAAGAAATTTGCATTGAAATCTCTTTAAGTGTGCAGATAACATTATGCCCTTTCAAGTAGTTAAATTCTTTGCCAGTGGCACCAAATTCCAGAAGGAGCCTACAAAACTGAGTAGATGAAAGTGTTCCAGGTAAGTTTCCCTTTAGACAAACATAATGTAGTACATCTATGGAAAAAAAAATTCTAAACCAAGTCTGAATAATGCTGAACTCAATACTGACAGTTATGAGGCAGGGAAAGGACCTCAGAGATATCAGTGACAATTTCCTGAAGTCATTGGAACAATACACTGGCCCAAAATGGCAGCAAGATGCTGGGTGTCCTCTGCAAAAATGTAAGAATAAGAACAAAGGACGTAATTTTGCTGCTACATGTAGGCTTTGTTGTAGCCACACGGGGAGTCCAATAGATAGTCCAAGTCTGAGCATTTCAAGAAGGACATACAGGAATTAAAAGAGATACAGAGAAATAAGCATGGACGTAAAAAAGCTGCCTGATGGGGTGATACAAAAAGGCTGGCATTCCTCACTTGGAGAGGTTGTATGATGAAGAATAACAAAATCAAGAAGGCAATGGACAAGGTTAATGTAGAACTGCAGTCCATCACATCTGACACCACTAGACAGAGGGGGGAATTTGATGACAATACTTAGAAAGTAATTTAAAATAGAGAATTTAAACTAGTTAAAAGAGAGTACAAATTTGCAAAGCACTGAGTGAAACATGGAACTTGGTTGTCCCAGGACATGTAGGCAGACAGTATCACAGTGGAGGCAACAGTGTCCACAGGTTCAAAAAGCAAGTATATGCTTTCATGAACAAGCCTAAAATCATATACTTAAAAGAATACAGAAGGGCAAACCCTCCAGCATCCTCACTGCCAGTGACAAGTGGGGTTCCCCAGGGCTCAGTGCTGGGTCCAGCCCTGTTCAATGTCTTTATCAATGACCTGGATGAAGGCATCGAGTGCACCCTTAGCAAGTTTGCGGACGACACTAAGCTGGGTGGAAGTGTTGATCTGCTGGAGGGTAGGGAGGCTCTGCAAAGGGATCTGAACAGGCTGGACCGCTGGGCTGAGTCCAACGGCATGAGGTTTAACAAGGCCAAATGCCGGGTCCTGCACTTGGGGCACAACAACCCTATGCAGTGCTACAGACTAGGAGAAGTCTGTCTAGAAAGCTGCCTGGAGGAGAGGGACCTGGGGGTGTTGGTTGACAGCGACTGAACATGAGCCAGCAGTGGCCCAGGTGGCCAAGAAGGCCAATGGCATCTTGGCTTGGATCAGAAACGGCATGACCAGCAGGTCCAGGGAGGTTATTCTCCCTCTGTACTCGGCACTGGTGAGACCGCTCCTCGAATACTGTGTTCAGTTCTGGGCCCCTCACCACAAGGAGGATGTTGAGGCTCTGGAGCGAGTCCAGAGAAGAGCAACAATGCTGGTGAAGGGGCTGGTGAACAGGTCTTATGAGGAGCAGCTGAGAGAGCTGGGGTTGTTTAGCCTGGAGAAGAGGAGGCTGAGGGGAGACCTCATTGCTCTCTACAACTACCTGAAAGGAGGTTGTGGAGAGGAGGGTGCTGGCCTCTTCTCCCAAGTCACAGGGGACAGGACAAGAGGGAATGGCCTCAAGCTCTGCCAGGGGAGGTTTAGGCTGGACATTAGGAAAAAATTTTTCACAGAAAGGGTGATTGGGCACTGGAACAGGCTGCCCAGGGAGGTGGTTGAGTCACCTTCCCTGGAGGTGTTTAAGGCACTGGTGGACGAGGTGCTGAGGGGCATGGTTTAGTGTTTGATAGGAATGGTTGGACTCGATGATCTGGTGGGTCTCTTCCAACCTGGTTATTCTATGATTCTATGATCTTTAGAGGTTAAGAAAGTCACCCATAGAAGTGGCCATGCCTTCACTAAATAATATCTTAACTCTTCACAGGCCAGTGAGGATACACTGGGTTTAACAGAGCATTGGTCTGAACTAGCAGGACATTTCTAATGTGTTTACTTTTTTCCACCTGTCCTACAACAGCAGGCATTTGAGCAACACAACACAGCCCATTCTTTATGTGCTGACAAGTATCCCATGGCACCACTAGCTCCTTCTGTGGCTTTCCGTATCGCTGACTCATGTCTTGAAGTTCTGCACCCTGGAGCTGTAAAGTAATAGTTAAGATCTTTCAGGAAGAACTATTATCTGCTTTCACAGCTGCAATGTTGCGTGTGCTCATGTGCATGATCTTCCTTTCAGTATGTTACAAAGTTCCCGTGTTTGCAAATCTTTCACAAAACTGACACGACTTCCCTAGACACAAACCTCTCTTCTAGACCAGGAGCACCAAGACTTGCTTCCTAGATCTCCTAGTTAAGTACCATTTTGCAGTCTGGGCAATGCAAGAAGGGCCAGGTTAAATGGTGAACAAAATGTTACATCTTCTCATCTTGCGTTTTTCTGTTCCTTAATCAATTTTAGTAAATCCAACCTCCTTTCGGAACAGCCTGGTAATTGTGAATACAAAGCTGTACTCTGCTGTTTTCTAGACAGTCCACTCACACACAGAAAGCCCAAAGTATGAAGCACAGACGCTTCAGCTCATCTACAGGCATGTTCCTGAAACATTGCTTTTGTGATTCTCATCTTTCTGCCACTTCATGCAATACTCTCTTTAAAAACTTAAAAAACTTATTTGGACTGGGGAAAAAAACCCTCAAAAAAAAAGACTTTTTTTCCAGATTCATCCTACTTCTTCCATTGGAGAGAGCAATGATAGACAGCAACTTGATTCAGTAAATCATCATTTGTTAATGAAAGTGCTGTCAGTATCAATCACTGACGAGCTCATTTTAAAATTTCTTTAAGACAAAGAATATTGAATCTAATTTATTCATTTGCCTTGTTAACACAAATTATCATTTGAATAAATAATATTATTGTGGATTTGTTAACACAAATAATTATTTAAAATGTTCTTGTGCAAATTTTTTATCGATATTCATCTTTAGTTAGCAAATCTATGAAAGCATTTTATTAAAAGCATGCCACTTGAAAATGCAGCGTAAGGATGTTTAGAAATGGCATATTCTACTACAAAATGGCAATTACTACTACAAAATTTCTCTCTCTTCTGTACTGTGCATTGTAAGTTTTTATTGTGTTGAAAAGCAGTTCTAAAAAAAAGCATGCAGAAAGTTTGTACAACATGGCAAATTAGACCTCTGCCATTTTGAACCCCTCTAATGCATCTGTATGGGGGAATTCATGACAGACACATATATGACTAGTAGTAGAATCTTAGGGGCTCCAGATACAATGTCATGTCTCTAACTAAAGTAGCATGCCATGTGTGATGGAATACGAGACTTATATTTTCCTCCTCATAACAGGGCAGGGCTGTAAACAGTATTAACCCAGTTATGGGGTCATCATTCTTTGCCCGGATCAGCGGCTTTTGCCAAGATTAGCCTTTCCTTCAGCTGACGTCACAGAATGAAGCACCCCTTTATAGCAAACTGTAAAGGATAGCAGCTCTGTTCATTTAATTGTTGTCTCTTCATCTCCCTCCTGCCTCTTGCTCTCTGGAGCTAGGAGTGGCATTTTTTGTACATTGATGTACATTGCCCGTTAAGCAAGAGGGTTCCTTGAAGTCCCTCTGGAGACTGTGCAGTGGACATCTATCCTCATGTCATGAAGTTAGCTGGGAGAAGAAGCAACACAGAGTTTGTTAGCTCCCACACAGTAGAAATTTAAAGCCCTTTCAGCATCATGCTTTTGTCCAGAAGATGCATAGTCCCTACAATACCAAATTTCAGTCTTCATAAGGGCAGAGCTCACCGTACAAAGAAGTGCAGGGAAAGTCTGAGCAATAGATGTGACATACAGCGCTGCAGAGAAAGCCTGTCCAAGGTCTGTGAGCTTGTTTTCTCCTCTTTTCCTCAGGTGGATTCATAGGCTTTGAAGCGATGCCTTACACCAGGATGAAATTCAGCCCAAAGCAGGCAGGGAGAATTCTTTGCTCTGCCTGACATCTAGTGGTCCTAAACAGAAGCATTTCCAGCAATCCTGAACAGCGTTTTCCTTGTTTCCCATTTGGAGAGTACGCACTCAGCCTGAATATCATGTCATCGAGGTCTGTGGCTTTTTCTAGCATTATCCCGTGAAAATTATTTACATCAGCATTTTGAATTCTACTTTCCTTCCATGTGAAGAAAGAAACCTAAATAAAAATATAGAGGTGTCAGTGATATTCAAGAGAATCATTTGCCATGGGTATTTCCTGTGTGCACAAGCATATTGTGGAAGAAAAGCTCTGACACGTGACCAGTGAAATAACTGTATTATGCTACACAATCATCCTGTTTTTTGAAAAACAGTCAAAATACAGATTATCTGGAGTAACCATGTTACCTTCAGACATGGCACTTAGTACAAGTGATATGGGGAAATTAATCTTGGGTTTTCTGTACCTTACTCATCACTTTTCATTATTCTCATTTAAGGATTTAGTATCTCTTACACCTATAATTTTCAAAAAGATACCCAAGAACTACTGGCACAAAATGCGGTATCAAAACAGTGTATACCTAGAAATTATGGATAAAAGTAGAAAATAGTTGGGGGGGGTTTCCAATGGGCTGAATAGCTACTGCTCACTGTTCATCTTGGGTGAAATAACTTCACAAACCGAACAACAGCAAAAAGACACTCTGAGAAAGGCAAGAGAAATAATATTTCAGGAATGGAAAACCTTCCAGCTGAAAGAAGCATTGAAGTAGAACTAGTCAGAGTACTCCTAAAGAAGACATTAAGTGGCCAAGATCTCCAGTAAGCGTAGAGAACATGTGCTATTTATATTGTCTTCTAATGAAGATGCAAAGTAGCAGTCCATGAAATGAGAAACTTAAACACATTTATAAATAGCTAAATGGCAGGTGTCAAGAGGATGGGGCTATATATTCTCTTCTCTGTGCCCAGGGAAAGGACAAGGGGCAATGGGTATGAACTTTACTCTGAGGATCATGGAACAGTCTGCCCAGGGACATTCTAGATTCTCCTCTGGATATAGTCAAAACCTGCCTGGACTACTCTGCAACCTGCTCAGGATGAAACCTGCGTTAGCAGGTGTTTGGACTGGATGATCCCCAGAGGTCCCTTCCAATCCTGAACATTCTGTGATTCTGTGAAAATTCACAGATTACACTTTGGATTATATTAAGGTGATGACTTCAGCAAAATCTAAAGAGTTTCTGTGTCTATAAAGACAATAAGAATATCCATATTCACATCAGATAAATTAATACCCAAACTTTTTAAAGGTACAGAAGGTTTCATGCCTCAGGATGCCCACTAGCCTCTGTGTGCCAAGTAGGAGGAAAATATCTCTGTAGGACCCTAGATCACTTCTTCATTTGCATTTTTGCACTGTTTCTGAAGCTTTGTTTTACCGGTGATGCCAAAATCAAGTTATCAAATGAAATTAACTGGAAGTCTTATCCAGAATCGCAGTTCTCCTGTCCTCAATCACCACAGCAACTTTGAAAGCAAGAGACATGTATGTTTATTACTGGAGTGTGTGAAGGCAAGAAAGCAACCGCTTGTGAGATAGATGCCCTCTTATCATTGGTACCAAACCATACATCTCCTGTGATGAATTTACCAGGCTACATCTTAACAGTAATTAGGATTTGGTTGTTTGCATCCATCGTTATAATTGGGAGGCTGTTTATTAAGCTATCCAATGGTTAAGGATTTCCTTTTGATTTCCTCTTTTCTAAAAAAACCATTTTATGGTTTATGTTTATATGTTTGCAAACTATTTTATATCCATTTGTTCTTTTTCCAGATAATTTCTGGAACATAAGTAGCTCTTCTCTCTCCCCACATTAAGTTACACTGTTCCCTCTCAGCTTTCTTTTTGTTCAACTAAAGGCAAATGTTTTCATGTTTACTTCCACGTATCTCTGCTTCCCTGACTATGCTAGCAGTCCTCTTCCACACTCAAACTCTTACCCTTCTTGCATATAAGTGAGCAGAAGTGCTAATGTATTTAAGATTAAATTAGGCATGCACAAAAACATTAATTCTTCTTAATAGCTAACAGATACTTCACTGACACATCCCAAGATCTCATTTACTACTTTATTACCATCTTATTCTCTCTACATGCAGTCATCCTTTAAATATTTTCAACTTATTATCTCCCAATTTATAGAAAAAATTCTTGTTATTGGTCCCTAAGACAAAAGATTTTGCACTTTTCACAAACGAATTTCATTGCATTCAATCAGCACTTGACTTCTTTTTTTTTAAAGTCATTGATAGAACTACTAAACCTTGTCTCAAGTAAGGAATTTCACTAGTTACCCTCCCTTCAGTGTTGCTTTTCCCTTTTTCTCTTCTAACTAGCAGCTCAAATTTCTGAGCAGCTCTACACAAGCTGATCTTCTTTAATTCAGTTAATAATTTTATTCGAGACATCGTACTAAACACTAGGTTGAATACCAAATAAATTACACCCTGTAAATTCTTTGTATGAAAAAAATTATTTAGAGAGAAAACAATATGGCAAGTTTGGCTTGATCTACATCTCATGAATCCACATTGTGTTTTATCCTGTTTAATTTAGTCCCCACATCTCACTTCCTTCTGTTTTTTGTCAAGTCTTTACATTGTAATAATCTCAGGCTGGACTGATGCATCAGAGATCTGTGTAGGTGAAGTGCCTCTGCAGAGGCAAGATCCAGTACAATAAACTTTATCTTTGACAAATGTTTGTCAAACCTGCGTTCAGATACTAACATAAATGTGAAAATCTTCAAATAAACTCAGACGGAATACCTCCTACCGCTCATTTTAAGCCCTCACTGTAACAAAAGATGATTTTTTTTCTTGCTCTTTTCCCCCCACCCAGAATGAAACACTAGCCTTTATGTCTGTTTCAGAGTCTTCTTTCTTACAGTTTAAACAAACCTTGTCCCTCAACCTCTCTTAATAGCACATTTTACAAACCTTTTACATTTCTTCACAATCTTTGTGGAACTTTTTCCAATATATTTAACAACATTTAAACTATTACGTATTCCAACTTATTCATTATAATTTACAGTATAATTTCCCTGCAGTTCTGTAATTGGAGTTTAAACCACGACTGAAGCTTGGTATCCAATACAGTGAGTCATACAACACGTATATGGGGGCACATGTGCTTCTACAAACAAATATGCACAAGATTTGTCTAAGCCTGGTAACCATTGAAGCAAAAGTCTCACTGTCTATCAACCAAATAGATGCACCTGCTGCCCATTTGAAGTATTTTACTTTTTCCTCTCCTTTATGCATCTGAAGTTCTGATCCTACAGACTTAACTTCAGTCACCTCAATCACTCCAAGGAGTTCATACCTACAGTTTCTGATTACTACTTCAAAAGTACTATTAACACATACAAAGCTACAATTTGTATACAGGACCTAAGGCAGCTAATAGACTCATTACATCTGTGAACAGCACAAGTATTCTACCAGTTTCCACAGTATTCAAAACTATTCAAAGATTAATCAAACGAAATTTCAGTCAACGTGTAACTTTACACTTTCAGTCTTCCTGCAAGTGCCCTCACAGGTTAATCCAGCAGTGACTGCCTGCCGGGCAGCCTTCTCTCCCTGGAGGAGACACCTTTGCAAATGCCAGCAAAAGGGTGCTGCCCTCTCCTTGACTGATTCTTGGATAAATTAGAAGGAAAGTACCTTTCTTTTATACAGTTGTGAGAGGGTGCGCCTGCCCTGGGTGTAAGAACTAGTCCTGTAACAAGCTTTCAGAATAGGGGCAGATGATCTTTTTCTTTGTTTAAATCTATAATCTCCATTACCTGGAGACTGATCGTGGAAATCTGAGCCTTTCCATGCTCCGAGATCCCCTATCTCATGTTGTAAGGGACTCCTAAGGCTTTTCCAATGGAGCATTTCCTCACGAAGAGGCCTTAGTAAAGTACTAACACTTTCTAGACTTTATCCTTTTTTTAAAGAGATAAATTTATCATTTTGACAGCTAATATAATTTCATCTATCTCACACATTTTTTCTGCAGCACTGATTTATTTTGGAGGTTCTCCTTTGTATTCTAATTCAGAGCCTAAAATGTGCATTTAGGATTTTTTCTTTCACTCCTTTCCATCACAGAGGTAACTAATCCACTGCAGTCCGCACTGTAACAACTGTTGCATCGGCTTACAGGCTTGAATTCCTGTCCTGTTGTCAGAACAACCATGTAGAAAGTACCTGAATAACTGATGGAAGAGCATGGTCCTCAAGAGGCAGCCTTATTAATCTTGACGTGAACCCCCCTCTTTATCTCTCTCAGAGAATGCTGCAATCCCCACCTCTACTCTTTTCTGCTGCTCACTGTTCTTATTTTGGCAGTAGGACTTCCTTTCATCTCGCCTTCCACTGCCTTATGCTTAAATGAAATGAGCTGGGAAGGATGTTGTCCTTCAGCCATCATAGGTTTTATAACAATGCTGTGTTCCAGTCCCAGGTAGCTTTTCAAGTTTCTGTTGATTTGGATACACGGTTGTGTTATTTTTGTCTTGGAGCCTTATCCTCTGATTTCCTAGTGACCATGGTATAAACTCCTCCCTCTCTGGAAAGGAAAATAAGAAAATAGACCTGAAATGCTCTTTGAGTGTACCTCCTCAGGGAAGGAGATGATCTTGTCCTGGGTAAAACCATTGGTAGCATTCACTTGAGTTATTTGGGTTTTGCTACCTATATATGAGAAGCATGACATTTAGCATAAACATCACAAAATTTGCCTTTCCTGTGAGTCCTTCACTGATTATCTCAATATTTATTCTTGGTTTTGCTTCACTCAGACAGTAAGCATGATGCCTTCCTTTCCAGGAAGCAAGTAGTTAAAATTCAATTTATATTACAGTTCCTGGAAGTTTCATTTGATTCAGTAATTACTGCTTAAGGAGAGAGGGGGAGGGAAGAAAATAAAATATCACCAACTCCCTAAATCCCCATAGTTTACTGGTAGTTCCATTTTTGCAGCTAACACTGTACTTACTGATATATTTTCATTCAAGTGTGAAAAATCAGTCAAATACCAATAACTTTGTTATCCAGAAAACTGATAAAGGAAATAATGGAGCAATTAAACAACACATCAGAATAGGCTCATTAAACAAATACAGCCACCATTTTACTGGCAGCAGCATCTTCATTAAAACCTGGTTCACTATCAGGCAGAGGGAGAGGAAAAAAAGGCAGGGGAACCAGGAAAGTGAGAGGGAGTGCAATAATATTTTGCAGGACATTTTCTAGCATGGGAAAGAACAAGGTACAAAATTGTGTTGGTTTATCCTCTGTCAGAGAGTCAGTGCCAGCAGCGGACTATGTTGAATTCCTCTCACACAATCAAGGATCTTCTCGGTACATATTTGAGTAACTATAAGTGAAATACGTCATCTTAATTCAACAGCAGATTAACTCCAGCAAAATTCTGAGTGGCCAACAGGATATTGTGTTATGACCTATGCAGGATTATAGGTGTTCCTGCAGGATCTACCTTTAAGTCTCCAAACGTCATGGGAAGTAATCTACTGATGCAGTCAGGCATTTACCTAATCACATCAGCAAACTGGGAAGGAAAGAGGCCAAAACCAATCCCTGATCTAGATGCACCAACATCCTTTCTTAAGCTAGAATAGTGTGCAGTTTTCTGCACAGATCCTGGGATTTTCAGTGATGTGTTTATTGTCCTCTTGAGCACTAACTAACTGGCTATTTGAACAGGTTGTTTGGTCATTGCACAGCTTTTCTGTTTTCCTGCTTGAAGAAAGTGGCATTTGTAATAGGAGCGATCAGGTGAAGATGAGTTATCTAGGCTAAAAATATCCTGTGTCAGAGTCTGCAAGCAGATGTCTTGAAATGACTGGGGTCTCCTGGGGAATCTGTTTCTGCCTGAAACAGCAAGTCTGCCTCAGTCTGAGCCTTTTGAGCTCACTCAAGTAAATATCTCACTGTCTTCATAGGTTACTGTGCCCAAGTCACGTTTGCAGCCACAGTTTCACCACAGTGAAGATTTTCCACTGCACCTCCTGTGAATATCCTGTTCCTGGCACCTACTTTTTCATCAGTTTCGTATCATCTTATGTGGCAATGGGATGCCACAAAGCAAACCCACCAGTCTCTTTCCAGTCTGTACAGGATACATGCACACAACATTTAACATTAATTTGAAGTAAGAAATCTCTGCTGGGAATAGACTGGGACTATTTTAATTTCAGACAGCAATTATTTAGCCAACCTAAGAATGCATGAGTCAGATGCTAAAAGGGATGGCTCAGTAAGCAGCCCAAGCAGGGCAGCAGCACTCTGCACTGCTCCCTAGGAGAGCCGAGCACTGGCAGCAGTGCCCTCAAAACAGGCAAGTGCTGTTGATGTCATGCATGACAGAGATGGAAGATGCATTTTTACAGTGACAATATCAGTAGTGTTGTCATCTTTGAAATACTTTCTGAACATTAAGGATCAATTCTGGCCTTTCTGTTCCCTTCTCTGAAAATATGCAAAGCAAAATGCAAATAGGGCAACAAAACCAAAGCATGAGGCGGAAACAGAATCACAGAATCACAGAATCAATAGGTTGGAAAAGACTCACTGGATCATTGAGTCCAGCCATTCCTATCAATCACTAAACCATGCCCCTCAGCACCTTATCCACCCATCTTTTAAATGCCTCCAGGAATGGTGATTCCACCACCTCCCTGGGCAGCCTGTTCCAGTGCCCAATCACCCTTTCCATGAAAAATGTTTTCCTGATGTCAAGCCTGAACCTCCCTTGGCGGAGCTTGAGGCCATTCCCTCTTGTCCTGTCCCCTGTCACTTGGGAGAAGAGGCCAGCACCTTCCTCTCTACAACCTCCTTTAAGGTAGTTGCAGAGAGCAATAAGGTCTCCCCTCAGCCTCCTCTTCTCCAGGCTAAACAATCCGAGCTCCCTCAGCCGCTCCTCATAAGACTTGTTCTCCAGCCCCCTTACCAGCTTCATTGCTCTTCCCTGGACATGTTCCAGAGCCTCGACATCCTTCTTGTGGTGAGTTACTGCAGTGTAACCCTCCTGTAACCACTGCAACACTGTGTGTAACCACAAAAAGTGCCTCCAGCATTGCCTTGGCACATTCAGGGCTAGTAAGACCTGAATGGAGGTCTTAAAAGTAAAGGGAGCAGACTCCTATCTTTGGCACACTTCCCTGTGGCCCCGGCGAGGTCTATGCTTCCAGCAGGACATCTTTTCACCCTTGAGAGAGAGGAAGCCTATTGCTAGATTCAGAATTAAATGCTAAGAAACTATCATGATGCATCCATGAAAATTAGCCTCGCCCCAAGCATTCAACTGTTTTACATCCCACAGATCTCTAGCTGGAAGATCCTATTGATTGCTTACAGTCAAAACTGGTCAGAAAGCTCATAAAACTCTGCTGGTGGCTCTAAATTTCACCACAGTGAACAGCAAAAGAGGTTTTTTGGGGTAAGAAGAATACAAGACAAGGTTGTCCTTACATATCCACCTCTACTTGGAGCTAACACAGTAGTTACTGTGGCAAAGGACCGAGTTGGGCATAGGACAGAAGTGCTGCAACTGTTGGTGATACTTGAACTGTCTCTTAGGATCTTTATTAGCTGGGTGGAGTTATCCCACATTTAGGCCCAGAAATGACAGGTCCTGGCAGCAGAGCAAAAGCAGACACTGTGACTCAGTGGAGGGCTAAACAGCAGGGAGGTGGCAATACTAATGTCTGGAAGTCTGGGGAGCAGCAATAGCTCAGGAACAAAGATAAAGAGGTCTGAGTGAGAGCTGGTGAACAATTAATTTCGTATATGAGAGCAAGGAGAGAAATGAGTGAATGGAAGGAGGGTGGATCAGAAGGACTCAGGCTGGTTTGTGATCTGTCAACACAAAGGCAGATGAACTAGCATAAGCTGAGATGACCCAAAAGTCAAGTGATGGAGATAATCCTCTTAACTAAAAGATTAGAATACTGCAAACCTAAAGCACCAAGTTTATGTAGCCTTTTCCTTTTTCGTCTTCTATTGATCTTTATAGGATTACAGTGTATGTTCTGCCCTGAGAGATATTTAATCAGATCTTTTGTTCAAATAAGTATTTAAGCACTATTCTGTCCCTACTCATCATTCTCTATACAGGATTAATCCTGCATGCTGCTTTATATGGGAGAGAATCCTGGGGATGTGAACTACACAGACTATCATCTTGGGGGTCTGCCTTTCTTATCAGATAACATGGACAACAAAACTGAAGTACATGCGGGACCCAGAATTAATCTGTAGTTATTCCTGTGCAGCTCTGTGCCTAGCTTTTCAGTTACACTTCTGACCTTCCAGAAAGATCCTTGGCCCAGGCTTTATGCAGGAAAGCAGAATTCAGATTTTCCATCTAGATCAACATTACAGTAACATCATTCCTGTGGGTAAAGGTCAACAGATTTGTTCATACCAGGTGAGCTGCAGAGAACTATTGTCTGAGTGCTCTGGGTGCATAGAAATTGTAAGGCACTATGACTAACTTTAACTTTCTTTCACTGCAGGCTTATCTTTACAGGTGTTATACAGTTCATGTATTGGAAAAGTAAGATTTATGAAATTCATGAATAACACAATCTTAACTAGCATGAAGGAGGACTGCTAAACCCCTGCTACTACAAAGATATTCCCACATTGAGCAGTTTTAAAAACTGTTCTCTCATCACTTTACAAAACAGAGTAGTGGGTCTTTGAAGTGACTAGGAGGAGATGCTGTTTCTTGCAATTCTAATTCAATGCAGCAGAGAAAAAAGATGTTTGTCAGTAGTTAGAAATGGCAAAGTTGAATTTTATTTTACACAAACTGGCAAACTCCAGAATAATTCCAGCTTCTCTGTCGGAGTTAATGTATGCTCTTTATTCCAAACCAAAGCCTTTTTAGGGGATCAAGAATTGCACTGAGAATGGTTCAAAACTGCACCAGGGGAGTTTTACATCAGACATTAGGACGCATTTCTTTCCTGAAATGCTGGTCAAGTGCTGGCATAGGCTTCCCGGAGAGGTGGTCAATGCCCTAGGCCTGTCAAGTATTTCAGAGTCATTTGGGAAACACCCTCAACAACATGCTTTAACTTTTGGCTGTCCTTAAAGTGGTCAGGCAGTTGGACTAGGTGATCATCGTAGGTTCCCTCCAACTGAGCGATCCTATTTTGTTCTGTTCAGTTGGATTCTGTTCTATATCATGGATTTCAAAATTCAGTTACAATTAAAAAGCACTGTTGCTTGGCAGTTTAAAAAATAAAAGAATGTAAAATCCCTTTGGTGTACAATGCGGTCTTCCTCCAGATTTCCTCCCAACTCCTCCTATCCTTCCCAGGAAAAAAATTACACTGAAGGCAAATCCACAGAATTAGGAGAAACACTACAGACAGGCTGTTTTCCAGTAGGTACAACAGATAGTTGTGAAATGTCTGAGCACAATGTTGTCTATCACAATTAATTCCAGATTCATAACTGTGACTTTTGGCTTCTTCACTAGGGATGAATAATAGCTGTGCAACACACCTAGAGAAAAGATGTGTGTACAAGACACTGAATAGTAAAAAAGCCAAGTTCTTGCCTATAACCACTTGTACTACCCGATGACATTGAGCCTGCACATGTGCTTTAGATTAGAAGAAAGGATTCATGCTTGTCATGTCTCATTCCTCCTGCTCTTGTGTCATTCTTTTATAACTCAAATCCAAGAACTTTAGCTCCACAGACTAAAGGCTGCTTGCACTGCATAGGAGATTGTCCACTGAGGCTGGGGTCACTTTATTTCCACGAGGGAGCTCAGGGCATTGAGCGTGTATGGTTCATGTAGTGTAAGGAGAAGAAATGGACAAACATCACTCCCAATGTGTGTAATTCACTGCATCAGTGGTGGCTGTTGTGGAAAAGCCCACATAGTTCATTTACATCTGCTGAAGAAAATAAATGCAGCTCCTTGGTGCCAAAATCTAGTAGTTGGAATGGATGTCGGTAGATAAAGTCCCCTTCACCAAATCCATTGCAAGCACCCCTCGAAAAAATAAACAAAAACGAACCCCAGAAGAGTGTAAGAAAATCAGCCATGCAGATCTACTTGTTTTATTGGTCTTTCCAATCAAAGTGTCCTGCCACTTATCACAGATCACTGCAATTACAGGCTCTCTGCACACAGGCAATGATTAGTATCATATTGAGGTAAATCCTGAGATACTTGGGCTGAAATAAGATGCAGGGTAATATGTTCACGGTACAGGGGTCAGAGGGAGGTCAGCTGGCATTACCAGCTTCTTACGAACTGCTCTCTCCCAGGCTACAGCTGGGTCAGGCTCCACTGCTCAGCAGTTAGTGGAGCTTTGAGCATTCAGCAGACAAAGCAAAGCTCATTAAAAATAAGGGAGAGTGGGGGTAGGAAAGCGGTGAGATGAGAGGGCAAGTGAGAAGAACACAGCCAATTGTGGTACAGTGGAAATCTCCTCTTGGCTTTAAGCTCAATGGCAGCCATGGTCCTTGTGTTCAGGAGATGAAACGGGACAGAAGCAGCAAGAGACAAATGTTAAGAAAAAGGACCAGCTGATGCCGAGATAACTGTTTATTTTTGTCTAACTGTTGTACTTAATTAATCATCTTTTCTTGAGCTTTTTGTGTAATGATTAAACTCTGTTGTTGTGCTCTTTCTAACAGGAGTTTAAAGGCTTCCTGATTACAATTGTAGGGCAGATCTTCAGACTTCCTGCAAATGAATCTAGCAATCTTCAGATAGTCTTGCAAAAAGCTTAGCTTTTGGCAAATACTAAGATAGTCTTTTTCTCCAGTTACATCTGATACAACATCGCTGTGGTCCTCTGCCTGCCTCAGATATACTCTGAAACTACGTGTACCAGTGTAATAGAAACAGGTAGAAATAAATTACTTTGGAAGACTGAAGCAATGACAAGGAATGTAAATATACTTGCCTTTCTCTCTCCTCAAAATGTATAGCTCCACTGATAGTATCCCCACTGCAAAGACCTGTGGCTACTGAACTGGTGAGACCCTGAAAAGGAGGGCAAAACCCCAAAAGATCACTTAAGCCCACTCTTCTCCATCCTCCCAATATGACTGCAGGCACAAATATCCTGTGAGCTTCACACTATTTTCATTAATTTAAAAGCCAAAACAGAAACATGTTTTTGTACATGCCAGGGAAAGGGAAAAATCACTTTAAAAAGCCTCAAAAATAATGCTTTACGTTACAGCACACTTTACTATTTTTAAGAGAAATTATAATCCAATGAGATTTCTGCTAGATGACACATTAATTTTCATTTCATATTTAGGAAAAAACAAACTGGCTTGATGGGTTCTGTACACAATATCCAAAATATGTTCAGAATAGTGGTGGCATCTATTTGGTCAGAGCTAATACCCAGTTCTCCACACCAAGAACAATCTTAAGGCTAATTTTACTTATTCCTGTCCATGGCTTGTTTTCTAAAGTTCCCTTTTGCCTACGATGGTATAGTCAGTGGTAAAGATTCATATCTTGGTTTTTGCTGACACATTGCTTGTATCAAGAACACACGGAGATCTTGTAGAACACAAAGCTGCCACTCCAAGCTCACAAACCAGGCCACAGGATGTCATGTGATGGATGCAGTTTCGCTTCATCTGGATCAAACTGCAGGTGTGTGGTGGAAAAGAAGAAAACCAATGTATTACCTGCAAACTGCTTGTCCGCTGTGAAGGACCTTTGTTAGGCATAGCAGATACACAGCCCTGCTGGAAATAAGAGGGGGTGGAAGAGCAGCGCTGCACTGTAACTGCACAAGAGGCAGGTAACACAGCAGGAGGAGAAGAGGTGAGGGTCACTGAATTGCCTCTCCGCACCCAAGGCAGAAGCTTGAGGTGCTCATCTGCCTCTCCTGGGAGAACCTCTGCACCACAGCCAATTACATCTTTCTCCTTTCAAAGCATAAGCAAGAAAGAAAGAACATGTGTCAAAATATGGCCTATTACTGCTAAGTATCTATACTCATTAAAAACTGAGGTTAACCTAGTCACACATAAACACAGTCTGCATATGGGGACTGTCAGTTACCCTAAGACATGAGGAAGAAGCATCACCAACACTGAGCGCTTTGTCTGTACATCAGGAAGTCTTTTCTTTGAGGGAGGTAGGGGCAGGAGAGAGAGAGGAACAGAGTTTTTAACTTCAGCTACAGACGGTGGGCATGCTATGACAGAAAGATGGCAGAAAATATTTTTTCTCTTTTTTCCTATGAAGTAGGTAAGCAGCTGAAGGCAGTATACTGATGTAGATAAAGGATTACTAACACTAAGAGTAAATGCATGCCAAGAAATTTGGACACAACTTCAAGATAAAATTTTGCAGACTGAATAATTAGCAAAAAATTTCACTTTGCATTCTCACAGAAAATAATATAGGTAATCTGCTTAAGGCAGGTATGTATGTTCCTAGACATTCATGCAGAACCCTCATGACACGATAAGAAACTGCAATTTGATGAGAAGTGTGGCACATTATCACTGGTTGCTCATTATTTATTTCAGTTTATGCATTTTGGAAAAGTACACATGGGCAAGAAGAGCTCTGGGTAGAATAAACCAACTTAAAATACTGACCTCATAGTCATATTCTATAGTGAGTTCAACATGAGAATCATAATCTGTCTGCAGCAGAGAAATTACCACAGTTTATAGCCCTTTATACAAATAGCACAAAACTCTTCTCATTATATGCATTCAGGCTTTATTGCAAGCATGTTGTTTGTGCTTATAGGAAAGAATGACTGTTCTTGTTATCTTGATCTTTAAAATTAAATTCTCTCTTGTAAAGGATCACATCAAAATCTTTTAGGACAAGTGATAATATTGGAATCTTTTAGGACAGTAAAATCACTACAGCTTATGTCAAAATTATTTTTGCAACTGTTCCAAGCAAACTAATTTCTAGCATTTGGATGATGGTGTATTCAACCAGAGCAGCAAATGCTGTTTAATTTCATATTAATATTGAGCAGTAGTATCGATGCTGCATTAACTGGATTTTTTCTATTTAATTCTTCAAGGCAACGTTTTCCTCAAGCTGTAAAAATGTTTTAAACTACCAGGTCATGCCACCAGAGGGCAATGTAATAAGGTTGGTTTTACTAGGTACATTAGGAAGAAACAGCCGGCTCTAAATGTAATTATTTTGCATATTAAAAAACCTTTTACAAAACTTAAAATACGTTATCACATTTATTCAACATTTTCATTATCTTAATTGTCAAAGAAAACAATGAACTGTATTGCACATAAATATTCTAAATAAAAAAACGCAAGGGAGCAACCAGAATACGCAAAAGAAGGCATTCAGGAGAAAATGAAAAAAAAGAGAAGAGAGCATCAGTAATAATTCCTGTTGTTCTGACTCACTAGATTTGTGCTCTGAGGTGGTGTGGGATGCTGGGGGTATAGAAAGAGAAAGAACTATGATCTTTTAGTACATTTTCAGGCAGAAAAGGTTGTTTAACTGTAGCTAAGAGCAAACTTAAGTTAATTTTGAAAATCTATTGAAGTGCAATGATTGGGCATAACAGTGTGTGATTCCCTTACTGCTGCTGGCAAGAATTTTATGTACAGAATCTCTTCCAGTTGTGCACATGCAAATAGTGCTCTGCAGAAGAAACCCAAAACTAAGTTTACTGTAGACCTGACTCTCCAGCTAAATTTAAGGAAGCTGATCTATAACAGATTAAATTTGTGACCAAAATGGGAAGGGAGAGAACTACAGGGAAACTGAGAGCTAAATAAGTAGACAATTCCAGATATTGTTTTTATTCTTACAAAATGGAGACTGGATTCCTCATTTCATTTCATTTGCCTGAGTAGTAATTTGCTTTCCACTTTACTTTTTAAATAAAACTCAGACTTGAGTTACAAAGAAATGCCATTTAGAGGCAAGATCCTAAGAGGATGCTTTTAAGAAAAACAGAATTATCATAATCCAGAAAACAGGATTTTATGCAGAATCAATACCTAGACAGTCTAGACATCGTTTTAAGATAACCCTGAACAAATGAGGAAAAGAAGACATTTACCTCAAGACCCATGGCAGCAGAAAGTTCTAGGCTTCTAGCACTGAAAACACAGGAGTACCAGCTTATGAACCTGCTTAGTGTTCTCCAAAGTTTGAGACTGTTCCATTCCAAAGGAAACTGCCTACTTTCCCACATATGAAAACTCTTACAGAAATTAAAATCTCCTAGGTCTCAATATGGTAACATTTACTTAATATAACTAAGAAGGCCCAAAGACCCGGCTGGGATCCCTCACTGAAAGTTAAGAAACTGCAACTTGCAGTATGCAATAAAAAAATGAACAGTAGAAGACACAGGAATTGTCTCCCAATTCCAATGGGATTGGAAGGCACATTCCGTTCACGGGTTTGCAGGGTTCCCAAAGCCTGGTAAAATCAACTACATTTTAAAAACCTCAAACATCGTGCTTATTTTGTGCAGACAAGTGGGAATTTCTAGAAAATGGCTTGCCAGCCAAAAAGAAGACAGACAGATAATGACTGCAAACTCTGTGCAGAGAAAGTATGCTCATCAGAGAGAATGAGAAAAGAAATAGCTCAGAAGGCGAGAGAATTGCACCAGTGCTGATGCTTTGAATTTAGATGCTATCTTCCATCTAAGGAAAGAATTTTCTAAAAGGCAGGAAAACGTCTGAGAAAATAAAGGGATCTGATTTAGCCAAGTTAACACAAAGAATCAGGGATTTAGGAACAGATGTCCACATCTGTATCCACCTGATCTGCTTCCCAGACAATCTTCACTACTTATCTTCTTAAAAGTGTTTTCACAAGATGCTTCTGTTTTTCTGTCACTGAAAATGGCTAATTTTACTCAAACCAGAGCCTACTGGGCTTTCAGTTACACTGAGAAGTGAGTGTTTTGCCTGCTGCTGCATTATGTTTAGTGTGTTGCACTCTGTGATGTGAAACTTGCTGCAACGCAGTTGTGAATCTGAGTATATCCTGGGCTCTAGGCTTCTTCTGGATTTCAGTTCAGTTCAGCAGAATTTGATGGCTATGACAGAGTATGTGATGAATAGGGGAGAAAAGAGGAACACATGGTCTAGCTGGAATTTCACCAGCCCCTGATGTTTGAGTCCTCAGGCCAGTACAAAATAGAGCCAAGATGCAACTTCAGGACACACTGCAAAGAGAAACTGTTGACAAATCCAACTACTTTCTCACTTTTAATCATCAGGCACCAGCTAGTGATAGTTTCACTAGCAGTGCAATAACACTTGTAGTAACTAAATCCTTTGTCCTGGACAAAGCACACTACTTGGAGAAATTCAATAGCAATATACTGATTATGAAAGGCCAGAATCGTCCTAAAGAGTTCATAAAATGAGCACTGAAGGCCAGAAGGGCACTGAAGCTTTATGTTTTGGTTTCTTTCGTGTTAGAAAGTTGGCAATGCTCTCTCACCTCTGGGGTGCAGTATTGGACAATTAAAGTAGATTGGAATCCTTTTATAACACAATAGAGCAGAACAGATGCTTCCAAATGTTGTTGATTCTGCCTTAGTCAAGTTTGACAGCAGGGGTTTTTTTCACTTTTTAAGTTCAGAGGAGAAAATGGTAATAATATTTACCATTTCTTAACCGGAAGCATTCAGTTTTCCTGAAGTGTGTCCTAGGTTTCCTATAGCCTGCACACCTAGGGTTAAGTCAAGATACACATGGAAGAATATTAGTCCATAAAAGAGCTCTGAACTTTACATCATTGTCCTTTCTTTTCATATAAACAGTGCCTCACTTGAATTGAAAACTTAATCAGAAATGTACAGCATTCGCTAGTTATAAATACAGTCATAATTCTGTCACACATAAGAACATTTCTTCCCAAAATTCAGTCTTGCAGTAGTTAAAGAGTTCAAGTCTTATCGATGGTATGAATAAAGCAAAGTGCCAACAAGACACATTATGTGTTAGTAACAGAAAGATTGTGAGGACAGCAGGAACAGAAAAGGAACCAATGCTTAGAGCCATATACAACCATTGTATATTTATGGCTCTAACATTATAAATTTGCCAGACACAGAAACAGCTGGCATCAAAACAGCGCTGACCTGAGGTGAGTTATGCATGTCCCTCAGCATTTAGTGCAACTGCTCAGGTAGCTGAAGCTTGAGTTTATCAACATCTCTGGACTACATTTCACACCAGAAAGCAACTCAGAACTAATAATGAACCAGGAGTACAAATGGCAGGAGTACAAACATAAGGTTTCAGTTGCATTTTCACTTAAGAATCTAATTCTTAAAAAGGTGTATGTCTAATTTTGAAACCCTGTTTTTATAATAAAAAAAAAGAAAATAATCCTAAACTAGGATCCCTTTCCAGCTACTTCTCTTCAAAAACAGTATTTCAAATCTACAAAAATACTTTACCTGCAGCCCTAAGGATGAATTAACTCAGATTTTAACACCTTTGCTTGAAGTACCAGTGGGTGTTTAAGTTGACCGCTCCCAATCTCTTTTTGAAATCTTGGCAGAATTGACACTTATCTCAGGGGACTGATCCTAAAGGCTGTTGGGTAAGAGTTTAAAAACTGCACTTTTAAAGCTCTCTCATGCTATCAATATAGCTTAATTAAACTTGGGCAATCTGATTGTACTTATTCCTTCTTCTCATATCTCTCTCACAGTCCTAGCCTTTGAGCTTCATGATGCAGAGCTGTGTTGTTGAAATCATGAATTACTTGACTGAACAGGGAATTGGAAGGAGATGATACTCAATGACCTCAAAGCAAAGACATCTTTATGTGGAATCTGTCACATAGGCCTGCTCTATAAACATCTCCATTTAGAACTTTATGTAAAGAGTGGAGGAACAGAAAATAGATCGATCACACTGTTACTTCCAAAACTACGTATTTTCTAACAGGACCTGTCTAATACAATAGCTTTAAGTTCTTCAGTGTGATAGCATGCCTGAGTGTTACTTTCCATTAGTCTACAACAGCAGCAAGTCTTCCCACCTGTTATTGCTCTCTACATGCCTGCAAGCTGAGGAGCTTTTCTTATAGATGTTTCCAGCACATTTACATTGCTGAAAAAAAAACCCAAACCAATCAGGCTCCCCCTCTTCACACTGTTTTTACAAAAATTTCATTGTTTAATACTTTTAATGAGAAATTGCTAAGCTAAATGGAATCCCAGATTACAGGTTTTATAAAACTTAACATTACAAGATCTAGCAGAGTGTTTAGAAGGTATTTTTTTATCCCAAATGCAACAAGAGAGTGTCGAAGAAGACGAACAATTCCCACAGTGTTTTTAGCCCATGCACTGCATTTTTTTAAGTACATAGTTTCTGAGAAGTTAAGCTGTACCCAAAACAAAAAAGCAAGGTACAAAAACTTCTTTCAGTTTCTAATAACATAGTTGAAGATAACAACCCTATGCAGTGCTACAGACTAGGAGAAGTCTGTCTAGAAAGCTGCCTGGAGGAGAGGGACCTGGGCATGTTGGTTGACAGCAACTGAACATGAGCCAGCAGTGGCCCAGGTGGCCAAGAAGGCCAATGGCATCTTGGCTTGGATCAGAAACGGCGTGACCAGCAGGTCCAGGGAGGTTATTCTCCCTCTGTACTCGGCACTGGTGAGACCGCTCCTCGAATCCTGTGTTCAGTTCTGGGCACCTCACCACAAGAAGGATGTTGAGGCTCTAGAGCGAGTCCAGGGAAGAGCAACAAAGCTGGTGAAGGGGCTAGAGAACAAGTCTTACGAGGAGCAGCTGAGAGAGCTGGGGTTGTTTAGCCTGGAGAAGAGGAGGCTGAGGGGAGACCTTATTGCTCTCTATAACTACCTGAAAGGAGGTTGTAGAGAGGAGGGAGCTGGCCTCTTCTCCCAAGTGACAGGGGACAGGACAAGAGGGAATGGCCTCAAACTCCACCACGGGAGATTTAGGCGGGACATTAGGAAAAAATTCTTCACAGAAAGGGTGATTGGGCACTGGAACAGGCTGCCCAGGAAGGTGGTTGAGTCACCTTCCCTGGAGGTGTTTAAGGCACAGGTGGACGAGGTGCTAAGGGGCATGGTTTAGTGTTTGATAGGAACGGTTGGACTCGATGATCTGGTGGGTCTCTTCCAACCTGGTTATTCTATGATTCTATGATTCTATGATTTTACACCTTTCAGTTTTAGAATTTCATCTCTGGCTAAAATGACTCTAAAGAGTCAATCAGTGTCAGTAAAGTTGAAAGCTAGGAGGGCAGACGTGATCAGCATAACGAATCCTTCTTCTGGTCTGGAATAAAGTGCACAAGAAATGTGGGATGTCTAGCATTCATACTTCATACTCCTCCTGTAACAGAAAAGGATGTGCTTGAGAGTGAGAGAAAGGGGAATGTATGGCACAAATTTGCCTAAGGTCCCAGAATTTTTAAGGTCAATGCTGCTTGAAGACTCACGTGATTTGTAGCATCCCATGCCTGTTTTTTAATAGATTTTCAATTTCGAACCCAGAAGAAAGAAATGTTGGGCTTTAATCAGAGTCAGCCATGTGACCAAGCCCGCTTACAACATATATTAATTTAAATGCATGGATTCCATACAGATAGCTTCTCATTCAGAGTAATAAAATTTTGAAGCTATTACGAAGATATTGCAAATGCTCCACCTGTCCAACCAGCATACATTTTCCCAGTTTCTATATCATACACTTAAGAACATTTTAATGACTACTATTCTACAGCACCAAGAAGAGTCATATGTCTTATTTATTTTTAAACCACAGCCTTAATTTTCACCTCTGCTTTCTTAAATCCCACAGCGAAGAAAGGATGGAAAGGGAAATACTCCTTCTAGAGATGCTAAGTTACAAAAATGGGCAATTAGATGTAGACACAGTTAGCACTCAGATGTCTTGACAATATCCACTGCACAAACAAAAGTATGTGCTGAACTCCAGAATCTAACAGAGATGAGAAGAAGCCTAGGGAACAAACAGCATGAATTTGCACGTAAGGTTCAAGGTGTAGCCATGTTGTGTATGTGTATTAGGGAAAGACTCCTACCAGGCATAGAAAGGCAGATTAAATTCTACCAATTTTACCTTCCTGTCTGCAGGTAAGTCTGAGAGATTTATACAAGAGCTCAGTCATTCCTTGTCAGGTTTCTGTTTGTCATACACAGATGGATCCCACATAATGAATATGATGTCTAGTACTCCAACCAGCACTACCATATCGAAATTCTGAAATGTTAAACACACCTAGTAGAGATACATGTGCATTATCCCTCCCCATCAATGTAATCCTGGGATGCCCTATCTTACCACAACTTGCTTGTGCCAACGCTCAACCATTATTAAAGGAAATAATTCTGTTTTTTTCTAGTACACTGGAAAGTAACTGAGGTCTTATGCACATTCAAATAGGTTATTATAGGTAATATGAGTGTTTAATTGCATTATTTTAGATACTATGAGTGCACACTCATCTTAGTATGTCTTAAAATACCAAAACAGGAACCTCTGTATGGTTGGAAGTACATCAAGCCTGGATTTCAACACAGAGAAAGGACCAGGATAGCAAACTACTTCCATAAGTTCTGAAGAAGCACTCCACAGGCTGCAGTGCATAGGTCCTCTAGGTACTATGCAGCTTCTGCTCTTTCCCCGCCCTGGCACATCTTTTGGCCATGTAATATGGTCAGAACTACGCAACCTTCAGTGTTTAAATGACACCTCTTCCTTAGTGAAGGACTTTCTCTCACTGAGGTGCTCTTTCTTCATTGACTGAAAAGGCCCTGCTTACCCAGATGTCCTAATCTGCTTTGATCTTGGCAGGTCTGGTAGCTTCTCCGGATTCTGTGCGGCTGACTTGCAGTTCTGCTTTTCTTCCCTCCCAAGTCTTTAAATAAGGCTGCAATGATACTGATCTATGCTGGTGACCCAGCAGAGCTACTATAAGAATGTTGCAAATACAACTGCCCTACATTTCTCCTTCCCTCAGAAAATAATAGCCTAGTATATTTTTTGACCAGCCTTAGAGAGAAATCAATAGCTTTAGTTCTCTTATGAACATATTGTTCACTTTTTTCCTCATCTCAAATCGTCCCTGCTGCTTTTATGTCTATTTGCGTACATGAATACAGTAACTATGAAAATATCCCTCACAGCACATGCAGATGTAACTGTATATGCCGTTGTAGTACTTGCAAGTGCTAATACAGACAGTGACAACACAAACACTTTGGTAGAAAGGACAAGGATGTGTTTTCCAGATGACACCTACCCAGCAAGATCACTTTCCCTTGTTTCTAATGTTCTCTTCCCATCAGTGCTGTATATGTCCTCCCTTTCCTCTTGCTTTCATTGCTAAGTTAAATAATAAAAATCATAAATCTCAGTCTGAACTTGACTATAGCTCAGTTTTGACAGGGTAGCATCATTCCTGGTGCTCCTGCCCACAGCTTAGGTACAGTCTATCCATTATTCTTCTGAGTCAGTCTGACTTCTACACCAAGTCAGCAGGATGGATCTTTTATCAATCAGGTGCCAATTCACAATATGGCAGCTTGTGGATCGTCTCAGCCTGTTGATCAGTCTGCAACAGATCAAAGTCCAGTGGTCTTACTGCAAACCAGAGACTCTTTACTCTGCTCAGAAAGCACAGAGACATACAGACATAATTATTTGAAAATTTCTTTGCTAAGCGTACCTGAATGAGGAGGCACAACAGGCCAAATAAGATTTTATTTTTAAAAATGCATAAAATTTAGTACTTATAATGTGCATGCATATATTGACAACAGCAAAATTATGATTCAGCTGTCATTGACCATAGGGCTTGTTATTCAGAGGACTTTATAAGGTCAGTGAAGCTATCACCTTCGGCACAGCAGGTAAAAACATCTCCTGCCTAACTAATACAGTTCGTCCACAAAAAACACTTCTATTGATCCACTGACTGCAATGGCTTCTCAGTAATTATGGTCTTCCAATTTATTGATTTGCAGATCAAATGTTGTCAAAGTGGACTTTGATGTGATTGACTCCAGCAAGTGCTGCTTATCAGCTTCGGAGTTTTTAGTTTGCTAAGTAGAAGGAGATATCCCAATTTTGCCTTTGTCACTCAGAGGCCCTAATCATGCCACTAACTTTATTGTTAGAGTAGTTGATTCCTGTTTGAATTCAGTGAGAGATTTCAGGGGTGTTTGATCTAGAAATAAGAGACCTGTCTTCTCTGCTCTTCTTTACCGCATCTCACTCTGCTGACTCATTTCCATTCTCTGTGCCTTGATTTGTATACTAAGTACAAACGTTCCAAGAATTTTAAGGCTGAAGGGACTGTTACGTTAAGGCCAGTCATTCCTGTGTGACTAAACATATCTTCCACATAATTAATTATATAAGATAATGTTATTCCTCATCCTTTAAGATCTATGTAAAAAATGCTATACAAAAACTATTGTAATTGCAGAACAAATCTATTAAATCAGGGAAGAAAGAATTAAACTGAAAGTCCTGGCTGATGTCATCTCTCCTAACTCACTAATATTTTTTTTAATTCCTCCAGTGTGAGATGTCTTTTGGAATATAGAGGTATGCAGGATTTAGATACTGAATAAAGTGTATGTCAAGACAGTAAAGCGAATATTAAAGATCTATGTTTATAGTAATTGGAATTATTACAAACTTAATAGCAGATAGCAATTTTTTTTATATTCTTATGCTGTTCCATTAAATTCTCCAGAGAAATTGAATAATTTTTTCAAATATACACCTTACTGTTGAACTAGTATTAGTAAACAAAAAAATGTTTCCTTTCATAGTTTCTTATTTCAGTATCTTTATTGAAAAAAATGGTTCCCATTCTCTTCTAGAAGATCTAAAGGTCAATTTGATGTCCAATTACATCACCAGCTGTATGAAGGCCCATTTCCAAGCTCTGCTCCTAGAACTTTCTCCTGTGTCATACATTTTACAGCAACAAACATTTTGTATATAATCCTATTGAATTCATTGCTTCTTATTTTCTCTTACTTATGTCCTTCAAAAAATGTTGGTGGCATATGCTCATGCTCTAATAGGTGGGTTAGAAACTCTATTGTACCTCTAAGACTGATTTTATCACACCTGTTGTTAGAAACTAGGTAAGATCCAGATTCTTTCATCCTTCATCATGAATGCCACTGGAGTCATATATCCTAATAAATTAATGTTTAATTGGGAGCTAATGAGAGGAACAGGAAGTTCATTTGAAGGTTTTTCAGCTTGTGCTGTAAATTCAGAAGTTTTTAACTAAGATGCTTCCATTTATGTAGCAACTTCTTTCAGCCTTTTTTTTTTACTTTTTGCAGGAGAGACTCAGAGGAAGAGGAAAAAGAAAAACAAAATATTGAATTTAAATTTAAGCATGCCTTGTAACTCCCTTTTTTTTTCCTTCAAAGGTAATTAACAAACTTACAATTTGGCAGGATTTAAAACATTAGCATTAGCTTGTAATGTTTTATGAGTATTTCTTATTATTTTATCATTTGTTATAAATTTTCTTTGTGGTTTATGTCTAGTCAAATTACAGAATGATGTAGCAAACTTGGATGGAATACAATAGCACCTAGAAATTCATCCTACTAAATAAATCAGTGAACATTTATTACTATTAATGTAAATTATGAAATAGAAAGAAACAAAACAAAAAAAGAAAAGCTATTAAAATATATAAATAAAAGCTGATAAGCTTAAACCACTCTTCATTTTTGTTATCTCAAGGTGAGATCGGTGGAAAAGAGTCTGAGAAATTCCAAAAGCAGCCCAAGCAATAAACACCGTGGAACACTTTGTAAATTATTCAAATCAGCCCTTAGTCAAGTCCTGACTCCCAGTTCTGATGTCTCACTGGACTGGATGGGATGTGTAGGTTCACTGTTTACCACCTGGCGGGCTGATGAGGAAATGTTTTACATCACTCATCAAAAGCAAACAACTTCAAACAATCAAGCAACACTGCTAGATTATTTGTCATTATCTATATACAGGAGCTAAGGCCTCTGTATATTGTCATTGATTTCAGAGGAACTAAGCCAGTTTACACTAATCAAGGGTTTGGCCTGATATGGATTTTGTAAAACTAACAAATCAAAAATGAAATTTCCATAAACCGGCTCCAGATTATCTTCCTTGAGCACTATGGAAGGAAGGAATACACATTTCATTCCATGCTGTCTTTCTAATTGCATTGTCAAACCTGTAGAAGATGTTAACAATGCCACAATCCCTGCCTTTTGGTAAAATAATCTCTAGCTCTAGCTAGAGATGGAAGAGGCAACACTGGTAGGAAAGTCTAATGATAAGCTGTGGTCCCCACTCAAGTTTGAGTGTTTGGTCTGCACTGCAGTTCAGCATATCGAGAGTCTGTATTATTAGAAATTGCTCATACAGTCTGTATTTCCACCTGTGAACACCTGGTGGGACTTACTAATCACAGCACTGTCATTTTCTCTTAGGACATCTTCAGCACCAGAAACTCGCAGTATTGTTTTCAGTAAATAATCATCGGAATCAAAGCTAACTCCTACCCTCTGCATCTGTGTCCATTTTCCATAAGGGTGTAAGGTATCTTATACACCAAACACCCCCACTCTTAACTAGTGAAGCAAGCTTGTAAGCCTAGCAGGTGCAGCAGCTTCTCCATTTGTTGATGAGATTGTCGTGCTAAATTAAGCAAAATGAGTAATTTCACAATGAAATAAAATGTTTACATATCTCTTTAACCATGTTGTTTTCATTTATATTATAACTGCCGCTTTGTTTTGGTCCTTGTAGCTCTATGCTACAGAAGTAACAACCGCAAAAAGTTACTCTCTTCATACCTCAGCTGGCATGAAAATTAAAAATACATAGTACAAGCAGCTGAATCCATTTAATTTGCACTATAGGTCAAAGTAATTTACTTGCATTCATTTTTCAGAATTACTGGAGCTTAACTCACTCCTCTTCTCAGAGCTTTCTTTGTCTTGTTTGAAATTCAGTGACTGCTCTCATATTGCCTCAAGTCCTTGTAAAAATCTCACTTCACGTGAGGAAGAGTTCTCCTCGTCCTTCAATCTTACACCTTCACTCTTGCATCTCTTTTTCCCGAGAGTGATAGGAAAGGAGCCACTTATACTCCCATTTGCAAAAGACAAATAGCCTTTAAGAGAAAGGCAACTGCCATTTCCACACCAACCTGACTCCTCAGAAGAGCTGTATTGTTCTTAGTTTCAGACCTTGCAGTTGGAAGGAATCATAGTGAGGATGTTAAAACTGGCAAAAATATTTCCCTGCTGCCCATTGTATTTCTCAGTAGTATGTAAGACTTTCTCTGCATGGACTGTGGAGGCACAAATTGGCTATAGTCACAGAGAGGAACACACACAGGCTGTAGTGCCTCTTTGAAGCACCTGCAGGTCCTATTACTGTTCTTCTTTTCACCTAGGTATATACCTTTGTTTCAAGCCTGCAGGAAACATAACTCTTCATGTCATGAAAGGGTTCAGTATTGCTTTTCCTGTTTCCAAGTGGAAGGATATAGTGGCTCTTTAGTTTCAGGTCCCACAGCCAATTTCCCTCAGGCAGGCTGACAGCATTCTTTCCATACGGAACCTTCTGGAAGGTTAATAATTGCTGAATCTCACATTCATTTCCAATATATCTGTGCATATCACAATACATACTTTTTACTCCTTCTGTTTACAATAAAAATGCACATAAAGCTTCAGTAAATATATTAACAATATGGTACGTGGAGGATTTCATCCCATAAAATCACAGCAATCACAGATTAGAAAATAATATTTAAGTTTAATAGGAAGAAAAAGCAGAAGCAAAGCAGGAAGGAGCATAAAGTAGAAGAAAATAAGAGAAAGGGTAGAAGAAAATGCTCCAGTTATGAATGCAAGACAAAAAGAATAACACCTGCAATTAAATTATTCTTCCATTAACTTGCCTTCTATACAGTGTTTTCTCATATAAAGTAATTTCACTTAATCCTGTGATCTCTCCTGCTGGGACTTTTTCTGATTTTCAGTATCTTAGTATTTTCCACCCATAATGCTTACAGTTGTCTGTGCTGGATATTGACATGACATCAATCACACTTGTTTTGCACTCAGAACAACCTCCTATTTTCTTCCAGAGGTCTCACTTCATTCTTCACATTCTTGCTGCTGGAATGTCATATTCTCCTGTATAATACCTGAGACTCTCCAAAGATTCTCCCTTCTGTCTGCTCTGTTTGTAACACAGGCCGTAATCCAGCGGAGTAAAAATAATTGCAGCCTGTCATGAGTAAGTTAAAGTACGTGGAGTCAGATATGTACATTGGTTTCCACTGAATCAGACCTTGTAGTATTGTATCAATAAAGACATCATGCGTAGATATTTGTGGTGTTTTCTGGAATCCAAATGCACAAATCGCACGTGACTGTTCTTCTGAAAATCTGACCATTACTAATCTCAAGTGTGTATTGAAAGTTCAGTTTATCAGACTTCCATAACAGAATGTGATACTTAGTACAGGTAGTGTCATTCTGCAGGTATTTTCGTTCTCATGAACCTCTAGCTTTCAATTATGCACTGAGGATTTAAAAGAAAAGAGATAAAAATGTGAAAATTACTTTCATTATTTGGACTCATGAAAACTAGCAGATCAAAACAACTAACAGATTTTTTTAATATTAAAAGTAATCCATTAAACATAGTTTACAGTGCAGTGGAGATCTATGACTCCACTGGAAAGAGCAGGACTGCAAAGTAGCCCTTTCCATCCCCATCTACAAAAAGGCTGCAATTCTACTTGGCATTTTCATGAGCCACCCAAAGCAGGGAAAACTCATAAGCCATTCTTTCCTCTACTCCTACATAAAAGAGAATCTAGCTCCAAGAAAGCACATGAAGATTTGGCTCTATAGGAAAGGAGCTTTGCCTTCATTACAGTTAGAAAGAAAAAAACTTCTAGACGTATTTGACTCTCAAGAAAATTAACTGGGTCAACTTTTAAAGGAACTGTGTCTTTGAAATTAAATAATAAATAGAATAAAATGTAATTGATATTCCTCTAAGAAATCCTGCTTTTTTCCTAAAAGCATTTGTGGTTTTAGTCTGATCAGAAGGTGGGGGGCCGGGGGAAAGAGAAAAACACAAAACCAAGAAAAACCACAGAGGACAAACCGGCAAAAATGCAGATCACCTAAGACTCAGGAGAAACTTGTAATTGTACAGAGAAAGCTTTTTCTATGAATAATGTGCATTAATCTTAGATCTAATCCTATAGAATAGCCTATTAGTATCAAGCAGGATGTTTAAATACTTTCCAATTTCCCTCATTTGACCTTCTTCAAGAACATTAGTATTTTCTAACAAACAGTTAAAAATAAGGAGAAAAATTAATTTGACACTTCTGAAATGCAAACATGACAATAAGGAGGGATCCCATATTCAAACACTGCTTTTGCAAGAAAAAGTGGATACCAGTCTTTGTCATACAAAGTAGTCTCTATGTTCTTTCACTGAATTTTCTTCGGTACCGTGTAGATCCCATTTAAGTGAATGGAAAATGGTATTTGCATCTTTAAAACGTAAGAGACATATAAGAGGCATTAGTAATGAAAACAGATCTTCCTGGCTACCATGTAGCTCAGTAGCTTCAGATGTATCTGTAGATAAAACGCTTACTGTAAAGAAAGGCAAAATTGATTCCGAAAAGGATGACTTCCACAAAATCACAAAATCTTCTGAACAAGATCTTGACAATAAAAACAACCTTCCTGCTTGTGAGGAACTGCTGTGAATGTATTCTAGTGGTACTTCCAAAAGCATATTTCTAACACAGAAACTTGCAAGCTTCTGTATTAGGTTTCCAAATCCTTCACAGGAGTTTGGGTGTATCTGTTTGTTCAGAAGAGCAAAAAATTAATTCAAAATAGATAAGTAGGAACACGACTTGAGAACAGAAAATCCTCTTTACAGTAGTTTTCTGATTGTTGTCAGAAGAGATCCATTACAGAAACCAGAAGAATAAACCCAAACCATTCATTATTAAAGAACATTTCTAACTTGTCTATATAAATCTGACAGAAATAAAATTGTTTGTGGGTGTGACATAGCCTCACAACAACTTACTGGGAATTATGAAATATTTTGTACAGAATGCCATTGTAGGAAGAAATTTAATCTCAATAACCTCAGTGCATTTCTCTGCTTCCAGATGCTTGGAAATTTTTCTGTTGAGCAGCTATCTACAATTTCTCTCTTGAGCTCTTCAGATTGGATCATTGTGCATTTTTCCTTTAAGATTTTCAAATTTTGCTCTAAAAACTTCTTCAGAATCCTGCTCAAGCAGTTCCTTCCTTTCACTATTGCTAGTTAGTTGAAAACATGCCTTAGGAAAGTTCACCTTTTCTCTGTAAAGGAATTTTGAGGGAAACATTTAGCAAATAAAGAATGAACAAATTGAAATAAGTTAATAGGTATCATGAAGCTTTTATAATCTCTCTTTTTCCACATGTACAATACACTTCACATTTCTCCTCTCTCTTTGTTACTAAGTGTCTCAAATTGATCTAATCCAGTCCTGTCTGGCATTTCCTCCTCTTCACTGACAAGTTCTTTTCTTTCATTCTTAGCAGAGCATTACACAGTCCGCTATTGTCATCAAGTTCATCATATGTCAAGAAGTCACTGATATTTATTTTCACACTGAAAGACCCAGATCAGCGTGCCTTGCTACTCAGGCAATGCTGAAGGAAATTCACCTAAGTTGAAAGTGGAGTCTTTCTGTGGTTTATTTTTTATAACTGATGCTGCCAAAACTTTTTACTTGTATGCGTAACAGAAAATCTCTCCCTGAGCAGTTTTCAGGATGCAATGTTCACATTTGACCTTACTTTGCTCTGTAACAATTCTCAGCGTATCTTGTTATATCGTAATTATTGTCCAGTAACCTAGCATCATATTTGTCTAACAGCAATTTCACTAACTTGGCAAACACAAAGGTGTTCTAATTTCTTCCTGCCACATGAAAATCATGTAATTATTTTCTTAGTGCTACGTAAAAGTCAGATAATTCACAATGTTTTTTATATTCTATTCGAATCCTTGTCAATAGGATATACAATCTATAATGCATCGTGTTTAATAAAGTCATCTAGTCCCTAAACCTTTTTTTTTGCATCCTGTACAGGGCAACTAGGCAAGTTCTAGGTCTGTTAGATAACACTGGGGTAATACTGAATGCTTGAACTTACTGTCCCAGCCTTCCCACTCAAAAGTGTGGGATTTCTATGTTGAAGTCACATCAAATCCCTTTGAGATGCAGGTGTCCATGTTACTGCATAAAATAACCCTTTTCATCCAGGGCACTGGTAGTCTTCTCATCTCTGCTTGTTCTTTGTGGTTTAGTGCTGTGTCTGGAAATGCAGGCTATACCTTTACATATGTCTTGAGCTAGTTAGTCAGCGATGCTGCCAAACAAGCAGCTTTACCTTCTTGTTGTTCCCACTTCTACAACATTTTCATTTACAACATTTTTCATAGGAATGGTTGGACTCGATGATCCGGTGGGTCTCTTCCAACCTGGTTATTCTATGATTCTATGATTCTTTGTCCTGCCATGAAGAAAATCACCTGGCAAAACTAGCACAAGCAAAGAGGAATGTTAGTTAACTGGCTGATAGAGTTCACTGACTGCCTGAACACTGGTGCTAGGACAGACAAGGGGTGAATAGCAGCAGTGAATTAGGAGAGCAGGACAACTTCGTTTTGACAATGCTAGCTTATGCCATCTTAAGCCATCTACCTCCATTTCAGTTAGTTTATTTCTGGAGTCACAAATCACTCTTCAGTCAAACTTTGTACATCTCTCAAGACACCCAATCAAGATTTCATTGCTGTAGGCTTATCAAAACTTTGTCCTCTTATTCAGAAACAATGATTCTGCTGTTCTTGAAAAGTTGTGAAGAAAAGCAGGTAGCATTTGTTGCTTCTGTTCAAAGGACAACACTCTTGCCTGATACCACTTTGTCCTCTGTCAAATCATCTTTCTTTTATTTTCTATTATAATTAGATGAACTCATTTTTAATAGAATCACAGAATCACCAGGTTGGAAGAGACCCACTGGATCATCGAGTCCAACCATTCCCATCAGTCACTAAACCATGTCCCTCAGCACCTCATCCACCCTGCCTTAAATACCCTCAGGGAAGGTGACTCAACCACTTTCCTCTGCAGCCTGTTCCAGTGCCCAATGACCCTTTCTGTGAAAATTTTTTTCCTTATGTTCAGCCTAAACCTCCCCTGGCAGAGCTTGAGGCCATTTTCTCTTGTCCTGTAGTTGAAAATACAACTACGCACACTGGCTTTAAAAAGCCACATTCTGATTCCTGACTGGGACATCTATGTACCAATTCTCAACCCTGTTCAGCTGGGACATAATAACAAATAATAGATCAACGGATGACCCATGCAAACACTGTCTGCAGTAGCAGCTGCAGGAGATGGGAAGAACAGCACAGAGGAAAAAAAAAATACAACAGTGTGTAAGAACTGGGAGAGAGAAGACTTGTGGATAGAAAATCAAAATGATAGTTTCAGAATACTCCACATGAAGAGAAAGTTCTTCAGCAGTAGTTTGCTACCCCCTCAAACATTTTGCTTTGCTATTTCAGAGGAAATAAACTAGCTTGCAGCTTTCCAGTAGCTATGAATAATAAAAGACTTGTATTGATTTTTGTGCAACAACTGCTGCACCAGAGGGCAGTATTTGGCAAACAGCAAATAAAAATGGTAAATATTTTAAAAATGGGAGATTACTGTTACTTACAGACTTTCCATTTTCATATTCTTTCTCCCAAATGAAAGCATGATTCACTTGAAGCTCTAAGCCTTCTCAACATGTGCAGTAGTCAGATACTTGATGTAATTCTCAGGCAGATGAAGGCAAAAAGCAATCTCATTCTTAGAGTTTATTGCTATAATCCAGTAATTAATTCCTCCTTAGCGTGTTTAGACCTCAAATACAAACATAAACTGACATACCCTTATGTGATGTAAATCACTAACATCATTCCATATAAACATCACAATTTAAGGATACACAGCACAGTTAGCATAAAGTGATTAAAATATGCAGATTGAACCTCTCAAAGGCTCTTGAGGTCTAACAGTCTGCCTCTCCTCAATGTGTCAAATGCTCCTATTCCTAAGTATAACTTTTCATATACCTCAACACATCCAGCAGAAAAAAATACAGAAACAAAACTAAGCAAGCAAATCCAGGCAAGCAAAGCACAGAAGATTGGTTTTACAGAAGTTTGTTATTGCTCCATCTCTAGACCACCAAAACTGTTCAGTGAAGCATAAGGTGGAATTTTTTTCAGAACTGAGGAGATCAGCATAATTTGCATCACGTCTAATTTTTGCAACCTATTTCTCACTGCTGGTGTAGGCTTTCTCTTTCTTATGAAACATCCAATATTTGCCTCTTTATGAATGAAGGTAAGAGAGACATTACTGAGATTATGTCTCAGGAGGAGTGGAACGGAGAACAGGTGTTCTGCACCCACAGAAGCTGCATAGAAAAAGTCTGCCATTGTTGAAATTACTAGGATTTAGCTTAGGACTGTAATCAGTAACAATGCAATTGTAATAAAGGGATGAATACTAAAAGAGTGTTGTGCTGCGGCCAGAATAAATCAAAAGAAAGAAAACAATAAATGATACTAATTTTGCTAACATGTCCCATATCTTTCCACAGCTTCAGTTCAAACCATGGCATTTACCAGATTTTATGTTCTGTCTGCTGCTACATATTGAATCAACTTACTTACGAAATAGAAAAGCTAATAAGGTAAACATATAATTCTTCAGCAACCAGTCATAAAGTGTATATTTTAATTTTCTCATACAGTTTGCCTACTAATTGTAAGACTGCTCAGATTAAATCAAGTAGTATCTCTCCTCTAATGTGAAAAGTATAAATGCAAATATTTCAGCCAATTTCATAATATTTCAGCCAATCCCCCAAAGAACACTCTTCCCTCCCAAAATCACAATACTTCATCATGACAATTGTTTTTCAAAACAATGACTGATATTGAGAAGTTACAGTATTCTTTTCATAGCTAAGGCTGATACCAGGTTACTCTTCTGCCGCTTTAGTTTAGTACTATTGTAACCCACGCTGGTGTTTTCCCTCTGCCTAGAAATTACAAGACGTACACTAGCTATAAAGCAGGCTCTTCCTCTGAACTTCGGAAGAAGGAGTCTTACTTCTTTTAATGCAGAATATCAGAAAAAGAAATAGCTAAAGAATTTTTATTTCAGATTTGTTTGCCCCTACATCAAAGGTACCTTTTTACTGGTCCATCATACTTCCCCCTAAGTTTCATTTCTTTGTAAACACATGTACTGGCTACATACGAAAAAAATCTATGAACAAATTATGTTGTTTACAAATTATTGACCCAGTTCTGCTTCTACTGGTACCACAATTATTTTACCACTCATTTGAGAATAAATCTATCTGCCTGTGTTCAGTGGAATTAAATAGATATGGCACCTGGTCTTTAAACCTCTTGAACAATTTTCACTTAAGGCAGATTACATGACTTTCACAGCTCTATAATCAGGAGCTTCAACACTGAACTCTACCCAATCTTGTCTGATTAGAAAGCTAATATTCAATTTTGGCAACAGGATTTATTGTGGTCAAGATTTCAGGATATGAGCATCTCATGATAACTTCTCTTTTCAGTTCTCAAGATGAAAATCTTTTTACTGCCTTCATCATTAAATACACTCATTAACTACCTTTTAGATATTCATGCAGCTGACAAACAGAATTATTTTATTCCTAATAATGATTTCCTTCGTGGAATTACAGGCTCAGCCACAGGACCTTCAGAAACACCAGTAATTGTTAATTTGTATGGGAGATTTTGAAAACTGTAAACATAAACAAAAAAGTAACAAATTTTTCAACATTATTTTGAAGAACTAAGGTATTTAGCAAATATTAATTTTGCCTGTAAAAATGTTCCAATAATGTCATTTTCTTAGCTTGCAGAATGAAAATAGTGAATACAATGGAACATGTAGTATGTTTTATATAAAAATTTTATCAAGCTAGGACTTCCTATACTAATTGTCTTCGAAGAAGTCCTAAGAGGTACATCCTATCACATTAGAACAGCTGACACTTCAATATATGTGATGATGTATAACATTCTACTTGAATAAATATGCACTTAAGAAGAGTATGTACATCTTTTGTGGAGTTAAACACGAAGGCATATCCCTAATCAACAAGTAAATTGGTATTCCAAATGTGTTTGTAGGGCCCTAACTTACATCGCTAAATTTGTGGAGTTGCAGTCATTCTGGTTAGCATGTGCAGGATCAGAAGCTGTCACAGAGTGTTAACTCACATACAGAGGTCTGTCATATTTACCTGAAACTCATTCAGTTCTTCAAAATTTTTGACACAAATATACCAGTGGGAAACCTGGGTAATCAGGGAATACGCTTGAACTTCCAGATTGAAAACTGACTTAATAATTTTAACGAGGCAAACTCAACTTTACATCAAGGTAAAAGTGATTATTATTTTTCTTATTCAGGAACAATTTTTGCTTTTCTCAGCCTCTAACTGAAAGTGCTTCTCACGTTCATTATTCTTACTTACCTCAGTCTCCCTAGTACCCTACTGCAACTGCTATAAGGATGGAAACCATTGTTTTGTTATGGTTGTACACAGCATTTCCCATTGTGGGACAATAGGAAAGAATGGGACTGACCTGCAACAAAACCAGTAAGCTGTAACTCAACAGGAAGCTTCAAACTGTTATGTAGAGTTGAAGTGTTACAGATGATGTTACTTTACCTTTATTTTGGGTTCTTTCCCTAACTGAGTGATTAACAGAAAAAAAGGCACTCTGGTTTTGGCCTGTATTTGAAAAATCATACTGTCTTTAGTAAAATGTTATTGTCTTTAAAAATAAAAAGGCCATTTATCTTGTCTGAAGTTGGACCCGAAGAAATCCATTTCTCAGAAAAAGAAAGATGTTAGGAAATAAAAATAATCGTTTCAAACCACAAAAATTGGAAATTTCTTATTAAATATAATAAAATAACTACAGTAAAATTACATTACTGATAAAGAAAAGCACAGGAGACAAAGGAAACATCAGAGCTTCATTAACCAAGGTATTTTCGTTAGACATTATCAGTGCTGGCAATGGATGTTCAATAAAAAAAAATCTGATTTTTTGAACAGACAATGGAATCTCTCTATCTGTCCATGCATTGAATTTTGCTGCACAATACAATACAGTCTTTATCCACTCCCTGCTGTTTTGTAATATTCATAGTGTGCATAATATCATGAAACAATAAGGAAAGGCCAAAGACAAACAGAAGGCTTTAAAACGAGAACCAATGATTTATTTTCCTGGAGAAAAAAGCACTGTGACATCTCCTCTCTCACAAGGGCAAGAATCACTGAGAAGAGGACAAGGTCAGAGCAACTGAGGCAATAAAAATGAAAGATGGATACTGAAATTTCACCAGGGGAGAGGATTGTTACATAGATTCAGAAAAAACACTCCACAAAAATGCAAAAAGATTAAATAAACTAATACGATCAGTCTTCCCAAGTAGCTCAGTAGTTTGTTTCCCAAAATTTAAGAAAGTCTTTTTTTAAGGGTTGTTTTAAAGTAAGAACTGTAAGGTTGACAATAGGAAATAGCCATGGAATGAATAAGGACCACAGCAGAAGTGGAGGCAATATGAATCCACATATTTAAGTCATAGTCCAGAGGATAAACAAATGGGCACAATGGAGATGCCGAACAATAAAGCTCAGGGGGGTTGTGATGTTTCAAAAGTATCAATAATATAGCGTCACAGATGAGTGAGAATAGTGATACAAGACATCAGAACCCTAATTTCTGAAGTAATTATTACCAAAAACTTCATAAAACAGCAACCAGAAAAAGCGATAGATATTATACAATGATAAGCTGTACTTAACTGGAACGGCTATGTGCAAAAGGCACATATTTAGTGTCTCTTATGAAATATGGAAGAATCAGTGAATTGCATCACCGCAAGCAACAATTTACATATTGTTTATAAGTTAGTGGAAATTAAAAAGATATGGTTTTGCTCTCACTCTTTTACCATTATCACAAATTACACGAGAAGCTAAATTAGGTCAAGCTGGCCAGCCTTTGAATTGAGGACTGTCAGAAATACATCTGCTGCAGACAATGCTTGAATCTTCTTTGGCACCCATGTTCCATTTGCACTTCTAGGAAACCCTATCATTAAGAACAGCATGACATTTTCTTCTGTTGATTTCATCAAACTATATCCTGAGTAATAAAATCACTTTTACTCAAATTATTCTTGCAGGTTTTGTTGCACTACAATCATCTTTGTTCTCATTAAAGACACCTAAGAAGCGTTACTTCATTCGGTTACATTGTCACATTTCACCCCAAAGGTGATCACATTCATGGCCATTGAACTTATTCTTGTCTATCCATAACAAGAAATGTACTTTCTGGTTTAAAGGTGTTAATGTAAGTTATATATTATTATAAATGTACCTCTCAGCTGACACAGACTGACAGATTTAATGACTGGGAAAAAAATCAGAGAGCAAACTGTTGTTATAATAATGCACAGAATGCTCTGGCAATTAAGGCTGACTTTCTTGACTTTCTAATTTAAAATCCACTATGCAATCTGTAATATTCCAATACTACAAAATAGCCTGGGACTTTGTGAATAATATGTGATTAGTAAAGATGGAATATTTATTTCTTTCTTTTCTAAAAACTGTGTGTGGATTCCTGCTTCTTCCTACTGAGTCAAAAATAATCTCCTGGTTTCAACTTAACATTTAAGAAGTAATATTTTCAAGCAGCTAGTACATGGAGCCATTTTACTATGTTAGAAAACTGTAGTATTTGTAAATTTGGAAAACTGTTATTGAATATACAGAGTAATTACTATCATAACTTCACTCCATCATCCATCTTCATGGGACTTTGTTTCCCATCTTACAATCCCAATAGTGACTGCAAGTGAACTGGAATAATGCTACAGTAACAGAAGGAAAACATGCAATCTTCATTTTCATAGTGCCTTCCATGTCAAAATCACTTCAAAGCTCTGTAAAACATACAGTCATCAAACCCATAATTTTGTTTCCTACATTAAAATACATTATTTTAAATTATCGTCCTTTGGTGGAATTAATATTTTAAATGTGATGAACTGATGAAAATGGTGTGGTTTCATGGTGAAAATTAATTGATCTTGCATGAGCTGCAAACTTGTGAGTATACACCTATGGGACATGAAGGATTTGGGAGCTGAAATAATTTCCTTTCCTCAGCTCACAGCTTTGCAGTCTCGTCTTCCACAGGGACTGCATGTAACATATTTTTCTCAAAGTCGCCAGGATTATTGCAAAAATTAACAGGAAACTGTTTGGAGTAATACTCTCAGACAAAGTATAGCATCAGTTAAGCATCACTAAATGAATTTTGACAGCATTAGGAAAAAGCAAAAAGATTAAATGCCACAACTTCTGATTCACGCATTTTCTAAAGTGCAGTTTTCCTTTTGTCTCTCATTACAAGAGACCACGATTTTTCATAAACTACTGTGACAGTTGCTTGCATCCTACAGTAATAATTCTTTCACATAAGAACACTTCAAAGAATGAAACAAATGCTGTGTCAGCAAGTAGCACAAGGCAAAGTGAGTCAGTTTGTGCAGTGAAATCATGGGTGCTGAGGACTCATGTCCTTTCTGACTGTGTTGCGGGGCCTCAGTCCCATGGCCTGACTGGCCATCAGCAGCTACACTGCTGGAGCTGCACTGGTGTGCACATCCTGGTTCAGCCTCCCCTGTTTTGTAATGCGAAAGCAAGCGAGATTGGTGCTTCAAAACTAAAAAAACTGAAAGTGCACTTTTAATTAGTCCAGGGATGCCAATTGAATATGGAAGTAATATCATGGCCTAATCATAGAGTAGTGTAGAAAGAACTTTTTTAAAGAAACATTGCCTTAAAGGAAAGGTATTGTAAACATCGAGAAAACCAGGAGATAATTCGGGGAAATAAAACCTAATAATGTTTACCCAGTTTTTCTTTTTAAAGTGTGTCACATTTCTATAAAGAAACCAATTTACATGAAAGTTTAGAATTTAAATATTAATTTGAGTCAAGTTTAACTAAGTGCTAGTGTACAGAAACTTGCTAACTTTATCCCTAGAAAAACACAGATGGCCCAAAAGGAATATGATTAGGTAACTTCTCAGACCAGATACTCAGATTGTGTAAGGCATGATTTGAAGTCCTACTGAAACCAACAAGGTGTCCCTTTTCTTGTTTACTATTACTATTTGGGTTATCCACCACCCGAGTCTTGATCAAAATAAGGAGCAAAAATAAAGAGTGTGTTAAAAAGCTTGCAGTATCACTTCCAAATACAAAGAAATTAAATAGATAAGGTTGGCACAAGGAAATGGACAACAAAGTAGCAGCAGCTAACAAAATTATGCAAAATTATATACATAACTGTTGCTAACAATAAGCAGAGTATAATCATTATAAGTATTACAAGAAAATATTTGGAAATAATTGTGAAAAAAAATCTTCATTAGTTTTGTAACAAGGGTTTTTCCCAATCACAGGGATAAGAGGAGAGAAAAAAAAATGGATGCTGCCTGAAAGGATCAGGTGCTTGCTGGGGAAAAGAGTCTGTGAAAGTTTCTAAGGCAAAAACAGAAATCAGACTTCCTATACATCTGAAATCTAGTAAAGCAGGAGAGTTGATAGTAATAAAAACTAGTAGATAGGCAGTGGTTCTTTCTACTGCAATAACGAAATACTGAATGAGTATGACACGAGAATATTGTTCATTTTTTTCACTTTGGAAAATGCAACAGAACACAGTAGCTACATAGTTATCTAGAAATGTTTTTTCCTGTACTTCTTCAAGGTGCTTTCTCTAAATTTGTGAAGAGTAAAATACAGTTAAATACAGCTACTTAGTAATTTACTTCAACTGGTGACTGCGGGCATGAAAGATTTCACTGTGGCGTGTATGCTGGGACAAGCTGCCAATGCCTTGGCTTACCCGTGACATTAGCAGCAAGCACAGAGCAAACGGCCAGTGTTCTCATGCTTGCTAGCTTGTGAGACCTTGGAATCTTTCCGAAGACCCATGAGTTAATAAAAAAAGAATACATTGGACAGAACATGAAGATAAGGGGCACATCTGTGGTAAATAGTGAGTTGCACTCTATCACTGTAACTGCGGGTTTCTCACAGATGGAAATTCACTGGGGTAGCTGCTGACTGGATACAGAAACACTGTATAAGGTTTGCATCCTCTCAATAAAGGTGATCTCGCTTGTTGCCTTATGGATGGGGTCTGTGCCTTAATCGCTACAGGTGACCACAGGCACAAAAAACTTGTACCAAATATGCAAAGAAACAAAATCAGATTAGTATGGATTTCCTTTTATGGTTACCTTTCCTTGGATAATCTTAAACAGAAGAAATAAAAATGATACTTTTGAAAAAAGTGAATTTGCATTCTGGAGATTACCTCTACAATCTTTGTCTTTCCTAATATCACAAGTGTACAAAGGTTGTGTAACACAATGCAAGAGCAAAATTGTGATAGCTTGTTAGAATAAAACCTGCTCAAGAAAGCCATGCTAACCTCTTTAGAGCCTGGCTCTGCTTCCATTTAAGTGCATAGGAAATTTTTACAGACGGTATTGGATTTTAGGTAAAGCTCTTTTTAATCCCTGAATGATTCATCAAGAAAATGCATCAAATACAAAGAGCAAGACTATAGCGCAACCATAGCGCACATATTAGCTAAAACAGGGAAGACACTGGCATGTGTTACTTGAAATAGGACACATCCAACACATATAAAAAAAGAAAGCAGCCTAATTAGGAAGTACTTCCAATGCTTACACAGGAAAATCATCATCATCACCATTGGGTTTAAAAATCTACAACCCCTAAGTAGCCTGGACGATTTCAGCTTAAAACCACTCAGCCTGAAACCATTGCAGCTATCACATTCATTTTATAGTATCTGAAATGTGGCTCATAAATAATAAAGGAAATATAATAACAAAGCGGAAAGCATCACGAGCAAATCAATTAATCAAAAGCAATTTTTGATAGCAAACTCCTTCCTCTTTTCAGCTTAAGAAAGACCTGTATCATCTATGACTTGCTGCCATCTGTGAGAAAAAAATAAAAAAACCACCAAACAATAAAAAGTTAAAACACAATAAAACTTATTATTCATCAATGTTCATAGTCTTAATGCCAAAGAGCTTCTTGGATGCAGCTCCACACTTTAAATTTGATTTAATACAGTTTAATATTCTAAATTTAGTAACACAATCAAGACTAGCCTCAAGAAAGGCATTGCAGTGGTAGGGTTCGCATTTACAGGTGGTGCTTTGCAGCTGTTGCCTAATGCAGATTTATTAGCAATAAATTATTTTGTAATAGGTATAACCTGATGATTTAAATTTGTAAATCAAAAGACTATATCAAATCATTCCTCCTTGAGAAAGAATTTGGGCCTTACCTTCCTTATATTACTGTGTATCTACAGGAAATATATGCATATTGGTACAAATCCGATTAGCTCCAGAATACAATGTATTATTATTATAAAAAAAATGTTCATAGTCAATGTCTCATTCAAGAGATTAAATTTGTTCATATTCTTTGTAATAAACTTACATTCCAGCTGGAATCTAAAAACGTAAGTCTTCTGCTTTTAAAATCACAATGCAAATTTCCACCTGCATTAATAGAGAACAATCATTAAGACAGAAAAAATGTTTGTTTATCTTGCCACTACCCTGTACCTCATTCTCACAGCTGACTTAATTCTGTAAGGCAGTTATAACATCTAAGAATAATAAAGTATTGAAATAAACTCATTGAGTCCATTCTCTTGCCCAAAACCAAGAACTATTCACAGCACCTATTCTTAAACCTTCAGTGACAAAGATTCTGCACTCTGTCTAGACCATCGACATCAGTATTTATATACCTGAGTGTGAAAATTGTGGCTTTCTTTTTTCTTTAATGCTTAATGTAAATCTTTCTTCCTGCAAACTGAGCTGTTGCTTCTTGTCCCATCCTGAGCAAACACAGGTGTTCCTTTTACCATCTTCACATACACTTCGCCTATTTGAACACAATTATGAGAGCCACCTTGAGCCTTCCTTCCTTTGGCAGAACAGCCTGAGTTAACTCCAGATTGCTAGGTGGGTCATGTTTTCCAGCAGGTGGTAGGGAGTGAAGCTATTGTTTGATTTGTTTAACCACTCAGCAATTAATTTAGTTTATTATTTTGAACATTTTAATTTTATTACATTTTAAAATCTTGATATTTTAAAATCTGGTTTAGAGAAACAGATAAAATCTTATCTATAGAAAATTTTAATTAAAATAGCAGTAATTTTGTATATATACCTAATTCTGGAAAGATAAATCCACTGGTTTTCAGACAGCAGTATGCTGAATGTGAAAATTTCCTGTAAAAGCTTTTCAGATGCTTTTAGCTTTTGTGTCAATAAGGTAATGAAAACTAAGATATTACAAAGTCTTCTATCCAAGCAAATGCCTTTCAGATAACCTAATTTTAATTGTTTATAATAGAATAAAAACCTAACTTTGTGGTATATTTAATTATAGTTTTCCTTCCATTGCTAATTTTTTGAAGTTGTACAGCATGTTGAATTCAGAGTTACCTATGGTTTAATCGTTAAAGGCTTAAACTACTTTACAAATTATTATATTAATGTCACAAACATTATTATAAACATAAATATTACATAAATGCAGATGTAACAGCATAAATATTAGCTATTCGTGAGGCCTTATGTGATAGGAAGGGAAATTAATGTGTCCATCATTAAGCTGATAAGATTCAGATTTCATTTTCAATCAGAGCAAGTCAAAGCAGGAATAAAACCTGAGCCCTCATTTTAAAGGCACTGAACTACAGTAACTTTGCATCTCAAATATTCTTACCAGTGGCTTGTAAAATTTCTCAGATTCATTTTTTTAGAAAACATGATGAATTACATACTTGTCGTAGAGACAATGATGGTGACAGTGCACTTCGACTATGATAAGTTTCAATTTCTGGCTGTATTTAGGGAGTTACCTCCTCTACGTAGATTGCACTTAGGTGCAAGGTTCTCTTTCTGACTGCAAACCCAAGCTTTCCAAACTAACTTTATTGTTCAGTGGTTCTATATACAATGTTATATTTTCATGGGTGTAGCCTAACAGGTCTTCAAGATAAAGGCTTAGATAACATGTAGAGGCTCAGAAGAAGGAGCAGAAAATTACTGGGGAGTAAGAGCTGTGGAGTAAATATTTTGAAAGTGGTCCACACTTATAAAAGTGCAAAAGTTAAGATGTTTTTTGCCTGTTTCTTTTAAAGAAACTGAAGTTCCACATGTAAGAAAGAAGCGTGAGACTGAGCTGTTACCAGTTCCTTACCAGATGTATCATTACTTTCTCACAGCTCTGTAATGTCCAGTTGCCTAATATTTATACCATGTATTTTTTAAGTATCTGTCTTTCTAAATATACTCATAGCTCCAACACCTCCTGCTTTCTTTACGTACCTGAAACCCTGTACAAAGAGCAGTTTCGCACACTGCTCTCTCTGAAATAACTAAGCCATTCCACAGAATCATTTATGTCATATGAACTGGAAGGCTGTTGTGTGCTGAAATAAGCCATTCTTTTTGTAGTTAGGCAAAATATTATGACTGATGCCACTTACAATGTCAAATATCTAAGATATGCCTTCCTCCAAAATTTTCACATTAATATTATCACCTCACATATTTACACGGTAATTACTCAGTCTTGAATACCTCCTCTGCATTGATTAAGTTCAGCCTTCTTTACAATCTTATCATAGACTGCACTTTCCACAGAACAGGGAAATGTTTGTTTGAAAGTACAGCCAGAGGTGCCGGAGCCGCTCCTCTATCACCATCTAGTGGGAAAGGGCTGGGAAGTGCCGGAGGATTCCTGCCTGCCAGCATCTTTTATCCTGAGGTTAAATCTCAGATAGGAAACTAAGTGGAACAGCAGACCAGACAAGTCAAAAACCCGGCCCAACAGCTCTGGGTACATCTTTTTTCATCTTTTTACCAGTTCAGCCTTATTTCATCTTTTACCAATTCAGACAGAAACAGAGTGGATTTGAATGCCATAAATTCTGTGCTTAGAGGTTAAAAATTAGAAACTGTTCTTTAACTGCTATTTGGAGTAAAAATTCATTTCAAATAACAGGTTTCTTGTAAATAAATGAGCCACAAAGATGTCACAACTATTTTAGGGAAGTAAAACAACTGAACATAATTTACTCAGCCCCTGAAACAAGGACAAGAAGGTGACAGTAATAGAAATATGTGTCTTTGGGACAAAAATTCAAATAACAGGGGAAGACTTCTAACACTTCTTTCCTTTCTGCAGCTTCAAAGCAGTAATTCCAACAAAATGATAAAGGAAAAATTGGGTTCCAGGACAAATTTTATATCCAATAGGACTAACAATTAAAAGCTGTATTGATGTTTTCAGCAGCATTAGACATGGTAATTATTCTGCAATTTTTACTGGGGTTGGAGTTTTGTGGTCTACATGCTTCCCAACTACAACTCAGCACCTAAAGGCTGTGATTTCTCCTTTCACATGTCAATAGAGTTTAGAGTTCTTTTTCTAGTGTAGCTATGTACTTCCATACCTTAATACATTTCTTGTAAATGTAATCCTAATACTAAATTTCTTGACGTGAGAACTAGACAAAAGACGACAGATACCATAAGGAACATTCAGTTCAGTTTAAAGCACTGCAAAAAAAGCATGGATGTGGGCAACCATAAATATCAAACAAAGGTGGCGAAGGTGTCTTCCACAAGGGAAGGTTTATGACTGTTCTGAAAGACTGAACCCAGAGTATAGAATCATAGAATCATTAAGGCTGGAAAAGATCATCAAGTCTAATCATCAGCCCCAAATCACTGTGTCTACTAAATTATGTCACAAAATGCCACATATGCCTGTTTTTCAAACACCTCCATCACTTCCCTGGGCAGTCTGTTCCGATGCTTGACAGCCTTTTTGGTAAAGAAATTTGTTCTAATACCCAACCTAAAACTCCCCTGGTGCAACTTGAGGCCATTTCTCCTCCTCCTATCACTCATTCCTTGGGAGAAGAGACCAGCACCTACTTTGCTACAGCCTCCTTTCAGGTAGTTGTAGAAAGCAATAAGAACTCCCCTCAGCCTCTTTCTCCAGGCTAAACAATTCCAGTTCCCTCGATCATTCCTTATAATACTTGTTCTCCAAACCCTTCACTGCCTTCGTTGCTCTCCTCTGGATACATGCCAGCAACTCAATGTCCTTCTTGTACTCAGAAATTAGATACAATTTTTTTATATTATCTACTTATTTATTTCTGAAGGAAGAAAAACAAGCAGTGGATTATAACAACAAAAAAAAAACCCCACAACAAAATCTCAAAGAATCATAGCCATCTGCAGGCTGTATTGTGAGAGTAAAAAGATCCTTTCTGGAGTCTAACTAGAGAGGAGATCAGGAGGTCAACAGAATCAAGCACCACCTCAAAGGTTCCCAGTACTCCCAACCCTTGCTCATAAGAAAAGGAAAGCTCTACATTTGACTGAAGAGAAGCAAACAACAAAATTCACTTTTTAAAAAAAAAACTTGCACAAGTTCTCCAAACAAAAGCAGACATTTCTCGTATGTGTTGTATTAAACAAAATCTTGCAATTTATTGTTGTTATTTTGCAAAATGGTTTCCTTCTCCTTTTACTTTTAAGGACTGTGGTTGCAATTGTACACCATGTGTGCTTCCTAGCTTAGAAAATTAGGCCTAATGTTGAAATAAAAACCAAATGTGCAGAATGCTTTTCAGACAAGTAGTTATGTAGCTGAAATAATGCCTAGTTTGTTATAGGAAATATGATACCAATATTCATGAGTTGTCAGACACCAGCAGAAGTAACTCACCTGCTCAGCCTCAAGCTGCCTAGGACCTGCAATCTGTACATTCATTCATAGAACCTGGGAGACTTGGAAAAATCTCTTTTGCAGTAGCACAGGGGGCACAAACTGCTTGTAGAAGTTCTACCAGAACTGTTTCTACAAGTTTCCCACCACCAACACACACCTAATGAAATTAATACCTTGGACTAAAAGTAACAATTTTCTTCTGCATTTGCTTTAAGCTATATGCCTCTTTCTTCCTAAAAAAATGTAAATGATGACTACTTTGCAGTTCAGGGTAGTTCAGAACATCATCTTGTGGGTTAACCTGACCCAGATGTCAGACTGCATCAGATGGCAGCAGTGAGCACACCCATGGGAGAAGCATCCAGGTAGAAGAATTCCTCTATGTAATGGCAGGGATCTGGGAAAAGGCGAATAGGTTGAAGAATTTCAGTGAACATGAGAGGGAGAGATAAACTATTGGAATTGCACTCCATCTTCCCTGAGACAGGCCTGACAGGCAGACAGGATGCGTGATATGGAGGATTCCCTATCCTCTCTCCATCTAGCAGAATGCAGGGACTTAAGGGATGGAGGGAATGGCGAATAGTTCCTGGTCAGTGCAGCAAGTGCATCTCCCCTGACTGTCCCACCTTCCCACATGCCCTGGTACAACAGGCACAACACACAGCAAGTGGAATCAAACAGTAACAAGGACAATGGTTCATCTAGCTTGGAGGATGAAGAGACAGACAAATTATACTATAAGCAGCTGAAAGGAGCCTTATGATCTCTACCCCTTGTCCAAGAGGGGACTACAACCTGCCAGGTGCCTGCTAGAAATACAACCCAGCAGGGAGGAAAGAGTCCAGGAGGTTCCTGGACCATGTGGAAGATAACTTTCTGACACAGCTGGTGAGTAAGCCAACCAGGGAACGCACACACTGGACCTGTTGTTTACAAACAGAGGAGTATGTGCAAGCAATGTGATGGTTGGAGGGTTGTTTTCAGCATAGAGATCATGAAATGATAAAGGTTTTGGTTCCTTGAGAAGTGGGGAGGAGGGTCAGCAGAACAGCCACTTTGGATTTGTAGATCGCAGACTTTGGCCTGTTTAGGAACCTAGCTGACAATGTCCCTTGGGAGGCAGTCCTGAAGGGCAAAGGAGACCAAGAAGACGTACCGTGAGCAGGCTGTCCCCATGTGCTAAAACATGAGGTGGTGGAGAAGAAGACTGGCCTGGCTGAACAGAGGGCTTTGGCTGGAATTCAGGAAAAAAAGAAGAGTTTATGACCTTTGGAGGAAGGGCAGGCAAATCAGGAGGACTACAAGAGTGTTGTGAGGTTATGCAGGGAGGAAACTAGAAGGGCCAAGGCCCAACTAGAACTGAATCTGGCTACTGAGGTAAAGGACAATAAAAAGAATATTTCTATAGATACATCAGCAGCAAAAGGAGGGTGAAGGAGAATCTCCAGCCTTTAGTGGATCAGGGGAAGAGGAGCGTAGTGACAAAGGATAAGAAAAAATCTGAGGTACGTAAGTATGTATAATGCCTTATTTGACACAGTCTTTAATAGTCAGACCAGTTGTTCTCTGGGTAGTCAGCTCCCTGAGCTGGAAGACAGGGATGGGGAACAGAATGGATCCCCCATAATCTAAAGAGAAATGTTTAGCAAGCTGCTGCTCCACCTAGACACGCATAAGGGTATCAGATGGGATCCGCCTGAGGGTACTACAGGAACTGGCTGAAGTGCTCATCAAGCCACTTTCCACCGCTTCTCAGCAGTCCTGGTTAACAAGGGAGGTCCCGCTTGACTGAAGGTTAGCAAATGTGACACCCATCTGCAATAAGGACCAGAAGGAGGATCTGGGGAACTACAGACCTGTCAGACTGACCTCTGTGCCAGGGAAGATTACCCACAGGTCATCCTGAGTGCCATTACGTGGCACTTACATGATATCCAGCTGATCAGGTCCAGTCATCATGGGTTTAGGAAAGGCACATGTTGCCTGACTAACCTGATCTCCTTTATGACACAGTGACCCACTTAGATATGGGAAATTCTGTGGATATCTTCTACTTGGAATTCTGTAAAGGCTGTGACACCACTTCCCACAGCATTCTCCTGGAGAAACTGGCTGCTCATGGTTTGGACAGGCTTACTCTTTGCTGGGTAAAAAACATGGAGGGATTGCTGTGCCCAAAGAGTTGTGGTGAATGGAGTTAAATCCAGTTGGTGGCCAACAACAAGTGGTGCTTCCCAGGGCTCAGCACTGGTGTGAGTTCTGTTTAATATCTTTACCAATGATCTGGACTAAGGCAGCAAGTGCTTCCTCAGTAAGTTTGCAGACAACACTAAGTTGTGTGGGAAAGTTGATCTGCTTGAGGGCAGTAAGGCTCTACAGATGGATCTGGACAGGCTGGATCAATAGGCCAAGGCCAGTTGTATGGGGTTCAACAGTGCTTGGTGACGGGTCCTGCGCTTGGGTCACAACAAACCTAGGCAACATGACAGGCTTAGGGAAGAGTGGCTGGAAAGCTGCCCAGTGGAAAAGGACCCTGGGGGTGTTAGTTGACAACCGGCTGAACGTGAGCCAGCAGTGTGTCCAAATGGTGAAGAAAGCAAACAACATCCTAACTTGTATCAGAAATAGAGTGGCCAGCAGGACCAGGGAAGTGCAACTCAAATTCTGTGTTCACTTTTGGGCCCCTCACTACAAGAAGGACACTGAGTTGCTGAAGTGTATCCAGAGGAGAGCAACAAAGCTGGTGAAGGGTTTGAAGAGCAAGTCTTAAGAGGAGCAGGCACAGGAACTGGGGCTATTTAGCATAGAGAAAAAGAAGCTGAGGGGAGACCCTATCACTCTCTCCAACTACCTGAAAGGAGGCTGTAGTGAGGTGAGTGTTGGTCTCTTCTCCCAAGGAACAAGTGATAGGATGAGAAGAAATGGCCTCAAGCTGCATCAGGGAAGGTCTGGCCTGGTTATAAGCAAAACTTTATTCACCAAAAAGGCTGTCAAGCACTGGGACAGGCTACGGAGGGAAGTGGATGGTTCAATCACCATCTCTGGAGAAAGTTGAAAGACTTGTAAATGTGGTGCTTAGGGACACGGTTTAGTGATGAACTTGGCAGTGCTAGGTTAATGGTTGGACTTTACGATCTTAGAGGTCTTTCCCAATCTAAACAAAACTATTCTGAACCTTTTTGAGGGATTGAATTCCACTTGAATTTGAGGGGGAAAAGGAATAGAGAAATGAAGGAATAGTTGAAGAAACAGAAATCTGATGACCTGAGTGACCTCTCACATTACAGTATCTCAAAAAGTATGTACATTTACTAAAATCTTCTTTAACACCCCAGCAACTGGAATTGGGAAGGACTGCCTATCAAAAGCCATGCTATCTTACCACAGACACTTACGTGCTTAAATTGAGCAATGCAAGTTAAGATCCCAGGTCATAGTTCAGTACACCTCTATGTCACCAGTTACTGCTCAGGAAAAAAAAAAAGAAGTTGGAGTTGACGGTCTCTAAGATCTTTTCCAACCTAATGATTCTATGACTTTGAAAGGTGTCTTAGGAGGAGTTCTTTATCAGAGGCTGCAGGGACAGAATGAGGAGGAATGGTTTTAAACTGAAAGAAGGCAGACATATAGCTTAGATATTAAGAAGAAATTTTGTACTGTGAGGGTGGCGAGGCACTGGCACAGGTTGCCCAGAGAAATCGTGGATGCCCCATCCCTGGAAGTGTTCAAGGCCAGGCTGGATGGGGCTTTGAGCTACCTGATCTACTGTAAGATGTCGATGATATAGACTGCGAGATTGAGTGCACTGTCAGTAAGTTTGCAGATGACATGAAGCTGAGTGGTGCAGTTGCCACACCAGAAGGATGAGATGTCATCCAGAGGGACCTGGACAGGCTGGAGAAGTGGGCCTGTGAGAACCTCATGAGGTTCAACAAGGCCAAGAGCAACGTCCTACACCTGGGTCGGGGCAATCCCCAATTTCAGTACATGATGGGGGATGATGTGATTGAGAGCAGCCCTGCAGAGAAGGACTTGGGGGTGCTGGTTGATGACAAACTTGATGTGAGTCGGCAATGTGCACTTGCAGCCCAGAAGGCCAACCATGTCCAGGGCTGTATCAAAAGAAGCGTGGCCAGCAAGTCGAGGAAGGTGATTCTGCCCCTCTATTCCTCTCTTGTGGCACCTCACCTAGCGTATTGTGTCCAGTTTGGGAATCCTCAACATAAGAAGAATATGCAGCTGTTGGAACAGGTCCAGAGGAGGGCTACAAAGATGAGGTGCTGGAGCACCTCCCATATGAGGACAGGCTGAGAGAGTTGGGGTTGTTCAGCCTGTAGAAGAGAAGGCGCTGAGGAGACCTTTTAGTGACCTTCTAATGCCTGAAGGGGCTACAAGAAAGCTGAGGAGGGACTGTTTACAAAGGCTTGTAGTGACAGGACTAGGGGAAATGTGTATAAACTGAAGAGAGGCAGATTTAGAGGAGACATAAGGAGGAATTTCTTCACCACGAGAGTGGTGAGGCACTGGAACAGGTTGCTCAGGGAAGATCTGTCTGCCCCATCCTTGGAGGTGTTCAGAGTCAGGTTGGATGGGGCCTTGGGCAGCCTGGTCTAGTGGGACGAGTCTCTGCCCATGGCAGGGGACTTGGAACTGGATGATCATTAAGGTCCCTTCGAACTCAAACTATTCCATGATTCTATGATTCCATAATTCTATGTTCCTGTTCATGGTAGGACAGGTTTGAGCTGGATGATCTTTCAGGTCCCTTCAGAACCAGAGCATTCTATGGGTCTATAAAATAAATTACTTTTTATAGGGGTAGGGCTGGGCTTCGGCAGAGAAGGGGTTAAAAGCAGAGCGCCCTTCTCCCCGCCAGCGGGCTGTTCCATTGTGGGAGCGGCGGGGGGGAGAGTGGAGGATACTTACACATTGTTAATTATTCGCTGTAAAATTAACGAAAAAAACCACCTTAAATTCCAAAGGAGAGCCATGAGCAGTCATTGTAAAGCACGAGGAGGAGATCTGTGGCTGGAAAGAGGGGCTCACGACGCAATAAAACTTAAGGCCACCTCTCCCGTTTCCCCCGCTTCGGCCGGTTCCACCGCGCCGGGACGGGGACCGGGAGCGCGCGGGAGGCGCGGTGGCGGCTTGGCGGGGCGCTTGGATGTTTTCCTCCTCAGCGGCTGCTCGTTGCGGGCCCCCTGAGGAGAGAGTTGGTGACGGGAGAGAGAGAGACGGAGGGGTTGGGGGGTGTTTGGAGAAGCGGGGAAGGCAGCGCCGGTGCCGCTTTGGTGAGGCGGGAGGTGGGGGAACAAACGGGTTCGGTTGCGGCGGGAGGCGGGGAGGGGGCAGACGTGAGGGGAAGAGGCGCGCGCCGGCGTCTCCTGGGATAAGCTCCTTGATCCAAGAGAAAGTGAGGGCGCGTGGAATCACGGAGTGGTGGGCTCGTTTGGTTTGGAAGGGACCTTAAAGGTCACCCTTGAGGTGGTTGCTGTTCTTGCTCCTAGAGCTCCTCCGGGACGTGTGACAGGGCTGTGGCAAATGTATCATAGGATCAGTCTGCCTCTAAACCATGTCCCTGAGCACCTCATCCACCCGTCTTTTAAACACCTCCAGGGAAGGTAACTCCACCACCTCCCTGGGCAGCCTGTTCTAGTGCTCAGTGATCCTTTCTGTGGAATTTTTTTTCTGATGTCCAGTCTGAAGCTCCCCTGGCACAGCTTGAGGTCATTCCCTCTTGTCCTGTCCCCGTCACCTGGGAGAAGAGGCCAGCACCCTCCTCTCTACAGCCTCCTTTCATGTAGTTGCAGAGAGCAATGAGGTTGCCTCTCAGCCTCCTTTTCTCCAGGCTAAACAACCCCAGCTCGCTCAGCCACTTTTCGCAAGACTTGTTCTCCAGCCCCTTCACCAGCTTCATTGCTCTTCTCTGGACACACTCCAGAGCCTCGACATCCTTCTTGTGGTGAGGGGCCCAGAGCTGAACACAGTATTCGAGGTGTGCTTTTGCCAGTGCCGAGTACAGAGGGAGAATAACCTCCCTGGACCTGCTGGTCACGCCATTTCTGATACAGCAACTGCTCCCGAAAGGACCAGCATCCAATGACGTTATTGACCAATGCATATACTGTTGTTGCTTTTCCTGCCCGTCAGCCTGTGAGAAACACTCATTCACTCGTAAAATATTGGAAAGGACAAAAGTCTTGGAAGCAAAGGCGATAATATTTTTATTTTACAATTCAGCACTGAATTGGATGCCCTTCTAAAAAAGGCATACCATCTTACAAAAGCAGTGTTCCTAGACATAAGGAAGAATTCTAGACATAAGGAAAAAATTGTTCATGATGAGGGTGGTGAGGAACTGGCACATGTTGCCCAGGGAAGTTCTGTCTGCGCCATCCCTGGAAGTGTTCAAGGCCAGGTTAGATGAGGCCTTGGGCAGCTTGATCTAGTGGGAGGCGTCCCTGCCTGTAGGAAAGAAAGGTGTTGGAACTGGATGATCTTTAAGGTCCCTTCCAACCCAAACTATTCTGTGATTCTACGATTCTATATACTAGTTGGGTATATGTACTAGTTTTAGACAAAGATCTGTGTAAATCTTCAAAGGATATTCATTCTTTAGATTATCCAACCATGTCTGGAGACTCCCTTCAGGTTATCTCGTGACCTAAACCAGCTATATCTTACAAGACAACTAAGCATATCAATAAATTCTTGCAGCCCTAAGACAGGTTATCTCTCAACCTGAACCAGTTAATCTTAGAAGACAGATTTATGTGACGAAATACTTAAACATACAAACCAGCTGCAGGAAAACTTATAAATTAATTTGCACAAACCCATGCTAGTCCTGAAAGACAGACCCTGTTGTGGAAGGTATACATACCCTCAGTAAATAAAAAGTCAAACCACACTGGTGTCAAACTGCCTGATCTAGTGGTAGGTGTCATAGCAGGGGGTGTTGAACTAAGTGATCTTTAAGGTCCCTCCCAACTCAAACCATTCTATTACTCTGTGGTCCAGTTCCACCGCCCCTGCCACAGACACGGATACCTCCCAGCAGACCAGGCTGCTCGCAGCCCAATCGAGCCTGGAAACGCTCATGAAGTAGCTGGTTTCAGAGCTTTCCATCATACTGAAAATATTTCGGTACCATCCTAAGCATGTGCAGCACCAACACGCCAAGCCCACTGCCACAGAGAAACTGTGAAACATGGGCAAACCAAAACCATGTGGAATAACCAAATTAGGAGCATAAAATTTGGTGACTGATGTTTTCTTCTGTGTGATTAATAAGAACTGTTCTTGTGTGTGAAATTACACTGAAGTACCAAATGAGCAGCATTAGCAGTAATGCTGTGGTAACATGGTAGCTACAGACAGGCCACATACTCAAGAGAAAGATGTGAGGTTGAATTACATTATAATCTTAATGGTGGTCTCTTGGGAACACCAGTCAAACAGCACCAGGAAGTTTGCTTTAATCATTGTTCCTGCAGTCTTTGCTTTTGTGAATAAATAGGGACCTTAGTGCAATAACGTAGCAATCCAGAACCTTTCCTGAGCTCCATATTGACACATAACTAAAAATAGAATATAATTCAGAAAAAGTTGCAGTATGTTCTTTAGATTAGACAGAAGTTTGTATGCTGGAGGAAAGCTTTTAGATTAATAGTAACTGGGGGGGGACGTAGTTCTAAGAACTTGTCCTTCAAATTTCTGCAGATGAAAACATACTCCTAAGGGTAAGAAGTAGCGATAATTCTACAGTTACCTCAACATGTAGTTGTATTTTTGTAGCCAGATTATTACTGCTGCATAAGATCCTTGAAATTACATGTGAATTTTCTATTTCAGACATTTTGACATCAGTATGTAGCATTTTGAATGAAATTTTTGGGAACTGAACAAATTGTATCATGTGAAGAACACCACCCATAAAGAAGTTTCATGTAGACATCTCTGAACTGCTTTTAGAAGAGGGCAAACCTGATAGAGGCCTGGTAAGAGAAATCTTAAATACACACATTTCTTTTTATTGTTGGGAGGGAAGGTTATTAGAAGAGTAGAAAAGAGTAAAAAGGTAAAGATGTAAGTAAGTGCTAAGGATAATCATTTTGATAGATACTGAACGTTTGACAGTTAACGCAGTTTTATACTACATATCACCACGGAGGTTATCAGAATGCTGTGTAACACAGTGTTCATAATAGTAAAACAAAGCCTCACAAACAGGCTATGAAATATATATGCAACATTCCCTCCCCCGCAGACCACGTTACATTTTTTAAATTATCAACAATGTAGGAACACTAAGCATTTTTCTCACTTTTCAAGTTCTAGCTGGTATTCATTAAAAGATTTACGAAATGACGGGTTCATAAGAATATCATGACTAACTAAAACAAAACCTAATGCTTCCCATTCAGAATTCAAATGGACTAGAATGAGCTGCATTTACCTTTATTAATCTAGTTCTAAAATAAACAAAACAAACACTCCAAACTTCTATTAGTACTTGCTCAGATGACCAGTTTTTCATGAAACTGTGTTCTTGAGGAAAACTCAGGTCACAGAATCACAGAATCGCTAGGTTGAAAAAGACCCACTGGATCATCGAGTCCAACCGTTCCTATCAATCATTAAATGATGAGGATAATAACATTGAAATATGTAGCATGTCTATCTCTACTTAACATGCCCCTAGGCTGGATAGTCAACTTCAGTACTTCTGAAGATGATGAAGCAAAATCCAAGTTTTCATAGTAAGTAACATGCTAAGTTATTCACAATTATAAACACAGCACATTTACATTTTAAATAAAAAATTAAACGAAACATTTGCACTCTGTATTATAAATGATATTTCTGAAACTGTGAAAAAATGGAAAGTAGATAACATTTTCAAGTCCGTGCACGTATAACAATTTTTGTGAAACTTTTTTCTTTTAAGTACTTTATGCTATACTACAAATATAAATTTTACAGCATGAGTTTTACAATTAATCTCTTTACTTACAGATTATCCTGTATTATTTAACTGACTTTTTAATCCAAACATTATTCAAACACAAATACCTTTTCTATAACATTAAAATGGCATCCCCACCAAAGGAAGTTTTACATTCACTGTTTACTCAAAGACATTGTACATCCTTCTTTGGCCTGTGTGAGCATTTGACTAGTCTGTAAACACAATTGCCAGAAAAAAAAAACAGTAAGATCATTGCTGATAGAGAGGGTATCTTTTAAGCCAGTGGATTCTTTAAGAGAAACAGGTGCAGATTCATATTCTGAATTATTTTTGGCAATGAGGAAGATTCAAAATAGGAAAAGAAGGAAAGTAAGGACTGTTACTTGCTGTTTCTGCCTTTGGGAGCAATTAAGGAAATAATCCAAAATATTAGGGAAAATGCAGCCTAAAAGAAGCTCTTTGACCAGAAAGAATTGATCAGAACTGTGGTCTGGAATAAACACAAGACTGAAGTCAGGCAATGAGGGGCAACAGCAATGGAACTCTGGAAGGTGTGAAAACAATGAGTAAATTCAGGGAAAAAAAATCTAATGAATGAAAGTATAAAAAAGTGGTTTATGATACACAGTTGTATATTTTCCTGTCAGGAAAATTAATATTTTGAATACTGCCAGGTTATTGTAATTTATGGATCTATTTAGAAGGCAAGCGTCATTAAAACTGGAAATGTATTCTTACCTGCTTTGACCTGAGTGGCTAGTGCAGTGTCTCTGTCAGAAGAAATACATGATGGCATCAGATGTTTTTGTGCACTCTGTTTCTAAAGATTGTGCATACATTGTTTTCCTCTGAAGACATGCAAAGATTTCACTCTGAGTCTCAAGTCTTCTGGTTGATAGTCATTTTGAATCTCTTCGGCTCCATTTTTCTTAGAGCTACGTTCTGTGACTGCTCTGCCCTGTGTATGGGTTTCTGCGTCTTCTCTGCATCTTGTCTTTTCTTTTTTTTTCCTCAGACTTGCCTATCCTCAAATACCCAACAAAACATGTGCCACCCACATGTGTATTAGTTTCAGGTGGTGATATGTACCCATGTTCTCGTGGTTGGTGTTCTTTTTTCAGAAAGTTTAACTACTTCTTACATTTAAAGATGTAAGTGATTTTAAAGTACTGTCTTTAAGAACTGGCTGTTTAACAGACTGCCTCAATGAATTGAACCCTGCATGGAAAACATACTAGCAAAAGCTCAGGTATACATATTGCAGCCTCTTCAGGAGAGTCATTGTATCCCCTTTGATATGAGTACTTGCACTGGATTGTAGCCTTCAGTGGGACTACTGTAGAGAAAGTTGGCAAGTCTACAAAATGTTCCATAGTAACTCAAAACTATAGCTTAGCATAAATTAACAAAGCTGTGCACAGTAGTGGTCTTTCATTATAGAATAGGTGAATTCTTCTTTCGGTCTTTTTTTTTTTCTTCATTGCAAGCAGGTTGCACCACCTAGGCAGAGACATCTATTTGTATTTAACTGCACTGTAAAAGCCTAGGCAGCTTCTCCAGGATAACAATTCAGTTTTCTGGACCACTGATTGTTCTTGTCAAAAGTTTTAAAACAACTTTAAAAAGCTTTGTGCTTCAGAATGCATCACATTGCAAGTCTGTGAGAAATTAAATCTGTGACAAGTCAATACTGCTTTCTGGCTCACTGATGGAGCACCCACACATCTTCTGAAGTGCTGACAAAGTAGATGGCCTGATGTTTGTCCCTATGGTCACACTGAGAAGGAAATTGCCAACACATGTCCAGTTACGAAATGAAATAGTCTTTTTTTACAAAAAAGAAAGTTTTAAGGGGAATACTCAGCATTTAGAAAATACCCAATGATGTTTCATTTATTCTTATCCCTCTTCCATTCTATCTTAAATTAAATAAATTATAATTTATAAGTTAGTTTAATTACAGATTTATGTTAACAGCCATAATTTAAAGGACTGCAATAGTTACTGTAGCGATTAAGGCATGGACCCCATCCATAAGGCAACAGGCGAGATCACCTTTATTGAGAGGATGCAAACCTTATACAGTGTTTCTGTATCCAGTCAGCAGCTACCCCAGTGAATTTCCACCTGTGAGAAACCCGCAGTTACAGCGATAGAGTGCAACCCACTATTTACCACAGATGTGCCCCTTATCTTCATGTTCTGTCCAATGTATTCTTTTCTTATTAACTCATGGGTCTTCGGAAAGATTCCAAGGTCTCACAAGCTAGCAAGCATGAGAACACTGGCCGTTTGCTCTGTGCTTGCTGCTAATGTCACGGGTAAGCCAAGGCATTGGCAGCTTGTCCCAGCATACACGCCACAGTGAAATCTTTCATGCCCGCAAGTTACTTATTTCATTTTATTGCACAAGGTGTGCATTCTCTTCCTGTTCTCACTGCAACATCCTTTCTTAAGGGCCAAGGATGTCTAAAAGGAAAAGGGGCATCTGCTGCATGTTAGAAGGCTCTTTCAGCCATTATACAGGACTTTAAAATGTCTTCACATGAACAGATAGCTAACTTGATAATAGCCAAATATCAATCAATTTCTTTATAATTTTTCTTTGATTAAAAAAGGTCATTAGGTACTTCTATAAAGAACTAGTTGGAAATACAAACGTGATTTATCTCTACGTGGGGGATCACAGTTCCCTTTTACCTTCATTTTGGCTAATCCCTCTGAGGAGACTGCCTTAGGTGTGACTATAAAACACAATGTAAATGAAACCATCACAAAACATTCATGGACATTGGAAACTGTTTTTCTGAAAACCATGTATTAAAGTGTTTGAACAGACCTTGGCACAGGCTGAAAGCATGCCACCTAGCACTTTCCCAAACAATTCTTGGGCATAGTTTGGGAGTCAGTGTGAGTCAGGAACCATTCCCAATGGGCAATAGATGCACGTGACTATTCTGTTTTGAAGAATAAAAAGGCGTAATAATATAGGCATGGAACATTATGTGGCTACCAGCCTCAATGCCAGAACACAGTCCCAGTCATGTTTAACCTGTTAGTTCTCTTAGTTTATAGGTAGCCATTGAATCTTTTGGCTGAGATGGTTAACGCTTCAGTATCTGTAGAATGGAAAGGTTCTGCTTTCTTTCAAAGAAGCAGCTTATAAATTCAAAGCCCAAGGAGCTTTTTTAAACATACGTGATTTAGATCATCATATCTCCATCTCAAATCTTCTTTTTATTGGGAAATTCGTTAAGAACAGAGTGAGAAGGCATTTTAAGCATGATATGATGTGCTCAGATTTCTGTAATCCATGAAAGTGTGTCTTTAGGGTTGTGCTGAATAAAACTGTAAAGCCAATTTTTAACTTCTGTCCTTGCCAGAAGATGGATGTCCACATTGACTTGCTGGCCCGTGAAGCTGTATTGATTTACCTTTATACCTTGAAAAGTGAAAGAAGAAGTAATCACTGGAATGTTTTTATCTTTATCTCTCAAAATAACCTATAGTGGCCCTCATAGCTCTTTGAAGAAATTGCACAGGATTTCTCATGTAACCAACATGCAATTCTATAGCTCTCTTATAAAATATGACAGTAAATTGTTTTCCCAGTGCCTATCCAAAATGACATTTGAGAGAATAGAGTTACATTAGGATCAAATAAAACAGAAAAAAACCAAACCCAAAAACAAATAAGGAAGTAAAGTTAAGAAAATGAATATGCGAAGTTAAGGAACTTAGAGCAGGAATGGTACCCGCTTTGTTTCACCAATGGTGAATCCACAGAAAAGAGCCGAAAGAGCATCTTTAGTCAGATTCAGATTTCTTTCAGTGACAATATAGAATCTTTTTTCTTCCCTACAAAAACAACTGTTACTAGGTCTGTTCTTATGGCCCTTATAGAACAGTACTGGGACAGTCTCCTTGTCCAGCAGAGGAGATCACTGATCTCTTTTTCTGTTTTATAGCTAAATGGCATGTTTTACATTATCTATGTTTTAACATTTTTTCAGAATCCCTGCTGCTTTGCATAATAAGAACTGACTCTGTAACATTAAAATGAGGGTACTAGAACTTTGTCTTCCATAATTTTTCCTCCACAGAGAAATGTTTTTCACAAGTCAACATTTTAAAAGATGTATCTGCCATAGAATTCATACCGTGTCTTCATACAAGCAGAAGTAGTCTTAACATAGTAGAAGCAGTGCAAGTTTGTGACCAGGAAAAAAGTGAAACAGTATTTTTTTAATTTTGTATTAAATTCTTTGTGGTAAATTATAACAAATATTTAGAAGAAGGGGAAAAAATAACCCCTCCATCTGGCTTACCAGAAAAAAAAAATAAAAATCAGAGGTTACCATCAAGTTTTAAACTTAGAGAACGTAACTGCACAAATATTTTACTCCCCACTTTACAGGCATCCTTGGCTTTTTATTTTATCTCTGTCACTGAAGGCCTCTTCTGATATTTAGGTTGCTTGCTTCTCAAAGTGAAGTGAATGTTCCCCAGTGAACTAATTGTATGGTGCCATTATTTGCTCCTGTGAACTAAAGTCACTGCAAAGAACATAATTTTATATTATTTGTCATGCAGCATTCATTATTACATTCTGTGTACTCACTGTTGTACTCCAGCCTTAATACCAGACTCTAAATAATCTGAATACTTAGATTTAGGATGATAGATAATGATTACATTACTATATTACATTCAGATAATGACCTCCCAAAATTTTATGGGGAAGTTCTTTCCAGTTATTGAAAAAATATAAAAATCATACAATAATGTTACTTTTTACTTTACTGACACACCACATTTATTTTAAAAATCTGCTTAGAAATATATACTAACTATAATTTACTAAAAGGTAAAATATAACCATGTTTGTGGATCACATTGACAACTTAAAATGATAACTACCTGCTGTATGTTATACCAGCACAATATACTTTTCATTCATTCTATAGGAAAAAATCAAATGACAACAAGCGACCTCTAAGAAAACACTGCTGCCAGGTGTATTTTCACTGTGATATTACATGCTGTCCATAATTTATGAAGCTGAATAACAACATGTAGCTGTCAGAGAAGTTAGCATCAGCATGAAGAGCACAAAGAGGTCTCTTCATTATTTTTAACAGAGCACACACACACATATTGTGATTTCATGTGGGCTTAGCTCAGGGTGCAGTTGTAAACAGCAGCAAGAGCAAACCTATGACTTACTGTGTATTTTGTGAAAATGGATTGAAAAGTACGTTTGTTAAACTACTGACTACATGAAGATTTCTAATTCATGCCTTTTATGGTTGCATTTAAATACTCTTTGAAGAACAAGAAACAAGTCACAATAACTGCCTGTGCAAATAGCTTAGAGTTATGGGAGCCAAATCATTTGTGTAGGGCAAAAGGGACATTCTCCTTTGACATCGAAGGGAGTAGGATTAGGTTCTACAGCTTGACCCTGAAACAAGCAGTTCATTTTCAGGACTATATAGGTGTGGATTTATACGTAGAATTCAGGGAGTTTTGCTTTCCTCTGCACTGCCACCAGCTTTGTTCAGTGCGGTGCCCCCTCCTCCTCGGTGTGCCACAGCCATCGCTGTGTGACGACAGAGCAGAGCTCCTCCCATACCGTAAAGGACTATCCCCACCCCATGACTAAGGCCCGGAACAGAAACAGGGTTTAAAGGATCTTGATATGTTTTTAGCCAATATTCTGAAATACTCGATTTATCCCGATTTCTGGCCATTTCAGGCATAATGAGATGAACCCCATGCATATGAAAGTATTTTTTAGGAACATAGTGAGCCTCCGTTCTGCAATAAATCACTGTCAGTGGACCCTTGAAGACAACAGGAGTAAAAGGAACCCCTTGCCTGAATGCAGCTGAAGAATTTGACCTTTCCTTTTAAAAACTGAATTACAGTAGTATCTAATGGAATAAAAAATATTTTATTGCCGTTAAGGAAAAAAAAAATCCTGATTTGTTCACATATATTACACCACCACCTTCTAAAACAACTAATCACCTAAATTAATTGTTTTCTTGTGTGGGTAATAATATCATAGTACTTGAGCAAAATAGCCATTGCTACAAATTCTTTTAGTTGAATGGGATTGTAGAAGCCTAAAATGATCCAATGGCAGTATCCCTGCAAAATTCTGACTGAAACAGTAACAAAAACCCAAGCCAGTATTTAAATTTTATCTACACACTAAGTCACCAAGTAAGGAAAAGAAAAGTTATAAATTACTAAAATTGCAGAAATACTACGTTGCCATGAATAGGTAACAGTCAGTTAGAAGTAGACTGATGTGGTGTTGCTGGGCCAAGTTTGTAATTTTAGAATTACATTTTCCTGTGCATATGTTGGCACGTATGTCCACATACACATGGGTATGTGAACTCCAAATAGGTAGTAGTCCATTAAACTTAAGTTTATTACCAAGAGAAATATTTCCCCCCCTGAGTTAGAGTTGCACTGTATTAAATTAAGCACAAAGACTTATGAACACGCTTAATTTACTACACCAATTATTTCCCTTTATTTCAAATGGGTAACTTGAAGTTGTAAATGCATAAACAGTTATAGGCTTAGGATGTTTTATATTAACTTGGAGCAAAGGTACATAATACATTTTTTCAGGGCCCGGTTTAATCCCTCTCCGTTGAACTTGGATGAGCGAGTACCCCATTAGGCATCAGTAGTTCCAGTACTGAGTTACCGTGTTCTCCAGTGCCATCTTCAGTTTTGTACTTTCAAACAAAACCACATGCAGTTGTAGAATGAACTTTGATTCATCCAACATTACAAACTGAATAGTTGTTTAGGGTTGACAGAGGCATTTTAAATCTGTATCAGAGCACAGTTCAGGAAATCCGAAAGCTTGGAAAGATTCAAATGCCTTGGTGTTAGTTATTATCCCTTTGTGCAAATAATATCCATCCGGAGCTGAACGGGTGTGTTTCTGTGTCTCAGGGTCTTTACAGCCACGTCCAACAAAACTGTACGGCTGAATCCTGGAGCTTCCTTTAGAAATGCCGGGATTTTTGTCCAAGTACCGAGGAGCGAAACCACACAAGTGAGTACGAAAAGGCGTAGTTAAGTCATGGGAAGGATATGCTGCTTCACTGTTATCCCACGCCGTGGTTATTCACAGTGCTACCTATGCAGATGAACACCAGAAAATCTTTCAGAGTCAGACACTCTCCGAACGGCCCTTCGCAACCCGCAGTCGGACCGCTTCCAGTAGCTCTGGTAGCAGCGCGGAGCATCAGGCTCCAGCGAAGGCCCCTGCGCCCGAACAGCCGCGTTTCCCCCCGTGCTCGTCCCAAAAAAGGTGGTTTTTAAACGCCGCTCCGGCGCGGTGCGTCCACCTGGAAATCAATCGCTCTCCCGGCGGTGCTGCAGTTCCTGCGCCGCGGCCTCGCTCCTCCCGCGGGGGCGTCCGGCCCCGCTCACCCTGGGGCGCCCTCCCGGGTGCGCCCCTCGCCGCGCTCCGTGCGGAGGGTCGTAAATAAAGCCCAACCCGGGGGGGTTTTGCGGCGGCCGCCCGGCCCGGCCAGCGCGCCGCCAGGGGAGCACGAGCGGGGGGCGGGGAGCCGCTCCGGCGGCGCTGGGAGAGGCCGCTGGTGTTTGGCGCCGGCGGAGGGAGTCGTTCCCGCAGCTGCACTTCCGGTCGGCATTTTGTTCTGAGAGGGAGCGAGAGACGCGCACGGGATCGTTCCCCCCCCCCCAGCCCCGCGCCTCCTCCTCTCGCCCGCCCCCCGCTCGGTACCGGCCGCCCGAGCCCCCGCCCCGCGCGCAGAGGCGGCGGCGCTGCCCCCGGCGCCCCCCGCGCCGCCGAACCGGTTCGGCGCGGCCCGGCCCGCGCGGATGTCGTGAAGCGGGCTCGGGGGGGGGAAGGGACTCGCGTCGGCCGCTCACCCCCGGCTCTACATGTTCGCTGCACTGAGGAGGAGACGGAAGAGGAGCCAGCCCCCCTCCCGGCCCGGATTATTGTTGTTATATTATCTCCCCTCCTCCTCCTGCTCCGCGGCGGCGGCGGCGGCCCAGCGGCGGCGGCTCCTCTGAGGAGGGAGGGGGGTGGATTTCTCTTCCCCCTCTCTCGGATTCTCGTTGGATTCGGACGCCGATTTGCTCAGGTAATCCCCCCCGCCCCGCTCGTCTCCCCTTCTCCTCCCTGCCCTCGCCGGCGGCGGGCCCGGCCTCCCGGCCCCGGCGGCCCGGCGGCCCGGGAGCGGAGGGGATTAGCTGTTATCCGGGGTACGGGGCGATCGGCCGCGGCCGGAGGTGTTTATTTTCGCCGCCCCGCTTCGTGTTCGGCCGGGTTCGGCGGAGGAGGCTGGTTCCTCCCCGGCTGCCGGGAGGCCCAGGCCCGGTGGAGAGCGCAGGCCCGCCGGCCAGCGCCTTCACTCCAGCTCGGGGATTAGAAAGGCGAAGCGGCTCCTCGGTGACAGGCCTCAACCCGGAGAGGAGCTGGAGCAGGAGGAGGAAACAATACAATTAGCCGCAAATGTGCGCTGATCCTTTGCCGTATTTATAACTTCGCCGGGGCGAGGAAGGAAGGTCCCAGCGCAGACAGCACGCTAAAGTGGGGAAAGAGTAAGTGGAGGAATAGGGGAAGAGGGAAACAATGTAAATACTCAGGAACAAAAATATCGGTTCTCTCCGCTGTTACCTTCTCATAACCAACTGCCTTCTGAACGTTCAGAAGTTAGAATGCTTATGGATTTAAAATACGCAGAGATTTAATCTCGAAATAATATAGCGATTAGTGTATTTATAGCATAAAACTAGCGCTTGTGGGATGATCGACACAACACAGACACCTGCGGACCCAGGAAATGCAGATAGGCAAGCATATTGTATCAGGTACCTTGCACAATCTCGGTGTCTGTGTGCTGTGTACCGCACAGGAATATTTATGACGTTCAGAAGAAATACAATTTTATGCTTCCTAGCAAACAGAAAATGAGGGGGGGGGGTGTGTAAATTGCAGCATTTATGTTGTTTAAGGGACCAAGGTGAACATGAGACTTAATCAGAAGTATCTGAGAATCAAACGTAAATTTAATTAAGGGAAAGTGAAGAATACTTAAAAGGTGTTATCCTTTCTTGTCAGGCCAAATCACTTTGAGATCCTGAAGTTGTTATTGGCTGTTTGTGTCCGTGATGTTTGAATATGTAATTAGGTGTCATTTTAACAGGTCAAATGTGTTTTGTAAGTGACTGTTGATTTCAAGTATCAGGTCTTTATAAATAAATGGTGGTGAATTTACAGTAGAGTAAATCCCAGACTTCTGTGTGTTAGAGTTGTTAAGAGTTGAGAGTGTTACTAAAAATTGAGGTAGATATAAAACAGTCACCCTGTGGACTAATAAAAATAATCCTACAGAAATTGCCTAATTGAGGGAAATTTTAGGATACCAAGTTTCATTTTTCATATAGAAAGGAAACTTCTACATGTCAAACAAGTATCAACATTACATAATTTGTTTGGGGTTTTAGTGGGTTTTTTGTTCAGGCAGATCTGTTGTAATACTAAGTGGGGAGTGTATCTAATAGAGTAACTTGCTGGTGCTGTGTTTAGAGTCTCATAATAAAACTGTGCTATCCTGCCTCCGAGTGCCCTGATACATGTTTAAAAGGGTCAAGTTAATATAGCTGTCACGTAGAAGGCGTGTTTTTAATGCTGTAAATCCGTGTAGTAGTCAGTAGCGTGTCCGTGATTTGTATTGGTCAGGGAGCAGTTTGAATTTTAAAAAGCCTGAAGATCCTGCTGAGCCCCAATCCCGGCCTCCCTCCCTCCCACTAATCTCCCATTCCTGTCTTTGTGCTGCCTGGTCCTGTTAGACACTGTTTGCAACAGGGCCTCAGGCCTACGTGCGTGGAGAGAAACCATTTACACTTCGAAAAAGCAGCTTTTTATTTTTAAACTTTGTGAATTGCAGAGGGAGCCACTAGTTGTCTCTGGCTGTCCCTGCCTCAGTGTGTGGCAGCAGAATTGCTGTTTTCTTCTGGTCCGTAGCATGCATAGAGGCCGAGTGTAACTCTGCTTTACAGGAAAGAAAGGACTGTGCAGAAGTAGTTGTAGCTCTTGGGTAGTTTTCATCATCAGGAAGCGACGCTAGCTGCAGCGTTTCTGTCCTCATCTTGTTTCAAACAGCTCTCCTCTTAACAAAAGCGGGTTTGATAAGCTAACACTAGTGAACTTCTCCGGCTTATTTTTCATTTAAGGAGTTTTGCTTTAAATATACCAGATAGGAGCAGGAAATGAGCTACTGTAGTTATGTAGTTCCTGTCAAGTTTATCTTGCCAGGGTTGTGTTTATGCTGCCTTTTTTTCCTCTTTATTGGAAAGCATGCATTTTTCTGGTATGAAAACCAGAGAGAAATTTAAGATGCTGTCTGTGATTTGTAATGAGTTTTTTGGGTTTGTTATTCTGAGACACATGTGATTAACTATGAATTAGTTGCTTTAGCACATTTTATGTAGTTGTAAATTTCTTTATATCAGGAAAATATGTATTTAGCATACAGAAATATTTAATGTGGAAATGACCATAAGATGAGTTATTTTTGGTTTAGGTTGGATTTTTTAACATATTTACATGAGTGTGTGTGAGGTAGGACTATGTCACTTTTATGCTTCTTTTTCCCTATACCCATGAGTTTATATTGACCCAGTGTTTATCACAACAGCTAGCTGCTCAAGGAGGATATAGATACTTTATTCATGTTATAGAAATACAAATTAACTATTCTCAAGATACTAGTTGTAACAATTCTTTTAACTGAAAGAGGAGAATACTATCTCCTTGTTACCTTTTATTTTGCACTCTTGACTACTTTTTAAATTTTTTAATTTGCTTCCTGTGTACAGGGCTGTTTGTTTTTTGGGTTTTTTCCCTTTGAACTGCTTAAACATTTTACCTGAAGTTATTCCAACAAAAAAAAAAGCCTTCCCTGGAGGCTTTTGCTGTCTTTTAAGTCTACTCTTATACTTTTTTGAAATAAAGACATAGAAAGAGGCATACCAGGAATATTGTTTTTTCACATTTGAAATGTGTGAGTTTTTGTTTACGAGAAATGGAACAAAATCAAAGAGCAAAACTATATCACTAAGCCCCTTTTCAGATCCCTGCTGTACATAAGAATATGTGTGAGTACAGCCCCATTGCGTGTTTGAGACTTCGTGCACGTTAATCACATGGTTTGGGTTGGAAGGGACGGTAAAGATCCAGTTCCAACCCCCCTCCCATGGGCAGGGAAACCTCCCACTAGGAAGGTGTTCATATGACTCTTCTTGCAGAATCAAGGCAATAGGTAATAACTTCCTTGAGATAAAAGCATGGGGGGTTGTTTTGTTTGTATGATGATTAAGGTAACACAGCCTTAATTCTAAATGTTTTCTGTTTGTGTATATTGTAGAAGAATATATACTATATTTTGAAGGAGACAAGATGAAAAAATAGTCAAAGTGTGAATTGATTCGAGAGAGGGAGTGTTATAACAAGTTTCCTGTTGCAATTTTCAATGTGTGCAGTGGGAAATGTATTATTTTTATGTGTGTATTATACTACAAAGTGTTAAAGTCATAATATTGAATTTATGTTAACATTTACTTCATAAGTATTGCACAAGAAATCTAAAGTTAGTGGATAGTTGCTGTAACTAGAATGAAAAAGTATACTTCTATTCTGAATAGCTGCACCTAGGAAATAAATTAAGTCTTCAAATGCAGACATCTATGCTTTCTAGAAATTATTCTAGAGGAGTGTATAATATTAATGAATGTGTGGACACTTCGGCAATAATTATTGGCAAACTTAATTTGAAAAAATATGAGTAGCAACAGCTTTAGAGTCTGATGCCTGGTAGGTATCAGGTGGGTCGTCAAGTGTTGGATTAGCAGGACAGGCACTGGGGGTGGGGAGATCATGCTCTGGGTAGGGGAGGGGTGTGCAGCTCAGGCCCCCAGTGTGTGGCATGTCAGGCCCCCCCAGGGTGTCACAAAGTACATCACAAGAAATATTTGACATACTGACATGGCCGTTTCAATACAGTACTGCTTACTTCCAATCCTGCTTTTCATATGCTTTTGTTAGAAGTAATACAGATTAGGTTACCTTCTAATTTTGAATCATCAGTGGTAATGAACACTGGGTTGCACAGAAATACCTACCAGGATATTGGTGGTACCTGTGCATTATTGATGATAAGCCTGTACGATAATGATCCTTCTTCTATATTCACAAAATAAAGTCCTTTTTAAATGGCAACTGTTAAGGGCCTATATTTTAAAAACCTTTAATATAATTAATCTGTTGTTGTGGTTTTATTTTTGTAGTGTTACAAGCATCCTTATTAGTAGCTGATGCTGACCCTCAAAGTATATGTGGGAGAAGTGCTTTATATTGACGTCTGCTGTACCCTAGGAGCAAGGAAATTGTGTTTGAGGAGCTTGTGCAGGATTTGTGATTTGTGTCTCACTTCCTGTCCCTATGCTCACTGTGGAAAATGTCACTAGAGAAAGGAAGGGCAAGAAGGATTTTAGCAAAACTCTGTGTAGAAACTAGAAGGAGTCCCAGTCAAATTGAATGCATTTGTTCTTGGACTTGAAGGAGAGTATTTGGTGTACACAACTAACTTTAAAAAACGTAAACACTGAAGACCATTTTTCATGTTAAACTCAGAAAAACAAAAATCTAAAAAAAGTTTGGTTTATGGCTTTTAGTATGTGTATCAGTTGGTTCTAAGTGGTTTTCCAAACAGATATAAAAATTCTTCATGGGTAGATATTTTAATTTTTCAGATTAGTGCTGTGGTTAGGTTTGAAGCACTTTTTTTTTTTTTTTGTAGGGGTGTGTTTACGTAGATACGCAATGCATTTCAGAGGAGTGCTGTTAAAATATCCTAGGCTGCAAAGTAAGGGTTACAGATAAGGAAATGGCAAACTAAGATTACAGAAACAAGAATAATCCAACCCCCTTCTCCATATGCTGGGCCTTTAACTATGTTATTGTGTTCCTCCTTGCTCTCATAGCCACAGTTCAGTGCCTCATACAGTGCCTGGGAAATGACAGCTGACTGCTGCTCTGTTATAACTTCCTATATATGTTTGTTTTTCTTTGTCATTCGTTCTGCAGCCCACTGCCTTATTACCTGCTGTATACCTCCAAATCTTTAATGAACACTAGCATTTTCATTTGTTGGGATGAAGTTGTAGGAGTTATTTCAAAATAAATACTTGTGCTTCACAAACATTAGAGAACTGGGTTCTTTTGTACATCAATAAAGTATTATTTCCATTTTATAGGTGGAAGACTGAAACTGAATCCAAATAATGAGTTTTAAAAGTGCTTTTAAGTCTTTTGTAACTTGACATGTTTTAGTCTTCAGACTTTCAGAATTACTTTACAGCATTTAGTAAGTTCGTAACATTGCTCTCGTTGACTTTGTCATTGTGAGTGCACTGCATTTCAACATATGAGACTCATTGTTTCTCATGCAGAATGCCTAGGAAGCATAGGATAGGGTTTTGCTGGTAGCTCTAAACTTCATATAAAGTTTTAACTGTCTTGATCATACCAGCAGCTGCATAAGAATACATTTTTCTGTCCTGAAAAATTAAAAAGAATCACCCTCCATGTTGTGAGAAACCCAAAATCTATTAATCAGGAAGATCAGAGACAACGAGATAATGACCCAAGTCCCACAAGTAATTAAATGGCTTGCCTTCAGTATTGGGCAATGGGATTCAAAATGTTACTGTTAACTTCCAGCCGGAACTAGCGACCCTGGAGGGTATCCTAAGTATTGGTTGTGGGTTGTTCAGGGTAAAACTCCGCCTCTTAAACTGGTAATTGTTGCAGTTGATGTAAACTGCTGCGCAGAAACCTTTGAAGCCTGGTGGTCAGACTACTTCATTATGATACCAAGTCTGTGATCCAGCTGCTCTGTGGCTCTGTTAGAAAAGCAAGACTGTTCTGAGGTGTAGTAAGTGAATTCCTAGGAAGAACTTGGCTTTTGGGATGCAGGAAGTGCAGGTGCGAATACCTAATCTGTATCTGGCAGAGTAGTTCTTGAGCTTTTTTCCTCCCCTTATAACTTTTGATGTCATATGCTCTAGGCTTGGCCCAGAGACTCAGAGTATGTTAAGAAACAGGTAGAATAAGTAGTGCTCATTTTTTCCTTTTTCCTTTTTCTTTGCTTTCATTGTGATGGAAGTTTTCTGTGAAAATAAGTTGTTGAGGTTTTTTTTTTTAAAGTTTTTTTTTTCTTTTAAAGAAGTGTTGATTTTTATAAATGGCAGTTTCAGTTTCCAGAAAAAGATCACTTGGATGGGAAACTGGTTTTAATTGGTTGGATTTATTACGTATTTTTATCCAGATTTCTTAGTAAAGAAGGGTAATGTCTCACAGAAGGTACCTCCTTTTACTTCGCATTTCTGATTTGTTTCAATGCATATGTGTTGTGTAGCGTGTATGAGGCAGAGATCCTGTGAATAACATGAACCGGTGCATGAGCATTTAGTGAATGACTATCACAATGCACAAGGGACTATGTTGTAGATGCAAGCAACCATAATCCTAACATTTCTTAATACTAGTGCTTAGATTTATAGTAATAAACTTTTCTCTTTTTTTTTAAAAAAAATGTAGTGTAATTTCACAGAATCAGTATGTTCGAAAAGACCCACTGGATCATTGAGTCCAACCATTCCTATCAATCACTAAGCCATGCCCCTCAGCACTTCATCCACCCGTCTTTTAAACACCTCCTGGGATGGTGACTTAACCACCTCCCTGGGCAGCCTCTGCCAGTGCCCAGTGACCCTTTCTGTGAAAAATTTTTTTCTGATGTCCAGCCTGAACCTCCCCTGGTGGAGCTTGAGGCCATTCCCTCTTGTCCTGTCCCCTGTCACTTGGGAGAAGAGGCCAGCACCCTCCTCTCCACAACCTCCTTTCAGGTAGTTGTAGAGAGCAGTGAGGTCTCCCCTCAGCCTCCAGGCTAAACGACCACAGCTCTCTTAGCCACTTCTCATAAGGCCTGTTCTCCAGCCCCCTCACCAGCTTCATTGCTCTTCTCTGGACTCGCTCCAGAGCCTCAACATCCTTCTTGTGGTGAGGGGCCCAGAACTGAACACAGGATTCGAGGAGCGGTCTCACCAGTGCAGAGTAGAGAGGGAGAATAACCTCCCTGGACCTGCTGGTCACACCGTTTCTGATCCAAGCCAAGATGCAATTTATTAAGCTGTAAACGTGTCAGTGGTATTATAGTCTCTATCTCTCATCTGTGAGCTAAATATCTCACCACTGTGTTGGCCAGGTACTCAGAGAGGATGATGTTACGTATACTTTATCCCTGAAATTTTGTTTTCAAGTCTTAGGTGTTTATAGAGACTGTCACTCTTTCTTTCACGTTACTTTCCATTCAGGTATGTTTCGTACTCTTTTTCCTTCAGATATGCTTTGGGTGACTGCCCTTTGTTGACTCACTTTTTTAATAAAGCTTAAAGCTGAAATAGTTTGATGGCTCCTAAGAGATATGTTAGATAAAAAAATTGTTTGAAAGTTATTTATTCAAGTAAATAGAACACCTTAATTCTTTGAGAAAGAAATCTAACATTTGAGAGTGAAGGTGACTTTCTGCATTAGGGGTATGCATTTTGTTGCCATTTGAAAACCTACCCCAAAATTAGGAAGCTAAGTGTCTGAAAAATTGACTGACTTCTCTGATTGTACACTTTAATATTCAAAAAATTTTGGGTGCACAGCAGGAGTTTTGTAGTAAGTATAATTCTAGGCAGTGAGATATAGTATGGAGCGTTAGGTTTCTGGTGTGTGTTCCCTGCTTATCCACAGTGCTGATTGAAGTTGCAGGTGGGTGGAAGAGTGAACATAAGGAGGAGAGTGGTGAATTGGAACCAGACTTGCACAGAATGACAACGGAATAAGAGTTTGAAGGGCAGGAATTGGGAGGAGGGTAGGAGCTTGTAGTCCCTAAGGAAGTAATGACTAAACTGTGAGGATGGCATAAAGGAGCTGACGGGATAGATACAAGCGTCCTTAGTAAAAATACAGGAAGAGCTGTGAAACAGCCTTAGTAAGAAGCTGAGAGAGAAGGGTATTCTGGCATTGGATGTACAGTCAAGGGAAGCAGTTCAGGAATGGGAATGGGTGGGAAGTATGTACTGAGAGAGGCCAGATAGGGAAAGAAGAAAAAATTGCCTGAGCTACCAGAACAGGAATTTGCTGGGCAAAGAAAGGTTATTCCATAGAGAGGAGTTCATTGTTTGTATTGTCTTTTTTTGTGGTTTTGTTTTGTTTTGTTTTTCTATTATTAAAAAAGGAAATCACACAGTAAAAAAGAAAAAAAATTAAAAGCTCAGAAGTGTGGAGTACTTCTTACAGCAGAGAATTCTGTAGTTCACATTCCTGTTAGTCTGCATCTTCATGAATGCACTGTGGCAGTCTTTAAGTCTGTAGTCACTTTTTTTTCTTACAACAGTGTGCCTGTTTCACTGAATGTGGAATGACTGTAGCATCCTTAATGGAGAGGCTTGGAGTTTTTTTGAAAAAAAAGCCAAACACAACAGGTTATATTAATGTTTTGGATGTTGTTGATTCTACTTTGGGGAAAGGGATAGACAGACTCTTGAGATTGCTTCCACCTCTGTCTTTTATGATTAAGTAGTTTGATTTCTCTTTGGTGTTCGTTGTGTAGTCCTTTGTCTTGATCACTTCACATCATTAAACTCTGCCTTAGAGATATCATTCTTGATTTCCTCATGGGCTTTTCTGTATTGTAATATTGAAATAGTTCATAAATACTTACTTTTTAAATGTTTTTGAGGAGAGCATGTAATCATGCAAGCTGGGAACTGAAATCCAAAAGTTGGTCTTTATGACTTCAGAAGTCTTAACTGGAGTGGCTGTAGGACCTGACTTTTAAATTAGCTTGCATTTTTGTGCATCATAATATGTGTGATAATATTATAACAGGTTCTGTTAATTTTGGTTACAAATGTGACTAATCAGTGCTGCTTCAATTGGGCTTCAGAGCATGCAGGAAAAAAGGAACACAAACACTTACCATTAGTAATAGCAATAGAATGAGGTTACGAAGAGTGGCATTTTTCTGTTTCTTGCTATGTGATCTTGCTGTCTTTCTCTTTCCCTTCATGCATCTCTTTCGTTTTTATTTGAAGTTGGAGAGTCATGTGTGCAACAGAACTGGTAGCCGTATGAGTATCCTCTGATTCATTTACAGATTGGATCCCGCCTGTAAAATGAATGAATCCTGGGCCAGGGTGTGGGAGGGGAATGTTAGACAATTATTTAATCCAATGACTGTGTCAGAATTCTTGAGCACAAGGAACATTTATTTTGAGTTTGCAAATGTGATCTTTCAGCCTGAGGGTGTGGGATTTCCTGGTAGAAATCTAGAAAGCTTTGAGTTGATACACAGAAAAAATGTTTGAATATTTGCTGATGTAAACTTTTCTGTGTTACATGTTCTGGTTTAGAGGATTTTTTAAAGTCAAGTCTTTAACATTTTTAATGATAGGAATTTTAACATACGAAAATACATTCAGTATAAAATCTTTTTAAGTGTTGCCTTGTAAACCAGCTGTCACAGTGCAGTAAGTAAAATTTTTAATCTCCATTTCTGCATCATGAAAAGAAGTTGGACTGAGATCAAAAAGCACTTTTTTATTGTGATACTGCTGCTGAACTGGTCAGCCCTCAAGAGTCAATCAAAAGTTTGAGGTGTGTGAACATGGAAAATGGAACTTGTCTCCTGTGGTGCTGACTAAGGGTTCCATATTGGTTAGTCAATAGAAAACATTAGAGAGATTTTTGCCTCCTGAAAGAAACTTTAAATCAATTTATTTGATAATCATATTCTCTTTTGGGCATTTTCACTGTACCAATTATTTTTCTTTGTGCTGTGATGGTAGTACCCCTGCAATGAGACGAGAAAGGTATGCTTGCTACTCCATAGAATCGTAGAGCCAGTTGAAGTCTTTAATGAATAGTGACAAATGCATGTTTGAACCCCCTGCTACTGGGGAGGATTTTAGAATCTGTGTGATATCCTGAGCAAATGCTCTTCCTGTATCTTGCCAAGATTTTGAGGGAAGGCTTGGAGGTGGTGGCAGGCACACAGCGTGAAGTGTAATCAGTTTTGTGTGTTAGTCATGTTCAGAGTGTGCGTCTGACTGGACTTCCCCTATTCTGAAGATCTTGCAGAGGCTTAGGCATAAAACAGGCATCAAGATGCTTAGTTCTAAAAAAATAGTGGCAATTCTGGTATACACTTAGGCAAAGCTGTAGGTGAAGTTTCCTTGTGATAATGTTGGTGACTAATGGCTTAGAGAGTTGTAGGAACACACTGTACACTCTAGGGTCACTATTACGAAGGATTGTTTAGAGTTATAGTTCTGCATATTTACTCACTGGAGTAATTCCCTCTGGTTCTGTCTAGCATGATGTAAAGTTTAGTCATTTTATTTGCAGAAATAAATCATTTCTTTTTACCGTGGAAAACATCATTAAAAAGTTCAAGGAATTGCAATAAAAATGGTATGGTTTAAAAGCTGTTTTGTCTGTAATTCCTTAAATGTCATTACATGAACAAACTATCATAATACTGGAAGGTAAACATTCTCAGTTTTCACATTACACTATAATCTTAGCCTGCGACCTGGAGAAAGAATACTTACTTACTTCAGTGCCATGTTAAATAAGTAAATTGAATCAGTAAACTTCAGAATAGGAATTCTCTCTCTTTCTGTAAATGTTTGTGTTTATTCCTGACAAATCCTATTTCTAGGCTCAAAGTAGACATATGATGTCATGGGATTAAGCAAATCCTAATCGCGTCTTGATAAATAATTAGCCAATTAAGTCTTATAAAAAGCTCTGTAGATGAACTTCAGAGGATTCAACATAACTTGTTAAGTCCTGATAATTTGAAATTGTTGCATGCTCAGCTGTGGTATATAATTTTGTGTATGTAGTCAGTTGCAGCTGCACACAACTTGATTTAATTTACCCATGTTTCATTGCTGGCTGAGAAAGGTTGAATTAGTTTGCATTTTTTCCATGGGTTCAGTGTATCTGCACAATTATTGAAAGTCAGCTGATACACAGTAAGGTGGGAGTCTGGGCTAATAAACTTGCCGAAATGTGGCTGATATTCCACATAACGCTCTATGAATTCTGGGAGAGAATAGAACTTATTTTAAACAAAGCTGTTGAAGGTTTTCTGCCTGCACCTAATTACTGATACTGGTATAAATTTTAGTGAGTGTTTTAGAAAGGACAGTGTAAATGGATTAAATATCTTGTAAAATTCACTGATTTTGAAATCCTCTTAGAAGGTATAGTAAAGCTTGCTATTGATATAAACAGGTAACTGTTTTAAACAAAACCAGAGACACTTTATCTGTTTTATAATGAAACAGTTTAAATGCTTATGCTATTTTGTAACGAGAAACAAAAATTAGAAAATAGCCGTACTTTAGTTTTAAAGATGAGCCTGTAGAAATTGCATCAGTTACCAAAGACTTTGCATTTGCTGTACAGAACTCAGAGTTTTTATTAGTAAAATTGCATTCACCTTGCTAAAAAGAGTTCACTTTATTTTAATGTGCCTGATTGTGACAAATATGTTTTAAATCAAGTAACATGTGGGTTCATTGGTGGGCTTGTGTGTCAAATAATGCTTATGATTATACTTCTGCAAAAGGATTGCTTTCAGTGGATTTACCCAGGTATAATTACTTGAAATTTATAGATATCAATGTATTTACTACCTGAAATAAGTTAGAATTTCAGCTGACTTCAAATAGCTTAGTCCCTAAATGTTAAGGTGTAAGATACTTATTAATTGAACTCGAAGATTATAGTAGTAAATAGTCTTGGCACACAAGACTAGTGAAGAAGCATTTTTGGTTTTCTTTAAGAAACACATAATCTTTTTGTAGATTAGGTTTACCCTGTTAAGACCCTTAATATCCTTAGTGATTCTGTCATAGTTACTTAGTATTGTTCTGTAGTTACGTTGGGGCTTGTCGTATTCATTGTTAAGCATTTTATGAATCTGTAAATTAATGATGCTTGTATTTGGGTAGCATGGGGTGGGGGTGGCCTGGAGTACTTATTGCTAATAAGCTGTGGTAGGCTCCCACTTGTGGTTTCTTTGTAAAAACTTCCTGACTCTGAACATAGTAAGCTACACAAGTGTTCAATTTATTAAACTAACATACTCATCAGTGGTATGTTAGTTTGTGTTAATTAGCTTCATGTAACTTGAAAGATTTTTTTTTTATAATCACCTGTGTAAAAGGCTTATATATATGTTTGGGTAATAACTCAGATATTTGCCCACTGAAAAGGACAGAGGTGTGTTTGAAAATTTGCCTTAATGTCTCTCAGAAATAAGAAATACCTACTTGACAGCCACTGTCTTAGAAGATCTAGAAGAGGATGTTTGCTGTGAATAAACATTAGGAATAATTAGCAGTGGGGGGAGCTCAAGTTCCTTGTACCATGAACCTAGAAAACACAAATGTAAATGAGTATTGGAGTATGTGAGACAGCAGTTTAGTACTCACAGAATACTACTGTCAGAATAGGCTTGTGTCTCAGACTTAAATATTATCATGTGTGCCAAAGCTTGCAGACAATAATGTCAAACGCGTGGCCTGGGAAGGCCACTTGTGGTTCTGTGAGCTCTAATTTATGGTCTCCCATGGCAAGCTTTAAAGCGAAAAAAAAGCATTTTGAATTGAGATGTTGATACATGCAGTAAAGATACGAATATGTTTAGCTTGTATACTTGGACAAAGAGTTAGGACTCAAATGAGGTCACGTGCCACTGTTTCTTTGGTTATGAGGCATGCTTTGAAAAAGGAAATAGAGAAGGGAAGAGAGAGAGATAAAGATATCTGCTCCCATGGCACTGGGGCATCCCTTCAGTCTAATGTTCATTTTGGTGGGAAAGCATTCTCCAAATCTCACTTTTGCTTGTGCCTTGCTAATAGGCTCATTTCACTAACTCTGCCCCTTATTTTCCCGCCGAAACTTGCACCTGTTCAGGCAGGTTCAGCTCCTGGCAGTTGTTTTGTCTGGTAGCTGTATCCATTGTCCTGTATGCTACAGATGTGTCCTTGGATCATATCCTGTGATTTAATGCTAAGAGTTGAAGTTATTGTTTTGTGAACATAAGTTGTTTGTTGCCAGAGGAACAGATCTTTTCCTTGTTGATGCTGCTTTGTTGCTGTCATCTCAGCTCTATGTATTATCACAGAAGTTGGTGCTAAGTTGGTGTTCTGGTTTGAGCTTAAGTAGAATCAGTTTTCTAACTTCAGCTAAGCCTCATCTAAGTAACTTCATTTTCTGAAAGGTAACTGCATGTTTTTCAGTCAGTGTTTGTCTCTAATAATAACATTGGTATGCAGGAAGGTCACTGCTTTTACTTATTTGTGTAGTAACCGGGGCCATTCTCAGGCTGCTGGAGCTGTAAGTGAAAGGGTCAAAAAGGGGTTGCACCTGCAGGAGGGAGTGGACAGGACAGGTGACCCCAGAGTGACCAACAGAGTATTCCATCCCATATACGTCACACTGAGTATAAAATTGAGGCATCACAAAGGTCATGTTCTCTTCTTTAATGGCTGACATCCAGCGAGGACCTTGTCTGTGTTTGCCCTGATCCCAGATCCAGGAACTGAATCCAGTTCCTGAGTCAGGTTTGGCCCCTTTTCCTCATGGCTCCTCTGCAGCACCTGTGGTGATGTAGTTGCTATGGGGAGAGCAATATATTTGTATATATGTTGTATGATTTTCTTTTTAGTAGTAGTTTATTACCGTTGTTGTTGTTTATTATGAGTCTTTCTCTCATTTCCCTTTCCCTGGGAGAGGGGCAAACACTAACTGCTCATGTTTAGCTTGCAGTCAAGCTGGGTCAGGGCTAAACTGTGATATCTGGTGATGATACTACTGGAAAACAGGACAGAATTTCTGTAGTTTGACAGCCTGGATGAACAGCCAGCAAAGGACAGTCTCCCTATCTGTATAGGTTCCTCAGCATCCGATGTAAGGAGGAAAGACTGAGAACTTGTTGCTACTTGTGTATACATGTCAGTCTTGATGCCAGTTTAAGGTGGTTGAGGCCTGATGCATTTCAGCTGCTTCTGGTTTCGGTTCAAATGGTATGTGAATGAAACTGGAAGGGTATCATGCTTCTTTTTTAATGGGTAGCCTCTGGGTCTCCTCTGTGCTAAAGTAATTTCCAATTGGAAAGAAAGCAAATAGATTCTATTCCTTCTGCAACAGCAAAGCTGCAGAGAACTGAAAACCTTCTACAAAATGGGCCTGTGACTTGTGAAATAACGTAGAAAGATTAAGCTGCCTCTCTAAAAGGTGGATATTACCACCTGCATCTCAGGAAATACTGCAAAGGTGAGCTTTAGTTTTCCCTCAGAGGTGCTGCTGTACAAATCTGTATTTATAACAGTACTGTTGTTTACATCTTGGTCTTTGCATGCTCATTTTGATTCATCAGTGAATGGTGGTAGGCAAACAGCTATAAGTGCATGTTTCTCGTAACAGAATGACCTGGAATACGTATCACATTTATTTTAGGATATTTTAAAGCGTTTAGTTTTTAAGTAATATAATATGCTGGTGATAATCCAATTTCAGTGGGGTTTTTCTGTTTATTCCCTTTGTGACCCTTCAAATACAGCTTACCTGTGTTTTTAAAATCCATCCTCATGACAGAAAAAAGGACTACTTAATTGCAAAATGTTGCAGTTGAACAAGTTATGAAAATAAAGTGCTCAATATCCAGTTGTGTAAATTCCATTTAAAAAATAAGCATGACTGAGTAATCTAGTCTTCAATTAATTTATTAATTTGATTTATCTGCATGGTTAATTGTGGTTTGTATATTTGGGCCGCATTTCACTTTTACCTTAGTGACAGCTAGGACAATACTGCTGTCTGAATTCTGTGGTAGAAAGTTTTGTAGTAGAGACTCAGAGAAATTGAGGGCTATAATTGGTGCTCTCTTCCCGAGTAGTGAGTTTTAGACCCTTTAAGAAAATAAGATGGTCATAGTTTGGAATTAAGTGCCTGGGGAATAAAGTACATAGAAGGTATGCGGAACATCTCTGGGTTGGATACAGGCAGGGATAGAAGGGGTCTGTGTGTATTGTCTTGGTGTGATCCTGTGAGGACTAATCTGACCTTCAAGGAGCAGTTCCTGGGCCTTCTCCATATGCCCATAATGTAGTTAGCTTGGTGGTTCAGACAGCAACTTGGAACTGTGTTGCTGGCCTAAAATATCCTTCTTTTTAACTTTTGCATGTCAATTTAGAATTTAGAGATGTATTTATAGAGTGGACATGGAATTTTATTTAATCGATAATATGATATCTGCAACTCATAAAGTTTACAAATAGGAAATTGCAATTTTTGCTGTGTCATTAATCGATGACCAACTTTCCATATTGAAGGGTGTGACTCACTTATTTAAATGATGGAAAAAAATTGTAACATACTAATAAACAGAGAACTAGTAGCAGTGCCTTTATCCGCTGAAATTTTGTTACTTCTTTGAAGAAGTAATTTTAAGATCAATTTCTTTTTCCTTTTTTTTGCTATGTTTTATATTTGTTAACCTTAGTATCTCCTTGCTTTTGTAAGTGAGAGCTTGTATATGTGACACAATTAGAATATGCTTTCTGGAAAGGTCACGAGAATACTTAAGTAACTGAAGTTAGAAACAGGCTTAACTAAACCAAAACAAGCCACTTGGATTCTCAGGCTTAAATTTCTGTTTTTCTTTGATGTTGATATAACTATCCTACTATTTTAGAATTATAACTCTTCTTTTTCAGTGAAGACTTACGCGTCTTTTTCCCTTCCCATTCTCCCCCCAGTTTCTGGCTGTTTAATAACGAGTTCTCCTAAACCACTGAAGAAGCTGTGTAATAAAAGACCATTCTGGGAGTGGAGAAAAATAAAAATCTTTCTCACCTTGTTTTAATTTGGAGCATTGACAGAGGAGGCTGGTCAGAGGAAGTATGAATGAGGCCATCTTTCTCTGGTCTCTGCATTAACAGGTCATGAACTGAGGGCTTTGCAAGTGTGTGAAGTGAACACGTATTTTGGCTTGGGTGGGTCGAGTAGGTTTGTGTGAGAAAGCTTTATTTCTGAGGGCTTTCTGAGTGCACATGACTGTTGATTTGCAGTAATTTCATAATTTGTTTTATAGTATTGCAGTATTTGACTAGAAGTATGTGTAAATTATTTAGGAATACTGACTTTGAAATTGTGTTATAAGATAGATCCTGAGAAGTGTTTAGGCTGATGTTAACAACCTAGATATTTCAGTGTAGTAGAATACATAAATCAGCATGGGTTGGGGTTTTTTTAATTAGACTTGTTATTTCCTTGGCTTTTGGGCACATATGGATTAGCACACATGAATATTGTTTGCTTGTATTTAGTTTTAGAAATAACATCAACCAGTGTGAACTTACTCTCTGCTTGGTATGTTGTACAGTTTTCAGTGACACTACTTCAATGCAGAATAAAAACAATGTATAGCACCTCTGTTCAAATTCCTGGAAAAGTTCGTAAAAGTACTTAGATTGACATTTGAAAACAGCATAGTGGTATTTGTGGGAAATATAAATAAGTCAAAAGTGGTTTATATCTGTAATTTGAGTGTAACTGAAGTGTTTTATTTTTGAAGTATTGTACTGGTAGAAAGCTGAAAGGCTGTGGTTCTGTTATTTTAAAATACAGTCTGTTTAAATGGAAGTATTTTCTAAGCTATGTCCATTTTGGCAAATGACACTTTTCAGTGAAAAGTTCTAATTTCAGAAATTCTCAGTCAGTTTAATGGACAGCTGTCTGGGAGAGGGGATCTGCATAAATCCTTTCCCGCTGGTCATTAATTGTGAGGAAAGTACGATTCCACCAGTTATCTCCCCTTTACTTTATTCATAGGGGTCTGTATGCTGTAATGTAATCTGAATAATGCTCTTAAACTTATGGCTATCAAATGATTTCTCTTTTTGTACATGTATGAGAAGATAGTAGCTGTAAGATGTCATCCAGATCTTTCATGTGATTCTTGCTTCTCTTGTTATTTTCTAGATCCTACCACAGTCTACTTTAGAGAGCCTCAGACAGCTTTGATCTCACAAATTATTTTAAATTTTTCTAACTAGGCAGGTTTCCTAAGAGGAGGTGGCGGGTACTTTTGGAGGTGGTTCATTTGTCTTGGCACTAATGTAGATTTTATTGATATTCCTTTATCAAATAAAAGTTCCCTGTTTCCTGAATGTGAATTTAGAAAATACAAGACACAGAGTGTTGTGGTGTCTGTAGTTCGGTTTGTCACTTCTCATCCATAACCCTATCTACTGTGCTTTTCTTGTCAGGTTCATATCATAGAATCATAGAATGGTTTGGGTTGGAAGGGACCTTAAAGATTGTCCAGTTCTAAACCCCCTGCCATGGGCAGGGAGATTTCCCGCCAGTCTAGGCCTCATCCAACCAGGCATCCACAACTTCTGTGTCCAACATGTTCCAGTGCCTTAACACCTTCATATTGAAGCATTTCTTTCTAATGTCTAGTCTAAATCATCCCTCCTCCAACTTACAGCCATTCCCCTTTGTTCTGTCACTCTATGCCCTTCTAAAATGTGACTCCACAACTGTCTTGTAGGCCCCTTCAGTTACTGGGAGGTTGCTATAATGTCTCTCTGGAGCCTTCACTTCTCCAGGCTGAACAACGCCAACTCTCTCAGCCTGTCCTAATAGCAGAGGGGCTCTAGCCCTTTGATCATCTTCGTAGCCCTACTCTGGAACCATTCCAACAGTTCTGTGTTCTTTCTTAGGTTGCTGATTCCAGAACCAGACATAATATTCCAGGTGGGGTCTCCAGAGTGCAGAGTAGGGGGGCAGAATCACCTACCTCTATCTGCTGGCCACGCTTCTTTTGATGCAGCCCAGGATACAGTTGGCTTTCTGGGCTGTGAGCACACGTTAATGACTCACATTTAGCTTCTCATCAATAAGCATCCCCACATCCTTCTTCGCAGGGCAGCTCTCAATCACATCATCCTGCATCCTGTACTGAAATTGTGGATTGCCCCGACCCAGGTGTAGGACCTTGCACTTGGCCTTGTTGAACTTTATGAGGTTCATACAGGCTCACTGCTCCAGCTTGTCCAGATCCCTCTGGATGACATCCTGTTCTTCTGGTATGAAGGACACATAAGAGGACAGCAGTCACATGTTTGTGCTGTTTCCCATCTTCGTATCTAAATTTCCTTTAGCCTAAAAAAATATTGTATATGCAGTGATTATCAAGGCCACTTAAGGAAACTATGGTCTTCAATGAAGTATAACTTCATAGCTGAATTCTCTAATTTCTTGTACTATAAAATTGGCAGTTTAACTGTACAAGTTTGACAGTACAGTACTTGGAGCATAAAACTCATTAATACACGCTTCTGTGGATAATGTGAAATGAAGTTAGGATCCCTTTTCAGAGTATGAGTGCTTGTTAGTGACCATGCTTTGTCAGCGCACACCCTGTCCTAAATTATTGAATGGTTACTTTGTTTACTCATTTTGTTTACTTGTATAGTAATACTTTCTCCTCAATATGTAGAACAGGGGTTTGGAAAATTGCTAGTATTGAACTAGTTCGTTCTGAACTGTTGAGTTGTAGTGAGAAATAGTTGATATACCGGGCCATGATCTTCTGACTCTCTGGAGCTGGAAAAGTAATGAAAACACTTTTATTCAAAATTGATGACTAAAACCTGTATTGGTTTCGTCTACATTTTGTGGTAAGAGCCCTCCTTAACACTGCAGCTCAATTTAAATCAGTGAAAAGGACAATCTCTAAAAAGTAGATTAAAACATATGTGGAAGTGCTGCTGGGTACAGTCGTTACGTGTTGGCTGAAGAGTCCATTCAACATTGTGTTTCCCCCGTCCCTTATTTTTTGTTTGAGGTGGATAATTTAGGGAGTTGTGTTTGTTTTAAATCATATTACCAAATAGATTGTCATATGCAAGAGTTTACCTTAGAAAAACACTAATAAAATCTGAAATCCTCTAATATAATTTCTTAGTTTTACAGTATTTTTTCTCTTAAAGCTTATTTTGGTATTGCTTGTCCAACTGTGCCCGTAACAACAGCTTTAATTTGCCTAGACTTAAAATTGTTGTTAATTTAGGTACTGTTTCTGGGGAAGTGTTACTTGCTAGAAATTTTTATGATGGAATTCATAGCATTAATCCTGCTTGTGTTATCTGTCTGAGTGTGTGTCTGTATGTAATACAAAGAGAACTGACAAATGTATAATGTGGAAAGCAATTTGAGTACTGAGCAGAAAAAAGCCCCAACTAGTAGGCAGTTAAGCTGTGACTCTAACATAAAATGTCCCTTCCTATTCCAAAAAAAAAGTCCTTTAGAATATTTGATTATTTCAGGATGATGTCAGTTGCCTTTCAGCCTGTTTTCTGAAACTATGGAGGACATGTCTCAATGTGTTGCAAATTACTTATATTTTGTCTTAGGGGTTTGTCTATCCAACTGGATGTATTAAACCACTGAGAGACTGTACAAGACCAGACCTTAATATTAACAGTAATCATGTTACGCTTTTCTGTACTTCAGGTTACCTGTGCAGTGTCATTTCTTAGCTTTTCAAATTCTTAGCTTGAAGAGCAAGTGGCTAAAACAGCGAAAGACTTGACTTAAAATGCTTGGTCATAATTTCTCTGAAGCGCCAGGTGCTTTTAACATGCAGGCTGAAACTGGTGAAAGTGAGAGAAATCTTTGTCAGCTGACCTAGGCAATAAAATTGCTTTTCAGATGAATTAAAACAATGAACAGGTGTTGTAATTTTAACAATTAACTGAAAAAAGAATTAAAGAAAAGCTTTTGGATAAGAAGAGTGTTTTCATTTGTGTTTGTTGTTATGTAACATGGGATCTGTTCTTAATTGAACTCTGTTACTAGTGCAGTGTTATCTGATTGTGAATAGTATAAAAAACTGGCACAGCCTATGATTCTTACTGTTCAGAAAAAAAAAATAGTAGAGAAAAATATTACACCTGAAAATGTCACACTGTTGAAAAGTCGAAGTGCATTCAGTGATGGCAAAATACTGGAAACCATTCTAAAAGCTGTGTTCTCCCAAGCCGATTTTTTTACTCCTCCAGTTTCTGCTGTCCTTGTTTTTAAAATAATTTTCAAGTTTACTCCTACAAAGATCTCCGTGTGACCAAGGAACTGCAGAAACCGTTCTCTTGCACAGATACTGCAAAACTTGCGGTGACCTAAGCAAGTTTCTACAAGTCAGCTAATACCTCAACAGCCTCCGTCCCTTACAGAAGGCTGCAGTACACTGTCACCCCTCGCAGAGAGTGATGAAATACCAATGATACACTGCTGCTTACCTTCTTTTAAACATCTTTTTTTCCCTTTGGTGTGTCTTCATAACAGGGTAACAGAAATACCACAAATTGCCTATGTTAGCACAAAGCATAGGGACTGCATCAAACTGAGACCAACTAATTTCATTAGCTTTCCTCTCTATTCAGTGGACAGCATGACCTCCAGCTGTGAGTTTTTTTCATATTTTGATATTACAACTGTCAGCACATACTGTGTTTGAAATTATCCCACTTTAGTCAAGGGAGAGAAAAGCAACAAAACAAAACTGTGTCAGAGATTGGATTTCAAAACTGCTTATTCTTAGTCGTGTGATAATATGTTTAATTTTGTGAATTTCCAGAAAGATGGAAAAGAGAGAGAGAGGTGTGGGATTGATGTCATTGTACAAGCTTTGTCTTGTTTGCAGAATTCAAGCATAAGATCTTTTTGTTAAAGGCTGGAAACAACTACATGCAGTTTAATGAACAGAGCCTCTCCCTGTCCACCACATCTTCTGTTAATTGTGCATCTCTACCTACTGTCTTCTAAAACTGACAGCTTTCTGCTCTTTGACAGGTCAGTGAACAAGTATGCAGGACCTGTGAACATTTCTGAGAAACAGAACTATGCAAGCCAAGACTTTACTTGCATCTTCATGGAAGTGTTACATATTTTCTAATACTTACTAGCACTGTTACGTGTGAATTCCTTTGATAGGAATGGTTGGACTTGATGATCTGGTGGGTCTCTTCCAACCTGGTTATTCTATGATTCTATGAATCATGTTTTGGGTCATTAAGCTTTTTTAAGAGGATTACATGACAGTGTTGGAGATGTTGCCAAAATTTTCTTGAAGTTTCAGCCAGAAGATTTTACTGCTTTGAAGGCATGTACACGTAATTTGGAGTTGGAGATCAGGCTGTCACTGACTAGAACTCAAGTTAGGGAAGAGCCTGCCCTCCATATCTGAAGCAGGAACCTGTACGCAATGAGGCACTTTTAGTGGACAGTAAGAATTAATTTACAAGTCTGCTGTGAGTGCTGTTTACTTAACATTATGTAGTGGGTTAACTATCTGCATATAAACAGATGTTTCAGAGCTCAGCTGAGAGTTGATTTCAGTCAGTTTATTCAGTACACCAAAACTTCCTTCCAGTGAACTGCTAGAGGGTTGTTGGCAAGTGAAACATCAGGTGGAATTTGAATTTGTTTGATTCTCCAGAGACCACTGTGGGTAATTCCTGTACAGTATAAAAATAGAAATTGTGATAATTTTGCTGACTTCCCAGTCTGCAGTAAGTAGGAGTAACTTGGCTAAGTCTCTGGTGTTTTCTCTACAGTAGTACCAGTGAAAATGGCTAGAGCTTGCCGGTGTTGTTATGCTGTTGTGCTGCAGAACAGCATAAAGTTTTTTGCATTCTGCAGAACAGCATAAAGTTTTTTGCATTCTGCAGAACAGCATGATAGAAATTCTTCAGTGACCCAAGTAAGTTTGAACAGTGGCTGTAATAGGGGATGTATGCCTTTATTTTAATGTGGATACAGTATATGGTGTTTATTTTATATGGTTCTTGCACATGATTTTTAGCATACTGATGCTTATCACTATAAAATTGTCCTGCCAGAGGTACAGATTACACTAGGATTGCATTAGACTAGCTGAAGGCTTTTTGTCAGGTGTGTGGGACTAGATATGATGTTTGACAGTGGACTGTACATTGGGATGTGAGCGTTTGACGTGACCCATTTCCCCTCACAGACCAACTCTTGATAAGGTGGTAGCACCAGACGAAACAAAAAATTACATGCTTTGGGTCACCAGATAGTTTTGGTAGGACTTGGAGATCAGAGGCTTCTCATTAGAAAGGCATTTTCATCATTGTTAGTCAGTTCTCCATGTCCTTTCTCTATTTTGTGTATGGTTTATATATTTTTTTAAAATTTTTTTTGTTATTGTAGCTTTTTGCCCACATGTATCTGGGGTCAGGCACACATCTCAGGTTTAAATTGTTACCGTATAGTAATTAAGACTTTGGAAATACCTGTAGACTGAACAGAAGAACACAGCATGTCTGTGCTCTCAGCAATTACATCAGTTTCTTTCTGTTGTTTCTACTAACACTGATATTGATACACTACAGTGCTGGCCTCCTCTCCTTAGGGAACAAACAGAGCAGGATTAATTCTAGTTGTTCTTGGCATTTCTGTAGTTATAGTTACTCTTAATTTCTGCATGGAGCAGTAGGGACAGTGTGGAACAAAACCTGGCTAATGAATACAACTGAAAGCAAGGGAAAGCAGTAAGATGCAGAATAGATAAATTTGAGGAAAGATTTTTGCAAAACAGTGTTTTTGAAGAGTTGCCAGTTGTTGCAGATTTATTCTTGAGTACCCCCTTTCAGGATAAGATTAGATCATCTCATTCTTACCCTCCTATGTGTGCACTATATTGTCCTTTCTTGCTGAAATGAATAATGAATTGGAGACAGGGCTGTAAGAGCAGTAGCTTTCAGTCGCAGTAAGACACTGAAACAGTTCAGCTGTTACATTGAACTTTATTCAGTGCTTTTTGTGAGCACCTTTAGTGCTGCTACTTTCACAAAGCATCTCTGGTTCTCAGATTGTCCTGCATTTATTGTCTTGTATATTAAATTCTATTTACTGTTCCTGTTTCCTGATGCATTAATTTAGAGGAAGTCATGGCACCAACTTTTGTCAACTGATCGTGCTACTTCTTGCTCCAGTTCTTCTGTTTATGTACACAATGCAGCAAGTCATTTAAATTAATTTATGTTGTGAATGGTCTTAAATTAAAAATATATGCATAACAGCTACCTGAGTCAGACTACTGCTTCTGTGTCTTTAATCCAAACTTGCAATCGGAAACACATATTTTAATAAAACCACCACGCTACTGCAGAAGTAAATAAAACGAAAAGATTACTGATGTTTTAAGCATATGTTTTGTAGGTCTAAACTTTGATTTTGGTTTTGTATACTGACAGGCATATTTGCTTTTTACTGTGTATCAGTTGCAGGAGTCACATGCAGTTACCTTAGCTCAGTCAATGCACAGGAACCTGAAGAAAAGCCCTAAGACAGAATGTTTATAGTGTATGTATGGAGGAAGTATTGATGAAGACAATTCTTTTACTGAACTAAATTAAAATTTAGCAGTTTATCGGGAAAATGATAAAATGCATTCCTGAAATAAGCGGTTTTCAAAAGTGGTGAAATAGTAGCCCATTGCCTCAGCTGTGCTACTGCCTTCTAAACGAAAAGCTGCAGTAACCTTTCAGTCTCAGGAAAGGTGGGATGATTTGTGAGTACATAAAGTAAGTAAATGGGGTTATGTTTCTAAGTTTATATAAATAGAGTATACTGGTTTTGTGTATGACAATCAGCAGATGCTCCATGCTTTTCAAAGAGAGCAGTAGAATCATAGGACGATTTGGGCTGGAAGGGACCTTGAAGATCATCCAGTTCCATGGGCAGGCACACTTCCCACCAGGCCAGGCTGCTCAAGGCCTCATCCAGCTTGGCCTAAATCTTCCCACTTCCAATTTAAAGCCATTCTCCCTTTTCCTATTGCTTCATGCCCTTCTAAAATGTCCCTCCCTAGCTTTCCCCTTCAGATACTGCTCTAAGGCCTCCCTGCAGCCTTCTCTTCTCCAGGCTGAACAACCCCAACTCTCTCAGCCTGTCCTCATATGGGAGGTGCTCCATTCTTCTAATCATCTTCATAGTCCCTCCATGGACCCATCCCAACAGTTCTATATCTTTCTTAAGCTGGGGATTCCAGAACTGGACACAATACTCCAGGTGGGCTCTCACAAGAGAGGAGTAGAGGGGCAGAATCACCTCCCTTGATCTGCTGGCCACATTGTTTGAAGGAGATTCTAGGCTAGAGAATGCAAAGGATTTGTGGTGAACCTAGGAAATGTACTTTCTATCCAGATGACAGAACAAAGCATTTGACTATTAGTGTGAAAGAGTCAAATGGTAGATGGTAGAGGGACCTGGCCTTATTGACACTGGAGGAGGTGGAATGAAGTGTGATGTGAGACAAAGTGTGGAAGTGAAACCAGAATGTGAATAACATGATCAGTTAAGAAAAAAGTTGTTGACAAACTGGAGCGAGTGTGGCAGAGGGCAAAGGACTCTGAGATGGTTTGAAGGCTGGAACATGACGTGTAGAAGGAGAGTGAGGTAGCTGGGTTTCTTTACTCTGGTGAAGAGAAAGCTAAGGGTCATTGAAATGCTGTCCTTAACTAGGTAATGAGTGTTTAGATAGAAGACAATGCAAGCTCCTCTGGGCTGTACAACAAAAGAAGGAACAGCTGCTGTTGCAAAAAGGGAAGTACTGATTGGATTTAAAGAGGTGGAAAATTCAGTGACTCCTTGGCCTTGGAAGTACTCAGAAGTTGACTGGGAAGGCCCTTAGTAGACTGATGTAACTTTGAAATTGATTCTGCTTTAAGCAGAGAGATCCAGAGGTCCCTCTAAGCCTAAACAGGTACATGATTTTCTGTTTAGAATCGTTATCATATACTTGCAGTAACAGGAGTTATCAAGGGAAAGCATTGTTAAAATACTGAACCACTTAAATCTTACTTGTATGATATATTCAATACAATCAGAGTATGAATGCAAAGTTCCATTTAAGCACAATGCTTGTAAGTTGTTCTCCTTTCTACAATGAGGTATGTGGCACCTCTCAAGGCTTTGATGAAGTTTAAATATTTTGTTTAGACTGAGATGTTTATCTTAAAAATAGCTTTTAAAATGCAATTTCAAGTTGCTGTATCTAACTTACTGTATTTGCATATCTGGTTTTGAAATTCTATGTTGAAATGATGAAAGAAAGAGTGGGAATAGTAGAGAATAGTTCCTACAGGGTATTACTCAAAGCAATCATGCTTACAAGTTCAGTTTTTTCCTAGTAGTTTCATTCTTTGTCTCCTGTTCCTGTAGATGGGCTTTTTTGTAGACAGAGGCTGCTATATAGCTTTAATCCAGAGTTCTTTCACAGTAGTGTTATTTAAAGAATATAACTTGATCTTTTCTAAAGAATGTATTTTATTCTTTTAGCTAGTGAAAGGTTATGTGCCGGTATAGGGGCTCGTAAGTAAGTGCAAGAAGGAATTCACTTGCCTTGTAGAATAGTGTTAAACATTACAAGTTGGATAATACTAAATACAGGTTCTGCAGAGGGATGTACAGGCTGTTTAAGATTTATTTAAAAGTCCGTGAATAAAAGAATAGGCTAATTGTATCATTTGTGGATGCTAACTGTTGCTAGCTGTTGTCAGTACAAGGCAGAATGGGAATACCTGTCTGGAAAAAACTGACAACCCTGGGAGATGTAGAAGTGGGATGAAATTTAAGTGCCAAATGTTGATACATTTAGAGATTCGTTACTTGAATTTCTGCTATAAGCAGATGGTTTTTTCAGCTGGGTGTAATAGAGGAAGCGTAAGATCTGTGTGTACTAATTTTATTACAAAATACCAAGTCAGTCATCAGTAAAATGAGACCATTCAAAAGTGTATGCTGTTTTTTTATCAGGAAAGGTAGGTCAATGTGGAGATGTTAATGTGCCAGAGTATTTGCATTAAGATTGCGTTGGTGCATGGTTCCTTTGTCCTCAGGAAAGAAATAATCGGATAGTATCAAATATGGAAGTTAGTAAGAAGGTTGGGAAAAATTATTTTATGTGAGAACTTATTTTGTAGGAGGAGACTCAGCACAACTTAGAGTGCAGCAGTAGCAGTCTAAACTAATTTGTTTACATGGCTTCTGGGCTACAGCTGGCTCATGTCAGACTATCTCAGGGTGTTTCCTGAGTGGCAGTCCTAATACTCACCTATTCATGCAACAGCCCGCAAGCTTTTCTGCTTTCTTGTTGCATTTCTGAGCCTGTGACTGTGCCTTTTTGGGAAGCAATGCTTCTCCTGCTAAACTTGTCAAATCTGTGAACTGCTTGTGTTCTATAGTTCCGTCATTAGGGGATTGTTGAGGGATGGTAAAATAAGCACTCTAGATATTTTGAAAGGGTTCACATCTGGAAAGGAGAGGAGCTACAGGAAAAGACTATGTAAGAAAAAGGGAATATAAACTGACTCTGAATAATTCCAGTCTGGAAATTGATATAAAGCTCTAAAATACAAGAGAGTTAGATACTCGAGTTATCTTCTGAAAAGAATGATGAAGGCAAAATGTTTAACTAGTGAAGGAAGAAAAGTCGATGAAATTACAAAATGCTTGAAATACATTATGTGATATGAATTATAAGACTCTGGACTTTTTGATCACGGAAATCCCTACTTCTTAAGCAAGTAGTGGGATAAGCTGTTAAATAATTTCTGATGTATTTAATGTGAAAAGATAAGATCTGTAAATAATGAAAGTTAAAAGATCTCGATAATTATTTTACAGGACTGCTATCTTTTCCCATATTCATTGCCATGGAATTACTGTTACACCTTCAGCTTCTGGTACTGTTAGACTGTACCTCTCTTTGAAAGTGAACTTTATATCTAGTGTATTCTGATAGCTTTCTGAAATGTATTCTGAACATTATATGTCTAGATCGATAGCTAAAGCTTCTGTTGTTTTTTTTTTCCCCTACTGCTAGAAGCTGAGATTAATTTGTCCCCTTCACTTTGCTTAGCTAGAACTTAATATTCATATATAAATCCATCGGTGATAATAGGATTAAGATGTCCCAATATCTTAAGGTGTAAATGAAACAAGTATTTATAGTGTTGAACTGTTTTTACTGAAGGATTTGTCAAAGTATAATGCAGAACCTAAAGAAGTGGCGTATTTGAAAGAAAGAACCTGGTTTGATGCTCTGTCTGTAGTTGGACACTGGACAAAACAAGCCAACTAGTGCTGCATGTTGCTCTTTTTATGCGATGAATATAATGAATTGTGGTGTTGATTGTAGTCATTCTGCTGCAGGAGCTATTTGCTTGGGACATGAGAATGGCATTGTGCTGTGTGACTCACGAAAAAGTAGTTAAGACCCAGTTTTGGAAAGCTTACATAGTGTATTACCTGTTCTCTTTACCAAAACTATTTGTGTTGCTGAGGTGCATTTCTTTGTTCAAGGGAATAGCTTTGTCTGTTTCATGTCTAGTCCAAAATAGTTCTAGTTTGTCTTCATAGCTTTTCAGAGAGCACATTTCTGTTTGAATGCCTTTGTGAATGACCATGTTTTATTGGTTTTAGAAATATGTGCAGAAGGGGTGAGGGAGCATAAGGATTTTTGTGTTCTTTTTCTTATGGCAGAAGTGTCTAAAGCTGTTCCAAATTTGAAGAAAAACTGAGGCACCAAGAGCTATAATTGACTAGACCAAATTCAAATAGTAAATTAATAGATTGCCAAAAAAGGGAATCCTGGTCTTTCTAGTCCAGTTCGGAGCCCCATTCCTTTGCTATAATTTCAATCCAAACACTGGGAGCTAAAGAACACGTTGATTATGATAGAGAAACCTTTATTCTATGACAGTTGGAGAACAGAAGAGTTTTGTCACCACTTTGGACTGCAGACCTATAATAAAAGCAAAGGACTTGGTGATGAATCTTCCCTGCTTTCCCCAGCAAAGTCAGACCTCCTTAGCTAAAGAGTGGAACACACTTCTCCAATTCCAGTATCCCAAAAACTTAGTAAATAGAGTGAATAGTGTCGTGATATTTGGCTGTATCTTTATTCTGTTCTTGGTCTTAATGTAATGAAATTTTCAGATAGTATTGCTCATTTTGTCTGGTTTCCTTGCAGTCAGCAGTACACAGTTTCTGTCCCTGACAGTAAAATAAGTGTGAACTTTTAGAGTAGTAGCTGATTCTATTGTGGTTTTTTTCCCCCATATGTCTTTTGATTACTTGGAAATAATTTCAAACATAAATTTTATGTTTGACAGCTACAGAAAGATTAAATATTTGAAATTCTTGAAGTTTATAAAATTCATGTGAAACTAGACAGTATTTCTAAGTTTGTAAAATTTAGAAGTTTATGCAAGCAGATTCAGTTATATCAGTGAGATAAAGCAAAAAATTAAGAGGTTGAATGAGATTTCAATTATATTACTTTAATTATCTAGATCATTGTTGGCTATACCGTCATCCTTTCATAACTTGATAGTGTAACAACATTTCATCATGTGGTCTGTTCTTTTTAATGAAGGATTTGATGTCACCTCTACCTCTGAATTAAGTTGCTGGTGTGTTAAACTTGCTGACTAACGTATGTCATTTCCTGTAGTATTTCTGTTATCTGCTGATAAATGTTTGTTAAGACTGAGAGTGCTGTAGCATTGTATTTCCATTCCAGCATGATAATTCTGCACTATATTCTTTAAATCATCCTTTAGTTATCTTAGGATATTTAAACTGAAACAATGTTACATTCGAATTTTAAAAAAATACATTTCTAGATCACATTAATTTGTGTAGATTTTATCTTTTACTGATATTCTAAACTGTTTTGATCGTATCTATTACTTTCATTAGTTTTTAATCTGTCTGGGATATCCACTGAGGATTTCTTTTGCCTGTCAATTTTACAGTCAAAGTATGCAAGTTTAGTTTATTTTTTTTTCTGCCATAAATTCCTCCCTACTTCTGAAATCTTGACCTACATTAGTTTCCTTGGTTTTGACCAGGCCGCTGGAACTGTGTGAGTCATTATAAGTTACTAAAATGTTTTTAGAAGGAAAAAGTGTATGAAAACTAAACCAAACATTCTCAAGGTAGTGATCAATGAAGTCATTTTTTGAGGGATATTCTATGTGAAAATAAAAGTCAGTCCACTCAGATTGAGGTGAACGATAGACCTTTAGAAGTTCCCTCAACAACTGCAGGAACTAAGAGGGACAAATGAGAAAACCAGTACTTTATGGTCTAAACACTTGACTTTTTTAGTCCTCGGTACTCTGGTGAAGAAGAATAACGTAAGCTGATTAGTGATCAGTTATGTGGTTCCTTATAAAATGTGTAAAGTATTGCTGAACCGTATAAAAATCAGAATAATTTGTAAAACACTCAGTTACGTCCACAGCAGAAAGAAAAAAGTAGTGTACCTCTGCACAGATAGTACAAAGCAGCAGTCCAGTAGTTGATAAGTGGAATTCTTCGCATCCAGAAACTCTGTAACTAACAGCTAAAAATGAATCTTGCATTACCAAGTAGCTAGATTTAAAAAAAAAACAACAATGCAACAACAACAAACAAAGCCAGAACAAAACTGGATACCCACAGAACTGTCATGTGTTTCAGAATTGCAAGGGCCAGTATTTGTTTAGCTTTCTGAGGTAGAATTTGTACTGAAAACAGCAGGAAGTGTCTAAAATAAGTGTCAGGGGATCATGAATAGTTCTTCCATTGACTGCTTAATACATGCAGACTTTTTTTATTTTTTAATGTTCTCAAAAGTGGTTGTCTGAATTTGCCCATTTGAAGCATATCTGATGGCTTTACCCTCCCTCAGAGAAGGAGCCAGTGCTGTGATTTTTAGGGTAAGCATTTATTAAAAGAAGATTGCTGGGAATTATCTCTTTAGAAGATAGAAGAATTTAACGTTTTGTTAATCTGTAGGTAATTGGTAACTGGAAGATGTAGAACGAAGCTTACTGGAAGTCAATTGGCATCAAATCCAAGGAGATTCTTAGTATCTCTCTTATAAGGCATTCTTTATCAGGTGAGGTACTGATTTGATTGGTGCTTTGGTGGGAGATTAAACTTAATTAGATGATAAAAAATTAAAATTTCTATCATCCTATTTCATAGAGGTTTTCAAAGACAAGATTTTAGTTACACAGAAAAACTGTGATAAAGTTTTTGTGTCAGAAGGAACCTTATGCTGAGATCCTGGCTGTTCACGGTGGTCCAGTGCTTGGGAAGGGTGGTAGTATTACCCTGAAACTTTTTAATGTTTTGTATGTCCAGCCAGAATTACTGGCGAAGTTGCACTTACCTGCAGTTAAAATTGTACGTACATTATGTAATGGTTGACATGAAGCATGAAATTTTGTAATGTAATTTGTAAAATTAAGTTCTGAGACATCCTTCTTTTTGAAAGGCACAGTATTGCAACTGAGTCAATATCATTAGTCAAACACAAAGAATCTCATTGATCCTTGCCAGTGTTTCTGGTATTAGAATTTTGCTTTTGTTTCACAGTGCTTTCTGGTTTTATTTGATCTTTAGTGTATTAAAACCTGAGATTTCATGCATGTTGCAGAGGTCTTTGCCTTTTTCTAAACTCTAATTGATCTTTGGTTTTGTGATTTGCCAGTGTAACCAATGCTCTGTTAAAGTGAGCAGTGTTTTCATCAAATTACAGCTTATTGTGGAAAAATATTCTAGTGGATTTCTAAGCTGTTCTGTTTTGGTTTTTTTTAAAATGATCTTTAAAATGTGACTGTTGCCACTTTCTTTTCAAGTTAGTCATTAGATTTTGTTAAACAATTACAAAACTGAAGCAGTTCACCAGCCAAACATCTACTCTGTTGAAGCCAAAGTCCCTGTTTTGGATTAAGTAGGAACATTAAAATTGAAAATGGTGGATTTGAGTTCTTTTTTGGGTTATACATTGTCCCCCCTGCCGTTATGGCAAGCTTTTGTATGTAGAGAGCTTTTCTGCTCACCGTATGTGCTTTTTATACGTGGCTTCACTGTCTTGATGAAGTTTGCATTGTTGATTCTCTCCATAGGGCAAAGGAAGCATACTGAGGCTGGGTGCCTCTGGATTATGGCCAATAATTATGATGGTATCCTTTTAACAGAAAAGGAAATTGGTAGAACTTCCCATGTGCGTTTGAAGACACTTAAGACTCTCTTTAGGAGAGCAATTTTTTTTCCCATATAATACCTGCTGAAATATTTTTGTTTGTCTCTTTGCATAAAGTCTTACTTTAAAAAAATCATTTGGAGTCGGCAAGCTTTCTGAACCAGTGTTCTAGAAGGTTTATGTAAATGTTTTCACTCAGTCTCTTGCTGATCTTTTGAAGAGCTGTGATACTCTGAACAGACACAAGGAAGAAGAGCTAGCTGCTGGGGGGTACATTTTTAATAGGCTTACATGGACCCATGGAAGTGTGTTTGTGGGGACATGGTAGGGACTTCTGGAAAGCAGCTCCTTGTTTTTTGTCTGTACTTGTTGGCTTGAAAAAACTTCAGCTGAATATAGTTTAGATAATGTGTGTTTTGTAATGCCCTAGACTTAAAACTGCATGTGGATAAACCCTATTTAATGAAAGTTTTCACCACCTTTCAGAGAACGTTGAAATCATGCTGCTTCGTTCCTATTAGCTTCTGAAGCTAAGTAAAAGGTAGTCAGACTGAAACTCTGCATTCATAGTGGATGCATGTCTTCTATTGCTATCTCCTTATACCCTTTTCTTTTTCCGAAATCAATACAGAAAGCCCCCAAGCCCATAATCTTTGACGGCGAATATGAGGTAATTTGAGACTTTTCATTAGATGCTGGTTTAGAAGGTGTAAGCTCAGCTTGTAACTACATTTGAAACTGTGTCTTTCAAGTAGTTCCTAAAAAATAGCCGTTTAGTTACAGAGAGATTCTTTATTCCACATGCTGGAATAAAGAATTTACACTTTCTGCTATGGATTTGTTTTGATTGTTTAAAATATTATCTAACAGTCCAGATTTTTAGTTTCAGTTTAGACAATTCTTTCTTAAATCCACAAAAGAAACAAAATTTCTTCTGCAATTTAAATGAGGTGTTAGGTATCTCATTTAAGGTTGGTTGGTTGGAGGTTAGACATGTAAACCTCTTTTCAGGTGGTACTGGGTGAATTGCTTGGTGTGAAGAGCCATAACACTTTCAGGTCATTAGGAAGGAACTGAGATTTTGGGTTTTATTTTTTGGGTTTTATTTTTTGGTTTTATTTTTAATTTCTTTTCCTGTAAAGTTAAACCTTTTCAGCTGTGGAAGATACATGTAAATAAAGCCTCGAGGTGGTAGTATAAGCTTGTGTTCTCCATTATGTCAGTAAACGGACACAATGGGCCACATATTTCAGTTTAAATGCTACTCTGGAATGTTACTGTATGGGTAAAGCCTTTCACCTCTCCATCAAAAACCATCCTGTGCTGGAAGGAAGAGGATGCCTAAACCACTCAGCCTCTACACTTGCAAATACATATTAGTGATTAAATTTACTCCAGCTATAGTTGTTTAGTTTTGTATTTCAATCCATTTAAATGCACAGTTGAAGCCCTTATGTTTGAGTGTGGGTGGGTGTGGGTGAAGTGTGAGTAAGGTTTTCATACATTTTTAGCATCAACGTTGAAATGCTGAAATTATTGCTGCTGTCCTGTAGTGCGCACCACAGCCCCGCAGCATCCTTTACCCTAATCCCTGGTACAGCAGTGTTCCCCATAGCATTTTGCATTACATAGTCTTGCCAGACTGCTGTTGTCATTCACAATCCATTCTCTATCCCTTACAGGTGTTTGGAAAAATCTTTATCATGCTGTACTTAAGTAAATTTCATGCATGAAGTTTAAGGTAGCTCAGCAGAGGTGGAGGACAGGGAGACGTTCTTAAAGATACCTTCAAAATGTTCAGTTGCACAGTGACAGTGTATTTGGCTTTGATAGTTGAAGAAAGGTAACTTTCATTCCTCATAATTTCTCCAACAAGTTAGGCTGACGTGGGTGTGGTAGGGGCCACGTAGGCCATCAGTTTTGTCTCCTGCATGAGATAATGGTACAATGGATGTCTGCCTCACAAGCAGCTCATTCCACGTACCATTTCTGTTTGTCTCATAATTCCAGTCTGATAGCATTACCATGCAGGGAGACAAAAGTGGTTTTTCCTTTTTTTTGTTCTGGTCTTGTTTTTTTTTTCCCTCTTCTCCAGGGTTGAGGGGGTGTTGGTGGTAGGGTTTAATCATGAAGAAGTCTGACACTTGTTAGAGAGGAGTAGATGGGAGAACGGAGTGGTAGTTTCTGTTACTGAAGGAGGCTGAGACTTGTAAGATTTGATGCCTCTTTACCCTCTTCTAATCAGTCTATTCTTCCCATCCTTTTCTTCTTGCTTTCCTGTGTGAAATAACACCTTGTGCAATACATGTACTGTATGATAATTTTCAGCAGGACTATCTGCACATAATTTCTGGTTGCAGGAACTGATGGTGACATTTTTCTTGCAAAGTGAGTAGTAAATTTCTTAAACAAGTGGTACTTCAGTGTGAAGTTTTAAATGAAAAAAATCTTAGCCCAAGTATATGAATCACTGGGTTGGGAGGAGGACACCAGAGAGAGCTTATGGAGAAAAAAAACAAACCCACCAAACAAAACCACACAGTTGAAAACACCCACAAAAACCTACCTTATTCTAATGGGGAAAAGGGAAGGTTTTTTTTAATCAGTGCTTTTAAAGGAAAGTACTTGATTTGAAAGACAAATTCTTTTAGTTGCTTGGAGGTATGCAGTGTATATTCATGCTTTTGTGCCTCTTGGAGTTAACTTGTAAAATGTGGATGGTGAATTAGCAAGAGCTACTGCTTTTAAAGCACAGTTTTAATGTATCTTGATGCTTTCTAGAAAGTACAGCCATACAAAATTTGCATTTTTAAAATATTGTGTGCTTTAAAGAAACTGTACTGATGCAAGTAGAATTGTCTGTAGGCTGTAGAGTTGAGCAGGACACATCATAATGCCTTTCTGGTGTTTTAACCAAAATTTAAAAGGAAACAAATTGACCTCTTTGTGCTTAAACTCTTGACTGTAAGGCTAGTAATACGCATTATTGAACTGAGGACTTGGTTTTGTGTGGTAGCTATGCTGTGTTTTCACCACTACAGACGTACCCTGCTGTCTGTTAAAGATGTTTCAAAAAAGTGGAAAAGTTAGTCAAATAACAGAGCAAAATACTCTTTCAAGTAAGAATTAGTGAAGAGAGAAGAGGTATGTAGACTTGTGAATGACTACCTGCTGTAACTACCTGCTGTAGGTGAACCTGCTTTAGCAAGGGCTGGACAAGATGATGTCCAGGGGTTCCTTGCAGCTCTGACCATTCTGATTCTGTGGCTGACCATTATCCATTTTTATTCATCTTCACCTCCTACTGATGTGATTTCTTATTCATCAGTCAGGTAATGCCATATATATGTGATGCCATGGATGATGGCAGTTTTAACATACCTGTTCCGAAGCAGGCAACAAAAATTCCAAAGTTACACAAACTGTTCTGTTTCAAAGAGGAATCTGCTGAGATCTCCTAGAGTAATGGTACATTCTTAAAAGCAAATATCTCTTGAAAAATGTGATGGTCCTGCTGATCCTGCCTCCTGCAACTGTCATTTGTATCTCCCTTTACTTACACTGTGTGTGTTTGTGAAGTTCCTGCGTGTTTTTCCTCACCTCTTCCTCCTCCTCCAATTACATCAGCTTTAACAGCAAAAATTCCTCACACTCTATCAAGCTTAGCCATTACAGCTGCAAAACAGAGTGAGTTGAACAAGATATTTAACACCTGGGAATGCAAGTGTAAAACAGTGGATAAAGAGATGATGAATGGCAGGATAGAGGCTTTTTTTGCAGTTTTAACTTCCCAGTTAAAGCACTGGCCTTGCTATTTCTTTGCTGCTGAATTGTGTCACTGAAAGGTCCTGTGTGTAGTGGTTAGAAGTTCCAGTAGCTACACCAAAACTGTTCTGTGGACCACTAAGTCCATATTTGGCATTTTGTAATTAATTTATGTGCCATTTGTCAGCTGACAGAGAAAATTTTATATTGCTTCTGATTATTTAGGAGAGACTTTCATTACTAATTTCTACGGGGTGTGTGTAAGTTTCTGTTTTGGAGGTGGAGTATTTTTTTAAGTGTTTATCCTTAAAGTTTTAAAAATCTGTTGTAGTACATTGATATACCCTAAGCGTAAGTTATGATTTCATAATTCCTAAAATTAAATGTGAAAGAATACTAAAAAATTGCATATTTAAATGTATGACTTTTCACTTTCTTAGCACCCTTACTTAAGGTAGCATTTGCTTCTCTAGCTTAATAATGAATTAGAGCAGTCCTATTAGCTTTTAACTGTTTTTTAATTGATCATCCTATTTGTTATGGAACAGGCACATTTCAATTCCCAGCTGCATTTTACTTTTTTTGAAGTGGTTATCTCTGAAAAGGCTCACCAACAGAAACCTTTTCTCTAAATACTAAATTTCTCCTTGTGGTTATAACTTTGTTTCGGTCTTTTCTTTGTAAAATCACTTTTCCTAATGGAATTTCGGATAAGGAGACAACATTAATGCACTTTATAGTTATCTGAGGGGGACAATGCACTAGAAACTTTTGCAAACACAGTTGTTATGAATTTATATGTTGATGTTTTCTTGGTGGTCCTAGTAAAAGATGTAACTTTTGCTGGTGGGTAATTTATGTCAGTGAATTGATACAGAATATATCTAAAATGTACTCTTAACAGAAGATGCTGAACTAGGGAATTAGGTAGCGATTAAGGCAGGGACCCCTAGATGAGGCAACAGGCGAGATCACCTTTAGTGAATGGATGCAAACCTTTTGTAGTGTTTCTGTATCCAGTCAGCAGCTACCCCAGTGAATTTCCACCTGTGAGAAACCCGCAGATACAGCGATAGAGTGCAACCCGCTATTTACCACAGATGTGCCCCTTATCTTCACGTTCTTATTAACTCATAGGTCTTAGTAAAGATTCCAAGGTCTCACAAGCTAGCAAGCATGAGAACATTGGCCGTTTGCTCTGTGCTTGCTGCTAATGTCACGGGTAAGCCAAGGCATTGGCAGCTTGTCCCAGCATACACGCCACAGTGAAATCCTTCATGCCCACAAAATTATGCTTTTTTCATAGCTAAACCTTAAATGCAGACTGAAGCAGCAGTCAGAGGAAAACTGACTTTCTGACTGCCTGTGCTTTTTCTTTCTTTTGAACATTTTGTAATCATGTGTCTCGTCCCTGGTTTGTATTAATTCGTACTGGATAAAAAAAGACTGGGAAGTTCTGTGCTCTTCAGCAGTGGAATGTGAAAGAGGGAAACTTTGTCAGATTTTAGCAATGAAAGATAGTCTGTTTCTCCCTGACTTTAGTTTATAGGAATAATGTTAGACCCCTTCTGATTTTTGTTATTCTTTTGTGGTGTTCTCTTGTGTTCTTTCTGCTAGTGTTGGAAGAACATGTAATATTGAATTAGGTGGTTAAAGCCAGATGAGGAAACAATATGCTGCAAATTTTGATAATGCCTTTGATAGTTTTGTGGAGTTTCTCATCAGTGTCTATGCTAAGCTCTCATCATTTACTCTTTCATCTTTTAAAAAAAGAAGCCTTGATCAGCTTTTAATTTATTTGCTTCCTTCTGCATGGTCACCAGTTTCTGTTAAAAAGTATCTTGCAGGTTGTTCTAGAAACCATTTGAAATCAGTTGTGATTTATATATTCAGAAGCATTATTTGCAGTTGTACTTCTCATGCTTATGTAATTCTTGCAGGTAAATGCCGTAACTGAGAATCTTCATGAGTTGTGGAGCTTGATTTCTGAGTATCATAGCTGCATATTTATTAGATTTATGTTTTAATGAGTGTTTAAACTACTTCTAATTCTGAAAGTAGGATGTGGTGGTATTGGAAACCACAAGGTTGTTCAGTGCCTTTTAAAAGAGTTACGCAGTTTTGACCACTGTGCTTGCCTTGAGAGACCTGGATCATTTGCATATTTCAGTTTGTTCTTTGATCTTCAGTCCTTTCAAACCTGTCAGATGAATGCCACCAAATCCTTGCTATTAATCACACTGATTGAAGCAGTTCCTGTATTGTGATACACTCCTGTATTTGACAATAAAATGTGCTAAGAAGTGGGAAACTGTCTTACAGTATTTGACAAGACTGATGATGGTGTGAAATTCAGGAAGTCGTCCATCATCTGATAGTTCTTCTGTACCTGGAGATATTTTTGTTTTCTTGGTATCTCTGTATAGGACTTGGCAATGCTGCTGTTATCTAAAGGCCAAGTGTATTAGATGTTTTATGTTACTCATAGATTTCAGGATTTAATTTAACTGCCTGCCTCTCCTTCATCACCACATTCTATATGAATTCTTTTACAGGTCATCTGGATACAGTTTAAAATCTGGTTTAAGTTATACACTCAAAAGCAGAATCTGTAGTAGTATTTTCCATGTTTATATAATTCTTGGATTTAAAAAGTCAGGAAGATATACCAGCGGAGGCCTTCTTTAGACAACTGGAAGGATCCTTATTTCCACAGGCCCTTGTACTCATGGAGGACTTTAACTACTGTGCTATCTGCTGGAGCGACACCATTGCAGGGCACAAGTAGGTCAGGAGGTTTCTAGAGTTAATTGGCAATGACTTCTTGACACTGGTTACTGACTGGCTGCCAGAGGAGATGCTCTGCTAGACCTCCTCCTTGCAAACAAGGAAAAACTGGTTGGGGATCCAGGCTAAGGCAGCCTTGGCTGAAGCAATATGAGATGGTGGAGTTTAGGATCCTGAGAGGAGGGAGCAAGGCAAACAGCAGGATCATAACCGTGGAATTGAGAATAACAGGCCTTAGATTATTCAGGGATCTGCTTGGAAGATTCTCTTAGGGTACAGTTGTGGAAAGAAGAGGGATCCAGAAAGCTGGTTGATTTTTATTTTTTATTTTTTTCCCAAGGATCGCGCACTCAGCTCAAAAATGGTCCATCCTGACATGCAGTAAGTTGAGCAAAAGTAGCAGGAGGTCAGCATGGAGGACCAAAACACTGATGTGAAAAGGAAGTGTAGAAGAAGCGTAAGCAGGGTCAGGTGACACAGGGATATGCAGGTCTGTCTGAGCATGCAGGGATGGGGTTTAGAGAAGCCACATCCCGTCTGGAGCTGTGTGCTGTGAAAATGTGGTGGACAACAAGAAAGGTTTCTATGAGTACATCAGCAGCAAAAGGAAGCCTAGGGAAAATGAGGGCTCACTGCTGAATAAGCATAGGGACCCTGGTGACAAAGGACATGAAAAAGGTTGAAGCACTCTGTTTTCTTTGTCTTGGTCTTATGTGGTAAAACTCGCCTGCAGGGGTCCCAGATGTTGAGGCCAGTGGAAAAGTCAGAAGCGATGAAGACTTACACTTGGTAGAGCAGGATCATGCTAGGGAACGTCTAAACAAACTGGGGAAGCACAAGTCCACGGGACATGGTGAGATGCATCCACAGGCACCAAAGAAGCAGATCAATATCATTGTGAGACCACTCTCAGTAATCTTTGAAATGTCATGGTAATCGAGGGAAGCACCAGAGGACTGAAAGAAAGCAAATATCACCCCTGCCTTCAAGAAGGGCAAGGGGAAGGAAAACTGAAGGCCAGTCGACTGTACCTCGATTCCTGGGAGGTTGATGGCAGCAACTAATCCTGCAAACTGTTTCCAAAAACATGGACATGAAGGTGATGAGGTATAGTCAGCATAGATCTGTGGAGCAGAGATCATTCTTAATAAGCCTGATTTACCTTCTATGATGACATGACTAGTGGTGTGCATGAAGGCATGTTCATTTTTCACTTTAGTAAGGCTTTCAACACTGTACGTCCATAGACAAATGAATAAAGTGCAGACTAGATAAGTGGACAGTAAAGTGTATCAAAAACTGACTGAACTGCTGAACTCAAAGCACTGTAAACAGCGGCATGAAGTGCAGCTGGAAGCTGGTCATCAGTGATGTGATCCAAGGTTTGATGCTGGAGCCAGTGGTGTTTAGCATCTTCATTAATGACCTGGATGATGAGACACGGTGTAGTTTCAGCCAGTTTGCAGACAAAATGGGAAGGAATGGTTGATATGCTAAATCAGCATGCTGCTATTCAGAAAGACCTCAATGTGCTGGAGAACTGGGCAGACAGAAACATCCATCAATTCAACAAAGGGAGGTGCCAGGTTCTGCATCTGGGAGTGGATAACCCTATATAACAGTAGCGGCTGAGAGCCAGCCAGCTGGGAAGCAGGTTGGCAGAAAAGACCTAGGAGTCATGGTGGATAGAGCAGAATGTGAGCCAGTGATGTTCCCTGTGGCGAATAAGGGCAAGCAGCATCCTGTGCTTTATTAAGAGGAGCATTGACAGAAAGTCAAGAGAGATAATTCTGCTCTGCTCATCAATGGCGAGACTCATCTGGAATTCAATTCTGGCCTCCCCAGCACAAGAAAGACATGAACATACTGAATTGAGTCTAGTGAAGGGCCAAGAATGTACTTAAGGGTTAGGAGCAACTGGTATTTGAGGAGAATCCAACAGGAGTGGAACTGTTCAGCCTGAGGCAGAGAAGAGGGATTTTATTGATACGTTGCTAAAATATGTGATGGAGCAAGACTCTGCTCAGTGGTGTCCTTTGGCGGGGCAAGAGACAACAGGCACAAACTGGTATACAAGAAAATCCGTTTAGAGGAGAAGCTGTTTAACTTACGGGTGGACAAACATTGGAATATGAGAGGTTATAGTAGAGCCTAAGCTTGGAGTTATTCAAAACCTGACAGGACACAGCTCTGAGCAACTTGCTGTGGCTGACCCTGCTTTGAGCAGGAGGAATAGACTAGAGGTCTACCTTCCAACCTTAACCATTTTGGGATTCTAAGATTTTTTTTTTATATGCAATTCCCCTAAGATGGAAAAACATACTCATGTTGTGCAAGTCATCACAGCTGATAAGTGCCAGCTGTCTATTGCAAAATACTTTTATAGCATTAATTCCTGACTTAAGTAACTTACCTTTCACATGAATTTTATTGCCATGAAACGTAAAATCCTCTTCTTGTGCCACATATGTTTCAGAAGTGGCAATTCATTGCCTGGACACTTTATCACCTTTTTACTTCTAAAGCTCTTGCTTTAGCTTGTATTGGAAGCTTTATGGGATGTGGTATTTTTTAAAAATACATGATAGAGTAGTTTGGGTTGGAAGGGAACTTAAAGATCATCCAGTTCCAACCCCAGTGCCATGGGCAGGAACACTTCCAATTGGATCATGCTGCTCTAAGCCCGATCCAACCTGGCCTTCAACATCTCCAGGGATAGGGGATCCACAGCTTCTCTGGGCCACCTATTCCAGTGCCTTGCCACTCTGACAGTAAAAAATTTCTTCCTAATATCTAATCTAAATCACCCCTCTTTCATCTTAAAACCATTCCCCCTCGTCCTGTCACTGCACTTCCTGATAAAGAGCCCCTCCCCAGCTTCTCTCTAGGCCCCCTTTAAGTACTGGAAGGCTGCTATACAGTCTGCCCAGACCCTTTTGCAAGCTGAACAACTCCAACTCTCTCAGCCTGTCCTTACATGGAGGTTCTTCTGCTCTCTGATCATTTTCATGGCCTTCCTCTGGAATCATATAACAGGTCTCTGTCTTTCCTGTGCTGAGGACTCATCAGAGCAGAGTAGACGGGCAAAATCACCTTGACCTGCTGGTCACGTTTCTTCTGATGAAGCCCAGGATACAGTTGGATTTCTAGAGTGTAAGCACACATTGCCAGCTTTTCATCCACCAGCAGCCCCAAGTCTGTGCTCCTCGGGGTTTCTCTCAGTCTGTTCTCTGCACAGTCTGTATTTGTGCTTGGGACCCATGTGCAGGACCTTGCACATGGCCTCATTGAACTTCATGATGTTCCTATGGGCCCACCTCTCAAATCTGTCAGGGTCCCTCTGGGTAGTATCTCTTCCCTTCATCATGTCAACTGCAGCACGCGGCTTGGTGTTGTCAGCTGGCTGAGAATAAATTCAATCCCACTGTCCATGTCTACAGCAAAGATGTTAAACAGTCGCAGTCCCAATACTGACACCTGTGGAATGCCAGTCATCACTGATCTCCACTAGGACATTGAGCTGTTGACCACAACTCTGAGTGTGGTCATCCAGCCAATTCCTTATCCGCTGGGTGGTCCATCCTTCAAGCCATGTCTCTCCAATGCAGAGACAAGGATGTCATGTGGGACAATGTCAAATGCTTTCACAAGTCCAGGTAGATGATATCAGTTACTCCTCCTTTATCCACCGACATTGTAGCCCTGTCATAGAAGGCCACCACATTTATCAGGGACGATTTGCCCTTCATGAACCCATGTTGGCTGTCACAAATCACCTCTTTATTTCTCATGTGCCTCAGCAGCATTTCCGGGATGATCTGCTCCATGATCTTGTTGGGCACAAAGGTGAGACTGACTGGCCTATAGTTCCCCAGGTCGTCTTCTCCTTTTTTAAAGATGAGAGTTTGTTTCCCCCTTTCCAGTCAGTGGGGACTTCACCAGACTGCCACAGCTTAAATAGGGTGGCTAGTGTGTTAGCAACTTATCTGCTTGTTTCCTTTGGACCTGCAGATGCTTCTTCTCAGGTCCCATGGACTTGGGCATCTTCTGTTTCCTTAGGTGGTTTCAAACCTGATCCTCTCCTACAGTGGGCAGTTTTTCTGTCTCCCAGTCCTTCCCTGTGTCTTCTGTGACTTGGGCAGTGTGTCTTGAGCCCTTCCTGCTGAACACGGAGGCAAAAAAATCGTTATGTCAGCCTTTTCCATATCCTGGGCAACCAGGTCTCCTGTTTGCTTCTGCAGAGGGCCCACATGCTCCCTAGTCTTCCTTTTACCACCAAAATACGTATAGAAGCTTTTCATGTTGTCCTTAACATGCTTGGCCAGATGTAATTCTATCAGGGCTTTAGCTTTCCTAACCTGATCCCTGACTGCTCAGACAACTCTGTATTCCTCCCAGGCTACTTGTCCTTGCTTCCACCCTCTGTAGGCTTCCTTGTTGTGTTTGAGTTTGTCGGGTTTGTTCCTTGCTTATCCATGCAGGCCTCCTGGCATTTTTGCCTGAGTTCCTGTCACATGTGCTAATTTTGCTAATTAAAAATGTCTTTTTTTCACTCCTCTTATTTTTCCTTGGAAAGCCATTAAGTATTCAGTAGGTAACTGGGGGCAGCTTTAAAATTCTTAGGTGTCTTAGTGGGAATCATGATGACAGCTTTCTGCCAAAGAGTTAAAACAGGCCTTTGAGCTTAGGGGCCACATTCTACAGCCCTCATGTATGCAGTCTAGACTGATACTTCATTCTAGGGAATAAAAATGACAACAAGAAACTGAAATTAGTTTGATCCCTAATTTCTCTGTAACAGAAGATGTAGTCATTCAAAAAGGAAAACATGTAGTTGGTGCAGATGGTACTGAGAACTCATGGAAACTGAGGAAAGTTCCTAAGTGTTTCTTGTGACAATTGTGAAAAAAATATTGCTGTTGAACTGTTGAAAATTATTTTGGGTTTCATTGTATTTAATTGGAGTGGAATGTTTGATAAAAACATCTGCTTCATGAGTGGTTATGCCCTCTAATTGTTTTACGTACTGATAGAGTAAGCGTAGTCATTCTGGATTTGGGAAAAAAAGATAAACTAGGTCTTCTAAAGGCTTTATGTCCTAAGTGACAGAGGAAATTGTCACTTTAGAGACTGGTAGTGTGAACCTTTCCAGTTTCCTCAAATTATTATTACTATCCAAAATTTATTTCCAGCTAGAATTTGTTCTTGTGTGATATGCAGTGGAATTCAGCCTTGCTTTGATATTAGAAAACTTTGTCCTCTGTGTGTTAATAAGCACTGAAGTCTTCCTTACTAAATATGCTTCAAAAGAGGTAGACAAACATAATGGAAGTTTTGTGAGAGTGATTGACTTCTTACAGCTTTCCAAGACTGCCTGTCTCACATAATATCCTGGACACTAAAATCACACTTGAATTAGAGATTTTGCATGGTTTATGAAGGCTAGATATCGAAATTGCCTTCTGAACTGAGAACTTGGAATCAGCTCAAGAGCTCTTGCTGTCCCAGTCCTGTTTCCATCTAATTTTAAAATTTGTGGTGAAGGGGTTTGTTCTTCCAAGAGGAACTGAGGTCTAATGAAGGCATTGCTAAAACCTGCTGTCTTAATTTTGCAGGGGGTGTGTGTGTATACTTGTGTGTTTGTTGTTTGGTTTTTTTTGTTAACCTGGGATGCAATTTTCAGTATCATTTAGGCTTTGGGTTATGTACTGTCAAGTTTTTGTTGACGGGTAGCATAGAGTCCCTTGGGAGAAGGTGCTCATCTGCAGAACTCTGCTTGAAGACTGAATTTAATTGAGTGAAGTCAGTCAAGGAAGTCAGATGGTCATTATAAAGGTTATGACCATTGCTTTCAAACTGGTAAAAAACGGTTTCAGGCATACACATGCAGTAGAAGTTATTTTGGAAGAATTTAGCAGTTGGGCAAAACATTTTGTTCTTTCAATGCTTGGGAAGCCAACCTTTTGCTTGTGAATCTGTGTGCTGAGTGTTTATAATGGTTACTTCATCAGATCAAAGGCATTGTACTTAGTGATCTCAGAGAAGAGTTGCTGGGAAAAGAGAAAAATTAGGAACAGGTAGATTTTCATCTTTGTGCAGCAGTGCACCTTATTGTAAATGGTTTGATATTACTGTAGCTCTTAATTTCTCTTACTGATTGTAGCAAAGTTATGGGCATTTTAGTCAAGATTTTACCCTTTTAATTATAATTTATATTTGCAAACTGTATTACATATTCTCCAAAAGAGAGAGATAGGTGGCAGGTACAACAGAAGTAGCAGATGGAGTAGTTAGGTTTGATTAGATAGTGATTGATAACATCTTATAACTGTAATGTCATGTGACGTTTAAGTTTAAGGCTCAGTTTTGTAGTGCGTCATGTATTATTCAAGGTAATTTATCATCATTAAAACTGCAGATAGTGAATGAAATTTGAACAAAATAGAAGTTTTATATTTAAACTATTTTAATGCCATGTGGCAACTTAGTGTAGTACACAGCTATTTTACAACATTTTTCCCCCTCCAGTTATAAAGGGCATGGCTTTGCTGGTTGGAGACTTTTTCTTTGAGGATGAACATAGCTATTTTTCATGTTGGTTGAGTAATTGTAGTGTTTGTACTAAACTATAGCTATTGTCTAATTAGGGAAGTAGAAAACTTAGGTCCTTTGGTCCAGTGTTTCCAGTTCATGCACTTAATCTGGTTGCAGAGAGATTGATTTAACCAAATGTCTTCGTATTTGCCAAACCAAGAATAGGAAGCCTTTGGCTTTTATTAAGTACTTTCACTTAAAGTTAAAGCTGAAAGCTGAGTGTCTTTCAGATCCATATGTCTGTGAATAGAACAGTGAAGACTTTGGCGCATCCACTACTGCATAGGAGAATATGCCTCTGTCATTATGTATGTTTCGAACTTTGTTTAGAAAGACCATTCCAGTTGGAGATGTTGAGTTACCTGTTTCTTCTTGCAGGATCCATTTTAAAAACCTCTGGTGGCTTGGGGGCTTGCTTTGTTTGTTTTTTTTTCTTTCAGTAAAAAGGATTTTTTTCTTTTTTTTTAAAGTTTGTTTGGAGTTCACATCAGCTCTCTTCAAGCAAGTAACTTAGATTCTGCCGTCCGTTAAAGTAATACATGAATAGGATTAAAAGCCAAAAGTGAAAACTGCTAGATGAAATAGCTTGGGGAAACAAGCAAACTTAAGTATAATTAAAGTATAGACTTAATTCTTTGCAGAACTTAGTGTGATTTCTGGATTACTGATGCTTTTTTTACATTCATATGAATTTTTAACTCTATGTAATCTTGGTGTGTGGTTATGTGTTGTTTGTAACTCACTTGATGTAAAGACTTCAGCGTGTTGATCTTTATGGAAAGTTTTTGTTTTCTTTCTACCAGTGTCAAGATTAGAAGCGCTAGATGCAACTTTCCTTGGGGTCTTTGTAATCTTAAAGTCTTGCTACTTTTCTTTAAAATAAAATGGAGAAAATTCCCACTTTTCAAAGAGAAGTTAAAAAAAATAGAGTATAGGCAGTGTCTCTAGTATTTGCTGTCATAGACTACCTCATTGGTACTAAAAGATGTTGTTCAATACAGTGCATAGTAGTTGCAGTGTTTGCTTGATGGTAATTTTTAATCCTGTCACATTTAAAGTGACCTGTTTTCTGCTGTTCTTTATGTTGCATACTGTAAAGGAAAGCTCTGCAAAAATATCTGCATAGGCAGACCATGTTTTGTGGAGGAATGGGGTTAATACATAAATCATAAGGAAAATTATAAGCAGTTGGGGCAGGAGAAAGGCAGGTCAGGAAACAGTAAGTTTGTGTTGTGTCTTCAGTGAGCTAAAGGCTGTGCTCATAAAAGTTTTAAGAAATGTAAATGTCTTCCTTTTTACACTATTGCCTTTGTGGTGTCCTCTGAGTTAGCAGAAGGCTTATTCTGTAAGAAGGCATGAATCCCATTTACTGATTGTATGTATCTAAAGCAGTTCTTCCATCTTTCTCCTCAATCTCGGTATGTGTGCCCACCTGCCTGGGTAACTGAGTTGCAGCTTTCCAACTCTGAATCAGTTTCATTCTTGGGAATTAAGAAAGACAGCTAGCAAAACATATCAGGTATGACACAAAAAATCACAAGAGTAACTGTATCTTGGGGACTAAGAGCTGGAGGGGAGAGACAAAGAGATGGTTGTAGAACATCTAACCTCTTATGGTAAGGCAAGACTCAATTCCAACGCTTCCCTCAGTATGAGTGGATGTGTTTTCAGATGTAGACATTTTCTTACCCTTGATCAGAAAATGTCAGTGTACAAGAGTGTGAACAGCGAGTAAACATCAAGTTTCGTGTGAAACTGAAAAAATCTGTGTTGAAGATGTCTCAATTTCTGATTGAGGCATACAGTAGAGAGATTCCAAAGATCCAGTCGTTGCTCAAACAAACCCATTTTTTGTTGGTAGAAGATGTGAAAGCAAAAATTATGATCTTCAACAGCCTTCCATAGGATGTCCTGTGGAATTGCTTTGAATTTTGGCAGCATCATGTGCAGCTGTGTGTCACCTCAGATAGGAACTATTCTGAAGGTGAAGGTACTTGATTTTCTTAATTTGTTAAATAAATAAAGGTACAGGCACAGTCTGGGGGCTTTTTTTTTTTTTTTTTTTTTTTTGTGTGTGTTGGACCTCAAGGACCCAAAGGAGCAGAATAAAAACGAACTAAAACACAAAGACATTACATCTAAAAAAATAAATCTTGGCTATGGGCAAAAGGGTAGCAAAGGATAACTTGTTTGCTTAGTAATCACCTTAGTTTCATAGATTGTTCTGTAAGCTCTTTGGCCTTCTTTGTCTCCTGTAGCCTTTTGTCTTCTGGAATTGCTGGGGAAGTAGGAGGTAGGAATTATACAAGTGTCATGTTCTGTGTTTTTCAAAATAATATGTAAATTAAGTGAAAATTTTTAGCAGAGCTTCACAGTGGGAGGGTTTCTCAGCTTTTTGTCATGGACCACAGTCCAGCTTTGCTCTTTAGGATGAAAATAAATTCTACTATTGATTGTTCACAGTCTGATCTCATTCTACGACCTGCAGTGTTTTCACTTGGTCTCCAGTGTTGTCCCTTGGTTTTAACATTGCTGTCCCTTTAAATTGACAGTGGTTCAGTCTTGAAATTTCATGAGGAATCTTCTGTTTTCTTCTGTTTGTTCTACCCACTTCTGTTGTGCTTGATAAGTCTTTGCCAAAAGTTATGATAGAAATTTGCAATGTGAAACTTAGAATTTTCCCTGGTTTTTTGAAAAACAAAATTGAAGGTAGTTCACTGATGTATTATTGGTGTTCAGCTGAACTGTTTCAAGATGTGTGACTGACTTTATCCAAATAATTAGAAATAAAGGGATTATTCAAACCTTGTCTATGTAACAACACTTAAGGCTTTTAATGTAAATTAACAGAAGGAATTAAAGTGATTTAGTTGTCCTACGTTAAACATTTGAGTTTATATTCTTATTCAGAATTAGTAGCTTGAAATTAGTTGGTTTTATTTTCAATAAAATTAAGTTGCATTGAATGAACTCTGTCTAAATATGAAGACAATTTCTGAACAGGTTTTAGACTGTAAAGTTTGTTAGAATAAAAAAACCCAATAGGATGAGTATTTTCAGGAATCTCTTTTATAAGGAGATTTTCTTCGAAGTAGTATCTTCATTGCAACTGTTTTATATTAACTAGGCTGTGGTAGTCCTATCCACACAAATATTTAGCTTTTGTTTGGCTCCAAATTATTACTTTACAAGTGTGGTTTTGCTGTTGAGAGCTCTTCTGTGTTTCCTTAAACTGTGGCGGTACTGTGGAGGTGAGCTGTGAATGTTTAACATGGACAGGTCGAATACTGAAAATCCTCAAGGTTTTTTGTGCATGGTCTTCATAATTTTGAGATTCCCCCGATAGTTATTGATGGAATGTTTATTTTTTAAGCTGTGACATTGGTAATTCTGGAAAATTTGAAAGTTTTAAGCTTCATAGAAGCTGGGAGCTTGACTAAGCCTGCAAGCAGCTTTGCAGGGCAATTTCTGCAACTCCTAGGTAGCTTTGGTTTAGAATTGCAACATCTGCAGGCTATCCAGGGTAGGGTATGGAAGAGGATCAGTAAGGTGAAGGATACACCACTTCAGACAAATGATTTTCTTGGAGCTTCATCACCCCTTTTGACATGGTTTGCAAGCTTGAGAAACTTCGGTTGTGCTTGTGCCGCTGACATAGGAGAACTAGCAACAGCAGCAACAGTTCAGTATCACATAGGGTTCTTCCCTATGTAACTATATGAATCCATCCCCAGACCTATAGATGCCATACCGCGATATAGTATTTTCCTGTCTATTGAGAGATCCCTGATTTTTAAATCTAGTCCCAGGTGCTCAAGGTGAGCTGGTCATCACCTCAGCTGTTTAGCAATAATTCCAACACAATGCTTCTAGATGTTGTGTGCTGTATGCTTCAGAGATTGTTAGTAACTTTGAATATATGTGATTTTTCCAACTGTAGTTTCCATTTGTTTCCTGCACTATGTCTTTGAGTTCATTGTTCTCCAAAAGTTTAGCTGACTGTAGTGTTCATGTGAAGAAAAAGACTTCAGTGAGCAGACTCTGTGTGCACTTGAGAACAAGTACTAACTTGGCTGAGTACTGATATTGTTATACATGCTTGTTGATTATCTCTTAGTTTAGAGTGTTACTAGGAATGGTAAGTAAGTAGGATTGGAAGATAAATTTTAAAAATGCCATAAAGGAAAAACTGAGGGATTCCTGACTGTAGTCAGACTTTTGTAGTCGCAAAGTCATGGAGTCTATATTTTTCGTATTGTTGAGTTGGCTCGTGTGTGCAAAAAAGCTTATCTAATCCTCAATTTTAGTATATAAATACTAACTAAAATCAGTTATCAAGAGATGAAAATATTTACATGTTTTGAGATTCTTACACAATTATTTATTAGACACATGGAGTTTTAAAAAAAACCCTTAGTTTTACTGATACTCTCAGTCTTTCCAAGCAAGTGTTTTTGCAAGGTGCTTTTGCAATCTTAATTAAAATATTAAATTTTGTTGATTATTTTGTCTTTTAAATGTTAGCAAATTTTCCTTTAGAGAGAGTGCATCCTATTCATATGTTGCATGAGCAATCTAAACTGCCTTTTGTAAAATGAACAAAATGGTATAAATTTTTGGTAGTGAATGCTATAAAATTATGAAAATAATTATATTAGCAGTAATTGTGCAAATGCTTACAGTAGGACAGTGCAAACAAAGCTCTCTTTGCTTCTACACGGTTAGTGAAAGCACTGATATATTTAATAATTTTCTGCCTAATGATTGTGATGCTTCTTCATCTGTAAAGTTCCTCCGTCTAATAATTTTGGAACACATCAGGTAATTTCAGTTACATTTTAGAGGGGTGGAAGTTTCAAGACAGCTTAGTTTGTGAAAGTTGGTTCTTGGATAGAGGAGGTACTCGTGTCACCATTGAGGAGGAGGCTGCAGCATGTGCTGTGTCTCTTCCATCTAGCAGTTGAGTGGTGTGGGAATGGATGTGAGCTAACAGGAGGGAACTGGGTGTGTTACAGAGGTCTGTCTTTATAGAGCCCTTGGACAGAGGAATTGTGGTGAGAGGGATGAGGGGAAATAATACAGCAATCCAGAAGAAAAGCATCTTAACCACGTGCACTGCTATACAGCAACTTTCTTAAATGTGTATGGAGCATAAGTAGAAAAACAGGCAACAAGATGAGTGTTAGGAGAAAGGGAATAACATACCACAGGTCAATAGTAATTCGAATATAAAAGCGCAGTGAGGTGCTTTTGGAATGTAGCACAGTAATGCTTTTATATAGGCATTTACAATGGCATTCATTTTGGATCTCTAAAGAAATGTTACACATGTGCATCTGTTTTCTTAGTGTGTGTTAAAGAAGCTTAAGGGGATTTTAATTGTTTTTCAGAGTTGAGAGGCGTAAGATGTGTGACTAGAAGAATTGTCCAAAATTAGCAGCTATCTCAACAGGTTTATTTCTTCCTCAATTTTTTAATAAAGGCTCTGAATCAGAGAGCATTCAAGGACAGAAATACAAGATTAAAAAATCAAAGAGAGCCCTGAATTAAATAGGTTTTGGTTCAGTGCTCAGTCACTAGGTTTTTAGCCTGGTTAAGAGGAAACCCAATTGAGGAATGAGAAGTCCTGAAAATATAAGTACGTGACAGTATAGAACCCCTTTTAGAAAAGGGCAGCACCGGCTTGCATGCATGAGGTGTTCAAGAAAAAGCTGGAAAAAAAGAAAAGCTACTATGTCCTCTCTCATACCTGTCACAACTGGTTTTTTATCAAAGGTGTGTGTTCCAACCTAAAGCTTTCTGCACTTGAGAAAGCTGACCTAACAAACCTTTTAAATTGCTCTTGCTCTGCTACAAATCTCTTAGCAGTTTTCTTTCTATATAATGAACACTATTTACTATAAGCTGCTGTGTGTGTGCCTGAGCAATGAAAAGGGCTGTGCTCACCAAAAAATACACAATACACACGCAGATGGACAAATACAGATGTACTTTCTTTGGAATAGAAATTGCATGTGGAATCACAGAATTGTTTAGGTTGGAAAGGACCTTTAAGATCATGGAGTACAACAGTTATCCTGGCACTGCCAAGTCCACCACTAAACCATGTCCTTAAGCACCATATCTACAAGCCTGCTAAATATCTCCAGGGACGGTGACCACCCTGGGCAGCCTGTCCAGTGCTTGAGAATCCTCTCTGTAAAGTAGTATTTTCTAATATCCAGTCTGAACCTCCCCTGGTGCAACTTCAGGCCATTTCCTGTCCTCCTATCACTTATAAGTTGGGAGAAGAGTCCCACCTCGCTACCACCACCTTTCAAGTAGGTGTAGAGAGCGATAAAGTCTCTCATCAGCCTTTTGTTGGCTGAGCTAAACAGCCTGAGTTCGCCAGCCACTCCACTTAAGACTTGTGCTCCAGACACTTCACCAGCTTCACTGCCCTCCTCTGGACACGCGCCAGCATTGCAGTGTCTTTCTTGCAGTGAGGGGCGCAAAACTGAATACAGCATTTGAGGTGCAGGTACAGAGGGACGATCCCTTTCCCTAGTCCTGCTTTCATACATCTTTCATCCAAGCCAGGAAGCTTTTGACCTTGAGCACCTGGACACAGTTCTAGCTCACTTTCAGCTGACTGTCAACCAACACCCTTAGGTCCTTTTCCAACAGGCAGCTTTCTGGTCACCCTTCTGCAGTCCTATAGGATTGCATGGGGTTGTTGTGTCCCAGGTGTAAGACCCAGCACTTGGCCTTGTTGAACACTATACAACTGGCCTAAGCCTATCAATCCAGCTTGTCCAGTTCCCTTTGTAGAGTCTTCCTACTCTTACGCAGATTGGCTTTGTGAGCACTTCCACCAGTTCCTTCAGTGTCCTTGTGTGGATACCATCTGGCACCATAGACGTGTGTCTCTAGGTGGAGCAGCAGGTCACTGCTCATTTCCCCTTGGATTGTGGAGGCTCCATTCTGCTACCCGTCCCTGTCTTCCAGGGCAGGTCTATATACCTAGAGAACAACTAGTCCTACTGTGAATGACCAAGGCAAAGAAGACATTAGTTACCTTAGCATTTTCCTCGTTCTTTGTCACTATGGGTCATCCTCTCCCCCATCCACTGAAGGCTGGAGATTCTCCCTTGCCCTCGTTTTGCTGCTGATATATTTATAGAAACATCTTTTTCTCTTTTACCTTAGTAGCCAGATTTAGTTCTAGTAGGGCTTTAACCCTTCTACTTTTTTCCCTGCATAACTTCACAAAATCCTTGTAGCCGTCCTGAGTTGCCTGCCCTTCCTCCAGCACACATAAACTCTCCTTTTTTTTTCCTGAGTTCCCACCAGATCTCTCTGTTCAGCCAGGCTTCTTCGCTGCTGGCTCATCGTTTGCCACATGGAGACAACCTGTTCCTGCACTTTAAAATTTCCTTCTTGAAGAATGTCCTGCCTTCCTGGTCTTCTTTGCCCTTCAGGACTGTCCTCCAAGGGACTTGGTCAACCAGTCTCCTAAACATATGTAGTGAAAGTGAGAAATAAATGTATGAACTACTGAAGCCACTTCGTGTTTGAGTTTTCCAGCTACACTCAATGTCATGACTGTTCCCAAGAAAGTTAGATTTTTACAGTTTAATTCTATGTTTGCTTCTGCAGAACAGAAAGAATTCAGTAATTCTCAATAGCTTCTGGATTTTTGATGTGAAAGGAGAGCCTCATAAAGAGAATATTTATTACTAAAAAAGATGGAAAAAGAGCACTAATAAACTCCCAGAATAATTGGATTCACCCTGTCAGAACTTTTAACTGCTTTATTCTGCCGAACTGGTGAATGTAACTACCCTACAGAAGTATTTCATGCCTAGTAGCTATTAATGTTATTCTCTCTGCAAAAATAATGTGTATTGTATACAGGTTAACTTTTTTAATTGTACCAGTTGTTTAGTTTAGGTTTTGCTACCTTATCAGTAGGACTTGATCTTGTATCAGTTTTCTAATGAGAATTAGCCAGTAGTATCTTATTTTGGAACCAGGTACAAGTTTTGTTTTCCATTCACTTTAAATTTATCCCCATGTTTTAAGATGACAGCTGAGGTGCCTAACAGTAAGGCTTTTTAAACAGATTCTTTGTTGCGTTAGTTCTCTACTGAAATAGCAGGACATATGCCTTCCTGTAGAACAGTGTTCTTTGTTATTTACATAGACCCATTGATGCATTGGGTGTTTTCAGTGAAAGTCAGCAGTTCTGAGATATGCATTTTTCTACCTTGCTGAAATAAGCTGCACTTAGATCATCTCAATACTCTGTAAATGTAATTTGACTTTCTGCAAATTTTGGGGTTTTTTGTGTTTCCTGAATGAAAAAGGCATTTACTTGTTGTTCTTTGTGCTAAGACAGCTGAATTAAATATCTGAGATGTTATTTTTAAGTGCAGAACACTGTTTGTAAGGGTTTTTGTAATTTTTACATAAAATTAATAAAATGGGAGAGTTCCCTGTGTTTCAAAGACAAATGGCTTTAGCGTGAATCATAGAATCATAGAATAACCAGGTTGGAAGAGACCCACCGGATCATCAAGTCCAACCATTCCTATCAAACACTAAACCATGCCCGTTAGCACCTTGTCCACCCGTGCATTAAACACCTCCAGGGAAGGTGACTCAACCACCTCCCTGGGCAGCCTGTTCCAGTGCCCAATGACCCTTTCTGTGAAAATTTTTTTCCTAATGTCCAGCCTAAGTCTCCCCTGGCGGAGCTTGAGGCCATTCCTTCTTGTCCTGTCCCCCGTCACTTGGGAGAAGAGGCCAGCACCCTCCTCTCCACAATCTCCTTTCAGGTAGTTATAGAGAGCAATGAGGTCTCCCCTCAGCCTCCTCTTCTCCTGGCTAAACAACCCCAGCTCTCTCAGCTGCTCCTCGAAAGACTTGTTCTCTAGCCCTCTCACCAGCTTTGTTGCTCTTCTCTGGACTCGCTCCAGAGCCTCAACATCCTCCTTGTGGTGAGGGGCCCAGAACTGAACACAGGATTCGAGGAGCGGTCTCACCAGTGCCGAGTACAGAGGGAGAATAACCTCCCTGGACCTGCTGGTCACACCGTTTCTGATCCAAGCCAAGATGCCATTGGCCTTCTTGGCCACCTGGGCCACTGCTGGCTCATGTTCAGTCGGCTGTCATCCAACACACCCAGGTCCCTCTCCTCCAGGCAGCTTTCTAGACAGACTTCTCCTAGTCTGTAGCTGCACAGAGTTGTTGTGCCCCAAGTGCAGGACCTGGCATTTGGCCTTGTTAAACCTCATCCCATTGGACTCAGCCCAGCGGTCCAGCCTGTTCAGATCCCTTTGCAGAGCCTCCCTACCCTCCAGCAGGTCGACACTTCCACCCAGCTTAGTGTCGTCCGCAAACTTGCTAAGGGTGCACTCGATGCTTTCATCCAGGTCATTGATAAAGACATTGAACAGTGCTGGACCCAGCACTGAACCCTGGGGAACCCCACTTGTCACTGGCCTCCAGCTGGATTTCACACCATTTCCCACCACTCTCTGGGCCCGGCCAGCCAACCAGTTTTCCACCCAGGAGAGTGTGCGCCTGTCCAGGCCAGAGGCTGACAGTTTCCTGAGCAGAATGCTGTGAGAAACTGTGTCAAAAGCTTTACTGAAGTCCAGGAAGATCCACAGCCTTTCCCTCATCCAGCAACCGAGTCACTTTGTCATAGAAAGCGATCAGGTTAGTTTGGCAAGATCTGCCTTTTGTGAACCCATGTTGACTGGGCCTGATCACCCGGTTCTCTTGCACGTGCTTCATGATAGCACTCAAGATCACCTGCTCCATGACTTTCCCTGGCACTGAGGTCAGACTGACAGGCCTGTAGTTCCCTGGATCCTCCCTGTGGCCCTTCTTGTAGATGGGCACAACGTCAGCCAGCCTCCAGTCCAGTGGGACTTCCCCAGTCTTCCAGGACTGTTGGGAGATGATGGAAAGGGGTTTGGCCAGCACATCCGCCAGCTCCTTCAGTACCCTAGGGTGAATCCTGTCCGGCCCCATAGACTTGTGGCTGTCCAGTCGGGCTAGCAAGGCTCTGACCACCTCCTCTTGGATCATGGGAGCCTCATTATGCTCCTCTAGCTCCTGGGTTAGTACACAGACGGAACGACCCTCCTTACAACTAAAGACTGAGGCAAAGAAGGCATTAAGTACCTCAGCCTTTTCCTCATCCCCTGTCACTGTTGTTCCTTCTGTGTCCAGTAGGGACTGTATGGTCTCCCTAGTCCTCCTCTTATTATTTATATATTTGTAGAAAGATTTTTTTGTTATCTTTCACAGACAGCCAATTTGATTTCTAGTTGAGCCTTAGCCCTTCTGATTTTTTCTCTACACAATCTCACTTCCCTCCTGTAGTCCACCCAAGAGGCCTGTCCCCTCTTCCAGAGCCCATAAACGTTTCTCTTCTTCTTGATATCACTCAAGATCTCTCTGTTCAACCAAACTGGTTTTCTCCCCTGCCGGCTTTTTTTCCGGACCACGGGGATGGCTTTCTCCTGAGCTGCTAGGATTTCCTTTTTGAAGAGCTCCGAGCCCTCCTGGGCTCCCTTGCCCTTAAGTACTGTCTCCCATGAGACTTTGCCAACCAGCCTTCTGAAGAGTTCAAAGTCTGCCCTCTGGAAATTTAATGCTACTGTCCTGCTAACCACCCTCTTCACTTCACCTAGAACAGAAAACCCTATCATCTCATGATCGCTTTGTCCTAGGCGTCCACCTACTGCCACATCCCCCACAAGGCCTTCTCTGTTCACAAACAGCAGGTCCAGGAGGGCACCTTCCCTTGTTGGTTCATTCACCAGCTGTGCGAGGAAGTTGTCTCCCACGCACTCCAGGAACCTCCTAGACTGCTTCCTTTCTGCTCTATTGTACTTCGAGCAGATATCAGGAAGATTGAAGTCTCCCACAAGAATGAGAGGCATTGATCTAGAGATTAACCCAGCTCTTTATAGAAGAGCTCATCAGCTGCTTCTCCTTGGCTGGGTGGTCTGTAACAGACTCCCGTCACAAAATCTACCTTCTGGTGGGCTCCTCTGATTTTAACGCACAGGCACTCAATCTCCTCAGCACCACAATCCATCTCAATGGAGTCCAAGTCCTTCCTTACAAAGAGGGCTACCCCGCCTCCTCTCCTACCCTTCCTGTCCCGCCTGAAGAGTTTGTACCCCACCATAGCTGCACTCCAGTTGTATGAGTCATCCCACCATGTTTCCGTGATGGCAACGACATCATAGGCTCCTTGCCCTACGACAGTTTCCAGCTCTTCCTTCTTATTCCCCATGCTGCGTGCATTGGTGTAAATGCACTTCAGCTGAGCTGCTGAGCCATCAGCCCTCTTAGAGGGAACAGAGTTCGTTCCCAATTGCCTGGTAACTGGAGTAGCTAGCTCCAGAGTGCCCATATCTCCCTTAGCACCCTCCGGTGTGTTCACCCCAACTTTCTGTGTGGTGAGGTACTGGTGGTCCACACCAACACCCCTTCTCCGAATCACCATTGTCCCACATCCAGGCTCATTCTTGTCTAGCCTGGGCTCAATCCCCTCCCCCTTCACATCTAGTTTAAAGCTCTATTTATGAGTTTTTAGCAAGTCCCCCTAGGAGACACAAGTGTCCCATCCTTAGCAAGAAAGCATGGGGGTGCGTGAGCCACCCCAGATCAAAGAAGCCAAAGCCCCTCTCCTCGCACCAGGCTTGGAGCCAGGCATTAATGGAATTCTTCTTCCTGACTTCCCACTCCTCTCTGTTTAGCCTTGGGATGGAGCAGAATACTATTTGTGCCCCAGAGCCCTCCATCATTTTCCCAGTGGCCCTGAAGTCATTCTTGATGGTTTTGGTCTTTTTGTTTACTAGATCATCGTTACCAGTTTGGACTACTATCAGAGGATAGTAGTCTGTCTCGTGGACCAGGGAAGGAAGTTTTCTAGCTACCTCCTTCACTGATGCCCCCGGTAAGCAGCAGACCTCTCTGTGGAGCGGGTCCGGTCTGCAAATGGGTCCCTCTGTTCCTTTTAGGAGGGAGTCCCTTACAACAATCACCCTCCTCTTCTTCTTAATGGAGGATGTTTTTATCTTTTTCTGAGGATGGTGCGGCCTAGGGAAGGATTCTAGGCTGTGGGAGCCACCATCCTCATCCTCAGGGCTGGATTCCACCTGCAGCACCTGGTACTTGTTCACCAGGGGGATCTGGGGGTTTGGTGTCTGGGTGAGGGGAGCAGCTTTCCTTCGTCTGGCAGGAACTTGCTGCCATTCCCAATCTCTTGTTCCCCCAACCTTGCAGGTGGATGGTGTTCGGACACACCAGCTCGAGCAGGCTGCTGAGTTAGTGAGAGGACCCTGCTCCACTGGTCTATCTCCCTCTCACACTCCCTGATGGTCCTCAGCCTCTTTACCTCCTCCCTTAACTCCTCCACCATGTGAAGGAGTTCCCTGACTCGAGCGCAGCTTTCACAAGTGGGGCCAGTACCAGAGGCACGAGGCGGTGTGGGAGGGGGGCACTGCCTGCAGCCCAGCGTCTGGGTAGCTGCATGCACCCACTGTGGCTCTGTCTGAGTGGCAGCATCCACCCTGCCTGCTGCAGCACACAGAGCAGCTTTAATCTTCTGCCGGGTGGCCACCATGGTCCTCGGTGTCTTCTGTCTAGTCTCTAGGTCCTCTCTGCGCCCTGCCTGTTCGCCCTGCCACTCAAACTGCCCCGCACCTCTTTGTCACGCTCCTCTTCGCCATGCTCCAGTCCTAATACTGCTAGGGACCAGTTCTTTCTTTTCAGGGAGTTGTGTTCTAATGAATTTTTACCCTTTGTAATTGCAAAGTAGCAAGAGAGGTCAGTGTTTCGTACTAGACGTTCAGGTGGTGTGTATCAGTGAAGCTGTGTACTACCCACAGGTGTCTGTTGTCTGCATGTGACTTAGTCAGATTTTCTTTCTGTAGCAGTCCAATTCTGCCAATTCCCCTCCTCTCCTACCCCAGGAATAGTTACTGTAAGTGTAAAGTACAATGTATGCTTTATGTTAATTTACCTAGATAGAAATGTAGGCAGCTGAGACAACAGTGTCATTGCTGTCTGTCAGAACAGCGAAGGGCAAAGCGATGTAACAGCAGCCACAAAGAAGGAAGCTGGCTGCTCTAAATTTTTTTCCTAAAGGTTGGTTTATATTCAGAAGCAACTTATGATTGACCTAGTACTGTATTTTTCACCAAGATTTCTTTTCTTACGGTGGTTGTAGTTTGTATGATTTGAGCACCTGCTCCTAGAACGGTTTTAGAAAAACATGTGCTAATTGGTTTAGGAATTATACTAAGTAATTTTTCTCTCAAACTTTTTTTCACTTGCTTTGTCAGCATCACTGATACTACTGGCTAACCACTTTATGACCAAACATTCAGATTTCGCTAGTGCATTTAATTTCATCTTGTTGTCTGCTTCTGGGGTCTCTGTATCTGTGTTTTCACGCTTAATATTTTTGTGCCAAATATTGTAGAAGGTAGAACTATTTTGTATGCACTGTGAATTTACTGGTTTTGTAGACACTGATGTGTTTTCATGGGCTTTTGTTATTAATAACAGGTTTTCTGGGTTTGTGACCCACAGACCTCCACACACTGTCTCTCCACCTCAACCACCACCCCTCTTGGTTGTTTGAGTTAAGTGAACATGAGATGGCTTCATAGTTTCTTGAATTACTATTTTAACCTCAGACAGCTGCATCAGTTATTAATTACTGTTTATTTCCAATGCTGACTTGTTAGGAGTTTGAATTTGTTTAAGATGCTTTATATTGTAACGTGTATGACTTGGTGTGTCCCCCCAGGTGTTTAAGTGTTAGACTATCTAGGCAACTGTATCTCCTTCCCTAGTATTTTTGGAATTATTTTTTAAAGCATGTAGCTCTGGAAGCTTGCAACAGAATTACTGACATTGTATCAAAGTGAAGTTGTGGTATGGAAAACAGAAATCTGCCCTCTTGTGGGTAAATCTGTATGGCGTACATTATCACATGATGTTATTTGAATGAGAACTAGAGTGTATTCACTGATTCTCTTTCTGCCTTTCTCCCTCATTCTCTGAGTGGTATGTTTTGGTTTGGGTTTTGGGGGGAAGTTCTGTTAGGTTTTTTTTTAGAGGGGACGTTTGTAAGGGCAGTTTATGGTCTCATAAATAGCAGATTCATTTAGTAACTAACAAGAAAAGTAGCTTATTGCAAGATGTTGAAGTTTCAAATTGTGAGGCAAGGCTTCTTGACTTTTTAATGCCATGTTTGCTGATTAAAAGTCCACTACTCACCTGAATTATTTAATAGCTAGTATATGAGTTGTACTGCTTTACTTTGAGTGTGCAGCTGCATAAATCAACTTTCATCATGGTGCTGTGGTTACATCAGTACAATGCTACTCAGGAAATAAGAAACAAAACCCAATTTTTAAAGTATTTTCATTTTACATAAAGATTTTGTAATTAACCTAAATTAAACATGTATAAATAAACTTCGTAAATGCAGAGCTTGAACCTTCGTATGATAACCAGTGGTCAGAATCCTGTTCTTTCATTGATAGTCAGATGCTGCACTATCTGACAAAATACAGTTGCAGTTTGTTTCGTATTTGTTGTAGTTTTCTTGTGATGCCTTTTTTTCTATGTGTTTGCTTGGGTTTGTTGTTATGGTGGGGTTTTTTTCCCCCATTCCCTGTTTTTGGTCTCCTTACTTTTCACTGGGTGATCACTGACTCTTTACCTAAGTTGTTGACAACTTTTATCCTGTCTTCCTACTTTAATTTTACCCAGGCCATCTCTTCTTTCTAGAGAGATTTTTTTTTCCTTGTTAGTTTTCTGCTCTGTCAGTAACAGAGTGCTATGGTGAGAAATCCAGGATATAGAAAGAGATGAGAGGATCCACATGATGCAGCCCAGACCTTGTGCCACTTAAGGCAGACAGTATTTTCTGTATCCATGTCATGGACTATTTGACCAACCATATATTTACTTCCTGCTTTGCAAGAAAGATGACACCAAAACCCTCAACAATCCTCCACACTGTAAATTTAACACTTTGATCGGAATTTTCTTTGGAATATTAATTTGCACTAAAGGAGAATATGCATAATTGACAAGAAAAAAAGGAAGAAGATAACATACAGAAGTAGCACTTTAAGCATATACTTATTATCCATAGCATAAACTTTTTAAATATTCCTTTCCTTGGCTTAGCTACACTCCATTAGCGTGTATTACAATGTTAGCTCTTTCATGTATTATTCTCAATATATGCTGCCCTTTCTCTGTTTTCCTTTCACTGAGGGTTTCTTTGTATCACTTCCTTTGTGATAGAAATGTCTGAAACTTCTTTGCAATATCTGTTGTTTCTTATAAAGAAGCAAGAGCCTAAATACATATGCACTGAATATGCTAGACCTCCTTCACACATGTGTAAATTGGATTTCTACGTCCCTGTTTGAACTCTTACTTTACACTCTGTGATACGTTGTTTAAAATTTTCCCATACAACAGTGCTTTGATTTCCTTAATTCAGCTAATGTAACTACAAATTTCATTTTTTCATTCTTTGAGAAGAAATGCTGTACTACTGGTAGCAGCTACTGGACCAAGCTGATAAGGCAAAATATTCCAAATATTGAGAAATGGTGATTCTTCTAGTGAGCTGCTACAGTGTAGTACTTTCAACTCTTGTTGCCATTGAGGAATGAAAAAAAGAAAACACATGACAAAACTTGTCTGGCAGTTAAGCCATTAATTGTTGGATGCTGTTCTGATGTTTTGTGTGAAAGAACCTATTTCACCTTGAACTGTGAGTTTTTTTCCCCTAACTGCTTGGTATTTTAAATTATTTAAGTGAGGGAGTTTACTAATGTTCTCATTCAAATAAAATTTGAGTTCTAGTTCAACTGGATCTCAGTCTCCAGTTCTAGCAGTGAATCCCAGCTTGTTTGCCAGTGGTATAACAGACAGCTTTCCCCTCAATACAACAGGTGTGATATTTGGACCCATATATTATATATGGTTTCTTCATATTGTGTTCATTGCATAAACTAATCCTGTCACTTAGTACCATCAGTCTCTTTGTCTTTTGTTTACTCTCATCTGTTTACTCACACCATTGTACTTAGAAAAACTTCGTAGTTTAAGAGACAGACTTTTTGAAATGCCCTGCTTGGTTCCCAGCTGATGCAGGCAACCACATCCTGTCTCTTCTGTAACATCTGCATGATACATCGTTGAAGTAATGCTGTTGTTTATCTCTACTACTCCTAATGGCAGGCTGTTCCAGAAACTGGCAGCTCTGAAGGTGAGCAGCTCTGTCCTCATTTTCTTCTTGCCTGCATTCATCCTTTTTTTGTTGTTGTGTTAGCATTGCCCTGTAGCATTCTTCCTTTGGAACCTTCTTTGACTGCATTAGAGAGCAACCACATCCCCTCTTTACCTTTTGTTTTGTTAGCTAAACAAATCAACCCTTTCTACTATACTCTTGCAAGGAAAGTTTACTCTTCCCCTGACCATCCTACTTCACTGCATTTGCTCCACTCTCAGGTCTGGATCTTGACAGTTCAGGTTTCTTGTCATATATCTGTGCAGAAGGTTTCTAATCAAAGTGTCTGGTTCTGGAGGACGTTTTCCTGTTGTATATCTGTATAATTCGATTATTTTGGCAGTAATACCAGGAAAGAACTTGAACTAGTAGTGGCAGCCTGTGATCCTCATGGCTTTCACAGGTGATCAGGAGGATAAAGTGAACAGATTTGGGTTTGTTCTTGTTCAGTCATTTCTACGTTACATGCAGGTTTCCCAGTAATACTGACTAGTGACATGGCCTTAGTCAGCTTTGATGCAGTTTCAGGCAGGAGATAAGAGATCACTGGGCATGACCTTTTTATTGTGCATTTAATTTATGTATGAAAGATGTTGTTTGCTTTTTAAATTATTAACAGTTTAATGAAAACTTAAATTCTAAAAGTGTTAGCTCCTTGGATTTGCTGTTGCAAAGTCTTATTTTTTAAAAAAGTATTTCTCATTTATGTAAATGAGAAACCACTGAAATTCTTTGTATATCAGTATTTGTTTCAGGTAGAAAACCTCAAGTATTGAGTAGTATTTGAAATTGCTCTAGGTATTTGAAAGCTGTTTTTTCTCCTGGATAAAAAAAAAAATAGAAGGACAACAACCCACATAGCATATCTATCTGCAACAGTTTCCTTAACTCAGTTTCTGTACCTGTAATGTATTATATTTTTAATGAACAAATGTAATTCTATGGTGAGAATGAGACCATGGCTGGTGCAGCCGAGGAAGTCAGCTCAGGGTCAGTTCTGTTTAACATCAGTGTTGGTTTTTTTTTTTCCAAGAATTCAGTTGTATGTAGATAGGGAAATTTTGAAAAGTTAGCTTCACAAGTTCTTGAAAATTCTGAGCAGGAAAAAGACTTGGAACACTTTGTTTCCTTGTCTTGCTTGGAGTCTGCACATAGTTATTAGCAGTGCTGTCCTCTACATTGCAATTAGCATGGTATAAGAAGAGAATGAGATAAAAATTAAGAAGATGAGAGTGATCTTCTGACTTGTATGTATTGTATGTGTAATTCTCAAAAATGTTGGCTGATAAATAAGTGTAAACAAATAATGATTTTGGTATCTTAAGTAGATGACAAAAATGTTTACAGAAGAAGTCTTTTTACAATTTCTCAAACTGTTAGCATGGGTGCCTACCTATAATAGGTAACTGCATATATAAAAATTCCTCCTTTCCTTTAATTTATTTTGTCTTCAGAAAATACATTAAATTTCTGTAATGGCATTACTACAATAGTGGATTGTAATATGTGATCTTTGAAAATTTTTGTTGCTTTGGAACTGCAGTTGAAGTTACTGTGATGACCCTTTTTTTAATATTGTGGACTTCATTACAGTTGGAGTCTGTCTAATTAGTGACAACTGAGTGACAATAGTTGAATATAAACTATGCTGTTTTACTGGATATAAGTGAACTAGTTCAATGGCGGGTAAACCATATTCTGGTGGTAGTTTGCCCATGCAGGCAGTGTTCAAGAGTAAAGAGAATTTCAGAACAATTTTGAAATATCTGCTACTTCTAAAATATACTGAGATTTTGGATTTGTTATTGTATTTACTCCTTGATTTTTGCATCTGTAAATTTTTTTCTGCTAGCCTCTCCTTGTATGAAAAATATCTCCGTCTGTAAAACAAGGAACTGAAATAGTAGCTAGTTACTTAAACTGGTTATGCATTCAATGCTATCCACTCCCATGTGAATTAACAGAAGTTTTCTTACCAGTTTTTGAGGTGGTACTGTATAACCTCACAAATTTTCTTTTGATTGCCTTATGTTACATGTTTTTTGGCTAAGAGATCTGCTGCTGACACCAGAAGTTTGCTTTTTAATTGTTCAATACTGCTTAATATTTAAAGTCTACATTGTTTTACCCATTCTTGACCAAATTTACTTAGCATGCAGTTGAGGATATGATGTATGTTTCATTTATGTCACTGATTTTAAAATTCTAAAAAAGTAAATTGAGAATTTTCATTGGATTTTGGTTTTTTTTATTATTATTTTAGTGCTTGGGAGATGGGAAGTAATGATAGCTGGCACCTGAACTAAAATATCTGTGTAAGCACTACCATCCCAGAACTTCAGGATGAATGGGGATATGCCTCATGTTCCCATCACTACTCTCGCAGGGATTGCTAGTCTTACAGACCGTAAGTACTATTTTTTTTTCCTTGTCTTTTCTATGCTGTTTTCTACTTCTTTGATAAATACCTGCATTTTCAAAATAGTAAAAATACTTGTATTTTAAAAGTCCCTAAAGGTAAATCTGGTGACAATCAGATTTGGAATTAAGAATGTTAATTTTGTGATTGCTTGAATTGTAGAACTCTGTTCAAATAAAACATGGTAATTTAAACATGAAATGACATGTATGTTTAAAAAAGCCTTGAGGAACCCTGAGACAGAATAAAGGAATTCATTGTTCATTTGCAATATCATTCAGTAGCATATCTGGATAGTCCACAAATAATGAAAACATAAATGATAAAACACTTCTCCAAAATATATATCTCATCATCTTCACTGCAAAAAAAGAGGATTAGCCGGATGCTTAGCTTATTAAAGAAGAGTTGTGGAGTATCCTGAATATATTTGAAACCTAATTCCATAGTTTTGGACAAAGTGAAACTCAAAAAAGTTGCTGTGATTAATTGGTGCAAGAATGTCTCCTAGAATGGAAATAACCAGCTGAACCTACGAGTGTTCTTCCTTAGCTGTTCAGCCTAGAAACGGAGCAGATGAGGTGTGTGTATGATCTTTAAATGTCAGGAAGACAAAATGCAAGGAAAGGAAAAGAACTGTTTACATTAGAAGCTGATACTGGCACAAACCCAGACGGTTATAATGTGACCAAAAATAAATTTCTAGTGAAAATTAACAGATTTATTATTGCTGTAATGAGGTTCTACAACAACTATTGCAATAAGGGCAGCTGAGGCTAAGGCACATGTTGTTTGTAAAGTGTAAGACAGTTTGTAGCTCAGTAGCCTGTCTGAGAATAATTGGACTCAGTGACCCAGGTGCTGCTTCTGAGCTCTTGTTTTTATTATTATACTGCTGAATTTTGGAGACTTTCCAAGAGACACTTAAATATATACCCAGCAATTCAGTTTAATTGCCTACAGTAAAAAAAAACAGATGCATTTGAGGAAAAAAATCCACTTCTTGTCATTCTGATATTCTAAAATATCAAATTGGAAGATGCCACCTGTGTGTTTGTGTGTGTATTTATAATTATTTATGTCTAAATGAACCACGAGGATGCAAATAATAATTTTCCAGGCTGTAGGTTGTTTTCCATCAGTAAGTATTTGCATATAAGGTGCTAAAGAAAGTTAAAATACTTAGGTGGTGGAAGTCACTGACTGCAGGCATGAAAGATTTCACTGTGGTGTGTATGCTGGGACAAGAAGCCGATGTCTTGGCTTACCCATAACATTAGCAGCAAGCACAGAGCAAACGGCCAGTGTTCTCATGCTTGCTAGCTTATGAGACCTTGGAGTTTTTACTAAGACCCATGAGTTAATAAGAAAAGAATGCATTACACGGAAAACGTGAAGATGAGGGGCACATCTGTGGTAAATAGTGGGTTGCACTCTATCGCTGTAACTGTGGGCTTCTCACAGGTGGAAATTCACTTGGGTAGCTGCTGACTGGATACAGAAACACTATGTAAAGTTTACATCCTCTCAACAAAGGTGATCTCACTTGGTGCCTTGTGGACAGGGTCTGTGCCTTAATCGCTAAAACTGACCAGACTCCTGGTGTTGGTGGGATCAGCCCTTGTGATAAGAAACTTAAGAACAGCTGAAAGAGAAAGCTTGTCAGTGCTTCACCTTATTTTTCTATGTGTGACAAGAAGAAACTGGAATGGGCAAGACCTGTTGTCCTGAAAACGTGGAGGACATTTTTACTCTTTTAATATGTTTTGCTGGTCTTGCTAATCTTTCCAAGTTACTGACACATTCAAGGTAATCTGATGCTTGTAATGAAAGGTAGCCGTTATAATATATTATACACTTCTATTTGAACTGCAATTTATTTCTAAATACGGTAATGATATACATTATATGGGGGGAAAAATACTGGCATCTTCTCTCCCCTCTTTCCTTTTTTTAATAAAGAATTTCAAAATCTAAAAGAGCCAAAGAGTATGTTTCACCTAAGGTTTGGTGTGTTTGGGGGTTTTTTTTATTTTCCTGGAGCTACTTATTTCTCTGTTAAAACTTTTTTTCTCAGAACTTTAATCTGCCTGGGAACTTTAGGGTCAGTTTGTTTTTGCGGACCGATGGAAGTGACTTTTCTACGTAGCTAGCTTTTTGGCCTTTTGGCACTTTTGGCTTGTTCTCCCCTTGTCTGTGTAGCTCTTCTAGTCATCTAGTCAGGGCTTCTTGTGTGGCGCACTTCCTTTCTAGAAGGCCCTCTGAAAGTACAGTATGCTCATTTATAATCTGATTGAAATACTATGATGGTGTTTTCATTCAATCTTTTTACTAAGGGTGATTAATAGGTATATTGACTGAAATGACATTTTAGTGATCATACCAGCCAACAATGCTACCCTTTTCTTGAGAATATACTTACGTAGAAATGAACACAACAAGAGAATAAACTGAGAATTGATTTGGTGGCTTAAATTGGTTGTTGAGTTGTTTGGGGTTTTCTGGTGGGTTGAGGTTTTTTTGTTTTTGTTTTTCATCTACTCTGACCATACAAAGTAGGAACACTAATGAAGATGAGAGTAGAAAACTTGAAGTATATACTCAATATGCTTATAGTACTGCACACAACTGTAAGCATTTTGCATTTCATTCTTTCATCAATGTTTTTGGTTCCAAGAGAAAGCTGTCAGAACATACTAAATAACATAATATTCTGGAATGTTTAAAAGTATGTTTTTATTCATAATACTTGCCTTAGCACAGTTAAATATTTTACAGTAATTTAGTAATGTAACTTTTGGATTTGACTGCATTACTTTGTTTGAAACAGAGTCCAGGCTTTGTGTTTACATTCATTATTAAAAAAAAATCCAGGAATCTTCCCTATATTTCAAATGGAGTTGTCATTTCTTCTTAATAATGTGAAGGACAAAAGTGTGCATGTTTGTATGTTTGCGTATTATGAAATGATTCTAACCTCTTTTCTGTTTTCATGTAACAGTTTTGAACCAGCTGCCTCTTCCATCACCTTTACCTGCTACAACAACAAAAAGTCTGCTTTTCAATGGACGGATAGCTGAAGAGGTGAACTGCCTTTTGGCCTGCAGGGATGAAAATCTGGTTTCACAGCTCATCCACAGTCTCAATCAGGTGTCAACAGATCACATGTATGTATTTTGAACTTCAGCTATGTTATCTCACCATCTTTATTGCTCACAATCAAAATTGACTGGATTTAGGATGTTTGTGAGAATCTGGAAATCGGAATATGTGGGTTTTTTGTTAGGTTGGCTTAGCAGATGACTGCTGTATGTGAGTCAAATGTTTCAGTTTGTCAGAACATTAATAAATGTCTGGCGCCCCTTATGCATAGTTTTGGAGGTTATTTTATAGATGTGCTGCTTCTTCTGTTCTTGATAGTTAGGAATGCAGACTTTGTGGTGTTCGTTGTGCAATACTCACTTATGTTCCACGTCGATTAATAATGCACATAGGTAAATTATATACCCAGTATTGCACAAAAAGGAAATATTTGTGATGCATTTAAGACTCACGTCAACTCTGATTAGGTATTGTACTTAGATATTTTAATGAGTTGACACAGCAAGTATGCTAACATATTCCCTTTCTGTGTTTTTTTTTTCTTTTTTTTTAAAAAAATGTTCCCTGATGTTCTTTGAATTGTCTTATGGTCTGTCTTATTGCATTCTCTTGCATTATATGTCTTTTTCCTACATATTCCAAACAATTGTTTTGAACAAATGGAGCTACTTTTTGTAACTCCTCAAAACTGCAATAAGTGAAAACATAGATGCATTCATAGAAAATCCATTACATAATTTATGATTCAGAGGGAATCCTGTGATGTCAAAGATATGCCAATTTCCCTTTTCCAAATAAAAGATTCTCAGAGCATTGGGCTGCAAGCTGAATGTGCATATCTTTATTTTCACTCGAACAGTAATGCTTTATTGATGTTATGCAGAAGAATTCTTTTATGGAGAAGTTCAAGATATAAAAGTGGGCATAAGAAACTTCCTATAATAGTCTGAAACAGACAGCTGTGTGGTTTTAAGTGCTTAATAACAGAAAATAATTTTTGAAAACTAGTAGGAATACTTCTACCATTCCTTAAGGAAGGGGGGGCATGGAAGGTAAAGGCAGGGAACAGTGCTTTGCAGACTTCGGTTTTTGCTATGTTTTAACAGTAAATTGTCTTCTTTCATTTTGGTTTTGTTTTTTGGATTTTGGTTATTTCTTTTTTTTTTTACTTGACTCATAGTTTCTTATAATTTGAAAATGCATTTGCCTCTTTATTTGCTTACTTCCACAATTCCAGAGAGTTGAAAGATAACCTTGGCAGTGATGATCCCGAGGGAGATATACCAGTCTTGCTGCAGGCTATCCTGGCAAGGAATCCTAATGTTTTCAGGGAGAAAAGCATGCAAAACAGATACGGAGTGCAAAGCGGTAAGGACTTTTGGTTATTTATTGATTGTATTTTATGTTCTTCTGTATGCTTAGGTGATGTAATACTAACCACAAATATATTCAAAGCACAACTGTGATATTTATACCTTACCTTGTATTTGGTAGTGATACAAAGCTGTGTACCTTGGTGTCTTCTAAGAGTGATTCTGTTAGATAAGCGTTGAAATAAACTCTACCAGGAATTTTTGTAAAAATATGTTTAATTCCACTGTAAAGTTTAATCTCCAAGATGAGCGATTGGATTTTATTTTATAATAACTTTATTTTCATTTCTCTATGGCTAGTTTCATGCATTTGTCTCAGTAAAGAATTTAAGTTGGAAAAGTATGTCTTAATGTTACTGTAAATCTATGCAATTCCAGTGTATCATTGCCACAGTAGTTCTTAGGGTATGGGATAAGACTGAATGAATGACACTTAACAGCTCCTCCCTGCCATTCCTTTTCTCAGCAATTTCTGATGCCCTGCAGATTTTACTGTTTTGAGAGCTAATTCTTTTCTGAGTTGTAATGAAAGATTCTGATGGATAGCGAAGATGGAGAGAGGCCAAGCAAAGCATTAATTGGACAGATTCTAATTGTAGATCTGGAGACTTGTACCTGAAGTATGTTCTTTAAACACCACACTGTGAAACGAGTAGGAAAATTTCCAGAGTTTCCACAGTGAGAGGATAAAGCTTTGCTAGCACTGTAAAGATATAGCTAGGAGTATTACTGGATTCCAGCAGGTGCAGGGTGGTTTTGGAAAGAAAAAATAATGAGATTATTAAGTTCTTTGAGCTAGGATGGTGATTAAGAAGCCATACAGTATTTGAAAAGAGCTTGCCAAGAGTGGAACATGTAACATTTCTTGAAAGAACGCAGAAATTTCCTGGAATGAAAATGTGAAACACAGTGTTACAAATTTGTAAATTCATTGATAGGTATATCCTGAAATTTAAGCTCTGAAGACAGTCTCCAGATCCAGTGTTTAGTGTGATTTTCCCAGCCACGGCAAGAGTTGTGACTGTCCTGCCAGTTTGCAGAGTGGTCCTGCAAAGAATACAGGCTTTTAGAGTTTTCCACTAGTTTTATAGATTAAAATAATTTTTTGTCAGTGAAAATGGGAGATGTCAATTTTGAAATTATCTGTTCCAGCGAGGCTTTTGAGAGGAAAAATTTAATTTATTCCAAAGGTTAATTTATTCCAAATTTTTGCTCATTCTGTGCCTCAGAGGGTGAAGCATTTTTGCAACTTGGTTCTGCAGGTTAAGAATAATCCTTAGTTAGATAAAATCACCTGTATCTTTAGAAAATGTTTTGTCCTATGATTGAAGGAAGGTATTAGTATACATGTATTAGTATACATGTAAAAAGTAATACAACATTAAACTTAAAAGAATAGTTGATGTTATTTTAAGAAAGTTAATGAAATGGTTTCAGAGAACCAGGAGAGATGGGGCTTTAAAACTCCTTTGAATATTTAATTTTATATTACCTAATTTTGAATCCTTGTACAAATGCAAGCTTTGCAATGTAAGTGTGAAATCTGAAAACTGGAGAAAATTAAGGAAAAAGGGAAAAGCATAGCTGTGGGACCACGTAGAGGATGAAGGCCATGGAATGAATGTTTGAAAGAGCTGGGCGAATTGTGACTTCACTAAAAATGGAAAAGGGCCATAGTTTTACCTGGAAATAGGTGTATATTTAAGCTAGAAGCTTGCAAATTGTGGTAGCCTTATTAGCTGTTTCTGTGTCCCATTCAGATCTCCAGGGCCAAGAGAGACTACACTGATGTGTTAGGGCAGCAAAGGTGATGTTTTCTTCTCCTTTCTGAAGAGATACAGTAGTCTCTGTAGAGTCATGATTTGTAGAACAATTACTGGTTTGGTAGGAGACCTTATGTAATGCATTTTGTCAGCTAGAATAATGACATCTAGGCTCTTTTCTAGTATTTTAAATTAATCTCTTCTGTTTTCTTTACTGTCTTACGAATATTGTCTTTCCACGTTCTGTTGAGTCCAGCATGCGGTGGAGTCAGCACTGGGTACTGTGACATGGTATCTGTAATGCTCAGAGTTAAGAAGGAATGTAGGCAGCAGGACATTTACTCTGCCTAGGATGGGTCTGTGCACCATGATGCCTTCATTGTCAGTTCCAGCATTAGTGTGGACAAAGTGAACTTGGATTTGTTTCTTCTAGTCTTCTTTTCTTATGCAAGTACAGGACGATCACAGGGCTAAAGAATTACATAAAAAACAGAATAAAATTCTTAATTTGGTATGGTTTGTCAGGAAATAAAGGCATCTTCAGAAAGTCGAGTACTGTGTTTTGAGTTCTTGTGGATAGAAAGTAGAGCACAGGCAGATTTCTGTGCTCATTATTTTTCCTGAGTTCATGTTGATCTATAGTTCAATGGTAAGTTTAGAATAAGAATCATTTGTAGTTACGATGAACAAATAGTTCAAGAAGGATGTATTATGTGGACACTTAATTCGCTCTGTGTCCTGAGCAGGCAATTTCAGCCTTCTCTGCCCCCTTACTGATGTATTTCGGCTAATGTAACAGAATGTTTGAACACCTTTCCTGTCCTTTGATAACAATCCCATTGTTGAAACCGTATTCAGACAGCTTAGCTTAACTTTGTACTGGGGGCAAAAATGTTAATTTTATTTTAGACCTTTTTCACCAGGTGACATAGAAGGTTATGGGTGCCATCTTTAACTAAATCTGACTTATATATTACAGCCTATGAGTGAAGTGGATTTCTTTATAATTATTTAAAATTAATGCATTATTTAGTTTGATTTTCAGAGTATTTTTTTCTGTTTTCCCTCTCAACACCTCAGCTTTGGCTTTCGGCAGATATGTGTTAGGAGATCAGTTAAAATAGTGTATTGCAGTTGATTAGTGTTCATAGAATCCCTTAGGATTCAGAAAGGACTTAGTATTCATTTTAAGCTCTTTATCAGAACTTGTGAATTTTGGAGGATTAAAATTTATACATCTTTCCATAAACACCATTTACTTGGATAATTTTTTTCATTTATAGAAGAATTTTAGTGCGCATGCACTTGTAAAAGATAAAAACTTTGCAGATGTACACTTTCAATAGGAGTGTGTATTTAACTGAAAAATCACCTGTTGGTGAGCAGTCATGCATGATGCTGTAATGCAGTGTGATCATACAAATTTTTTTCTGTGACTTTGAGCTGTGTTTCATGTAGTGCATCCTTTGGCATTTAGTAGGAATACTACAATGGACTTATTCATGTCAAATTTCCAAGCAAAAAAATTATAATCAAGACCAGGAGTACATGTTAAGGAAACACATTTTAGTAGTTACTACTAGGATGATGTTTTCTCAAACTTGAACTTACAAGCATTCAAAATTAATATTGAGTTTAAAAGAAATTCTGAAATATTTAAGGTATGGAAATGCACTGTGGAACCATAAATCTGTTGCCTAGTGATATGACACCAGTGTAGAAGGTGCACAAGAAGATATTTTAGTGCCACAGACTAATTTCAATGACTTTTTAATAATACATGTTTGGGTCTTATTTTTAATTCTTTCTCATTACAGCATTATCGGGTATACTCGTTCTCTCTCAGGAAACTTTGGAAACACTGGAGTGTTTCATTGTTCTTTGCTTGTTGATTTTTGTGTTGGTTTTGGGGTTTTTTGTTGGGTTTTTTTTTCCTTTCTTCTTTCTTTTAAGTTAACCTAGATTGTGCCTCCAGTGTCCCAGCTGCCCTCAACAGAGATGAGAGAAGTGAGAACTGTCCATCATAGAATAAGGTTTAGGTTTTTCTTAACTGACATTTAACATAGATTCGTGCAGATATTTTGCATCATTCTTTTAAACCAAAACTTACCATATCTATGGTTCAAAAGGTGTTTTAAATTTAGGAAGGAGAAAATACTTTTAAACTCTCTTAAAAGTGCAATCTGTGCTTTAAACATAAATTGAAACTTCATCTGTATAGTTTTATGCTCATGCAGGCACATTGTCAGTTTTTGGTATGTGAATGTTAAAGAGCTCGTAGTTAGACAAACGCACTGTATTATACTGACCTGCCCGGAGTGGGGCAGTGAGAGGTGAGCCGGCAGTGGCTCCATCGAGAGAGCCCTGGAGTTTCCTCCTCGCTGGCTTCTCTGTCAGGTAACTAGTATCCAAATTCTGCAGGAGCTAGAGAGTAGCCTTTTGTTACTTGGGACATTTAAATGTCCTCTGTATCGAAGTATGGAGGTGTCTGGTGTTTTTTCAGCACAACATGGAACTTGAACTCCTGCTCTGAGCTCCTTCTCTTGTGCTAATGTACTTGGAATGCAGCACTTCACACTTACCAGGAGGTAGTAATGGCTGCATTCCTTGAGGATTATCACATCTTTTCTTTGCTGGGGAGAGGGGAAGAGAAAAGGGGGTGCCGGATGGGGGGTGGAGGAGGGTGGATTTCTGAAACCAGTTTTGCTTGTGTGAAAATCACCGTAATTGAAATCGGGGGTAGCAAGTCAAGAATTAGCAGCTCCTTAACACTCCAGACTCAGGACTTCTATCAGCCTTTTCTCTAACCTTTAGTTTAAAAATTTGTGTTGTTGATGTGCTTTTTGCCCATAGTTGTGGATCACTTACCGTGTGTTCCCAAACTGCAGTGTGCACATGAATCTGACAATGTTTCAGCTGCAAGATATTAAAATTCGAACATTAAAATAACTTGAAATTCATTTAAGTTTTTTGTGACGTGGCGTCAGTTCAACATCCACTATCATGCAGTAAGGCAATTCTTTATACCTATATTGAAGAGAGCGAAAATGAGGTTCCTTTAAATTCTCCGTAATGATAATGCAGACCAGAAATGGACTAGACCTGAAACGGACAAGACAGGAATGGAATAGGATTGGAAGGAACCTACAGTGATCATCAAGGCCATCAGCCTGACCACTTCACGAAGGCCATCAGCCTGCACTTCACGGCTGACTGAAAAGTCAGTCAAATGAAGGCGTTGTCCAAATGCCTCTTAAATTATTTTCAAACACATTGGTACTTCTGGCATGACGTCTAGTACAAGTCCTGAATTTCCAAGCATGACTGTGGGGATCGACAGTCTCTGGAAGGCTACAGCTGGGATATTGGTTCTGCTTTGCAAGTGAAATATTTCAGCACCCTCTTTGATAGCATCCCTTGTAGGCGTAATGGAGGTGAAATAGAAAGGTTTTGTCCCTTGGTAGAAATGAAATATAAAGACATTATGGGAGTGATGAGAATATCTTGCAACACTCAGCCCAAGATTGTTGTTTGCTGTGCTTGCTCTAAAAATTTCTGTTCTTCTCACTTCTGAAGTTTCCAAATCTTTTTATTGACACAATAAGTACTGTACACATCAACCTGGGGTGTGGAGTATGTCCTGTAATAAAATGCTTCTAGTTACTAGTTGGTTTTGGCTTCGGAGGCTCTTGGGAACAGAGTAAGGAACTACTGTTAATAGTTATAACTGAATTAACAGTGCTTTAGGGAAAACTTTTTTTTTTATGTCGTTATAAAAAATGGACATCTTGCATGGAATCAATAATTCCTAGTGCTTTGTAGGAGTTGTGGGTAGACAGTGTTGTCTGTGAAGTTTGTAATGTCTTAGTGCATAATAATTTCTGAAATGAGAGACTGCATTGATTTAAAAGGAATTGTATGTAAAGTAATGCTGCTATCTTCTTTTTAATAGGGATGATGATGTCACAGTTTAATATTTCTCAGAATTCCATGCGTGGTAGTCCTGCATCTTCCAATTATCAACAAACCACTATCTCACATAGCCCTTCCAGGTAACACTTTCTTTTAAATGGGGTGGGAGGGACAGGGAGCTGCAAGTTCTTCCTGCAGTGGCAGTCAGTTCTTCTAGCAAATGTGTGAGTGGAAGGTGATCATTGTCAAGACAAATTTTGCATTTATTTGACAGCAGGGTGAGTGTCTTCAGCTGGCAAAGAGATATCTATTAGTGAATTAATCATTATATTCTAAGGATTAGTCATGATTTTCTTCTCTTGCCCCCTCCCATCATTTTGGCAAACTTTGTTTCCTGCTTAGGGAGTCTCCCTGTCTCCTGCTACCCCTCCAGTTCTTTTCTGTGCATTGCAGAGACTGAGACTGGTGGCAGGAGGATAGGAGAGAAGAGGCTAATGTGTTCCAGCACGTGTAGCAGTACCAGTGTGACAGGAGGACAGGAAAGAAGGCTTGTAAAAGCATGGAGTGTTGCTGTAACAGTTACACAAAAGGGCACTCGGAAGAGGATAGGCCTAGTTGTTTGGCCGGGCTTCAAGCAGCATCCTCCTCAACTTCCTACTTCTTTTTTAAACTTCTGAGTGTTAGCAAGTAGCATGTAAACGTAACTCTGGACTAGGGGGAAGAGTTTTAACCCAGTTACTGAGCTTTAATAGATTTCATATTCAGTTAGTAAATACATTTACTAAAGCAAACTTCCTTCAAATTTCAGTTTGTTACTGTAATTGTTTTGGCAAAACTCTGTATCCGCACACAAAACAGTACAATTTTTACTTTTATATCTAAAAGAGATATTGAAGGTTTTTTAAAATTGTGAATATTGCAAAGTCTTCTCAAAATTGTTGCAAAATTCTTGCTATTTCTTTCTGTGTAAGCGTACTTTTATGGAGCTGCTGTCTAGAACCAAGGGTTGTAAAAGTGTGTAATGTACTTCTGAAGCATTTACTTGGCTTACTTTTATTTTCAAAAGCTGTTGTAAGAACTAAGTTATAATGTGCATGTATTGTTGTCACAAGCCTGTATTATATTTATGGCTCCCTTTCTTGTATGATTAGTGTAAGATAAAGCCAGGGAAAGAAGAACTTGTTTCAGTGGGCTCTGGTTTAAGTCCCACCAAACTCCTTATCACATTCCTGTATCTCTGTACAGTTGTTAGATGAAGTCCTTTGAAGGCTTAGTGGAAAAATCACAGTTAGAGTAGATAGCTCCTCGTTAATTCTAGTGACCTAGTTGTTAACTGAAACTTAGCAGTCACTTTTATTCAAACTTCTCAGACTAACTTTTGGAAGTTGTGGATCTTATTTTGGTACGTATTTGTGTCATTGTTTCCTTTCCCTAGGTGGAGGTGCTATGAATGCTTTTTATTCTGTTCTTTTCTTTTACTGATATAGTACCTAAGCTGTGGCCATTAAGTAATAATCAAAATTGGGATGGTATCAGTAACTTAAAATAGTATATCTTAAATAAGTTATAATTTTCTGAATGTGTAATATTTGAAAAGAAATAAAAAATAGAGCTAAATTTGCTTTTCTGACTTTTAAATTTTTTATTTTTATTTTTAGCCGGTTTGTGCCACCACAGACAAGCTCTGGTAATAGATTTTTGGCACAACAGAACAGTCCAGTGCCTAGTCCATATGCTCCTCAAAGCCCTGCAGGATATATGCCATATTCACATCCTCCAAGTTATACACCACATCCTCAGATGCAGCAAGGTAAGTCAATGATGTCTGTTTTAGTCTCCTGTCTCCTGTCAACTTCACCATTATGTGCGTTTCACATCTTTCTGCTTTCTTTGAAGGAGTCACATGCTTGATGCAAATCTTTGAGTTGGCAGGCATATCTGAGCTTTGCTTTCCTGACTGTTCAGAGGGGTAGCATATACTTTATTTGGGGCGGGGGGGAAGAAGAGGAGGTAAAACACATGTTCATGTTGCATTGCTCCCATTTTGCAATGACTATGTGTAGATGACAGACAAAAAAAATCAAAACAACCCCCAAACTTTAATTTATTATCTATGGCCATAATTTACCTGTACTAGTGAAAACTCATTTTTGCTAATGTAACATGAGTTGTACTACCAGCATATTTAGCCTTACAAAACTTTTGTAATGTTGACTAAGTTAATTCTAGGTTGGTTAGAATTATGCTGAAGGTATGCAGGATGGCAAAGGTGACCTTCAGAATCAACGCCTTTGTTTTTACAAAAGGGAAGAACAATCTTGAACAACATGAACACTGTTACTGTATCTAGGCATTTTTTTATTTGGCAAGTAGAATTCTCATTAGATTCTTATACATAATTTGTTCTTAAAGTTTAGCATTGTGCTTAGAATATATGTAGCTGTTCTGTATGTAATATGTGTCGCATGAATACCTTGGAAGTTACTAAGAGTAATGAACACAAATTATATAGAGGAAAACAAAGTTTTCTGTAACCAGTAAGTGTATGATACTGACTGTAATTAGGATAAAAGTGGAGAGAAACTTGGTTAGTCTGTACATAGAATATAGGTTTTAAATCCTCTTAAAAATGAGAAATCTTCGATATCTTTATCGAGGTGTTTGAGGCAACAGGATACAATCCAAAAGTCCGGTTCTTGTTCAGATTCCAGACCCCTTGCATCCAGCTCATTAATATCCACTAATGTGATGTTTTCTCTGAAACTTAGAGTTAATGTATGTGAATATGTCAGTATAGTTACTTCTGTGTTTGGTATTTCAGCTTCAGTATCGAGTCCCATCGTCACAGCTGGGATGAGGAATCTCCATGAAAATAAAGTTTCAAGTCAGTTATCTGGAAATTCAGCTAATCATCATGCTGATAATTCTAGACATGGCTCAAATGAAGACTACCTACAGATGGTCCACAGACTAAGTAGTGATGTATGTGATCTAAATCAGTTTATTATAATAAAGCAAATACTTACTAGGATAAAGCACGTATATGTTCAACTGCCTTGGAAGTCAAATATTTTACTGTGTTGTTGATGATGTATAGAGCCACTGCAAATACATTTCAGTTTAAGGTGTGCACATTCAACTATGCGGCTTTAATGTGTGAGATTTATTTTTTTTCTAGATCTCTCTTTTCTTTGGAACAGTTTGTAACGTTCATTCTGATGAAATCAGGAAAAAAAAAATCTTCACGTAATCTCATATATGAGTTTATTTTAAAGAAACAGTAAACTGTCTCTACAGTAGCAGTGGCAATAGGTTGATGAAAACAGTACTAGGTTCTAAATACATGTATGTCCAAAGACCACCACAGCTGCCAATTAGATTTGACATATTTGAGTAACCTATTGGTTGATATAGTACTACTGTCAAAGGCAAGAATTCCTATGGACATGTTTTATTACTGCTCTGTGGTTTTCTTATGGCCTGGTTTCTTCATAAGAAGTTTTCCCATACTAAGTTCCTTCCATGTGGGTGAAATTCCTTCTGATATCTTGAATATAAAGGAAAAAAACCCTCAAATTTCTCCCACAATATTTTGAACTACTGGTTAATCTTTTTAATCAGTGTCTCATCCTGTGGGTGGAGCTTGTTGGGATTCTTCTTTATAATTTTGGCACACAGTGTCTTACCAGCTCTTAAGGGAAGAGCACTGAATTTTCATTTTCATTTTGTTATTAAAACCTGGTGCAAGCAGGCCTCTTCTTTTTCTGTGATTCTGCATGTGTTTTATTCACCTTACAAAAACCATGGGCAGCTCCTGTCTTCTTAAACTAGCTTTTGGAAGCAGAAATGTATTATATTCAACTGTTCACCAGTCTCCCTACATCTCTTCCTGAGATTAATACAGTAGAACTCCAACAAAAGAGTTGTTAGTTTTAGTAGTTGTCTCTTTTTTTTAGTACAAGAAATATGCTGATTAACAATACTAGCTAAGTAGTAGAATCTTAAACAAGACACTGTTGTAATGAAGGAATCTCTCATAATGCACAGCCATCAAATGTTTTTATTAGTCTTTGCTTCAGCAGTGCAAATTCTTAAAAATGGGAACGTGTTACTTTCATTAAACTTACACTTACCCCCCCAACTGTGTTAAAGGTGCATTGTCAAGAGAATATTGGTTTTGTTAAGATTTTTTTTAAACTTAATTAGGATAGTATATTTCATAATTTTTAAAGAGGAAGTCTTTGAAAATATTCAACCCTAATTTGTCATCCAAGCAATGCTGCCACGTGCTAGTTCACCAGAACTTAGAAGTTAAACTCTTTCAAAATCTACATACTGTGCAAACATAAAGCGTACTCTCATTGGTCAGTTTAGTTGCAGAAGTAGCAAACATTGTAAACTCACACTTCTATCTCTTTATGCATTTTCGTAGTGGAACATATTTATTTGATTTGTAATTACACCTTTAAAAGCTGATTTTGGTGGCTACCTTGCAGAAAACAATTTGAAGAATTTGGATTAATTAAAATTTTACATCTCTGCATGAATAATAAGCTTTATCGTAATGTTGCAGCCTTTTCAGAAGTAGTGTGACCTATGAAGATAGTTCTGAGGATTATTAAATAGAATGAGGATTATGAAATCATAAAACTTTAGAATAGTTTTTTTAATTCTTAGTTTTAGAATTTTATTACTTAAATAGTAGTGGCAGGATACTGTGTGTTTGCGATATATGGTTCTACAAAATCAGCAACTAAACCCTTAAGGACTCGGGACATACACCCGATTTAAAGGTTATTTTTTGGATGGTGAAATTGGTGGAATCTGATTTCTTACAGATTTATATTCTTTGAAATGTAAGCACCTTCAGTCTTTTTCCGTAAGCAGCGTAAACATGCCTTCACAAGGTGTAGCACATACAATGTGTGGTCTATGGCTCTGCACGTGGCAATCAGCTGTTTGGCCATTGTCAGAGGGAGTGTGTTCTCGCCCATCTATGCAGGCTTCTGTCTCTTGGAAGTGCCAGTTCGGCTTTCTAACTTAGTACTGGCTGCTGCTTTTTTTTTTTTTCATACAGACTTGTAAAATCTTAATGATAGTTGGGCGTTCTAGCATTCTTTTAATTGGGTTGACATTGGTCAAAGTGATAAAAGGTATTTATCAGACAGACAATTTGGGTTTGGGGAAAAGAAGTTACATGAAAGAACTGCATGTGTTCAGGTAGTGCAATAGGAGGAATGCTAGAATATTAGCTACTGAAATAACCAATTTAATTTGGAAACAGATTAAATAACATCTTTGGAGACTTCCTGTCTATGATTTTACTCTTTAAAAGAGTAATCGCAATTTGTCTATAATTGTAGAAATTTTCTCCTTATAGATGTAGAGGTTGTTAGTTCGTTGTTTTCCAAAACATTCCCATAGTTGTTGTGTAAAAAACAGTGCTAAATGTGGGAAACACTGTTTTGTAACAGTGCTTATTAGAGCATTGAGGGAATGAGTATACTCGTGACCAACAGAGGGCTCCATAAAAGCAATAAAAAACACGTGTAGAACATTTAAGGGCAATCTGAATGGTGGGTTTCATATTTAATTTCAAGATAATGTGGGGGTAAAAAAGACACACATTCTAAAAGAAAGAGAAGGAACATTATTACATTAGAACTAGTATTGTATTATGAATATATTTGTCAGAAATTATTAATTCTATTGCAGCAGATTGTTCTATGCAAAACTGAGAAGGCAGTAGAACTTGTTTGCCATGCTGAGGAAGTGCTTCATATTGACGCTCAGTTGTTAACTGTTTAACTGTTGAGATGGGTAAATATCAAGCTAGAGTCACTCCAGTTATGTTTTACCTGAGACAGCCTCAGCTGCTACAGTAGGAGTGCCAGAGATTTTGTTCAGTGCTGATGTGTGTATGCTGGAGGATATAAATTACAAAATGTTAATATGTTTAGCTGTAAAAATAAGGTCAAATTCTAGGTAAGCTTTAAGTGTAGGATAAGTGAAAAAATTGTGAGTTTGTGTTAAAAATCTGCGTTTTATGCTCAGTTTGTTTTAGTTGGTATTGTATCTGCTTTTCAGCTCTTTACTATGAGTGCTTGTAACAAAATGTTTTTAAAAGAGTCTTGGTGTAAACCAAAAGTGGTTATTCAGCTAGAAGCCTTGTACACAATATTTTTGTGGGCATGTTCTGGTTATAGATTCTTCTTTGGGCTGATGGTGCTTTGGAGTATTGCCTGTGTAGTAGTCTAATAGCAATCTAAATTACAAAGATTTCTCGTAAATAAATATTTTTATAATATTTTTTGTATGCTGTTGTGATCCAATCCGTTTTATCAGTGTACATACTGATTTCAAACTGTGTTTTATCAAGTGTCCATGTTCATAACGTTATTTTTATCACTGTCACTTTAGGATGGTGATCCTTCAATGAGGAATGCTGCATCTTTTTCCTTGAGGTCACCACAGTCAGTCTGCTCTCCAGCTGGAAGTGATGGAACCCTTAAAGGTAGTCTGGTAGTCATATATATCAATGTATTTTTTTTTTCCCAATTTTAAAGAACAGAGACTTTAAAGAGATACTTAGTTATACCTCTTGACTTCTGTATTCAAATAGCACTAGACAATGTGTCATTGTTTTGGATGCAAAATTACTTTGAGCCCTGATCCAGAAGAAATTTCTCGAGGTCTGAAAACTGACTAATCATTCTCCAAATCAAAGCTCAAATTCATGGAGGACAGAAGGATTTAAAATCCTTTACAATCTGAAGATTAAATTTTCTAAAAAATGGTTTCAGTTGCTCTCCATAAGAAATGGTTTAAAGGCAGCATTACGAGTATTGAACTTTTAACCAGCTCAGAAGTATTTTGACATGCAGTGCTTGTCATAATTGCTATCACGAAATTTTAAGAACATGAAATTAAGGGTAGTTCATTGAACTCAATACATACAGCATAATTTAAGCCCAAAAACCTTAACTGTGAAGGAGTCAGTCAGCTCAAAGTGAAAAGAAAAAAATCTTCTCAAAAATAACTCTATGCTGAAATCTGGACTGCACACTGCTGTTTTCAGTATTAACCCTAAGAAGCAACGACTGAGATATATGAGATTTAGCAAAGTATGAGTTTGGGCATACTCTTGCTCATCTACATTTTTGTGCTTATATGTTTATATGGCAGTAGAAGAAAGATGCCACAGTGCTTGCTTCTATACAGCCTCAAAATAAAATTAAATTTTTCTGGATGGTCAGATTAGGTGGAAAGAAGGAGACCAAGAGATCCGGGAGATTCCAAAGAACATGAAGGTATTGCTTTTGTGTAGCCAGGGTAAGAGACTTCTTTGGCAGCCTTCCTGTACCTGTAAAGAGATTATCAGGAAGACTTGAGTCAGACTTTTCAGTATTGTGAAGGAAGGATGAGATATAATGGAATAATTTAAATGGGAGGTTCTAACTAGGTCAAAAGAAGAACTTTTTCCACTATCGGATCATTCAGTCTTGCCAGAGAATCTGTGTGTTTTCTGTCCTTGGGAGGTTTACATGATCGGAGTGCATAAAGCTTTGCATACTGTAGTCTTGCTCACCCTGCTTTGAGCATGAAGGTGGACTAAAGCCCTCCTGAGATCCCCTCTAATTGAATTATACTGTGATCCTGTGACTGCTAAGTGATCTCTGTGGTTCACCTTCTGTAGGTGTATACTGTGTTGAACAGTGATGAAAGAAATGTGGTTCAAGTGGCAAGTGAGAAGTACATATGTGTATAGCATGACAGCAGCATCAGTTATTTCAGGGATCTTGTGCTTAAAGTACTTTTTTAAGAGGTGTAGATGTTGAGGACTAAATGTGGTTGATTTTCTGTCTTTGTTGAGCTTATCAGTTTGACAACATTGTAAATCTAAGCTACTTCCACTCAGGTACATGACTACCGCTCAGACAGAAGAATATTTGAATTATTTTTCATTTAAAGTCACTGCTTTTTCAGAAACCCTTTTTGAAGGGATACTTTTTCAGATTTATTTTCTGCAAACAGTCTGATTGTACAGTTCAGATTGTAATGTTTGAGCATTACAGGGACTGAAAAAGTGCAAGAGCGGCTTTTTTATTTATTTGCCTGTATATTAGCTTTACTTTTCCCATCGATAAAGCACACGGCTGAAATACTGTTTCTAATGGTGCTACTGTTTGGCCCTCTTAAAGAGAGCAGTGAACCATGACTGGGAGAACTTGTTCTTGATTCTGCAAGAATCTTGCCAGATGTTTATTTACCTCCTCTAATCTTGTATTTTAGAAATATATGGAAGAGCTGTGGATAATTACCATGTTATTTGGAGAATGAGATCCCTGACAGTGTGGGGTTTATGTATATTTTTGGAGTGAAAGTTGTGCTGATAAGTTTTCCATTGATGAACAAACAGCAAGGATCTATGCTGAACTTTTTGTGAAAAGAAAATGGGCGAAATACATAATTGTTTGTTTGGGAGGACAAAGAGAATGACATGAGACATCACCAGTTCAGAGAGAGATCTCAGTAAGGATGTTGTAATATCTAAGCTTTCTTATATAACATAGAAACTTGAGGCAATTGTTGAAGATGCAGGAACAGGGTGCATTTCTGTGCTTGTCATGCAAGTAGTAAGGACTTCTGGAGACATGGAGAATGTGATTGCACAGTTGTGGATGACTTTAAGACTAATATAGCTGTCTGATAGCATCTGAATGAGAGAAAAGTTTTGATTGCAGCTTGAGCAAGTATTTGAGAGGTGGCAGAAATTGTATTTCTTATTGTGGTTGGTTATCCACTTACTCAGTGGAGTAAAATTTCTCTGTTACAGAAATCTTTGCTTCACTTCAGCTTCTCTAACAGTACGAGAGCAGCTGAAGTTTTATGCAGAAGTTCTAGGCTGATCTCTATCCTTTATTTTTTTATGTAAGTTTTATGTTTTTAGCTATGCAAACAGAATAATGACTCTGCTTTCATGCTATCATCTGTTATCACATCTGATTTCTTAAAAAAATCATTTCTATGAATTCATCTGTGAAGAGTTAACACGGAGTATTTTCTTTTTATTGATCTCAAAATATTCCGTGGCTTCTACTACCCAAAATCAATTAAAATCCTTTATCCATTTGTTCCACTTCCCTACTGTTCTGGAACCTCAGAAAATATTATTTTTTTTATTCAGAAATCTAAAGATTTGTATGAAAGAAAACCTTCTAGAATGTTTTTAGACTTTTGATTTCCAAAGAACAGAGATCATATAATTTACAATCCTGTTTTCACATAGTCTTCTAAACATCCATAAACATGGGGTAACATCCATAAGGACAATGAACAACCCTTAGGAAAGTATGTAACTTTGCACTCTTTTCCAGAAATAAGTTATATTCTCTCCAGAAATTGTTAATGGATATTTGTTTTTCTGAATAATTACTTTTCCTTTCTGAGGGGTTTACATGAGTTCTTCAGCAAGATTCTTCTGAGCTGGATCTCTGAATGTATAGTGCGTAGCAAAAAGAATTAGGAATCTTCTTAATCTGTAGTACAGACTTCAGTGCTCTCAAAGCTACTTGTTATGAAAAATAGTCATTTTATACTCTCCCTTTCAAAACAAGGTGAGAGAAGTTTGTTCAAAGACCTTTTTATGACAGGGCCAAAATGAATATTCATTCTTTCTTTCTTCAAATCGTATTTTTTTTATGTGAAGATGCTTCTGAATTACAGCAGTTCTGACCTTAAATAGCCAAAGCTGAGTTTTTCATCAGACATTTGAAGCTCTGGAGAAAGTGGTGGGACACTTCCCTGAAAACTACTGACAGAATATGTGGACAGCGAATAAAATCTGTCCCCAAAAATCTCCCAAATATATGTTCTTCTTTGTCTGTCTAGTATGCTATCCCTTTCAGTTTGAGTTTTGAATTAAGTTATGCTCTTCAAAAATCAATTTCAACACTTGTTTAGTCAAAAGAAATAATAATTTCTTTATACCTAGTACAAGTCTTGGATAGATTTCCAGGGCAGATTCTGTGGTTTTAGAAAACACAGCAGGAAAGGACTTGAGGGCTTCCCATCTTCTTACCATCATACCAGATGAACTGTTCCAGTATTACTCCAGATAGCTTCCATGTACTGTTAAAATGTCAATTATGGACTTCCCTTACTCTTGCCATGCAACCTCTTCAAATTCTTAGTGCTAGTAAACCTTTCTCCTAATGCTTAGCCTGAATCAGTTTTGCTGCAGTTAGGCAGGACACTTCTTAGCTTCTTTCCTGTGGGCAAGGAAAAACAATTCGTGTCTTTTTTTTTTTCTATAGCAGTCTTCTGTAGATCAAAGAATTTTGCCATGTCTTGCACTAATCTAATATACAGACTGAACAGCACGATTTTTTTCTATCATCTTCACATGTCATCATTTCTGAGCTTCTAATTGTCTTTGATGTTTTTATCTGAATTCTAATTAGTCTAGATTTGTCTTGATGTTTACTGTCCTAAGTTGTAGATACAACTGTGTTTGAATACTTAGAAGGATAAGTAGTCAGAAAAGTGCAGCAGACAACTTTGTATGATACCGCTCTTGTGTATGACAGTATTATACCCACTAATGATAACTTAGATTTGTATTGCAATTTGGTTTAAGTATATTACTGTTTTTCTGGAGCTTATCTGTCTTCCTTTTGTGTTGTTAAAATTGCTTTTGCTCAGATTAATAAAAAGTTTCTGCTGCTTTTCACTGAATTTCTTTTGTTTCACAAGGTTATTCAAATAAAGCAAGAAAGCTGTCATTTTTTTATTCTGTTTTTAAAAGCAATTCTTGGCTTCTCTCTCAAAGCCTCAACACCAAAAGCTGTTAGGATCTTTATATTAATAAAATACTGTCTGTCGCACAAGAAGCTACCAATGAAAAATGCTTTAAACTACTATTCTTATTACAGTACTCTGGGAGGCTGCACTTGTTCACCCGTACTCCTTTCGTCCCATTTTACAGAGAATAATCGTTGGTCTATGAATACAGATTTCCAATGGGGTATAGCTCAATCTTAATTTTTGACTAAATCATACTTCCTTGGCTTGTTAGTGAAATTGTTATGAGAAGCTGTACAGAAGACCTATTGCTTTACAGAATAAAATTGCTTTGATTAGATTATATTTATTCTTAAGAAATCAGCTTTGCAATATGACCTCTTTATTATTGTCTCAATCTTTACAGAGAAATTGTGCTTCTAGTATGTGCCTAAATCATATGAACTATATATAATACTCTGGTCAATCATTTACCATCTTTCAAAGGGACTGGTTTTGCCTTTTTGAGCCCACTGAAGGCATAAATTTTCACGATGGTTATTACCAGCTCTGAGATTGAGGTAGCCAGAGTTCTAGGCTGAATTTCTTTGATCCCATTTTCATGAAGGCATTCCGTTGATGTGAAACTGGTAAATAGGTAAATATTAAATTAAAAAAAAACCCTGAGGTGCTTCCATTTATGCACTGTAACTGCAGTCTCTTAAAATCTTTTGGCAGTAATGTGTCCTCAGGTTCCATCATCACCAGGTTCTTAGCTTTTACGGCAAACATCAGTATGAAAGCAATATGGGTGCTCTGGTTCTTTTCTCCTTCTCTGGCTTCTGCCCTTAGGAACTTATTTACAATATAATTATTCGGATGTGAAGGCTAATAATCCACACATAGCACATATGCATTCTGTAAAGTCCCTCTTTCCAAAGATTTTTCTAGTAAAAAGCATGGAATTCTGCATCCAGGTTTGCACAACAATTTGAAACACACTTAAAGAATATTTCTGGAGTCCTGAGGGTCATGTTGCTATGGATTTAAAAAGACATAGCATTTGAATGTTCCTGAAGTTGATTTCAAGTTTGTTCTGAACCAAGTATTAGACATTAGTCTTCATTTGCTCACTGGCAGTTTTTTTCCAGCTGTCATGCATTGGGAACAATGCTTCTGGCAAAAGAGGGTGTAACATTGGTGAAGGACTTTCCGTTAACACCTGAGAACCCTTATCTGAAAGGGAGTTAGAGGAATATGAGGATACGGTTTTAAGTTACCCTCTGGAAGTTATTGTTGTGCAAATGGAAAGATAGTAAGTCTTTAAAATTTTGTGAAATATGTGAATTCTGAGTTCCTGGTAATCTTAATAGTTCTATTTTAACCATGTGGATCATGACAAAGAATGTGAGCATCAGTGTGACTTTGGTGCATCAGCTTTGAAAGGCAAGTGGTCTTTTCTCAAAGAGGCTCAGAGATTTTCAGAGATAGTGTCGTGAATGCTTAAATGATACAAGTGTGGTGTTGTGATTAGAAAGTGTAAAGACAAAAACCATAAGACGGGGATGTCAGTGATGTGTGTAGTTACATGGACAGAAGCTTATTTGTTTGCTACACAAGTTACCAATGCATGTTAAGTGAAGCCATTCCAGGGGTAAACAAACAAGAAATGATTTAACATTTTTGAGAATACTTAAGTCGCTGTCAATGCAATGCATTTTATAGTTGCTTTCATTTTAAAGGATTTGATAAGAAATCAGTCAAGAGTCACAGAAAAAAAGGTGTTTACAAGTTGATGCAGCAGCTGATAAAACTTCTTTCATACTCAGTGCCATCTACTGCTAGGAATCATTATAGAGAACTGGGCCCAGGATTGTCATGGGTGGTCAGGACAACTGTTACTGAAAGGATGTGGAGGTATTGATGATGTGCATGTTTGTCCTCTGTAGAAGTGTCTCTTTGGTGTTATCTGGCTGACCACCGGTATTTGCTGTTCAGTAATGATACAGTGACCTTCCCAAAGTCACTGTCTCTTTCTATATGGCAGGAATATGTAAAACTTTCACAGAACCACCAGGTTGGAAAAGACCTCCCAGATCATTGAGTCCAACCATTCCTATCTGCCACTAAACCATGTCCTTGAGCAATTTGTCTACCTGTCTTTTAAACATCTCCAGGGATGGTGACTCAGCCAAGTCCCTGGGCAGCCTCTCCCAGTGCCCAATGACCCTTTCTGTGAAAAATTTTTTCCTGATGTCCAGCCTCAACCTCCCCAGGTGCAGCCTGACGTCACTCCTCCTCATTCTGTCCCCTGTCACTTAGGGGGAGAGGCCAGCTCCCTCCTCTCTACAACCTTCTTTCAGGTAATTGTAAAGAGCAATAAGGTCTCCCCTCAGCCTCCTCTTCTCAGGGCTAAACAACCCCAGCTCTCTCAGCTGCTCCTTGTACAACTTGTTCTCCAGCTTCATTGCTCTTCTCTGGACACGCCTCAGAGCCATATAGAAAGAGATTGCACGAAGTTCTTTTACTGATACCATGAAAGATCAGCTACAGAAAGTCTGATTTTTTTTTTTCTCCTGAATTACTGCACAGTTCTAGATTTAGACTCAACAGCTGCCTACATATTTCACTGTTCTAAAATAATATTCTGAAATTCGGTTTGTTCCTGAAGATCATTTCTGAAGATTATTGTGTTATTTTTACTACAGTGACAGCATTTTCTAGGACAAACCTTCTCAGCTTTGGCATCTCAACTGGTTCAGCAAACAGATCATGCCTGTCTTGTCTGTGTATTCTTTACACAAAAACATTTCTTTTGTTATCAACAAGTCTTACATGAGCTTTGTCCTCAACATATAATGGCTGAAGCCTTCTCCCATAGGAAATATCCCTGACAGACATCAACAGTAATAGGCACAACTCTCTGTATAATGGGTGATGGTTTTTGTCTGAAGTCTAAGCATCTAACAGAATGAGGTACATGTTCAATGTATGATACCTATTCAAAGCTGCTGATGTCTGTAGTGGAATGAAGCTGTTTCAGAATGCTTCATCTTTTTCTGTTTCTTTTCAGCTCAGTATATAGACATTGTAACTTCTAAACATCCTTGTTGCTAGAAACCATCATTAGAATCTGAGAAATATGTGCAGTTATTGCCAAACATGTACCCTTAAAACACAACTTACAGGCCTTACTATCAACACCTTTCAAGAATTTCCTTCAGTAGGAAGATACTTTCAAACACCTGTTCGTAGTGCTGCCTAGGAGAGGGAAAACTTTACTTTTATTTCTTCATTTACTGGATTCTAAGTATATTCAATGGAATGCACTGAAATCCTTCTGACCTCCTCAAGTCTACCCAAAAATGAAAAGAATCTCCTTATCTGTTGCTGCAGTGTTATTTTTCAGCATGCCAAATACCAAATTAATACCAAATCAGAACAATCTTGTCATGTTTACTTAAAAGTTTAGGACAAGAGATAATCAGGTTTGTGTCCTCTATTTGAAGTCTAACTGTGCAAACCAGTACATGTTCCATTGTTGCAACCTGTGAAGTATTTGTGTAAGAGATAATTAAAGAGTTAAGATGTCAGTAATATCTCTTTGAAGAGTTTTGAGCTACCTGTAATATTTGTAGAAATAAATACACAGCAAGTATTTCCTGTGTAGTAATCGTTATCATAAAAGAAATTGATTGCTAATGATTTTTGCTATACATTACACTAAGACAATTTGGTCACTTAGCAAAAGAGACAGTAGTTGGTGGGTGGGAAGGAGTAGCATCGTGTGAATAGTACTGGTGGTTGAGTGTGGTATTTAATTTTAGGAGGGGAAGTGGAATAATGGAAAGATCTAGAGAATCAAGATGAGTCAAAACAGGGCATCCCAATGGTGTGGGTGCTATTGGCAGAATATAGAGTTGTTACTGGTGGTCAAGAAAGGGGAAAGATAAGGCCATTTGATACCCTGGTCTCTGCATACAGAAGTTATAGAACTTCTCACAGGATGTAGTAGGGAGAGAAAAGTAATTGCCAAAAGTAATTGCCAAAAGTAATTGCAGTATAGCCATCTATGCAAAGAAGCCACCAGTAAATACACACCTTTCATGTGAATTGAAGCTTTGCTAAAGACATCCATTCTGATTTTCATCTACAGGTCAGTACGTTGCTTAATGATTCATAATATTTTTTTAAATACCAGTAGAAATTGAAGCTGCAGAATAAAGCTGCTTTCTTGCTTAATGCTATTTCTTGAATGAAGCACATGGGGACCTGTATTCCCATTAGTTTTTATTGGTGTTATAAGTACTGACCTATCATGATCTGAACCAGAGTGACTAATAATAATCTCAGTCACTGCTTTCTGAAGTTACATATTCTCCAATGGATGAATGGTATCTGATAAATGTTTGTGTTAAGAGGAGGCTGGCTCTACTGGTGCGGCTAAGAGGCTTACCCCACGGGTATTCCAAAAATTATAGCTGAAAATGATAACTGGGACATATTGAAAAGCTTCTCAGTTTTACATAGCTTTTTTTTCTGGGCTCACAGTTATAGGGAGCTAGTTTAATTCAAGGAACAAAAAAATTCTATGTTATTAATTGGAAAATGCTTTTAATTAAAAATATCCTCTTCTAAAAATTTCTCTAGATTTACTCAGAACCTGGAATGAGTGCAAGTAGAGGTAAAAAAAAAGGGAAGCAAGATAAGGCAGGGAGTGGTAGAAAAAGGCCTTGTGACAGTTCATGTTTTCCATATAGGCATGGGTGGGGGAAGTTGGGATAAGTCTACTTCAATTTAAAAAAAAAAAATAAAAAGAAGTTGAAAATGAACTGTCAGGAACACATTTAAGGATGTTGTATATATTTTGATTTTTTTCAATTAAAAATTTGAAATGGCTAATGCATATACAAAATCATTGTCTTCTTTACTAGACCTTGTTAAGAATCCTTTTGATCTTTCCCTTTTCTGTATTCAACTTGCTTTCATTGACCATTTTCTAATAGCTGATATTCTGAACCTGCAGATACTATTTTTGTTTGTTCTTTTTTGGTGGTGGGTTGGTTTTTTTTTCATCTTCTCTCAAATGATCCTTTCTCTACCAGCAGTGGACTGCTGAAATACCTAGGAATACACTACAACTCTCTGAATTACATCTTGATCTAGGAATGATGTGCTTCCTACCAATCTTATTTAGACGTTTGTGAACACAGATACGCGTAGAAATACAAATTAAAATTTTGTAGGTTATATTTAGTGTGTTTTTATATAAACATGAAACAACATAACTGTTCAGTTTTTCTGAATTATTATTCTAGGATCAAGACAACCTTTAATCCAACAGTCTCAGCCTCCACCTTACTCATCACCTAGAGATGTTCCCCCAGACATATTGTTAGATTCTCCAGAAAGAAAGCAAAAGAAACAAAAGAAAATGAAGTTAGGCAAGGATGAAAAAGACCAGACTGAAAAAGCTGCAATGTATGATATCATTAGTTCTCCTTCCAAGGACTCCACTAAGCTTACATTAAGACTGTCTCGTGTAAGATCTTCGGATATGGACCAGCAGGATGATATGCTTTCTGGTTTGGAAAACAGCAGTGTGTCAGAGGGTGATATTCCTTTTAATGTGCAGTACCCAGGACAGACTTCTAAAACACCCGTTACTCCACAGGATGTTAACCGCCCACTAAACGCTGCTCAGTGTTTGCCGCAGCACGAACAGACAGCTTTCCTTCAGGCACAACAAGTGCCTGTTTTACAACAGAACACTTCAATTGCTGCAAAACAACCTCAGACCCCTGTGGTACAGACACAGCAACAGGTTTCGCAACAAGGAACCATAACGTCATATGATGAAGTAGAATTGGATGCATTGGCTGAAATTGAGCGGATAGAACGTGAATCAGCTATTGAAAGGGAGCGATTTTCAAAAGAAGTGCAAGATAAAGGTAAAAGGATTGTGTGTGTGTATACACTATATATATTATATAAATATATATGTATGCATGAAACACCATATATATATATATACACAAAAACTTCTTGTCATTGTCACATAGTTCAATTCTGTTTACTCAGTGTAGGTTCCTCTGCAACATTCATCTCCATTCCTCTCCAACAATGAACTGTAATCTCTCATATATGCTTTTTTTTGTATCTGGTATCTTTATTTTGGGCTTTAAGGGTTGGAAAGTGAAGTTCTTATTTTTCAAAATTCATTTAAAGCTACTCCTATTTTGAATCATGAGACTGAATGAAGTACCATTGATGCTGCTTATAGTTTCTAAAATCCCAGCAGTATACCGTAAGTGAAAATTTGCAATAAGTTTTAGTAGTTGAATTACTAATTAACTACCTATGTTGCCTAATTTAAGAAAATACAGGAGGACTCTTAGCCCACTTCTATTCATATCCCCATTTGAGCCTAATGTGATGGAGGTGTTAGGTTAAAATCACATCTGTTCTTCTAAAGGCAGTATAACGATTGGGAAATACATGCTACCATGCTGTCTCCAATGTTTGTTCAGCCGGATAGTTTTTATCATGTAGGCATTACAAGCTTTAGAGAACTACCCCATATCTATATGATCTTTAGCACAGAACTGGTTGAGGCTCTGAAATATTTTCTTTTCTGCTTCAAATGGCTGTACCAGTTGTCTTTAATTGATTTCATTCAATCTATCCTATTTGGGATTTTTAGTTGGTTGTTTTTTTTGGTTTTTTTATTAAACTGGCTTGAAGGTCTTCGTCTTCACAAATCTCAAAAGTAGATGTAAAGCCCATGTGTAAATCTTGAGGATAATATATATTTTATAAATTAGATAGTGACAGGTTAATACAAGTATTTTTTAGAAGCTTCCTCTGCACTGTTTCATTTCTGAGTTAAAAATCATCTATAATATAATGCTAAAAATCACACAGATTGTAAAACGGCACGTATTCTGATTTTCAAAATTCATAGGTGAAAGTGGTCAATATGGGACGTACTTGCATAGATGCACCTGATTTTACATGCAGTTTGGGTCTTTAACCAGGAGAAAGAACACAAATTTTCTCTCTATTCAAATTGGGGTTTTTTCTGTTTTTAAAGGTGTTGGGGGTGGAGGGAGGAGAGAGAGAGTGAGTTTATGTATGCGTTTGTAAATGTGGTTGCTGCAATTACTAAAAGGTTTAACTTCCTAGATATTTCTTATTTAGTAACTAATCAAGGCTTTTTAGGAAATGTTTGTGACTATGTGGAGAACATGTGTGCTTACCTCAGAAGATACCTCTAATACTGCCTTTAATTTTGAGTTAATGAAATGAGGGATTTGTTAGTTTGCTTATATCTCTTCTGTTGACTTAATGTTTATTGAAGAAGAGCCTGTGGCTTGTGTCTCCTAATAGTTCAAAAGCTACTTTTATATCCACACAGTTCGAGTAGAATCTCTGGCATGTTTTAGCTGAGAAGCATCTGGAAAAATGCTCTGTATTTTTGATGATGCACAACAGCCTTCAAAGACTTACAGCAGGTCTAAAACACCCTTTCTTTTCTGTTCTGTCTGTCAAGAAATATTGAGCATTAGTTGTAACATTTGTTTACCATAATCACACAGCCATGGGCAGGCTCTGGTTTGTTTCTTGTAGGGAAAGGAGTGATTTTTATAGAATGTGATCTCTTCATTTCACCACTGCTCAATGAATGTTTTCCCAAATCAGGATTCTACCTTATGCCTCCCTTCTACTTGCATCTTCTGGCGGGTTGCAGTCTTTCGTGAGTTCCTGCAATTCCTGTGAATTGGGTACAAGAGTTGCTGCCTTATGACTGGGACAAATGATCACCACTTATTCACTGGTGGTGAGTTGCCCTAAGCTAGACAGCAGCTCTTATCACCTTGACTGCTGAGGTTTCAGCCATGAATGAATAGCATTGAGTAGAAGGGGGTTTTGTAGTCTTGGTACACATTTTCTGAAAAGCTCTTACATTGGACAAATATGGTTCTTACTTTTGGGTAATGTGTTTACCATTGCGTTTAAGTTTATACTACGTCTGCAAGTTGATACACTGCGGGATTGTCCTAGTTATGGCTGTTTGGTTTGGTGTGACTGAAGGAAGAAGCTTCATCTACTGTTCCTATGTGAATAAATCTGTTAGAAATATCCAATAACTCCTAAATATGGGATTCCTTTTCACAAAGCCACTTACTTTACTTATGCAGAAGCACACTATTCATGTGTTTTAGTACATACACTGTAACTTCAGATCAAATCATTTCAAGAGAGTAGTGTGACTGTATCAAGTACTCGGCCTAATTAGAGCGGGAATGCATAGTGTGAGCTGAAGCTTTACAACAGTAAGTGTCTCTCTAGTGATATTACTTGAGATGTAGCACATGCTAATCTACATGGAAGCATCTTCACTATTTTTGTAATTGAAACATGGGAATACGTATTAAAGCCACGCTGTCTGTGTAGGTGCACGTTGGTATTTTTCTTCCATAAATTATTTTGAATAGAATTGTACTCACAAATGTTGGTGGAAGATTTATGGTCTCATCTGTCCATTTTTTTAGACGTGAAACCTCAATAGTACTGTGTTTTATCGAAGTTTTCAGATACTTTCTTTTTAACAGTAAGGCTTTGGTTGGATGTGACACATTCTTTCTGAGGGTTGGAATCAGTAGTGCAGTAGAACTGTTTATTCTAGGAGAGAGGCAGATATATAAGGAGCACAGGGGTTCTTGCTAAAGTTGTACAGCTGCTACACTTGCCTAAGACAATGCTAAGGGGTTTTGGGTTGTTTTGTGGGGTTTTTTTCTGTTGCTGAAGTCCTTTTATAATGTTTGTAAAGGTGGGAAATGGGGATTGGAGCGCTTTAGTAATAATAGTACTTTCTGTAATAGATGTTAATTTTAACAAAACTGTTCAAATATTTAGCTTCCACCGATCAGAGTCTGTCTCAAGGTGGGAGGCAGTCTATGATTCAGAGACTGAACTAACCCTGAGTTTTGGAGAACTGCCTTCTTTGAAAAGCAGCTTATCTTTCTAGAACCTGATTGTCATACTTTTGCTTTCTGAAAAAGGAATTCTTAGTGCAAAAGTCGCTAGTGCAAAATCTGGCAGATTTGACCTAATGCATTTCAGATTTGCATGAGGAGTGTTTTTATATTATAGACCTTTTGCCTTGTATCAAAGTGCTTTTCAGAGTTCTGTCTCTATAATTCTATCCTTTTGGTCTATTTACATCTTGGATTAAGTGGATTATATGGTCTTTCCATCATGACAGAGAGGTGTGAATTTTGAAAAAGTTATTTTCATCCTTATCCTCTGTTTGGAAGGACAAGAGCCCATCTCCTCTTTCTACTTTTTCCGTAGAAGATATCTGTCTGTATTGATTAATCTTGCAAATAATTTGTCTGTATCTGTTAATGAAAGGAATAGGATATTTTGCAGATGAAGGTACCTGGCACCAAAAGTTACATTCTAATAGATCTCTTAGGTTTAATAGCCTCAGAACAAAGAAATAAGTTCACAGAACGTGACAGATTTAAGATCTTCATTTCCCATTGCCCCCCTTGCAGTGGCCTCTATGCCCTCAGCAGATACAAGTTGCCAGTCAATACTAGACCATATCTTCTCTTTTGAAAGGATGTCTAGTATTACAGATAGGTCTAGCTATTATTTATCAAGACTCAGATTGTCTGAGTTGAAAACAAAGTGATTCGGAGACAGATTGTCTTTTTACACAACTGTAGACAAAAATGCAACAATCCTCTGCTTAGGTGCATTGTGATATTTTGAGGATGTAATATCTTCAGAAAGGTAATAAAGCTTTACCCACACTTTCTTTTCTAAGCAGTAGTCACATTTCCTGTAGTTGGTGCTGTTGAATACTTCTTCAGCCTGTTCTGTTCACTTAACTGGAGTTGTGCTTTCTTCACATTCTGAAGTTGACTACTCCAGGAAAATACAGGAATCCTGTTGAGTTTTAGAAAATTGTGTCAGGTATTTCTCTTCTTCTCATGAATCTTCTTTTCCTCTGATTCTTGGGGTCTATGTTTAGGGACAAATTTCATTTTGTTAACCTCTGTTCTTCGAGTTAATTTGTGTTTTGCCACTGTTCAGATAGGAGTGGGTTATTTCTGTGTATCATCAAGTAGTTGGTAGCTAGTTAGACACCTTCACTCTGAAACTTTCCTAGAACATTACTTAAAGTTCTTGCTCTTCACAATTTAGACCTGCTACTGAATTAATTTCTGGGTTCATGTTTTATACCTCAAAAACTGTAAATCAAAGGTATTTAAGATTATAATGTTAAGAGGAGCTCTGAGTATTCTAATAAGGGGAAAAGGGATAGTAGCATTGAAAATTACTCGGAAAAACAGAAAATAATCTACTTTTTTTCAGAGACTCTTTTTAAAATTTCTGTTATTTTTTATTTTATTTGCTAAGTTTTAATTTGCACTTAGTATTGTATTCACTGTTAGGTTTTAGCCTCCTTCAAAGACACTTCAAAATAATGCATCTGTTTTATCAGATGAAGGAGTTGTACTTCTACTTGTAAAAGGCACTGTTCTCTGGAGTTTGTGAGAAGACTAATGAAATCATTAATCACTATTTCATTGGGAGGCTAATATTTTTTAAAAAAAACTTTGAAGTGTTAGAAACCTATTTAAAATAAGCCAAACCTGCTTGTATCTCTGTTTTTTTCCCTATATATTTTACCTTTGAGGATCCATTTTACCCACTTCTTACTGTGGAATCTTTAAATCTTACAGTGGATTCTTTGAATTAGGAAGAAGTGAAGCTATAATAACTGTATTTTCAATAATTGGATCAGTTAGGGGGCATTTGGATGCCTGCTGTGGGCCCTGCTTTTTTAAGTTCGTTTCAAGCCCATAGCAGCAGAGACACACATCCCAAGAGTGTGAATCTGCCGGAGCAAAACTCTCAAAACTTCAGTTATAGGTAAGTAACATTTTTCTCTTACCTTTTAAGTTCTTGTGCAGCTCCTCTTCCTTTTTCCCAATTACCCATCTCCCCCCAGAAGTTCCAAAACCAGGAAACTGATAGAAGACCACTATTAAGAATGAATAGTTTGTTTTCATTCTCTTTTATGTAGCCAATTGATGAAATGACAGAATGTGTAATTATAACCACTATATTAGCATTCAAAAATATGTTACGGGAGGTTTATTTCATTAAAAATGGGGTTACAAGTGTAGACATTTGTAATCTGGCAGAAGATAAGTCACTAGTACCAGAATATTAAATGAGACAGTGTGAAATATAAACATCTGTGTTTATGTAGTAGGACAGTGTGAGAATTAGGTATCGTGTATTTTGTGTATATAAGCTTTCATTTGGTCTGCATTTTATAGTGTGACATAATGGATGAAACTAGCACCTCGTATAGCTTTGCCAGGAAAACACAGCTTTGCAACCTCCAGTTCCTATGGATGATATATTTTTTAGTGTCTCTGTGTTCAGACACTTTTTAAGAAAAGTTCAGGGAAGAAATTCCTCTTCTATATAGAGAAATATCAAAGAAATGCTGAAATGTTTCCGTCTGTCTAGGAAAAGTTACTTTCTTATATATTTTTTATAAAGAACTAAATACTGGTTTTGGTTTGGTTTTGTTATTTGTTTGTAGTTTTGTTTTGGTTTAAGTAGAGGCATACTTTTAAAATAGCATTTACGTTATTTTGGTGCTCTTGTGTAACATGAAAACAAATTTCCCCATTTATTTCCAGACTGACTGTGCTTTACTTAAGGTAGCACAGAAACTTGGTCTTCTGAGCAAGTGTAGAAAATAAACAAAACCTAGCTAGATTGGTAAGAAGTCTATTTTTTAAATCAGTAGCTTACACTTTAGATTATAAAGTCAAATATAATCTGCATGTAGCATATGCCCTTGATTGTACCTGTTAGATGGATAGGAGGATTTATAATATTACTTACTAATAATTACTTAATTTTGTTGTAGGATGTTCAGTTCTCTATAATGAACTTAAATTTTGATAAAGAAATGGCAGGTATAATTAATAAACCTTGTTAAGAGCTTAAGGCCAGCATTTCTATAGTTCATATTCACTAAGTTCACTCTGACACCAGCATAAGAAAAAAAACAGACTTCTTTTCATTATCATGCAGTATAAATGTTGCCGGATCTAGTTGTTTGAAGATATTTTTGAATGCGGAGTATGGTGTCAGTGTAAAATCTACATCTAGAAGGGATATTCCAAAGTCATTGCTTATTTCTGAAGTTTGCTGTTCATACAAGTGAATGAAAAACTACTTGGATCATTAAGCCTACTGTTGGTGTGTTGCATTTTTCTTGTGAAATTTGGTGCCATGTTGTATAATTGCACTTAAGATTTTGCTCAGATATTTTAACAATTGACTCTACAATACTGTAATTCTTCACAGAGCAACCATATGGATAAAACACAGCATTTGTGCAAGAAAATTTTATGTTGTAAGTGAACTAAAATCGTATTGACGTAAAAGCAATATTAAATTCAAGGAGGTCATTACCATTTCCAATCTCTAAACAAGTATAGATGATTAATTATACTTTTCTGTAGCTCTGTTCTTGTTATTTTCTAGTGTAATATTTCTGTTATGTTACTATAATTGATAGAGAATCATGAGTTACCAGACATTTTTAAGTATAGGGATTTGTAAGATCATATTTCATTTTCCATTTATGCTGATTACATTATTGTTATATTAAAGAAAACAAGCAAAGCTTCACCAAAATGAAGATTTTGATGTCTGTACGCCCTGAGGTGCGTCAGAGACTCTAGTAGTCTTTGTGTTTTGTCCTGACTCAGTTTTGACATCACTCCTGGTGGACTATTTCTTTTCTCCGGGGCACAGTGACGAGAAGTTTGATGAGGTCTTCTAACTGATTGCTAAAAATTAACTGCTCTTCCTGTTCAGATTCCCTGAAAAACCTTCCTCTGAACTGCAGCAGCTGGAAGCCTTCTGGTCTATGCTTTAGAGTTTGCGATTCTGTTCTGTTCTATAAATCTTCATATATAGGGTTCATGACTATACTTTTTTAGTTTCTTCTGTAAGGGAGCAAGCAGTGAGAAGAAATATTTTAACCTATGTTTGCTGAGTCTCTCCTTCAAGGGGAGGAGCTAGTACTGTGAGAATCTCTTCCACTGATGGGAAGAGTTACCTCTGGTTGTTTAATTATTTCTTTACTAGACTATGACTTTGGGGGAAGGTCAGGTGAGGTCAAATGCTGATGGTCAGGAACGCTGAATCTTCATGAAGTACTAGAAAGATAAGAATGTGTATTTGCCTTCACTCCACTGATAGGTCATCCATCAGTACCATTAAAGGAATTTTAAACCTTCTTGTACCCACATTAGATTGATTGGTTTAGATATTTGTGGTCTACAGAACACTGTTGCTTGGGAGACAGGGCACCTGGAGAACTTTGAAGAGCTGTGAAAAATAAGTTAGAAAAGAAAAAAGTTGTCAGTAGACATGGATTTGTTATTTAAATGTATGGCATGTGTTAACTGTTGAAAATTCCTAATCTTCAATGTTAGCTTAAATAAGATAAGCTTCTAAGTCAGCTTGGCTGTGGCTGTTAAAAGGTGGAAGGTTTGACCATAACAACTGCTTAGGACTGGTATATTTTCTTTAAATATATTACTTGCTGATTTAAATAATTCAAAGGATCCACTTTGATTCATTAATTTCTGAATCTGAAAGGTCTCGTCCTGTTGATACACAGTTCTATCCAACGATGAGGGCCACAGCCTGTCTCTAGGGGTAGTGTTCATAAGAGGACAGGTGAGAGATAATCACTTGGAAATCCAGCTAATCTTTTTTTCCATTTCAAACTTGTGGTTCCTATAATGTTTTGTTTCTTGCCCCATGGTGACCTGTTTAATGTGACATAGCATCTCTACTGTTTTTTGGAATAAGGTAGCTTCTGATCTTGCTTAGAGTACCAAAATACTGCCCTTTGAGCCTGTTGCAGTGTAAAGAGAACATCCATGTGGGTTTGCCAAGCCAAAGAGATATATGCATAAGAGAGTAACTGGGATCAGACTGTGGTCTTAACTGTCGTAAATTTGTTCAAGGAATCGAACAAAAAGTAGATACATTTTTGGATCAGTCTGTGTTCTTGGAAGCAGGAAGAAGCGAGTAATGTTTCTAAAAAGGAAAGAATCTGAAAACAGGTACCTTGGATACTTGATCTCCCATACAGTCAGAACGCTCTTCTGTGGCTTACTACAGAGAGTGAAGCAAGAAGCACCTGATGACATATTAGTCTCAAGAATTTCTAAGCTTACATGTTCAGAACTGCGGCAAGCTTTGAATCTCTGTCTACAGGATTTGAAAGAAAATTCATTACTCTGATATTTTGGCAGAGTCCTACATCCTGATAATAAAAAGGAATTCTATTATGCATAGAATGAAGTGGATGAAGCTTGGATACTGATGCCTTGAAGGATATGAAGTATGTTTGGATATTGTAAAAGTTCCTAAGTTTAGCTATTTGTCAAAACCCTAAGAGGTTCTGTTAAGGACTTGTGCCTTAACAAAGTAGATATATGCAAACTTGCATCTGTCTGAAGACGTCTGTTTTTAGAAGATAATTGCACTCTCCTCATCTCTCTGTTAATTCTTCCCATATAGTTCAAAGTGAGTGCAAGCTCTTGAAGCCCAGTTCGGCATTTGGATTTCTGCAGCTTTTAGATTTCACAGTGAATTAAAACGTTCTTGTGCTCGTTCAGTGGAGTTTTTTCATTATGTTCGATGAAGATTGCAGTACTAGGTACTCATCCTACCTTTTATGCCCCAGTTCAAGCTGCTATTTTCATATACTTGGAACAGCTTTCCAGATTCAGAAATCTCATAGAGGAAAAACAGCAATGATCAAGTCTAGCTCAGAGGATCACCATCAAGCACGGTAAATATGAAGAAAGCTGTGAGTAATCTGTAACTGTCTGGAATTACCTTGCCACTTAGGAAAAGAAAACTTGAAGGTGTCCCTTTCTTCTCAGACAAGATGTCAACAGGCAACAGGCTGTTATTATAGTGACTTACTAGAACAAAAGTATTTAGTTGATAAGAGAAATGAAAGAAGGTTCATCAGAAGAACTCTGTATTTAGAGCGAAAACGCATGCCAAGTTGTGATGTGATGTGATCATCTACTTCTGTCTTCTCAACTTACAATTTGATATTTTGCATGATGAAGAGCAGCATCATTTTAAGCCTGGCCAGTTACAGAAATTCAAGCAAGAAAATTGGCTCTACTTGAATTGTTTGGGTTGTTTAATCTTGGAGCCTTCAGCATGAAGGCTCTGAAAGGTGAGTTTTGATTGATCCAGCCACAGTTGCTTAAGGCATCACAGCTCCTGGCCATCTGCTTTGCAGCTGTAGTAGAGGTAGCAGAGGGAAACATTAACTGACAAGCTCTTAACTGACTGGTTAATGCAAACCATCTCCGCTAGCACCTTAAGATGATGCGCTGGACAATGAGGTGCACTCATGGGAAATACCAATGTGTATTCTCTTCTGCTACACGTGATAACAGGGGCAGATAGGCTGCTGCTGGATCCACCATCAGAGGTCTACTGAAATATTTAAGTGTGGCTGACATCTTAGGGTTAAAATGAAAAAGCTGGCTGACTTTTTTTCTAAGAACAGACCTTTCTCAATTTGTGTTTCAAACTGTAAAGGGGTTTAATTGAGAAGGTAGTGATCTGTGTGGATGTATGTGTATTAACATGTTTTTGTGGTTTGTTTTTTTTTTTTAAATCAGTTTTGAAGCCTGTTAATCTGGAAGCTTGTACTCCATGACTATTCTTAAAGCCTGCCTTGAAGCTCAGTGAGGTCCAGGCTCCCTTAATCATAGGGAGAAGATGATGATTTGTCACTGGGTTACAGTTTTTTTAAAATATATATTTGTTTTAATCAGTGGTGTAGGGAAATTTATCTATGTAAGTTCTCAAATGAATCCAGCAGTCGTAGTACAGAAAATGTAAAAATCTCCATGCTAAAAAGCTGCATATTTGATTTCGCAAATTCGTTTTTCTTCACTTGTCTGTCATAAGGTTGGTAGGTGTTCCTGCAGGGCTTTTTGTTTGCAGTTAACCAGTTTCTGCATGGAGTTTATTTTATCTGTCTTTACTGTCTTCCAGTCATTAAATGTTGTATGTGATTTTGAGTTTTAGGAAGTTAGAGATGTACCAGTAGATTTTAGAATGGAAATGATGTCTCACATCACTAGAATTGACCACATTACTGCTTGTTATGGTGTTGTAATGTTTATTTTGAAGATGACCCTTCAAAGTTTTAATACTTGTAAATAAAAATCTCCTACAAATATAGAGGAAATTAATAATTGTATGTTACGATTCTGATTTACAGTTTGAGAGGGTGGTGGATTTTTTTTCTTGGAGTTTATTTCCATATTCCTTGATTGCATCTTCCTTACTGTTCCTTCTTCCCAAAAGAAAGCTGCCTTTTTGCATCTGATGATAAGGCACCACAAAACTAGACACAAAATAAGATACTTTTCTTACATTGCATTTGTAGTGTAGATATTTTGACCTTAGAGCTACAGCAGAATTTTCCAACCTATGTTTACTCATTCCTTAGACTTAAAGTCATATTTCCTGATAACAGAAAGTCATTGTTTTTTGGCAAATTACACAATGATAGCTGAAAAATGAGAATATGAGCCTTTGTGCAGATAGGGCTTTTGCTTTTCATGGCAGAAGTTAATTTTAGTTTAGAGTACCATGTTGGTAATATAAGTAGGTTTTAGTTTAAATGAATAGAACATACTCTTTTGGATACTTGCATGTGCTTCTCATTTCTATGATTTCAGCAAAATTACAGGGTGTGTGGTTTGCTTGCTCAGTTTTTCTGTATTCTACTCTGCATGCTTTTTTAGAGTAAATTGAAGGGCTTATTGCAGAGTCAAGCTCTTGACACTGCATAGAATTATCACTGAACTTATTTCATTAATGAAATTCATTATGATTGCAAAGGGAAAATACTCAAACTTTTAAGTGCATAGTGCTCTCACATCAAATATGTATGTGTCATGGTGTAGACTCCAACTCTTGGTATACTGTTTCGCTTCAAAGAGAAGTATGAGATGTTGGAGTTCTCTTAATAATTTTTGTTTGTTATTCATGTGTCTCCTGGCTAAAATTTGTGTGAAGTCCAACTGATGCACTGAAACAATGAGTGAGAACCTCTGTCTTAATCATTGCAGATCCTTGCTTAGTTCATTAATAAGGAAGCAGGCTGAATCTGCAGGGGAGAGAGTGTTCTATAGTAGTATTCCTCAAAAAGTAACTGTGGAGGTGCACCCTGACTTCATATTGGCAGACTTTTGCTTCAAGCATATTTGATTACTTTGGGGTTTTTTTGGGTTTTTGTTTTTTTTTTTTACTCCATGTATTGTAGCTGCTTTATTAGGTGTTTCTCTTAGGAATTACAGAGGGATTCTGATTTCATGTTTCAAGGGTGGTATTTTTTAATGATTAGTTGGTACCTGCAGTAGACTGACAATGAATGACAGTCTCAATACATTAAGGAGTATTAGCTAGAGAAGTTGTATTCTTGCTTTTAGATTCAATGGATTTTGTGGTGTTTGCACTCAACATTCTGAGAATTATTTGATGGGAGTGGAGGGGAATCAGCATTCTTGCTTGGACATTTACCAGTCTGTATATATATAATTTGTGTGATTTTTTTTCTCTTTTGACTTGCAGATAAGCCTCTGAAGAAGCGAAAACAAGAAAACAAACCACAGGAGGCTGGAGGTGCTACTGGAGGAAACAGAGCAGCTTCTCAGGAGACAAGTTCTACAGGAAATGGGGCACGGCCAGCTTTGATGGTTAGCATTGATCTGCAGCAAGCAGGAAGAGCAGACTCTCAGGCAACAGTAACTCAGGATTTGGACACCATCAAAAAACCTGAAGAAATTAAGCAGTATAATGATGGGTTTGTGTGTGTTCCCCAAGAAGACGCTGTTGGAGTTCTTAAATTTAGACCTGAAAACCATCCTGAGATTTTTAGGAAAAAGTCAGACTTTGAAGGTCAAAAGATGGACATCCAGCAAAATGAAAATAGACAAATGGAATTTCAGCAAAATGAGAGCAGACGGTTGGAAAGTAAATACAATGAGAATAAACAGTTAGAAGCTAGACATGAAAGCAAGCATGAAAGCAGACAAATGGAAGTGAAACAGAATGAGAACAGACAGGCAGAATCTAAACAAAATGAGAGCAGGCAAATGGAGATGAAACAAAATGAGGGAAAACAAAATAATGGCAAACAGGAAGTAAGGCAGCGGCCCGAAACGCCGAAACAGAAGAGCGAAGGCAGGCCCGAAACGCCGAAACAGAAGAGCGAAGGCAGGCCCGAAACGCCGAAACAGAAGAGTGAAGGCAGGCCCGAAACACCAAAACACAGACATGATAATAGGAGAGATGCCAGTAAACCATTGTCAGATAAGAAAATTGAAATATCTAGGCATAAACTAGATGTGAAACCTGATCTTTCAAGGGTAAAACCTGAAAGCAGATCAGATCCAACAAAACAGAGGCCTGATGGGCGTTCGGTTTCTGATACACCAAGGCGTGACCATGATAGCCTTAAACAAAGATCTGAGGACAGGGGGGAGTCAGAGAGGTACAGAGGAGATCCATCCAAGATTAGAAGGCCTGAATATTTGAGGTCCTCAAACAAAAATGAACATGATTCTAAGCATGGTATTAAATCTGATGGTTCAAAACCTGAGAAATTTGAAAGGAAACATAGGCATGAGTCTGGTGAATCAAGGGAAAGGTTTTCTTCTGGGGATCAGAAATCAAGACCTGACAGCCCTCGTATTAAACAGGAAAGTAAAGGGGATACTAGTAAATCAAGACCTGATAAACCTGGTTTTAAATCACCCAACAGCAAGGATGAACGAAGGACAGATGGTAATAAGAGTAAAGTAGACAGTAATAAAGCACATGCTGACAATAAAGCAGAGTTTCCCAGTTATTTGTTGGGGGCAAGATCTGGTGCATTGAAACATTTTGTCATTCCAAAAATCAAGCGTGATAAAGATGGCAATGTTACTCAGGAGTCAAGGAAAACTGAATTTAGAGGTGAACAGAAGGACAAAGTAGAGAAGATTGGACTAGTTGAAGATCTAAATAAAGGAGCTAAGCCTGTAGTTGTCCTTCAAAAGCTTTCTTTGGATGATGTTCAGAAATTTATTAAGGATAGAGAAGATAAGTCAAGGGGATCTTGTTTTAAACCTAACAAGAACAAGTCATCCAAATCTAATAAAGGTAAGGCTTTTTTAATATTAATTGCATTACATCTTTTAGTCCCCTATTCTTTTAGATTTTCTACTTCTGTGGTAAGAAATGAAACACAAACATTTGATGGTTAGTTTATATGCTTGCTTATGGTGATTTTGGGGAACAAAATGAAGCTCATCTACAGGTTTGTCATTACTGGAAATCCTGCTATGATGTACCTGAAATGATTTATTTACTCCAGTGCAGTACCTGATGTGGGAACATCTAAATGGTCTTAAGCTGAACTTCAGCTGCATTAGTTTAACCTAGTAATTTATCAAGGGAAATGTAACTGTTGTTATATATGATTTAAACTGGTGTAATTGTCTGTATAAGGGACTGGTACTGCTGTAACTAAATCATTGTTGCTGGTGTGGTGGGAAATACCTATATATACAAGCCCTGAGATTCTTTAGTATTTTTAATTGGGACCAAAATGTGTTTTTCCACGACAAGTTTTGGTGGAATGCAGTGAGAACAGTTACAAAGTCCCATCTACCTCTTTTAAACTATAAATACAACTTCACTGGAGAGCCTCCACACATGAGGCTGTGGGACAATAAGCTTGTAAAAAATATTCTGTCTTTAGGAGAATTCAGTTGTCATTGTGTCTAGAATCCATTGTATGCAGAAAGAGGAAAGGAACTGGTGAAAATTGGCTGGCATTTTGAAATTATTAATATGAACAGGAAATAATTCAGAATAGTTTCTAGGTTTCATATTTGGTTGATTGTCTCTTCTGCAGATATAACAGTTTTTAACACAGATTTAACACTTGACACTTTCTAAGACTTTTCTCCAACTTTTCTTGGTGCTCTAATTTTTGGCTTCTTTGGTTTCAGAGTGAAGTGGATAATTTCACATTGTGAAATCAATGTTACTAACTGGGCAGGGTGCCTTTCAAGTTTAATGTTTAGCAGTTAAAACATCTTAATTTCTTACATAGTTCTGTTTATAGAGTTGCACTGTCTCAAAATAGACAAATCAAGTGGCAGGGTAGAGCATTTCTGCTGTATGGAGGATGATTTATGAATCAGTTCCTGGTACATAATGAATTTGAGATGAAAATTTTTTCTCACATGGTTGACCTGATAAGAAATGATAAGGAAATCATCTTTGTGAATGTATAACTGTGTTTATGGGCATGGGTAGAGAGGTGATATCCGTTTGATGAATTTATTGTGCTACGTCTGTTCTTGATCTACTAACCTGTTTGTATTAATTCTTAAAGACTTAACTCAGAATTTGTATTACTTATTTGTAAAATATTAGCCTCCTTGTTGAATATTTTCTCTTTATTCTGGACATATGAATATTTCCTTTGTCCCTTTCTGAGATTCAGAACAGGCAATATCTCTGTTTCTAGTAATAGATACCTATAGTTAGATATAAAATTTTAACATCTTTGTTGTCAGTTTAGCCTAAGGGTTTCAGGTAAAACCTTTATGTTCTTGATAAGGTGCTATTGAGAACTTTCTGGTGGAACTCAATTCTCATCTCAGAAGGATGGATTTTTAATTCACAATCCTGTGTGCAGAAAATCAGTAATTTTAGAGCTCTCAGAGCCATATGCAGTGCATGTATGCGGTCTAAAATGTTTCTAATGTACTACTTTGAGTCTAAATTCTATGTGGTTATTTATATAGAATGTTTCAGTAACCTGTGAAGGTTTTAATGACTCTTGTCTTGTTGTCATGGTTCTAGAGGCTGTGTCAAAAATCTTTAATTTTAAAGTCAGATCTATAACTTTTTTGTGACGTTTTTGGATAATTTTTGTTTTCTGAAGTTACGTATTTCTTACTCTCAACTTGGACATGTTTCCCAAGAAAAGAAAACATTTGAATCTGTTATCAATCTTTTTGCTACTGAATCGAGAATAAGGTTCCTAAAATGGTACTAGGAATAGGTTTATTGAAAATAATAAGGTTGTACCTCTGTTTCTCTTACAAATCAAGCTTTGAGTATTCAGCCAGTTAGATTTTGGAAGAAGTGTCTTTGAACTTCAGATTTTTCGTATGTATTTTTGCTGTATTTTCTTTTTCCCAACTTTCTTCTAACTTACTCCCTAGGTTATATTGTGTTAAATAGTGACATGAAATCCAGTGTTTGAAAAGATTGATCATTTATAAAGGTGTCTCTTCATATGCTAAAGTCTATGTGTCGACAACTGACTGCTACTGAAAATAATCGTGTCATTGCCACTATGTCATCACTCCAACTGAGAGGAAAAAAAGGGTTCACTGTTTCACTCTGTGCCATTTTTAGTTACAAACAGCTGAATACACTAGGAAATGTAGTTTTCATAAACATTCTCTTTTAGTTCATCCTATATTTCTTAACAGATTGTAGCAAATCTTATCTAGAGTTGCCTTTTAGCATCATTATTCTACTTCTCACATCCCTCTTATTCCATGTAGCTTCGAATGTTTTGCTTTATCTTTTCTTATTTTGCTTCCTTATATTTCTTACCCTTTGTTTTTGCTTTCTCATCCATCCCTCCCCAAGAAAATATCTTCTGGCTTTGTCACGTCATATCTATGATTTATCTGAAATCAGTTAAAAATAGGATTAGTTTAACTAGTTGAAAACACCATTTTGGTACTCATTCTGTCTTAAGGGACTAATGGCCATTCATTATAAAACTCAGTGAAGTCTGATTTGTTTTAAACTGAAATTAATGCTCTGCAAACTTAGTCTTTGCAACATTTTACAGTGTTTCAGTAAAATTTTATGTTTGAGAATCATCCCTTTATTGTGCATGTGGATAAATCTTACATTGTACCGCAGAAGACAAAGTAACATTTTAATCCAATTTTATAGAAAGGTTTGAAATTAAGTTGGTGTGTGAACAGGAGGGATAGCCGTAGTACATGGCTGTTAATATTGAATCATCCCAACGGTCGCTTTTGGCACTATTATTCTATTTCTTTTGATCTTTGAGCATTTTTTCTGAAAGATTCACTCTAGCTCAGAGGAATATTGCTTGACATTTTTTTCATGGTATTTTTCTTGAGGGGTCTTATGGTGAAATTTGGTGGCCTGTTAGGTCTGGGTCAGAATGAATTGTAGCACTTTTCTCTTTTCTTTTTGACATCTGTGAATGCCTTTTATCCTGGTTTTAATGCAAATGTATGTTGTTGGGAGATCCGTCAAAGTGTTTTCCCTTTGAGTTTGTGCCTACAATGTGGAGGTCATGTTTGCTATCCTTTCTTTTCAGAGTCTCGGCGAATACCTTCTCTGCTGCTTCTTAGAGCTATACTGATCAGCTCTGTTGGGATGGGAGCTGTTATTTGTTTCACGGTTCCTGCATTCTGAACAAGACAAATTTTCCTTTGTTAAAATATGCCACTGATATTATTAATGAGAGATACTGTAATTGTCTGTATAAGGAGATGTCTGAGTTGGTTTAGAATATGCTTGAAGGATTGCCCTTACAAAATAAGCAAATGAGTGTGTGTTTTTTAAGGCTTGTACGGAAGCACCTTATGGTTCTTAGTATCACCTAAAAATAGTTCCTTGTTTAAAGAAAAAGGAAAAACCCGAACTGATTTGAGTGCTACTTCTTCATTGTGTGGTTTGTTATAGGATTTCATTATCTGTACAACACAGAACTTTAAAGACTGGGTTTTGTTGCTCACTAGAAGTCTATCTAACTATACTACATTCTCTGCTGCTATGATTTTAAATTTGATTGAAGATCTTCCATGCTTTCAAAGGTGCTTTTCATGCATATTCTTACAGGATCAACTAAAAAAATTGCTGCTTAGTCATCTTCAAGTTGCAGTGTTAAAACAATGCTTCTAGATTTTTCTATGCTTGTGTGATGTCTTGGGTTTGGGGTTTTTTTTGGTTTGTTTTCTTTAATTCCAGGTGACTTTTTCAGAGCCTATAGTAACTATTGGCATGTATGTGATATGATGGTCCATCTTTGAGTTCTGCCACTGTTCCAAATAGTCTCACTTGTGAAGCAGTGCTATGAGTTAGGTGCTTATCTTCTAGGTAGTAGTGACAAGGCAGGGAGTATTCCAGGATGAAAAGCTGTATCCCTGTTGTGCTGACTCAGTGAGCCAACTTATGATACCTCTCAAAGATGTCTAGTCAGCAAAGCAGGCCTACTCACAAATACTTTCTGGCACAGCTGAAATCTGTGGACAAAAAAGGAGGATCAGTTTCAAACACTTGTTTCAAGCCTTCCTGTATAAATCTTCTGTAAGGATGTAATTGGCAAACCTTTGAGAAAAATAGGTTGTGGATATTAACATGTCCAGCAAATTTTGGAGTTCACTCAAATTTGTTTCCAAGTAGCAATCTCTTGATGTTGAAAAAGATACACTGTTTTACCCCCTGAAATCAGTGAGACAAGCAGCTAAGCTAGGAGATAACTGGAGTAAAAACATATTTTCTTTGGAAAAGAAAAGGCTGCAACTCAACTTGCTTGCTGCAGATTATGATCTTGTTGAAGATCACCACTGTGAAAGTCTATAGTTCCTCAGATCCGAAAATGTGAAATCAGTGTCTTAGAGTTCCTGGTAGCAACTGCATTTGCATGTGGGAAGGCCAGAGTAATAACCCACTGTGTGTCTTGCACCACCAGGTGGATCAAGCGTGCCCTAAGTTTCTCTGAGGCTCTACAGAAAATTATGCTGCATTTAAGGGGGAAAAAAAAAAAAAACAAAAACCTTTTTATATTTTTTTCATTGTTTACAGGAAGAAGTTTATAGTAATTTTTCTCAGCTGAAGTCTTTAAAAGTTCTCTTAAAGTCTAAAGCAGTTTTAGGAAAAAAGCATCATTTTCATAAGAACGCCAGTCTTCCTGGTTTTCTGCTTTTCTGACATATTAGTGACTAAATCTTTTCAACTGGACTAGTAGAAGGGCTGACTCTCCCTCATGGCATTTAGAAGTGTTTAAAGGTATGTTGGATTTGCTGAGGATCCGATATACTCTTCAGCTTTCTGGATTGAACAGATTCGCAGTTTGAAAAATATTTCAGACATTGTATAATCAAAAGGCAAAACCAAACTATATGTAATCTATGAAATCCAATAGTCTGGGAACATCTAATTTCTCTAGCATGCTATGTGCTGGAATCCTACTTGCATGGAATTTTTAAGTATGGTATGTCCTTGCTATCCCAGAAAGCATGTTGGGACTTCTGTTGACAATGGACATACTCCCCGGGGCTTTTAATTTTGTTGCTATTTTATCAGAAGTAAATGTTGGATAATCTGATAGTGGTAGTCAGCAGGAATTCAGCCACTGCATGCTGGAGTCTTTCCTTGTGTTGAACTGTTACTAGTAAATAGGAGATATTTTCAGCACAAGTCTTTGCCTGGAGGCTGCTTTTGTTATTTCCTGCTTTAGTCTTTGCCACTAAAGTAAATATTCAGATTCTCAGATGTTCTTAAGTTTTCTCTGGGTAGTAAGAGTGAACTTTGCATCTTGTGCATCTAATTCTTAGCGGCAGCGATAAACATGACCAAACCCACTGGCTTTATGGTACGACAATTCATCCAAAATACAGTGCTTTATCTGCAGATTTAGGAGTGCACTGTTTAATTAGTTCATTTTTGAAAAACTACTTTGACACATGTATGCGATAGAAATCTATTACCTAATTTGTCAGCGCAATTTGTTAAAGGTCTGAAACTGCCTTTAGTTCATGGACATGGAAGCTTGATCAGGTTCCTCTTACTTCTGGGAATAGCTAGGGCTATTTTGCATAAATAATTTTTACAACAATGCATTGCAATATGTAAAAATGGGGGCCAGCAATTTGTCTGATGTCAATTACCATATGCAATGCAGACCTGTTCACATGTGTAAGTATCTAAATAAGAATGTTATTTCTTGACTTATGTACAAGAATATGTGCTGAAAACTTTTGATTTGAATTTTCCTCTAAATAAAGAGTAAATCTGGAATAATATTGATAGGGCAAAGCCTCACATTTGCTTCTGATAAATCAGCTTTTCTGTTGTCCAACATTTTCAGATGATTTAGGTGACTCTTTTTGTGTTAGAAAATGTAAACTGTTTACTTGAACTTTGAAATTTAGTTTTGTTCCATGGGAACATTACCAATAAATGGAAAAGGAAAGGGTATGACCTATTTTCTTCTTCAAATAACCAAACTGTTGTTTGCATTGAATAGAGTCTCCTTAAATAGACATACTGTTTAATTTCATTATCTTCTGAGGAGCTTTCATGTAATATTCATATTAAAAGCTAAAACATAAGCAAACTTGTGTTGTTGCTTATGTAATTAAGTTACTTTGAAGAAGCAAAACAAGAGTAGCTTCATGTGATATTTTCAATGGTAAGGCTGAGAATGTTTCTGTGGTAGAGTGAGGAAAAAGCAGATCTTCTTTATGAGCCCATACTCACAGATCAGGTTTTGCGTATTCTCTGCAAAGATCTTGGTTGTATTACATTGCTTACATAGGAGTTTTTGTTTTCTAAGAAGAAAAATTATGCAGTGTAATTTGATTTTATTTAATTAAATTTTTCCTTCTTAAGTCAGGCCCCGTGGCTCAGTTTTTAAAGTAAACAGAATACGTGGCTTAGAAGATGCATCAATCAAAAATTTTGGATTCCAAACTTTCATAGTAGCAGGAAATTACATGCTGTGTTTTCCAACAGTATAAAACACCTTAATTTTTAATACAATAAATTGATTTGCCTTAAATTTCAGTGCATGTGTTTAAAAGTAAAAGTGAAATCCAAAAGCCCTCACTCTGATTCATAAAAACGTGGGGTCTGTTGCAGCACTGTGTTTGTTTCAGTTACCAGTCTCGCTCCGTTTTACTGAGCACTGCTTTGGTTTTTGTGAAGTATCCTAAAAAACCAGACTGCTCTAGCCTCCTTTTATTGATATATATATATATATTTTTTTTTATAAAGACAAAGAAACACTGAATAGCAGTGAAGATTAAATTAACTTTTGGCTGTTGTTCCACTAGTAGTCAGATAGCTTGAGGAAACCACTGATTCCAATGTAAATGTGAGTTCTCCTGACGTCTTTGGAGAGTGTGTGTTGGGTATGTTCGCTGCTTTATGGATCTTTCAACATGCTCTTTGGGAATCTTTTCCATACATCAGAAAATGTTTTTTGATTCTAAGACTGTTTTGCACTATTATAAATTCCTTTTTGAACCTGTACTGCTTAGGTTTGGACAATGATGACCTCTACTGAAACATGGACTTAATCTGTTGATGGGCCCAGATTCTTCTATGACTCCACCAGCCTGTCTGGGTTCCATTTTCAAGGCCAGAGCTAAGGACTGGAGTATAATGAGGGCATCTGAACCTTTCCTTTTGTAGGCTGGGAGCTTTCTTTTTGTGTCAGTATTGGGGCACATGAGGAAAAATTATTTTGAAAGATGTGTTAAAGCAGGTGCTATAGAATGATATAGAACTTACTTCTTTCTAATGCTACTTCTCTCCCTCCTGCCAAATATCTTGCAGCAGAACATCCTGTGGGTGCAGTCCCTTGGGTGATGATAAGGGCATCTCAATCTCCCACCCTTTTTCTGGGATGCGTGTGTGTGTGTGAGCTGAGCTCAGGAGTTATGTCTTCATGGATGCAGGGTCTCAAGAGAGAGTTATATCCTGTTTATAGGATGTAGCTATGTATCGTTCCATAAATTTTGAGGCAGAGAATGGGAGAGGAAGGAGGAAAGCCACTGGAATAAATGCATTACTTCTCAGATTGTTTTCAGCAGTGTTTATTTGATGGTATGTTTTTCAATTGATGATACAGAATTGAGTTAGAAGTGGAACTTCTGTCTTATGACCAGATGTACCTCATCATACCTAAACTTCCACACCAAGCAAGCGATACTGTTCCCTTTTAGACCGTTGTGTGGTTTTTTAATGTCTTGGTAGTTGGAAAAGTTGCATTTTAAAATAAATGATATTTAGATTACACATAAGAATTGCATTAACTGCAGTTTTGCTTATTAAAACTATTTGGGTGCATAAATTGGAAAGACAGTGTTCATGGGAGACTTAATTAATGCTAACCTCAGTTTTGAAATTAATTTCAGGGGTAGTTTTTCGTTGAGCACTTGTTCATTTGCCTCAGGAGATGTATGTGCAAACAGGCAATTTTGATGTCACAGGTATTTTAAAAGCAAACTGGTATGCATTGTTTCAACACTGCCTCTTGTAGTTATAAAACTACCTATTCAGAGTTTAGTTTTCTAAATATATTCAAATACTGGTGGCTTGTTAGCTCATAAGAAGCTATAATATAAATATAAACTATAATATAAATATAAACTATAATATAAATATAAACTATAATATAAATATAATATAAATATAATATAAATATATAAAATATAAACCGTACCTCTGGTTTCCATAGTTTACAAAGGAAAGATAAATCATTAATGAGGAGATAATAAGAGTTCATAAGTGTTCATTTTATTTAATGTCAAGAATGACTTCTCTGATCCAGGAAGACTAACCTAAGCATCAGCAAACACTATTGCCTTTTCCGTAGCTTGTCCAAAGTTGTTATATCAAGCCAGGTGAAACTAATAGGGATACTGATTGTTGTGGCAAAAAATAATTGTGCTGTCCACATGAATTGATCCAGTAAAAGTCCATAATGATGTTACTTTTTTTTTTTTTTTGAGGTTCAGCCTCTCTTGAAGGTATTCATCTTCCTGGATCAGGGAGATGTACTTGACTTACCCTTCAAAAGCTTCCCAGATTACAATATTCTGTGGAAGAAGCTTTTCAGACTGATTTTTTTAGCTAAGCTTCTCTGGCTAATCTTTATGTTTTGTCAGGAACTGAGAAAACAAGTATCTTGATGGTCAGTGTATACTCAGTGACAGCTGAAGATCCTTGAATAGCTTCTCTAAGAAACTTTGATAATGTCTGTCAAACAAAAACAAATTTTTTGTTCTCCAGCAAGCAACTAGTGTGTAAGTCATGGACATCATTGCATACCTTTCGAGAAGCACTGAAGAAGTAGGTGTTCAAGTATGCAGTTCTTTGATGTGAATTAGAGTTACTCTATGACTTTCCCTTCAGTTTCATTTATGGAGTGGAGTTTGTTAGCATGATGCTCTTTCTTACTGTGGGACAAAGATTTTGTTATGGTACTTTTCTGGCTTTTTGGTTTGTTTTAATAGTTAGAGCAGCTTTGAGAGTATGTGGAACACATACTGAGGAACATATGTCTGAGGAACACTTGTTTCCTTTGGCCCATTTCAGGCATATTGTGTACACTGACCACACACATTGCAAAATCTTGAGTTATTCCATTGTTGAGAACAGTTCTTCAGGAAGTTGATTTACTGGAACATTGTTATTAACTTGCGGAATAATTTTTTAGTAAAGTTACTTTCCCCTTATGTATTTAAAAAGCTGTGCAAATATAACTATTGAAAGTGGAAACACAGAAGTAGGTATCAGGTCTTAGCAAACTTATCAAAGAAGTTGAGAAGTGACCATACATGGTTTTGTAGGTCCTTCTGAAGGGGTTTGTGTTGTATGTTCTTTTTTTAATTGTTTTTGAAAAGTATTCCATAAGCTGAAAAGGCATTAGCGTGGATTTTATAACCTAATGTTTTTTGCCACGTGACTGGATTCAGTGGTTTCTCTTCAGCTTTTCTTTACTACCCTAAAAAAATCAGCAGTACCTTTGTTGTACAATACAGAGGTATGAAAGAAAGAGTTTAGTAGGATGTTTCTAGTGAAGATTGGGGTGACCTGACTCAATGTAACATAAGTAATAGAATAAAATAAATATTAACAAGCTCTTGACTGGAGTACCACAGTATGTAATATCCCTTGATTTCTTAAAAAAGGATGGAGAGTCCTTTTCCACGTGTATCAGAATTGTAGGTAAGTGTGCAGTCATGCTTACTCGTTTGCATTGCAAGAGTAAAAATTTTTAGATTCAGTTATTTGCAGTCTTGAGCAGCTAAGGCAACTGGGCATGAGGCAGACTTGTGTCAGGGAACATTGTGACAGAGACAAAAACTTTAAAGATAGCTTACAGATAACTTTACAATAGTTCTAATTGTTCTTCACTTATTCCCTAACAAAAGAAAAACTGTTAAGCTTATACTGCCATCTGCAATATCTATAATACAGATAGGGCACAATTCAATCATTAGTTGATGTTAGCACTGGAGAACATAGAAAACTTGAAACTTTTGAGAAGAAAGTTTTATTTTGAATTATTTAAAGAAGTTGCATTTTTATTTTTCCACTGATGTCTAATTAGTACTGTGGTAATTGATTTATTTTTAAATCTTTAGAAATGTTCTACCCTGGGAACAAAATAAATAAGGAAAGCAACGATAGATACTCTTAGGAGGTAGGAGAGTAGTAGCCTGTGATTTTTGTTTGTTATTTGGGGATTTAATGCAGCTTTGTTGCTTTCATTATAGCTGGCTTTCGCAATGTCTTTGCTTGGTCAGGTTCATTATAGGCTTTATGCTACACATGTAGTCCTGCTGATTTCAGTGAAATTGCCAATAGTGTATAGAATTGGCAGTATATGTTAAGAGAACCAGGGACTGAGGTCTTATAGCAATTTCATCTGTGGAAATTGTCTGAAAACTTGTGTATGTGAGTTTTCCTGTATTTTGGGGCTGGCTGTAAGCTAAGTCTCTCCAGGCAGTGAGTGGGCATGCAATAAGACATGAAGTGGAGACACCACTGCTCAGGTGCACGGCTGTGCAGCAGCCAGATTAGACCTGGCTGTCGTCCACGCAGTTGTTGGTGCACACAGAGGAATTAATCTGTCCATGCTGTCGTACTGCTGCCTATCTTCAGTTAAGTGCCTTGCACGCAGAAAATAATCCTGTCACAGCAACCTGGTCAGTGACACTGTGAAATCTTTTCTAGCAATTTTGAAAGCAATATTGAGAATATAGCTACCTTTGACAGGTGGTGATTATATGAGGATAAGAACTTAATGCAAATAACTGAGTGCGACCACAGCGTAGGGGAAGCAGGGCCAACTTTTGCTGTCAGTTTTACTTTATAACTATTTCCCTGCTTCAGTTCAAAATCCCCTTAAGTTAAATCTTTTTTTAAAATGCACTTAAATGAGATGACTTACTGAACATACTTGAGAATTATGGAAAATTATTTTCTGATAATTAGTTTTATTGCTTATAGGCTGTTTTTGTGGATGTAGTTACACATAAAACCAGTAATATATGAGACATTGTAAGAATTTTGTTGCTGAAAACTACTTTCTTATGTTAAGTCTCCTCTAATTCCAGTTAGAGGTGTTTATAGAGGGAAAGAAAAAAAAGAAAAATACTCATTTTGGATTAGAAGATAGGATATTAGTGGAAAAATGGAAATAAATTTTAGAAACTTGTGTTAATGTTACAATGAATGCAATTAAAAATTAATTATAATCCAGAAGATGTTTTTTTGAAGGAGAGAGTGTGTGTGTGTATAGCAATTGGCAAGTGATTTCATCTCTAAATATACTGTATGCCTTGGGAAGGAGAGAGATGCTTGTAATGAAGATGTTTATTCTATTGTTGGAAAAAGATTAACAGTTTATTCCAGTAGTCTTCAAATCCATGCAATAGATTCTTTGATAAATAAAGACAAGGCATCAAATAAACAAAGCCCCGGTGTGTTTGAATTAATTGGTTTCCCTTGTGTCAGTTGTAAAAACTTTGACTGCAGATCTCCTTCATTCTGACTGCATGTGGCTCTACTCATAGTTTCGAAATGTGTTGAGAATGGCACGATGTTGTCTACTTATTTACCTCTGTGGAAGACAAACCTGATGTGGTCCAGCTAACTGTTCGTGTATATTAAATAAAAATTTTTCATCTTTGCTTTGTACCAAAATGCAGAAAAAAATGGGCTTGCATTATAAAACCACTCATAGGAGGTAAGAAAAAAATCTGAGCAGAGCTTGGGTCATTGAGGATTTGTCTTGTATAAGACCCCAGAGGTTCTGCCACACATTGTCCCAACTTACTGGAAAAGAGAAGCCTTGTGTACACTAAGTAATATGAATGACAATAAATGTAACTGCTAATGAGACACAAAGAATCCTTGATTTACCTACACTGTTAGAAAAACTTGTTAAAGTCAGAGGATGAACTGAAATAAGACTAAATTTTGTGGAGGGCAGGGATATCTTTTTATGAAGAAATTTCTCAGTTTGGATTTGTTTATATTTAAATGCCTGACAAAGTATTTTATTGAAGGAGGTATGTATGCAGTTTATTGTGCTGATTTCTAATTGTAGTGTGAACGTAAATACAACTTTATAAAGGGCTGTTAAATACGTCCAGGTGTATCTAACTGCAGTATACTGCAGGTGGTTCCTGTGAAAGCACTGTAGTATTTGGCCTTTATTTTATCTTCAGGTTCACATTTGCTCTTCTTACTCTCCATTAATAGGTAGCATAGATCAGTCAGTGTTAAAGGAGTTGCCTCCTGAGCTCCTGGCAGAAATTGAATCCACCATGCCACTTTGTGAACGCGTGAAAATGAACAAGCGCAAACGTAGCACAGTTAATGAGAAACCAAAATACGCTGAAATCAGTTCTGATGAAGACAATGAAAGTGAAGAAGCTTTTGAATGTAAGTAGTACATCTTTTTGTTCCTACTGCTAAAGAAAGCTAATATTCCACATTTACAGAAAGATTTTTTTTTTTTAAGTTGGCTGCCCTAAAATGTAAGAAAATGAGTTTGCTGTCCTAGCAACTACTTGGTCAAGAACAGCTTTTTGCTTTTAAAAGAAGAATTACTTGATTTCAATTTGTCAGTCCAGAGGAAAAGCACCTAGTTGTTAAATTTCTTTTTCCTAATTACCTTAGGGGAGTTAGTAGGAAGCCACTGCCTAGATTTTTTTTTTCCAGTTGTACTGTGAAGCATTTTTCGCCTAAGGAAAACACAGAAAACTTGCGTACAAAGGTATGCAAAGAAATTTCAATAAACAAATTGTTCTTAGTTTTATTGATAAGAGAAAGGAAGAATACCCTCTTGAATCTTACTGTCCAGAAGTTTCTTAAAATATTTCTTCTTCTATTATACCTCTGACATATTGCTTAAAAAACTGGAGTTGCTTTTGATCGTTCTTGAAATACCATTTCTTGATGATACTGCTCTTGGATTAACTGTTCTCAAAGGAAGAGAGGAGGCTTGTAGTTAGAAGTCTGCTGTACAGTGGGATTGTTATGTGCCTCTAAGTTAGGGAAGATTTTCCTACTTTCTAATAAGAATTTGACTAGTTCATCTCTATGGTAGTTCAGTTAGCCAGCACTGAAGAGAAACATTGAAATGGAGTCAATCAGTTCTTGATGCCCCAATACAGGGCTACAGAAGTGCCTATTGCTGCTAACCTAAGAGGGGGTCTTGCTTATGTTTTTTGCCCCAAGTTTAGACTCTTCCCACCTTTGCTTGTATAAACATCTTAATGAACTTCTGTAAAACACAATGTTTTGCTTTTTAGTCTTTCTTAGGATCCAAAAGAGAGATTTGTTTGTTCTGCTTCATAATGTTTCCAGTTCTCATCCAACAGACTTACAGCACTTATGCATATATACACATAAAAATTATAATAGCAAAACTTCTGATCTTTATCAAAGAAGCAGAAAAAAATGTCCTTTTGTTTGTTGTTCCTTTTAATTTTAACTGAATAGTGCTGCTTTGAGCATGAATATGAGATTTTGAGGTAATTTGTAATCAGTCTTGATTGTGACAAAGGATTAATGGTGATTTGTTTCATTCAAAATCCTGTGTGCTTTCTTTACCCTGTCTTATCACCTGTTTATGATATTAATAGTCTGGAATGGTGAATTAATAAAAAATAAGTAAAGCAAAATTTTCTGAGCTGGTTGAGAATAGAGAGAATTGTCAAGAATTTCAGATACCTTTCTACCTATTAGCCACACTGGCTGCTGAAATTCTGAAATGCAAAGTAAAGCAAATGAAGAAAAACTTTCACAGTAATTATATGTTTTAACAGACTCTGGGTTCATTATATCTGCTCAGGAGATCTGACCATCATTCTAAAAAATTCAGTGAGGACATCTGTTTTAAAAAAAAAAATTCCTCAAAGCTATACTAAATTAAAATGAGGCAAAATGATCAAGAGAATGAAAGATTTGTGATAAGTACACTGAATAGATTTGAATTCTTACAAATACGTATTTCAAAATTCTTTTAGTTGTCTAAAATAGAGCTTTAGAAACTATGAAATAGTGATTGTTATAGAGAAGAGAAATTTCTTCAAGAATCTCATGAAAAAGGGAAGTTCCATTAATTCAGTGATGAGAAATTAAAAAAAGATTGAATTCATCTAATACACGTTAAATGTGTTATTACGCAGAAGGTTGAATTCAGAAGGAAGTTGTGTATTTATTTTCCAAATAGTCTTTATTTGTGTATAAAATCAATAATTAACTCCTGAAATGTTATTAATACTTAAATTTTTAGTCAGTTATATCTACTTCTAAATAAATTTTGTAGAGCAGCGATTCTGGGTATCTATTCGCGTGTTCATCTTACTTGCCTTGCAGACCAGCACAGCTGTAACACATTCTGTTGTGTTGTGCACCATTGATAAACCGATCAATTTAAAATTCTGTTGGAAAGCAATACTGGATGCATTTTCTTCTCACAGAGATGTATTAGGTTGGTGCAACAATAATTGCTGCTTTAACCATCAACTTCAAAGTGGACTATCTCAGCTTAGAATGAAATTTATTAACTGAAATAAGAACCGTTAGAATCTACCCGTTTTTGCCAGCAAGAAGCAAGTCTGTTGATTCTGGTAGCACAGGATTCTGGAGTCATGGAACTGATGAATTCATCTGAGGCATTTTGGGCTGCTGCTTGGCTGTGGAAAGCCTTCCCTTGCAGGAAGAGGTTGCGATGCTTGAGAATGTGGTAATTGATGGGAGAGAGGCCTGGTGAGGAAACTGGGTGAGGCAGAATTTTGTAGCCCAGTTTGTGCAGCTTCTGCAGAGTCATTTGTGAGAATTGTGGTTAGATATTATCACGAAAAACTTGGTCCTTTCCGACTGACCATGCTGGATGTAAACACTGCAGTTCTCAGTGCATTTTGTTGATGTCCCGGCAATACTTCTCTACTGTGATGGTTTCACCGGGATTTAAGAAGTTGTAGTGGATGATTCCACTTGCCAACCGCCAGGCAGTGTCCAGAATGCTTTTTTGATGCCACTTTGGGTTAGGGAGGTGTTCTGGTGCTTCACCTTCGTTCGACCACTGCACAGAATGCTGTCAGTTGTCATATAGAATCCATTTTCCCTCACTTGTCACAATACAATCAAGAAATGGATTTTTTTTTTTTTTTTTCACAAATGAAGCAGGGAGCAGACTTTGTAACAGCAATTTCTGTTTTCATTCAGTTTGTATGGCACCCATTTGTTGAGCTTTGTTGGTTACCCATTTTGGTGCAGATGTTGAACAACCATTGAACGGTGAACATTTAATTCTTCTGCAACCTCTGCAGTTGCTTTTCTGGGGTCTGCTTCAATACTGGCCCCCAGTCAGTTGTCGTCTGTCACAGAAGGATGTCCATGACCCTCCTAATCTTCAAGGCTCTTGTTTCTGTTACAAAATTTTTGGAACCAATGTTAAGCTCTGTGTTCATTGACAGTTGATACTGCTTGCAGTTTCCACTGCTTTATGTCCCCTTTTAAATTCATGCAGCCAAATTGTTTGAATTCACTTTTTTTTATCTTTAATTTGACAGCGTAATATATATTAAAATAAACAATTAAAAAACAATTAAACTAAAACCGTTACTATGAGTAAGTGGAGTGAATTTCATAGTTCAAAATGCTTCACTATATGAACACAATTAAATAAAAATTTAATCCAAAATAAGCAACACAGTTTATAGTGACAAAATGGTGATTACTCTTGCACATACCGAATTGCTGAGGTCAGAATTCGTCCTACAGAATTTAAAGTGATACTGGTGATTTGTGAAATATGTCACTTGCCTCCACAAAATACTATCTGATGGGGTGGAAAAGGAGTCTGTTAAAATGTATAAAGTCTTTTTCCATAAAACACTTTCTTCTCCAATATGCTCACTCCAGGTATCCAAGATGGTCTTCCATTTCTTCAATTGCAGTTAACTCTTTTAAAAAGACAGTTAATGATTTTAGACAGTGTTAGTAGGTCAGGTATCATGAGCATGACTATATTGCTTTTAAAAGCAATACAGCTCAAAGCCTCAATAGTTATTACCTTAACGACTTGGACCACCTCTGTGCGGAAGTCTTGTACTAATTTTCAGAAGTGCAGAGCATTAGTGTTGCTTCAGGTTTAATTTTTTTTTTTTTTAATTAATTCTGAGCTTCAGCTGACTATTGACTCTATCCAGGAACATGTGTGACTGTATCTTGGTGTGTTTCCCATGCTTCTCAGTAAACTGGGGTTGTGGGAAGAACTTGTCATTTCAGTTCCAGTTTTATATAAATGCTTGGAACCAATTTGCTCAGAAACAACCTTGTGTACAGTCATACCTCTCTAAACTTCGGAGACTTTGGTGGAGACACACAGATGTCACAGCTGTTGTCTGCAGGTTCACAAGCATAAACTGCAAGACTAAAACGTTAATTTATTGGAGGTGTTTCAATCTTCACAGCACAGTCCGTGTTACGCATCTCTTTTCTAGCCTAGTTATCCTGTTACATTAGATAAGAGACTTGGCTGATTTTATGGATGAAGGTACCTCCTCCATATCCTTCTTCTATTACATCTTAGCACCCACCCCCTTCAAAATACAAGACTTTCTTCACAAATAACAGAGAAATCTCCATTCTCATCCCTTGCTTTATTTTCACCAAATGTCTGTTTCTGTACAGAATATCTATCCCAGTTTCTTCAATGTTCACATCTGCTAGGCTTTTGGGTCCTGACTGAAAACTGGTTAGAACAACTTTCTGTTGTACTGACTTGCTCTGTGGCCCAGAATTGTGACCCCAGTTTTCTTCTTTAAACTGCATATCCTGCAATATATAGCAAGCCAAAACTTTAGTTGTCTTGTCAAAACAGAATATTTTTAAGCAACTAGATTGCCAAGTCTCATTGGAACTTGCTGCATTAGACAGGCAGAGGAGTCACTGAATTGGGATATGGACACCCAGTAGTCGTCACAATTTAGATAACTGGAGAAAATACCTTAATGTTTTCTTATGAAAAGGTGAAACTTATTTTGATTTGTTCCACTTCCCTTGCTTTCCTTAAAAGGATGAATGCCCTGTAAATTTGTATCTGAAAATATTCGCTAGTGTCTCTACCAGTTTCTGGCACAATTTTAATGCAATTAAAAAAAAAATCGTTAAAACAATGCCAGAACGGAAATTTATGTGGCTGTTTTAGAGTATAATCTTCTTTTACAAAGCAGCTATACAGTAGTGTTTAGCTCACGTGTCATAGAATCGTTAAAGTCGGAGATCATGAAGTCCAACTGTAAACCTAACACTGCCGAGTCTACCACTAAACTATATCCTTGAGTGCCACATATACACCACTTAAATGCTTAAAAATGTTTAATTTTGAGGTACTAAAAGTAGATTTTTGTGCTTATAATGAAAATGCATTTCATTTCTAGCTTCTCGTAAAAGACATAAAAAGGATAGAGATGAAGCTTGGGAGTATGAAGAACATGACAGAAGAAGTTCTAGTGACCACAGGAGAAGTGGTCATTATCATGAAGGAAGAAGGACTTCTGGTAGTGGCCGTTACCGTAATCGCAGTCCTGATGACTCTGATATGGATGATTATTCTCCTCCCTCTAGCCTCAGTGAGGGTAACTGATCATTTTTAAAATTTAGTTTTATACCATAATGCTAGTGCATTTTCACTGAAAATCTTAAACATCATTACAGGCAGTATTGAATACAAGTGTAAAAAATGTAAATAATCCTTGATTTCATTTTTGAGAAAGTGTATGTTTCATTCTTTATTTTATTAATCAGTTGCTAGAAAAATGAAGAAAAAAGAAAAACAAAGGAAGAGGAAAGCTTATGAACCTAAACTAACACCTGAAGGTAACTTTAGAAGATTTATTTTCTATGATTTGTATTCTCTGTTTTGTAGATAAAATAATGATTTATGAATTTCTTTTTTTTTTACCAGAATTGATGGATTCTTCATCTTTCAAAAGGTTTACTGCTTCAATAGAGAATATTTTGGAAAATTTGGAAGACATGGATTTTACGGCTTTTGGTAATGTGCCAGAAATTTTCAAAATGCTTTCCCCAATTAGAAATACTGCATTTATATGGCTTCCACCTTGAATGGTGGCCTTTACCTTTTGCATTTCACCTGCTGCTACAGGAAGCAAGATCATCCTTCCTCCTCCCTGCAGAATCCAAAAGAGGCATAAATCATGAGACAAATAGTGGTCCCTTGGAATGGAAAGGATACCTCTTTGGGATGTCATTAGGGTGTTACCTTCTTTCAAACGTATCCTTGTAAGCAACACTAACATAAGATGGTTCTCTTGCTAGTAGTGTCTGAGGCACATGATTTTGCATATGTTGTGGTCTTTGACCCAACAGAGCTTGATTATTTTGTTCAGGCAGCAGAGTCCTTACTCATTTTTGGCTGAGGTACTGTCACTGTATGTGATGGGAAAAAAGGAAGACACAGGGAACTACAGGCCAGTCAGTCTCACCTCTGTGCCCAACAAGGTCATGGAGCAGATCATCCTGGAAACTCTGCTGAGGCATTTGGAAGATAAAGAAGTGGTGGGTGACAGCCAGCATAGCTTCAAAATGGGCAAATAGCACCTGACAGATTTGGTGGCCTCCTATGATGGGGCTACAGCGTTGGTGGATAAAGGAAGAGCAGCTGACATCATTTACCTGGACTTGTGCAAAGCATTTAACACTGTCCCACATGACATCCTTGCCTCTGTATTGGAGAGACATGGATTTGAAGGATGGACCACTCAGTGGATAGGGAATTCGCTGGATGGTTGCACTCCAAGAGTTGTGGTCAACAGCTCAATATTCAAATGGAGATAAGTGATGAGTAGTATTATGCAGGGATCGGTATTGGGGCTAGCATCGTTTACCACCTTTGTCAGTGAAACGGACAGTAGGACTGAGTGCATCCTCAGCAAGCCATTGACACCAAGGTGTGTGGTGTGGCCAGCACGCTGGAGGGAAGGGGTGCCATCCAGAGGCGACTGGACAGGCTTGAGAGATGGGCCCATACGAACCTCACGAATTTAACAAGGTCAAGTGCAAGGTCCTGCATACAGGCCAGTGCAAACCCAAGAAGTACAAATACAGACTAGACACAGAATGCATTGAGAGAAGCTCTGAGGAGCAGGACTTGCGAGGGTTGGTTGAAGAGAAGCTCAATGTGAGCTGGCAATGTATGCTTTCAGTCCAGAAAACCAACCATATCCTGGACTGCATCAGAAAGAAGCATGACCAGCAGATCAAGGGAGTGAATTCTCCCCTTCTGCTATGCACTCATGAGACCCTACCTGGAGTAGTGTGTCCAGCTCTGGGACCTCCAATGTGAAAAGGACATAGAACTGTTGGGGCATTTCCAGAGGAATGCCACAAAGACAGTCAGAAGACTGGAGCACCTCTCATGTGAAGGCAGGCTGAAAGAGTTGGGGTTCTTCAGACTGGAAGAGAGAAGACTTTGGGGAGGCCTTACTGTGGCCTTGCAGTACTTAAAGGAGGCCTAGAAGAAAGCCCAAGAGGGGCTTTTTTCAAGGGCATGTACTGATAGGACAAGGTGTAACGGCTTTAAACTGAAAGAGGATAGGTGTAGGATAGACCTAAAGGAGGCCTAGAAGAAAGTCTGAGGGACTTTTTACAAGTAGGACAAGGGGTAGTGGCTTTAAATTGAAAGAGGGTAGGTGTATATTAGATATAAGGAAGAAATTCTTCACAATAAGGGTGGCAAGGGACTGGTGCAGGCTGCCTAGAGAAGTCTTGAAAGCCCCATCCCTAGAGGTGTTCAGGGCCAGGTTGAGGCTCTGAGGAACCTAATCAAGTGGAAGGTGTCCACAGTGGAAACGGTTTGGATCTTGATGATCATTAAGGTTCCTTCCAGCTATTCTGTGATGCATTTCAGTGGAAAACCAGCCAGCTTAGAGTTAAGGGTCTAAGGAGGAAGTTCAGGTTTACCAGGGTAGCTTTCTGTTTAAATGGATAAGAGAGTATTTGTTAATTTATTTCCTACCATCCTTGTTTTCAAGATTAGAACAAGAGGAAGAGCGTAGTAAAAAAATAAGTGCAGTTTTTAAAGCAGTAGTGTATTCTTGGTCTTAGAAGTGAAGTGTGTTCTTTTGGTGTCTAGCAACATCATTCTTTTTTTGTAAGGGTAAATATAAAAGACACAGTGTATTCCAAGGTTCTTAATTTCATTGAATTATTGAATCATCAGGTTGTACAAGACCTCAAATCATATGTATATTTCATATGTATCTTTTCATCTGCTGTCCTTTCCCAGTCTTTAATTCAAAAATTAGGACTACAGTCGTATAAGTTTTATTTTACTGAAATGAGGATGATGGCACAAAAGCTGCAATTAATAGGTTTTGCTAATTTAAAAATTTTTAGTTTATGACTCCCAGAAATGTATGCCTCTCATTAGGTTGTTAAATAATATTACAGAATCAGTTATATTTGACAGGTAGTTTTAACACAACCAAAAGTTGTCATCATCAGTTTTTGTTAGATGAAAATATTAGATATTAACATTTGGGAACTATTAGATATTAGTTTTTTTGAAAATCATTGCGTTTTGTCAGTTTGCTTTTTCTTATTTACTGTAAAATACTGATTTCTTTGAAGTCTAATTAGAAATATGACTGTTAATTTCTTAATTCTTTTTTAAAGGTGATGATGATGAAATTCCACAGGAATTGCTACTGGGAAAACATCAGCTTAGTGAGTTGGGTAGTGAATCTGCCAAAATCAAGGCAATGGGCATTATGGACAAGGTATTTCTTTGTAGTCTTTAACTCTTTTGAATGTATAATTTTATTAAGCATATAAAAACTTATGTCCTCTCTCATAACATTCCACCGTCTTCAGGCATGCACATGACAGGTACTGGTGAATAGTTGTGCTTCTCGGGACTTAGCTAAAGTGCTTAAAAAGTTACCATGTCTTAACTATTGCTGCTTCTGAAGATGAGGCAGTTTTATTGAACGGTGATTCTTTGTGTCAGTACTGAGGGTATGCCAATGTGTAATATCCATGCCTCAAGCAGTAAAATCTAAAATAATTAATCTGTTTTCACAAAAGCACATCAATCTATAGACTTCGTTTTTAACAGTAAATCAGAACCTGCTGGCAAAGTGAAAAAATCTACGCTTTCTGTTATATGCCATCAGTGCAATGTAAATGTATGATGTTCAGCCATCATCACGCTGAATTGCGTACTTCCTCCATCTCTCCAAAACAACCCTTCAAACTTTAGAGTATTTAACACCCCAGATGATAACAACTCTTACTCTGTTTATTGAGTGTCTTGTGAAGCTATATATTACAGAAGTAGCACTGAAGGATTTTGTTAAATCTAAAATTTAGGTATTCTTCCTCTGGATATTACTTTGATCTCTCTGCCTTCCTTTGCTGCGTGTTGTTGACCTGAGTGTTTCTCATTCTTGATAGTTCTCTCCCTTAAATTCTATTCCCAGTTTATCGAATATACTTACATAGAAGTATATAAAATGAGAATATCGTTGCTTCAAAAGTGAGAGCCAGTATCACAGAATCACAGAATAACCAGGTTGGAAGAGACCCACCAGATCATTGAGTCCAACCATTCCTATCAAACACTAAACCATATCCCTCAGCACCTCATCCACCCGTGCCTTAAACACCTCCAGGGAAGGTGACTCAACCACCTCCCTGGGCAGCCTGTTCCAGTGCCCAATGACCCTTTCTGTAAAGAATTTTTTCCTAATGTTCAGCCTAAACCTCCCCTGGTGGAGCTTGAGGCCATTCCCTCTTGTCCTGTCCCCTGTGACTTGGGAGAAGAGGCCATCACCCTCCTCTCTACAACCTCCTTTCAGGTAGTTGTAGAGAGCAATAAGGTCACCCCTCAGCCTCCTCTTCTCCAGGCTAAACAACCCCAGCTCTCTTAGCCGCTCCTCATAAGGCCTGTTCTCCAGCCCCTTCACCAGCTTTGTTGCTCTTCTCTGGACTCGTTCCAGAGCCTCAACATCCTTCTTGTAGTGAGGGGCCCAGAACTGAACACAGGATTCGAGGAGTGGTCTCACCAGTGCCGAGTACAGAGGGAGAATAACCTCCCTGGACCTGCTGGTCACACCGTTTCTGATACAAGCCAAGATGCCGTTGGCCTTCTTGGCCACCTGGGCACGCTGCTGGCTCATATTCAGTCGGTTGTCAACCAACACCCCCAGGTCCCTCTCCTCCAGGCAGCTTTCTAGACAGACTTCTCCTAGTCTGTAGCACTGCATAGGGTTGTTGTGCCCCAAGTGCAGGACCCGGCACTTGGCCTTGTTAAACCTTATCCCATTGGACTCTGCCCAGCGGTCCAGCCTGTTAAGATCCCTTTGCAGAGCCTCCCTACCCTCCAGCAGATCGACACTTCCACCCAGCTTAGTGTCGTCTGCAAACTTGCTAAGGGTGCACTCGATGCCTTCATCCAGGTCATTGATAAAGACATTGAACAGGGCTGGACCCAGCACCGAGCCCTGGGGAACCCCACTTGTCACTGGCCTCCAGCTGGATTTCACACCATTTACCACCACTCTCTGGGCTCGGCCATCCAACCAGTTTTCCACCCAGGAGAGTGTGTGCCTGTCCAGGCCAGAGGCTGACAGTTTCTCAAGCAGAATGCTGTGAGAAACTGTGTCAAAGGCTTTGCTGAAGTCCAGGAAGACCACATCCGCAGCCTTTCCCTCATCCAGCAGCCGAGTCACTTTGTCATAGAAGGCGATCAGGTTAGTCTGGCAGGACCTGCCTTTTGTGAACCCATGTTGACTGGGCCTGATCACCCGGTTCTCTTGCATGTGCTTCATGATAGCACTCAAGATCACCTGCTCCATGACTTTCCCTGGCACTGAGGTCAGACTGACAGGCCTGTAGTTCCCTGGATCCTCCCTGCGGCCCTTTTTGTAGATGGGCACGACATCAGCCAGCCTCCAGTCCAGTGGGACTTCCCCAGTCTTCCAGGACTGTTGGAAGATGATGGAAAGGGGTTTGGCCAGCACATCCGCCAGCTCCTTCAGTACCCTAGGGTGAATCCCGTCCGGCCCCATAGACTTGTGGCTGTCCAGTCGGGCTAGCAAGGCTCTGACCACCTCCTCTTGGATCACGGGAGCCTCATTATGCTCCTCTAGCTCCTGGGTTAGTACACAGATGGAACGACCCTCCTTACGACTAAAGACTGAGGCAAAGAAGGCATTAAGTACCTCAGCCTTTTCCTCATCCCCTGTCACTGCTGTTCCTTCTGCGTCCAATAGGGACTTTATGGTCTCCCTAGTCCGCCTTTTATTATTTATGTACTTGTAGAAAGATTTTTTGTTATCTTTCACAGACTTGGCCAATCCAATTTCTAGCTGAGCCTTAGCCCTTCTGGTTTTTTCCCTACACAATCTCACTTCCCTCCTGTAGTCCACCCAAGAGGCCTGTCCCTTCTTCCAGAGCCCATAAATATTTCTCTTCTTCTTGATATCCCTCAAGATCTCTCTGTTCAACCAAGCTGGCTTTCTCCCCTGCCGGCTTTTTTTCTGGACCACGGGGATGGCTTTCTCCTGAGCTGCTAGGACCACCCTTTTGAAGAGCTCCCAGCCCTCCTGGGGTCCCTTGCCCTTGAGTACTGTCTCCCATGAGACTTCGCCAACCAGCCTTCTGAAGAGAACAAAGTCTGCCCTCTGGAAATTTAATGCTACCGTCTTGCTAACCACCCTCTTCACTTCACCTAGAACAGAAAACCCTATCATCTCATGGTCGCTTAGTCCTAGGCGTCCACCTACTGCCACATCCCCCACAAGGCCTTCTCTGTTCACCAACAGCAGGTCCAGGAGGGCACCCTCCCTTGTTGGTTCATTCACCAGCTGTGCGAGGAAGTTGTCTCCCACTCACTCCAGGAACCTCCTAGACTGCTTCCTTTCTGCTCTATTGTACTTCCAGCAGATACTGGGTGTCATGTAGATACCCAGTAGTATCTACATCTATCATGTATCTATCATGTAGATACCCAGTAGTATCTACATGAGTGAAACTGGCTGTGGTCCAGTTTAGCATGTTCTACAAATTATTTAGTCACAATTCTGTAGAAGATTAGTAAGTGAGGTTGCATTACTTTTTTCAACGTGCTAGTTCTTTGAAGGTAGCACTAATGTTAAGAACACATTTCTTTTTTCTTAGCACTTAAATATCGAGGAATTTTATTTCTGCTTGCTCATGGAATCCCAATTTTCTGCTAGTAAAGCTTTATTAGAATAATGTTCTAATAATATTAGAATAACAGGACGGTTAGGATTTGTGATTGATACTTTCTTTTTCTAGAAGCAAAGTGTAACTATACAACATTAACACCAGATACACAATCCTAAATCTGTTTCTATGGATTTTGCTGGTTGAAAACACAGTTTAATTGCTATCTTAGAATATGTTTAACTAGTTTACTTATTATCAGCGTTCTCAGTTGTGCTGTGTTGGAAACTACCAAAGTCAAGACATGATCCTTATTTCAAATTCCATGCAATGTAAGTGTTTCAGATTATGTTAGAAGTTCCGTCTTTCATCTGTGGACATTGTTTTCAGTAGTCTGGAAGCCTTTATTTTCCTGCAGCTGTTTGATGTATTTCTTTTCTTGTTTTAGCTCTCAACAGATAAAACAGTAAAAGTCCTGAATATTTTGGAAAAGAATATTCAAGATGGATCAAAGCTTTCTACATTACTTAACCATGTGAGTTTAAATTACGTAATTTCACTACATTGTGTAGAACAGTTTTCTTCACTTGAGTCCTGTTTATTGATGGTTTCAAATACTCTCTGTGTGTGTGAGGGGAATTTCTCACACAATATGTATATGATTGAAATTGCCAAGTTTTAAGATTTGAGGTAAAATTTAATTGATTATATTTTTTCAGACCTAAACATGTTTTGCTATAGTAATGATAACTAACAAGGAGCAACTGAATTTTCTTTTAATTTTTAATTTTAAGTATTACACTTCCATCCTGAAATACACATGGGAAGTGGTGTAATGTGAACCATTGGATATTTCTTTGCCACATGTCCATAATACATCCCATACACAATAAAAGAAACACCACAACTTTAAGATAGAGTTTATTCTTCTCCTGAGCATTGAGAAAGGGGGAAGTGATTTGTTGTTTTTGAAGCCTGTTTCTATGCTGCAAATTTGTCAAAGTAAACAAAATTAACAAGCAGTTTAATGTTTTAGAAGTTTTGTCCTGATACACCTGAAACTACTTGGGGATTTGGAGTTTTTATGAGGTCAATGTGTGATATTTCGCATTTATTTCTTTATTTCTACACTTTCTAGTCAAAACAATATTTTAGCATGAGTAGAGTTCTTGAGTTTTATGGAATAAAACCCCTTGATCTGCAGAGAGTAATTATTCACATAGAAAAGAAAGAATTTGGACTTGCAGATGAAAACCAGAGGCACATTATTTGTACCTAAGTAATTCCATCCAGGTAGTTTGTATGGTTTTCAAAGTTACAGTATACAGTTCTGAATTAAGCTTCTGTGTGTTTGTTTTTGTAACTTGTATTAACACAGAAATACAGATATCCCATACCCTGTGCTACATCTAAATGGACATATTTGATATGACATGTTTTAAACCCATTGATGATAGGTGGGTTGGCCTATGAAGCAGACAAAGTTGTGTCTGGAGTTTCATGTGGCTTGTAACAGTCTTTTTGTGTAAGAATTCCCTCTAGTGGCAAGAATTAGACTGATGAAGGCAGCAGCTGGTGAGGGTAGGCCACTGAAGTGAACACTAGATAAACAAGTTTAGATATTGTTGAAGGGACATCAGTCCTAAGAAGATTATGTGGCAATCTTCCCTCATAGTGTTTACCAGTGGTGCGGAGAGAGCTTCTTTGTGTTCTAGCAGAAGAATGCAGTGAGACTGAAGACTCGTAACTTAGGGAAATACATGACAAACGTGTTGCAAGTAAAACGAGCATTAGTTGATTTCCAAAATGAACTATTTTTCTATCAAAAAGGAAGTAGAACATTTTATACATTGCATCTGTGAGTTGAGTATGTTAAGGTAGTGTTACTATCTCTTACTTGGTCGGGATAAAACTTTGTTCACATTATCCTGTTTTTCTTGACTATTACAGAACAATGACACTGAAGATGAGGAGAGATTATGGAGAGATCTTATCATGGAAAGAGTGACAAAATCTGCTGATGCTTGTCTTACTGCTATCAATATTATGACGTCACCAAATATGCCTAAAGCTGTATATATTGAGGATGTAATAGAAAGAGTTATTCAATACACAAAATTTCATTTGCAGAATACTCTCTATCCTCAGTATGATCCTGTATATAGAGTGGATCCTCATGGTGGTTAGTATGCCAAGAAATTTTTAAAGATCTTTCCACATTAAAATATGTCAAAACATAATCTACTGTATGGTGATGCAAGGGATATGACCTTTTGGAATAAGATTTTTATATTCAACTCATATAATGACAGTTCTTACATATCACGTACAGCATCCTGAATTAATGCTTTGTGTTAGTTTGAGTATGATGAAATGTAGAGTAAAAAAGGATAATGAAATGTGTCCTGAATATCTTAGTCATGCTTGGTTTACTGCAATAATGTCAATGTAACCAAATTATTTAAAGTATTTACAAGTTTGTTTGCAGTTCAGCTTCTGTGTATAGATATTATCAGTCATCTTATAGTCATAATCTCTGTGTGGATAAAACTATTTAGTGTTTAGTTATCATGTGTATGCCTTTACATGCAGGTATCCAAGAACCTTTTTTAAAAATCTTGGATGCAGACTTTAGAGCAACTATGAAAAATTAATATCATGGGAAATTCTTCCTTTCCAGCTGATGCTACTGATTAGGTGTTTTCTTTGATAAGCAATTGCTTTTACAAAGCTGTTGTCATGCAGTTGTTTTGGAGATACTTTTTGAGGAAGATCATCTTTCTAATACATGATGTGAAATATTGAAAAACATATTGAAGCTACTTTTTCTTTCCTAGGTGGTCTTTTAAGTTCAAAAGCAAAACGTGCCAAGTGTTCCACCCACAAGCAAAGAGTTATAGTGATGTTGTATAACAAAGTTTGTGACATTGTCAGCAGCTTATCAGAGTTGCTAGAGATACAGCTTCTTACTGATACAACTATTCTTCAGGTAAGTTTATCAGAAGCTCTGCCTGTGGGTGTTTTTCTTTTCCCAGAGAGGATGTAAAAAGTATTTGTCTCAGTGACATGATGTATGAAATCAGTACAAACTTACAACTTACTAACTTCAGAGTGACTGGTTTGTTGTATAGTAGGTAATCTGCAGGAGAAAAGCATGTAATGTTTAAAACTTTAATGACTTTTCTTGTACACTTTACAAAAGTTGAACCTGATTGTGTTCAAATACAGATTCATAGAATCATTTATGTTGGAAAAGATCCTTCAAATCTTTCAAGTCCAGCCATTAACCTACCACTACTCAGTCCACCACTAAACCGTGTTCTTAAGCACCACATCTACACATCTGTTTAAAGTACCTCAGGGGTGGTGACCACCACTTCCCTGGGCAGGCTGTTCCCAAACTTGACAACCCTTTCAGTGAAGAAATTTTTTGCAATACCCTATCTAAACTTCCTCTGGCCCAACCTAGCACCAGAGGAAATTTCCTCTCGTCCTATTGCTTGTGACCTGGCAGAAGAGACCAATACCTACCTCTTTACAACCTTCTTTCAGGTAGGTCTAGAGAGCAATAAGGTCTCAGCCTCCTTTTCTCCAGACTAAACAGCTCCAGTTCCCTCAGCTGCCCCTCATAAGACTTGTTCTCTAATATCTTAGTAACTTTATTTGCAACTAAGATGAAGTAATACATCTTGTTGAATACCTTACTTGCTGAATGAACAACCTACTTGTGAAAACACATATCAATCTATTAGTTAAATAAACTTACAATAATTTCTTTCCATTGATAGGTGTCTTCTATGGGGATAACACCTTTCTTTGTAGAAAATGTCAGTGAACTACAGTTATGTGCCATCAAATTAGTGACTGCAGTAAGTACTTTTTAATTTGCAGTTTCGTGTTCCTGTGATTCTGAAAGGTATTAGAGCATTTACATAGACTGTAATTCTCTTTCATATAGAATTGGCATTTAGAACTAACTTTCATAAATTTAGGGGTTTTTTTGTTTTTTTCTAAGTACAGTTTGTTATCATAATCTAGGAACAGTGTTAAATCTACCTCAGCTGCCTGTATTTGCAGAGTACTCTGTAGGAAGAAAAACCCTACTTCATAATTTTGGTTATGTCATTTAAAGGGTAAACACAAACCCCCTTATTTTAACCAGTCCTTTCTTATCTTAAGAAATCTTAGCAGTGTAGTTTTTCTTATATCCTATGTTAAGATTTGAATTTATGCAATGGAATAAGGCACAGAACTAGTAGGATACTTCTTGGTAATAGTATAAATTCTTTTCCTTGGAAGAGGTGGCTATGTGAAAGATGCATGGGGCATATAAAATATTATTTCAGGAAAAATGCAGCACAACTCAGATGTGCTTGTTCAAGTGAGTTTTCCATCTTTATAGGATAACATACTCCAGTATCCTTCCGGTACAAAAGGAGAGGCAGACTCTGCCATCCTGAGCTTTTAAATGGAAGGAATATGTCATATCAGGCAAACATGAAAACTTACGATATGAACTAAAACTGCTTTCTCAAATGTGCTTTATAACTGAACACAAGTTTGCTTAATTTATGTTACCACAGAGTTTTACTCTGTACTGGAGCTGAAAGCTTAGACTTCCCTATATGTGTATTCTAACATTGACGGAAGTTTTTAAAATGTAAGCTATTTTTAAGAACTGTTACACATTTAATGTTATTTGAAAATTTTAGAAAGTCTTTATTTGGAAAAGGGTTTATGTATTTTATAAAGAAATGTTTGCATTGAAAAAACTAAGTAATGTATTAAAAGCAAGGTATGCATTAGTTAAAATTTTTCATATCCAAGTATATGTTCCTATATACAATTCTTAACAATAGATTTAACAAGCAGTATTTTATGTAACAGTAAAAAGTGTTCTAACAATCCTGTAACTGTTGAATAGGTGTTCTCCAGGTATGAAAAACATAGACAGTTAATACTAGAGGAAATTTTCACTTCCCTTGCAAGACTACCAACTAGCAAGAGGAGTCTGAGAAACTTCAGGTAATGCCTGACATAGATTAATAACTTGTAGACAGTAGCATTTACTGTAGGATTGTAGAATTACTATTAAGTACTTTAAAAATCTGCAACTCCACAAGCTGCACTTTATTACAGGTTGATATTTCAAACCAATGAGAGCAAAATTGTCTGACAAATGTCTTGTAATAATCACTGCTACTTATGCCGTTGTATTTGTGCATGCTTACAAAAATAGTAATGAAATATCCTCTTACTTGTCTCACCAAGCATGTAAATGGGTGTAATGTTAGTGTGCTTTCAGAGGTTTTTTTATTGGAAAATTCTTTGGTTCTGTCAGTATGGAGTTACACAATTTCTTAGTTGCTAAAGCTAAATAGGAAAATACTGGTTGAATTTCTTTAAGGACACGCTCCGAGAACTCTTTCCAGTGGGGAAATCAATCTAATATCACTTTGAATGAGTTTCATTTTGAAACTACTTTATCCATTTTAATTGTCTTTCAAGCACTTCAGCTGGATTTCAATGTCTTCAGAATAATAGCACAGGTTCAGGTTCAGTCTGAGAAAGAATCTGACCTGAACTGGATTTCAGTTAAAATCAAGGTTGATTTTGTTCATTGCTTGCATGTATCTAGCCCCCAGAAGCAGACAAATTGTCAATTAAATGTTTTGCCTAGACTGGAGTGGGTGAACAGGAAATATCCAGGAAAAAAAGTACACTGAAATACCGAAGTTGAATTGACCCTAACATTAACATAAGTGCTTGTTCCTCTTACTTCCTATTGTTTTCATTATAAACGCATGGAGATATAGCAAATACCAACGTAGTAGGAGTAGGAGTGTAAATGGTAGATACGCTTTTTGAATTAGGAGACATGCTAGAAGGAAGTCACTGTCTCAGGACTACAATGTTTATCTGTAGAGTCGTAACTGTGGTCTTTTAAGGAGTGTTCTATAACTGCGACTACAGTCATGAAGGGTACAGGTTACACAAAACTTTATATGAAGGGGTTTTCTCTCTAGAAGTAGCCAAAGATACAATCTAATATGTGCCCAGCTAGTATTGGATAATTTGAGGAGAATGTTATCAGTGATTATCACATTTTCATATTGTTAAGGGTGGTAGTGTTGATGTATTGTGTGGGTAGTAAACACCATGCTGTTTCTTAAGTTATGTCACGAGAGAAATGTGGAGGTATTCATAGTGGTCTTACCAATGTAAAGACACAGTTAAGACATGCTTAAAAGACACTTGTGTGCCGAAGTTCATAGCATGTTGTGCTACCACAGATTATCATAGGTGTAACTCATGTAGAAGTCAGTCTAGGTCATAGTCACTATTTTCTCTTGTTATAAGGCCTGCACATTTCACATATATGAGGTAATATATAAGTAATAAAGTGTAGAGGCTCAAGTTTTTTGATTTTTTTTTTTGGTATTATGTTAGAAACTGATATGGCATATCTAATAAGCCTATTAGTAAGTGCCTTAGCATGTAGGTGTTTGATTTATTAAATATTCCTGTGCATTTTTTGGCTGCTGAACTTCACAAGTATTCTGATAGCTGCCCATGGGCTGTTTCAGTTCAGCTCTTCTGCCTGAGAATAATACTTACTGGTTTTGTTAGACCAGATTTTACACTACATAAGAGAGAAGCAAATGACTGGATGAATGTCTGGAATATAGATTTCTGGCTGTGTTAATAATTTTAGACAGGTATTATTTAGGACCAACGTTTTTGTTTGTCTTCCTTGTTTAGTGTTAGGGTTAACGCTGTCTTTTCTTATTAACAGATTGAACAGCAGTGACACTGATGGAGAGCCTATGTACATTCAGATGGTAACAGCACTAGTTCTGCAGCTTATTCAGTGTGTGGTACACTTACCATCAGGAGAAAAAGATTCTAACTCAGACGAGGAATCAAACAAAAAGGTACGATACTTCTTAAAAGCCATGATTTTTTTCTGTGTTGAAATTGTTTTGTGTGTTTCTAAGTATTATATTTTATTATGGTGCTCTAGTAACCAAATATTGTAGTTCTGTAACTGTGGTAATTAATTGATGCATGAGAAATGCTGATCTGGAAATTATATTTCTCTGTATGCTAAAATAACAGATAAATGCATCTTGTTATTTTTAGGTGGATCAAGATGTGCTTATTACTAACTCTTATGAAACGGCCATGAGAACAGCACAAAACTTCCTTTCTATTTTCCTTAAGAAGTAAGTACTGTTGCGTTCTTTAGTATATTGATGAAGTGAGCTCCTACATCCTTTAAGACAAACCCAACCACTTTGCAATGCTGTATATCTACTCATAAAGTTATTTATGACAGTGTATTTCATAGATCCCTAAGAGAGGTACCCATCTGGACAAAAATTTTTCTGGAATAGATATTTTGCAGAGAGTTCTTTATACATTTAAGAATCTGTTTGATAGTTCACGTAGGATCCTTTTATTAGAGGTCCATTGCTCCTCAGAAGCCTGGAAGAGGAGACTGAGTGAATATTTAAGTAGTGAAACCGGATTCATTCAGTCATCAACATTATAAAGATATCAAAAACCCTAAGAAGTACTTTTGTTTGGCTGAAGTTAGGAATGTCAGTGTCTCAACAGTGGAAAAAAAATCTAGTATAGCTGAATAACCAAACAAGTTCTGAGAATAAGCCATGAGGTTTTTATCATGTTAATTATTACTCTTAAGCTGGAAGACTATTAAATAGCTGTCTAGCAATCTCTGCATACCTCTTTAAAGTTAGAGATGCCACTTTGAGGTGAAAAACAATCAGTATATTGTCTTTTGCATTTTTTACGTTCTAGTTTTAAGCTTTGTGGAGCATAAATACTGAGACATCTTATCACTATCAGATAAATCAGATCAAGCTTAAGGAATATAGATGCAACGCCTTCTAAATACCCTACTCCAATTTCAGCTTTACAATTTTACCTACTTTGTCCACCACCCACGTTAATGCAGACTGAAAGTAAAAAAAAAAAAATCTTTATAAGAAAATTCTGTTATCATGGATTAGCTGCTTCACTTGCAGTGCAACTTGGAGTGATCACTGTTTTAACTATTTCTCCGTAAATTAGTAAAAGAAATTTTCTGCTAATTTTTCAGATTATCTTTTTTTTTAGAATTGCATAAAACTTTTTCTTATTAAACATAGGATTACTTTTGTTTACATCAGAAGAAAAGCTTAAATGGCTCTTAGATTGGCTTACAAAATGCATTTTCTTTTAAACAGGTGTGGCAGTAAACAAGGGGAAGAAGATTACAGGCCACTATTTGAGAACTTTATTCAAGATCTTCTTTCCACAGTCAATAAACCAGAATGGCCAGCCGCAGAGTTACTACTTAGCTTATTAGGAAGGTTATTGGTAAGGGATTCTTGGTTTTAACTGTTATATTCACTTATTTCTTATTACAGTGAAGACTTGTTTATTTCAACTGAAACTACTACAGGAACGCTTTTTTGATATTGACACACATACATCATTTAAGGATTTTCTTATGTGTATCACAAGTATGTAATAATACATAGATAATTAAATTTGTGTTAAAGGGCCATTGATATGGAAGTTGTTAAAGATCAGGTATGCATACAGTTTCTAACAGCAGTCCACTTCCGCTATTCTGTGGTATTTTCAACATAAAAAAAAGCAATGGCTAGCATCTAGTAAGTGTAGATATTCATTTAGAATGAAGTCAGATTAATAGTTGTAGTAATTCATGTTAAAGATCTGCTCTGCACTATTCCTTTAGCACAGAACTTGAAAACAATTAAGTGGTTTGGTTTTTTACCAATATTTGCATTTACTTCTCGTATTTTACAGAATGTAAATATTTTTCTTGACTTATTTTGAGAGTCGTTCTTCAATATTACAATGCAATTATCACAGTAATTTGAGCAGTTTCTTGGAAAAGAATTTTACGGTCCTGTTCCTGGTAACATGTGAATAATGAGGAGGGTGCATTACATTGCTTAAGATTTAAGCTATTGAAATACATAACAGTTGTACTCATCATCTAGGTATTTTATGAAAATATGTATTTTAAAAAACTCTTAACAGGCATAGTTGTACAGAGGGAAACCCAATAAGGGAGGAAACATTAATGTGAAGTTAAGTAGTGTATCTGTAATGTAACAATAAATTACATCATTCTATGCAGTATGGAGGTAAGGTGGAATTTTTAATAAGGTCAAGCAGTCTTTTGTAAGAAGAATCTCAGTTGCATAAATAAATATTTGTTTTTAGAAGTTTATTCTGTTTTCTTAGGTTCACCAATTCAGTAACAAATCTACAGAAATGGCATTAAGAGTTGCATCACTTGACTATCTTGGAACTGTAGCTGCAAGACTAAGGAAAGATGCAGTCACTAGCAAAATGGATCAAGGATCTATCGCTAGAATCCTCAAACAGGTATGTGAGAGATCCCGCACAGCAGGATTGAAATGTATCCATTGAAATGCATGAAAATTTTAAAGATATCTGACAAACTGGCATTTGAGAGAATGAGTTTTCTTTGTTTAGATTTTTGAATCAAATATACTCAGTTTCTAGGTACGACATTTGTTAGTGTATGTCTTCATTGCACCATCTCCATAGTGATCTTAGGAAGTGGTTAATTACACTGGTTAAGACATTTTTTTTCTTCTGACAGTACAGGGGCAAGGTTGGTTTCTGTCTCAAGAGGCCTTAAAAATATGTATGTATGTCCATTTGCTATTGCAAAGTGGTAACTGAACTTGTGGCACTCACTTACAGGCTTTACAGATTTAAACTGTTAGGCCCATAAGAGTAGTTTTTCTCTGATTTAGCTGATATTGGTCATCTTTCTTTTCCTTTTTAAACTGGACTTGCATATATCTTTTACTAGAGTGCAGATTTGTATTTCTGCTAATGCTCCTCCATATCTGCAAGAGTGGCAGCAAGTATTTGAGCAATATATGCATTTGGGCTCTGTACAGTACATTGGTGATGAGAAACTACCAGATCTTTTGCCTCCTTTAAAAAATCTGGACTTACACTTTTTCTTATGGATGCTACATGTTTCTTTCTGAACCACTAACTGTTCTCAGAATGATCTAAAGTTGAGTAGTCTTATCAGGTTCATTTTCTTTTCAATTACCTGAAAAAAAGGACCATTGATGTATAACATGTACTTTATGTTGAAAGAAAATCTGCACTTTACAGGCATTCGAATATAGAATCTAAGTTCTTCCACTCCTTTATGAGTCTGATTCTTTCCATAACTTCTGGCAACTGGAATATTCTAGAACATATAGTGTCAGATCTTTTTCTTAATATAATGGTAAAGGCATTTCTTTCATTTACTCAGGAAGTTTTACATCAGTGGTGGTAGGTCCGTGCATTATGGAGGTTGTATGCTATCCAGTACTCTCAGTCAAGGTAGACAGCGCGTTGTTTATAGTTATTGTACCATAAGAACAGGTAAATACTTGAAAATGTGTACATGACAGCTAAGCTTCAGTTTGCTGTTCAAATGGTGAGAAAATTAGAAGATCTATTGATAGACATATTCAGCTTTGGTCATCAGAAACTTAAATTATTGTTTCCTTTCAGAAATTTAACTTATACCTGTACGGATTTTTCTTTCCTACTGAATTGCATACTTATCGCTGATGGATATTTCCTTCTATGCTCCAACATAATTACCAGTATAGTCCCAAGTGATTAATGAGTGCTATAACTCTTTCTACTCTGGTTTGGACTCATGACCCATAAAATTAGATGTAGGAGGAAATTTATTCTGTTTGGACATTTTCTAACGGTAGATCTTTTTTTGTAGAAATCTGTCATGGATTGTCAAGTTGATTTGAACACATGTACATGCTTTTCATTGGTATGATCATTTGGTACACTGATGTTCTGGACTTGTAACTGTACTCTTCTCCACTTGCTGGTATTTGCAAGCTGTGTTTTGTGTTGTATTTGTGAGAAGATTTTCCATCTTTGCAGTTCATAGTGAAATTAAGATGATTATAAGTTTTATTGCTGATGAAGAAAATTGTTTTGCAGCTCAAGAATTTTAAGCAAGAAATTACTCTTTCTGCTTTTATTATCAGTGTTGAATATGATTTGTCATGGGCTTCAGCATTCCTCCTTCTTTGTCCCATATTTTTACTTGTTTGAAAATAGGCAGTTAAGGCTCATCAAACAACCCTTTTATTCAGCCAGCTAGCCATGGAATTTAACATTGGTTGAAGACAAGAATACCTTTGGGGTGCCAAAGTTATATGTAAGCCCATGTCAATATTAAGTGCATCATAGGCATGTTTTGAACTCTTGAACTTGTCTGCTAGTTGTTTGTCAACAACTTCAAGGACCTGCATATTTCAGTATAACACTAAGGGGTTTATAGGTTTGGTATTGTGCTTTCTTGTAAATGTGGAGAAAGGTAGTTTCTGACTCATGCACAAGTTCATTGATACTGATTTAATCTCTGTAACCTGTATATGGGGAGGGGTACATTGTCTTATGATTACATACAAGGTAATTGTTCAATTTACATAGGCTAGGAGCATTTAATAGATCAGAGTATATGTGGAATCATAGAATGATTTCTTGGAAGGGACTTCTTGAAGGTCATTTTGTCCAACCCTTCTGGAGTGAGTACAGACATGTTCAACCAGGTCGTGTTGCTCGGAGCCCCATCCAACCTGATCTTCAATGTTCCCACAGATCCATCACCTCTCTGGGCAATCTGTGTTTCACAGCCCTCATTGTAAAAAATTTCTTCCTTATATCTAGTCTAAATATACCCTTTCTTAGTTTAAAACCATTACCCATTGTCCCGTTGCAAGTCCTTACTGAAAAATCTGTCCACATCTTTCTTTTAAGCTCATTCTAAGTTTTGAAAGGCTACAATAAGGTCTTTCCAGAGCCCTCTCTTCTCCAGGCTGAAAAACCACAACTCTCAGCCTGTCCTCCTAGGTGGGTGTTCCACCCCTCTGATCATTTTAATGGTCCTCCTCTGGACTCTTTCCAACAGGTCCATGTCTTTCCTGTGCTGAGGACTCCAGAGCTGGATGCAGTATTCCAGGTGAGGTCTCATCAGAGTGGAGTAAATGGCAAGACTCGCCTCCCCCAGTCTGCTGACTGTGCTTCCTTTGATCAGCTCAGGATACATTGGTCTTCTGGGCTGCAAGTGTGCATTGCCAGCTCACATCCAGCTTTTCATCCACCAGTACCCCAAGTCCTTCTCATCAGGGCTGCTCTCGATCTCTTCATCCCTCATTCTGTGTGCCAGCCCAGGTGCGGGACCTTGCACTTCGCACTTTTGAACCTCATGAGGTTCACATGGACCCACTTCTCAAGCTGATCCAGGTCCCTCTGGATGGCATCCAGTCCCTTGAGACTGTCAGCCACAGTACTCAGCTTGCCGTCGTCTGCAAACTTGCTGAGGGTGCACTCGATCCCACTGTCTATGTCATTGATGAAGACAGTAAACAGTACTGGTCCCAGTATGAACCCTGAGGGACACCAGTCATCACTGTTCTTCATACAGACATTGAGCCATTGACCACTACTTTCTGGATGTGATCATCCAGCCAACTTCTTATCCACCGAAGAGTCCATCCATAAAATCCTTCTCTTTCCAATTTAGAGAGAAGGATGTTACAGAGAACCGTGCCAAAGGCCTTACAGAATCCACATAGTAGATATACTTAGTCTTCCCTTGTCCACTGAGGTAGCCATTCCATTATACAAGGCCAGTAAGTCAGGCAGGCAGGATTTGCCCTTGATGAAGCCATGCTGGCTGTCTTGAATCGCATCTCTGTCCGCAGTGGGTCTTTTGTGTGTGTGTATATATATATACACACACACACATATGTATGGGAAGTATAAATATATCTTATTAAATAGCCTCTTGGAAAAAAATGCCTTATTTGTTTAATTGTTATACAATTTAGACATTATTAATTACATGGTCTCCAGCACTAGTTTTTGGATGAATATTTTGTATGTAATGTGTATTCGTTCTCAAGTATTTTGACTGCTGTAAACTTAGTTGAATCTCAGAGAACATGAACATCAGTGCTGGAGCTCAAGATATGTCAGGGAACAATCTCTGTTAAAGTTCTTTCCTAGACCGTGCACACTTGCTGAGCTTTCTCTATATGGATGCTTTATCCCTGAAAACAGTTGTAACAGGTATCTTTACAAAACGATAGATAAGTTATTTTTATTTCTTTGATGTTTCCCATACCTTTTTACTGTTTTCTGTTTCATGTTTCTTTTTATTTTACTTTTTTGCCTTTTATTTCTTCTTCACCTGAGAAGTCACTCTTTCAGTGCTTAATATTGGGGAAGCAGCTAATGCTGACTTTTATATGTTAACTCTTGTGCTATGTGTGATTTCAGCCCTTCTTTTTTCTTCTGACAGAGGGTCTTCACACAAGATCATAGGATGAAAACTAATCAAATCTGTCAGTGTTACTCTGCTCGTAACTTATCTTTTTACTTCTGGCAGGCTTCAGGAGGAGAAGATGAAATTCAACAGCTGCAAAAGGCTTTGCTAGATTATCTGGATGAGAACACAGAAACTGATGCATCATTAGTGGTAAATTTCACCTTTCTCACATCAAGTGTATAGAAAAATAATTTCAGTAATGTGTACTGAATAATACTATTTTTGGTTGTGCATATTAGTGCTTCAATTAAAATGTCACCCTAACATATAACATCGATTGTGTTTTCCAAAATACTGTGGATTTTCAGAAATATTGTTAATTTTCCTTTTCTATATCTTTTGGGTTTTTTTCTATGCATCCTGCTATATTTCTTCAGTTTTCTCGGAAGTTTTATATAGCGCAGTGGTTCCGTGATACCACTATGGAGACAGAGAAAGCAATTAAATCTCAGAAGGATGAGGATTCATCTGAAGGAACTCATCATGCAAAAGATGTTGAGACCACAGGACAAATCATGCACAGAGCAGAAAGTCGCAAAAAGTTTCTTCGCAGCATCATTAAAACGGCACCATCTCAGTTCAGTACATTGAAGTATGTTTCTGTACTATTTATTTCTTCTTAGTCATGCATTTGATGTTTTAAGTTGTTTTTGATAGACAAGTCCTAATTAAGACTTGGAATTTGTTACAGGATGAATTCTGATACTGTGGACTATGAAGATGCATGTTTGATTGTTCGCTACTTGGCCTCTATGAGGCCGTTTGCCCAGAGCTTCGATATTTATTTGACACAGGTAAACTGTGCCAGAAGTCTTAATACAGTGAAATACAGTTAGTTGCTGATTCCAAGCACCTTCTGTGCATGCCATATCTGCATTGTTAAGCATAGGCCATGATAACACGGTGTGCTTTTGTAGTCTGTATTGATGACGTAAGAGATCATGTTTTTCTTGTATGTATTTCCTATATCATATTGTACATACATTACTTATTTGTCCAAGTATGCGTATAGCAAAATTATTATGATTAGAGATGTACGCAATAAGAGGATAATTCCAAAATGTTGAAATAGTTTTCGTAGTTTACGTTCATAGTTTTGATCTGTATACAGAGCTATTCTTAAAATATTGTCCGCAAGTCCAACTCACCTGTTAAAAGACCCATGGTGAAAACTACAGCTGAATGACAAAAGTAGAGTTTAAAGTGAAGGATCTTTAAGGGAACATAGAATCATAGAATAACCAGGTTGGAAGAGACCCACCGGATCATCGAGTCCAACCATTCCTATCAAACACTACACCATGCCCCTCAGCACCTCGTCCACCCGTGCTTTAAACACCTCCAGGGAAGGTGACTCAACCACCTCCCTGGGCAGCCTGTTCCAGTGCCCAATGACCCTTTCTGTGAAGAATTTTTTCCTAATGAACATATGGACCCTGTGTAAATCCTGTTTGGACCAGTGTTACAGATGTAGCAAATCATAGTAAATATCCATGCTTGGTCATTAATGCCATGGAACATGGCCCACATGCTCCTTTTTACTGTCTGAGAACATTAAATTTTTAGTTGGAAGGAATTCTTATTTTATTTAAATTGTTTGCATGTTATTCTGCTGCATTTTTGCGTGGTAAATATTGTTTTCTACCTTCCCAAAGCAAATGAATCTTTGGTTTTGTTCTCTTATTAGATTCTGCGTGTACTTGGTGAAAATGCAATTGCTGTTCGAACAAAAGCCATGAAGTGTTTGTCCGAGGTTGTTGCTGTGGACCCCAGTATTCTAGCCAGGGTAAAGAAGGAAATACACATCATGCACGTAGTTTCTTCTGTCATGCTTAAAAAAATCTTCATTTCTTATTTTGAATCTGTGTTTAATTCTTTTTAGCTGGATATGCAACGAGGTGTTCATGGACGTTTAATGGATAACTCTACTAGTGTACGAGAAGCTGCTGTGGAGCTGCTTGGCCGATTTGTGCTCTGTCGTCCTCAGCTTGCTGAGCAGTATTATGACATGCTGATTGAAAGAATTTTGGTATGGTGACTAGTGATATTTATGATAAAATAAGTGACATTGGAAAATTTGGGTTGTGTTTAATTATATTGAATTATTATCCCATGTGTGAATTATATCGTGTTGTTATTAAAACAGTTAGATAAATTTACACTTGGAGAACATAATGCTTTTTAGACCAATCTTGTAAAATGCATCACTTGTGTCCAGTGAGGCTTTGTTATATCAGAAGGTATACATATATAGAAAGTTGTACTGCATCAGGGCCACAATTGTATTCCTTTTGTTACAATAGTTAAGTTACAACCTAGGTGAAATGAAGAATTTTGCCACATCTCTGGAGTCTGAGATATGGGTCATTGAGAGCAGTTCAGTACTATGGGTGATGAAGAAAGATCTGCAACACAGTAATCTAAAGATACCATTTGTAATGTAAAATAAGAAAAAAAAAAAAGGTAGAACTACTTTGCTTTTCTATGCTATTTTAGTGTTTTGAAAGACTTCTTATTAGAGTTTTTTTACAGAAATTTTTTTTGTCTGGGTGTTCAGGTAAAATTAGATGTTAATTTAATTGTAAGATAACATTAGCTTTAAGCATCCATTTTAAGTTTTTTGTCAAACACCCCTGTTTTGCATAGTTAGATGACAAAACCTGTTTATGAAGGTTTTGTTGATAAGTAGCTTCATATGCATATGAGCATGCATAAAGCAGTTCATCCTGACATTCAGATTCAGCAGATTTTGAATAAGGTGGTATGAAGTGAATTTCCTCATCCATCTCCTTAGACAAAAACTAGGAATGTAGAGAAGATTGCTACATGTATCTTTCGATAAGGTTTATACAAAGGCTTGAAGTATTACAGCCCAGATCTAAAAAGACTCTTGTGTTTTAACAAAATAGCTAAAGCATCATCACATCTAGCTTGTAAGCTGTAGAATCCTACAATTGCAACATCATGAGCTCTTAGATGGGAGGGAATAAATTGAGGAAAGCATCTCAGTGTTATGGAGACTCAGCCCGAACCTTTAGAATTGTTGCATTTAAAGTGGTACAAGTTATACTGACTTTTTACATAAATGCACTCCAGAATATTTTATCTGCCTTTTCTAAATGGCTTTTGCTAGTCAGTTTTGGTGATCTTCAAATATGAATTCATATAGTAGGTAAATTAATTCATTTTTCTGATTTGTTTTCGAGAGTGTAATGCTTTTCTCTTCACAGGATACTGGTATCAGTGTCAGAAAGAGAGTCATAAAGATACTTAGGGATATCTGCATTGAACAACCAACATTTCCCAAAATTACAGAGATGTGTGTGAAAATGATTCGGAGAGTCAATGATGAAGAAGGCATTAAGGTAGGATGAAACACATCCTTCAGAATTCTAATTATTGTCATTTTAATATTTCGATACTTTGACAAAAAAAATCAAAAAGTATTGCAGTGCTACTTTGTAATGTTTGACTTCTGTTGTTTCAATTTTTGAGAGCAAATATTTTAGCTTTCTGAAATGCTCTCTGACTTGTTTTTCTTTCTTTACTGTCTTCAGCTTTCTTGAAGTTGTGGTTACAATGAAAATACTTCTGAAAGTTATTTTCTAGAATTCTTTGTCTTCTTCCAAATATTGTTTGTGGTACTTCTCTTTGCTAACAATTAAGATTGCCATATAAAACCTTTTTCTGCAAACAAAATAAACTACAAGACAAAATTAAGTACTTCAATGCAAATTCTAAAAGTTTTGCATACAGAAATTCTAAAGTATTAACCTGTACTAATTTTGTGTTAATTCTCAGTTTTCAATTGATCAGTTATTCCCTCTAAAATGTTACTTACGTGATCATACTCTACTCTGCAATGTGTATGTACAGGGCACAAGTCTAGGATTATGTGTTAAGTCATAAACTAGACAATTAGAGGCTTGTGTGATTTTTTTTTAAAGCAGTTTTAAAATTGTTGGTTAATTAAGAACACACCTGTAATTTTTTTGTATGAGACTTTCAGTAGGATTTGAAATCTGCAACTTTAAAGCTGCAGCATATGTTTACCTCTTGAGATAGGGTAATGCCACGTGGCTTTGTGAGAAGACTGTTAATCAAGTAAATGAACATCTGCATCCAGAGTGCTTCTGGGGAAGGAGGATGACCTTGTTCTTCCTCCTTCTGCCCGTTGCCATTGCCTTTCCAACAACATCAGGAAAAATGAAGCATTATCTTCAATGTATTTTTATGTTCCCATGAATGAGGAGAGCTTCTTAAAACCAGATGCTTTATAAGTAATTTGTGAATAGTTTTGTTTGCTTTCACTCTATTCAATTTTCTCCTCCATCAAAAAACATTGGAAGGGAGTATACTTGCCGTGTTTGAGTAGGGAGGTGCATGTGTTCAGTTGTCAGCTTCTCAGGGTACTGTGTTTGCCTGAGGAATGCAAATCAGTGCAGGAAGGTGGTAACTCCATTTTCTGTAGCATCCATTCCATGTGAACATTTTGCTGAAGTTTGCTGAGAGGTCCATATAAATCCTGTAATAGTGGATCTGAGTGTGTCTCAGATAACATTTCCTACAACAGTCTCCCTTATGTTGAATAATTCCTTATGAAATGGCATGTATCATCAACCAAATCTGTTGTATGGATGTATTAGAAATAATACGTATGTACCAAGAAAAGTTTGGTTATTTCTGCTAATATTTTTGTCCTTCAGAAATTGGTAAATGAGACCTTCCAGAAGCTCTGGTTTACTCCAACTCCACACCATGACAAAGAAGCAATGACAAGGAAAATACTAAACATCACTGATGTGGTATGTTAAACAAATTTGTGTTAAATTGCATGCAAAATTTCCTTATGTTTCTAGCATCTTTGAAGTATTGTCTGTAGTGTTCTAGAATGTAATTTGACATTGAATACATGCCAAAATTAGTCATCTGATGGAATAGGCTGTAGGAAACTTTAAACGCTCACTGATTCTGCTGGTGGTGGGAACTGGGACCACACTGTATTCAGATTGTATAAATACTTGTTCAGTTAAAGCACAAAAATATTTATTATATCTAACATCTTCCAGGAATTGCTGGTAGCATCATATGGTTAAGCCTAACTAAGAAGTTGTCTCTTGAAAGAAAATATTCCTTGGAAAATAATAACATTTATTTTGAAAGGTTAATAAGCCATTTTATAATTAGTGGGTCAGTGTAAACTAGTATCTGCATAATAACAACTACTTTTAGCAAATTCAATAGCATGACTCCAAAATAAACAAAATCTCTTTCAAGTAAAATGCTTTAATTTGTAGTGAAAGTGTGTTTTGTAAAAACGCTATGTTGAGAACGTGTTTTCATATCAATTATACCAAAATGTAAATATCGATTAAATATACTTGCTTCATTCTTTACAATTATGGTTTTAACTTCATCTTGCTTTTCAATATTTTTACAAAGTGGTAGTCTACAGTGATTTTCTAGGCTGAGAAGTTAGTTTGACTTCAGTTTAATTCTCAGTTCTCCTGCTACTTCTACTGTGGGGCACTTGTGAGCTGCTCCTGACATATGATACCAGTGGAAGGCTTGGGTTTTTTTGATAAAATAGTGTGTATATACATATATATACACACGAGTTCATTTTTAAAATGTCAGGTTCATAGTTGTGCTTTAATCTGTAATTGTGCTTTTGTGCTTTAATCTACAAAAACAAAATTTGGTTTACATTTGGACCAATGACCTCCAGTAGAATGTGTACACTTTGTGTTGTATGTAATGCAAATTGTGGAGTCACTGAAATGGTGGGAACTATTTTTCAAATGCAGAAGACAGCTTCTCTTCTCCAAAGACATAAAATCCTTGTACTGAAAGCATCTGAAAATATACCTATGTATGCCTACTGGCCTTTCTGTATTGAAGTAATTTTTCCTCAGATGCCTTTTTTACTAACCAGTTTATTCTCAAAAATACTTTTAGGTTGCAGCTTGTAGAGATACAGGGTACGATTGGTTTGAACAGCTTCTTCAAAATGTAAGTAGTAAATTTTGAATGTGTAGTACAATCATTGTTAGAGTTTTAACATTTCTTTTTGTACTGAAACACATAGAAGGGGGACTGCAAGCTCAGTCCTTCACAGTAGACAAATTCAATCCATGCCCTTTAAACATCTGACTTTTTTGGTCTTTGTTGGTGCAGTTTTCTGTCTCTGACATTAGTTTCTGTCTTTCTATATGATCCATTTTAAAAATACTTCTTGGTTTTGGGTATGATTTTATTTTTAATTTTGTAGTCTGCTCAATAGTGAGTGACGTAAGATGAATTCCACAGCTAAGATACTTAATTATCAATTGAGGCACCTAGTGTAATATAGATTTATTTTTTATAAATGGCATATAGGTTTTTTTCACATCCAATGTATCTGTGCATAGTTTAGTCGCATAGAAGCTGTGATTCTTCAGAGTATACATCATATTTATTCTGATATTTCCAAGAATTGAGTTTAGCTTGTGTTATCATTGTCCTCTACATCATGTATGCACTGGTTAATTTTCAAGCAAAAGAAACACTTTTGATTTTACTTTAGCCTGGAGTGGCATTGGAAGTAAGTAGCTGAGTAAACCAGAGTCTCTTAATGGCTGTACTGAAGAAGAGGCTACAGTATGGTCTCAGCTCTTCTTCGATACTAAAGAATCTTCATAGACACAATTTCAGTACCTAAAGTGATATCAAAGAAAGCTAACTGCTTAAAATGTTTGTTAAACGATGTTTCATCTTTGTTTCATGTTTTTGCTTAGTGTTGAAAACTACATTCCTTTTGAATTTGCTCTTTTTTTCCTAAACATTTTAACAGCCTTCTAGCTTCTACTAGCTACTGCTGGCACATATGGCTACATTATTTTCTGCATTATTTCATTGAGCACAAAGTTAACTTTCATCCCAATACAGAAATCAGTAGAACTTTTCTGGTTTTTTATTGCAGTTAACATTCCTTTACTTCTCTTGCATTTTTATTTGATTTTTTTTTTACTTCCCTTAATTTTTTCTTTAACATACCACTTTTGTGGAGAAGTTACAGAAATACTTTTGTAGTGTAAAAACCTTGTGTATTTATAGTAATTGTTATAAAACCAGCATATATCCTGTGTATATGAATGCAGCCTTAGTACTACATAACTTTCTGTTTCATCCACTACAGCTCTTGAAGTCAGAAGAGGATGCCTCATATAAACCTGTGAAGAAAGCTTGTACTCAGCTTGTTGACAATTTGGTTGAGCACATTCTTAAATACGAGGAATCTTTATCAGGTAATATTATGTACAACCCAGTAGCCAAGTTCCTTTGAGTTTTATATGGTACTGTAACAGTAGTTGTTCAAATTACTGTTGCAAAAAAATTACTGTAGAATTCCTGTTAAGAAAAGGTGGTAATAAATTATTGGTTTTAAATTCATTGTGAACTTTTGAGCACTGCATAATAATAAGGCTTATCCTAATTTTCACTAGCTGTTCACAATAACAGAACTACTTTTGAAATAACTTCTTCAAACTTTTAGATCACTAGAATCTAAACAAACATAGCAAGTTTTATTTGCATTAGTATATTCTACAGTTGTAATAGGAATCATTTGCTGAGGCAGTGTTCTGTGTGCAGTAAGTAGTTTAAAAACTAGTGATGTCTTTGAAGTGTATTTGTTTCTTTTTTCACGTTTTGTGATCACATACAAATGTTAACACATTTTGTTCTCATCTCTAATATAATAAGAATATTCTGTATTGATCTTGGAAGAGATGTAGTGGAAAAGATATTCAAATAATGTTTAAGCCATATGTCTTTCATTGCTCAAACATTACTTGAACTTGATATCCTTTTTGTATTTTCTATCTGTTGCAGATTCTGACAGCAAAGGTGTGAATTCTGGTCGCTTGGTTGCTTGCATAACCACTTTGTTCTTATTCAGCAAAATCAGGCCACAGCTAATGGTCAAACATGCCATGACCATGCAACCATACCTGACCACTAAGTGTAGTGTAAGTAGAGAAAACCGGTCCTTTTTTCCCCCAGAAACAAAAGCATAGAAATGAATGGCTGTTTTGTATACTTGATGAAATTGAAGGTAGGAAAAGAGAAATTATGTTTTTATTCCATGGGCGTCACAGCTTTGGAAGATGCTAGGTGCTTCTAATAATGTCTTTAGCTTCTAAGATGCTATTCCTCACCCTCTACCTGCACATTTTACACCAAATGAAACTGTAACCTGCCTCTTACCCTTGAGGACTGAGACCCAGTTTTTCACTTGTTACGAAATAACTTCTGTAAATTGTTTTGGTTTATAGTCACCCTCTTAAAAGTGGTTAATATTTAGCATACAGATCTCAAGACTAAAGATACAGTTCCATAAGGTAAAATAATGTAACATACAGCAAACATCAGAAGGAAAATGTTGTGCTCCATCCTCTTCCACACTTTGCTTCTCACTTCCCTAACTCTAGTTTTTGTGTTCCCTGGTAAGACAGTTTATGTCAGAAAAATAGTAGAGAGTAACGTTGACACCACCACCCCCGGTCTGGTAAAACAGTCCCACTCCTCTGAAACATTGTGGCACTTTCTGCCGTTTTAATTTGCATGGTTGTCTCAGTGAATGTTGTGGTGAAACCGTGATGTGGCAGAAGGAACAGGGCAGGATCACTCAACCACGCTTCTCCTTGAGTGGCAGCAACACATTACCTAGGGTCAGCTGCCCAGGGCAAGCTTGAGAAGTAACTCTAATCGCTTAGATTGTAGGTATAGCCTAGCATTTTCCAGGCTTAGCCCTCATGTGTTCTCTAGGCATGTTTACAACAGACTTTTAAAGCTGCTTCTGGTCAAACAGTATAGGAAAAAGGTTTATGATTATTTACTTGCTGTAACCGATTTAGTGGGTTACATTGGTTTTGTACTTATATAGGTAGAGGTGAATTGTAGAATTACCACTGTTATTGAATATGTTAAATAGCTGCATAGTAGCATTTGGGCATTATTCTTTGCTCATTGGGGAGCTTGATTTGTCAAAAAAAGTCAAGATGTGTCTTTAATAGATAAATGTTTTTCATAGATTTCTCATTTAGAATACATGTACAGTCATGATAATGTAAACCAGTAATAATTTTAGTTGTTATTTCTACATTTGTGCACTTTATTACCCATCGTGTTTAAGGCACATTGACTCATAGCACAACCAAAAGTTTTCAGGTCTGTCACAGCCTGATGAGATGTGATGTTCTACTCATACAGACATTTTTTTTCTAGAAGTTTTCTAGAAGACAGAACTAGCTTTCATAATAATATGTAATTTAATAGCAGATATAAACTACGTAAATATTCTTTTGGATATTTACCAAGTGTCTTAAATAAGTTGGGAATTTTGACTATCAGTTCATATTAATAATATTTAGTGTATAGGTAACAGCCAAAAATGTTAAATGCTATAAATACTGTTGTTTCAGACCCAGAATGATTTCATGGTGATCTGCAATGTTGCAAAAATCTTAGAGCTTGTAGTGCCGCTAATGGAGCACCCAAGTGAGACATTTCTTGCCACTATTGAGGAAGACCTCATGAAACTCATCATCAAATATGGCATGACGGTAAGCTTTTGTATCTAGTTTATTCAATTTCACATTGTGAAATACACGGTTTCGCTTTTAAGACAGTCTGTCTTCATTATGAAGATAATTTCTGAGGCATGAGAATACAGTGTACTTGATTTACTGGAGTTTGTGTGCATTGTTGTTACGTTTCAATGAGTGTGAGCAGGTTTTCAAAGCAGTCTGGGAGATTGACATTGCATCCATTACAACAGTGGCTGTAGTTCAGCATAGGTTTTTCCTATATACAGCCACAAAATTCTCAATTTTAACTTAGAAATATGTAATTCGTCTGTTCTTTCTTGCCTCTAGGTTGTTCAGCATTGTGTGAGCTGTCTTGGGGCTGTTGTGAACAAGGTCACGCAGAACTATAAATTTGTGTGGGCCTGTTTTAATAGATACTATGGTAAGTAAAATCATATCATGTAATTGTAACTTTCCAGTTCTGGCTACAAGTCTGATCTTAGGGATGCACCATGATTAACCACTGTGATCAAAACTTTTATCTTACTGTAGGTGCACTTTCGAAATTGAAAAGTGAACACCAAGAAGACCCCAATAGTACAATACTTACTGCCAATAAACCAGCACTCCTTAGATCACTTTTCACTGTTGGAGCACTGTGTCGGCATTTTGATTTTGATCAGGAAGATTTTAAGGGCAACAGCAAGGTAAAGTGACTTGTATTTACTCCCCATGCCTTAGATATATAGAATATTTCCCTTTAATTATGCCTAGTACCTCAAACTATGCATTTTATCGTAAAGCATACAGTATAGCTTTTGGAGTTTTAAATACATAGTTTTTCAAAGACCATACACTAAGACTGTATTTCCTTTTCTTTTTTGTATTTATGTTTTTTATAAGAGACTTGAAACGTCTCTTTATCTTCAAGTAGCTATTTTTGTTTTATTTCGTTCAGGTTAACATTAAGGATAAAGTACTTGAACTGCTGATGTACTTTACGAAGCATTCAGATGAAGAAGTACAAACAAAAGCCATTATTGGCCTTGGTAAGAAGTGTTAATATTTTTGGTTTGATATTTAAAAATCCACACGTATCAGTAGGAGTTCATGTATATGTGTAGTGACAAGGGAGTAGAACTTACTAAATGTTTTACTTGAGAATTGGCTGTAGAAAAGTGAAAGCATGCTTCTGCAAAAGTGTGGTAGCTTTTGACAGTGAGTACCTTTTGATGTGTGATCAAGTCTTAAAAGTGCAACAGATTTTCAGAGTAATGGAAGTGTTATTTTTTTCTCCACATGCAAATATCTTGTATCTCCGAATCTTGTTTTTCAGTCCACAATTTATTGTTAAAGAACAACCAGAAAAAGTGCTGGGAAAACTTTGAACATTTGAACTGTATGAACAGATATTCTGCGCACGAGTCAAGGGAACTCTGATAGTTTAGGCCAGCTGGGGCATGCTATGTGAAATTTCACAAGGCATTGAGATGACGTCAGTCCAGATATTAGTTTGTTTCGGGATTTTAACTGTATTTCACTTTTAAATAGATTCTTGATATGAAGGCACTAGTGTGGCATTTCAGTGACTTGCAGTAGCACATGAACTGTTCTTGAGTGGTTTGTATCATGTTCGTCCTCTGTTTAAGGACAAAAACTGTTCCTGTGAGAGAATCTTGTTCAGGCAGATAGGCTTTGGCTTCTCTAAGTGTTGTGTTTGTGGTTATGGCTTAATGTAAAGAAAGCTGTCTCCCAGGCCTTGTGAATTTGTATCATATAGTTTAACTATGGATAGGAATTTGCCTTTATGTTGCTGCGTAGGTGGCTTTTTAGATATCTTGCTTCAGTTGAGACTAGGGAGGGGTCCAAGGATAAGAACCAAGACTGAATCTTGATTTCATATTTTATGAGAAACCACTTCAGGCAGCTGAGCAGGATTAATAGCTTTAGAGTTGCCTCTCCTGCAAGAGCAATGCTGCAGCTTTCTGGACTACTTGGGAGTTTTTCTAGGCGTTATAACAAGGTGCACAACACTTATGGTACTCTAGCCCAGTATAACTGTCTTCTACAGAATAGTGCATGTGGAATAGGGGCTGTCTTCCTAATGATAGATAGGATTGCTTTGCTTGTGGATTTAGAGAATATTGCATTCGCAAAAGATGTTTCTAAATTATAGACTGAGCTGTGATCAGTTTGTGGTAAGGGGGCAGAATAGAGGGTGGCTGTCAGTAGGTAGTCTTCAGAGTTTTTTTCTCTTACTCTGCCTGTAAGCTTATCCAATTTCCTTTTAATTAAACCTTCAACAACCATTTTCAGTGATGTACTGATCTCATCTATACTGATTTCATTTTAAGGGTAGCTGTTGGGTGTATGGAAATGTAGTAGACAGTGCAAAGTTCTGCCTTATAAGCTGGTAATTGAGCAAATTGTCAAACCCATTCAACATTTGTGTGCAGCAATAAGGTGAAAAGGAATAACAACCTGATTAAAGACATAAACATAATGAACCTGTCATGTGAAGAGTGTGGACTTCCGTATCAGCAATTACTAGTGTGTCATTTCAGTAAGGATACTCAACTGGTTTAGCCTTTCCTTTGGGACGTATTCTTGTAAGAAGTAGTCCTTATAAGCTATGGATGGTGTCCATATAGAAAAGCAGTACTGTTTGGACTAAAAAAAGCTGTGCTGTTGGGAGGACATAAATACCATAATTCTATAGAAATGCAATTTCTAGATGACAGTAACAAGGATTATTTCCTTTTTTTTCCCACTCTTAGGATTTGCGTTTATACAACACCCAAGTTTAATGTTTGAACAGGAAGTGAAGACTCTATACAACAGCATTCTTTCAGATAAGAACTGTTCAGTAAACTTAAAAATCCAGGTGTTGAAAAACCTCCAGACCTACTTGCAGGAGGAGGATACACGTATGCAGCAGGCAGACAGAGACTGTAAGTGTTGAGTGCTTCTGTGGTTATGAGGGATGCAAAACCTAACTTCCTTGCATAGGATTATTCTGTATGTGAACTGACTCACTTAAGGTTGTTATTAGGTCGGTAGTATTGTACAAAAAGTATCTTAGAATACTTTTCAAAAATTCATTATGCTTGTAAACACGTACACACAACAGGTATGTTATTTACTTCAAAGATGTATAAACCCTAGAAGCCATCCAGAGTGCGTAATTGTTGTAATGATAGTAGTAATACATCTTTATCAAAATCTCCTCTAAGGTTAATTTTCAGATATGAAATAATAAATACAACTTTTAAATGAAAAACCTTTATTATGGAATGAGACTTTCATTAAAGTCACTTCGCTTTTCGTTTTTGATTTACAATGTACTATCCAACTGTTCTACATTCCATGAGATCGTAAACCCATATTTGAGACAGCTGAAATGTGCGTATATTGTAAAGCTTAAAGATCAGCATGCATCAAGAAAATTATTATACTGTGGTGAGTGTGCTATTGCCTTTGTCCTTCTTACAGGGAAAAAAGTAGCAAAACAGGAAGACCTGAAAGAAATGGGTGATATATCCTCAGGGATGAGTAGTTCCATCATGCAGCTGTACCTCAAACAGGTCCTTGAGGCTTTTTTTCATACCCAGTCCAGTGTTCGCCACTTTGCTCTAAATGTCATTGCACTGACGTTAAACCAGGGTCTCATCCATCCTGTTCAGGTATGGTAGCCTTTTATGATGGGAGGTTTCTATTCCAATTTTCAGAAGGTTTTACACTTGTTACATAAACTTGCAGTTTTTCTCTTCCAGCTTGTTACAGTATTTTCTTATTTTAGCGTATTTCTTATTTTATAGAAAGCATATTTTGAAATCCATTTTATGTTGTTTAGCTAGTGAGATTCCAAATACTGTATTTTGTATTTCTGGGTGAAGATGTAAAAGCCCAGCCAGTGCCTCAAGAGCACGTACAGATGCACTTTGGAGCATATTTCTGTTGTAATTTTCAGGCGCATGCCAAGTTGTATTCATTTGATTCCTTATCCTACAGAATGTGTTAGCTTGCCTCCAACTCAATCCTCATCTCCTCCAAGCACTATGGAATTCCACAGGCAATGTCAGGACTTCAGTCAACATCTGCATTATTCCTTTCTTATACAATGATTTTGTAATTTTTCTTCATACTGCAGCCATTGTGCATGTTCAGTCATAAGTGATGTGTTTTGGTTTCCTTTTTCTGAATCACATTTTTTGTAGCATAAATTGACTTCAGAGTTTGCGAGAAAGGGAAATACCTGAAGCCTCACTTGATTTCTATTAATATTATTCTGGTTTCTTGTGTATTTTGTACTGTTTGCCTGCAAAAAGTAGTCAGGTAGTAGATTGCATAGAGTTTCCTAGTTTCTGCAGTAATTGGAATATAACAAGAAAAATAATGTACTAGAAGAACAAAAACTGAGAAAAAAGGAGGTGCAATGACTCAGAATAATACTTTCATTTGTTTTTCAAGTGTGTGCCGTACTTAATTGCAATGGGCACAGATCCAGAGCCTTCTATGCGAAATAAAGCTGACCAGCAGTTGGTGGAAATAGACAAAAAATATGCTGGGTTCATTCACGTAAGTAACTCTAATTTAACATTTTGCAAAATGCTGTTATCTTCTCTATTAGTTTAACATCTGAATATGACTCAGCTGCAGAAAAAGAATGTGAAGTAACAAATAAACAATAACTGTAAGCAGTTGTGAAGATGATCTAGACTCTTTCTGCTGTTTGGAGATTTCTGTTGTTATAAACAGAAAGGATATAAAAATTTGAGTTGTCTCTTCCAGTCCAAAATTTTCTTCAAGTTGTAATTCACAGTAGTACCTTGTGCACTGAGCAGTGCTTAAGAGCATTTATTTGGTAAGAGGTAAGGACAGCCATTTTGTAATATTTAGCAATGATTTTCCTGTATCAGTGGACTAGAGAAAAGAACACTTTATACACTAAATACTCTAACAAGGATTAGAACATTAGGGCATCTAGGCTTTATAAATTGTGATCTAAGCAGAAGGAACATAGGAAACTGCTTAGATCTAAGGGATCTTGCTGAAAGGAAAATCTGAGGGCCACGTGAGCACATGTGGAGTGGTGGCATAGTGCCAGTAATTGTGCCTGAGATCTGAAACTAAACTGCAGCACCCTCTCCTTATTTCAGGAGTCCCCAGTCTAGGTTCAGTGTGTGTACCACATTGTGGGATGTCTTTTATCTGCATGTATTCCACTACAGCGGAGCACTGGAATGTTGATGTCATCCAAACACGTAACTAGTCCACTAAGAGAAGTCTAGCAGGTGAAATTGGCTACAGAGGCAAATGGGATTTAAGACACTGTATAGATAAAGAGACAACTTTGCAGCATAGGTAGTATGACAAGAGTTGGATATGCAGCCTGACTAGAGATGCAGTTTGTTCTGAAACTAGAGTGGGAGCCCTTAAGTAAGTAAAATAATCTGGAAATTACAGGTTATATGCAAAAAAGCCTCATTTTCTGTTTGTTAGTCCTGTTGTACTAACATGCACTCAGTTGTTTATTTCACTCAAGGGGCACAAAGCTAAAATTTTCTGTTCATGTGTGAAAACATTTCAGTATTCTTGAAAATGGTTTAAATTGGAACACCAGGCAGTACTGAGTAAAGAGATTAGTGATATGCTTCTAACTGAATTTATAGAGTGCAAGTAAATCACAAGACATTCTAATCACTGACACAAGCTCTGATTTAATCCATTCACACTGAAGAGGTAACGTTGCCTCAATGCGTGTTTTAAGGTTAAACTTTAGGTGAGCATCCACTTAAAGGGAGTAAGTTTTACTGCTTTGAAGGTAGCGGTTTGAAAACAAGTACATTTCCATTTCAGATGAAAGCCGTGGCTGGTATGAAGATGTCTTACCAAGTACAACAGGCAATTAATACCTGCCCAAAAGATCCTGTGAGAGGTTTTAGACATGATGAATCATCCAGTGCATTGTGTTCACATCTATACTCCATGATCCGAGGGAACCGTCAGCACAGACGAGCGTTTCTAATTTCTTTACTCAACCTCTTTGATGACACTGCAGTAAGCATCACATTTTCTCCACTTAAAAAGAAATTAAAATCAGCACTACAAGCTAAAATTCTCTTTTACAATGTATTTTTATAACATAATTACTGATTACTCTATTTCCCTAGTATACTTACTTTACTTTGCTTTGTAGTATTGAGGTATTCATTTATCTAATATTACCTGTATAATAGGATGAATTTGTTATTTTTGCATCATTCTGTACCTTTCTGTATCCAGTTTTAACTGATTAGAAATAATGTTTCTTCAGGTATCACTAAATTTTGTATCTGTACATGTTTAGAGTAGGTTCGGACAGGTACGTACAAAAAAATTCATGATCATGTCTTTGCTCTAGACTGTTAAGAACACAGGGTGTGTGTGTAAACCTAAGATATTTGTATGTGTATTTATATGTACTTTTTTTTTTCACCTTCCAGAAAACAGAGGTGAATATGCTGTTGTACATAGCAGACAATCTAGCCTGTTTTCCTTATCAAACACAGGAAGAGCCACTGTTTATAATGCATCATATAGACATTACGTTGTCAGTTTCTGGTAGCAACCTATTACAGTCATTTAAAGAGGTATGTGCATTTATGTTTTAGTATATTTATTATGATGGCAACATAGGCTTCTCTGGAATTTGGTCAGATTTTCAGTGCATACAGTACTATTATTATGATATGGACCAGTGGCATTGTTTTGTAACCAGTAGCTAAAAACAAGCAGCCTTTTCTGTTCTGGTCTGCATCTGGTAGATACTAGTGTAAAACTTTCCTTATATTGCTGCTCACATTATTAAAAAAGAACAACAATGTTTAAGATCTTAATATCAAATCTGTTTCATTTTCTGAATAATAATTAATTGCATGCATCTGGCAACACATGAATTCAGAATCATCATGAAATACTAGTCTATTGTGATTGTCTGTGTAATTTTAATAATGAAATCCAGCTAGCTCTTTGTTTTGTTGCCAAGTATCTGGTGACAGCTGCTTGTATATCCTCTGAGATATCTTAAATATATTGTTTAGTGCAAGAAAAGAGTGCACAATATGTTGCCTTTTCTTAAGGTACCATATAAGAACCTGAATCATGGAATAGAATCTGTTGTTATGACAATACAGAACTCTGTAAGAAAAAGGCTTCTGCTTCTTAAACACTTCAGTGTCTTCATTTCCTAGACAACTTTAACAGTAGAAAGCGGAAACTTCCAGGAAGCAAACCCATTTCTAGAATGTCCAATCTGACTAGTCAGAGTTGATGTCTGGGAAGTAAATGGCTTTGAATTCTCACCCCACCAAAGTCAATTTTTAATGTGCTCGAAAGAGACAGATTGGGGACCAGTGTGTAGCACCCTGCACAGAAAGGATGCCATCCTGCTTAGGACATATTTAGTCTGTTATGAAGAATCATGCTGAGTGCAGTAACAGTGCACATGGGAAATTCTGTACATCTACACATAGTAGAACTGATTATTATTGATACTGTGTATGATCACTTGAGGGTTTCTCTGGTCAACAGTATAATGAGCATCATAGAATTTTAAGATACAAAAATTAAAACCAGCTTGGACTAGTCTATACCAAAATACATATGGAAATACCTGTGAAAAATTATATCCAGGTGAAATGGAATTTTGTTTTATTGTATTTGGCCTTTTACTGCATTTTACTGTCACTGCTAATGAACTTGAGCAATCTTTTAAGAATGTAACATGTTAGTGGAGTACTTGCTGCTTAATGTCCTTCTGTAACCGCCTTGCAAAAAATGTGGACTTTGGCTCGATTTTTCAGCATTTTTGCCATATATAATTTTAGATTTGAATATTGATTTATAAATTAGTAACATATTTCAGGGAATTCTTGCTAATTTAATATATATCAATAGTGATTTGCTAAGATTTTTTAGAAACATACATGATGCTACTTACACTCATTTTGAAATATGTGTTAACTTCTCTGTCTTGCAGTCTATGGTGAAAGATAAAAAAAAGGAAAGAAAACCTTCATCGGAGGAGGAAACTGAGAGTGACAGTAACAGTGCTAGTGGGAGTGAAAGTGAAGAGGAAGCCTCTAAGCCTCGGAGGTTACGGAAACAAGTGGACTCTGATTCAGATTCTGATGAAGAAAACGATATAAATGCTGTGATGAAATGTTTACCAGAAAATTCTGCTCCTTTAATTGAATTTGCAAATGTCTCCCAAGGCATATTATTACTTTTGATGCTGAAACAGCATTTAAAGAACCTCTGTGGATTTTCTGATAGGTAAGTATATCTATTTAATAGGCTGTCTTGTTATCAAGTGAGTTCTTTTTAAGGATTAAGTTTGGAAGTTTTCTTAAAAAGTGGATTGCAGCTAATTGTTTAAGCAATAGATTTGTGTAACCAACAAAACATAAACATGATAATTTGAATGTAATGCAACTTTGGCTTAGAAAAAGTAGTGATTTTATTTCTTACCAAGATGTCTATTGTATGTGAAATGCCAAAATATAACTACTTATATTGAAGAATTTAAAAGCTTTCCCTTGAAATTACTGTAGACTTTCCTTCAAAGCTCTTCCCTTTTGTTTTCTTTAAACAGTAAAATTCAGAAATATTCTCCATCTGAATCTGCAAAAGTTTATGATAAAGCGATAAACAGGAAGACAGGAGTGCATTTCCATCCAAAACAAACTCTGGATTTTCTACGGAGTGATATGGCTAATTCCAAGATCACTGAAGAAGTGAAGAGGAGTATAGTTAAACAGTACTTAGATGTAAGTAACATTACTTTGTAGAAAACCTGAAATCCTTTCAGACTAGGTAACGGTATAAACTCAATGCTGATACATTGGATGGACACCTTAAAATGTTAGATTCATATGTGATATATTGCATCAGTTACACAATATACTGATGAACAACCCTTTCTTACAGAATGTTTAACAAGACTGTCTTTCGAAGACTTCTAATAGGTTTAATACAGTGAAAATACATTTCAACTTTGTAGAGTATTTTCTAATTGCTGGTATCCATGTTGTACACCTCCTCCATATAACATGTTCATTGTATCCTGGCTATTTTCACCAAAGGAATTGTCACTAAATCTAGTGTATTTACACCACACTTCCACCCTACTGTTTAAGTATCGTTTAGAGAAAACTCATTATTTTGTAAACACCGGGTGAAGGCTTTTATGTATCTACTACAAAGAGAGGAAAGTAAAAAGTTTGTAGAACAAAACATAAGCTGTTCAAATTTGACATTGTCTACCATTTGTTTTATCCTGTTTCTTTACTTTGTCACTTGAGCTTTTTTTTCAAAGTGGTGTGATATAAATGTCTGTTTTTAAAATTACAACATGTATGAATATGTTTTTTTAATAGTTCAAGCTCCTTATGGAACATTTGGATCCTGATGAAGAGGAAGAAGATGGAGAGGTGTCAGCTAGCACAAATATTCGGAACAAAGCAATTACCTCGCTGCTTGGAGGAGGCAGCCCTAAAAACAATGCAGCTGAGACAGAGGACGATGAAAGTGATGGGGAGGATAGAGGAGGAGGCACTTCAGGGGTGAGGCGGAGGAGGAGTCAACGTATTTCGCAGCGTATTACGTAAAATGATTTTTATGTGCTTATAAATGTCAGTCTATTATATTAAATGTACACCAAGTAATGTAATCCACATGAAAGAAAGCATTTTGTAGATAGAGATTCTCTACTTAACCGTTTATACAACTTTTGTAGAAAGTTTAACAGAAAAGACAATAAAAAAAAAACAAACTAGAAAATGAAATTTATCCCGTATAAAAAGTTATTAATTTTCCTTTGGAATGTATTGTGTGTTATCCTTTTTATTGTTGCCAAGTTTTTATGTAGCTTTATGATTCATGTGTATATATAATTTTATATATCAATAAGAGATAAAGACACGGGTACAAATTAAGAGTATGTGGTTTTACAAGGATATGTTAACCCCTTGGCGCTGGCGGTCGCGGTGCGTCTCATTGCCGGCAATGGAATGTGTGCCGGGAAATCCCAACTCCCGGCGTCAAGGGATTAAAAGCAATAAAAGCAATAATTTCACTAAAGTTCTTTTGTGTAACACTTGGTCTTTTTTCCCCCCAATGTTTTAGTCATTGAGAAGGTCAAAACGAAATTCAGACTCTACGGAGTTGGCAGCACAGATGAATGAAAGTGTTGATGTCATGGATGTCATCGCTATTTGCTGTCCAAAGTACAAAGACCGACCACAAATTGCAAGAGTAGTACAGAAAACCAGCAATGGCTTCAGTGTTCAGTGGATGGCAGGCTCCTACAGTGGCTCCTGGACTGAGGCTAAGCGCCGTGATGGCCGCAAACTGGTGCCTTGGGTAGACACTATTAAAGAGTCAGACATTATTTACAAAAAAATTGCTCTAACGAGTGCTAATAAGCTGACTAATAAAGTTGTGCAGACTTTACGATCGCTGTATGCCGCCAAGGATGGAACTTCCAGCTAATGAATTTGTACATGCAGCCAAATTTATGAAATGAAATAACAGAGAAACTTGAAATACCAACTTTCTGGCAAAAAAAAAGAGTTAAATGAAGAGTAAGAATGGAACCTGGGACGCGGGAAAAAAGAAGGAAATGTTTGGTAAACATTTTTGTGGGAGCTTCCTTCGCTGTTGTGCAGCAGAAACTTCTCAGTTCATTTTTACTCCCACTGTATTATAGTTTAACAAAAAAATTGTTTATATCTTGAAAAAAACCTTTCTGTTTAAAAAAATAAACAAGTGAATGTTGGAAATTAGTCTGTTAATGTTCTTAATAAAGTGTTCTTGGAGTTTAACCTAGCAGCGGATGGCTTTCTTTAGCTTAGCCCAGTTTCCAGGGAAGCATTGTTTTTCCAGGCTGTAAAATGGCAGAATCTCCTGGATATATAATTTATTCTGTTCAAGAAAAAAAAAAAGGAACAAAAAGGAAAAAAAAAAAGCATGCAGTATCTATGACCTATCTGCAGGAGGAGTTTTTGTAAATGTAGATTTTGATGTATTAGGTCACCCTGAAATAATACAAGAAAAGGGATCCCCAGCAAATCTGGTGGAACAAATACTGCAATAAATTTTTTACTTCTCTTTGTTACTTGTCTGTTTCCATTTGAATTTCTTATTGTAAAGATCTGTTTAAATCCATTTATATTATTTTGCAGTCTTTTATGTAAAATTTACGATTTTAGTGGTTTTCAAAACAAGACATAAAATATTGTTTATACAGTTTGTATAGGCTGACTTCTGAATAATTGGTATCTTTTTATTTTTATCCCTTAAAGGGTGTAAACACAAGTTAACTCCAGGGTTTTATTGTATCCTGCAATATTTAGTATTAACTATATGATTTAGCACTGTGCCAAACACATTTTCAAGAGTACATTTTGATATAAAAAGAAACTATAGTTTATTCCTTGTATGCTTCATTTTCTTTCTAATGCTGTCCAAATGGTAATTTATGACAGTTTAAATCTGGGGAAAGCTGAATGACTTCTGCTTGGGCTAACTGGCCATGTGTGCATTTCTCTGCATTTAAATAGAGTTTTGTGTCAAAAGGAGGATAGCTACCGGTATCTGAGGAGTGAATGGGTATGAGTTTGCGTAATTACGCTACATTCCTTCACGAATGAATTTTTTTAAGAATGTTTGTATATTAGACTATTTTTTTTACTAATTGAAAGATGTTTTCACATTTTGTAAACTGAAAAAATGCTATTGAAAGCTTTCAGGAGCATTTGCTTCAGCTGCGTTGCCACAGCCTTTCACAAGCAGCTCGCCTTCCTAGAGAGTAGGAAAAGCAGTGTATCTGCAAAAAGAAAGTACTTAAAACAGCTAAACTTCTTAGGGGGCTATAAAACCCTGTTGTGTTTTCAAATGTATTTATCTGAAACAGGTGTTCCTTAATAAGTAAATCTATTATGTTTCTTTTCTCTTACAAATTTAATTTATGGTAGGAGGCTGTTTGTATTAAACTAGCTTGCAGGATTCCAATACGTTATTTGTTTTGTGAGGAATAGCAACAGTATTCCAAAATATTCTCATGTAGAAAAAAAAAACAAAACATTAAACTGAAATGATTAATAACTCCTCAGAATCTACTTAGTAATTGTTCCTATGGGAGATGCCCTTTTGCTGTTTCACCACTGGAGCTTTTCTGAACAGAAATATTTTAGTACATTTTTTTTTTTCACTCTTAATGATGTTTTCTTTACCATACAAGAAGCCACCCCTTGGGCTAATATAGGTATTGTTAAAGTAGGGAGAACTCTAAGCAGGACATTTAATGTAGCAAACAATGAAATACTGTTATTCTCAGGGCCAGAGGCAGCTTTTACAGGGGAAATTCATACTTTGAGAACAGTGGGGTTGTAAGACTTGCTGTATGTTACTGCTAGAAAGAGTAAAAAATTCTTCACAAGAAACTCCCTAATGATACAAAGAAGAATTTCATACAGATGCAGGCTAAAATGAATTGTTTGTTAACCATTTCTGATGCTATATATATTAAAGCATCTTATTTTTCGATCAGTAATGCGAATATTTCCTTGTTCACCAACAAACTTGTTTCCTGGTCACATGGCTTTCCCAATAGCAGAGAACTTTTTGTTGTTGTTGTTGTTTCAATTTGCTTGGTATTTATTGGAATAAATTTATTAGAAAGAAATTATAATTAAACATTAGAAACCTGAAGTCTTAAGTTGTCTTAGTTGACAGGATTTGGACCATTGCTATATTGTGTGATATGCCAAAGGGCGTACATGCTCCTTGATGGGATCTCTTAGTTATAATATAATATTATAAAATTAAGTATAGATTATTGAATACATTTAATAAGATTCTCACTAGTTAAGAGCTGAATTTTTTCCTTCTGTACCACCCACAGTAGTACCTAGTTTTACTTTGCCTATTGCAAACATTCACGCTGCTTGCTGCAATGCAAAAGAAAAAGGCGGTAGTGTTCGTTTTTTGGGAAGCAGATTCCTGTTGGCTGTCTGAAGTTGGGCTGACGGCTTTAGCGGTGTGGAGCAGAGAGCCCAAGGCTGCAGCTGTCACCAGCAATGGGCTCACAGCCTCTGAGCAGCAGAGGTTTTGCCAACATGAGCTACTTTACTGGCAACAGCACATACCAGCAGTTTAGGGATTTTCTATGTTGGAAGGGAAAAAAGGTGTGGTTTGGTTTTGGTTTTCTTTTTTTAAAAAGTGCTGCACTGCAGTAATTGATGTAGTGACAAGAGTGTTACTCCTTTGCATTGACGTAGCCTTGTTATATTTTTTTCACTGTATGGCTATAGACTTTTACATACAAGACTATAATGATTATTGAATATTTTTGTTCTTACTGCTTCTCTCTTTGAGTTCAAGTTCTGTACGTGGGAAGCTGTTGCAATAGCTTACTTAATGAAGGCGTGTTGTCAAGCCTTCAGCGCTAACACTAGCCATATTTTACTTTTTAAGAAAATACAGATGCTTCCACAATCTAAATAAATAAGAATTTAGTGATTATTTTTAATCTCAGAATAATTCTTGAGTATTTTCATTATCTGCAGCTATGAAAGATCACAATAGTTTTTAACAAAACTTAAATTATAAAAGAATTATTTTTTTAAATTATTCAGTAATGCCCTTTTGTATTTTTTTGAGGTTCTTTATTGCTTGTATCAACAACTCTAATGTTTATAAAGGTAGGCATGGGTGATATTCAGTGTAGGTGTTTTAGTGAGGTGTGGCCATTTAAAAAGTAAAAATGTGAGTCAAATTTTATCCTTTGTTTTGCCGTTGTGCTTTCACTAGTGCGAATATAGTTACAGTGGAATAATTAGGTTGTGCTCAGCATTAGCTCTAACATGAAATACCTTGTAGCACTGAAATAGCTCTTCAGTGTGTTCATAGGTTACAACCAGAGGGTTTGTGATGGACTCTGACTCACCTGATGCTCTGCTTCAGTGTGGGTGTTAGCAATGTTCCAGGGTAATGAAGGGATCAGTCTCAATGCTCCTTGCTGTAATGCTAACAGGTTTTAAGTCTGAGCCCCATAAATTCTGATGGAGTTCAAACGCCTCATGCTTTTGTTGTGTGACACTCCTGAAGGCTCACTACCTAGAAATGGCAAGAGGCCAAGGCACAGGTCTTACATCCTAGTGTGCTTCCACTCACTGAAGGGTCACACCATCATCACCCAAGCGTTCCCATATCCCACAGATAATTTGTCATCTTATCATTAAAGTGCTGAGTTGTAATGGGTGAGTTCTTAATGTAAGTAGTGAGTTTTTAGATTTCATGGTTCCTTGACTAAATATTAAAGTGTTATTGTTATATACAAATAAATTCATAGTATTTTCATATTTCATTTATTTAAAATAAATGTTTTAAGAGTTCGGTTTGGACCCTTCCAAAGTGAAACTTGCAAGCTTTAATCCTAGAGTGCGCATACACTTCATTGATGGCTTCCTCATCATGCTCTCCATGCTTGAAGTCTGTCTGGGGCACCTTTAAGGCACCCAAGGATTCTATTTTATTATTATTATGAGAGAATTCTTGCCAGTCTGTGGGCAAACTATCCGACCTAACTGCCTTGTTTCTAGTTTCTACCTGATTCATACGCGGTTTCCCACGTGATTTTGGAGTTCCCTGTATTAGGAAGGAGTAATTTCCATTAGCATGCGTTCAACTGCATACGCTGCTTGCAGCTACCCAAGTTGTTGTGTATCTCCTCCAAATACTGTCCTCAAACAAGTCCTTAGTCTGAGCATTGGCTTTTGGGGAGCCGAAGGGGTGGAAGAGGAGAGTTTATCCTGCCTGGAACAACACTGGCTTAGGCAACCAAACGCTGGTGCAGTGGCTGTACTTGTCTGACATGCATTTCAGCAATCGTCCATCCCTGCGAGGGGCTCTGCTGCCCTGACATTGCAAACATGTGTCACCAAATAACTGGCTGTGCTGGCTGCAGCTGCCAACACAGGGTAGCAAATATTTCTCAGATTTCAGTGACTATTTAAAAAAAATTTTATTTGACTTCAAAAGAGCGTTTCTCCATCACTGTACTTGGTGCAAATGTGTTGAAAGGCTCATATTTCTGCTTTGAAAACAAGTATTCTGCTTCCTAAAATCTAGAGTGATGATTCAGCTGATTTCCAGCCCCACCTCCCCAGGGATGGATGATTAAGCAGGATGCTGCTGTGCTTGTGATGTCGCCTCCATCTTCTGGAAGTTGTATTTACCAGCACTGAACTGTGCTGCACAGGGCACCGGCCAGTTTGGCTGTAAACCTCACACACTTCTCCAACAACTTTTTTGGCCAATGAGCTAAATTTTAACACGCTTCACCTTTCCCTTCTCCCAAAAAACCCTTCTGAATTAGTTTCATCCACCCCTTGTTGTCAATTTGATCTTCCCAACCAGAGAGGGCTACAAAATTTGTTGGTAACAGCACAAGTCTGTCACTACACTTACTTAATTTATTTTTTGAGAACCTATAAAGGGCCTCATCTGCTCCTCATTTTCACTTCACAAACACAGGCTGAAGCCTTACACCTTCCTTGGGCAACAGCTTTCTTTCTGTCTTATTTTACGTGTTTAGCTCTCTTGTTAGGGCTTATGCTTAGACAGAGATAACACAGAACCTGGATTTAATTTGAATTCCTGTAAGCCAGAAATACATGTGTAGAGGAGAAATTAAATGGCTGCATGCTTCCTGCTTAGACTAAAAAAATATTTGTTTCAGATTCATGAGATGAGATATTTTTTGATTCTGAACAGCCCGCCTTGGGCATCTCATATCTGATGCAGCCCTGCATCACCTCCGCATACAAATCTGCAGGTCAGATTCATGTAATACCAAGTTCTCAGTGATTTGGGTCATTTCTCATCTATTCTATTTGCTGTCAAAAAGTTCTGGTTGGAAAAGAAAGTGTCTGTGCACATACTGGGGTTTAAAAAAAAAAAATTCCAATAGCTGTTACACATTGTATAAAATGCTCAGTGTTGAACAGCTCAGTAGCAGGTCAGAAAACTCAGAATTTTAACAAAAAAATATTTTGGAACTCACTTTATCAAAACCCACACTTGTGAGGCCTTGATTAAACTTGTGCCCAGTTCCCAGAGACTTCTGAAAGGCAGCAACTTGTTCCTTACATAATTTATGCCTCCAGTGTGCCTGTTATGTTCTCAAAGCATCAGTGGTATTTACAACAAAACACTACAAGGAAGTGGGGGATTATGATCTAAACTAGAAAGCACTTTTTTCTTAAGTTTTCTGACTGAAGTTAACAAAGAAACCAAGGATGAAAACATAAGTTAAGATGTAAAATGTGTGAAAATTAAGTACAACACATAGAAAAAATTATTTCAAAACCAGTCATTCTTATCAAAGTATATCTAAATTTGAGTCCCTAAGCCTATAGATATGATGTAACCCGATAAAATAATCTTATACCTAAAGGTATGAAACCTTGGCAACTCTCAGCCAGATCAAAATGTCTTACTACTAATCCACTAAAGGAAATTTTAGTTTCCTCAGGTGGGATTCCAAAAAGGTGTTACTCTGCCTTAGGAAAACAAAAATTGCTATAGCTTGTCCCAACTGAGCTGTTCTAAAAATTCATCCTTTTTTAAAAAACACTTTTCCTCCATTTCTTATTTTTCTATTGGGTTGTTCTGACTAATCATGCATAAGATTATATATACACACATCTTATATTTCCCACATTTTCCTCCTCTATATCTCCATGTGTAGTTCCTTAGCTAATTGATGTGTCTGTGTTTCTGCAGCTGATCTTTTTCGTAACACACTCTGGCTTCTTTGCAGAGCCTTTTGGTTAACGGGCTAATGGATAAACCAGAAGTTCTCTCACGAGAACAGGATTATGTGCTACTGTTGATTTTTCCCTCCTTCCCTCCCTCTGCATGTCTCTCAGTAGACCCTTGGGAAACAGGTGGATGCTACTTTCATAGGGTGGAGTAAAACTTTATTTGGAGTTAGCTCTTCAGTCCATGGTTCAGCTAACATCAAGCTGCTCTACTCTCCTAGAGGGACAACATCCCTGTTACTTTTCCTTGTAGGAGTCGCACTCTCTGAGGACTGGACTAGTGATGGTTTTCACAGAAGTAGATGTTCCTATTCCGCCTTCACCTTGTAGTCAGAGCCGGTGCACCCCCTCTGCCGAGCCTTTCAGAGATCTTCCGAAACTTACTTGCTACTTTCCCTGCTAGAAGTCAGGAGAGGAAGAGCTGAGCCCGTTCATCTCCATGTGCTGCCATGTTAGTTCTGTTTCTGGGCCTCTCTTTGCTCATGGGATACCAGAAGTAAATCCAATTACAGCAGCATTTCCCCTCACCAAAAAGAAGAGGGGGATACTTCAACTGGTTCACCAGAATATTTCTGCAGATAAGGATCTTTTAATAGACAGGATCAGTGTTTACTCTGAACAAAACAGAATCTGGTTTTGAAGATATTTTTTTTTTGGCTTGCCTCCCATGAAATCATCACCTACTGTTCACACCTGACTGTTATGTTCTCAGAGGAAAATGGCCAACAGAAAATGCTCCAACTATTTACAGTCTCCAACCTGTTTGTATGTTAAAACAGCTCAAAATGATGCCTTGGTCTTGCATCACTCTTCGGTGTCTATCTTGACTTGAAATCTGTTCTCATGATAGACAGAGGTTAGCTCCATCATCAGGGAGACCAGTGTAGCCACCTACCTGAGCTGCAGAATTTAAGGCAATTGTAAACATTTTTTTTATTAGCAAAGCATTGCTGAGCTGGCCGCCACTTGCTTTTCCAAGTGAAATAGCCACACTCCATCACACTGTTATTTGCTGCTTTGCAGACTTTCCTTCTAACGAAGTGGCCCAGAAATTGTGTTCATCAACTGTTGCACTTTTTACCTCATGTCAGTGCTGATGAAAGGTTGTTTATTTTTGATGCAACGAAACCTTCCCTTACTTGGAAGGAAAAGCTCCACCCCCTCCTACTTGAAAAACAAAAAAGAAGGAAGAACACTTGTACTTAGTACAAAACACAATGGCACAGACATTCAGTGTCTAAAGTATTTCTTTACTGATAACCTAATGGCAAATTTTAACACAGGCTCATCCGTGTTTTATTGCTGATTTCTCTTTGATGAAGAGGAATGTGATGCTTTTGAAGAGAATGCGATGCTATCATCTACCTGCTTAGGAAAAGTGGATGTTGGCATGATGGAGTAGTTTGGGTTTATTTCTTCCATCCACTTTGATTCTGCACGGTTCAGAAACACTACAAGAAAACCGCTGTGTTAGGCTGTGATTCTCCCACCCCTAATGGCTTCACTGATGTTTACATAAAGCTTGTTAGATGTAAGTTATTGAATGTGGTATTTCTGTGCCGGCCTTTCTGAATGCAGCCTGGTTCTTGCTGGTCATGGTAACGACTTTTAATGTTTAACACAGGCAAGGCAAGAAGTCGTTACTTTCTTCTCCCCAAGAGCAACAGCAAATGAGGAAATCACTGTTACAAGGAAACGTACTTTGTATTTTGAGGCTTTGTCTCTCTGTGTTGATAAAGCAATTCTGTATTTCATGAGCAACAGAGACAAACCTGCAGCCAGAGGCGTGAAGCTGCTGACGTCTCCTATTTCCAATGAGCACATGTGGTGTGCTTGCCAAGTTTTTGGCAAATGTCCAGAGGGAGGTGGAGAAGAATTTGACCAGAACATGAACAAATACAATATGTTTCATTGGAATTGCTTGTTATTTATTTGCTCCTTCTTCCTCTGATAAATTGCATTATATCATGTTTGATCTCCTAATTTTGTGGGGTTTTTTTATTTCCTGCTCTCAGAACTTGCTGGTGTCATTGTGGGTCCAGAGAATCACTGGCCTCAAAGAATTGTTGGCTGCTTGTAGAACTACCACGTGGAAGTCACATTTGAATAGGAATCTCCTGAATATACAAAATTGCTGTTTTTCCTTGGCTGACAGAAGAAGGGAGAGGCATTTTGTGAGTCAGGATGTGCAATCATAGAACTCACTAGAGGACAGTGGCAGGAGGAAGAACTCTAGAGGAAAAGTGAGGCTGGAGGAAGCCTGTCAGAGGAGTATTGGACTGCAGGTGTTGGGGCAAACACACATAGTGGTCAAACTAAAGGGCAAGAATCCAATACACAGAGTGGAAGCAGGGACAGGTATCCTGTGAAGAGCATAGGAATGCTGCCCAGTTGTACAGGGATGGGGGTGCAATGGCTGAGGGACAGTAGGAGCTGAACTTGGCAAAGGACACAAAGAATATGAAGGGTTTCTGGAAGTGTATCATCCAGAAAATGGAGGTTAAAGGAAGCATATTCCTATGGCGAACATGACTTGGCAAGGAGAAAGCCAAGGTATCCAACAGATTCTTTGTCTCAGTCGTCACTGGCAAACTCTTTTCCCACAGCTCTTGAGCAGATGGACCTCAAGACAATGACTGAGGGAGCAAAGTCTTCGTGTAAGAGATTATGGCCAAGATCCCCTGAGGAACTTGAGTATATGTAAATCTATGGGTACAAATGAGAACCCGGAGTCCTGAGGGAATTGGCCGATGTGGTGGCCAAGCCACTCTCCATGCTATTTGAAAAGTCCTGGCAATGAGGATAAGTCCCCAGTGACTGGAAAAAGGGAAACATTGTGCCCATCTTTAGAAAGGGTAGAAAGGAAAGGAAACTACCAACCTGTCAACCTCTGTACCCAGGAAAATCATGGAGCAGATCCTCCTAGATGTTATTTTAAGGCTCACGGAGGACAGGAAGGTGATTTGAGGCAGCCAGCAAGGCTTCACCAAGGGTAAGTCCTGCCTGACCAACCTCGTGGCCTTCCATGATGGAGGGACCACATCAGTGGACAAGGGAAGACCCACAGATGTCATTTCTCTGGGCTTCTGTAAGGACTTTGACATGATCCCCCAAAACATCCTTCTCTCTACACTGGAAGGAAATGGAGTGGCAGATTGGCTGTTCAGTGGATCAGGAACTGGCTGGCTGGTCACATCTAGGTAGTGGTCAATGGCTCAGTGTCTGCCTGGAGATCAGTCACGAGTGGTGTCCCTCAGGAATCTGAAGTGTGACCAGTACGGTTTAATATCTTCTTCAGTAAGAGAGAAAGTAGGATTTTGGGCACCCTCAGAAAATTTGCAAAAGACACCAAGCTGAGTGTTGCAGTCAATGTGTCTGAGGGACCTGGACAAACCAGGTCCATGTGAACTCATGAGGTTCAACAAGGCCAAGTCTTAGGTCCTGCACCTGGGTTGGGGAAATCCCGGGTATCAATATATGATGAGGGAAGAAGGGAGTAAGAGCAGCCCTGCAGAGAAAGACCAGCAGACCAAAAGCTGGACACAGAGCACAGAAAGTCAACTGAACCCTGGGCTGCATCATCAGAATTGTTGCTAGCAGGTTGAGGAAGGTAATTCTGCCCCTGTGCTCCACTGGTGAGAGCCTAACTGGAGTACTGTGTCCAAATCTGGAGCCCTCAGCACAGGAAAGACATGGACTTGGAATGAGCACAGGGCAGGGCCACAAAAATTATCAGAGGTCTGTAACTCCTATGAGGAAAGGCTGAGAGAGTTGGTGTTGTTCGGTCTGGAGGACAGAAGGCTCCAGGAAGGCCATGCTACAGCCTTTCAATATTTTCAGTAAATTAATATTTCTGCATTTCCTTGTCCTCCCCCCAGACTTATCTACCTAAACATTTTCATCTTCAGACATCTGCTGTCAAGGTCTAAATTCTTCATGTACATGTTCTGTTGACAAACAAGTGAAGCCTCTTCATGGGGAGCATGTACAATCTCTTGGTAACCTGTATAACTCAACCACTAGATCACCATCACAGTTGTTATCTCCAGTCTTATCTAAAGAGGAGTTTTAAAAATTATTATTAGGTTGGTGAAAGAATAATTGCTGGTTTTGTCACTGTAAACTCTGTTGCTTATTTCGGATTAATTTTTTATTTAACTTTGTTGATGTAGTGAAGCATTTTGAAGTATGAAATTCACTCCACTGATTTATGTTAATGGTTTTGGTTTCATCATTTATTCTGTTTCACGTTACGCTGTCAAATTAAAGATGGAAAAAAGTGAATTCAAGCATTTGGGTGTATGAATTCAAAACAGGATGGAAAGCAGTGAAAACTGCCAGCAATATCAACCAAGCATTTGGCCAGAAGACTGTCAATGAACACAGAGCTTAACATTGGTTCCAAAAACTTTGTAACAGAAACAAGAGCCTTGAAGATTAGGAGGGTCATGGACATCCTTCTGTGACAGACGACAACTGACTGGGGGCCAGTATTGAAGCAGACCCCAGAAAAGCAACTGCAGAGGTTGCAGAAGAATTAAATGTTCACCGTTCAATGGTTGTTCAACATCTGCACCAAAATGGGTAACCAACAAAGCTCAACAAATGGGTGCCATACAAACTGAATGAAAACAGAAATTGCTGTTACAAAATCTGCTCCCTGCTTCATTTATTTGTGCAAAAAAAAAAAAATCCATTTCTTGATTGTATTGTGACAAGTGAGAGAAAACGGATTCTATATGACAACTGACAGCATTCTGTGCAGTGGTTGGACGAAGGTGAAGCACCAGAACACCTCCCTAACCCAAAGTGGCATCAAAAAAGCGTTCTGGACACTGCCTGGTGGTCGGCAAGTGGAATCATCCACTACAACTTCTTAAATCCCGGTGAAACCATCACGGTAGAGAAGTATTGCCGGGACATCAACAAAATGCACTGAGAACTGCAGTGTTTACATCCAGCATGGTCAGTCGGAAAGGACCAAGTTTTTCATGGTAACATCTAACCACAATTCTCACAAATGACTCTGCAGAAGCTGCACAAACTGGGCTACGAAACTCTACCTCACCCATCTTCCTCACCAGGCCTCTCTCCCATCAATTACCACATTCTCAAGCATCGCAACCTCTTCCTGCAAGGGAAGGCTTTCCGCAGCCAAGCAGCAGCTCAAAATGCCTCAGACGAATTCATCAGTTCCATGACTCCAGAATCCTGTGCTACCAGAATCAACAGACTTGCTTCTTGCTGGCAAAAATGGGTAGATTCTAACGGTTCTTATTTCAGCTAATAAATTTTATTCTAAGCTGAGATATTCTGCCTTGAAGTTGATGGTTAAAAATGGCAATTGTTGTTGCGCCAACCTAATATTCTTAACGTTTGTGCATCGCAGGAAATGCATTAACATTTACTAACTGTGATGCTGCAACTATCATCCAACACAAAAGCCAAGCATGACAGTTTTCACAAGCCATTTAGGACAAGGTTTCAAAGTCACCCTCTTGTCCCCAGCTTCCCACTGTGATCTTAAGGAGACTTTGATACTTGGCTAAAACAGGATTTTAATTTTTTTTTTTCAACAGGAACAGAAGGTATTTACTTCTGATTTCTTTGCTGCCACTCTGGAGAAAGACAGTTTGAGACTTCACTCAAAGTCACAGATTCATGCATTGGAATGGCTCTTTGAAGAAACTTGCCCTTTCATTTGGAAATAATTGTTCCCACTGCTAAGTTTTGCACCCTGGCCACTCCTGTGGGACAAGCTAATGCAGATTCTGAAAGCTGCTAAAAACAATCAGCCAGTTTTGATTTCAGCCTATACAATACGTAAATTCTATCCTGGTGAGCGTGTAATGCTGTAACAGGCTTTCTTTGAACTGTATTTCTTGATGTCTGCCAAGATGCAGTTTCACTCAGAAACTGTTACAGTGTTGTATGACAGTAAATAACCACTGGAACTTAATACACTTTTGACTTCCATAAAAACCTCAAATTTCTTCACTACAAAAATAAAAACTGGTGTTGTTGGGAAAGAATCACCAGAGCTGCATCTGTTCAGGCTACCACAACAAGTTGACAGCCATTTAATATATGAGAAATGTTTCTACAAACACCTGAGGGCTGCTAGAAGAGCTTTTACACAACAGCATTTCACAGATGGATGAGCGCCATCATCTCTCTTTACCTCAGGACGTACTTGTTCTTAGTGTCTTATACTGGTGCCTGTATTCCACTTATGGTGGTTTGACTGTACCTATTTCTATCAATCATTCAAACTTTTTTAAAATTTCTCTAAACTATGAGTAAGTTGGATTTAAGACACTAGGGTAGCGCACAGGCACACATAGATGCACAGTTATAGTGGTACACAGTAACTTTACAGAAGAAATTAATTAACTCACTTTTGTTAAATCACTTTATCAGAATTGGTAACGTACAAAAATATGACGTTTACTATTAAATACAAAGGCAAAACAGTAGTGCAGTGCTCTTCAATAGAATAAAACTTAAAGTATTTGAGAGCGGGAAAGATGCTGACTCCCAAGTTCCTGTTTAAGACCACTGGTCTGCATTTACCAACTGTATTTAGTTCTTGTTGACGTGAAGACATATGGAAAGTAAGTTATATGTTAAGGAATTTAATTTCACCTAGGCAAGGCTGAAAACAGTGAGAGTTTCTGTGCTTCTTAAGAAAACCAACACAAGCCTCAATCCATATTAAGTAAGTAAGTATTACAAGTATTATTTTAAAAGATGAAACCAAACATGAGCAACCCCTTTGCAAGTGCAGGGCAGCTGAGAAATTTTGATCACCCATCTTCCACATCTGCTACCATAGCCTCAACTGCTTTCCAGTCCAGTTTGCTGAGGACACTTCCTGTGCTTTCAGAAACACCATCAGTGTCGATACTGCCGAGAGGAGAAGAAGTCACAGGGTGCAGTGCAGAATCCTATTGGAGGAAAAGAAAATCACTGCATATCATTCATAGACAAGAACTCTGTGCAGTCAGTAGAAATGATGCCATGCTTTTCAAACATGTCCTAATCAAGTTATATAACCAATTATTCTGCAAAAAATGCAATAAATTTTTATGTTTATTATCCCACTGATGTCTGTTGTCTGGACAGGTAAGTGCCTAACAGTTGCTACAAATAACATTCATTTGCAGGGCTACTCCATCCACATGTTTTGAATAATGCAGAAGTAAACGAAGTGTTAAACAGGAGGTATCTAATTATTCCTAGAGTAAGCAGACATCCTACCTGAAACAAAGAGTCATGAGTATCTTGAAGTATTCTTTGGACATCATCAGGCACAGTCCAAGGACTCACTAAGTCTCGATCAGACTCTTGATCAACATCTTCTGTCTGAATTGCAGTGGCAACACGTGGAGGCTTTTGTTTTGATGTTCTGCTGACTCTGTATTCAGCAGCTGAGGACAAAACAAGCCAACCATAGCACTGTAACATTTCTTGCTGTTTTCTTCTGAACATCTTGACATTTTTCCAAGAACAGAAGCTCCAAGTTCTAAGGACTGAGGTCATGTGTAAATACACGTAGAAACACCACGCCCTGTTATCTTGAACAGATGAGGGGCTTAAGGCAAGAAAATGCTGCTGCTCCCTTCCAGCTTCATGCTCTGAACTGTCTTCCCAGGGCAGAACATGAAGTGGAATAGGACTATTCAAGGTGCATATGGCATCCAAGTCCTGTAGCACTGTTTCCAAACAGGGACATTGCTACATTATTTAAGAGGGAAATAAAACTATACTTGCACAAACTGGATTTGTGCCTCTTATAAGACATGGAACTTCAGTGAAACCCTTATCAGTGATAAGATACACTGGAGAAAAAGATACAAGAAAGTCACGTAAATTCAGAGAAAGATCAACCCGTAGTTAGAGTTTAAACAGAGAATGTATGTAACAGGAGAATGACTTTCCACCTGCGCAGAGGTGAGAAGTGATTCAGGAAAAATGTCTATCTGCTTATTACTGCTTCTCTCCCTTTCCTGCATTGTGAGCCCCCCAAAATTGGCATTTGACTAGCCAAACAGAATCTCTATAATGCCACTAGTATAAATCCACCGTAAAGGAGAATGGAATCAACCCACAATAGTTCCTAAATTTCAGACTGATTCTGTCCTCAATATTTCTCTATCTGATCAGAAATTCTGTTCATCTAATCAAGTCCTGCATCTGTTAAAGCATTTGATTGGGAAGAAAAACTCATGTGAAGAAACTTTTCTGGATCCAGACCTACACAGATAGGCCTAGGGAAAAAGGATCACTAAAATACACAGTTGTTTTTTTAAACCAGCTCAGTCATAAATTTTTCCACTCTGATATTACTACAAAATCGTATCTCAAACAGATACTGTACAGAGGGATAACAAAGACAATTCCCATTTTAAAGAGCTCAGAAAGTAAGCAGCATGGAAAGGTAATGTGAAGACACAATATATGTGTGCTATATACTGCTAACTAACTCTCTCCCTCTCTCTGGGTTTCATCTGAAAGAAAGACTCAAGCCCTCTGCCCCTCATGCCTTTGTAATGCCTGTTTCAGGAAATCACTGAAATTAACACATTTGCTTCAGTTACCTTGGAACGCCACCTAGGTAAAACCACTTAGAAGGCAAACAGAGGAGATTGATCAATTAAAAGATTTCACAAGTTTCTAAAGAAAAGGATTCTTATGTGGAAGAAAAATTATTTTTATTCTTCAAAACTAGTACTGTATCTGAGGCCCATGTTGCATAAATTCTACCCAGCATATGTTCTAAAGTGTGTTCTCTGTGTCTTATTTTCCCCCTGTATTATGTAGCGAAACAGCACCATGTCACTGCTCTCTGTAACTTACAGTGTCTAGAATTAACAGGACAGTTTGCAGCATTTCTCATTCTTCCTCTGGAAGTACTTTTCTGTAGGAGCATACAAGTATTTCCTGGAGAGACAAAGAAAGCACTTCCTCTGTCAGGTGCAGTAGATCAAAACCACTCAAAAGATGCTTCAAGATTTTAATCTATGAGCTTGCTTCCTGGATTAAATAGTACTCTTGCTATGGCAAATTAAGTTACTTTGGTTTTAGGAAGGGCTGATAATGAAAGGTGAGTCTCATCATTTAACAGGCCCATGACAGCACAGTTGCAAAAGCCTTAAGACTGGAAACCTCCAGGATTGTAAGTCTGACTTTCCACATAGGTATTAAAGCTCCTCCCTCCCAAGATCTGGTAGTACCTCAGAGATTGTATTCAGGATGTGCCTTAATTAAGAAAGGTCTGTTCTTACCCTTGGACTGTGTTAAACCAAAAGCCGGGGTGAAACGGTGCACTTTTTGACCAAAGCTGGGTTTGGCGGCAACTCTCCTTTCTGACAGAACAGGACTGTTCAGATGCTGTCTGCAATAATAATAATGAAAAAAACCAAACCATCAAACCAATAACAAAGCCCAAATAATACCACAGTCTACCACACAGCATACCTCCACACAACGTAGACATAACAGGGCTTATTCAGGCCAGATAAAAGGCCATAGAAATAACCTTCAGCACATTTAGCTGAGGATCAGCATCACACTTTACTTGTGAGGCCAATAAGCCTCATCAGAATGAGAAGTGCTGGCAATTACAATGAAGACACGTCAAATTGGCTTTACAAAGAAACAGTTTAGGTCCAACAAAACTTTTTAGTTAGAAGTTTCTGCCATTCCTAAGGTGGCTTTCTCCATTACATTCCTTAGCACTTCTGACTCTGGCAGGGCTGATGTAATTAAATTGCCATTGGACAGCACCAGCAGGCTCTGTACAGCACTAACATTCAATGTTTTGTTAAAAAGAGATAAAATCATTTAAGTCTGGAAGTTACAGGATTATCTGGAATACCCAGTTCCTCCTATTATTCTGGAAAACATAAAATTGTATGTAGAAGAAGAAAAAGTATACTGCAAAGCGTACCTGGATCTTATATATATATACATATACACCTGACATTAACACCATCAAGTAGCAAAAATTTACCAAGTTATAATACTCAAATACCATTATCTCCTCAAAAGGCAATATGTACCAAAGTGCAAAAGAACATGTAAAATCCAAAGTAATGAACAAAATTAGAAAGAGAGTAAATACAAGTTTTCTGAACTCTAATTTGTGTAGTCTATATGCACACACAGTATTGATTTTATTTGCTTCTTGCTTGCTAGTAGTTGAGATCATTAATTATGTTGCTGACTAGAGTCCAGTGGAATTACTGTTGAATGGATTGGGTTAGGATGTTGATTACAGCTCTGACTCCAGAGGTGGCTCATTCTGTGCTCCAAAAGGCATTTTAAGGCTCCCTCCGATATTTGCACTAGGGGTTGTAGAAAGATGGGTGCAAGAACTCAAGACTCCTCTGGTCCAGACAAAGCGTATCTTTGATTTTGCCAAAATACAAAGCTTCCCTCCAGCAAATCCCATACCAACTAGCAACAAATAGTGGATAAAACTGGAGTGTGGTAAAGATGCCAGTACATCAGAGCAGGCTGAATGCTTGAAGTTGTTACCCTATAGTGGATGCCATATACCGTTTTCTGTACTCCTGAGGTGGTCTTGTCCTGGATAATGGCCTGTGTTCATTTGCAGGTAATGGCACTTTTTCAGATAACATTTCATTCATCAGAGAAAGTGCTTGTGATATTCTCATACTGTGATGCTCAGAAAACATGGCTCTATGGAGAAAGTAAACATAATATTACATATTTACTCATGCTATTGCTTATTTAATTGCAGCTGGCTTGCAAGTCTTGTGAATCTACATGGCAACCAGAACAGAAGAACATTTTTTTGCAATCTCAGTGAAAATATACTAACCCTTTTGAGATAATAAAAAGTTCAAACACTGATTAACACTGAATTTGTCAGAAGAAATGAGTGACAGTTGGGGGTGGGGAGAAAAGCAAAAATTATATTTGGAAAGTGAAAAAATGTCAAAGGATGAAAAATATTTAGGGTGTTCCTAAGTGGTAAAACAAACATGAATTCTTTATGCTTTTCGTTGAAATGCCATTCACATCAGAAGTTTCACAGACAAGACAGTTAAAACTACTTCTTCCATAAGACTGGATTAATATATAAGTAAGAATTCCACGAGTTACATTTATAGCAACTTACTTGTCTTTTTCTTCTTTCTTCTTTTGCAATAATTTAATATCCTTTGAAGTAAGTCTACCATGCTGTGTAACAAAGTATAATAATCATTAACTTATTCTGTATTGTGGTCTCATTCCAATTTCTCACTCTCAAAATGTAGACCAATTTGACTTAGGAGTTACTGTTCAGACACCCTCCAGAATGCAAAACAATATAAAAGCATATGGTCCTACCAGGACATTCAGATAAGACTGTCTCTATAAACTTCCAAGATCTAGAAATACACTTAAAGCTTGCAGCCACAGACTTTCATAGCTCATTTGGTCAAAATATTAACATTCCTAAGGAGATGTCTTCACTGTCACGCTCTAAGTTTCAAATGGCTCCACCCTCAGTTTCCTAAAAATCAGTGACATTCTGAACAACAACTACTTTAAAAAACAAGGCGAGACTGCATGCTGGCCAGTGTTTGCTACAGTACAATTTGAATTTCATGATGCTTTCTTCTAAAAAAAACCCGCCAAAGGCTGAGAATCCATCCATCTAATGATTTTAGGAGAAAAGCCTGTAACAAAAGCATCTAGGGTATATTTATGGATGGCAACACAGGAGAGGGAGAGATGCAGGACCCATTCTCTCTGATTACCTTCTCTCTACACATGCACAAAATAGCAGCCCAGGTTCAATGCTGAAAGACTGTTTTAAAAGGAGAGGAAATACTGTATTTCACAGATGAGATCTGTTACTCTTTCGAAGACTGAATACAATTGAATCATTTAGTAACAGGAAGCTTTTGCACTTCACAGGTTTCCTACTTGGGAGTTAAAACCAGCAGAGCTTCAGCATGAATTTACAGCATACCCTGCATTTAACTGATGAGTAAAAAGAATAGGGATGTATTTGCTGTAGGTAGGTCTCATGTCCTGTAACTCTGGAGCATCCTGTGACTTGGCAGTAACTTTTCAGGTCCTGACAGTATTCAAGTGACAAACACATATTTTAGGACTTAATGCTAATTGGGAAATTATTTCTGAACTAATTCTGTACCTTCTTCTTGTCCAGTTATTTCCAGCACAGTGCAGTTCAGCAGAGACGTATCATGCCAAAAATGTGTTTTTACTAATTAAAATATTAAAAATTCTATGAGGGGAGGAATTCTGTACAGGCTGAGCCTGTACTGAATATGCCATATTCTAGATCTCTGCTGACCCTCTGTAGCTGCATACGCTCCTCTGTGTGTGAACAATAAGGATGGTGCTATCAGTATCCTATCACATTCATAAAGGATGCTGGCAAGTGAACTCTGCTTTTTAGACTATTTGTGGGTTTTTGGGACTTGTTGGGGAAGATGAAACAAGATGCAAACACATCTTTATGACTCCTGGAGTTATCACACCCTGACAAAACACAGCTTTTATCAGTGAGTGTTCGAGCTATATCCCTTACAGTCAGGGGACTGGCCATACTTCCTGAAACTAGAGCTTGGGGACAGGTCATAATTGCCACCTGCACTGAATTGTCATTACTGCAGCCTGTCAAGAACACTGGTATATCTGCTTACTGATCACTTCTGACTTCTATGCCCAGTTCCAATAAAATTACACATATAAACAAACAATATTAAAATAGGAAAAAAATCAGCATTAGCCTTTACCTTATCTAATCGAAAAATCAACACTTGTACAATACTTGACAGTTACCCATTATTCTTACCACACTCTTTTTTAGATTGAATGGATTATGTTCTTTCTGTCTTTGTTCATCCAGCTTCCTCATATATTCTCTCATCCTTTCCTTTTGCTTTCTTTTCATCCAGGCTTGTATCTCCTTCTTCTCCTTTTCAGTTTTTTGAGAATGTCCAGTGGCAGAATCATGAACCCTGAGAGCATATGTAAATGAGAAATAATCTAGGACATCCTTTAAATTGCAGATGATGGCAGCTACACATGACATAATAAAGATATTACATTCCCTATAAAATACTGACTCAGCTGAAAGTGTAAGCAATCAAAAATGGGGAAATCTTCTGTAAAATTTTACTTCATAAAATCCTGGCACACAAGCAATTTTCAAGACGTTTCCCAAAATTTTTCTTCATTTTGTCTATTACATTCAGATAACAGGATCAAAGCTTTAAGTGGGGACAATATGTTATTGTCGTTATAGGATACCTGCAACAGAAAAGCAAGTCATTTTGCTCTGATCTATCATTTTTAAGTGTGTATGGTATTAAATATCCAAAAAGAAAAAAAGACCTGTGAAATTCTATCATCCCTTTTTTCCCTTCCCTCAACCTATACAATCCTTCACAAGTCTATCTATACAGAGTAATTTAAAAAAAACTAACTTGGAATATTAACAATGGAAAAACACAGCTTAGAGGAAACGCTTACATAACTAGATCTTCAGAGTTCTTCAGAATTATTTACTAAGTCACCTTGCAAAAGTCTTTAACATAAGAAAATGGATTATAAATACTTTCTTCACTGTAAATTTAAAAGCACTGACCTAAGAATTAAACAAGAGATTTTCCAAGAGAAGTGTTTCAATTGTTTTGCAGCCCCTTTTTGGAACTTCTCTCATTTTCAAGACTGGCAGGCACTAATAATTCCAGAATCAACACAAAATATGAGTGTAACAAAATAAGATATCTCTAGAAGCCGCTGTTCAAATGACTGCTTATGGATTGAAGCAGTAAAGCCCTCAACAACTCTGACACCTGTAAAAGTGATTTACTTCACGAGAAAGGCAAGTGTCATTATCAGAAGTACTCACAGTTACATGTGAAAATAAGTACAAGAAACAGATGCTTCTAGGTCTTTGGTTGGGTTTTGTTAAATACTGCTTGAATATATTTTTGAAACTTTCAATAAAGTTGAAAATATTCACATAACTGCACAAAACCATCCACCTAGAAACTCATTTATCCTGATGTTGTCATTACATTTGGAATTCTTAAAGGATCACAAAGGTGTTATGATCTCTGCACAGATTCAGATTTGAAGCTCCCAAGCTCCTTTTAGTATTTGAATAAATGTCAGAACAAGTAAACCAGAGCACTACATTCTACTTAAATGAGCTAAGAGAATACCTTGAAACAGGTATTTTAAACTGATGTGAACCATTGTACCAACACAACAGTTTGTCTGGCACTCCGAACAGCTGTACTTTTGCCTTTTACCGGTATCATGAACAGGAGTAACAAACACCTGTAATTTCAATCTATCTCAGGAAAGAAAACAGCTGATTTTTTAATTGACAGTCAGTCTCTCCATCAGAGAGGAGAACTTCACAAGCTGGAGTCTGGGGCTGGAAGCTTCTGAAGTTTTCCATGTCAGCTTTACCAGTGACATGGAATGCCTATTCTGTCTTTCAGAACTGCTTTAGAAGACTCCAGTCCCCTGGATTGAACAGAACCTGCTGTACATATAGAGTTGTGCTCCAGCCCATACCTGGTAGAAGGAGGAACAAGCAAGCAGGAAGGAAAGAATTTTAAAACTAAAATAATAATAAAAAAATAGTATGTTTGAGGACAATGGCTAGTAAAACAGTGGCTATTAAACAGTTCTAGCACTGGTCCCGTTGACATAAACTCAAATTATATGCCTGCATCCACTGTTCGCAGCGTATGAGGTATGAGAAGAATAACCAGGGTTAAAATGTTTTGGCTAACATGTAATAAAAACCAGCCATGGTATTACCTAGAGATTTTCTTAGCTTGTTTTTCAGTAAAGCCCAGGTCTGATGGAGAGATGTCACCTTCTATTATAAGATCACTGATGATGTCATTAACACCACTCACACCAGTAATTTGCAGAGGATCTTCTGAAGAGCTTAAGGAGGAAAACACATCACTAATTTGAAGCAGAACATTTCTGTAAGAATAACAAGCTAAAATCCTTCCTCTTATATTTCAAATAAGAATATTCAGGTTGTTTTACAGAAGCCTTTGGACTGAATTTTCTTTCTCCTACATCCAACTGTGTTAGTGCACATGCACAATACCTGGACAATATGTGTAGTTGCACTGTCTTTAAGAAGGTGCCAGCCATCACCTTAGCTCCACCATTATCACATACACTTCAGCCAACTTTATAACTCCTTAGCATGAACGGGACAGAACGAGTGAGACCTGACTAACATCATGCTAGGCAATGAGGATTAACAAGGCCAAATCTGGGTCATGCATTTGGGGCAAAACAACCCTGTGCAGCTACAGACTAGGAGAAGAGTGTCTGGAAAGCTGCCCAGAGGAGAAGGACCTAGGGGTGTTGGGTGACAGCAACTAAACATGAGCCAGCAGTGTGCCCAGGTGGCCAAGAAGGCCAATGGCATCTGGGCTTGTATCAGAAACGGTGTGATCAGCAGGTCCAGGGAGGTTATTCTGCCTCTGTACTCGGCACTGGTGAGACCGCTTCTTGAATCCTGTGTTCAGTTCTGGGCCCCTCACCACAAGAAGGATGTTGAGGCTCTGGAGCGAGTCCAGAGAAGAGCAACAAAGCTGGTGAAGGGCCTGGAGAATAGGCCTTATGAGGAGCGGCTGAGGGAACTGGGGTTGTTTAGCCTGGAGGAGGCTGAGGGGAGACCTTATTGCTCTCTACAACTACCTGAAAGGAGGTTGTAGAGAGGAGGGTGATGGCCTCTTTTCCCAAGTGACAGGGGACGGGACAAGAGGGAATGGCCTCAAGCTCCATCAGGGGAGGTTCAGGTTGGACATTAGGAAAAAAAAAATCACAGAAAGGGTCATTGGGCACTGGAACAGGCTGCCCAAGGAGGTAGTTGAGTCGCCAACCCTGGAGGTATTTAAGACAGGTAGACGAGGTACTCAGGGACATGGTTTAGTGGCAGATAGGAATGATTGGACTCAATGATCTAAGAGGTCTTTTCCAATCTAGTGATTCTATGATCAGTGGTACTGAGGCAAAGAGGGCTTCTAATAAATAATCTAGAAATATGGCCCATTCAGAGCTGAACTGCCTAATCTCCACTGGGGTGCACCAGCATGGATGGCCCAAGCCCAGCAGCCCAGAAAGCAAGAAGCACCCACAAGGTTTGTACTGCTGCACATGAGGCTATGGGATGCCACCAGTTTCAGGGACCCAAACTCTCAATCACCTTCTGAGTAAAAATCAGTGTAAGTAAGAGAACTGTTTTATCTAAATTCTGCCCATTTCTTCCCTCTCTTTTAATCAAACGCACTCAGTAGAAAAACCTATTTAAAGCACAAGATGATTCCAGTTTTGAAATCTTCAGTCTGTTGTTTTACGCTATACATACAGTAACTCTTCAAAAACTTTCTGGTGATAGCTAGCCTCAGTAGACAACTACTAGCAGCAGTTAAATGTAATACATAGAATCATGGAATCACAGAATCATAGAACGGTTTGAGTTGGAAGGAACCTTGAAGATCATCTAGTTCCAACTCCCCTGCCATGGGCAGGGGCACCTCCAATAGATCAAGCTGTCCAAGGCCCCATCCAACCTGGCCTTGAACACCTCCAGGGATGGAGCAGCCACAGCTTCCCTGGGCAACCTGTGTTAGCGTCTCACCACCCTCATTGTGAAGAATTTCCTCCTTATGTCTAGTCTGTATCTGCCCCTCCCTAGTTTACACCCACTGCTCCTCATCCTATCACTAGATGAGGATCACAAAAAGTCCCTCCCCAGCTATCTCATAGGTCCCTTCAGCTAACTGGGAGCTATAAGACCTCGGACCCTTCTTCTCCAGGCTGAACAACCTCAACTGTCTCAGCCTGTCCTCCTATGGGAGGTGCTCCAGCCCTCTGAGCATCTTCATAGCCGTCCTCTGGACCTGTTCCAACAGCTCCATATCCTTCTTATGTTGAGGATTCCAGACCTGGACACAGTACTCCAGGAGGGGGGTCTTACAAGAGGAGAGTAGAGGAGCAGAATCACCTCCCTCAACCTGCTGGCCACGCTTCTTTTGATGCAGCCTAGGATACAATTGGCCTTCTGGGCTGTGAGCACACATTGCCGGCTCATGTCCAGCTTCTCATCAACCAGCACCCCCAAGTCCTTCTCTGCAGGGCTGCTCTCAATATCATCCCCCATCGTGTACTGAAATCGGGGATTGCCCCAACCCAGGTGTAGGACCTTGCACTTGGTGTTATTGAACTTCATGAGTTTCACACGGGTCCACTTCTGCAGCTTGCTCAAAACAAGTGATTTGCAAACAGGAGAAATAACAGATGCATATAACCAATAGCAGCATCTACACTAACAGTTGTTATTTGTAATTAGAAAGCAGCTTTGAATGTTCTTCTGCAACTTTTGCATAAAGTAAATCTAACACGCACTACCAAAGTCAGGGTAAATGCCTGAAATTTACTAATAAAACGCCTTAATTATGTTTTTATAAGTGATAGTTCCACCTTGACAGTGCCCTTTTAGGTAGAAGTTTAAAATAAACAAATTTTGAATAAAACCAATGTCAAAATACATACCTATCACATAAATCTCTGCTTATGTGCAACTCTGAAACAGAAACAGCCTTTGTTAATAAAAGCATTGCACTGGTACACAATCTAGTAATAAATTTGTTAAGCAGCCTGTGGCCTAAAATATTAAAAAATATCAACTGAATATGTTGACACTAAAAATAAATTAATATTGTTTACAGGCTTAATGACCTTTGAGAAAGCATGTAATCAACTGTCAGGTTAATGCGGAGTCTTCAGAGAATATTTATTAACAGCTCTCTGGCTGACATGCATAGTTTTGCTAGGAAGATGAAATCGCTGTTGCCAGTTTTCTACCACGATCAAACTAAGCCTAACAGTTTCAACTGGAAATGGTCTGCTCCAATTGACTATACAGTGTTTCACAAAACATTTACAATGGCAACTTACTCGAAGAAGCCAGGCTACAAAGTCCTAAAATTCAGAAACTGTGGCTAAAGAGCAGTATGGATGTCTTGAAAGGAAGCACTATTATCCTCCTTAAACTAATCTGTATGCTCAAAAATTATAGTTGCAACTTAGTATCACCCACAGTCGTCTTAGCTTGCAAGTAAGAAGTTCATAATTAAAGAAAAAATAAGTAAGTGTATTACTGTTTATAAATTTTATCTAAATGTTCACATCACCTGAGATTCAATTCCGCTGTATGCAGACAGAGGAAGTGCGTTTAAACACCTTTTAAGATAGATTGCTGCAAACATAACTGTCAAATGCATGTTTTTCTTGAACAGAGTATACTTAATTTTTAGAAGTAAGAATGCAAGCAATGAAGGCAATATGCAGACAAAACCAAGACAATACATTTTTAAATACAAGCAATAGGTTGCTTGCATGGTGACGTCTCCTTCTTTTAATGCTACTGTAGCCTTCATAATTGCAAAAACCAATTCACCATCAGTTTACAAAATTGAAATGAGACCTCAAAATAATGTAGTTACTATATAGTGACAAAACCATTTATTTTGATGATGTGAGCTGGATTTAACGGAGATATGACATCTCCAGAACACAGGAGGATGACATAGATGATAAAGACAGCTTTGGGAGGAAGCTATGAATGTTCTGCAGCACTGTGCCTATTTATATTCACGTACACTTCACTAAAACAATACAAGTCAGCAAAGCGATGAGTTTCAAAAACGGACCTGAAGTTATCAATTTTCTTTCAATAATGGTGAATTTGAGTGCAAGTATAATTCACTGCTGAACTGTTTCCAAAGCTTAGTGATACTGTTCTGTCACGTAGCATATAAACTCATAAACAGGGCACATCACATAAAGCCATTCTAAACAATGCAATCAAGAAAGACTCACAACTAACTTTTAAAGGTAACTGGCATTACATAACATTCTGTAAAACAGCAATGAGAAAGTATTGCACCAGGAAGAAAAAGTTTACTTATTTTAAAAAGAGAAAAAGGGAAAAATAAACATTAAAGGCCATACCAGAAGATGATTTGATGCCACTGGGAAAGTTAGAAACAGGGGCTCCAGAGGCAAGAGAGCGTACTTCCAATGAAGTATAACTGGGTTCATGACTTTCTAAGTTTAAGCCCTCCTTTAGACCATTTGTAACATCTTCAATATTCATGCCACTCGAATAATGTTCTGATTCCATGAAAACAAACAAAAAAAAAAGCAATTAGTGCAGACTATCATGATGCATGAACTATCACTCATATTTTTTTAGTGGCATACTTGATTATCTGTCAAACCCAGAACAACCTGAATCTGGATCAGGTGTGCCTATCTATGCAAGGGCACTACCAGAGCTGTGAGGTATGTACCAGTACTGTACACGTGAACAAAAAAACTAAAAGACTAAAAAATCTAAACTTTTAATTCCTCTTTACAACGATAACAGACTTCTTAAATATTGTCTTATTTATAAATACAGATTTAGCCGTGACTTGGTTCTACCAATTGGCTTTGTGTCACCTTTGTAAGTAGATTAGACTATGTTTTGATATGAATATAAAGCAGATCTAGCATGCTCCTTCTTGGCACCGTACAGTAGCAGTAAGTAAACATATGTCAGACATAGAAAAATTTAAGCTGATGCAAGCTTTCCACAAAATCATCAGATATTACAGCTAAATAGCTACCGAAGATACATGAAAGAAGTTTTATTTACATACACAGAGAAAACTGAGGACAAATTTGATATCCTTTTACATTAGCAAGGAAAGCACTCGTAAACACGACGTTTTGATTTTATGGTACAACAGAAATACACACCACTGTTTTTAAAAACCTATACTCAAGTCCTGCATTATAGTTTTGGAAATGATCGAAGTATATATAATTTCAAATTATTTTCTGTTGAAGTAGCACCCAAAATATTCAGATTTTCTGCCTTTGACTTTATTTCTCTCTCTCATATTTTTGATTTTTGGTGTATATTTCAATAACCATTTGGGATTGCATTAAACTTCAGTGGTAATTACAAGTCAGTCAACTTTAATATGTGATTGCAAGTTTATTATCCTGCTGTTAACTGAACACATACCGTCATCAATGATTCCAGCATCCTCAGAGAACGAAGGATGAGCACCAAGGTCTGAATTGGCAGCCATTTCAAAATCTTCTATTGTTTTCACTAGCTATAAATGAATCCCAAAAACTAAGTATACATATACTTTTCAAAGTATTCCTAAGACTTACATATACATAGGAACTGTATTATTCTTGTGAAAACTTTTACTTTTATTGATCATATTTTTATTTTAAAAACAGCTCAAGTTTTCCAATGTATCTTATCTTACTGGGTCATCCTTAGGTTAGTCACTCCCAGTTTGCTCTAAACAGAATTAAACAGTCAAATTAATGTGAAGAAATAATTGCCTGCATTGCCCATTTCACATACACCTCAAGTCAGCTACACCTGAAGTTTTAGGCAAAATAAACTAGGTACAGTATTAAGAGGTCAGTCTGTTGAAAATGTTTAGCTTTTTATTGTTATTTGTGTCATGATCTACAAAATAGTAACTTCTGAATTACATGTAAGATCACCTGAATGCATTATGTTGAAAAAGCATTTATTCTACTCCTATATTTACATCTATAAAAACATTAAAAATGCAAATATTTTAGGGAATAAACAGCAACAGGTTCCAGAAATACTCATATAATATTTTAGAGAGTCACAACTGCAAAAAATATTTGCCACGAGGTTCTCCTGCTCTGACTGAAATTTCACGTTATTCCTTTTTCCCAATTTCAAATAAATTAAATTCATTCTGCCTGCTCACTACAAACATCGTATTTTGTCCCATGTAAGCAACCACGCCAGCCAATAGATACAGCACTAAAGGTAAGAGAACTCTATATTTTCTCAGTCTCTCTCAAACATCAACCATTTGAGTCTCATCTCAAACATCAAATGTTCTCAAACATTTGAAAACACATCATTCCAAAATGTAAATTTTTTCTTTAGTTGACAACACTCAACAGTCAGAACTCACCCGTCTGGCATTTCTGAAATCCTCCTCCATATTTTCTGTTATCTTCTGTAGTGCCTGAAATTGCATATCCATTTCCTTCTGCCTTGTGGAAAAGTATTCTTTGCCAATTACTTTGGATGAAAGCCCTGAAGAGGGTAAAGTTCTATTGTCTTCATGTACTATGGTCCAAGTCACACTATCTCCAGCGGAATCCGTATTCTTATCTTCTGTTTGCACTTGGCTTGATACAATTTTCAGATGATGATCTTGAAAGAAAAAAAGGTGCACCAACATAATTGAATAAACTGCAAACATAATAATAAGAGGCATAGTGGTGCTATAGCTAGTAATACGTTTTAAGAGGCAGGATTTGTCACAACAGAAGTCAAATGTGTAAATGTTTTGACGTATAAACCTGAAAAAGCAGAAATTAAGTTGGGGAAAGGCTGCAGGTTTTCTGTGGGAGGTGAAAGTAGCATACAGCTTTTTTTTTCCTGATTTAAAAATGAAATGATTTACCTTTCTGCTGAAGCACTTCAGGTGGAATTGGATTAGTAACAACAGCTGCCACATGATGAAATTTTGCAGTAGATGCAATTTCAAATTTCTCATTTTGCTCTGCAGTGGCTCCCTCTTCTGCAGACTCGGGTATCATGGGCAAATTGTTAAAGATGTCACCATCTTCAATGTCAATCACACTGAGGTATTCATGTCCACCCTAAACAAGAATATGAAGGATTATACAGGACATGTTTCATATATGTTGTTTACAGCACACTGTTAACCATGTACCTCTCACCACTTTGAGTTGAAAGGCTTTTTTGTTTTGGAGACAAAATTAATACAATCTTTCCTACTGTATTATACAACTGACTCACGCAAATCTAAACAACACAAATTTACAATTTAATTTATTGTTACACTGACGTATAACCATCAGTATATTTAACATCTATTTTAACCAACATGTACATCTGACTACTAACCAAACCAGGTGCACCTGACAAAAAGGACTGCAAAGGTCTTTCACTCACTTCATCAGGGAATCTCAGGTTTAAATACATGTCTGGTGGTCGTATCTCATGGGCATTAGATGGTTCTAAGAGAGAAGAATAATAATCAGTATGATGTTTACAGAAAAATCCAGAAAACTTAAGAAAAACTATTTGGAAACAGGTATGCATTCTCCAAATGCTATAAAAAAGCTTTGATCGGCATTTATTTAAAAAAATAAAGACAGGCAATGTAGCTTGAAATGTTCCTTTAATGTTTGCTTCTAACAATAAATTAAGAAATTATTTTTCATTTTGGTAATAAATTAGTAGAAAAATACTCAAAAGACTAAAATCAAAGTAATACACTGCAATCTAAAGTGCTATTAATTTCAATTCCTCTCTGAATAGGTTAAAAAAAAAAATTGTATCTTTACTTCATCCAAATAAATTATAGTACTTGGCTAGAAAGACCTCAAACTATCTCAAAAGAGATCATGTGATTTAGTAAAACAATCTTCCAAATGGATTAACACTATTGAATTTTAAAAGAAAGGAAAAATTAACATGCTCACTTGGTGCCATAGGGAAAAAAATATTTAGGTACTAAATTCTACACAGTACAATTTATCAAAGATTTATAAAATGGGGAGAGAAAACCCAAAACTAAATAAATCTTTAGCCCCAGATCAAAGTTACCTTCTATTTTCTGTTCTACAAACGGACCCAACAGATGACTGACTGGGAACAAAATTCCTGCTTGAGGCTGAAATATTGTAACTTTGCCTGTATCTGTTACACAATTTAGCAGATGCACAGAGCAACTGTATAATTAGCTGTGCTACTATAGCTCCATTTCACATGAAGCTGTGATCCATCTTAACCCACTCAAATGTTAATACATTTGGTCTACATAACACCAACTCCCTAAGATGAAGCGGCACATTTGTATTTCACATTTGGTTTCAAGAAGTTCGATAAATTGACATCTTCTTCTCCATATCCTGCATTAAGCTATCTCAAGTACAAAGGCCACGTTAAAATTGTAATATTTTTATAGACTTCCCAAACAATGAATTAAGTAGTGAAAGGCCGAAGCCACACCTGACACAGGAACAGACACGACTGATTCAGTATTTTGAACTTCAGAAGCCTCATTTCCAGCACTGATTCCAACATCCTGATATGATTTGAGCACTTGATGGGAAAAAAAAAGCAAAAGCAAAATGTATTAAAATAAGGAAAGTAAAGACACTGATGGTGTTATCTGAACATAGGTTTCTGATATCCAGGTCACAATCCAAGCAGAAGTGACATGGGAGAAGAAGCAGGGAAACAATTCCAGTCAAGCATCGCCTAAATTGCGCTTAGATAAGGTCAAAGTTAACAGAAGCTTTCAGAAAAAGTCACAGAAGAGCTGACTTACAGAAACCATATGGACACTCTAACATAACTGCATCAGTAACACTTGTATTTACAATTATTTAGACTAGTATTCTGTAACTTACATTCCAATAATTTCTGCTTTAATACTTATTGAAACAAAAAATCACAGCATGAATAACAGCTTTTCCCTTTAAAAACTTACTCCGTTTTGGAAACTGACCAAATATCACAATTGACAAGAAGCAATAGCAGAAATGGTTGGTCACACAGGTAGTACTTACCTGGGTGAGTATTTGTACTTGCATCTTTGGTTTCTGCTACTTTTTTTCCTGTAGAAGATATGTGATGTAGCTCTGAAGTAGTAGTTGCTTCCCCCATTGTGTCTAAAATGTGATAATGCACAATAAGTTGTTTCTTTGTATTCTGACAGGTAATTTTTACCCTTCTGCAAGCATTCTTCATGAATGATTGCAAGAAAAGTTTGTACTACCTGCCTTGTGTGAATACCTAACTGTGCTGAAACTTACAATGTCACTCTGAATTAAAATCAAGGCTCAATTTGGACACCTGATTTTTAAATTAAATATTCTAGTGTGCTGTACAATAAGAACTTATTTTATATTTTAAAAGGGGAGGAAAATTTTATTATGTATACCTCTATTTCTTTATTATACTTCTACAGAGCTTTGCAAAGCAGTATTTCTCTAAGGCCAAATTTCACAAAATGGATTGCATTTTGTCCTCTGTTACGACTCAATATTGTGCTGAATTAATGCACTAGAAAGAAGTAAATCTTTCTATAGGCATAGTCTTCATTTTGCAAGCTAGAAATGTTGCAATCATTCAGTTTCTTTTTAAAAACTCTTAAATAAGCAAGCAAATAAAATCAGACTATTATCTTTTACAAACAAGTAAACTGATTTAAAATTTGAAAGCACTGTTTACAGCATTTCTCTGATAAATCACAAAAACTGAAATCACTATGAGCCAGTTACTGCAATTCACTTAACACACTGTTCTTATTTCCATTGTTTATAAATGTAAATACAAGATCACTGCCTATTTTTAAGAAAACTTAAAATACTTATAAAATTTTCAGAATTATTCTGAGTTTACAGAAAATTGATAAGAGATCTTAAATTTGTCTGTATCTCTCTCCCCACCAATCCCCTAAAAACTGATTATCCCCCCAAAAGACTGAGTATCTCTTGTACGTCTTGAAAGGCTTTCCTAATTTTCTGTGGAAAGATCCCATAAGCCCTTATATGCTGTATTGCCCATAGACTACACAGTTCAAGCTTTTAACACCTTGATGACTACAGAGTTTTCCTTTGAATTCTAACAAACTTCTGTTCCTTGATTTATTTTATTTAAGCACCCAAAGCATTAAACAGACTTGTACTTGCCCACGGAAGTGAAAAAAACATCCTGAAGGTAAGATGTAGACTTTGCTTGTTGATCCTAATTTAAGGAGAAAAAGAATAATCTTAAAAAAATAGTTCCAATGCAAATTAAAGGCTTTCTGATGCTGTTTCATTTCCTGTTTTGAGTAATGATCTGGTAAAAAAACCCCACTGTCATGTATGTTTTAATTATTCCAGTTAATTCCAACTTAGTGAAATTACTATGTCACATTCTTTCCCATATGTGCCTTGGGGTTATCTACAGTCATAAATTCCTCATTCTTCTTCAAGTGTATGCTGCCTCTGCTCTACCATAATTAACATCCCATAGGCCTGGTGAGGCTCTCCAGATGCTGTGCTGGAAAGGGAAATCTCAAAGGTGTGGTATGAAGCCTGCTGCCCTGCGCAGTAATATAGCTTTAAATCTGGTAGTGTTCTAGCTTGAAATCTAGGGCTTGCAAGGAAAAACAGTATCAAAAAGGCCGAGGCAAACCAACAGTAGAAGCGCATAAATCAAAACCCAGTCTGATGAAAACTTTCTCTTCCCGCTTCCCTAGCTGAGACAGAACTAAGACCTTGTGCACCCTATCCTCATTCTTATATTGTCATCATCTAGCCTCATGAGAAAAGAGTAATACTTGGGTCTTTTCTCCTAGTAGTACTGCTGAGCTAAACATATTTTTTTTTATTTTTCAGCAATTAGCATTTGTGTGTCTTTTTACTTTAACTGTATGAACAGACAAATATCCTATCAAAAGAGATAAGTTCATGTCTCAGGAAAAACAAAGAAACCATGGAATTATTTATAAAAAAAAATCTTTTTTTTACAGGAAAAGAAATATATGAATGAAGGATGTATACAGTTTCTAGGCTACAGCCTGGAAGGGATTTACATGACTGCCCTGGCTTACAGTTTCCAGCTTCTTTCTTTCCTGTAAATACTTGAGCAGTCAAAGAAAAAAAGAACATTTTTCTGTACCCTAGTCCCTGACTCAACAGCCATCACTGCATCACTAATATCGTTGATGGAGTCATCTGGGCAGAAGGACACGCTTGGTTTCTTCTTTTCCTCCTTCTCTTCCACTCGTTTCTTTTCACGCCTCTTTTGTCTGTCAACATATTAATTACAAATAAAAAATAAGAACCGCACTGAAACAATAACAACATCTATAATGGTTTTCTAAGAAATACTACTATTAAGAAATATACACTGAAATAAAGGTGGAAAAGACAAACACAACCTTTGCATACACATCAGCTCAAAGCCCTACTTCTGTCTACCAGAAATCCACACAGAACTGTTGTAGGAACTCACAAAATCCTGTAACAATCACATCAAAATCTGTTAATTGTCTAATAAACTACATATATCAAATACCACGAACTGTATAACATTCCCTACCTATATTTTGTGTAGGAAAAAAGTGCACAGTAGCCTACCAAGATTCATTACATAATCAGCAAAGCATTTCACAAACAGTATATAACTAACAGCATATAACAAACAGCCAGATGATAACAAGACTTCAAACCACAGGTACTGGGTGTGAAAAACATTTCCTCTTGAATCTTATTCCTACCAGTCTTGTAACAGCAACAACCCCTTCATGCCCTAAAGCCATACTCCTCCTGCTGTGTCTTTACTATTTGCTATTTTATTCTCTTCCAAGAGAATTACACCCAATTTCACTTCAATTAAGGTCCTGTAAAAACTCCCACTGATTATAAGTCTGTAAGTTTTTCAAAATGAAGACCCACTTAAAAGATTGGCTTGCCTTTTTCTATTATTCTGCACATCTCTTAGTTCAAATGGTTCAACATCAGTTTTTAGTAACTGGATAGGTTCAGTTTGCTCTGGTCCAAAGGAAGTACTGGGCACAGTATGATGCTGGTAGCGCTGCTCAAATGCAATGATATCTTGAAGTGGAATGAGTTTTGGTGCCTGAAAGCATTCAGAGAGAGAAAGAGGCATAAATGAAACAATGATAGAGGAAACAGAGAGGGGAACTCTAGTCGGGTTGGATGTAAAGAGCGGGTCCAGTTTGGCTCTCAGTGATAAAAACCAAACTCCTGTAGCAATTTGTAAAGAAAATGAAAATGTAGTATTAAAGGCGTTGGACCAGAATGTCAGCTTAAGTGTGTTAACTATTTTCTGAAAATAAACTCAAAATATGAATTTTCTCCACAGAATGTATTTCACTAATATTTGCGTTCCTAACATATGCAGTTGAGGATGAAGGTAAGAACCATGCAATGTAGACAAGGACTGAAGAAGTATGTTTCAAGGAAAAACATTTCTATTCTTTTCAACTGGAATGCACTAGCATGTGAGAGTCTACCAGAACAACATTTTTCAAAACGTCAAATTCTCAATATCCAAAAGACAGGGTTTTATTAAAAAGCCTTTTAGCATTCTATTTTCGCCCTTATGGAAGAGGATATCTTACTGTATTCTTTGTATTTCTGTAAATAATTCTATTTAAATTTCTGTAAAACCGGAACTACTTTTTACCATATAAATATTATCCAGTATTTTAGACAGTAAATCCCTTACAATGGTAATGAGCTGAATGTTTATGAAATATGGGAAGAGGAATCAACTAATGTTGTTCAAAACATACCCAAGCATGCAGCCTGCCTTACTGTTATGCAAGTAACAAGGTACTGTAGTTCCAGATTCCTTCTCATAGCTGAGCTTTACACTACCATAGCCTGGAAACATTAACTTACTTTTCATGAATAAGAAACCATGAAATTGAAACCCCCTAAAACTTGTAAAAAATCCATTGCTAAAATCCAGTACCTTCTTTTTTTGAGGTAAATTAACACGGAGCAGCGATATTCCTGCGTGCCGTTGGGTTTTTCTGCAGTCAGCCTCCTTTGTTGCAGGTTTAATAGGTACTGAAGCAGTAGTAACTGGCTGCCTTACAACTGCTGGAAGTCTAGGTGCTGGATCAAGATGCAACAGCGGAATACCACCCAGGTTCTGAGTGATCTGTGCTTTGTCCATGTTCACATTCGCAGAGAACTGCTGCTGAGGTGAAACTCCTTGATGTCCGTCATACTGATCTAGATTCAGGTGTTTGGGAGGTTCTTTATGCACAACTTCTGCCCATCTTTTCTCCAGCTTGTGCATCTGCCCTGGGATCTCAGGGTCATATCTACTCATGTTCAAATCTGCTTCTGACTCACTCTTTTTTGGTGTGTATGATGCCTGATAATTCCCTATGGAATCTGATGATCTCCAAGCTACTCGTGGCACTGGGGGTGGTCTAGCAAAAGCTGATGTCATTTCTATGGGATATAATAATGCTGGTTTGAAATGATAACGTGATTCAAGCTTAAGCAAGGGAAATCCATTTGAGTAAGTGGTTTTTTTCTCAATAGCGATAAACTTCGGTCTTTTCTGGATGCCTGAGGAAGGAGCTAGGAGATGAAGTGGTTTACTAAGTGTTGAAGAATGCACATCTTGAGACGATGGTATAAATCCTGTCTCATTGTGGTGGCTTTCTAACAGGCTTGAAACATTCATATCCAGGTGATTCTAAATCAGAAAAGCAAACAAAACAGCATTTAGAAGTACCTTAAATGAGCAATCATGCAAATATGCACAATACATGATCAAATCTTTTTCATCTGCAGTAATCACTAGAAAATCATTTCCTAATTTAACAGGGCAGATAATATATCAGATATACAGAACAGTTCTCATAAATGACAGTTGGATACACTTACTTTTATATCATCATTGTTGCTTTCATCTCTCAAACTATTCCCCGCTTGAAAATCGGTGCTCTCTTGACTAAGTTTTCCTTTACCTTCTTGAGTGGGCAATTGTAACTTCAGAGAGGCATTGCCTTCAGCACTGTGCGCAGGCTTGATTCCTTCCAGGTGAACAGGCTGATGCTGTTGCAAAATTTGTTGCACGTTTGGCAGGTTGGCAAAGGGTGACTGCACTATTTGCATTAAACTCATGAAGTTGATTTGCTGTAGCTGGATATACACACACAAAACTAACACTGTAAACAACTTTAACAGGAATAATTGCAAAAATTCTGTGTCTAGGCTATGTTACAACTGTTCATTATCCTGTTAATACAGGCAACAAAATAAACAACATTCCAAAGATTCAATAATGATTCACTTGTATGATTGTTTATTGCACTGGACTTAAATCTTTTAAGATTCATTGAATACCAGCCACAGACAGGTTACGCTAAAGCAAGACAAATTCATTCCCTTGTTTTTGAAGTCTGAGTAAATGTAATGTGACATAAAATTGTCTCAAATGTACTAGCAAAAATTAAATCCTAGTACAATCCTAGCTACAAAGTAACTACAGCTTCAGATTTTTTCTTAACCTATGGTTACGTGAACTAAAACACACTTAAATTTTTATTAATATATTACCAATTTTCTTGAGCCAAAAGCAAGAGTTAAGTCTAAAATAAGTTTTCACATTAGTTTACATGGAACTGGAAATCTCTTTCAAAATCAACCACCAACAGAACACCTTTAAAAGAGCAATTATCTCCATTGTTTCAACTAACACAATACAAAGTGTGAACATTATTTTCACTAATGAGATGCTCTCACCTGAACCAACTTAAACATTTCATCTTGGAGCATCTGAGTGACAGTTTCTGATGTGTTTGGTTTCTCTTCTGTAGGGACTTCACTGACTTTTTGCTTCTTTGCACAAACGGAAGTATTGGAGGCAACACTTGACACAGCTGACACAACGGTCTGAGGAGGCTGATGATCACTTAGAGAAATCTCTCTATTACTTCAGAAGGAAAAGAATAAAACTATGAAAAACATTCTTAGTTCAGAGCACCCGTGTCAGTTTGTCTTAAATCAATCCAGGAAATTTTAAACATATCTTCTTTTCTAAAGAATAATTAATTTGTAGGAACAATTAAATAATTAACACTGCATAATCTTCACTGAGGAGTACATAAGAAATCTTTTTCCTAATGCTTCCTAATACACTGAACAAAAAACAGTAGTAAAGACCTAAGTTCTATCTGATTTTTTAATCAAAAGGGTATCTGAAATGTTATCTTCACTAGAGGTACAGGTAGAAAATTATGATCTGACAGAAAGAAAGCCTGTTTAGTCATAAAACAAAACAGGTGATGGAAAACAGAGACAGGTATTTTTCGCTGATGGCAGATCCAATTTCATTCATATAATTAAAAATGTATCTTCATATACAACAACAAAACTTCAGATCAGAAAACAATTAACACTAAAATAATATGTACCAGATGATACAATACACCGAATTTTCTCACAGAGACAACCAGAAGCAGGTAAAGACTCGTAAATAGATGAAGTCTTTAAATGAAGAAGAGAAGCTTAGGATTTACATTAAGTTATAAAGAAACTGAAGGACTTTACCTACATCAACAAAAATTGATCCAAAAGACATTACGTTATTTAAGAAAAGTGCTAACACTGCTACAGGTAGAGGCAAACTTTGGATTTTTCACAGGTGAACAGGAGCATGTGAAGAACTAGAAGCATAAAGGAAGAGCTCATGAGTAATACTAAAAGAGTTCTGGATATCAGATACATGAAGAGGCACAGAAAACGTTTTGGAAGGCAATCAAGATGTGTAAGCCTGTAAGTTTGAGAAAAAGTGGTTTTTAAAAAAGCTGGCACAAAAAAATCAATAAGGAAATGGGATTAGAGACACATGGAAATGGAGTCCAAAGAGACAAGCAGAAAAAAAAATCATAGGGGAAACTTCTAAAAGTGAAAACCTGAGACTGACTCCTGACGCCTCTACCCTGTTCCAACTTTCTCCCTGTGCATAGAAATACTATAAACATATTTATGTACATATTCATGTGTATGTACCAGTTGCTGTAGGACATATAAATTTTAATAATTTTATAAAAATATGACACTAAGTTTATAATGTTATTGTTTAGGTGTTTTATGTAACAATATATATTTTATGGTATTAGTATATAATTATAATGATTCTGTCTGGAACCAGAGAACAGTACCACTTCTGCTGAAATCTGGTAGCTCTGAATTAACATGTTTGATTCATGTGATATTATGGACAACATGCAAGAGCATATGATCCTCAAGAATTAAGCAAAGAAAAAAGGTTTCAGGAAAGGTTAGTACAGTTTGCAGATACATATTTTATACCTGCAAATACTTTGTAATGAAATCTACATATCATGTTACTTCAGAATGAAAATTTAATAGGGATAGTCCATTTTTTATTATATAAAACATTATAGCTTTATTTTACCTGGGAACTTCTGCTTCTTGTTCTAAAATGAATGAGTGAGAAATGGTGCCAGTAACAACCTCAGTCATGCTATAAAGAAAGAAAAAATCAGTATTGAAAATATTACAAGAATATGTTACACTGTTTATTTTAAGATACACTTACATATACATGTGTATATGCATACACACACACATATACAACCTCCTGAAGAAGTATTTTACTTAGTACGAGATAAAATACCTTAGAGCCACCTGATCAGAGCTATACTGATCTGCACCCCTTCAATTTGTGCATTACAGTGTACTTGGAACTGGCAAATATTGACATTCATGTTTTGTCTCCTTAGCAATCAGAAACTGACTCAAACAAAAGCAGTGAATAGGTCCAGGCTATTCAACACAAACAGCAGGCAAAAAAGGAGGTTTATCTGAGTTGACAAAACACGACAAAATCCAATTTAAGCAATACTGTTAATAGCATTACTTCATTCTATAAAAAAAAAAAATGCCAACATCATAAGAAATACTTGAAGGACATCTTATGTGCAGTTATTTTTGTTCCTTTCGAAATAAAAAAGCATCAGTTTAAAATAGTTGAGGATTCTAAATGTTTTGACAAGTAAACCATGTAAAAGATTTTCACAAACATCATATATACACAGGTTTATCTATTTATCTGCCATCACAATTAATAAGACCTTAAATATTAAGATGTTATGCCATATTATACCAGAGGAACGGGTTTCATTACTAGAAATATGGTGGATTCAAAAAAAAAGCTAATGGAAATAATAAAAATAGGTTCATTCTTTTTGTCATTAAAACAAACGAAAAAAATCTCAAAACTGTCCTCATTGTAAACATAACAAACCCTGTGTTTTCAGAATATAGTTTCTTCTCTTGAAAAAATACAGAGAAATCAAACTGAGTAGTAGTCTGTTCAAAGAGATGATGTGACAATCAAGTTTATGGATTATTTCTATACTTCCATCTACATTATATTATAAATGTAGAGATATTTTAAAGCACATGATTTAAAAAAAACAATAAATAAGTGAATTTCTTAAGGTGTCTAAAAATCCTCCCTCCTCCTTTCAGGAGCTAATAAGCATATCATCCATTTACATTTTAATCTTACCTCTTGCTTCCTAGGCACCAACCTCTCTTTTTTTCTAAGCTAGGTAATAGATTAACTGTTAGAGTTTCCCAGAATAACAACTCTCCACTTGTATTTAGCCTGACGATTATGCTTCTGTTTCAGGTCTGAAGAAGGAATTGTGTATCTGAAAGCTTTTCTGGTTATTCTTTATCCTTTTCCCAAATACAAATTACAACTTCCCACAAGCCACGCCTCTTTTATTTCAGCATGACTAAAATAACCACTCAACAATCCAGCACTTTGCATATGTAAAATGCCTGCTCAGGTGGAATAAAAGACAATGGAAATTTTGTTTCAAATCATGAGTCTGTTGCTATAAACAACAGCAAGAACCTATTGAGTCTCCACTGAATACCATCATTAACAAAACTACTTTAGATTTCTGAGGAAAGTTAAATAAGTAATTTAAACAATAGGAAAAAAAAAAAGTCTCTCACTCATTTAGTTCAGCCCTTTCTTCCTTTGTTTCTTCCACCTTTTGTTCCTCTTGGGGATTATCAACATCTGAAACCGAGTCCTGCTGGAATACAAAAATTGCATCTGAACTTGTAAATTTTCATAACCCCCTTCAGCTTCAATAAAATGTTATTAGCCTAAAGCAACACATTTTGATTAATCAGCCATTTGAAAAAATTTGACCAAAAAATACTCAAAATTACATGTTATCAAAACTATATGTTATCAGAAGACAGCTACAGATGAGAAGGACATATCTTAATGAGTCTTCTGAGCATCTTTGGTTTAAGTCATTATTATGAGTTTTTATTTTCAAATTCATATCTATACAGTAAACTGAACACATACACATGAATGTAGCACCCCCAGGTAAAGATGAAAATGTGGAAACAACCCTACTATACACAAACTATCTATGAACTAAGAAACTGAAACAAATGCAGGATTTTACACATCACAAAATTCACTATAGTAAAATGCATTGTGGAACTGAAGATGACAATACTTTTATTGTTTCTAATACCATTAACACCACCAAACGTAGAGAAACATAGGCAAGTAAAATAACGTCATTGCAATTCATATTTCAGCATAATAACCTTTAGCTGATTTCCGAAAAGGAAACTTATGACCAAAGATGATGATTGAAGGCTTGTTTAAGATTCAGACTGTGTTTTCAGGTGAGAGCAAAATAACCATCTTTATATATCTGATTTGAAAACAAGTAAGCATGCAAACAAATAGTAGAGTCTTTATTTAATCACCCTGTGACAACTTCAGAGGTAACACACTGTTTTAAGACATAAAAGTTGCTCATACAGCTTTGCAGTATAACAAAATACACATAAAAATCTGACCTGTTAATCAGAAGTTCATCTGGTGTTCTTTTTTTATTTATATGCTTCTATATATGTGTGTGCATAAATAATCTTATCTATTTATATGTAGTGTTATCTATTACAGAGATTTTATGTAATTTTTACTTATAATTACTATATATAAATATAGGCATATACAAATACAATTTTACAAAAATCAGTTTTCTAAAGTGCTCATAGCAGATCCCACTTTATTATCATTTAATTACTTGTGACTTTTATTATTGGTTTAAGCAGGAAAAAAAAATCATTAATCCTAAATGCTTTAAACCCCCAGTTTCTTAAGCATATGAGGAACTCAGGATATTTTGAAAAGAGTATTTATAGTAACTAATGCTTCTATATAGGATGGTAACTTGCCTTTCCTCTCTGATGTTCTATAGTTTTGATCTTGGCAGAGCTGTTGGAGCTCTTTGGAGTTTCATATGGCTCCTCAAAAAACTCTATAAAATAAACACAATAAAAGCATGGGATATACAGCACTCCTAAGTGATTTCTGTCAACTGGTCACACTGGTCACACCTTTTCTCTGGTGAGAAGAAAGAGATTGAAAGATGTCTCAGCAAATTCAAAATGTGTGTTACTACTAGTGATGATGCATGCACATGAAGGAATTGGAAGGGAAAAAAATACAAGCTTATTTTCATGATAGGAATATGATATGCTTAACCTATACACACTCAACTCTTATAATTTTCAAACTGTAGTTTAGACAGCTGCATTAGTATTTTCTGAATTAAAGTAAATAACAGAATGAAATGTACATTGGGCAATACACATTGTCCTATCTCTATAGCAAAAAGAAGTTACATAAGTGCAAAATGGATCAGAAAGTCTTGAGAAAGCATTTGCATAACACGTAGTTATAATATAAAAGAGATAGAATAATAATTACAATAGAACCATGAATTCTATTTTTTGATTAGACAGAGGGACGTAAAACCCTATTCAAGCAGAACTCCTATTTTTCCATGTGTCAGACCATAGTAAAAGGATATACCATAAAAACAAACCTTCTTTTTCTGATGTTACATCTAACTCCTCCTGAACAAGCGGCCTTAATTCATTAATATCTTCAGTCATATGAGGTACAGAATAACTGCCATGATTACATTCCTTCTTATCAAAGTATTTTGATTCTGTAGTCATTCTGGTAATTGGAATTATAGAAGGTAATTAACAATAGAAATAATGTAAGTATCTTCCTTAGTTTAAGTATGCTGTTCCTCTGACCTTGCAGGCTACTGCATAATTGTAAAACAAACACTACTGTGATATAGTCAATAATCATATCAATTTTCTCTCTGAATTTTACTTAAACCAAGATCAATAGTATTTCTTACGTAACTGTGATATTTTACTGACATTAATGCTAGAGTATTTCAGATGGGCTGTTTCCAGAAAAATGTATCCAACACATACAATCTACCAAAACAGAAAGGTGTGAACTGCACCATGTCTTCAAAATCATGTACTTAAGATTACACTCATCTCCCTCATGAAAACTTCCTTTACTAAAAAAAAAAATCCTTGTCAAAGAAGACACACAGTAATGTCTCAGGATACTCAAAGATCTTTTGTTTCTTTAGTGCAGCAGCAGTTCAGGAATCTCCATCTTCAGAACTGTGTAAGATATTAATAAATAAAATATTTACTGCCTTTTCCATCTGTTTTTCTGAAATGCATACAGTTGAAATAAATATAACCAGATCATAGATCCTGGGAGAAAGAAACTAATGTTGTGAACTCTCATCCCAACACAAAGAAAATTACACTAAAGGGAGTGGAAGTTAACTGAATTCTTTAAGAAAACCATTTTATCAATTATATCAGAAATCTAGATTTCATTCCCACATCACTAAGTTTATAAATAACCATGCACAATTGACTTCATATGCTACAGCAACATTGTTTTCAACCCAGAGGTACATCTGCTGATGCATTTAATCTGCTTCAGGCATTTGTAAACAATATGTATAGGTTTGATTTTGCACTCAAAATTAAACATGTATATAAAGTAATAACAATAAAACTGTTCATGCAGCCTATCTGAGGAATTAAGACCAACTAGAGTTCTTAGATTAAAAAGGAAATTACCCAAAACCAGTTTCACAAAGGTCATCATAGGCTTGTACACTCTGGACATCAAGAGGAGGATTGACCAGTATGGAAGAGCCTTCATCCATACTACTTTCTTGTTCTGTACTAGACTGGGCTTCTGACAGAGATGCAAATTCTTTCAGACACTGATTATCCAGGCTCTATTAGTAACAATAACAATAATGAAAATTCACCAGTTAAAAAAAGAGATATCTGTTACTCTAAAGAAAACTAAACAATTTCACTCAGTGTGTTTATGTTTAACTTCATATTGTTTTATTCTGTATTATGGAGCTGAGTAATTCTGGATTTACAGCTGTCTGTGGAACCTGTTTTTTTACCCTTCTAACATTACGTGAAGCAATAGTTCTCTGAATTAGTCAACAGAAATATAAATAAGAGAGATTTGTCAGTGTCAATTGAGAGACAACTGTCAAATATACTATATGTCTCTATGTAGAGATACACAGTTTTGCTTTGATCACATGCAATACAAAACTCTAAAATTATCACTGAAAACAGTATGAGAGGCAAAAAGTCATATATAAACATGGTGTTGGCATAAAATTTTGTCAGTAAGTGTTAAGTAAAATACAAGGGGCACTTATCAGTGCAAATAGAAAATACAAACCTTTGTCTGCGTTTTGCAGACAAAATCTTTTGATATCAGAGAAGTGTTTTCCATAAAAAAAACAACAACCTCCTCCCCTCAAAGCCTTTTGTGCAGGCTTAATTAAAGAGGGCAAGTGATCCAGATGCTCCTAAATACAAAATAAAGCAATATTCATCAGGTTCTTCTGGCAAATCTCTTTTACATTAACACACATTCTCTGTATAACAGTTCAGGACAGAAATTCCAAATTCAGTCTTCACCCATGTTTAACTAGTTTTAAATACTTCAGTATCTGCAGTGTCCTCAAAGAAAAATTCCTCTGAACTTAAGTCTCCCCAGATAAACTGTTTCTTTATTCTTTGTCTTGGTTTTCCATACTTTATCTCTGATATTCAGTTATTTCAAAGATGACGTCTAAAACTAGACAAAAGAGCTGGACTTGTAGGAATCTGCTCAAATAATGTGGTATCTAGATAAATGAGTTAGAATTTATATAGGACTTCCAAGGAGATCTTTAATCTCTAACAACAGTCTGCATACAAACAGAATTACGGTTTTCCTGTAACATTTCTTTTCCTAGCAACCCTTAAAGTAGATTGTCAATTAATATTCCTGGTTTTACTGAGAACAGAACAACAAGATAATAGATGTGTGTGATTTTCTTTACTGGCATAGCTAACTCACACATTTCATTGACAGTTATCCATCCACTTTCTTACCTTAAATTTTATGCTCCTTTCTTGAGATCCATCTCTGTGTAACTGTTCTAATAGCCACAAAGAAGTCAGAATAGCAGCTGCTGATGTTTTCACATGTACCATTGGGAGAATCTCTTCTAAGGAATCTTGTTTATTTGAACCCCAGAGCAGTCTTTTATCAGACCATCTGATCATCCACTCGAGCAATTTTGCAATATTGCTCAAATTACCCATTAACTCTATAGCCAGTTCTTCTCCTGGCACAGTATCAACCATATCAACAGTTTTGTAAATATATTTAGAAGTTGCCTGAGTTTGCAGGCTAGAGGAAGTATGGTTAAGAAAGGTGTGGCTTGCTGGTGCAACAGTGACTCCTTGATTGTCTCTCTGAGTTCTGTAAAGTGACTTGCGTTTTAAACCGAATAAGCCTTCGTTAAATCCTGTCATTAGGTTATGTACAGCAGGTTCTGTTGTCTGTACAATGGACTGTACGATGATTGGATTTTCCAAAGTATTTTCATTTTCATTATAAACAGATGCTGTTTCAGGATCACAAGACACCAGGGCAACAGTATAGCAAGACCCTGCTCTAAACACAGTTCGGCTTCTAGTTTTGCCTTGTCGACGTTTTAGCGTTGTATGAACATCAAAAAAGAGAGAGTTTAATTGATGCTCTCGAAGAAGTCTAGAAAAGCTAGTAAGAAATGGAATTCCAAGGTCATTGTACCTTATCAGATCTTTCTCAAGAATATAACTCAAAAAGAGTTCTAAAAAAATAACATATTCATCATCATCACGTTCAAATTCCCATGCACCAACTACAGGCAAATTACATTGATTATGCACATCTTTTCCATATAATTCATCCTTATATTTTGTTTTCCAGTTAAGAGCTTTTATCTCGTGTGCGGTATTTTTGCTACGGATTTCTCCCTGTCTGTGATGTTCATTATCCCTGTAAGACAACAAACATACGTACTGTTGACAACAAAATACATTTTAAGAAGAATTACATGAAAAAATTAGTAAATGCAACATCAGTTCCTTTTCTTCCTCTGTTGTTTAAAATAGGGAAACTAACAACCCCAAATTTACATTAATACAATGTTGAGGTGGCAAATTAATTAAATGCAAAATCCATATTTTTACAGATAGCAACTCAGCAGTATCATATATGAATTGCAGCTGATAACAATTTACACCTCAATAACATATTAGTCATATAATAACTGAGATAACATTAGTAGTTCTAAAATTTGGTAAATATGTAGTTCTTCATTTCATAAATTACTCAAATTATCCTGTTTGGTGAAAACATTACTTGAATAGTAAGAGATAACACTTCTCTTTTTTTTAATCTAAATAGAAAGCTTTCTCGGCAATTTCCTTCATACCTTTGAAGTGAAGCTGTTCGAGCTCGTGTTTCTTCAGTAAACAAAGCATGAGAAAGTGTATCTGCTGTGTCAGCATCACTGTATATCTGAGGACTCCCAAGATCAGTAAGTGTGCTTCCACTTAGACTAGTGCCTAATGAGAATCTGTCATAACAGTGTTCCTCATCATCTGCTGCTCTCTCTTCTGCTGGCTCCCAGATATTAATTTCTATGGGGCCTATGTTCCTTATTACACGTCTCAAGGTCTTCACTCTTGCTTTTTCAGTAGCCTGTATAACAACAGACATAATTTCTTCACTTTCAGCACCTATCAAAAGGAAGAAAACCAAGATATCTTAAATGCAAACTTCCCAGTTTTCAATTATTCTCTCAAATTAAGACATGAATGAACTCTGATTCATCATAAACTATAGCCATTTAAACATAAAAACTGAAACTGGTAAGAGGTGACTAAACACCATTAACGTGGAAGTCAGGATGTTCTGTTATTGGGACAGACGTATCAGAAAGAAAACATGGAACTCTTTAGTTGTCTAACTGAAAACTGTAATAATTGTTTCACATGTGGTATGAAAGAAGGTATTGTTGTAAGTTAGTAAGTAGGGTAAAAAAGAAAGTTCATTTAATATTTCCTCAGGAAGGATGCACATTACCTTTAACAACAGTTTGTTGGAGTCGCTGCTGAAGTCCGTGATATTTATCTCTTAATGGAACTCTTATATCTTCAGGTTTAGGAAATGCTTTTACAAAAATCTCTGCCACCTGCACAAAATAAAGTATCTTTTCAAACAGCTAACATAAAAGTAAGGTATAATTTTCAGCAGAACTTAGACCACCATGAAATCTAACAAGCAGCTTTTACAAGAAGATTCTGATTACACTTCTTATAGGCTCTATTGCTTTTGTTCTACTTTTAGTATCTTCTACCTTTTTCAGTGGTGGCAACTGTCCAAGCAGACTCAAAATTACATCTTGAACTAACTCTTCAACATTCATGAACCTGCAGAAGGGAAGCATTCGACAAGCCCACTCCACTGCATTCAGACAGTGCTCAACTGTGGAGGCATCACATTCATTCTTCTTTGGATCCTAAAAGAAAACACCTTGCTATAGAAACATTAATTGATATGCACAATATATTTCAGCTAAATTATTCATACATGGCCAACAGTAATGATTCTTCCCCAGCCAAAAGAAAATACAAATCTCTAACTTCATTGCAAACAGAGAAAAATACGATGCCAGGAGACGGATCAAGGTTGTAATGGACCCTGATCATAGAACCATAGATTGCTTGGTTAGAAAAGACATTTGAGATCATTGAGTCCAATCATACCTGTCCACTACTATACCCTATCCCTACGCACTTCACCTACCCATCTTTTAAATACCTCCAGGAACACTGACCCAACGACCTCCCTGGGCAGCCTGTTCCAATACCTGAGAACCCCTTCCATGAAGTCAGTTTTCCTGGTGTCCAAACTTGAACCTCCCTTTGCACAACTTGAAGCCATTTCTTCTTGCCCTATTGTCAGTCACTTGAGAGAAGAGACCAACACTCACCTTGCTACAACCTCCTTTCAGGCAGATGTAGAGAATGATAAGGTCTCCCTCTCAGCCTCCTTTTCTCTAGGCTGAACAACCCCAGTTCCCTCATCTGCTCTTAAGAACTGTTCTCCAGCCCCTTCACCAGCTTTATAAAACATGTAACTATTAACATATAAATATATGTAACATATAACTTCGTTAAATATATAACTTATATATTTAAAAAAAGAAAGTTTCTTTTAAACAAGCTTAGAAAGTAATTCTAGTAATGCTCTGCTGAAGAGTCCGTTTTCCAAGTCATTTTTGAAAGCAAGATCTTTAAGCCAGCCACGAGGATTTTAATGGATGGATCAGAGTATTTTGAAACAGTCAGTGGTTTATATCTGATTTGCCACTGCTGCACAAAGCACAGAACAATCAGAATATTCTACTGTTTCATACAGAGCCCTCCAGTTTATTTGAAACTTGATTTTTCTGGTGAAGAGAAATTTTGGACTTGTTTCAAAAAGGAAGCATCCGTTCACAAGGACAGTTGAGTTGGCAGACTAGATAGAACAAAAATCAATAACTGCACTGTTAGAGAACATATAACAAGTATCATGATAGCAGTTTCTTCTTTTGCCTTCTTTGACCTTGATATTAATTGATGAGGGTATATGTACAGAAAACAAGATTAAATTTTAAATTTTTTCATTTTTCTTTTCGAAAATCATGTATATTAATGCATTAAAAACCATTTTTTGGTGCGTTAAATATATATTAGCGACGGAAGAAAATACGGGACAACACACACCGATCAATGTGATCCAAGTGAAGCCGTTTTATTTAGGGTTCGTTCTGCTTTTATAAAACTGTTTAACTTTAGCCCGCCTTCAACAGTTACCTTCCTAATTTGCATAACACAACAGAGTCGTTGTAACCTTTTATAACCTTGAGGACCCTGGCTATGGCTTCCCAGCTCCTCCCAGCCACAGTGCTTGGGTTGCTCATTGTGTGTTGCTACCCAACATATTAGTCAGGAAAAACCCAAATTATCTTGATCTAATGAAAAGAAAAGGTAGTAAACACTTAGGTAGAAAATAAGCGTGGAAACTATTGCTCTTCTAACAGTACCTTTTCAATTATGCAAGTAAAATACTAAGCAGAAGCTCAACAGAAATACTATAGGAAAGACGTAGTTCACATGGACAGCACTATTCTGTTGCATCAAATTCTGCACATTATAGCATAGTGGTAATTCCATCCTATATGCAACTAAAATGTATCTTTACTATATTAGAGATATAATTACCTTATGATTGTTAATATTTTCCCTTGCAGTTTGGTACTGCCTACAGTTGTGAGATAATCTTTCACGAACGTGAAGCATCCAACACAATGCACATAGCTCTCTGAACCAGCCTACAAAACAAACATGCAATATGGTGAGATTTTAGTTAAATAAATGAAATAAAATAGCTTGAGATTTTTAGCTCGAAGAAAGGAATTAACACTATCTTAACAGTAGTTAAAAAAATTACTCATTCTTGAGTTTTCATTAGTGGTCTGCAGCTACAGCTCGTCAGTCCCACTTAGTGTTCAAGTTCTTTCACATCTGTAACACCTACAACATGCACAACAATCTAAACCAGCAACTTTCAGAGTAATGGTTTTGGTAACTAACATAAAAGCTGGAAATGGAACATGTTTCTCCACACACTGCAGTATATTATTTCAAAATACTAAGTGTTTCACTGCACCTGTAGAGTTTCATTTCTGTCCTTTTTTCCGGTTCTAAATTATTTTATTTTGTTGCATACAGACCTAAAATCTTACAGGTAATATCATCAAACTGATGCTCTCCAGAAGATGTAGCTCTACAGAAAACAGTGCGGAAATTAGAGTAACGAAGCAAAGTCTCTGGGAATGGACTCAGCAAAGGAAGAGATCCTTTCATTCGAATCTATAGACAGTAAAAATAAAGAAATAAACAATAAAAATAGAAATAAAAATAAATTCAAGTTTGTATGTATCACTACTAAATGCACAGCCTCTCAGTTACTAGCAGAATACTGCCAAGATCAATAAAATTGCCTTAAGCTTGTTTTCCATTTTCTTCAAGTATTTTGAAAATTGATTTAAACAAATATGTTTACTATAAGCTATGGTACAAAGTGTTTTTGTTTGCACAGTACTTATGATTACCAAAAATATAAGAGCAACAAACTATAAGAAGAACTAAGATCACAATTAAGAAACCAGTTTAATCCAACACAGTCCAGGCTGCTAGCAACCAAGACAGACTAGTTTTTCCTCTTGTTTCAGCTGGTACATCTGATCTCTTCCCCGTGACAGCATTAACCATGTGACCATGCCATAAGCAAACAGAAGGAAATATCTGTCAGTCAGACTGGTTTCTGATGCAGATAACTGCATGAATGCTGGCATACGGGGGTTAAGGGAAGGCAGTCACACACCCTGCCTTCTGTAGCAAGTGCAATTGCAAGCTTGATAGTAATATTTATGTAGGATAATCAAGTTACAAAAAAAACCCAAGTTAAATTCTTACTTTTTGCATAACTTTTCTTGCCCACTTCAGCTGTGCAACGTACCACTGTGCTGCAGGGCAGGAGCAATGAGCAGCCCGGAAGAGTAAGATAATTCGCTGAAGGACTCCTGACACTTTCTGACGACTTTCTCTCTCAATTTTTAGAAGAATGTCATCACAGTCTTCCTGAAAAATGCAAATTCCAAGGCAAAAATCAAGCCCCCAAATTAGAAAGAATATATACAATAAGGAATCTGTCCTATATGTTTTCTTCAGCTCCTAAGAGTATTTCCCTTCTTCTTTAGAGCACGGATTTGTTATGGAAAAAACAGAGGCACACATACTTATAACTATGGTACTACTTAAGAAAATGAATAGACACGGAAAAAACAGGAAAAAAATGAAAGGAATTAGAATAAAGATCATGATTACTTCATAGCACATTCAAACAAGACCCAGGAATCTTCTATTGTGCATGCTTACTTCACTGAGAGAAGCTGGCTGAGGACAGTATAATGGCGGTGCTGGAAGATAAAGCCCATCTGGAACTAAACCATGCAATTTTCTACTAAGATCCTTGGCAGAATCCATTAAAAGCTGAAATGTCTCCGAGAGAATATCAGCACCTGCCATAACAGCTGCTTTCAGTAGTTCCTGTATTGAACTATAAAGAACGTTTGCATCTTCTTCTTCAATGGGATCTATAAAATATTAAGCACAGAAATTGATAAATTAATTGACTCAATTAACATATGGCCTTCATTCTAAAATTATGATGCCACGTTCTTAGAATTTGTGTTTGTCAATTACAATTATACCTTACATCTATTTGCTTTAAGAGACGATATCTCACATTTGAAAATAGTATTGAATTATTAGGTTTGGTTTTTACATTAGTGTGGAAGCTCTTGCCTTTCTAGATAGAGAACTGAAGTTTTCAGCCATGCATTTCCTTGGCATACAATTCTTGGCATACAATATTGTGTCTCACCAAGCAGGCATAAACTAGGCATATCGTTAATAATGATTATAGCAACCCTTTTACCAGTAAGCATGATGATCAAGGAAAAAGAAATGTATTTGATCTCTTTCATATATAATTACATGTTTTCCTTTTCTTTTAGAAGTAGCAGGAACTTTAACACATCATTAATTGGGTCCTGAAAAAGGCAGAATATTATAATACTCTACTTCCACTTCTACTCCTGAAGTATGTCCTGAAGTACGTCCTGCCAAATCTTTCCACTACCTATCATACTTACAGATTGTTATATAGAGCACGTATATGTGTGTGTGTGTGTTTGAAATAAAATCCATGGAAACAAGTACAACAGAAGAATCTACATAGTGTTTGGGATGTGGCTTAGATAAACATTAATTAACATCCCCCTGATGACAGGAAATTGAAATGTGGTTTCCAAACACAGAAAAAGAAAGTAAGGAATTCACAGTGCCAGTAAATTTTCTGTAAAATGTAAACAAGGACAGGTTGATCTAGCTAGAGTGAGGGACATGAGCAGTAAAGTATTAAGTTAGGTTATGTGACGAAAACCTTGTACGCACATACAAAGGAGCACATTTGAATACATTATAACAGTAATGCATACATTGGAGGAAATGAGGCAATTGTTTCTTTTGAAGACAGTGCACAGAACAGACTATGCAGTGAAATAACATGAAAAACAAACACAGCTATTTATAATTTTATGTACCTGTAAACTGCTTGTATTTAATACATCCTGATGTTTCAGCAGTAACTGGCTGTCCTAACAAAGACTGTAACTTTTCCTGAAAAGTCTGCATTGGTGATAAGCTTAATGGCAGGCAACATTCTCTGGTTTTCAGCCTGAAAGTAGTACAAGAAACTGTTCATTGATAACAAAGTAAAACCCATAGATAATCTAACAAAACTGTGCTTGAGAACATTTTTAAAACAAAGTAACTAATCTTAATACATTAGGTTCTTCACCTTCTAGGAGTCTGGGAATACCAATTTTTTGAGGCAAAGGATATGCCTTGTTATAATAAACTTCATGCAAATTATGTTCATAACAAAATAAAGTACACTAATTCCAAGTTCAAGTTTACCTTGATAATTCATCAGAGTCCTGACAATACAGCTGATAGGCCACACCAATTGAAACAGACAGTTTCCAGTCTCCGAGCCTGTGTGTTAACCACACCGCCTCTGGAATGAGCCCACCAATAAAGAATAAATCAAGAGCATATTCAGCAGTCCACACAGATGAAAGGTTCTGGTTCCTGACAGCTCTGGTAACCAAACAGCGTTGCAGTGGAATAACGCGAGCAGATAAGTCTGTGACACACACAAAAAAAAGGCAAAACATTTTAAAGTTTAAATAAATCTACATGCTAACAGATGAATAATCTAGAATTCATACGTTCACATTGCTTTTAGATCATTTCAGTGTGTAACTGCTCTTTCTTTTACAGGAGGCACATTATGTTTTTTTTCTGCAGCAGAGAGATGCAGCTCATGATATCATTTAATAGCAAGGTCAGAGTAGGTTATTTTTCTGCTTAAGAATGTGGGATGTGAGGAGCAGCTGAGGGAACTGGGACTGTTTATCCAGGAGATGAGGAGGTTGAGGGGAGACCTAATCGCTTTCTACAACTACGTAAGAGGAGCTTGTAGTTAGGTCACTGCTGGTTTCTTCTCCCAAGTAACTAGTGACAGGATGAGAGGAAATGGCCTCAAGTTGCACCTGGCGTGGTTTACATTGGGTATTAGGAAAAAATTCATTACTGAAAGAGTGGCCAAACATTGGAACAGGCTGTTCAGGGAAGTGGAGTCTCCATCCCTGGAGGTGTTCAGAAAGTACGCAGATGTGGCACTTTGGGACATGGTTCAGTAGGCACAGTGGTGTTGAGCTGACGGTTGGACTCAGTGATCTTAGAGATCTTCTCCAACTTCAATGATTCTATGATTCTATGATTCTACATGCAAGCACATGTAAAACTTGCAGCTTTCTCTTACTTTAAAGACTGAATCACATTGATGAAACATCAACAAGCATGCTACATATCCTTAGGATATTCCAGAGGGTATAATCGAGATGAATGGAAATTTTGAGAGTTTTCATAGCGTACCCACGTTGATTTTACTTACTTTGCTGCTTACTGCAGAAGCCAGCAAGTTACAATGCATTTTTGAGAAAGAACAGTAGAGATATGCCAGGTTTACATTGTATATTATGAAATATTACTTCACTGAAAGGGTTTTCAAGCACAGGAATAGGCTGTCCAGGGAAGTGCTTGAGGCCTCATTCCTACCGGAATTTAACAAATGTATAAATACCATGTTTTGGATCATGGTTTAGAGGCTGCCTAATGCTAGGTTAACAGTAGGAGTCTATGATTTTAAAGGTCCTTTCCAACATTAATTTTCTATGATTCTATTCTGTGGATGACATCATTCAATTGCACATATCAAACTGCTAACTTTGAATACCAAAAACGTTATCAATAATCCAGAGATTCAAAATCATACACATAGACACACAAACCCCTCAAAAAAAAAATCTGCAAAAAATAAGTTATTTTACCTTTACAGTCAATGGTGCTGAAACCATAAATCACCAAGTTAAAGCATAACAGACAGCATTGATATATATAAGTAAAAATTATAAAAGCTAAGCACAGCCAATCAAACTGCTCTTAGAGAAAATACCTTGACTGATGTGAAGTGGATGCAGGATGTCAACATTATGTGGGGGAAAGATATAGAGCAGCTGATTTGTGAAATAGGCAGCCATGAATCGTGCCATGGATCGAATCACAGCCATAGCAGTTTCGGTATGAACATCTGTTACCATCCATAGTTCATGCTGAAAGTACTTGGTATCTGAAAAAACAGATATCAAATCAAGGCATTTTGAGGAAAAATACTTTAAATTTGAATGCCAAAATTGTTTAATCACAGCTTATAAAACATTTTTTTTTAAAGAGCAAACTACGGTATTACTTAATTTCTTGACATACCCTCAGGACTCAAAGAGCTAAATCTTTTATACCGATACAGTAATTCCACATTATAGTAATATTATAAGACTTTTATACTAGGTTCTTAATGACTACAGATGTACCTATAGTATCTAAATTTAGATCAGCGGTGAGTCAAAAAAACCAAACTGTTTAAATTTGGAAATTGATATTTCATACTTTTACTTAATAGAAAAAAACCCCGAAGACTAGCAAGCATTTGCAAAAAAATCCCACTGTCAATTTAGGACTGGTGGACAATCTAAAATCCAAGATTTCATCATGTTCTAACGTGATGTAGAAGTTTAATATAAAATCATATAACTTCCTTCTTGTTTTTCTTATCCAAAGACTTTCCTTGAGCAGACTTGAACATATTGAACACTTAACAGGCCACGACTCCACTATTAATTATACACGGAAAGTTGTCTGAACACTAAGTCCAGTGACTGCAGCTGAAAGAACATCTGAGAATTAGAAAAAGATCTTTAAAGTCACAGAAAACAGACTTCAGTCCAGTATAACAGGAAAGCATGCTGTCAAGCACGTGTGATGGCACAGAAATAAGAAAGCAAGTTATTCAAACAGTACCAACATACTTTATTAAACTTCTATGCAACATAAACATACCAGAGAATTTTTCCATGTGACTCACTGAGAGCTGTGATCGCCTTAGAATCTCTCCTACCAGATGATCACAGAGTCCCTGAGCCTCACATAAGTTGTACTGATACAGGTGGCAAAATAATATTGCAAGATAGTATCTAGTCTGAAGAAAACACATCCCTTTTCCTCCTGCATTAAAGGAGAAAAAAAAAGCAGTCAGAAAAGAAACAATAAACACACACAGCAGGTTTGAAAGTGCTAGTTCTTCCTTCTCAAGAAACACATTTACATAAACATATACTCTGAGAAGGAGCAGAACTCAGGAGCAGCTATTGTAATAGGTATGATCCTCCTACAACCTTGAAGTTATTAGTTACTTAACACTCATCCACAACAGTTTTCAAGACAACACAGTGTATAATTGCTAAGACACATGTCAGGAGAGCTCATAGGAGCCTAGTCTTCAAAGAAGGGATGCCTAAATCATGTTGAAACTGTTTAGACAACTATTACACTTCCAATAACCTGAATTCTTTCTGCACAAGATACTCCTCATCATAATAGCCAGCAAAAAAAATTTCTTATGATGCCTTGGAAGACACTCGAGTATCTTCTTCAAATCAGCTCCTAAATAAACTCCTGCCACAGACTATTTTGGTTTGTTTGTCCCTAAACACTAAGTATTTCGATTTTACAGCTACTACAGGAATTGATTTTTTTCACCAATTTTTAATTTTCTCTTTCTTGCTCAGAAATATACCTAGAGCTTTTCTGTACTAAGTAGTTCATAATCACAAGAAAATTCTGATATTAAAATAGAAATGCATGAAATTTTTCAAAGATTAATCAGTCTTAGGTCACGACTGGTCTTCGTTCAAACCTCACTTGAATTTCAGATATACATTCTTTATGTGTCTTGCTCCATTTTTTGTGAAAGGCAGAGAGTCACAAAGCGATTATACATCTTAGCCCCTTTACCCTCCAAACAGATTTTATTCCTTACCTTTTGCTTTGATTTCACAAAGAGATCTTTTCCATGTGTCCACGGATTCTCTGTATGAGCCTAAAAGGAACTTCTCCTCACCTATAGTTCACATATATAACAATTGAAAAGCCTTACATAGCTAGTTTTACATGTGCAAACACGCATGAATTTACTACAGTATTACAGATTTATGAAAAACAAAGTAACATTTGTGAGGCTGCAGCAAATTTCTATTCTCTGAGCTAAATTCGAGTTTTGAGAAGACTTTGAAATACCCCTCACCACCTTTTTTTTCCTAATTCTAAATCACTGTTAAATGGAAAAAAATCAGGTTATAATCACTCCTACAAGTTCTTCAGTAATTAAGTTAATTTTTCAGATTACATAAGGTTATAAATGTTAACAAGAGTTACAACTTCAGTATTCAAAACCCATAATAGTACACTAATGGAGAAAAGCACTTTCTCTTACCTATTATCATAAGTACCACAATGTGAAAGGTTTTTTTTTTTCATTGTAAAATGTAATCATAGTATTATGTAGCAAATTGAACATATACTGTCTTTTTCAGTGCAGAAGCACTTTCAAACAATAGGTCTATAGACTGCTACACACGTCATCTCTCTAAATGTCACCTCTCCATCTCTATTACCATTGCAATTTTTAATCAAGTGGTCAATTCCTAAATACTCTGACAGAAAGGTAATCGTTAAGGAGAAGAACTCCTGGGCAAAGAAGGAAATAAAAATAGTTTTGAAATAGAAGAGAAGTTTGTGCCATATCTATTTGTCAAACTGAAGGTAAATAAAGAACACAAGGAATGGGTGGGAAGCTGCATATATTATTAGAATAAACGGAGACATAAAGACATTAATGTACTATACCAAGTGATGTAGGAAAAGAAACTGCAAGTATCATTTAAGGGAGAGAACAAGAACATAGAGAGGAAACAGAGTTGTGGTAGGAAACACAAATGGGAAGCTGGATTTATTAGTGTGGAAGCAGGAAGGAAGACAGGAGGATAGGACAGTAATGTGTAGGAAAATTAAGCTATAACCACACACTGTTTGCAAAATGAATAAGCTAGGTTAAGTCCATTGCATTAGGTCAGGTTACACTAAATTATATACTTAGTTCAGGCTGACTACATTCACGTACACAATATGCTCATGCTCAGAGTGATCACAAGAAATGAACAGGATTTCTACATAGAAATCCAGCAAGAGGCACATTGTGATGCCTATCTACTTCAGAGGAAATAACTCATAACAAATGACATCAGAATTCAGATCCCGTGTTCAGATTCTCTGGGACATGTTTCAAAGCAAACAGAAGTCAATATAGTCATTTTATTTAGCTCAACAATCTCTTAAAGTTATCAAAAAATCTACAGGTGTACTGGGACATGAAGTATTTAAGAGAAAGTTCTGATTAGAATTTTAAGAAAAGTCCCAAAATTAACTTTTTAAAAATCTGGTGGTCAGTTACTGTCATTAAGTTGGACCTAACTTTCCTAGTATTCAGTTAACAATGCAACCACCTAACATTTGTAGCTCTGTCCAAAGTACTAACCAGATACAGAATTAATCTTCAAATGATGTTCTAAGGCCACTCCTGAAGACTGGAGGGTTGCTTGTATATGACTTAAAAGCTTTGAGACAACAGACTCCTCTTCTGCATTCTTCTTCATTTTTCGGTTCAGCTGCATCTGATACCAAACCACTTTCTTATACAATAATCGCCACAATACAATCAGCCTGTAGTTCAAGGAGTATAATATTATGAAATTCATCAAGAGTTAACAAAGTTATTTACATTGATTTCTTATTGTCTTATAGTTTGCATTATATATCTGAAAACAAAATTATATTTCACGTTAAAAACTACTTTCTTGACTTCAGTGAGAGGAAAAATAGAAATATCTTTTTGCCTTGTTTTTTGACCAATAAATACTGATTATTCTGAATTCGCATAAACACAACAATCTATTTTCAGCACCCAAACACACTCAAAATTAATCACTTGCTATATAAAAAATGGGGGAATGAAATATCCTAGATAAACCTCGAAACAGGAATCAAGTGTCTTTATAAACTAGATCATTGATTAAAAATACAATGAAAACAAAACACAAAAAAGCAAAGACAGGAAAATGAAAGACTGTAGAGCATGTGCTGGGGCTGGCAAGTCCCTGCTGCCCAGTATAGTATTAATACATATATACACCAGCTCAGACACATAATAAGCTTGCCAATACAAGCAAATAAACATTGCTAGGAACCTGAAAAAGCTTGCACAGAACAGTGACCCATCCACATCTTTTCTAGCACTACTGCTTCCCTTATTAATACATACAGAGCCAGTCATATGCACAGCGCCTAGAACCTGGAGCACAATTAATCAAAAACATGGATTACCTTCTCAGAGACAACTGAAATTTGCCTTCAAATGTGTAATGAATATAGTATTGTATTTTAAACTTTTTGAAGAAATACATTTTACTGCAGTAACATTAAATTTGTGAGTTACAATGATTCTTAGGTTCTAAATCTCTACAAAGAACAGCTTGCTCACATGATTAACATGCTAGGATTCATTTGAGTTCTGCAGTAGAGAAATACTACAGTGACAGTGAGATACTTTCCCAACAGCTGTATACCACACTTCAGTGTAAGCTTCTTTAAAGTTTATGTGTGTATCTTCAAAGAAGAAATAGCTCCGATAGTTCATCACAGAATCACAGAATGTTTTGGGTTGGAAAGAACCTTAAAAGACCATTCAGTTCCAATCCCCCAGCCATGAGCAGGGACATCTTCCACTAGACCAGGCTGCTCACAGCTGCATCCAGCCTGGCCTTGAACAACTCTAGAAATGAGGCATTCATTACTTCTCTGGGCAACCTGTGCCAGTGCCTCACCACCCTCAGAGTTAAAATTTCTTCCCAATATCTAACCTAAATCTCTCCTCTTTCAGCTTAAAGCCATTCTCCTTTGTCCTACCCCTATGCTTCGATAAAGAGCCTGTCCTCAGCTTTCCTGTAGCCCCTTTCAGTGCAGGAAGGCTCCTCTAAGATCTCCCCAGAGTCTTCTCTTCTCTAGGCTGAACAACCACAGTGCCCTCAGCTGCACCTTATAAGACTTGTGCTCCAAACTCTTCACCAGCTTTGTTGCCCTCTTCTGAACATGCTCCAGACCCTCAATGCCTTTCTTGTAGTGAGGGGCTCAAAAGAACACAGAATTTGAGGTGTGGCCTCACCAGCACCAAGTACAGGGGGGTGATCTCTTCCCTAATCCTGTTGGCCACATGATTTCTCATAGAAGCCAGGATGCTGTTGAGCTTCTTGGCCACTTGGGCACACTGCTGGCTCACATTCAGCCAGCTGTCAATGAACACCCCCAGGTCCTTTGCTAGCTTGTCCTAGAAGGAGATCAGGTTAGTCAGGCAGGACTTGCCTTTCCTAAACCCATGCTGACTGGGCCTGGTTATCACCTGGTTATACTGTGTAATTTCATTTTTCCAACACAAAGATCATTCATACCTTTTTTCTGTTTTTGCATCATGGTTTACTGCTTGAGGAGGCTCTCCAAGCAGAGACTGGAGTGAGCTGAATTGCTGAGTAGTACCTTCATCAAAGAAAATAGGTACAGCGAGGGAGTCAAGTTCCACAGGACCATTTCCACACGGAGATGCAAACAAATTCTCATACTGTAGTATGCACACACTATTTAGACTGGCAGAAACCATTTTCAAAAGACAGAAGCATGCCAAAAGGTTTTCTGAGAACAAATTATCTGCTTGCTGTATAAGCATCAGTTTTAATGCCTGTACTGTCAGCTTTGCCACGTGCCCAGTCAGACCGGCTCTTGAATGCCAGCACAAGAAAGTTAAACACTGCTGAAAATATTTTAAGACATATTGCATCCAGTGAGTATTCTTCATAGACTTATTTAAAGACACATCCTTGTTTAGCAAAGAACATTTCACAAACTGAAGAATGCTAAAAAAATGGATAATGCAGTTCACCGTGTAATTCAGCAACATATCTTTCTCTTCCACACTTTTTGAAATCCCAATCTGCCATGCAGCAAGGAGGTTTTTCTGAACAGAACATAGGTCCACTGATAATTTATCTTTCTCTTCAGTATTGTCTTTTGCATGGACAGTATCAAACATGGATGCAAATTCTATGTAGCCTTGATCAGCTTTGCCAACAAATGAATGGATTCTTTGGCTATTAAAGCTGGAAGGAGTATTATAAAACTCCTTTTCATCATCTGATTCTTCTTCATAGCCCTATATCAGACAAAAAAAACACCCAAGTCTTAATACAAGTCTATTGAGAGAGCATAGCCTGCAAGGGATCACCATTTAGTCAGTCTCAGAACTAAAATCTTTATGCTTAATTAACTTGCCAAATTACTAGTAAGTTTAGCTGACAGCAGTTTCCTCTTGATCTCAAACCCTATGTAGCTATTCGAAATAGTTTTGCAGACAGAACTTGAATTACCTAACAACAACAATAAAAAAATGCACTCTAATTACACACTACAGCAGCAGTTTTTATACCAGAAAATAAAATCTTGTCCTTTATTAAGCTCAGAGTATGAGGAAGAGCTTTTGCCAGATACCCATAACATGAAGAGAACATTCAATAAAAGCTTATAAATTTTTAAAGAACAAAAGAAAAGCATCAAACAGAACTGGGAAAGGCTAAATGGTAACTTCGATCACAGAGCCATTCTTCCAAACAACATGTACAAATTTTGGAATTGATGGAAGAATCCTCTAAAACTGAGGGCACCAATTATCAACAAATACTTATTTACTAAGGATAATAATACTGTAATTTACTGTCCCAGTATATTGAGTGGTGTAACGTTACATTTCATTATAAAGTGAAGCTAGAGTATTGAACTACAATAAACAGTTCTATCTGCAGATTACTACGTATGTTTCAAAAAAACAATCCACTGCTGAAAGAAATAGGATGTTCGAAAATAAAAATGAAGTATCAGTTGAGAAAAATAACCATATTCCTTATACCTATAAATAAAATGAGAATTTAACCAATATTGAATTACTTCAATTGTACCTAGTAAGAGCAGACACAACTATATTATTTGAAAATAGAATATCTTAAAATTAAATTATTTGCATAATTACAAGCGGAAAAATGCTATTAAGTACCAGTAAATCCATGGTCTTCTCATTCATTTCTGTTGCATCCTCTTCCAGGAATTTTGGAATGGTGGAAAAGGTGGAACTCTGGTTTTGAGTGTGTTTTAAAAGCCTAGCTTTTAAAGACAACAGTGACTGTAAACTCAGAGGTCTCCCTTTAGACTAGAAGAAACAACAATGACAAAACACATATTACCTGTCACTAGCAAGACTAAACCAGACACTTTCCAAAAAGACCAAGGAAAATTGGTCCCTTTTGTAAAAAGCTACAGTTTAAAGTCCCAGACAGAAAGGGAGAACAGCACACCAGTCATACGTTGCACAGAAACAAACTATCATCTGACTGTACCTCAGGAATGTAGAATTTTCTCGGTACTAGACAACTCTACTTTGCTTTGTGCTGAAACAACCTGCTTTCTTGATCCCTGAAATGATCCTAAGAATTTGCCAGTATGTAGTGCTTTCTTACATTCTTACTAGTAACATATGTTTTCAAATGCTCAAATCCTCTCCCACTCTTCTAGCTTATGCAAGAACACCATTGTAACTCATTTCTCCAAATATCCAAAATACAAACAGAATTGGAAGAGAAATTGTATTCCATCAGCAAACGCAAAAACTCTGAACTTAATATATACTACATCTTATGTGGTTTTCAGCAGTCGTAGGACCTCTTCTTTCAAAGGTTTCCCTTCTCCTAGACTTATCTCAATTCAGAGCGACAAAAAAAAATAAACAGAAATGCTTCGAGCAAGCTTTAATTGCCATCCTCAACTGAGGACCCAATGCCCATAGTACCCCTGGGACTGTTGCAGACTGCTCTAAAACAGAAGCAGCCTAAGAGAGAGAGAGATTTTGCAGAATCCTTTTGCACTGTTCTGAAAAGATGAGTTGGTCAGAGCAACATAATACTTGTTAATACTCTGAATCAACTGTACAATAGATACAGAAATCTGCATTTTTTTTACAGTTCCAGAAAGAATATATAGTGACAGCTAAGACTGCCTTTTACAATACTTTACTGAAATGTCCCCCAGACATCAAAGGAATAAAATTTTAAAGAAAGCTCTGTATGCACTGTTTTCCAGATCAACACTCTTCTCAAAGCAACTTTATAATTCATAGGAATTTATACAAATATCATAGTAAACTCAGTTTAAAAAATAGGCTTTTTTTAACAGACATTAAGGTTTTTATATAAAGCCTATAAAATAATTCACAAACCTACCTTGGAGTTCAGCAAACTCCAACAGACACTTTCAAGCCGTTGAGTTGAATCAAGCAAAAGGGATCTCATAAATCCTGATGGTGAAAGATTGTTAGGCAATCTAAGCACTGTTATCATGTATCCATCAGAAACAATGAGGTAGGGTAATCTTGAATGTGAAGCAACAGAGAATCTCTGTCTCATAAGGTCACTTTCAGAAGCCGAAGAACCAAGGGAATGACTAGAGTCTCGACAAGAAGAGTGCTGCTGTCTAAAATAAAGATACACAGAGAAAAAAAAGAAGCAGCTATCATATGTAATAGTCATGAACAGAATAGAAAAGACATAACTTACGAGCATTTAATACCCCTCTCTAGACTCTGACCCAATAGGTTGAATCAGAATTCTAAGTGTCTTAATTCTTGCAGAATAACTCTGGATAACACTATGCTTGTAAAATGCATTATTTTGCTGTAGTTGCAACTTCCTGAGTTTTAAGAAAAATAATAGCAGCTTACAATATTCTCTTATTATTTCATTAATAAATATGCTTTTTTCACAAATTGACTTTAAACTTCTACTTCACACTTTCTTATCTAGCTCTCACTTCAAGACACACGTCTTCTCTCACGAAAGAGGTCTTACAAAGTTTTTTCTTACAGAGAAATCACTCCAAACTGTGTTACAGAAAGCTGCATTGTGCATGGATTCTACTATCACCTCCATAATACTTTGAAATAATAAGTAAAATTACTGTTCAGGGGGAGGTTTACTTCTTAATAGTCCACAAGTTAGTAATGACTTGAAAATAATTCAAAAAATAACTAAAATTAAGGCATTCTAATATATTTTAGTATCTGATTTTTTGACCAATGTAAGAAGGTATTAAGATGCTTTGAATGTTTTCATGAGATGTTACATTACACACTATTCAGCTTTAGCCACTCAGAATTCATAGGATGTTAAAAAAATATTAAAGTTTAGATTCTGTTTTTTTTCTTCTAGTAATTCAGACTGTGTTACTTTTTGGAAGTTTCAATTTATGCTAAAAAGTGTTATCAGAGACCCTACTGTGCCCCCACGCACTAAACAACATAATTTGAGAACTTCTACCTGGAGTACTCCTCAAAAACACTTCAAAAGCTAACTATTAATAGTTACTGTCCGCGAAAATATGTTATTTACAAGACCTGAAATGGAAATGTGATATTATGTTCTAAAAGTAAGATTAGTGAGCAGAGAAATATCACTGGTTTAAAATAAGCCTGCAATTGTAGTACTTCTGTAAATTTTATTTCTTCTTACACCATAAAACCACGTTATTTTTAATTACTACTCAATTCAAAAATTTAAAAAAACAAATCACTTAATATATACCTACACTGTCACAATGCCAATTTTCATCATTACAATTAAAAGAAACAGAAGAGAGCTATGAAAGAGAAACAGGTATGAACAGATATGACACATGAAAAGCAGAAGAGGGAATTTGAAAGATCAGAAGCTAAGATATGATCATAAGACAAAAACATTTAAAAAAACATTTTCAAACCCTCTTACCTGCACGTTATTAGTGGATGAAATGGAATAAATTCTGCTGGTCCAAATTCTACAGAGCAGCCAGTAGTGATCAAGGTCAGCAGTTCACCCATACATGTCAACAAAATCAAACATCCACGTTTTAACATGCAAGCCAAGAAAAGACTATCAGGAGTCCAACTCATATCACCAACCCAGTAAGACCTAAATTGGACAGGAAAAAATATTTCTCTCTGTTAATTTCTGTTTCAGAAGGTTAGGATAAATCAAAAAATAACAGACACAAGAAAAATAAACCACAACACAAACCCAAACAATCCACGACAGAAATATCAATTACTGACCTGATAAACTTGGATGGGACTACACTGTGCTTGCTACTACAACCTTTAAGGCTACCCAAAACAGTTGCAAAATTCAATGTGTTTAAAAACAAAATCTGAGTTGCCTAGAAAGAAAAAAGTAAATGTAGACAAAACATAAATCCTTGTTCCAAAATGTCATTATTGTAAAAAATAATTTCTATTAGCAAGTTACATACTACATTTGATCTACTGGAAACACTATAATACATGAAAGTGACATTGCACTTCAATATTTATTACTATTTAGAGTATTTATTAATTTCAACAAGTATTTCTATATTTGAAAAATAATTTAATTTAAGATTATTATGTACTAAGTATATAATTTCGTACTCTTTTTAACCTAACTTCTTCTAAAACCCTCAAAATAATGCAAGATCACTCTTCTCCAGTCTTGCTGGTGAGTAACAACTGGAACTCTGAAGGACTGCATCATCCCATCCTGCTACACTAAATAATCTGGTCCATATTCCCTGTCATCATTAGCACTAAAGACTACTTTAAGATTTGGCCTCTTAGTTGTTAGGAGGAACAAATTATGAAGTGGGAACATAACCTCCAGTACATGTTAGGCTGAGGCTTGATTGAGAATCATTCATAATCTTTGCAAATACAATGCAGTAAGTGGAATTCATTTCTTTACCATTGTATTTCTCGAAGATGAGAAATTATAGAGGGGCTGACATGGACTTCTTAACAGAAAACCAGCATTCAAAAATTACAAGTTGTAGCAGAAGTTTTTAGCTAAAGATATCATTGTGAATACAATCACACATATCAACAAGAATGCAGAAAAAACATTCCTAAAAATGTGTTATTAAATCCTTTCAAATTCATTCAAACTGAAATATTAACTTAAATGACCTACTGTCTTCCATACCTTTGGATCAGTTTGATTAACAGCCACTGCAAGTGTAAGTCCATCTCTAGCAAAGGCACATAGCAAAGCTCCTCTTGACTTGACAGACACACACCGAGGAACCAAATTAACAAGAGAACAAGTCTGCTGTACCCAGTGGATTTGGTATGGCAAAGAACTGGATACCCAAAGAAGACAACAGAACCAAGAGGTTACTCAGTTATGCTAAATGTGATGATCCATATATAGCAAATACTACGCAAGACAAAACCACATACAGCATGAATCATTTTTATGCTACTTTTCTTCAAAAACCTTTGTATTTGCATGAGTTTAAACAACATGGCTGAGCACTGAGAATTACTTTTATGGGATCAGAATATAAATAATGTGTAAAACAAGCAAATAAATACAGATGAATTCCACATAATTAAGGCACTTGCATTCTAGCCAGGAACAGTTTCCTTAGCTGCTGTAACAGCATCCACCATAGAATACTCAGAATTTGAAGCTGAAAATCAACAGGATGCTGCTCTGAACAAAGATGATCATGGGAAGTATTAAAAGTCAGGCTGGACTGGGCTTCCAGCAACCCAACCTAGTGAAAGCTGTTCCTCTCATGGCAGGAGAGTTGGACTAGACAACCTTTAAAGTTCCCCTCCGAGCCAAGACATCTCATAATCCTAAAAAGATTTAAAATACGATAGAAAATACAAGATTCTGTCTGGCACAATGCCACCCAACAGACAAAAAATAATAATGAAAAAATAAATTAACCATTAAAAATACAAAATGAATCAATGTTATGCTCTATTTAACTTTTCATATTACCACAAAGACATTACTGTGGTACGGAACTGAATGAAGAATAGGGCAAGGAGGACATACTAACTGAGTTAGTATGAAAAAGGACACCATTTAACAAAAGCAGTGGTACCACGTCAAGGGTGGGGAAAAATTTTAGCAAGTTACTCAAGTTACACTTGCAGAGGACATACCCATTTAAACTCAAAACATACATGTATCTCAATAAGGAAGAGGAATGAGACGATACAACTAGTTTTTATTTATGTGTAAGTTAATAATGAAGTATGGAATACATACATAAAGGCTGTTACATTAACCACATCTAAATGCTTGAAAATGACCATATTTGTCCATATATGCAACCATAATTTGGCATGTTATGAACATACCCATGCAGACATAAGGAAGCGCTTGCAACCACAGGCTAATTGGACATAAATGTAGAGGAGTTCAATTGCAGTTCTGAATCCCAGCTCTAAAGCACTTCAGAATAAATGTCCTCCTCATAAGCTAATATCTTCAAACTTACCTAACATATTTAAAGCTATTTTCATGCCACCGAATAATCAAAAATGTGAGCACCAAACATTCTCCAGAGTAAAAAACAAAAGAGCACAAACAGCAATCACCCAGTATCTGTGGGAAAAAAACACAACCATAATCAGAATAAACTCAAATGCCTGGTTAAACACAATCTTATCTTTAGTTATTTATATTTTTAGATTAATACCTACTACAATTCAAATAAATAACATAAATACAGAATCACATAATTATAGAATAGTTTGTGTTGGAAAAGACCTTAAAGATCACTCAATTCCACCCCCTGGCCATGGGCATAATGTTATCATTCAGAAATATAAAGGCTGGCGAGAATATTACTGGGCCAGATAAACTTTGATCTGATCTAGTATGCCTGTTCTTATGTTGTCATTAAATCCCATATGAACTGAATGATTAAGCCTACACACAACACCAACAAGGCAGAAATAGCACTCAAAATTCACTGAAGCTTCTGTGGCTCTAATTTACTTAAGAGATTAAATGACTGTGTTAGGGCCTATTTTTACCTCATTTTGTATGAAAGCAGCATGCACTCCTATTTCTTTTTCTTCAGTAGAAGGCAACATGACTGATTCATCAGGCAAAATTTGTGTCCAATGCCCAGAAGAATTTTTACAAGAGGCTGTATTTTCGTGTTCTGTGCTCTCCCACAAAAAGACACATGCTGTAGGAGTAGTTAACAGTGCCTTTCTGCCATCTCCAGATACATACAAGTACAATCGCATTAAACACTCTAGGAAAAAAAAAACAACAAACACAACAATGTGCCAAATAGTTTCTGCTCCTCTGTTAGACTTAGATTCAAAAAGAAAGGAGAGAGGAATTATTTTTTTTCACTACCACAAAAAATCCAAGCCACCACCTTTAGAAGCTTTTCTTCCCAGCATCATCACTGATGCTAGGATTTTGGGCAGCAGTAAAAACAGATGAGATGCCTATATTTTATGCATTTTATGACTTGTATTTCCCACATGACTCAACCATTACAGTTGTTAACCTGAGACCTTCTTTCTCGAAATCCATCTTTCATGAAAACAATTAACAAATATGTGAGTGCTCTACTATTTATTACCTTCAGCTCCTAAACGTGCTACTGATCTTTCCTGATATTACAGAATTGCTGCACAATACTTCCCTTTACAACCTTGTATCAGTGAGATCATGCAACGCACAACAAAAACTGATAATTCAGTTTGCAAATATGCAACTTCAAATTACTCTCTCCAGTTAGCATCATAAAAATCTATCTCCAGAATAAACTTCAAATTATATGTACAGCATTTACATCAAACGTATATCTGCTCTAAGACATTCATACCGTAGTAAGGAATGCTTTTCTATAGTTAAAGACTAACCATTAATAAAAAAGTATTTACTGTACTTAAAAATAAATAACTATTTACAGGAGATTACTAAGTAAAAAAAACCTGTACCATTCAAGTGTTAAAAAAGACATTCCTCAAAGCTTAGCTAGCATACAAATTATACAAATGCAAAACAATGTGAGAATATAGCTTTCACTTGTGCAATAACACTTAACAAAAGGAAAATCACTTCTGCTCTATTCCATTTTTCAAAAGTTTTTTGAAAAAAACCTTACCTTGTGCTGCTGCAACTACCTTCCTAGACTCTTCAATTGCTGGCACAATTTTCAAGCAGTCTTGATCTTTATTCCAAAGAAATAGCTCTCCTGTTGTAAGTAGTCCTGCCAACCAAGCACCTGTGTAATCAAGGGAGAGATGTTTTGAGGAATAGTTTTGAAGAGTACTTAAAATTACTTTCCTTCCATCTTAGCCACAGTTCTAAAGATGACAGTGAACTAGCAGATCTTTTAGATATTGTACCTTTCCAAACCGTTACAACAACAAAATAACATGAGTTTATCACATAGAAGATATACTTAACCATTTCTTGATGTTGTTAAAACAACAACATTTTTCAACAATGACTGTAGCTGAGGGATTTTCTTCTTTGTCTTTCCTGATGCCAGGTTAATTTCATTTATCTGTTTATCATCTAGAAGAAAAACAGTCTCTTTTTCCTGTTGAAAGAAAAAAGGTCATCTTGGTTTTTAAAACATTATTTTCTATGTAAACATGCAAAATAATGAAGATATAAAAAATGTTAGAAAAAAATAATTAAAAAAAAAGAAAATATGTTTCAGCTGCAATTGCCATACTAACTTCATTCTTTGGTATATTTGCTTTACAGTAAAATACCATATCTAGCATTGGCTGACATAGATGATGAATTTAGTTCACAAGTTTCAAACTATCAAACTAATTCTACAATCATCATTAAAAGTTCTTAGAAGCACCTCAACTGAACTACCTCCAACAAACAAGAACACAACAACAAATTAGACACAAGTTATCTTGTCTGGCAGCGCTTAATTCAGTGAGATTTTTTGTGTGATTTCAATAGAAGAAGGTATTGGCCTTATACAGTTACCTACTTAAATTCAGGTATATATTAGAAGAAGGGGAAAAAATTATTCTCCTTTTATCAAAAAATCTTAAACAAGCATATCTTTGAATGGATGCAGGACCCCATGTGAAAAGAATTTTTGTTCACCATTTCCTGCAATGTATCGTCAAAAAGTTTATTAAAAATGAGAACCATCAAAAAAACAACCTCATATAAGGGAAAGGTCTTTTGTAAAAATCAGGCTCTCCATTGTTTATCTGAGAAATTCTGAACCTCCAGATTCGAGTCAGAAAGACAAAAAAATCAAACTCTTATTTCAATAACTCTTAAGCAGGGTACGCTCAAATCATTTCCCGAGGCTTTTTTTACCCTCCTTCCTGTAAACAGAAGTGTAAAGTAATATATAATTTAAAAACCTCTTCTTTACAGGATTTTATTTAAATAGAAGTTCATTACACTTACCTGTCCAATCCATGAGATGCGAGGCCATGGCTTTCTTTGCTTGATACTCGTAGAGAGAAGAACATCTAGCTTAATCTCCATTCCCATCAAACCTCTAGGTAACCATTATAAAGAAAAGCAAGCAGTGGCTTTTTCACATACCTAGAGAGAATTGGAAGAAGAAAAAAAAATAAAAAAAAGGAGACAATTTATTATTTGGGGGCTGGAAGCAGAAGATGGGAATCTAGACACAAACTCTTAACTATAACAGCTTTCTATTAAATACAAGAGGAATTGATGCTTATCTGTATATCCAAACTAGCACAACTATTTCCATAGCTCACAGGCGATTTGCAGTACATCCATCCAGACTGCATGCTTGTTCCAGAAGGAGCTAAGAGAAAGGAACCACAATACAAAGTACCTCATTGAAAGCGCCAATAAGGATGCAGAAAGTGAGGGAAACAGCTTCCCAAGCACAAGAGGGCATCCCCACCTTGACAAGACCTCAGACCACTGGCTGACAGAGGTGGGACACAACACCCCACAGCTTGGGCCACGGGGTGACAAGGGCAGTGTGGGACATCTCACACCTTGGGCAGAGGCGTGACAGAGATGGGGAGGAGCACCCCACAGCTCAGGGTGACAGAGGGGGTGCAGTACAGCACAGCACACACCTCAGGCTGAGGGGGGACAGAGGTGGTGTGGAACAGCCCACAGCTGGGGCTGAGGAGGGAACAGGGCAGTACAGTGCATGTGACGCCTCAGGGTGACAGGGGCTGGGGGTGCAATGCACCCTACCCCTAACAGGACCACTGCAGCTGCCCAACACACCAGGGAACTCGCTCAGAGGGCAGCCCTGATGAGAGTCAGTGGGATAAGCGGATTCTGTGGAGTGGGATGGAGTGGGATGGTGTGGGTGTGCCTGCGCATGTGTGAGTGCCTGTGTGTGTGTGCATGTCTGTGTGTGTGTGTGTGCCTGGGGGTGTCTGTGGGTCTGTGTGAGCGTCTGTGTGTGTGCCTGTGTGCGCATCTGTCTGCCTGCACATGTCTGTCTGTCTGTGTATGTCTGCGTGCATCTCTGTCTGTGTGCGTCGGAGCATCTGTGTGTGCATCTGTGTGTCTGTGTGTGCATCTCTGTGTGTGTGTGTGCATCTGTGTGTGCGTCTGTGTGTCTGTGTGTGCGTCTGTGTCTTAGTGTCTGTATGTGTGCGTGCCTATGTCTGTGCAACTGTCTGTGTGTGCATCTGTGTGTCTATGTGTGCATCTGTGAGTGTGTCTTAGCGTCTGTGTGTGTGTCTGTGAGTGTGTGTGTGCCTCTGTCTCTGTGACTGTGTCTGTGCATCTGTGTCTTAGTGTCTGTGTGTGTGCGTGCCTATGTCTGTGCAACTGTCTGTGTGTGCATCTGTCTGTCTGTGTGTGTCTGTGTCTTAGTGCCTGTGTCTCTGTGTGTGTCTGTGCATCTGTGTGTGCGTCTGTGTGTGCATGTGTGTGTCTGTGCGTCTGTCTGTGTCTTAGTGCCTGTGTCTGTGTGTCTGTGTGTCTGTCTGTGCGCCTCTGTGTGTGTCTGTGCATCTGTGTGTGCCTCTGTGAGTGTGTCTTAGTGTCTGTGGGTCTGTCTGTGCGCGCCTATGTCTGTGCGACCGTATCTGTGTGTGCATCCGTCTGTCTGTATGCGCGTCTGTGCCTTAGTGCCTGTGCCGCTGTGGGGGTGTGTGTCCGTGCCCGCGTGTGTCGGTCGGTCTGTCCTTCCCCCCCGCCCCGGCCCGGACGCCCCACACTCACCCGGCCCGCGCCCGCCACGCGCCGGCGGGACGTCCAGGCGCACGCGCGAGGGAGCCCCGCCCACCGCGCGCCGTGACGTCACGTAGCCCCGCCCATATCGCATCGTAGGTCTCGTGGCCACGCCCCCCGCCGGGCCGTAGAGCCCCGTTCAGCCCCGCCCCCCGCGTTGCCATGGCACCGTAGCCCCCGCCCCCCGCCCCGCCCCCCGCCCCTCCCGTTGTCATCAGCCCGTGGAGAGGGGGCGGAGGGACCGGCCGTCCCTATAAAATGGTTGGACTCGATGATACAACGTCTTCTCCAACCTGGTGATTCTATGAAACACAAGCTTTAGGGCCAGCAGACTGTCGCTTGGTGTCCTCGGCTCGGAGCGAGGCTCCCATTCCCTACGGCAGCTCCGCTCCTGTCACTTCAGAGTAGTTTGGGCTGGAAGGGACCTTAAAGCCCACCCAGTTCCATCCCCCCCGCCACGGGCAGGGACACTTCCCACCACCCCAGGCTGCCCAAGCCCCATCCTGCCTGGCTTTGAACACCTCACAGCTTCCCTGGGCAACCTGTGTCAGTGCCTCATCACCCACGCAGGAAAAAAATTCTTCCAATACCTAATATACGTCTGCCCTCTTGCAGCTTAAAGCCATTCCTTTTCCTCCTATCACTGCACTCCCTAATAAAGAGACCCTTCGCAGCTGTCCTTCAGGCCTCCTTTAAGCACTTGGAAGGTCGCTAGGAGGCCTCCCCGTAGACTTCTCTTCTCCAGGCTAAACAACCCTAACTGTCTCAGCCCTTCCTCACACAGGAGGTGCGCCATCCCTTTATCTTCATGGCCCTCCTCTGGGCTCACTCTAACAGATCCATGTCTTTCCTGTGCTGAAAGCTCCAGAACTGGACACAATACTCCAGGTGAGGTCTCACAAGAGCAAAGCAGAGGGTCAGAATCCCGTCCCTCAACCTGCTGGTCACACTTTCAGTGCAGCCCAGGATACCGTTGACTTTATTTTCTGCAAGTGGAAATTGCTGCATCATGTTGAACTTCTCATCCACCAGCACTTTCAAGTCTTTCCCTTCAGAGCTGCTCACAGTCCATTCTCTGCCCAGCCTGTATTTGCACTTTCCTTAATCACAATCTTGATGGAGAATGAGTACCACCGGGACACAAAGTAAAAAGACCAACAAAAGTAATCATCCAGTTATTGGCAACTTTGTTAATGGTAAGTGGTTCAGGTCTCTGTTGGTCAGTTTCTTCCCTCTCCTCTGATCTCATGTTTCCACTCCTTCAGACTCTGGTAAATAGAACCAGTCACTTTTCCATTCAAGGACAGAGCAAGTGCTATGAAATCTCTACACTGAAGGTGTGAATATCAACTGCAATTCTTGAAGCACCTTGAAACATTCTTAAGTTGAAGAACTTAATACTGGCAGAGGCATTTTTATTATATCAACTGGAAAACAAACAAACAAATGCCTGAAAATCATTAGAATGCACCTGGCAATTCACAGGGCAATAGATTTAGTGGCTGTACTTTAAAACAAAACTTTACAGCATAGTAAAGATCTGCTAGTAAAAGCTGTAAGTAGATAACTTGCATGTAAATAAATTTCTTAATCCATAGTTCTTTTTTCCTGTTGTTTTTTTCCCCCAGCACTTGTGACATGTATCAGCTACTCCTTTTCCTGATAAAAAAAAGACAATAATCAACACTACAGGCCTAATTTGCGTTTTTTCCCCCCACTAAGTATCTGTCTAAACTCTAAACTTACATGAAGAAGTTACTCGAGAAAGACTACTGACGAACATGAACTGGTAATTGCTTATGCATGTTATATAGAGGTTTTGTTGTTGAATATGTACACAATGCACAGGAGTAAACCAGACAAAAATTTCCTGGTAGGATGAGATTATAAAATCTTAGGAAGCATGCGTACAGGGTGTAGCTTCACACCTTTTAAGAAATATACCCAATTTCGTGCAAGTGTATCTACAATGAAAGTAGACAGAAGTCAGTCCTTGACTTCTTTACTCAGTTTCAATAGATAGTACATATTTATTAAAATGGAACAGGGAAACAATCTGAAGGGCTTTCAATACTGTATTATCATTTTCAATACAAATTAGATACCTAGTTTCTGTAGTTTCATTCCAAACTGTTTAGACAGGCAGGCTGTGTTTAAAGTGGCCATTAGGAAATTATGAGTAACTTTGTTGGTGAAAGACCTGTCAATAAACTCATGCAGAGAGTTATGATTGCATAACTACTCCGGGGTAAGACCACACTAAGAACCTGACTCATGTATATGTGCTTTTGTTATCATCTCACCTTCTGCAGTTGTCCTTTCTTGTTTTGAACAGCTATCAAGTAGATTTTACTTCCTACTCTTCTCCAATATTTTATGTTAAGAAAAATAAAATAATTTCCAAATATTTTTAATCTTCAAGGGAATGATCACACAATGGACTTCATTTCAGCAGTATAAAAAAAGCTTCCTATTGTTAAAAAATTTGGTAGAAACTCATTTGTCACATGTACATTCTACAATTTGTAGATACCTTTAGAATAGCATGAATACAGGCCACACAATTAATAACTGCAGCAGGAGATACAACTTTCTCAGAATTTCTCTCTGCGGATTTGTTCTTCCAGAGACTCAGTGTAGACATCTGAACTTATAATAGTCATTTTATCTGAGCCAATGATTCATTTATTGTATTGTAGTCAATCAGTGAAGCCGTTCTAATTTAGCCTGTAGTGATTTAAAATTCCCAATAGTAGTCTGCACCGTTAATGTTGGACTCATAGATTGAAGTTCAACCAGGTAGCAACTAACAGCATCCAAACAAACATTCGTGAATCGTCGCCTGTAAAGAAAACACAGAATAATAATGAGCGCCTTTTTTGTTTCTGTAAATTAGAATTCATCTGAAATAGTAAATGAGTATTCCTTGCGATTTAATGGAATAACATATGAAAAAGACATCTGTCAACTGCTTTTCAGTATTTAATGATTTATCAGAAAAATTATTTTTTGAAATCTAATGCTTATGATGAAGACAGAATCAGAAAATAAATGAATCATTACTATTTAACCGATATTAAATACGAATAATGACATGATAATTAATAGCAACACAAATATTTACTTTAATATTTAGATATTACTTTATTTATGAATATTACCAATGTGTAACTTATAAATTGCTGTGTAAATTAATATATCGAAAACTGGTATCAAATTACAACAATTTAGGTATTAATAGCTAAGTAGATATTAGAATTAGACAACATTCACTAAAGTTCTAAGAAGTTAAGAGTATCTAAATCAGTTAACCATAAAAGACAAAAGTGAGAAAAGATGGACGTAAACTCTGTATGTGAACATGGGATATTTACATGTATAGTTTCAAGAGAATCAGAAGTTATGGTTAGAAGAGTTATCAAGATTTTTCCTAGTTCTGCTCATTGTTTCTGAGACAAGATTGTTCTAACTTAGGTTTGTCTAGTCTATTCACAAAAGCTGCCAAAACTGGAGACTCCATTACACACAGGCAGCTTGCTCAAGTACACAGCTATTCTTCTAGCTAGAAATTTTTTCTAATATTAAACATGAATTGTCTCTAGTTGCAGACTAAGCAGAATTTTAGTTTTGGAGAATGATTCATCACCAGCCTCTTAAAAACAATTTTGGAAGATTTATCCTTATGTTTAGTCTTTTTTTTTTTTCAGAATACAAGAACTCAGTGTTTCTAGCCTTTCTTCATTAAACTGTTTGCAGTTCTCATTTTTTGCTCACTTCTCCCAGATTCTCTCAAACTTGCCTGCACTACTTCTTTAAGTATGTAGCCAAAATATAAAAAATAATCCTCTCAGTTCTCCTGAATCTTCAGTGAATTGGAGCAAATTATCTTTACTGAAGTAGTTTATAGGGAGGTGCCTCAAGTTCCTACCAAACGGTTTTGAATGAGGAGTCTGTTAGGAAACAAACACTAAATATATCCAAGAGAAGAAAATACAAGTTTTGGGGATTCGCTTTGAGATATTTTGTATCTTTCACTGTTTACCAGGATATAGTAGCCTTCTTTACCTCAGAACAACTTTGCTTGGATCTTGTACATATCCTGACAATAATATGTGAATACACTCCAAAAGGTGTAAAGGCTTTTTCATTCTATTCCAGTATGGATCCTAAAAAAAAAAAATCAAGGAGACAAGCATTAAGGAGACATGAAAAAAATGAAAGTCTGTATGTACAAATTGCCAGTCATGGGAATTATTTATTCCTTGAAACAAAAATAGATATTCTATCTTAATCCATACTAAGTCTATATTTAAGGACTATTTTGACTTTTGTGTACTAAAACATACATGAATTTAATTCAACATTACCTAACAGTTGGCAAAGTAATAGATTTTAGGAAGCTCTGAATTCCTTACACTGTAAGCAATCTGGGTAAAAAGAAGCAAATCAACCTTTTAAGTCTGTTCTACAACTCTGATGTTAAAAACATGACTTCGTATTATTTTTGCCCATTGCATTGATTAGACATCAGTTAGTAATACAGAAAATTAATAGTAATACAGAAAATTAATAGTAAACAAATAAAATTTAATATATTCAAGATACGTTGTTCCTTCTGCACCATAAAAATTCTAATCATATTTGATTCTAAATCATCCTTAAGTGAAGTAGAAGGATTAACAGTCTTCCTCATACTTCAGGACTGAGGTGAATAAAATCAACAGTGGGAAAAAAAGAAGCATTAAAAGGCTTTAAGTAAAAAAACAAGAAAAACAAAAGCTATCAGGTTGACATTTTGATATTTCACACTTCAAATTATCTTGTTTCACACTAAAGACAAACCTTGATACTAATTCAAAACTGTATTTTTATTTTGTGGCTGTTTCCTTACCCGTGCTTTAAACAACTGGTCATACACTTCAAGCAGTCTTGGCAATGGCACTCCAATTTCTTGCATGGTACATGTTACAAAACCTACGTCCCAGTTCAAAGTGCAGACCTGTTGCTCTAGAAACTGCACTAAAAAGTCTGGAGAAGAAAAACAATGAGATGTTTAGAATCCAACTCATTAATGAGAGTCTAGCAAAGAAATGCATCTGAAAGTGCATTAAACTCCAAGTTTAATTTTCTGTCTTTCACACAGTTGGCACCTTTCTCCTGTGGAGAATATGTAACAGTTTCCCTTAGTCCATACTGATGAAAGGATATGCACAATGTAACTACCTCCAAAGATGAAATTAAACTATTGGCAATATATGACAGGGATTACTCATAGTAAGTACTTCATTACAATTCTGCCATGGAGCCTTGCTGTTAAGGAAAGCTTGTTATTTTTTGTTTCAGCACTAAAGAATACACATATTATTGTGTCATTGGTTAGAATAGTCAGCAACACTACTTCAAATTTTATCATGTTTAAGTATCAGTGTCAACAACATATTGGTCAGCACTAAATGTCCTTTAATACAAGATCTATGTTCTTCAATAAAAGAACATTTACTGCTGAAGAATATATTTCCCAGTTTCTTACATAACACCAAGTTGTCGAAACACGTGAGCACCTCAAACAGAGAGAAAAGCTCCAGAAAATGATCTAGAATTCTCCTGAAATCTGCACTTAGAATGTGTCCCTGCAGATAGGAGTCAATGCTTCAAAAGACAGCAGATAAATGTAGTTGCCTAAAATCTTCCTAAACCTATATACATGTTTTTACCTTGTACTTTAATACAAACAAACTTCACAGCTTTCGAAACGGGATCTGAACAGCCACCAAGAAACAACTGCCACTGTCTTTTAAGCATCATAGAATAAACAGGCTGGAAGAGACTCACCAGCTCATCCAGTCCAACCATTCCTATCAAACACTAAACCATGCCCCTTAGCACCTCGTCCACTCATGCCCATGCCTCCAGGGAAGGTGACTCAACCACCTCCTTGGGCAGCCTCTGCCAGTGCCCAATGACCCTTTCTATGAAGAATTTTTTCCTGATGTCCAGCCTAAACCTCCCCTAGCGGAGCTTGAGGCCATTCCCTCTTGTCCTGTCCCCTGTGACTTGGGAGAAGAGGCCAGCACCCTCCTCTCTACAACCTCCTTTCAGGTAGTTGTAGAGAGCAATGAGGTCTCCCCTCAGCCTCCTCTTCTCCAGGCTAAACAACCCCAGCTCTCTCAGCTGTTCCTCATAAGGCCTGTTCTCCAGCCCCTTCACCAGCTTTGTTGCTCTTCTCTGGTCTCGCTCCAGAGCCTCAACATCCTTCTTGTGGTGAGGGGCCCAGAACTGAACACAGGATTCAAGGAGCGGTCTCACCAGCGCCGAGTACAGAGGGAGAACTTCCCTGAACCTGCTGGTCACGCCGTTTCTGATACAAGCCAAGATGCCATTGGCCTTCTTGGCCACCTGGGCACACTGCTGGCTCATGTTCAGTCGCTGTCTACCAACACCCCCAGGTCCCTCTCCTTGAGGCAGCTTTCTAGACAGACTTCTCCTAGTCTGTAGCACTGCTTAATTTACTCTCCACTCAGGGTGAAAAACTATAAATTCTGGTTAAATCCTTAAATAAATTCTAGGAAAAACTGCATGTGTAAAAAACTGTCATGGTTCTGTAATCATACAATCACACCATGTTTACACAGAGGCCAATAAGATTTCCACTACTACTTTCTGGCTAACCTCCCTCTCCTCAATACCTTGAAAGTCACTGCGATAATAAGCAAGAAACACAATGCTTTTGCACCATATTTCCTGGACAAAATTGAAAAGTACTGCCCAGCGACCCACAGGATCAACACAATTAGTACTGACAGCTGCAATAATTTGTTGCTTCAGCTACAGCATAATATTACAGAAGTAACTACAGTAATTATGTATTACAAGCATATAATTAGGTATCACAAAACTATCAATATTCTTTCCTTTTAGAGTTTTTTAATGACAGACATTTCTTAGGTTAAAATTTTTTTTTAAGAAGCTAAAAAGAAAGCCGAGACCCATTCCTGTAATGGTTATGTTTATCTACTATGCAGCCTAAACAACTTGCCTAAAGGAAAGTAACGGGGTGTGCCAGCATAGATCTTGCCAAGCAGCACCATCTTCAGACTAAATGCTTGCATTCTGTCAGTCGGGCTCAGAGAAACACTATCATTCAACTCTGGAAGTGAAAAGAAATCAGTTAGGGAGACAGTCAGAAAAAAAGTTCCACATTTATAAACAATTAACTCAGGTACTTAAATTACTAACACATCAAAATCTTATGCTATTATCACTGCAAAATCAATGTGCAGAAGTGAAAATGTAACTTTTTTTTCTAGTGCTATTAAAAAATCTTATGCTATTATCTTATCAAAAAATCTTATGCTATTTATCAGTGCAAAATCAATGTGCAGAAGTGAAACTGTAACTTTTTTTCTGGTGTGTATGCAATAGTTAACAGATTTTTATGCTTTTAAGTTCCATGCAAATCTACTTATAAAAGAACCAAAGAAAAACCCCAAACCCTTACCGCCAAACCCATCAACAGCAAATCCACAAAAAGCCCAGTACTGCATAGCTTTTCTCTCAGATCACTGTCAGCACTGTTTGCACAATGGCAACTTTGAGTATAATATTCAAGAAATAAAAACAAATGAACAGGAGTAGACAGTGAATTACCGGCTTATGGTAAAGAGCGAGGCAGATAACCACAGCTAAGTGTCCAGGCTTACAGAGCTGTGCCCACTACCCTGTCTCTCTGTACATAGACAAACCCCTTTTACTTCCACTCCTGCCAACACTACAAAAATGCTCAACTCCCTGAAGATTCTTTAATCTTTATCATTATAAATTTAAATATTGTTATTATAATTTCCTAATAGCAAAGCCTTCAGATAAATTTTCACAGATATTCTAAAGTTATAGAATCACAGAATCATAGAATAACCAGGTTGGAAGAGACCCACCGGATCATCAAATCCAACCATTCCTATCAAAAAAGTTGATACATAAAGGCATCTAAGAACAAGAAGAGATGCAACGACTTCTTAAATGTTATCTGGAATTTGATTATTCAAGGCACACACACAATACGCACCAATATGTATGTAAAAATATTACTCTTCTGTACTTAAGGCACACAAGCCCAAAGGCAATAACATTAATGAATTATAAGCTAGTTACGCTACCAAACATATTACCAAACAGTCCAGAAAAAGAGGCATCTCACTCGGACTTATCATCATGAGCACACAGTCTCAAAAGCTCTAAATTGTACCATTTTCCTATAGTTCTGGTTTGTATCACTCACAGCCCATTAAGACCTACCTTTCTCAATGATCTCTTGCCAGAGAGTTTGCACCAAGATAGGATCAGAATGACCTGCACAATGTATAATTGCAAGCTTACACTCCGAAAGCTTAAAAGGGTCAGCAAATTCTCCATACAGCTGAAAGAGAAGTTATCAGGCTTTACATTTCAAGTAGGATAAAAAGGAAATTTTTTAAATCAGCTTTTTTTTATTTTGCATAGCAGACAGACTAGTAAAATCATGACTTGAGTAACTATTGCAAAATACTATATTTTTTTTTTAACTACTTAATTTCACTTCTTAATCTAAAATCTGGGATTTCATTTAAGTTATTATTAATACCATTAATTTTCTAACAATTCTCCCAATAAATACAGATAGCCAAAGGACTTCACAAAGAAGATAAGCACGTGCAAAGAATTGAAATATTAAAGACAGAAAGAATATCAAAGTACAGGAAAAGACAGTGTACAATAACATGCATTCCAAGACCAGGAACATTGAACTGTCTATTACTTTTCCGAGTCAGCAAAGGATCATTCTTTGTAAAGCATGGCCCCAGAATGTGATAAATTAACCTTTAATATAGAGCAATTTTAATCACCTTGGTTATATCCATCAACTCAGCATCAAGCTGGGAGATTGCATCTTGCACTGAAGAGTGATGAGAATACTGTCGTTGTAATGTTTCTTGTATTTGAAGCTGGATCCTTGCAACCTTGTTTAAAAAGGAAAATATTTCAAGATTGGATTAATCAAAGTTAAGAATACATTCAGAATTAACTTTGACTTATTTAAATGGAGAAATGTCTTTATACCTCAGAGTCTCCTATCAACCGTGCAACTTTGCCACATTGGGAAGAAAGCACAGAAAACTTCCTATGGAACTGGCAATAAAAATGTGCCAATGACATAAAGGCAATAATGCATTTACAGCTAGCTTAGATTAATATTTTTCCTTACTTCCATTTTCTCCTCTAGTTCATGTAGGAATTCCCCATCTGCAGCTATAGAGGATACGGCAGTGGAACTTTTGGCACTTAAAATGGCACGTGCAATGTATTCAAGGCGCTGCTGAAGAGAAATTTCTGTGCTGCAAAACAAATATTGAGAATAAAACAGATACTTAGTCTAATTATTTGAGGGTTATTGATAGTCTAACTAGACTCAGGGAGTTAGTATGTGACTTCTCCCAGTTTCACTAAACCAAGCAGGACATTATCCAACCAGATAAACCCATCTGTGTTGCAGGCTCAGTTCTAGTGTACTTCTCAATCCACTGCTTCACAGTTACATTACTGCATTATAAAATTCTGTGTAAGAAACGACCCTTTAATATGTGATATTTAAAACAGGAAATACATCGCAAACTAACATCTAGTACACAAAACATAATTCCTTTCCAGTAATGGTCTGGATTAAAAGCTAGTATATTCTGTTTATTTGTTTTTCTTGTTTCAGCAAACACCCTTTATATTGGCCTTCTCTTATTCGTGTTCTTCTCTTAAAATACCTACACATACTGGTTCTATTTTAGTTCATTTCTGTTTTCCCCACTTGCCTCAATATATGCAATACATAATCCATACCTATGCAGGTCAGCCAACTTAGCCAAGATTCTGGCTGCATTACTAAAATTCCTATTCTTTTCAAAGTATCTCCACAGTAAATCCATATAACGGACTTTGTTTTGGTCAATCTTGGTCATCCGCACAAGGTAGGGTTCCAAAAAGGGGGCAGTAATCTGCAAAAGTCGAAGACAAAAGAAATGTTTGCTCTTCTTTTTTAAAGGATCAGCATTACTAGAATTAACCCTTCCAGTTCAGAGGAACCAACAAACTATTCAGTTGTAAAGAGATGAGCTCACCTGTAACAGTTTGTCTGCCAAGTCAACTTGTATCAACCAGTTGTAAAGTGCAATACTGAAGAGTTCATCTGTTGAACGCTGAGCCAGCTTTAGCATTTGTTCAAACTAAGGGAAAAGGCCAGAACTATGATTTCAGAAGGGGCTACATTACATCAAGTACTGAATATGTATACAACAATACCTAGGTCCATGTTACTTCATGTCACCATTTGTATGAATGCTCTGCACATAAAGAAGCCAATTCATGACAAACCTTGACTTTTATCTACTTTACAAAACTATTCCATAATTTAAAATAAATAAATAAATAAATTCCACACCCCTTCAAATCATACTGTTTTCTGGAGTGCAGTCACAACTTTTTTGTGAATTTCTTACATGGTGCCCAGCTTCTTCATTGCTTAGCATGTTGGGGTCTGATGATAGCACTGGAGGACCTGGCTTCTTTGGTACACTGGGAGACTGAGGGGCAGCTTTACTTTGATTGACTAACTCTTGAAGGGTGTCAGTGATACACTTGTAGCTGTTCAACCTGTAAACAGAACAAAATAAAAGAAAAGCTTCAGAATTTTCATTGCAACTATATGAAATACTCTTCTCAAATGTCTTCTTGCATGCCATTGTAAACACAATTACTGAAATTTGAAAAGGATAACTCTCAGCTAGTTACCACAACGTAGTTAGTTCTCAATCATCTTTCTAACAAGTATGTATTTAATGTTCAGATCACAATGTTTTCTGTATCTATCTATGACAGTCAAGGCGAGAATGCTGGGCAAAACCATCTGTATTGTGTCCTTTATAAAACACTTGTTTGTCATTACCCTGCACACCTTCCCCAAAATACTTGCTTTTCCAGTGACTTGAAATAAAGCGTCTCATACAATGATAATAAGGTATTCTGAAAACATGCCTTTCTTGAAAAGCTTGGAGTCCAACAACATCTTCTTCTGGTTCACCGTTTTTATAGAAATGAAGGCCAAGACCTTGGGGATCTTTCTTCTCAGCAGCTGTAAGGGAGAGTTCTACGACTCCCTCATAGAAACGCACTAGGAAAAAACCCAACAAATATCACTGCTCATCATTGTATTAAATCTAGGGAAAAATGGTAAGTGGTATCAAACGCTTCCCATTTTAGCAACAACAAAAAAAATAGTCGTATTTACTCTGGTCTGTAGTATACAAGGGTTTATGCCTGTACGTAACCGTTGAGATTGTGTGCAAGTTTGAAGTTACGCATTTGTACAGAGGCTGAAACCATGACTGTTACAACAGTTATATCTATATTTAAACTATGTACTGCCTTCCACTATATAAAACAGGATTTAGAACATTCTTTCAAACAGCAAATTTGGTATAAAACCATACCTGCAAAAGCACAGCCACTTACCCTCCGCTTACATAAAGCCCAACAATTTTCTAAGAACAATTTTATCTTATACATGAAACAAACAGACACTGCACTGTAAAATCAACTGATGGATTTATGTTCATACATAAGAGGGTTTTTTGATTGGCTGGTGAAATCTAGAAAGGCTTCCTTAAACAAGAAGAAATTGAAATATAGTAATTGTAAGAGTTATTAAGGAACTGCTTATGGCAAAACAGTATAAAATACGAAAATGAGTAATCAAAATGAACAAAACAGATGGCATTAAAGGATACTACAGAAACTATTTAACTGAGCACGATCACTGGTTGCCTCTTACCTTGCCTATATTGTGCACAAACATTAGCAAGGTCTACTTGATTGCTGATCTTCTGGTACTCTTTCAGTGACTCTCTTAGCATCTTCTCTTTTTCCAGTTTGCTTTGAGCCTGTCGAGACCGCTGAAGCAGTTCATTTGCCTAAAGACAAGTGATGGGAAAATGGAAGTTACTCCCAGGAAAGCATTATGAACAGACCATGGTTACTGTTGTCAGTTAAGGAGTTATTATTCCAAACTTCAAAGCTGAAACAGTAGAAACATCTCAAAAACACGCCTTCAATATTTGGTAAACTGTTTCCTTGTAGAAGGGTGGTAGAGAGAAGGCCTTAGGAATTAACAAACTTACTCCCCACTCAGTGAATCAGTGACTTTTTTCAAATTTATTTAAGAGTGTCAAAGAGTGAATTTCCTAAAAACGATTACTTTTCCACAAATTCCATGAAACTACATGACAGAAATCAAGAGGCTATGCTGAAGAAAGATGGGAATAAGAACACATTTCATCAACATCAAGAAGATCGTTTTATTAGACATCACACTAGAGGTAGAGACAATCACCACAAACAACTGCCAACGCTTTAAATCAAAGGACACATAATTTTCAGCATTGATACATTACAAGACATAAATATGTACATGACCTACCTTCACTAGTTCTTCTGTTCATGAAATTACTTCAGCATAGTGTTTTAGAAGGATTTACAAGTTGCTCAACTTATCTTATTTGAACATGCTCTAAAGTTCTGTTTTGGCACTTCAAAATCATGAAGTGGGCTTACCTTGGAACACACAGCATCATCAGTGCTATAAAGAAGAGGACAGATATCTTGCAAATGGGCAATGATGCCATCCACAGCAGCGTTATCTCTGATGTAACAGTTTATGAGAGAAGCAATGAGTGCTCCAGTCAACTCTCTGTCTCTAATCACCAAGTCTTTGAAAGCAGTAACCTTTAGATGTTCTTGAAATTCCTGAAGATAGACAAAACTTAATTAGTTCATTGAAGTGTCTACTTTATTCTGTTTAGTAGAAAAATTGTTTCCAGTAAATGAAAACACACAAAACTACCACGACTGAAGTGCACAGCATAGAAGTACATTATTTAAAATACACATTATATAGCAAAATGGAAATAATAAAGCAAGCCCTATCATTGAAAGTGCTAGACCCTTGGATGTCAAAGGACAGTGAGCAGTCCTCTTAGCAGACCTCCTCTGCCACCTTCAAAGGTGTCACTTTTGTTCAGATCTCTGCAATTAAGCATAGGATTAGTAATACCTTTTACTTCACAGGGCACTGTCAGAACGCACATCCTACAAGATGAATAGTATGTCACAGTTTTTAGTAATGGAATCATCTGAGGAATGTCATAGATGAAAAAAATATAAAATGCATTAAGAAGTCTGTGCTCTTTACACTTTTTTTTATTAAATTACATTCAAGGTTTTTATTTTTTTAAATTATTTTTAGGAATACCTGCTCACAGAGTTGCCAGCAGTTTCTATGGCTGATCACTAACAGCATGAAAATACTATAACTAAACCTCTAAACTACTGAAGACAAAGAAAATGGTTCTATTTGTTAAACAATTAGTTTCAATACGAGAGAAAAGCTGTTAGAAATTGTGCTAACTCCCCAAAGCCTCCAGCTTCTGTGAATTTGTAAAGATTAAGATGATGTTCTCTTTATCAACAAAGAATACAGCCTCTCCAATAATCTTTTTTCTACCAAGTGCACAGATAGAATGACTAGTATTTAGATTAAAAGCTTCTTCAAGGGCTGGATGGAAATTCAACATTGGCAGCAGCACCCACAGTTCTGTAAATCTCCTTTACAAACAAGGAAAGGCTGAAAGAACTGGGATTGTTTAGCATGGATAATAGAAGGCTCAGGGAACAGTGTATGGGATCTCATTAAAATTTATGGACACATAAGGCAGAGCCACACTTTTCTCAGTGGTGTCCAGTGACAGAACACTAAACAATGTCCAAGAGCTGAAGCAAATTAAATTATATCTGAATATAAGAAAAATATTTCTTACTCTAAAAGAGGTTTAACACTGGAATGCATTCGGGCTGCAGAGTCTCCGTCTTTGGAGACATTAAAAACCTTACTGGACACAGTCATGGACAACCTGCCCCAGTCGACCTTGCTTTGAGCAGCAGCGACAGATAACCTCCAGGAGTACCTTCCAACTTCAGCTGTTCTGTGATACATTGTGGACCCCTGCTTGCACAAAAGTGCAAGGGCTTGAGTCTCTACAACCCTATTCCTCTCTACTGTTAAACCTTTACCATCACCAAGGTAAAGTGTGAATTCCTCTCGGATGGATAGCATTGGACTATTCTTTCCAGCACATTTTGCACAATGTGCTTAAGTTGAGCACACTGTGATTCATAAAACTAGACTGTGTTAACTGTCAGTAAAAGTAAAAATCTATTCGTAGTGACACTTTTAATTTGCTAGAAGTTGGTGAAGAGGTCAATACTACATGTCAGCCTCAAAAAAACCCACTTGCAATCTGAATAAAATTGATGTGGCTTAATTAATTATATATTTCTCAATGAATTACAGCCATATTCCTTTGGGAATATTTAGGTAGCAAAAGAAATTCAGAAGTTAAATGCAAACAAATCAAAATCATATGATTTGGACCGTACCTTTTGAAGCTCACCTACAACAACACTGAACTGGTGTTCACACAGCAGCTTCCATAAAGCCAATGCCTGGCATGTTTTGCGAACAAGCTGCTGGATGCCTTGAAGTGAGGTCTTCTCAGTTAGCTGTGCCTCAGCTGAAAAGGTAAAGAGATTGTCAATAAGTAGCTGTTCCATGTTTCAAATTAGGACAAACTTCAGGGGTTTTAGAATAACAATTTCCTTGAATTTCCAATTTGTTTTCCTCTTCCATTCTTGATTAATGCTGTCTACCTGTCTTTGGAGGAAAGTGCCACGTTAACATTTCCCCCAAACAAATGCAATCTGTTAAGATTTATTTTGAACTATGCAACACAGAGAAAGCACTTTCTGAAAAAGAAGTGTGCCTTCATGTGAGTGCATGGGATTTACACAGCAGTCTTAAATTTTTGTACTTTTTTCATAAACAGTTATTGTAATTATATTTATGATGAACATAGAAGAAATCAAAATAAACTTATAGATTGTGGTTTTGTTTGATTACTTGTATTTGCTTTTAGAAAGAAAAATTAAAATCACAACTGTCAATGCTATCTTAAAAAAGAACAACAAATACTTCAAAAAGTAGTTAACATTTATATCTGGTAAGATGTATTCTATTCACTGATACAATAATTCAGATATACTTATTAAATAGATGGAATAAAACTGTAACAATTTATGTCTTCACTTTTGAGGCAGCAATAATTATTTTGCATCATTTAGCAACTCAAAAGCATCTATGGGCTTTGGAATGCATAGAAAAAAAATTTAAATGTCTACCAAAGCCTACATAATGACTCTTTTAAAGAAATTACATTCACACTACTGAAAGCGAGCAGTATAGAAAAAGAATTGGTAACTAAAACCCAGGATTATATGTACACAGACCACAGTCACCTTGAATTATGTACATAAATCTGTAACACGTTCCATGTTGCCTGGAAGTGCTCAGCAAAAACTACACTACAGGAAGAGATGAGTCCAGATGGGCTGGTCTTATTTCTAAGTAAAGTTTTGTAGGGATTTCAGTGACTGTAACTTTGGGAACTTGCATTACATTTTAATAAAACAACACACTCACTTGTCTCATGAACAAATTGCTTAACAGTTGCTATCCTGAAAATATAAACAGGCATGCACCTACTAAGTACTGTAATGAGGAGATGAAACCATCTTATGAAACACAGAGAAGGAAAAAAAAGGAGACAGGTAGTATGCAAATAACCCTTTGGTTCAGTATTTCAATACTGTCTGAATGGGGAAAATAGCATGAAGAGGACATATCTACATAAAACTGAAATTTAATTCTTCAGATGAGTATTTTACTAGTGCTGTATAGTTCAAGCATTTTTATTTTAGCTTAGTAAACTGAGAGATCCAATTTGTGGTCGCAGTGCCTCAAGAGCACTGGAAGTTACTACGCTGAAACACAAATTCACTTCACAGAGATATTCTCCTTTGTGGACTTGCTTTAATTAGTTGAGATGTTAAATTTCAATATTAAACTGAAAAGCAACATCTGCAGCATAAAGTGAACGAAAACTCTTACCACACCTAAACCAAAGGCTAGAACGTTTATCTAGATTTGAGTTTTCATTCTGCTTATCTCTAATACAGTCTTAGGCACATAGTTTTTTCACATCAAGACCACTGCAGAAGCACTGCTTGCAATGGAACAGTACAATACAGTACAGAAGCAAAGAGAAGATGCTAGAAAGTTAGTTTCCCAACTACAGTGCTTTCACTTAAGAACCCACTACCAAGTATGGCACATTGATTAATGTCAAATTTGTATTAAAAAAATAAAAAAAAAGAAGACATCTTTATTCAGGTTTTAACCAGTGGCAACGGCAACATCCCAATGCAATGTATGTAATTACATACCATGATATTTCCTCTGGAGTTCTTGCTGGACTTGCTGAGAACTTCCACCATCAGGCCACATGAAACCCAGGAGCCTCTGTTGCAGATTGGCTGGTGTGCTGAAACTGCAATTCCAAAATAAAAAGAGACGCTAATATGGTTACAAACACAGTCTTCTAAAGATTATATAATAACTTATTTTTAGCATCTGAACAGTTGAAGCTAGAGACTGTATATACACTTAAATTCAATGTAGATATGCATGGTATAGTTTTTTGACAAGTAGACATTAAATACTACTAGTAAATTTAATACAATGAATAATACCTTGGGTTTCCAAGGGCTCCTACCACGGCAAACTGTGAATTTCTATCCAGAAATTCTTGTAATCCTTTCAGTTCCTGTAGTACACATTCCAGCACATGAGATGGAACACTGCTTTCTACCTGGAAAAGAACGCACGCACTTCTTTACAGAAAGCTTATTTTCAAATTTTTTTTTTCCAAAATTCTACAATTTTCAGCTAGAGCCACTAAAAAGACAAACAGAAAGGGGATACAACAAGTAAACAGTCTAACAGTGATTCTATCACTAGAACACAACATTATTATACCACAGTCACTAAGGAGGGGGCACACCTGAAGACGCAGTAGTCCCCTGAGGATACAGAACATTCAAAGACGCTACTTCACCCTTCTGACAACCAAATCAGCTATGTTATACTATTTCCAACTCTGAACTAAAACAATGATTAAGCATTGCTAAGACAAAGTAGAACTGCCAAGGTCTTCCAGACTCTCCCAGTTACCTTATAACTGGAGCAGGAAAGCTCATGTAGCAGTTAATTTGCATCACTGAAATTACTCAGTTCAGGATCCTATTAACATCCACAGTCAGAAAAGACTTTGTTTTTAATCATGAACAGAAAGTGAAACACCAATATGTTAGTCAGGAAGATGCTGGGAATTTTTTTAGTCCTCACATAACTGCAATGTTCATCCTAACCCACTAATGCATTTTGGTGTTAGGCTTTGTCTGGAGGGGGTACACAGAAATTAAGACAGTGCCATCACTAAACACAGAGAAAACTGGCCACTGCCAGTTAGCAAGAGACCAAATAACAGCTAAGCTTCATAAAAATAGTAGCTTAAAAAGATTTTAAAACTACATTTACTGGTCAGTTAAAAATGTGGCACTTAAAAAAACATACAAATAACAACATGTTTTTCCTTATCAGTTTATAATTGGGAACAGAAGTATAACAGGGATTAAGACATGTACTATAAAGAACTTTTAAAAATACAAAACAAACTTTTACATACCGCAACAACTTCTCGATTGCCACTTTTGAAAACTCTCTCCACAACTATACTGCCATCCCATATATTTCTGCAACACAAGAGTACAGCATTAAAAGGGAAGTAATTTCAGCAAGCGTTTTTGCAAGTCTGTGTGTAATTTCTTAAGAAAGAAATGGTAATGGTTTTTACTTTAAAGTCTAAAATAAGGACAAATGTGGACAAACATTAAATGTGGACAAATATTAAAAAATATTCAAATATTCAAAAAAAATTACCATTGCACATTTCTGAACAGCACCAATACAGGTAATGAACAAAATCTCAAGCTTTAAAACTTTAAGCAAATGAAGTTTGTTTAGATTGGAAAAGATCTCTAAGATCATCAAGTCCAACCCTTAACCTGCCACTGCCACATCTACACAACTTTTATATACTTCCAGGAATAACACAATATAAAAATGCATTTCATTAATTTCAAATTTAACTGCTTTTAAGATAGAATTCTATGACCTTAGGGAAAGAAAAACTATGAAAAACTGAGTGATAGAATCTCCTTGTTACATAAACATCTCACCCTATAATCCGAGCAAAGTATATGCAGATGCCATTGTGTCTTCCAGAAAATACTATCTTGGGACCCATCATTCCACTAACGGATGTACCAGGGTGAGACAGGGAATTGCCAGAAGGAAAGGGAGTTGACACAGCAGGAGACTGAAAACCTAGGTTTAAATAGGGAAAAATTACTCATTTAAATGCAAATAAAAAAGCCCATCAGAAAAAAAAAATAAATCTCCATTTATCCAGCAAAGCCAAAGAAGGCATTACCTTGCCCTGCTGTTGCCATAAAGCTAGGATATGAGGTATCAAGCTTCGGATATGCAGCATCAACAGTCAAGGGGGAAACTAAAAGGGAATATAAATAAAGGTAAGTTTGTTAAAATCAAATTAACAAATTAAAAAAAAAGCCCAAAATATAATCCATAAAATCCCTGTGCAAAAGCAGCAAAGTTGTTAAATCAAGTACTTTAAAATCAGAACCATTCCAATAGCTATTACGGTTAAACAACAAATTGTGCTCATTTCTTTTCAACTCAACACTCCATAAGTGAACCTAATGCATATGTTTTTTCCAAGAACAGTTATTAAGCTTTTTTTCCCTCAGCATTTGTGTGTTATTTATTGGACCTTCCCTGCAAATACTGCCAACATACTTTTTCTTGTTCTTCATATGCTGACTGGTACTATTCCCAATTAGGGCATCTATTGTCAAAGCACCCACTTTCAGTCATTTAGATCTTTTCAAAGAATATCAGTTCTACCTTCAAAGCACTCGGCTGAAAGAAACTAGTACTATTACTTCTGATTTTTTACATAGGACAGTTGGACAAACAGTATAGCAACATTGTTAACTTTGAACATTCAGTTTGAGATTGTCCACAGCCTCAGATTCAGCTATGAATATTCAAATCTTCTGCAGATTAAGTCAGAATACCTAACTTAAGACCCTAAAATATGAGGAACATATGTGGCCATCTACAAAATGTCCATGTACCAGCAGCAGAAGGATGATGTAGCATGGACAGGGCAAGAAAACTGGTGCTTTGAAAAGTTGGCTTTTATGTGAAGAATCAGTCCTTCTTCCCTTATGCACTACCGTTCTCCCAATCTGGCAACATGCAACAGCGCAAAGGATGACAAAGTCCTTCACTAAAAAGCATCAATGCATTTGCAGGGCACATTCTCCTGTGTGCCAACTAAAGCACAAACTTGCAGAAAAGCAGCATGCAAGCCTATGACTAGACTTTCAACAGTGGCAAAAAGAAGGAACTAAGTTGAAGGGGACTGGCCTTTTAATGCTAACATTACTGTAACGTAGTTTCACATGCAAAATTTCAATGTATTTTAATCAATTTCTGTCAGCACTGTTTGACCCACCACAGGGGACATCCACAATACCAGAATCCTGATTTAATATGATACTTCTCTACCCTTTGAGCAAACCAAATAAGAACTAGCAGAATGGTGACATCTTCCACTTAGATGTGTCATTGAAGCAAAATTGAGATATGTGCTTAGATATTTGGTTTCAAAGAGGCACATACGACAGCAAAAGATAAAAAGAGCCAAGAATTTAGACTTGGGAAAAATGAATTTACTTCTAAAAGATGTCACCTTATTGATTGCAGAGCTTCCTATCTTTTCCCTCACACCTTACTTCTATTCTCAGTTTGCTCAGCAGCTGATCTCCCCCACAGCTGCTATTCTCTCTAATTCAGATTTAATTTTACATTCATAGGCCTTGCCTAAGTTCCTGACCTCATTGCTATTGTTCCACAGCATCAGACTTGGAAAGCGATGCCACTGATGCCTTAAAAACAGTCACTCTTCTTACTGCTTTAATACTAGTTGAGAACTGTAAAAAAGACGGTCAATTGTTTTTCCAACATGTAATCCCATTCAGCACACTTTTCCCCAATACTTATGAATTTAGGTGTAAGTCAAAAGGAGTACTGAAATGGAATTTCTTAGCATTCCAGGCAATTAATTATTTTTCCCAAGTCTGATGTGTAAAATGCAATGCCATATGTCATATAGGTTCTTGGAAATTAACAAATTCCTGAATAATAAAAAATTAATAATTTAATTCAGTAATTCATTCAGCATTCCAAAATCATCATTAGGAATTTGTTTTCTAAAAATACCTGGAATTGAATTATATATGTTAAGGGTCAACATCCTAAATCAAATGTAGAGATTTAAATATCTGTGTAATAGAGCAAGGCCTCCACTCTAAAAAGCATCAAGTCCAGAATAGAAAAAGGCAGTGCTATTCTCATTTGTAGATGGCAGCGATGACCTAAGCAGAAACCTAATGCTGAAGCTAGACGTCTTACAGGGAGAAATCACTCCAAAAACTAACATGTTTCTTGACCAGAATTTTTCTTTCTCACAAGCGGTATTTGCAGAGGTATGACAATGACGCAGTAAGATACTCTGCTAGAGACACACAACAACCAATTAATCTTTGATAAATGGTTCTCTGGCTGAAGTGTCTCTGGCAGCAACAACTGCATACCTTGTTCACATAATCTTAATAGATTATATGCAACATCCAGACACAGTCTGAGATCTCTCTCATTAAATCTCCCTCTCATTAAATCCAAAAAACACTCAAGAGGAAATGGGAAAAACCATCTGTAATTAATTGTCAGTGAATGGGAAAAACAGGACTATTTCAGACAAAAAGGACATGGATACCTGTGGGAAAACAAAATAAAAAATCTTTAAGGAAATAAACACCTGTCCAAAACCATGAAATGCTTGCTACTTACCAGGAGTAACAGGAGGACACAAAGTAGGCCCAACATTGGTTGGAGGAGGCAGAGCTGATGGAAATCTCATTTGTGCTTCTCCACCATACCTAACGTTTACATGTAAAGATAAAAAATAACTTACACTTCATACACAGTCCATTTATTTTTCATGTCTTTGAGAATTAACAGTAATATTGCGATTCTTTTAAGATAAATAATAAAGAACCTAGCATAAATTTTCAGAAATATTTGTGACTGACTGTATGATAACTAACTGAACACATTACATGAAAAGCAGTAACGTATGCAATTGTAAAGAGAAGTCAGATGAACAAGTAAGTAAATTTTTCTGTGGATATTTCAAGTTCAGTAGTGATAAGATGTGATCAGGCTTTGAAGAGAAATTTACCAATTCTCAAAACCAGGCTTATGATTTAGCAAACTTTTTAAGGTTTGCCCCCACAGGAAAGTGGAAAGGACACAGCTGAGATAACCCATGTTCATACTTCTATCATCCTCAAGTTCTATCCATCTCTCTCCTACAGTGCTGCACAAGCACTTTGTTGCGTCTTCCCTTGCTAATGCACATCTCTCCAGTTATCATTTACATTGTCCTTTGGATCTTGTAATATAATTTTGAGTTTAATAAAGAGCAACTGTTCACAGCCTACTAAGAACAGCTCATTTGATCTAACACCTGCACAAATTTCAGCAAAAACCAAGTAAGCTTATAAGAATATAGGACTCAAAATCTAGCAAAAACATAAAAGTTAAATTTGCATATTTTATCATCATTCTAAACAGGTGTACCTTAACAAAACTCTTTTCTCCTCCAGGCCACACGCCCTGTGAGGACAGGCAAGAGATCCACGATACACCAACTCCCTTAAGGTAGCTAATTAAAATATACATATCTGCACCATACCAAGGATATGCAGTAGTGAAAACACATGAATGACAAATCAGTCTCTGAGAGTGGAAGTCCATACTTCCACACTCAGCTTGGAGAAAAACAAAAACCATTCAACCAAAATTTTAAAAAATAATAATAATAAAAAAAAAAAATCATCTATGGCTGAGAGTCATCAGGCCCTGAACAGGGTAAGCCTGTTTGAATAAAATTCCTTGGCACAACGGTGAACAGCATAAATAACTACAATATGTCAAAAGAAAAAAAAAAAAAACCAAAACAAAACAAAGAAACCTAAGCCCTCTGAAGTTTTTAAAAAGTGTCTGCTATTTTTCCAGCTGCGCAAGTTGGTCTCATTAAAGATATTACTACACATTGCGCTTCAATTGACTGGATACTGTGAAGTACACACAAGTGCACTTCAAGCAGATTAAACTACCTGTTCAATAGCCACCTCTACCTGTGGAACACAAGCATCGAAGTGGAGAACTAACCAGAAGTCACCATTACAAGAACCTTCCATTGCGGATAACCCTAAATTAGTGCAAAAGCATATTCCGCCAGGTATAACAGTCTATAACCATTTTAGAACATTGCTTGCTCACGCAGTAGGTTAAAGAGCCTATACAATTATTTAGTGGCTGTAGTGATCCTGAGCATAACATTCAGAATAACCCACAGAATTGAAACTTACCTAAAGAATGCTCGAGTAGCCCAGGCAGACACTTCTCTATCACATGCAGCATTAGAACAGGCCAAGATAAGGCAAGTGGCACAGGCCTGATCCTCCTAGAGCATATCATACTATTAGGGTGGCAGCATGTATCAAGTTGCTGACAAATGTATAGAAGTTGTATTGATCAATAGTAAACACTTCTAGTAAACAGTAAAAACTTTTTGCACCATTTTATCAGCTCTCTCCAGCTATAGACAGGAAGTGGATCATAGTGAGGATCCCACTGCAGCCAGTAAGCTCTTATTATACACAGTTTTGCAAAATCAGTACAATTCCTGGTAGGAAACAATCTCCATGTCTGCCACCTAAACATGACTAAGATTGATGCAATCTCCGCAGAAACATAAATTAAGATTATGTTTCAAGAAAAAAAGATTATACAAATAATGGTTTGCACATTCAAGTGGCCTATTAAAATATCACTTAGCCTGTCCTATCAAAGCACAAGAGAACAGATTACAGTGGACATTTACTACCAAAACAAATCACTACCAGTCAACTTTAAATTGTAATACACAATAGCTTCATTTCTGCTTGTTACTTACCTTGAACAGAAAATCAGACCAATCATACACATTTCCACTGGCCTTCAAGGGGTAAAAACTTCTGGAAGTACTAGGAATCTAACTTTTTAAAAAACTCTTCCTTCCCTGCTCTTAGACGAACTCCTTTTCCTACACTAAGAACTGCATTATACTTCTGCATACAAGATATATGTCAGTTTCAGGAAAAATTAAATACTTCCATTGTTAGATCATAAAACAAGAAGTTAATTGTCATTATACCACCTTGTTTTACGTAGAGAGTAAAGGAGGAAAAGCCAACTCTTTAACTGATAAACAAAACATTACCCAGAAGTTTACAGCAACAACAAAAAGATGCTAAAGAAAGTGATTAAATTTACATAAATATTATAAGAATTCTATTTTTCCTAACAGGTAAAAAGTTCTTACCTGATGCAACTTGAAAAATCTTTCAATCTCTTCTCCATCTCCACTCACATTGCTAACAAGCAGATGCCGCAGCTGATCAACAGGTCTGAGTTTATGAAACATAAAGCTCCCCTAAAAGTAACCCAAAATAAATTATAATGAAGATGTATTTACTGTGGCCATACCAACACCCCCTCCCCACAGTACTTATCTTATTAGCATTCTGAGTTTTCCTTTGTCATATTATTGGATAGAAGTATAATGTGAATGGTGGCTAAAGCTGGGTTCCATTCACATGCAGAGAATTCTCTAGTGAGTCTACGGAATGCAAGACAAACACTGCAATGGCTATAAATTCTCCACAAATTGATTTACTTCTGCTTTGCCCAACATGAAGCAGAAACTACAAGCATACAGCAAATAGATACAGAAAAGAAATGCTTAATGTATCTTTCAAATCCTCAAAACTGCCTGGAAAAAAACACTTGAAGAGTTTAGAATAAAGGGCATGCTAAGACTCTACACCCAATCATCTTGCAGCCATACTAACTACTGGAGAGAGGGTCCAATTAGTGCCTTTAACAAAAAATGCTGCCATTAAACAAATGCAGGTTGAATCTGAGGTTGCAAGACATTAATGATAAACCATTATTTTTCAAATTGCCTATTAGTTTAGCTATTGAGTGCCCTAAAATATTGCTAACTGTAATCTGAAGAGACATAGGAAAGTTAATTTCTTTTTTCTTTTTGTGGCTTTAGTACTTTCAAACTTTTTTAAAAAACCCTTTTGGGACTTCTTGGATGGCAATAAAATTATTTGTTCAAATTTCAATTGCCAACAAAATTTACGCTAACTATATTTTTTGGGTAGACAGTGTCTGTTTTAATTTCATATAAACATAAATTCAAAACCAAGGTTAAAAGAAATTCTCAGATTATCTGCATCTACAAGGGTTTCCAGAGACCAAAATAAAACTAACGATACCCTGTATATGAGAAGCTGGCCCAATAGCTTTGAGTAAATTTAAAATAGGTACAGATGGTATCAACAATTTTCTTCCTTGTTTGTCTTTACGTTCAGAATACAATCTTAAAAAAGATATCCATAATCAGTATTGACAGATTTAGATCAGTCTTCCAAATTTATGATTTCCTGCATTAAGAAAAGTAATACCTGGGCTGAAAGCAGAACAAACTTCTTAGGTGGCAGCATGTGTTGTTGTACAACAACAGGTGAATCAGTTATAGGAATAATGTCTCTATTTAGTGGTGTTACAATCTTCTGAACTTTAAATTCATCAATAGCAGAAAGAGCCCAGGAATGCCCATCAACACGGGTGGTCATCTGAACAACAGAGAGATATTATACAAAGTTTAGTAACGGATATTTATTTTGTAGATCCGTGGTGATATCATATTATTTACCATTTGAAATTACACAGAATAGAATGTACTCTTGACACAAGAAAACCCAAAGCAAATAAGTGAATTGTTGCACTGTCTAACAGAAGGTTGCTTCTAAATTTACAGCTATATATACATTGCTGCTTTTGGGAGACAGGGATAGAGTTTTGTATTTAAACATAAAACAACTTGCAAAGTGGGATCCTTTAATGCTGCTACAGTATAAACAGCAACAATCTGCTAACCATATCAGCACCAAGTATCAAAGGTAACATTAATTTAAGTTATTTCTCGAAGAGCCAAAAAATGTGGGAATTGAATCATAAAGGTTTACAAGACTTTCACAGTTGGCAGCAGTATTTCAAATATGACTCAGGAAGAGACATAAGGTAGTGAAGACATTCCAGATATCTATGTATGCTAACAAGGAAGAACTGCTGCTCAAGTACAGGCTGCAGTTTTGCTTGAGAAAACAAAGTGTCTGTTCTTATCAGACACCTTGGAGAAAAAAAGACAAGTCAGCACCGGGGATATTTATATGTAAGTTTTTGCAGAGAAGGGACCCGGAGTAATTATAAAGCTCCTTTGTAAGTTATTAAAACAGGAAATAATGAAGATCTAGCTTTGAAACTTTTAACTTAAACAGTCTCTGTTCATTCCAGGTCTACCATTGCTCCTTCAGTAACACTTTTTGAGATGTCACCTCTCCACTTCAAAAGACTTCAGACTTCCTTCAGAGCTGGAATACACAAAATGTTCTCCCTGAACTAACACATAATGCAGTCAACCCTCTAAAAATTTCCCTTATAAACTCTCCTATGTAATAATTAGGAAAAAAAGAAAAGAAAAAAAATAAGGTGAAATAATGAAGAGATTAATAACGCCTGAAATCTAATGAAGACATGGCATATCAGTTTCAATAGACACCCAAAGTTTCTAGCATGCACACTAATGTCTACTAATTTTTTTTTAGCTTGAAGCACCTTGATTAGTAGCTTTGTAAGTACTTCCAAACTCCTCACGGAAGTCTTCTATGAACTACCCATTCCTTGCAGGTAGTGTCTGGTATCAGAAAGGGGAAAATACCTAGATTACATTAAAATTGCATAAAAGTTTACTTTAGTACCTGTGTTTCCATCATTGGCTTTTGAAAAGGGAAAGAATCATGATTGATACACCACAAGATGTCGTTATCCTCATTTTCGGAAGCTGCCATCAACAGGACCCCTAACAAGAACAGCGATAATAAGTTTGTATTAGAAGCAATAATCAAACATTAGATGTATATTAATTCATACTTTATTTACTAAAGATCAAACCCTAAGCCCTAATCATACAATTTGAACAGCAAACGTCTCCTGAGTGTGTAAGCTAGAGGGTTCTTCAGGCCACTAATAATACCATTTACTCTCTATTCTAAAAGGTACAAAGAAAAATGACCCTACAATAGATAGAATGTGCCTAAATGAGATGTTTAAACACAAGCATGAAAATGCATTCAGAAATGAGTTCAAAGATAAAAACTCTTATGTATGAGTAAATGGTCAGTAACATAGAGATGTTTTCCTCCCCACATTTCTACAGCATTTTTAAAAATTCAGCCTACAAACAGAAGTGACATAAACGTAGAAGCATCTGGCAGCTGTTTGGTACCTCATACAGTATCAGCAGCTAAATGAGTCAAAAAAATGAACAAAAATCAGCACACACTAAATTCGGCATGAGAGGCTCTAAATAGGTAAGAAGCCTATTTTATCCCCTGCTTTTAAGAACTAATCACACATGCCTAGACATACATAGGTGAATTGGAACACATTATATCTATTTTATGGAGAGATAAGAAGGAAAAAAGGCTGATCAACACATGAACAATTTTTTTTCTGCTCCAACATTACACCTTAGAGAAGAACTAAATTCTAAAAAATACGACAACCCTCCACTCCCAAGAACTCTGCCGTTAACACCCTGTACCACTGCTCACCTTTGCTGTAAAGAGCTCTGTGAACCTTTGTGGGCTTCTCCACAGTAGAAGCAGCTGAAAAGCCAGGTGGCAAACGGACATGAACCAAGCTTAACATGGAGGGACGAGCTGTTGGATGCTTAAATTGTGAAGTACTAAAATACAGTCGGACACCTGAAAAAGATTAAAAAAAATCACAATTTTCCTAAACTGTACAGGTGCCATTTATAAGTTTAAAAGAGGGGAAAACAGCATTGCTTTCTTACCTGCATGTGTGATTGCTAGCAGCTGACAGTCTATGGATTCAGAATTTTCAATCACTGCTATTTGAACAATAGGCTTAAACACAGACCGATCTATTGTTCTAAAAAACAAAATTAAAGAAAACCCATACACAGAGAATTAAGCAAGTAACATTCATCAAAAATTTAGCGTGAAACTACTGGCCTTAAAGAAAGCCTCTTCAATTATAATTGTCATAAATATACCTGGCAATGCTCCCAGCAGCAGAAACTATAGCATTTTGTGAAAGAGAAGTAACCCTCGTCATTCCTTGACCATCTTGTCCCAAATCATAAACCTGTAATTCAATAGTAGAACTTTGTGATTTACAGTTGAATTAATTCATACAACCTCACCTACCAAGCCGCAACTCAAACTCTGTTTTTGTTTCATCCTCATGTTTCCATACAGTTGAAGGGAAGATCAAAAGACTAATCCTTCCTCAGGAGAAAGTATTCCTGGTCTTCAGCACACATTTTGTTACAAAACCAGAATAATATCCTGACAAATCTAAATAAAATTCCCAGTACTGAGGAAAATGTAAAAAATTACATACTCGTTAGTAACAGAACCAAGAGTCACCAGGAGAAATTACATACTTGCAGCACTCCTTTTTCTGAGCGGGTGTATAAGATATTTCGAGAGTTGTCGATGGCAATTTGAACCACAGGATCTGGGAAGGGAGGCAAAAAGGGAGAGCCAGAAAATCAACATTAGTTTTCTTAAGAAAAGCATGAAAGAGAATATCTATAAAATAATGAATTGCAATCTAAAAAAGACTACAGGAGTCGCACACAAGATTCCTATTGGAAGCGATTTAAAACAGCAATCAACTGTACATAATTATTTAGCAAACTTTAAAAAAACTGTATGAAGTATTAGAATTGTTTACTAAACAGTGAGACATGGCAATATTATTTACTGAAAGATTGTACTCACTAAGTGCATACTCATTTTGTATTACAGAACACTACCTTTAATCGTAAATGGCAAACTTCCCCAACTTTGATTTCTACATCCTGAACTAGACACACAAACAAGTGACCGGATTTTCATAATCATCAGACACTGCAAGTTTTATTGAAAATAACTAAACACTCTGAATGAGGAAACTATTCTGTCTCATATCTTGGTAGTATTATATAAAAGATTACATTAAATTTTCAGTAAAACTTTAACATCAGTACTTACCATCCTCTGAGAATGTGAACTGTAGCAATGAAGGAATAAGGAAAGACAACATGCTCTTTGAATGGTTAATTTTCCTACAGCGCTGGCTAAACCAGCCTGCTTCGGCCTACAATTTAAAACAAATACAATGTTGAAAGAAAAAGCAAAAACTCAAACGTAATAGTTATTTTAAAAATGTTGTTAATAGGACAAGTATGGAAACAAGTAAAAATCTAACTACACATCACTGATTTAACTAGAAAAGTACATGGTTTTCAATTGAAAGAAACAGGTGATCATTAAAAGGAAATTTTTTACATAAAAAGGGTACAGTAAGTGACAAAGTTCATTTTATTTTTGAAGCTGACCAAAGATGTGTTGCTATTCCATCTTCTTTAAAGAAAATTCATCTACATTAAGATATCAGAGCTGCTGTGCAACAAGCCATGCAACATAATTATGGAAGAAAAAAGACAGCAAACCTGACATGTTTTGCAACTCGTAGTGCCTCGATCCCACAGCCATTCAACAATTAAAAATGCATGTGTGTAACAGTTATAGTCACCTGGTATGCTACTTCATATAAGCAGCCATCTTTTCCAGCCAAAAAGATACGCCCATTATCAGTAGATGTTATTGCCAGAATATACGTATTGTCAGTAGGGAGTGAGTAAAGAGGGTCTGGTAGCAGCTGCATTCCTCCAGACATACTGTCATTGAGTGATCCAGAACCTTAAATAAATAAATAGATTGATCCTCTTTACTTTTTAACCTGTTCTCATAAATATTACAGATTTATGATAAGAAACATTTTGGAAAATAGGAAAAATCACAGCAAATTTCATAATCCCTAAATACATTCTTGAGTAGCTCTTCTCCAAAGTGAACTGCAGTGTAACAGATGTTCTATTTTTTTTTTTTTTCAAAAATCAAGTATATTCTGTGTAAGTATCCAAGTCAGGAAATGCAATGTTTTCAATTTCTACACACTTCATCTCCTCTAAACTGTGACAAGTCTAAATCACAGCTTTCTACTTTTTCACATCAAGTATAAAAAGACAGCAGAAGATTGTAATCCTCTCACTTTCTCCAAACAATTCTGTATTTTCTCTCAGTATATAAGGCATAAAAATACGGTATTGCTTTCCCAATTTCTGAGGTTGGAATACAATGCCAACCAGATTAAGGAATTGTATTCACTAGTTGCAAGATTCAACAGTTTCTCCTCTCCTAGTCCAACGTGCCATTTAATTAACAGCAATCCCTGTTCCAAAAGGTCTTTCAATGTTAAGCTGGTGAATAATACAATTCAGTGCTTCCTCGGGAGTTCAGGATCCAGCAAGTGCACACCCCATAAAAATTGCTTCCGCACTGTCACATGATTCAAAAATTAGCAAGCCACTTAGCATACGGTCTTGTTTTTCTTCTTTTTTTTTTCTTTTTTTTTTTTAAACCAGTCATGTATACTTGTTAATGCACAAGAGACAAAAGAGAATTACCTCCTTGTATATTAGCACAACTGAGCCCTAAAATCACAATATCCACGGGAGTAGCCAAAACAAGTAAGTGTCGTACATGAGGCTGGAAGATGCCTAAAGAGGAGAAAATAAAACTTCAGTTTGGAGTCAACCACTCAGATCCAATGTGACCACTGGAAAGACGTTATCAGTTGACTAGAGGGAACAGTTATATTTAAGACCTAACAATCTGTAAAAAACTCTAGAATTAGATAGAAGAATCAGTTAGCAATTCAGCTTTCAGTTCATTAAATAAAGGACCTTCAAAATTACATTATTCTTATAAATGCGTTTCTTCTAAATTCAATCGTACTGCTAACTGACTTCAATATTACCTAATCAGTAGCCACCAAAAGAACTAGGAGGGTTAGAAACCAGGAACTCATGAAAATTATCACTCGAAAGTGTGTATTTATAAACAGTACAAATGTTATGAGTATGATGTGGCAAAGAACTGCAAGCTTATCAGTGCAAATTATTGTTAAACTAAACATTTTTTGTTTTTTAATTAATATCACAATGTTCCTAAAACAAAAACAAATCCATCTATCTTGTGCAAACATATATACACACACACGCAAAATACCATTTCATATATGGATATATAAAAAAAACCCAAACAAACATACACAGAAGGGTCCTTACCTCCTTTTGGCTTTACAAGACCCACTGCAACAATAGTTTCACTAAGACCATCAAAACAAGCCAGATCTCCCCTGTCAGCAAAGAAGAAAAATAAGAACAACTTCAATAAAACTTGTCATGTAGTACCACATAGTAACAAAGTAAATGAAACTGCATTCTGTATATTTAAAAGTGATTTTATTTCAACAGCCTAAAGCCATCTACTTCTCTTGCTTTGGGCGAAAGCAAATCCAGCAGAATGGAATGACAGAGAATCATAGAATCACCAGGTTGGAAGAGACCCACCGGATCATCGAGTCCAACCATTCCTATCAAACACTAAACCATGCCCCTTAGCACCTCGTCCACCCGTGCCTTAAACACCTCCAGGGAAGGTGACTCAACCACCTCCCTGGGTAGCCTCTGCCAGTGCCCAATGACCCTTTCTGTGAAGAAGTTTCACAGCAGGTATTAGCAGTTATTTGAGCCGCTTGGAGCCCCAACAGACAATTTTCACCTGAAGCCTAACTGCAGTATTTTATATTTTTTGGTTTTTTAGAATCATACAGTCTACTCTGAATTACACAATGCCGCATCTGCAATGCCGATTAACATCAAGACAGAGGAACTTACACTTTTTTTTTTGTCCCATGAAAAGTATCTCAAGCAAGAATACCCAATCTCCTTCCAAGCACCTTATGTTTAACACCATGCAGTGTTGTATTATTTGGAGAATTTATTTAATATACACAGTGACACAATGTAAACACATGGAGAGGAGCTATATGAGCCACAATCTGAACTTAAATGTTCTTAGGAGAGGCAACAGTACATATAAAGCAATTCTTACTGAAAGAATTTTTACTATACAGGCAAATTAAGAAGCAAACCTGCAAATTACAAACATAACACAGCCATTCAATAATATAGTGATATTACTTTTGGTTTTATGCATCCTTAAAACAAGCTAGGCAGGACAGCTTCAGTCACAATGCTTCAAAGAACTAACGCTGTATTTCTTACCACTGTGGGAATGATTTGCCACAGTACATGCACGAGAGGGCTTAGTAAATCTACCTAGTCTCTTTTTTCCTACTTTTTCAGCACAGGAAAAACCCTGGCAGAAATACAGCAATCATTTTAGGATATTGGCTATGTCTAACTCTAGGCAAATGCATTTTTCTTTCTTTCACCTCCAGATGATTTGGTAGCATTACTAGCTCCTAGGAAATCCTTAAACTTAGTTGGAAGTTCTATTAAAATCTAAAAAGAATAAAGATAAGTTAAACTGAGTAGCACACTTCCATAGTGACAGTAAAAAAATCCTCCACTACTGCAATCACTTAATTCCAGTATAATACCAACAAAATATCATCCAGAATGTGTTCTCTACATACCCGTCTTCGTAGTTCCACATGAAGATGTCACTGTCAATGGTCAGCCAAGCTCTACTGATTTCTGGAAATACTCCCATCATACAGTTGCACTGCATGTCTGAAGCACTGATGATGTAAGGACCAAATGAATTTCTGCTAGCAAAGACAAAACTCCCTTTGGAGCTTTTTAAAAAAAATAATACCACCTTATACACAGTAGCACACAAACTGTGTACCATAAACATTCCAGGTTCTTCTGTAGAATCCACTTCCACCAGCAACTCTAGAAAAATGGACCTTGTTACCACTACGACCCACATGAAGGGAGCGAGAACAATATCAGAGTTCATTACTGTGAGTCTGACAGAAAGACTGGAGAACACGCATGAAATATGCATGAAAAGAAGTCTATTTCCAATATTGCTACTTATACAACCTAACATGTTATTTTTCAGAAGGATACGTCCAAACTGCTCGACTAGCTCCGGGGGAAGTGGGACTCGGCGGACCGAGCTGATCTCTGGAAGATTAGGTATCGACGGCAATCCTGGTCCTTGCAAGGGATAATCCATATCTGACATACCAGAAACCGTAGGGCTACCTGCAATTAAGAAAAACAAAGTAAGAATAAACTTCTTAGAATGAACGTGGAGTTTACAACAAAAGATTTCTATGCCTTCTTTATCTCAGTCTTTAATAGTAAGGCAAGATATTCTCTGGGTACTCAGCCTCCAAAGCCAGAAGACAGGGAGGGAGAGCAGAACAAAGATTCTATGATCCATGAGGAAATGGTTAAAAGACCTGCTCAGCCAATTAGACATTCACAAGTCTATGGGACCAGTTGGGATTCACCCAAGGGCATTAATGGAGCTGGCAGAAGTGCTCACCAAACCCTACTCCATCATTTACCACAGTCCTGGCTGACTTGGGAAGTCCCATTTGACCAGAGGCTGGCTGATGTTACACCCATTTACAAGAAGGACTGGAGGGACGATCAGGGAAACTGCAAGCCTGTTGGTCTGACCTCAGTGCTGGGGAATATCCTGGAGCAGGTCATCTTGAGTGCTATCACACAGCACACACAAAACAACCAGGTGATTAGCCCCAGTCAGCACGGGTTTATGAAAGGCAGGTCCTGCCAAACTAACCCGCTCTCCTTTTATGACAAGGTGACCCATTTAATGAATGAGAGAAAGGCTGTGAATGTAGTCTTCTTGGACTTTAGTAAAGCCTTTGACATTATTTCTCACAGTATTCTGCTTGAGAAACTGGCTACCACTGGCCTGGACAGGTGCACTCTCTACTGGGTAAAAAACTGGTTGGATGGCCAGGCCCAAAGAGTGGTGGTAAATGGAGTTAAAGCCAGCTGGAGGTTGGACACAAGTGGTGTTTTCCAGGGCTCAGTGCTGGGTCCAGTCCTGTTCAATACCTTTATCAATTACCTCGGTGAAGGGATTAAATGTACCACTAGTAAATTTGCGGATGACACTAAGCTGGGAGGATCTTCTTGGGGGTAGGGCTCTCCAGAAGGACCTGAACAGGCTGAGGCCAATGGGATGAGGTTTAACAAGGCCAGGTGCAGAGTCCTGCACTTGGGACACAAGAATGCTATGCAGCACTACAGGCTTGGGTAAGAGGGGCTGGAAAGCTTCCCCACAAAAAAGGACCTGGGAGTGTTGGTTTACAGCCAACTGAACATGAGCCAGCAGTGTGCTGAGGTGGCCAAGACAGCCAACAGCATCTTGGCTTGTATCAGAAAGAGTGGCCATCAGGACCAGGGAAGTGATTCTGCCCGCACCTCAAACACTGTGTCCAGTTCTGGGCCCCTCACTACAATTAATACATCAAGGTCCTGGAGTGTGTCCAGAGAAGAGCAATTAAGCTGGTGAAGGTGCTGGAGAACTAGTCTTACAAGGAGTGTCTGAGGGAACAGTGTCTGAGGAGAGACCTCATCACTATCTACAACCACCTGAGAGGAGGCTGTAGTGAGGTGGGTATTGGTCTCTTTGCCCAGGTGATAGGACGAGAGGGAACGGCCTCAAGTTGCACCAGGATAGATTCAGACTGGACTTCAGGAAACTAAACTTCCTTACGGTAAGGGTTATCAAGCACTGGAACAGGTTGCCTAGGGAGGTGACTGAGTCACCACAGAATCACTGAATAGTTTGAGCTGGAAGGGACCATAAAGATTATCCACTTCCAACTCCCACTGCCATGGGCTGGGAGACGTCCCACTAGACCAGGCTGCTCAAGGCCCTGTTCAACCTGGCCTTGGACACTTCCTGGGAGAGGGCATCCACAGCTTCCCTGGGCAACCTGTGCCAGTGCCTCACTACCCTCGTTGTAAAGGATTACCTCTGTATGTCTAGAATATACCATCCTTGGAGGTTTTTAAAAGACAGGTATCTGAAGTGCTTAGGGATATGATTTAGTAGTGGACAAGTATGGACTTGATGATCTCAAAGCTCTTTTCCAGTCTAGGAATTCTATGATTTTTCTCTTTTTTTTACCTGATAGTTTCTTAGTCTCTGATATCTAAATTAGAGAACTGCATTACCCATTTTACTTTAGATGAACAATACAGGCCTCCAGACTAGGCAGAAAAATGTCTTCATATTGCAGACTTTAAGCATATAAACAGCACTACTCAAAAGTGTGAACAAAGTTTTCTGCAGGAGCAAGCCCATAAACAATAAATTTAAATCTCAACAGACATAAAATGACAGATTTGCATACAAACTCTTACAATAACTCATATGGACCCCAGCCTACACTTTGCCCTATTTCTTTCTGTAATAACTCTCCAGCCCTTTTTAAATTGTACAGCCAGACATTACAAAGGTGTTCCAAAGGCTGGAGCACCTCTGCTATGAGGACAGCCTGAGAGAGCTGGGATTGTTCAGCCTGGAGAAGGCTCTGGGGAAACCTTAGAGTGGCCCCTCAGTATCTGAAGGGGCTATAGGAAAGCTGGGGTGGGACTTTATACAAGAGCATAAAGTGACAGAATGAGGGAGAACGACTTTAAATTGAAAGGCAGAAGATTTAGGTTAGACATTAGGAAGAAATTTTTCACAATGAGGTTGGTGAGGCACCGGCACATGTTGCCCAGGGAAACCGTGGCTGCCCCATCCCTGGAAGTGTTCAAGGCCAGGTTGGATGGGCCTTTGGACAGCCTGGTCCGGTGGGAGGTGTGCCTGCCCGTGGCGGGGGAGGAGAACTGCATGATTTTTAAGGTCCCCTCCAACCCAATCTATTCTATGGTTAAGAATGCCACGTGGGGATTAAACACCCCACCTTCTGGAAAGAAACGGGACCGTGGAGCCAGGGCAGGCCGCTCCCACCGCTCTCACGGCAAGATCCAACCCTCAGCATCCCTTCCCCCGCGACCCGAGCAGGCAGGGCCGCCAGCGGCGGGACCGCCGGGCGCTCTCACCTGGCGCCGGCACCGCCAGAAGCTCGGACAGGTCCGGGTAGCAGCGATCATCTTGAATCTGCCGGTCGACGATGCGGCCCGCGATCTCCAGGGCCTCCTGCGCGGAGGGCGCCGCGGGGCTCATGGCGGGGCCGGGGCCACCAGGCGCGATGGGCAACAGCCGCGCCGCCTCCCGCCAAATCCCGGCGGCCCCCGCGCGCACGGGCGCTTCCGGCGCGGAGGGGTGGGGAGGGGGAAGAGGGACCACACTTCCGGCGGGGGGGAGAAAGGGGGGGGGCGGGAGCGGGGCCGCGCGAGAGGGGGCGGGGAGGCGCGCGCGCCAGTGCGCGTCCACGTGCAAGTGTGCGCGGGCTGCAACGTGTGTGTGGGCGTGCGCAAATGCGGGAGGCTGCGCGTGTTTACCCTCAGTACAAGAAGGGTCTTGAGGCTCTGGAGCGAGTCCACAGAAGAGCAGTGAAACTGGTGAAGGGGCTGGAGAACAGGCCTTATGAGGAGCGGCTGAGAGAGCTGGGGTTGTTTAGCCTGGAGAAGAGGAGGCTGAGGGGAGACCTCATTGCTCTCTACAACTACCTGAAAGGAGGTTGTAGAGAGGAGGGTGCTGGCCTCTTCTCCCAAGTGACAGGGGACAGGACAAGAGGGAATGGCCTCAAGCTCCGCCAGGGGAGATTCAGGCTGAACATTAGGAAAAAAAAAATCACAGAAAGGGTCATTGGGCACTGGAACAGGCTGCCCAGGGAGGTGGTTGAGTCACCTTCCCTGGAGGCATTTAAGGCACGGGTGGATGCAGCCTGAGGGGCATGGTTTAGTGTTTGGTAGGAATGGTTGGATGGGTTGATCCGGTGGGTCTTTTCCAACCTGGTGACTCTATGTGTTTGTGTGTGTGTATTGTTGTGCCTGCACATTTTTGTGCCCGTGCACATGTGTACAGGTGTGCCTGCATGTGTGTGTGTGCAACTGTGCGTGTGTGCGAATGCGTCTGCCTGTGTGTGTGCACACACACGTGTGTGTTGATTCAAAGGACGGAGTTTCCAAACCCCTTCGCTTTCTAGCAATTGTCACCGAAGTGGGTAGCTAGGTGCAGCTGGGCAAGGATTCCGATGTAATAACTCAATAACAACTAGATAGTCATCATTAAGCAGATACTTTTTATTAGCAGCGCTGGATGCGTGGGGGAATCAATCCTCCAAAAACACGCATGCCAAGCAAGAAAACTATGCGTCTTTTATAGTATAGATCTATGCATTCCCACCTGCAAAAAAGGTATTCATTCCTTTCCGAAGAAGAGTCATTAACATATCTCCACACCGTGTTTATATGCGCAAACAGTCCATTGGGTAGTCTGAGGACTCCCTGCTGAGGTCCAAAGATGAAGAGAAAAGTAGTCCTTTTCTGCTTGTGTGGTAGTGTGGATTTCAGGCTTCCTTATCTTATCTTGCAAGATGCCTGTTTCTTTCACAGCTGGCCCACCTTCAGATAAACATTCCTCCAGACACATATCACTATGGGCTTAGACAATTGTTATAGATCAAGACACAAATTCAAACGTTTGCCATTCATCGGTCTCCCTTTATCAAAGAAAACATTTTTCAAGACACATACCGCTATGAGACATACTAACTTAAAATTTGCCACTTATCAATGTGATGTGAGCAAGTGTGTGTGGTGTGTGTTCACATCTGTGAGCGTGTGCACACGCGTGTGTGTGAGCACGTGTGTGTGTGCATGTGGGTGTGTGGCTACGTGTGGGGCATGGGAGTGTGGGAAGCGGTTGGGCTCATCTGTGCATCTGCACGTGCAAGTGTTTGTGCATGTGTGCATGCGTGTGCGACTGCACATGTGTATGCAAATGTGTGCGTGTCTGTGCACTTGCACATTCAGATGTGTGTGCATATGTGTCCATGTGCTTGTGTGTGTGCATGTGCAAGTCTGGGTGAGGGTGTGCAACTGCATATGCTGACATGCAGAATCAAGACTATAACTTAGGAGGTTATAAAGTAGGTATGTTTTTTCAGCACTGAGACGCATGAGAGAATTATTTCTCAAAAAAAAACCCATGCGTGCCCATCATGGCAGCTTGTCTTGGCTTCATACAGTAAAGTGTTACATATTCATAAAATTCCAAAAAACACCTATATTCATAACCTTTCCCTGCTTCTTGTTGTAATGAGTTTGAGAAGAGTCTTCTTCCTGTTTGTGCCTGTGCAGTGTCTTCTCAGGGATAAAGCCGATTGTCTTAACTTCCTTTAACTTCAATCTGCGTGCATGTTCTCCGGATCCTTGCCATTCTTGTCAGTATTGTTTTCCTCTTTTGTCACAGTTCCAGATGACTTGTCTTGCTCATCAGAAATCATCTAGCAACAGACCCCCTTCCTACATAAAGGCTTATAGAAATATGTTGCTTTAGCTAAACAACTGTCATCCTGTGTATTCTTTAAGTGTGAGCAGCTTCTATTCTGCTATTCTTTAAGTGTCAGTTGCTTTGGCTAAATTATTACTATTCTGTTTACCCTTAAGTGTTAGTCCTTTCTTTGTGCTTATCTCAAGCTAATTCCCAAAAAGCTAAACAATTGTTATCCTGTTCATCAATTGTTAATTCACCTAGCCCTGTATCAGTGTGATTGCGTGTGCATGTGAGTCTGTGTGCACATGTGTGTGTGCATGTGTGTGTGAGCATGTGCAAGTGTGTGTCTTGCGTGCATGTGTGTGTGCATCTGTGGGTGTGTCTGTGTGTGCAAGTGTGTGTGCTTGTGCATCTGCTTGTGCGCGTGTGTGTGTCTGTATCTCTGTGTGTGTGGAGATTACAGGCTGAGTGCTGCCCGCAGTGCCGTGGATCACCCAGGGTCAGCTCTGGGTCTAGGCCTGTGGCTCAGGCCCCATCACTTGAGGGGGCTGGGTGTAGGGGTGGGCGACAGCCCAGTCACAGGTCCTTCATGCTGTGGCACTGCAGCAAGACTCCCCGCAGCTGTGAATTGGAGCAAGTGTGGCCTGGTCCCTGCTTGTGCTTTTCTGGCAAGGAATGGGTGGTGAATCATGGCATCACAGAATACTTAGGGTTGGAAGGGACCTCAAAGAATCACAGAATCATAGAATCACTAGGTTGGAAAAGACCCACTGGATCATTGAGTCCAACCATTCCTATCAAACACTAAACCATGTCCCTCAGCACCTCACCCACCCGCCTTTTAAACACCTCCAGGGAAGGTGACTCAAGCGCCTCCCTGGGCAGCCTCTGCCAGTGCCCCATGACCCTTTCCATGAAAAATGTTTTCCTGATGTCAAGCCTGAACCTCCCGTGGTGGAGCTTGAGGCCATTCCCTTTTGTCCTGCTTCTTCGGCAGCACCTGGCAGCAGGACGGTGAGTTCTGTGGTGGGGAGGACTTTTTGAGGCGGTGGGAGCTTCCCGGAGCCGGGAAAATCCCAGAAAAAAACCCAGGCGGGGGTCCTGACAACCCCCACACGCTCGTCCCGCGCGGTGCCTGACGGGAGGGGGCGGTCCCGGCAGGTACCGCGGGAGATTTAAACTACGCCCCTGGGAGCACCGCGACCTGGAGTGGGGCAGTTTGAGCGGTAGGGCGAGAAGTCAGGGCGCAGAGAGGACCTAGGGAATAGGCAGAAGACACCGAAGACCATGGTGGCCACCCGGCAGAAGGTTAAAGCTGCTCCGTGTGCTGCAGCAGGCAGGGTGGATGCTGCCACTCAGACAGAGCCACAGTGGGTGCAGCAGCTACCCAGACCCTGGGCTGCAGGCAGTGCCCCCCTCCCACACCGGGTCGTGCCTCTGGTACTGGTTCCTTTTGTGAAAGCTGCGCTCGAGTGGGGGAACTCCTTCACATGGTGAAGGAGCTAAGAGAGGAGGTGAAGAGGCTGAGGAGTGTGAGAGGGAGATTGACCAGTGGAGCAGGGCCCTCTCACTAACTCAGCAGCCTGCTCGAGCTAGTGTGTCCGAACATCATCCGCCTGCAAACTGCACGGTTGGGGGAACAAGAGATGGAGAACGGCATCAAGTTCCTGCCAGACGAAGGAAAGCTGCTCCCCTCACCCAGACACCAAAACCCCAGATCCCCCTGGCGAACAAGTACCAGGTGCTGCAGGTGGAATCCAGCCCTGAGGATGAGGATGGTGGCTCCCACAGCCTAGAATCCTTCCCTAGGCTGCACCATTCTCAGAAAAAGATAAAAACATCCTCCATTAAGAAGAAGAGGAGGGTGATTGTTGTAGGGGACTCCCTCCTAAAAGGAACAGAGGGACCCATTTGCAGACTGGACCCGCTCCACAGAGAGGTCTGCTGCTTGCCGTGTGCATCAGGGAAGGAGGTAGCTAGAAAACTTCCTTCCCTGGTCCACGAGACAGACTACTATCCTCTGATAGTAGTCCAAACTGGTAACGATGACCTAACAAACAAAAAGGCCAAAGCCATCAAGAATGGCTTCAGGGCAATTGGGAGAATGATGGAGGGCTCTGGGGCACAAGTAGTATTCTGCTCCATCCCAATGCTAAATAAAGAGGAGCGGGAAGCCAGGATGAAGAATTCGATTAATACCTGGCTCCGAGCCTGGTGCGAGGAGAGGGGCTTTGGCTTTTTTGATCATGGGGGGGCTCACGCACCCCCAGGCTTTCTCGCTAAGGGCGGGACACATGGGTCTCCTAGGGGGGCTAAAGCCCTTGCTAGAAACCTAGCCAAGCTCATAAATCGAGCTTTAAACTAGATGTGAAGGGGGAGGGGGTTGAGCCCAGGCTAGACAGGAACGAGCCTGGACGTGGAGAATTGGTGACTGGGAGAAGGTGCGCGGGTGAGGACCACCAGTACCTCACCACACAGAAAGTGGGGGAGAACATACCTCGGGGTGCTAAGGGAGATGCAGGCACTCTGCATCTACCTCTTCTTCCAAGTGACAGGGGACAGGACAAGAGGGAATGGCCTCAAGCTCCGCCAGGGGAGGTTTAGGCTGGACGTTAGGAAAAAAATCTTTACAGAAAGGGTCATTGGGCACTGGAACAGGCTGCCCAGGGAGGTGGTTGAGTCACCTTCCCTGGAGGTGTTTAAGGCACGGGTGGATGAGGTGCTGAGGGATATGGTTTAGTGTTTGATAGGAATGGTTGGACTCGATGATCCGGTGGGTCTCTTCCAACCTGGTTATTCTGTGATTCTGTGATTCTGTCCTGTCCCCTGTCACTTGGGAGAAGAGGCTAGCACCCTCCTCTCTACAACCTCCTTTCAGGTAGTTATAGAGAGCAATAAGGTCTCCCCTCAGCCTCCTCTTCTCCAGGCTAAACAACCCCAGCTCTCTCAGCCACCCCTCATAATACTTGTTCTCCAGCCCCCTCACCAGCTTCATTGCTCTTCTCTGGACACACTACAGACCCTCAACATCATTCTTGTGGTGAAGGGCCTAGAACTGATAACAGTATTCAAGGAGCGGTCTCACCAGTGCCGAGTACGGAGGGAGAATAAACTCCCTGGACCTGCTGGTCACGCCGTTTCTGATCCAAGCCAAGATGCCATTGGCCTTCTTGGCCACCTGGGCCACTGCTGGCTCATATTCAGTCGGCTGTCAACCAACACACCCAGGTCCCTCTCCTCCAGGCAGCTTTCTAGACAGACTTCTCCTAGTCTGTAGCTGCATAGGGTTGTTGTGCCCCAAGTGCAGGACCCGGCATTTGGCCTTGTTAAACCTCATGCCATTGGACTCTGCCCAGCGGTCCAGCCTGTTCAGATCCCTTTGCAGAGCCTCCCTGCCCTCCAGCAGATCAACACTTCCACCCAGCTTAGTGTCATCTGCAAACTTACTAAGGGTGCACTCAATGCCTTCATCCAGATCATTGGTAAAGAGCTTTCTCCAGCTTTCTTGTAGGCTCCTTTCAGGTACGGGAAGGTCACTAAGCGAAGCATTGGAATGGGCTGTGCAAAGAAGTGGTGGAGTCTCAGTCTGTGGAGACATTAGAAAAATGTGTAGACGTGGTTGAGTAGGCACGGTTGTGCTGGGCTGACAGTTGGATGAGATGATCGTGGAGGTCTATTCCAATCTTAATGATTCCACGATCCTATTACTGTAAACATTAGAGTTACTCAAACATGCACAGATTGTGTGTGTTGTGGTTGTAAAAGCCAATAACTGTGAGAGGGCTCCTTCAAAGGCATGCACACTGTGGAGAAAAGGTGTAGAAGCAGAATAAGTTGCCTTTGCACTACACTGGCACTGTGTGGCTACTGTTTTACCAGAACTGGGGATAACACACCAAAATGTTACTGTAACAGATAGTTAATTTCCAAAGGTTGGGTCTCTGTTAAGGGATGCATCTCCTCTGGACAGCATAGCCATTCACAAACCATTTTAGGAGGTCTTAGGGCTGGATGAAACTAGAATTTCAGGGTATGGGTCTGGATTTTAACTTGTGTTTGCTGCACTGATTCACTGCTCCTAAATTGGTCCTGTGCCCATTTGGGAAAGCTTCATCTATTGGAGAGGCATCTAGCAAGAGAAAAGAAATCCTGCTCCAATCTTCTTTCCGAAAGGAGAAGCTGAAGTCAAGCCACAAACCCCACAGGGTTTACATGACAGAGTGGGAATTTCTCCTTGTATCTTCTGAAGATTGAGAAGCTGGCAGCTAGTCACCAGTGGGGTCCCCCAGCGCTCAGCTATAGGGATAGTGCTCTTAAATGTTTTTATAAATGATCTGGATGCAGGAAAAAATGTACATTAAGTAAGTTTGCTGATGATACTTAATTAGGAGGAGCTGTGGACTCTCTTGAGAGTAGAGATGCTGTACAGAGAGATCTGGATAGACCTGAGAGCTGGGCAATCGCCTGTACGACATTCAACAAGAGCCAGTAATGGATTCTCCCCCTGGATAGGGTTAATCCTGGTTATACATACAAATCCTGGGGATGAGAGGCTGGAGAACAGCCAGCGGCCCTGTAGAAAGCAGTTGGGGTTGGGTTGATGGCAAGTTGGATGTGAACCAGCAGGGTGCCCTGGCAGCCAAAAGGGTCAAGCATGTGCTAAGGTGCATCCACCACACCGTAGCTGTCTGGTGGAGAGAGGTGATGGTTCCATTCTACACTGCACTGGTGCAGCCCCACCTCCAGTACCATGTGCAGTTTTGGGCTCCTCAATGTAAGAAGGGCATCAAACTATTTCACAGAATCACAGAATAACCAGGTTGGAAGAGACCCACCGGATCATTGCGTCCAACCATTCCTATCAAACACTAAACCATATCCCTCAGCACCTCGTCCACCCGTGCCTTAAACATCTCCAGGGAAGGTGACTCAACCACCTCCCTGGGCAGCCTGTTCCAGTGCCCAATGACCCTTTCTGTAAAGAATTTTTTCCTAATGTCCAGCCTAAACCTCCCCTGGTGGAGCTTGAGGCCATTCCCTCTTGTCCTGTCCCCTGTCACTTGGAAGAAGAGGCCAGCACCCTCCTCTCTACAACCTCCTTTCAGGTAGTTGTAGAGAGCAATGACGTCACCCCTCAGCCTCCTCTTCTCCAGGCTAAACAACCCCAGCTCTCTCAGCCGCTCCTCATAAGGCCTGTTCTCCAGCCCCTTCACCAGCTTTGTTGCTCTTCTCTGGACTCGTTCCAGAGCCTCAACATCCTATTTGTGTGTGCCCAGAGGAGAGCAACCAAGATGGGGAAAGTCTCAAGGACAGGACTTGGAGGAGCTGCTGAGGTCACTTGGCTTGTTCAGTTGGAGAAGAGAAGGCTGATGAGAGGTGCCTTCATTGCAGTCTACAACTTCCTCAAGATAGGTAGCAGAGGAAGAGGTGCTGATCTCCTGACTCTTGTGACTGATGACAGGACACAAGAAATTGAGGGAAGCTGCATCAGGTGCAGTTCAGATTGGACATTAGGAATATAATCTTCACTGAGAGGGTGGTTGATCCCTGGAACAGGTTCCCAGGGAGGTGGTCACAGCACTGTATGGGGTTTGTGTGGCAAGATTTGGGAGGGGTGGGGGGCACTGCAGGGGTGAGAAGGTGATAGAATCTTCTGCTATGTTCAACAAAGCCAATGCCAACTGGCCCCAAGACAGACCCACTGCTGACCAAAGATGAGTCCATGGATGACGAAAAAGTCTGCACAAGAGAAACTTCAGCTGGAACATGCACAGGGACCCCTTCCACTGGACCAGGCTGCCCAAGGCCCATCCAACCTGACCTTGAACACCTCCAGGGATGGGGCAGCCACAGCTTCCCTGGGCAACATGTGCCAGTGCCTCACCAATCTCATTGTGAAAAATTTCTTCCTAATGTCTAATCTAAATCTTCTTCCTTTTGATTTAAAGCCATTCTCTCTCATCCTGTCACTTCATGGTCTTGTATAAAGTCCCTCTCCAGCTTTCCTGTAGCCCCTTCAGGTACTGGAAGGTTGCTCTACCGTCTCCCTGGAGCCTTCTCTTCTCCAGGCTGAACAATCCCAGCTCTCTCAGGCTGTCTTCATAGCAGAGGTGCTCCAGCCCTTGGAACATCTTTGTAATGTCTGGCTGTACGATTTAAAAAGGGCTGGAGAGTTATTGCAGAAAGGAATAGGGCAAAGTGTAGGCTGGGGTCCATATGAGTTATAAGAGTTTGTGTGCAAATCTGTTATCTCACGTCTGTTGAGATTTATACTTATTATTTATGGTCTTGCTCCTACATGTGAGAATTAATTGATAAGTTTTGCTGCAGCTGGTTTGTATGTTTATTTATCTCATCATATAAATCTGTCCTGTAAGATGTAGCTATTTTAGGCTAAGAGATAGCCTGTCTTAGGGCTGTGAGAATGTATCAACAGGCTTAGTTGCTTTGTGAGATGCAGCTGTTGTAGGAGATAACCTTAAGGGAGTCTCCGGACATGGTTGGATAATCAAAAACAGAAAAAAACATTCTTTGAAGATTTATATGGTTCTTTGACTAAAACTACTATATTTACCCACTGCTTTTGTAAGACGTTATGCCTTTTTTAGAAGGGCATCTGATTCAGCGCTGAATTGTAAGTAAACATATTGTTGCCTTTGCTTCGAAGACTTTGTCCTTTTCCATGCTTCACCAGTAAATGAGCGTTTCTCACATACAGAAAACTCTGTTCACGCTTGTGAGTAGTGCTAAGCCCTGCAGTACCAAGACATTTTTCAGCTCAGCCCGGAGCCCTCTACTGTCCGCAGCCTCCCCCCCTCCGGCCCTCGGCCCGCCCCGCTCCGGCTCCTCCCCGGGCCCCGCGCTGTTGTGGTTCCGGGGCGGCGGCAGCATGGAGCCGGCGGCGGAGGGCGGTGAGCGCCGGGCCGGGCCGGGCCGGGCTCCCCCCGCCGCCCCCGCTGACCCCCGCCTTCTTCTTTCCCCTGTCTTTGCAGACGCGGAGATGCTGGGCGCGCCCGACCCGGAGCTCGCGGCCACCATGGGCTTCTCCGGCTTCGGTGCGGGCCGGGGGTGCCGGGCTGGGGGTCGCGGGGCGCTGGGGGTGCAGGGCAGTGACTGCAGGGCTGGGAGTCATGGGGTTCAGGGTACAGGGCTGGGGGTCGCGGGGAGGTGGGTCCTGGGATGGGGGGTGTAGGGTTGAGGGGCGCAGGGGGGCAGGGCTGGGGGTTGCAAGGCGGTAGGTGCAGGGCTGGGGGTCGTGGGGGGCTGGGGGTGCAGGGTGCAGGTGTGGGGGTCGTGGGGAGGTGGGTCCTGGGCTGGGGAGTGCAGGGCAGTGGGTGCAGGGCTGGGGGTCATGGGGTTCAGGGTGCAGGGCTGGGAGCACAGCGGGTGGTGGGTGTTGGGCACAGGGCTGGGGTTTGGTGGGTGCTGGGGTGGGAGCACAGGGATTGGTGGGTGGTGGGTGCACGGCTGGGGGCCATGACGGGCTGGGGGTGCAGGGCTGGTAGCGTAGGTGCAGTGGATGCTGGGCTGGGGGTTGTCTGGGGTGGTGGGTGCTGGGCTGGGGGGCACCGGGAGCCGGGAGTGCAGGATTGGTAGCACAGGGGCTGGGGGTGCTGGGCTGGGGGCCCCGAGGGGCTGGGGGTGCAAGGGGTGGTGGGTGGTGGATGTGGGGCTGGGGGTTCAGGGTGGAGGGTTGGGACTGCAGGGGGGTTTGAGGCATAGGACTGGGGGCATGAAAGGTGCAGGGTGTAGGGTCTGGGAGCGTAAGGAGTGGTGGGCAGTAGGTGCAGAGGGAGCACAGATGGTGGTGAGTGCTGGGCACAAGGCTGGGGGGCACGAGGGGATGGGGGTGGAGGGCACAGTGCTGGGGGTCATGGGGCGGTGGGTGCTGGGCCGGGGGGCACAAGGGGTGGCAGAGGGTGAGGGGTGCAGGGAGCGGTGGGTGCCGATTGCAGGATGAGGGGTGCAGGTGGCAGGGGATATAGGGGGGACAGGGGTGCAGGGCACTGGGCTGGGGGCATGGGTGGTGTTGGTAGGGGTGCTGGGTGCTGGGCTGTGAGCACGGGCGGTGGAGTGGGGGGTGCTGGGCACAGGGCTCGGGGATGATGGTGAGGGGTGTAGGGTGAGGGGCGAAGGTAGCAGGAGTCACAGGGGCAGGGGTGCTGGATGAAGGGCTGGGGGCATAGGGGGCAGTGCAGGGGGTAGTGAGTGCCTGGTCAGAGGAGTGGGGCAAGGAGAATGCTGGGCACAGGGCTGGGGGGCATGATTGGTGATTGTTGGGGAATGCTGGACTGGGGTGCAGTGGCAGGGGGTGTCAGGTGCAGAGCTGGAGACATGGGGGGCAGTTAGTGGGGAATCCTGGGTGCAGGGCAGGGGGTGGGGATGCAATACACAGGGCTTGGAATGCAGGGAGTGGTGGTGGAGGATGATGGGGTTGCAGGGAGTAGGGGTGCCAGGTGCAGGGCTGAGGGTGCAGGGTGTGGGTGCAGTTGCGGGGACTGCTGAGCAGAGGGTGCCAGATGCAGGGCTGGGGGCGCATTGGCGGGGGATGCTGTGTGCGGGCTGGGGGGCACCGCGGGTGGTGGTGGGTGCCAGGCACAGGGCATGGGGGTGCAGGTGGCAGGGGGTGCAGGTTGTTGGGGTGCCAGGTGCAGGGCTGGGAGCACAGGGGGTGGTGGTGAGGGCTGCCATGGAGGATGGGCGTTGGTGGCAGGGGGTGCCAGGCACTGGAGTGGCTGGTGGTTCTGGGTAGGCAGCACTGGGGAGGCTGCCGACTGGGCTTGAGGGCAACAGAGCATCAGGCCTGTTGCCCCCTGAGGCTGCTTCAGTGCCTGTGACCAGTGTAAGCCTGTTTACCAGTCTCTTTCCTCCTTCATTTTCAGGGAAGAAAGCTCGGACGTTTGACCTCGAAGCTATGTTTGAGCAGACGAGGAGGACAGCTGTGGAGAGGAGCAGGAAGGTCTTGGGTAAGAAATGTGGCTGGAGTTGGCTACTGTGTTTGGAAACTTGCTCTTTAACCTAAAAGGAGGTTGGAGTGAGGTGGGTGCTGGTCCCTTCACCCGAGTAACAACTGATAGGACGAGAGAAAATAGCCTCATGTTGCTCCAGGGGATGTTTAGATTGGATAGTAGGAAAAACTTCTGTACTGAAAGAGTGGGTATGCACTGGAACAGGCTGTCCATGAAGGTGGTAAAGTCACCATCCCTGGCAGAGATCACAATACGTGCAGAGGTGGTGCTTCAGGATGTGGTTTACAAGGCACAGTGGTGGTGTCTTGATGGCTGGACTGGATGATCTTAGAGGTCTTTTCCAACCTTACCGATTATATGATTCTATGAAACGTGTTTTGTTGCTGTGTTGTGGGATAATGAATGTTTCAGATGTCTGAGACTGCCTGTATAGTGAATAGAAAACAAGGGCAGTTTTGTTAAAGTGAGACAGTCCTAAACAGCTTGGGGCTTGGTAAATAGTAAAGTTATTTATGTAAGCAGCCTGAGTGTGTAAAAGCAGTGAGCATGCTCAAAGTTCCTGTAAGACATAGCTTACAAATACAGGAACTGGTTAAGCTGAACACAAGGCTATTTCCTTTTTACTTTTACTTAGCTCTGTATTTATTTTGGAAGGGAAGGTGGTACAGACAGCTTTAAGCTAGAGAGAACCGAGTAACAAAGAAGAAATGTTTGTCTTATACCAAATAGCAGGTTATGTAGGAGCCCACAAATTTGTTGTTGTGCTGGGTTTTCAAGGTGTTGGTTTGAGAGCAGGAGGTGGCGAAAGCTGTATCCTTCGCTGGCCATAACCATCAAGCACCATTCCGAAGAAGGGTGTTGGGAAACACGCTTGTGTGTGTTCTAGAAATCCCTTTGCCAACCCTAATATCCATGCTTTCTGCTTTTGCTTGGACAGTTTGTGCAGAATGTGTGGGTTTTGGTATGGGTTTGGCTTTTTTCATGTGATGCCATCATGGTTGAGCAGCTTCTGTCCTGCTAGATTACGCTTAATCTGCTCGCTAAACCCTTACAGTTAAGTACTTAAAGGGGGCCTACAGGAAATCTAGGAAGAGATTCTTTATCAGGGAGTGCAGTGATAACCTGAGGGGTAAGAGTTTTAAGCTGAAAGAGAGGAGATATAGATCAGATATTAGGAAGAAATGTTTTACTGTGATCGTATGGGAGCCACTGGAACAGGTTGCCTGGAGAAGTTGTAGAAGCCCCATCCCTAGAGGTGTTCAAGACCAGTTTGGACAAGGCTTTAAGCAACCTGATCCTGTGGAAGGAGTCCCTGCCTGTGGGGGTTTGGAACCAGGTGATCTTAAGGTCCCTTCACATCCTAAGCATTCTGTGATTCTATGAACTTAGAGTAGATTTAAAGCGCCTTATGACAAAGAAAGCAATTGTGTATGAAGAAATGAGGTAATAACAAAGTTGGACTTTGTGGACTTTAGGACACTTTGAAGTTCAAATATACAAGGGATTTTAAAACTTGATATGGACCATTTTTTTTGTGTTGGCTGAATGTAGACAAAACAGTGTGTTTCCAGGTTGGAGACCTTTTTGTGTCTAATACTGGTTCAGGTTGAGCTATCAGTTCTAATGAGAGATCTTTTGCTTTCACCATGCTTTAGTTTAGGAGAGCAGTCTGGTAGGCGAGTACAACAACATAATATATCTCAGTCAAGGCATCTTGATTGTGTTCTCTTCCCTGCTCCCCAGGTTTTAGGGCCCTTACTCATAATGGAAGCACAATGTGGTTTGTTTTTTATAAAGCTGGTAATTTTACTGAAAGTAACAGAACTTTGTGTGTAATTCATCCGTTTAACTTTGAAACAAATTTTGGTATTAAGAATATAATGATCAAAAAGCTGTGCGTTTTACAACTTGTGGGGGTGGGATAATGTGAACATTTTATTTTCAGATTTCTTAAGATACACTGTTGACTTTTAGCTTTTCGGAACACCTATGATAACTTTCAGAAATGTCTCCTCTGCGACCCACACAGTGTTAACAAGCAGTGAGCGAAAAAAGGAACTGATGTTTCTTGTTTGGAAAGAAAGTAACTGTTCTCTGCTTAATTGGGGTTATTTGAGAACATCTAGAAATACAGTAGCTGTATCTGTTATTTTGTCATAATCCCACCCTTCTTCTTTGTTTTGGAGAAGGCAGTTCCCGTCACTTTGATTTTGTTGTGCTATTCCACAGTAATTCTTTTTCAGGAAGTGAAGTGGGAGTAAACTCTTAACACAAACAAGTCTTTTAAATCATTTGCCATAAATCATATTTAGAATTCACTTCACAGAATCATAGAATAGTTCAGTTGGAAGGGACCTTAGAGATCATCCAGTTACAACCCCCTTGCCATGGGCAGGAGCAGCTCCCACCAGACCAGGCTGCCCAAGGCCCCATCCAACCTGGACTTGAACACCTCCAGGGATGGGGCATCCACAGCTTCCCTGGGCAACCTGGGCCAGCGCCTCACCACTGGCAACCTGTGCCAGTGCCTTTCCACATTTTTTTGTGGAGAATTTCTTCCTAATGTCTAATCTAAATCTTCCCGCTCCAATTCAAAGCCATTCTTCCTCATTCTATCATTCCATGCCCTTGTAAAAAGTCCCTTCTCATCTTTCTTGTAGCTCCCTTAATGTAGTGGAAGTCTGCTCTGAGGTCTCTTTGGAGCTTTCTATTCTTCAGGCTGAACAGGCCCAAGTCTCTTAGCTGGTCATCATAGCAGAGTTGCTCCAGCCCTCTGATTGTCTTTGTAGCCCTCCTCTGGACCCGTTCCAATAGTTCCATAACCTTATGTTGGGGATTCCAGAACTGTACACACTATTCCATGCGAGGTCTCAGGAGAGTGGAGTAGAGGGGAAGAACCACCTTCCTTGACCTGCTGGCCACATTTCTTTTGATGTAGCTCAGGATACAGTTGACCTCCTGGGCTGCGAGCGCACATTGCTGGCTCATGTCAGACTTCTCATGAATCAGCTCCCCCAAGTCCTTCTCTGCAGGGCTGCTCTCAATCACATCATCCCCCATCCTCTATTGAAAACGTGAATTGCCCCAACCCAGATGTAGGACTTCATGTTATTTTAACCTCATGAGGTTCTCACAGACCTGCTTGTTCAGGTCCTTTGGATTACATCCGATCCTCTTGGTGTGATGACTGCACCATTTAGCTTGGCATCATCTGCAGACTTGCTGAAGGTGCACTTGATCTCACTGTAGGTATGATTGATGAAAATATTAAACAGTATTGACCCCTGCAGGACACTGCTTGTCATGAATCTTCTTCTGGACATGGAGCCATTGACCACTACTATGTGAATGTGACCATCTAACCGATGACTTATCCACTGAACAGTCTATCTATCAATTCATTCTCTCCAATTTAGAGAGAAGGATGTTGCGGGGACTGTGTCAGAAGCTTTATAGAGGTCCAGATGGATTATATCCACTGCTTTTTCTGTGTCCACTGATACCCCATCATAGAAATCCACTAAGTTGGTCATCCAGGATTTGCCCCTGGTGAAGCTGTGCTGGCTGCCATTAATCACCTCCATGCCCTCCATGTGCTTTAGCAGAGCTTCTAGGAGGATCTGTTCCATGATCTTCCCAGGCACAGAGGTGAGGCTGACAGGTTGCTTGTTCCCAGGGTCATCTTTTCTACCCTTTTTTACAAATGGGCACTTATTTACACCTCTTTATACTTATGTACTAATGCAGTGTCCTATTCTATGAAAACTACAGGAACTTTCAGATGTAATCATGCTGTTTTAGATACTGTTGAAAAATCCTGAAATATCACCATTCTTATATGATCAGCTTATGTTTGATAGTATGTGCAAATTAAAATCTGGAAGATGTTTACATTTTCCTTGTGGCATTTTATTTTTCTAAGGGATCATTGCAGTTGCAATGGAAATTTAATTTACATGGAAAAGTAATCCATGTTCAAGTGAAATCCCATATTTGCTATTGCCTTTTCATATATTTCACAGAGGTCTGAAAATGAAGAAAATAGTTTTACTGTCCTCGGCAAACTTCTAATGTTATGATTTTCTGACTGTTGATTATTTGTTGTTTATGTGCTCTCCTTATTCAGAGGCTCGTGAAAGAGAGAAGGAAGCCCAGGCTGAAAAAGAATTTAGAAGTGCGTGTCCTGCTTCATCAACTTCAGCATCCAGTGCAACAGCAGCCAGGTCCACATTAACCCAAAGGTACTTAGATATGGTAGGAGATTCCATGTAGCAGCATTTTTAATCTGACACCGGGTTTGGGTTTTTTTTTGAGACCATGCATGTAATTTAACTTCTGAGAACGTGTCTATGTTATTGTAAGTATTCCAGTGGAAATACCAATTGTTTTTTTTTTTAATCTAAGCTTTTTTAAAGGTGTGTCAATATTTGTAAATACTTCTATTATGTATATTAATTTTGCAGTCTCCTTCCTCATCTTGTTTGGCTACTTTTTTTTTTTAAATAAAATAGTGTTTGTGGATTTTTTTTTAAAATACTAAGGCAAATGCAGTGACTACATGTGCTTACTTAATTAGCAGCCATTGTTCCCACCTGTAGATAGAATATACTTACTCATGCCCGCTGAAAAAGAAAGCAAAGTATGTGGAGAGGCTCTGTATGCACATTGTATTGTGTAGCAGTGAGGGAGAGAAAGTATTTTGTTTTGACTTCAGTCTGAAATTTACTTTTCAATTTGCTAATATTTGTTTATTTTTGACAAATAACTGCTACTGCGTTGACTATTTGAGTTCTGGAAGGCTGGGAAATCAAAAGCAAGTGAAGGGAATGGCAGCCATAGAACTCCATTGCATGGCAGGGATTGTGGAGATCAGCACACCGTTTGTAGGTTTTTGTGTCCATGGTAGTCTCATAACCCACACAAGACTCTAGCAGATCTTTATGTATGTATCTTATGGTCTGACTGAGCCTATATATGGCAGGTTTTTCAACTTGTAGTGTTTCAGACTGTGAACAAGTTTATATTAGGAAATTCAGTTTTTGCTTGCTGCTCTGTGGGAAATTCTAATGAGCCATGCACTCTCACTGAAATAACTGACTGCGCAATGTACTGCCCTATAGATTCTGTGTTATGTCTTGCACACCAGAGAAAAAATACTCTGTGCTCCTTTTTACTCTTTGTGATCTTGGTTTCCTTTCTGATGAAATACTGAAGGATTGCAAGAATCTAAATGTAGCATGAACTGTACTGTATATAGGTGACTGCAGTATAAAGAATAGGTTAAAACAAGTGGTAAGGTGGAAAGCAGTCATGTAATATAGAACTTTTCCTTAACCATCTCATTTTGCTGATGGACTTGACAGAATAGAACTCCAGGGACTTTGTATAAAGGAAGATAGCAAATACCTTTCACTATTCTGAGTTATTAGGTAGGCTTTGGTAACTCACTGGTATTCTGCTTATATTAAATTTTCTCGGTTTTTCTTTTTTTGGTTTTACTGAGCACTGAGAAGGGACAGCATGATGTGAAAAGCTCTACTGGAAGTTTTATTTTTCCATGTGAAATTTTATATGTAGCTTAGTACTTAGTGCTGAAACCAGGAGATGAGTGAAGGAGACATGCCATTGTAACTCAACCTGAATTCAGAGAAACAATCTTAATTTAAATCTGAAACATATGATTCAGTAGTTCTTTTTACAATGTAGATTCTAGTTACTATAAACTTATCCGATATATATATAGCTTGTTCCGTTCTCTAAAAACAGCAACACTTTCCTGACTATTACTTTTTTAAAAAAATTCCAAATACTTTCATATGTCATAGTAGCCCTCATACTATTTTTTTAATTGTTAAAAGGGGTTGGTCACTCCAAAAAGGTGTGAAGAACAACTACTGAATCTTTTTGCTTTTGAGCTACTTTGCTATAGCGAAATGTTTACAATGGTTATAGTACTTACACACTTTTGCATAAAAGTATAATAATAAAAGTTATGTTTTGTGTAATGAAAGTATCTATAACATTTAAAAAGAAAAAAAACCTGAGGAAATAGATTGGAGATGTGAAGAGAGTGAACACATGGTGGGGATATGCCCGCATAGTTGCCCAGCTCTCAGTTTTTTGTTATTTCCCCTGTCTGTGTGCCATCTGTGCTCTAATGCAGATTTCTTCTTTTTCCTCTTATAGCTTGTTTCAGTTGCTGAGGACATAATGAGGGAAAGCAAAAAACCCAATTCCTTACACTTGTCTGAATCTTGGGAAAGGGGCTGGCAAACTGGTTCATTTTTCTTTGCAGCCTTTGATAGATTAAGACTGTAAGGCTGAAGCCTGAAGGAAGAGCCACTTGTTCTGTCCTTTCTGTCAGCACTACTCCCAGTTGCTGTCAGAAGGGTCGATGAGCTTTGGTCTGGCTGCACAGGGTTGTTCTTATGTTTGACTTTATTCCAGTCAGGACAGAGATTATCAGTAGCTGTAGCTGCAGCCCTTGTCTGTTCCTAACATGTTTTGAGTATGGTGAAAAATAGCAGTACAGTTCTGGCTATTTTATATGTGGGGTAATTACACTGCTCCTCAAAATACTGAAGTGCTGGATTTGATCAGTTTATCCTTTCTAGAAAAGGAGTGAATGATAAGGCTAGATAATTGTGAAGGAAGCTAGGTATGGATCTTGGGTGTCTACAGGAAGTTCTGACAGTCTGGCACTCCAGGACAGGAAAGGACTCATTGAGTCATTGTGTTGTATACGTTACTTTCACTGGCAGCAACAGTGTATATTTGGTTCTGTTCCAAAACTATTTAAATAGCTTGGCTATTGGGGAAAAGATGGGTAGTTTGCTAGTCTGGGAATACATATTGATGGCTCTTTTGCACATGGTATTGTAAAGTTGTTAGGTTTGGGGATACTTAAGTTGAAGAACTTCAAAGGTCCTAACCCATTCCTCACATGCTGGAAAAGCTTCCTTTTGGTAAAAGGATATTGTTTGTCCCATTGTTGTAGAGTAAGAGAAGCTCTTTTTATTTGATTTAGATTTATTAGATAATCATATTGCAGGGATCCTCATCTGGGTCTTTAAATGTCTCTCATCACTATGCAAAAGAAAGTTTGTATGTAGAGGTTAGTAAATAAAGTTGGAAAAATTAGATAAGCCTTCAGGCGTGCAAACCCTTCTTGTCACTGTAGCACCTGCGGACTGAATTCATGTTGATTTTAGCTTGTTTTAATTTTTTCCTAAAACAGAATTTCAATTGCTTGTCCAATACAAGTATTTTGCTCTGTAACTTACTACCTGTTTGGTATACAGCTGATTTGGGGAACAGAGCTGGGCTTCGTTCTCTGACACAATTACATAGTTTAGAACATATTTCCACAATCTTGTGTTCTGTTCTTAAACTTGTGTGTTTTTATTATAGCTTTTAAGTGATAACCTAAATTGAAAAAAAACCAAACAATACCTCTGTGGTCTTCTTTTTTATTGTCTATGTTAAACTGTTTTTTGCAGTTTGGTTGCTTAAAAACTCACCAAAAAAGTCTTGCAATTTCAGTTTGTTACTGAATCTGAAAGGAACATCCAGTTTCCACTGCAAGATGTCACTGTAACTATACACTGTGTCTAGTCAAAAGGCAGTATTTAGTTGGAATACAGCCTTCTTGATAACTAACAGCAGAGGGAGCACGTTTGTACTGAATGAATGTGAATTAAGCATCTCTACTTTCAGAAATTTTCATATGCCAAAAATAATGTGTTCACACAACTGGTTTGGACAACAGGAAAATGATAATTTAATGTAACTCTTAGGATCTAGATTTGTAACAGTATCAAATATTTAATTGAAAGTGCCGGATTCCCTTTTATCCTTTACGGGCATTGTAAAGCATGTGCCATGCTTTGTGCTCTTGCTCTGATTGATTGTGGGCCTGGATGTTCACTGTTTTGAGTTTTACCATCTGCACAAGCTGCAACTTGAAGCAGAGTCTTGAATATGCTCTCTAACAATATATTCTGTTGGTTTCTAAGCAATACTGAAATCCGTGGTAGTAACATGGTACTGGGTTTTTTTGCCATCCATCTTTGTTTTATTTTGTCCATTTTTTTCAACTGTCTGCCAGTATTTTTTATGGCTTTGTTTATGCATTCAAGATGATGGTGTGCCTATACTTTGTTAGTGCAAATTAGTTTACATTTTTGCTGCTAATTTTAGTGTTTATAAGTTTACAACACTGCTTAATGTCGTTTATCTGAAAATTCCTATGGAAATGCCAGTGTTTTTGAAATGTTAGTTCTTAAATTTCTCCATGTAGAGAGACAGCCAGCAGTGAAAGTGAAGACAGCTCTGATGAAGAAGTAACTGGTCCTTCTGTGCTATCCCAGACATCTGCTCAAGGTCCAGCTGAGGAAGATGATGATGATGATGATGAATTCATTGGGCCACCGCTTCCACCTGGGTTCAAGGATAGTGATGATGATAATGACAATGATGATGCAGAGGAGGAAGATAATGTAAGTATTTTGTTCTGTTTCAGTGTTTTAAAACTTTAAGTAGACTCGAATTTTTAACTGTGCTTTTTCCTTCATGATTGAAGCATGACAGCATGCAGGTTGAAATGCAGGTTTTTTTTGTGTTTTCTCTTATGATTATTCAACAAATGCAAATAATTGTTTTAATTTAAAAATATGAGGATTTAAAAAAATGTATGCCTGTGAATCTCAAGGGAAATTAATCAGCAATTACTATGTATTGTTTACTCTTTTTTTGTTTTCACATTATGACAGAACTATATAGAGAATATTTTATATAAATATTCTACATAGTTTATTTCCCAATGCCTGTGTAGGATTTCTTATTTGGCAGTTGTGCCAAAACTGTTCAGAGAAAAGGAGCTGTATCAGCTGAGGGCTTCTGTTTGCTTGCTTTGGTCTGTTTTTTTCCAAATGTAGATAAGTGCCAGACCATTTTGTTATATAGGCCAGTCTATATCCACTCTATCTGTGTTAAAAGTGAGAAAAGCCCTAACAACCTAACCTGGGTATCACAGATACTCAATTGACAAAACTCTACCTATTTATTTAAAAGTTTAATGGTTTGATGTTCATTTTCCAAAACTCCCTGTATTCAGTATTTTGTGGCAGTGTGTTTGTATGATGGTTTCTATGTTGTTTTGTAGCAACAGTGGTGTCAGTCCTGTAAAAATAGCCTTATTTATGCTGTTTTGAACCATTTGATGCAGAAAACACCCTGTATGTCCTCTTACACAAATATAAAACTAATTCTAAAACCTGAATTCCTAGGTGTATCAAGAGTTTCTTGTCAATTCCTCCTCAGTTTTGACCAGGTGTTCAGTTTGTTTGTCTCCTATTGAACCTTTTACCTTGCACATTATGAACTTTGAAACCGAAGTTTATACTAGTTACTTAAAATGTGCAAGAGGAACTTCTTAAGCAGTGATGTTACTGATTTTTAGGGTGAGCCTAGTCTTGTATGATCACAGTTTTTGGGCTTTTCTTTCCTAGCGGTTAAGTGATGGGAAATTCTTATGCCTTAGTTCTGATATGCTTGATTTACTGTTGCCTATGATTTTTTTTAACTATTAAGCTGTACATTTTATCACCATATTTCCTGTGATCTCATCTGTACCCCACACATGGTGATTCTGCCTTAGGGACCCAACTGTGGATAAATCCACAAATTTCTTTCCTTAAGAAAGTCTTTAATTTATGACTTACTATCGATTAATGATTATTATTAATTTAAAAAGTCCTTAATTTATGACTTACTATTGATCTGTATCAGGGATACTGTTATCTTTTAGTACTATGGACTGAGTCAATATTCCTGAGGGTGCCTTAGACTCAGCAGATTTCAGTTGCTCTGGATTGTGTCATATTCATAGAATCATGGAATAACCAGGTTGGAAGAGACCCACCAGATCATCGAGTCCAACCATTCCTATCAAACACTAAACCATGCCCCTTAGCACCTCGTCCACCCGTGCCTTAAACACCTCCAGGGAAGGTGACTCAACCACCTCCCTGGGCAGCCTGTTCCAGTGCCCAATGACCCTTTCTGTGAAGAACTTTTTCCTAATGTCTAGCCTAAACCTCCCCTGGTGGAGCTTGAGGCCATTCCCTCTTGTCCTGTCCCCTGTCACTTGGGAGAAGAGTCCAGCACCCTCCTCTCTACAACCTCCTTTCAGGTAGTTGTAGAGAGCAATGAGGTCTCCCCTCAGCCTCCTCTTCTCCAGGCTAAACAACCCCAGCTCTCTCAGCCGTTCCTGATAAGACTTGTTCTCCTGCCCCTTCACCAGCTTTGTTGCTCTTCTCTGGACTCGCTCCAGAGCCTGAAGATCCTCCTTGTGGTGAGGGGCCCAGAACTGAACACAGTGTTCGAGCAGCGGTCTCACCAGTGCCGAGTACAGAGGGAGAATAACCTCCCTGGACCTGCTGGTCACGCCGTTTCTGATACAAGCCAAGATGCCATTGGCCTTCTTGGCCACCTGGGCCACTGCTAGCTCATGTTCAGTCGCTGTCAACCAACACCCCCAGGTCCCTCTCCTCCAGGCAACTTTCTAGACAGACTTCTAGTCTGTAGCTCTGCACAGGGTTGTTGTGCCCCAAGTGCAGGACCCAGCATTTGGCCTTGTTAAACCTGAAGTCACTTCTTCTTCTCTGCCAATTTTCATCTCTTCTCCTGCCTCAAGTCTGCTTGCTCATGTATTTTCTACTCGTAGTAAAATCTTAAAATACAATGTTTTGTCAAGAAATTTTATCAAACATGAATCTTTCCAAGAGATAATCAGAATAATAGTTCCTGTCCTGAGAAGTATTTAGGTTTGTTGATGCTGAAGGAGGTATTTGATCTTGCTCAGTTTTGTCTCTAAATACTTCTAAACCTGTTTCAGTATCATCCAGAGTGATAGTGTGTACACAGGTTGTGGTAAACCCAGATAAACATAATGTTGGAAAAAAAACGTGAACAAAGAAGAGCAACTTTCACAGGTGTCTATTAATAGCTGTGAACTTTGTGCATGTATGTGCTAGGAAGTGGTAAATCTCAAAACATGCATGCACAGGTGTGCTGTTCTTTCTTTGGGGTCTCCCTGGGATGCCCTTCTACATGATAGCTCTCCCTAGCTGTCTCTGGTTTTTCCTGGGAAGAGAAATAATCTTTTGCTCTGTTGTCAGCACTTCTGAAGCTTGTAACTGCTTTATGGCACTCTATAATTGACGCCACACGGAGAAACAAGGAGGCTTGGGAGTCAAGTCCTGCTACGTATCTTTAATCTTTGGGAGAGTAAAAGTTCTCCAAGATTTTCTAAGGATTTCAGTATATACGACAGTAAAACGCAACAGTGTAAACTTGAAATCATGTTATATCCTGGTAACTCAACCCAAGGTTAAGCCTCATGTCTACTAATGTTTCATTGAAGTATTTCGTAAAACTTTGCATCAGAAGTCTCTTGTAGCTGTTCATCCTTACCTTTTCTGTGCAGACTTCATTGTTTATTGCTTTGTTTCTATGTTATGTCCTTATTTATTTTCTTAAACAACAGATTTGAAAACACCAGAAGTATTGGTAGCAGTTGTCTTATGGGATTAAAAAAAAAAAGGAAGTTATAATTCTCTGGAATGCCTTCTTTTCACAGTGTTAAAGAATTAAGTTGATTCTAAATGGAATTTTTCCTAATAATAAAGAGATTTTGCATGTACAGGAAAATCATGGCAAATGTTGCTTAAACCCCACGCTTATTAGAATACCTGAATAGGTATACAGGATGAACCACCACTAAGGTTTTCTTCTTAGTTATGCCAGTAATTGCTTTGGTTTTCTTTTGCAAATGAGAATTAATACAAGTAGCATGTGGTTTGACCATAATTTTGTTGCAAGTCTGGATTAAAATTTGGGAAAACTTTTCCTCTGGTTCCGTGGTCTGTTAGAGAGGTCACTTTCTTTGGTTAGCAAAAACCATTATATATTCAGCCTCCTGTAATTCCATTCTGAAGTCAAATATGTATCTGCTTTTCAATTAGATGTGTTGGCAATGGTCTTGCATACTTATACTGAATTAGCAAAATTGGTTGGTTGTGTCAAAGAAATTTCACCACATTGGTCAAGTAAGCTGTGATGGAAATTCACTAAGTATTCAACATCTGTTTTATTGCATCATCAGTGGAAGGATGGCATCCTTTGACATCTCTTGAGTAGTTTTAGTTGAGTAGTTTTATGAGGTTCATATAAATCAAGATCCCTATAAATACTACTGTTCCAGTTTATGGTATATATTCTGTATTACCGCAGTAGCAAGTGCTGTGTTGATTCCTAAAGGTAATCCTGTTCAAACTATAGATTAGTGCCAAGCTGTGGCACATTCCTACATTTTTTTTGTATTTATGAAATAAAGGAGCTTTTGAAACTTTGTGCTGAGCGCTCATGAGCATAGCAGTGTGGGAGAACAGTATTATTTAATAATTGAGAAATTGCAGGAAGTTGCATAATGTCTCTGAAGTGGTAAAATGTGTATATTTTTGGAGGCGGCATGTATGCTCTACAGAACAGGGTGAGGCTTTTAGAGGCAGAAGTAGCTTATAAAAAGAAGAGGGGGTTATCATCAATATAGCAGAAAATACCTATTTCTTTTTAATTCCTTTGTGCTGTGGTGTGCTGTGTACCTATATTCTGTTGTGCTCTGTCAAAGATGGCTGCACCCTAGTAGGGCTTTGTGCACTGAAATCTCAAAAATGCAGTCTGATGTACATAGAAATACTTTTTTTTCCAAAACAGCTGGATTGTTAATTTAACTTGAATTCTGTCATAAGCCAATTAGATGCCTTCTCCCCTACCCCCAGTTCTTATGTAATTGTTTGTATGCCTGTCAGATTTATGGATTCTGAGCAGTGAATATAATTTAATTTCCTTATCTCTTTCCAAACGTCAGTGGATATCTTGTTTAGTAAAACTCTTGCATTAGTTCTGTAAAGTTCTCTAGAATGCCAAAGGGAAAATAATATCCAGAAACAGCTGATATTACTTCAACCTGGCTTTCTGAGTAGTTGCTTTGTTTGGTGGTTGACTCTTTTAATTTCTAGCAAGGTAGTGTTATTAATTTTTTTATTTGTATGTATTTGGATAACACTACAACTTTCTCGATAACAGAGTTACTGGAAACCAGAGTTAAAAGACTCAAATGAAAAGTTTCAGACAGAAAGGTAACTTGCAGACTGGTGTGGTTTAGGTTCGTCTGAACTTAGACAATAGTTACAAAACAGTCTAGAATAGATTTGGTTGAGAATAAGCAGAGCAGCAGAAATATGAGACTTGTGGGTTTTCAGTCTAAACAGTTAATTTATAACTGGGAAGATTTTGTGTCAGTGTGGATGCCAGAGGCCTTTAGGGTCTAGATCCTCCCCTCACTGCTTCTCATGGACTCAGTTATTTTCTTTCCTGTGAAGGGAATCAGGAAGCAGCTGTGCTTTCCTGATTTCCTGTTGATCGATTGGTGATCACAGTATGATCCTGTGAGCCCCAAGGAAGGCAGGTGTTGCTGTTATGAGAACTCTGTGACTCCTTTTTCTTGCTTTTATGTCAGTCTGTGGTTGGTACACATGGGGGCAGAACTCAGAGGAAGAAACAGAAAGCTCCACTGAATAATCCTTTCGTTTTATTTCCAGATGTACTGTGAGATTGTCTATTTTGTTGCTATATTTTGCTGCTGAAGTAACTTCTTTAAAACACAAGTATCAAAACACAGGTTTTGACCCTGAAGGGAAAAGGATTTTCTTTATTAATTACATGCTTTCCAGTTCTGTAATCTGAACTCTTGTGAAGTTTCTATAACTGATAAAATGCATCAGAATATTGGCTTCACCCTGGTAGCTTACTGGTGTCTCTGAAGCCTGACTTTACATATGTTTTTTATTATAGGAACATGGATTTTCTGTCATTACTTGTTCAATTGATTTTGCTTTCTTATGAGTGACTGTTGATAGAACCATTTATCAAAACTGCTTGCTCTGAGGTTAGTGTCTTTTGAGTCTAGGGTTGGCCCAAGACTGCCCAGCTCACATTGTGTATTTTACTCAATTGTTAGGTGGAAGGAGTATGTGGTTGTTTACATGTTTGTAGGGCATTTTTTGTACTTTATTGGTGTTTGTATAGGATAATGAATAATAGCATTTAATTGCTGAATGTTTTGATCAGCACTGATAGTTTTTGAGTATTATTTATTTCTGTAATTTACGTTTACATGTAATACAAACCATAAATTTTTGAGGAGAGCCATAGATAATGTATTACATATGTGAATTCTGACTTCAGTTACTTTTTTCTCTGAATTTATACAAGTTCATTTTATGTACTCAAGTCTTTATGGCAGCTATTGTATTGCATTTTTCTGTGTTTGATTAAATTCTGTGTTAATACTGATGGTAGTTAAAATTAACAAATAAGTATTCAATGACTTATTCATTTAGTATAATTCACCTCCATTCATGCCAGAAGTGATCGCAGAATCACAGAATGATTTAGGTTGGAAAAGACCTTTAACATCATCAAGTCCAGCTGTAAACATAACACTACCAATCCACCACTAAACCATGTCCCTGAGCACCATATCTATGTGTCCTTTAAATACCTCCAGGAAGAGGAACGCTAACATTTCCCTGGGCAACCTGTTCCAGTGCTTGACAATCCTTTTGGTGAAGAATTTTTTCCTATTGTCCAATCTAAACCTCCCTCGGGCACAACTTGAATCTATTTCCTCTCATCCTATCATTTTTTACCTGGGAGAAGAGACCAACACCCACATCACTATGGCCTCCTTTCAGAGAGCAATGAGGTCTCCCCTCTTCCTCCTCTTCTCCAGGCTGAACATCCCCAGTTCCCTCAGCCGCTCCTCTAAGACTTGTTTTTCAGCCACTTGACCAGCTTTGTTGCCCTTCTCTGGACATGTATGTTGATAGGAGGGTGATTGCATGTAGATGTTCTTGTGATATTGATGATGATATCATGTTGTGTCTACTGACCTATATATCACTATGATACATAGCCATATGTGATGAACGTTCACAAGGCACCACATACTTGTATGTACTTACAAAATATTTTTCAGTGGTTATTTTGAAGTAGTATAAGGAATACTGCTGTGTCAAGTATATTTTAAGGACAATAGTTACACATAGTCTCAGTTCTCTCTGATACTTTCCTCTTGTTGTAAGGTGGTTTTTTTGTTTAATATGAAAGATTTGTATTGATCTGGGGAGTGTGGAAAATAAGAATAGATGTTTGTTTGGATTGTGATCATTGCTTCTCTGTAGTACTTTTTCTTGTAATGCTGTAAAACCCGGTCAGATTATCAGTGCTAGTTTTTCACATGGTTGTAAGCTGAGAGGGAGGGAGGGAGGAAGCGGAGCATCTCCCGTAGTCTGAAGCTTTTCAGGTTTGGTTTCTGTCCCAAAAGGTATGCCTTTCTGGAAGACTTTTTGTTTCCAAGCAAGGATGTTTTACAAGAAAAAATAGCTTCTATTTTTTCAGAGGAAAGATCTCAACAAGGGCAATATTTCATGTGGTAAATATTTCACGAGGTTGAGAGTTAAAGTAGACTCTTTGCCAGCTCTTTTGTCCTGGCAGGATGCAGTGTGTGTGTATGTGGTGTTTGTGGAACCAAAGTAAAATCTGACTGGAGGAGGATGGGAGAGTAGCCAAAGCAGTCATGTCACAGTTGGTGGTAGACAGCTTTAAATCTAGGATATAAGCCTTTTTCAAGGTAGTTGATGACACATATTAAAAGGCATTAGTTAGAGTGTGTGTATTTATTAATGTTCTCTTCCATATATCATTAGAAAATGTGCTGAGGTCTCTCAATGCAGTGCTAGTGTCTTGTGACACTTTTCCTCCCTTGAAGCAGCAGGTATAGAAGTGGTTGTTGGAAGAAATTGCTAAATGGGTTTGCAAGGCTTTATCTTATGCCTGCAACTTAGTTACAGTTGATTCTTCTTTGGAATGGAGAACTTTTTCTCTGTACAGTACTGAAGGAGGATACTAATCACATTATAATTATGTCCCTGAAACAAGTACAGCCTTGGATCTCTCCAAGGCTGTACTGTGTTTTGGGCATATTTCCAAAATGATAGCATAGCCATATTCCAAGTTTTAGAATACTTTTGAGACACTTTTAAATTTTTGCTCAAGTTTAAAAGGTAATACTCATTTGTTCATAATGGAAGAGAGCCATTTTCTGCTGATTTAAATGGAGAATTTAAGTAGACTGTAATTGTTCCAATTATAATTTGGCTATGATACCAGGCTAAAAATCATTGTGTTGTAAAAATAAGTAAATGCTATGGAAATTTTTAGTCATCCTAAGGAGTTATTGTGTTTAGGCTGAGGATTGTCTGTCCTGGTAACTACTGAATCTTATTAACCCAGTCATGTTTCATCTTGTCTAAAGAAGAAAAATTGAAGTAAGTTGAACAAAGTAATTTTTGTGTGTGCAACAGACAGAGTTGTATGGGTTTGAGACATTATTTTTTAACTACTTCTAGTCATTGATACTTTGGTGAAAAATAGGTAGCAGTTAACATTGCTTTCAATTTAATTTTGTGTTACTTTCCTATACAATCAGGAAGCAAATACTTTTTTCATACATATGCGTAGTATATTCTTAGGTCTTGACAGTATTTCTGCTGTAAAAAGCAGGAAAATATGTTTTCCTTGCTTTAAACTTGGAACAAGTCATGGAATTTTTGTTCAGGATCATTCATGTGGTTACTGGTGTTGCAAAGAACGAAAAAGATTGTCCCATAAGAGAGTTAGAAAGGATTGAAAGCTTCACAAAAATGAAAAGAATAGAAAATCAACCCCCTAAATTCTGGATAGCGAAGTTCGGTGTACGAATGCAAAAGAATCAGTTAGAAGCTGAAAAGGAAGGAATACTTAATATAGGAAACTGGAGGCATCATATGGACCGTGTACAAGAGGAAGCTAAAAGAGTAATTCCCTTGTAGAATGTTTGTCTTTCATAAAAAGGCATGGAGTATTTGCTTCTCCCCAGAGGAAACAAATGTACTTGCAAGATCTGTATTTATCAATTCTGCAGAGCATAGTAAGGCCAAGGACTTCATTGCTCTATATCATACCATGCCTTTTTGGTAGCATGATATTTGTTTTAATTAATTAATAATATGACGGAATATGAGAAATTTTAGAATGTTTCCCCTACGGGAGGATACTTAGTCCTCCAAGTTTGTTTCCAGAACTACTTTATGAGAAAATGTATAGGCAAATATTTGTTGACTTAAAGGTACATAAAAATTAGAGAGAGATTACTTTAGTAGTATTAAATAAAATGTGATATAGAACATAATTATTGTCACTACTATACTTTTCAACAACATTTAGAGACCTTCTTATGTCCTGTTTTTAATTTGCTGAGTCCTTTAGAGACCCTTTATCAGGTCAGCCTGACCTGATGGAACCTGTTGAAAGCTTCAGGAGTTGCAGCTACTGCTTTTTGTGTTTGGAAAGGTGATGCAAAATGTTCTTCTCTGGGCCAGTTACACTGTGGCTGTAGAGCTTCCACACTTGAAACACGGGACCCTCGTGCTCACCTTTCTTGAGATCATTCATTTCTTTAGAGACAGAAGATTTTGTGGAAGCTCATGTCCTCTACTGTCCTTAAAGGGAAAGTAGAAATGTGTTTAGTTCTTTTCTGCCAGTTGTGTTTGAGGCATGGGTAACCTTGAGGCTATACAATTCTGTGACCTGCCTCTTCAAAAAACCAAATTCTACGTCTTTCTAGGCACATATTCTGCATGTATATCTCAGTCACAAAACCATACTTTCAGTTCAGTATTAGTTAACAAGAATATGTAGTTGGAAATGTTAGGAAATTCTGTTCATGCAATGATATATGATCCTAAATATAACTTCCTTTACTTCCACTAGAAGTTGGGGTCTTTGGAGGTGAAGAGACTGAAATGAAATTATGTTTTAGATACTAAAATGCTTACACAGTCCAAGGGAAGTGATGTCTACCTTCTTAAATGATACTTTTGTTGGCAATTGCAACAAACTTCCAATGTACTTTTATTTATAAATAACTAACAGCATCAAATAGTGTAGTTTCTATTGGTGTTAGAATGTACAGAATATGTCTAAATTTGGAAAGGGAATTAACAGCAATATTATCACTGTGTTCAACACTGTTGGTGTCACGAATACATAAATAGAAGAGAGATTGTCCTGATTTTTGTCTTATGATCTTGATTTTATCTGGGATAGAGTTAAATGTCTTTGTAGTGGCTGGCATAGCGCTATGTTTTGAGTTCTATGTGAGAGTAATGTTGGTAACACACCTATGTTTTCAGTTGTTGCTATTGTAAGTAGTGTTTATACTAAATCAAAGACTTTTCATCTTCCCATGCCCTGCCAGCAGGGAGGTGCACACGAAGCTTGGGGGGAGCATAGCCAGGACAGCTGGCCAAAAGGATATTCCACCATATAACATCATGCTCAGTATATGAACTGGGGGGAGGTGGCTGGGGAATTAGCCATCGCTGCTCTGGGATGGGCTGGACATTGGTTATTGGGTGGTGAGCACTTGCATTGTGCACTGTTTCGTAAACTCTTTTATTATCATTACTATTATCGTTCTCTCTTCCTTTGCTGTCCTATTAAACTGTCTTTACATCCATGAGTTTCATTTTTTTCCCATTCTGCTCCACGTCCCAGTGGCTAGAGGGTGGCTGTGGTGAGTGAGAGGCTGTGTCGTGCTAATTTGCTGGCTGTGGTTAAACCACGACACAGGATTTCTTCGTATCTGGCATGTGAATGTTAACTTTTTCAAGAAGTTGTTTGTACTCCAAGCAGTATAATGAGAAATACAGGTATGGAGAGTTCTTGCTTCAATGAAGAGGAAAATCAAGTGGATGATAACAAGTATTTGAAGTATTTATGGAGAGGATGATTAAATAATTTAAAGGGGCTATATTTGAAGGGAGAGCGTAAGTGACATGCAGTTACATTTCCGTTCTAAAACAAGTCTTCACAGGATTTTCGATTAATAAAGTGATTTATGTTAAACTGTTGGAACTGCAGGCTGCTCCAGTGGTATCCTTGGAGAGCAATTTTGTTGACTGTTGGAATGTCTGCTGTTTGTTTAAAAGATGGCTTTGGATTTTTATGAATGTGAGACTACAACATGTAATGTTTCATGATGGCTGCAATGGCATCTCTTATTTGCAGGTGGGCACTTAGCAGTATACAGGGACTAGACATACTTGATGATAACACTATCCAGATCGCACAACAATCATGCTTATCTTTCTTCATTTACTTGTGCTTATATATTTTTTTTTTGTATTTTAATACCTAATAAAATCCTTTTCAAGTTATTAGGATCTTGAATATATATTTTTGAGTTGCATTGTCTACTATTTATAAATGTTGATTCAATACTTCATTGTAACTGAGGATTGATAAGTGTTCATAAAACTAAATGTTATGGGAATATGTTAAAACATTTTTCTGATTTTCTTTCATAAAACAAAAGAATTACTTTCCTTGAAGGGACTGAAGAATCATGGAGTCAAGAGATTTTATTAACCATCCCATTTTATGATCCAGTCCTGAGGTTTTTGAAATGTTTAAAGATTTTACTTGGATTCCAGTGAAAGCACTTGTTGCATTTTTTGTAAGTTATTTATTCCTTTATTCTACTAGAAATATTTTATTTAAATTTTGAAAAGTTAAGGTTTTACATCTGTTGTTTTGTGGAAAATTTTTGAAATGTTTTAAAGAATACCTACTTAATGAGACATAAAATCTTCCAGTGTTCTTCTACTTTACATCTGTTCGTATGAAGACCCTAATGTAGTTTGAAAAGATGGGTGAGTTAGACATTGCATTTGATTTTGAAGTAAAATGTTACTTTGTAAAGGAAAAATGGCAAAAAAGTGACAAATTTGCTTCCTAATATAAAAAAAGTAGTTCATACAGGACCTTTATGCAATAGGAATAAGGAGCATTCTTTTTAGTTTTCTAAAATAGGGCTTAATGCAAATGTCTAATAAATAATTACCTTATGTAGCTCAGGTTCATTATTTGACATTGGAGGATTAGATCCTTTTCCATGTAAATGCTTGTATCGACTTTAGTGGGACTACAGACACGGACTTCCAGTTTTGTAAATGAGGCTGAGTGTACATAGTCAGTTCAGCTACCAACACGATACCTTTACTTTTACACTGTTGATGAGACTGGAGATGCAGACAAACATAGTTTGCTACTACCCAAAAGAAAGCAATTGGTGACTTCTGTTTTTGTTTCCTAGTTTCATTAAGTTACCTGTGTTTAGTAAATAAAACCATATCATAATTTGCAGGGAAGTGTGCTCTGAAGGTGCAAACAGGAGCTCATGGAAGTTCGCAGTCTTCTGTGAGAGCAGTGATGGGCTCCAAAATAACCACTCTGCACCTTGGGACAGCTCTTGAGTTCCACACAGGTAGCAATGGGAGCATGCTGCAGAAGCATGAGCGGGTGGTTCATTCTCTGTTTTGTTTGCACTGCAGTTTGTACATGGGTTACCTAGCTGGTACATGAGTTTGAGTTTGTCTATGTGAGATGCAATCAATGATTGACTTAAAAAAGATACCTATTTCTTTGATAGACTGTAACCCAAATATTGCCAGCAAACATCAGGTTGTTTTTTTTCCTTCCCCAAAATTGCACTAGAGGGCAGTGAAACCATCTTCGATGCACACCAGCCCTCCTGGAACTTCGGTTTGTCTTGTATAGTTTCTGCAGCCCTCTTTAGCAGCTAGCTGGGAACCAGGTTTCAAAGTAAATAGTAGTATGTCAAGATTTTAACAGGGTTTATTTAGGTGCATGAAATTCATGGTGGTGAGCACGTGTACGTTCTTGTGTGCTGAAACACAAGGTCTTAAATAAGGGTTGGACTCAGCCATGGTGGCCCTTGTACAGTGCAGAGGCCCCAGAGGTTATCTTTACTGTAATAATGAGTATGAATGCAGGAAATGGATCCTGGAAAAGCTGTAGAAATTGGGAATAGAACTTATTTTTCTATGTATGACCAAAAGTTTTGTCATGGAAAAAACAGTTTGTAGAGTTAAAATATTCAGTTAATTAAATAATATCTGGAATGAAAGCCAAGCTGGAGTTCTCACTAATATGTGAATTGTTTGCACGGAAATGCTAGAAAGCTTGGCTTGTTTTTTCTAAGGCAAGTATTTCACAGCTGATACACACCATACAGTAAGTGATAGGGAAATATTTGTAGTATAATTTAGATGTCAGAAGGAGCTGAGAACCTTTATTAGGAGTTGTAATGTTGTATGAATTATGATAATTTTTATATTAATGTCTGCTGCTACTAGGTTATGTGAGTTAGCTGTTCTCTTTCTGTCATGTCGTACAGGCAAATCATAGGACATAATACTTTTTTACTTTTTTTTTAATTTAAAAAGAGAAAGAAAAGAATTTAAATACTTCATTATGTTGTATATATAACCTTTTTCTTTTTTTCCCTCCTGATAAATAGTGGAATTGTCAACTTTGGAAAATTAGTCGAAGGAGGGGAAGTTACCTAGGATTTATGCAGCAGCTTAGATCTTTGAAAGAGTAGGAAAACAGAGCTGAAGTTTTAGCAGAGACTCCCCATGTCCTTTTTTTCTTTTATTTCAATTTATTAAACAATATATGAAAGATCTTTTGAATTTGACCGTGGAGCTTTTGCATGTTGAAGTACTTCATTCTTTCCACTTTTGCTTGTATAGGAGGAAAAACCTGTTCTGTGACCAGAAATAGGCAGTCAGTATGATACAAAATATGAACATAATATGGTGTGTGTGACTTTGTATTGATCACATGTGAAGTGGATCAGGCCACAGACTTATCTAGTGCTGTATTAGAAAACAGACAGCCATGGGCCAGAGTACCCTTCTTTTCCAAGTATAACCAGGTGATTAAGAATTACTTGCCTTATTCACTGTTTGCCTGTTGGGTATTATGAAAACAGTGGTGATGCTAAATCTCTGGCATTATAGAGCAAACAAAATCTGGTGGCAGGGCCAGTGCCAGCATAATGAAAAGCGGTCTGTGAGTAGTACACTTCTGCTGCTGTGTCCTGCAGTGTGGCATTTTCTCATTGGTCAAAGTTAATTAGAGGGACTGAAAGCCTCCTTGACCTCTCAGTGTTCAGCTGTGCTAGTTCATGCCTGTTTTGAAATACCAGAAATGAAACTAACAGAAGACTTGGGTTTTCTTGGAATATGCAGAGATTGCCTGCTTATTTTTCTCCTTGTGATTGTTTCCAGAAGATAGTTACCAAAAGTGGATGACATTTTCTGCATAATATTGAGCCTTTATCTCTGGGACTACTTTGAAGCCTGCTTTTGTCTTTCCTACAGGTTGGATAAATGTCTGGTCTGCAAATGTTGTGGTTGGGCTACACATATGCAGACACAAAGCAAATTTTGTTAAAACTCTGGGCTGATGGGACTGAAAGATTAGGAGTGAAATTAGGAATTTAGAATTAGGAGTGAAATTAGGAGGAGAAATTAGAATTAGGAGTGAAAAATCAGATTTCATTCAAAAAATACAATATCCACAAATGTGATGGCTGATGCAGACGGTTGATTGAAAAGGCAGATCATGTCAGCATTAGATTTCAATGTAAATTTGCAATTATTTTGAATAGGTGGACTCTAATTCCTGGGAATATTCCTGGGAATATTCTGAGCAGAGGGGGAAAAGAGTGATTCATTCTTAAACTTTTGAACTACATATGACTGGCAATAATTATGACAGTTGAAAAAAATTTTCAGCACTGCAGAATTTTAGTGAACAATTTTCAGACTAGAGTCTTTCAATGTTTTGGTTAAGATATAATGTAACAGTGCTATATATATCAAGAACTTGCTAGGTTTAACTTAAAATATAAAGTGGGGTGAGAATAGAATAATTACTCATAGAATAATTACTGTTTCTCTCTCAAGTTGATAATCTTCCAAGTTTCATGCATCATCTAGATTTATAGAGATTTATCTGGTTTGTTTTTTTTTTTTTTCTTCTGACCAGCCTGTTACTTAGACTGCCTTGGAACATGCTGTTCTCTGCAAAGAAAACAAGTGTATGTATCAGTCTGTAACCACATCTGTAGGGATCAGCTGGCTTTCAGTGCTACCAGATTTGTAACCTTTTCCAGTACAAATACTGAATGTCTCTTGCAAAGCGGATGTCATGATGAAACGGCTCTTGTTGTCTTAAATATAAGAATAAACATACTACTCAGTGACATTCCTTATTTAAGTACATTAATTGTATTACCACCTTTTTTATTGGGTACCAAAAATATCAGGAGTGGAAATTCAAAAGAAAAAAATAACTAGCTTAATCATCCTCAGGGTCTACAAATTGTTCTTACCTATTTTACAAGGCCACTGTGACATGTGGTGTTGAATAATGTTAGAGATTACCCCTTTTTCTTCTAAAGTTGTAGGGCTTGGTCTTTGTGAGGATTTAGTGCCTGAAGACCACCTAAAAATCAATTGTTTTGTGAGCTCCATTATTTTTTCGAATGGAAAATATTAAAATTCTGGAGAAAATGTAAACTCTTATGTGCAGTTGCTTTTTTATATCACTTGTGTGTTCTTTGTGTGTTTAATGTTCCTCTGTTTTTTTCCTGGCTTATTAGGTGACATACATGGGTGTGCAGGCATATGAAGTAGAATTGTGGGTAGCGTAGAAGTGTGTGATAATTTTGGGACTAGCTTCAGTGGATAGAAGTGTGTGTCATTCAAATTTAAATCCTAGAAATAACAATGTCAGAGTAAACGTCACAGTATATCTCAATAGAAAATAGTTCAAAAATTCTGACATGGATCTATAGTTCTGCAGATGATTTAGTAATTTGTTCATTTGTTTTAACTTGGAATTTATTAACTTTCTTTTCATGGAGTCCTTCAAGGTTGTTGTTCTGTTCTATGATTAAATGCTGCCTTATTTAACAGTCTCTTTGGTAAGGGCAGGCAATTGTTTTGGGGCTTTTGTTTTGCTTTTTTGTATCTTTGACAGATCCATACTGTGTCCTGTTTAATATTTCTTCCTAAGATACCTTGTAGAGGTCAGGCATCCTACTGAATAGATTTTCCCTGTAACCCTTTCTGAGTGTATCCCTATCTCTGGTAACTTTGTTATATTTGTTTCCTTTAGGAAAAGGAACCTCTGAAAAGTAGGTTTTAAAAATAACAAGTAAGTGTTTATACTGTAATAGTGCATAAGTATAAGTAAGAATAATAAAGGAAACTTCTACATTTAACAGCTGCAATTTTTAAGGGCAGATCGTTTCAATTATCACTAAATAAATGGTATAAATAGTATCAGACTTAGTCCAGTTGCTGACCATAAAGTATTTCTCTTAGGGAAGGCAATTATGTTACACTGAATAGACGCTAAATACATGAGAAGGCCCAATGGTAGTTTTCTGTGATTTCCTGAAGTCTTGTAGTCCAAATAAGAAGCTGCAATCAGTGTTTGAATGCAGAATGAGCAGTAGTCAACTAACTCACTGCATTTTCAGCAAAATATTAAGTCCCCAGAGTAAGATGAATGTTGTTAAATCTAAATTAGTTATAACTATGCTATTTATAATGCTATTTTAAATGAGCATCTGCCCAAATCATGGTAGTTAAGAAAACTAGTTCTGTGCTGTCAAAAAGTAATAATTGTCAGCTGTAGTTTAGTTCTATGTAGTTTAATGTAATTGGCATATTTATTTCTTGGAATTTGTCTCATAGTACTGGACCTAATGGAAACTGGGAGCCTGTCTGATAAGTTTAAGGAGGAACCTCACTGTGGACTCTGAAACCAACTTTTAGATAGTATTAGACAAATAAGAATCAGTAATATTGGAAAACACTTAATGGTACAGTAAGTGAGTGGGGTAAGAAGAGGATGCGAGTCCTTTGCTGTTTGTGAGGGGGAGAAGTGTTGGAAGAAAAATTAGTATTACTCTTAAGTATGAGAAAAAGTGAAAATGAGAGATTGCAGAAATTCGTGTTTTCTTCTGGTGGTTATATGTGTATCAAACCTTCTTGCTTTCTAAGTATAGCAACAAGATTTTTTTTTTCTGGATCCAATCCTGGCACTTCCTGTTTGTTCACCTTTTTGGAGTAGTGGTTCGTGATGTAATTTTTCTTTGGAGTATTTAAAACCTGATTTATATGTAGGTGAGAAAGTATATTTAAGCTATGTTCTCTCTGTAGTTGCATAACAACTAATGTAATTGGCTCACTTTCAGAACTAAGTCAAGCAGGAAACCTTCATAACAGATTTTGGTTCAAAACTGTATTTATTGCAGTTTTTGCAGATAAGATAGTTTAAATCAGCAGTGACCGAGGCACAGATAGTCTGAAAGAAAGATTATGAATAGTTTTAATCTTTTTTTTTTTTTCCCTTAGGAAATAAGTTTTGTAGGTCAGGAGCTGATATGAGAATCCAAATGCTTAGGTGTACAGAATGTTTGTGTTTGAAATAACATGAATAAGTAACATTTAGTCTATATTTAATCTGTAACCACTGATCTCTCATCAAAAAACCAGCTCAGCTTTAGATTTCATAGTTTTTTTGAAAACTATGCTTGGCAGCGCCTCCTATTGCGCTGACTGACTTTGCTCTGTGATATTATTTTTGATGAAAAGGCCTGGAAGAGAATCTTTGTGGTATCAAAAATCTGACAAAAATCTCTCAACTTGGCCCTCTTACAATGAGAAGGGATTACCGTGTAAACACTAAGCTTAGTATACTGTAACTAGTAATTACAAGTGCTAAGGAGGTCATCTTAGGTCTTTGATCCATTGGGATAGATAGGTTAAATGGCGTGCATATGGATTGAGTTCTTTAAATGGAAGTTTGTAAACAAGCCTGTCACTTGATGAGTAATTATCTTCTCGGAGCAAATATCTAAGCTTATGAAAAATTCCATTGTCTTAGCCAGAACTCCCCCACTCTCTTTGCTTGTGAATTTTGACAGTGTGATGTGCATCAACCCTGTGCCTGCCAGTATTAATAGATACTTCCAAGCTCATGATACCCACAACCAACTGCAAAAATCTATTTATATGCATTTACTCTCTCTTGCTAGCTTGTCCTTTCATCTATGTTCCACACTACTGGAATTGTTCAGTATCATAGTGACCGCTAGGATTTGAGAACATGTGAATAGCTTATGGTTTGTTGTATGTGTTTGTGTCAACCTGATGATAACATTTTAAAAACATCTTATTATTTCTGTACTACACTGAAGTTCTGAGGGCAAGTGATTGAAAGGTAGGAACAGGTTACCATCAGTGTCAGAGTTCTCCTATTTTTAATAGATTGCCCTTTACGGTGGTTTCCGAAATAATTTGTTTATGGAGGGAGACTTCACTGAAATCAAGTGTCCCAGGAGTAACTTCTCCCTGTCTGTAGAGGTTTATCAGGATCTCGTGAGAGGATGCCATCATTGTCTAATTAAGGGCCTGGTTTTGCACTTCACACTTTTATCTACAAAGAGAATAATGGCATTGAACAACTCAAGGCAAAACAATTTGTTTTGTGAGCTTATCTTCTGTCCTTTCTGTGTGGCTCTCAAGACATGAAATATAAGTTGTTAAAAGGCCTGGGAAACTGTCAAGCCTGTGACAGCAGTAGGTGTTATGTGAGATAGCATTAGTTTCAGAACTAGATCATATAACTTCATGGATCACATGTCCAAGGTGGATGTCAAACATGAGTTTAATGTGAAGACTTCAGGCCTACAGAATGAATTCCAGAAATGGGAGTTAAATTAAGCCCAAGCCCAGCAAACTGTGCAAAACTGGAAATCCTTGTTTTGGCCTCTGTTAGTTGTCTGGAAAATGTCCATCACAGGGAATTTGAACAAATATGAGCAAAACTTCTTGGGCTGCATTTGAGTCAGATTATTTTATGGGTTATACATTCCTTCCCACCACTTAAGGTTTTCCTGTGGAAAGCCAGTAAGTGTTTATAACCTTTCTGCTTCTCTCACACTCATTTTTGGCTTATTTTATACTTTTGTTTCTCTCCTGATAGAATAGCAAGTTGGACCTGTGTTTAAGCACTTGCTTGTTACAGGGGAAGAACTGCTTGAGGGTGTTTTTGTCTTGCTTATTTATAGAAACAGTAGTTATAGAATTGTGCATCCCCTAGTAACTTCACCAATCAGTCAACCAGGAGACATGAATACCATGAATCTATTTTCTCAACAGTTTTAAGATTTCACTTGTAATATGAGCATTACACAGGGAGGAGGATTTTTTCGCCCTACTGCATTCTTTTGTTTGGTTGTTTTTTTTCACTTTATTTTGTAAATGAATGTATAAGGGACTTGGGGTACTTCAAAATATGGCATCTGAGGGATGGGATGTCATTCAGAAGGACCTGGACAAGCTCAAAAGGTGGGCCTAGGTGGACCTCATGAGGTTCAAGAAAGCCAAGTGCAAGGTCCTGCACCTAGGTTGGGGCAATCGTCCAGTGTTGACACAGAATGGGGGATGAAGGGCTTGAGAGCTGCCCTATGGAGAAGGACTTGGGGTTACTGGTGGATGAAAATCTGGACATGAGCTGACAATGCACTCTTACAGCTCAGAAAGCGAACTGTATCCTGGGCTGCATCAAAAGAAGTGTGACTTTGCACTGGTGAGAGCCCACCTGGAGTTTTGCATCCAGCTCTGGAGCCCTCAACACAAGAGTGACATGAACCTGTTGGAGCAGGTCTAGGGGAGGGCCACAAAAGTGTTCAGAGTGATGGAACACCTCTCCTGTGAAGAAAGGCTGAGAGAACTGGTGATGTCCAGCCTAGAGAAAAGCAGGCTCCAAGGAGAACTACGATCTCCAGGGAGACCTTTTTAAGTACTTAAAGGAGACTTTATAAGAAGGATGAGGACAGACTTTTTAACAGGTCCTATAGCAACAGGGCAAGGGGTAATGTTTTTAAACTGAAAGAGGGTAGATTCTGGCTAGGTATGATGAAGAAATTTTTTACAGTGAGGGTGTTGAAACACTGGAACAGATTGCCCAGAGAAGTGGTAGGTGCCCCATCACTGGTAACACTGAAGACCAGGTTGAGTGAGGCATCGGGCAACCCAGTCTAGTGGAAGAAGTCCGTGCCCTTGGCATGGGGTTTCAAACTGGATGATGTTTAAGGTCCCTCCTAACTCAAACCATTCTATGAGTCCATATTAATAACAGGCCTTAGTAATGGCTTCTGACCATGCTAAATGCATGAGCAATCCTACTGTACTTATTTATGTATCATTGTATCATACATGCAAGATGGGCCATTTTATTCCATTTAAGATGTGATACTTAGACGCACAACCAGTTGTATTATTGAAATTCTCTCAGCAGATATGCAGTAGGCATGCGGTCTGAAATATGGAATCTTTTCTATCTATGGACTCTTATTTCCTGACTCCTAGAGAAAATAATTGTAGAGCATCATCTGAATATCCTAAATTATCATCTTTGTACTGTGTTAGTGTGAGTTAGAGATATATTAACTGTCTGCTGTGACCAAATTGGAGATGCATGGTTCTAGTAATCTGAGCAAAAAAGCAGGGTTATAATGTACATGGTTAATAGTGACCTAATTTGAATTGTATAATCCAAATGTAAATTTTGCATTGTAAACAGATTATGAATTCTCTGATAATTCAAGTAATCTTTGTATAATATGGATTATAATCATCAGTTCTTTGTGGAGAAGATGAAGAAGACTATTGAATAATTTAAGGATAGGTCTCATGGGATGTATCTAATATTCTACATTTTCCAGCAGTTATGGAGTAAGAAAAATGTACAGGGTTTTAACTTAATGTCAGTAAAAGTCTGTGAACTGAGACATTTTAGTGAGGTAGAATGTTCGTAAGTTTTTGCCTTCTTTCTCCATGCTCACAGCAAAAAATTTATGTACTGTTTAGGCAAAGTTTATGGTAAATGAAAGTAACGGTTCTGTGTAGTTTTATACCTTAGATATCTTGAAGAATGGCTATATTAAGTGTTAGATTTGACATGTGGACATCATTCCACTAGGAAATGTGTTGGGATCTTTACTCTGTTCCTGTATAGTTCACAGCTGAGCAATAGTGAAAAATAGTTGTTTAACTGCTGTGTAGAAATCAATGATTCTCTGTTTAGTTGCCTGTCCTGTTACCTTTAGTTGTAATTATTTGGAATGTTCAGACTACATTATGTGTATAGAAGTCACTATTTTTGATCTGGTAAGTTGAGGGATCACAATATTTTTGTGTACTGTAGTGAGACATACCATATAAATGCATAGAAGATAAACATGGTTTGTGGTTCTTGGGCACAACTTTTAGAAATGATGGGTTTTATGACTGAAAATAAAACCAAGGTATTCACACTGGCTGTGATTTCTTTAACCGAGTGCTTAGTTGCCCTGAACAGTTTTAAAATTATTTGCAGTGTCATTGAGTATTACAACAGTCTTAACAATAACAGATACCTCATCTGACCATAATCACAGAATTATAGAATCATTCAGATTTGAATAGAACTTTAAGATTATCAAGTCCAATGTACTACCTTCTTCTGACAAAAGCTTTAGTTAAAGGAATATACTGGAGTGAAGTATGGGGAAGGGTGTGTTTCTTCCAAGCATAAACCTCGTCACAACATAAAAGTATCTTTTACTCTTTCCAGATGCATAGTTAAAGTCACTTAGCAATTTATTCTCAGGTCACATTACGTAAAATTGTGCTGCTATAAGACAGCTAAAATGTTAATGTTTTGAAGGCAATTTATGGGTGGCATGGGAGAATTAGTAATCGAAACAGTAATAGAATTGGAACCAGCTGTGGGGGCTAGATAGGAAATTGTCCTTCCTTCCTGCAGTAACTTAGACATGCTGTAATTTTTAACCCACACCCCCTACCTTCACCCTGTGGTTGTAGATCATCTTTGCATGTCTAGCTGATGACTCCTCCCCCAGTTTTAATTCGTTATCCTAATCGATTAGTAAGTTTTTAGACAATTGGAATATTGGTCACTGAGTGGGGTGGTTTGCATAAATTTGTGTCTCTCAAATCCTGGAGTAAACATTTGAGTGAACACCTTTTTTGCAGTCATAATAGGATAACTGTTGAAAAGTGCAGTCTGTGGACAGCTCTCTCTCTAGAGGTATGACTGTTTAGTTTTGCTGACTGTAGTGTGTTTGCTAAGAATAACAGGATCCCTGAGGAATTTGAAGAACTTTACCAACATTGCTGAATAAAATCTTGTAGCAGATTCCTTATGATGGGTATTATTTATTCACATTTTTCAGATGAGGATATCTGACTGCAGAAATGAAATAAACTGCACAAAGTCAAAGGTTGAGGATTGGTCTACAGCAGTGGTGTATTGTTCTAATTTTGGTCATCTATAATCTTAGAGAGATGGCTCATTAATGAAGTTGCTATAATACTGGTGTAGAGGATCTTATTCATATCACCTTGATGCTTATGGAATTTCTATGCTAACATGATCACTGGAAGTCTTAAAGTGAATATCAGACTTTTTTTTTTTTAGTTTAACAAGAGGAAAAGTTTATTTTCTTTCAATTGTAGTAATCTCTATGTCTATTTTAGACAGCAGTACCAAAGTTTGGATTTTACTGGTTGTGTTGGCTCTGTAAGTTTTGAAGAGTCCCAGATTTGAATTTAGAGTATAGTGCTGCTGATGGGCTTAATTCCACTACTTACAGAACTTGCAAAAGAAACAGTAATACTTACTCTTCTGCGTATGTTATGTGCTTCAGTTATTTAATGTGCTTCAATTGAGCAGTTCTGTTTTAAGACAGAAGTTAGATCTGGATAACAGCAAAGCTATTTTAATGCCTGAAAAACATCTAAAAGTGTTGTAATTATTAAAGGCAGCATACTGTTTCTGGAATTCTTAGTGTAGCCTTGGTTTGTCTTGGTAGGTCAAGTGAAACAGCTTTGTGCATTTTTTTCCGTAAGGTTTGCTAAAAGGTGATAATGATAAAGTGTCTGTGTAATTCAGATAAAGGATGTTTTAGAGGAAGTTTTAAGGTGAATAATAAAGTGAACTTGCTAACAGGCTGAAAAATGTTACGTGTTAATGAAAGTTAGGTTCAGTCAGGTCCTGCATCCTGTGTTGTGCTCTTGAATTCTTTCACATGTGTCTTTTAGGGCATGTTCCCTTGAGCAGAAATCACATATAGACCCTGCATGGTACAGAAATTCAAGCTGTATGTGAAATGTGAGGCCTTTTTGCATATGAACTAAACATTTGGCACTTAAACTCCAAAGATTTGGAAATTCATGATTATTTGTCCTTTCTGTTTTCAGAATTAAGCTATTCTTTGTTTACTGGCCAGGCGGAGCAGAAGTTCCAGAGCAAAGATGCTAGTTGTGTATTTGTTTTGTTTCTCCTCATTTTTGGCTGTTCTGTGGTTGTGTGTGCTGTTTTACTTTTTTGAAGTAAATAATAGTATTTCTTTATATCAGAACAAAATACCCTTTTTGGCTCTAAAGTACAATCTTAATAAAGGGTGTATATGACTGAAAAAGCTATTGATTTTTTTTTTTCTTCGTAACATAGAAGGTAGTAGTAATTTTGCATATCTTATTGCTGTAACATGAGTAATTTTTGGTGATATGTGGCAGTTGTGTGTTCTGTTGTAGCAAGTATGAGGTATCTGTTTTTATAGGCATTTGAAATTGAGATGATAAAGGTGAAATAGGTACGTTGTTATGTGAGCAGCATGTAACATATCTGAAATATCATCAGAACACTCAGCTTAAGTAAATCAGTCTCACCGAAACTGCCAGGGAAACTTGAAAGCAATTTTAGATTTAAATCAGTTTTATCAATGATTACAACTTACTTTAGAAAAGGCTCGAGAATTTCTCTGATATACATTGTGAGAACAATTTTGAGGTCATAAATATTAATACAGAGTATGACTTCGTTAATCAAAGGCTTGTTATAAATTTAGAAATTATCTGAATGAGATTATAGAATCTAGATGAAAAATAGTAACCTTCTGAAATCTATCTAAAACTATCTCCCAGGAGACAGATCAGGCAGACTTTTTGCTGTACTCTGGAAGTATTTATATCTAAAAAGATATTTGCAAACCATGGTGAGACTCTTAATTGCAATAGCTTTTCTAAATTCTTAAGCCATTGGAGTCTTTTCAGAAGGGGAAATACCAGTAAGTGCCATGAAAGCAAAGAGGAGATTTACTTCATGTTACCTGTTGTGTCTGGGAACAGTCTCCAAATTAATGCTTGACCCATCATATAATAAAATATGTTGCATCTGACCTACAATAACATTACAAATTTATTATTCTGAGTCAGTCATGCGTTGGAATGAAGATTTAATCTAAGGTCTTTTCCCTTGCTGGTTATACCTGACAAAACACTCTTGTTCAGATCATAAGGAAAAATTTCATGAGGTTGTGAATTAGGTGATGTTGAGAGAAGCTAGCAACAGTACTATTTCCATATTGAATAAATAAATTTACTTCCTGTAGGCATTCAGAAGGAAGTTCATCTGCTTAAGCACCTCCTTAATTCTTGAACGTACCCTAGAGTATTGCATTTTAGCTGGCTAAAAACCGAATAACCTCTCCTTAGTCTTTCTATACATAAAATTCAGGACCTAAGTTCTCTGCTGTTTTGAGTGTTGGCTGAATTAGAGGATAATTGAGTGAGATAGCATTTTGTACAGGCCTTACAATATTTCTGTTAATTTTGAAGGTTTTCTGCATTTCTTATGGAGTTATGAGTTATCTACATTTTTCCATGAGTAACAGATATTGTGGGTGTTTCATGGCAATACCAGCAAAGATGATTCATACCAGTATTTGCACGTATCCTCCTGTTTTCTGTAATATTTGTCTTTATCTCTTTCAGGGCAGAATTTTAGTTCCTACACACTCACAAGCCCCAGTTAATCCAACCTAGTCAAGGCATCTATGTTAGGAAGTTAGTTGACTCGTCTTCTCTGCATAGTTTATGAAGAGGAGAAGTCTCCGGATGATTCAGTTTTTGGATGCACAGATTCTTCTTCTGGAGCTGTCTGTCTCTTTCTGAAGGCTTTATAGGAAGTCTGAAATATGTTTTCCATGTTTAGGTGCATCACATTCAGAAACTCAGATTGTATGAATCTGGGCCAAACCAAGTTTAATTACATGCAAGTCTGCATTAGAATACATCTGTCAACTCTTAACACCTAAAAGAGAGGAAATTAAAAGTTGTTGAAATGCCCTTTCAAATCTGAATGCTTCCTTCTGCATGCAAGTTTGTGGATAGAGCACTCCTATAAACTCAAATGTTTCTGTTTTTCTGTTGCTGTGAAACAGCATCTTGCTCATCTCTCACACTGTGGTTTTTCATACTCTGTCTTTCTCTTGAACGTACTCTTATGCAACTTGGTGTATGTCCTAGGCATTTATTTTCAATTTAAGTTATGGAGGAAAATAATGAAAAATCGTGACTCGGCAAGCCTGCCCGTTGTGAAATACTCCCCTCCCGCTTCCACCAGGTATTCCTGTTGTCTATTAGGAATGCAGTAATTTCACCTGTCTTCTAGCGAGGTGGCAGTTTACTTCTGTGTCAGACCACCTCTGTTAAATTTGTTCTGTGAAACCTTCAGAATGTAGCTGTTACCTCCTTCTCTTCACTCCAGTCCTTGAACAGATAGCATGTATGGAGTGTAGCAAACCAAAGACCCAAGAGAACAGTGTATGTGTTTACATTTCCAGCAGAAAGAGTTTTTTAGTATAGTACTTAAGGCATTGAAAGTAAATAGTAGCCAAGCTTACTTTAACCTCTTTTTCTGCTCAAGACAGGTTGAATGCTCACCTTTAGTTTAATGACTTGTAGGTTTGCATATTTTTTCTCTGTGCTATACTGTAACTCTGCTCCCAGAAATGAAAAGTCTCTTCAAGTCTCCAGTAGGTCAGTGTTTTGGGGAGCTTTAAGAACACAGATACTATCCAGAAAAGGAAAGTTGTATTTTCTTCCAGGGCAACATCCGATCTTGAAATCCTCAAGAAAGGCACTATCCTCTACATTGGAATCTAAGGACAACTGCAAACAGAAATAAAAAAAAAAAAATCTATTTCCTCTGCTAAATCATAGTCTTGCGTGTGCCCAAAGAAGTTTCCATTTTAAGGGCCTGGTGTGTGAAAGATTACCTGTAACCTGCAAGGCTCTTTCACTCTGGATTATTTCTGTTTAGTGAAGTACAGACCTCTGCCAACAAAGCAGCTGAGGTGCTTTTGGGCATAAATGCATCATTCTGCCTTTCTCTGATTTGGCTATGAAAAAGTTAGTTTCATAGGAGTATTTTTAGTGGGGTTGGGGCTGGATTCTGGTATATGAATTTATTTTTCACCAAGTGCGGCTCTCAGATACTATGAGATCAGCAGAATATGTGATTATGGAATGAACATTTTCTTTTTCCTAGTCTTTGTTTTTCTTCATTTAAGCCTGTGAACGTAACAGTAATTTTAAAATAACATTTGGATGGTCAATCCGTTAGAAAGGCTAACAGATGGTAAATGTTGAGATATTTGATTGTATATTGCTCTGTCTGATATGGCTTATTGGATTTTTTTATTACTTCTTTAGGACCTAACTTTCTTCCCAAGCCAAATCTTTAGCTTGTCATGAAGATACCAACCCATTCTTGCCCCACCTCCTATGTCCTTCTGCTTTCTACAGAGTCTCAATAATTGCCTGTATTTACAGTCCTGAGGATACTGAAGAGTATCTTGTAGGATGTAGAAATCTAGTTTTTAACTAGTTTTTCCTTTTTTTGTCTGGTCTCTCACTTGCCTAGCTTGACCGGCATCGTTGCTTTATTTGATTTTTTTTTGGCTTTGTCTTTGATTTTTCTCAAGGATCTTGGAGACTATGACCTACTTTCAGCCCGTGTTTTTTTTTAGTGGCATGTTTTCTGAGTATTGCTTGAGGATGAGGAAGCTCCCAAAAGGAAGAAAACGAATTCTGTAGTATTTAGGGACAGTGGCGCAGTGAACAGAAGAGTGTTGTCAGACATGGGAGCTTAAGAGTAAGCTAGAGCTGGAACTCCCTGAAAAAATGTAGTTGCAAACTGCAGATATGATACCTGACTTGCAGTGTCCCTTTGCAGAAATTACTTAAAAGGTAAGATTTTTTATTTTTGAGAAAAACTATTAACTCCTAGAATATACTATTTGACAGATTTAGTATATATTAATTCGTATGTAAGGCAAGGAATTGAGAATTTTTGTAAAAATATAGAATAGTTTTGGTATTAACAAATCTTTTTCTTTATTTCTGCTGAAAGAGAAAGGTAAATTTAACATTTTCCCTTTTCCTGATATGGCTTAAAAATAAAAGGAAAAAAAAAGGCCAAGAAAAAGACAAATTTTCCAGAACAATATTGTGAAAATGTTAAAATAAATTTGTGTGAACTGAAATTTGAGCAACAACTGGAAAACAAAGTGCAGGACCACTTTGGGCAAACTTTACCTTTTGTTTTGTCAGACTTAGAGTAATATTCCAGTACACATGGGATCCTGATGTTCACATTAGTGTGAATTGTATTAACTGTATGTTTCTTAGAGAGCGTGAAAAAAGGATTTTATGGCATGCCTTTTTCTTTGTAATGGAATAACTGGAGAAGTGGTAGTTGCATCTGAGTTTTGTGTAAACACATAGGCTTTTGTTGCAGCATGTTAGAGATATTTATGTCATACTCAATCATTTAGGAAGTTCATAGTTACTAAAATAGAATAAGCCACCTTGTTTTTTTGTAAATGTTTGGCTGATTTGAAGATCTTGTGCCAAGATATGTCACTGGACGTTGTTATCTTAATTTTTGTTTTGGATAGTCTAAACAGTTACTTTAACTGTCAGGCATCTCTTGGACCTTGCAGAGTGTAGCACCGCTAGCACTTGCCAAACGTCTGACTTTCAGGCTCAGGCTGTTTGATTTATCAGGTGGTGGAATGCATTCCTGTCTATTGTTCTTCCTTAAAGATAAGTAGCCAGAACAGTGTTCAGCATGAGCGCACTGTAAAGCAAATATGTTTTTATGTGACTGGTTCACTTATTAAAAGAGGGATTTGATCGTTGTCACCTGGAAGAGCTAGCAATTACAATTAGTTTGTTCTAGTACATTGCGTTTGCTAATATTATTTTTTGTTTGTTTCATTTATCGAAAGATGTTTTAAAGTAGTTAAGATACTCTCTCAAAATTAAATTCAGTGCTGACGCACTGAAGACATACAATGCTGACCTTTGTGGTAACGTATAGAAAATAAGTAATCTTGTAGTATTCCAATAATTGGATTGGAATACAAAGTAAACAGCCTTGAGATGATTAAGATGAGAATGAACAAAATGCTGTTATGCCTTCCAGCAACACGTGGTTTCTGTGAAAGCCTTTCATTCACAGTAGTGCATTTTTTGTTGTGGATGATGGCAGTATGAATCTTGGAAGCTGTTTGTCTCCTTTCTACACTTTGTTTTTTATGGATTGTGCTTGGTATCAAATACAGGCTGTGGCTGTTGAGTAGTTTTTTGCACCCCAAGAACAGAAAATACAAATGTATAGTGCAGGAAATAATGAGACATGAAGATTTAATGAGTGTTATCATTGTACCTTTTTCCAGGTGCTTTATAGTGCCAGTTGAAGAATAAACTCATTTTCATGATCACAACTTCATTTGGAAATTTTGAGTTAGACTTGCTTCTCAACTTGTAAACCACTGAGTCTGTAGAAGCATCTCTTAATGCGATGTGGGATGTACCTTTCACAATGTCACATGTAGCTATTTGTAAACCTTTAGTTACCTTTTAAGACTCAGCGTGGACCACAGTCCGGTAGTTTTTTGTTCTGGAACGTATATGATTTCCATGCTAATACTGGATTTCCTCTTCAAACACCTGTAACTATTGAAGATGTGCATATGCTCTGAATGAGAAAGCAGAGGGCACAAGTTTTTTTTTTCTGACTTATCTCTGTGTATGTGTGTGAGAAGAGGATGAAAGTTTTGGGAATCAGAGTTGTTAGTAGTAAGAAGTGAAGGTACAAGAAGGGTAGGTTTGGCTAAAGCAAAGATAATGAACATTTCAGTTCTGTTGCAGAAATAAAGCTGATAGAACTGCAGAATAAAGCATATAAAGGAAATCAACCTGATGCTATAGAGACTATTGGTGGAAAACTTGAAAAAAAGGGGAAGGAATTGGCAGAGATGGGTAAAGGTAGAAATAATGTATAATATGAAATGTGCTTAAGAATTATTTTCAATTCAGACTTTGGCAACAGAAAATTATAACAAAGATTTTGGGCATCAAAATGATAGATAAGTGGTACCAGACAAAAAAGCATTTTAAGAATAATGATTCAAATTACCTTTATAGAGCCTTGCAATCACTTGAGTTAATTTCTTTTTGTGTAAATTAACTACTTTCATATTTGTTACAGGTGATAGCGTACCATGTTAGACATTTTAAACTGTGATTGCCTTCAATCTCTATCTATGTTGCAATTAAATTTAATTCCTGAATTATATTGACTATGTTATGGCTGCCATTGAAGTGACAGTTGTGGAGACCACGAGAACTGGAGATAATGGGACAAGTGGAAGTGGGAAGCCAGTCTATATTCTTAATAAACTACATAGGTACCTTTTCTCCTTTAACGAATGCCTAGATTTTTAAATTAATTTCATTTGCTTCATAGAGGCGTTTTATTTGAGAAGACATTGTATAAAAATGTGGGATTGATCAAATCGCAATTCAAGATTGTTAGATATTGGTGATTGGTGGTTAAGAACCGAAGAGGATTTTAATGTTCCCTAAAGAGGAAAACCTTACCTGTTTTTTGTTCTGTATTAAGGTAGTATCATATTATTCCTCATATTTTTAGGGTTATATCCATGAAAATAAAAATCTGGAATCAATCTTTTATTTCTGGTTCCCCACTGCTTTTTCCTTCTCAGGTTGTGGCTAATGTGTTTAGAACCCTTCTTGTGTTTAATATATGTTGCAGTATTGTGGGTTTTTTTTTTTGTTATAGCACTATTTTCAGAGGTGAATTTTCTTTTTTTCCAGAACCCTGTCAAGAAAATTCCAGATTCTCATGAAATTACACTCCAGCATGGAACAAAAACAGTAAGTGGTAACACATTTTCAGCACTTCTTGTTTTTCTAGAACCGAGCCAGTTTATGAAAGAACTTAAAAAATACTTACTGTCAACTAAAGCTCAGGAAGCTAATTCTTTCTCCTAATGTGTCATTTTAGTCTAACTCTTCTTGCAATTGAATATGAGTGTTAAGACTGTCTCTTTGCTTTCTTGTAATAACCCAAATGTGTCTCCATTTAACTCAATTGCAGTCTCATATTTTTCCTTTCTTTTTTTCAAATATACTCTGCAATGGTTAGAGTTCCTCTTCTAGGCTAGACTTCCTTAATGCAGATACGGGTCTAATCTACACCTTTCTTTGACTGGTCGTGGATTTCAAAGAGAATGGTATTGTTGAAGTTTTTAAGACTTATTTATAGCTGAATACAGGTCTCTGTCATTCCTCTTGAATCTTTAAATGCCTTTTATACACTATTCTTGCTTTATTGAAACCTTGTTCTTCATATTCTTTGACTACATGTTTTCTAGGTTTCACCTCAAATATTGTTCTTTCACTTTCCTTTAAAGAACCACTGTCTGACTTGGAACCGTCATTTCTTTGTACCAATATTTTGTCTCAGGGTAATCTCATCTTCCAACACAAATTTAACTACTTTTATTTACTGATTGATTGAATATGTATTATTATAGAATGGAATTAATTTTCTGGCCATGAATAGCCCTGAATCTGTTCCCAAATCCTTTCTTCATAAATGCTGCTGCTGTTTATCCTCTTCTGTATGACTCTAGGCTTCAAAGAAAAAATACTACTAGGATTTCTTTTGTTGTTATTAAATCCTTGTAAAATCACTGCAAGCTAGTCAGTAGAATCTCCTCTCATTTCTGAGAATTTCTTTGAGGGGGGTAGAGAATGGAAATAAAAATAAAAAAATTTTGAGGAAAATGCTGTTTTGTGAGGCTTTAAACAGTATTAGGAAATGTACAATTTTTCTTTACTGGATTTTTAAGAAAACTCTTGGATTCATTTTCTGTTTGTGATCAGTATGATGATACACTTAATGTAACATTCAGCAATATTTAATAATTTGTTAAACTACTAAATATACTTAATTAACATATATATTAAATCAAGACATTAAATATCAATGAGTTTATGGTTTGAATTTTTAATAATTGCTTAACATTTAGTGGACATTTTAGAAGAATCATCTGTGGTTGTAAACTTAACAGTAAGGATCATAATTTTTTTTAGTTATTTTCTGAAGGGTATATTCATTAATCTGGCATCAAACTTTTTGGTCTTTCGTGGAGTGTGGAGAGGTGGTAAAGCTTACCTGTTTGTTTTGTCAGTGCTATATATTCAGATGTAGAGGAGGAAGGGAGAGAAGGAACAAGTACGTTATAAATGAAAGCAGAAAAATGTTCTAAGACCTGAAAAATATGCATAGTATTATAGTAAACAAAAGTAGAGTGGATTTCTCTGCACACAGTGCATGTTACTTCTTTGCATCATAATTTCTATAGGCATACGAGGGTTTGTGCATTACAAAACTAGTGCAATCCTGTTTCCCATCTTTCATGTGACAGTAATTGCTTCTGCAGTATGTTTTTTGAATAAATTACCTAACAAAATTTTTATTATGTAATTTTTTTTGATTTATTTTTCTCTATATTAAACCAGTAAATCTTTTGATAGTTTCTTAAAATATAAGCTCATGTTATTCCTAACTAAAAGGCTTTATAAAGTGGAAGTTACACATTTGGAAGATTTCTAAGGTATTTTAACAGCATAAGAATGCAGCTGTCATCAACTAGAGCAGAGTTGAATTATAATGTGGGTATATATAGTACAGTTGGACTAGACTGGATACAGTGAATGAAACATATCGGAATAAAAAAAGCTCTTCTGTAGGACTGTCTTTTTGTTTTATTTGTTTAGTTTAATGAAACTACTTACCCATGTCATTACACACATAAGTATGGGAGCAACTTCATATGTTGATGTCAGAGTTTCATCCCGACATTTTAAAATACAGTCTTCTCATTATGTTCATACGGTGTACTGTATTTCAGCTAAACTTATGTATCCCATCTGTACCTCTTCAATCTAATGAACGTGGGTTTGATGATGACTCTATTCCTGTGCAGCTGAAAATTCTCAGAAAAGATTTCCCAAGCTGGATAAAACTTAATTAATTTCCCAGTTGCCTTACTTGTATAGTGTAATAGGAGTTACTGTTCTCATTGAAACTTCAGGGAGATATATATATATATATATATTTTTTTTTTTTCCTCCTAACACTTTTAATACATAGGTGGGTATGAGGAAGAATGTGTCATCAGAGGTATTCTGAACAGAGTGCTTTCTGGTGTGTCATGTCACAGCTGCTCCTTCCTAAAGTAGTTATTGTAGACTAGAACACTTGAGTCTGTTAATTGAATACATGATTAACCTGAAGATGCCTAGTTTTCCTGCATGTTAGAAGTCATGAATGGAATTAATGGGGTTCAAAATTTGCATTTAAATGATAAAAGGGACATTTTCTTTGGAAACAAGTAAAGAGGTTGCATCCATTTCATTTGAAAATTAAATATGTCACAGTGACATAACTAAGTGGAGTTTAATTTGTTCTCGTGGATAGCATAAAGCAGTACATTTAAACATTTGATCCAAAGAGGTTAAAAGAAAAATGTTGAATCTTAGTAACTGTGACTTAGATTTATTGGGGCACTTAGGAGTACCTAAGTGAATGTTTTCTACATGAAACCCAAAAAAGGAAACTCCTGAGCCCATACTGTTTCATTCAGTGGAAATTACTTTTAGCAAAGCAACTTGTCCATCTTAAAGGACAAATTCCATTCATAACTAGTGTTTTTATTAAAACATATTTTCTGTAGGTTAGTTTGCAGCTGGGCATGGAAAAAGAAATTATCACATGCTAAATTCCTTTTTTTAAGCAGTGTTTTGTGTGGGAATCATTCAACGGTTTACATAAATTTAAAAAGTCTCAATAACACAGTGTATACACTAAAGCTTTTAGAAAAAGTGCAGTAGCAGACTGATAGATATTTGAGACAAGCTTTTCTTGGTGGTACTTCTATGTGTCTGCATTAAATCATATTGACTCTACTCTCCCTGTATGCATGTAAAGAAGAGATAAACAGATGAGCATCCTTACATGCAAATTATTGTAATTTTTATACAGCAATATCTAGAATTTTTAGTACAGGTTTAGACACCTGACAGTAATTGACAGTTTTGGTTTTTTTTTCCCCAAATAAGTTCAGCATTGCTAACCTATAGCCATGACAGTATTCTCAAGTGTTGCCTTTAACTCAGAAATTTAGGCTTTTCCTTCTTTTATTGTATATACAGTCTTTTTGTTTATTTGGGTTTTTCCCACACAATTTTCTGTATGTCTGAATGTTCTTAGCGAGGTATAATATTATTTTGTTTCTTCAGAATTTTATGTCTCATGTTTCCAAATCCCTTTCCAACATTTCCTAGAACCGTTTTTAACAAAATTATTGTTATTATCCATTTGTTTTCTTGTGTTGAAGTCTGTCTTCCTCGTTGTGAGACAGTTTCTAACTCTGATGATTATCCTATTTTATGTGTGTAGGATGATTCAGGTTTTTGTCCAGTGGTTAAAATTCATCCTCTGGTCAGTGTCTAGGTATTACCCATGGTCTGCCTAACTTGAAATGGCTAGTAGAAGTTGAACCGTATTCTGGGAGTCAGAACATAAGAATGAATTCCATGTGAATTTTATCTTCTCATACAAAAGCTGTCAGTCATTTTAACATCTTATGTTGGCTGTAATTTCCTGTAATTCTAAAAATACTCCTGTTTCACAGTTTTTGATACCAGTTTTCAACAACAGCTCATGTAAATGATTTAATTTTGGAGAATGAATCTCTTGACTTACAAATTAATTTAGCATGCTGTCTAGCTAATCTTGTATTAATGTTCAAAGTCATGGTACTAGATAATATTTTCACAAATGAGAAGAAATAAATTTTAAGGTAAATGAAAGGATGTTTAATCAATGATATGCTTTCTGTTACTCTCACTTTTCCATCTGGTGAACACAACTATAATAAGGCTCTTCAAATAGAGAATTAAAATAGAATTTTCATTAAAAATGCCTTTTTAATCAGCCTTTGATTTGAGGATAACAAGTGAGTGTAATGAGCATTAAGCATTCCTTCCTCTGAGTAGCTCTAAGCAGTTAGTTTTGTATAAATGACAATTGGTAAGTTTTTTGAGCTTTTTTTAAATTACAATAGTATCTTGTTACATTCTGGTGGTGTTGTTTGTAGGTTTTTTTTTCCTTTCATATTTTTAAAAAACAAGTTTATACCCTTTTTTCTTTATTTTTTTTTTTTCAGAAGGGAAAATTTAACCAAATGCTGTATATGTGCACATGAACTGTCTTGAATAAACTAGCACAAAATCTTAAACTAGTGGATGTTAGTGCCATTTAAGTACCTTGCTAGAAATATTTTTGTACTTCTGAGGAAATGCAGGAGTACAGTTTTCTTCATAGAAATGAAACATAGGTTCTGAAATGAGATGATTAGAAAGCAAACAATGTAATAACTTTTCTCAGATGTGTTCAGTAGTTTCTTCAGATCATGTAATTTCCATTTCTATTCCCCCCACTCGTTCCAAGCTGATGGATTTTAGGAGGCAGCTAGTGTACAGAATTTCTTTTTTTTTCACTTTAACAGTATTTGATATTTTGGTGACACCTGGAGAACTGAAGAAGGAAAAATTAAGGCTTGAATGGTCTGAACTTTTTTAAACATTTTTTTTCTCTATAGGTTTCTGCTTTGGGGCTGGATCCTTCAGGTGCCCGTTTGATAACTGGTGGATATGACTATGATGTTAAATTTTGGGACTTTGCTGGAATGGATGCCTCTCTCCAAGCTTTTCGGTCGCTCCAACCTTGTGAATGGTAGGTGCAAAGACTCTTCTTCACCTAAGACTGTGACTATATTAAGCACCTAATAGAATACACAAAGGCCTTATAAAATAGCTTGTTTGAAAGGCTTTTGTATTCCATTGTACTTTTTGTGATAAATGGAATATGAATCGAAGGACTTGTTTGCTTATGTCTTTTCATCATTTTTCCAATGACTTACGTATTTTCCTGTTTTAGAAAGCTACAGGTGAATTTGTAGATGAGATTGTTAATAGCATATGAGCAAAAAGATTAGGAACCTCTCAGACAGAAAGGTTGACATTAATAGTTGTGATCCAAATGAGAATACACTTTCCATATGTAGTCTGCTCATATAAAATGAATGAAGAAGAAGTTAAAACAGTTGACTGCTTTGTGGAGAGCATCTTTAGTTGCTGCCTGTAATTCTAAGTGGGGAAGTATCTAATATTTATTAAATCTTCTATTTCTGGAAGCACTGGTCCTTTTCATTGCACTGATAATTGGATAACTTCCTAGAGTGCATTAAAGAAAATATAAGTTTTTTTTAGAGAAAAAAAGCTATATCTTTATTTATATTTATCTATATATTTTTGTTATATGTATATTGAAAAAAAAATACAGGAATCTCTTTTTTTTAGAGACTGATTTCCACACTATCCATGCTGTTCACTGGTAATTCAGCAAGCAAATGCTCCAAGGTCATTTACTTATACCAGAGAACTAGAATATGGAACTCCTTCAAAAGGAGTTAATGCCTCATGAACAGCAAACTTTGTTAAACACCTTCATAAATTAATAACTCAGTTGTTCTAGTGAGGTGCTTTCTGATGTCTAGCTAATGTGATGTAGTTCTTAAGATACTTTGATATGCTGAAGAAAGGGATTGAAATGTATTCTGCATGGTAAGAAGTCCTTAGAATATCTGGTTTTAATCATTGTCTAAAAAGCTACAACTGCATTTTAGTCACTTTGGGAGGTTAGAATGTCTATGGCTAATTGTAGAGGTGCCATGAATATAGAGAATGAAAGAAAAGAAAAAGTTGAGGCTATTAGCCTCAAGGGGAGCAAAATATAAAGGGATTCTACTGGTGTACTAATGTGCAGAAAGAAACTAAAAAGTGTGCTTTTATTTGTTATGCAATTCTAATCTCTTTGATAGACTTACCTTATTATAACAAACCAATGAATGGCACATTTACTTTGAAAACATAACTCAGTAAAGATGCTGCTTCAAAATAAATAAAATCTGCCAAACATGAAGTCACATTCTGGCTTGAGTTTCATTTACATGATTAGCTAGCAGGATGCAAGTGGTATTGTCTTCTCTTTTGTCATAACTGAGCAGTAAGATGCCACAAGAGATTATTTTAACTGAAGCATTTCCAAATTGAGCAGAAGAGTGCATTCAGATTCCCTGGTGATGATAGTCTAAGACACAAACATGGTATAAACCCCACAAGCACAGTGTGCGTTAATGTCGTATCTCAAGGAAAACAGGTTGCAGGTACATTTGTAACCTCCTTTTGGCAGAAACTAATGATAAAATATGAGCTTGAAGTAGTTATCCCTGACACTGTTCATTTAGTGTTATAAGTATCTCATTTTTATATGAATGTTCCTGGTGAAATGTACATTCTTGTTGTTTAAATATGCTGAAGTATTAAAGAAAGACATAAAAATATGAATATAAAATACTTATGTACAAATTTTGGGTTTTCTAAAGTATATTGTTTAAATACCCCTTCTGTATCTTTTTGTAAATATAGAACTGGAACTACAGCTCTGCCTAGTAAAAAGATCAGAACTCAAGTTCTTTCATATTAACACTGAGGCATGCTGGTGACCATTATGTGGAATATTGTATGATGTATGCCCAAGTGTATGTATTTGCGTATTAATTTTTTTTCTCTATGAAATTTATTGCAAGAGTTATTAGCATTCACAGACCTTAATTTCAAAGAATTTTGAGGAGTTCTGTTATGGAATCTTTAAATATTAGCAGAAATCCCATTGTGGAGCCATAAATTCAATATCATTTTAAGAATATAAAAGCCTGAGAACAATTCTGTATTATCCAAACTCCATTTTGTAGTATAATGTCATGTTACTCTGTTAATTTCTCCTTGGATTTGTGATGTAAGTATAAAAATAAAGAGTACCTTCAAACCACAGCTTGATGTTAAAGGTGAAGGCGGAGGCAAGGCACAGCTGTGTTGTGTGTAGAAATTATTTGAGTGTCACAATTCTACCCATCTATGCAGCTCTGTTTTGCAGGTCCTGGCAGAAAGTACTACACACTTTAGTAGCATTAAATCGAGGTATTTTGGTTTAAAGTCCCTGGAGGTGTTTAAGGCACGGGTGGATGAGGTGCTGAGGGGCCTGATTTAGTGTTTGATAGGAATGGTTGGACTCAATGATCCGGTGGGTCTTTTCCAACCTGATGATTCTATGATATTATCCCCCTGCTCTTCTAGTCCAGTTTAAAGTGCTGTTCAAGGACTCCTGCAAGCTCCTGAGCAAAGACCCTCTTTTAAGAAAGGTGAATCCCATGAGACACTGGCAAGACTGGGGCTGTGTAGGCCATCCCATTATCAAAGAAGCCAAAACTGTGATGTTGACACTAGCCACAGAGCCACATGCTTAACAGACTGGGTGTGTCTTTCTCTGCCAGTGTTGCTGCCCACAACTGGAAGGAGAGAAGAGAAAACCTGTTTCTCTTGTAACTTTCTTTGGCTTAATAGGCTTTCTTTCTTTCTTTCCTTTTTTTTCCTGAGCAATATCCATTTTTACCCTTGAGGCTCAGGATGCTTGCTCAGACATCGCCGCCTGTGATCTGTTTTGGAAATTCCCAGATTTAAGTGTCTCCTTTCTACTAAAAATCAGAGTTTATAATACTCCGGCCAATTTGGCTGCCAGTTTGTATTATGTAATAGAGCGCTTGAAGCAATATTTGACTTTTGATTCATAATGTAATCAGTTTTGCCAAACATTTTTTGAATGAAGAACTTATGATTAGTTTACGTTACTATGTTCAATGCAGAACTTTTAAAATATGTATTACTATGTTTTATGTGTTTTGTATACAGTAACTCACAGTTTGATAGCCAACTATACAGATAGTAGCCACTGCAGAGTCAGTCATGAAGCCACTACCATAACAGTTGTGGAAAGTTAAATTATTAAGTTACAAGTTGCAAACTTAATTTTGTTGATAATACCAGTGATAATTTTACTGATGTGAAATTGTACTAGAAAGTACTTTGCTCCAAGTTACTAGAATTTGAATGCACGTGGTTATGTTCAACACCAAAATGAAGATAATTTTTTTGAGGACAGTTTGGATGCTATGGCAATCCAAATCTAGCTGGCAAATTGACTTCCAGTCCTTAATTTGGGGTTAATTTTGCTGCAGAGCTAAAGCATTCACATAGAGTAATGTTAATGCGCGTATTCTGTTAATGTGCCAGTGTATAAATTCTGGCAGATGTGGATTGGGCAGACTGTTTTGCATTCTTTGGTTAACTAATAGAGTTTGGCTAGGTAGGAGGTCAAAGGGACTACAGTGAACTTTGTTTATAAAGCAGAATGCTGAGAGAGGATGCTGAAGCTGCAAATGGACTCTGTCATCAGCCTTCTTCCACATTCAGTTAGTAATTTTTGTTGTCTTAGTATTACTCCATTGTTTCTATTCCAGCCTTTCTCAATCAATAGAAGACATATGTAAGAAAACTTTTACAACAAATGAGCAATCATCTAAGATATAGTAGTCTAGGTAGATTATTATCTACTGTCATGTTTTCAGGGCTGATGGTATGTTTGACTTTATCTAAGAATCTGGTGGAACTGTAGTCCTGAATGTAGAAAAAGATGCAAGAATGCTGATGTGACTAATTTCCTGGTGTACCATGTCCAGTGGAGTTTTATGTAGGATTAGAATATCCCTTTTTAGTAATTTATAGATTACTGTAAATCTGCATGTTGCATTTGAGAAAATGAAAACGTATTTCCGGCCCTGAAGAGCTCAATCTGACACATATTGTGTTTCACTGGGAGTCATAGGAGCATTCTTAAAGTTACATATGTTTGACAGAAATGACATTTTAGGTGCCAGCTTTGTAAATAATGCTGTTTGGGCTGTTTGGTTGAAGAAGGTAGTGTGACATGTGCACACACACAGAGGAATAAAAAGCATTAATCCATTAATCTTGGACATCCTCCCCCCCCCCTTTTGATATATGGATTTATTTCTGCAGTATGTTTTTTCAACATTGACAGTTTTGTTTTAGTGTAGGCTTACAGGAATGGAAGTTAATATTTTTTCTTTGTCTTTCTTTTTTTTTCGTTTTTAGTCACCAGATCAAATCTTTACAGTATAGCAGCACAGGAGATGTCATTCTTGTTGTGTCTGGTAACTCTCAGGCAAAAGTTCTTGACAGAGATGGCTTCCCAGTAATGGAATGCATAAAAGGAGACCAATACATTGTGGATATGACAAACACAAAGGTAAAGTCAGAAACTTGTTGAATGCCAGAAGACTGACAGTAGAGTGTATTTTTGTTCTTAATGAGAAACCTCATGAAGTTCAGTAAGAAAGAATGCAAAGCTCTGATTCTGGGATGTGACAGCTTTGTGTATTGATACATGCTGGATGCTGTGGGACATCCAGCCATGGAGGTTTTCAAGACCCAGCTAGACAAAGTGATGACTGACCTGATCTGGTGTTGAGTGTAATCTGACTTTGAGCAGCAAGTTGACTGAGGTGAATGCAGGAGGTCTCTTACAATTAACGTTTCTACTGTTCTGAAAAAAATTATTTATTTAAAAGTGTACCTTGTAAAAGTTGTCCACTTCCCCCATGCCCTTGTCCAACTAGCCAAAAAAAAAAAAGTGTTAGTCTTCTACCCTCCATTCTTTTGCTGATATAATTCACCTTTTTCAAGGCAGGGGTTGGAGGTTGTTACTTTTGTTGCTTGCATGCCTGAGTACAAGACTAACAAGCAACAATGTGTATATTTTCAAGGTAGTTCAAAATGCAGATGGAAAAGAGCTGATTCATAGTTCTGAACAGTTGGCTGGGTTTTGACCATTTTCTCTTTTATTTCCACAAACTATAAGAGTCAAGGGTTCTGTTTACACAGGTGATTTAAATTCTGGTCAGTTATTTAAATAGCCTAAGCCTAAAAAGTAATGATAAAATCTACTGCTCAAACTGATGAGGAAGTTGATTTGTTTATTGCTTGTAAAGTATATTGCCAGATAACTAGGCTAAATGCTGTTCTTGTCGGATGACTATTTCTTTTGGCTAGTGAAATGTGTATAAAACAATCAAATAGTAACATCTGCTTTAGTTCTTGTTTACTTAAAAATAATTCAGATTTTCTTTTTCTTGTAAATGTCTACTGTTTCAGTGTATTGTGGTCCAGTAGTCAAACTGCTACAATATTTGTCATGTCACCCCATTACCTTTTCAGTTTTTATCTTCTTATTTGTGCTTAAAGAAAACTGAAATGTTTCCAGAATTGCAGGAGTGGTCTCTAAATTTTTTTTCAAATGTAGCCAATGGGCATGTGCCTTTACTGCAAAGAACTAAAGCCAACTGGACAATGACATCTTGTATTCAGTCACCAGAATGGCAATTGCTTACTTTGGATAAGAACCTCAGCTTCTGTTTTTCCATCCTAAACAAACAAGGCTGACTACTCAATTTGCTATTTCTAATCTTTTATGAAAAACTTACCTGAGGTTAAATCCATCTTGACTCTTGAATTCTGTTTCCTCTGGTTTCTCCAGCAGGGTCGTTGGCTAATGTAGTTTGGCATTGAGTGTGTATAGTGTGTCATCCCGGTAATTCTTGTTTCCTGTATTTTTATTGCAACAATTTGCATGACACCGTGCTGGTGCATATTGTTTCATCCATTCTCTGCATTACAGTTCTCCCAAGAGAAAAAGGGGAGGTATGATTCCATGCCATTTTCTGGAAGAAAAAAATAGAAGAATGGTGGAAGTTTTATAATGAAAACAAGCATGAAAAACAAGGATGAAATGGACTAGAGTACATAAAATCTGTTAAATCATTGTGATGTTGGTGAACTGCTGATGTGGTCAGAAGGGTTTAATTTGGCCCTCTGCTTTCATATGATTCCAGTTGAAGAATTTGGAGTAAAACTTATAAAACCTCCTAAGACGTCTTATAAAACCTTGTAAACCCCTTTTTGCTTTATTTCCTTAGGGTCACACAGCAATGCTCAATTCAGGCTGTTGGCATCCAAAAATAAAGGAAGAATTTTTGACGTGTTCTAATGATGGGTGAGTATTGAGGTCTATCTTTGTCAAAATTGTTTTGATGGGGTTGTTTGGCTTTTGTGTTTTAATGTTGTGCCCTAATTTGCTTTAAATATCATCCTTTTAAATCTTGAGCAAGTGCTCAGGACAATGTTGGGTGAAATCTGGAAGTAAAAATTTTATTTCTTTCAGCTATAGATGATGTAGTCATACACAAGTCTGTGGGGCCAGATGACATCCACCTGAGAGTAGTAAAGAAACCAGTGGAAGTGTTCACCAAGCCCTTTTCTATCATTTTGAGCACTTATCAGCAATCCTGGCTAACTGAGGAGGTCCCAATTGACTGGAGGTTAGCAAATGTGAGGGAACTACAGGGCAGTTAGCCTAACCTCAGTGCTGTGGAAGGTTACAGAGCAGATTGTCTTGAGTGCTATCATGTGGCACTTGCAGGATAAGCAGGTGATCAAGCCCAGCCAGCATGGGTTTAGGAAAGGTCCTGCCTGTCGAACCTGATCTTCTAGGACAAGGTGGCCCACTTAGTGAATGAAGAAAAAAACATGTGGATGTTGTCTGTCTACACTTTAGTAAAGCCTTTGACCCCATTTCCCTTAGAATTCTCCTGGAGAAACTTGCTGCTTGTGGCTTGGACAGGTGCACTCTCTGCTGGGTTTAAAACTGAGTGGATGGCTGGGCCAAAAGAATTGTGGTGAATGGAGTGAAATCCAGTTTGTGGCCAGTCACAAGTGGTGTCCCCAGGGCTCAGTGCTGGGGCTGGTTGTGTTTAATATAGTTCTCAGTGATCTGGATTGAGGGCACCTTCAATAAGTTTGCACATGACACCAAATTGGGCAGGAGTGTTTATCTGGTTGAAGGAAGGAAGGCTTTGCATAGGGATGTGGACAGGCTGGATTGATGGGCCCAGGTAAACTCTATAAGACTTAATAAGCCCAAATGCCAGGTCCTACACTTCAGTCACATCCACCCCATGCAATGCTATAGGCCTGGAGAAGAGTGACTGGAAAGCTGCCCAGTGGAAAAAAAGCAGGGAAGTGATTGCCCGCCTGTACTCTGTGCTGGTGAGGCTGCACCTGGAGTCCTGTGTTCAGTTTTAGGCCTCTCACTATAAGAAAGACATTGAGGGTCTGGAGTGCGTCCAGAGAAGAGCAACGAAGCTGGTGAAGAATCTGGAGCACAAGTCCTAGGAGGAGCAGCTGAGTGAACTGGGTTTATTTATTCTGGAGGAAAGGAACCTGAGGGGAGATTTCATCACTGTGTACAACTGCGTGAAAGGAGGTTATGGTGAGGCAGGTGTTGGTCTATTCTCCCAAGTCACGAGTGATAGGATGAGAGGAACTGGACTGAAGTTGTGCCAGAGAAGGTTTATGTTGGATATTAGGAAAAAATTTCTTTACCTAAAGGGTTGTCAAGCACTGAAACAGGCTGCCCAGGTAAGTAGTGGGAGTCCCCATCCCTGGAGGTATTTAAGATGGTGCTTAGGGAAATGATTTAGTGGTGGACTTGGCAATGATAGGTTAAGGGTTGGACTATGATCTTAAAGATTTTTTCCAACCTAAATGATTTGGAGAACACGGCATGATAATCACCTCTTTTCACTCGCTGGTTATGCTGTGATTGATGCAGCCCAGGATGTGTTTTGCCCTCTTGGCTGCTAGGATGCTGCTGACTCATGTTGAGCCTCCTGCACTAAGGTAGGAGTCTGAATGGGGGGGGGGTCATCTGATTATGACATTGTCTAATGAGCTTAGGAAAACTTAATTCCAAGAGATAAATAAGTGTTGTTTTCATTAGTTTATATGTAAAAATATATGTTTCATTAGTAAATGACAGCATTTGTTGGTGTTATACAGTATCAGAATTTCTGATTTTTTTTTTTTTTGCTGATGGGTCTTGCCAATACTTTTATAACATTGAAGAATGCTCAAGTAGAAACGTGACTTTAAATAAGTTAATATACTGTCTAGTGATTTTTGAGTGAGAAAAAATAACTGCTGTAAGGTTGCTTTACTGTCATAATTTCAGAGACTATTTGCTGAGCAAAGTAAATTAGTATAGGTTTCAGGGCATGAGAGATAATTGAGAATTGTTCTTGATTTGTGCTTAAAGGAAACAGGTTTTCTGAATTTCAAGTAAAAGCAATTTAAAATTTCAATTTATACTAAGCATTCTAGAAACCAGGAATTTTATAAATTTTAGTGATTATTCTGCATTTGGCACAAAATGTGTTTATAGAGGTGAATGAATGATACAAATGTCTATCTATCTTCCTTTCAAATTTTTTTACATTTATAGAGTATTTGCACCTGATCCTTTTGTGTTGAAAGACTATATTTCATTGATTTGTAAAGCTGGCTTTTTTATTTTTTATTTGAATGTGTTTGCCAATTATGGCATGCTTGTAGAAATATGAAATTGTTGAAAAGTCTATGTGAAAGCTTGGTTTTTGTTGTATGCAAAACAAACAAAACAACTATAACAAAACTTGAGCTTTCTAAGCAGCAGCCTTATCAGTTCAGACCAAAGGACTGACAGTCTTTAGTCTAGAGAGAAGAGGCCTAAATGGGGGTAGGATGTGATTGGAGTCTGCAGAATGTTCAAGATGGTAGGTGAGCTGAATGTGGAACTTTTGTTCACCAAAAGCTGTTATACTAAGAGCGCATCTGTTGAAAGTGGCTAGAGTTGAGTTTAAAACTAATAAAATGAAATACTTTTTTTGGATATTGTCCAAATATATTCAGTCTGTGTTTTTGTTTTTTTTTGTTATCCAAGGTTGTGGAGACAGGTTTAAAAAGGGATGAGAAAAATTCATATTTAGAAGGTGTAAGACCCAGCTCCAGCTGTCCTGCCCTGTAGGGGGCTGAGGGGAGATGATCCTTTTGAATCTTAGCTTGCAGCAAAGAAAGTGAACACAATTGTTTTGGGGGTTGTCTCAAAATTTCAGTATTTACTTTGAACACAGTTATGAAAACTTACAAAAATACTTGGCAAAAGTTTTTTTACAAATATGAGTGGCTCAAATACAGTAAAGGTCAGCAAAAAATGCTGATAGGAGGTAGTTTTTGAAGAGAAGGTAAGAACAGAGAGAGAAAAAGAGAAAATAAGAGGGAAAAATAGAATAAAACTGAAAGATCACCAATTCCTTGGGTCTAAAGGTGGTTTTGGCTTCTAATCTTAAGAACTTGATTGTGGTCCAAAGAGTGATGGGTGTGCACATATGTGCTTTTTGGCACCCCTTAGATTAGATAAAATTCTGTTCCTTATTGCACAGAGGAGCGGTCTCACTGGACTTGTGTAGTATCTCCGCTTGGACACTTCTGGAGGTAGCACAGGTATAGTGAAGGCTCCAGGACTGGGTCTAGAAGTTTAGGCATCACTTGCCGTTCAAAAGACTCGGGATAACCACTGCTCGAATGCTCTGGCCACGCAGGTGCGATCAGGCTTTGGGGGTCGCTTATAGTGCAAAAGACCCTCTCTCCCAGTTAACAGTTGCTTGAATCGCTTGGACATGCAAGTGCAGTCAGGTTTTCCAGCCCAGGCAGAGTGATTCAGCAGTTTTTTTGCCTGCTCACGAGGCACAAAGCCAAACCCCTCCCTTCTTTAACCACACATTCCACACGTTCCAGCCACTGGGGCAGCAAAATGTTAAACTGTCAAAAGCTTTAAGCACATACAGTAAAACTGTTTAAGCCATACAAACAAATAACCTGAGCTTCACAGAAGGGCTCATAAACAGATAGGAAATGCAATAGGCATTATAAATGTCTTTACATAATATTTGTGGATAATGAGGGGGAATGAAGGGAATAAACCATAATGACCGGGCTTGGTCAGCATTATTACTGCTGTGGACAAAGACTGAGTAAAGGGCTAAATGAGTCTATGTTCAGATTTAGTCAGATATTTTGTTTTTACATGTTCTTCAGTTACAGTTAATAATTAAGACTGGATTTTATGCAGTACTACTCTTGGAAATGTAGCATGTGGATTGTTCTCAGCTATAATTTTTTGCAGTGGTGTTATATTTAGAGTCGATGTGGTTTTCAGGCAAGTAGGTTAATTGCTAGTACAGTCTCCTCTCTTGAGGAAGGCATTGAGATAAAACTCAGTATATCTTTATGTGGCTTTGGTACACAGATTTCAGGTGAGAACATTTTGTCTAGTTTTTTAAAAATAATACAATTTTCCAGTCCTGAATCAACCTTTCTGCACGCTAGGAGACCTGCCTGTAACCAATGTTGACATTCCTGACATTATACATGGATCTGATTTGGCATTCACAGTCCTTGACATATTCCTCTCTGTCATACTTTATCAAGAAGATCCATTTCCATAAGAGAAGAAATGAAAAAGTTCACAGTATTAGACATCAGAGGAAAATGTGAAATCAAACTACTACTTATCTCATTTTTTTTTTTTATCCTGACACTGCACTACTGCTCTTGTGTACAGTGAAAAGCTCTGGAAATTTTGCAGTAAATTTCTGCTAGTTATGTTATAAAATTTGTACTGAGCGTTGATGTATGATCAAGTTACTTGAGTTATAGTGAATGCTCTGGAACTTTTAGTAGTGAATTTGGTGCCATCTGTAGCTCTGTATGTTGAGATTTAATCCACACATTGGAAAAAGTACTGCCACAATTGGCATGTGTGGAGGACAGCTAACACTGAACACCAAAATGGAACTCATTGGTTGGGTTAGTCCTGAGTATATGGGTATATGAGAATGTAACCAGTGTTGCCTTGAGTAGGCATGATGGAAGGTTGAAGATGTTCCAATTTTTCTGGCTTTAGTCTCTGTTGAACATCACACAGAACACTAAAGCAAGGCTAGTGGCTCTTAAGCCGGGACTTCTGCACTCGGTGTGAGTATTTCTGTGTGAAGAGCTTCTGTGGACTCCAGTCCTGGTTGCCATAACCAACAGATATTTTTAATGATGCTTGCAAGAAAAGTTTTAAGGGTTTTCAGTGTATCATCTATGAGTTTGGAAGCTGCAGAAAGTAACCGTTGAAGCATGTGTGTCAGTTTCCTTGAGGCATACTGAAGAGCAGTCTAAAGTTGAAGAAGAGGACACGGGAGCTCCTGAGGGATGTTAATGTACTGTTAAACCTTAATCCTTATGTTCTGTGCTTCTAGCTAACATTTACACCACCTCTAGAGCAAACAGACATTCGTAAACTGAATGTTAGAACAATTTGCAAATTGTGGAGTACGTTTTTTTCTCTCTACTGCATCATTTGCATCGTCTTTCTCTTCAGTAAAATGGTTTTCACTTGCATAGACCTTAAAAATAATGTAAGAAAAGAACATTATTTTCTGTTTGGTATATTGAAAGGAGGATTTTTCATAATGTGTAAAGAAGTTAAAAAGCAAACTTTGCAAGTGGACTTGTAGATTCAAAGGAAAATAACACATTTTAAATGTGTTTTAAATAAATACTTTTAGTATCTTTTAAATTCATATTTCTTTTTCTTTTTCTGTTAACCCAGTATAACTAATTCTTACTTGGGGATAGTCTTTACTTGCACTGGACAGTTTCTTTTGATTCTGGATGATGAAGACTGTAGTAGTATCATATACCAAAAAGTAACTCAAATGAAGGCTCTTAGAATTGCTGTTGTAAAAGAGTTCTTTTGAGATGGTCCATTTCTTGTGATTTATTCGTAACATTCAAATTTGCTCTATATTTAAAAAAAATAAATCTTCGAAGTAGGTTTTGACTATAATGTATTCTAACTTGTGATTGTTAGGTTATTTGTAAATTTATTACTTCAGACTGCAGGTACATATGGTCACCAGCAGGGAGTCTCAGTGTGTTTTGTATGACTGTTCAAGGACACAATGTTGAACTCAGAGAAGACTACAAAAGAAAAGGACAGTTTCTTCTGTCTCCTGTATGAAAGAAAGAGAAGCTGGTCAGCTCATAGACTGGAATGAGCCAGACCCTAGGCCAGGCAGTTACAGAATAAGTCTAAAAACTCCTGTTGTTAATTTGTGTAAGTTCACGTCCTCTTATGCAGTTGTCAGTGAATGCATATAATTTACAGTAGCTCACTTCATTTTGTTTTGCTTAAAAATATTCCAGATGATGGCTTGTTAAAACATGTAATAACACTGTTTCTTTTTTCCATGTTATAGTAAGGTTTTTTTTCTTTAAAAAGACTTACATTTAAACAAATAGTTTTGTTATTCTTGAATTGCAGTTGAGTAATAATTTTGGGCTTCTACAAATTGTTCGGTTTGTTACATTTTAGTTGCAGAAGAAAGTAAGAAATTTGTCAGTTCTTTAAGCAATCTGGTGTTAACCATAAGTGTATGAAAGGGTAACACTAATATAGACATTTAGCTTTATTTGAATACATATTTTTAACTAGGTTAAATATTATGCATATATTCTTAGAATTGTGTAGTGTCGCTTAAAGCATTCCAGTATTTCAGGTGATTAGAATATAGTTGTATTAAAAGAAAAGATGGACTTAGAAACACAATTGTCTTCTCTATGGGACTGCAGTAATTTTGCCTTAAAAGTTTGCTTTATGGATACAATAATTTCAATTTTCACTCATTTGACTATTGTTAGTTCATAACAGCCTTCCAGTGTTTTTAAAACATACACACAAAGCTCTTTTCAGTATTGGCATTAACCTGATTTAAACTTTCTTCTTGCACAGACTGTCTTTTTTAATTTATGAATATATGTTGCCTAAAACTTTAAATAACAACTATTCCAGAAAGATCAGTCCTTTGTAACTGGACATACTTCTTGCTATTCCAGATAAGGATCAGATGCATTGTGTGATCAAAATAATCTTTGTCTCTTTCATAATGTCTCTACCACATTATTCAAGCCTACCTGGAGCTACACTTACTAGGGCAAGAATCTGATCAATTTATCAGCAGTATGTTGAGCTTCTCTATGGAATTGCAGTGAAGTTTATAGTAAGAGAAATGCAAACATTAACACATTGCCTACAAGTGAAAGAAAATTTTGAACGTGGACAACTTTTTAAAGTGTTCTCCATTCTGGAAATACACTTGAGCAGATTGACCTAAAAAAATAACATGTGTTTTAAGATGTAACTACTTGTTTATGTAATTCCAAAATATCATTGAATGTCTGTGTTAAAACAAAGGAGGAAAAGGAAATGGATAATACTGGTTTTGTTATTTGGATATTTTCTTATCTCAAATGTGATAGGTAGTGCTGTATGAATAAGCAAAAGTGCTCTGTGATATTAAAGATTCCAGCAACAGGTGTTCTATGTCCCTGCTTTCATATATGTTTTCCTGTTAGAAGTAGAATTGCAGCCAAACTTGAAATTTAGCAGTCCTGAACTTTATGATTTGTCGTTGCAGCTAGGGCTGTGGTTGCTGAACAGCTGGTTTACTGTAGAGAATTCCTTTCATGAGTCTTCCTTCTCTTACTTTCTACTAAGTTAGTGTTCGTACTCTTTAAAAGGTATCTTAGAGGACATGGGCTGTCATCACCAAATGACCTCCATAATAAGTTATTTTGGAATAAATTTTGCATCAGGGTAGAACTATCTCCAGTTAAATAGGTGGAGTTATTTCAGTGAAGTAGTTTTAAATCTTCAGAATAAAATTTTATGTTTAAGGTACAATTCAATGTACTTTAGTCAAATATGTTTCAAATATGAAGGAACTCTGTGTGACAAGGTGTTAAATGGGTTTTCTACTGTTTAGGAAATATTCTCTGTGTTGTACTGAAAAAGAAAGGGACCGATTTCTGTCACATGTGGTGTAAATCAGAAAAAATGATGACCATAGTGTTCAGAAAGAAAAGGTGAATATGTTCTTAAAATTCTTCATTTTGGGTTTAAAACTATGAACTGTTTGATAATGATAGCTTAAATACCTTTTTAAATGGAAGAGTTGAAAATAAGCTTAATTAAATTTGCAAATAAGATTTATACTTTCAAGCATGCAAAATAAAATTAATGAAGTATGAGTGATATAGATACTAGTTTTGTATTAGTTCTATCTAACAGCAAGGAAGCATTGCTGTTTACAACCCAATTTTCTGTCTTTTAGGATGCTTGTTATGTCCTAGACAGAATACTATGTGTAGGGGCTTTTGGAATTTGATACATTTGAGTAAACGATGCCATTCCACGTTTACTTTTATCTAAGCTTCCTTTCACCTTTTATATGTTTACAAGTTCTGTCCCATAACCAGGTTCGCTTCTAGAACAGCTGCTGTCTTGTCTCTCTCCTATGAGTTGCCTCTTTTGATATGCCTGTGTCAGTAATGGCTATCAGCATATGATTTCTCCTTCATGATTGTTGTTTTCTAGCCAGTGTTCCTTTAGTTATGTCTGGAGCTGGATAAAGGCTTCATAGCTTGACAAAAGAGATATGAACAAGGTCTGGAATAGTATTGCTGAAGGTGGCCAGCAGTCAGTTTTCCTGACATAGAGCATTCAGTTATTCTTCCTCCCATGATGCCATTCTTCTTGTCTTGATCTGGCACACTCCCTTCAGCTCAGATGATTCTGTTTTCATTCAGTTGATGAATAAGCTGTAGAGCCTGGTACCCTACTACAGCTCACGTACTTGCTCCTTAGAGATATATATATATATATTTTTCCCCATGGTAGTATCTTCCCACTAAAGTGTAGTGTTTGGTATCTCCAGCCTGCTTGCCTGTGCACTGTGTGGACAGCTCCACTGGCTGTGAGACTGGGATTACATGGCATTTGTCCTGGATTTATAGAACCTAATCTTCTGATTATATACTGTCTACTCACTCTAGGTTGATAGCTTTGCAGTATCAACTGATTACACTTTAAATGAATACAATCCTGGAGTTTGTCTGAACTCTGGGATAGCTTGGTTGAAAACTGGAGAACTGAAGCTGTCATTTTACTTTTCATGAATAATTTAAGTATCAGTAATACTGTGCATATGAAAACATATGTGAAAGTGGAATCTGGACTTTCCAGTTCAGTGTATAAGTGTAGATACATTGTCTTATTATTTGTAGATTTTATGAATAATCTGTTTGAAGAAACAACTTGGTGATTCTGTGATTATATGAAATATGACAATTCAGCTCATTACATATACTGACTCTTTTGTTTATAAGCACAAAACAAACTGTAACACAGAAGAAAGCATTAGGGTATTATTTGCCTTGATGCCTTCAATGTGTTAAATATTTTATGTGTAGTTAATGCAGTTAATACCATTCTGCAGCTTTGAAAACTGCTAAGAGCATTGGGATAGAACTGTCAAGGCTGCTACCAAGATGTTTGTATAAACTTTCATTAGAACCTAACCTTCAATGCTGCTTCTGTCTTCACAAATTTGAAGACTAGTTGGCAAAGCATACGTGAAAATAATTACTAATGTTTCACCTTTATCTGGGAATAATATAAAAATCTTTGTTTAATTGCAAACTCTCAGGCTTGTGCTTTTGTGCAGTTTCTAGATTTGTTATATTTCTTAAAACAAGCTGTGTGCTGTAGAGCATAGAACCTTCTTTGAGGTCCAAAGTTACTACTCCCCAAAGAGGTCACCCTTAATTATATCTAGGTACATCATGCTGTTTTATAGGGTAGGGAATACAAATAATATTGTGTGAAGCAATGGAATTTGCAAGTAGTGTAGTATAACTTGGACTTCATTCCTAGGAAAGAAAATAATTCTTGCCAAGTCGTTTCAAGCACATATATATATATATCTTGGTGTGTATATACATACATATTCGCTTTTTGTGAGATATTCCATATGAAGATGAAATTCTGAAGTTTGAAAATTTTTCTCTAAGATTTTTATGAAATACTTTTTTCCCAGGACAATATTACTGTTTAGAAAATCTTTCAGAATTTATGTAGAATGTAAAAGAATAAAATTCCATTTGGTGATTTTTAGTTATATTGAAGTGAAATTGTTTTTTCTTACGTGAAGAAACTTAAAAGTTCTTTTTTGTGTCAGATGAAAATATACACTTAAGAAGTGCTTGGTTTATCTGACAAGCACAGCATTTAAATATGCACCGTACTTCAGTGCTTTCTGAACAATTTGTTCCTTTTAGAATCACGCAGTGAGTAGTGCAAGAAGGGGTAGCCTTTTCAAAGGACTTTTGCTAGTCAATCACAATGTTCTTAACTTAGTGTGGGAAAGCAGAAGTTTTGGTGTATGTGTTTGCCTCTATTGCCCAGAACATCTAGTATTTCACTTCTCACCTGCATTGTGCACAATGTAGATTATACGGATAAGCTTTCCTTGGAACTTGTTCGCTAATACTTTTCTGTCAAAATAAGGTAGACTGAAAAAACGGTTTAATCATTACATCTTTTCTGGTCTTGGCTCACTTTGACTGAGAGGGTTTAGATAATGCTTTTGAGCAGCCCCGCAGGCAGATCTGATGGATAAATAACTCTGGCAGGATAGAAACGATTGGAGACTGGAAGTCTTAATATTTCCATCAGTTAAGCTTGGTATCAGATAGGGAGGAGGACAGGAATTTGCCGTTTTTAACACTGATAGGAAGCTTCCCACATTTTTGGGTCATATATGGATTGTTGAGCAAATACTTACATTGTGATGACTTTGTTCCGCAAGTATCTTTCACTCTGGCAATTTCCTTTTCTGTCTTCTCCCATGAAGAATTGATTATGTCTTTTATTATATGAAGATGAAATCCTTTCCTCTCAAATATTCACTGGTTATTTTAACCTATAACTCAATTTAAAGAACTATTTTCTCATGAGATATGCATCTTATTTGAATGACCAGAATTCTATGATTATTCTCATAATAGTGGGAAGTACAGTAGACTTAGTAGACTCAAATGTTTTTGTTTGATAATGAGAAAGTATAATAGGGTAGACAAGAATTTATTTTGGCACATTTGCTTACAAAGATAAAATAGGTATACTGTCTCAGAAAATAAAATTAAATTGCCATGATTAATGCTCAAATCTGATTCTGTATTAAAGTTATGCAGTAATGACTAATGGTAGCTAATATCCTATATATCAAAATTCTGGGAAAATATTTGCTTTGGGTTTTTTGACATCTGGAATTGCAGGTAATTTCATTGTTTGCATAATGAAATTAAAAATTGTTCCTCTTATCAGTGTCCTCATGTTGTATGTTTTAGTTAAAATCCCACCTCATGTTGTATGTTTTAGTTAAAATCCCACAGATAAGTTACTTGTTTAGCAAGTAAGAGATGTATGTTGGGTGGCTTTGTTTTCCATGGAATGAATTGGAACAGCCTGAAGTTGCATTTCTCAACTGGTAGTCTTTTCAAAGGTATATGGCTTCACTGGGTGATGGTTGCTCTGGAATTGCTTTCAGTTCAGGAAGTTTAATGCCGATAAATCCTATTTCACAAATGGGATAGAATATAATGGAAATTCTTTATGGGTTTTTGGGAAAGAAATTTCTCTTGTTTATTTAGTAATAAATGTTATAAATTTTTGTGTAATACCTATTAGTAAGTTAGAAGCAGTAAATCACAATTCAAAATGTGATGATTTTTTTTCTGTTAATTTGAGTTAGTTTTGTTTGTGACTTTTAAAGACTAATCTTGTACATAGATGAGATATTTGTCAGCTATCAGCTGGACTGGTTAATAGGAAGAGATCTTAAAACTGATAATCTGAAGTAATTAATACAACATGTTTCTAATGTAATTTCATAAGATGGCATTGTTGCCTCAAAACTTCTGTATTTTTATAAATTATTTTAATTAAAGCATATTTATGAGACTGTGTGAATGTATTTCTAGTAAAAGCTGAACACTATGTATTAGTCACTCATAATGAAAGCAGATTGGTTAGTGAACTGTGTGAAGACAACAGCATGTGGGGGCGTACATGGAGAAAATTTTCCAAATTAGACCTATTCCCTGAAAGCTACTAAGAGTTAATTGTATCTAAGCTCTTAGTATGAAGCCATGAAAGAGCAAACACACATTTTTAAAAAATTCATATATACACAGAGAATTAACTCTTACTAATGACATTGGTAAAGGAAACATTGTTAGTGTTTTCTTTCAGCATTTACAATTGAAACTGCAGCTGAGATCTGTGTCTAGTTCCAGTGGCAGCAGCCTAAAAAGGAGGTTGAAAGACCTGAATCTTTGTTCAAGGAGCTTAATGTGCTTCAGTTTATTAAACAAGGTATTAAGGAACTTGACGATAGTAAAAAAATACTGGAATAGAGATAAAGTGTTTGGTAGTTGAAATTTCATTAAATTGTTAAAGATGTAACTGGTTTGAGTGATCAGAAACTAGGTTTAAGTAGGAGAGGAGTAATATTTCTTTGTCAACAGAGGGATTATGTGACTGTGGAACTGTTAAAGAAGGAATGCAGTAAATAAATTTCTCTTTTAGTCATCAAACAAACCAGTGAGCTCAAACACCATTTAATAAACCTGAGATTGGAATGAACATATATATTTCTTTGGGATAAAAGACTCTGATCAGGTCATATTTGTGACTTGGTTACTTATGGATAAGGGTTTGAGGCTTAGGCTGTGAATGTTTGTTAAAGTTATTCAACTTTTTGAAGCTAGGAAAGAAGCCTGTGCATAGACCCTCTGAAGATGGCAGAACTGTCCATATGGAGCTTCTGGTGGGAAATGGATCTAATTTGGTAGTACATTAATTACAAGATTCTTTTTTAGTTGCATGTTATCTTTTAAAAAATTCACCTGCCTTCACAGTACTATTGACCAATTCCTTGTTGAATTTTTACCTGTTTCCCGCCATCTCGCTGTCTCTGAATCATTCACCAGTTTTACAGTCTCTTTTTGGCAATAATGTTAATTTTTTAAGCTGATTTTATCATCCAAGTATTTGCTAATAAAGCTTTATATTAAATCCATTTCTCTTGGGGGATTAGTTTGGTTTTGGAAACCTTTCATTTCCTCCTTGAAATGTTTCCAGACTTGTGAAATCTTCAGTTTGCTAGGATGGGAAATGTCTGATTGATATTCTTCAGTTTAGCTCATTAATGGTAGTGGAAAATTCTGGTCAGCTGATCTCTATAACTAAGGTCTACATTCATTGGTGTCTGTGATTTAGAACCTGCTGGCAAACATTTCAGTTTCCTGAGGCTGAACTTTTGGTGAGATAAGATGCAGATCTTCTTTTGTCATCATAAACTTAGTAGACCATATACATTCCTCCCTTCAAAACAAATAATTTGCTTATACTCATTTCTTCTTCCTTCTGTTGTGTGATTCACAATGAATTAAATGGACAGCGGAATAAAAGCTTCTGAAGAGTTTCAGGGAAGAAAAAAGGTGTCTTCTCTTCTTTTTGGTGGTATGCAGTTAACGGTTTAAAAATTAATTAACTAATCTATCAGCATGTTTACTGTAAATCCTAGCAGGTAATTGAACCTTCAGTAGGGTTGGCTTGACTTAAAATTTGGCTTTAGAATTTCTTCAGGGAGTTTTTTTTTTAGAAAAAAAGACTATATTTTCATGTAACTCACAGGACCAGAATGGACTCATACAGTCCATGTTCAGTGCTTGTTTGCTCTGAAAACTTTGCTAGGCACATAAAGGGTGTGCCTTTATAGCTCACCTTTATTTACATGAGGTTTAACCATCCAGCAGTAACTCTTCCAGTGACTCTAAAATGGCTAATCTTTAAACCCAGGATGTGTGTTTAGGAAAATCTGTTATAAAGTACACTAGTACAGTCCTTAACACTGTAAGTATAAAATAATAGTATTATAATTTAGTTTCACAGGTTCTGATATTTTGGGGAATAGCCCATGGAGTCATAGACTACCTGCTCCACATGGAAACTCACATTTTTTAAATTCTCTGCTGAAGGTTAGCATCCTGATAACAGAATGAGTGGAATAAGTGATGTGAACTTTACTCATATGCCTTGGCAGAAAGTTAGTGGCTTGTTTTAAAAAGCCTCATCACTATTTAGAGAAATGATTTAGCAATGAAACAGCTGGATGATAACACCTCATACAATGCCAAGTAGATTTTCAAGTATGTGTATACTAATATCCATTTATCAAGAACACAAATATTTCAAGGTGCTTATTTGTTTCCTTATTTCTGAACTTCTTAAAATTAATATTTCAAGTTTTTTGTAGTTCTTTCAAGTGAAAGCTGAAGTAGTTGTGCAGTCTGCTTTTCAAGAGGTAAGGCCCTGGTAAAGTACAAAATATTGCAAGACTTCCATAAGCAGTAGAGATGTGGTAGGTCTGCCCACTTTGTTTGGAAATGCATGTAATTATGTGGAATATATCTTGAAAGCATTCCATGCATATTTAGTGCCGTAATATAGGAAGACTATAAGGTACTAAGCCTTACAAGCTTTATTTATTGTAATGCCTATTTGAGAACTGGAAGTTAACTGAAGGTACTCTCCAACAGTTGCACATAGTGTTATTTAGAATTCAATATGAAATGTGTGTCTTATACATACAACTCATAAAATTCAAAGCAGGAGAAAAGTTGGAGGTACATAAAGTAAAAATTCCTAGCTTCAAAGAAACCATATGTTTGTGTGCATGCATGCAAGTAAACGCAGAGAGTAAGGAACCAATAGTCTGGTTCCAAGATAAAATAATTTTTTTGAATGATTTCTTTCTATTCCTCTGTCAGTTACAGAGAATTTAGGGATTTTTCTCAGTTTTTATCTGTGTAAAATATAATACTTTTTGCTTCCAGACAAACCTGGTTTAAATGGTATTTTATGTACTCTGTGTACTATAGCGTTATTGTTTAAATACTTACATTGAAATACCATGCAAATTATCTAAAAACTTGTTCTCAAGAGTTGCATGAGGTAAAAATGAATAAGAATTGGAATTTATGAAAATCAAATTATGTCAAAGGATTTGTATATCTTCCTTATCTATCCTCAGGTAGTTTGTTTTATTTTTCATTTCAAGCATAGCAATTCAGCTGTTTCCCATAATGAGGCTTAGGAATTATATTAAGTCAATTATATTACGTTCTGGCGAGTCTTTTATTTCTTCTGTTTCTGGAACAGTGTGAGTTCTCATCCTTTAGCAGAAGAGCATGGTATTTTGCAGTGTGGTTGTGTAGGGGTAAAGTTCTGTTGCTTTTATGACAAAATCCCCTGATTAGTCAAAATTATAAGTCTTTGGAAAAAAATCACCTCTGGAAACATATTTGTAGTACACAAGTGCCTTCATCAAGCAGTTGCTGGTATCTTGCATGTGCACAGGAATATGCAGTGCATTGGTATAGTAGTTTGCTTTTTGTCTGGATGTGTTGAGGTGTGAAGTCCATTCCAGATTCATGAGGATGGCTTTTCCTAGACTAACGTATCTATTTTAAGATGCATATGCAGTGCAGAGCTGATTAAGAGAGCAGAGCAAATGAGCAGGCCTGGTTAAGAGGAGTTTGAATAATGACTGTGCAGGCCCTTGCTGAAAGCTGTATGTTTACAAAAGGGTTAGTAAAGCTATTTTTGTCTTTATAAACTATGTATGTTTATATTAATATTTTTTCTGTCGTTATTCTTGATTAAAATGTTAGCTGCTGCAGTAAAATATGCAAGATAGTTGTAAGAGCTTGCATTTGAGAGCTTTCTTTAACTGACGTTTTTACAGTATAACATAATTTTTAAAGTGTTTGTACATTTTCAGGTAGATTATTAAGAACTAAAAATTTAAAACATAAGGAACACTTGCTGCAATGTAGAGAAAATGGAAGACCAAAGCATGCTAAATTGTGCCAATTCTTTTTCCTTACTTATTTAAGCAAGCTTTGCTATTTTATTGTCCATGTCTCTGCAGAAGTGAGGAAGGCTTGTGCTTTGTCCCTAGACTTTATGGATTTTAAAAATCAGATGTGCTTATGCATATAGACATCCATGAATTCTAACTGGGAAAAAAAAATAGTTGAGAGGTTTCCAACCTACTGATTGACCTGTGTAGGACTGCTTTCAGGTGTGAGTTAAACCTCGATTGGTTTGGAATATCCACGTAGGTGTGGGGATAGATGCTTGTTAACTGCTCATGAATGCAGATGGAAGTAGAGAAGTCAGTTGTGTAGTTTACAATATGTAGAAGCAATGGATGTGAGTCACCAACTGAAGCTCCTGCAATTTCCCCAATACCCATCCTCCACTAGCTCTTAAAGACAATGATGTTATTTGCATGCCTTTGTTGTGATTTTGGACTTAGTTCTAGTCTAACTAGCTTTTGACCAGTTTTATGTTGATTCATGGAATTTTAGATTCAAGAATTGTGGGTCCCTGCCAAAAATATTTATATGCTCTAAATGCATTGTAAAACACTGTTTCAGGTTGCCTGGAGTTAGAATAATGTAAGTTTAAGAGGACGTCTGGATGTCATCCATTTCGATCCACTGCTTAGTTCAAAGTGAACTTAGATCAGGTTGCTCAGGTAGCAGCAGTCTGTGCTGTGAACTAAAAGGTGAAATCACAAATGGACTGGAATTTCAGGGCTTCAGGCAAATAGAAGACTAGAGCACTACAAAGCAATGTTCATACTCCAGAGATATTTGATTTTTTTTTTCATTGGCTATGAAACAAGTAAATTCCTTTGTCTTTTTTATTTAAAAGGAAAAACAGATTTTAAACAAAATATTTTCTTCATTGTTTATATCCTGCCTTTACTATTTTTAAATTTGCACATTTTCAACTCCAGCAAAACAATTACATTTCCCCTCATGTGGAGAACATAACTGATAAGGGAGCATAAATCACTTAGTTTTCATCTTCAGAAATAATAAAATTGAATGCTGCTTTGTCCACTAACCTTTTGCTTTAGACTTATAACTTTACAGAAATTCAGAAAGGAGTATAGGGGCTTCTTCACTCTCAGCAATATCATGATGTGAGAAGACCATGGTGATGACTGCATGGTCTGTGTGGTTAGCCAAATAGATATGGGACTATGTTATGAGTATTTGGAGACCTCAGGCTAAGAGTTCTGTTTCTTCTGTGCAAGAGATGCTGTCTTCTTCATTTCTGAATTTTTGGTAGGAGGAGGGAAGAGCCTTACACTTCAGTGTATATTGCAGAATATATGATAAATACATAAATCTGTATTTATTTACACTTTATTGCTGCAGTTTGGCCTGCTTTTCATAAGCCTTTTGTTAAGCTCTAACAGAGACTTTACTACAACAAATGAAATTTATTTCATACATATATCAAGGTAAAAATACTTTAAAAACTTTCTGTAGCCCAAAATGCATAGTTAATCTGTACAGCTGAGTCAAACTTTGCATTGTTTAGAACAGATTATGTAACTTAAAAAAAATCAAAATATATTTAAGACTTAGTTAACTCTGTTACTTCCATCCGACGGATTGCAGTTCATTGCTAATGGAACTGCAGGAAAGTCGCAGTGAGTGATTTCTAAGCCGTCAACAAAAGGTATTAAAACTAATTGTCATGCATATACGGTCAGCTAAGGTGTTACTTCAGAGAGTTTTTAGTTACTTAACTGCTTTATTTTAATTTCAGTTGATTTTACACTGGTTTAATGGAGAGTTCAGCTGAGTGTTAGGTCCAATCTAAGTTATTTATTGGCATGAAGAAGAACCTGAGATCCAAGTGAGACTTAATTATTTTATAGCCATGACTAATCAGCTTTTTATCAAGTATCCTGTTTTTCTAGTAATTTATTCTTCCTGCTTTTGCAGTATCATGCAAGACTGCTCTTGAGTCATTTCAGTTCATGCAGGTGACAGTAACCTGAACTGTTGAATTGTTCTTTACCAGAAGTCTTCCCCTTTGATCTTAATCATATGTACCCCATAGGGAGATTGATTACACCCCACTCTTATCTTTACTTTAAGTGGGAGATGAGATCTCTGTTCATTGCCTTCTTGCCACATTTGGAAAATGACACAAAGTTTACTGGCAAAGCTTTCAGAATCAGTGTCCATCAAGCCCAAGTTCTTACAAGCCTTTCTCCCTTAGTATTTCCTTAGATGTTTAAGTACATGCTTTTGTATTCCCCTAAAACACTGAACATGTTTGATTGTATTAGTGGTGCAATCATCTGACTTCAATATTATTATTTTTATACAGATCAGAAGATTCTGATTCTGAAAGCAGAAAACATTCAGTTTTTTCCTGTGCATTGGTCTAATGAAAAGGTTTTGTAAAATAGACTGAATCCAATATAACTTACTTGAGTTATATTTGAGAAAAAAAAACATCAAGAAACCATCGCAACCACACAGTTTGGAACACCTAAATGAATTTATTTTTGTTAATCTATGGGCCCTGCAATTGTGTTTTCAGTACAGTTTATGCCTTTAATTTGAAGACAACTTTCTTAGTCTGAAGAGGCCTTTTTCTGTATCTTTCTTTTAGGAATCTGAACAGTGTCCTGGAGCATGATTGTGTGTTGCTTTTTTTTTTTTAAATTCTCCTGAACATTAGAACAATGGAACTCGCATATCTTTCCAATAGCTGTTAATGGAAAATACATATATTAAAGTTATTCTTTTGGTTCTGGTCAAAATTTTCTGTAATTTACTTTCCTCTTGATCTTCTTCCTTTCTGTATGTGATTTATATTTTAATATGTTGTACTGTATTCTAGGATTGTGATTACATTTCAAGCAGATTGCTGGTATCTTCATCTGTTAGTAAAAATAGTGTTTTAAGTCTAATGTTTTTTCTAGTTGGTTTTAATTATGTAAGAACACTTGATTTATAAATAACTGTTTAAAGATCTATACACTTAGCAAAACAAATAAGATACAAGAAAAGTGTATTCTTCTTTAGATGGATTAAGGGCAAGTGTAGCTTGAAGTTTGAGGGTCTTCTGAAAATTTTTGAAGAAGGTAGGGGTAAAAGTCTTTTTAGAAAGGAATGAAGGTCATATAAAACTTTTAGGTCCCAAGTGAAACATGCTGGTTTGAATCAAAGCATTCAGAATCTTTGAAAATAAAGACTGGGGATAGCAAGGTATTTATCTGCATTTTGCATTGAACAACACAGTTCAGTTGGAATTCATGAGGAAGTGGAGAGAAAGTCTAGAGCAGAGTCTTGGAATTTCTTTTATGATCCATTCTGAAACCTTCCCATTTGCGTGACTGGATGCTTTTTCTTGTGCTTTGAGTTAACAACTGCTGTTAATAGTTGATAAATGGCAACATTTATATTGTGGGATTATTTTTGTTGCATTTTTTTTTGTTCCTTCTCTCTGCCAATGTGGTGTGCAAAATATATTTGCTATAATCTTTGACTTTGAGAATGATGGAGTTGTTAATTTTGATGAGCTGATCTGCACATACTTTGGAGGAATTTTCAGGTTTTGAAAGAAGGAATGATGCACTTTGAAAAATTCAATGGGCTATTTTTCCATCACTTTGGACAGGCTGTTGAAAGGGAATAGCTCAAATAAATATGTAATTAATATGCAAATACAGTATAATTATGTACAGGATCTACTGATTAAAAAAACTATTGAGAAAACGCAGTCTTTTCACATTGACTTGTTTTGCACATTAATTGTGTCTCTAGCTCTGCTTGTATTATCCATGGATACACTTCCTGTAATGCAAAAACTGGAGCAAAGAAGAGATGCATAGATGGTGTTCTCTTACTTGTCACTGCATAGCCAAGGTCCTAATTAATTGTATGGACTGAATAGAATACTTTTCTCTTATTGATTACTTTGAGAAGGAAGGGGATGGCGGAATGACTTAAGTAAATATTTTCTAAATCTGGGTTCTGATTGGATGATGTGTCTTGGTAGGATTTACAGTATGTAAATTACTAGTTTGTTTCCAGGAAGTTTGTTGTTACTCTTAGATTTTTACCCTTTTGAAGAATGTATTTTTGTATTGTTAGCCTTACCAATGGCTTTAATCTGGGAAAACACAAAAATTACTCATTCTGGAAAGCTTATGAACTCCACGTTTCAGTAAAACCAGACTTCTTATACCATAAGTATGAGGTTCTGTTGTCAACTATTCTACTGTGTCTTTGCAGGTGTGGCTTCATTATAACCTGAAAGGGGTTATACAGATGTAGTGGTGGGTAACTCTTTGTATCTGAATACATCTGTTGGCAAGTTCCTCAGCCAGAAGTGATTGTGTGTCATAGTTTGCTAGTATCTGCTGCTGCTGTTTTCCTCTTGTGAACAGGGTGCACAAGTGACTTGAAAGCAAACATGCCAAATCTGACAAGGCGTTAAAACTTTTATATTTTGTTCCTCGCTTTCATTCTTCTTACCCGTTCTGTCTCTACTCTTCTCCCTGACCTTCCTTAGGAGTTCTAATTCATTAGCCCAGTTAATACTCATTCATAGTCAGTTCTTCTCTGTCACCTTTTCTGATTTAGTTTTCCTTAATTATACTAGCTAGCAGCAGGATTTTTGCTTAGAAATTCAAAATGTCTTCTCTCCCATGTTCTCTCAGACATGCTTATGTGTCATTTCAATTTTGAGTTGGTTACTTTAATTGATTCAGACTGAGTGATGGGAGTAGTTCCTACTTGTTGTTATTAGATTTTAATTTATTCCCCCCCAAGAAGTGATATTTATAGTTCAGCTGTAGTTACCCAAACGTGGTAATTTCTCCTATCAAAAATTATTTAGAAATATGGAAAAATTCAGTTTCATAGCTGTTTCAGGCCGTTGGCTGCATATCACATAAAAATGAATTTTGATGTTTTTATTTGTCTCTTACTGTTGTAAAATGTTTTACCTGTTGAGTTTTTCTGTTTGCTTTTTAAATTTAGGGATTGTTTAAGTAACAGAGAAGCTGAGAATTGTTGTAAAATATTAAGTTGTGTCAATTTTTTTGGCAGTTCCTTCCATAGTTATGATTTTACTTATGCTGGATTAGACTTTTCTTGTGTTCAACTATTTTAATTTTGTTCAGATGCTGGGGGTGGGTAGCTTATTTAGAAGTTTTTCTGCCAGACAAGTATGGAAAATTTCTCTGCATTTCTCCATCTGTTTGTATGTACAGTTTTTTTCAGAATCTGTCAGGTGATTCAACCTTCATTGCTTCCCATGTGCTGAACAGAAGATGACTGTTATTTAATTCTGCTGAAAGAGGGCAAAGATAATACAATAATAAAAGTTTTCTTGCTGACTTAGTCTTGTAACACCATATGCACAAAGTGGATTTTGTCAGAACTTTTCAGCTATTTCTTACCTATCTGTGCTCTTTATATATTCTGCTGTAGATAACTTCTCAGTGTACACAAGCATCTTAATTTCGTTCCTGTTTACATAAGGTTGTTTTACATCATAAAATGGCAATGTTCTTGCCGAGATTTCAGATCAGCTGCTTTCTTTATAAGAGGTTTTTTTTAACACTTTTAGAAACGTGTTTTCTATCACTGATAAGATGACTTCAAATTCTGTGCTCTGCCGATGAATTCCATTGCAGTGGTATTTGTATGATGATTTTTGAAGTATGTTATAGCTAGCAAAGTCAGCAGTTTTGGGCAACCTTGTATTACAAAGATAGGCATTATGATATAGCTACTGTATGTACAACATTAAGACTGATCTGTACTCTTAGCAGTAATGTATTCTTTTGGTCTTTTGGTATTTTAAGTTTGATAAGAGTAAACATAATTAAGAATAGACTTAATATAGGTATAGGGTCTTAAATGCTATCATGTTCAATGTCATGCAAGAGAGTTTTGTAGTACAGTAACATAAGAGATTGGACAGGTAGAGAAACTTAGTGGAATTTGACAGGTCAGGTTTTTAAGGTTTGAATCAGATCCCTTATTGAATTTTAGCAGATAGTATTAGAATAGTATTAGAATGGACAGCGGCTTGCTGAATCAGGACTTAGAGGAATTTTCCATGCATGCAGGCTGGGAAATGCCAGGGAAACATAAATACCTTCAATTTATGTCATAAGGCAACATTGTCAGTAATTAATTTTATTAGTAATTTTGACTTAGTAATAAAAGTATAAGAACAATAGAAAAAAGGGAGGAAAAGAAAAGAAAACATTTGTAGGGAAAAAAGCACACCCTCCCTGCCCCAAACCCTAGTAATTAAATTACTTGTTTATTTTAGGTCATTTGTCTTCTTAACAGTCAGGAAAATATCCACGTTACCTTTCCAAAAGAACATTCCCATCCCTTTCTAAGTTGCTTTGAATTGCTCTTGGCAAATGTAAGAACTTCACAAAATCTGTTTTGCAGATGTGGAATCCGCCATTTAAAAAGTTAAATTTAAACTTCTGTATGTGGAGCTGTCATGCAAGTTTTCTTTGGGAAGAACTTTATGAAAGAAAAATTAAAAATATTTATGTGGCTCTGTGTGTGTCATTCGGTATATTAAAATTTGATGTGATGAAAGAACAACATTATATGATGGAGGGATAGTTTATAAAATATCTCTATATGTTGTTTTCATAGAATCATAAAATAGTTTGGCTTGGAAGGGACCTTAAAGATCATCCAGTTCCAAACCCCCTGCCACAGGCAGGGACACCTCCCACTAGATCAGGCTGCTCCAGGCCCCATCCAACCTGGCCTTGAACACTTCCAGGGATGGGGCAGCCGCAGCTTCCCTGGGCAACCTGTGCCAGTGCCTCACCACTCTCATGGTGAAGAAATTCTTCCTTATGTCTAGTCTAAATCTGCCGCTCTCCACTTGATAGCCATTCCCCCTTGTTCTATCACTACAAGCCTTTATGAATAGTCCCTCTCCAGCTTTCTTGTAGGCCTGTTTGAGCTACTGGAAAGGTAGCTGTAAGATCTTCTTGGAGGCTTCTCTTCTCCAGGCTGAACAAACCCAACTCTCTCAGCCTGTCCTCATATGGAAGGTGCTCCAGCCCTCTGATCATCTTTCTAGCCCTCCTCTGGACCTATTCCGACAGTTCTTGTTTTGAGGTTTACAGAACTGGACACAGTACTCCAGATGAGGTCTCACAAGAGAGTAGAGGGGCAGAATCCCCTCCCTTGACCTGCTGGTCACATTTCTTTTGATGCAGTCCATGATTCGGTTGGCATTCTGGGCTGTGAGCACACATTGCCAGCTCACGTTGAGCTTCTTATCAGCCAGCACCCCCAAGTCCTTCTTTGCAGAGCTGCTCTCAATCACATCATCCCCCATTGTGTACTGGAATCGGGGATTGCCCCGACCCAGGTGCAGTACCTTGCACTTGGCCTTGTTGAACCTCATGAAGTTCTCACAGGCCCACTTCTCCAGCCTGTCCAGCTCCCTCTGCATGACATCCCGTCCTTCCACTGTACCAACCACACCACTCAGCTTGGTGTCATCTGAAAAGTTGCTGAGGGCACACTCAATCTTGCTGTCTATATAATTGATGAAGATATTAAACAGCACCGGTCCCCGTACGGACCCCTGGGGGACACCATTGGTCACAGATCCCCATCTGGACTTTGAACCATTGACCACTACTCTGTGAATACAACCCTCCAACCAGTTTCTTAACCACGGTACCATCCACCCACCAACTCCATATCTTTTCAATTTAGAGAGGAGGATGTTGTGTGGGACTGTGTCAAAGGCTTTACAGAAGTCTAGATAGATCACATCAGTTGGTTTACCTGTGTCCACTGCTGCGGTTACTGCATCATAGAAAGCCACTAAGTTGGTCACAGGATGTGCACCTGGTGAAGCTGTGCTGACTGCCTCTAATCATCTCCCTGTGCTTTAGCATAGCCTCTAGGAGGATCTGTTCCATGATCTTCCCAGGCACAGAGGTGAGGCTGACAGGTCATTAGTTCACAGGGTTGTCTTTTCTACCCTTTTTAAAAATAGGCACAACATTACCCTTCTTCCAGTCACCCGGGTCTTCTCCTGATTGCCATGACTTTTCAAATATCACGGAGAGTGGCTGGCAACCACATCTGCCAATTCCCTCAGGACTCTGGGATGCATCTCATTGGGTCCCATAGACTTATAAATAAATGTTCAGGTTCCTCAGGTGGTCGTGAAACTGATCCTCCTCTCCTGTGGGGAGGGAGTCTTCCACCTGGTCACCATTTTGCTGTCCCACAACCCAGGAGGGGTGAGAAGAGCGATTATCAGTGAAGACTGAGGCAAAAAAGTTTACCTCAGCCTTTTCCTTGTCTGTTGATATGAGGTCACCATTCTCAACCATCAGTGAGGGTACATTCTCTTTGATCTTCCTCTTCTGATTGATGTACCTGTAGAACCTCTTCTTGTTAGTCTTTACTTCCCTTGCCAAGTTCAGCTTCAGCTGTGCCTTGGCCTTCCTGAGCTCATCCCTACACAACCAGGTAGCATCCCTATACACGTCCCAGTTTTTCTGTCCCTGCTTGCACTGCCCATGCAGTTCCCTCTTCTTCTTCAGTTTAACCAGCAGGTCTTGACTCAGCCACGTCAGTCTCTTCCCTTTTCTGCCTGATTTTCTGCACAAGAGGACTGAGTGCTCTTGTGCTTCATGGAAAGCATCCTTAAATATTTGCCAGCTCTGTTCCACTCCCTTGTCCCTGAGGACCATGTCACAGGGGGTCCTACTGAGTAACTCCTTGAGGAGCTGGAAGTCTGCTTTCCAGAAATATAGTGTCCTGACTATACTCCTCAGCTGTCCCGTACCCCCCTGGACCTTGAACTCCACCAGTGCATGATCACTGCAGCCCAGGCTGCCTCCAGTCCTAATGTCACTGGACGAGGTCACTTGTATTAGTGACCATCAGGTCCAGTATTACATGTCCTCAGGTGGGCATCTCTGTCAGGTGCACTAAGAAATTATCTTCAGTGCACTCTAGGAGTCTCCTGGATTGCCTACAGCTTGCTGTGCTGCTTTTCCAGCATATGTTGTGGTAGTTGAAGTCCCCAAGTAGGATGAGAGCTTGTGATCGTGAAGCCTCCTGTAGCTGGAGGAAGAAAACTTCATCAGCTGGCTCTCCTTTATCAAGTGGCCTGTAGTACACACCAACCACAGGTTTCCTGTTGGTTCTTCTGTCTTTGATTTTGACCCACAAGCTCGTAATCTGTTTGTGGCTACTCTTCAATGACAGCTCTTCACATTCTATCCCTTTCCTGAGACAGAGGGCAATGCTTCCTCCCCTCTGACCCAGTCTGTCCCTTCTGAACAGCCTGTAGCTGTCGATAGCCACACCCCAGTCACGGGATTCATCCCACCATGTTTCCATGATGGCAACTGGACCATAGCTTTCTAGTAGCATGGTAGCTTCCAGCTCCCCCTCCTTGTTACCCAAGCTTCATGTGTTAGTGTAGAGGCACTTCAGCTGGGTTGCTGGTTGCATCACCTTCCCAGTGGACTTTTTATTACCTATGAGGTTTTTTAGAGAAGTATCTTCCCTAACACCTGAGCCCTGGCACCCTTCCTTCCACCACTTGTTACAGGCTAGCCTGATGATATCTCCCTCCCCCATCACATCTAGTTTATCTACAAGCCCTGCAAGCTCCTGGGCAAAGACCCTCCTTCCCCTCTGAGAAAGGTGGCTCCCATCTGATACCTGTAATCCCAGTGCCACGTAGGCCACCCCGTTATCAAAACCCCCAGAGTTATTGTGGTGACACCAACCACGGAGCTGCTGAGGAGACAGTCCACCTGCTCTCTCCTTATGCAGACATTGCCCTTGCTGCCCTCCATTTCAAGTGCAAGCTGGAGGCACTCTGTGCAGCCCGAGACCTGGATGGCTGTGTGCTTTCCCACGAGCTCAGTCTGGGCTGACGTGTCTCTTCTGGCAGGAGGATGCAGCCCTTTGCTGGGTGGACACCACGGCTGGGCTTCCTCTAACCGACCGAGCTTACCTCTTCAACACTGGAAATGTACCCTCCCTGCGCACCCTGCCTTTGCGAACTGATCTTGCAAACTGTTCGAGCCTGCCTTTCTGATGATCCTGCCCCTGTTTGTACGCTCCAGGTTGCAGCACTTGCTGAAGACTGTTTAAATCTCCTGTGACCGCTTCTGGGACCGCTCCCCCATGTCAGCTGCCACGTACAAGCCTGGGCTTCCAGCAGTCTGGACCCACCTGCTGGGCTCCCTCTGGGGTTCCTGGGCTTCCCCGGTGCTGGCAAGCGCCTCTTTGCTTCAATCTAGTGCCTGGCTGCAGAATTTACCGTGTCTGCTACTGAACTGTGTTGATAGGCATTTTACTAAAGAACAAACTTTAATTTAACATAGTTTGTTTCCAGGTGTAAAAAAGTCCCATTCAGAATACGTTTTCCGTTTGTTATCAGTGGAGTTATAAATTTTTTTGGTTATACCTATCAACAGATAATTATTAGTATTACGCTTCTGCTGAATGCTGCAACATAGGGCATAAAACAATGTTATTCTTTCGTCCCACACTTATTTAGGCCTAGGGAGATACTCTAAATAAGAGGCACTTTTTTTTTGACCAAAATCAGTCTCCTGGAATTAATCGGAGTGATCCAGGGGTGAAATTTTTCATTTGTTTCGACACAAACATTAGATTTGTAGGCTAGGAAGTGAAAATGGGGTTTCTCGAATGCAATCTCAGTTATTTTTTTGTTGTGTATGAGGAGGAGAAGAATCATTAAATGGTACATAATATTCCATAAGAAAGCAGAGGCATAATTCTAAATTGCGCTCTCTGAATTGACTCTGATACAGTATGGTGACTGAGGGGAAAGAAAATACAGAAGTTAGCAATTGTTTGTCATATTGCCAGTTTGACATAATTCCTGAAGGTAGATTGTTCAGGTTTCTGTGCATCCTTTCTTGTTTATCTCCTTTTCTTCTGCCTAGAATGGGACGAGTCAGATGTGAAGTGTTATATGGTGTGAGGGAAAGGGACTGGAGAAAGACTTTAAGTCTGAAGTGTAGCAGTAGTTGGGAGGGAAAGCATCAAAGTGTCTCCTGAAGGAAGAGAAAGGATGCTCAGATAGTTATTGATGGAGCATGTAGGGTAAAAGGGGAATGTCAGAACAAATTAGTCTATGTCGTACTCAGACTGTATGATGAAGGCCCTTAGAACGAGGGGCTGAAAGTTTCTCTCTGAGGTCCTTCAGCTATCCCTATGTTTCTAGTCCGTCGCTGATCTGAAGGAAAATGTAAGATACATACAGTTTATAGATAACTCCAAATGTTCTGGTTGGTGGTGATTCAGTTAGAAACTGTGAGGCAATTAATTCATGTTATAAGCTGAAATTTTGTCCGCGGTATTATGAGATAGTTTGCAATACAATGTCCATTTTTTTAATAAGAACTGGAAGTGTTTTCATAAGGAGTAATTTTCCATAAAGAAAATACTTAAATGATCAGATGTTCAAGAAAAGATTAAACAGCTCTGTGTTAGCTTAAGTTTTAAGGACTCTCTGGGAATGACTGATCAATTAGTAAGTCATAGATAGATAATTTTTTATAAAATATTTCTTTTATTTTAGTATAAAAGTTTTATAGTTAAATCTAATAGCAGCAAGGTAGCAGTAGACACATATTCAGTGTGGGGACGTAAATAAAACACTGAGGGGCCATTAAACACATACTATAGACTTTGTGGAAATTTTTAACAGGTTGTGTAACACGTACATGAGAGAGGGTGGCTGAGTGGCTGCAGTAGAAGCAGCAGCTCAGGAAACTTGGATTTTCTGTCTGACCTCCTGATATTACAGTTGATTTAGGGCTCACTTTTTCACTTTTCTTTTTTAAACTCTGTCGCGAGATAGAACTATGCACGTTCTACTTCTTTCTTTGCAGTTGAAAGGCAAAAGGTTTGAATGTGCTATACAGTGTTGTGGAGTGATGGAGGTTTTGACAGAGCATTGAGCCCTAAGAAGAGGAGGCTGAAGGCTTTAAATAAAGTCTGTGCCAACAGAAATGAAGAATTAGGATGGTGAAGGATTCTCAGAGATTGTTTTTGGAATCACAGCTGAGATGTTTGTGAAGCATCTTAGATAAAAAGGCAAATAGGATGAGGAAGGTTTTAAATTTCCCTGCATATAACCTTGTTACTAGGAACACTGTCTGAGACATAGGAATGTCAAGGCAGTCCTGGAAAAGATGCACAATAAGAGAGGAAGTAGGTTTCCAGCAGGAGATTATCATCACGAGACAAAGAAGAAAAGGAGATACAGTATATTCATATGAGAGTCTGGAAGGATTGAATAATATAAGGGAAAGGGACTGAAAAAAAGACAAAGAAAAAAAGGAGATACAGTATATTCATATGAGAGTCTGGAAGGATTGAATAATATAAGGGAAAGGGACTGAAAAAAAGACTCGAGTTTTGAGTAGATGTCAGAATGGAAGAAATTGTCAATGTGCCTATTAAAAAGCAGGAGACTGAGGTGGTTATTGACAGCACATGGAGAGGAAAAGAAGAATTTCAGAATTACATAATGGTTGAGGATAGAGGTGACCTTTTAACTTCCTCTAACCCAAACATCCTGTTTAAAGAAGACTCAGCTAGACATCTAGCACATGGACATATCCAGGCAGGTTTTGAATAACTCCAAGAAAGGCAATTCCATAACCTTGCTCGGTAACCTGTACCACATAGCAGCCTGGATTTATTTAAGTGACTCTAGAAAATGCATCATAATCTAGTCTTTCATTTAAAATGAAAAAAACCCAAACCTAAACCAAAACAAGCAAACAGAATGTTTCTATATCTGATTCTAGAGCTCCAAGTAGAGTAAGGAAGTGATGCCTTACAGATATAAGAGTTGAAGGCTTTTAAAAGCGACTCTAATATTGACTTTATTATGGACAACTGGAGATACATTCTATTTCTGTTACTGATTTCTCATTACTGTCATTAAATGTGTCTAAATGTAACTTCTGTGAGCTATTTCCAGCTCATTTTCTTACCCGTTTTATAATAGAATTACATATATATACATATATATATATATAAGCTCTGAACCTTGTCTGGTCGTGTAGATGCTATTATGCCATAACATGTTATGCCATGGTGTCTCATGTTGTTCTGGACAAATGGCAGCCTTTATTAAAGTGGTATTTGCTTTGCTAGAGACCAGTGAATTACGTGCTATTGAATCAGAGGCAATGTTTGTATAGTCTAAACAAATGAGGTTGTCTTGAGAACTTAGTATTTTTTCTTTCTAAATTAATGTTCTTCCTTCCTTTGCCAAATCCTGAAACTCTTCTCTGCATTAGATGCCAGAAGAATTTTGAATTTTTATCTGGAAAGAGCTCAACGCATTAAATGGACAGAAAACATTTGTATCTAAGACAGTTTAAACAGTCCACCTGTATCTCAGTGTTTTAGTTCTTTCTCATTTGGATGTTTTTGTATATCTATGGAACGTTAAAGATTCAGGCAGATATTCTTTTTCCATTAAAAAGAAAAAGACAATTTATTTTCCTAGTAATGTGAGGAAAACTCGACTTGAAAAATAGTATTACATAAAGGAGTCTTTGTAAAGTATATGAAGAACACTTCTACAACAGAACTTGAAGACCTTCAGGATAAGTGAAAGAGAATGATAATAATATTGCAATTACTTGTTTAAAATAAAGAAAAGTCTGAGGAATAACCAGCCAGCCTGCAATAGTGCCAGTTGAAAACAGATTTTTTAGTTGTGTTCATGTCGGAACAATTGAGGCAATTTCTTTAGTTAATGAATTTGTGTCTGTATTCATGCCTGTTTCCTGAGGTTTTCATTCTTCTAAAGGACTGAATACCTTCATCTTCCTGATTCCCAGTGACAGTGGAGACTATGTAATGCTTATCTATTAACCTTTGTTCATTTATCCACTTGTAAATAATTGCATGTATTTATACGAGGGTTTGGGAAGAGTTTTTTAATTTTTATTTTATTTTTTTACCTTCCCTCACCTGTGAGTGAATATGATGCTTCTTACTTGGAAAGTTGTCACATTAGTTTCATGATTGCCATACCATATTTTAAATGCTATTTTGCCATTAAAACTTTATTTGAATAATATTATGAACGATTTATGCTGAAAAAAGTGTTTTGACTATATCATAAAAAGAATTATTTCATATGTATTATCTAAAACAACTCTTTGTTTAAACTCTTTTCCAGAACTGTGAGGACATGGGATGTTAACAATGAAAAAAAGCACAAAAGTGTATTTAAACCTCGATCAATTCAAGGAAAACGGGTAATCCCTACAACTTGTACATACAGCAGAGATGGGAAACTTATTGCAGCTGGCTGTCAAGATGGCTCCATCCAGATCTGGGATAGGAATATGAGTGTAAGTTAAGTATTTGATTACAATATAAACATCTAATATAGCAAGTGCTGAATGTTGAAGCTGATAAAATAAAATGTGGTGCGTTTATACTTTAATTTTATCCCCCCATCCTGCTCTGAAAACGAAATAACTCATAGGTAAAATTTAATAGTCTGCCTCTCTACAACTGATCATTCAGTGTGTTGCTATTCAGTTCAAAACACCAAGAAAGTTCTTGACAGTCTGTTTTTATAAAAAGAAGTGTGCCACATAGCTATATTTAGAGTATTATTCATTTAAGGTATGATGCTTGTAGAAAAAGTTGTAATTTCATGTTTGCACACCATTTAAGTTCTAAGAGTTTAGTTTTGCAATGTTTAGTGCAAGTTCACCAGGCAAAGCTTTACTGATTTTAAAATTATTTATCCTAATAATCATCCATATCACCTTTACTCTCATCTTATCCAAATTATTGATGCTCAGTGCCTTGCATTTGGTGGAATAAGTACTTATGGCACGTATAGGAGGAGAAAATGAGATGAGGGTCAATTTTTGGAAGCCAAGGTGAGATCACAGAGGAAATGGGGAGGCGGGGAGTGGGAGGCAGGATCTGTTGAATCAAACTGATGTCATAGATCTTCGAAAGCTGTACAGTTGAAATAGAATCATTTAGGGAACTAATACTGAACTAATACAAGTTATGTTAATGTGTTCACCTTCATCTTATGAAACAACTCTTGACTTTAAAAAGGAAACTGGCAATTTAGGGAACTTTTCACAGAGATTGAATAAAATTTGAATTCTGGAAACAGGAGGGAATGTATGGATGTAAAAGGAAAGTCTGCTGGTCATATTCAAAGTGCAGCCTGTATTTTGGGATTGTCATCTATTTTTATTTCTGTTTTTATTTCCACTATAAACCCAGTGAAACTTCCTAATGGCATGAAGCTTGAGAATCCATCCTAAGTGTAAACTTGTTTTAACAGAATAATAAATTTTTCAGAGGCTGGCTTTCATCACCTGTGTATGTTGTTTATTTTAACATATACAGTATTGAAATATTAAGCTTTCTGGTGTATTTTTAACAATAGTGCTCTTGGTAGTCTGCTTTTTCATGTTCTTTTCCTTTTGAACTTTTGTGTGTCTATAAGATGACATATTGCAATGCTGATTGAGTGCAGTTTAAGGTAATTATGAATAATTTAAGGATATATCCTGTGCATCTTGTGCAATTTCCAACCAATGACCCCACTATAACAATGCAAGACTAAAGTAATTTCCTAGTGGATATCAAGGTGATTGTGCCCTTGGCTTTGTGTTTTTAAAGCCTGAGGAATTTTTGTCTTTACTTTTGTTGGGGTCATGAAGAATTGGGCAAGATTTTTGTGTAAAGGAGGAGTGCAAATTGTTCTTTTAGTGACATTCTTATTTAAAAATCCTGGTACCCTCTGAAAATCTCTGTGTATAGTTAAAACCAGGTATTTCTAAAGTCTTCTTGATTAAATAATTAAAAAAGAAAAAGCCTTCATTTTACGTTTGGGAGGTGAGGAAAGGATAAGGAAAAAAAAAAGGAACGTGTTCAAAGTAGGCTTTAGAAAGAGGAGGATGGAATTGACTCCTGCACTGAAATGATGAAAGCTCTTGCTGGCCTGACAGAGTACAGAGATGCTTGCCAAGGTGAAAAAGAAAATGTTAAGTCATAACAAACTGGTGCACTTTTAGAGGTATGCACTGTGGGTGACACAGGATAGGTAAAGCTAGGGAAAACCAAGATGTTAGGGTTAAGCTGTTTGAAGAAATATAAAATAGAAACATGAAGTTCTCATTTTTGAAGAAGAAATTTTGTAATTCCCATCCAGCAAACATAATTTGACTTTGTTGAAACAAGTGTAGAACTGTATACACAGATTTTGCTGTACTGCAGTAGAGCTCTGTTTCAAGTCAAAATTAGGACAGCGTTTGTGTTTAGCTTGGGAAGACTCTGTTGAGCCTGTAACAAAAATCACTGTTGTTTGAAAGCAGAAAATAGTTGAAACAATTTCTTAGATTGATCAGTTAGGAATGACTTTGGCATTGTTATTTCAGATTATGGATTTGGCACATATGCAGCAGGAAGAAGGACAGATACAGGAAGGTGTTTAAAGTTAACTGTAGCTTAGTTGACCATACTGTCATTCCAGAACTGATTGAATAAAGGCTTGTTTTGACTGTCTGACTTAATTTTTGCATTTAAGCAAAAATAAAAACGACATTTCCATCTTGCTGTTGAACACCATACCACTCTTCCTGCATATGACAGTAACAGCACAAACTAAATCCAGGAAGGTGTTCCCACCAGGTATTGGGCTTACATTATGTACTATTCCTAGTACCTGTTATCCTGATGTCTGTGAAGCTTTTTAGACAGATTTATTTTGACAGGAGAAAAAACTCCTGTCAAACACAGAGCTCACTTCAGAGTGAGGGAAGTGTCTTCAGTAGAAACTTAAAGGCTCTGTTTTCCCAAGGGAGAAGAGTCATGAAAACAGCAGTACCAAGGACAGAACGGGATACCTTGACGGGAAGGAGAGTCTGATAATGCCCCTTCCTAAAGCAAAAAGTGCACTCATTAGAGGAAGACACTCTTCCTTTGGGGGCTCACAGAGACTGTACCACTGCACAGGTTGGCAGAATATCTCTGATGAAAATCCCAGAAATCGTTCTTCCCACTGTATCTGTAGTTTCTGACTGCTGGTTTTAGGTTTGTTACCCTCGGTTCCATGCATGACTTGATAGCTTTACGTCTGACTTCAGGAATAGTGGAATAGTCTGAGTTGGAAGGGACCTTAGAGATCATCCAGTTCCAAACCCCCTGCCATAGGCAGGGACACCTCCCACTAGATCAGGGTCCCTGAGGCCCATCCAACCTGGCCTTGAACACTTCCAGGGATGGGGCAGCCACAGCCTCTCTGGGCAACATGTTCCAGTGTCTCACCACCCTCATGGTGAAGAAATTCTTCCTTATGTCTAGTCTAAATCTGCCCCTCTCCACTTGATAGCCATTCCCCCATGTCCTGTCACTACAGGCCTTTGTAAACAGTCCCTCCCCAGCTTTCTTCTAGCCCCTTCAGGTACTGGAAGGTCACTATAAGGACTTCTTGGAGGCTTCTATTCTTCAGGCTGACCTCAGCCTGTCCTTGTATCAGCCCTCTGACCATCTTTCTAGCCCTTCTCTGGACCTGTTCCAACAGTTCCATATCCTTCTTATGTTGAGGATTCCAGAACTGGACACAATACTCCAGATGAAGTCTCACAAGAGACGAATAGAGAGGCAGAATCCCCTCCCTTGACCTGCTGGTCCCGTTTCTTTTGATGCAGCCCAGGACGTGGTTGGCCTTCTGTGCTGCGAGTGCACACTGCTGGCTCATGTCGAGCTTCTCATCGACCAACACCCCCAAGCTGTTCTCTGCAGGGCAGCTCTCAATCACATCATCCCCCATTGTGTACTGGAATTGGGATTGCCCCAACCCAGGTGGAGGACCTTGCACTTGGTCTTGTTGAACCTCATGAGGTTCTCACAGGCCCACTTCTCCAGCCTGTCCAGGTCCCTCTGGATGACATCCCATCCTTAATCCTACTGATGTGTCTATCAAAGGGCAAAGAAATTAAAAATAAACATGTTGTGTGTTGGCATCTTTATCACCACCATGATACTACTTGTGTTTGCTGCTCAATAGTGTGGAACTACCCAGAACGGTCTGACTAAGTAATTTTTTTTTTGTTTTATATTTCGACGCAAACAAGATCTTTGGTATCTGGTGTTTTATCATCCCTGCTAAAGTCAAAGTAGCTGTTTTTTGTAAGTTAGGATCATGAGTTAGTTGTTTTCTTGAAGCCACTTAAAGCACCTCAGTATTGGCTTTTTAATAATTATGTTGTTGTGCACAGGAAGTGGTTTTGGTGTGTGATCAATTCCCTTCTTCAGTTCTGGCTGGTAATGCACACCACGAATGTTCCATTCAGTTTTCTGCTTCCACTATTTTTTTGGTGCAATTCCAAATCTCCCAGCTGTATGTAGTGAGAGTAAAAACACTTTCGGAACTTTTGCAGGAAGATTTTTTTTTGTCTTTATGACACTGACATTGGTAACTTGCTAAAGCTGAAGTTAGCCAAATGCATTCCGGCTCTGCCTTGCCTTTCTCCAGACTTCTTCAGCGTGATCATGATCCATTATAGTCACCTCCCTCAGAGGATTTTTAAATTTTGTCATAAATCTAGGTTATTTTCTCACATATGTTTTTTTGTCATCAGTGCATGGTTTTTCTTTAAGGTTCATGTACATGTGCATTTACAGTGCACATTAGCAGAACGATCTGTCAGCTTGTTTGAAATATTATGAACACTGTCAACTTGGCTTAAAATAACAGCTTCAAAGGATGTAAAAAATAACTTCCTTCAAAATTTCAATGAATAGTGGAAAGAGTATGAAGTAGTCAATCGTAACATCGCACATTAGAACTCTCGATTTAAATGTTCTGAGACCTGAGGAAATGTCTGACAAATGTGAAGAGCTGGAGATCATTAGTGGTTAAAATAAGACAAGACCCTGAAAGTTATTCATTTACAGGACAGTGCAGTAAACCTAATAGATTTACCTGCCATTCAGATAGGTTCAAATTCCTCATGTTGCCTGTACCTGCCCACCCAGAGCTTTTTGCTAGACCACTATTAATACATATTACTTGACAAAGTGATTGTGGAGTCAGTCTTTAATATAAAGAATGAAGTGTACCTTGCGCTCTGTCAACTTCTGTGTGCCTGTTCTTCCTATGTACAACTGGGAATATCTCATTCATAGAGATATGGAAAGACTGAAGTCATTTTTGAAAAGACCACTAGTACACTTGGTGGATAGATTAAAAATCTACTGTGAGCTAAAATTTGGAGAAATCTCTTCAATTAAAAAAAAAATCCCCTCATTTTCCCCACTAAGCAGGAAAGGATCAAGATGTTTTTCATTGTTTAGAAAAAGAATTTATTAGGATGAGAAAGCTACACCTTTTAGTTAGCCTTTCTTAGTCTTTCAGACCACCTGATACAGCTACCTGTTACATGAATTTTGCCTCCGCTTTTTCCTGGGTGCATTCAGCCGAGGATTACATAAACAGCTTTGCTGCACATGGCAGCCTAAATCGTGTCTGTGTTTCATGCATCACTTATTTTATAGTGCATAATTGCCGATGTGACACAAAAATATTGATAATGAGCCTTGGGAGGCAGAGTTTGTAAGGACTGGTGATGTCTTTTAAATGCCTTTAAGAAAATAGTTTGTACACAAAAAATATTTTTATGTTTTTTTTCCAGGGTATTTTAAGTTGGATGTGTTTAGAAACCTTGAGTAATTTTCATAAGCTTTTAGCTGTCTAATGCACTGTAAGAAGTAAAGAATTAGCTTTGATAGGTGTATTTGTGATAAGTTTATTTTTTTAGGTAGCGTAAATCTGAACAGGAAAGATGCAGTACTTTACGATTTTCAGCGTAATTTAATTCTCATAAAACACAAAGTGATTGAGTGCTGAAAGAAAGATATTTATATCTAGTGATTAACTTATATTTTTAAAATGTTTTTTTCATGAATGTGGTATGCTTACCTCCATTCTTCAGCTGTTTCCTGGTATGTAATAAGCACGTATTACAGTATTGCTGAACTACTGGTTTGCTAGTGTTCTGTTTTTTCTGGGTTTTAAAACCTTATTTGATTTTAAATTGCTAAAATAATTTGTGTATTTTGATCAGTTTTAAATTACTTGGCTAAAGTGGAAAATGATTCTGCAGAACTTAAAATGCACAATAATAATGAAATCCGTCACTGTGCTGATGTACTGCCCACATGAATATCCCCAAAAGTGGTGTGATCAAGTTATAATACAAATAACCTATTTTCCACATGCCCTTAAGCCACCCTATCCTCAAAATATAAGGGGAAGGAAAGTGGGATGCCACAGTATGCACTGAAGTTAAACAGATCTAAGCTCTGTACGTTTTAATTACAAATACTCATGTTAAAAGTATTTTCCAAATAATTGCATGATTTATAGATGTAAGATAAATACATTTCTATATTTAGTGATTGTTTGCTTTGGAAGGGTTTTTTGTAAGCATTAGTTTTATGTCGTGTAGTATGGAGTTTCAAGGTAGAGTTTTCAGAGATGAAAAGTTTTACAAGTATTGGAGCCATTTTGAAGAAATACTGTACAACTAAGGACACAGATTTAGATAATGCAAAGAGATCATGTAAGATCTTACTCCCTCCCTCTAAATAAAGTGACCCTTTTGTTTTGGAATAGGAATCCAAGCCCAGATCTTATTTGGAAACTTTTTCATAAACTTTGTTTTGCTGTTCTTGATGGATTTTACAGCTGATGCTGCCAAGAAAGAGAAATGAAAACTAGTAGTAAGGCCTGAGACTCGCTGTAAATATTTTCTCCATTAATTGGAAGGTCCTTTGAGGAGATTTATACTCATGGTTTGGAAAGATGAGATTGGGTCTCTGCATAGTTACAACATGCTTTTTGCATATGCTGGCATGCAAAAGACATAGCTCTCAGTAATAAAATACTGAAATGTATGTCTACTAAAAAGCTTTACTAGTGTGCATATGCCTTATTAGAAACAGTTTCTACCAGGCAAAGATCACAGTGTGTCTTTGGCATCTGTCTATCACAGGATTCCAGGATTACACTTATTTTCACACCAGCTAGATTTTATTCATTATTTTGGCCATGGACTTGTTTGTTTGGATATTTTCTTGGTTTTGCTTATATAGAATTTAGGGTTTATATTGACTTCTTCACACAATTAAAATATTCCAGTGAAATGTCAATAGTTAATAGAAACAATTTACAATGACTGTTCTTAAATCTACTGAATATCACTACCACAGCTAAATAACAGGCAAATCTTGTGATTTTCTCAAGTATGTAACATACTTAATTCTTTGAAGAGGGCAGTCTGGCTACATCTAGAAATTTCTTGTGTAAATACAAGATGAAGGATATCCAAATATACTATATTCTCCTTTCAAACTTAAGGTAAGTTTTCCATATCCATAATATCCCACTCTTTTGTTCCATCTGTGTATGTGCCAGACTTCTGCTCCAGAAATTGGAAATCACACACAAGCCTGCCAGCTGCAAATATTAACAGATTCATATATTATTCCTTTTTGTATATGCCTGTTTTAGCAAGTACATCACTATCTATACCCTGAAGCTAGCTGCAGTAAAGAATCTGACAATCATATGCTAAGATAAAATGTGCCCTGCTGTATCTCTAAGTGCATTTCTCTCTTACATAATAAACAGTTTACAGTTAAGAACTATCTAAATGTTTGCATTATCTAATATAGTGCTGAAAGGCAATTCTAAAACTTGAAGTTTGTCACACCCCAGTAAAAACAGCGTAAAAGATTTTACTTTGAGTTCATGTATATGTAAAGGAAAAAGGCTTATCCCACAAGGATTCTGTATCTTTCTTTGTTTTACTAATTAGAAAAATAGCAGTAGAGCTTGCAGAATAATTCTAAAATGACAATTTGAGAAGAAAAGAGTAGGTGGTACAGTAACATGATTGTCTGCAACAATTATAGCAACAATATTGTAGTGTTATTAATAATAATGTAACATGAATAATGTTGCAGAAATAGAAAGATGAGATAATGAAAAATAATGGAACAAAACCAACGAGTCTTCTTAAGTTAGCTTTGTTCTTTTAAAGAAAATTTTCCTTTTATGCAGAAACAGAAAATTAAAAATATAGATAATTAATTTCATTCTAACAAGAAGTGAACTCCAGTGTAGTTTGTCATATCAGAAAAATGGCCTTTAGGTACTGTAGTGTATGCACTGCTTGAGCAAGCTAAACGCTTACTCCTCTAGAGCCTGTTATGGTTTGTAAATTACAAAAAGAATTTTACGCTTGATGTGTGTATTAGGGAGCTAGTTTTGGGTCCAAATGTTTCTCACTGTTGTTTATAGTATGTCAGTGTTTCTTGAGGCTAGTGAGGAGGTGGGCAGCAGGTTTATATGTAAACATAAATTTCATAAAAGGAATGAAAAGTATATTTATGTACAACTCTTGGTCATTGACTTTGTTTTGTTAGAGAAGCCTAAACCTCCTGTATTTTAAAATACTTATGAAGAAAGAGCGTTAGAGCTTGATCAAGTGTGTTTATTTGAGAACAAAAAAGGTAGGAAACAACAACTTCTGATGTGTGGAACATACTGAGTGATGTTTAGGTACTTTTTCCCTGCATATACATTCTCTGTCTCTTGGGTTAATTCATGGACTCTTTGCCCCCTTCCAGCTTCATATCTCGTTGTGTTTCTTGGAGGATTCAATTTTCTCATCAATTCATAACTTTTAGAAAGATTTCTATTTTGAGGTATGCATGAAGAATGGTGGGAAGTGAATTTTAGAACATGGTGTTATAAAGCTAGCTGGGTTGATTTTTTTAAGTTTGACTTCTCTTAAAGAGAAAAGGAAATTAGAAACAATGTTTTTTAAATGAGATGATAATTTTGGACAGTATAAAATCTGAGAATTGAAATGATGACTTGGAATTTTTAAACTTTTGAACTGTATTTTGTATTCTCTTCTCAATTCTTCTCATTACTGTAGTAGAGTAACTTTTCTCTTACTTCTTATTTTTCCCTGCAGTCATTTTAAATACCAAATTTCTAACTTTATCCAGAGGTATAGTGTAGCTGGGTAATAAATTCTTCCCATTTAGGAGTTGTGGGATTTCATGTATTCCTGTGTCACTGGTCACTATCAGACAGTGGATACTGGCCTAGGAAGTCAAGAGTTTCAAGTTGTGCAGTGCTTGTGTATAACCTTTTTTGTACCTGAAAAAATAAACTTACCAAAGACCACCAGACAGAAAGGTATTTTAAAATATTGTTGTTCAATTCAATAAGAGAGTTGTTTGTTTTGAAATGTGCTCAGTTGTGCAACATTAAGAAATATATTAAATTTTTCAACACAAAAATATTCCCCATGAATCTGTTAGAAATTGAAAAACTAGAAAAAGAAGATAAATTATAGTGAAGCATAGCTTTTGTATGTAACATTAAGTTACAAACACTTGACTCAGAGGAATTCTGATAAAGAACAAACTGTTTCTACATAGAGAAAGGTTGTTTCATGGCAGCATCCATTAAAAAAGTACACTTCCGTGAGGATAAAATTTTAAATGTGCTTAAGTAGTTGCCCATAATACAGACTACTTTAAGTTTTGAAGGCATATTTTGCAAGTCTAGTTAACTTTAATTAAAAAAAAGTTTGCTTGGCATTTGTAGAAAAAACATAATAAGATTATAAACCACAGAAGTTATTTTTTGTCTGTGATTATCAAACGAGAAGATAAAACTGCACAAATATACCATCTCTTGCCAGCAGGTACAGAACTAAACCAATCACATGAAATGAAAATTACTTGTAATATGTTTTTTAAGGTAGCTTTCACTGAATTTTTGTAATGAAAACCTAATTAAATATATGTGAGACTTTCTATATGAATAAGTAAAACTTCTTCCAGTGCGAAGAATTTTAAAATAACGGGGGTTTCTGTGTTCTCCTTATTTCCTAACGTTGGTTTTCAACAGATGTTAGTGCTAAACAGTTAGCAGAGAGGGTGGTGAAATAGGTGGAGCATTGTCCAGCTGTGTTTTATTTAATGTATGACTGCAGTGATACTACACAGGCTGAAATCAGATACATCCGTGGAACAGCTGCCTTCCTCGAATGAAGTTCTGAATTTCTCATGAGATAGAGAACTAGATTTGGCGTTGGATATGACTGCCCATATATTTCGCATATTATGTGTAAATACATATACAGTGTGTCTCTGTGTGTCTAAGTATGCCCACAAACTTATAATGGAATTATAGTTGAATAGAATTTCTGAATGTGTGTAATAATTCTAAGCTCTAGTAACTTAAACATGGTATTTTAGATAATCAAACAGATGTCATTTTCATTCAGATTAAACCATATTTAGGGTTTTAAAAATGCCTTTATGGTTACGATGTCACTTTTTACCACATATATTTACCACTTCCTGATTAGACATGTGATTGTTCTGTGGTCAGAGCAGTCACCTGTCATCAATGCTAAAACCTAATTTATATTTCATTTTTGATGTATTGCATTTTATTAAGGTTATGATCGGATGGACAAATTAGAAAGTACTATGCTAGCTCACAAACACAGCATGAAATATTCTGAAAAAAATCCAAAATTAATTGTTAAGTCACTGACCGTGTTTTTTATGGACTCTAATAGGTCCTGGTGGGTGTAGCACATAGATGGCTCTGTATCCTGTCTTGTTTGGGTGTAGCACATAGATGGCTCTGTATCCTGTCTTGTTTGGGGAGGGCCTGGGACCTGTAAGCAAACTTTGTCTTCTTGAGGGTCACCAGATTACACTGCTGTGATCGTCACAGAGTCTGTGTCACCAGGACCTGCAAAAGGACAACTACAGTACAGGTAGCGTGTTCCTGCCCCTGTGGCAAGAGAAGTGGTTTCTATTCAAGACCAACTTCAAGAGCCTGAGTGGTTTTTCAGAAGTAGAAATACCTGTTTTAGTCAGCAGAAGGTATTGCATTGCCAGCTGTTGTCTTGTCACTTGTCACAAATGTGCAAATGCCTGGCTGAATTTGATATTTCACGTGTGAAAGTCTGGTGCCAACTGGGTTGGAGTTGTCAAGGGTGTAGGGACGTTTTCTGTACTCCAGACAGGTCACTATTCTTTCTTGGCTGTTGCATTGAGTTGGGAGAGCAAGGCAGAGCTGCTCTAATGTGTGTTGCTATGTGTCTGTGTGTATGAAACAAACTTTAGTTTTGGTTGTTCTCCTTGTGAAACAGATCTGGTTATATCAGGAAATGTATTCATTGATGTCCAGTTGGTAAGAGGTTTATACCAGCAAACACAAGCAAGGCAGTGTGCGAACTCATTTGCTACTTGTCTCCTTTTTTTTTTTTGTAATTTTTTAATTATGGTTTACTTTATGTCCGTGTATAATACGGAGAAGGGACTAGTGGTTTTCTTGTTTTGACTTTCTTTTATTCTTTTTGTGAGAGAAACACAGATGTCCTTGAGGATTAAGTGAATTAGTTATAATTGCTGTTACTGGAAGAATATATTGATAAAATACATCTCTTAAAGAAGACAAAATAAGGTGACAGTGGACCCTAAAAGTAAAGAACCATTACCAAGAAAACAAAGAGGGAAAAGGTGTCAATTAGTAATACTGGCCATGAATTATTGATTTGATTTATTATGCTGTGTTTTACAGTATGTGACAGAAACGACATGACACATTGTGATGCATATATGATACCTTATATGAGAATTATGTTAAAAGAGGTTAGATCGTATAGGGAAATCGAGATGTGGTGACTGGGTAAGAAAATTAGGAACAGCTTTCATCATGTTGAATCTAAGTTACCAGTTAAACATTCACTGAATAACATCAAGATGAACTAATGTTCAGCAGACAGATGTACTTTTTCTTCAAGATAGTTGAATGGCATGAAATGGTTGTGAATAAGGTTTTCAAAAATACGTTGTAGAGTGAGAAGTTCGCTGACCAAGAGGGTTGATGAATCGTAGAATCATAGAATCACCAGGTTGGAAAAGACCCATCGGATCATCGAGTCCAACCACTCCTATCAATCACTAAACCATGCCCCTCAGCACCTCATCTACCTGTCCATTAAACACCTCTAGGGAAGGTGACTCAACCACCTCCCTGGGCAGCCTGTTCCAGTGCCCAACCACCCTTTCTGTGAAAATTTTTTTCCTAATGTTCAGCCTGAACCTCCCCTGGTGGAGCTTGAGGCCATTCCCTCTCGTCCTGTCCCCTGTCACTTGGAAGAAGAGGCCAGCACCCTCCTCTCTACAACTTCCTTTTAGGTAGTTGTAGAGAGCAATGAGGTCTCCCCTCAGCCTCCTCTTCTCCAGGCTAAACAACCCCAGCTCTCTCAGCCAGTGAAACAGAGAAACAGAGAGATTCACACACCGGAGAGAGTAGTGAAGAAGGGGGCCAATGTGTGGAAGGTGTACAGGAGATACAATACCTCACAGAACAATGAAAGAGGAGAACAGAAAATAGGCACTTTTTTCCAAAGCTGATTCGAATGAGGATGGGGTAGCATTGTTTGATTTGTCAGGGATAAACCTATTGAGACTCAGGAAGGAAATCAAGCGGGATTGACAATAATGAGGATGGAGGAGAAGGCCAAAGAATGAAAAAGAGTGATGGAGAGAGAAAGAAGAAAACACAGAGCTGTTTGGTGAAAAGTGGATGATGCAGCAATTCTTATATCTCTCTATGCTGTGAAGATGCCACTGCTGATGGAGAAGAAATATAAAGTTGCCAAGCATGAGTGTGAAATATTGTGCTGAAACAAAACTGGAAGGCTAGTGTGAGAAAATGGAAGGAATGTTTTGGTTGAATTTTAGGGATGCTAGTGGTGAAAGAGAATTGTAGTCAGGAGAGTTACTAGAGAGTAGCATAAAAAATGTAAATAGGAAAAGAAGCTAAAAGAAGGTTTTGAAATAACATTAACAGTAGAGGAGAAGGTTAGTTGCAAAATGAAAAATTCTGTATTGATTCTGTACTCCTCAGGCAATTTGATATGGAGATACTGCAGCCTGTTTGAGGGAATCTTAGATATTGATTGGGACATTTTTACATTACTATAGCTTTAACAATCAGATTATTATTTAAACGAAACAAGACACAAGGAAATAATTGATTCAAGGATGTTAATTCCAAACAAAACAATTGTATTCTCCCATATTTATATAGTTATCTTGTTTTAATATGTCTTATAAAAACCTCCTAATTTTAAAAGTGATGCATGTTTGAGATATATTCAGGAATTTCACTATAGAACAGCTAGCCCCATTTTTCTAAAAGATACAAGTTTTTTCAGTGTTTGTAATGCTTAAGTACTTGATTCCTGCTCTACAGACTAGCTTGGAAACTTGATATGATGGTGTGTTGTGCATTGTAGCTGGTAAATATACAGTGTTTTTTAAAATGGAAACATTAGTTTTGAAGTAATTTCAATATTCGATGTCAGAAATCTAATCCAAGTATACCAGAGCCTCATCTTGCAGAAGCAGTGAAGCCTTGGTTTTGAATTTAACTTATTTTACAAGTTATCTTTAATTATGAAAGATTTTAAGGGCTTTTGGGGGGTTGAAGTTGATGCTGCCACTAAACCTGAACTACTGGAGCTATTCAGGACAGTATGTTGTTTCTGAGCTGAATGCTTGATGAACTCAAATGCGCTATTAGTTGTATTTGAACAAAACAGCATTTTCTCAAAAGAGCTTTCAGCAACTATATATTGTATGCATGGAAACACTGATTCACGCTGTAGTATTTTGCCTGTAAAACCAGTACATTTCTCATCTGTAGCTTTGGATTTACAGATTCTGAACCTAAGTGAAAATCTGTTTCTTTTCCCTGTGGAACACTGTGTTCAGTCAGTCTAAACTACTTGCAGAGAACATTTTTAGAAAAATTTCTACCATTTTGCCATCTTTTTTTGCTTACAAATGTGTAGTGGTTTTTTATTTGTTTGTTTATTTAGCTAGTCAATTCCATAAAATTATTGTGATTAAACAAACAGTGTCAAAGCAGTAATCATGAAACTGAGATAGGAATATTACTTGAAAAGAAAATGAAGTTTACCTAAAACCTCCGCATCTTGTAGATTAGTATCAACATATCTTTAGTTACTAAAATAATGCCTACCTCTAATATCTAACTATCCTTTAGTTATTAAAATAATGCCTTAAGAGAGCAATGTCTATGAGCTGTGGAAGAAGAGACAGACATCTTAGATGGGCTACAGGGAGGAAGTGAGATTGTGCAGAGAAAAAAATCAGGAGGGCTAAGGCCCAGCTAGAAATCAGATTGGCCAAGTCGGTGAAAGATAACAAAAAGTCTTTCTATGAATACATTAACAATAAAAGGAGGACTAGGGAGAATATTCAGTCCCTATTGGATGCAAATGAAACAACAGTGACAAAGGCTGAGGACAAGGCTGAGGTCCTTAATGCCTTCTTTGCCTCAGTCTTTAATAGTAAGGAAAGTTGTTCCCTGTGTGTACACACCCAGGAGTTAGAGGAGCAGAACAAAGCTCCCATGATCCAAGAGGAGGTGGTTAGAGGCTTGCTTGCCCAGCTAGACATCCCCAAGTCCATGGGGCCAGATGGGATCCATCCAGGAGCATTGAGGGAGCTGGTGGATGTGCTGGCCAAACCCCTTTCCAACATCTTCCAACAGTCCTGGCTGACCGAGGGAGTTCCACTGGGCTAGAGGCTGGCTGATGTTGTGCCCATCTCCAAGAAGGGTCACAGGGAGGATCCAGGGAACTACAGGCCCGTCAGTCTGACCTCAGTGCTGGGAAATTAATGGAACAGGTGATCTTGAGTGCTATCATACAGCACATGCAAGAGAACCGGGTGATCAGGCCCGGTCAAAACAGGTTCATGAAAGGCAGGTCTTGCCAAACAAACCTTATCACCTTCTATGACAAAGTGACCTGCCTGCTGGATGAGGGAAAGGCTGTGGATGTATCTTCTTGGACTTCAGTAAAGCCTTTGACACAGTTTCTCACAGCATTCTGCTTTGGAAACTGTCAGCCTCTGGCCTGGACAGGCGAACGCTCTCCTGGGTGGAAAGCTGGTTGGATATCCGAGCCCAGAAATGGAAAAATGGTGGGAAATGGAGTTAACTCCAGCTGGAGGCCAGTTACAAGTGGTGTCCCCAGGGCTCAGTGCTGGGTCCAGCCCTGTTCAATGTCTTTATCAATGATCTGGATGAAGGCATCGAGTGCACCCTTAGCAAGTTTGTGGATAACACTAAGCTGGGTGGAAGTGTTGATCTGCTGGAGGGTAGGGAGGCTCTGCAAAGGGATCTGAACAGGCTGGACCGCTGGGCAGAGTCCAATGGCATGAGGTTTAACAAGGCCAAATGCCGGGTCCTGCACTTGGGGCACAACAACCCTGTGCAGTGCTACAGACTAGGAGAAGTCTGTCTAGAAAGCTGCCTGGAGGAGAGGGACCTGGGGGTGTTGGTTGACAGCGACTGAACATGAGCCAGCAGTGGCCCAGGTGGTCAAGAAGGCCAATGGCATCTTGGCTTGTATCAGAAACGGCGTGACCAGCAGGTCCAGGGAGGTTATTCTCCCTCTGTACTCGGCACTGGTGAGACCGCTCCTCGAATCCTGTGTTCAGTTCTGGGCCCCTCACCACAAGGAGGATCTTCAGGCTCTGGAGCGAGTCCAGAGAAGAGCAACAGAACTGGTGAAGGGGCTGGAGAACAATTTTTATGAGGAGCGGCTGAGAGAGCTGGGGTTGTTTAGCCTGGAGAAGGGGAGGCTGAGGGGAGACCTTATTGCTCTCTATAGCTACCTGAAAGGAGGTTGTAGAGAAGAGGGTGCTGGCCTCTTCTCCCAAGTGACAGTGGATAGGACGAGAGGGAATGGCCTCAAGCTCCGCCAGGGGACGTTTAGGCTGGACATTAGGAAAAAATCCTTCACAGAAAGGGTCACTGGACACTGGAACAGGCTACCCAGGGAGGTGGTTGATTCACCTTCCCTGGAGGTGTTTAAGGCACAGGTGGACGAGGTGCTAAGGGGCATGGTTTAGTGTTTGATAGGAATGGTTGGACTTAATGATCCTGTGGGTCTTTTCCAACTTAGTGATTCTGCGATTCCATGATCTCCTACCATGTGCAAGTGTCTGACTGATCTTTAACAGAAGAAAAGGGATTTCTTTTCACTTCTCAAAAAAAAAAAAAAAAATCAAACCAAACCACCCTTATCTCAACAACTTGCTTTGCAGAACGATGGTGGCAGCTTTTGTTTTCTGGAAGCTTTTAAAAAAAATTCAGATATGTATGATCCTTGAAAATCAGTGTTTAAATATATTGAGCAAATAATTTTGGCCACCTTTATTTATAAACTACTGAGGCTCTGACTTAAAAATGCTCATTTTATCATTGAAATACTTCTTGTGCTAAATACCACTTACCCTTTTACCTGAGACATTCTTCCTTCCTTGCCTTTCAACCCAAATATTTAAAGTAGAAATTATGTTTCAAAAAAGTATATTAATTTAATAAGTAGAGAAAATATGACATTATGGTTTGCAGTATATTTTTATTGTAAAAATTAAATAATGTGGAAGAAAGCTCATGATATGTGACAAGAAGTTTAGTGAAAGTGAAAATTTCTTAGAAAAATATACCCATTTTTGGGGAATATATGTGTTTTAGCTAGCTTTTTTCAGCAACTGAGTAGATTTATTACACAGCCACCTTTGATAATTCACTGCAAACTACACTGTTTTTGTCTCAAGCGTTACCAACCCAGAAGTACTAGTTTCATCTGAATTTCTGTATATTTTCAGTTATATTTCACTCTACACTGTACCTCTATAAGATCACTAAAATGGGTCTTAAGCTTTGGGAATGATGAAGTCTGAAAGAATTTGAGAAACTGTGTTGAATTATGGTGGGAATAGCTTTGTGGTAGCTGCTTTTAAAAGCATCTTTGTAGCTTCCTTATTTTTTTCTGTTTAAATTTTTGCTTGTTCATTGCTTACAGGCACAATTCTACTTTTAATTGATATGAAGCATTCAATGTTGGCCTATGTGAATTTGAAGCAATCTGTGAACTTTTAGTGGGGTTCTAATATATCTTAACTACATTTTTAATGAAATTTTCACAGCCTGTAATTGATCATATTTGGTTCTTTTGTTGAAGGCAAAGGACCCTTCAACAGCTGGACAAGTCTAAAAGTGATTAATTTATTTTTGAAAGAGGCAAAAGGAGGGGGGTTGGTTTGGATTTTTCTTTTTAGTTTACAGAAGCTGGATTTATGATAGTAAAAAGGAACAAAATTGTAAATTTGCTGGGATAACATGAGATTGGTTAGATAAGTTATGAAAAGGTACAAAAGAACATTTCTTTTTTATCCTTATATGTGTTTCTCATGCAGTGTAAAAAATTGCCAAAGGAAGCCAACTGAATATTTTCCAAAAGCTATTTTTATTAGTAATATTTATTGTTTTTGTGCCCAAGATAGATTATTTTCTCAAATGCAAAGTTTGACAGTGCCGCCAAACATTCAGCTGGGGTTTTATGTTCAAACCATTAGGCAAATATTTAGCAAAGCTGTTAAGAAGCCATCTTTCTAAAATGGTTTCCTACAATCTTTTTTCTTTTTGAATTAACTTAAACAAGAAGAAATTATTTCTGTAGTCAGCAACGTTCTTAGAAATTTAATGCTCTGGATGGTGAAATAAGGATGAGCAGATAGGAAGCACTTTCTCATCGCTGTACAGTCGTTCAGAAACATCTCTAAGGCAAGCCAGCCTGCTTGCTTCCTTATTTTATCTAAACCCACGTATAGTCAAATGTGCTGAGTGCCTTGCCTTGTTGCCTTCTGTGTAAATATTAGAGATTGTTTTTTAATAGAAATCAACATTTTGTAGCAATTAGAATTAGCAAAATAGTAAATATTTTTTGGCCTTGAGTGACTATACTGCAGAGTGTGGCTTCTCATCCAAAAATGCTGTTTTCCGTAGCAGCCCAACATTTTCTGACTAAGCATTTCACACTTGAGTTTTTATTTTCATAGTTCCATGATATTAGGCATGATTCACTGCAAGAAAATGAAGATTTTATAAACTTTAAAAATTGTTACAGAGCTATTATCATTTCTGGTTTTTGTTCTTGGTATAGACATTTTTCATTGCAATACAGTTGCTTGGGAAACTGTGCAGAATATTAAAAAAACAAAGCCAAGTCTCTTATCTGTTCAATAAATGCAAATAACTAGAAAAACTTCTGTATAAAATACATATGAAAAATTATTGAAGGGTTTTGAACCACTGCTGAGTGTGAGACATAAGGAAATACCAGATTTGCCTCCTCTAGAATATTATCTTTCCACCCAGAATAAGGCTTTATTTGCAACATGTGAGAATATAACGGACAAGTAAGACAGTTAAACAGAATTGCCAGTCAGATATACTGGTTATGGCAAATAAAGTTAGGTTACTGTGTTCGTAGTTGGTTAATTAGTATGGAGAGAAGCAAAGGTTTTGTATCTACTAATGATACATGTATACGTCACTGAGGAAGAAAATGTCAGAGAAGAGCAAATAATGTAACAGTGTAATTATGTAAACACTAAGATCTCAGATTTCACAAGTTAATCTTGTTTTGCATCAGTATGGTCATTACTGAAAGAGCATCCATTTCTACACCACAGAAAGTAGTATTGAAGAGCTGTCACATAAATTGAAAGCCCAGGGATCATGTTGACAGAGACTTAAGAAAAGCATCTGATGTAGTCTACCACTGCTTACTCAGGGTAAAAATTGACAAATTCCTGAATTTGGCTGGCATATGTAGACCTGGTAATTTGTAAGTGATATACTAGACCCGGAAAGTACAGTTACATTTCTTACATGGATTCGAATTGAGAGCAAAGCACATATACTTCCTTCAGTAGAGATGATTGAAAGAAGGGGGAATGGGGAAATAGCCATTTAGAGTGTAACCCGTGCCCTGGGAATCTGTCTGTCTTGGCAGCTTTGATCACAGTGTTGAGATTGCTGGCTGTCTCTGATGGGATCACTTTCAACAAAGACCTGGACAGCTATGCTTAGTTGTGGCTAAAGAAGTTCTTGGTTTGTTTGTTTCTTTTCTTGTTGCAGCTTTATAACTCATACCCTGTCGCCTTGAGACTGGCTTACAACAATATGTTATCTTGGAAGGCTTTTATGTTTATTAAAAAATATCATTTTTGGAGTTGAATGTTTTTAGTGTCAGCTAATTTATTTTGCTTAAGGTGTCTTAGTAGGGTGAAATCGCCTATTTAAATCTCAAACAGATATACATGACTTTGGACTTGGCTGTCTGGCTTCTCTGTGACGCTAATCCTGCCTTTCTGCCTTGTATTTGAAACCAGTTTAAATCCCGATTTCCAACTCTCTCACACAGCATTAGAAGCATTCCTTGATATGAGAGAGGAGGAACAGATTGTAAGTGAGCATGGGAGGCATTTTTAGAGTTGAGCTTCCTGGTTCAGAATACACATTCCCTGTGCTGGAGCAAATTGGAACATATTGCACATAGCTAGTGACACACTCAGTATTGTATAGAGTCCCTTTTGCTGTAGACATGATTGTAGTTGTATGATTGACTCTGTTCAAACTAATAAATTTGTAGAATTGTATTACGTGTCTGTAATACAGGGAAAGATTGAAATAGCAGTGTTGGTAAATCTTACTTTCCCCCAAAGCCCTCCTTAATTTATGGTCTCTATTTAAAAAAAAAAAATCTTGAAGATGTTAGGAACAAGAAGGAAGAAGACTATCTTGGCTGGAACCTTTCTTGTTTCATTAAAACAAAATAGGGTGTTGAGGGAAGCATTATAATCTTGGGAAGGCGTGGGCTTACTGTAGATAGTGAAAAAAATTTCTTAGTTAAGCCTATTGTTGTTTTACTCGTGGGCATGGATTGGATTTCTGAGGTGAGAAATCTGTCTCCTGCTTTTACTAGAACATGTTTTTCTTAAGATTCTGGAGAAGGAGAGCAGTTGTGTGACACAGAACTCTAACCATGCCCCTGTGTTGTAGGTCATTCATTTGTGATAAACACTTCATGTGGTCACTGCCATTTCATTTCCCATATTGGTCCTCTTCAGTCCACCCAGGTTTTTGTACAAGGGATATTTATTACTGATGCTCCAGTTGTGCAACTTTCCCACCCTGCCCCTCCCCGCCAGTCCTTTCCCTGGATTCCTTTTATGTTATGTTTCTCATCCTCTCTGTGAGGCCTGTGGCAATATAGCAAACCCTGACATTTAGCTGTTATCCTAGTTCTTTTGATACATGCAACTGCATCCTTTCTCACATGTGCTTTATGTTTTCTGCCTGTCATTTCATGTTCCACACAAGTCCAGTCAGCTGTAATTGCTTAACCAAAGTATATGTGCTAATACAAAGCTAGAAATAAAGTGCTTACATTGCTGGAGTTATTTGCTAGAAAGCCTTCAACAAGTTGCGAAAGATGCAGTGTGTTACTGCAGAATTTGCTGAAATAACTAGACCTTTAAAAAATCTTCAGAATTGATGAACATGTCAAATTTTACATGGCACATGACTAGTACTCATAATAGCAGACACCTCTGCAACAAAAAGAGAGGAGTAACTAGGAAGATGTGTAGATACACTTTGCCCTAGCTATCTTTATATCTTCATCTAGTGTTTCAATGCTCTCACCTTCTCTTCCTGAACCAAACTTTTGAATTATGTACATCAATTCCGTTGTTTTATGTCTTTCCAGCGAGAAACATTCTGATAACATTTTTTTTTTCTAATGATTTGTTAGCAAGATTAGACATCTGTTAAAAATGCTAAGAGGCCAGAGGCCAAACACATTATTTTCTTTGAAAACTGCAATGAACATTTGCCAGTATGTGTGAAAACTTCTTGTACAACCTTCTATCATTTTTAGAGCAACCTTCAATCATTTTAGAATATTTGATTTAGTATTACAATTCAGGGTTATATTCCTTTGCAGAATAATATATGGAGGGCAACTTGCAGAGCTCAAAGTTAGGAAAACAATCTTTTTACTGGCAAATGATGCAAACTGGTTTTTCAAGACAAACAGAACTGTTAATGCAGTTTCACTGTCCCTTTCAGAACAGCCTTATTTTACGTCAAACCCTAAGATGTCAAAGTTGCGTAGTTTTGGAGTAAATTTGTTCCCTTGTTTTCATTTTTATGATTAAGGGGCAAATAATGTCTGAGTATTGGATCTCTGTATATTTTTCTTTTTCTGTGGGGCAGTTGAAAAGGGTAGGAACTAGTCAAAGCATAGATACTTAATTGAGAAGGCTACAATAGTGGGTGACATATTTAAGGTGAGCCATTTAATTTCTGAAAGATACAGTTTACATTTGATTAATGAATTAATGAATAATAGAAAAATAGCAAAAATCCTGAATTGTTATATCATTAACTAACTCTCTATCTATCTGACTATCTGTCTACATACATGTAGGTCTTTGCAGGTTTTAATAGGATATAGAAAAGGCACTGACTGGACCTCAAATATTTTTATTTATTTTTATTTGTATCCTAAACAAAACGAGGTAATTCCAGATTGTTTGAATATGAAATAAAAGAAAAAAGATATCTTTTCCAGCCTCAATGATTCAATGATTCAATGATTCTATGATTAATTTGGGTAGTGAAATATAAAAACCCATTTTCGTGATACATATAAGTCAGTGTAACATTGTCAGGAAGGAATGGGAGCGTAGAATAGACAAGTGTTGTAGAGCCTAAACGAAGGTTTTCCAATTTATTTGAAATAACCAAATACCATATTGTAATTTTTTATGGTGTGGTTATTAACCATTTATGATGTTTTTGGAAGTGTCCATGGTATTTCTTAGACAGAAAATATGTCATTTTAATTGCTTGTTAATGTTTAACAAATATTACAGAAAATTTATTTCCTAATAGCCAATTCACAGTTTATCCTATATATGTTACCACATACTTGGACATTTTAAGTAATTGGATGTATAAAGTATGTTTCCTAGTATTTATAAACACCCCCACCAAAGACATACAGTTGTAAACAGCAATCTGTTCATAGAGTTTGTCTGGGATATGCACAACTGGATAGAAGTGACATTAATATCAAAACAAGTGCTATGGCTAAATGTAGGCTATTACATTCCATCTCCAAGTCCTCTAAGAAGCATTTACTTTGTGTTTGAAGTTCGCCTTTGTTTGTTGAAGAGTCATTTGTGGAGGGAATGTCTTATGTGACTGTTCTCAATACTCGACTGAATCTGCACACCAAAGTAAGCTGCAGTCATTATTAATGTCATCACACAGAGATTCTCTAGCTTTTGGACCAAATTTAGAACAGATATTTGAAACACTAAATAACATTAATTACTTCACTAGCTTGGTTCTTTGCACATCAAGTAGCCTGTAAATGGAACTTTAGTAAGGTGCATAGAGAAAAATTGGAAGATGCATTAACTGAGGATTTGTGTGGTGGTTTAATTTAGTCCATGTGTTTACATTTCTTGATCACATCCTTCTTTTCTATTCTGTAGAACTGTGTCTCAGTGTATAGATTGAGTAGTAAGAAGCTGCTCAGTGTCTTCTCCTCTTAATGTTCATGGTGTGATTCTAGATCTGACTTACTGCATTTTGTTCAGCGCTTCATCTGAACCTACATGCTTGCATGCATATTCTTCTGTTTTGCTCATCACTATGGTAAATAAAGGAGTTTAAGGTCATTAATTTTTCTTCTTCCCCTCTGTGTGAGTAAGGGCATGTTTTATTCCTCATCTTACAGTTGGGAACCTGAGATACCGTTACATAAGCAACCTTTAATTCACGAATGCTTTATTTTACTACAGTGTGAATTAGTTTTATATTAGGAAAAGAGGGCAAAAGAGAAGTGTAATTCCCTAGGTGTTAAAGAAGAAGTCCACTTGTCTCAAATTCCTTCATTTTTTCCCTTTTCTTTCAATTTCCCTTCCTATGTATAAAAAGCATCTTGGTATTTTAGCTGAGACCCTTGTTTTTTTGTGAGAAGTAGAAAAGATTGATTTTACAAAGTGCTAAAATTCAGTTCAAGTGTCCTTCCTTTTTAATAGAATTGTTAGGGATTTTACTAAATTGTGACTTCATAAATAAGTCGGCTCTACTTAAGAACTAATCGTTAACTTGAAAGTAATTGCTACCTTTCTATAACATCATTGCCAAAATAAAAATAATTAAAAATAAACACATGTCACGTGAAATCTTGAGTTTTCTTGCAGGTAAATGGAATACAACCCTCAGAATATCTGAGCTTTGTTCTATGATATAAGCCATGATTTTTGGCAGGGATTAAATTTGGCAAAAGTAAGTTCTTCCAATACTTTTTTAAAGTCCTTTCCAAAGTACGTATATTTTATTTTGGTTTTTTTTAACTGTAAGCCTGCTTGAGGCAGTGTTGAGAGCTGTCTTAAGATGTATTTTTATCTTAACTAGGCCTAACTGCCTTTATTCTCTGCTAGTGGTAGTTTTCCAAGAGTACTAACGCTATGTAAATGTGGCCTGTACAATTAAACCTATGAAAAAGGTAAATTTTGCATTCAAGCTCTTGTCATGAAAGCCTATTCTGAAACACATATGACAGTTTTAAAAGGCCATAGAAATATTTAGCTTCTATACTTGCTAAAAATGCAGGGATTTCTGTTTAAATTTAGGAATAGCACCAGAGTACTCAAAATGCTGTAAAGAGATGTTTGTTCCATCTTGAAATAATAAAATTTTCTAATGTTTTATTTGTTTGACAAACAGGTACACACAAAGTTCCACTGCAGGCAAGCCCATGCTCCAGGCACTGACACTTCATGCTTGACATTTTCTTATGATGGTACTCTCCTTGCCAGCCGGGGAGGTAGGTAATTGAAAGAACCCTTTGATGTGTTGAATGTAAGGCAATTTTAAGTTTACTAAGTGAAATGCTGTGGTAAACAAACAATTTAAATCATATCATCATTAAATGTAATTTTTTATGATGGAGGCAAGATAGTGAAATCAGATACTATTGATTTAAACCTGAAGTGTTTCAAAATTTACATCTTTTATTTTGGTACGCCATGCAATACTGTGTTTTGAAAGCATATTCTACAACTATTAGGGAAAATTTTAAGGTAACTTCACTGTGTGTATTACACTGTTCCTTATCTGTTGTCTTGTCTAGCATTAATAACACATCAAAAGGAAATTTTTAATAAAAAGTAAAATGAGTCCGATTTTGTTACTTAATATTTTTCAAGACGATTACTGCCTCTCAGTAACGGTGTCTCTGCTCTGGACTTATTAATTCCTGAAGCAGCTTTCTTCTGCAATGTCCTTTTCTATTCTGATTAGAATTTTTATCTATCTCGTATTGCAAACATCAGGGGTGATGACTGGAACTGAACAAGATGTACTAAAATGGCAAAAAAAATATTGAAATATCTACAGGAAGGGAAAAAAACCCAACAACTTGCCTTTTAGATTGCAGATATAACTTAGTCTTAGATAACAGAACAAGTCTTGAGAAGCCAAATATACAGTGGAAGATACTGGATAGGATGGTGTCTACCTAACACAGCTTTTCATACAGACATTTGACTTTCCAGTATTTTGCAGTCAGGTGCAAGCATACAACCCAAGCTGTGTGGATGGAAACCAGCTGTAACCAGAAGCTGTGTGTATGTGTTGGCATGGCCCCAAGACCAAAAAAACAAGCCTGAGGGGAGGCAGTATATGTTACTGTCAGCTAGCATAGTGCCTAACTTATGTGTATGTTATCTGGTCAATTTGGTACGTAGACAGAATGAGATTACATACAGAAAATACCAGGACTGAAGTGTTCATAGATGGCAAATGCTTTGAAGCAGGGGATGTGCATCCAAGTCAAGGGCAGTCGCTTTCAATTGCTTTGTGTTCTTCCCCTCTGTCCCTGATTAGTAGAGTGGCATTGGTTGCTTTTGTGGTGATATGCAGCTGCTGTTGGATGCTTCCACTCTGGTTTCTTTGTGTGTCTTTCCATGTCTCCAAGATGTCAGACATCATGTTCCCTAGATCCCATCTTACAGAGCAGGGTGATGATAGTCTTGTTCTCGACAGCTGTAGGCTTACTGAGGCGTGGTAATAGCAATTGGACTGTTTCTTAATTACTGTTAAGGCTCCTGGATCCAGAGCTCTATGGCCACTCAACATGAGTTCTTAAGTGGTTGAGGTCGAACTCTCAACCTTGCTAGTCCTTGCTGAACCAGACACATACTACGCGGGAACCTTCTTTTCCTTGGAAAGTAGGTGAACCATCTGTCTTTCTGTTCTGTGCTAAGTGAAATGCTGCAACTGTTTGCCAGTGGTGTTGCCCTTGAAAAATTCACGCAGGGCATACTTTATAAGATTTAAAGAGAAACCTCAGCATGCTTTTAAGTATCAACTGCAAGCAAGGTTAATACTCATGTGGGGGATATTCACTAGTGTTGTCTTGAAATCTCAATTTATGTAAATTCCCTGATGTTTCACATTTGAAGAATGTAAATCACATTAATGTTCTTTGTTTATTTTTATTGCACGTGGCACTTTTGGTTGCCTGCACTTCCTCATCTATCTCCAGATTTTGAGTCATCTTAAACAGGCTTTTAATTACGTGTTTCATCTACCACACTGTGAGCTGTATAAAATGGTGAGCTGTATAAAATGTTGAATCATTATTTGCAGAATTCAAGGTTGTACGGAAATTTGGCCCCTCAGTGTGGATCAAATTGCTACCTTTGTCCAACGTATTAAAAAAAAGAAAAGCTCTGTGTGTGCTGTACTAGAGAATAAGGGAGATTCATACCTTATATTGACTTATTTGGTTAGTGCTTTAATACAAGTATTGCTTTGGATCTGTACCAACAAAAGCAGATGTGGATCCAGCATTCATAGATTAACACACCTGCCAAGTGCTGAAGATCAAAGAGAGGGGAGTTGTTTGGGGAATGGGGACTTCAATTGAAAGCCTGATTGACTCTACTGCATCTGATGTAGATTCTTTGTTGGATATGAGAGAGATGTGGCAGAGCTCAGCTACAAGCACAAGGGAAAATGAAAAGCTGAGGAGCGGCTTATAAGACTTCCTGGTCTTACTTTTGTTGGGTATTGAGTAGTAACTTGACAGAAACTTAAGAAAGTGATATTTTTGCACACTTGTAAGCATGAAAGTATCTTCTTTTTTTTTCTAAATAGGTAGTATTTGGGTAATGTTTTCTTTGTTTAGCAGTGAAGAGGTAGGCATCAGGACTGGACTCAGGGTCCTACTATAAAAAAATAAAAACCTTTTCGTGACATGTATGTACATAATTTATGGAGTTAGTTTTTGTCATAATATGAAGCAATGATTTCATTAATTCCATGAATCTCATGATGGCTGGTAGTTTCACGGTTCATTTATTTTCTGTGGTATGAACAGTGTGCAGACTCAATGCCATCATAATCAGTATAAACTTATTAAACTTATAATAAACTTATGCAGGAAAATAAGTTCACTATAGTTAAACCCCAAAAAATATTAACCTCATCAAATAGCTGATGCAGGTACATGCTTTTTTCTGAGTTCAGAACGTGTTTTTTTGTATTTCCATTTGATGTTTTGTTATTTTTAGTTTTAGTTGCATTTCTCTTCTCATAATTATCTTGAGGAAAAATATAATGCTTGATTTTGAAGTTGGTTTAAGTCTTCACAGGAAAGCTCAGAATTTTTAAACCTAACATATTCTGGTACTCCCTCGTGGTAAACCTTGTTATGCTCAGCCTTTCCTATGCTGTATTTTCTTCTAAAATTCTTATTTCCTATGGTTCTTTGCTTTTCTCCAATGATCTTTGTGAATTTGTCTCCTCAGGCTTTGCTTTCAACATAGGACTCCCTCTTAAATTAGAAGCTTCTGAAACGATATTGCCTTCCTGATTAGTTCCATGGAATCATAGCATTGTAGAATGATGTGGGTTGGAAGGGACCTTAAAGATCACCTAGTTCAGTGTGTTGGCCTTATTTTGACTAAAAACTGATTACAAAATGTCTATCCTGGCTTGCCAAAGACTGTTTTCTCTAGGACCTAATTGTCACCTCTTGATAAATCCAGTGCTTAATGCCATTGACACAGTGCTATCTCACCTGATCGTATCAGACTACAGCCTGTTTATTGGTATCTTATTCATTAAAGTGACAAAGAGTAGAGTTTGAAGTACTACTAAAGGTGTTATGAAAGCTTTAAATAATCCAACCAAGCTATGGAGAAGTCAGCCATCAGGAAATATACTGAGTGGACTGTTTTCAGTGCTTCATACTGAATGGCACAGCTTTTGTTTATATATTTTGTTTAATGGTAACTATTTTTTGTCCATGTACAGAGTAATTAAAAGTAGTTAGTACTGCTACAGCTCTCATAAAGAAGCCCCTTATGCATGGATGGAAGGATGCTACTGACAAAAACCTTGGTGTTGTAGAAAGTTAATACATCTGTTTTCTTAGTGACAGCAATTTCAACTCCAAATGAGATCAGCTTCAGAAACCACTGTTGTTTTTGTAACATAGAGAATATTAATTAGAAGAGGTGAATTTCAGCAAATACTTAATGATGCTTCATTTCACAGTATTGGTGCAGTCATTCTACGTGCATTTCTCCCTTTCCAAGTACTCAGTCATCTGTTTCTGTACAGTGTAAGACTGTTGATTTGAAATCAATCACAACTTTTTGAGTCCTTGAGTCTTCTAATTTTTTAAGCCAGCAGGTTATGTATTTTCTTATTAGCAGAAGAGCTGTAGCTAAATGTCTGACTGCATCTTTCCTGCTAAAACCTGGCAGGACTACAGCTTGAAGATCATGTCAAGGCTTATTCCACTGGGAACAGAACAGCCTTGGCTGCTAGCCTTAGATCTGTCCCCATCCGGGAGATTGGCAGAGTGGCCAAATGGTATCCTTTGCATACATTTATAAAGTGCTGGTGCTTTAGATAAAACATCTTGCCGATAAGTGGTTTTTTTTGTTGGGAGTGGGAGAGAAAAGGGAGGGCTCATATTACAAGACCAAATGCTTTGAAGAGCTTGAGATGGAGTCAACTGGGAAACAATAAGAAAACAGATATTCCCAAAATAGGGATTAAACATTTTTCTTTCTCGTCATTTTTTAGCTTCCCAATGAACAGAAATATACTTTGCTCTAGACATCATTAATTTAAGTTGTCCACTTATTAAAAATATTTTGTAGTAAGGAGTTATCCTCATCTTTAATATAAACATACATGATGTACGAGGCCACACATTACTGCTTTCCCTATAAAGGGTACTGCTGACCTTGATTTCTTCTGTTACAGCATGTTGCTTTATTTCTATTTTTTTTTAACATGTAATTTCCAAGGCCTGCCTTAAGCTCTTGATCTTAAAGGCTGTGAATCCATGAACACATTTAGACAACAAAAAAATTTCCCTGCAAGCTTTGTGCTTTGGAAGGAAGCAAGTCTGTGCATTACCAGTTACTTGCCTCCTTTCCTCCTAGGTCAGGAATATTTTGTAATTTTTTGTCTAAAATTAATCTCTGGATATTTTTAAAGAGAATTCTTGTTTGAAAGTTGTCTTTTCACCCTTGGAAGTGTTGAGGCATTGATGTCAAATGCCAGGCGATATCTAGTTGCCTGAGTGGGGTGCCTCAGAGCTCAAATTCTGTAGCTCATCTCATGCTGGAAGTAAGTATCCTAGAGATATGATCAGCAGAGTTGTAGATCTTTCTGAGAATAACTAACTAGTATCTTTTTTTTTTTTTCATGTTCTTACTTTTTAATGTGTCATAACTTTTTTAAAAGGAATAAACAGCCTGACTTTTACTGGCCTACAGTCACATCATGTTTATTAAACACAGACAAGAATTGCTGTAAATGTCTTGCTGTAACCTCGAATTTGGCTTTTATGGCCAAAGGTGGTGTGGAGGGGTGTGAAACGGGTTTGTTATAGCACGTGTGGATTCAGTTGCTTCCCTCCTACCCCTTCCCCAGGGATTTCTAAATGATTCCAGGACCTATTCTTGGTACAGAGATTGTGGTTTGTTGATGTTTGCCTGCTAAAGAAGGAGGATGACTTCGTGTGCCTTCCATTCTTCCTGATCACTTTTTCAGGGCAGGTGGAAACCAGACACATGAAGCTTCTTTAGTTTTTAATCTAGACCATAGTAACATTTAAATTTCTTTTGATATCTTAGAAGTTGAATTTACTTCTAGTAACAAAGCACCAGCGCCGATTCTGCTGTGGATAATAGTTCTAGGTATGACACGTTGCCATGGTGGAGTTGAGCCACAGAGGAGAAGCTTCTGACTGGAGTGCAGCAGATGGAACTCCTCCTTGCAGTTTCATAGTCATTTAGGGACAAGAAACTTGCAAAACAGCTCCATTTTTAAAACTTTTACCCCATCATTCTGTTCTTATTGTGTCTGAATTAGAGGATGAAATTTTCTGTACATATCTAGATTCTTGACTTAAATTCTTTATTGCAAACCTTCGTTCCTTTTGTTTCATAGGAGATGATACTTTAAAGATATGGGATATTAGACAGTTCAAAAAGCCTCTTAATTCAGTGGAAGGACTGCCCAGCTTCTTTCCAATGTAAGTACTCTAATTTATGCTAGCTAGTAGAGATAGCAGTAGTTGTGCCGAAAGGGAGGGAGTCTACTGGAGTTCTCCTCCTCAGTTCTCTAGGTTCGGAATGGTGAGGAAAGGACTGCTCGGGGACCACTGTGCAAGGAGGATTCTTGGCTGTTTTAGGATTTCACATTGCTTTAAAAGACCTCATGTTTTTGAGATTATTCATAGCTAGCTTTGCTTATTTTGTGCCATTTTTCAGTCTCATATGTCTTATATCTAATTAGATTAGTAACTTTCCAGGAGGAGGCCAGTTCATTGCCCTGTGCTTGTGTAATGGGATACATAAGTAATCCTCATTCTTATTTGGTCTATGATTATTAAAAAAAGAGCTGGATTGCAAAGTAGACATAACATGAATGTTCATGGTATGAATTGCGGTTGTGAAGTTAGAAGTGCTGGTGACGGTTCTTTAGTGCTAAAATACAATATCATGCTGCATAATGCTAAGTATTGTACTCAATATTAGTATTACTTGCCTTTCTACAGCTGTAGTACAATTTATACTTTTGAAATAAGATCTCAGGCAGGTCATGAACAGCTCCATCTTCACTCTAATTTGTAGTATAGAGGAAAAGTAAACAGACAAGCATTTTTGGCCACTGTATAAACATACTGCCTTGCATCATTGAAGAATGTATCTTCAGCAAAAACAGATTTCATGGCTGATTTACTTTTTTACTTAATGATGATAAGCAGATTTGAAAACACTTTGTTTTTGTTTGTTTGTCATGTTGAAAAATTTACCAGACTTTTGAGTGGAAGAGAATTTTTTTGGGATGAGGTTTTTTTATTGTATCCAGTTTTGCCATCCTGTGCACAGCTGTAATTGTACACGTGAACTGTGTCTGATAACGGTAGTAACAGATGACTGCTGACAAAAGGTTTCTCTAAAGCTTTGTCTTGAAAAGATTAAAAAATGGAAAGGATTATTTTTAAGAAATGCAGTTTATATTTTAGTTCTCATTACATTAATTATTGATTTGCCTAGTATGATGATTTTTTTTCTTCAACAGGACAGATTGTTGTTTCAGCCCAGATGATAAAGTACTTGTCACAGGCACCTCTGTTAAGAAAGGTGGTGGCAGTGGGAAGCTTTTTTTCTTTTATCGTGAGACATTCCAGAAGTTATACGAAATAGAAGTTACAGATGCGGTATGTATTGTAGTTCTCTTTTGTGAACTATTCAAAATATAATGAAATAGTATTTAAATGCCTTTTTCCCCTTAATGTAGTAGGTCACTACCTGTATAACTGTAATTTCTCTACTTAATATTTAAGTGGTAGAGATGGAGTGGCCTGAAGTGGTATTATTTTTCCATTTACAAAAAAAACTTAAAAAAAATATTGGGACGAGATGTTTAAGCACAAGGAAGTCCCTTTGCATTTCTTAAAGATTCTAGATATGTAACGTGAGGCATGAATCCTAAAGTTCTTACATGTTTATACTATTTACTCCAGCAGTCATATGGCCGTCTTGTGACAGAACTCCTACTTGTCCCTGAAATTAAATCTGTGATTCCTATAGAATGTATTTAAATGGACTTGAGCTTATGTAAATGCAACAATTTCACAGCAAAAGGAAGGCATCATTAGGAACCCCTCCATCAAAAATACCATTCTCTCCACTTGTATAAAGACCTATAATTGTGAATCTGTAATATAGTAGACTTTGTGTATGTTTTGAACTGCCCTTGTACAGAAGAAAAAAAAACTTAATATCATAATTGAAAAGTGCTTTCACTCTTATAGTGTACACTGTGAGCAAGTTTCTAGATTATAACAAACAGAAATAAAGAAATTAAAACAGAATTGCCATTGCTTAAGTGTGTCAGTGTATGCTTAAGCCTCAATAATTACTGCAGACTGTCAGGTAGCAACTTTGTCGTTTTGTTTCAGGATATTGTTTTCTTCTTCTGTGCTTCCCTTGACACAGCACAGCAGCGTTTCCTAGCATGGCAGACAAACTCCCTTGTGCTGGATATCATTTATACAGAATTTATATTTGTATTTACTTTTCATTTCAAATACTGTTTTCTATTCTAATACATCCTAAAGCAAAATGTGCTTGCAGATTAATTTGTTATATACATAATTTCTGTGCAGCGGTCTTGCAAATACATGTCAAAGCAGAAAAAAAACCCCTCTTTTTTATTTTAAGCACTCTTTTTTATTTTATGCATATATTCTAAATACTATTTTTATGACAATGGAAGTTTTATTTAGTACTAAAGAACTATGTTTTATGTAATACTAAGTTTCATTTAGTATTAAAGTACTACGCCAAACCTCAGCTTAACTCAGGATTTCTAGTGGATTTTTATTTTCTGATACAAGTGTTATGACAAAGTATTTATAATCCTTTCCTGAGACAAAAATGAATGCCTCAGTATGCCCTCTGAAAGTTCCATGACAGAGAAAAGGGGAACAATTATATGAGACAAAGGGAAGGAGGTCAGTTGTTGTAGGAGCTCTTCTGTCCTTGGGCACAGGAACGAAAATAGCTTAGCAATTCCATTCACAACTGATTGGAACACCTTAGAGCAAAGTGTCTGGATGTGGGCATGATGGCATCTCCATATAGTGGTGATGAAATCAGTAATGGTGTACAGAAACTTCACTTGAGCTTTAAGATTGCAGGAATGAGAAGCTTGTCAGTGATAACTCTGAAAGAAATTAAGTTTTGCATTGAAGGAAACAAAATTTTCATTTGTTACCTTTGTCTCCCAGAATTATGCTTCTTTAATTCTTTGAAATAGAGGGTCTTGTTTACCTGCTGAGATAGCTAATGCTACAGGAGAGTCCAAAAAAGATTGCTTTGCTGTCAGTTTCTCTCAGAACTGAGAGATAAATTTCCCTTCTTCTGCTTCAATGTGCAAGAGAGATGTGGAGCTTAGAACCAAGAGTTGGTAAAACAAAACTAGAGGTTAGTGAGTGACTTCACTGGGGTTCACGCATGTAGTAAAATTTTAAGCATGTAAAACCAGCAGGTTCATAATTTTATACTATAAATTTGTGCAGGTGCTGATATTTATATGGTATTTTTAAAGACTGCAGTGAATTACTTTTGTCTGTAGAGTTTTATTCCTGCTGTTTTTCTTCATTTGTAGTCACAAAATTTAAGACTGTTGTTCTGCTTTAAATATAGTGGATCAAATGAAAATAAAGGAAATAATAGGTGAAGAATTGAGACCTATGAATACGGATCTTATGACGTAATTTTCAGTGAGTCAGCACTAATAATATCTCTACAATCAGTCTGTCTACCTCCCAGTTTCAACACTAAACATCTAAGAAAAACACATTTAAGCGTATCAACCTGAATCTAAAAGAAGAAAAATTACTATAAGTGGTGTTATCAAAGAGAAATAATGGATTTTTTAAGATCTTTTTATGGCCTATTTCTTTTGGCATAGTGTTCTTTTCTTCTTCCTTCACAAATTACAGTGCTTGACGATATAGAAGTGGGTAAAGCCATGCTAAGACCAAATGAATTTTCAAGAAGCTGGCTTTTGTATTTTATAAGCAGTACATACTGTTTGTTTGAAAGATCATTGGCTTATAAATTGGTAAATACCTTGCATGTAGCTTATCAAAGCAGTCAAATACACGTAACTTTCTATGAACTACTCTCTAAGTTTCCATTTTTCCTTATTCTTTCAAAAATGCATAGACCAAGATAAATAGGTAATGTTGTCTAAGATTTAAGTTTGTCTTCTTTAACTGGATGTCATGCATCTTTACCTTTTGTATGTTATCTAGAGCTTATGTTTCTATTTTTGCTACTTTAGGCATTCATAGATGAAGTTAAACTATGTCAATACATGCAGTAAAACCACAAATACACCAATATCTGTCTCTACAAAGAGCTTGATCTGCTCTCATTTCTCATGAAAATAATTTCAGAGATTTCAGTTGGATTTAGTCCAAATTGCTAAACAAAAAGGACATAATTAGCCATTTATTTCTGGTATAAAATGAAAGCAGTAAGATTTTTTTCAGGGCAATTGCATGCCAATATAGCGGTAGAATGTAAGTAATCAGAGTAGCAAAAAATCTACTATGAAGAGACAAACTATTAATGTGTTACTTCTTTGATTTCACAAGGATTTTTTTAAAGGAAATGCCAGTAAACTTAGAAAATTGAAAAAAGCCTCAAATGCAGTAAACATAATCTTAAACCTCCTTGTTAAGTATACCCAGTGCAATTGGCCTGTGAATGAACCTAGGGGGTAATGGGAAAATATTTCAAAGGAATGTTTGACCAAAGCTGTGTCTGTCATTCCTTTCCATCATACCATACAAACCTTTTTTTACCTTTTCTTTCAAGTTTTCATGGGAAAAACCATTACTGTTTCAGAGCTGCTGGAGTGAAACCTTGTGATTTCACTAATGGACTAACAGTCTGATTAGTTTCTGCTGTTGTGACTGGGTATAGAATATTAATTTGCTTTTAATTTCACATAATTATCTTTTTTTTTTTAAAGTCACAGTCTGTGGCTGTTGTGTTCACTATGGAACACTGTGTAGGCACTAGGACTTCTGTACAACTCAAGCTTCTTGGGTAAATACTTTTTGAAGAAAAACAAAATAGATGTGAGACGTGGTGCAGACCATGGGCTCCGTCTCTGGGTAGTAGCAGCATGTGCGCACAAGTTGGCTTGAACTGGGCAAATACATAATAATGCTTCTCTGACTGTCCTGTCTCCAGTGATCTGTGATTTAGAGATATCTTGATGGAGACATAGGAATTTTAGAATTAATAGCAATCAGTGGACTTCTCTTCCATGAGTTAATCAAGGAGTGAAATTATCCATGGTGCAGGTTGCTGGCAGGGTCCTTTACTCACTGCAGATTAGATCAGGACTTGGTGGTGAGACCTCCTGCCTTTCCCACTCTTACAAGGAGACTGATGCTCTGTATGCAGTACTTCAGCCTTACTCTGGCTCAGTGTGACTGGAAATTACGAGGGCTTTGTAATGTGACTGTAGTTATTTATACTAAACTGTACAGAATTCCTCTCTTTTTAACAAGAAACAAGCTTTAAAAATGCTGTTGTGCTTGTGCATCTTTTTCATAGTTTTTCTGCCTCTGTTTCTTCTGTCTTCGCAGTATTATCTGTGAATGGTTCTTGTGCTCTCACTTCAAGTACCCATAAAAAGTTATTTGTATTAAATTTCTGCAGTTTAAGCTTATTTTATGTGAAAGATTTATAATTGCATGCAAAATTATTCTTCACTCCATTTAGATGGATGAGGAAACTTAAACAGATGCCAGAAAATCAAACTGCTAGAAGAGGGGTACATGGTGCATTCACAAATACACAGAAGCCATTTCCCTTTCCTTTCCTCAGGTAGTGTGAGAGGAAGGGAAGGCCTGTAGCTGCTTGAGATGAGGTCTCATTTTTTGGTATGTCTGTAACTGCACTGTCTTTCTGGAATGGAGGGGAGACTTCATTTTCAGATGTAGATCAGGGACGGTTTATTTCTAATTCTTGGTTTGGTTATGCAAGTAGGCAATCTTCATGGGAACCAGTTATAAATACCTAGTGTATGGGAAACAGAGTTGGGTACACATTTCCCCCAATGTCAATTTAATTTAAAATAGCTGTGGATAGCCACTTGAATCACTCTCATATGTCTATCATCCGTTTAGCTAGTTCAAAGAGATCACACAGTAGCTATCCTTATTACAGACAAGATTGATTTTGGCAGAGGTAGAGCAGTCATTTTCCCCATATGGAAAGAAGTAGTAGTACACCCTGTTACTGCCAAGCAGGAGTGGGTACTGGGTGAAAAAAAAAAAAAGTTGTACAATTACAGAAATTGTTATTTTAAAATGAAATTTAAGTAATAATTTAATTTAAAAATAAGCCAAACTGATTAGATTGTGTACATTATTCAGTAAGATGTGCAAGTTTTTAAAATATACCACAGGTTTTTTTAGATAATCAGCAATCCAAAGACATAGATTTATGGTTGTTTTGGGAAACCTGCTTCTGTTAGAGGATTCTTCAATATTTTTTTAGTTTCTCAAATATAAGCAAAAGTTAAAGTATTAAATACTTCTGCAAATACCTCTGAGAGATGTTTCAGGAAGGACTTCTGAGACAAGCTATAAATAAAGCCTGTTTTTCGATTAAAGAGTGAAAAGGAAAGAAGGAATAAGGAATATGAAACTTCCAGCATCATTTGTGCACAGTTGATATAGGTTTGCAGTATTTCTTTCCTTGACCTCAAACGATATCATTTACTATTTATAAGGTGCAGTAATATAATAAAAGGCTTTTCCACTGTGGCTCATTTCACTAAGATTTAAAGCTTTTGAATTTAAGGGAAAGTCTTTTAACTTCTGGAAGAGATCATGATGCTGCTTCTGGGTTTTTTTTTAAATCATTTTTTTTTATTTGAAGAGAAAATCTACATTTTCCACTATAAAGAAAGTAAATACAATATTTAAGGTCCAAATAAATTCTTATGCTGATTAAAAAAAAAAAATCTAGTGTAAAAGGTGAATCACAGGAATGTGTTTTCTTTTATAGTGAGGTAAATTGTCATTTTTATTCTCAGCTTTCATATATGTAAAGACAATGTGGTCCTTCCCTTCATACATCCTGTGGCAGCATTTACTTTTTTTTATAGGGCAGCTATCACTAGAGGTTTGAAGTATGCAAGAGAAATAAACTGCAGGTTTCCTCACTTTCACAAGGAGTATGTGAAGGTTGTCTGCCTTAGTTTTACGATATGCTGTGATTCAAGTGTGGCTGTAGTTTTCACAGAGTAGGTGCTTAAAAATGCACTGCCCTGCAATTACGAGGGAAACAGTTTGCCGTCTTGATTAAGAAGCTTTTCTGTTCATCAAAAAAAGAAAAGGAAAGTGTTGTTCAGTGGCTTAATTCACTTCTAAGAACATATTTTATAGCTGTGCCTTGAAAGTTAAGTGATACAGCTTTGCTCTCCATGTGTTATATATTGGGATCCTACTTTAAGTTATTTGCCTGTGAAAGTATTTTTAGGCTATTCCTGGTTTCTACATAGAAAATTGTATTTTATCCATTTCTGGTCCCTTTTCTGTTGATTTTTACACACATTTTCTAAGTCCTGTTTCACAGGGGGAAAAACATTAGTGTAGTTTTCTTTACTGCTATGCTCATAGAATCATAGAATTGTTTGAGTTGGAAGAGACCTTAAAGATCATCTAATTCCAAACCCCCTGCCGTGGGTAGGGACACCTCCCAACAGACCAGGCTGCCCAAGGCCCCATCCAACCTGGCGTTGAACACTTCCAGGGATGGGGCAGCTACAACTTCCATGGGCAACCAGTGTTGTCCATGTGCCTCATGGACAACTGTGCCAGTGCCTCATCAACCTCATGGTGAGGAATTTCCTCCTTGTGTCTAGTCTAAAAATGGCCCTCTCCAGTTTATAGCCCTTCCCCCTAGTCCTATCACTACATGCCTTTGTAAAAATATTCTCATGTGTATTTAAATCTAATGATAGCAGGTCACTCTGCGTTCTAGATATTCCCTAACCTCCCGCCTTATTTATTGTACTTGGCTTTCTTCCTTGGAGGGGCTCCAGGGGAATCTCAAACCTGAAGATTCTTGCAATTGGGGTTTAAAGTAGATTTTTAATATAATATTAGTATATTTTTGTTGTGTGAGCAGCCTTTTTTTTTTTTTAATCAAAGCATGCATATTATCAGTGTATGACTGTTAACTGTCTTTTAGCTCAAAAGAATTGTAGAATGGTTTGGGCTGGAAGGGACCTTAAAGATCATCCACTTCCAACCTCCCTGCCATGGACACCTTCTATTGGACCAAGTTGCTCAAAGCCTTATCTAACATGGCCTTGAACACAACACCTCCAGGGATAGGGCTTCCATAACTTCTCTGGGCAACCTGTTCCAGTTCCTCATCAAAGAGGAAACGAAATGAAGGCAAATGGGTAGCATTTGTTAATCAGCTTCACAGGCATTTGGAAATAGCGTAGTTCTAAATCTGTTATTTAATGCTTTCGTTTAATTAAAAATACAGCAGTTTTGCAAGAGATACTCAGTCTAAATATTTTCCACTCCCCTGGTTGGTGGGTGCATCCAGGAGGCAGACCAGCCTTTCCCAGATGCAGCAGCACCGACAGCCAAGTTGTTGGCTTTTGGATCAAGTTGCTGGCTTTTTGCTGTAAGACATCAGTGAAAAGAGATTACAGACTGTGCAGTGGGAATTAATATTGTCTCTGAGCAGTGCTATCTTTCTACAATTCTAAAAGTAGAATTTCTGTTGTTCTTGGAGGGGAGCAGGCAGTTAATGTAGCTGAAGTTCCATACAGATCTTTTGCAGAAAAATCAAGGTGGCTGTAGTAGAAAGAAAGGTCTATGTATGTAAAAGTCTTTCATTACTACGCTCACTTTATCAGCTGATTTTACTTTCCATTCTGCATGTCAACCATCATTATTAACGATCCTTGATTATTATTTAGAAATACTGTTATTTCTGCAGGTAAGATTGCCATTAGCTTCAGATTAGAATATTGAGTTTCTGATTTTTTTTTTTTTAATTATTTTCTTTAAATTCCAGTTGTATAGAATTGGAGAGGAAATATCTCTTTGTACATTTGGGGATAGATGTGCTGGAATATTTACTTAAGATTCTTTTAGTCCTCTTTCTGAACTTAGTAGAATAGGAGGGCATGAGAGAAAAGAAGTGTTTGAGGCTTTGAGATCTTAAAGGCAGACAGGAGTGACTTTGCTGCCTAAAATTTAGAATGCTTATAGACCTTCCCTGCAACCCAGCAACCCCGCAGCACAGGATTTGTAGAGTATTCTGAGACATTTTCCTCTCTTTTAATAAGTAGTGTGTGCATTTTTGCTGGGAAGTATTTGATTGTAGTTGCAGAGAAGTTTTCAGTCCATGAAGACTGTAAGTGGCTTCAGACACATCTGTGAAGATTTGTACGAAGACTAGAATGTATCTCCTGTACAGTAGTCTAAAATCTGAAGCTTCTAAATGGTTCCACACCTTCATTACAAAACAGAAATTCTTGAAAGCCACTGCTGTATTATCTTTCCTAGTTTCAGGAATTGTTTAAAAGTGGCGATAGCAAAAGAGGGATGGGGAACAATAATTGAAAGATTTTGTAGTAGAGAGAATCTGTCTGTAGCTGTTAGCATCCAAATATTTTAATGTTTTGTTTACAGAAATGCTTTGAAATAAATACAGTTTTTTTTTTCCTGGAATAACTTTGTACATTTCCCTTCTCTTCTGGAAAGTCATATCAGTAAAGTCTACAGAAGATTAAGTTGGAAGGTACACTGAGATTTGAGCCCTCTTTGTAACCCAAGCTTGGAATTGCTTACCTCTGTCAAATATAAAAATAATTTAATATAAGTTTAGGTAATGGGTAGTGTTTGTTTGAAAGCTAATTACTATTTCCTAAAAAAAATACTAATAACGAGATTCCTAGGTAGTATTGCTTAATTATATAGTTTAAGCTACTACATGTTTAAAAGATACTGCATTTTACATGCAGTTCTTCACCGTGAATGTGTAGGGATTTTACAGCAGAAAAGACAGAACAGGTGTGCCCTGGTTGCACACATATTTGTGCTGATTTTGACAGACTGCTTTTTTTCCTTCAACAATGTTTGAATTTGTGAAAACTACAGTTAAGATAAATATTCAGTCTAGTCAGAAAAGCCCATTTGTACACTGCTGTGGTAACCTGTCCTTACAGAGTCCACGACCACATTCACAGTCTTCCCTGCTGATGTGCTGCTTATCTGGCTGTCTGGACAGCCAAGTGCAGCAAATCCAAGCAGTGTTGTTCAAACAGAAACCGTCACATACTGTCATGGTCACTGAAGCAAAGCTTGCACATAGGAAAGAGAGAAGGTTTGTTTAATTTTTTGTATATCTAACCAAAAATATTTTCTTAGAGCAGCAGTTCTTGATGTCACCTTTTTTATTGTATAGCTTCAGAACAGATTCTGAAGTAATTATTTATTAGACTGTAGGTTAAGAAGGGGGTAAGCAATAAGGGTGAACATAGGCTGTGCTTGTTTTATCCACCTTCAGTTTCTAAGTGTCTCCAGAGCTACACCTGATCTTTCAAGCTAAGATTATAAGGATTTGTTTTACAGTTTTAGGAGTTTGTATCTGTTGTATTCTTTCTGCACCAGGAATATTTAATTTGGCTTTCAGGATCCTTTATCCTTGAACTGGACAGTTTTATCTAAGTAGCACAACACACTGTAATATAGATCCTTGTTAGTTTTCTTTTTTTCTTATGTAGCTATATTGGCCACTGTAGACTGCAGGGATTCACCTGACCAAATATAGATGTCTACAACTGATCCAGCCACCCTAGGCTCCTTTTCTAATCAACAGAGAAAAATAAACACATCCAGACTGTGATTTTATCTCATCCTAAAATAGATAACTAAAATAGGTTAGATGAAGGGCACTGTAAAAGGCTTATTTCTCCTGTTAGCAATAAACAGGGTTGAAAGTTAGTAGGCATTTAAAGAGTAGATCTTTAGAGATTAGAGGTGGGGACTTCTTAAGTTTGGTGAGGTAAGTCCCACCTAAGATCTTCACTTCCCTCCACTGGTATTTATTCTGTCCTGCTACAGCACTGGGACATTTCATCTCATGTGCTCTGACCTTGCCAATAGCAAAGTAGGAGACAATGGGTTTCTTTTGCATGCTGTTCTGTTGAGATAAGGGTTTATGACTGTAGGCAATTTGCAGGAGAAAAGCCTGCCACTCTGCGAAAGGATTGTGCTAGTCAAGTCTGCACTCCTTCACTTGCATCTGATTTCCAAATATAACTACCAAAACACAAGCAACTTCACCTAAGGATTGCAGAACTTTGTCTAAATTTTAACAATTTTTTTTTTTTGAATCAGTGAAAATATCACATGGCAGAAACATCAGAAGTCCATGAGTTTTTGCTTCAACAGTTAGAGATGTATGGAAGCCTAGGATTAGCCTATTTCCTTTCCATTTTCAGTATTTATCTGGAATTAGCAGTATTTTTTTTTCCTAGTGGTAATTTGCAAGGAAATTACTTTTGCTTTTTCCAGTTTGCTAGAGGGATGTTAGCTGCGCAATCACCACAGAGACGGTATGAATATCAGCTGCATGTCAGCATCATTCAGTAGACATTTCCACCCCTGCAGGGTAGTTTTCTTTAGGTGTGGGTTTAGATAGGGCCATCTTCTCCATTTACCAGATGTGTTTGTCTGTATTTTCAGCAGTTTTCACTAATAGCCATGGGAGCAGATATTGGTTTAGAGAAGTTAGCCTAGAAGTCTTACAGCTGCAGATAGCTGAATAATCAATAATGGCATTTTGGAGCAAATTTATAAGCAAGCTGAGAGCTGAGAACTACCAGAGAAGAGTGGGAGGCTCTACCTGAAGTGAAGAGAAAGAAAAATTGAAAAGGGTTATTCCAACCAAGTAAATGATACAGAAGCATGTTTTCATTTCCTTTTCCCTGCATGGCAGGAGGAGCTTTAGTAAGGAACTTGAAAAAGCTGATACATTATTATGCACTGTCTGAGAATACACTTTGCATGATATATTCATTTTCTAAGACAAATGCATGGTATTTAACCTTAAAACTTAACTGCCTTTAGGGAGAAGGGCTTGTTTCCAAAGAAAACAATGCCTGATTGAGAAGCATTAATACCTCCCGGAGGAGAGTAAAGAAATTAAAATATCATTATAAAACACCACCCCTCTAATTTACTTTTCATTTTGCAGTAGCAAGGGAAGAATATTGCCCCATTGACCTAAGTACTGGAGAAGTGTATGGTGATTCCTATTTATGTCAAAAATATGTAAGTCCTTGGAATTTTTTGGAAAGTGGTGGAACTTGATATCATGCCAGTCTTGCAGTAGATTATGACCTGTGTATTCCATTAGAGTAATATGGTTGTGCTTACATTGTTTAGTAACATATTGTTAACTACAAAATTTTGGCTACTATCTTGGGGTTTCTGTACCCATAAAATAAGTTGCATTTTGTTGGATGTCAGTCAAATTTTAATGATAATGCAAAAAATAAGAAATCAGTGCTTTTGTACAGCTCCAGCTCACAGACATGTAAATGTTAGAATAGAAATGCAAGGAGACAGTGATGGAGGAAAAACTTAGTTTTCCCTACCTCTCTTGCAGTGGAATGAAGGAGCACAAAGGTGAATTATACTTTCAAGAAGCTTTCTTTATATATGCTCTCCTTATTTTGTTATGTAACAGGCAGCCTTACATTTTGGTAGATTCTAAATATATTAGTTATTCTTCAGGCTCTGGATAGTGGCAGAACAATATTTTAGGCATAAGAATTAATGTTTATGTAAAGGCTATACATACTCTGTACTATGTAGGACCTAGAAATGCTTGTTGTATTTGCTCAGGTTTTTTTTCTTAATACCCTTTATCTATGTTTTCCGTAGTGCATTTCCTCTGAAGCTTCTTACATAGTCTCTGTCAGTCTGTCTTCCCAATATGAAACATCTCTAAACTTTCTTAGTCCCTCTTACTAGAATTTATTAACCTTTCCTTGCCCTCTTGCCTCCAACCTATACTGACCCCTCTGAGACTGCTTTTCCCATCCTGAATCTGCTCTATCCGTGCTGTAAAACTGAATATTTACCTGAAGTGTGGGCCAGGGGACTGAATTTTGCCTTTGCTGCTGTGATCTTGAACCACTGCTATAAGCAAAGACCCAGGAGAATTCTTTCAATCCTTGACATCAGTCTGTAGTTTTATGACCTTACCAGCTTCATGGTTTCATCTTAGGGGTAAATTTTCCATTCCTATGCCACAAATCATTTTAATCTTTTCTTGCTGACCTTGTAAAAATGCCCTCTCTGCATTGTTTACTCCTGTCAGGGTGTTACCCAAGTGCTCTGGACAGTTTCAGTTGAGGTAATTAGCTTTTGCTTGCTGAGAAGTCTGCTTCGGATATTCTTCACTTTGTCTGTTAAACACAAGGGTGTATTTCTAGGCCAGAAAAAGTGTCCCATTCTGTGTTACAGAAAATTGTATTTCTAGCTTTGGTTTCTCATTTAGAAGCACTGCTGTTAAATACTGTCAAAGCATTGTTATATGCATGGTACCAACTAAGCCATGTGTTTAGTTGCCTAGAGAGCTAACCCAGGTGGAGAGGAACCAAACAGAAACATTATTTAGTATCGGTTGCTCTTTACCTGCAGCAACAGCTCTGTCTATAAGATACAAAGGGTAACACACATGTGAGAACAGATTGTTAGCAGTGAGACTATTTATGAACCAACCCAGAATTGCACATGGGCTGAGACTGCACATGTCTCAGAAGAAATGCTGGTGGAATAGCACACAAGGGAATGGTGATATCATCACTTTTGCCTGTCACCTTTCTACATATTTATGAGTTTTATGGTTTTAGATTACCATGTATTATTAAGCTTTTAAGTTTTTATAGGTAAAATTTTCTAGAATTGGAGTTTATTTTAAAAGAACTAAAAGTCTGAAGTGAGTGACCTGCTTACTTTAACAATAAAGTAAAAATTATATATAATTCAAGTAATTAATGTTTTCTATTTAGAAGTATTTTAAGACTTTAAAAGTATATAAAACTTTAAAAAAATGTATAGCTAGTTTCAAGAAGAATCAGTGGCAATGAAGAAGATAAATTTAGAGTGTTCCTCTTTCGTTTAATGTTTTTAATATTCTCCCTGCCTGACTTCCCAAAAATATTTTCACAATCTTTTCCCAGTATTTCTTGATGCAGGTTACTGTGTTTGTATATGCAATGGACATTGCCAAAGGCTTTTCAGATTAATTTCATTTGAAGAACTTAATGCTTCTGCAGCAGCAGAAGTACCAAACAGCTTTTGTAAGTGCTGTATTTTCAGATCTTACAGTCATAAAGCTGGCCACATCAGTTCCATGGAAAAAATTATTTTCAGGAATTTTATGACAGGCTGCCAGGACTTAATGCTCCAAAGATATGTTGTCCGCAACATCCAGCTGTTGTAGAAATCTTTGTATTAAATGTTGAATTAATACCTGGCTCCAAACCTGGTGTGAGGAGCAAAACTTTGGGTTCTTTGATCATGGACTAGCCCAGGCACCTCCAGATTTCCTTACTGGGGACAGGGCACGCTTGTCTCCTAGGGGAACTAGTGCCCTCACTAAAAATCTAGCAAGGCTCATAAGTAGAGCTTTAAACTAGATGGGAAGGGGACGAAGACAGGCTAGTCAGGAGTGAGCCTGGAAGTGCTTGAAGTGGAACTCCAGTGCCTGAGAGATGGTGTGCTGGCAAGGACCGCCAGTATGTCACCACAGAGTGAGTGGGGACGAGTACCTCTGATGACAGAAAGGATGAAAGTGGCACTGAGGGGTTAGATATTCCAAGGACCAGTCATTTGGGAATTAACACTATTCTCTTTATGAGGGCTGAGGATTCACCAGCCCAGCTGAAGTGCATTTACACCAATGCACGCAGCATGGGCAATAAACAGGAGGAGTTGAAAGTTATTGTAGGGCAAAGAGATTATGATGTAGTTGCTGTCACGGAAACGTGGTAGGACGCCTCGTATAACTGGAGTGCAGCTATGGGGGGTTATAAACTTTTCAGGTGGGACAGAAAGGGTAGGGGAGGTGATGGAGTCATCCTGTATGTTAGAGAGTGCTTTGATACCCTTGAGCTTGATTATGGTGATGACAGCATTGAGTGTGTGTGGGTAAAAATCAGAGGAGCCCACAAGAAGGAGGATATTGTGATGGGAGTCTGTTATAGACCACCCAGCTGAGAAGAAGCAGCTGATGAGCTCTTCTACAAACAACTGGGAGTAGTCTCAAGATTGCTAGCTCTTGGCCTTGTGGGAGACTTCAGTCTTCCAGATGTCTGCTGGAAGTACAATACAGCAGAGAGGAAGCAGTCTAGGAAGTTCCTGGAGTGTGTGGAAGACAAGTTCCTCGCACAGCTGGTGAGTGAACCAACAAGGGAAGGCGCCCTCCTGGACCTGCTGTTTGTGAACAGAGAAGGCCTTGTGGGGGATGTGACGGTTGGAGGATGCGTGGGACAAAGTGATCATGAGATGGTAGAATTTTCAGTTCTAGGTGAGGTGAGGAGTGGGAATTACCAGAACAGTCACATTAAATGTCCAGTGGGCAGACTTTGGACTGTTCAGAAGGCTGTTGATTAAGTCCCATGGGAGACAGTCCTTAAGGGCAAGGGAGCCCACGCGGACTGGGTGCTCTTCAAAAAGGAAATGCTGGCAGCTCAGGAGCAAGCCATCCCCATGTTCTGGAAAAGGAGCCAGCAGGGGAAAAAACAGCTTGGTTGAGCAGAGAGATCTTCAGGGGCATCAAAAAGAAGAGGAATGTCTATGAACTTTGGAAGAAGGGACAGGCGTCTTGAGTGGACTACAGGGAGGAAGTGAGATTGCGCAGAGAAAAAATCAGGAGGGCTAAAGCCCAGCTGGAGCTCAGCTTGGCCAAGTTGGTGAAAGATAACAAAGAATCTTTCTATAAATACAGTAACAATAAAAGGAGGACCAGGGAGAATATTCAGTCCCTATTGGATGCAAATGGAACAACTGTGACAAAGGCTGAGGACAAGGCTGTGGTCCTTAATGCCTTCTTTGCCTCAGTCTTTAATAGTGCCAGTCCAGGCACTGTCCAGAGAAGAGCAACGAAGCTGGTGAAGGGGCTGGAGAACAAGGCTTATGAGCAGTGGCTGAGGTAACTGGGGTTGTTTAGCCTGGAGAAGAGGAGGCTGAGGGGAGACCTTATTGCTCTCTACAACTACCTGAAAGGAGGTTGTAGAGAGGAGGGAGCTGGCCTCTTCTCCCAGGTGACAGGAGCCAGGACAAGGGGCAATGGCTTCAAGCTGTACCAGGGGAGGTTTAGGCTTGACATCAGAAAAAAATTTTCACAGAACAGGTCATTGGGCACTGAAACAGGCTGCCGAGGGAGGTGGTTGAGTCCCCATCCCTGGGGGTATTTAAAAGACAGTGGGTGAGGTGCTGAGGGTCATGGTTTAGTGTTTGATAGGAATGGTTGGACTCGATGATCCTGTAGGTCTTTGCCAACCTAGTGATTCTGTGATTCTGTGAAGATGTTTATGTGCTGATGCATTTTGCATTTTACCATTCTTTTTGTTATAATAAACCATTAGTTTTCATTTACAACACTGAGATATGACCTGTGATTTTTTGACTTAAAAATCTACACAGATTTGTCTAGTTTAAACTTTAAATGTTATAAGAAGCAGATTAAGTCTTTTTGTATTGAGTACTTGAATCTAGGATTAGTTAACAAGTGTTGTCCCTTAGGTCTGTATTGGGACCAGTGCTGTTTAATATTCATTGATGATACTAACGGTGAGATCAAGTGCACCCTCAGCAGATTTCCAGATGACACCAAGCTAAGTGGTGCAGTTCTTACACCAGAAGGACAGGATGTCATCCAGAGGGACCTGGACAAAATGGAGAATTGGGCCTGTGTGAACCTCATGAAGTACAACAAGGCCAAATGTAAGGTCCTATACTGGGTTGAGACAATCTGCAGTTTCAGTACAGGATGGGGGTTACTGTGATTGAGAGCAGGCCTGCAGAGAAGGATTTGGGGGTGCTGATTGATGAGGAGCTTGATATGCACTCTCACAGCCCAGAACACCAACTGTATCCTGGGTTGCATCAAGAGAAGAGTGCCCTTCTACTCCACTCTCTTGAGATACTTTCTGGAGAATGGTGTTTGGTTCTGGAACTCCCCAGCATAAGAAGGGTATAGAGCTTTTGGAGCTGATCCATAGGACGGCCACAAAGATGATCAGAGGGCTGGAGCACCTCTGTTATGAGGACAAGCTGAGAGAGTTGGGGTTGTTCAGCCTGGGGAAGGCTCCGAGGAGACCTCATAGTGACCTTCCAGTACCTAAACGGGGTGTTCAAGAAAGCTAGGGAGGGACATTTTAGAAGGGCATGGAGTGATAGGAAGAGGAGGAATGCCTTTGGATTGGAGAGGGGAAGATTTAGACTAGACATTAGGAAGAAATTCTTCATGATGAGGGTAGCAAATCTCTGGAACATGTTGCGCAGGGAAGTCATGGGTGCCCCCTCCCTGGAGGTGTTCAAGGCCAGGTTGTATGGGGCTTTGAGCAACCTGACTAAGTAGAAGATGTCTCTGCCCATGGCAGGGGAGTTGGAACTGGATGATCTTTAAGGTCCCTTCCAACCCAAACTATTTTATGATTCTGTGATTCTAACTGAAGTTTTTTGTGTTGTTCTGGTCTTCATATTTTCTGAGTGTTGAAGCTGTCATCCACAGGATTTCCTTACAACCAGTACTTTCAGTTAGTCGAATGTTTTGTGCTAGGTTTCCAGAAAACAGGCAATTTAATTGTCTGCTCTTTAACTTCTCTTCCCAAGAATGAAAGCACCTTGGTTTGTGGAGTGCGAGCTTGCAGTTTTCTCTTGACTGCTGAGATAATTGGCTGAGTTTCTGTCGCAGTGGCAATTAAAACTGGAATACCACTTTGTTTGTGTTGGGTTCCATTGCAGGACACAACTTGAAAATGAAGCAAGTTATTTTTAAACAGTGATTATTGAATGGCAACCCCACGTTCCATATAGGGAAAGTGGTAGCAAGAAGTACACGGGCATTTGCATCAGGCAAAAGAGTGTTGCCAGCAGGTTGTGGGAGGCCATTGTTCCCTCTAAACAGCTCTGGTGATACAGTCTTTAGTGTAGGTCCAGTTCTGAGCTCCCAGTACAAGAGAGAGAGAAATATAGTGAGTCCAGTGAGGGACTGCAAAGGTGACTGAAATCTTGGAGTATGTGGCACAAAAGACAAAGCTGAGAGTGCTGGGATCACTCAGCTTGGAGAAGAGGAGGCTTGTGGGGTGACAGGAGGTTGAAGAAGATAAAGCAAAGCTCAGTAGTGTCTGGTCACAGGACAAGGGACAACAGGCACAAAGCTAATTACAGGGAGTTCCACTTAAGGATAATAAAATGGTTTGGGTCTGTGTGGTGGTTGGTTTCTTGGTGTGTTTTTTTGTTGTTATTTTTTTATGGTGGGGGTGGTAATGCAATGAAACGAGTTGCCCAGAAAACCTGTAGAATCTCCATACTTGGATATATTCAAAACCAAACTAGACAGTTTCCTGAGCTGCCTGTAGTAGCTGACTGTGCTGGGAGCAGGACGGTTGAGCTCTCTCTAGAGCTCACTTCCAACCACGACCATTCGGTAATTCTGTACAATTCAGTATCAGTAGATGAATATCTACCTACATGCATAGGCAGGCCAAGCCAGCAAAACACTACTTTGTCTGCTATTAACACAATTGTTTGCCTGGAGAGTTGGGAGGTAGGTCCTTCTTTGAGCTGGTGTTAGAGCTTATCCAGTGAAAAAGATGCCTGCCTGAGTTATTCTAAGCATATGCAGTAAAAAAGTTAGGGTATCAAAGGATGAATGCTCTTTAAGAATAATTGGTTTTGCCATAGTAAAGATTCCCCTTCCCACCTCGTTCCCAATGTTAAGACCTAGTCTACAACAATCCCTTTGTTGTATAGTTGTTTTTAGTTTTTGCTTCTTTAGGATTATATCATTGGGAAAAAATATTAGGATTTAGTTCAGAAATTCAGTATTTTGGTAATTTTAAAGTATTGCCCATTTCTAAAATAATCTGGAAATCTGCATAAGTAGTTTTTAGAATTTCTTATAAAGTAGGTTTATATGCCAGTAGATTAATAAAACCACTTGCATGTTCAGAGCTTGTATTTGTTTAGTTTTTGACAAATTATATTCTGGGGCTGTTTTACGGTTTCAGAAGATTTATAGGACTGCATTTAATGGCAGCTTCTTTTGCCTGTTCTGGAACACGTGCCATGGTGGTTTTAAGTGTGCTGTGCATGTTTGACAAGTTAGAAACTTAGCAATCCCCATCAGTGCTGAGCCACACTGTCTCAGGCTTTGTTTTTGTTGGCTGGTATCCAGTACCATGCTATAAAATACATTTACTTGACAGTAGAAAGTGGAGAACCACATTAACTACAAAGTTTAAAAGGGCTGGCTAAACACATGCAATAAATATTAATAAAAGAAAAGGCCACCCACCTTTGACCTTCAGTACTTGTTATTAGCTTTGTGTGGTGGTTTAGAGTTATTGTAGCATTTTCAGTATTACATAATACATGTATGAATCTCTTATTTAAATTAACTTATTAGCAACCTTGCATTAGTTGTCTTGGTTACTTATGACAGGGATCATGGACATAATACATTATCAGAATTCTTCTTTGTACTTCAGAGTTAACTGTAAAAGATTGCTGTCCTTTAGTTGTTCTTATAATAAGCAAGCTGGGTTTATTTTCACCTGTAAGTGAATGGGAAGGTATACTGTTGTATGTATATCTATGTAGAAGGAGGATGTTTTACAGAGCAACCTTATAAGGAATGGTCAGTTGATTCATATAAACTCATCTCACTCCATTTTTCTTCTTAAACAAGAATACAAAGCAGAAAGACAGCTCACAAGAGAGTCATCCATCATTTTGTAGCAAAATGAAATTCTGAATCATGATGGCTGAATGGGCTTCAGGATTCTTTCCAGTAGAGTTTATGTTATGTGTCTCATAGTATGCAAAAAAATGGCATCTGGACCAAATAAAAAATAGTATGGAAGACAAAATGGGAAGTGATTAAGGAGTCACTAGAGCTGATACTTAACCATTCTCTTCCAGATTAGATGGTTCTCATCTCCAAAGTTATAAGCCTGTATTACACCTCTAGTTATATTTTAGCTTTGCTGTATTTCTCTTATTAAGACATTAGAGGTTCCAGTTTTGTGAATTGTATGCCCTGTATTATGTAAAAAAAGTATATATAGGGATACTTTAAAGACGGATGATAATGCTTGACTACTGAATTATTAATTCACTTTGAAAAGAGTCTATTCCTATTTTTTTGAGAAGGGAGTAGTAGTAATAATCTCGAGGGGAAAAAGGGCTAGAAAACCAAGCATTTTTCAGTAAAATACTAACATTGCATTCTGATAGCTGTCCGTACATTTATTATATCTGTAACACGCTTCTAAGACTTGTCTTTAGTCCTGGACAATATCCATTTAAAGAGTCTTAGAATCATAGAACTGCTAGGTTAGAAAATACCTTTGTGATCACGGAGTCCAACTGTACCTGTTCACTACTTAATTATATTCCTAAGCACTTAATCTACTCGTATTTTAAATACCTTTAGGGAAGGTGACTCAACCACCTCCCTGGGCCGTCTGTTCAGGTGCCTGATAACCCTTTAGGTGAAGAAATTTTTCCTAATACCTAATCTGAACCTCCGCTGGCCCAACCTGAGGCCGTTCCCTCTTGCCCTATCACCTATCACTTGGGTGAAGAGACCAACACCCACCTCGCTACAACCTCCTTTCAGGTAGTTGTAGACAGTGATAAGGTCTCCCCTCAGCCTTCTTTTCTCCAGCCTAAACAACTCCAGCTCCCTCAGCCGCTCCCCCCAGGACTTGTTCTCCAGCCCCTTCACCAGTTTCGTTGCCCTTCTTGGGACACACTTCAGCCCCTCAATGCCTCTCCTGTAGTGAAAGGCCCACAACTGAACACTGGATTCATCAATGCTGGGTACAGGGGCAGAATCACTTCTCTGGACCTGCCAGCCATGCTGTTTCTGATACAAGCCAAGATGCTATTAGCCACCCTGGCTGCCTGGGCACACTGCTGACTCATGTTTGCCTGGCTGTCAACTGGGAGGAATTACTATCTCTCAAAAATAAATACTATCATCTCCCTCAAGCTCCCAGTTAGTCAGATGCACGTGCATGTTTTGTGTCTATGTTAAGATGTGTTGTCCTTCGTGGCAGATAGCACCCACTACTTCGACTCTCTTGAGTCTTACAGAATTTCTGTGCTGCCTGCTGAATCAGACTGAATACAGTAATCACACAGAGATTCAAAATCACATGAAGAACCACGCTGTGTCTATAAAAGAACAATACTCTTAATGTCTGAAAATTAGTTTCTCTGCTGACCAGAAGGGTGACAGAGATGTGAGACACTGGCTTCAAATACCAAGTTCTTCTGGCTGTTGTGGGATGTAAGAACCAAGAGTGAAAATCAGCTACTCCTCCGTTTCTGTAGTCAGCGTGTGAAAGGTCAGCACTGTATGAGAAGAAAGGAAAAACAGAACACCGTGGAAGAACTAAAAATAAAAAGGTCGAGTCATGAAGGCCTGCATTGCTATATCTGAAGCACTTCATTGTTCTTCAAATCCCCCTTTAACTTTCCATTTCCATTATGCCCATGAAGTCTCTGGAGCAGTTAGTCTGTGGAAACCACTGGTTATCACACTACCACCAATTTGTACTTCCTTCTCTGCCTACATCCGTGTTTTGTCACTCCTTTTACAATGTATTATGCTCTGTAGAGGAACTTCTATTCATTCATGTGTTCTTCCATGTGCTTAAGCTTGTTCCTGCTACACTATGACTTTGACCCACTGCTTGACTATATGAATATTAATTCTAAGATCTAGATGAATGACCAACTAACTATCAATATGTTGCTTTGTTTCAGAGTGTCGTGCGTTGCCTTTGGCATCCCAAGCTGAACCAGATCATGGTTGGTACAGGAAATGGTTTGGCCAAAGTGTATTATGATCCTGTCAAAAGTCAAAGGTACGTAATCATGATTAATGATTAAGAACACTGTTTTTTCCCCAAATTTAGCCTGATTCTATGATCATATTAAGATATGAGAAAACCTATTTTGTAGTTTTATTTAGTAAACAGTAGAAAGAAGAAAACTACAACAATTTGTTTCTGAAAAGCGGCACATTTTCCTGTTGGCTTTTCATGGTGTGGTATGATGGCTGTTCTACCTGAATTTACAAATATTTCATTTTTTTAATTGCATGAAAGCTGCAGTATGAATAACTGACCATTCATGTGATCTCTATGAAGTTGCTGATGTGGTGTTATTGAAAGGATATGATACGTATTGTATTGTCATATTTTTGAATGTCTTTTTTTTTTCTCCTGGAGTAAAAATCTCGTGTAAAAGATTAGCTTAAACTTCAGCGTCTGTGGAGTAGTACTAGAAGACCCAGTTTGAGGGAGGCAAACCAAGGAAGCACATTCTCAGTGTTCTGCTAGTCTTCTCCCCCACCTCATGTGGATTTTGCCTGTACATCTAGTGGAGAGGTAGTAGTCATTCATCAAAAGGTGACTTGTCAGCCTAGAATGAAAAGACCAGGACTTAACTATTCTATAAATATTTATTTTGCAATTAATTTGCTTTTACCATCTGGATTGGCTGGAGAACTGAGGTCTGCTTCCTTCCTGTCAGCAGGGGGGAAATGCACACTTCATCTATAGTGAGTGGTAAGAATAAGATGTTCTTCCCTTATATACACTTATCTTTGTTACACTGGCATCCAAAACATACTGTGTTACAGTTCACAGTTTCTGACTACTTACTGTGCGCTGTACATTTGCATGGGAGGATAAATTCTGGTTTACAAGATTGTCAGAAATAAGGTTTTCTTTCCTGGTCTTTGTCAATTTAGAGAACAAAAGAGTTGATATCATTGTTTGGACCACTTTCTAGAGGGCAGCCTGAGTCTCCTAGGCATAGACCACAAGAGCCCTAGCTCAGTTTTGTGCCGAGTTTGTTTTCTGGTACTTATAGTGAGTCGTACAGTCTTTCCATCTGCAGTGTTACAGATACCTCTGGTTAGATTATTGCCACCTCTGCTGCTTAGGAAGAGTAATAGGAGCAGATCATTGCCCCTGTTTGGAGAGGAGCACTTTGAATGTGCACATGGGAAGTATTCTGGACAAATGAAGTGTGAAATGAATCTTCCACCCTTATTTCCGCATGTCATATAAACTGCTCTGTAACAGAAACACTAATCTCTCTACCCTTCTTCACATCTGTGTGGACAGGCAAAGATACCTACGTTCATGAATATTTTAAGTGATGTATAATTTTGTTGAAACTATGTCTTGAATAAAAAATTGTTTATGTTTGATATAAAGAGACCAACTGAACTGCTCTATGTTTCCTCCTAGGGGAGCAAAATTATGTGTGGTTAAAACGAAACGAAAAGAGAGGCAAGCAGAAACTCTTACACAGGATTACATTATAACACGTAAGGAGTTTAAATATATCTTTATAGTATAACACATAGCTCTTTCTCAGGTTCGAAGTTTTTTGCAGATCATTTAGCTATCTATTTTCCCTTCTAAAAGCTTGCAGTCTTTCATTAAGTATTGATTGGTTTTGTGAGATATTAGTGCTTCATACAAGTTGTTTTGTAGCCTTACTCAACCAGAAAGGTATATATTTTTTATGTATAACACACCTCCAAAATGTCAGAGCTTCTGTGGCCTTTCAGTACTTAAAGAGGGCTTTTAAGAATGATGGGGAAAACTTTTTAGCAGGGCCTGTAGCAATAGGACAAGGGGTAATGTTTTTAAACTAGAAGAAGAGAAGTTTAGACTAGGTTTTTTTTTGCTGAGGGTTGTGAAACACTGGAGCAGGTTTCCCAGAGAGGTGGTAGATGTCCTGTCCTTGGAAACGTTCAAGGTCAGGTTGGATGGGGCTCTGAGCAACCTTATCTAGTTGAAGATGTCCCTGCTCACTGCAAAGGGGTTGGACTGGATGACTTGTAAAGGTTTCTTCCAACCCAAGTCATTCTATGATTCTATGTGGGGTTTTAAATAGCTTAAATATCTCTCTTGTGTCAGAGTCATAGTTGTATAAGAACTTAGGTTCATATTAAGGCTCACTGATGCATAAGGAAGAGTTACCTTTACTATAAAATGTTTGGTGATATGCCTTTTCCCAAGGGCAAATTTTACAAGGGAACAAGAGGATCAGCTGAGAGATTTTAGCTCTCCCTATTAGCATTGTGCTTTATAGTGTTTTCTCCTTTGAAAGGAGAACAGTCATGTAGTTGTGCTGTCTTGCTTCTCTTCATCCTTTTCCAGCTCCATGGTGTTAGAATTCAGCACTGGTTTTTGGTAATCTTGTTCTAGAAATAGCTAAGACCATTTCTGTAGAACAAAGCAGTTGTTTGGCAGCATAATAAACAAGAAGAAAGCTTAGGAGGTCTGAGCAGTCTTTGTGACGGGGCCCTTATCAAGGCACTTTGCTTCTGGGTTCCCATCAGAGGTACTTTCCAGCTGCAGCTGTCTCTTGCTTACCTCCATGGCACTGTTGTCCAGCTTGTTTTTGGGTAGCAGTGGGTAAAGTAGCAGCTGGCAAAGATCAGGGGTATTTATCTCCTTTAGGTGCTTTTATCAATCCATCCTTACTACAGCCTTGACTATATCAGCATGTGGTGTGTTATCTAAATGCTTTGTGTGACCTGTCATTAGTGTTTATACTTCAAGGAGCTTTTGTGATTTTTTAGAAACTGTCTACTTAAAATCCAATGAACTTATGTATTCAGTGGCATTAATGAAAATGTTGTAAAGATTTGCTTTGCAAATTTTTAAGTCTGTTGGATATTTTGGAAACATTTCAGGGATTAAATTTTTGTCTTGTGAGCTTAGAGACAAGACTGGAAAGATTTGGAGATCTCAGAATTCACTTCTGTAAAGTGAACCTACCCCTTCTTCCTCTTTTCCTTCTTCTTCTCTTTTTGTTTTTATTTTTTTGCTTCAGACTTCTAGCTGCTCCTTAATCTCAGAATTGCTTGTAATGGCTATTTAAAAGGCAAGAATCTTGTTTTGAGGGATTACGTGTTAACTATTAAAACTTATGAATAGGCACTTTGGGTATTGCTTAGGCAACCTTGACTCTACAAATGGCAAAAGCTTGGGTTTGTGCATTAGTCATCTTAGGTGCTCTGTGCAAACCAATCAAGCTTAGTGCTTGCCAGCAAAATGTCCCAGGCATTTCCTACTTAATGAAATCTGCAGAAACGAAACCTAAACATTGATTTCCAAAGATCTACTGCTCTGTCACCTGGCTGTGACTTCACTCAGTCTAATAAATTGAGCAGTCTTCCAGAATATGCTGAAAAATCAAACTGATAGGTGACTGGATGCTGCCTTCCATTTTTTTTTTTCCAATATCAGGCCAGTTCCACTAAATTTAAGATTTGTTTTGTTGGTTTTTGTCTTTATTGGGTGTTTTGACCCCAACAAAATTGCCCACATTTTGGGAAACAGCAGCAATCAGTGCATCTGAATGTGAGAACAAGAAAATAGTGTCCCTTAACATTGTATTTCTCTGTTGCTGAAAAATGAGTCTCTTGACTGAGCAGACCAAAACCATTACAGTAGCAGACTTATGCAGGAACAGAAGTTTTAAATCCCGATAATTTAGACAGATTGTTTCGTTATGGATATTCTTCCAACCTTGATTAACCTTATAATTTAAGAAAGAACACGATTGTGACTTCAATTGCAGAAACATTACATTTTAGGTCATTGAAGGATTCCACCCCTCTCTGTTTCAGATCTGAGAATGCTTCTAGGGTGTTTGTCATGCTCTTAAAGTATAAGAAATCTATAGAAACATGGAAAGTTCGGAAAGAGCAGCTGTTTGGTCACAATGGTAATGTTGAGAACTGAATGACAGGGAAATAAATTAAATATGCATAAACTATGCAAACAGTATTTCAGATAAAAGCGTCCTGCCTGAAGGAACCCTGGCAATCTGACTGCTTTCATCTTTGAAAAATACAGCAGACAGAATCCCTCTGAAATATACCTCAGTAAACCACCACTTGAATACAGAAGAACTGGCAGGCTGCTTCTGGCACTTTTTCCATTGCAAGAAAGAATCTCAGTCTTTATAGTTAAAATCTTAAAAAGAATATGGAATTTCTAACATTTCTTTTTCTCCAAAATGTAAACCTTCAGCCCATGCGCTTCCAATGTTCCGTGAACCACGACAGCGAAGCACCAGGAAACAGTTGGAGAAGGATAGGCTGGACCCCATGAAGTCTCACAAACCTGAACCTCCTGTAGCAGGACCAGGTAATCTAGGTGTAATCATTTTAGACTTTCATATGCCAAGGGGACTGTCGCGCTTGGGTTCTTCACTTGTTCAGATTTGCATTCAAACTTCTTTAGGTGGTGACTCTATTATATATATATGGACAGCAAGTTTGCGGACAACACTAAGCTGGGTGGAAGTGTTGATCTGCTGGAGGGTAGGGAGGCTCTGCAAAGGGATCTGAACAGGCTGGACTGCTGGGCAGGGTCCAATGGCATGAGGTTTAATAAGGCCAAGTGCCGGGTCCTGCACTTGGGGCACAACAACCCTATGCAGTGCTACAGACTAGGAGAAGTCTGTCTAGAAAGCTGCCTGGAGGAGAGGGACCTGGGGGTGTTGGTTGACAGCGACTGAACATGAGCCAGCAGTGACCCAGGTGGCCAACAAGACCAATGGCATCTTGGCTTGTATCAGAAACGGTGTGACCAGCAGGTCCAGGGAGGTTATCCTCCCTCTGTACTGAGCACTGGTGAGACTGCTCCTCGAATACTGTGTTCAGTTCTGGGCCCCTCACCACAAGGAGGATCTTCAGGCTCTGGAACGAGTCCAGAGAAGAGCAACAGAGCTGGTGAGGGAGCTGGAGAGCAGGTCTTACGAGGAGTGACTGAGAGAGCTGGGGTTGTTTAGCCTGGAGAAGAGGAGGCTGAGGGGAGACCTTATTGCTCTCTATAACTACCTGAAAGGAGGTTGTAGAGAGGAGGGTGCTGGCCTCTTCTTCCAAGTAACGGGGGACAGGACGAGAGGGAATGGCCTCAAGCTCCGCCAGGGGAGATTTAGGCTGGACATTAGGAAACAATTCTTCACAGAAAGGGTCATTGGGCACTGGAACAGGCTGCCCAGGGAGGTGGTTGATTCACCTTCCCTGGAGGCCTTTTAAGGAGTCCCTTAAAAGGCACGGGTGGACGAGGTGCTAAGGGGCATGGTTTAGTGTTTGATAGGAATGATTGGCCTCGATGATCCGGTGAGTCTCTTCCAACCTGGTTATTCTATGATTCTATGATTCTATGACAGTGTCCAGCACTGTAAGGTGTTGGTCTTCGATTGGAGTGCTTGCCTGAAATAAATCAATAATTACAATGACTTACTTTAAGTTATATAATCAGCAAAGCATTTAAATTATTAGTTCTATAGTATTAAATAACTTCTTTGTATCAGATCATTGTTACAGACACAACACAACATTTCTCTGTTTATTTCTTAGAGTTTATAGAGAAAATTTTCTTTGTTTTTTTTTTTTCTTACAGGTCGTGGTGGGCGTGTTGGAACTCATGGAGGCACCTTGTCATCATATATAGTCAAGAATATTGCACTGGATAAGACAGATGATAGCAACCCGAGAGAGGCTATTTTGCGTCATGCAAAGGAAGCGGAGGAGAATCCATACTGGGTTGCTCCAGCATATGCTAAGTAAGGAAACAGTTAAAGATACCAGTAATATTTTTGGAGGCCAGTGGGAGTTCCCTAAGTATAGAAGAGACACATTTTCAATGGCAAACTGCCTTTTCTTTGTTGCTGCCACAATTATGTAAACCAAGAATATACCATACTCTTTTATGAAGATAAGAGTTCCCAGGAAGTCAGACTGTTGAAAACTGACATTTCCATTTTGAAACTATACCAGTTAGCAGTAAAAAATTATTTTAAAGCTAAGTTGGTCGGAATTTATAATCTTCTACAAATCAATGTGTGAAATCGCAGTATACCTTTTAATAAGGTTCTTTCCCACTGACAAACTTTTCCAATATACCCCTTAGTTCTGACTGATTCTTAGGTTAAACTTTCCAAATATTTCTTGCTGTTTTGACATCATATTTTAGATGAATTCTCAGATGTCATAAATTTTTATTTGAATTTTATGTACGTAAGGACCTGAGTACTGGCTTGAATTAACTTGGTGCTAAAGGTTTAGCGATATCAAAAATTGCACTGATAAGATGTCTTACCAAGAACTGAACATAGAGAAATAAGTGTTCAATTGTTGCTACATAAATTGAAGAGCCTAATCAAAATTATGGTCATAAAATCTTGATAATCCCACAGATCGAAACTTACTTGGTTTAAATTATGTGTGTGAGTGTGCATTTGTGTGCTTGTGTTACAATGAAAATTGTTCAATAAGCTTCTATAATGCTTTTACCAAAGATATTTTTTTCAAAAATAAATAGATTACAAGCCATAAAGTAAATACATTCACAATAGTACTACAATAAATACTGAACAGATGGATTTAATACTAATGAATATAAACTACCACTTTAAAAGTTACTGGAATTTTCACACTTTGTTATCATTATTGATGTCTTTGTTGCACAAAATAATCTGTCTAATATATGTAGTATTTTCAGAATGGATAAGGAAAAGGTTTGGAAGAGGTCTAATAGTCTACACAGAACGATCTGCCAATAACCAACTATTTTTTTTTTTGTTAGCAGCCCAGTGTTCTGCCTCCTTGGCTGTAATTTCGTTAGTACTTTAATGACTGTACTTTCCTTATAGTGGTTAGCTCTTTAGTAAAACAATCACCAGCTCTTTACGGAAACTCAAAGTTTGTTAAGAATCATTGGATGTTTCTAGTGGTGACAGTTGTTTTCCGACTTGACCTATGTGTTCACAAAGAAAGCAGAATAGCTCTTCCAAGGCAGCTTGAGAAAGTCAGCAACCCAGCGTGGCTTTTACTGGGTAATTAATAAGTATGGCATACTGATAATTAGTAAGTATGGATTTGATGTTGTACATCAGATCCATGCATTAGGCAATGTAATAGGAATATTTGAAAGCCTGGTTCTGTAACAGTTATTGTATTGAATATGCTAAATATTGACTTTTAATTGTTTGAGAGTTAATGTTTCTTAGAGATGGAATGTACTTTGATTGTGTAGGCACCTGGTTTTATTTGAGATATGCAACTATCCATTCTCAAAAATAAATACATTCACACATTCCATCGGGTAGATAGATACCTCAGTATATTTTTGGCTCAGTAACTTAATTGATTGTATATTAAATTTCATCCCTGACACCTGCAATGTAGTAGACATGAAAGTTTTAAAACATAGCTGTATTACAGAAGGCTTACTATGTCAGGTGGGCAGATCTCATTACGGTTTCTTGTTAAAGATGTAGCTGCAGGGGAAGAAGAGAGCTGGCTGAGAAGTGGGGAGGATGCAAGTCCAGACTGCTATTAACTTACACACCAGACGGTGATATGTATGTGGGGGAATTGGGCTGCAGCCAACAACATGCTGCCTTCATGGCTTTGTCAGATGATAAATCTCATGCCAGTGAAAATGCCATTATCCTTGCTTTAAAAGCTTGACTTAAAGATGTACTCTACTCAGAGCATTAATAATAATAATAATAATAATAATAATAATAATAATACCTAAAAAGCATGCATCCAGTAGATTTCTTTTCTTTAAATAGTGTTTATTCTTTTTACTACTTTATTTCTCTGCTATCAGTTTCTCCACATTTCTTGTAGTAAATTTTCACTTAAATAGGGTATAAAATATCTCATTTGACAAGGCTTTTGGTTTGTATTGCCTAATAGATGGTTCTTCACTAGCAGGTTTTCATTTTCCTTTTTATAAAGATGTCTAAAATTTTAGTTACTTAATTCTCTTTAGTGATGTTTTTTAAGTAATAACTAAGAATACTAAGAAATGTCCTTTTTCTGGTTGATCAGAGTTTTTATAACTGAGTGTGATGACTGGGTTAGATTTCACCTAGTCCCACTTCACACTGGCTGGGTCATTCTAAGTCAGATAACAGATTTCTTGCTTTTTCAATTGCATTTTCACTTCAATAATTCTTAGAAGACATACATGCAACATGACTTTTGCTGTTAGTTTGTACATTGTATGTAAAAATGTTGCCTTTTTGTTGGAGTTAAAGGTGCTTAATTTATTCTTGAAGCCAAATAGTAATTTGCATTATTTATCAGCTGAAAAATTTTTTCAAGCTTGTTATCACTAGCCTGACCTTTCTGTTTCTCCTAAAATTTGAGCCAGAAAAGGAGGGATAAGTATGTGAGAGGCCAAAGGATGGGTGAGAAAACAGACGCTGCTGAAAGGGATACGGGGAATGATAAGAAGTACATGCTGAATCAGGAGATGACATGTCACAGAAGCCCAGTGTGAATAAAGCGTCAGAAAAGAAGCAATCAACACAGCGGAAAAGTCATAATGGATGAGGATAAAGAAAAGATCTTGAGATTTTTCAGGAAAAAGCTTGTTAGAGCCCTTGGCAAGAGCTGTTCTAGTGGAGTGAAAGGAAAGGAAGGACAGATTGAAGATTTCAAGTAAAGAACTACAGGAAAGGAACTTGAGGCATCAGTTGTAAATGTTGGAAAATTACATTCTTTGTGAGCTGTTTGTTTTAACACAGCTGTACAGAGATACTATAATGACTTGAGATGTCCCTCTGAAGGAGCTGCAGGAATTGCCAAGTATTGTAGCTGAGGGTCTAATCAGGCACAGATGTAGCTCTCTTCTGTACTGTAAGGAAGATGAGACTGAAATTTCCCTTCCCATCAAGATAGACCAGACTTCTTATAAAATACCTTTCATATCAATGATGTTGCCCCTGTTTTGCTGTCTTTGTCGTTGCTGCTTGACACAGGCAAGAGAATGACTTGAAGAAACAGCCTGTAGCTCTGCTGTTTTGACTGGACTTTTTCTGAGTGGCAGGACCAGTATGTGAAGTGTTAGTCACGTGGTGGCTCGAGTGTCTGTAGTCGAAGACACAGGACTGAAAAAAGGAAAAAAAAAAAAACCAGTGATTTTGTTGCCACATGTTGGTATACCTAAGCTAAATCTTTTTTTTTTTAAATTATTAATTTTAAAAAGGAAGCTCCTGAGATTTGGAGAAAAGTCAGGCTGGTCGGTGGGGTAAGGAATACAAAGGGGCCTGATGCTGAAACCTTCACTTTTCAGTCTGGAAGTAGCCTCTATGACATTATTCTGGTTTCCAGGCATACTTGAATGTTGTCTTTTTTCTTTGTTTCGGTGCAATATAAACACAAATTTTGAAAGTTACTGTGACGTGAGTCACGTGCTGTGATACACAGTTGACATCTCCAGCTGGTTTAGCTGTAGCAGTACTTTTTTAGCTGCTCATCTATGAACTTCAGATGTCAATGAGCTGCTTTTATTGGATCCCTGTCAGGCAACTAAGGAAAAATAACCCATAACCAGAAGGATTATGGTGACTCTAAAGCAGTCTACATGGCCCTTGGAAATTATTTAGGGAATATGCTGAATATGCTGGAAACTACTGAAATAAGGAGAAACACACTGTAAGAATAAATCATAGTGGTTTGTTTTCCTGATTTTTGTTTGCACCCTGTTAGTGTAACCTACAGTACAAATGCATTTGTCAGTCTATGAGATACTGGTTTCTGCTGACAGTCATGTGAAAAACCAGGATTTTAGGATAATTTGGGTAGGAAGGGACCCTGAAGGTCATCTAGGCCTACTTCCTGCTTAAAGCTTGTTCTCTTAGATCAAGCTGCTCAGGTGCATTTAGATTCAGGTTGCTGCTCAGGGACTTGCCCAGCCAAGCCTGAATACCCTCAAGCACGGAGATTTCACAACACTTCACTGGGAAGCCTGTTTCAGCAGTCTGGTTGGCAGACTTTGTATGCCCTCGCTAAGTCCAGGCTGGCTGTTCCCTAGTATCTTCTTGTCCTTCTAGTACCTGGAGATGCCTTCCATGTGTATTTGTTCCATATCCTTCCCAGTGATTGAGGTTAGGTAGGCTATCCTGCAGTTCCCAAATCCTCCTTTTATCCTTCATAAGTATGATATTTGCCTTTTCTAGTCATTGACAATCTCTCTGAATAGCCATGACTTCTCAAAGATGGTAGAGTGCCCTTGCAATGATATTGCCCAGCTCTATCAGTGCCTTTGAATCCATTCCATCTGATCACATGGATATGTATTATGCCCAGTGAGCTCTGTACTCCCTGTCTCTGTCTTCCTCTTCTATGGGTAATGTCTCCCTCCTTCCCAAAGACAATGCTGGTATTGTAAGGGTCCTTGGACACCTGAGGGCAGACCACCTTGGTGAAAACAAAGTCAAAAAAAAGCACTGAGTATCTGGACTTTTTCCATATTCTACATTAGTGAGTTACCTGCCCCATTGAACTCATTTTTCCTGTCATTCCTTTGGCTGTCTGTGTAGCTCTTGAAACCCATAGTGTTGCCTTTCATAGTTCTTTCCAGTTTCTACTGCGGCTAAGCTTTGGCTTTCCTAACTTCATTTCTGCATGTTCACATAATGCCCCTGTTCCTCTTGGCTAAGACTGTCCCTTCTTCCTGGATGTTCTTCCTTTTAGGGGTTTGGGGGCTATCTTAGTCAGGAGATCCCTGCGCATCAATACTAGGATTCTGCCAGGCTTCAATTTTTGTACATGGGATGGGATGGGTTTTGAGCAGGCTGACCCGAAAGATCAACCAGCTCTACTGAGCGACTTAGCCCTCTATGGCAGTCTCTAGCAAGCTGAAATCAAAACTCAAAGTCACGGATAAGTAAAATTGAGAAAGTTGATGGGGAAAAGGTACTCAGGTTTCCACATGTATTATTTAGCCCTCAGAAATAAAAATACTTTGAAGTAGTATAACAGTTTCAATATTTTTTCTATAAATATTCATCCTGTAGGAACCTACTACTAGACTAATAATTGGTAGTGCAGTTTCTAAGCAGAACAATTTGTGTTTAAATTAAAAGATCACTGCTGATAGTGCTATAACACAAACAGTGTTATCTGTGACTGTCTTTAAAATGGTCAGGAATGTGAATCACACTAGATGCCCCAGTTACCGCTGCGTACTTGTGGAGGTGGAACAGTTTACATTTCAGCTGAGCTGAGTGAGGCTACAGCCATTTCATGCTAATTATAAAAAATGAGATAGCAAGCAGACTTGATTTCCTCTGTATGTTTTTGCTTTAGCTGGTTACCGCTAGATTATTCTGCAGTTTCCTTTTTTTTTTTGCCTCCCCTGACCTCACTCTCAGCTTTACTGGGCACAGTAGCATACTTACATTAGATGAAGTCCGTAACTTTTCACTCTGCCACTCCAATCATGGAAAATACGTAGGTTCTGCTGCTTGTTTCACAAATGAAGTAATTCTTCTTGGTTGGAAGTTTCCAATCAAAATTATGACAGTAGCAGGTTTTGTGGTCAGGAATGATAGTTTTACACTTGATTAGTGTACTGACCTGATGTGATCAGTACTGACCTGATGTGATCACGTGGCATTTAGATACCCTTCGTGTATTGTGGTAAAAGGAAGGTACACAGTTAAAATGGGCTAAATAAACTGCCATCAATATGTTTTGAAAAAAGAGAAAAAGATTACATACATTCCATGTCTTCATCAGCTAAGAAAATACAGTATTTTGGCCAGTAAAGCCTTCATCCCTGGTGCCTGTTTTGGATTGAATATTGATTCTATTTCTTTCTTTCTTTTTTTTTTTTTTTTTTTAAATCTTCTTGCAGTGATTGGTTAAGGTAGAGTTCATGTAGCTATTATTATTATTCCTGTAACATGTAAGTATTTCCTAATGGCATCTTTAAATTGGATTTTAATTTTTTTTAATCTTAGTTCTGCTTTCCATGGAGTGCATGATGATGTATCTAGCTTCCAGTAATGTTGGTCATCATGTAGGTGCAATGTCTGCTTAGGTGTGAGGAGAACTGCAGCCTGCACCCAGGGGCCGTGTGCCAACAGAGTCCTGCTGTAGTACCATCTCTGGAACACCTCAGTATACATATCTCCATGGCAAATTTGGAGGATGGAGGAGGAGGCAGATTGATAGAAAGATACTGTAATAAGGAAAGTTGTCTTTGTCTAGTTCTAGTGACTTTAAATAGGATGAGGGGGAACGGTTATAAACTGGAGAGGGGCAGATTTAGATTAGACAGTAGGAAGAATTTCTTCACCATGAGAGTGGTGAGACACTGGAAGAGTTTCCAAGGAAGCTGTGGCTGCCCCATCCCTGGAGGTGTTCAAGGCCAGGTTGGATGGGGCCTTGGGCAGCCTGATCTAGTGGGATGTCCCTGCCCATGGCAGGGGGGTTGGAACTAGATGATCTTTAAGGTTTCTTCCGACCCTAACTCCTCTATGATTCTATGTAATCTATTTTGTGCCACATCTTTAAAGTGGAGAATCTTGCTCTTTAAAGGCTTATGGCTTGCTATTACTCTTTGAAGTCAGTGACAACATTGTACTAAGTAAGAGAGAGGCAATTTCTTTAACGTTTATGCATTTTGTAGAGTCTGCCAAGTAACAGTTGTTATAATAGTAGTCCTTCACATCCTTAAACTGCTCTAAAAACATTAGTTAATACATTAATGAGATTATGACTGCCTTGGCTCTATTTTATACTTCATCATGTCTGTTGTAATGAGAAGTTGAGCACATCAGAAATCCAGTAGTTTCAGCTCCACAGTGATTGTGCTCAGAATTAGGTTGGAAAAGGGGACCATGCAGTGATTAAAGTGTAAAACAGGAGAACTGAATGTCCAAACAGTTTATTGAAATGCTTCTTGATACTGTGTTCGTTTAAAAAATAATCAATAATTATTTTTATAAAGTTTAAGTGTTATTTAAAATACAAGTAAACAGTGGAGGAATAGATACCATCAAGCTTAACCGTAGGACACACTGTGTTCTCATATGGTGATCGTTAGGTTTTTTTATGTTACAGTAGTGCTGGATAAAGTCTCTGTGGAAGAAGCTGATTTTTTCATGCACAGGCTAAACCAGAAACCTTGCTCAGCTGTTCTGTCCACTTACTGGCTGCTGTCATACTACGGTGTATCAAAATGGAGTTTTCTTTTTTTAAAATCATGGAAGGAGAAACCTGTGGCTCCAATTTTCTAGTGTTGTATTAAATTGATTTGTTCCTCTCTTCTGTTTTAATTTTATTCATGGAGTATACAGATAATGATTGTGAACTGATGAAGAAATAATACTTGCAAAAGTTGTATGTGTGTTTTGTGTGTTCTTTTCTTGAGAGCTGCAAGGTTCTTCCATTCTTGGGAGGTTAGTTGATAGTTCTATGTTGAAAATGAAAAATAGGCAAGTCTGGGGTGCTATTTTTAAGTATAGAATGGATGCAATTTGTGCCTGGTGCATGTCTAATAAGTTTCTGATAAAGAATTGTAGTCTGACCATTCTTTTAATCTTTTTAATGTTTTCTAGAACACAGCCAAAAACAGTTTTTGCAGAAGTGGAACAAGAAGATGATGAAACAGACAAGCCAGAGTGGAAAAAAAGAAAAATTTGAAAAATTTGATTTAAAGAATAATTTTGGAGCATTTCAAACAAAGTATAGCATTTATTTGTTTATTTTGGGTGGTGGATCACAATTTGAAAGCAAAGATTACTTCAGTTCATGAAAGTTGCTGCAGTGTAAGAAGGGGTTGTTCTATTGCACTGGATTGTAATCCCACATCTGAATCTTGTAATAAGGAATTAACTATATTGTGCAAAGAACTCTTCTCTACATCAGTTATTTAGCTTCATGATTTAGGTGAAAAATATTTCAATATAAATAGGACTGCAGTGAATTCATTACATTGCCAAGTGTTTTTTTTTAATTACTGCCAACTGTATGAATGTGTCGTGACAATGTTCAATGATTTTAAGTATATAAATAAAAAAATACAGTTTCTCAGACTCCTTTTTATTTTTTCTAGGGAAGATATAACAAATTACCCCTTTTGTTACAAGTATAACAAAGTTTAGACTTCTATTTAGATTAAGTAATGTGGAATAGTCCAGTTTAGCTCATTTATGTGTTATCAGTAGTTCCAATGTAGTTCACAGTTCTGTGTGATTTTTAGAAGACACATTTTCTAATGCTTGTGCTTATTTGAATGACTGTCCTTTTAAGTGTGTGTAATGTCTCACATATCATATATCATAGACATTTTATACAGTTCTCATTTTTCAGCAATGTGAAATTTGAATGGAGAATTACATATTTTAGTTTCATAAAAATAACATGTTTATTGCCTAGCTGATGCAGATTGTTATTCACGCTTTCTATCCCTACTAATTTGTATTAATAAGTGTTAGGACAGAGGAGAGCTGTGTATTTATTGCCAAATCTTAGTATCCATTGGCTTTGTTGTATGCTGGAATTATATATATCCTACCTGACACTCTCTGAAGGCTTGTACAGTCCTTTCTATAGTGGTTTCTTAAATATTGGAAGTTTTAGTTGTTTAACCAAAACGAGCAATTCTGAACATCGTAAAGTGAAGGAGAGATTTCAACTCATGTCCTTTAGAGAAGGAGAAAGGAACCTATGTTAGTTTTAGGCTTTTATAGTGTGATTATAATCATAATACACTAAGTATTGTGATTATAATAATACGCAATATAGCAAGCACTCTGCATTTCCAGTAAGTGTAGAGAGTAACAGACTTCATAAACAATCAAGCTTTCTTAATTATGACTTGATTGTGAAGGCATATTTTAAGGCTATATTTAGCAAAGCACTTAATCACCTTCTTAACCTCAAGCCTGTGGTCGTGGTAGTCAGCAGAACTTAGTTGCTTTTTCTTTAAGCATTGTTCTGCATCACTATTTCATTGTATGATAGCCTGTTCCAAGCTTTTTTTTCTTTTTTTCAATTATCATTTTTATACTTAAGGGGAAACTAAACCTGACTTCAAAAGATGTAATCAGTATGGGCATGACATTCCTACAACAAAAAATTTCCACTGCTTTCACTCAGTGAAAAGCACTCTTATCTTTTGATAAGAGTGGTACCTCACTAAATAATCCACAACTTGTCTTTGACCCTTGTAAAAATATTTTAGTTCACACTTACATAGAATAGCAAATCAATGCTTAATTTACAATTTCATCTGTAATATGTAGAATGAAGGACTTAATACCTACGCGGATGTTAAATGGAGGTGAAGAAGAAGTACCAGATTAAGAGCAGCAGTTGTTAACAAGACCTGCTAAAGACCTCCCTGTGCTATGCCACCCCAAGCAAATAAACATTAAATGGCATTGTTTCATTCAAAGCTACTTTTTTTTTTTTTAATTCAGATAATGCTCTACCAAATAAAGTATTTTCAAATACATTTCTATAAAATCTTGAATAAGATTTTTAAAAGGATTAAAAGGTCTAGGCTGAATATTAACAGTTCATCATTTCTACACTGAGGCAATGTGATTTAGGGAGCAGAGCTGCAGGGAAAGACAGAAGAAAAATGCTGCAGCTGTTCTCAACTTGAAGTGGAGCTTCTCCTTTTGTGTTATTTATTCATACCAGCTAGATTTTGTTTCCTAATTCTTAGAAGAATGAGTTCTCTACGTGAACCCTGCAAAAGTTCTGTTAGAATTTCTCTAAGAGTTCGTCATTGTTTGTTAGTGATTAATTTTCTTAAATTACTTTTTTAGAAGACTAAATTTAAAGCAGTGCCTGAGCAGATATGTATTAAAAAGACTTAAAACTAACTTAAATTGTACTTTAATTGTTAGCTTAGTTTGTTTGATGTAGTCCTTGCACTGTTTTTTCAGGCATGTTCACCAGCAAGGCAAATCTTAATGCATTTTAAAAAGCAGTTTCTAATCTTGAACAGCTCATTGGTAAGAGTTAATCCAGTCAGGAAGGAGATATGAACAGTCTGCGTGACGATACTTGGGACAGCAAATTCTGACTCAATCCTTTGAATAGTCCAGGGAAAAGTCTTGACATTAAAAATATTAACATGATTAAATTTTCATATGAAAGATGAAATTCTGTGTGCAAACAAGAATATAGAAACTATGCTTCTATTAACTTTTTGTGAATCTAATTTTCTTTTAAACATCACAAAGAACCTAGGCTTTAGTAGTTGTGAAGTTGTAATCTTGGTCCTCGTGTTCATATTTAGTGTCAATGTGGCCAGAGTCCAGATGGTCTTTTGTTTCCACGTTTCTGAAACAAGGTGGGATGTTTTTCTTGTTCTGTAGAAGATTTACAGAGATGCCACAATCATCAGTAGAATTTTGGTGTGCAGAATGGCATCTGTGGAGCTTTCTTCATGGATTTTCTCCACATATTCTGTGCAGCTTCTAGATGTTTTTTATAACGATCTATACTCTTTTCTCTTTTGTGCTAATGACTATTTGGGACCAACTGTTAAGTGTTACATGGCTGTCCACTGGGCCAAGGCTTTTCCTACAACATCACTGCAGCCCACCGGCTAGTGGTGAGCCCAGATTCCCATTCCTTGTTTATGTTCCTGTCATTGGTATAAAGGTCTTATTTGATTCCATAGTCCTTTGTCTGGTCCTGTCCTCCTTATTCCTTTGTCCTATCTTATTTTTTAAGTCTTCTGCAGCGGGTGAGAAGATTGCTAAGGTGGTCTTTGAGTGGTCTTTGAGTCCTGGCACTTTTCCTCTGGCTGTTTGTAACTGTCTTGTAGTTTACTTTCCTCTCTGATCTACTTCCTATGACCTATAATTTACTGAAGATGATACTTTTGGCTATGGTTTTTTGTGATTGATAGCAAGAACTGTGAATTTGTGCCTAGAGGGCTCCAGTCATTGGCTCCTTACTTATAATTACATGCCTATTTTGGTGTTCTTTGTCATGCCTGCCTTTTCTCTGTTGGGCTGTAGAAAAATATGTATTATGGGAAGAGAAACCGTGAAACTTTGTCCTATCACTTCAATCTCTGCTGGACCCTGAGGAGTGTTTTGCAATGAGTGGCATTGCTGAGCCGAAGTGTCATCGTCTTTGTTAGATCTTTATCTGTTAGTTCGTTAGACCTCTGATGCCTTTGGGAGTGTCCAGCTTGAGACATTTGTAGTTCACATCCTCCGTTAATACTGAATCATTTGAATTTGATGTGGCCTGTTAGTCACAATAGCATTGCAAAATCCCTCTTCTATTTCCTTGACATGTTAAGTGCCTGTATGTCTTCCTAGCCTGCCTCTCAGCAATGGGAACTTATGGAAAGCCCTACAGTTACCCTCATTAAAAGTCAGCAGGATTCTTCTGACTTTTACCACGGGTAGTCTAGGATTTTGTGATATTCTGTCCCCTGTTGTTGATCCTTGAGCTCTTCTCATTGATTTAACTGTTTCATGCATACGTGTAAATGAAGAGTTGAATAGCTGGCCACCAGAAACGTGCTTATGCATGCCTGGCTTTGAAGCACAGATGCATCTTATTACATCAGTTTCTAAACCTGATTTTTTTTTAGCTATTCTCATTTAAAGACAAGTTTGTCTACAATATAAATTTCTCTGTCCTGTGAGACTCGAGCATCCAATTGGTTCGTGCAGTCTGGGTAACTCAGAAACACAAGTTACTTCTCTGTCTGGATAGCATATCATCCAGGTTGAAATTTACTTTGGCTGTCGAAGCTTTCCATCTTATATGCAAAGGTATTGGAGCATCTGATCAGTCTACTGCTTTGGCAGCAATGTCTTATACTTAGATCAACTTGTCGGAATCCCCATAACCTACATGTTGCTTGAGTGCCTTGCCAGTAGTTTATTATTTGTTTTGCATGACTGATGATCAGACAGTATGTTCATCTTGTACTCTGAGAGATGACTCAAAAGAAAGCTGATTCAGAAAGTGTAGCCAATAAGTCTTTTTAGTTTTTTTATGTTGTTAACCTTAGCTGTCGTGCAGGACTGTTGCACATCAGGCCTAGTAGCTATAATTTTTCTTACTCTTTTGAAGAAGTATCCTGCAGGCGCTGGCCTTTTTCCTTGTATCATGAAAGGGTAGATGCAACAGATGAACACCTGCAGTAGATAAACTGGACTAGGTGGGACCTTGCGAAGTTATGTAGTCCATCCTTGACTCAAGTTATAGCAATACCTGAACCAGTTCTGGCATGTTTTTTGGATCAGCACTTCAAACGCTGTCATGATAGACACTGCACAGTCTCCCTAAACAGTCTATTCCAAAGCTTCATTCTTCCTAGCAGCAGAATTTTTTTCATTATCTATAAGAAAAACATTCTTGCAACGATTTAAGCCCACTATTTCCTATCCTGTTCCCAGCAGTTGTGGAAGTCAGTTTATGACATTCCCCTTTACAGAAGCTTTTTATTTAGTTTTAAATTTTTTTGTCTTCTCCTGTCTCCTTTTACCCTTTCAGTTTTCTTTTATAGTTAATGTTCTCTGGCTTATAATTTATTTGCTTTTCTCAGCCTTGTTCTGACTGCCGACATTTCTCAGCGTACTGCTCACAGTGTATGCTGTGTTTCAGATGAAGCTATTTTTTTTTTAGTACTACCAAGTAAACAGGAAAAATGCTTGCATGTCTCACTATAGTAACTTTTTTTCTCTACAGTTTGGCAGTATAGGATTGTGTTCAAGTACTAATCCCTCTCAAACTCCAGAGTGTCCATGGCAAAGCTGCTGCCCAGGCAATTTACTGTCTGGTGGTTAGGTATTACTCCTAAATATTGGATTTTGTCCTTTGTACCAAATTTCATTGCGTTTTCTCAAAATGTACCACCATTTTGTTGAGATTATTTTGAATTTTCTTTTGGCCCCAAAGTGCCTGCAACTTTTTACAGCTTCCAGATGTCAGTGGGTGTAACGAATGTATTCCTTGTTATTCAGTTAAACCACTGTTGAAGTTGGTGGTTAGTGGCAAATCCATAAGGTATTCTGCATGTATGGGAGGCAAATGTTTTATACACTGTTAATTTTCTTAACTGTCCATAAGCCTCTAGTTCATATACTCAGAATTTTTTTGAAAAATAGTTTGCTTTCCTAGAAATTGTTGGATTTCCTTCATGTCTTGTTTTCAGGATTTTTGTAGTGGCTCCATCCCTTTGTGTCCAGCAGGAGTTCTGACATTAACAGAGTTAGAAGTGAGAGACCTCAAGACCTCCTTGTGTTCAGAATTTCAGAATGCCATATTCTGAATGTATTTCCAGCCTATCCCAGTTACGAGTTTTGATCCTAAATTCTCACTTTAATTTGCTTTCTATAATAAAAAATGTCATCTGCTGTAATCTGTGAGTGAGCAGCAGGTCTAGCCACAAACCTGTAGGTGTACACCTGGCCAGATATATGCTAGAATCGAATTACTACATTCACACCCACCAAGAGCTATGATACTGCAGTGAGATCTGGGATCACCTTGCGTGTGGTTGTTATGTTGCCCACACACTGGCTTCGCCAAACTCCAAGCATGATGGAAGCAGCAATGTTTCCTGTACCCCAGCTTTCCTGTTCACCATCTGTTCTTCCAGTGGCCTCAGGAAGATTTTACTGAAAATCACCATCATTGGCATCTTTTTTTGGCCTGTTGCTAATGCTTGTCAAGATCACTGGGACTGCAGTGCAGGTGGTTTAAGAACATGAGAGCGTACATGACAGCTTGTGGGTGTCAGGTAGCACTGAGTGTGCAGGTTTCTATGATGCTCAAATGCTGAGGAACTTGAAGCTTGTGAGAGATCCTCTCTAAGTCTGTCTTCAGAAGGCACAGTCTGTTACTTATCTTGATTCAGTGAATCTATTGTGCAGCCTAGGATACCCTTCAATACTGTGTTGCGATTGCTAGTAACAGGTCAATGGTTCTGTATTAAGCCAAGAGGCCTTAGGTCTTGCCTGGCTTTGGGCTGCTTGGGGCTTTGAGCTTCCTTTAGCTCCAGTAACAGCTATTTAACAACCAGGTGATTGCTGCTTCATTTATTTAAGATTTTGCTTGGCTTCGTGCAGTGATGGGGAAACTCATGTTATTGTTCATGGCCTTGTAATTGTCATTAGCTGTTCTGTGTTGAATGAAATCCTTATGACCCTAGAATTAAAATGCAACATAGAGGAGTATAGTATATATAGTATATATTGATAACAGAGGTGATTAAGATGTGTACACAGAACTATACCAGCAGCAGCATGAGAGCCAATAGGAACTCACCAGTGGTCATTACTGATCATCCAGAGAACGTGGTTTTGGGAGGTGGATAAGCTAGTTTCAGGGATAGAAAAGAGGAAATAGCAAGTATCTACCAAATACAAAGCAGGCCATATATAGTAAATCTGACCCTAGCATGGAACTACAGAGCAGCAAAGAAAGAGAAAGGGGTTAGTGTGAGTTGCAAAATGTGTAAAAGTAGTCCCATGTAAGTTCTAGAATGAGAAGGAAGAAATCCCCACCATCAACACCATCTTCTGGCAAAGAGCTAGGGATGCTAGCAACTTGCCAAAACACCCCATTTTCCCCACCATCCCTCAGACTGGAGCCATCAGCTTAGGATGTCAGAGGGATGACAGATGAGTGAGAAGAGGTAACTGCTAGAGATTGTGTATGTAACAATTTTACATGTGTTGTGGAGACTCTTTCTGTAGTAGGAGTATTTATTTTTGTGGTGTTGCATATAGGCATGCTTCTTCATCCCACATAGGCTGTGCAAATCATACTGCAGCCATTCCATGCCAGCTGGGCAATATCTTTCTTCTGTACTATTAGCTTCCCTTGTCACTTAGCGGCATCACTCTAGTGCAGAGTAACCTAAATTTGCAGTGGTTAAGCGAGCAAAGGACTCTTACAGTAGGCATGAAACTTGTCTGCTTCTGATTCTGCTAAAAGATATTGCTTAACAAACTTCAGATTTTCATGTGAAAACCTGCAGCATGAATAAGGGGCTGCTCTGTGATGAAGCTGGTGTATAGTTTGCAGTTGGCTCTTCATTTAAAATTACCTGGCTGAGGAGAAAAAAATGTCAGGAATCTTCCAAATGAAGCAGTCAGCATCTTCAGAGTAACCTTTGCAGGCAAATTATTGACAATGGCTGAAAGCCTCCATAGCTTTTTCTCTTTATTCATAGAGTAATTACAGTGTGTCTTGTCATGTATTTTAATTAAGTGGCTGAATTAATAACAAAAGCATACATTAATTGTAACATTTTTTTGAGAATATGACATTTTCAATTTGTTACAATAGTACCACCATAATTTGTGAAAATAGTGTGCCTATAGCAATGTCTCCATAGGCTGGTGCAACACAGAACCAAGGCAAAACTTCTTTGTGATTGCAATGATTCAGAGAAATTTGATTCAGAAATATTTAATTCAGTCCTTAAAGACACAATGTAGCAGTCAAAGGAAAAACAGAAGCAATCCTGTATCAAGAAATTAAGACCCAATGACTCAGGAATTTTCATTTGAAGATAGCACGTCAAACAAGCACAGTATACTGTATATATATAACACAGGTATATCTCTCTTGCAGAAGATGAGGAACAGCATCATGATAAATAATAGTGCACAGAAATGAGTGGGAGGTGATTGGTGGGATGCTGCAGGAATAGGGAGTCTATGTCCGGTTTTATGTAATATCATTTTAAACTACCCCGTTTGAAATCATTAAACAGGATGTTAATGAAATTAACAGATGATGCAGATGAATACTGCAAACACTGTTGAAAAATGAGAAGCAGGAAATAACAAGGAGTCACCCTGACAAATGCAAGATAATACATCTGGAAAACAATAATTCAAAACACAGATTATTTTTTCCTCTGTGCTGGGATGACTTTCAGCTATACCAGAGCTGGTGGATAGTAGTTTGTGTTTCTGTGTTTCCTCTGACAAGGCAGACAAAAAAATGCATGTGTAGTTTTTGCCAAAACGATTGCTCCTGGCTGAGCAGCTTGAGTGAGACCCAGACAGGGAACATAGCACATTCCGTCTCACAGCCACTGAGGAGTACAAAAGTGGCTGGGATAGCTTTCATCTGAAAATCAGCTTGGTAAATACAGCATAGAGGGGTCTCCTTTTGTGAACACCAGATGCTGATGTCATGTGTACAGCAAGTTAAAAGTCTCCTTTCTGTTTGCAGTCTTGCAAGTTTAGCTGTCTCTCTGGGAGGCAAAATCTTGCGTCCTATCAGCTTTAAAAATCTGCTTTCTCTCTCTTCTGTTTGTAATTGCAGCTCTCTGCATCCTTAACATTCTGGAATTTTCAAGAGAATCTGCAGAAAGATAGAAGAGTCTTCTCTCTCTCTCTAGTTTGGAAATTTTCACATTTCATAGAGCAATTCTGGTGATCTCTTCCCAGTCATGCTGTTATCCGCACAGCTGTGCTTCAAGTGCTCTGTTGCAGAATTGTTCATGAATGTTGAATTATCAGTATAGGCATTTTTGCCTTGTAAAAACAACCTCTAGGTGTTTCCACCCCCCTGCATATAAACAGTACATAGAAATTTCAAGGAAATATATGTCAAGGAATCACGATAAAGCAAAAATGAACCTATACTGGACTTGCTGGCCCCTTATAATATTCCCATATGTAGTAAACTGCAAAATATGTCCTGGTTTGTTAATTTATGAAACAGCCCGTGCTTAACTCCCAGTTCCATGATCCTTGTGAAATATGGTGTTTGGACAATGCCAGCACAGCAGGCTACTGATTCACGGGACTCTCCACCTCACCCTGGAGTGACAGCAATACTGCTGACTACCACAAGGCAGATTATCCTTGAATGCTAAAGATTGCCTAGAAAATTATTCTGAAAGGAGCATTCTGTGTTACACTGACAAAAAAATATATGACAAAACCTGATGGTTCAAAATATAATATTTTTGCAGATAAACGAGTCACATGTTAAAGTAACTTGAAACAGCTTTGGCTTTATGTGGCAGCCATTTGTGTGCACATATAAATGTACATATATTCTTTTCTTCTATTAATGGGGACGTGCTATGCAAAAAATTATGCCCAAGAAGTAAAATGCTGCATATCTCAAGTTGTGCATTAACTATGTGGATCAACACTTATCTTGGAGGATAATTACGTGATCAAGACAGTACCCTGGGTGAAATGTAGAGGACTAGAGTAACTGAAGCTGGCCATTTAGTTGGTAAGAGGGACAAACAATGAAGGAACAAGTAGATGAATCTGCAGTATTTTACTTGGTGACATGAGTCTCCCTCAATCCACTTGGGGTACAGTTAGGGAAAACACTGATATTTACAATGCACTGGAATAACCCAGAGAGCCACAAAATGAAGAAAAATAAATAAAAAAAAAAATAGGAAAGAGACTGACATGGTGCTGAAACCTATCTTCTTGGTGAGATTTCCGTAGTGCCAGGGCACCCATTTTTAGCTATCCTGAGCTCTGAAGTTCAGGCTTGTGGGATCCCATTGATCTAGTACATTTTAGAAAATGTTTCCAGGAGTGACAGGGCTGGTAGATGGGCACCCAAGGCCAGTTGTGAGATGAAGATAATGCATATCCATGCATTACAGCCCATGGTCATAAATGAGGGAGCTTTCAAAGGTTTCATAATGTTATCCAAAAACATTGTAAAATCATCCTGTAATGTAGTACAGAAGAAGAAGGCTTCAGTGAAGAGGACAGCTGTCAGAAAACCAAACGCACTAAGAGATTTTGGTGTTCACAAGGTGATAATCTTTTTTATTGAGACTCTATAAAATGTCCATTTGTAGGATTCTCTTGTTAACTTTTATTAGCTTTAACTCATGTTTAGACTAAAAAAATAAAAGGGAAGCTACAGTTCATGGAAATTAGATAAGTATCACATAGGTATATATCTTTCTGTTTCTTAACTACTTATTTTACTCTCCAGCATACTGTCCTACTCTGGCATAAAAGAGAGTTTAAGCAGTTCTATAAATAAGTTCTTAAATGTTTTACATTTTCTTTGGGGAGGAGGGAGAAGTAATTTCATTAAATCCTAGAAGCTATCCCTAGTTCCCAGCTTTCCTTTTTGTTGTGGTACAAGAAACCTTGCTCAAGTTCAGGATTTTATTCTGTTAGGTGCTTCTCAAACTGATGATCAGAGATGGTATCATCTGCTCTAAGAATCTAAATGGAAAAAACAACTATAGCTGCAGGACAGAAGAAACAGAAATACAAGATGAGGAAAGTTAATCAAAGCCAGATTAGTGTCAGTTCTAGGAATATAGTTCAGCTATTTCAGTGTCCCTTTTGTACTCTACCAGCATCCATCTGCTGCGGGGAAGTCTGTAAGACATCTTTTGAACTAGTGGAATACTCTTATCTTGTGGGTGTAATCTGACTTCTGTGGGTTTGTGCCTATGAATGAGTTACAAACAGCACCGTGTAATTGCATCAGCAGCCATTTGATTGTCATGAGAAACTGAAACCTTCAGGTTGTAGGCATATTGCACTGGAAATTCATGTCAAAATGGCTCCCTTGGAAATACACCCCAGCTAACACACTGCAAATTCTGATTTGTGCTTTGTCTGCTTTCACACTGCTGGATAACTCACTTGTCCTGTTGCACTGTTCTCTGTGCACGGCCAAGGAACATTTCAGTTCCTTTGGGAAGCAAGGGCATGGCACTGGCTCTCTGCATCTCAGGCTCAGCATCCATGATGTTTATTACTGAATCACACTGTATTGCTAGAGAGCAAGATTTTTTTATATTAAAAATGGTTCAAATCTCAAACACAGGGCTCTTTGCCTGCAGGTATAAATGCAAGGGCTGCAGTCTGACAGTTCTGGGCAGAATCAAACCTTGCTATTTCATTTAGGCTGTTCATAAATGCCAAGATAAATAGACAGGACCCCAATGGGACAGCTTGTCCCAAGGCATGATCAACATTCCTGTTTGCTTTACTCAGCTTTCCTGTGTGGTTGAGCTGTGGTTTCATTTTTAATTTGTTAATTAAATCAGATTTTTTTACAGGGAATTTTACAGTCTGTTTTCACCACATGGAGATTTTTTGTTGTTAATTACTACGGTGTCATTAGACATAGAGTAGATGGTTGGGGGGTGAAGCTGTGTACAGCTCTCTGGCTCAAACATTCAGCTCCCAACATTAACATGATTTATTTGACTCCTGCTAACATTGCAATCAAAAATATTGTGTCAGTAGCGCAGAGTGAACTGGAGTTCAAGAGCCAGCACCCCTGCTAATGGAAATGAGCACTAAAGAGCTGCTGCTGCTTAAGCCAGCAGAGGATGTTGCCTTGGGTTTTAGCATGTTTGTTTTTCCAGAAATTGTCACAAAGACACTAGTTTTGTTTTAACTAGGCAGAAAGCTGGCCAGAGCTCTGTCTGCAGATTGTAGCACTGCAAAGTGGAAGAAGTGAGTCTGCACCAGCACAATGTGAGCATGTCTCTGAGGTGAGCTAGTTGATTACACAAGGGACTGGGACCAGCTGCCAGCTTTCCTGGCTGGAGAAGTGCTCTGGGCAGCAGCAAGGGAGTGTGTGCCACAAGAGAAAGTCAGATATCCACTATTGGTATGGGGGATATTAGCAGTACTGTGGGTTTGGGGATCATAACATATTAGTCAGCTTTTACATGTAATCTCCTTCTGCGCGCTCCATAATAAAGTGCCTTGGTACAAGCACTGTATATAGTTTTGTATCTTTTGTTTTCTGTAATTTCGAAGAAATCTGCCAACTCCTTGACAATAATTTCCTACAGGCGCAGGAACTTCCAAGCAATTAGCAATTAGAACTTCTGAGATTTACTGGGTTAAGTCAGCTAGATGAAAAACAATATAGAAATAGGAGTTTTTTAAAGTTACAATTCCCATTGCTAGATCATAGATATGTAAAAAAAATCAGGCTAAAAAAATGAACAGAGATAAATTAGATCAAACAGGATCGTTGGATTGGTTTTGTGTGTAGTGCAATCTGTGGAGCTTGTCCATGCAATGTGTGTAATGTGCCACTTACCTGGAAGTGGTGCGCAGCACCCAGGTGCAAACTGCATGTGGGATTCCTGCAATGAAAGCCCTGGTTTCTTACTTCTTTTTCACAAGTAAAGTATGTGAGGTACTTCCAAAACTACCACTAGCACATCTAAGCTACCACATTTAATTAGTATCTGGAGTTTGTGCCTATAAATCACATCAAATGTGTGTTCATCTGCTGTTAATTGATCACAGGGAATAGGGCTTGCAGATGCTGCTGTGGTAGCACGTAGCAAAAAGAACTCCTTGCTCAAAAAATACTTCTGGTTTAAAATACAAACTCACACATATCTTGTATAATTACAAGCAACAGCTACTTTTAGCCAACCAGGTGTCTTTACATGAGCACGTGTGTGTATGGTACTTGAATTAAGGCTTGTATCACCTTACTGTTTTCTTAGGACTGCTCTCATTGACAGTCATTATATATCTCTAAGCTCCTGTGCTGTATACTAGTGCCATGGGCACCATTACTACTGTGATGACCACCTAATGATGTGTCAAGATGATCAGGAGCAGCAGAACGCTTGAACATATTTTGAAGATAGGGTTTGCTTAAGGGAAAATAACACCTTGAGATTTACTTAAGGAAATAATTTTAAACCAGGAAAACAAAATAACCTTGGAAAAAGCAGCTGGATATTAGACAGCTATTCAGAGCTCGTAATACAGTGTGGCACTGTATGTGGTTCACTCAGTAGCTAAAATTAGGTGATTATGTAAGGAGACCACAGCGTACATCTGAATAGCTACTGTATTGGGCTAATGATGTCACTCGTCTTTATTGAGTCTTTAGCTATTCTATGGTTTGGCCAGGGGTCAGCATGAATTCAGGAATCATGAAATCATAGCCACGTTAAATTTTAGTGAAGTAAACACAACAGAGCTTTTACAAGGAGGAGTAAAACAACTCCAAACCAAAGGTCTCCTGTTGTGACTAGACTCAGGTGACATTGGTACCAGCTGTTATTTCCTTTAAAGCTTCAGGAAAGCTGGGATATAACTTTTAAACCACTGATAATAGAAATGCTAGGATGAAGCTATCAGTTTGTGATTAGTTTGGAGAGATCAGATTAGCTACAGATTTTAGCATTTTGTGTCTTGACTATTAAATTGGTTGTGGTAGCACTGAGGTCCTGAAACTAAGACAATTCATGAACTTTGTACTGTCTATATTGTTGACATGTATAAATAAATGCATGTATGCTTAGAGTAAAATGAGAACTAGATTTTATCCACACATAGTAATATGCCTTAGCTTTCACAGCAGATGCAATCCAAATCAAAGGTCCTAGAATATTTTTTCTTAAAATGGTTTATGTTATATGCTGTAGCTTTCTTTTATTTTTTTCTTTCTTTTTTTTTTTTATTTTGGCAGTAGCATATATGCCATGCATTCCTCCACCTAGCTGCTGAGCCTTTTTTCAAAATGGTTGCCAATTTAATATCAGAGAAGACTAAAGAAAACCATCCAGTAAAGATGTAGATGCAGAGACAACCAGGTTGGTTTCCTCAAATTTCAGTTCTGAGTTGAGTCAGCATGCTCTTATTCACTATCATGGCTCTGGTGCCTTCATTTGTAACATCCCTGTTTAGTCTTCTAAACTTTCTCTATGTGTTTGCTTTTTCAGGAGCCCTGAGTGCTGATATCACAGGCCCTGGCAGACAAAGCCTTTACAGCTGGAAATAAATGGAAGCTTGTTCATTTCTCACAAGGTGCACAGACCTGCAATCACAAGGCTTTTAAATTTTAGAAGTTTCTGTTTTGGGGGTAACTTGGAGATGAGTGATGAAGGTCCGTGAAGGGAGCAGAGCATTGATGGTGGCTGCCATTTGCAGCCCTCGCAGTACATGTGTGAGTGGCCACAGGCAGAACTCTGCTCTTCCAGAGCAGAAAGCAAAGGCTGCGTTTGGAAACTTGCTCTTTTCCTAGATATCTACTCCCTCCTTTGAAGTAACTGTTCCCACGCATTTTCTGTCAGGGGTCCTCTGCCCCCACCCCCACTCTCTTTTCACTCCCTTCTTTTTTAATCCGGAAAGCTGCCTGCTTTGGGAAAGTTTGCCTGGGATTGCACTGTACCCATTTGTTTGCAATGAATGAGAAGCATTTTTCATTTTCTCTGAATTATTGTTGCCAGATACCATGTGTACACACGTTGCAGGCCATCTTGCAGAGGGAGCTGGCAAATCTGCAAAGCTGTTGTGCTCAGCTTCAGCAACTGAAACAGGCTCTTCTCAGCCAGACCCCTGCTGAGGTCAGGAAACACACATTTATTACTCTCTGTAAGATTTCAGAAAGAGAATTTTCTTCAGCTGGATTGAAATAGTGATATTGCAGCCTGGCTCCCAACTCCAAATGCTCTTCTGTTTTCTCACTGTGCTCTCATCCATCGTGTTTGCTGAGCAGTTTCAGCAATTCTCAGCAGTCCAGGCAGCCTAGAGCAGGAGTTAGACTTTTGGGGAACAGTTAGAAAGCAAATGGGTGATAAGATTAAATTACTGTGTGACTTAATCCAGTATTAGGGCTCTCTTTTCAAAAGGTATTTTGTTCCACTTTTAAACTGATGATATGAAAGTTATTGTTATCCTCCAGCTGGACAGTTCTGTAGTGGTTCACTATTAGAAAGGAGCACCTTTTTTCTGCTTTGGATTTTGTTTCACCGTGACCCAGAAAGTGTGAATATGTATGTCCTGATTAGTATCCTATCAGCTGGCTGATCAAAACGACTTGCCAGGATGGACACTTACAGGCCAGTACTGGAAGAGAAGTGCCAGGAGGGGGTAGTCAAGGATTTCTTTCAAAACCTGGTGGGATATTTCATCTTTGAAATGCCAGAGTGCTTTGTTTCAGCTCTGCTACATAGCCTGACATGCTGTGTAAGATCCATAGGAGAGGTGAGCAGAAATCCCTTTATCACTTGCCATAGAAAGCATTGGCTGCATGGATGAGTTATCACAAAAGGTTTCTGGTTTGCTGAATTGACTTTTTCTGATGGAGGAACAAACTGCCAGTTTTGAAAAAGTGTAGTAAAAACAGTCAATCTTTACTGTTCTTAAAATATTTGTATGTGGAAATGCATGAAAGTCCTAGGAGCAGATTATTTGCCCAGTTCCTCTTGCTACACAGTTGCCTGCATGAATGCCTGTAGGTCTAAATAAGGCTACTAACAGCTGAAGCAGCACTTCTCCTCACAGTCTTTGTGTGCTGTTCTGGACAAGGCTCAGAGGACTGTGCACATACACAGCCCCGCAGCACTGGTAAATCCTGTGCACAGCGGAGGTCATTACACATTTACATACCACCAGTCTGTGCTGTCATGTTGGTGGTAGTTTCTATCATGTTCCCATGAGAATCAGGTTTATGTTGGATGCGAATGCAGGCGAATGTTTGTATTTCTCCGTTGCATTGGCCTTGCTGCCCATGGTCACAGTGTTCATGCTCAGGGAGTGGTGGCAGAGGACATGCATGGGGAGCAGCATACCAGTCAGTGGACCACAGCGTGTATGGTTTTCTGCATTTGTGTTATCAAGAAAGCAGGAAAACGATTTTCCACGAGGTCTCCTGAAGGAAGGCAAAATCAATACACACAGCGAGTTTTCACTTCTGGTTATGGCTCTTGGATGAGGTTGGATATAAAGATCAACACATCAGCTGGGCCATTTCTAGAGTGTGAGAAGTTATTGAGCTAAAGCACTAAAAAGTGAAAAAGAGGCCCTGGTTTAAAAATATGCTATTTCTTGGGAAAAAACAGCCATAAATGTCATCAACAGCCTCGAGAAAGGAAAGGCAATAGTACCAAATGATAAGTGGGACCAGGGGGATGTGTGTTACAGAAAGCAGGTCTCTCTCTCATAAGGAACTACACTTGACAGTTTGGGAAGAGCTGACAATAAAACACATGATTAAATGAGCACCAGAGAGCAGACTCAGCCATAAAATTATACATTTTGTGCTGTCCTAGCTAAGCCATGGCAGTATTTATTGAGTTATAACACTGGAAGAGATGGATAAACATGACTGAGACCATGTGGGCTCAGAGGGATTACCTTTGTTTTTAAGAGAGGCTTTACCATATTTGCTCAAAAATCTTCACACAGTGTAATTTTAAAGTATACTTTTGAGTCTGTAGCTAGACAGCATCAAAGAAGGTAGAGGAGATTTATGGTTTGTCATGAGATGAGTAAATTAAACCAATTCACGAATCTTTTAGTGAACTTTCTTGTCCTAAATACAATAGCATTTCTGTGGCCTCTGATTGTGGGTATTCCTGTTTTCATCCTTTGCACGATGAGTATGTGGAAACTGTTTTAGAATGCACATTATTTCAGTTTGTGCAAAATAGCATGTCATGTAGGGAAATGTCATGTCACATTACCAATGTCATATGGGGAAAATGACAGATTTGTTTGCATTAAATATGGCCAATATCACATTTATTGTAAAAGAACAAAGATTTAAAGGAGTTTAAAACTGTCACCCCAAAGCAGCTAACCAAATAGGTATCATGACAGAGGTGTTTCATTGGCTAATACTAACACATAATATACAGACTCAGTCTGAGATAAACTGCAGTTGACTACCAAGACTTACTTACATTGTCCTATAGAGGTCACATATTACTGACACTAAGAAATCAGCCTAATGTGTTACCAAGCCTTTTTTAATAGATCAATGGAACGAATGCCAATGTTTTGGAGAACTATTCCAGATTTTGCCCCACTGGTGGTCAGAATTAGAAAGAAATTTCTGTACTCCTTGAAAAAATGCTTCTTTATCACTGACTTGCTCTGGGATTTTAAATGGGATTCCCACTGGCATCTGAAATGAAACAAGATAGGAAAAGATTTGCTTTTAGTAGAATCTGAGCTCCTATATGAACACCAGAAAAAATGGCTGCAGGGCTTTCTTCAGCTCCTCCCAAACATCTGCCTCTTATGTGGTCTTCATTTCTTTGCCACCTGGGCTACGCAGGAACCTCAGAAACTTTATCTTTTGGATAAATTTTTGCATTTACCCGCTTGTTTCCTGGCCTGACAGAAACCATTTCCCACTGATCAAGACAGCTTTGAGGGGTGTCCTATGTGACATTTTGGGCCCCCCTGATTCCCTTGTTTGCAGCAGCACTTGGTCACTGTTGCTTGTCCTTGGGCTACTGCCATGTCCCTTCCTCCGTTACTTACTGTTTTCATTATCTATGATCCTTTTTGGTTTAAGGCAGCCCTCTGGGGAGCTCCCAGAAGACAAGATCCCTTTAATTAACTTTCTGTGAGCAATGAGGCATAAGACTTTTTCCTAAATCAGATGGGTGCCTCAGAATTGAAGATTTGGGGTCTTCATACATTGGTAGCTCGAGGATGTGGGTATCTGTTGGTGGAGTGGCGTATTCCTGGGACAATGCCTTCTGGCTCACAGCTACTGCACACAGTGGTATCATATCAGTAAGATGAAATATTATTTTGGCTGCCAGATGATATCTTGTATAGACTGACAAAGCTGGAGTTAGTTGGGTTCAGAACTGTTACTAGACAAAAATTCAGAGTTAACAAAAAGGATGCAACACTTCAGCTCTGAAGTCATATCTCTGATGACTTCCCCGATCAAGCACCTGAAAGGAATTATTGGAAAAAGAACAGACAACAAAAAAAGGAAATACCAGTATGACCCCATGGAAATCCAGGATTTGCTCCATTCCAGCATCCTGATGAGAGCATCTTCCCCTCAGGAGAACTGTGGTCTGACTGGAAGAGGGAGAGGAAACATGGGTGGTGAGAGATGTGAAGGCTTCTCCAATTAGAGAGACCCATATGGACTGTGAAGATGGAGGAAGATTGGAAACTCATCAGGACAAAGGAATGAGTAGGTACTCAATAAAATGAAGATTTCGTGGCAGCAGAGCAATGCTTGCCCACATTGCACGGAATTAAGTTGCCCCAGAGTACAGGAGAGGCCAAAGGGATGTGTTCATAGATAAGGCCACTGCGTGCTTTCCCAGGGACACAGGCCTGCTGAGGGCTGTAAGACACCACTAAAACATCTGGCTCAGGAAGTTAACTGCATATTGTTGGAGCTGGGGTTGGGTTTCTTGGGAAAATTCTTCTCCTGATTTGCATTTTTATTCTACTCTGCCTTTTCCCAGCTGAGGGCTACTGTCAGAGACAGGGTGTTGGGAGATGTCCATCCTTGCTCTGGCTGCTCAGACATTCTCAACTTCAGATATCCTTTCTACTCCTGCAGGAGTCTCTGTATCTTTCAGAACTCAGAGTTATCAAAAGCTACTCTTTACACCATGGGTTGGTTTGATTTTTTTTAAGGAAATGTTTAATCTCCACATTAAAACTGCTATTAAAAATAATGCTACCAAGGAGTGCCTGTTTGTAGCTCAGAGGGAAGTGATTTTAACCTGAAATGAGGGAATATGTGGACATGTTTCTACAATCAGATGTGAATTACAGTATCAGATCTGACTACAGAATCTCTGTGATGTCAGGGATTAATGTGGGAGTGATGAGGCAGTCAAGGAAGAGAAAGCTGTTGGAGAGATATGATGAAGAGGGAGAAAAGAAGGGTAATTAGCAACATAGTAGGATCACAGTGAAAGGTCTTGAAGTTCTGGAAATCCCAGAACGTGTGAAATAACTAAGAGAAACTTTGGAGGAACAGAAACCGAAAGACAAAATATTTGTATGTGACTACTGCTAACAAAATCAACAGCTTTGATATACTTATTCATATTCCTGTGAAACTCAACAAATTCCACAGCTGACAAAGAAGCAGCTCTAGGGAGGATATCAGTGGTTTTAGATGTTTGTTATCATGTTTGTGTCTTTTATGGGGTGAAGGCAAAGGAAGTGTTCCTCATCCAATGTGCTGGCAGACAGGAAACCAAAGGTTTGGAGCAGCAGGAGGAATCCTGCACCTGTGGCCCAAAGCTGGGGTTGATGTCTAAAAGCTAAAGATTGCTCACAGAAGTTCAGCCCTGTGGGTAATTCCAGCAACACTTTGCAGCCTTCAATAGCTTATTGTGTTCTTTTCCATTTCATCAGCTGCGAAGTGGGAAGGTTTGCACACTTATGAGTGATGCTTTTGGGGGAAAGTGAAAAAAATGCTACAGTTTTGAAGGGAAAATGCTAATGGTCAGTGAAGATCTCTTAGCGCTGACCTTAAGTACTTCTGCTTGATGCCTTCCTGAAGAAACTTTCCAGCACCAGACTGAGCTGAGCACCGTGTTCGTCTTGCTGGTTGCTGCTGTGGCTTGTCTGAAAGTCACTGGGATTAATATTGAAGGAATATAAGGTTTGTTTAGCTGTTTTTATTGACCTGTATAACTTATTGTAGTGCTAGTAGCTCAGTCCTGTGATGTTAGCTATAGAAAAGCTTCACTTCAAGTGAGTGGGGAATTTTGCTAGGGTGAGGAGTGCAGGCCTGGCCTCTGCTTTGCCTTTTTTTCTTTTCCATTGCAACACAATTAACCTTTTCACTAGAACAGCTCTGTTCCAAATAAGCAAACTTCTCAATGTGTATTACTGAACCATTTCAAACTGTCTCTTGCTTTGGAACAAAATATCTTTGTTCCAGCCATGCATGACATTTGAAGACCTATTTATACAATGTGTCAGCTCCATTTGTTTTCTTCCTTCTGATATTTTCCTCTGTATTTTTGGTTAACCATCCAGATTGCAAGGAGCAAGGCTGCTGCTGGTTTCCTCCAGTGCTGTTCCAGACAGAGGCACTGGCTGTCTTTGGCCTTTCCCCCTTTTTTTGCGAGCAGAGGTGAAGCAACCCAAAATCAAACACGTTTTTGTCTATTTTATCTTCTCTGCACTGAGACCAGCACCACCACACAGCTGTCAGACAGAAAGCATGGAGGGCTTCCAGAAGGACCTGGTGGTATTGTAACTTCTCTCCTGCCTGTGGGTGGCACAGCCTGTGAGAAGGATGTGACCGTTCCTTCTGCTGGAGGGGACTCTCTGAAGGCCAGATTTCCAGGCTGTGTCATTATGCCCTTCTACAAATTACTTGCATTTTCCTTAGCCTTGTTCATTACGTGTCCTGAATCTCTAGTAAGCTCTCCCCTACTTTGTCAAGGTATTGAGTAATAATATCCTCCTGATTTTAGGATCAAATAAGTGTAAGCAGTTATGGAGTCCATTCTCTCCCTTGTAAACAGTTTATCTAACTGGAGACCTGTCTCCTCCATCCAGAAGGGAAACAGGGTACTGCTGTCTTGAACAGCGATGTAACATCTCTCCCAGCACTGGCACTACCTAGTGACAAATGAAAATTTAAGTCCATTTTGTAATCTTTTACATGACCTGCCAGCTGAAGGTTTCAAGCTGCTTTATTTTGTGCAGGGTGCCAGGCAAATACCGCAATCCTTACTTTAACCATAAAATGAAGCTGGAGGTGCCAGCACAGCAGTGTAGAGCCTGGGGATGCAATGGAAAAATCCAGCTGGTCACTCTAATATTATCTGCAGCAGCAGGGCTAGCGATGAAGGGTGAAACAGCTCCATACAAGCAGACTTGCCTCTACCAGTTGTTACGTGGCCCACTGAAAGCTTTTGATAAGGCCAAGCAAGACTTCTGTATTGGCCTTATGCTTCCCCATCCATGTAAGAGAAGACAGAAGTTTGAGCTAACATCAGATTAATCCTCAGAGCACCTCAGCTCACATAGACACTCCCTCCAGCTCTGGGGAAAGTACATGATCTCTGCTGAACATGAAGCTGCAGACCATTTCCATGCCAAGCATTTGATGTGTGCCATATTCAATCACTCTGCAATCAGCAGCCTTTGCGCATGGTGGATGGACTTCTGCTGCAGGGAGTGGAGGCAGTGGCATGCGAGAATGAATGCCTTCAATGCCGTCTACTTCAAAAGCTCTGCTTGCAAGCTTTCCTTTGCGTCCTAGCAGCTGGGCTAGAGCTGCGTGCATGGCCTCACTAAGCACAAATGAAACCAAGGCATCCATATGCTGTACATTAAGAGAAAGAGCGTTTGATCTCCTGCTCGCTGCTCACATGCTCCCTCTTCCTTTCTGTAGCAGCTTTGAGGAGTACAGAGTGCAGTGTCAAAACTTGTAAGTCTCCAGGCGTTTATTGGCTCTGTGGCAGGAACTGCAACACTTAAAACAAAGCAGTTGAGAAAAATGTTGCTGGCCACAGACACAAAACCTGCCCTCATCTTTTCCATGATAGTGGCAGGAAAGAAAATTTCTGAAGTTGTATTTTTCCTTTTTCAAAACAAAGGGAAAAGGACTGCCAGCGTGGAGGGAGTTTAGTCCAACTGATGTTAATGCCTGAGTTAGCAAAGCAAAATGCAAATCTCCCCTGAGTGCAGGAACTGTGGCCATGCAATGCCAAGGCCACCACGAAGCCACTGCAGCCCTGCACGTGCGAGGGACAGCTTGGGTAACACCAGGCTTCGAGCCTGCCACTGGGTTGATTACTGTGGCACTGCTTACCACACATTTTTGAGTCACTCATTGCAGTGGCCCGTTAATGTCACGGTCTGCTAAGGAGCTACAGAGAGCTTTGTTCCACATTAAGGTCACAGGTAAGGTAGGAGAGGAAAACTCCACTGTGCAGAGAACTTGCTGGCTCTTCAGCATTGCCCCATGCAGTCTGGGAACCGAATGAGGCAAAACTTGGAAGTGGTATAATAGGGAGAAGCACAAGTAACAACCAGGTAACAATAGAAATGAGTTTTATTTTGTAAAAAGTTATAAAATGAATATTGTACAAAAATAAAGTCTGTAGAGAACTTTGGTTGATTAACACAAATGACTGAGACATAAATTGCAGGTAAAGTAAAAAACTCCAGAGAAGCACACTCCTGTCTTCAGTAAGGTCTGAAAAATAAAAAAATCACGAACTTTACCCTTTTGTATTTTGAACATAGTGATTCGCTTTGGTTGCCTCTTCCAGCTGCCCAGAAAATGTTTTGGGGCAGGTTTTCAGCATTTGAGGTGCATGAAAGCGCGCATCTGAGCGCTGTGCCTGGTCAAGTGCCCAGCAGCACAGCTGACCCTTGGCTTAGCAGGCTCTTACTGCCCAAATCATGCTGCTGGTGGTGGTGGTATGAGCTCTACCACTCCTGCCCAGCGTGCAGAGTAAGATGCCCCCGTGGCAGTGCAAGAATGGACTCCGTATGTGGACTCTGACGCTCCCTCCATCCACCCAGGAAAGCAGTTGAGGTCAGGGCTGAATTACATTTCATACAATGGAACTGTTTTGCTTGGAATTGCAACTGGCCCTAGAGAACTTGAGCCTGGGAAATACTTTCCCTATATCCCCTTAGTACCTGGCACATATTTCTATGCCTGTTCTGGAATTTTTTTGATCTCTAGACCCTTCTCCTGTGGTGCCCTGAGTGGCCTAGGGCAAAATGAGTATGGAGAGCCATTGCATGCATGAGATAAAAGGTCGGACCATGGTTTTTAGGTTTTCAGTAGGATTTTTTTTTTCTTCCTGTTGTTTTTGTGGGAGCTGATGGTTCACTGGTTGTCAGGCACGGCTAGTGACCTGCACTGCTGCTCCTTTGAGAAAAAGGTCTCCAGAATGAGAGCTTGCATTAGCGGTCCAGTACGAATGCCTTTGCTGTGCAACCTCCCTCATCCTAAGGAAAGTTAGACTGTTCTGCTGCCTGGGTATGGCCCTGTAACATTTCAGCAAATTATACAGAACACTTCGGTTATTTCGTGCAATTGTTTACCTGCAGACTATATAAATCCAGGGCTAACTAGTAAAAGAGATTTAACCTCTGCTACATGGAAAAATGGAAGGAAAAGCGTGAATAAATATAACAAGAAATTATAAGGCTAAATGTGATTATTTTCCATTTTTTCAATATTTATATGAGGTCAGTTGGCAAAAAGTGTGAGAAAAAAAACATGGCTACCTTTAAAATATGACTAGAATTAGTTTTTCTAACAAATTTCTAATGTTGAGCCAAGCCCTGTGACCCTCATTTATCCAGAGTCACTGCTGGCTGTGCATGTATGACTGCAGTAGTTTTCAGAAGTATTAGTGAACAGAAGGGTTGCAGGCTTCGCTGCTACTTTTTGTGAAAATAAACAGGATTTTGTTTAAAAGAAAAAAGGTAAAGTAAGTGATTTTTTGCACTCAAGTTAACACTTTCAATCAAAATCATGGACCATTGTTCCCAATTTCATTGTCTCTCTCTTATCTTCCAAGCACCTTCTACTTTGGCACCATTGAAAAGAAACTTTAATAAATAAGGAAAGGAGACTCATTACTGAACTGTAATAAATAACAATAACTTAATCTTAATAAATATCCTCTGTATATTTATGTCTCTGAACGGATGCATCGCATCAAGTAGTCTGCTCACTCACAATGACCAAATAGAAATGTAGTTACGCAAGTGACATTAGTCCTTTGTAAACCAAAAGAAACACGTTTTGTGTAGGCTGGGTTTGTTATTTCTCTTACTATTCTAGAAAGAAGTGCTTAAAACTCAACTTGTTTTCATAGGTAGCAGAAGAATGAAATCCTACACTCATTTTAAAGAAACACAAGATAGAAATAACCAAACTTAACCAGTAATTGGAACTGTTTTACTGTGTATCAATACTGGCCCTAGAGAACTTGAGCCTGGGAAATATTTTCCCGATATCCCCTTAGTTATGAGGTTAATCTCATTATAGCTTAGAAATTGTCCTAAGTGCTTAGGAACTGCTCTTCAATGAGCAGTACCTCGATGTCTCTTTCAGTAAAGCTGAGGGCACAAGGGACGGAGTAAGGTACTGCTAAGCTAGTTCTCAGCTCAGCTTCCTGGCACAGATGGTAGAACTAAAACACAGCGTGGTATGCAGGATTGTGTTTTCAAGCACACTCCTCATGGATCCGAGTCTCACTGACAGTGGACTGTGTCAAATGGGAAAGGGAGCCATCAGCACGCCATCCAGCTGTTGGCATCTCCACCTGAGCTTTTAGTTACTTTCCTGTAGGACATCAAAAGCCTCCATCCTCCTTCGATGCCTTGTGCCCCCAACCCTGGGTTCTCATATCCCCTTTTTCTGCATTCTTGGTCCTCTTTTCTCCACTCTGGACAGACGCTTCCCTGGGAACCTTGGTCCCTCTCTTTGCATTGTAGCAGGAATGCAAAACTGGTGCCACCTCTGGTGCACAGCTGTCAGACGCATCCACACCTTTTTGCGGAATGTTTTTTCAGTATGTGGTAAACCAGGTTGTCATCCAAAAAGGACAGGTCATCATCAAACGCCGTGGGTCTGCAACAAGCTTGCCTCACTTTGTCAGTAACTAGTTTTTTCTTTCTGGTTAAGTTTTTTAAAATTTTGTCATAGGTGGTCTCAGCTGCATCACAAGATCCACTGCAATACCGGAAAATTAGCTCTTCTTTGGTTTCATATCCCAAATCCAAGTCAGTTACATTTAAATGTATTTCTGTTAAGACACATCCTCGATTTTTGCCCTTTTGATTCCTCCTTCCCTTTTTGCTGGAATTCTCTATGTTTGTGGCTGCGTTTTGCCGGTTTCTCTCTCGCCTAGAGAAAATTGGAGTCTGTTTATCGGGTGACCTCCTCAGTCTTTTAATGGTGGCTTGAATAAAGTCCACTACCTCATCAAACTGATCTGGATAATCCTCTGGCATATTAGCTGTTGGGAAAGAGAAAAAAGACTTTGTCACATGTCAGATGTTATTAAGTTTGTCCATTCATGGCTCAAAAATGCTAGACACATGCAAGCTGCTCTGCCCACCGTTTCAGAGCACATGCCCACGACCCTCAAAAATCAGGGGGAATTTCAAATGGTTTAGATAAGCATGAATCACATTTGGGGAAAAATAAATAAAATATGTATATATCTCTGTAGGTGTTTGCTGATGCTCAGCAGCATTCCAGCACATCTTTCAATATTGAATGAGCCCTGTCAAACTCAAGGGAAGGAAAAGCATGTCATGATACAAGTACTGGTTAATGGGTGGGTGAAACTACTGCGGAGAGGTTATATGGGCTCATCCTAGCAGAGGAGCAAAAGGACAAAGTTTCTTTAAAGCAATTTTGTGATTACAATTGTTAATTGTTATCTTTTCACACAACCAGCAGTTAGTAGTGCCAAAGCCATCCATCAGTAACATTTTTGGGCAGGACAGAAAGAGGAATTTCCTGGTGTACCAGGCTGTGCTACTATTCCTGGCTGAACACCTGCTTTTTACTGCTACATAGGGATAATTATTATCAGAGCTTGCGAAAAAATTTCTCGCACAACATTTTTGCATCACAAAATGGTGATCAGACTGAGTAGAAATAGGTCAGAATGGAAGTATTAAGTTAATTTTCAAGGGAAATGTAATTAATGCATTTTCTCTTTATGAAATTAAAACACCTATCTTATTTTTCACTTGATATACGCTGTACCAGTGATAAATTACTCAAGTAAATTAAACATGGAAGACAATGAAATGTTTTGATACTAACAGAATGAACCTCTTCAGGGAGGGTGAAATTGAACATGTTTTCTCAGAGTTCAGCTTTTCAGCATGGTTTGGAAAAAAATACGCATTTTGAAACCTTTGAACCTCCCATGGACTAAATCCCTCACTATGTTCTGCTTTAGTGAATACAGTCATTTACCAGAGAGTCAGGTTGTGAGCAGCTCATGTGTAGGTGCCCTTATGTTGAATTATTAATGATTGTATCTTAAACAATGTTGCAGTATTGAGATTTTTTTTTCTTATTCATTGTGCCAAAAAATCAAGACTTGAGGACTCGCTTCCTTTGCAGTAAGAGCTAAGAGGACGCTTCTTTCTGTACTTAAGTGCTAATGCTAAGTGCCTAACCACATAACAGACCTATGTCATGCATCCAGCCGCACCTGTATGGGGGACTCATTTCCAGAAGAACCCCTGCAACTGTCCTAGGAACAGCAAACATTGGGAAAGGTGAATCTGGCCAGGGGTTGGTACCTCCACGGAGCCACCAGGACTCTCACTCAGTCAGGTGCTGAGATAGGAACAGCTCCTTAGGCAAAGGCTCAGAGCCTCTTTTCCCTAATGAGCGCCATAACTGAGAGGAGCTCTGATGGGACACCAGGCAGTGCATGCACGCAGCCCACACGTAGCGGCAAGGGCTTTGTTAAAAGGAGAGAGGAAGACATGAGTTTGCCTCCCATTGCTTAGCAAACTGCACCTCCATATCCTCAATAGAAACACCAAGTACAGAGGAGATGGGGACAGCAGGATCTTAACTCTTTTAGTGCAAAAAGCTGCTGAAACATAAGTACATCCACACATAGGAAGGAACATGGATCACCCTCCCAAAGCAGCCATATGCTACAGGCCCACCTCCATGACAAAATGGACTAGAAGTACACAGTTTTTCATGGATGGCTCCAGAAAAATAGTATAGACTGGTAGAAGAGTAACGAAGGCAGGGAATCTTGTACCTTCACATGATGAGGATGGCATGTGCAAAGTGGGATCCTATAAACTGTAGATTTTGGGACTGGGAAAAGTGAATTTACTTTGTTTTACATGCTAAAGGCAACAATCTTGCAGACTAGGAACTGTCAAAAGATATGAAGGAGGGACACCTCTATCGGTGACCTGAACAAGGCAAGATGCTGCACCACACCCCATATTCCTGTGCATCCTTCTTGCACCCCTTTGTCGTTATGTCTGTAGCAGGTACCAAAATACCCGCTTAGAGCCACACCAAAATACCCACTTAGAGCTTAGAGCAGGGTAGCCTGGATAGCTGTGTCCATTGGATGTACCAATCCCCTCTGTTGCAGGGCAGACTGGTCTCACAACACCATATGAATAGTGCCCTACAGAGCAAGGTTCAGGCCAAGGCGATGGGTGGGCTACATTTCTTAAAAGCAAGAAGGGGTAATCACCTTTCCAGACTCAGTTAAGCAAGATGACCCAAGTGGAGCTGGCATAGCCCCCATTTCTGAAGCACACACTAAGCCCTGGCACAGGTACAGATGGGGATGGGTTTGGCAGAAGGCACTCATTGCTATGGGATTGGATGGTTTCTAGGTTTCTTGCACAGAAACTAGTTTCCTTAGCTTATAACCAAGAAGTTAAGGATGTGGCCCTGAGCAGATGGCTCTAGCTGTGCTATTCTCCACTCTCACCTTCAAATTAGCCCCTAGCCACACTTCTGCCACATAACCCTGGCCCAATCCTTGTAGCAACAGTATGACATAGTGAGATACCGGCTATGGAGAGTGAAAAAGAATCATTAGGGAAGCATACTGGGGTTTAATAAAATTCATGCAATGCTCAACCATCAGGATGGGGTATTGTTACAGAGAGACTCAACATATACATGGAGATTCTTCTTTTCAGCCTTGAGCCTTATACTTATGCCAAGCCCGGTACATTGCCAGTGCACTGAGGGGAATAAGTGTTTCCCACCTAAGAAGGGACAAACAGAACTGTGGATTACCTGAAGAGATAACAACCCAAATATGCACATCATTTTCAAACTGATTGCAATTTAGGTGCAAAAATATCACCTACTCCTGCAACAGTGCAACATGCAGGAGTCTGCTTTAGTTAAATACTAATCAGACAGTTACAGGGTTCAAGCACTGTCCTGCCCAAGCCAATACACATATGCTCTGGAGGAAGAAAGGCCCACGTCGTGGACTATGTCCCTGCTCAGGGCCTGCACTGACATCTGTCCTGGTTGACGTGTGATAACTACCCCAGCTGCACCAAGGAAGCTAATGCTGCTGACAGCCTTATGTGCTGCGAGTGGCCTGTGATAGGTGGAGAAAACACACTACGTAAGAGCCCTGTGCACTGCTGCTAACACAGACATGGGGTGTCAACATTGCAGAAGGCGGAAGCAGTAGAGCAAGAAGTAGATCAAGTCAACAGCGTATCCAACTAGAGAAGTCCTACCTACACACATGGACTTGCTGCAACCAGAAAATGACTGGTAGCATGACTGATTCCACTGATTTCACTAGGGCTCTAATACAAACCATGCAGGAAGTGCTCCAAGCTGTAACCTGGAATGAGGTGTGCATGGATAATATGTCTAATGGAGCTGGGGATTCCTGCTCAGCTCATCCCCTATTGCAACATCAGGCCACTTAGGAGACTCACTGGGAGGGATGCCAGCACTATGAGTAAAATGAATGCCAATTTTCTGTCTCCAGGGTGGATTTCCCCTTCAGGTCAGGGGACTGGAAAATAACCCAAGAAGATACGCAAATTTGTCAAGAGGACTCCTGCAGTGACTCCCAGTATCTGGAGATTGCATCACTGGAGGAGACGCCAGGCACGTGAGTGAATTAGGGAACCAGTGGGAACAGCGGGCATAGAGCTCTGCTTAAGAAAATGTGCTGGATGCCACACTAACACAATGGCAGTTGCATTACTGGGCTACTCAGTGAACCCTTGCAAGCTGCCATAAGCAAAACACCCTTTGCCTGTGGAGCTCCAGACCAGTGATGACCAATGCAATAACGCTCTTTTGGTAACTTCCAAATAGACTGCCAAGGTACCCCAAGTTTGCTTCCATAATTTAGCACTTTTAGAGCAACATCTCTAAACCCCAATATTAGCCAGCCTCTGACCGGTACAACTCTGAATTATCATATAATCCCACAAAGACAAGTTTCAACACACTCAGCAGCACGGGCCCTGTGCTCTTAGTACTGTGGCAAGTGCAACTGGACCCAGCAATCACTGAACCATGGACCCAAGCAACAGGGCTCATACTGATCAGATGTGGCTTGGTGCAACTCTTCTGCTGCTTAATGAAGCATAGTCATCAGCACCATCACAAACAGTCACTTGGAGTGGCTGACAGGGGTTTCAAAGAAACCTAGACAGCTGGGAGTGAAGCGAACAGTGACTTAGCAGCCTATGCCAAGATGCCAGTCATGACTTGGTAGGGATATTCCACTGTCCAGTAAGTATGAGAGTCTGAAACAAAATCACAGAATCACTAGGTTGGAAAAGACCTCCAGGATCATCGAGTCCAATCATTCCTATCAACCACTAAATCAACAGAAAATGCTGTAAAACACTGCTGAAGTAGGATCCTAGGCAACCAAGTGGAAATGCTAACATTAACTTCAGGCATGATAAGTTGAAACAAGGCACTAGAGGTAAGGAAGCTACAACCAGACATCATGCATGAATAAGCAATAACCACTGACCAAAGAGTAAAGACTATAAAAGGCTAATGGACAGAAGGGAAGGAGGAGAAGACTGACAGCAGGACCACCCTATCCTGATGGGCACTTGGTAGGTGAGCTCAAGGGATGCTGAGACCTCTCTGCACCACAGCCACCACAAGCCAAGCACTCATTTGGTTTCTACACTGTGGTAAGTGGTGCTGGGTACAAGAGAGTGCTGAGCAGAGACCTGTAGCCAGGGACCACCACTAGATTCAGAGAGAATGCCTTGACATAGAGTGCTGGTTTGTAACCTGCATAAAGCCACTCAGTTGAGGGGTTCTTAGTTACAACTCTGTATCCAACACTGTTTAGAAAACGTTTGTAGTCTCAGAATGATCAACTGCCCAGCAGCTTTGCTTCTTTTATACTGCAGGGCCAGCACTGACTTGACTACGCAGCAGAGCTTTCCAGAGGGATTTCACATCCTTGAGAGAGGCACATATTGTTATCCTGTATCATACACAGTCTGCATGTGTGTAAAATCATGTTGTATTTACATACACACATATACAAAATACATCTAATTAATAATACACACACGTATTTTTTCAAAACAAACTAGTTTACTGAAAACACTTGCCTGCTGGTGGGAAAGCTGAGAGAACAAACACATGACAGATGCCTGTCACGCTGTACACAAAGCACCAGCAGAAAACGCTCAGACACTACGGCAGTTAAAGCAGTAAAGATCTCTGAGCAGTAGTCCCTGGTCTCATGCTTCAGCGTGTGAAGGAATTAGAATTTAAAAATACAAAGCCACCTAGGATAGGACAGGATGGGAGAGCCCACAATAGCATGTGCTCAATGCATTCAGCACTAGTTGGCTGACATACGATACACCTCAAAGCAGGTGCTTCCCGAGAGAAAGGACCATATGTCCTGGATATGTAAATTCCTCCCTCAGGGAACATGGGGTCTCTGTGTATCTTGTTCACAGTGTGAGAAAAAGGCTCACAGACCCCACTGTGGCCCTACCACTTGGACTACAGTGCCACGGAAACTCACAACACTGGTGCAAAGTCAGGAAGTTTTGTTTGAGTTTTATGTCACGTTTCTGAAAGCTGTTCCCTGACCATCCAAATCGCTAGGGAAGTCCTTTGAAGGGCAGGAGCACGGGGCAGGCAGTGGTGCCTGCGGAAGCTGCTTCCAGCGTGTGGCCTCCTCCCACTCATCTCACTCTCCTGCAGCTCCCTTCCATGGCCCTCCTTCCGCGCTGTGCCAAATACCTGACCACCCAGGCAGGAACTGGCAGATTTTTTTCCTCTAGTGGCAAACAGAGCAAGAATCTGCTTTCTAGCACTGGAATATCAAGGAAGGGGTTACAAATTGCAGCCCATGTACCAGCCTGTCTCTGGGCACCTTTTCTGCCTCCCACATCCAGCTGAACCAGGGGTATCGATCTGCCAGGAGTTTCTTACAGAACCAGAAACTGAGCAAAAATGCAGGGAAGGAAAGAATGAAACATCAGAGGACTGGTGCACATAGGAATCTAGAAGAGTGACTGGGCTGGGGGCAGAGCTGGTGAACACCACATGTCCAGAACGACAAGAGTCAACCAAAAAAAAAAAAAAAGAAACTAGATTAATTTGAAATACTGATTAAAGAAACCTTCCAAGAATATATGCATCTTCTGCTTGCAGTTTGCAAGCTGTTTTCTTGCTTTCTGAACCCTTAGGGCACACTCTGATCATAGTTTAGACCCAACCTCTCAGGTTAGGAACTTCCCTCTTGAATGCAAACTGAAATTCTTGCCTCATTGCTGCTCTCTGGAACCTAAAGCTTTGACCTGCGTGGCCCCAAGCACAGTCCCTGTGCACTGCAAGAGCTGGTAGTGCATATGCGCACGGGACCTGTTACGATCCCCACTGACCTCTGCAGAAAGCCACCCTGGAGTTCTGCTTTGGACATGCTGGGTAATGTGCCTTCCTCCGGGCATCTTCACTACTGCAAAGAACCTGCCTTTGCATTTCCAATTAATTAGAGACACTGCATGCCAGCAGGAACAAGACCTGATGTCTGTGTTTCTTAGAAGAACAAATTATACAGTTTTCAGATAGATTTCTACATAAAACAGGTTTAAATGAATATACAAATCAAACTCATCACGGTCTCAAGAATGCAGTCTCCAGTAAGGAAAACCAGACACTTCATTCCTATCTGTTCAAATGAGGTCACAATTACACTTTGTAAAACTATTCCTTTGACTTCACTAGCAACAGATTTATTTTAGAGCCAAATATTCCCCCGCAGTGGCAGTAACCCAGCATGGTAGGGCAAGAAAACCTTGGTTTGTACCTGACCACAAATTGATTTCAGTGGGAACAGATGGATCTTCAGCTTTTGAGAAAAAATGCAGTTACTCATTTTGGTGCCTGATTATGGATTTAAAAGGATAACTACAGTCTCTTCTCACCCTGCTGTTTATTATGGTTTACAAGAAAATCTTAAATTCTATCACTTGCAAAATAATAATTTGTATAAGTAGAATTTAAATTTTTTAAATTTCATCAAACTTGACGGTTTAAGCTGTTTGAAGCTGTATTTTATAAAATAATTTTCCATACTGATCTCAGGAAAATGTAATTATATCACTGCAGCATCATTCCTCACTTTGCATATCCTAAGTTAAAGTGATGTAACAGAAGTCTCATAGCATACACTAAAAATTATAAAAATAGATTTTTGCTTTAGTTTGTAGCTTTTTATGTATGCGTTTGTGGAAGTGTATAGCTACTACATCAAAACTTCAGGCCAAACATTTAATAAAATTACCAGGATATTTCTCTTAAGCACAGCTGTTTTTCAGTTAGAGAAGTTCAAACAGCAGCATTCAGAGTCTAGTTTAAAGTATGATTTCAAAGTTCGAGGGGCTTAATCCAGCTCATTATAATGGCAAGCATTATTTAGAAAATCCAGATCTGCATTAGGATCAAGTGGCCCTTTCTCAAAAACAGTTCTGGTACTTTAATCTGGGCCTTTCATGACTATAATATTTTAATTTCCTTCCTTTCCTCATTATTTTTTAAGTCTCCTCCACAGTTATACTCCAACAACATTTCTTATTAGATCATTCGCTTGAGGGAAATAGACAACTAATGTGCCTCTAACAGGGACTGCAAGGAATCATGTTCACTTTTTTGTTGCTTATGAAGATTACTCTGGTATACTATTTATTCATTGATTATTTTTGTATTTGGCTTTGCAGTAGTGTTTTCAGCTACATGCCCTGAAAAAACACAGAATCCCTCCATCTCTCACCACAAAGACATGCTTTTAGAGACCCTTGGAGTAACCTGCTTGCGTCATTGCAACCTTAGCACTAGGTTAAAATTACTAATGTGATGATCATTCTGCTTTGCAATGCAAAAAGCACCAACTGTGGTGGGGATAAACCATATATTTTATGGAAAATGAAATATTTTTCATCAAAACCAAAGCCTTTTGTGCAGGAATCAACGCAAAGAGAAGTCTTAAAACTTGTTATCCTGAAAGGTTGTCAGGATTTAGATAATTAAAATATCACCTCTCTGAGGCACAACTTTGCTTTCATGCCTTGCCTGAAAATCCGTGGGGCTAAGAGTGAAATGTAAACCACTCGGTGTGTCCATTAGGAAATAGAGCACCCAACACGCTAAGGTCAGCTCATCTTTAAATGTTTAATACTGTTGCGGTTCACTACCTCACTACCTGCCTTGCCAGCTCCCAGGACATGCTGTGTCCTCCCCTCCAACTCAGAGGATCCTTAAAAACGGAGCCTGCAACTGGCGTCACTTGTCTCTCCAAAGGAAAGCGCTAAGTAACCTAGAAGATTACTCCAGGACCATTTGGAGCAGCCAAGTTTGTGTTTGTTGCTCACTAGCTAACCCTGCTGATCCCCATGCGTTGGTTATAATGGCAAACCTGCAGAGTGCTTTGTCTTTTCATACTGCCATGCTTGTCAGGGTCTCCCCTTGCATCCTTTGCCTGCTTTCTTGCAGGCAAGAAACACTGGTTCCCACCAGAAGAAAGGGGAGAAACAACAGGACCATTGTAATTTCTGCCACCTGGGGAATTCCCTGATAGAAGGGGAAAACAGCAAGGGTGAAGTATGGAAGCCGCCTTGCGAGCTGACCTCTCCAGCGGAATTTCTTGTTCTTCACCCAGTCCAGGCAAGTTTGCTCACAAAATCCTGCCTGATTATGGGATTGCACCTTGGGCTGGCACGTCCTCTGGCCCCTCTGGAGTGGGCAAAGGAAGGTCATCTGGCAGTCCAACTGCAAGGGAGCAGTGGTAGGGTCTGGTCTTGCCTCTTATTCAGAGCTTTGAAAAATCAATTCTGAGAAACTGAGGAGCGTACAGCTTTTCAGCAGTCACTCTGGTGGTTTTCTGACAGGTCCTGCAGCACCTGCCAGGAGCCCATCTGCACTAAAGCCTTATTGAACACGGATGTGTGGGTACTGGAGCACCCACGAGGCAGTCTCTGCATTTTAAGTAGTTACCAAATAAAGAGTGTAAGGCAGGGGGGGAAGAAAAAGAGGCAGTGTCCTGTCTGAAACAAGTCATGCAGCAGGAACCAAACCTGGGCAAGGCACATACCTGCCTATTGTCTCCTCACTAAGGACTTCAAATCCATATTATGCTGAGAAAATCCATATTGATGCTTGAGAAATCCATATTACTCCTCCAAATCAATATTATGCTGAGAAAACACCCAGCTTCCCAGTAAAACCCATGTTCATGCTCTGATTCTGTCCCAAACCTGCAAGAGCCTCAGATAAGTATATGCGAGTGGGACCCAAAACCAGTGACCTCTGTTAGCAAGAACTCATGCATCCAGCTAACAGGTATGCACTGGAGAAATACTGCTGGTAATAAAAATAAATTCTCTTTAGCATCCCTTGTGCAGATGCGATCCAGTCCTGCTCTTGCACAACATCAATCAAACCCCACTTCACTCACTCAGCCCCATGGTAGTGCCAGATCACTGAAAGGGATCAGCATTCCCAAATAAATAACAGCAACTGCTCCTCAGCTGTCTGTGTTCTTAACACTGCATCACCTGTTGGGCTTTAGGGGTGTTCCCAAGGAACTTGCACAGGTAGCAATGCAGCTATCCCCATCTCTTACCTGGGGGCAGCAAAGCAATACAGGCAAATCTAGGGCTGATCCTCTTCCTTTAACAATCTCTGCTGCTATTAGATTTTGATCTAACCCATAAATAATACTGTTTCTTCCATCGTTGCCTTTCACTGCCCCCATTTTAATGTGTTTACAACAGGAACGATACAAAAGGTTTTAATATTGCACTTTGGAAAATGTTATTATTATAATGACCATTCCCTGGCTCTAGGGCAGGTGCTACGTGCTCGGCTGCAGAAGGTCTCACATTGGGTATGTGGACCGTGGCCTGCCAAACGGCACTGACACGTGATTAGAAAAGTGAGCTCCTTCCCAGCCGCTATGCTGGATCCACACCTCCCTGTCAGAAATTTCCTGACTAATCGCTGACTTTGCCAAAGAAACCTTACATGCTTGGCATGGGAGCAGAGGTAGTCCAGATGTTTGTATGCAGCTTTAGTTAAATGCCTCTAAAAATGTGCCCACATGAGAAGTTTCAGCATACTGCTGTAACACTGCCTGGCCCTGATGCAGGAAAACAAGTATTCCAATTTCAGTTTTTGCTTCTTTTGAAGACTATTCCTGTTCAATAATCGTTAAAGCATTTGTATAAGTCCCACTGACTTTTTCAAACAAATGTATCCACAGGTTCCAATTTAAGTGCAAACAGCCCAAATATCTGCTAAGACATATGATGTGGCTTTATTCCTTGAAAAGAATGCTGATATTTGAATTGCCTCACACAACTAAATTTCTCTACTTGATCTTAAAAGCAGACATATTCTCACATGTATTTTTGTCTTAATGTTTTGTCTGTACCTGTCTCAAATAAATCTTTTTAATTCTATTTTCTTTCTTTTCTTCGTAACCAGGACTGACTTTCCAAGAACCAAAGAAATCTTGCCTTTGGTTCCCCATACCAAGTACTACTTGACCAGAAACTACAGATGGTTTTGTCAAAAAGGACCATTCTGCAGCATCAACCTGCCTACCTGCACTAATGTGGTAGTGGCCTATTTAGATGTCTGATTATCCTGAACAAGGGTATGCTGCATTTTCTAGTACTCCTCATTTATTACTTGTCATAAACTTATTACCTCAGAAGTACGAGAATCCACAAGTGTAGCTATGCGGGGTGTGGCCTATATACTGCAAGTTTCAAGTTGACAGCACATGTAGGGATGAAGACTGGATATTTGCAGCAGGTATCTATCCCTCATCACCTGCAGTTGTGGGGGATGGAACTCAATGAGCCAAACAGCTTCTCTCATCCTACTACTTTAGACAGTCCTAATCAGGAGCAACATAACTTCCAAAAACATCACAACCTATCAATCTGAGTATCCTCTTATAGTGGATAAATAATGCCTTCCCCATCAATTTATCAGTAGTCACTACACAGCTGAATTCTTCAGTGTTTCAAAAAGGATTTTGAAGGCTTGTCATCTGCAGAGCCTGAACATGGGGATTTCTAAAATTTACTGAAGAGGTCTACGAAAGGTGACCAAGAAAAGCATGTTCAGGTATGTTACCCAGCAACCCACACCTGCAAAACATCTAAAAGGATCCACACTCCCACTGGGAAATTCCTGAGGTCCCTAAGTTGAAAAGCAGTGAACACATAAAACTTGAAACAAAGAATAATTCTCAGGAAGAGAACAAAGCCATATTCTCTTGCATTTCAGTCCCTTCCTCCTTAAGTTTCAGAATACGCTTTACACAATTATATTCGTTATTTATATCTGAGACTGCAGAGATATGGGCTTCTAGAGCTACATTCACCTGGATTTACCCAGATGCGTCTTGTTCTTTCTTTTTCCAGAATTTTGCCCATGATTGGGCAAACTTAAATGTGTGAGATTTCTAAATGTCTAGATAACCCGTGTGTGCCCGTGCAGACAAACTTTGAGATATATATATATGTGTGTGTGTGTGTGTGTGTGTGTGTGTGTGGGCCCACAGTCACAAGCACTTGATCTGACACTGGCTGTACTGGATACGCACAGATCAAATGGTGCAGTGTGGCACCTGCTTGTTGTGGCAGATACCTCTCTGACATATTGGATTTACCGTGGATGGGCAAGTTACCGCTGTAGCTTCCGGCCATCTCAGACTAAAGCACACATGCCACACCGTTGCTGTGTTGAGCAGGAAAGCCTCGACAGAAACATGAGAGTTCTGGTTTATAACACCAAATGTACCTAATAAATATTGTAGGGAAGGAAATGCATTCAGCTGGAAGTATAATATAATACTGTATTTGCCTTAAGGAGCCCTACACTATCGCAGTTTATTCTAGATACGTTCCATGTTCGTTGATAAAGTTGCAGCTAAATGCAGTAACTTAATATTAAATATCCTTTAGAAAAGATGTGAATAATTTTTTGAGAGAGGTATAATGCACACATACTACAACATATTAGGGCATAACAAACATATGAAAGGAGCTCCAACAACAAACGACCATCCAGTGGCCATAGAGTAACGCAGACATTATCATGCAAAAAACCACCTTTTCCTCCTATCAGAAGGGTGAAGTTCAGGGTGAGACTTTTCATTCAATTCTGCATGCTTACCACTAGTTCTTACTAACGATGCTCACTTGATCAAGAGGGTACATATCATATCCTGGATCTTGGGATACTCGAGTCCTCACATACATGTTTATTATGGTCATACAGCAGCAAGCAGATACAAAATGTATTCTCTGGGAAACATGTATAAGTTGAACCAAGTGTTTGGCTCCCTCTACACCATCATGCTTCTGGAGCTGCTGATTTAGTATTTAGTTTATAATACTTTGGTATGTATTTGTTCTGTTTGCAGTTGCTATTTAAGCTAAATGTGTCTTTCCCTCACCAAACTGTAGCATGAAGGAAATAAAGGAAGGGTGTTCTAATCTTACAAACTATACAGCTACTCCTCTTGGGTGACATAAGCTATCCCATAAACAGTGATGCTTAAAACACTTATGGTCACTGGATGCATCTCAAATGCACCACAGCCAGTCCACTGAAGTCTCCAGTTCACTAAAAAATGCAGAAGGGAGCAACTGCCAACATTCTCTGTCATCTCTAACTAGTTCCATGGACAGCAAAGGTCAGTACATTACACTTGATCAGTTCAGGAAGTTAGAACCTTGCCTGTAGGCTGTAACAAAGGAAGGTTTTTAGCCAGTCTGAAAGGGGTAACATCAAGTGACCTCATGCCACTCTGCAGAGAAAGCAATCCCAGCAAATGAGAATGCAGAATGGTGTCAAGGGCCTTGGAAAACAGATCCGTGCTCCACCAATGTGTTTTGCCTGCCCTTATGAGCAGGACTTGACCTCACAACCTCAATAGCCGCTACTGTAAACAATATATGGGAGAGCTGACCTCTCTACTCCCCACCTAGCATGCATTGGGATTGCTATTGCTTAAGGAGAGAGCAGTGCACCCCTCTTTGAATGCACACAGCACCCAGCCCTGCTCAGCATCCATACACTGACCTACTCAGATAAGACAAAATAAGTGATGATGGTGCTCTCACTGCTTTGTGAGCTGGCTTTAGCAAAGGCCCTTGGCAAAGCAGCTGACCAACAGTAGTCACACATGTAATATATGGCAGGCAGATCCATCAGCAGATGAGCTGGGGAGCTGCAAGCATGCCTGCACGCTAGTGGCACACTGCCCTCTGCTTGTAAAAGCAACCTCAAAGTGGAGAAGGAAGTCTACATGGTGTAGATGTGACTCCTCTTCTGTACACTGCTATATGACTTCCACATGTTGATGGACATGTGCCATCAAATGGTAAGCGAAAAGAAACAAATATGTCAAAGATGACTATGGTGGTGGCTCTAACAAAGTCCTGCTGGATTGGCAAGTCAGTGCTGTGCCCAGATAGGACCAGCCTCATGGGCTCTGTGTTTGCAGACTGCTTTCCAGACACTTACCACTTTTAAATCAACTAAAAATAATGTAAAAAGTGGATAAAAGCTTTTCACTGATCTCTTATAGCCGCCTTTCCACCCTGACTCATCTGTCTTGGCAACGTAGTGGAGAGAAGAGTTTCTGACTTTCAGGCACGAGTGCTGCGTAAACCAAAGACCACAAGAACACCCTTGGGTTTCCCCAATTTCTGCTGTGAAGAATAGCACTGCTTTCTTTGCCCTTGCAGCCAAGTCCATCTATTTGTGATCTACAGGGTTCAGAGATTTGGGACCAAACTATCAGCCCTTTCTCAAATGGCTATACGGGGCGATAACCTGCAACCCAGCCCTGTTTGGCAAAGCTTACGTCTCTACCCTGGAAAGAGGTATCTGGAGAAGGCTCTCTATGGATAAAGAAATCTCTCAAGTAAAGCACAGGTTGTCTTTCTTTCTGCTTCTTGTTTACCCAGGGGAAAAAAGAGGCAACAATGAGAAGTTTTGAACACTAGGAACTGACAAGACAACTACTGCTGCCTGTCCCCTTGAGCTGTTGCAGAGAAACCAGCTCACCAGGAACCACATTTCCTGAAGTAAATTTCAAGATAAAAGCAGGTATCATACAAATACTATCACTCTGGAAAGACGGAGCAGTAACACTATCCCACCCCGCAGCTTCTGCCAGAGCTACAAACTGACTGGCGTTGCTTTCCTCCTAATGCTCCTCTTGCCACTGGCACTGCAGAAAGCCTGTGCAGAGGGAATCATCACAGTGGCCTGAAAAGCTCATCACTGCCTTTTGTAGGACAGTACCTATCCTGCTACACAGCTCGCCACGGAGAAGATCACTGCATGTGATGGCCCCGCAGCCCTGGCGGGCTGGACCCCTGGGAGGAAGCACTTTTGCCTCACCTCCCTGCGTGGAGGGGGATGTCAGGGGCTGTCGGTCTGTGAGCAGCCGGAGCACAGGCTGGGACGCACAGAGGCAGTAGCCTAGGCAAGATTCCAGCAGGGTAGAAACACAAGCAAGAAAAGGACAGAGAGACTAAATGGGGAAGGACACAGATGTGTATGCGGAAGAGGAGATGGGTGTTGGGGAGGGGATGAAAGTGGAGTGATGGCACGCACCCCACTTGGTGCCTCTGCACTGCATTAGCCTGGCTGCTCCCAGAGAAACCAGAGCAGGGCTGCCTGTGGTTGGAGCTGCAGCAGGCACAGAAAGAACATGCCTCCAGATAAGGAGATAAAAATGAATCCCAATTACCCTGCAACAAGTTAAACAGAGAGAGCTGAGCAAGGGCAACGGGAGCAACCTCCAAGCTGCGTCTGTGCCTTTGCTAAGTGAACATCTCCACAATTCATGTGAGTATTTTGCCACTTCTTACTGAGTCATATTAACTCTCACCTTAAAAAGCTAACAGAGTTAGCGTAACACTCACATACCACTGTGAAAATCCTGTATCTGCTGTTGTAGGAAACCTATTATTAGCAAGGCATTATTATTCTCTGTCATTTGGATTGTAAGCTGTCTTACTGTGAGCCGGTTCATGCGGATTGCTCTGCATCAGGCTCCTAACCCGGCCACTACTACTCTTCTGTAAATTTCCATGTAGACACACTAATTTTGGGATCACGATCCAAGGAGGATTTAGCAAAACTCAGCAGCACTCCAGGATGTGTACAGTGCCTCCCACCACGGAGCTCAATCTCCATCAGGACTTGCGCACGCTACAAACAGTGAATAATTGTGTTGGCAGGTCTGAGCAGGGAAAGGAGGTTGAAGCAGTAGAGGAGCTTCAGTGCCTGCACTGTGAGGTTAATGTACCTGATCCTCCTCTCAGCTCCTCTGTATACAAATAATTTTCCCATGTCTCCATTTTTTTCAGCCAAAGGGATCTTGCAGCTGGCAAGAAGGTAGGACTGGAATCAGGGGGTGGGTGAGGGAGGGGAGGGCATTGCCTCTGCAATTGCCAACCGCAAGCTTTGGAAGATTACTTGGTTTGGAGCTGCTGGAGCCAGACCAAAGCCCGTGACCCTGCCTGGGGGAGAAGTGCGGGACAGAAGCTGGGGAGAGTCCTTTCCTCATCCTGAAGCCTGGGCAAAGGGGAGCGTATTTAGCAAGACAGACAGCAGTGGGTACAAAGGGGAATGTTTCTTACAGTCACTGTGCACAGCATAGGGAGGCGGCAGGCTGATGGGGGAGAGATCGTCTTCAGGCCCCTCTACCACTGAAGGGAGCCCCTTGGGAGGCGTCTTACCGGTGGGCAGGGGTGAGTTGGAGACTGTGTTGAGCAGCACCACGCAGACAGCCACAACATCCCATAACTTCATCTTAGATTTCCTTCCAACACAGGCCCCTGGCAGAGAGGAGAGGCAGGGTTAGCCTCCAGTTGCTGTGCTCCGGTTCTGCCCCCTCCCTGCCAGCCCTTGCACCCCAGATCAGTCCTGTCCACCCTGGCCTCGCTGGGGATAAAGCAGGGGCAAACGACCATGCCCAGCTCATCCTCCCACCTCTTTTGCCTCCCAGAGTGAGGGAGGTGGGCTCTCCCCAGCAAACGGTGCAGGAGAGGGAGATGTAGTCTCCACGCCCAAGCATGCTGCCTTGGGGGATGTGGGCAAGCAGGTCCCAGGAGCTTGCACACAGGGATGTGGGGGTATAACTGTGTCCCTGTGCTGGCAGCCAGGTCACCTTGTGCTTGTCCATCCCCAGCACCTGGGTGGCATCAGGGCACCTGTCCCTGGGCTGGCCCAGGGCAGACCAGGCTGATCTGGGGTTTGGAGATTCATTGTGCTACAGGCAAACCTTTCTTTTCCTTTCTGTCTCCTCTCCTTCTTCATCTCCCTTTTTCTCTTTCCTCTTTTGTTTTTTCCTTTTCTTTTCTTTTCCCCTCCCTAGTCCTCTTTCTCTTTCCTTCTCCACTTTTTTTTTCATTTTTCTGTCGTTCCCTATTTTCTTTCCTCTTCACGTGTCACCTTTCCTTTCCTTTTGCTTTACCTTTTTCCTTTCCTCTCCCTTCCCCTTTCTTTTTTCCTTTCCCCCTTTTCCTTGTTTAACTACTTCCTTTTTCTTTCTCTTTTCCCCTTTCCTTTCCCCTTTGTTTCCATCTCCCCTTTTCCTTTTTAAGTTTCCTTTTTCTCTCTCTTTCCCCCTTTCCTTTCCCCTTTCCTCTTTGTTTCCGTCTTTCATGCTCCCCTTCGCTTCCCTTCGCTTCCCCTCGCTTCCTCTGCTTTTCCTTTTCTTTCTTTCCCCTCTCCTCATCTCCCTTCTCTCCCTTTCCCTCGGGCTCGGTGCGTACCCGATGCCCGCAGCCGCCCGGGGCTGCTCGATGCCCGCAGCCCATCCCGCCCTGTCCGGGGGGCGGCGGAGGGTCGGTGCCCGGCCCCGGGGGACGCGGCCCCGCCGGAGGGGACCGCGCCGGTCCCCGCTCAAGCTTCGGGCTGGGCTCGGTGCGCGCTTCCCCCGCCGCCCTCGCACCTCGCCGGGGCGGCCGCGGGGCATCCCGGCGCCTCCGGGAAAGGTTCTCCCCTACGTCCCCCTATAGCCCCCGGCCCCTCCAGCCCTGCCCCCGCCTCGCCCTCACCTCTGAGCCGGTCTCGTCGGACCCGAGATGGACATTAACGCCGGGGAGCCGGGCGGCCGCACGGAGGATGCATGTGGGGCAGGTCGGGGTCCGACCGCCAGGGGTGACACGGATAGAAGCGGGGGGCGTGTGTGCGCGTGTGTGTGCGGGGAGACAAGGTCGCAAGTCCGTGTGGAGGCAGAGGGCACCCCCCCACCGCCGCCGCAGGTGCTGTGGCCGCGGGGGTCTCCGCTCGCTCCGGCCCCGCAGCCGCGCTCAGCAGCCGCCCGAGCCGCGGGGAGCGCCGCCTGGCAGCGGGAGCTGGCGCTGGGTGCTGCTCTTGGGACCCTGCCTGGAAATCTGAGAAAGACACTCCATCAACAACTGCGGAGAGTCAGATGAAGACATCAGGGCTCCTGGAACGCCAGCTGGTCCAGCGCCGCGGGGAGCCGCGCACCGCTCGGACACTCGCACGCAGCGGCGGGAAAGAAAAAAAGGGAAAAAAAAAAGAAAAAAAAAAGAAAAAAAGGGAAAAAAAAGAAAAAAAGAAAAAAAAGAAAAAAAAAAGAAGAAGAAAGAAAGAAGGAAAAAAAGAGAAGAAAGTAGAAAGAAGAAAAAGAAAAAAGGAAAAAGAAAAGAAAAAAGGAAAAAAGGAAAAAAAGAAAGAAAAAAGAAAAAGAAAAAAGTAAAAAGAAAAAAAGTAAAAAGAAAAAAGGAGAGAGGAAAAAACAAAAAAAAGAAAAAAGAAAAAATCACCCCAGCAGAGGAGGGTAGGGAATAATAATAATAATGATAATGATTAAAGCAACCCCCCTCAGCCCGCCGGGAGGATCGGAGGCCGGCGCTGGGGTCCGTAGCGGCGGCGGCAGCGGCGGCGGCGAGGCTTCCTCCTCCAGACCGGGGGTCCCGTTGCGGCGAGCGCCTAGATCCAAGCCCGGTGCGGTGCGGGGTGTCCGCGCCGCGGCGCTGGGCGGGGGGCGCCGCGCCCGCGGGCGGAGGGGAGCGCGGAGCCGGGCGGCGGGGGCTTTGCCAGGGCGACTCGGCGCCGCAGACGGATTTATAGGGCCCTTTGGCAGTGACGCGCCCTCCGCTGATTCGCTTTCAGACCCAAACACACGCCGCTGGCCCCCCGCACCGGACCCCGCGGAGCCTCCGAATATCTCCCGGCTGAAGTCACCGGCCCGACATACCGTGGGCTGCGGTGCCCGCTGGCCCCGCGGCGGCGGCGGGGCCCGGGTAACCCAACACCGCGTCCCTCCCCAGCGCCGCTCCCGCCGCCGCGCTCGGACCCACGGACGGACGGACGGACGGCGGCGAGGAGCCGGCCCCCCCCACCTCGCCCCCCCCGCCCCCCCACCCGCCGCAGGTGCCGCCGCCGCCGCGGTGCCCGCCGCGCAGCCCCTTGACACGGCGGAGGCCGCGGTGAAGTCGCTGTAAACAGTCTCGGCTTTCAGCCCCGCGCCCTGTGCTCGTGACTCACGCGGGTGCCCGGCGGTACGAGGTCCTCATGCCGCCGGCGGTATCGAAATTCACGCGCAGCGCCCTCCGTCCGCACCGCGCCGCCGCCTTCCTCGCTTTTAATACCACGTTTTGGGGTTTTGTTTTTGCTTTTGGATCATCCTGGGGGGGGTGGGGTGGGGGCGGCGGGGTGCGATACGGAGCAGCGAAACCCCCAGGAGCAGCTCGCGTGAGCCGCCCCGGCGGCCGTAACCGGGCTGCGGGTCTGTTTCCAGACTCGCCCCGGGTGCGTGAGTGCGGTCACGGCCGAGCGTGCACACCTGTGCGCTCCTGCTCGTCCCTCTCTCCCGGGAAAGGCGAGCAGCCCCCTCCGAGCAGCTCCAAGCAGCCCCTTCCCCATCCTTTTCCCCTTCCCCTTCCCCTTCCCCTTCCCCTTTCCTCTCCCTCTTCTTTCTTCCCCTTCTCTTCCCTTCTTCCCCCTCTTTCCCTCTCCTCCCTTCCTCTCTCCTCCCTTCTCCTCTCCTCCCTTCCCCTCTCCCCTTTCCCCCTTCCCCCCTCTCTTTTCCTTTCCCTTTTCCTTTACCTACTCCTCCCCTCTGCCCCATTCCCACTGTACATCCCACTGGGAAAGGATGCAGTAGGCAGGTAGGACCAGCTCCTGCTGCCTGTCCTGGGCTTTCTGCACAGCCCTTGCTGCACCCCTTGCACCCTCCCTGCACACTTTGGCTAGGAATTAGGATGAGGACCTCAAGCGTGGACTCCAGAGCTAGGTTCGTGCGTGGCAGCAACACTTATTTGCTCTTTTTAATCAGTGTGAAACATGCAGAATCCTTCAAGCACACAATTATGGAGGGGATCTCAGGCCAATGGATGTAGGTGTGTAGAGGAGATCGTGGTCACCTCACTAGGTGTGATGGGAGTTGGTGGAATTCCTGTGCCTGCCACAGTCACAGTAGTGAAGGTTTTTAAGATGTGTTTATTGGAAATAAAGGGTCTGCTAATGTCATCTGGATATGCTGCCAGGACAAATATTCCTGCAGGAGGCATCTTCTAAATTTCCATTGGCTGACAAGACAGAGAGAAAAACATGAACCACCTCATGAAGCCCATTGGGGAACATGGCTTTTCCTTCGCCTCAGTCACCTGCCTGCTGAGGGGAAATTTCACAACTGTCTTCTACTGAAAAGGGTATTTGTGATGAAGGGGGCAGCCTTCCTTGGGTGATGTGTTCTCCTCTCTACTGGATTGACAGATTGATGACTCATAAATAGTGTCTGAATGAATTACTTTATTAGATTTTTTAAATTTTCAGGATGTTTATTTTTGTAACTACTCAATTTGGGGAAGAAATAATTTGCACAAAAAAGATTTCTCATAACAACAGCAGAGTAAAATGTTCCCCCAAAGTTATCTTCCCTTATAAATTTGGATCAGTAGTGTACTTCAACAGTCACTTAAAAGTGATTGTAACTTTTTTTCAGCACAGACAGTGCAGTGACAGGCAACTGTAATAAAAGCTTCTGAAGTGCAGCCCCTTGATAGATAGACCACAGAAAATGGGTGGAATAACGGCAGAACAATCTGTTAAAAAGAAACAGGGTATATGGTACCCATACAATAAAGACACTGGCATCTTATAAACGCTTCTGTTTCTATTTATGTGCACACCAGAAGGGGACAGGAGAAGGCATTACGAAGAGCAGTGATTGGTTTGGCTCAGCGCTACCATTCAGGTTGTGCTACCTCTGCCACAAAGTTATTTGCACGTAGTTATGAGAGAGGTGATGGATGTAAGTGTTGTACGCACAGAGTGCTCTGTGCACCAGCTACCATGTGCACAAAAGCCATTGCCGGCTCCCAGTCTGAACAGAGCAGGCAGAGAGGTCAGAGGAAGGGGTACAACATGGTGCTGCTATTAGAGGTCTGGGGCTGAGATGTGTTGAAATGAATGTGTTGGTTACCCTGTTAACACGCAGTGAGTTGTCCTCATATTTTAACATAAAGACCATTAACTAAACCTTTTCTGCACATATTGGATAAAATGAGCTCAACGCACTATTCCTTTGCATGGATTTTGTCAGTGCAAAGCCACTAATTTTCTTTAAATAACATCAGGTGATGAAGCCAAGACACAGATCGTGTATCTGTAAAACTGCGGGCGTTTATTTTTCCTTGCTATTAAAAGCTGCTGAAAGTCTGGTTTTTAACATACGCATTATTTAGCCCATGTGAACCATAGCAAAAGGAAATGTTATGCAGATGTCTTAGCTGAACTAATAGGATGGTCAAAATAAATGGAGAGTAAACCTGCTAGTTCTTAATCACAAAAATAATGTATCTGCTTTTCCCTGCCCTGCCATTGACAGTTTCTTGGTGAGGATGATGACTGAGAGCCCTGTGCACTCTTGCTTTGTGGACACTAAAGTAGCTACTGTAACATTTTCATAGTTCCCAAAGCTAACAAGAGCTACAAAAACTTAGGAATAGATCATATTTTCTATAGAGATCATAAAGTTTTAAGCACAAGTGTTTAAGAGCTGCTTGAGATACAGCTTTTTTTTGGTGAAGGAAAAAACTTCTGCTGTCAGGAAGGAAAACAGAAAGAGAAAAATGACCCATTCAGTCCTAAATAAAGTGTGTTTTTACATTGAAAAGGTTGCCTCTTTTAAAACAAGCTAAAAAGCTGCTTGACATTATGCAGTATGGTCTCATTTTTTGTTTATATGTGTCAACATGATGTATAGATCTCTTAAGATGTCAAGCGCTCCATATTGTAATTTCTAAGTTACCTTTGAAATACGAAACACGATTTCCTAGTTGCAGTATGACTGCTCAGGCAATAAGCGATTGTTTTTTGATATTAGTAACAGAGGAGATTGTGCTGTTGTTGAAGCGCGTGCCTTTGGAAGTCATGTGAGTACTGGGGAAATGCGCCGAGTGGCTGCATTCCTGCAGAAAAGCAGGTGTGTTTTGGGCTAACGCTGCCTGGTCCTGTGTGATGTCAACCACCCTTGGTCACTTCTGGAACTGCAAGAGGTCCCTGCAGAATTAGGTTACTGCATGGAGATCTGTTTTAAGCATTCATTCCCTTATGAATTCATGTGTTTTGGGGACATGAGTGGCTGTTCTGCTCTGCACTGGTATCAAGTGTTGGATCTGCCATTCCCCGTGGTTCGTGGGTTATGGTGACCAAACTGTTGGTGAAGGGAGTAAGACTTTAAATTTAGATAGAACCAAAGTGAAAATGTGACAGTGAAGATGTACCCCTGAGGAGTGCAGATCTGTTGGGGCCCATGAGGATTTGCTCAGGTGCCCAGCCTGTGCTGGAGCCCAGAGTATCTGCATTGCTCAAGCAATCTAGTTAAAGCTGGCCCTAATTGCCGTGTTTATTAGAATTATTGTGAACCAGTGCCAAGGTCTGTTCTTTAGCCTGGGGGCCAACTGCTGCTGTTTGACCACATCCTTCCTGCTCCCTCTGAGAGGGGGTGGCTGCACACACGTAGCCTTTGGGGGTACCTCCTCGTCCATGTGGACTCCTGCACCAACGTGGGGATGCGATTGCCTGGGACGACACGGGCCTCAGCATGCCAGCGACCATTCTCGCAGTGCGATACTATCGATGGTTAGGCCTGGCAGCATCTCCAGCAGTGTTTATTTTCCTCGGATAGGTGTGGTCAGCGTGTCTCCACCTGCTCCAGAGAGCCCTCCCTGCACAATGAAAACAAGTCCTAAATGGTGGCTCTTTTCTTGCTAGGGTATAAAGATGAGAGAAGATAACCTATTTCTTAAATTGGTCTGAGATGTGGCAAATGAGGCTTAAAAGCAACCTTAATTTTACTTCTTTTTCAGTAGATATTCACAGAACTTTATTGTAGATACCTGCCTGTGTTGTTAAACTTGTATATTTAAAGCTAAAATTTAATATGTGATGGCGAACCACTGCAGGCAAATTGTGGTTAACAGTTCATCTGGGCAATGTCCTGTGCCCAAATTCCCCCCATGGCTGAAATTCCTTTATCCTTTAGCAGGCATTTTTAAGGGAAATACTAGCAGATCATGTCAATCTTTTCTGCTGAAGTCTTTCCTACAATAGTTCTCTAGCAGAAAGCTACTCAAGGAATTAAGGAATCATAAACTTAAAACCTACTCTAGCTGCATACTTCAAGGAGGAGCCTGATAGCAGTGTTTAAAACTTGCTGATTAAAAGTAATTGTAAACAGCTGTCATATGCTGCTACTGTTTTAATTGGCATTCATCACAGCTGCATCTGTACTATGCTGCCACTGGGATCCTGGTCTATTTACTCTAATCTCAGAATGTGTCACCTTCTGAGAGATTAGGAGATCATAAAAGCATGAGGGCAACATATTTGTCAGGGTTGAGGGTCACTAATCTGTGCTGAAAGCAGCCAAGAGAAGTAAGCCATGCAGAGGGACAACTGGAACAAGCAGTGACATTTTGCAAAAGTGATGAGTTTTTCCATTTGGATTCTCTCTCCCAAGTTTTTTTTTCAATATTTCTGAATTTGTATTCTGCTACCAGATGTCACTGTAAGACAAAAGGAAGGTCATTCAGAAGTATTCATTAATTTATTAAACTTAACTTCTGTCAGACCAAGTTGGTTAAAAAAACCCCACTGAAACCAAAATAAATAAACCATCAAATTTTACAAGATGTGTAGCAGAAGCTTGGTTCTTTTCGATGATTATCCCTCTTAGCCTGTTACTAAGCATAGGAAGAAGCATCTTAGCAGTCTGAATGATTGTGATAGGTTCAGCAGTGTATTCAGCTGTTTGCTTATGGCAAATTCGCAGCTGTAACTGCATTGTCCTTGTAAACCACTGGAATGTCAGAGAGCAGTGGTTATCCTTAGCCGTGGTGATTAGGCAGATGTTTCTGTTAGGGTGAGCAGAGACACATCGTAATTGAGATTGTTTATGAGAACAACTGGGCTATAGATCTTCTCTTTGCTTATGTGTGCTTTGTCATGTAGAGACAATGTGGAATTATGGCAGTGTTTGTTTTAAATATTTTTACATAAAACAGTTATAATGTGTGCTGACCATCAGCTTGTAATGTTTCAGCATGCTGGCTTACACTGGGAAAATGTCACTGTTAGTTAAACTAGAAGCATTTATTTGGGTTTTGTGTTCAGAAGGAGACATTCATGAATATACTTTCACAGAGTCAAAGAATTATGACTTGTTGCTAGTTCAGAGGAAATAGCTTGCATTCAAAATAGGTATAACAGTGATTAATAGAGCTGTGAACCCCACCCCCCCCAATCTGAAAATCTTCTTCAGCAGTTAGGGAAGAAGTTCTGAAAACTGGAGGCTGTAATCTGGGACAAAAATGCAAAGTGACATGTTTTATTTATATCAGGCTCCTTTTAAAGTCATTCAAGTAGGAGCCAGTCACTTTCTGCTTTGATTTTTGTGAAGTGGATTGTGCGTAGACCTCTATCTCCTTTAGCAAGTAAAAGCGTGGGATACTGTACCATGCTCTTGCCTACATCTCCGAGCTCTCCACAGTTAGTAAGCCTCTGAAGTGCAATGATGTGTGTGATCTTCAAGGAAGTTCCTCTGAAGATTATGTTTAGCATCTCGATTCAGCAAATCAGTGAAACATTGACTTTGAGCCAGGGATGATTAGCATACTTAGGCACGTGCAAGCTTCTTGCTGAATCGGTTCCTGGATCTTTAAATTTCTCAGCATGGAGTTATATTCACACTGCTTTTGTGCAGGCAAAGTGAAAAAATTGGACAGTGTTAATTAGCAAACTGCAACAGAGTGCAGCCGTTTAAGAATGCAGAGGGGAGAAAGTGAGGGAAGGTGTGAAAATATCCTGTATTCACAGAAAAGATACAATCAGTCATTTTTTAGGCTGGAAAGAAATGTCAGGTATGTTATAATTTGCAACACAGCCTCTTAAAAATTCTAAGAAAAAATTTTTATCTTGGGATGGTAGTATGCTACAAGCCTTCATGGGTAACTATTTGTAAACTTGCTATAAAGGTTTCCAAGTATCTGCTATCTTAGGGTCACGAAATCCAATACAAAATCAATATTGGGAACTGTGTCTGCTGTTCTTACTCCAGCAATATTTTCATTGGGTTCATTGTGGTGATTTCCCCAGGGACAGTTTGGACCACAGTCAGTGTGATGCTGTTGGATGAGGGATAGTTCCAACAGGCTCGTGCGAAAGCTATTTCCCGTGGAGAATTATTGTTGCCTTGGGTCAAGTCAGCCCCTCATTCCCATTCTCTCTCTTTTCAGATCCTTTCCCAGCATCACTTGTTCCATAAAATCTCACCTGTACTCTCTGAGCCTCTGCATCAGGTTTTTGATAACTGCTGGTTTTGTTGGGGGAATGGAAATGAGTAGAAATTCTCTCTTGCAGGAGTTAAGATTATATCATTATTAGCTAAGATCCCAAGGAACTAATTTTTCTGGGAATGGGTAAAAGGGGATTTTCCCCACAGCTTGCCTTCATTATGTTTCCCTCTGTGTTTTTCTTCTGGGACACTTTTGAAAAGAGCCAGGGAAAAACTGGCAGGTCTCCTCAGGAAGAGCGTGTGATATCATGGTGGGAGCTGTTAAAGGCTGTTGGTTCAAGGAATCAATTATTTTTTGTTTGGCATGTTTAAAGCCAAACTTGCATTTTTAGAGTAGGGATGAACCTATATCACAAGACACTTCCTTTGTCTGTTCAGGAAAAAAAACCAAACCAACCCAGTCCTTTGCTATAGGAATGGTGATCAGATGTCAGAACTGTACAATGTGTGGGGGAAAAATCCAGGGAGGCTTTAATTGAGGTAACTTTTAACATGAAGCCAGGTTACTCTAAATATCAACAGATTCCTTAATTCAGAGACGTTCCTGAAATACCAAACTATCTGTTCCTGAAATCAAGGAATCTTCATTTTCTGACAGCCCAAGGAGGCAAGCCCAATTCTGGCCACAGTCTTGGTTAAAATTTCAGTGACATTTGGGTTCCTTTGATGCTCCTTCACACTTGCCTGACTGTGTCAGGATGGCCACAGCAGCTGTCTTTCCATACTGCAGCCTTCTTGCTTCACTCTCTCCAGATTCTGCAAGCAGCACCTCCTGCCTGCTATTAGTGAGCCTGGCATTGCCTCTCACTCCTGCCTTTAGAGGTTTTCTTCTGCCTAATACTGCTGTTTCCTCCTCTGCCAACCAGTTCTCAGTCTTGGATGATGCTCTTAGCAGGGCCACAAAGGGCTTGTGCCTGGGTGCTGGCAGCCAACATGTGTGCAGATGGGGACAACCACTCTTCAGATCATGGAAGCACATGGTGCAGGTACCAGGCACTGGTTCTCTCTGCTTACAGCTCCAGCACCTACCTCTCTACTGGCAATATAAGATGAAACTATCATTTAAAAGAAATCTCCAAAACAACAACAACAAAAACCAGAGAAAAACTTGCAACTCCCCCCCCGCCCCCCAACCTCTGACCTGCTTTCCCAACAACAAAATAAAGAAAAATCAGGTAACCTGATCCAGTGGGATGTCCCTGCCCATGGGGGACATTGGAACTAGGTGATCTTTAAGGTCCCTTCCAACCCTAACTATTCTATGATTCTATGAAAAAGAAGCCCCAAACCAACAGAACTCCTTTGTACTCAGTCCTCTAAACATATAATTTAATCTCTGTTTTCTTTATGGGAATTCCATCAGTCCTTATAACATTCCCCACTTTGTACCAAGGTGGCTACAGCTTTTAATGAGTTTTTTCTGTGTTCATTTGGTGGGAGGGAAGGACCAGGGGAATGGAAGTAGAGTAGGCACACACAGACCCTTGACACTGATGTTCTTGGACCATCTTCTGCCCCTTTGATGGCTTATTTGGGGAAAAGCCCATTGAAATGTACCGAGAGAAAGAGAGATACTGTGGGTTAGCCCCCCTCCACTCAACTGCTAGCAGTGACGTTGGGTGCGCAAGTAGGAAGCCGATTTGCCGCAGTTTGCTTAGTGGTTCATTGAGGGTACAGCCTCTCCAGTGGGTAATTCAGCACAACTAAGAGATGAGCAGCATCTCCCTGTGTCTTTATTGGTGTTAGAGGAAACTAGAGGTGACTGGCCTTTTAAGGGGCATCTCTGCAAAACACGCTTGGGTGGGAACAGGTCTGTAGGATGTAGTAGGGGAGAGAGGACTCATTTTTCCAGTGCTTGCATGTGTCAGGAGTAGTCAGAGGTGACTCTTCATGTGAGGGGTTTGCTCTGTGTCTTGGGCCAGCTGATAAACCCACCCCTTTGACCCACAGTGCTCTGTGGTCCTGAAGGCTCTCTCTGCTCTGGTTGCTTCCCTGCAACTGCTGCTGCCAGGACGTTTTGCCCACCTAATTTCTGAGGTATTTCTGGCCTCATTTTTCCCTTCCACTTTTCCCTGAACAGTGCCCTGGGATGAGTATTCCCCATCTCTAGCCCTTGCTGTTTGCATACACTGTACAAGAATATGCAAAATATAGATTATTTTTTTCCTTCCAGTATAATTCCTTGGAGCACAATGGCCAGAGGGGACTTAGTTGTGCTTCTTCTGGACTTGATTCTGCCAGGTTTTCTTGGCGGAAAGTTTGCAGGCAGCTTCTCACAGAAGATGATGTAGCCTAAGGAGAAACGTGGATCTTGGCTCATTTCCTAGCACCAGGGGAAATGCAGCACAGGTGCATGGGAAAACACAAGGGCATAGGCTCTGAGCACAGCAGGAAATATTTAAGAATCACAGTTTAATGCATTCTTGCTAAGCTGATGCTACCTTAAAAGACAAATGCGAACAGTGGTGTTATGAGTATGCAGTCTCTCAGGTAAGATTCCCTGGATGTCAGCGCCTGTCTGATGGGCAATGGGAAGCAAAGTACCTTCAACTTTCAACAGCTGCAGTCCCAGTAACTGGCTGTGCAACCATCAAAGCTGAAACAAGCCCTGCATAATTTCTCTGTCTGCTCTCTGTATAACTGCTGTGGCTTATGCTGACTAGGAAATGGGAAACACATGGAAGTAGCCCGCCCCCTTGGCTTCATCACAGCTATATCAGTTTTCCTGCAAGACTTGGAGTTTACTTGGCATAAGGAATTTTAGCAAGATTCAATACAATCCATGCAAGAGTTTTTGTGTCACTGCCAGCCTGTGAAGAGAGACAACGACTGCAAAGGTAATGATCTGTCTGAAACAGCTGATTAGTTTTTGGAAATTAGCTGAAGTTTAGGTTAATAGGAAAATCTGTGGCTGTTAATAATAATATTAAATCCTACTGTAAAACATGGTAAGCAGCTGTATTCCAGGTGTTTTACTTGAAGAGACCTAACCCCAAACTTCTGCATGCAGAGTAGCTCTGTAGTGAAGTCTTAGAGATGTGGAAAATCAGAGAGTCTTGAAGGGCTGGTTTTAGACTTCGGTACTTTGAGGAGCCTGGGATGATGTTCAGAAGAGCTTGCTGCTGTTTGCTGTGTTATATTTCCCTGTGGTCTAGGGCTTCCCTTGTGTTGGGAAGGTGGTTTGTTTGGTGCTCTGCCTGTGGGGGTTTCCAGGGGCTTGCAGCTTCTTGGCTAATAGTCCTTACTCACCTGAGCCCTTAAGCCCCCAAGATGCTCTCTGGGTCGCCTTTGGGGTCACCCCTCAGGCTATTGTGTCATCTTTTTGGCTTCTGCTTTTAGATCTGTTCAAGCTTCACCCCGGAAAATTGTGTTTTGATGTGGTATCTGGTGTTATTCATAAGCCTATGCCATCACTTTTAAAATTCTTATTCTTTCTCTGTGCTGTATCAAGGACTAGATAGTCTAGAAACTCACTCTTGGTTACAACTCCAGCAATTCTCCGGGGATCTGCTCTCCTTTTACTCCATTCTGTCTGTTTGTTGCCATTTCTGAAGGACATTTATCAGAGAAGCATAGTTGCAGGAGGAAGATTTAATGTTTGAGTCACTGTTTTTTCTTGGGATGAACTCTGACTTCAACTTTTTTAGAAATACTGGCACTCTGTTTCCTGGACCTGCAGCTCTCCCATTTAAAATACTCAAATACGCTTTTTTCCTACCTGGATATGTTGTAATAAATTGAGCTGGCTGAAGCTTCTTCCTTACAACATAATTGTAACTTCTTTGATTGCGTATTTTTAGATCATAGTCAGTATCTGATAATTTTAAAAAGTGAAGTATCATTGCATCGCCTAGCTATTGCATTAGGAGCTTTAAGTAGTATTTTGTGCACAAAAATATTATGATAAAACACTAATATCAAAGCAAGTAAAGTAGAATTCAAAGGAAAGTAAGAGTTCTTACAGCTGATAACAAAAAGTAAGGTAGACTTTTTAATGGCGATTTTCATGAGACGGAAGCAAGTTAATGAAAAATTGTTTATTTTGCCAGTGCACTTTTCTCTGGCAACAAACCATTTCTAGCCGCTTTTAACAGTGATACCACTCATGCTGGTTTCCTGCGTACAAAAAGTTGCTATAATTTGTTTTGCGTGTGCTTCTAGGCCTTCAGCAGCCACTAGTGAATAGTACTTTGCTTACATTGGGTATTTTCTTTGAAGTAATTTGCTTTCCACTGAATCTATGAAGCCCTTCAGGGTTTGAACCTAAGCTCTTTCTCTCTGTGTAATCTGGTTACACCTTTCACCCTCCAAAGGGCCAGCAGATAGCAGCCTACTTGTCTCACTGGTTCATAAATTTATGCAGACTGGGCAGCTGTTACTTTATCCATGAAAGTCCCTGCCCAAAGATGCCAGAGATACTGCCGCCCTTTCACTCTTTAAATCAAAACTGAAAGCTTCTTTCCCACAGTGTTCTCATCTGTCAGCTGGCCGCTACATGCCGAGCTATTCTTTTGTGGATCATTTGGAAAGCATCTCTTAGCCGTGATCCTCAGAGGGACTGAGAGCCTCCCTCGTCCATGAACTTTGGTGGGGGGTGAAATGGCTTTGCAGGGCAGAGCCCTGTGCATGCGGCAGGCTGAGGCACCCTGTGTTGAAAGGGGTGGCAGGTTTCCCACTGACCTGAAGAGGAGCAGGACTAAACTGTTCCATTGTGTTCTGCCTAAAAGCCAAAGGTCACTTATGATCAGGATGTTTTAAGAAACATATCTATTAAAGGAAAAGTGTTCCATTGCTGGGCGCAGGTGACAAGATAAAGAAGTCCAGCAGCTTGATTAAAATAGCTTTTCTATTTTTAAGGGCAATTCCTTTAAAAGAATGTTTGGCTTCTTTTGTGTGGGTGATAAAATTCTGAAGACATCTCCAAAGAGCACTTGCGTTTTAATTTTCTTGAGTGTAGGACAGTAACTATCATGCTTACAGGCTTTCAAAGCAGCACTACTGTGAAATAAACCTGCTGGACTAAATGTATTCATTTGGATGAGACATGTTTTTGAGCACTTAAGTTTTACTCATTAAATACAAAACTGGATGCAAACTGACTTTTAGCTCTCAATTGAGTCCAGACTATTAGAAATGCAACATTTACATTTCCAGTAACAATTTGAATTGCTCAGTATTCTGCGTTTAAGTGCCAGAGTAACACACACACACTCACATAGCTGTGCCCCTGCCCATAAAAATACACAGGAGTGCTAGCAGGAGCTTGGCTAATGCTATGGAAGATGCAGGATGGATTTTCTCAAGAAAATCATAGGGCTGGTCCCAGTCCAATGAGTTGGTTTATTCATTCTACAACAATATAAAAACAATTTCAGTAACACTGTCAACATGACACTGGTGCATGTTGACAGCAGGAATAAACACCACCTGAAGGGCATGATAGAGTCTGCTATGCAACATTGCTGTGAGAGGCAAGATCACCTCTGTTGTCTATACAGGAAATGCACAAGAGATCTCATTATGGACCAGGCTTCTACACTAGGCATTGTGTATTTTTTTAATGTGTGTTTTAAGAGACAACTCATTAGATTTTAGGACTTACCAAACAGTCCTTGTTGAGTACTGGGGCTGGAAGGCAATGCTAGAGAATCTGGATTTCTTGATATTCACTGTGGTTGTTAACCATGGGTTCATATCAAATTCTTCTGCCAGAGAAATTTTTTTTTTTAAAATAATTAGTTGAGATTCTGTTATGAGTAGAAATCTTAACTTCTGGTAGGTTTGAAATATTACACCACCAGCAATCATAATATTGTAATCAATCATTTTACATTGTGGTAAAAATGAGCAGGAGTGAAGGAGAAATGAACAGTAAGAAGCAGCTCTGTTTAGATATGCGTAGTGTTAACATCTGCATTTTGATCAACACCATACAGTAGAAAGAACCCTTTTATAGACAGTGACATGTATTAATGACTCTAGATGCTTAAAAGAGCTGTTTTCTGCATGTAGAGAGAAATTATTTCATATAAATAACTGACCTTGTCACCTTCCAAGTTTACCAAAGGTCTAGTCATCACTTAGTACATGCAGTGGTTGAATTACCAGGACCAAACTTTTAGCCTGACTTGGTCAGGTGTGGCATTTCTGCCATACTGAAAGTTTTGCAGCTAGTATTTTGCACCTTCATTTGCAAGTATCCTGGAGAAAATCCTTGTCTGCAGCCAAAGGTTGGGGTGCTTAGACACCATGAGACCTGAGCAGGCAATGATGTGTGCTAGGTTTGCTCTCCATGACAGGGGGAGTCAACGCCTGAAAATCTGCCTCTTAATTACATGCAGATAGAATTTTATCTATTCATGCTATTACCATGCTGGTGAGGGCAGATAGTTTTTCACTTTTGCAATTTAAAAGCACTAAAAAATATGAAAGCTAAATGCTGATTATTTTTTTTTTAAACATGGCCCAAATGCTGCAGATGGATACAGATTGAGAGAAGATGGGTAAGAGGATGAGTCGGTGGAGGCAATCACACTGTGGCTGCAAATACTGTGTTAGTTTTGTTTCAGTCCAGTTGGAGTGGGGAGACGCAAGCTATGAGAGGGAGATTGCCAAGAGATAGTGTGCTGTGGAGAGGAGTGAAGGGCGCAAGGGCAGTGAAGATGGAAATGGTGTGACTGGAGGACAGGGCCAAGCTGTGCAGGGCAGAGGGTGTCTAACCTAGTCAGAGAAACGTTTCTGGGGCTCATGGATCCATTCTAATACAGTTTGTTATTTGTGAGTGGTGTTGCTCCTGCGTCAATGCAGAGGTAAAACTACTCTACTATGCTTCCTACTGGATCCTCGGAGATGTCCTTTCCATCACTCTGGGAAAAGCCGGGGGTGGGTGGGGGAGTAATGCGCTGATCAGCTAGTCAACCTTTTCGTTTTTCATTCTCTAATGCAACTAATATTGCTGCTGCTGAGAGCTTGGCTACAGTAAGAGAAAGCCCAGGACAGCAAGTGTCAGAGCAGGCTGGTGACATGCAGGGGGGAGTGCTCTGTTGAGGAGACAGTGTGGTTTTTACCACCCTGGAGGCTGTGAAATGAAGCTCTGCGAGGTGAGTGATCATGGCCAAGGTTGCAACATCTCCATACCAGAGGATATTAATCTAAACTATGCTTTGCCTTCGTGTAAACTATTCTCCTCTGGAGCAGCCTGCACCACTGCAGCTACACATTTGCTTTCACAGACCCCAGACTGTCAAGCAGCCTCACACAAGCATGTGTTGAGCTCATGTGATTGAGCTACATGTGTTTACTTTGTTATAGGTCAACCACTTGAGCCTACCCTCAAGATGAACCTAATGTTTGTGGAGGAAGGGCAGCAGCTATGTAATACTGGAATAGGCAGGAAACAGAATCATAGCTTTGAACAATAGGAAAAACACTGGCTGCCTTAACTAGGTAAATTATTGCATGTTAACATACGCACCTATAGAAAAAGTTATCACATGCTCCTGCAGCATTTGACCAGAATATGCAAATCTGGTGTCTGAGGCAGGAGTTTCTCAATGTCAATTTCTCGTAATACTGGAGACAAGGTCTCAACAAAGAAGTATGAGTTTAGTAAATACTACAGAAAGGGAGCAAAATGCAGCCCTAAATAAGTGTTATTTTTGGCCTATTGAATATGTCTTAGCTTTGCACATGCTTAACGGCTTTACGTGCAGTGGCTGATTGTGATCATGAGCCAAGGACTGAAGAATGAGTTATGTGGCAGCAAACCTTCCTCGACAATAAGCCTGACTGAAAATACAAATAATACTTAAAATGGATCTAACTTACAATTATCCTGAATTTAAGATTACTTTTTTTTTTTTAATGCCAGAAGAACAATAATGTGGGCTTTGGTATGGCTTACTAAGAAGTAGAGGAAAAGCTTAATATAAACTTGTATCATTGATACAAATCCATTTGTTCTAAAGTATAGCCATTTTAGCTTGGGGAGAAAGACTTAAACAGACAATTTCTGCTCCTTTTCATCTCCTGAGATTTTAAATGGAAGAGCCAAAATGACTGAATACATTGACTAGCTTTTTCATAATTTAAATTTATAAAACTTTCTACTGCAAACAGGCATTCAATCTTTTTCTATAAAAAATATCACAAAGATAAACACTGCTGTCTCTGGTAGCTTTTGTTATTTGCATCTTAGCTTTACAAGTAAAGTGAGGATTTGAGAAACAAATGTTAAAGACTGAAAAGAACTCATTCAAGCAGCTGTAAGAAACCAGAATAAATGAAAATTTCCCCTCCTCCTAGGCCTTGGGCTGTCTTGGGTTGAAACAAAATCCAGTGTAAGGGATTAGGAACAGTTTTCTTGGTATTTTCCATGCAGACTGCTTCACAAACCTTCTACGACTTCTTAGTCCCTAACTGTTTAAAGTAATTTCCTAGATGACCCATCATGGTGTCCTCCTATCTCTGTACACTCTTAGTTCCTTTTATTAAGTGGCTGGAGTGGCACAGTGCCCAGGCGGAGCTACAGTGAGGGATACAGGGAGCTCTCCGTGCAGACCCTGTTCGGTTTTGCAGAGGGCAGCTCTTCCCTTCACACATGTAGGAAAGCAGCCCTGATGCCGGTGGGAGCTCGTGCTCCAATGTGCTGCAGGGATAAGGCCGGCATTGTGCCTTTGCTTGCTGAATGGTGGAGTGTAGCCTATGTGTAACTTGTAGTCAACACAGGCACGCACAGATAATAGACAGTTTCAGCTGCCTCTGGGGAGCTTCTGTTATAATCTGCCAGAAGATTCTTTCTGTGGTTTAAACTTTGGCATATGAGGAACGCCAATACTTTATATATACAAAATGTCAGTTATGTGCCCTCAGGCAGCAAGCTAAAAATGATATTACCCTGTTGATGGATCTGCGTTTAGATAGTTTCAGCTACAGTAAGTTTCTTCATTTAAACTCTGAAGATGTCTGTGCCAGTCAGCTAAAGTAAAAATTGCAGGGTGTCACCGGTTTTCCACTAATTTCAAAGTACTTTGAATAAATCACTGTGGAGAAAAATAATTCTGTTACAGGGGCTATCACCCAGCACACCAGTAATGTACAACCACAATGCCTTACATAATGTACTGGGATGAATGAGCTGCTGCCTAAACTCTGCTGACCTAAAGCCCGATGGTGCTCTCACTGGCTTCAGTGGCATTTGATTGCACAGAATTACTGAGTCTGCTACAGATAGTGGTCCGTAACATGAAAGTGCTTGATGTCTGTGGTCATCGCTGCAGGAAAATTGCTGCTGCCCTGGGGGAAGTCTTTTGTGACAATGAATTGCAAGCAAGGCTGGTGGTGCATTCCCCTGGTACTGCTGCGAGAGTAGTATGCCCTGAGACAGGCAGAGTCACCAGAGGACAAAAGTCTCAATAGCAGAAACCAATTAACAACCATATGCATCTTATCCACAGGATGAAAACACTGCACTGCAGAGAATTACTTGTAATAAACAGCAAAAGAAATGCTAAACACAAAGAGCCCAATTCTTCTTAATGCAAAGACACTTCTTATTTCTCTGGAGTGTGTAAGTGGCCCTCAAGGGGGAGAGTACTGCAATAATTTACAGCCAGTGCATAGCTGTGCTAGTTTATAAACGATAATTGTAGCCCAAACAAGTAGTAATATGATGATTTTGAAGTTTCTTACACATTTAGAACTTGTTAAAAAATTCTGACAATGCTTTACCAGAAGCTTTAGATTACTAATTGGAATTTAGGCTGGAGGTTTAAATGCTTCAGTCAACAGAAATTTCTTGGGGTGAACAGCTGATGTTCCATATCTGGAGAAGTCCATGCAGTGCTAACTTTTGTGAAAAAGCCTCTCTCCTGTTTCAGTCAAAATATTAGCATCCAGGGTTGCATGATTGGTGAAGTCTAAAGTGAGTGAAGAATTAGAAACTCTGAACCAGATTTTTGTCTTACTCATACCAATGTAAATCCAGGGAAATTACCATCAAATCAGTGGAGTTATTCCAGGCTTATATAAGCTTAGCCAATATCAGAGTCTGATCCTTTCATTTTGGGCTGCTGGCATTTCCTAAGTAAATAATGTGAACAATTGTGCAAATTCCCATCATGGAATGAAGAATTTTTCTAGTGATAACCACATCAATCAGATCAGGAATTAAAATGAAGAGAGACAGATGGTAGTTGATGAACAAGGCTAATGAAGGAACTGAGCTGGGAGACAAAAAACAATTCCGTGAAATCTACAGTGACATAAATGAATTTATTAAGACCACAGTCAAGTGTAGCTTGGGAAGCAAAGATATAGATAAGACTTGCGTGAGCTGAATAAGTGCTTCTGTCATGGTATTCCCAATTTAGGCACTCTGTGTTTGCAAATACAGCACGAGTGAAGATTTTATTACCTCATCTGCTGTACACGCTGACTGTGTCACTTTGCAGGACTGAATGTCTACAAAGGATCTGGCAGAGCCTGTGTCCACTCCTTCTTTGTATCTATCCATAAAGAAATGTCAGATCTTCTTTTGGCATAAGCAATGCAGTTGCCCTAGTTATTGGGCGGCCAGCGTCAACTGCAGTTCTGCCCCTAAACTCTCCAACTATGGGCATGTGGCAAGGTAATTATTTGATAATTCCTGTGAATGTCCTGAAGGGCTTGTTGTATCCCATAGACCAATATAAATCATCTATCTGCTTCTCTTTTCACTAAAAATAACATTTTGAAAAATTGTCACTCATCTCTGAATCAAGAAAATGATATAAATACACAGAACTCTGTGTTCTAATATATGCTGAGTACAAGACCTAAAATTATATCTTCAAACAGTAAGTTATATTTTGGTTATATATGTGGTAATGTAGGAAGTATTTGCGTAGCATTTTATTTAATTTATGCAGAAGGACGTAAGTAAAAGTGTTTCTAAGAAGAGATGTGCTGTAAGGCTTCATGAAACAGTCCTTCCTGCGTGGGTAAGCAGGTACCCCTCTGTCTTACTCACAGGTCAGCTGGGTATTTTCCCTTCCTCTTCAAAAGATAAAGAGGTTAAAACTAAAGCTGGCCAGAGCAGGTGACTTCACACTGTGGGGATCAATACAACAGTCCTCCTGTGAAGTCCTGTGCCGTGAGCTTCTCCAGGGCAGGGGATTTTGCCTCTGTCTGCATCTACTTTGGGTAGTGAACATTGACTGATGTGGTCATAATTTCATTAATGTTTTTCCAGCATCAGTTACCACAGAAATGATTCTTTCCTGAATCACTTCCCTCTGTGCGCAAAAGGGACACTAGCAAGCTGTACTACTCTTAAGGAGCAATTTCACTTCTCTGAAGCAATCTGTAAACACTAATAAAAGTCTAGGCTTACTCAAAAATCCCCCTGAAAAATCATAGTGGCCCATTGAAGTGTGTCTGTGGAGAGCAGTTCCTTTAAAATAAGCAAAGCTTGTTGAATATTCCCAACATGCAACTTTACAACAAGCTGGAGAAAGAGGGCTAAGTCACTAGTGGATCTGCTATGTGACAAATTCACAATTTGTTTTGCTTTGACAAACCCAGTGTTACAAGAGAGGAGGCTGACTGTAACAACTGTGAGCATCTTTTAGTGGAGACATAGACGCTTTAGGAACTGACCAACCAATTCTAGCATCTGTTTTCCACTTGGTACTTATTTTTGCCAAACTATTTTTCCTATGAAGTAGCCTAATGAAGTGAATGTCATTAAAAGCTCTTCCACAATCACTATTGTTTCTGAAAGTTGCGCAGGGACACCACTTAAAAACACATAAGGTAGCAAAAGTTTTTCATGGCCCGAAGACAAACAAGCTTCTCATGGCAAGCATGACCAGGACTTTTTAAAGAATCTCCTGGGAGAGGATATGAATCACATCTTGGATGGCTGTTGGAATGGCGTATGAGTGGGACATTGCATACGTAGTTGTATCTACGCAGGAGAGGAGTTGTGGCTAGGAGGCAGATAATTTCCTTGATATAATCTAAGGGCCATATTGGCAGGGGCAATACTGGTGTGGCTGAGATGCCCTTCAGCCAGCACAAGGGGCTTGTAAGAAAGATGGAGGCTTTTTACCAGGGCCTATAGTGACAGGACAAGCGACAACATTTAAAACTGAGAGAGGGTAGATCTAGGTTGGACACGAGGAAAACTTTTTTCACAGGTGAAACACTGTAACAAGTTGCCCAAGGAGGCTATAGATGCCCCATCACTGGAAGTGTTCAAGGTTAGACTGGATGAGGCTTTGAACAATCCTTCTTTATGGCATTTTTTGAATAATACTTCTTTATGGCTTTTCAGAAACTCTATCAGTTGTTGGTAATGCCAAAGGTATGCTCTGATCACCTGTTCCAGAGAGGAGGGTTCAGAGGTGGTCTCACAAGTTCCTTTCCATTATTATGATCATGTTTATTTCAATCACAGGTACTGTTTAAGGAAACTTCTGGCTCAGCAGTGTGTACTGAACTGCCTGGATTGAACACTTCTTGTCTGAATCCAAGATACGTGTCACACTGCCTGGTGCCTTCTGCAGAGATGCAGTGGGGAGACCAGCTGAGGGCCAAAGGGCTTGGTGAAGTCCTGGTCTTTCAGAGCTGCAAATTGCGTGAGGAATGTTGATAAATCTAACTGGCTCGATGCTGTCCTGTGCCTATGAATTCCTGCAAAACCTTACCCAGGGACTAAGGTCAATCTCTTAAATTTCTATAGTCTAAATCTCAGACTGAAATCTTTGTGTCCCATTTTGTGAAGGGTTCCAGAGAAATTAAGCTGTCAGCTATTTATATATGTGTGTATATATATATCTATACATATACACATACATCTGGGAGAGTAAGCTGCTAGACATTTCCTTCAAAGATTGCCCTCTTGAAGTCTATAATTTTCGTAGGGAGGTAGAAGGAAACAGATTAGCTTTCATACAACACAAATGTAGGGAGGAAGCCTTTGCTGGTCTTGAGATTGTGATCTAAACATAAACAGTAATTTGGTTCTGCCACTAAAATGTGCACCCAGCTGAAATTTGATTTTACTGCTGCAGGCAAAAATTTGCTCACATGATTTGTAACTACCTACATAACCACTTCTTTTAACTTCCTGTTTAAGAATTTATGAAGATTTATTCCCTGCCATCTCAGTTTGACAATCTAACCAAAATGGCCATTTAATTTCAGTGTTCCTGCTAATTTGTCTATTAGCTTTTGTTTTGACCTCAGTTTGACTGGTTTTTAGGGCCAATTTTATTATTAATAATATTAATAGCCATTTAATCTTACTAGCACTGTAACTCAGAGCTCACCAAGAGTTACTTCTACTTTAAGTCTAATGAGTAGGATAATGAGCCTGATTAAAATAATTAAGGTTAGTGGAAATAACACTGATAGGGAATACCAAAGGTTGATAGAAAGTTCTAACCTTTTTTGAACCCCTCATTTTGGCATATGAAATAGAAGGAAAAAATGCACACCCTTTAAACACTTAAAGCCATATATGAAATTGGGAACTGCATCCCTTTAGTGATATTAAGAAAAGAAGTTTGCCTCCTTGAGAGTGCATTATGTCAATCTTTCTTGGAAGGACACATCTCTTCCTTGGGGGCTGCACCAGTGCCATGATGCACCTCCTCTGTCTGCTTCCCATGGCTACTGCATCCTTCAGTTGCCCAGCTACTGCCAGTCAAACTATGTCCTCTTCATCTCCTAAATGTTCTTCATAGTGTGGGCTTGGCCTTTGCCTCCTGTGGCAAAGTCCTTTGTAAGGCAAAGTCTGTTCCATCTTGTGCTACCTGATGGATCTCATGTGTCCGAACACTTTAGGTTTTGTTATGTTTTATATATCCTTTAAGGAAAACAATTCTGTGAAAAATCTTATTTTGGGAAAGATTTTATTTTTAAACTATGGATATTTCTCTATGTTTAAGTAAGGGGAGGGTAAAAAGAGTAAAAGTGTGTTGTGTGTAGAGTAGCGAGTATTGAGGTATCCAGTGTTTTGTTCCTGGTCTTTGAGGAAATTTCTCCTACTTACTGCTAGCTCATAGCCTTTTATATATCCTAGACTCAAGCTGAAAGAATACCTTGAAGATAACGATGGAGACCTTAGACATGACTGGAGCCAATTTATAGCACAGATGGGCCCGATACCCTTCTAATAATTTTGTGATACTTCTGCGGCTTGGACTGTACAATGCACCTTAAAAGCTGAAGTTCCCATCTGAAAGTATGAGAAAGTTCTTGTACCTAACCAGGAATAGAGAATAGGTTATTCATGACTACTGGTTTTGGATCAAATGGTAAACTGAGCACAATTGAGGAAGCTATTGGAAATATTCAGGCACAGATAAAAATTTTATGCCTACAAATGATTGAGGATGGATAAGACTACCTTCAAGCAGTGTTACTGTGTTGTAACCATTATTCACTTTTCAGTCAGTGTTGTCCAAGCTCTAGACAGCTGTGGTGGCAGCAGGTGGTGATATTTGGTCTTGATACTTGGTGCTGACTGTTATTCAGTGTGAAGAGTCCAGCTTCTGCATCAAATTTATTATTCAATGCAATGTAATATGAAGATGTAGGAAAAAACAGAGAAAATACTGATCCAGGGAAGGTATTATGAGGAGGTGCTGTTTGTCATTGTTACTTAGTTCGCTGAATTTCTTTTATTGGGAAAGACTGAAACTATCTTAGCATAGGAATTTCACACTTGTTACAGTGAAATTATCTTGAAAATTTATTGTGAAAACACAATAATGTGATGGCTGCTGCAGGGAGGTAGCAAAGAAGAACAATAGAGTGAGGAGAATGGGTCTCTTTCTCTCTACATCATGCTTAGTTCTGTGTCCTGTCTTGAGCCAAGGCTGAGAAAGCCTAGAATGTTTTTTCTCTAGACCCTCTGCAGAATGGAGATTTCATACTGAGAATATAGCTGGATAGGACCAGTGCATCTGGAATGGGTGCCTGGTCTTTAAAGGAAGAAGAGCTGGGTCCTCTGAATGATGCATCGGCTATTTTGGTCTAAAATTTCACCAGTTGCTCATGGCTATTCTCACAAGCCAGGAAGAGCATGGGTTATATTCACAAGTCTTGGTTTAAGACTCACAGATATGCAGTAGATCTGACATAAGCTGCTCTCCCATGCCTCAGATTTCATAATCACAGGACAGTTGGATTCTTGACCGGCTGCACTAGGCAGGAATTTTAGGTTCCAGTTTATGCCGGACGTGTCAGAGACGTGCTGGCACTTTCAGCTACTGATTTTATGACTGTCTCTCATAAGGATTTCTGGTTCAGTTATTGTGTTTTGTAAGCGATCTATACAGCACAGGATTAACTTTAATACCTACTAGAGTAATTATCAAAGCATGTGGTATCCTGATGACACACTTACAGCTTCACATGAACTGGTAGATACTCTGCTGACTGTAGGCCAGAAAATTAATATCCCCAGCCAGTCATCTGGAAAGAAATTCCCTGTGTCTCCTCTCTTCATGCATTTGCATAATTTTTAGGTTTGGAGAATGTCATGTTAGAGAAAGCTTGGAAACATTAAAATTTGCAGTTTTAACAATGAAGCAGACAGATAAGGCAAACACTCCCTCTTTCCACCTGCCTGGTCAGGAAGGTTCGAGTCCTCTGAGCTGGCAGCAGGCTTCAGTGTTGCTTTCACAGAATTCAAACACGACTCCCCAGACTTTGTGACAACAGTCTGGCCCAGGTGTTGCATGGTCAAGGAATCAAGTGAATCAGAAGCCTTGTTTTTCAGCTTCCTGGGGCCGCTGGCACCACCATTGCAGGGAAAGACCAGCCCTGCAAGGGAGAGGGTGCAGAAGTGGGAGGCAATGTCACAGAGCTAGTTAGGACCAGCACTGTGATGGGGACAATGCCTCGTCAAGGTGGCAGGGTGTCTGAGAGTAACCAGCACTTTCAGAAGCTTTCTGCTCAGTAATGCAAGTACACATGCTGCGTGAGCTCCTCTGCACACAGAGAGATATGAGGAACATGTATAAACATATACCCTTCATATGTCTTCCATGACGATCAACCCTTGTATTGCTGCTTGGTGGACACCAACATTTTGTACTGTGCTCTGCAGAAATAGAAGTATTTTGTCATTAACCTTCAGTGTGCAGAGAAAAAGAGGATCACTGAGTTCTTCTGAACACTGGGCTCTTGTTTATCCCTAGCCTTAATGTGGGAGTTAACAGGAGGACAGAAATTTTCCTGTGTCGGGTCTTCCCCTTATGTGGTGAAGGGAGACCTAGTTCTGACTGTACAGTGGCCTATGCATATAAACCTGTTTCTTAGCAGGATGGAGTCCTGAATGGTGGCCTGTGAGGGCATGGCATACAGCTGGCACACAGAGCCATGCTTTCCTAGCAGTTCAGCTAAATACTTGACAGTAATGGTGATTGATTACGTGTAAGTAATGCTGAGAGTTGACAGCGGGGCAAGGTCCAAAACAGTTTGGAAACCATTGCTTTGGAACGTGTACTGAAAAATGAGGGCTGTGATTTATCATTTCCTTCAGAGAAAAACATTTTAGGCAATTCTGTCATGAAAGTTAGCTGTATCGTATACTAGTGGAGATAATCTGGTGTTTGCTATCATATCTCTCTTCAGCAGATGGTAAAGGCCAGGTACTAATTAAGCAGAAGTAGAAAAAAGAATAGAAAAAAGCTTTAGGCTGAAAGAATTCTACATCATGTAATAAATAGCAACTTATTTATTATTTTTCCTTACAGTTATGGACTGGAATGAGACCCCCTCATAATGAGTACATCATGCCTCCATCTGTCTTTTTCTAGGGTTATTCCTCTTGCATTTGTGACAACGAGTTACAGACTCTTTAAAGGCATGTACTGGAACAGTTGGATGATTAGGACCAAACTTCTAGAGCAGTTTCTCCCCTAAGTTGTAATTCATGAAGATAATGGCTGTACGCAGGGCTGAACAGAGTTGGTCATTCATTGCAGCTTTTGTAGGTCCTCTTTAGAAAGAATGTTGTTTTGCTGCTGGATAAACCTCTGCAGACCTTAGCTAAGTTTGAAATATGAAGACTAAAATGAACTTTATGAATCAACAGATCAGATATATTGAGGTTTTGCCAGGGAATATCTAAAAAATGAGCATATAAAGGAAGAATGTAAGTTGGTAATGAATAATTAGAAATATTTTTCAGCTGAGTGTTTGATTCAAAGTCCTCTGAAGTTTCTCAATACAAAGATGTAAAACCAGATTTCACTAGCCTTTCACTACCTTTCCTCTTTGCAGAGTTCAGCCTAAAATGAGGGCATGGATACAGACCTGGGGCTGCTTTGAGGTGTGGTGATTCTGAGGTGCTGCAAAGCGTTTCTTGGGCAGCCCTTTGATTCAAACTCCCGGAACTGGAGCAGTGCAAAATTAGATTGGAATACTCTGAGCTGCACTATAAAAAAAGAACACAGAGCTGAATCTGGAAGAATACTGCTTAGCTGCAAGTACAAAACAACCTCCCATTCTGTGAGCCTGAGAAATGGAGAGATGCTAAAGCCAGAGAAGGAAGGAAAAGACCAGATGCTCCTGTACCAGCTAATAGTGTAAAATGAGACAGTTAAAGTGAAGGAAATTCTCTGAGCTTGTGCAACAGTTTAAACCATTGAAATGAATCAATGAGGAATTTGCTACAGTCAAAGCTGCAACTTTTTATGTGATAAGAGCTGAACAGAGCAATTTAATTCCTGATCTATGCTGACTGGTGTAGCAGCAGAGAAGGACTTGACCCTTTATGTTAAAAAAAAAAAAAAAAAGAGGAAAAGCAAAACAAGAAAAGAAAGAAAAAAGAAAAAAAACTTGGCTCAGGAGAGAAACAGAAATATCTGCAGAAAGTTTCTCAGAATCTGTACTGGAAGTACATATTTTTTTCCATGGGAACAATTAAGAAGTGCAATAAAAATAAAGTTAAAAACATTTCTCAGTGTTTCTAGTGATCTACCTAAGAAACATTCCTATTTTGAAAGGTGTTTTATCTTAAGAAATTTTGTTCTATACTAAGAAAATGCAAGCAGGCTTGCCTTGTCATTAAATATATTTTCACTTACTTTTACATTAAGCGGTGCTTTAAAAAAAAGTTGCTCTTCTCTTTAGAAAGGACCGCTCTCTTGGTATTTTTGTGGTTTTTTATTTTTTTTTTTTGCCCCTTCCCCTCCTGACATCCAGGGAAAATCTGATTATTTATTTTTTGTTATTTGTGTGTTATTAACATTGCATGTAGCTGTTTGACTCATTTGGGAAAAACTTGGTGTACCAAGAAATATTTATCAGATGTGAGGCAGATCTTGATCAAATAAATATTTTTTCCTTGTATAGTAAATTGGTTTCATTATGCATGCTCCTTTATTGCATGCAGCTGGCCCTCATCTAGTTGCCCATAACTGTGGGCAATCTTGTTAGCCTTTTACATGCATTTCCAGTAGTCTCAGCATGGAATATTTGGATTTTTTAAAATATCTCAATTATTAGATTATTTTGTGTAGCTTAAGTCATCGAAAATACCATGCGGTCTGTATTTATTAACAACACATCATCCCTTAGCGTCCAGTGTATCTTAATTTATTTGTCTTAAAATATTGGCAAAAGACATGAGCTGTAGTTGCAGTTTCCACTGAGTACCAGTTATCTTAAATGCTGACATCTAGGTTCAGAGTAGCTAGCAACACTGGCTCTGCAAGGAATTCCTAGCTGGCTATGGTCCTCATGCCCCGCCAGTCTCCTCATAGGCTTTAAAGGTATAAATAGAGAGACACTGGCATATCTCTTTTCCTGCCCTTCCAAGCTTCCAGAAGGGATGACTCCTACTGTGCTTTGTTGCTATAGAAAGGTCTGGCTCAAGGTTTGGCAGCTCAAACGACTGTATAGGAAAACATGTCTTTGGCGGGGATTAAAAATGACTATCAGTCTCTCTTTCAGACAGAGAATGGAGAAGCCTAATGACATTGATGGGCAAGTCCTCTGTATCACAAGTGACTTTGGCTGAATGTCCTACAGAAACTCTAAACACTGGGTGATTTGAGAAAAGACACGTCCCTTCTTCACTGTTGTTACTGGCTATCTCCTCCTTCCTGCCCTGTTACTGAGTACAGCATAAAACACCACATTTCTGAAGCGTTAGTAATGCTAGGATAATAAAAACTTAAACCTATCAGACTGGAAATTCAGAGGAAGACTACATCTATTTAGAGTCCTACTTGAAATTCTGCATTTTCTTCAGTTCATTTTTTTTGTCTTATAACTCACCATTATTTTTCCATGCTGTACTGCAGGACTGGAATCTGCTTTGAGCCAGTAACAAAATAAATAAAGAAGGGGTTTACAGGAAAGAAATCCTTATTTTTGCAATGTGTAAGGTTCCTTTTGAACACTCACTTTACTACTCCCTTTGCGTTATCTTTAGAATTTTCTCTGGCTTGTGTCTGTAATTTCTCATTCTACTGCTGCCAAAGATTCTCTTCCTTAACTTCAGGAAGTGAGTAATTCCTGGTTGAAACCAATGAATTTTTCTTATTTTTTTGATGAGAAGGAATAGTAGGCTAGTATTAAGTCTAATTAACTTTTTGTTATATGACGCTGTGGGGATTTAGTATGTCCACTTTTTGGCACTCTGTTCATCATATCTGAAGGCTGTAGGGTTTCGGTCTTATTCCTTTTGTCACTGTATGAGAAGCCTCCTCCCTAATGTGGAGTTTGGAAGGGCTCTTCTGTTCAAGGAGTTTTCTGACATCATAGGAGCCATTGACAGGCTATAATATGTTTTAATTAATCCCTTCAATATTGTGTGGTGGGGAATGGGTACTGTAAAAGGAAGAGCTATCCTTATTTCTTGGTTCTGCTGACTTCAAGGTAAGATCTTATGTCTAAGAGGCTTAGTGTAAAAGTACAGGAGAGAAAATCAGGCTGCAGCTGAACACGGAAGAAGGGGCTAAGCTACAGTCTCATAGCTTTGCTGTTGTCAGCTCCTGGTGGACATCACCACTAAAGTAAATTTTTAAGAGGAATCTGAAGGCAGACAAGGAGGCAGTTTGGTGGTTGCTTGCAGGGAGCTGTTCCTAAATGTAAGGAACCAATGTGGTGAAAAAGCCCATTGAAAATGTAGCAGTAGATTATGGCGGTTTGAAACAGGGTTATTAGAAAGGATCAATTTCCTGTGTTTCATCTGGCCTCTCAAAACTGGGTTGGAGCTGGAAGATACACTGGGGTAGGCAGTGTCTGGCCTTGCAAGTGAAAATACAAAGTTATAACTGATCATCTAGAGAACAAAGTGCAGGTGATGTAATCTATAAAGATTACAGGAAGGAAGCAGCAGAAACTTTGCCAACAATCATGGCTGTCTCCCATTTACTTATTTCTGCTTCTATTTATTTGTGTCTGAAAATAGTAAAGGTGGTTCCAGGAAATAGTGGGCATGATGGACGATTTTCTTTAAAAATAGCGATTCACTCACTATAATTGCATTAGTATTTTTGATAGATACAGGTGGCCAGGACTTAGAGCTTTCTCATTTTGGCAGTGTCCTTAGCACATATGTTATTCTGTAGATACAATTTTCCACATCAGGATTTTCTTTTCCTTATGTGAGAGTGATAAGAGTGGCTATGGTTCCCCGAGTCTTCTTTTCTGCCTTTAGGACTACAGCTAGTTCAGATCACCACCCAGACATTATGCTATCAGCCTTTTAAAATATTACACTAGCATGAAAAAAAATCTGTAACTGATAAAAGCCACTTGGTAATCTTACTTGCTTCTTAGTCACTCGATATGGATAACCCCAAATGGAACAAGGAAAATAGAAACTAACAGAGAATGCATAAAATATCACCACTTGTGAAACTTAAAAGGGGACAAAAGTAAATTTTACAACATATTTAGAACACTAATAGTGAAGCAGTTCAGCTTAACTAGAGGAGTTTCTTCTGATTAAAACTGAGTTTTTCTGGAAGTATATGGGTGACCAAATGAAGTTCCTTTCCAGGTCAGTGAAAGGCTGTTAGATAATACAATAAAAGTGATTGCAGATTCTAAGCAGTTTGGTGTCCCCAGCAAGTAACTTCTCTGTGTTGCCAACAGCAAAACTGTTGTCTGGAAACTTGCCAGCTTACTACTGTGCATAGGAACAACTTTTTTATATTTAATGTTGTTTGATAAGTATATATTCAGTTGTTGCCATAATAAAAGGCTGTAGGAGCCCAGTTGTAGGATCTGTTTAATGCAGTCTGTTCTGTGCCACCTGCTGTGCTTGCCTGATGGATGCCATGCTTCCATTCAGGACTTCTCCCTCGTAACTACAAATGTGTGAACAGAAGAGCTTTTCCAAGTGCTCTTATTTACAGTCCTGGAAAATGGACTGAGATCAACACACAAGGTCATAAGGTGCCTAGGGAAAACAGTAGCGCTTATTTCCAGAGACATGATAGTGGCATAGCTCCTTACTCACTCACAAGCTGCATGTGACATTGTCATTTAAAATGCATTCTCTAGTCTATCCAGTGCTGTTTAGCAATTCAAGGCATGTGCCTTTCATGGAGCTGAGTTGTTCGCGTGCTCTGTAGAGCATTGGTTTTAATTGGCTTGAGACAACAGAGTATTTGATAATTGGCTTTTCTTTCATAAAAAGATACGTGCGTTTAAAAGAGATTGCTAATTGTATGTTTGAATGGAATGAGAGGAGTAAATAAATGTTCTCCCAGCATGGGCTATCCCACTGAAGGATGTATAGCAGAAAACCAAGGATCTGGAGTTTGTGGCTTTAGAGGGATAACTCTTACCAAAACTCATAATCCTGTTAACTTAAATGGGAGTAGTCAATACATATGACTGGATTACTCTTAAAAGAGTGACGGAATCAGACCTGAAGTGTGTACCTGCTGGGTTTTGGTTTTTTTTTTACCTGAAGAGATGTTGTCTAAAGCAGGCACAACAGGAGAAAAAAAACCAACCAAAACTCTCCTTATTAGAAAAAAATGAAAAGAAGTTACTTTATTTATGATCTAAGATACATCAGTGAGCAGTCTTGGACCTGAGAGACTGTGTTCTTGCAAGATTCAGCTGGTTTAGAGGAGCTATACTAATCACTGGCCATGATTGCGTCTCCATGTTGTAGATGTTTCATAAAACTTACAGCAGGCTCTATACAGAATACATCCAGCTTTCCCTGCATATAAATGACATACAGATTGGACAAAATGGATTTCTACTTATTTACTACCTCGGGGAGAATTTCTTAATGTGAGGGGAGTTAGTACCATAGCATCAAGCAATTTGAACAGAGGTATATTAAGCTGAATAGTGCTATAATATGGACGCAGTGACTTCCCTGAAATGCTGTTGTGGAGGTGTTAGGGCAAGGCCAGCTCAGGACTTGGCTACTGCTGCTCCAGAAAGGTTGCTCCCACTAGGCACAGATGTGAATGTTTCTGGACTGCAGCGTGGGTTGCTGTAGGAGTGATGTGTGAGTGCTTAGAGTGAGAGGAGAAGCCCAGCACTCGCCATTAGCTGTCACTCTTGCTCCCCTCTCTCCCTTCACCTTGGCTGCAAGCGCAAAGAAGCAAAAGGACCATGCTCATGCTGCTGCTGCTGGGAGTTGCCACTGTTGGTTGTCTGCAGTGCTGGTAGCTGGGTTTGATCCTGCTCACTGCTGCTGCAGGTGTGTGAAATGGATGTTTAATGGATGTTTAATACATACGGTATTTCACACAGACTGTTCTTTAATCAGTGCAGCATTAAGCTCCTTCTGCTGGAGAAAGGCTGCAGGCTTGGCTCTGTCGCAGGCTTATTTGTATGTCCAAATCTCAGCTGGACAGATGCTTGTTTGCTAAGATGGACAAATTGTCTCTGTAAAATTTGGAGTGCAGGATATTGTGAAGAAAACAACCTGCCACTACGCTCTCGTATACTGATATTTCAATGACTAATGCTTCTTCATCTTGTCTTTTGTTTGACTATCCTTTCCTTTATGCTATGTGCATTCCTGTTGCTTAGTATCATTTGTTTTTATTTTGATCTTTCTAGGAGAGGCTGCGTAGAGATCAGGCCCAATCTGGCTTCCTCTAAAGTCTGAGAAAATATTGGCCTTGAACCAGCAAAGCACTTACGGTCTGATAATACTCCTATAAAATTCAATGGCAAGACTCCCACTGAATTCAGCAGTGCAACCCAAAGCACTGGGATTACTCAGTTGCTTGAGATTATGTGTGTGCCTGAATATTTTGCTGTTCAGAGACCTAACCAATAAAAGCAGGTCTGGAAATACTGGCTTCCATGGAGAAGGCCACAAAATATTGATTATCAAATATTTTCTCTACCAAAGCTAAAAGTTAGAATGGCAATGACCTTTTGTGCACCAGTAGCATTGGTACTTGGCGCAAAGACTCAGCCTTTTTGATCCGCCTTGGGCAAAGTTTCAAGTTGCAATGGTGTTGTTTAATGGTTTTGATATCTGAAGGAAATGGATTGTGGGGTTTTTCAGGAAAATAATAGAAATGGAAAGTGGAATTTCTTTCCTGAACCTGAGACTGAAAAGTAAATTGAGTTCTGTGAAGGGAAACCAGAGCCCTCCGTGTATTTTCACTAGAGGCACAGCACAGCCATTGAGTCCCATCTGCTTTGCCTGGCAGTATTCACTCATTTGGCTTCAGTGGTATCACGTATGCAAATAAAAGTAATTTTTATCACTATTTTCTGTTATTTTCATGTCTTCTCTCTTTACTCCACAGAACAGATGCTTGTTCTGTGTGTTTATCAAAGTGTCAAGCCAGCCTTGTGCTCTGCTGCAGCTCCCGTGGAAGGCTATGCAGAAATGCAGACTTGGGGATTGAAGGCTTTGCTGTGAAAGACACTACACTCTGTGGGAAGTGGAAATATAATGGGGTTTGGACAGGTCCAGATCAGTATAATTTAGACAAAAGTGTAGTATGTCATAGATACAGGTTGATTGTTCCATTCCACTCTTTTTTAAACATCGCTTCATAACACAGTCACAACGATAAATGTGCTGGTGTCAGTGGAAGTTTTGCTACTGAATTTATCTGAGCCATGGCTTTGCCCATGACATATAAGGCTTCTTGCTAATCTGACTTCTAAGTAATCTAGCTTCTAGGTATTTTTGCACCATAGTGGGACTAAACTTATTAATGAACTCTAGATTAAATCCAGATTTTTGCATAAACTCATCCACAAAAATGCACACATACATAACCATCTAGTTCCCATATCCACTTACTATTACAACTGAGATTTTGAACAGTGGTACAATTATTGCATGTAACTATAGTACCTCCTACTCCATATCTGATGAATGACTGCAGCTAGCACTTGAAGTGAGGCCCTTGACACCTGAGCTGTTGAAAACTGTGCATGTAAAATCTGTGACCACCAAAAAGTAGTGCTTTAAAGAAAGTGCAGGATGTTCTGATAGGCATCAGATCCCTTTCAGCAGCTGTTCGGCTTTGCATTCTGCCCACATAAAACGTGTATTTTTAAAAAAGGAGTGAAAAAGGTCAGCATAAACAAATACGCCTAATCCCTAATAAGAGGACTGCTGAAAATAAAAATCTATCAATTAAAGTAAAGAAAAAAAAAGAAGTTGCAGGGCTGATGCTATCACTTGCTTGCATAACACCACCACTACCAGTCTGCATATCTACCTTGCCTTTTCAATGGAAATGCTGAACTGTGGGTTTTAATGCACCAACTCTTCTGCATTTGCTTCTTTTTTATCCCCTTGCCTGTTAGGGGAGAAAGGGGCTTAGGGAATCCATGGGACTTCCCCATCACAGGGGCTGCATTCTTAAAGGCAAAGAAAGCCCTGTACATAAATTACGTGTGCTAATATGCTGTTCATCCCACACTCCCCATGACATCCATAATCACCCAGCAGGGCTCAGCATGTGTTTCAAGTGAACATGAGCTGCCCTAGTTTAAATCAAAGTGTCCAGTCTCTTTGTGCTATCTCAATATTGACACTCACCCCATCGTGCTGCATGACAGTGAACAGCTGACAGAATAAATCAGAGATACTGGACATGACAAGCACTCACTTGACCTTACTTGACATGACCTGTAATATCTCGTTGGCATTGGAGGAGAGTAGGTTTTCTCTAGTAGAGTAATCATATCCTCACTAATTTTTCTTCTTCCTATTCAGAGCATGCTGTTGTGTGTGCATGGAGTAAGGGGATTTGTGAGGGAGGAAATACCTTTTCCTTCTTGAAGATTATTCTAGGAAACCACAATATAAATCTTTATTCAGCAGAGAAGTATTTGTCCTGTGAAAAATGTTAATAGAAAAACCCATTCTTGTATAAACTAAACTGGAGGAGATTGAGAAAAGTCCAGTGTTGATCATTATTTTGCATGGAGAGATGGAGGAAGCATAAATTTTAATGACTATGTTTCTACAGATTATTGCACTATGTTAACTTTACATGCCAGTGAGAAAATAATAACAGTAATCTCCTGTAACAGGACTAGAAAACTGGACAAATTTCTCAAATCTGCACACTCCTGCTCTTTGTCTATGCATTGGAAATCTGACTCAACCAACCATGTGTACGGGGGGAAGCATTCAAAATCTAAAAGCACACAAGGTCTTCACTTATAAATTTCCATTTTCCAGAATGGAGGTTACTGGGAGACTTTGAGCTAGACCATCAGGCATCTATTTCTGCATCTTCAATGGGCAGATATCAGGGAGATGAAAGGGATACTTATGAATGCTGCTCAGATAAAACGGTAGGTGAAACAAAATGGTGTAAGCACAGTACAAGTTTATTTGTGTTTTCCCCACATTGTTTGGCTCCCTCTTAAGGAATTACTACAATTGCAATAGCAGCAACAATTTATGGTAAGTATTATGTTAGGTGATGAAGCATCTTCAGCGTGCTATGCCCTAGGCAACCCAAACCCTTACCGTAATATAAAATATATTTCACTTTAGCCACAGCAATTGTTACAGTTCCATTTAGACTGAGACATTGCGCATTTTATTTCTTGTGCTGTTTTCATTGTTCTGTCAAAATGGTTTTCTTTTTAATTGAAGGTCTTGTGATATCTGAAATAATTTAGTAACAACTGGAAATATAATTTACCTACCCTGATTCCCAGTGAATTATTAAATAATGCATACCATTACTTCTCATGTAGAAATGTCTTACTGAGGTTCATGACCTACTGGACATAGCTCCCAAATGTTTGAAATTATGGTATTCATATGTTTTATATATAAAACTTTGGCATGGACTCTTCCCTTTGTTTCTAAGTTTTGTATAATCATCGTCATAGAGCAGGTTTTTCCTTTATATTGTGAATATATTTATAGTTATCTATTTGCTCTTTAGTAATCTTGCCAACATATATGAATGTTTGACATATGATATTTGAGTTACACAAGTGCCTACATTTTTCAGGAAATGCAGTGTCAAAGTACTTTGACACAAGATCGGTCCTCATTTATATGAAGTGAGTCGCAACTGCGCAAGAGGAATTTTAGTTTACTAGAGATAAATTAGCTATGCCAAACTGAGAAGTTCATCCCTGCTTTTGAAGAATCAGTTGTTTGATTTTATTCAGAGTGAGATGTATTGCAGCTTTAATAAGTCATGTACACAGAGAATATCACCTGTTCCTTTGCCCAAAACTTTGAGGGGTAATACTAATGGAACATTATAAATTAGATCAAGATAAGTGACAGCTTACAGCTTTAGGGCTCTAATTTTCTTTCAGACACTTGCTAATCCAATAATATATTTTTTTCCTTAATATTGAGGGAGTCAGGTTTTATCGTAGGATAGCAGCTTGGTACTGTGATAAAAAGAATGATAGATTCCTGGTGAATTTTCTACCAGCGAGCCTCCACCAGCTTCAGTAAAACTTCCTCTTGTTTATATGCAATGAAAATTTGGCTCAGTGCCTGGATGTGCGATAAGTTATTTACCTGCTCCTGCTTTTTCAGATAGAGACATCCTGTGCCTATCTTGGCTTTCTTCTTTCATTCCACTTAAGTCAGAGGAGGCCTTATGATAAGGAAAGCCTAGCAGATACGAAGAGTGGAAAGCATTAAACTGATATGGCTTTAACAGGAAGCTGCTTTAGAAAGGAGGACTTGGAAATTTTTTTTGTAGTGGCATAAGGATTAAACAATGACAAAAGTGACTTCTACACCAGGACACTGTTTGTAACCATTTTGTTTGCCCAACTGTTGTAGGCTTATTTTGGAAAGACACACCTTCTCTTTTATGCTGTTTAATGGAAAAATACAAAAGCTTTGTTTCCTGGATCATCACTTTCCTCAGCTCTAGTGCCACATGTCAGTGGCAGGGAGCACTCTCTAGATGGCAGGTCTGCCTAAAAGCTTCCTGTGTCCATTCCCCAGCTATTTAACAGCCTGTTTTTCTAATGTGCAACCAACTTTTCAGGAATTTGCCAGCATTTTCCATTTAGGCCAGGTATTGCATATTGTACAAGGACATCTCCCTTCTTCATTTCTGCCACTGTTTTTCATTTAATTTCTTTCTTTCTTTCTTTCTTTCTTTCTTTTTTTTTTTAAACAGCCGGAGATCAGAGTCCCTCACTCTAGGAAGTAAGAGTCCTGACTTGAGACTGGTGTAGAGTTGGGGTGCGTGTGCCCTGCACTCTACTGTTACATGTCAGGGAACGTGTTTTGTTAAATTCTGTTTCAATACAACTTATTTTGGAATTCTGTGTTTGAGATTTCTGTGAAGCTTCTTGAAATACTCATTTATAGCAATGCTGTGGGGTGTAAATCGCAACTAATTTTCCAGAATTTTGTTCCAAAGAGGCAATACCTACAAATTTAAAATAGTATTTTCAGATAAAAGAAAGGTCTTTAAGTAATCCAGTTCCATGTCATAAGGCTTTAAAAGATAACTTTTATTTCAAATTATTTCAGTCTAATGGGAGTTCTTATTTTCTGCCATGTAATCTGAATCTCGATATTTTCCTTCTGAGTCTAAATATAATTATCTGTTACATTACACCAAATTTAACTGATTTTACTGGAGGGAATTCGAGTGCAGGTGCTCAAAGAAAAGTAAAACCCAGAAATATGATGTCATCATAGATACAGGTTAGAGTTACACTTCAGAGTAGTATGTTACCTCTAATGTCTATGGACATCAATTTTGATGGACATGAAATTCACATTTTTCAAAAAGATCACTATGTCCTTTTATAGTACTTACTTCAGGTTCAGGGACAATATTGACCAAAATTAATCTACTTACTAAAAGAAATATTTTTCACAAGAAATGATATGTTTTAAGGCATATGTATAACATCAAATGTCACTGCTAAATGTGTTTCTTCTTAACTTAGAGCTTATGACAGGTTAGCTTTAACTTACCCTGTTTCATGTCATAAAATATAGCCCTGTGTAAAAGCAGTGGCAGTTACTGTACAGGTGCATGTGCACTGTGGCTGGAGAAAACTGTTAAATTAACAAGAAACAACTGAAAAAAGCCCCTGTGTGTTGGATTGAATTGTCCCAAATCATCTGCAAATATTGTCCTTTTAGACCACAGAACAAGATCCAGAGAGAGCACGCTTGGTTTCTAGGGGGTAAAATCCTGAGTTACGGCGTGACCAGTAAGTCCAGGGAGGTTATTCTCCCTCTGTACTCGGCACTGGTGAGACCGCTCCTCGAATCCTGTGTTCAGTTCTGGGCCCCTCACCACAAGGAGGATCTTCAGGCTCTGGAACGAGTCCAGAGAAGAGCAACAAAGCTGGTGAAGGGGCTGGAGAACAGGCCTTATGAGGAACGGCTGAGAGAGCTGGGGTTGCTTAGCCTGGAGAAGATGAGGCTGAGGGGAGACCTCATTGCTCTCTATAACTACCTGAAAGGAGGTTGTAGAGAGGAGGGTGCTGGCCTCTTCTCCCAAGTGACAGGGGACAGGACAAGAGGGAATGGCCTCAAGCTCTGCCAGGGGAGATTTAGGCTGGACATTAGGAAAAAATTCTTCACAGAAAGGGTCATTGGGCACTGGAACAGGCTGCCCAGGGAGGTGGTTGATTCACCTTCCCTGGAGGTGTTTAAGGCACGGGTGGACAAGGTGCTGAGGGATATTGTTTAGTGTTTGATCGGAATGGTTGTACTCGATGATCCGGTGGGTCTCTTCCAACCTGGTTATTCTATGATTCTATGATTCTAAGTAGAGGCATCTTCACACAGATGGCATATTTGATGGTTGTAAGAGGTAACTGAAAGCTCTAAAAGGGTCTAGGATGATGACAGGGTTGAGTGGCCATAGGAGGTCTGCCCTTGTGAAGAGTACAGACTTGAAGTGCTGAGACCTATTGCTAGCATTATTATTAAGGTTAGGGCTTCCAGAGGAAGCTATGGAAATCCAGCTCACATAATCCAGGATACTGCAGTGAGGTAACACTGCTGGGAGGCAGGAGATGGTCTACTAGCTGGCAGAGGAGCCCGTGCACCTATATGCCTCTCCCTGGGAGGGTGCTACCAGCATCAGGGCATGATGTATGCACAAATACCAACACCATTTGAGCATCCTGGCTGGCTTTTAGAAAGAAAACAGAAGCCTGATGAGGGCTGCTGGCAGGAGAGAGTGGGGTCAGGCTCTATTTGGAGCTCTGACATGGGCAGATGCCACGGCTCTGGAGAGGGGACAAGAATTCGGCCACGCTCCTGCAATTAGCATTTCCAGCTCCAAGTGTCTCCCGCTTTACATGCACTTTCTTGAATGGCCCTTCTGAGAGGTCTAGCTTAGCATGTGCTTAATAGAGGGAGGCTTAGCACCCAGCTCCAGGTTTTGAATTTCATAGAAGGAGCCAGATGCTTAGAGGCCAGGTATTCAGTGCCTAATCTGCAGAGGGTTAACTCTTTTATTGGATCTGCCTGCAAGAATTTGACCTCCAGGATCACAGTTCCAATTAGACATTGTAGGACCACCCATGCCCCCCCACATGTTTTAGAACAGTTGTATATGTAGGTCTGTTGCAATTCGTTGTGCAGGGACATGCAGGGATTTCAATAATAAGCCCCTGGTAAACTGTATGCATCGAGCAAGAGGTTGTGCTTTGGAACATCATGGGCAAATTTAATGGCATGCTTAGACCTCATCTTCTCTGCTGGAAATGTTTTCTTCGTTTGCCCCTGATTTTGAAACTAAGAACTGCGTTGCAGAGTAGAGAAGTAGATGCTGCTTAAATTAGTTCTTTTTAAACTTTACTAATGAGTTTCACATTATGATAATCTGCTCCTTTATATTCTGGAAATGAAATTAATGAGACTTTCTCCTGAGAGCTGAGGGATTGGGCTGACAGAATATGACTTTAATAGGGGGGAAAGAACAGCAAAGACTTCACATCATTGCATGGTTTTCTGCTTATCCACCTACACATGGAGACAACTGTAGAAATGAGAGTCAGTCAAGTTCTTCCTTATTTCTGCACTTGATGCAGTGTTTTCTACCTGTCTCCAGGGCTTTCAGTGCTGTGTTTTCTGTAAGGCCCATTCTGGGCTGATCAAAGTGAAGGGAAAGTGTTTCCTAATGCCTTCTCTAAGGTTGAGAGTCAACAGAAGCAAAATTCATGTGCCATTGTTGGGAGAAAAAGAGACAGGTTTTGCTGCAGGAAATCAACATGCATGTGAAGGGTGGTGGTGAGATCCTGTTCCCATTAGGAAGGCAAGCAGCCATGTGGTGGCTTTTTAACACACTTTGAGGTGTTAAAAAATGTTGTCTGACCATGTGCCACACAGGAATGTCCAGATCCCTCTCTAGGGCCTGACGCAGGCTGTGGGGACACATCCTGAGGTCCCTCCTGGGTCTGAGTTTCTAGGGGACACCAGACTGCCTGTCCACCCAGTGACCCACGGTGGAGCTTGGTGGCAAGAACCATGTCTAGCCCCATGTTGCCTGGTAACTGCTGAAATGGTGGCTGCCTCCTGGGCTGGCTGTGCCTGTGCTGCTGCCGTCTGTGCCTGTGGTGCCCAGAGCCAGCAGGCATGAGCAGCACTAATGTGCACATAGCCCGCACCGGAGCAGCGTTCTTTGAATGCAGAAGGCATGTGCAGAGGGTGGGCAGTGCAGACACTCTCCTTACCCTCGCTGCACTGAGCTGTGCAAACCTTCCCACTGATGTTGTGTACGTGGTTCTAATGTGTGGTACTCATACCTGGTGCTGTACAGGGCTCTGTGTGAGGCACAGCTGACTCTTTCCTGGGTCAGGCACAGGTTGCTCCGCACTACCGCACTTTAGAAGTGGTAGGGTTGTCCTGCAGCTGAACATCTTGGGACACTTGCAAGCCTCTTTCCCCCTCCCCACTTTGTGTCCTTCTCACCTGTGGAGCTGATAAGGCTGCACCCTGCTGGAGCACATCATGCTTAGTGAGAAGTCTGCTCTCCAGGTCGGATCAGGCAGTTCTGCTGGCAGTCTTGGGCTGGACCTCCTCCTTCCTAGGTTTTTGGAGATCTAGAGATAAAAGACGGAATTTGAATTTCTCAAAGCACTTGGTAGACAGAATCTTCACTGCTGTTTCAATAGGGAACACAGAGACTTCTTGACTGAGAGATTTGACTTGTCAAATATGAAAGCTGCCGTTATCATATTATCACTTCCAAACTGAGAAATGCTGTCAACTTCCAGCATGTATTTTTCAAGGCAAGTTGTTATAAAATGGCTGAAGGCAGTCGCTAGTTTAGCTTAATGTAAAGCAGTATTTAGTTAAATGTTTTGAAACAATACTGGAATGAACATTTTCTAGGAAAAGAAATAAGGCTTATAGATGTGGTACAATGGAGAGCACAGGTGTTTGTCTGAGACCTTCCAACCCCAGACAAGGAAGGTGTGTATACTTCAGACTTGAAGGCAAGGAACTATCTGACCTGTTTTGTGAATCAGGTCACCTGGGTCTCATTAGCTGTAGGCTGGGGCTAAAAAAGACATTGGTACCTTTTTGAGCCAAAGAGGTAGTCTGTGAGACAGTACTCTGGTGGGAGCATGTCATACCAAAATGTAATAGCATTACAAAATATTTGGTATAGTTCTTCACACCTCTTTTTATGCCTCCTAATAGTCTCTTCAGTTGGATGAATGCAATTTGTGAAGCTCAGCACAATGATTTTCAGATTATAGCTAGAGTGGACAATGAAATAGTTATCCAGAACTGCTCAGACTACTGTAGTTTTTAAGAAGCTTTATAGTTGCACCAGCAATAGATTGTTATAAGTCTGATAAACTCTGCTTATTTAGTAGACGTAATTATTCAAAATGGGGTTTGCAGCATCAGTACCATAGCCACTAGGCTTTTTTGATAATTCTTTCACTGTATTTAATTCTTTCCCCTCTTTTGAATTAATACTGTATTATTTACCACCATTCTTTTTTATCTGGTAGTCTCTTCTTTGGTTGCCAGCTTCCTTATAAGCCTTACTAGTCTTTCTCAGGCTTGGTGGACCAGAAGGACTTTTTTTCACATTTGAGTGTTGGCAACTTGGTATTGCACTTCTTTGAACCTTGCACAGTTAGGACCTCAGAGCATATTTTAAGAATAAACTGTACACCCATTTATGCATCTTTAAATATTAAAATTCATGAGGTATCCAGTGTTAATCTTTTACTGTGTCACTCCCTGTACTCTTGACTTTAAGCCATTTTAAAATCCAAATTAGAGATTCCTTTCCATCCAGTGAATAATTAACCTTTAAGAAGAAGTAGGAGATGGGGGGGGGAGATTGTTTCTTCCCTGCCTTATATCTTCTATATCTTTATTTTTATAAACAAAAACATATGAGAAAAAAATACAGAAGAAAGTAGTAGTATCTTCCTTGGTTCTGCCCTCCTCTTCACTTCCACGTCTGCTGTGCTGTAGCAAACTTCAGGCTGATGAATAGCTTGAGGACTCACAGTGGTAGCTAGTGGTGTGTTTTCATTAGGCATTCTCTGAACTGTAACAAGGTATAATCCTTGGGGGTTTTGTGTCAGTGCTGCACCACCCCTGTTTGGTAGCATTGTGAAATTAAGGATTCTCTTTACTTGAACAACATTGTTTGACCATAATGAAGTCAGTGTATAACAGTCTTTCATTATGCTCAAGCAAAGGAGCATATGAATGCAGGATGGACAAAGGAGACTGGTTGCGTCATTGAGTCCTGTCTTCAGCAGGGCTGAGGAACCACATCTGAGGTGGTTAGTCCAGAAGAACTTTTACTCCATGTGCCTCAATCTGTCAGAGACCACAAAGCACACACCCTGTTCCAAATATAGGTCTGGTAAGAGAATAACATCAGTACCGCTAGTATATTCAAATGCCTCGTTCTTTGGTTTGTTTTTTTTTAATATGACTAACCTCCAATATTCAGAATAATGAAGGGAAAAGAATATAGGTGTCAAACTTTATTGTAAAGTGGAAAGAAGTTCTTTCCTAACTACTTCAGAAACCCCTAATGAATGCCATGATATAAATATACAGCATAGAAAAAGGAGAATCAAGGAGTGAAGGTGGTGTCTTCTTTCTGCTCTTCTCACTGCCAGCATACCGACAAAGTAACCTCATGACTAGAAAAGGACTCATGACTAAAACTTAAAATGATTCTATTATTTTACTAAATGAGTATATGTATCTTTCCTGTTGGTCTTTTTGTCTCTGCTACAACATTGAGTCCAACAGTTGTAACACAGATGATAGAAAACAGAGAATAGATGGATGATTTTGTTTACAGCCACTTCAAGACATGTTACAGAAATTCCTGATTTTTTAATTTAAAATGCATCACTAGCCAGGTACTATTTTTTTTAGGTTGCACAATGACGATACATGTTCCAAGCAGCATCTGAAATCTGCATTCACTCATCTATCTTTCATGTTAGACCAGTTACTCTTTATGTAACATCTGGAGGATTATTTATTTAGAGATTCTCTTACTTATTCACGTGTAAAGCATCAGTGGAATGCTTTCCACTCAGACCCAAAGCTTCTCAGAGTTTAGAGTTTACAGGACAATTCATAACACCATGTATTTATTGAGATGTCATTCAGATTTATTTCATAAAGTTACACAGTGATAGCTATCTAAACCTTGCTTCAGTAGGTTGAAATGCATCATCAAAACAGTTACATAAACTATTTTGCTAATGTTTTTTTCTTTCACTGTAGTTTTATTTTTTATTTTTACAAGGTGTAGGATTTACAAGTTCGGAAAATGTGGATCTCACAACTTTGTGCGAACTCTATCTGACCAGAAAAGAAACTTGCTGACACTGTAGCATCACACATTCAGAGGCTACTATGATGTTAAGGAATGCTTTAAATCTTTGTTGCCAACATAAAATCATGAGAATTGTACTCACTTGCAGCAGATTTGATGTTGGCCTATAATGAAATCTTAGCATAAAAGCCTCAATAATGACACTGCTCCAGAAATACTGCAGAAAAGGAAAGAATTTCATTAACTTTAGTACGGTTTTGATTAGGATCTGTATCCTTTCCAGTCTTTAGAAACAAACATAAAACCATTAGTAACAACCTCTTGACTACTGATCCATGGCAGTAGATGAGATATTTTGCAGGGAAATTGAGGAGATAACTTGGCTACAACATTTATACCTTATGTCTATAGAAGATATCTGTAATAAAGCAATACATTCATTTACAAAGATTTTTTTCTTATATTACCTTTCAGCCCTAGTTGTCAGAAAGTGCAGAGTTTTAAGACCGCATACATGACACAAATTTGCTTGTATTGCAGAACACTGACAGCCAGAGCTTTGAAATGTACTGCAGTTTTGAGATACCAATTCTAAGGCCTAATTCCAGATGTTTCAGAGTATGTAGAAACAAAAGCTTTTGGCTCTGTTTTTGTGAAAATGAAGATTTCTGTTGTTGCAATAGTCAGAAATGGATGTATGCTTTGAAATGAAATTGTATAATAAAAAGGAGGTAAGGATGCTGCACTGTACTTCTCTGACAAGTTCCTTTCATTACAGGAGGTAAAACAAAACCAGAAGAATACAGAATCAGAACTAAAGCGTAATATAAAGTGGGAACAGCCTTAGAGAAACAGTTTGATTACAAAAAATTCCTACTTATTCACAGCAGAGGCATAGCAGAACTGAGCCCTCTTTATAGCAATTGTGGTGATCCAGTCAGTTTTCTCCTCCTTGGTGTTTTCAAAGCGTAACATTTTTTTTCTCGACACGGCTTTAGCTGGCTCTGGGTAATGCTCGGTATGTGTAAGAGCTTCGTATATCTAGTTGATACTGCTGTGCAGAAATCTACAACTCTACTAGAGACACCCTAGAGCGAATACTGAGAAAGAAGCAGATGGAGTATAATTGCTGAGATGTAGCAACGGGTTGCTGTGAACCACATCTAGCATGTTAGCATGGTGCTGCTGAAGGTTGGAGCTGGTTAGGAGCAGCATTGTTCTAAGGTGCTTGAATTGAGCTCCCTTAACTGGTGCTACACTTCACTGCAGGCTATACCAGTACTGATCAACCTCAATTCTCTGTTTAATTGCTGGGGTAGAGATGAGTGAGTACAAGAATCCTAGGCCTGAGGATACTATCTCTTAGTACAGGATGCGTAACTGAGCAAATGCATTAGTAGAAGGCTATTGAAAATACATAAGAACAGAGTAAGAACCTATTTTGTTAATAACTGATTCATTTAGTGATTGTGATGTCCTATGCTGTGTTAATTTTGAGGGAATCAATGGACCTGGAGATGCGCAAGTGATTGCCTTTGCACTGTACATAGTATTCTGAAGGATTTGAGCCTGGAGATTTCAATTTGCTTAAAGCCTCCCAAAATCTTTTCAGATTTAAAATATAGAAGAGGAAAACGAGACAGCCAGCTAGTTTGAAAAATAAAAGAAAGCTTTGTTTCAATTACGTTATTTATCTTCTAAACTGTGGAGGATTTAGTTTGCATAAGGACAGTTCCTGTTCAGTAGTCTCTCAGATGCAACAGTTAATACCTTTCCCTCTTGGGAAAAGGAAGACATGAATTAGGTTCCATGGCTGGACCTGATTTTGCTGCTGTTGTTAAAATCTGATACTGTTTCTGAAAGGAAATAGAGATATGCAGACCAAAGACACAGAAAGGAGCAGTGCAAATAGCAAACACCTCTTCCAAGTCTCTGACTTTCAGAGAGACAAAGCTACATTCGCTACAAAACTTGGCAAACTTACTGGCATCAGCCTGTTCAGTGAACGCTACTTTTACATTCTTCTGAAAGGAAGTGTGAAGGAGATGGTAAGCAAAAGAGGGATTGACAGGGAAGAGATGGCAACAGAAAAGAATCAAATGTGAGGTGGGGTTTTGAGTCCTGTCACCAATGGAAACTGTAACACCCAGAGGTCACTCTTCCTGCTGTTCAAAGCATATTTGCGGAAGTATGTGTTCTGGCACAGTTTCAATTATTCTTTGATCCCACAGACTCTTCTTCTGGAAGGTTTCTAAAGAGGTGTGGTTTGAATAGTCCATAATTTCATTTGTCAGTTGAGAATTAATTACTTCCAGTACTTCCTTTTCGGTCCCTGATTTCTGGTCCCACTCTTTTTTATTTTAGCAAACTTAATCTTGGTGCAGCCCTCAAATGGTATTGTCAGGTCATTATATTGGATTATTTCAGTCTTTCTCACTCTTATTGATCTTTATTAACAGTGTCCTGTAACAAGCTTAGTTAGATTCGGATAGGATCTAATTGGAGTTTACATGTGTATGCAAGGAGCTGGCACCTGCACTACCAGCACTGCTTTCAATAACAATGAGTTAATTTGGCAGAGTGATTTTGTATCGTGAGGCTCTCATCTCTAATGGCTGCTGGCCTGCCTGTCTGACATGTTATTGGACAAGAGTCTTGTGTGCTTCGTTTCTTTGAAGACATGAGCAGTGTGTTGCCTAGTCTTTAGTAGCATATGTCTGCCTGGTCTGGAAAGCCATAACCCTTGGTGAGGATGTGTTGCTTGTTAGTAGCCTTATTTTCTATCATGGCAAAACCCAAGCATACCCATAAATCTGATGTGCAGACTCTGTTCGGTTGTAGTGTCTTTGATTGTCCATCGTGTCTGTTGTACAATAGATATGTCCACCTTGTTCCATGGTGGATGGTTCAATTCACATTCAAAATCATAACTCTTTTGTTAAAGATTGTTTGTCAAAGTTTTGTCTTACATCTCCTAGAGTTTTTGACTTTGATCATAGTGACAATCTGGTTTGTCTTATGGATCTGTCTTGTCACCTTTTCTCCTCTTCATTTATCTATATGAGAAATCTATTTTTTGGTTTTACATCACCTCCAAACTCTTCTATGGGTTGGCCTTCTTTCTATATTCTGTTTAAGCAGACATCTCTCAGATGTTTTGTTTTTATGCGGCATGTAGAACCGTTCCCATTTCTTAAGCACAGTTTCACAGCCTTCTCTGCCAGAAAGAAATGGAATTTGATGAACACAAGTGCTTCAGAAGCTGCTGCTCTCTGAAGTCTGCCTTCTGCTAGACCTCTCTGCTGGCAGATGCAGCATGAAACACTAAAAATGCTCTCCAAAAGTTTCTTATTTCGTAGAGACTTTTAACTTGGTGGTAGTCATAATGGGAGGAGAGAGGAGCTGGAGGTGTGTTTAATTGTGGTCTTATTTTTCCCCACATAGGATATCTGGTGTGTACAGGGAAATGTCTTCTTTTCCCTCATACTGTTATGGGATGCTCAACTACCCATCAGTGACTGCAAGAAATCTGCTTTATTCTGTGTTCTGCGTCTGTACTTAAGGATTAACAAGAGCTCCTCTGCATATATTCCAGATTGGAGTGCAGTGCAGAGGTATGGAGGTAGCTTTGCATATGCTAGCTCATGTACTGGAAGAGATCAAAAGATGCAAGACTGCATCGGGTTAATTAACTCACTTCTTGTTGGCTTGGACAGAAGAAAGAAATCACATATATCTTATTTAAGGACATCAGTGGGTGAGAAATACCACAGTCACAGAGACCAGAGGGAAATCTTAACAGAGGATAATGAGACAGTGAAGAGAAGGTAATGTGAGTTTGTTATGAATGACTCATGGCAAAATATATCATGTGTTTGGTGGTTTTCTTAATGAAGGAAAGAAGTGCAGTGTCCATATTGCTATTTTGTTTGAGTGAATTTTTCCTCTGAAAAGCTCAGGAATGTGGTAGAGGTGTAGCTGCTGTAGTGGGATTCTAACATTTTCTGAACAAGGTGAGTTTAAACAAATGTAATCAGTAATTCCTATTTATTCATTACCAGAGCATACTGATGTATGAGGAACCTGTACTCACAGGGGATTTGGTGTTTCTCAGAACCTTCCCTATTAACTTCTCATAAAAGTAGTCTGAGTCATAAATGTTGTGAGAATAGGACTTAGAAATACTGTATTAGGGAAAGCTAGAAAAAGACTGAAGTCAATCAAGTGAAGTTTCAAATGCAAAGGTAGCACTTTTCTCATAAGAAAGAATAAATATAGAACATGGGAAATCTTTTAGGACATGTATTTAACCCATGTATCTGGGGATTATAGTTGATGGTGATTTGAATAAGAGTTGGTAAATGGTGCATTACTAATGAGAAAAATAGCTACTATTGTATTTCATTGAACTACCAAGGGTATTGTATATGAAGCAAGTGTTCTTAGCTTGCTGTAGTCAACACATTATTTGTAGTACTGTGTTCAGTTCTGGGCAACATATTTTAAAAAAGACCCAGACAAGTTGGAGAGAGATCAGAGGAGAGCAGCTAATGTGATAGATATTTTGGAAATGAAGACTTATGGGGAAAGAAGTGAGAATATGTAATGCAGAGATGACTGATGGGAACATGGGACCTGGCTATCTTGCATCAAGACAGTCTTACAAGGTGAAGCAGCATCATTGTTTGTAATAACTGAGGAGGATAATAGAAGCAGTTATGGATGGAGCAGGAATAAAAATATATATTCAGCAGGGAAGGCTTCTTAGAGGAGGGGAACAAAAAAGACAGCTGCCAAGAGAGGGTATGAAAGTGCTGTTGTGGGATGCATTTTCATCTAGAATAACTGACCATCCATCAAGGACAGCTTCTGGGCTTAAAGTATTTCTCCAAAGATCCAGGTGGCTGAATTATGCAGTCCTCTATTACTATGAGATCCTAAAATCAGCTTGGCTTTCCCATTTTTCTCTGACATCTCCTGTCCTTACCTCTCCTTTCTGTATCAGGCATGGCCTCAGCTGTTTTGCATCAGCGAAACACTTGGCTATTTGAGTGACTTAAATTCAAGGAGTGACTTTAGTGTCTTTCCTGGAAAAACTGCTGGGTTAAGACCTGGGTATATGAATCTGCTTAGAGATGGTGGGAAACATTTCTGGACGCTTTTGCGTATCTCAGACAGCGAAAAAGGTATCCAATGACTAAGGAAACTGCAATCACTACCATGGCTGCCCTGATGCAGTGTCTTATAGCTATGAGCATTACAGACAGTCTAATTAGTACAAGGCTTGTGCTCTGCTGAAAGATGTCTGGTTTGATGCTCTGAGACACAGTTTCTGCGCAACTTTGCTCTGCGTGTATATGCTGGCATGTTAATCTGTAACTTGAAGCTCTATCTACCTCATTCTTGATTACACTACATAGATATAATCCCCATTTCCCTGAAATGGCTGGGATTTAAGTGTTTAACTAAGTGCAGAATCTGTCTGTCCTGAAGCTGTTCTCTCCATCTGTTACATCCTGGTCTCAACCACCATGAGCTCCTGGTGGTTTATAACTAGATATTATAACAGAGCTTGCTTACAGGCAGTCATCTAAAGTTGCAGAGCACCTCTATTAGACTTTTTGCATAATATAACCCAAGAAATAAAAGCTACAGGCCCAGGAACTGGATTTCTGCTGGACTGTAATCTGCATGGAACTTGTCCTTTTGAAAATATTTAAAATACTGATAGAGTAATCCTTGCATCAGCACAGTGAACTGGGGAGGAATTTTATTCCAAGCCCCCCAAGTGGAGACAGTGTGACAAAATGGTTTAAGAACTACCAGCTTTCCAGACAGTGTTTTGACTGCCACACCTAGCATTTTTCCCTCAAGAAAACTGAACACTTGGATAGAAGGAAAACGCTTAAAAAAACCCAAACAACCTGGGAGACAAATGCTTTTCTGATGCAAATCAGCACTGTGAAGGGACAGTACTGCTACGCTCTGTTCAGTATCTTACTCTTTCTTGGCAGCATTGCCTCACAGAAATATTTTTTGCTTTTACAAGATAAAAACCTTTCTGTATCAGCAAACCTTAACCCTATATTTCTGACTTTTTTCTAATTTTAATGGAACTGTAAAAGGTTTTCCTCAGATAAAACTTGGCCATCTGCAGCAGGAAATGCAAGGAAGTCTCAGGACATCTGAAAAAGGGAATTTGATGATTTTTGAGATAAAAGCTTACAAACAATAATAAAAGTTAAAGCCATTTTATAAGCACTTTTCATTGACATCTATAACTTCAAAGCATTTCGAGGCATTTTATTATTTAAATTTCCAGGTCAGTGGTCAGAGGAGTGAATTATACTATGTATGAAATATTGAAAATAAAAAGGAAAGGAAAGAATTATAATAAAACATTCGCAGTCATTCATGTGTATGTGCAGACATATTTAAATTTACCCAGAAGTTCTGAGTGTTTTTTTGGCCTGCTCAGAGTATTTGTCAAAGCCAGCACTGGTGTAGTCTAAACACCATAAATTGTCTTCTGTTCAGCTGCATTAAAGTCATTTTACTACAGCTTTAACCAGTGAACTCTGGCTGTTACTGCCAATAGCACATTACTTTCTCTTCCTGGGTTTCACTTATGCATTCAGGGATATGTTCTTTTACCAGTCAATTATGCTAAGTAGGGGGACTCCATAAGACAAACTTCATATTTGACTCCCTTTCCTGCTGACCACATGGCAAGTGCAAATAGTTACTGGTTTTACTACTGTCATTTATTTTGCTAGATTGCCAGGCTACCATCAGAGACAAGATACAGAGCTGGAAGAACTTCTGGTTTGACTCTTGTCCATCCTTTTGTTTACAAAAATATTAAAGAAAAGAACAGTAAGGTGCCCATGAGAACTGTGATGTGCCCTGTACATTCTGCCGCCTTTGTGAACCGAGGCTCTCCTTACTGTTCCCAGAAATTATTATGTGTGGACTGCTGTTGGTTTTTGCAGATTTCTCTTGTCACTGGGTGCGCTCCACACAGCTAGGAGCTCCTTTTGAGAACAAGTGTCCTGTTGGGCATTTTTGTTATCTCAATGGTGTCAGCCTTTGTGGGAAAAGTTAACAACATGTGGTCTGCTCTGATCACACCCACTCTGCTTTGTGACTAGCTGACTGGTGCTGTAGCCAGGCTAATCATGAGGTGAATTTGAGTGCCAGAAATTCATCTTCCCTTGCTGCCATGGAAGTGATGCTCTGTTTTCCCTCAGCCCTGTTGTGCAATATGAGATATGGTCTGCTGGTAAGTTTGTTGTTTTGCTTTAATCTTGTGTTGCTCTTGTTTCTTGTTGTCTCTCATCAGCTTGATGTTTCCTTAGTAAATCTTTGAATCTGCTTTTGACCTTAGAGCTCTGGCTGTTGGGTTCCTAGTGCAGAAGGTTGCTGTAGCTGAAAAGTTTTCGAGATCTGCAGTTCCTAGGATGGTTGGTTGTGGCTGTGAGAAAATAGCTGGTAATTTGGACACTTTTACACCTACTTTCAAAGGGAAGCTGTTTATATAGCCTGAACTTGTGGCATCTTACCTTCTCCGTGCCCTGACTCCTGAGCTTTGTTCATTTGTGGTGCAGGCCCAGGAGCCATCACCTCAGAATGGTTTTGTGCTCACATCTTTAGCAGATATCCTGCTGTATTCTCATCTATGAAGCTGAGAAAGATGCCCAAGAATTTATATTTTGAGGGTCTTTCTTAGAACGGCCTCATTCGTTTCAAGCCATCTTATTAAATGCAGTGGGTAACATCCTATTGCACGCACTGACACAGTTGCCATACAGGCATCGCAAAATCTTTTGTAGTTGGCTTAAATCAAACGGTTTGAATGAGCCACAACCTTTAATCTATGAAGAAAGTTATCCATGAAAAAATGAAATGCTAATAATAACTGTTTGTGTGCAGGAATTTATTTTTCATTGTAATCACTGGCCGCAAGACTGATCTCTGCTTCCCAAGAAATATTTTACCCATTTTCTGGTTGCATTTTTGTCAGCATCCCAGTTCAGCTTGAAGATTTTGTACTGATGGTAATTAGTTTCAGCTCATACTTACTGGCAGGCATTTCTCCAAATCAGTGGAAGCAAACAGAAGTGTTATACCTTTTTTTAAAAGGGTGCAGGGTTTTTGTTTTTAGAAAGTCAGGAAACAAAACACAAATACAAAAATACAACAAGGCATAAAATGTGTAATTTCAATACTGTAAATAAGACAACAGGAAAATATTACAGTGTTTTCAACTTCAGCTAGATGACTGCTAAGGATTATATCTTTTGCATGAATATCTTTTGATGGGTAAAAAAAAATCCTTCCATAATAGGGACTGTAGCTGACAGCTTAAAGCTTTTGCAGTGAGAACCGAGAAAAGTTCTGGATGGTTAATAGAAGCTTTTACTGATAATGGCTTGAAGTTCATGAATGCTAGAAGTATGTTATTTCTGGTATAAGGTTAAAAAGAGCATAATATGGTATTCATTAAACCGTGCAGCCAAAAATAACATCTGTCTCTCATGAATAAGGAATAAGGTCTCATTTAGTATCTCTTCATATTTGAAAACAGTATCGTTGCTAGAAAATTAGAATTTCTGTACCCTTTAAAAAACAAGAACAACATTGAATATCCCAGTAATATGATCACACCATTTCAGCACAAAGTGATAAAAATATTCAAATGTTGGCTGTACTTGGTTATAAAAACTTTGGAAAATCTAGTCATGATTGTCACTGTCTGTAACAAATCTTTGTTTGATTTTTCCAGTAGGCCACATGGGTATTTGCCGCATATACCAGAGAGGGAAGTGGATCTTTTAATCACTGACCTCGTTGGGTGCTGTGGAACACAGCTCATTCATGAGGATGTAAGGTTCAGGCAGCCACTGTAATGGCCCCAGTCTGTACAGAACCAAGTGCCTTTAGGGAGGTTCTCACCACGTTTAGGTTACCATGGGACATGTCCACCATTATTGGTGAATTTAATTCACCAGTAATAATGTTGAAAATATTAATTTAATATTAATGAAATTAATAGATTTCAGTTCCCCAGAAATGATTTAAAAATTCATCTAGAATTCAGCTATTTGTTTCCTATAGGAAAAGAAATATTTTAGGAAAGCATTTAAATGCTGCAGCGCGAGGAACAAGGTTTCAGCAGTTAGATGTGTTCTGTTCAGTAATGTGCATGTATTTAGTATCTGCTACTGAAATACCTCCTAAGGTTAGCCCTCCCTTCTCCTGGTAACGAAATGCGTCTCTGGGAAGACATTTTTGCTGGATAAAACTAGAAGGTTTTGTCTCAGAGTGGTGGGGTTTTTTTCTGTTTTACTCATCCTAAAACAGTTGTTCACACTGACCTGCTCACCAGCACAGAATTGTTATAGACCTAGGCACTGCTGCTGCACCCTGGTGAAGGCAAATGGATTCTTGTGTATGTCTGCATTGGAATCCTGCTGCGGCAACACGGCACTGTGTATGTGTGGATATCTGTGTGCTGTTTCTTCTCATAGAAGCAAGTATGATGGCATGATGCCTCCATGTTTTCATGACTAAGATTATCTTTCTCTGTGGTGTTCTACGTTTTTACAGGGTAGCTGTAGCGATTTTCAAGGCCAGGCTGAGAGCAACTGAAAGCAAATGTTTCTATGATCCTATGAAAGCAAGCCCTGTAAGGCAGATGTGTAATTGAAAATGTCCTCTGGAGAATGCCAGATCTTGTAGATCAGTTGGGTTCTAGGTACATTCAGATGGGTATCTCGCAGGCAGTTTGAAGTGGATGGAAGCTGGTGGCACAGGGACCCTGAAGTAGCCTTATGCTCCCCAGCTGATGTTTAAGAGTGGGTGTAGAGGTAGAGGCTGTGGCTTGTACAGTGCCTGGTCTGCTGAGTGCATGTGAAACAATGTGCAATAAAAATGATGGATAGCAAATGTTATATTGCGTTATAAATATGCATTTTTCATGGCTCATGGCAAAAATGCATCAATCAATAGTAAACATATTTCCTGCTTAGAGCACCTGTTACTATTAACTCTGGATAATTAGTTATATTTTTTTAATTAAAACCAACAGCAGCATGGGAATTACTTATCTTCAGCCTGATTTTCATTTTGATATCACATAAATCCTGTTGGTTTTGGTTAGATGGTTGTAAGCTCAGGTCCATGACATAGGTCAGGTAATTTGGCTGATATAGGAAAGAGTTGACTGTTAAAGAACAGGTAATTTTGATTTGTTAATCTGTTTTTTATTTCCTCCTCTTTTTTTCTTCCATAGTAGGAACGTAATTAGCCAGGAGTGGTTTAAATGCAAATTTTGCAAAATAATGTTATGAGTGGATAGTAATTTGTAATCTCAGTGTCCATTTGGTAATAAAATAATATTATTTAAAAATGCTTAGCCAAAATGGAGCATTGGAGCCACATGTTACTATTATTCGGTCTTACAAATTTACCTTTGTTCAGAATGAGTCTCAAGTATATCTGGGAATACTTAAAGTTTTCTCATTTATAAGCTGCAATCTTTATAAAACAAATAAAATGGGTTCCCAGATTTGCACTGCTAGAGAACCTGAGGGCAATGTCATGCCAGTTGGGTTCATGTTGTGATGCCTGTCTTTTAGCCATTGTCCCAAGGGACAGAATTCACAGTCCTGGTATAGGTAGCGAGAGGTGTCTGCCCAGTGCGGAAAGAAAGGATAGGAATGTTAACCCAGGGCACTAAGAGAGGGGTCAGTCAGAGAAGCTGAGTATATGGGGAAGCCTTTCATCCTACTCTGTCTTTCAAAGAGACTTAGACATCTAAGTCTGAATGAAGGTGCCTCTGTCTCTTGGCATTCGCAGCCACAAATCCTTTCCTGCGAGTAGGTGGGTGGCCAGGCGTTTCTCACATAAAGTGCAGCTGGAATAGGAGGAGGGGAAGGAGTGTGTGGTACATTTGCACTTCTGGCAAACAGCTCAGTCAGCAAAGATCTGTCTGAAATAAAGGAGTGTTATGTTCAAACTCCTGCTCCAGTGAATATTTAATTATCTATGCAAAAATATGTAATTATCTAGCTTTAGTCTGGTGGTCTCTCAGTTCAGCAAACCATCCCAAATCAGTTATTCACGTGGTTCTCATTCACTCTAGTATCACAACAGCTTCAACAGGAGAGACAGCATTCCTTCAAATGCTCAATAGCTTGGTGGTTAAAGCATTTTCTTGGAAGATATCTTTAGATCCCTTCTCCAATTTGTACCTTATATGGTCTTGACTTTGGTTCATTTACATCCCAGTACTTTACTACTTTAACTACAGAGCATTTTATAAAGTGCTTTGATCTATCCCACAGCTTTAGGCTTCTAAATAATAATGTTGTTTTGGCATCAAGTCTGCCATTTTGTGGGTAATGGTGAGGGCTCACAGCAAGCTTTCTTCTTTAAAATGCAGAGAGTACCTCATGTGTGAAATCTTAAATCATGGTTTAAATGTGAGGCAGGAACCAAACTGGACAGTACAGTCATGAACTGTGGCAACTTTGTGTATGGCCAGCAGCAAAAAGGGATTTACTTAAGAAACATTTTGTTGAAGAATTTAGAGTTACGCGTATATGGGCCAGTACAGACATGCATCTCCCCTGTGTATCACTCTGATATGGTAGTTTATATGGCTTGTGCTCTAGAACAGTACGGTTGCAGCAACATGACTCTCTGCTTGGACAAAAGGAGAGGTACTTTTAGAAGTAAGCAGAGAAATTAAGACTTAAATTTTGCATGTAAACACCCATCTCTAAGTCCTGGAAGTGTGAACATGAATGTGTTTTATTTGTGTCCTGATGGTTCCTTGAAATTTCTTAGAGGGCATTAGAGTCGGATTTGGTGTTATTAAGCTTCAAGATATAGAATGCAGAGTCAAGCAGTAGGACCTAGTCACGTTACATGCTGTAGAAGCAGGAAAAAAAACCATAAACTTCCTATACCAAATAAACTTGCAATTTAAATATAGGATGAAAATCTATTGTGGACCTAGCATATTAGTTCATCTAAGCCCTGTTATCAAAGTTTTGATAAAACATCTGGAACAGAGTGAACTGAGTAGGAGAAATGGGTTCTTAGGCTAGTACTTACACTGTGTATGAGATGTACTACTGGGGAGACCCCAGAAACACTAGAAATATCACCATGCAAATAGTGTTCACTGAAAATCTGGGCAATTTGGAGATAGATGCTGATGTCTTGATACTGAAAGAAATGATACACAAAGGATACTAAGTAAAGAGTATTTTCCGTATTGGTCTCCCTTGTTCTTGCCTCTATTTGTCTCACTGTTCAACCATGCAGAACAAATAAAACCAGAAGTATTTGTATAGCATCTTATCTAAGGTGACTTTGCAAAACATATTCTGCTATGGCCTTAGTACTGTATTAACTTTTGAGACTTAAGATAGGATTCATTAAAGGCAGCACAATGTGCAAGAAGCTAAAAAGAAATACCATAATGTAGAGTGTACTGCTTGCCTTGCTCCCAAAGGGATTTGAACTCCCAGATCTGGAGGAAAGGGCCTGTGTTTCCCACCACTTATTAATACCTTAAATCACAGTACTCTAATCTAATCCATATCAGCTATGCTCTGAATGAGTGAAGACTTTCCTTCTGATAAGACCCATAGCTATAACCTGTAGCCTGACTTGCATAGGGAGAAATAAGTTGTCCTCACTGCATGTTTTGGGTTTCTGTACAAGCAGACACCTGGAAATCTGCTTTTCATTGAAACTAAAGAATAATTTCCTAGAAGAATGATGTATTGAAAAGTACTGAGGGGCAAATGTCAGCATTGAGTTCATATTTTCTTGGATTTCTCTGGTTGTCATAGATTTAGCATTATCCAGGTATAGCTTTTGTGTTGAATATGTCAAGAAAATTATTTTTATTCTTAGTATCAGGGCATGGAACTCAGCTATGTTCAGCTAACTTACACTGTGTGGTTTGGGTTTTATTTCAAATTTAATTTAATAATGATGGGACAAATGCAGTAGCTAATACAGAGATGACATTGCACAGGAAAGAGTTTGAGGACATAATCTCTGAAACACTGTACATGGGACATGAACCTGTTTTCAATCTACCTGAAGACTGTTTTTTGGGTAGTTTTTAAAACTTGCAGTGGAGAAGCATTAGTTTGTCACAGAAAAATAGCCAATGCAGCATATTTTCCATTTAATTAAATGAACCTTGTACAAACATGCAATGTGGATTCCAGATTCTTTAAATTTTACAGTACTAAAATGTGGTAGGATGCCAGAAAATATTAATTGGGAAAGAGATACATCCGTAGAAAATCTCTAATATGGTATTTGTGCTTTAAAAGACAAGCCCAGTTCTGCTTTCTGTATATTATAAATTTAACAGATTACACAGGATGAAATTGGAGCATTTTGTAACAAGGCTGCGGCAAAACAACATGAAGGCAAAAATGGGCTGAGAAAGGAAAACAGGAATTTAAAAGCACTTGAAATAACTGTACTCTGCTTATGCAAGCAACCGTGGGATGACATCAAAATACTTGTCAGGCATTGAATAAGGCCTACAACCACTTCATGAGGTTGCTTATTGCATTCATTTTAGAGATAAGTTAAACTGAAAGAGTATGAAATTTAAATGGCTAAGTCCCATGAGGAATCTTTGGCAGAGCTGAGAACAGAAGCTCTCCCCCTCAACTGCTTCCCAGTATTGATGAGCAGGCATTTTAAAACAAAAACTTTGGACTTGGCTTACAAAATCATGACTAAAAAAATGCTCAATGTTTGTTTTTTTAAAAATTGGTTTCCTTGTCCAGAAGAATTGAGAGAGGGTAGCTGAAAAGAAGCAGGATTTCTCAAAGTATTAGAAGGAGTTTGTTTTGAAGCCATTTCTAACTTTTAAGCTAGAATTTCTGTTTTTATTGAAAAGACCAACTTTTTTCCCATAAGCTGGAGAATTGGTACATCTGAATTTGTAAGAAGGAAAAGATGGGAAACAGGAGGTCAGCCTACCCTTGAATTCAGAAAATACCAGCAAAACCACAGCTTTGGTGTGGTGCCAATGTAAACAGTTTTACACCAAATACCCTATCAGGAGTGTTCATAACAAGTTGTTCCCTGAACAGAGGAATTGAGGATTTTTAGGGATTTGTGATCCATCATCCATGCAATGCAGGCCCTCCTGCAAGACCTCTGTTTCTCTCTCCCTGTCCCTGCTCCAGCTGCCTCTCTTCCTGTGTGGTTTTGTATGTAACTGGTGTGCCCTCAGTTTTGCCCAGTTCCCCACTTACTCTACTGCTTTACTAACCACAGGTCTGCCCCTTCACTTCTTTGGGCTCTAGAACTCCTCAAATCCCTTACAACACCCCAATGTTGTCAGCACTTTCTACCAGCTCCATCCTGCTGGCTTGACAGGAGGCAGCATGTGCAACGGCGAGTCAAGGATCTGGTGCACCACTTGAGGGTCTCATGGGCTGCTTCGATACCTGGCCTGCCCTGCTCAGTAAGACTAAGTGGACAAGGGATAAGAATACTTTGTCTTCCTGTGAGCCAAGGTGGAGTAGCAAATCTCTCTCTCAATCTTAATAGCAAATGGTGATCTATCTGTTAAATTCAGCTGAAATAGGTAAATGTGTTTGGGTGTTATTGGGTGCTAAATGGGAGGAAAGCAGGGAGATGGATAGGATCATGTTCATACGGATGTCATGGCTACATAAACATTGTTTACCTATGTAAAAGGTAAAACACTATGAGTTCACGTTGTTCAGACAAGTACTACTTGAATCAATAATAATGATCATAATCTACTGAACTTGTGGTAACAGAGGGATGTGCAGAAATAGCAGGAGTCAATGCACCCTCACTAATGAAATTCAACGTCCTTCGCATAAAGGCAGGAGAAAGGAACCTCTCAGATAAAATTTGAAGCCTTTCATGATGCTGGCGACAGAAAAATGGAGGTAATATTTCCTGTCCAACAAATTAATGTCTGTGATACAGTAGAATTATGATGTACTTATGTATTCTGTGGAAAAGCACCAAGTTCACATTGAGAGCCCATAGAAAATTCAGGAATCCACAAGAAAACTCCCAGTTACCTGACCAGGCTTAGAAAAGTACAGGAAACCTCCTCTTACCTCCTGTGCGCTGGTGTTAGTATTCCTGATGATTTTGCTGCAGTGACAAACTCTGGATGGGGAAGAAGCTAAAGCTAAAATGAAAACTGAACACCACTAGCACTATTTTTAAAGCATGACTCTGCTGCCATGGATTTTTTCCAAGAAATTTTTGCCCATCTGTCCATAAAACAGTTTGCCCTGGTCATATTTCCATTTTCCCCATAAAAAAAAATTTCACATCCAGTTGAGTGTCATTCACTGCCCTTACTGCACCCGAAGTTCTGATGTTTTCGCACCTCCCACGCTTGGGACAGAAAAAGACCCCATCAAAAACATTCAGCAACTTTTAATGCCTCCCTTGCTTCCTTCCTTTTTATGTACTACAATTATACAGGCAATGAAGCACAGCTGTAACTAAAAAGCAGAATAACCATACCACCATTGCTCAGTGATTTGACTTCGGAGGGAAATACTTGTTCCAGGACCGTGAGATTGCAATAGGCTTCAGTGAGTTTTTTGCATATTTTGCTTTCATTTTCTACTGGGAATATTTCAGTGTATGGTCTTCATATAGCTTTCTGGCTTGCAGATTACAATGTCACTGCCAGAAAAAGATTTAAACCTAAGAAACATGTTTTATCTATTGTGCCTATATTATGACAGAGTTTTATTTGATCTTGGCAGGTCAGAATTCTTTGGGGAACAGTTGAAAACATCTTTCTAAACTCATTATTGTCAGTCTAAAACAGCTCTCTGAAACTTAGTAACTGCAAGCTTTGGTATAAGGCAGATGTACATTTATTAGACAAAACATTATTCAGCAGAAGTACTGTGTTGTAGATTAGCCAGGCTGATAACATTTTATAATATTCTGATACAAGTGAGATTATGTGGTGTCTGCTAACAAGGCAATGAAACATTTCAATATATTTTTAGTAGAGCACACAGATTAATATTACAGCCTTGCCAAAGCTCAGAAACATTTTGGATTTTCTGTGAGAGCACAAATGAATGCTGATGGAAAGGGAAGGGGCTATGAGAGACGCCAAGTATTGGCCAACAGAAGGCGGAGAGCGAGTTGTGTCAGTTGTCTTTCTGACCAGTAACAGAAAATAACTGTACTCTGTGTGTGTGTAGGTTAACATAGAAGAAATAAGCTTAACCACTCAAATTAAGCTTGTGGAATTGGAAGGCAAGTCATACTGAAAGTGAACAATGTGATGATGATGTGGCTGTGGTGAGTTCCATGTATCTGTGAAATCCAGAGCAGAGAGAGACCAAGTATTCTTATTAACCAAGTGTTCAAATACACTCAAGTTCAGCCTGTGTTGCCATTAATATTTCTGGACATAATGTATACAGAACTGGCACTCTTAAGGATAATTATAGAAGGTCTGGGTCTTGTAACTTAAATAAACTTCTTTTCTTAAAGGATACAAAGAACTGTAGGCCCAGACACGAGCCAGCCATAATATGCAAGGAGGCCTAGAATAAGCAGGAGGCTGAAATGCCAAGTCCTGTGCTTTAACAGATCTCAGGAGTAAGCAAAACAGCAGTCTCTCCTCTGCCACCTCATGTGGTGTAAACACCACATCTCGTCCTGGAGCTAGCAGGAGTGGTCTGGCTGTGCACTCAGGGGTATCTGTGTCCCGGGAATGTCTGCAGATGTAAGCACAAAGTGTCACTGCTCAGCTTGCAAGATGCAGCCTTGCCTGTGATGGTAGCCCCCTTCCCTGTCAAGTTCAGCAGTGCTGGCGCTCACTGGATCCCTCAGTGTCCTTGGCTTACTGACGAGCTTGTCCTGAGACATCAAGGACAGTCATGTATGGTGCATATAACTGCATGTCTGCTCTTGAGACGGCAGGATTTATAGCCCAGACTAAGTATTACACTGATGCAACCACCTGACTTCTGGATTGTAGCTGGTTATGGAGCAAGCTGAGGCTGTAGATGTGTTCTGATTCTACATGTGAAGATGATTTTAAGTTCTTCCACAGAAAAAATAAGGGTTAAAAAGTTCTCAAAAAGAAAAGACAAACAATTATTATTTACCTATTTGCTTTGTTGGCTGCACTCTGAGAAGGCTAAAAAGCTGCTATTCTGTGTATTTCTTCCATGTCAAATGAACAAAGATGAAGCATCACAAATTAATTGCACTCAAAAAAGCTTCTGGGGCTGGGCAAGTTGCTCCATTTTGTATAAACTCCATATAAACTGTTAGCACCATCCTCTGACAAATTTAGGAAACCCCCCCCCGCCATTTGCATATCATACATGTCTCTGGAGAGGGAGAGAAACAAAAACGCATAGAATAAATGTTCCTGAAAATATTAGCTAACAAAAGTGTCATGGTAGAATTGGTCAATTGAAATAAGTTTTCCATTTTGAGTTGTAAAATTTCTTTTAAAATTCTGGGATTTGGAAACTGTTTTATGTTACTTACAGAATCTATCCCTATATTTTATTTTGCCTCTGAAAGAACAGATATGTGCAGCCCAAGAGTTGTCACTTTAAAAATAAAGTTTATCTCTTTCCAAACACTACATAATTTTTTAATATGTACTTTAATATCATATTGCAGGTCTTTCGGTAATTTCATTGTCAACTAACTGCATCACAGATTTATGTTATAATTTGTATGCTATTTGTTAATTCAACAATCTCCTCAACTAGGATTCATTTTACTCTGCTGTAATTGCATAGCTGTGTGATTTGGTACAACATCCTTTCCCATTCAGTCCTTAAGAAGACATAACTTGCACTTCTATTTTATGCAGTTGTAGTCAAAGAATTGCAAAGAACAGAGCATTGATCTGAAAAAGGCTTACAGCAACAATCACACTTTGCAAACTACTTCAATACATACACTAGTACAGAGGTGTTGTGATTTGAGATATATTAGCATCAGTTTTCTGACTGTAATACAGTCTTGTCTAAGTAACTTTATTTTCTGAAAGCTAACTGCATGTTTTTCAGACAGTTTCTCTCTGACAATGATAACACAAGACATTGGTATGCAGGAAGGCCAACACTTTTACTTATTTCTATAGTAACCAAGGCCATCCTGGGTGAAAAAAAAAGGCCACACCTGCAGGTGGGGGCAGACAGGACAGGTGACCCTAAATTGACCAAAAGAGTATTCCATACCATGTACATCATACTTGGTATAAAACTGAGAGATCATGAGGGTCTTGCTCTCTTCTGTAATGGCCAATGTCCAGTGAGGACATCATCTGTCTGGTTGCTCCTGATCCTTGATCTGTGCATTCCTGAATCCAGTTCCTCCCTTCTAGTTATGGACACATTTCCTCATGTTTGCTTTGCAGTATTTGTGGTGACATGGAGTCATCGAGGGGTTGGGGCGCAATCTCATATACTTGTAGATATTTTTTAATTCCTATTATTATTATTTCATTAAAGCTGTAGTTTTAGTTTCCTACCTGCAATTCTTTTTTGTCTCATTTTCCTTTCCCCTTTCCCTGGTGGGAGGGTGATGGAAACTAGTAGTCCAATTGTATGGTTTTAGCTGCCATAATTAGATGGACTGGGGCTAAACTGTGACAGTTCAGTGGCGTCCAGCGTGGGGTGGTGAATTGCACTGAACAAAAGTGAACACCTCCGAAGCGCTCTGGAACATTTGCTGACCTAACTCTCCTGAATAACTCAGCCAGGACTGCAAGAAAAAACAGGCTATGTCTCTCAAGGCACGGGGGCTTTGTGTATTGGGTATTGCGTGCATCTTCTTTTTCTATATCTTACTTTCATATTTTGTCATGGAATTATCTTGTATAAATCTATTTCATTAAATGCTGTTCTGCAGCCTTAAAGAGTATTTTTTTAAAAATAGGTTCTGAATTAAAACTATCATTGACTAACAGTTTTTTCTTTTAAATTAATAGACTAAAACTTAGGCTGTAACACTGAATTAGATCTGCTCAGCCTCTGTGTGTATATATGCTGTTCAGAATTTGCAGGTTTTTTTCATTCCTGTCATTCATGACACTCTGGTATCCTCTAAGCACGCACCCAATAATAATAACATAATCCCTGGGTTATGGTTTGCACACAAATGCAGCTAGTATATCAGCTTGCTATCCATGAATTCTGCTGTTGCTTGATAGTACACACAGGAAAATACAGAAACTGATATGTGTACCCACCACTTGCCTTGTCACAAACACTGACAAGCATTAGTACTTTGATATACCCATTGTTTAGTGTGATTCTTTGGGCTGGGATTGGAAGGCAAAGTAAAATCATGAGGAATTCGAAGAGTTGGCCATTTTTCTGAAAGACAGTCCAAGTACGCTGTTGGAGCCCATCTGCCTTTCTGTTTAAAAACTTTGAACGCTTAATATAGTACAAGAATATTTCTAATAATCATTTATGCATGTATATTAAACTTATAAAGGCTTATCAACTGAAGTAACATAAAGGCATAAAATGTTAGTGGCGTTTAATCTGGATTTCAGACAATCACACATTGAAATTTCATGGATGGTATTATTTGGGTTCAAAGATAACATTTTTGTTTATTTTAAAATAGAATTAGGGCAATAATGAAACTGAAAGCAAGATAATGAAATATGTGAGTGATCCCACTCTGAAATGACTTACATGCTTATAAACAGGCATTTACCAAATTATCTTTTTGAAGAGTTCCAGATATATTGCTCAATTTTATATATCTAAAATCCGGGCAAGAGTTAATAATACAGAATGTAATGTCTAATGCAGAGGTGGCATATGAAGCTTCCTATTTCTTAAAACAAAAGCCTGGAAACCATAGGAGAAAAAAGCACTGGGGAAATGGGAGAGCTGCTTGAAATGGTGAACTTACAAATGGGATACAGCAAGAGAAAAGAAGTGGCTGTTATTTTCTGAAGACTAAATCCTGATACTGCATTTGTATTTGCAGAGGATAACAGATTATTTTAGAGTAAAAATTGTAGCCTTGGCCTCTTCTAAAAGTGACTGTAAAGCACAGCTCACTTACTTTTATGGGCTTAGGGCTTGGGTCTGTTTTCCAAGAGCAAATTTGTGAACTGGTTGAAGTTGTCTGGGACATCTCCTGCATCAGCAGTGACAGTAAAAGTTCCTGCTCCCTTACACTGAATTACTCTGAGGGCAGGAAGCTTTTTCCCCTGAGTAATTCTGCTTGTTACAAGGTAAAGGGAGAACAAGTGGCAGAGGACTGGGAAGTGGAAATCTATCCACTGCCCAGAGTCTTGTTTCTGGGTCAGCTACAGTCCTGACCTTTCTATAGAGGAGGCATGGCAATGACGGATGTGTGCAGGAAGATGATCTAAAGCATAATACTGGTAGGAGCTTTCAGGGAAAGGAGGCTGTATCAAGTAACCTAGAGACCCTGAGCTTGGCATGGTCCTCCACCACATATAGTGGTCTGAAATGTGCATAAAGTCTATCTCAAACATTCTTGCTGGCTTTCCTGCCTGCTGCTTAGTCAGTGTCTTTTGAGCATGGGCCTGGTTGTCCCATGCAGTAAAATGGCACTGAGAAAGGATACAAAAGGGAGTGGAGAAGTCTTCCATAGTACAGCTGTTCGCATCATTTGTTTGCCTCACAATCCTCTGGAGATGTTCATTCTTTGAAGAGGAATCATCATCTTTATCACCAGCTGTGTTACCATAGACTGGAAGGAAGTCATGCACTGTCATTGCAGTTGGTACAAGGGAATTCTTGTCACTCAGCTTCAGTTTGGCTGCTGTCATCAGCACTGGTTTTCACATTAATTCCAGTGACTTTGCTGGCATTCCACCGATATGATTTTAATATACTGTTGTGGATGTGAATTCCATGTGCGTACAGTCTGGGCAGGGTTTGTTTGTTTGTTTCTGTTTTGGTGGTTTGTTTGTCTTGGAGATTATTTCAGGGCAGGGCTGACATTCTTACTCTGTCCAAAGCAAAAGCAGACTGTAGCCTCACTACTGCAGTGCAAGGATATCAATTGAAGCTTTCTGCTCTGCTAGAACAGGTATACAAATTATAGCATGGAATATGACAGCAGAAACATCCTCAAGTTTCCAGTTTTTTTGTTTTGGGTTTTTTTTTGTGTGTGTGTGTTTTGTCTTATTTTATTATTATTTTTATTTTTTTATTAAGCCAGCTTGAAAATATGCATGTCCTATCATATGCATTCAATGGAGAATTAATTTCAGTCTTGCGTATTTAGGTTAGCATCATGAAGTTTTCTACCTTCTCTATTGGAAGAGATTGTGCAAACTGTGCTACAGCTTTTTCTGCCATTTTCTTGATGAGAATGCATCCTATTTCAAACATAACTGTTTGCTACACCAGGCTGTTATAACATCCAGTCTTGGTGGTAGCTCTGTATATGCATCTTAGCAGTTCTCCACACATTTGCTGTTATAGAATTAGGAACTAAAGTGACAGTGAACCTTTCTGAGTGTGAGTGAGAGGGGAGCACTTGAAAGGCCTCCTTGGGGAACTCTAACCATGACAATTAAGAGGGCTGCATGTAGAAGTAAGAGGCCGTTGTCACTGTTTCCTTACCAAGAGGGAAGAGCTGTGGTGAAGGCCATGGTGCTTCACTTCTCCACTTGCTATGCAGAGGAAATTCCTCCACAGCTGGATATGCTGCTATATGCTTGCCTGTACTTAGCATTGATGAGGCCACACCTCAAATACTGTGTTCAGTTTTGGGCCCCTCACTACAAGAAGGACACTGATGGGCTGGAGTGAAAAGCAATAAAGCTGGTGAAAGATCTGGAGCACAAGTCCTATGAGGAGCAGCTGAGAGAACTGAGGTTGTTTAGCCTGGAGAAAAGGAGGCTGAGAGGAGACCTTACTGCTGTCTACAACTACCTGAAAGGAGGTTGTAGTCTGATGGGTGTTGGTCTCTTCTCCCAGGTAACAAGTGATAGGATGAGGGGAAATGGCCTCAAGTTGATCCAGGTGAAGTTCAGATTAGATATTAGGAAAAATTTCTTCTCTGAAAGAGTTATCCGGCACTGGAAAAGGCTGCCCAGAGAAGTAGTGGAGTCATTATCCCTGGAGGTATTTAAATTTGGGTAGACAAGGTAGTCAGGGATATGGCTTAGTAACGAACAGGTATGGTTGACCAGATGATCTCAAAGGTCTTTTCCAACAAGTTAATTCTATGATTCTATTAAACGCTTGCTTTCTAATTCAGTGTCCTTTTCAGATGAATATGTTGTTTTCACTTTCAGGAGCATGCACTTCTCTATCTCAGCCTGCAGTGCTACAGTAGTTTGACTATGTGCTCTTTACAATAGACAACTAATATCTGGATATTTGAGAACCAGATGTTTTTTTCAAGACTCCCAACAACACATTCCTTCAGCAGCATGTTCAGATGTTTTGGGGTGGAATTGAAAGCAAATACAAAGTATTTTGTTGCTGTTGTGAATCATACTAGACACAATTTTACTGTTTTTTTCCTTAGATAACAATAGGCTTATCACTTTACTCTGTCAATAAAACACTTTCTGACCAACAGTTCCATCTGCTGCACCAACATAATGTACACCTTTAGTTTTACCATTTCTATTAGCTGTTTTGATGAAAGAAATTTTTAATATTTTCAATTCTTTCTACTTGTGATTAAAAAGTGTCTATTATAAAACATATTGGATTATAGTCACGTAATTTAGTTGTTTATATGTACAGTACACCATTTTTTTTCAGTTGAGAAAATTTACATGATGAGTTCCAAAGCCTACTACCATCAAAACATCATAATTATACATTACAGAAGCCAAGTCTTAATTAGCTTTACATGATTGTGATTTTTGATTCTGTTCTGGAAGTATTGTTGTATTGACTTTTGGTCTTCTATCTCATTGATTTCAGCCCCAGTCTTGGTATTTAAACAGACATGAAGAACAACAGGGATCTGGAAGGCATTTAAGACAGCCAGAAGGATGTAGACATTTCTGGAAATGGATACAAGTGAAGCATGAATCTAGATTGTGAAACGCAACTGACCTTGTTACCACTTACTGTCTCTCTTCCTCACTCAAGCAGACTGTAACAGATTAACAGAAGCCAAAAACCTTATTGTCTGTATCCCAATTATTTTAATATGTAGACAGAATCACACACAAAGCGTATCAAAATATAGATTGAGTGTTGGTTTAGACTTTCACCATTTTTTTTGGTATTTGAAGAGAGGAGCATTGACTCTATCTTTCCAGCTGCATTAAAGGGTCACTTTATAATACTGTTTGATACAGCATAACTTGATGATTTGTCTATCCACACTCACAGGCATTTTCTGATACAAAGCACAGCCTTGTGAAATATAGGTTGAATAGAGTCTGAAGTATTGAGAAGCAAACACCATTATTTATTGTTAACTCAGATTGTGCTACGCACCGGGTGAGCAGAACAGAAGGCAAACCCAAACAGCTTACTGCCTATAAACCTAGAATGAGGAAAGAACTATTGAGAAAGCAGAACAGCAGGGCAACGTCTGTAAGCATCATCCTAGTTACTTGTATTTTTAGTCTTTTAATTTTGGATGGAATTTTGTTTGTGTAACCTAAAAATTTGGTCAGAGAAGATTAGACAGTGATTGTAGCAGAAGACATAATACCAGTTTGAAAATGTCACTTGCTTTGAAATACTCTTTTGCAAGATGATGTTCTGAAAATTATGTTACTGAAATGAAAATATTTGAGACATCCAAACGCACATTACTCATTCTTTTTTTTTAATTCCTTCATAGCTCACTTCTGTTGCCTGATAGCAATGAGTTGAATGTAGCTTTCTATTCATGAGGTTCCTTAGAAACCTCTGTGCCTTGCAGTGCATTAGTCTTATTCATCAGGTATGCCTGGTGCAACACGATATCTTGAAACTCAGTGGAAGTCTCAGATAATTTTTTTTTCCTTGCAGAGTCCTATTTCTTAAATCAGGACACTTTCTCCCTGTGATTTGTTTTCATTTATTTACAGGTTGAAATGTGAGCATCCACATTTAATACTCTAAATGCATTTTGGTTGTCCTGGTCACAAAAGATCACATAGCTATCATGGTAACAAAGCAGATCTTGTTTCATGCCTCCTGGCAAACTTGCGCATGTCTTGGTTAGAGAGAGGGGTCCCTCCCAAAGGAGGGAGATGACCATCCACACAGCACTAGCCAGCTGCATTTGAAGATGAAATTAAGAATAGAATGAACTTTCAAGAGAACAATATTAAAATGGAAGAGGGCCATAAAATGATTTGAACTGGTGAAACAACAAAAGGGAAGCAATGCAGGCTTCCTGTGACAACTAATGCGTTGCCTCTTCCTCTGACTTATGGTAGTCTTGTAAATTTTAACAGTTTTTCTTTCTAAAGCATGTGAAAGGATACAGTGAACTAAACTTCTTTAATCAAAATGGTGTGTTAAGAAAGGGATGATGGTGGTTGGTTTATTTAGAGATAATCAGAAGCTGCAATTCTCATTCCTTCATGTAATGTCCTAAAATCAATGTCCTTACCTCCATGTAGAGGAAAGGGATCTTGCCAATCCAATCACCGTCTTCCCATGCTCTTCAGAAACAAAAGCAAAACAACTGAATTGGAGAAAAACTACTGTCAACTGTGCTGCTCCTTTCTCTCAAGACAGGTGCTTATGACATGAGAACTGTTTTGGCATTAGAATTACTGCTCGTTGCCAAAAGTGAAATAGGGAATACAAGTCAGGGAACATGGTGCCTGCCGTCAAAACCTGTGGAGTGACATGAATTAACAGTGTTTTGTGCTTCATACGTATGTGTCCTCCCAGAAAGTGAATGTGATTTTCAGCCCTCCACATACAAGTCTTAACTTCTTTTTGGACTGCTGAAGATTCCATTGTCATTGCTTCTGCCTGGTGAGAGGCAGAAGGTTTGAAGAGCTGAATGCTACATACTAAAGTTAGATCAAATGCTGCACAAGTGCAATATTCAGAGGCTTTCACTCACCAGTGGCTTAAGTGCTAGGGCTTTTACCTCCGCTGACAGCATTTGGAGAATGGATCCTGAAGGGTGCAATTAACTAACTGCAGTAAAAGCATAACACCCTGCTAACCTTGGCGTTTAATGCTGCTGAGACTTTGGTGCCATATAATGACACCAACCTTGTAGTCCAAGTGATTACAATGTAAGGAGCATTAGTTCCTCAAGCAGATCTTCATTAATGACGGAAAATCAAAGATACCCTGGGAGTACCAGAGTTTTAACAGGGCTTGACTTTGTATCTCTGCAATTTTTGCCATTTAAGTTAAGAAGGAGTTTGGAGGAAACACATTAGGAGTGGATCAATCATTATTAGTAAATGTAAGTTCTGGTCCTGGTGATTTAAATTTTTCTAATTAGTCCTCTTTCAAATACAAGGAAATGGCTCCAGCTGCATTATGCTTCCTGTTGATGTCAAAGGGTTTGATCCTGATTTCACGACGGTTTTTGTCAGTAGCCAAATGTAGTTTGATGTAGTAAACACTGCCTCTGCAGTGCTGGTATTGCATTTGTTCTCCTCTGACATGACGAAGTTCAGTATTGCACAAAAATAAATTGCACTTAAACAACTTATTGTTTAAATTGCAGGGAAAGGTGCCTTTCCTGTTCCTATGGCACAGCATTTTCAGGCTGCTGAAGCAGTTAAAGTTGTTGCAGGGGCCTTAAAACCCAGTTGCACTGGCAAGGAAATCTCTTTCATTTTGTTGGAACATTTTTAAAAGCAAATGTATACCTGGTTCTGAAATTTCTTTTTTTTTTATTCGTATGATCTACTGTGTTTAATAACAGTTTGCAGTTATGGAAATGTATTTAGCTGTCTAGTATGTGCCAAAAAATGCACAGTATTTAATTTTCTCAGGAACTTAATATTCCTGGGATGCATTTCTTTGTGGTGAATAGATTGCTCCTGCTTTCTGGGGTCTTTTTTAATTCATGGACTGTGTTTGGGAAGATTTTGCTTACTTCCACTCCTTAAGTGCCTGCATTTCACTGCACCTCTGGTTTGCTTGTGTAAACAGATTCAAATATTCATTGCTAACAGGCAGCACAATTTTGCACTATAGTGCTCATACCCTGTTATCTAAGGCCTGTTAGCAGAGGTTGCTGAAGTCTTTTCTATAAAGTGAGTGCTACCATGTGTACAACCCCTGGTGCGTAGCAGCATATTACATTGCGCAGTGCTAATGGGGACAACCAGTTACACCTGTGCTTTCTTGCAAGAGCTACAGCATTTCTTTGCAATAATGGCTTTCTCACTTACCTGGATGATTTTAGAACTTTTCACTGCTGTCACTCCAGGACAAAGAGCCAGTTCTCAGGTCTCCCATAGCTGACTCAGGCTGTGCATCTTGTGTGTACAGTTAGGTAACTGCATCAGGGCTCTGGTTTTTAAACAGTTACAGACACTGGCCAAGATCAGAAGCCTGACTGTGTGGGCTCAGATGTTGTTTGGATCCCACTTGCCAGTGTCGTGCCTCTCCAAAGAAAGGCCAGCTAGTGAAAGACGCTCAAGTTTCGCTGCCTGCATCCATCTAGCGATTTCTCTGCTTGGAAAGGAACTCTAATTAGTTGTGTAAGAACTGGGGACCTTTGAATAAAGGAACTTCTGGTCTCCCTTGTACTGGGACAGAAGCAAGCCCAGTGCCTGCTAGCCTCATTCATGAGACCTGGACTGTTTTTTATTCATAGTTCCTCACATTTTGGTTTTTTTGCTTCAGCTGGAATTTATCAATGCTATGACTATAAAACTGTGGTTAGAAACTTACTGCATCTGAATGCAAGAAAGGAAAAAGGAACTGTGCAAGATAGGTCTTGGAATGTGTACCTCAACCATGGTGCCCTAGCGGTGAGTCCTGGTTTGGCCTTGGTGACAAGGAGAAGGCAGAAATCTCCATTATGGAAATCAGAACCCTTACTTTTGTTAGTAGGATTGGAGTCTAGGGGGTTCTGTTCTACTTTGCTCTGGGTACTTACTTCAAATGGGCTGAAGTCACAGAGCTAGGTCAGTGGGGCTGCACAAGAGACCTCAGGCCAGGGACTACGCCAGTGGCAGGATTACAGAAATTCACAATTTGATCATATTATGAAAATCAAACCTGCGTAGTGACAACAAAGAGCTGATTTTGCTACAGCAAATCAGTTAGCAGAATGGCAGTGGTGTAAAACTGACTTTCCTGTGAGATCTGGCTATTGTCCATGTAGTAAATACTGCTGGTCACTGGACCCTGATCTTCTGTATTGCTAAATTGTTAGAATGGCCTCAGGCATGACTTTTATCTGTGTTAACTCTCCCAAATTCTGTGAGCGTCTTGGGACCTAGTACAAGAGCAAGGTTACTTCAGTAGGCATTTTGGTGGCAGTGTGGGTTTGATAGTGTAGGTGTGTGTCATTTAATGACAGCTGGTCTCAGAGAGCAGAACATTTAATTGCTATTATATATGTAGCCCATTAGTCCAGGAATGGCACATCAAAGGCAGTTCTGTTGGACCTGTTGCCTCAGACCTAATAGGCATGTAGGAAACTTATGAATACCTGGGACCTGGTGTAGAGGAAGTGATCAGGTGGCTGGGTCTTTGGTTTATTGTGAATTTTATTAATTTGTATGTAGAGATAGATAGATAGAAAGAAAGAACAACATGTAATTTGAAGTATGTAAAACATAGAAAAAGTTACTTTATATGTCTTCTGGTTAAATGATAGTATCATAGTATGATTTGGGTTGGAAGGGACCTTTAAGTATCATCTAGTCCAATCCCCCTGCAATGAGCAGGGACATCTTCAACCAGATCAGGTTACATGGAGCCCCATCCAACCCGACTTTGAATGTTTCCAGGGATAGGGTACCCTTCTGGGCAACCTCTTCCAGTGTTTCACTACCCTGATTTTTAAAAGATTTCTTTCATGTATATATAGTGCAAGTCTATCCTTGTCTCTTTACATCCTGTTGCCTTTTATTCACCCCTGTTTTCTCCTCCTACACCTCCTCCAGTTTCCTACTCTTGCCTCCTCTTGTCTCTCTCTCTTCTTTCTTTTATTGCCACTTGTTGACTCCTCTTGCCTCCTACTTCATCTGCTCCTCATTTTCATCGTCCTATGGCTTTCTTGTTCCTTCTTTTTTGCCTCCTCCTTCAGTTACATCCTTTTATCTCCTTCTACTCTGCTTGCCCCCTGTTCCCTTCTCCTCCTCCTCATTTATTCTCTTTTTCCTTTCACCTCTTGTTTCCTCCTGTGTCCCTCCTCTTCTTGTTGCCTTGTATCGCCTTCTTGCTCTGTTACCTCATGTTGCTTCCTCCTGCTCCTCCTCCTCCTTCTCTGGTTGCCTTCTTTTGACTCCTGTTGCCTTCTTTTTCTCCTCCTGTTCCTATCACCTGTTGCTGCCACTTGTTGAATCCTATGCCTTTTCTTCCCTTTGACTCCTCTTTCCTTGAGATTTTAAATAACATTCAGTCTTCTTCCTTTTTTTTTTTTTTTTAATTGTATGCAGCAGCATTCCTACACCCTTGAGAAAGTGGGAGAAGTGCAGTTAACATATTTTTATTGTAATTTTCCAAAGCCAAAACTAATCAAGCAGAGGAAAGCATAATGGCCCTTGGGGGAGTTCAAGGATATTGTTTTATTGATATTAGAAAATAATATGTGTTGCAGCCGTGGAGTTTGCAGGCTGTGCTGCACAAACGTGGGTAGCCCTGTGTAGTCATGAATTCTTACAGTGTAGCAAGGTAGTGAAGTTTCACAGATGATCTTTGGGGAATGCCGAAGCTGGAAATTCCAAGGTGTCAGAGACCCAAGTCTCTTTTATCTTAACCTTTCTGCTCGTTATCGAGAAACTGGATGTATTCTTTTTGATTTTAAGAGAAGATGACACACTAAATGTCCTTTTTACCAGTGAATAGTTCTCAGCTGAGTTCATTGCCAACCAGCCAGGTATTGTATAAAGGACCTTATGGCAGTACAGTCAGAAGTGGTAAAAGGCTGCTTCTTATCAGCAGGCACACAGATATTTGACTCAGGATGTCCATCTCTTAGAAATGTTTTGCATCCCTTGGGTCTTATTTTAATCCGATTTACCTGATTTGGCTGACCTGCCCTAGGAATCTTCAGACAGAATGTGTTCTGCTGTAAATTAGTTGCTATGATGGCAAATAAGAATTTTGTTAGGTCTCTTTTGTGGAATCATAGAATGGGTTGGGTTGGAAGGGACCTTAAAGATTCTCTAGTTCCGACACCCCTGCCATGGACAGGGACACCTTCCACTAGTTCAGGTTTCTCAAAGCCTCATCCAACCTGGCCTTGAACACCTCCAGGGATGGGGTGTTTCACATCCACAATTTATCTGGGCAGTCTTTTCCAGTGCCCCACCACCCTCACAGTAAAAAAATTCTTCCTTATAACTAATCTAAATCCACCCTCTTTCAACTTAAAAAAACTTATAGATCAGGAAGAGATCACCCAGACTCAGATTATGTTTTGGCAAGTTATGATCCAGGACTTCATCTATGGCACAACCTATATGAATGCCTAATCCTCATCCTTTTTGCAATAATAATAAAGCAGAAATTTATCAGTCCATACAGGTTTAGAAAGTCTGTTTCTGTGGTTATTTGGTGTCAGGCTGAAAATCCAGATCCTCTCACTCACTGCTGCATTCAGAGATAATTTAATAGCTGACTCTCATTGATTCCCGTAATCTACCATGAATAGGCCCCCAATTGTTTTGTTGAAAGGAAGTGTCTTGTGATGTGCAAGTCTTTCTCTGCCTGAATACCAGGTGTGTATTGATCTACAGTTTTCAGTTTGGTTTTGTTTATTATTGGATCAGGACCATTCACAACAGCTGTATGGCAGATTGCTTGGACACCACTCCAGCTAAAGCAGCACTGGCTGCAAGTTCTTATATTCCCCTTAATCTGCGTCATTTTATTTAGCTGAAAATCATCAGGGACTCCATCTATATAGTCTATCCTCAATTTTTAAGCCCCGCAATTCAAGCTCTGCATTTAAATGTGTTTAGGTGCTATGAGTAGGCTTCATCTCCTCACCTAACGTGACTACATAGAAGTGAGGCATCCAGGCTTAGGTAGTAGCCAGGCTCCCTCTATAGTCAGTACCAGATACTTGCCTTAGGAGGAAATAATTTTCTTTTGGATGTACCTAGATGAGACGCCTATATGATTACTATAGTTTTAACAGAGGAAAGAAGCTTCTAATTCTTAATCTACTGACTCTACCAGCTCCAATACGTAGAATAAGTTATTAACTGTAAATTACAGCTGGAACAATCCCTAGAGGTTCTTGTTCCTCTTGACTTCTTTAGGATAGGAGACAAAAATGCATATCTCTGTTGTATGTCACCTCTGTAACTAAACTCCTTAAAGTAATTCTGAAAGGGAGCGTGGTGGGTTTTTTGGCATTTGTTTTCATTTTCCAGACTGAATTATTGATATTCAGGCACAGAAAAGCTGTGGGTTGGCTAAAGTCTGACTGCAAGTTTGTAGAGGGTCAAGTTATGGCCCAGCTCTCTTGGTCAGTAGCACAGTCACCCCAGTCTACAGGCAGATGCTGGGCAGCTGTGACTACATCACAAGCTGCTATACCACATGCCAGAGCAGGCAGTGGGAATGAAAAGCAGAGATTGTAGGCCCTCAGACATGAGCTGGAAACAGAAGAATTCAAGAGACCAATTTAAGAAACATAAAGTATTCCAAGGAACTGGTTTTATAAGAATTTACTGAAATTACTGATTTCTGTGAATGATTCTAATTGACAGAATGTAAATATTGCAGGAAACAAATACCTAAGCAACAGAACTGCTTAAAAAAACCCAGAAAAAAAATAGACTTACTATTAAAATTCCTGGACGTTTTATGATGCTAAAAAGAAATCAAATTATTACCAGAAGGGCTTTAAATATGAACTTGAAGGGAAGGGAGGATCTATTACATCTCCATGAGAGAGTCTAAATATTATTATCAAATAGGAAGGTATCATCTTTTGTTATCTAATCTCTAATGAAAGGTTCCTTCTGTAAGATATGACAAATGAGTGTGTTTAATTTACCAAACTGTTTATTGGCAGTCTTGGTCGAGCCTTTAGCCTTTGTTTTTTTTTTTGGTGACCTTAGCAGTTCTGATCTTTTTCTTTTGTTAGTTCTAGTTGTATTGGTAGTAAATTCATTCTTCCTGTCACTTCTGACTTGTGCCTGCTCCTTTTGAATCTTATTCCATTGGCATATCTGCTTGGACTTAGACTAAAAGCCTTAATTCATACAGCATTCAGCAAAACATTTGCAGAAGTCTATTAGCATTATTATCTTCCCCTCCAGTGAACTCAGTACTTGTTTGTACAGCATATACTGCTTGAGGTCTGAAAGGTGTTGAATATAAAGGTTCCTTGGCTTCCAGAACAAATCTAGTCAGAGCTGTCTTTCTCATTCCAGGCTGCTGAAAACTGAATTGCGATAGAGCTCAGTGAAGACCAGTTGGTTTTATGGGTGCATCTTTTGTGGCTGTGCATCTAACTGGCTTCTAGATTGTTTGGAAGGTGGTTCCAAGGAAGGAAGGCATTATGAAGAACAGAGATGAAAATAAATATTAACATTCCCATTGACTGTTTAGAAGCCATAGTATTTGACAGCATTTGGGAGATGTTTCTGTGTGTCTATATAGTACGTACTGCAGATCTTAAAGAGGAATTCTTGTGAAAGCAGAAAGACATGGTTGTAAACTTTTGAAGTATTTTGAGAACATAATATTGAGATCTAATTTGTGCCTTCTCAAAATGAGAACATATTTGACTCTGGTTACATCAGAACGTCTATGTTTTCTCCCTAATCCAGCTCTTCTACTTTACGTCAGCATTGGTTACATTACGGTGTTTGGTTCACCTGCACCAACTTTAAACCTGTCTGTGGAGCTAGGTAAATACAGAGTCTATTTGGCCAGACAAACAGCTTTGCTGCTGAGATTTTGTTGCTAGTGATAGCCAAGTTGTAAATTCAAGTCTAGCTCATAAGATGCAGTCCATTCATTAAGGGTTACCTGGGAGCAGTGCAGAAATTGCTGTTAAATGAAACAGAGCTGATAAAACAGCTATAATACAGCTGAGTGACTGAACTGGAAATACTGTTATCTACTTTTAGGATTTGCAAAAGGTTAATCTGCCCTGATCTGAAAACCCTTTTGTCTAGAATGGTTAATCTATTGAGTTTCCACCACTGGCTAAACATAGCCATGTGGCATAGACCATGGACTGTGCCTTTGACATTCCTGCCCAGGTGACCAATTGCCCTTTGATTATGGGATGACTTAGTGCACGGTCCCACACTTGGGGCACAACAACCCTGTGCAGTGCTACAGACTAGGGGAAGAGTGGCTAGAAAGCTGCCTGGAGGAGAACCTGGAGGTGTTGGTTGACAGCGACTGAACATGAGCCAGCAGTGTGCCCAGGTGGCCAAGAAGGCCAATGGCATCTTGGCTTGGATCAGAAACGGCGTGACCAGCAGGTCCAGGGAGGTTATTCTCCCTCTGTACTCGGCACTGGTGAGACCGCACCTCGAATACTGTGTTCATTTCTGGGCCCCTCACCACAAGAAGGATGTTGAGGCTCTGGAGCGAGTCCAGAGAAGAGCAACAAAGCTGGTGAAGGGGCTGGAGAACAAGTGTTATGAGGAGTGGCTGAGGGAGCTGGGATTGTTTGGCCTGGAGAAGAGGAGGCTGAGGGGAGACCTTATTGCTCTCTACAACTACCTGAAAGGAGGTTGTAGAGAGAAGGGAGCTGGACAAGAGGGAATGGCCTCAAGCTGCAGCAGGGGAGGTTCAGGCTGGACATCAGAAAAAAAATTTCACAGAAAGGGTCATTGGGCACTGGAATAGGCTGCTCAGGGATTTGGTTGAGTCACCATCCCTGGAGGTATTTAAAAGACAGGTGGACGAGGTGCTCAGGGGCATGGTTTAGTGGTTGATAGCAATGGTTGGACTCCATGATCCAATGGGTCTTTTCCAACCTAGTGATTCTGTGATTCTGTGACTTTTATCCAAGTTCAGTCCTATTCCTGTAGCAAGCTTGACTTTGTGTGAACACATGTGTAAACATATAAGTATATGAACTTCTGCTTTTAGCAAAAGTGTCCTTTAAATTCCTTGTAGAACTGAATGTCAGCCTTGGTTTTAAATATTTTAAGGTTAAGCCTTCTCCCCATCCCCAATTCTCTTCCCCTGAAAGTAACTGTACATTCCTGCATTACATTCACCTTTAAGATTCCTGCAGTAATGAATAACAATTGTATCAGATTGTCTGAGTGCAGTTCTTACCAAATTTGTGAAACAATTAGAATAGCAAAACCAAATGATTTCAACCCAGATCGATCAGAGAGAAGTGCACTCTTTGAGCTTTGTTTGGCAAAACCCCCTCAAAACTAAAACCCCAAATACCAGATCCTACAGAATTTTTAAGCACTTAGCTGATCCCAGGCATGTGAATAAGCCAATTGGGTGTGGAAAACTCATAAATGGCATTTTCTTTACGTATTTTTAAAAATGTTTTTCTGGTGGGATCATCAGGGATGTGCAAAATAGGTCTCTTTCTATTTCTCTGTTATGTCTCTCAATGATGTTTTTAAAAGCAGTTCACTAAGGTTTCATGTCAAACCCGTGTAGAATGGACACAAATTTGCAGAGATTTTAGGTAAGGTTTAGATTTTTTGTATGATGAGGGTACACAGAAATCTGTTATTTTGCTGGGACATAATATCCTTTCAAAGTAATGAACCAAAACTATTTCATGGATACAGGATCAATTAATTTAAAACATGGTAGTCTGGCTAATCCAGAGATGTGGATATCCTTGTGTGACCTTTGACAGCACTCCCAACTGTTCTTTGAACAAGCACAGAAGTATGCAAGAGGCCCTAGTTTTACTCATGTTGGGCCTCCTCCAAGACACCACTTATGGGCTTCTGAGTCAGTGGGGCCCCTGCTCCCTACAGGGTTATCATGACTGTGCAATGCCCTTGGGCTTCCACAGCCACTCTCCCAGGGAAGAACTACATTTGTGGCTATCAGGATAGCAAAAGGAAAGACAAAAGAAGTGGCCTAGGGAATTAACTCACATTGTTCTACTCCACCATCCCTCCAAACAGGATAAAGGAGGAACACAATCAATGAATTTCCAGAAGATTCTTAACACTCTACTTTTTTTGATAAGGACTCTGATTTATAAGATACGTTTTCTAATAACAGCAAAAGGGAATGAAGAAATACTGAGCTTAACCCTGGCTGGCACTGTGCCAGACCCAATGGCATGCCTTTATTTCTCTATACATGTTTTATAGGTATCTGGGTAACACAGTTGTACTGACTGCATGGTCATGGATCTGACTGAGAAAGTTCCAAACACATTATGGAGTGACATAAATCAAAAGTGATATATTGTAGATTGACACGAAGTCTTAAAGGAAATCTGTATCCTATTATTTAGCCGTATTTTACAAGCTTAGTCAAGTGAATTGCTGTTTGTATGTAATGTTCTAGGAAGGGAGCATTACAAATGTCTGTTACACTATATCAAATCAAAATATGTTGGAGTTCAGTAGCATAGAGCACTTGCCAGATTAAGTTGGTAGTTAATTTTGTCAAGGAATATTGATAGAGAAGGTAAAGAAGAAGAGACCAAATCTTGGCAGTCCCACTGGAGAGCTCTGCTTACAAATGAATTTTTATTTAGGTGACTCTCAGATACAGAATCCAGTGTTTCTATGTAAGAAAAACGCATCTTATATTAAGGTTTGGCTGAGGAGACCTTATTAAAATGAAGAGATGGAAGGTGCCAGCTGTCTGTGTTTCATGAAAGAAATCCTAGCAGCATAACCTTCCTGTAGAAAAAACGTATACCACACAGGATTAAGTAAGAGAAACCTGAAATGAAAGCAAAATTCCATTAATAGCCCCTTCAGACAGAGATTACAATAAAATGTCAACTGGCTTAATGGGGCAGGTCAGCTACTGCTTTCCGTAGACCTTCTAATTCAATTTGTTGTCTACAGACAAGCATTCTTGTTCAGGGGTTGCTACAGAAACTGAAAACTCTGCCTGAATTGAATTTCTATTACCTAATTATGCTCCTCTGAAAGGTGTATAGTTCTAAGTAAATATATGGACTTCAGTGCACAGCATTCACGTAGTTCATGTCAAGCATATGTAAGGAGTGACTTATATGCTATCTTTCCCTCATAGCCTCATGTTTGACTTCCTAGCTAGAATTTGGAAACTATTGAATATACTGTCTGCAAATGTGAGCTGTGATTTAAAAATTGGTAGGGATCAGGTATGATTTTCTGCCTCTTTAGCTTTTTTTTCTATAGATATTCAAGTGAAAGAGCTTTGCCAGAGCAAAAAAGAATTCAAAATAGCATATTTTGTGTTGCCCAGTGGGTAACGATACTGGGTTCATATGTTTTCCCAGCTGGCTTCAAATCCTAGTTTGTATACTCAGCTGATTTTAGGACTTCTGGCTCTGAGCAATTTAGCCCAAGCCACCCGGTTTCCTCCAGTAATTTCATTTTTTTCCTAATTCTTGCTATCCCTGCTCCTGGCCTTCGGTCTTGTCTGTTGCTGTTAAAATATGTACTGCAACAATACTGGATGATAAGTACGCATATGCTAAGGTGTAGCATAAGTTTATTTTCCCTTGTCTATCAGATTGCTCTGAAGGTCACGTAAAGCCTGAAGATTACCTTGTTTCCTACCAGTATGGATGTCAAATATGTTCAACAATCAGATATATAGACATAACCAAAAGTCTGGTTGCCATTGTGAATCCAAGGCACTTAGGCACCTGATTATTATTTAAAAGTATAGTTAATAGCTTGGTAGTTGCAGTACTTGTAACACTCTGAACCAGCAGCATGAAAAAAATGGCTTTTCTCAAACTCTCTTTCACATTGCCTCTTTTTCAGCAGCTGACCCCAACCTGTCTTAGAATACGTCCTGAGGACCCATTTGTCTCTTTTGCAGCAGTGGATAATTTTTGAAGCCCCTGCAGAACAGCAGCAGAATCTGAGTCCTACATCTCTGCAGATCAGGACAGTCCAGCTGAGAGACCTAATAAATGCCCAGTGACTGGTGGATGGAGGGGGTCTGCTGGGGACAGGCAGGCCAGTGGGTCCCTTGCAGTTGCTGTCTGACAGCTGAGTGGATCAGTTGAAGAAATTGTAACCAGTCAGAGTGCAGGAAGGAAGTTATAAATTTGGTGGCTGATATCAAACCCATGGGCTGATTAATTGGGATGTCGCTGCTGAGGAGGTGGTGCTCTAGTGGCTTTGGTGGCAGGCTTCCGATTTTTCAGTTCACTTGGAAAGCTGAGGAGGTAATTTCTGTTTGCTCTGCGAGTCTTGAGCCAAGCAGCTGTTACTACTCTCCTTGAGGTGGGGTATCCAGGTAGGTGTTTGGAGGCCCTGTTGTAGGAAGAGAAATCTGGAAAGGACTTGTTGGGCTATGTAAGACTGCAGGTGTTGCCTTATGTGGACTTCTTCCTAGGCTTGCTGAGCTCACTCTTCAGTGTAGGGAGCTTAGCCACTTCTGCTCCTCTCATTGAAAAGATGCTTAATTGCTTCGGGGGGAGAGTAGAGGAAGCCGCATCCATGTGCTTATGTGGGCATCAGCTTCTGCAGGTGCAAAGGTATGTATTGAGATAGTATCGCTGACTGACCAACTTTATTCAAGTAAGCAAGATTACAATGGAAATGCTTGTTTTAAATATTCTGTTCACTAAGTTGTATGGTTCTCTTTCTGAAAATTATGCGGTTCTTCCTGCTTCTTCCATGTAGGGATTAGCATATCACACCTGTAAGGCTGCAGTGCAGGAAGATATTTCTTCCCTTTTCTGTAAAGTTCAAAGAATACAGACACATAACATCCCTCTTTCTTTTCTTGGGTTACCCTTGACATTTTAAATCAGACATTCTAGACTTGTTAAGTTTTAATTTAACCCACTTTCAAAGCCTAAAGGTAAATGTAGAAAAAAACCAGAATATGTTTATAAACTTTTAAGAACCTTCATACACGGTGTCTGAACAGTTGCAGAACATGTCTGACTTCAGCTAAGTTCAGGCCATCTACTCATTATCAGCAATATTAACTTCAGATGTGATCACTCCATGACGTTTATGACTGTGTATTTTTTAAAACCAGAAGGTAGTTCTGATGCATAGTTCTAGCTGACCTTCTTGTTTTTCACTTTTAAGAACTGACTAATTCTAAACAAAATTAAATGATTACTTCATGGTTTAAAAAAAGTAGACTTCAAAAGTCATGGTATGCTTCTGCTTAGCTTGATGAATGCACATCTGTCTTTTTCCACTCATAATTCAAGAATAGTGAGGAAAAAGGTATTCTGAATGTTCAAATGCCAAACGGGAAGGTTTTATTTTTCCAAGTTTCAGTTTGATTGAGTTTGGATGGGTGAATAGCTAAGTTCCCACTGGGAAACCCACAAGTAAAGGAAAAAAGGAAAAAATTTTTCACAGAAAGGGTCATTGGGCACTGGAACAGGCTACTCAGGGAGGTGATTGAGTCACCTTCCCTGGAGGTGTTTAAGGCATGGGTGGACGAGGTGCTAAGCGGCATGGTTTAGTGTTTGATAGGAATGGTTGGACTCAATGATCTGGTGGGTCTCTTCCAACCTGGTTATTCTATGATTCTATGATTCTAAGTATTATCAGAGATCGAAACCAACCTTAACCACAGCAGCATCCATTAGCAATTTGGTAGTGGCTGTGTAAAGGACTTTATGAGTCCAAATAACGCATGGCATAGGGTCATCTCATGGTGGCTTGTCCTCTGTTGCCCTTTTGCTGTATGCTTCCTGAGTAAGCAGGGTGTCTGCTCTTTGGCTCCCCCCATGTATTGTTTTCTCCACTGATGTGGAAGAGAACAGCTTTATTACCTCCTTTCTCCCACTAGAAGCAACAAGAGATTTATGACACTGAAAGCCGTGGTGAATGGATTGTATTAGCACTTCTGGGCTGCTTTTCCCATCCACTCACCATCCCAGCCAAGGTGGCTTCCAAGGTGTAGTGCCCAAGATTTAATTCTCATGCCTGGGGTCATAGGCAGCAGTTGCTCAGCTGAAGCCTCTCAGAGGAGACCCATCTTGTGATTCCGTGCTCAGAACCTATACATAGAGGGTTTTGTAATTTATATTTAGCCATGTATGTGGCACTTCATCAGGCATCAAGCAAGAAAATATATCTCTGTTGCTAATTCTTTTCTTTCTCCCTTTTATATGATGCTTTAAAGCACACTTGTGTTCATTTGAGCTTTGTAGGTGTTACTTTCATTGCTGCCAGGAAGTTTACACTTTTGATGCTGACTAGCTAAATTTTTGACATGTTGCCCTAAGTAAGCTAATGCCTGATCAATATTTGCTGAGATGCAGGAAGACACTGATATTATTACGTATAATTCTATGCATTCAATGGTAAGCACAGTTATTTAAGAGCTTTTCTCAGAGTTACGATAACACTGCCTGTTAACAGGCAGGCTGAGCTGCAGTAGGATTCAATTACAGCAGTGAATGAACCTGGATGTCTTTCTAGCATGCTAATAAAGTTTAACCCTTGACTAAGCTGAACAATTTTTTCTTTATATGCTTTGATATAAGCATTATTTAGAAATGGAGCAATGCCCATTTTTGCCTGCAAAGACTCTTCTCCTCTGCTTTAAATGAGTGTATGTAAATAAACTCCAATGCAATTACGTAAACATAACTTCTGTAGACTTTGATGTAGTGATTGTGTGTCATATGCTTTGAATTTAGGGGTGGGAGTGATAAGACTTGGGCTCATGTGTTTGGTTTTGTAGACTCAGTACAGACATGAAGTTTCACCAATTTGTCTGGTTTATGCATTCATTGTCACTTCAGAGAGAAAAGCCTTTACTGTAAAACTTACATAAATAAATCAGTTCCAGCTCCCTCCTTATTTATGAAAGGAACAAATCTTGTGTGACTGTTTCCCATTTTAGAGTTCAGTGACAAAAAGGGGAATGCAACTGCCAAAAGGGTAGAGCCAGACGCCCGAGAGGCTTCTCCCTTCCACCCTTCCTCTTTCCCTCCCAACACTGGTTCTGATTAGCTAGGAAGAAAGGGGAGGCACCTTCCTCCAGGCAACCCACTCCAGATGTTCTTCTTTGCTTTACATAACACAGGTAAAGGCAAGCCTTTCTTCATGACTAGGCTTTGTTTTTCCTTCCACCTATTATGAAATAAATAATAGAGATAAATAGTCGTGGTTCAGCAACAAACACTGGCAGACCGGAGGGCCAAGCATGCTACATTCCCTTCTTGGCTGTGGGGAAAGTCTTAGAGCTGGAGGATATAGCCCAGCAGAAACTGTGGGGACATCTTACGTCCTGACTCTTCTGTCAAAAAGTTTGGGGCAGTCCCAACATCAGTGGGGGGTTGTGTGTTACTAGTGGCACACAGGCTCTCACACAGTTAGCGTCAGTCCAGAGCGAACGCTTCACCTTGCCCAGTTCTAGAACCTGCCCCACAGCACTTTCAAATGTACCAGAAGGGAAAAACACAAGCCTGACTGCAATGGGATTACTCATGAGAAGCGTCATCATAATTTTGCAAGAAGTCCTAACTGAAAGTTGGAAATTGTTCTTTAAAAGTTGGATATCACATTAGAGAAATAATAAATAGACAGCTTCTCATCTATCAGCTTGGATAGCTGGGCTCGATTAACTTGCTGTTTACAGCAGGAAACGAAGCTGGCAGGTGCATCCCTGCCAGCCAGCATAGACATACAAACACATTCATTTTTTTCTTCAATATATTTTCCACAGTTGGTATTTCTGGTATAGCACTTTTTTTCTTGTGATTTGGGATAGTTTTTATTATAGCAGGGATTTTCCACTTCCTCAACAGTGCTAATAACAAACTCTAGCCCCTACAAGGAGAGTTACAGAAAAGCCCTGTAGGAGGTTCTGTAAAAAATATCTTTCGCTGAAAACTCATTCCTTACTTGATCTGGCTTCTTATAATTTCATCATTGCTGCAGCTTGCTGACTCTGTCAGCCTTTGCAATAGTGCTTGTCTCCTGCTGAGGTTTCTTTAGGGTCATTCTCAGTGTTTTTTAAATGCACATGTTGGAACTTCCTATCTAGTAAAAGCACCTGCTTGGCAAACTATATAAAAGACACTATAGACTCAGCTATGCTGCACACTATCAGGTTGAAGTACTTCTCTTCGTTCCATTAAAAATTCATGATTACAATGAAAAAATATGTCATATACTGTTACAGTTTTCTAATGGAAACAAAGAATAATTGAATGACCTTACTAGTCCTTGTATACATGTTTGCTTTTTCCAGCTGGGAAAGGAGTTGGGTATCCTTTGAATGCTCATCTGAAAACAGAAGGTGAAACCAAAAGAATTTGTAATCTCTTTCCTGCAATTTACAGGAACAGGTGCTTTAGCTGAATTTAAGTATAAAGTTGAAATCTCTCAAAGAAAATCACTGTTAGTATGCAGTCATCAGTTCTACCCTAAGGAACAGAACTCTTAGCTGGTGTCTTATCAACAAGATCAATTGTAAGCATAAGCAGATTTAATTAAAACCTTAATTTTCAGATGAAAATGGGTAAGAATATCAAAACTCTCTGCTTATAAAACCAGCTACTTAGCTCCCTCTTGAGTCAAGATCCCCGTGCTTAGGATGAAGTGAAATGCTTGTCTTTGATTTTGAGAATATTTTCAAATTTAGCTGAATTTATTTTGCATCTGTTTATGCATAAATTACATCAGAATTTCTCTCTTCTTACTCTGTAGGTCTCAAAGTGATGCTTCTCTGCGGAGGATATCTGTTTTAATTTCAGTTCTTTGCATTTAGGTATCCTGGGCTGAAATGTGGACATGTTGTCCGTTATTATGATCTTTATTTATTCAAATGCTAATTTATTAAAAAAAAAACCCAGAAAAATCACAATAAAAAGTATGAAATGTGATGTAGAGTTCACCCTACTTTTGTAACAAAGCAGTCATATTCTAGATCATAAGTCACAAGCTGCTGCTATGTTAGTGATATGTACCGAGGATTTTGGAATTGCAGTGTAACTGTGTCCTGCTAGGTCTAGGGATGAAAGGAGGTAGTTTGTGCTGCATGCAAACTGTTTCTCTAGGTAGGGGACAGAACTGTGCAGAAATTAAAACAATAGTTTGATTGTCTAAGAGGAGCTAACGCATGCTAGTGAAAAGAGAGCTGCTGCTTGCTAAAGGAAAGGATTACTTAGCGAAAAACATCTCCTGGGGTGCAAGAAAGACTGAGAGGAGCTGGAGAATAAGCTGAGACTTGCCGGCTGCATTGCTTCACAGGTGGTGTCAAAGTAGAGAAGAAGCATTTTCTGGCATCCTTCTTTGTTCCCTCTGGAGAGAGACTGAACCTTAAACCGAGACTTCAAGAATTTCCAAGGTTTTTTGGGTTTTGGGGTTTTTTTTGTTTGTTGTTTTTTTTTTTTTTCTTTGTTTTGCATGATCCTCCCTGCTAGCTTTTCCACTTCCACCTGGTTCTGGCAGCCTCCAAGGGGCTGTGAAGGGCTTCTCTGGCATGGTCAACTGAATCAGCAGATTTCTGCTGTCTTTACAGCCTGCACAAAACGCAGTGCTGCTTTCCTGAGGAAGTGGTAGGGGAAAAACTCCAGACGGTCAACATTTCCTACATTTACTGCATGATGGGGATAGTCTTGAAAGGTGGAACAGAAAGATCCCACTCTTTTACTAGAGCAGTCACTTTTTTGGATGTTCAGCCCAGACTAAGCTTCTTAGGAAGAAGCCTGGGGTTACTTGTCTGCTGTGCCAGGGTCCCCTTTCAGGCTTGTTCTGTCTCTGAGAAGAAATGACTCATCAGGAAGGTGCTGGGATCAGCCAGTGGGCTCAGGCAGTTTTCTATACAGGAGAATCCACTGTTTTTCTGTTTGAATTATGTTTGCTTATTTAAGTTTCCTGTTTTAAACATTATTCCCCAGGGAAAAGGCCTTCCTTCACCCCCCCCCCCCCCTTAAACCTTGCCACCAGCTACTAGTTTGCCCTATAAATGTAATTTGTATATACAACAAAAACAGAACCAGATGGGGCAGACAGATCAGTGTTTTAGTCTGTATTTCTCTCTTGCGACAGCTTCTGCCTAATAAAGCTAATGACCTAATGTCTTCTGGGGAGGTTACACTGTAGTAGTACGTACCTGCATAAATCTTTTCTTAATTTATTTTACAGTACAGATGTAATAAGGACTGTTAACAATAGATATGGTAGGCAACATTTTCATTAGGCTCTAATTATTCTGAAATTTGAGATCTGAAGTGGTCTTCTTTATTAGTATGATGGTGCTCCTAAAGCTGGTAGGAGTAAAGCTGGCTGGTTCTGCAAATGCAGTTCTGATGCTTACTGTGCTAATTACCTTATCCTATGTAAAGTCGTGTCTAGTGGTTGTTAGGAATTGCTTTTGACTGCATGTAAGGAAATGTTAACTGCATGCATTTAAATACACAGAAGTCGGGATAGTAAAAACCTGTATACCTTTGCACTTCCTGTGTGGTTTATGGCATAGATGTAATATAAGCAGAAATGTATTAATAAACATAGTTGAAAAGGAGGAGTATTGTACAGTTGAAAGAAAGTGGGTCTGAGATGCTTAGTTTTTAAATTTCTTTTCAATATTTATCTTTGTATGTTCATTCTTCTGTGTTGGATTTTGGAAGTTACTTTTCTGGCACAAAAGTGCCCCTGTGTGTGAAAATACATACATTTCAGAGTACCCATGTAACCATTGTATCTAGTGAAATGGGAGCAAAAAGAGGAGGCTATTCCTACAGTTTCCAAACAGTACCTTAATAATATTAGAAAAAAAAAATCACAATACCAGTTGGTGTATATGAGTACATTTATGAAGTCACACTTAAATGGGTGTGATTAATTCTGAAAATGGTGATTTTTTTCAGGAGATTTTCACTGTTAAGCAAAAATATTCTGATGGTTGTCACTTGTGTTTTGCAGTGCCATAAATTTTTAGTTGACAGGGATTAGTGTCTAGTGTTTATTGTTTCTTATCTGTGGCAGTCATGCCTGCTGTTCTGGATTTATTTTTATTTTCTTCCTATATGACGTTTTGTTGCCAATTTGTTAGATTTTTCATTTCTAAGAAAAGCTTTCAGTCTCATGCTTTCAGTAAATAAATTTAAAAAGTGTATTGACTTTAATGATCTCATTTACTTGGGGAGTTATTTGTGTTCTAGAAATGATTTGTGTGGTCTAACTGAACTGGTGTAGCTATATACAATACTAACTTGATTACCTCTTCTATGCTGTTTTCTAGCTAGAACATACACTCAAATATACCCACGTTCTTCCAGTGACTCCACATGCTCCCATTGACTATGGCAGGATTTGTAAGCAATATATCTAATTGCACTTTTCATTATGTAGTCAATAGGCATATAAGTTAATTGTACAGTTTTGCTTTCATTTTAAGGTTGTGATAAAAATTGATTTTCCATCCTTCTGACATTCACTAACTGGGCAGAACAAAACTTCCCCACAAATGAATTCCCAGTGTTATTCTTAACCAGCATTCCCTCTGCTTTAATGGTGGAATCAATTTTTGGCATGATGTGTAGTTAAGCGATGTACTTGCAGATACAGAATCGTATTCATCCTTGCTCTTTGAAACGCATTCTTAGTAAAGTTGTGGATTTGTGCAACACAGTTTGAAAGTTGCTTTTCTTTTTCCCCTTGTTTCCTTCTTCTTATTGAAAGGCCTAGAATGGGTGGCAATTTTGGGAGCAACAGAAAGGGTGTGCATTTTGTCCTCTGGTCACCTCTCCATCTGACTGATATAAACATACATTAGAATGGTTCTCAGAAATTGCTTTGGGGCTCCATGAAAACAATCAGTTTAAAAGCATAGATTGGTCATAAAAAATGTCACAGACTCCATTAAACAGTCAGTATACCATGTCTTTCTGGCTTTTCTGTCCTGTCAGGATGCCTTGACCTTTTCACTGGCTTAGCCATATAATGTCTTCCTCTGTTAACCTACCTTTCCCAGCACTTTGGTGTACTGCTGTTCTCTGAATTCGTCCAGTCAGACATCCTACACACAGTCCTGTGGCAAGCAGTCGCCACTTGCCATAGCCACAGCTCTCACCCTCAGTGAGACTCTGCATCCCTGTGGCAGGAAGTCTAAATTGTCAATATGTTTATTACTCTTGGCAGATTACACATAGATATGGGAATTAGATGATTTGATAGTTCATAGCAAATTACATCTATATTTGCAACTAATGACTTGGTACCTTTTCCAGCTTCTTCTGAATTGTCTGATGCTACATGGTTCCTTTAGTTGGGAGTTCTGTTGAAAACTATGTTCACGTATAGGCCTTTAAAATTTCTGTCAAATTTCAGTGTGGCAATTTACACAGTTACTTCCCCCAGCTGTCTGTCCCATTAACTTGTTGAAGATTGACAAAGATAACTTGCCCACTGCACTAAGGACAGCAAAAAGGCAATAAAATATCCGTAACTTATAATTGGGATACCTTTAAGTGATTCTGACAAAACTGAGCATTTGTAGCTGGGAAAGTACCATAGGTCCTTGGGAAAGGAAAGAGCAGGGAGTGGGCTGTGGGCCAATGTTAAATATTCTGCTGATTTACAGTTGGCTTGCAAGTTGCTTCCCAGATGGCTGCGCTAAGGGCACTGATCTTCAAGTTCATGCTGAAAATCTGGGAGATGCTTTTGTTACCTATTTCTGTTTAAGCACTCAGGATTGTTAGAAAAGGCCTGAATGGCATTGATAATGTTTGTCATAGGGAAGCTTGAGAAAAAGTGACATAAGCCAATAGGCTTTCCTGTGTGCTTGTCTATCTCTCAAAGCCCACAGAGAAGATCATAGAATCATAGAATGGTTTGGGACCTTAAATGGAAAGGACCTTGAAGATCATCCAGTTCCAAGCCCCCTGCCATGGGCAGGGACATCCCACTAGATCAGGCTGCTCAAGGCCCCATCCAGCCTGGCCTTGAACACCTCCAGGGAGGGGTCATTCACAGCCTCCCCAGATAATCAGTTCCAGTATCTTACTACCCTCATTGTGAAGAGTGTCTAGTGTCTAATCTAAATCTTCCCCTTATCCTATCACTACATGGCCTTCTAAAATACCTCCCCAGCTTCCCTGCAGCCCCCTTCATGTACTGGAAGGTCACTATAAGGTCTCCCCACAGCCTTCTCTTCTCCAGGCTGAACAACCCCAACTCTCTCAGCCTGTCCTTGTAGCAGAGGTGCTCCAGCCACTGGATCATCTTTGCAGCCCTCTTCTGGACCTGTTCCAACAGTTCCATATCCTTCTGATGCTGGGGATTCCAGAACTTGATACAGTACTCCAGGTGGGGTCTAATGAGAGTGGAGTAGAGGGAGAGAATCACTTCCCTTGACCGACTGGCCATGCTTCTTTTGATACAGCTCACAACATGGTTGGCTCTCTGGGCTGCAAGCACACATAGCTGGCTTATGTTGATCTTCTAATCAACCAGCGCCCTGAAGACCTCCACAGGGCTGCTCTCAATCACATTGTCCTCCAGCCTGTATTGAAGCAAACAATCACATGGAAACTATTAGCAACCTGCCTTGAAACCTCCAGCCAGGTGATTGATTGCGTCTATGGCTGCAGGATGGCTACAGTGACTGAAGAAGACAGGCTTCCAAGTATATCCTCTTCCTTGCAGTCACAAAATGTAGTATTGCAGCCCCTCTTGGTTTAGCATTATTTGTCCTTAGGTGTGTATTTACCTCCCAGTTGGATGAAGACACTGCAGAGCTATGGGATCAGCTGTCAGTACACAGGGGAAGGGGAGTCAGTGCCTGTAATCGAAGGAGGGAGCTATGGTGACTAATTAATAATACTTTCCCCTATTCACTGGCTTAGCCAGTTAGGTAGTTTGGTTTGAGTTAGGTAGGTTTGGTTTGAATTAGGTTTTAGTTAAACATAGGAGCAATGATAGAAGATGGTCATTCGGATCTTGAGTTTGGATCTCTTGATGTAAGCAACCAGTAGAAAATTTTGGAACTAAAAATCACATCTTGGAAGATTTTTAGAGCTGGGGTTTGCATTTGTGCATTTGTCTGGGTGAAGCTGACTGTTGAGTTTTAAGAGGTAATGTAAGACAAACAACGATAAAATACAGTCTAAGGTATTCTTAGTAATCCTTGAGGTCTCTACAATTGTGTGATTGTTAATGAACACATTGATGTTGAAATCCACATGTTATTGTGTTACTAACATCCAAGATGTGTCATTTCGGTCACTGAAGTACTGTGAAGTACTTGCATGGTCTATGTTGGTTAAATGTGGTAAAGCATATCTAGAAACGTTACTGAAGAAAGTCCTAATCGGCATATCTAGAAGAAAGTTGTGGTGGAGTGAGTTGGATTTAAAAAGCTGCCTCAATTACTGTTTTTACAAAGACAAATAGACTTGCATAATCTAGCAGTTAGGTGTTTGTTGATGTGTCTCTCAAAATAACCAGTGTTTGCAAATAAATTGTGGCAGAGATACTGACATGTTCATGATAGCTCATGTGCTTTAGTGGAAGAACTTGGGGAAAGAGTATGAACAGTGTTAGAGACAGAATTTGTGATGGGTGTTATGCTACAAATAGTTACTGGTATGCATTGGGGGGGTGCCATTAATTATAAACACTAGACTTAGGTGTGAGCTGTGTTGATGGTCAAATGAGTGGCAAACCCATTTTTGCCATGTGCTATCACATTTTAGGAAAGCCATGTAAGCCACATCTATGAGCTGGAAAGCCCTGTGACAAATTGCACTTTTGAAACAGCTCGCTGTGTACTAATACGCTAGTTGTCTAAATTGCTTCTAAAAGATGTCATCTTAAAACAAAAAAACACAGCCCCCCAAAATAATCTGTTTTTCCTCAAAATGTGACCTTCTAAGCCAAAATCATACCCATGTATGGCAAACAATAATGGGTTAGGAGAAAGGACTTTGACACTTATTACAACTAGAGATGAAAACAGCATGTAGTCAAAAATCCTAGAGGGCACATTTCCAATAGTAATAAAGTACTTGTTCCTAGTCACAGTAGATCATGAGATATTGGATCTTAATCTCCTAGCATTCCTATATGCAAAAACACTATTTCAAGACATATTAGAAAGCTCTGAGAATGTTTTAATGATTGCTCTTCTTCCACTGACATTAGTTCTGGCTGATTTCTTAAAAGCACTCTCAGGCAGTTGTTTAAATAGTTGTCCTTCACCATGAGTGTGTACTGTAAATACTGGCAGTTTTTTTTGAGAAGTCTTAGCCTGTCAGCACAGATACTATGCTTAAAAGGTAGTCTCTTCTTTACTTCTGCCAGTTAAAATCCCTCCTTTCATGCCCACTCACCATCGATGTCTCCATGGCCGTTTAAAGTGTGAGTGTTCTGCAGCTAGTGTGCTGGCCTGAATATAACGGTGGCATCTGGCTTATATATCACAGGTACCAAACACATCCAGGTCATGGAGATGTTCTGGGCCTCGTACTTCTATCAAGTGGCCAGGAAGGCAAAAGCGCCACTAAAAAACTCTTGTAAGTATAAAACTTGGACTTGGCATTATTGCCTGTGTCATGTGCAATAACTGTGAACACAGGGGCTGTGAACACAGCTGTTTTCCAACTGAAGCAGGATTTGTAAGGCTTGTGCATGCTGCCTTCAGGACTCTGTTGGCTTGCATGGCTCTTCCTCAGCTATAAGCAAAAGTCATATGTAGATATACTGTGGACTTCGGACAGTCATCACTGAGACTTGTTCTGCTAGAGCTTAACTTCTGTACCTGTCCGTACTAGCCTGGGTATATCTCTCCTCTGCAGCCAAGCTGAAGTCACTGCTCCAGCACTGCAAGAGAAATATTGCTAGTGCTTAAATACTTCAAACACAGACTAGTATAACCATTCTCAGCTTCAGCTTTTACAGGGCTACTCATTGCTCGGGACATTTGGAGCTTGTTTTCCCAGCCACTGTAGATGATTTAAACAGGTCTGGCAGCCAGGCAGCCTTGAAGTCCCTGAAGTCAAATTTTATTTTCCCTTGAGAGAGGTTTTAAGAATAAAGAACAACTGATGGAGCTATGGAAATCTTTCAAAGGAAGATGCATATTTCTCCTCAATAGGTGCACCGTACCAATAAATTCTTTCCTATTTCTAGGCCAGGATGCTTCAGAGGTGCAGACTTTTTTCATACAATATAGTTCATGACTTACACTGTCTTAATTTTAGGAGTTATTTCCAAGCTGATTTGGGTAAATAAAAGCTTAAGGACGTGAAGAAATTACTCCAGGTTGTCAAGTTTAGCTAATCCATAGTTAACTACTTATGTCAAAATGATTGTGTTGTCGTCATTTGCGAAGGTGCCTGAGCAGCTGCATTGGCTAAAGGAGCTTGCAGAGACAGTGATCGTGTCTGTGTAGTGAAGTCCAAAGGTTATTTTAAAAATAGCACTATATGCCTAAAAGCTAATAAGTGATTTTCATAGTTTCATAAATGTGTATACACCTAGTCACACCTGTGTGTGAGCTAAACTGTTGGAGAAAGTAAGAACAATCAAACCAAGCTGAGTTGCAGCCCTCCCTTGCCTGTCCATTGTTCTGAAAACTGAGATGCAACACATATGAAGCCAAACCATGATGGGACAATGTAATTTTTACTGTTCCAAGGCTCTTGTACAGGTCTCATGCACAGGGAATAGCAGTTTGAGGTTGACCTGTTGTTGCCTGAGCTCAGTTTCCATCTCCTTGAAGAAATGAAAGTATGGGAGGGAGGGCATCAGTCCTTTTAAGTCCTGCTCAGGGTGCCACAGTCTGACCCAGATTTTCCACAGTGCCATAACTTCTGCTAGATGGAAACCCCATGTACTACTTCCTCCTCTCCAGTAGTACTGGTGCCCTAAACAACTGAGAAATTTAAAGCAGTATATTTTTTTCTACTGGAATGATTCCCAAGAGATGTTGCAGGCATAGCGAAGAGTTGCTGTTGTGCAGCCCTTCTCAAATATGTTGTAGCAAATCCTGCTCTTGCAACCTTCTCATGAGCTGGAGGGTTGTTCCTCTTTCTGGAGGACACAGAGCAAGAACTGAATGTATTTAGGTGCCTTTGTATTTCCCAGGGATGATACAAACAGTAAACTGTAAAATACACTAAATTAGTCAAAACAAAGTTCACTTCAGTAAATTTTAGAGACCATGAAATTGCTAGGCATTATTTAAACCTATATGATACTTCCATTGACATGAACTGATCCATGTAGGAACTTGTGCTAATGACAAGTTCCAAAGGTGCGGATCTGGTGTGAGAAAATGCAGGATTTGTTGTGTCTTAGGTTAGCTCTCATTTCCATACACCCAATTCTGAAAAGAAAGTACTCTGACACCCGCACAATTCCTTTACAGTAGTGCTGGAAATGTTCTGTTCTATTTTGCAATGATGGCTGCCATTCTGAATATTTCCTGTAGGGTTTTTTTTTTATGATAAGTATATTTTAATGAAATTAACAATTTGACAACATTTCAGTTTGAATCAACTGACTGGAAGGAATTTTGCTTCCACCTCTGCTTTCCTTAACCCTGGTGCACAAATGGGTATATGGATTTTTGCAGTTCAGTGGCAAAATGTTGTATTCAATCATCTTTGGTCTCCATCTGAATGTGCACAAATTCTGCTAGTGCATCATGGTCCTGACCGAGACCTGGTCTCTGAGTACTGAATGTTGTACATATCAAGAGGCAGTCTTTTCTCTAAAGAATGTATAATCTAAAGAACCCTGTCAAACTAGATTTACTTCTCATTTTTCATTTTCTGTGTTTCAGAGTCTATTCTGTTATTAAAAACTGTTTTTGTTTGTAGAGGATTACTATCAGCTCATTCACCACAGCTTTAGTTCTGGGCATTGTATGCTAGTTTCTGTTGCATGTGATTAGAGACACTGTCTTGGAAACGGCATTCTTAGGTTCAAAAGTGAACAACCTGAAGTTGACAGCAACTGTGATATTAGGACCTAACTTTTGATTTTTGAATGTTTGAGGTTTGCAGTGCTGAACAAAACATACATAGCAAAAGTTTACAATGGTATCTTGAAAATGAATTATGGTTGAAATCTGAGAAGCGATATGCCATCAAAAAGAAATCTGGAAGATTAATTTAATTTAATTTGTTACCAGTACATGTCACCACTGTCGTTAACTGAATTGTTAAGGCTGACAGTCTCTTGGGCATTAGGAGGGCTGTGGAAATTCCCTCCCTCTATGCATGCAGCCTTTGTAGATCTAGTAACCCTACACTTTAACTTGGAAAAGAGCAGAAGGGTGACAAAACAGTAGGTGTATCTAATAGGTAAGGAATGTCTTCTCAAGCAGAATGCATATTTTGTGGTATAATTTTACACCTGCAAAGTTCAGATTTGTGGGGGCTGCTATCTAGCAGCATGATTACATGTCTTCATATCTAGCCTGCCTATTGCAGCTTTGAAGGGAGGTGGAGTAGGGAGAATTTTAAGCTTGCTTTGTGCCTCTTCATGCCATCTGAGGAAAAGGTATTGCTATACGTGAGACTATGCTCCAAAAAAAAAAAATCATACCTATTTATAGGAACAAATAATGAAAGTGAATATCAACTCTAGCTGGCAATCTGATGCCTCCTCTGTTATTCCAAAAGTTATATAACTTCTAGGATTTGTAAAAATACAGCTCCAGCACGAAAATGTAATTGCAAACTGTCAAGCTCCAAGGCATGTTGCAGCAGATAAAGGATCTACAATAGCAACATCTATGCTCAATTGTGTTCAGGCTATGGACTGGCATTCTGCCCTTGGAGATACAATGAAGATAAAACCAAAAAAAGGTTAGTTAGTTAATTAATGACTTGGCATATAAGTTTACTGACCTTGGAGTTTTGCCAAACTTTCCAACATCTTTTTATTTCCAGGATCTATATTAGCTGCATCTAAGATCCCTTCATTCTTGTTTCCTCTGCATGAAATGCCTTTAAGAAGCACAGAGGGTTGTTCCAAAGTGCAGGAGAAGTACTCTATGTATTACCTATTGAGCACAGGGTGATTGGACTACTTGGCTTAGCTCTGCAAGGATGGGAAGGCAGTCAAATAAAATTGTTTCAAGTCTTCTTTGCAGCACGTGTTTCCACACAGATCTTTTCTAACCTACTGAAAAACTAATTCAAGGCTTCAGGGGAGTTTGAGACCCACTGCTTATTATTAATGTGCTCTAGCTACTGCTTTCTAGACCTTCTAAACTAGAAGCAAGAGATGATATCAGCTTTGTAAAAAAGCAGAGACTACACACAAGTAAAGAACACAGGTGCAGTTAGGGAAGGAAATTCAAGCCTGTGGAGCAAGTCAGAGTGAAAACCTGTGTACAGATGGGAAGAAACGGGATATATTGTTACTGAGGCATACTGATCAAGCCAGTTGTTTTCATTTGTCTAGGAGCAGGTTGTCTCTTTTTTCACATCTAAGCATTTGCTGGAAAAATACAGTTCCTAAATGGAGAAGAGACTTGATATGCAATATCAGCAAATTCAGCTTTTGCAAAGTTTCTTCTCTCTATATCTTTCTCGTACCATTTTCTCTGCCCTGCTTCGTCTGTTTTCTGTGTCCACAGGGTCAGGTAGAGACACCTGAGCTAACTTTAATGGACTGGGAATGCCACTGAAAGCAGCTTAGCGCCAGCAGCCCAGTGCACCTGACTGGCTCCCTCATTCTGCTAAGAGAAAAAGGTCTGTCCTTTACCTCCAAATACGTGTTGATAACATAAAGCCTGACGGACATGATCCGTCTCTGCAGGGTTCCCAGATCAGTCTCTACTTGGTCTCTCACTTCCTCAACCACGTCCGCTCTCGGTCTCACATGCTCACGCCTTCTTTTTTTGTCTCTTTGGGGACATGCATGACAGTAGGTCTAAGAATACTTTTGGCCGAGAGCTTCAAAGCTACCGCAGGAGACAGATGCCTCATTCTCATTGAAGTTCATGGGAGCTGTGTGTCTAAATTCTCTGTGCTGCTTGGGGAGTTTCTTTGTAGTGGCTGATCTACCAATACCATTGGAGTACTGCAATCCAAACAACATCTACAATCAATGATACCAGGCGGATGGGCTGCTGATATTATCATGGGTGCTTGTTCGACACCTACTTTGGGCTGCTCTCTGTAGCCTGGCATGTCCTGGCTTCACGCTGTCCTCTGCCTTTCCCATCCCCTGTCTCACCTGAGCTGCCCTCCCTGCCTGCCTGCTTGCCAGCTTCCGCTCTGGAGTACGATCCTCCCTTTGCCTAGCAAAGCTGTAGTGCAAAATTGCTTTGCAAGAGGAGATCTACAGGGTCCAGAGTATCCTGGGTGTGGAAAACACCCTGGATTTCTGAGGCGATCGCATGTCCTTGATATCAAGGGGAAATATCAGACCTTATGCTGCAGTCCCTGTTGCTGTGTAGTGTCCCTAAATGATCTTGGTCTCATGGGGGACAGGGGCGATGGACAGACTCCTGCCTTACTTGCAGGAGGCTGCACAGACTGCCTCGCTCCTCCCAGAGGCTCAGTGGTGTTTTAATGCCTTTTTTGGTAGAAGCAAGAGATTGGCATGGTATTGTCCATCACCAGTCTGCATATAATTAAACTACTTTCAGTTTTCTAACTGCTTCACCTGTGCATTAGTCATACAGTCATTATGTCTAAAACAGCTGGAAGATATATTTGTTAGCATCACTGATCCTTTATGGTTTTCAAGGACTTCATTTTATTGAGAATAATAAAAGTGGAATTAGGATGCAAGTGTGTCTGGTCTTGGTTTTATGCATGGATTTAGTGAACACTGTGTGCTGCTTTGTCTGAAACCCTTTGTACTTCAATACTAACAAGAGTAATGCTAGTAGGAGAATTTAAAGGGAACAAATCTTAATTTCCCTTGTAATAATGTAAGTGGTACCTAATCTAGTATTTCTTTTCTTTCAAGTCATCATCCTGACTTAAGTTTCTTCCAGTTTGATTGTCACATACATAAAAGTATCTTCCAAGTTTTTTTATGTAGACTGCAGGTGGAAAGATATACATTTCTTTACGTGTTTGTTTGGTTTGGTTTTTTTCCAATGAAATCTGTTTGGAACTAAAAGACAAATCTTTATAATCCACAGTGCTGGAAACCTGAAAATCAAATCAACTTTGATTTTGCATTTTTCCTCCTGTTTGGACAATGCAAACTCTCCTCCTCCCCTGTCCAACAGCAATAACAGAAAAAAAAACCTCACCCAACCTACCCCCTAAAAGAGGTCATGACTTTGTGAGAATAAGGTTTTCCTTTTGACCTTTTTTCTAAATATGTCACTCTCTCCTACCACTGTGACAATTTAATGACTACTTTTTTCTACTCTTACCCTGTTTGTTTCTTATTATTCTAAAAGCTGTTTGAATTGGCTTTTGTAAGAAGGTGACTGGAAATGCTGCCTGGCTGTGGAGGCCTTCTAGGTTTTGTGGAAGACATGCTGCTTCCAGCCCCCAGAATAACTTGACTCAAGGGAATCACAGCTGTATCTGTGGCCTCAAATGCTGCAGAGATTGTAAAACAGATTGCTTTCTGGTAGGCTTTTGCTTTATTTCTGTCTGTTTAGCTTTTTTTGCATATATAATGTCATGGGTTGATTTAGTTAATGCTGTATTACACATTGGTGCAAATGGTTATTTGGCAGCGGAGAAGAAAGGCTAGCTGGATGTCTCAGGGGTGGGACACTGAAAGTGATTTGTGCATGTTGCAGGTGGGAGAGTACTGTATGACTATCCTGTAACCTTAAGACATCAAAATATTTAGTCTTTGGTTGTCTGTAACTAGTACCCAATTGAGATAATTGCTCTTCTTGTGTCAGTATGAGGGGGAAATGCACGTATAGCAAAGTATCCTTTGTCATGGAATATCCAAGAGTGAAAGTATAGCGGTTGGAATTAAACCTGTTTGTTCTGTAGCTGATTTGCTTGGAAGTTGCTATATATGGTTATTGTTCTGGGAAGTGTTACTATTGCTACAGTAAAAGAATAGCCTGTTTTGAGATTGGAACGCCCTGAGAAATCTGATCTACATGTGAAGCTGTCTGTGCTTGGAGCAGAGGGATGGACTAGGTGACCTCCAGAGGTCCCTTCCAGTCTGAATTATTCTATGATTCTGTGGAAGGTTCCCCTATCTATTCAGGGATGATATCCTGTAAAGCCTCCGTCTGGCCATGTGTTAATCTTGGGCTTCATGGGCCACACAGAGAACATCAGCCTCTTCCATGCTAAATCTGGCAGGTGAAGAGAGAAAAGTTACAGTATGTGTGCAAACCCCGTGGCTGCTGTACTGCATCTTACAGGTAAACCTAAAAGGGTAGCGGTGGAAATGGTAAAAAGGATCTTCTCAGCTCTGAGAATAAAACTGTTAAGAAATGCAGTGAGCAGGCTTTGCTGGGTAAAGCAGTGTAGGGTGGAGTTTCGTTATCTCACGCCTGACCACAGGTTTTTCAGCTGCAGTGACAGAGAAAGTGTACATGACTGTGGCTTGGAATAGGAATGGAACATCCAGCATTTATATTTGGCACATAAAATGACAGAAAAACTATTGCTTTGGAGCAAATCTTCTTCTCAAAGCTGAAAAGCTGTAAACTCACAGCTCAAAATAAAAGCAATGGCTATAAAAATTTCTTTCCCGTTGTATGGTGTTTATTGATTTATGGTGAGGTATAGGGATGCTAGCTGCTGTTTAATAGATTTAACACAGCTGCGTATCCCTGGAAAAAGCCATGTTCTGAACCTTCTTTTTTGCTCATCACTTTTGCTGATTAGATTTTGTGGGGAGAATATAAAATGTCCTGCAATAGTAGACAGAATGTAGTATCTACCTAAATTAGGTAGATTCACAGTTCCGTTGAATTCTTTTCTGCTCATTTGAATGGTTGGTATGTTGTAGCAGATTTACCAACAAAACAGGCAACACTTTGAGGAGCACTCCCCCGGGAACAACTTAAATATGACACTTGAAGAGAAGCTTTAAAAACTAATGGGAATTGACTGTTTGTTTTCTTTAAAGTGTTAATCAACATTACCTTTTGTTACTAATGGGCAATTAATAAAGACAATTTAAATTCCTAAGAGAATTATAGATGTGGCATCCAATAAAGTTAGCATAATAGGTGTGCAAGTGTGAAAACAAATCAAAAGCTTTTCACTCTGTGTGACAATTGCTGTGGAGCACAACTGCGGCAATTGTCTTGATTTTTGTGATAAAATGATAATTATTTTTCTTTGCTTAATAGGACTTGCAAAACTAAGAGGTTAGTTCTCTGAAATTCCCTGTTCCACAGTATGTGTCCACAATAAATACTTCTGTTCTTGATGTTACTGAGGTGGTTACTTCAAATTTATATGGCTATTTATTTGTACTGTAGAATAGGTCACGGTTCTGAGAAAAATTAATTAGGGCAAGAAAAAGGTTGACATGAAATGAACATGGGAAATGTGTTATTCAAGTGATGGAGATGAGACCAATAGGATTTGTCTGAGAATGGAGATAGGGAGGAGGATTGGAAGGAGGTTGATAATCAGGGTATGGGTTATACTGTGAAACGTTAAAAGTGGTATAAAAGTGTTAAGTCAGCAACAGGAGGAAGTGAATGTCATTCTCTTTGCTTTGTTAGAATTTTCCCAGTGCTGAAAGATTTTAAAAGCCCAAAGCTTCCTAGTTAAAACAGAAAAAAAATTACATGACCAAATTTGAGTGATTGTAGAGTTAATGCTGAATTTGCTTGAGTCCATTATTGGTAGTCTATACACACTTAGGAATCCAGATCTTGAGTTAGTCTATGCTCTTGGATAATCCACTCTTTTGCTCACTGGTGCAAGTGATTGTTTCCTTTTTGTGCAGAAAGTCAGTCTCCTGGAACAAGACGGCTTTTTTTTCAGAGCCTATTAGCAGTGCTGCAGGAAGGACAAAAGTTACTTAATGAAGGGGCAAGGGAGGTGTTCTCATGTACAAAACAGGCTGGAGAATGTCCAGCAAAAAGCTGGTGGAGGGAGAAACTGGAGACAGCAGTTACATGAGAAAAAAAGAGAAAATCATCAGACTCTCAGGTGAGATCTGGATGTTGTGAGAGGAACTGTGGAAACACAGTTAACCACTCTTGTTTACAGTTTATTTTCAGTGACCCTGTTTCATATTCACTCTACTTTTACCCATGTAGTTTCATACAGGTGACGTAACTGGATAATGGAGTATGGTTGTGCAAAGCAGAGTACTCAAGTGATACAGGCAGATACAGACAGTTTTGTGATAACATAACTAATAAATCATGTTGAATGTAATGCTTTCTTGCACTCTCCTATGCAGGTGTATATGTTTCAAGTTGGCAGACAGCACAAGCTGCAAATACACTGTACCTAATGTATATGTTGCAATGATTTATCTGTGTGTTTTTCTGTACTGTACAACACTTAGAGACATTTTTATAAATTATGGCAATCAAACCCATAAATAATAGTACTTTAGTATTTGCTCTCCTGTAGCATCACCTTGGGAAACCAGGGGGATATAACTTCCTTTGGAGGAGAAATCTATCTATAGCTGCATCTGCAGTGGAATTTGTAGCACTTGAAGGGAATGTGTTAAAAAAAAATCTGTCTGTTCAGACTTACACTTAAATGTTTGGTTTTGCACTATATTTAGGGCTGACTGGCTGTTGGCCAAGATACAGTCTGTTGCAGATATAAAACACTAGGTGGAAAGATCATGTGACTAGCTGTTTAAAAAAATAATTTTTCTTCGAAATACTTCTTTTATCATTACATCACTTGATATCATTGTATTAAAGTACATAGGACGTAGCGTTACTGTAATTTCTTCAGAAAATATCTGCCAAACTTTTCAAATCATGTTACGTTAAGGAGTAGTTCTATTAATGGAATATTTTATATTTCCACCAAGACAAAACATGTTGTTTGTTACCGTGAATGTCCTAATGCTCAGCCGTATTTTACAAGCAAAGCCTGATACAAGAATGAAGGCAAGATGATGATGTGTTTCCCCATGCTGTGACGGATCTACAGTTGGTCTCCTGCAGTTTTTCAGTGCAAGTCTGGGTGACTTGCTTTGCTGCTTTGTCTCATTGATATGGAAGTAGAAGTAATTTAAAGGTACATCACCAGGCCAGTAATTATAGACAGTAATGTCTAGAAACTATAGAGATAAGCATGAGCAATATTTTAAAGCCCTCCCTCCTCAAATGTGTAGTCAGTTATTCTTAGATGAAATGAGTGGTTTAATTGTCATTACCAGTTGGCGAGGATTTGCTGTTTGTTACAAGACATAATGTCTCTCTGGGTGGGAATTGTTATGCCCAGAATTCTCCTGACCTTTTATAGCACGGCTGCACCCTCTTACTTGGGAGTCTGGTCACCAGCTTCCCCATGTATTCACTCTGTCTTTCAAGGTACTTTGCCTCTCTGTGCTGGTCTGTGCTGCGCTCATGCTGATTAGTGTGTGTGTGTCTTCTTCATGGGGGGTGGGTAGCTTAACTAATCAATGCCTCTGACGAACTCAGATGTGGAAAAGTTGCGGAAATACAAAGTATTGCAATGATTTCAGATGCAGGCTACTCATGTCACAGAGTTAGAAGGGAATAAAATGCCTTGGGCTGGTGCCGGTTCTTTTCTGGCATAACAGGTCTGACACAAAAACCTCAAGACTAGCCCTGTAGCTTGGGAATCAAGAGTGTGGAGGAGAAAGACAAAGAGATGGGTATAGAACATGTTCTAACCTGTCAAAGAAGGCAAGACTCAACTCAATTGCTTCACCCAATACAAGTGGACACATGTTCAAATATAGATACTTTTTAACCCTCAGTTGGAAAACGTCAGTGTGCAAGAATGAACAGCGAGTGGATCTCAATATTCTTGTGAAACTGAGGAACTCCATAAGGGAAACTTTTCAATTACTGACTGAGGCTTACAGTGAAGAGATCCCAGAGATCCATTCAGTGCTCAAAGGAAGCCACTTTTTGTTGCTAGAAGATGTGAAAGCAAAACCAATGGAGATCCTCAACAGCCTTTCAGAGAATGTCCTGTGGAATTGCTTTGAATGTTGGCAGCATCACGTGCAGCTATGTGTCACCTCAGAGGGGAACTGTTTTGAAGGTGTTAGTAGTTAAATAAACTACTAAGGTGTTAGTTAAATAAACTATTAAAGGTGGTAGTTTGTTAAATAAAAAGAGTTACAGGTACAGCCTTGGGTTTTTCCTGTTGGGTGTGGTATATGTATCTGCTCTTCTTCTCATGTACATACAATGTAGAAGCCAGAGGCTGAGGGGCATATTTTTACAAGGCAAACTGCAGGAAACTACGTATGTTAGCTTGGGACCACTAATCCCACTTAATCATTTGGATGCTTTCAGCACCTTTTGCACCAAGATATTTTACAAAAGTCTTTTCCAGGTGTTATGGGCCAAGCTATGGTTTTAAACGCTTGGCAAAGGCAGGGGAGTTCTTGCTTCAGCTCTTGGAGTTGCTTTATTTTATGAAGTTCAGGAATAGAGGGAGATTGCCCCCGGTAGGTTTGGACCAAGAAAAAGAACTGTCCTATTGCAGTGTCTAGCCCAGATGATGTTACTCTTCATCGCTCTTTACAGTGCTGGAATACTGAACACTATCTGCTGGTGCTCAATGCTGGCAGGAAGCACTCCCTGACCTTCCTAAACTATAAGCAAAACTTCACAGGAATGATCTTAACTTGATACACCACCACCTTTCTTCCACGGCCCCACCCTGTGCCTGCAGCCATCTCTGGGTAGAAGGCAGCAGCTGGTTAATAGTGTGGAGGAACAGTACATGATTGTTTAGGACAGGAAGTTGCAATATCCACTTGCAAGAATGTAATTGCTTTTGAGCTGGAACAGGGCCAGGACGGTTGATTCCAGCTGGTAGGAACAGCTGCAGCTGTGAAGGCAGCCAAAACTGGGCCTGCTGCACGAAGGGGAAAGAGAGAGATGGAGCTTGCCAGCAACCTTCTGAACCCAGAAGTGTGCAGGGGAGAACCCTGCCCAGATGCCTTATCCTCCGCGCTCCCCTGCGTGGCCCACAGGGAAAATTTCAGAGGAGCTGGCCAGAGGCTTCAGCCTACCCCAGCCTGGATTTCTGGCACTCAGAAGACTCTACGGAGTTTTGCCTGGACTCCAGCTACCCTTGCTGATCACCTGTTTGCGTCTACCCTTCCATTCCCTTTTGTTCATCCTCTTCAGTTTGGTGTCACTCCACTTCTACTCCTTTCTCTATTTCTTTTTACAGCAGGTTTCTCCCTTTAATTGGTTAAACCTTCTGGCTCATCCCCCTCTCCAATGCTAAGGAAGTTATCTTTTCTGTATGTTGTGCTGCCCAAAGGCTTATGTGTTTCCCATCACTAAGTCACTGTTTGAACCATAAGCCCCTTCTTGTGATGCCAGCCCGCTATTCCCTTTGTGTGGCACCTAGCAGAAAGCCTCGCTCTTCACTGGTTCTTAAGGCGTGAAGGTTAGAAGTAACAATGAACTTTGTTTTCATTGTGATATGTCTGGCAATCCAATTGTAGATGGACCATGCCAGCTTAAATATACATCAAAACCTAACTCTGTAGTCAAAGGATTTTGCTGCCTTTGATAGATACTAAAAATCCCCTAGGATAGTCACAGAGCACATGAATCCAACAAATATACTAAACTACTAAACACAACTGTTCAAACAGTTGCTTTCTTTTTTAAAAAACCAAACCAACTTGAAATCCCTATTTGAAAACATCAACAGAAAGAACATGGGGCTGAAATGGATATCATGCCACTCTGACACAACATTGGCTTGATTTTGTGGCTGGGCTGTGAAACCATAGGTTTTGCACACTCAAAACTTTCCCAGGTTTTTGCCAGCTGCACTTACATTTTCCAGGGTTGGTTCTGTAAGTAAAGAAGTGTGTGTGACTTCTGAAAGCGTTAGAAAGCTTGGCACCTCTGCCAAACTATCTAATGCTGTCTGCCATGTGCAGGCATGGAAAATAAAAACATTTTGCCTTAAAAGAGTCTCCTGTGCTGCCTGGAGACTTATTGTGCTCAGGACTGCTTCCCACCACCTCCTCACATATAAGGGAAGGCTACAGACACAGGATTGCTTCTCCATGCTTGTAGTATCAAGTCTTCAATTAGCCCATGGAGCTTCTGTAAGGGCAGTTCCTTTACATTTTGCCACTCTTGAAGTGTCATGCCAGGGAGCTGGATACTTGATTGGGGTTTTTTAATTAACCACAGGCTTGATGAAAGCAACTCTGATCTTAACTAGCTACCTTAGACTGGCTTAAGTTAAAGGAGAGTATTGGGAAGACTGCCAGGAGTAGATTTTACGGCATCAAATATAGGCAACACAGTTACAAATGTTTATAAAAGATGTAGGCGAAGAAATTACAGAAAGAGGACACTTAATCTAATCGGAGCAAGCTCATATCTAGCAAGAGCTTTTGGGTTTTGGTTGACTTGTCAGTACCCCAAAACACTTGTCAGGGTTTTTTGTATCTGCAGCTCAGGGAGTGCTCTTCAGGGGCAGCTCTCTTTGGCCTTAGTGTTTTCCTTTGGTAGTACAGCTGGCCGCATGTATGTATCTGTGGCTCAGTTTCCACCCACTGTGCCTTTGTATTTCCTGCCAACTTGTATAGTAATAAATGCACCTGCTCTATACCTATAGACAGATACCAATGGTGGCGGTGTCTATCTTGCTACGTAGACTGGGTACAGGGATAGTCAACCACATGGAAGAAACAAAGGTTATGGGACGCTTCCAACTATTATGTGTCTACAGCAGCACAATTTCGGGGATTAGGCAGAGCATTCATTTCCATGCATGCAGCCCAGATTTACACCAAGAATAGAGATTTTTTTTTTAAAACACAGACATACTATTGTTAGGAGGAACATGCAAATACAGGCACTCCTGGGGAAATTCACTGTAGTGATGAATTTACAAATGTGAAGTCCAACTAGTGTTCTCCAAAGGTTTGTTTGCCACTATTTCTCCAGGTCCATGAACTACTGAGAGAGCAGCAGAGTGCTTGCAGTTCACATCCTGCCTCTTACTGATTGTATGACACAAGCAAAAGGCGATGATGAGAGCAGGAGGTAATTCAGATCACTTCTTTGCTTAGCTTTGAACAGTCGGTAATTATGACATTGAATCACAACCATTTTAATGCAAATAAAAATGTCCTAGTAGAAATTAATAATAGGAAAACATTTTGTTCAGGTTCATTAAACATCAAAGCCAAAATTCAGTTCAGCCTGGTTTGTGTATTCAGTTTCAAGGATCAGTGAAAGAATGCTGTTTGTGAAAATTCATGTGAATGAACGATATGTTGGCTTGCTTCTTTAAAATTACTGTAAGAAACCACATGTTAAATTGCAGTCCATCAATGCTTTGGAATTCGTCCTACAATGGATACATACAAAATTGTATAAATGGTAGGAGAAAGCCTTCACAATCTATGTTCTAGCACTACAGTATAAGCTTTTAAATTACGCATTTACAAATAATTCCAATTATTTTACAAACTATTTGCAGTTTAAGTATTATTTGCTGAAGAATTTTTGCCCAAAACATGAGCCAGCTTGTTCTGGTGGGTGTACAAATGAGCAGGGAGGAGCAGCAGCAGAGGGTGTGGGGAATAAGCTGCTGGGGCATGGTAAACTTTGTATTGAGAAACCTCAGCCCTTAGGGCACAGAATGTATATGGGCATAGGAAGAAACAATAGATAACTGAAATGTTGTGAAATGCAAACTATTTAGATATTACCTTATGAATTGCTCTCTTGTGTGTGCCACAGAAACACTTAATGGTGAATTATTGGTTTTAAATAATATCTGGTTTGATCGTGTCTTTAAGCAACATAGGATGGAGACAGCTTCAGAACATACTGTAATAATAAACACATAAAAGACATGTACTTACCTGAGAAATACTTCCACTTCAAAAGACTCATGAACATTTCACTGTAACATTTCTGAGTTTTACTGAACATATGTGCAAAATATACAATAAAAGGGTGTTAAGTGGGCTCTTTGTATTTAGGAAGAATGTCATGTGTTATTTTAGGTCTTTTGGCTGGAGCAGAGTGATGCCCTTAGTTGATACCTAACTGTGAACTTCTCTGAAATGCTTCTCTGTGAACACAATTAAGGACTGGCTTTCCACTGTTTGCTAAGAACAAAAAAGGCCAATATTAAGTATTTGGTGTTTGCTGTTCACCACTGAGTTTTCCTCTAGTTTAAAACATGTACATTTTTCCGCAAGAGAGTTATTTTGTTGACAGTTTGCTTCTGTGAAGGAATCTTAACACAGCTGAGAGGAAATCTGTCCACTGGCATCTCTTCCTCACAATGTTTTCTATCCATCTGCAGCTCACAGCCAAACAGCCAAAGGAATACATCTGTAAAAAAATCAGAGCTCCTGTAAACAGCTCACATAGAACAATAGGGTGTAAATCCACTGAGGGCTGGCTAGGGCATTTGACTAGCTCTGTAACATTGTGCAAGCCAGAAAGAGATAAGGGTGTTACCACCAGAACAAGCAAGGTCTGATCAAATATGGTGGCTAGGAAGGAAAGAGGAGAGCTGGAAGCGCTCTTTCCTGATGCTGTGCCTGCTGAGGTGCTCATGTTTCGCTCTTACAGCTCCCATTCCATGCTCCTTTTGCAAGGAGTTGGTTATGGCACAGCCCTACAGGCCCTCTGCTTCTCTAGAGTCCATATGAGTCACTGGCTGGCAGGAGCTGACCTGGTGTTCCCAAGAGCAAGCAAAGACAGGCAGTAGACCCTTAAACACAGTGGGCTAAGGACATTCTGTGACCTAGCATGCTTGAGGACATCCATGTCCTCTGTCCAAGTGAAAGACTTTGCCTGACCCTCTCATCTGATCCAAAAGGTGAATCCCATGTAGCAGGTTGCTGATAACACACTTTCATGCTGCTGCTGAAGGATGGGGTAGCTGAAGATCTGCAATGTGTTTGAGATCCGAGCTGCCAAGGACTTAATCAGAGATCTCCACCACAGTCTGCTGCAGTCAATGGAAGGCTTGCATTGACCCTAGAGCATGTTGAATGAGGCTCCAAATGTTTCATTCCTCACAAACAAAAGAGGAAAAAAAAGAGATTCCAAAGAGCAAGGACTGGAAGAATGACAAAATTTGCTCCTGTAACTGTTGTACTCATTATAAACTATGCTACATGGTTACATAGCTTCTAATTATCTTGTAATCTTCTGTTCTGTGTAAATAGTAATGTTTACATACCATCTGGATACGTAGTATGATTGCTGTGTGCTATAGTTCTGTAAGTACTTGCCCTTCCAAGAAATGCCTGTTCAAGAATGGAACAAAAAGCTCATATGTGAGAATAAAGTTTAGCCCCTAGGAGCAACTTCCAAGTGCATTGCTGAAATGCCAGAGTTGAGTATGATATAAACTGCAAAAATGCTGACTGGGGGGGAGGGGAGAGGGAGAAGAGATGAGATAGAAGATGGGACTGGAGAAGAGAAGGACAAGGACCTTGTGTTCAGATATGTTCATTTGCAGCTTTCAAATGAGCATATTTAATATAGCCAGTTTTAATTATCTGCTGTTAAAACAGTGGAAGTATGGCTGCATGGAGGAAAGCATAATAGGCAGAACATTCAGCAAGAAAAGAAGAGGGTATATGTACTCTCTCCTCCCAAATTAATTAATTAATTAATTTGCAATGGAACCAGCAGACCTTCCACCTTTCCTGGGACTGGAACCAGTTACACTTGAACTGCCCAGCCAGCTGGGAGCTAGCTATCAATCAGCAAATGATGCCACTCAGCAATGTCCTGTATTATGTATAATGGACCCTGGATACAATTTAACATATTTCCAAAAATAAAAAGTTTCTTGTGCAGAAGTCCGAAGGCTGACTTATCTGCCCGAGCATCATTTAAAAGGAAGATTCAAACCAAAATGTTTGTTTGGGGCTACCAGGATAAAAAAATTCAGACTGACCAATCTTAAGAAGATAAAGAATACACTAATTTTACATGATGGGCCTGTTGTGTAGAATTTGCACTGTTAATCAGAAATACAAATTTGCTCTGAATATGTTGCCCAGATCAGAGGACAAATGAACCAGAGATATCATGGCAGGTGTATATGCCATGCCAGAGAGCTATAGTCAGTGATATTTATCTACAGTATTTCACATCACCTTAAGGATGCCCTGACTACTGTACCTTTGCTCATGTGTTTACTTGAGGGTTCACTGCTTGGTTATCTTTCTGCCTAGCTGATGGCTTGGGCACCACATGCCTCTTTGTCAGGTGTTGCTGCTCTTGAGTTAGCATATAAAATAAGCTGTGAATGAGTCCACTCATGTCCAGGAACAACCTAAGCACAGGCCATTTTTCGATAGTAACAATCAATGTAAAATTCCTGCAAGCAGGAGAGTTTTGATTCCTACACTACTGTCCCAAGACAGGGAACACTATGGTGACTGAAGTTATCAGCTGGGATCTTCCAACTTTACAGTTATCCTTCTCAACTGAGACATGATGGCTCATGTGAGCACTTTGATTCACAGCTGAGCAGAACAGGGTCACTTTAGTTGCTTTTCACTGTTTCACTTTCTTCTGAAGTAGGCTGAGAGCTCATATAGCAGTTATTTTGTCTTAGTTGGGAGTCATCATTGGACAGCTGGAATGTATCTTAGACAGCTGAGCTGTCTTGTAAATGAGCCTGTGGTTTGCCACTGCATGTGTACACCTTACAGTTAACATAGCAGTTGAATTGAGAGCCTGGATACTCTTCACAAGCCTGGCAAGCTTTTGGTTCTCTGGGAAGTGAGAACTTTTTGAGGTGCCTGAAAACATGACCTGGCTCGAGGCAAGGGGTTTGAGTGGTGAATAGTCATTAGGTCTGGTGACTGGCCTCCTCCCAGGCCTGTGTGAATGTACCGTTATTAGTGAGGTTTGACAAGAATTCAGCCCAGACTCTGCTCTCTGGTCTGACTCCACAGACTCCCTAGTGTGAAAAGGTCAGCTGTGGAAAAGCAGATTAGGTAAAAGTGATGGACCAGGGTTGACCTATCAGTGGATAATGTTCTTGCTGTGTTCCCAGGCTGCTTTCTTTATTCTGCTGGGCACACACGTCCACAACAAACTAAATAAACTGCACGGATAGTCAGAATATGAGTGGCTAATTCTCAAGTAATTCTTACGTTTAAAGTTACAACATTGCTCAGGATGTGCAGATTCTGGTTGACTGGAGCCATAGCTATGTTTCCCTTTGTTTCAGTTACAGAGCATGGTATCCTACTTCTACAGTGAGGGTGGAGGCAAGATGTCACACTACGTTGGCCAATGTACATAAAGCTTTATGCTATAAACATTTCCAGTTGCAATACTGAATGTCTCCCATCTCTGTTCTTCTTGCTCTTGCAAGCAATCTGGAAGTATCTGCAGTAAAACCATCCATGCTCAGTATTGTCCTAATTGTTATGAACAGAACTCCAAGGCAGGGGGAGACTTGTCTTCATGGGCAAGGGGTATTCTCTTGAAGGTAATCTGGACTGCCTTTCAAAATGCAGTAGAGGAACATCAGTGTTCTGGTTCCAAATGCTGCATTGCTGTTTTCTATCATGGATACAAGCAGATTCATTTTTACCCCAGAGGGTGGGCTTTCATTATATTAATTGCAACAATTCATATGCTGCACAGGTTTTATTTTTAACATACGTTCCCTGGTATATCAGTCGGAATGAATTACACTCCTTTAAGAAGTCATTTGACCCACTACAGGATATTTCTTTTTATACTAGTTGTTTGGAAATGTTAACACTCAAATGCTCATGAGTATCCTTTGAAGTGAACATTGTCCTGGAGATCATCTGCTGAAATTAGCACCTTCCTTGTTTTCGCTTGAGCCTGTCTGCTTAAGGTCTTTGGAACACACTAGTTGATTGTTTTACAGCTTGGAGGTTATCTTTGACATCTAAAGGGGCAAAGTACTTCTTTTTCTCCTCTTCCCAGTTAAGATTTAGAAGTTGAGAAGCTCTCAGTATTGAAAGTCTCCAAAATATCCCTATCTGACAAACTGAATTATAGCAATTTTGAGTCAAACAACCAAGACAGATATTTTGGTCTTCGACAGGCAATGAAACATGGAGGAGTCTCCAGAGCACCAAAGTTGTAGGTTATTCACCACACAGTATTACCAGTAAGTTGCACTAGAAGTTGATATAAGGCAAAGATCTAGTGAGTTTGAGCACCTCTGTATTAGATTTGCTAACATAAGGCACCAGCAAGGCTGCTATTTTCAGGCAACACCTTAAGCCCTAGAAATCAGACCTCTTTATGGAGTCTCAAGGCACCTACAGTCATTAGTCACTTTAAAAAAATCCTGACTCTTGTTTGGATAAGGCTTAAAGGATACTGCAAGGTTATTTTCTTTCTTGCTCATTGCTCTCAAAACAGAATTTACTCCTGAGGAGCTTAACCTTATGGAAAAGCGAGGCTTTTGCTGGGGTGCAGATTGTTGCTCAGACAATTCATACAAGCCTTTTCAGGAAGCTGAGGAGAATTATACCTCCCCTAAACATTTTTTCCCCCTTTGCTAAGAGTATTTGCAGATTTTGCCTAAGTTTGTGCAAGAAAAGAGAAGATACACATTTCACCTCACTGTTAAATATACATTAAGAAACTTATGGTGTGATTTATTCCCCAAATATACAACACAATATTCCACCACGTACATCCATTATCTCATGCTTTGTGATGATTGCAACCTGTGTGTGTTAAAAAGGTTCATCAATAAAGCTTTATAGGGAATGCAGGAGGCAAGCTGCGTACAGCAGGTTTGTTAATGTAGCAGAAAAGCCAACTTTGTGGCAAGTACAAGATATCTCCCCAAAATAGCAGCAATAAAACTTTTTCAGTACTCACATGGCTACATTCCTTAGAATATATTTGAAGTGCTTGAGATAATGTGAGGATATGTAAAAAATTCTGGCAAGTTAACATTGTCAAAAAATCACTGCAGGCTCTTCTCTATGAGGTCTGAAGCCCAAAATAAAACTTGGAGAGTTCATCAAAAAAGGGGTGACTCCAGCTGGTCTGAGATAGCAGGACGGAATGCAAATTGTTAGTCTACAGTAGTACGAGAAGTTTTAACTTTCTGCTAGAGATCCTGGAGTTTATTGATATTGCCAGCAGCCCTTCATTTTTCTGTGAGTGTGATGCATTGTGTCCTTGGCAACCATTAAGGAAAAAAGGCTCATGACTTACTTGAAAGCTCTTGCAAAGGGCTGTGTTAGAGAATGACACTTTCTACTATGTACTAATGCTGGGATTTTTGAAGAGGAATTTTTGCAGACCTTGTCTTCTCAACTTCCTGGACTTCGTGCATCTCTGGAGGAAGAAGTTAATTATACTGATGTAATAAAGAGTCCTGTATTGACGCTGATGTGGCCACTTTGGTCAAAGCCAGGAGTTTAAGATTCTGGTCCAGGATGTGTGGTTAATCACTGGAACTCATTTCCTTAAGTTATAATACAATAAAAATAAACGTCATGATAAGAAACAATTGTATTCGTCAAGACTATACAGAAATTTTAAACAGTCTCAGATGTCAATGAAATACTGGCCCTTAAATAAAGAAGCAGCTTTTCTTGAGATTGGTTTTCTCCAGAACGGATTTCTTGCACTCAAATGGTGGCTCTGGTCAACATCAGAAGCGAGATATGAGCAGGATGATCCACAGACAAAACCTTTCCCCATGTGCAACATTCAAAAACTACATTCTGCTGCTATATTTTAAGCCTCTCATTAAAGTTTAATCATGACTACATGATACAGATGTCAATACACTTTATTTTCACTTAAATGTCATATAGCTGGTTTAGAGTTAGAAAAACAGATAACATTTCAATGGTCACGCGTAACTGTTCTGGAAGAATAAAGCTCCAATTTTATTCTTCTACTGTGTGTGTATTCTGGTCCTGTTCCCCAAAACTCAGCATGCACCAGTCATCCACAGGGACAGACCAGGAAGGAGATGTTGCCTCAGGATGGGAGAATCTGTGCCTTGTTCTCTTGCTACTCTGATGAAGTGATTATTTCTGAGCTTATTTTAATTTTTTTGTCTTCTGAGCTCTCATGTATCCCTGAAATATTCAGAAGGCAGTGAAGGAGATGGGATTAGTTCTGGAGGTAGATGAAACTCCTCAGAGGACAAGGGATAGGAGAGATGAAACCAGCCTCTAGAAGTTTGCCTGAACTGTGTCTTAAAAAATTATAGCACGTCATGGATCCACGAACTTCCATAAATTCATGATGACCATATGTGGACTCTTGCTTAGGACAAGTCACAGAATTTATCCAATCTCTTTTTGTCTTAAGCATGCAACTTCTGTTTCAACTCACATGTACATGCCTGATGGGCTCTGGTGAAAAACACTAAGTAGCATAAAATTCACTATTCCTACACAAATTGCTGAGAGGGCTGTAAGTGATGTTTTGCATAACTCCCATAGTTAATTTTGAGGAGATATTTTTGTGTTATTAGGTACCTATGAACCGTAGACTGAGGAGATCATGGCTGAGTTTCCAGTACTTTGTTTTTTTCCTGTGCTGCCTGGCCTGATAGACTGTTTTGAAGCCACCTTTTCAGTTTCACTTAGTAAATCCTCTAGGTGAAATATGTGGTTACAATTCATTATTAGGCTAACTTCAGACATGTAAATGGAACTGCACTATGAATAAATTTTACCCAATGTTTAGTTTTTAAAACTTTACTCCACTTTTGGTTGAGCACAAAGTTCGCAGGGTTGCAGCAGCTCCAGAAAGAGCAGAGCCTGAGATTCCTTATGTTGTCAAGTGCCAAGGATCCTACAGTTGGGAGACAGCTCAATAATATATGTTTTCTTAAAATCCATTTGTCAACTCGTTTATCATCAGTTGATCTCTACTCCAGTTTGACTGAGTCTTAAATGAAACTCTTTCCTAATGTTCCCTTATCTCCATCAGCTTTTGACTTTTAGTGTATGTAGCCAAATTTAAACAGAAAGGCTTGAAAGGACAATAGTTTAGTTAGTAGATTAAGCTAACATGCATGAGTAGGAGAATGCTGTCATTTTATTTTGTATTTTTAATTTATAGCCACATCCCCCAAAATAAAACCTAGGTTTCACCAATAAACTCATCTGTGGTACATGTGTAATCAGTTAAAAAAAGAATGCTAGACTTTGGCAGCACATCTGTCCTAAACAGTCAAGCAGCAGACTGGGAGTTGCTTTTATTCTCTGCACTATACAACCTTTAATATGAGACTCTGAAAAAAAGAATATAAAAAAGCAATATTCAAAGTTTTTACCCTTATAAATGAGTTAAACTTCTGTTGTGACTTGTGGTCCCAAAAGTCAGAGGAACAGTCAGAATATAAATCTTTTTGAACCTCCTTTTCCCTCCAGTCACAATGACAGCATGATTTCCACAAGGTCATCTCCAGATGCACCATTTGAAGTAAAACTGTGGTCACCAGATACTTGGGTACATTGAAGGACAGAAGTTTAGTGAAATCAGATCTCATTTCTTTTGTCCCAAATATGTGCAAACTGCAATGTATTCTGATGGGTTTTTAATGAAAAAAATAGATTTTTATGAAGACATATGGTATTTCTCTTTGGATTACTTCTAATGCTTGATACTTAATGCTTTCTATTTCCATTGATCTTTCTGGTGTTTTTATAGTATGTGTTTTCCAGTACTGACTTTGATCGTGCTCTCCAGTATGGGGTGAGTTGTAATAGGAAATTTCTCTAGCTTAGGACACTGGAGACTGTACTTTTCATATGTTTTTAGAAACTTTTATCTGCAAAAATAAATGAAAATTACATTGACAATTTTGAAAAAAATAAGCATGCAAATCATATGGAAACAATTCACTAAAATACGTGTAAAAATATTGATAAACTTGAGAAAGCTCTGTATAAAAGCTAGTTTAGTGCTGGACCAATCTCCTCAGAGCTCACTGAGCCATCAGTTTTCCTCTGTGCCTGCCTAGTTCCAGGTGTGCCATGATTTTTTGGGAACAGGACAGATGTTTGGGAGGCTGTTCCATCCTACTTGGTATTGGAGCCAGCTTCAACAAGGATCAGGATATTGCAAGTGCTAACGTCAAAGCAGCCTGGTTTGGAAGATGAATTGGACAGAAATGACAGTGTCTTTACCTTGCCATTTGTGAAAAAGCAAAAGGTTACTGCTGTGTTTCTCACATGGTGGGTGAGGCCAGCTATTCTTTGGAATGGAGTAAAAGTATTGAAATTGCCAAAACCTTTAAAGCATGAGTGCTGAATGGCACACGGGTACAAGCAGATCTGCTGTTACCTCTGTGCCATTAGCTCAGCTTTGGCTTTGAAGGATACCGACTTCAATAACAGTTTCCCTGTAACAGGTGTTCTGTGTTAAGGATGTCTTGTGAAGGACTCTCATTAACATCACGATACCATGCTGTAAAGACCTGGGTATCATTTCCTAACATCTGATAGCAGCCACCTGATCTCTAGCTACTGCTGATCAGTTGTTCCCAGTGAGACAACTGTTATCATTGACATCTTTAACATTTCTTCTCAAGACTGAATACTTTGCAGGCTGCGTCAAGCAGCAAGTGGTTTAAAGGCAGATACTTGCTGTTACATAGCAGGTACAATGTCTTTCAAGCCTTTACAGGCTCTGCTCATGCTCATCAAACAAATCAGACTCTGTTATGCATATTGCTACAAATACATAAGCATTTTTGGACAGGATGCTCAATAGTAATGTATATCTCTACAGATTCTGCATCTTTTGTTTTGTTTTCATTACATTTTTCATTTTTCTGCTTTTTTTTTTTTTTTTTTTTTTTTAAGGCAGGACAAAAACACGTAAAGTCAACCTTTTGCAACATCTGCATGTCTAGCTAAACATCTCTGACTCAGGTTCCTTCTGCCCCGTCTGCTGGGCCTCTGCTGCCACCCACTGTGGGTTGTGGAGGAGAAGCGCCAGGCACGTGGTCAGCTGGAAGTCTTTTGTATCTGTTACCCAGACAAATTGCAAAATGAATTACCAAACGATGTGATTTACTCAGTATGTACAATTTTGCAATGCAAGAATTGTTTTTCTGTAAACAAATAAATCTCCTACATTTTTAAAGGGCTATTTGCGTGCAGAGAATTTGCAGGATAATACTGCTTAAATCCTGTAGAAACAGAATTTGAAACCTGCTAAACCAAACTTGAATTATAGTTTCTGGAAATACTGGGGCTATTTTTTTCTTACATTAGTCTCTGAAATAGTCGTCCTGTGTTAAACTCCCATCAGCTGTTTCTGGTCCACGAAAGACTGATGAAAGTCACTGCTCTTTCCTGTGATGGAACACAGGATTTTCCAACTCAAATAATCAAATCTCGGTAACGCCTGAAAACCTTTCATAGGTGCTAGTACTTGGACAATTACATTAGTTAATGAATTATTAACTTGGCAGTTAGAACCCAGACAGTTCCTCAAAACCAGCACCTCGTTTGTACCTGGTGGGACATTGCCTGCACTCAGCAGAAGCAGTGACAGCCATTGTCCTGCCTGCAGTGAGCACGTGAGAGCTGCTGGGCTGGGGCTGGGTTGCTGTGCCACTCTGGCAAGCACTGCTCTCATGAGCAGGTCTTTTCAGAGCTGTCTTCATGAATTTACTGTTTCCCAAACAGTAAATTCATCTGATATAAAACAGTGCTGTGCTTATTTTACTATTTTATGTCACTAGTACATGCCAAAGTGGTGTTAGTGATTAATTGGTTAAAAAAATACTTCACCATGTCCTTTCAGTGTTCCATCTTTCTTGTAATGTTTGAGTATATGGGCTTTTTAAAGGCTCTGGTGATAGCTCTCATGAGCAGAGTTGTGTGCAGCTTTATACATGTGTAGGCAAGAGAAGGTCACAGATGCGCTGTGAAAATCTGCTGTCTCTTCACAGAGATCAGTCCAAAAATAGCATCCTAGCTGGTCTTTATTAACTTTTTAATGTACTTATCCCTCATCTTCTTTGTGTGCTTGGACTGCCTATTTCAAGTGAGTGGACATCCCACCGTCCCTTTGAACATCTCAGAAATATGTGATCCATTGCCTAATGGATTTTAGGGACATTGGAACTTGATGATGTTTAAGGTGCCTTCCAACTGAAACCACTTTATGATTCTGCATTTAGTTACACATTGAAGTGCAGCACTTGATAAGGTATTGTCACAGATGATACTGGGGGAAGATGGGTTCTGAAATGTTCATGCTTTGAGTTCAAACACCTCTGTCACAATAAGCTGTTATTAGAGTCCTTCAGTGCCAAGAAACAAGACAAGAGGAGGAAGGAGAAGGAGACACACATCTTCTCTCTCCTAGAAGATTGCTGGGTAGATGCTGGGCCTTTAGCAATCTCTCTTGCCCCCCTAAAGGCTTGCAGACCCATAGCTAGGGGAGAGGAAACAGCAATACAGCTGCACACCATGAAGGTCCTGCTGGGAAGTGAGAGTACACAATAAGCACGTTGTTGACTTGATCTACACCCCAAGGCTATGCTGCATGTAGCTGATAGTTCATGCTTTTGGCTCAGCTGATGGCCCATACCTGCTGCCAGCCTCTCTCATTCTCATTGTGAAAGAATTTTCCCATCAAAATGGCTTCAGCAGCACCTGCTGTTCAGGTAACATGAACATGAGCCAGCAGTGTGCCCAGGTGGCCAAGAAGGCCAATGGCATCTTGGCTTGAATCAGAAACGGTGTGACCAGCAGATCCAGGGACGTTATTCTCCCTCTGTACTCAGCACTGGTGAGACCGCTCCTTGAATCCTGTGTTCAGGTCTGGGCCCCTCACCACAAGAAGGATGTTGAGGCTCTGGAGAGAGTCCAGAGAAGAGCAACGAAGCTGGTGAGGGGGCTGGAGAGCAGGCCTTATGAGGAGCGGCTGAGAGAGCTGGGGTTGTTTAGCCTGGAGAAGAGGAGGCTGAGAGGAGACCTCATTGCTCTCTACAACTACCTGAAAGGAGGTTGTAGAGAGGAGGGTGCTGGCCTCTTCTCCCAAGTGACAGGGGACAGGACAAGAGGGAATGGCCTCAAGCTCTGCCAGGGGAGATTTAGGCTAGATATTAGGAAAAAATTTTTCACAGAAAGGTTCGTTGGGCACTGGAACAGGCTGCCCAGGGAGGTGGTTGAGTCACCTTTCCTGGAGGTGTTCAAGGGATGGGTGGACGAGGTGCTAAGGGGCATGGTTTAGTGTTTGATAGGAATGGTTGGACTCAATGATCTGGTGGGTCTCTTCCAACCTGGTTATTCTGATTCTATGATTCTATGTTGTTTCAGATGTGATACACAGATTTCTAGTCGCTTCCTCTTGTGAAACTCTTCCTTTTGGCATTAGAAAGACATAGGACTGGGAGGGTCAGATTTCCTCTTGATTTGATTTTTAGGTGAAGGGGTAGTAAATCCAAAGTATTATGAGGTCAAACTAAGATCACAGATTAAACTTTTCTGACATAAATTGTGGGGAAAGTTAACTAATCGTAGCTGTATCCCCTTCAGCCTCTACTACATAAAACAAGAAAAAAGACCATGAGGCACAGGGAAAGCACATGATCATACATTTATCAAACTACTGCTTACAATTGTTTTATTAAACAATAGATGTATCTTGCAGCACAGGGCATTACTGTGCATACTGCACTGAGAGTTTCAAGGTTGCTTATGTGATAAATGTACGGTATATATTTATTGATCAGTTGCAGGTGACCGCAGAGAAGAGTGGAAAGCTTTATGTGTTACTAGTATAAAACAGAGTTTTCAGTTCAGTGACAGCATTAACTCTTTGGAAACCCCTTAGGGTCAGTCTGCAAGTGTGTCCTCATATGCCTAGAATTCATGTGTCTGTCTCCATCTGGCTCTTCTCTCAAAACAGTTTTACGTATTCTACTGACTGCAGTGCATATATCTCCCTGCTCAGATCTCCATGTGAGTAGAACTGAGTCAAGGGAGTTCAAGATGAACTTAGTAAATTTTTGAGTGAGATCAGGTGACAGGAAAACATCTGAAAATGAGCATTTTAAATGGAGTGAGGGAAAAAATTGAGCAAAGAGGAAAATACTAGCAGGGCAGAGAAAAATTAGTAGTTATTTTGAGAATCCCAAATTAAATCAGTATGATGAAAGGTAAAATGGCATACTTAAAACTGATGGAGAGCATAAAAGAGAGAGCTTGTGGTTTACAAGTTCTAGTTAGGGAAAGGGGAGAAGTGATTTATCTAAGATTGCTGGTGGGCTGCTAACTGTGATCATTGAAAATGGACTACTAATGAGCATCTTAAAAGATGAATGGACTTTTCTGGGTATGTGTTAACCCAGAGATTGACTCCATATTGGTGGTATGTGAGTGACAGTGTGCTAATTCTCACTCTACCTATGTCTACGATGTGTTCTCTCACTGCCTTTTTACCTTTGGTGCACTGGAACTGTTTGCTCAGGACTAAAATGTGAACTTATGGAGAGTTCACATAGAACTGTCATAGCAGGAAATGTAAAGGGTCCATAGAAGCCAGTGGAATCTGTTACATTGCTCTAGTATGCCTGGGAAGCATTTGGGTACAGTTCCGCTGTATTGTGTCTGCATTCTTACATAAAGGATGCTGAACTCTGATGTTCAGAAGAAACGTGGTTTTGTCCCAGTGAGGAACCACCCAAATTCTGCCCAAGAGCACTGCTCTCTCCTGGGTGAAACTCAGTTTTGGGGTTTAAAGGGATGAGCCTACAGGGCCAGATCACCAGCCATAACATTTCTATTTTGCCTGTGGATGGGCAGAGTGGTCATGCCATGCAGGCCAACTCAAGACCTTGAGGAGCAGAGGATGTGGGCTTTGATGCGCTGGAGAAGAAGGGCACCAGAACCATCCTTCCTTGAGAATCAGATTGCCACAACTCTGAGCAAGAGTTGCTTTTCAACCAGCTTATTTATTAATAATTGGTGGTAGGTAACAGATCATGCTGTTTGTATGTCTCCTCCCTTTCTTTCGGTATCTGGTTTTAATGAAGGAGTGCTTAACTTCCATCAGAGAGCAGATGCCTGTCTTCCCCTACCTGTCTTCTAAACGATAAGGAGCTCCTGACTACTGATGTATTTCACTCTCTTTAGGGTATTCTTTTCCTTAAGGGAGGGCACATCCCTGTTACATAAAGATGATGCAGAGATAGTCATGGGATTAATAGGTGTATAAGGCAGATATGAACAGGGCCATCACAGTGCCTCAGAAACAGTGCCTTGTGTTTATTCGTGCTTTTTGTAACACAGCAAATACTACTTGACTTTTGTAGCTGTGCTGCTTGCGTTCCCATTTCCTCCCACTTAGGCATAGCAATTCTTGGTTGGGTACAGCATCAGATTGCAGTGGGGTTAGCATGTGGCAGCAAGAATGATGCTGGGGGGCCTGAAGGAGGGAGAGCATTGGTCTAATTTTAAATCACTGAACTGGCAGCTTCATCTTAGATCAGCTTACCCAGACTCAAAGGATATCACTGTGATCTATTTAACTGAAATTAACCTCTACTGATATGAGGCAATTACATTCCAAAATCAGCAGGAAATTTCTGCTAGTCGGTCCCTGTTTAACACCATCCCTAGGTCTAAAGCATTGCTTTCAAGCTGTAAGAACAGCTTTTTAAACCCAGCTATGGGGTTTCCTGAGTCCCAGCCAGCATGTGGGCAACTGAGTGTGGGTTGTGCAGCTTTTAATTTAATATATTCTGCCACAAGATGGTTTTGCAGAGCAGGCAGGGCTTGTCTTGTGACTGAGCTCACCTGGGCCCTGGACACGCTTGTCCTCAAGAGGGAAGAGTAAGGTAAGAAGCCTCACTGTAAGTCCCCCTCCTGTGTGCAGTGAGAACACCCAACTCCCACAAGCTCTTCCCTGTGTGGTACCAGCACTAACATGGCCTTCACAGTCCTGATCTAAAAGAAGTCAGGAAGAGACTGGAAGAAGCTAGCACTGGGAACACCTATTTCTGGAAAAAGGCTGAAACAATTCATGTTCATTGCTCATGAATGAGGCCAGAAATAGGAAGACAACTTGTTCATGTCCTCATTTAACAATGACTTATGGACAGAGGAGAGGAAACAATTATTGAATGGCAACAGCAGATGCCAAGTCAGGTTACTTGGCTGTCTGAATAGATGAAACCTTGTGATTATTTTCAGAGTGGCAGACTGTCCTCGAGAAAGGATATATGGAGAAGAAGAGCAAGATCTGCTTGTTATCCCATACCTTTTCCCACAATCCTTTGCAAAGACAGTTTCCTAAAGAGTAACATTTGGACATGAGGGTGTCTGGTCACATTGAATCTTGTGTATTTGTGTAATCAGCCAAACTTACCGATATTTAACTATATCTAAGTATCCAGAAGCTCTCCATCAAGGCAGTCATCTGGGGACACAGGTGAGTCAGGACCCACATGTTAGTATACATACGTCCTCCTGTTTTATTGTAATGGTTTTCCACACTGGCAACTCTTCTGAAGATACTTTTGGATTGAAGCTATGTTAGCCTTTGTCAGTGCTCACATTGCTGTGATGGATTTCTACTTTTGATAGCCTGTAATAGTCTACAAATTTTTAAGTTTTCTCTACATGGCTCTAGAGTCTGTATGGAAGATCTTGTTGCGTCTTGTTTTCTGTCTCTCAGCAGGGGTGTTTCTTAAACTACATTTGCCGAGGGTTTAATGTAGCAAACTCTACTGTACCTTCAAGTAAAGACCTTGCATGGCATAAGGGAAGGTAAGTGGGAGGAGAAGGCAAGTATTTTCTACTTAAACTAGTGCAGCTGAGTTGCCAAGCCATCTCCTTCTCACCTCTGTGCCCATCACCTTCACTCTCACTGTCAGAACTCAGATGTGCTGGTGGTGGTCAGTGCTTTGCAGGGTTCTCCCTGGGCTGCTTCAAAACACGTGACCTTCAAAGTTTCCTTGGAAGTCCCCCTACAATGTGGATCTAAACAAATTTGGTTCTGCTTGTGTTAGCTTTAGTCCCGGTTCAGATCGTGTCCAGAAGCAGCTCAATATTTTGTGTGTCTCAACCCATATATAGAGGAAAGCAGCTTGCTGAAGTCAGGACCAATAACCAGACCTCTGTATTTCTACTGAAATAGAAATGATGTGGGAAAAGATCAGGCTTTGTTTATTCAGAGTAGAGAAAAGATCCTGTTATGACTGAGACATAAGGCAGCAGAGTATATACATCCAAATGTAATGCTACTAAGGTTCTTGTAGAAGCTCAGAGCTGCCAAGCATCCTAATTGCATTCTGGTGCCTAAACCAAACAGAGAAGAAAAGTGCCTCTGTGCTTTAATGACCTTTCCTGGGGTTACGTTGTAGTCCCATTCATTTGGGGATTGAATCTTTTTTTTTTCTCCCTTTCTCCCTTCAACAAATGTTTAAATGGTAAGGTTCATCATGAGTCTTGGATGAATTTCTGCACCCTTCCCAAAGCACTCTGCAGCACTCCCACCTCTCTGCTCCCTGTCTGTTGAAGCTGACCTGCTACATATGTTATTTTGTATGAGCTCTCAAATAATGCCTGTTTCAGGCCCTCTGCTGATGTTCCCCATAAAAAAAAAAATTTTAAGAATCACAAGAGCCTGGGTAAATATGTTAGAACTATTGCTTTTGTAGGACATGATTCGTGCTTTCTCAGCCCAGGTTGCTTATTGATTCATCAGATGACCTTGGAGAGAGCATACTGCAACAGGGACTGACTTCATCAGGCTGGTGACTAACTTGTCTCAGACTTGCACTGGTAAAAGAAGAGTTTCTGTGTCAAAGAGATACCCTCACCCAGGCCATGATCAGCTCTTTTCAGTGCTTTTTGGACTTCACACTGAGTTTTCTTTGAAGAAAACAATGCCATCTTTTATGGATGAGAGGAGCAGAATTTGTCAGATCAGTGATTCAACAGGAGGGCTTCCATCTGCCAAAGATTCAATCCAACATTGATGAGAAAATCTAAACAAAGCTCCTCCAAATGTTAATGATTCAAATTGTAATATTATTTGAAATCAGAAATATGTACACGTTCATCTGTGTGCTAGTTCACAAAGGACTACTCCAAAGAAATATCTAGTAGCTCTTCTCTATGCCATGTTTTGATGGTGAGCTGCGAGAATGCTTGCATTGGAAAAGTGCCCAGAGAGAATTTTATTGGTCACATTCAATTTTGAAATGGTTTATACTTCCCCAAACCCCAGGTTTACAGTATTTAATATTACTAATGGGATGGTAAGATTGCCAAACGTTTATCAGCATAGAGATATCAGAATGGAAATAGTAAAATAACACAATGTTCTCTGCGCTCTCAGTATGTCGTTACAGAAACACCCTCTGCTCATTATCCAGATGTTACGAAAATACCATGTTCTTAACGACAGACACATTGGAAGAGAAGTGGAATTGCTAAGGAATGAATATTGCAGTTGGCTCAAACCTTCCTTCCCTTGTTCATCTTCAGTCACAACCAACTGGTTCTTGCAGGCAGCGCTGCTTGCTTCCCATGGAGATAGGTCATTGCCAGGCTGTACTTGAAAGGAACGGTAAGAGTCACTTTGTTTTGTGTTTGATTTTGTTGTTGCTGTTTTATTGTTGTTAGTTTTTTTTCTGAAATAAAGCCTCAGTAAGCCCTTTTATGCAGGATAGGTAGTCTACAAGGAGAGCAGAGCTCCCTTCATCTTCACTAGCACTAGGTGAAATTCACTGACACTTGTTGAAAACACTGGTTACAGTTTTAAGGGTGAGTGAGCAGGGGACCAAATCCCTGGCTGTGATTTTGCATGGCTGTGATTTTGCAGGTAACATGGCTTCTAGGCTTCATTCCCTCCCCTATTTCTCCAGCTCCTGCAAATACCCATAACCTGTTTTCCAGGATATGAATTTCAAAATGGAGAAACTGTACATTTGACATTCCTGGCTGACGTCCTGATCTTATCAAAGGAGAGTTAGTATCAGCAGCATTTGCACCTTAGCCTGTATGAACCTAAATCCTCCTGTGTCCCATGCTGCTTCCCACAGGTTTTATTGGGTAAACAAAGTTTTGTTAACTGTCACCTCATTAAAGAGCCTGTTCCTCTCTGGATGGTAAAGGAACTGGAAGTGAATAATTCATGTGTGAAGGTGCTTTTGCCACAGGCAAAAATAATTACTCTCTTTGTAATAAGCAAATCCGAAGGAATTTTTTTCCCTTATGACTGAGGGAGGGAAAATCTGTCTGGCACCAAATCTTTTTGGATGTATTGGGGTAACAATCTTTGGTTAGCAAGAAGGCTCCTCTGGTACATTCTCTGGCATACCTAGGAGCAGGCAATTCAATATGAATGGTGCAGCTGCTTTTGGCTCTATTTACTCTTTCAAACTAACCTCAAGTGAGGGAGAAGAAACAACAGTTCCTCATCTGGGGTCAACCTGCTGCCTTTGTTTGGAGCAAGAACTGTGCCTGAAAGAGCAGTGTGCAGGCTGAGGGCTCCGAGCAGAAACAGCGTCTTGTCCATAGGTTATGGTATCTGTATTTTCCAGATGCTCTTACTAAACAATGGAACTGCTACTTTATAACTTGTCTTCATGCAAGTGGAGATTTTGTTTGTGGAATAAGCAAATAATCCAACCATTCTCAGAAACAGAGTGTAAAGGAAGCTATGTGCAGGTTTTGCTTGCTTCAATATGCAGCCCTGTTTCTTTTTTTATGAGAGATGCACACATGCACTTTCTCTTATGAACAAGGGATTTAATGTTAACTGGTGCATATTCAAGCTTACAGTTCTTTGGCAAGTCTCTAACAGCTTTGCTGACCCATCTCTTCCAAAATCGGATCCCACATTCTAAAGTGTGTTTAAGTCTAACTTTCTCTGTGAGACACTTACTTTAAGCTCCACAGAGGCTTTGCAGGTGTGTCAGAAATAACTAGAGCTCACATAGCTGCAGGGAAAATAAAAAAATCTGCTTATTCACTTAGTGATCTGGCTGCTTGTGTCATCCACAATGACAGGCAAAAGGTCAACACCTCTGTTCCACTCATGTTCCACTTTTCACAGAACTGATATCCTCAAGCAAAGCTTATACCTGGTGTATATCTTACACAAAGTCAGGAGGCATGCCTGAAAATCACAGCAGCGGTACTATAAAAGATCTAAGCATGTGTGTAATGCCTGTGCATTAACTTTACCAGGCAGGGGCTATCCCACACAAGCATGTGTGCACATAGTAGTCATCCTTTGGGTGCGTTTTAGAATAGTAAAAAACCCACCAAATACCAACCTTGTAGATTCTCTGATGTTACTTGCCTAGAGTATTTTCTTCAACAAGGATTCAGTTGTGCTGAGATGATGTCCTAATGGAAGCACACTGCAAGGGAAATAATAGTCAGACAGTTGTTGTGTTGTGTACCATGGACTAAGAATAAGAAGTCATCCATGGTGATATTGTGCACTTTACAGGGATTAGCCCATCTGTGTCTTTCCATTTTTTTATTAAATGTCATCTTCATGAGTGTTTCAGTACTCATGATGATTACTGCATTGTGCATCTGCTAAAACTAATGATGCAAGTTCAAACACTTCCTTCATTTCCTAAAGCTCAAAGCTAGAATACTTCTGGGAACTGAATGCAAATTTCTGAATTGAATTAGGAGGAAAATTGGATTAGGAGGGTTTTTTCTATCTTCTGAGAAATGAAAATTAAATGTCCTACCACAGTAAGACCATACACAGTAGGCAACACATAGTAATAATTCAGAACTACACAAACAAAAGACTTGATTTGTATTTATTTTTAGATGCATGAAATTGTTCATAGCCTCATTTTCTCACTGAAATGATTCAGGGTTTGTTTGGGTTTTGTTTTTTTTTTTTAGTACTGTGTATATGGTACCTGTTTTTCTCTCAAATAGTAGTTGTGTGTATATGTATTTTTATTTAATAGGATTGAACTTTCATTCTAAGCATACATGCTTGTCTAGACCTGTCTCTAGCCAAGGATTAGGCTGCTCTCAACAGCTCTGTAGTCAGCCAGTTCTTTTTCCTGACCTAATCACCTTTTCTAACATATGCTAACTGCTGAACTTGACTGCAGCAAGACATCAATTTCAGCAAAAGGCTGATCTAGGCAGGGAAAATACTGCGTATTGAGGTAGTGGGTGATTTATGTTGCATTCCTGCTTTGCATTAGCTGTCCATGAAAATGTGTTCAGTGAGCAGGTGGTATGGAGAGCAACTCCACCCTGAAAGTGCCAGACATCATCTGGCTTTGAAAGTGAAGGAATTTCCTTGTGCTAGCAAATGCAAGGTTTCACTAGGAATGATTTTTTTTTTCTTACTTTGAAAAAATTAGCTGTTCTCTGCTACAGTACTCTAAAGCAAACTCTTTCCTATCCACTAGCTGACCATTCCTCTGTGTTGTTCAGTAATGGCTGGTATGGCCCAAAGATCCCAGACTATATAGGTGCTTGGTGGTTTTCAGAATAAAATTCTTAGTCCAGAAAATCTCCTAAGCCACCTTTAGGAAAGGTTAAATTTTAGGATTGCTCCAGCTCTGAAGAGAAGGCAATATCCCAGAGAACTGAGGCGTAGTCCAAGCTGGATTGGACAAGTACAAAGGACCACCTTGCACATCTGTACTGAGGAAGTAACATCAGCCACTGTATTTGCAGTTATGTAATCCTCCCTGTTTCATACCATCTTACAGAGGTTCAGCTGCAGCTGAGTGAAAAGAGATTTTGACTAGGCATAGCATTGGAAGCTGTAGGAAGAGCTGCTGAATGAAATACATGCCAAAACACTTTGCTTCCCTCCAGTGAGTACAGTGCAGTTTCACAGAATCGCAAGGTTGGAAAAGACCCCCAGGATCATCAAGTCCAGCCATTCCTATCCGTCACTAAACCATGCCCCTCAGCACATCATCCACCCATCCTTTAAACACCTCCAGGGAAGGTGACTCAACCACCTCCCTGGGCAGCCTGTTCCAGTGCCAAATCATCCTTTCTGTGAAAAATTTTTTTCTGATGTCAAGCCTGAACCTTCCCTGGTGGATCTTGAGGCCATTCCCTCTTGTCCTGTCACCTGCCACTTGGGAGATAATCAGAGGTATCTTCCCGGTGTCCTCCACTCCTCTTCTCTGGCTTCTCATTCACCTTCAGCTTACAGCTTTCTTCTCCCTATTCACACCTTGCCTATGGCCAGCGCTAGAAAACCTGCATGCTTGTCTCTGGGAACAGTGGAACTGCAGTCTGACATGTCTGAAGGTAAAACCCACTCATTTTGGAAGCACAAAATAGTTTCTTACTTACTTCCTTTCAAACATAGCAGTGCAAAATATGATATAGCATGAATGAAGCTGGACAAAAAAATTAATCACTGTCTTAGAATATTTACTTTTCTGAAATCTAAGTCCTAACTAAAGAGAATCCTTCAAACTTCATCTATAGGAATATATTCTTAATGCAAATTTTCCACTTCAGGCTCTTATATTTATCCAATAATAGCAGGCACGAACCCCAGTAATGACACGTTACTGGGTCATGGCCTAATGTTGAGAATAAGTTTGCCCTACGTTTTGGAATATCTGTAACGACATTGTGAGACTGCCACAGTACTCCCATGTCTCTAGGTAAACAGCTTTATCCAGTTCTCTTGGCAGAAGGAATAGCTGAAGTATCATAATGTAGGGAGCTGTGTGGCTGTGATGCAACTTCATCTTGCTCAATCCTGTCCTCTCACCAGAGATTTACTCTGCCCTGGCATAGCGTTTATAAACAAGGTTTTCTGAAGCACTCTCTGAAGTCTTAAGAGAGCTGGAGAAGAAAATCAGGATTTACAATAACTAGGACCCTGAATGGGGGTTAGCCATGGCTCCTTCAGCCTCACAGGGATTGCTGCAGAGAATTTGTTCATCTGCATTTCTGAACTTGTGGTTCACAAATTTTTAGTGGTCTGAGTTGGATTGTAGACTGAGCAGAGGCCCAGACTGTTGTGTCTGACTGCATCACAACAAGACAGACATGCTCTGGCTCTAGAGGGTACATTGTGCTGTGTTTGGAGGTGGCTGCCATGTCCCTACAGGCCATCTCAGCAGCAGGCCTGCCCCGTGGGCAGAACAGGTGCTTGTGGGTGGCAGTATCATTTACCCACTGCCATTGGGATGGAGTCACCACACCACTGAACACTGCCAGTAGCAGTTGTCTTCCCAATATTATGACCTGCACAGGCATGGGATTAGGACAGATTGCTGATCAAATCCATCAGAGTCCACAAGCTCTTCAAATGTGAGTGATACTGTGCTAGGAAGTGGGCTGCTGCTTTTGCCTTCTCTCTAAAAATATTTGTATTCAGTATGCTTCACTTAGCACAACACAGCAGAATAGAAGCTAGTAGTGATGAAGAAGCATAAGGAAGTGCTTTTAACATGCTAGTAAATCCATAATAACCTAAAGAGGAAATAAAAGGGATTTCAGGCCCAGCACAGATTGTTTTGCAAACATCTTTAAGAAAACCAAACCCAGCAATACTTTCCATATAAAATTCTTTTAAGGTGGAAGGGAAGCAATTATGTACATCTTTCCTACACTGTGGGGCTCTTTTCCATCTCTTTCAGCACAGTGCAATCTCTGTTGACTGCAGAGGCAAAAGCAAATCTGGTGGCTGGGATGTACCCAAGCTGAGCTGTGCTGAGCAGGTGTAGCAGGAAAAGACAGTGCTGCCTGCTATTGCTACAGCTTCTAGGTGTGGGTATTACTGCTGTAATGCCATGTGGTGCAGGACAACAAGATCAAGGATTTTTTTGAGGCCAAATCTTTTGTTCATACAACTTCAAAGGAGATCTTGGTTTAGCTGAAATTGTCAACTTGTAAACTCATCCTTCCATCTCTCAGACTGCTGGGAACACTCTTTCAGTTTGAATCCCATAAATGTAACCCATCAAGGGATAGTCACTGGGAAAAGCTGATGTTTATCTATCAGCCAAAATATGTTTAATATGAACACCAGCTGAAATCCTACAATCCCAGCCTGGTTTTCCTCTGCAGGGAACCTCTAACTATGTTTCTCTCCATCTCGGGTCTGACATTTCAAGTGCTTTTTGCAGGAGTTCAATTTTACAAAAAGCCAAGAATTTCTGGCAGGTTACTGAATACCATCAGCTCTGTATTTTAACTGTATGTTTCCAGTAGATAGACAATACCTTGCAGAACTGAGCTCAAAATTAATTTATCAGGGTACGCAGCATATTGGCTCAGTACATGTAATTTATGTGAATTTTTGCTACTTTCATTGAACAGAAGGATGCTGAACAACTTCCAGTATTGAACATTAAAGAAGATACTGGACAATCCTGTCAAAAATGTTTCATTATAACAGACTTTCTCTATCAGAGGTTAAGGATACTGAGTAAATTGTAGAAGTGACCCTGAACATAGACTTATGTCACAGTCTTAAAAGAGATTAGTGACACTTAACAGCCTTGTTTACTGCAAAACCTGTTTCAAAGGAGCACTTATCTAAATGCATTTGTTCCTGAAGGTCAGCACAGTGAAAGGAACAATATGTCCATTAATGATATCTTTTGGATATGGTTTCTGCTGTTGATTTTTGCCTCATCTGGATACTGTGCCTTGTATTAGTGGTGAACCACAAAAGAAAACCTTTTGAGAAGCAGTGAGCCGTCTAACAGCCTCCCTCACCATTCTAGGACTGCACAGACAGTTGCTGGTGCCAACACAGGCATCTGCAGAGATTGTCAGTGAGTTAAATGCTACCCTTGGATAAACAGCCTAAAAAACAAAACAGTGACAGAACCACCTGACATTCAGCAGAGCTTCTGTGGTTAAACTGAAAGATTTTAGTTCATTTACTTGTAGTAGGTAGTAGAGTTTGAAGGTAAGTGCAAAACCTTCCAGCTGAATGAACAATTCCATTTAAATGCTCTGTTTGGACCTGCCTTTACATTCTGGCCCAGGTGAACAGCAGGTACGATAACTCAGTATACATGGCTTAACAACAGTAGAAATGCAGGCAATACACAGAAACCTGTTAGTGATACTGTGTGTTGCAAGATTTGTGTCAATTTTGACACAGCTTTGGGGATTCCTGAGAACAACAAAAAGAGAAGAAGACCTTCAAACTGCTGCCATGTTGTATATGCAGAGGGCCAAATTTGGAACTGTTGTAACTCCTCTGTTTTTTGAGACGTGGCTGAGGTAAACTTTGCCCTTTTAACTCTTGTTTTTCCTTCCAAGCTGTGCTGGAAAAATTTGGTCCTGTGTAGTTTTTTATTATAAGGAAAACATACTTGTTCTGCACCTTTTTGTGTCATGATTTTGACACACCAACCCCTTCTTTTCTCTCCAGGCAGTCTCTGGATAGCCTGGAAGAGTGTAACAGCTCATTGACTTGCAATGTGATTAATCCTCGGATTAGTTAAAATATGATGCAAACAGATCCTGACCCAATGCTGAATGCTGTTCTTGCCTGTGTATGCTGTGTTAGGTGCCTTACAACTGCCTCGAATTGATCAGGACATCCGGATTTTGTAACCTCATTTTATAACTGTTCCTCTCTCTCTAATTCCGTCCTGTGAAGTTCTGAGGATATGTAACAAGAAGCCACCCAGTTACTATTCCTTGCAGCTATCTGCCACTGTCACCTGCTTCTCTGGCATCATCATGCAAGCATGCACTGTCACACTCCCTGCTGGAATCTCAGTTTGCGGGTTGAGACTCACACCATCACTCAGCCTGACGAGACTGTTGACTCCTGGAGCCAGAGATGTGTTTGGGAACACATAAAAGCACTGGAGTCCCCTGTGTCTTGGCAGGACTTCAAGGACTATCCCAACGAAGAGATCTTGACAGCATAGTTGTAAACTCCACAGGCCCCAAGGGCTCAAACACCGTGATATTTGTGCTGCAGACTGGATTGCCAAGATAGTAACGCTGTTATGCAGACATTGGTCTCTGGATAGGTAGTATTTCTCACACCTGTTAATTGGCATTTGAAAAAATTGAGACTGACTGGAGTGGGCAGTGTGGTTGAGAAAGACAATGCGTGCAAAGGCTGTATCCAGTGGTTCTTCTGTTCTGTGTTCAAAGATACTTCAGCTGCATGGGTACCACAAATGGCTGTGAAAGCCAGTATTAACCGAGGGGATTACATACTGCATTATTGTCATTCCTGATATATGTAGGACCATGCTTTTACACTCCATTCAGTCTTTATTATAACCTCAATCTCTGCAAAAAGGTAGGAAGTCCAAAGCTCTTAAATTAGAAACAGGTTTAGGAAGCACCTAATTGTATGATATCTACTCTAAGATTACATGCAGGCTTTCAAATTAAGCATAATCCTTCATACTTTGCTTTGCTCTATCCCTGATGGAAATACTATATCTGTAGTAGGTTCTACATGATGTTTCACTAAACTGGTCTGATTGCAGTAGTAAGCCCACATATTATTGTATTAGAAGACAGTAACCAGAACATTAAAAACAGAGTAAAGACTGGAGATGTATTGCTAGGTAATGCTTCTGGCATTTCAGGCAATGTGAGGTGAATGCAGTTGCTGACTGTTTCTTTTAAAACCAGTTCTGAAATAAGTTCATGAAGTCAAGTGTTGACAGAAGATTTCAAACTCAGTCTGTTGAAATAAATAAGGCAATTAACACCTTTGAGAATCAACTTTTAAGTTCACTTGTGAGGAAAAGCCCTTCAGAACTTTGAAAGACATCATCACATAACCCAGCTCTGACCTTTTGCTGAAAACTGTAAGGTTACATATATACATTTGAAAAGGACCATGGAGGACATTATTCTGTGACCCATACAGACCACTCCATTAGCAGACAACAGAATACCCCAAACCCTGCTAATAAGTCTTAACTCTATTTTTCTGGTCTAAAGAACTGAATTTCATTCTGAACAAACTCGCTTTAATTTGGAACAATTCCATTCATTTCAAACAAGTTATAATGAGAATAAACCCTGCGTCAGTAATATGAGAATTTCAGCTATGGGAAATCAAACCTCAAACCATCTTGAAATTATTCAGCCTCATGTAAAATATCTGGAAAGTGGTCCAATCTAGTAGTGCAGCAATTTACCAGGTTCTTAGGAAAAATCTCTTCTGATGAATGCAAGAACAATGATAATAAAGGGTAAGATTTTTACAAACAGATGCAAACGTTGTAGAACTTCATATCTGCAAGAACTCTGTAATGATACTCTTGCTTAGATTTTATTCTAGTTTTGTCTCTATTTTGAATAAGAAAACAGCACTGAAGCTAAACTTGCTGCCACACTTGTTCGCCACCTCCCCACTCTCGTTCTGGATGCTCCCTCGAACTTCTTCTTTTATTTTTATTTCAGAGTCTGCCATACCTCTCCTCATTTTGCCTTTCTTATTTTTTTTGGGGGTTTTTTTTTTTTTTTTTTTTGCATGGAAAGGGATTTGTTGTCGGTGATGCTGGGCGAGCCGGGAGCGCTGGCATGAGATGGATGAGATGGGAAGGACCGGTCCCGCGGGCAGGTGGCTCTCTCTGGCGGCCGCCGCTCACCCAGCACCAACCGGCACCAAAATCCGTTTTTCCTGAGCGCTTTTGCTTGGCAGGGAGCATCTGTTGGTGCCGGTTTCAAATCCTAGGAGCGTGCCTTCGAAAGACAGAAGGCTACGTGAGGCGGGAGAGACCGTGTAAAAAAAAGGCGAAACGAGGAGAGAAGAATGGTAGACTCTGAAATAAAAGTAAAAAAGCACAACGTGTTCAGGGGCACATCCAGAGTGAGAGGGGAGGGTGAAGAAGCACAACAGCAGTTTAGCTTCAGTGCTGTTTTCTTATTCGAAATAGAGACAAAACTAGAAGAAGACTTAAGCAGAATTACAATTACAAGAACTCGCCACAGTTTCGGTCTGCCTGACAGCCTGACAGTGCTGTTGCTCACGCATCTCTTTTTGCTTCTTCATTGCAACACTTCTCAGTTGTCAAGCTGACTTCCCACTTCTTTGTTAACTCCGGTAGTTATCCTGTGTTATATAAGTGGCTCGAAAAAATTTTGGCTGTATCAGCGTCCAAATGCCTGACATCAGAATTTGAAGTGCAAAAAGATTTACATGATGCTAGCCTAGTATTTCAGCTGATGCTATTTTAAACTTATGAATCCCCCATTTATTGACTGACTATTCTTGCCCTAGCTCATCAGTATAGATTTTTACAGGGAGGGGAAGTGCTGAGAGCATCTCTGGGCAAAGCTGCACTCAGTGCAACCCAAATTCTAAATGCTAGTTTGGGTTTCTTAGGCGGCTCATATCTTTAAGAAATTGTTACAAATTGGCGTTGAGTCAAAACTTGGGATGCTGAATACATGAAAAGCTGACCTTGATCTGAATTGCTTCTGGGCTGCGTTGTCTGGCAACAGGGTGTTTCAGCCTCTTCTGATATGTGGAACCTGTAACTTGGAGCTTAAGCCCATTGACAGTGATCTGTCAATGAACTGCAAGTCTTAACTCCTGCGCTTGCTGTGATTAAATTTATGATATTGTACAGACAGGTCTTCTTACTTCTCCCAATCATGTGCTTCATGGGTTTAAAATTTTGATATCACAATAATGCATAAACCCATTTCAGTTGCTTCCAAAGCATTGTGCAACAGCTCTTATTTTCCATTCCATTCCATTCCATTCCATTCCATTCCATTCCATTCCATTCCATTCCATTCCATTGCTGAAGCTTTATTAGTGAGAAGTGTCCTCTGCACAGGGCTCTGCACAAGGACCTCACTGTATTTATTTGAATTCATCTCAAGGTTGAAAGTAAAATATTAAATGGGTTCCTTTAACAGTGTTGAAATAGCATAAGTGGGCATATCTGATGCTGACCATGCATGTGATATTCCCAGCAACTGACTGACATACCTTCAAAAGATCAAATTCTGCCTTCCTTGCATGGTATAAGATAAAATCTGGCCTAGGATTTAACTGTACCTGGTAATTAAGTTTAAAGAACAATAATGCCTCACAACCTCTCCAGGTCTACAGTAAGCATGCTGGAATCTTGGTTGCCATTTCTGCAAACTGTAGACAATTCACATACCTCTGCAAATTCAATCCTGATCTCAAATTGCTGCTCATAAACAACATAGTGGAGATTTGATATATGAGGGCATGTTCTGAATTCCCCTTCACTAGCAGTCGCCCTGCTAACTTCTGACATTAAAAAACTCTCTTATGTCTCTTCTTATTACAAGAAATGCTCTGTTAACTACTTGACTGCATATCGCAGCCAGTATTTTGGTGACTGGTGGCAAGAAGGCAGATGTTACATGCTTTATTCTCTTCTTTTGCTAGCTGTCTGTGAACAAATATTTTTCTCAACTGAAGGCAGGGCAGCCTCTGTTAACTGTCCTGGAATTTCTCTGGCAGTCCATCAAAGCCAGGTGTTGTTAACCTTCAATGCGTGATTCAAAGCTGATTTTTTGGGTGCTGCTCTTGGTTATTCTCAACATATCAGAATTTATTAGTGAACATTAGTAATGTGGTGATAATTAAAATGAGGTATACTCTCCTGTTTTATTAATTTTATTTTTAGAGAGGGAAGGAAGGCCTTTGCAGGAGATACTGGTCAAATCAGAAAGAAGTAAATCACTTGCTTGCCTTTACTTGATGTATCAATACACACAAAATTAAGGGCTCTATCACCAATTATTAGTTATTTTGTGAAGACAGGTGAGCATCCCAACACATATGTTACCCTGGGGAACTCAAGAAATTTTGCAGAAGTGAAGTTTGAGATGGTTCTAAAAGAATAGTCTTTGAGGAGAGAAGAACTTTTGGGGCAGAAGTACTGGGAGAGGAGAACTGGGATATACAGGACTGAAAGGAGAATTGTGCAAGGTCTAGAAAATAATCATTTCTTCCCTTTGTTACCTTATCTCATTAACCTATATTTAACCTGACATCTATTTTATGAGTTCACTGAAATCAAGGGAAAGGCTCATGTCCTGAGCTGGGATTCTTCCCAATGGTTATTGATTTAATGATAAGTTATTTCTAAGAGACATGGAATGGTGGCCCTAAAAGGACCAGAGATACAAAACACACATTAGAACAGGAATATCCATCTTTAATGTAGCTTAGTCTCAGGGCTGCAGAATCTGGTTGTGATTGTCCCTCTATTCTTGGGTTGTTAAGTCCCCCAAGGCGGGGTCTGTCTTGCCTGGGGCAACCACAGGGGACGGAGGATAATACAGTAGAGTGTGACAGAACAGAGAATGCTGGGGAGCCCAATCTGGACTCCGTAGCACCACTGCAAAATGGCCTTCATGTTATTTCTTCTTCAAAAGAATGATGCTACGAGGGCAGGACTTTTTTACATCATTGTATCTCTCATGTTCATGTCAAACTCTTTTTAGAATAATGGACATGAAGCTTATCCTTCCATGTACTTGGGAAGTGATGACTAACAACACTAAATGGGATATACGAATCTGTCCTTTGGGAGGCCTGTTAGCAACGCAGCACAGAACCAAGCAAAAACAGAGTAGTGGGTGGAAACTTTGGTAGATGCTGGGTTAAAAAATCACATCTGGTAGAGACATGGATTTATGTGCCATCGTGGAGAAAGATGGGTGTGACTTTACAGGAAGAAAATAACACCTTAGGAATGTGTCAGAGCTCTTTGAAGAAGCTCTTGGTTATGTAGATACAGGCTCATCTCCAGAAGACTTATGACAAAATTTCTCAAGGTGCCAAAAAAATCCCCTTATCTATTACAGGATGAGACTAAAGGTCCTTAGTTGGTCAATAACTGATTACAGGTAGAAATAAAGAGTAGAATTTTTTTTTTTTCCCCAGTCCTCTGAGGATCTGTCCTGTGACCTGTACCATTTGACGTAGTCATAAATGATGTAGAAAAAGGGAACAAGAAGAGGATGACAAATTTTGCATGTGATAATAAAATGCTCTGGTCAGTAAACACCAAGAAATAGCTGTGAAGGATTATTTGCCTTGCAGAAAGATCTCATGCTGTTGGTAGGCTGAAGGTTACAATATCTAGTCAAATCCATTGCTGCCAAACATGAAAAAAATGCATTTAGAGGGAAAAAACCAGGCACAGTGATTGATTCAGCACTAGTTATTATCTCCCGGGAATTAGATACACAATGTTTTTCTGTGAAAATTTCAGCTTATTTTGCAGAGGTACTTAGAACATGGAATAATAAGAGTTACTAGGAAAGAAAAAGTAAGGAAAAATGGAAACACCATTATGCTAATATAGAAATTTGTGGCGTGAGTGTATCCTGACCAGTGTTTCCAGTTCACAACTCCTGTTGCTGAGAGGACATAGCAGAACTAAGAAAAAAGAAAGATATTTCAAAGACAAGTAAAGATTTGCAACATCATCTGTATAAGGATAAACTAAAAAGGCAAGGATTTTTCTGCCTGCAAAAAAAGGTACACTAGAGAAGGGAACAGAAGAGGTGGCTATGAAACTGTGAGCAATACAGAAAAGAGGGTAGATCTCTATATATAGAAAATAGGGTCCACTGTTTTCATAATAATACTAGAACGAGGAGATGTTAAGTGAAACAAGGTAGCGCCAGACTTAAAGTCCAAAGGAGGTATTTCATCACAGGCAGTGAAGTGTGGAAATCTTTGTTGTAGGTTTGTAAATACTGAAAGTCAGCATGGATTAAAAAATGTGATTAATTACTTGAATAGAAGAAAACACTGCCTGACACAAAGGTAACATTTCTGGCAGAGGAATTTCTGAGCCAGAAACTGCTGGAAGCTGCGGAAGTACTCTGGGAAGGCCTGTAACTCTTCAGTGGCTGTCTCTGGAGAGGAATGCCAAACTAAGTAAATCTATAGTGTGACCCACTATAGCTTGCTGACATCCTTGTGGCCAGGAAAAAAAGCAGTGTGAACAAAGAGGAAAAGATAAGTGCAAAGTACAGGCTGAAGAAGATCCCGTAACATGCTAAAGTTGTCAGCCTATGCTAACATCTGTGCTGCTCTACCTTCACCCTTGTTTTTACCAAATAAGAAAGTGCAAGATCACAGTTAGCAGAGGGAATGCCTCCTCTGCTGCATCCGTGCTGCCAGACTGCAGTAGAAAAGCAGGAGGAGTCTGTGGTCTGGGAAACGTACTCAAAGTGTCTGATGACTTTTTTTCCGAGTCACTTAGGTGCCTAGTGTTTCTTACAATTTTGCTTAGTGTTGTTGCGTTTGTAGGATTATCTGTCTGCTTGAATCAGTCTATGGCTGAGTAACTGAATATCCCTAACAATAGCCTTTTCTTCCACTAGATGTCTCACAAAGCCAGTGATTGCAGTCACTGCTCAGTTTGCACTTCTTTTGCCTACAAGTTTATTGTCTTTAAAATAAAAGGTTTACTGAATGTTAATGCTTTATTCATCTGTATGCTGATGCTTAAGGTATTACTGCATAGTAAACTTAATATTCCAAAACACGTTTATTAATCTAGATGTCAGTAGGAATTTATTGCTACAAACTGGACTTCCTTCAAGGATCCAAGTGAACCAAGCTGTGAACATCTCGCTGGACAACAGGGCACATGAATGAACAAACCACCTTATGAACTGGTGCTTCTCGGTCTGTAAAGAGATTCTGCACAACTCACAATACAGGGCTTCTTTTTTTTTTTTTTTTTTTGTTACAGTTGGTCACAATATCTTGTTATTAATTGTGTTTGGGGTTTTGTGCTTTCTTGGGTTGGGGTGGTGGGGGAGGAACTGACTTGTAAGGAAGGCTTTTACTTTCAGAGTTCCAACTCTTCCTTCTCTAAACATACCTAAGAACTAATACAGAGATTCCCCCCATGCATACAAGTTACTCTGCTGAAAGCAGAAAGATTGCTTATAAACTCTTCTGCTGAGGGTATGGAGATTTAGTTGCCTGAATAATCAGTATCTTTTTGTTATTCTACCTTTAGCCAAGAATTGATGCTCCTGCTTCAGAAGAGGTGACGATGTTGGATGTATGAGCTAAAAGCTATTGTGATTACTAAATCAACCACCAGCACAATCCCCTGGAATTCTCTTTCCGTGGTATCTAGGCAGCTAAATTTGGAAGGCTCTCCTCTAAAAGTTCATAAACTACATTTACAATTAAAGGCTGCGTTCTGTTATTTTTGCAAGCAATGGCTCTAAGAACATTTTATCTGACATCCTTTATCACAGAATCACAGAATCACAGAATAACCAGGTTGGAAGAGACCCACCAGATCATCGAGTCCAACCGTTCCTATCAAACACTAAACCATATCCCTCAGCACCTTGTCCACCCGTGCCTTAAACACCTCCAGGGAAGGTGAATCAACCACCTCTCTGGGCAGCCTGTTCCAGTGCCCAATGACCCTTTCTGTAAAGAACTTCTTCCTAACGTCCAGCCTAAACCTCCCCTGGCGGAGCTTGAGGCCATTCCCTCTTGTCCTGTCCCCTGTGACTTGGGAGAAGAGGCCAGCACCCTCCTCTCTACAACCTCCTTTCAGGTAGTTGTAGAGAGCAATGAGGTCTCCCCTCAGCCTCCTCTTCTCCAGGCTAAACAACCCCAGCTCTCTCAGCCGTTCCTCATAAGGCCTGTTCTCCAGCCCCTTCACCAGCTTTGTTGCTCTTCTCTGGACTCGTTCCAGAGCCTCAACATCCTTCTTGTGGTGAGGGGCCCAGAAATGAACACAGGATTCGAGGAGCGGTCTCACCAGTGCTCAGTACAGAGGGAGAATAACCTCCCTAGATCTGCTGCTCACGCCGTTTCTGATACAAGCCAAGATGCCATTGGCCTTCTTGGCCACCTGGGCACACTGCTGGCTCATATTCAGTCGGTTGTCAACCAACACACCCAGGTCCCTCTCCTCCAGGCAGCTTTCTAGACAGGCTTCTCCTAGTGTGTAGCACTGCATAGGGTTGTTGTGCCCCAAGTGCAGGACCCGGCATTTGACCTTGTTAAACCTCATGCCATTGGACTCAGCCCAGCGGTCCAGCCTGTTCAGATCCCTTTGCAGAGCCTCCCTACCCTCCAGCAGATCGACACTTCCACCCAGCTTAGTGTCGTCCGCAAACTTGCTAAGGGTGCACTCGATGCTTTCATCCAGGTCATTGATGAAGACATTGAACAGGGCTGGACCCAGCACTGAGCCCTGGGGAACCCCACTTGTCACTGCCCTCCAGCTGGATTTCACACCATTTCCCACCACTCTCTGGGCTCGGCCATCCAACCAATTTTCCACCCAGGAGAGTGTGCGCCTGTCCAGCCCAGAGGCTGACAGTTTCTCAAGCAGAACGCTGTGAGAAACTGTGTCAAAGGCTTTACTGAAGTCCAGGAAGACCACATCCACAGCCTTTCCCTCATCCAGCAGCCGAGTCACTTTGTCATAGAAGGCGATCAGGTTAGTTTGGCAAGACCTGCCTTTTGTGAACCCACGTTGACTGGGCCTGATCACCCGGTTCTCTTGCATGTGCTTCATGACAGCACTCAAGATCACCTGCTCCATGACTTTCCCTGGCACTGAGGTCAGACTGACAGGCCTGTAGTTTCCTGGATCCTCCCTGTGACCCTTCTTGTAGATGGGCACAACATCAGCCAGCCTCCAGTCCAGTGGGACCTCCCCAGTCTTCCAGGACTGTTGGAAGATGATGGAAAGGGGTTTGGCCAGCACATCCGCCAGCTCCTTCAATACCCTAGGGTGAATCCCATCCGGCCCCATAGACTTGTGGCTGTCCAGTCGGGCTAGCAAGGCTCTGACCACCTCCTCTTGGATCATGGGAGCCTCATTATGCTCCTCTAGCTCCTGGGTTTGTACACAGACGGAACGACCCTCCTTACAACTAAAGACTGAGGCAAAGAAGGCATTAAGTACCTCAGCCTTTTCCTCATCCCCTGTCACTGTTGTTCCTTCTGTGTCCAGTAGGGACTGAATGGTCTCCCTAGTCCTCCTTTTATTATTTATATATTTGTAGAAAGATTTTTTGTTATCTTTCACTGACTTGGCCAATCCAATTTCTAGCTGAGCCTTAGCCCTTCTGATTTTTTCCCTACACAATCTCACTTCCCTCCTGTAGTCCACCCAAGAGGCCTGTCCCTTCTTCCAGAGCCCATAAACATTTCTCTTCTTCTTGATATACCTCAAGATCTCTCTATTCAACCAAGCTGGCTTTCTCCCCTGCCGGCTTTTTTTCCGGAACATGGGGATGGCTTTCTCCTGAGCTGCTAGGACCACCCTTTTGAAGAGCTCCCAGCCCTCCTGGGCTCCCTTGCCCTTGAGTACTGTCTCCCATGAGACTTTGCCAACCAGTCTTCTGAAGAGATCAAAGTCTGCCCTCTGGAAATTTAATGCTACCGTCTTGCTAACTACCCTCTTCACTTCACCTAGAACAGAAAACCCTATCATCTCATGATCGCTTAGTCCTAGGCGTCCACCTACTGCCACATCCCCCACAAGGCCTTCTCTGTTCACAAACAGCAGGTCCAGGAGGGCACCCTCCTTTGTTGGTTCATTAATACAGACCAGAGATACAGGCCATAGAGTTGCAAGTGTATGTATTGAGAAAGGTCTCTAGAGCTGTTGAGCGGAATGTTTGTTTGCCCAGAATAGCATGATTTCTTTAAAGACCCCCAGCTTTCAGTGAAAGACTGCAAAATCCACTGCGATCATAACTGTGTTATTCTAATAATTAATTACTTTCATTGTTAAAATGTGTGGGTTTCTCAGCATTTAATTTGTTCAGCTTTAGTTAGACACTGGCCCAGATTATGCCTTTCCATGTGAGACTAAAGATTAACGGAATCACGATTAAGACCCATCATGGTATCCATATGGTACAAGTATATAAAAAGATGTACAACAGAGACTGTGGGAACCGTATTTAGATTACTAGGAAGGAGTTTATGTCCAAGAGTCTTGACTATTAGATCTTTTGGAATGGTTCTCCCTCTAAATGTCTTCTCAGTTAGAGCTTGAGAAAATAATATAAAAATATTTAGAGTAGCATGTTTTTAAAATATGTTTTGAAGGGAGGGGAAACCTCTGTGTTTTCACAGCCCTGCCTATAAAGTTCAAATGAAGAGAGGATTGTCTTCTGTAGTTAATGTTTCTCTGACATCACAGTCTCTTTTTGGGGGGATGGGTAGCTGTGCAAACCTAGATAACCAGGTAAAGACAGATGATCCGAAATAACTACCAAAGAATTTTTATGGCTGTTGCAGTGTTAAAATAATATAAAATAAAATAGACTTACAAAGCTTGTCTTCCCCGTTGTAACAAGACTTTTAGTGCTGCCTTTTTTTTTTTTTTTAAAAAGCCTATCACAAAGTCATCTTCCCTCTGGAGAATGAAAATCCTTTCATATTTTCAGCACGTTCTCAGCAGCTGCTGCCAAAATCTGGAGTTCTTTGACTTCATACTTCTGCTTAGCCCATGTCTCAGGGGAGACTTTCTAGCATGCCTGGGGGGAAAGAAGGGACTACAGACTTTGGCTGCACAATGCGTACTGAGTGGAGATGTGTCGTGCAGTGATAAGACAGCATTTGAGGAAGTGGTTTAGATACTGACCTTCAATTTAGAAATGAGCAAAACCTGGGACAGCAGGATGAAATTCGGAAAACTGAAGGAAGAAAAGAGCTTGTGAAAGATGATTGAGAGAGGAAGAGAAAGAAGATTTTCTTGAACTTGGGAGGTTTTGAACAGGCTGAAGTGAGCTGGTTAGTTCAGCAGCATTTTAGGAAGGCGGGACAATGATGGAGAGAGGTTTTCCTGTGCAGTGGGTCTGACCTCCTGTGAGACACCATCTCACCTAGACCCAGTCCACCTGGAAACCACTTTATTCTTACCCCATGACTGATCCTGTGGAGAGCTTGTTCAGACATTTACTCCTTTGCTGATTACTAACATTCAGACTTTCAAATTAAATTTGCCCTTATGCTGTTTGCAACAGTGTTTTTATGTCAACACAGCCATTTATTTTAAATATTTTTATTTCCTTCATTTTTACATCACAATATAATCACACAGAAATAATTCGATCAGCCATCATTTTCTTTAACTGTTTAGTCAATACCTGTAAGATCATACCTCTTTTTTTTGTCAAAAATCTGTCTTCCTAAACATTTTCTATTTAAATTCTAGTACATTCCTGAATGTTTGAAAACCATTATTGATTACCCGTGAAACCAGCATAACACACTTAAGAAGAAATGAGGCTATATTATTGTAATTTTCTTTTAAGTATCAGTAAACGTACCTGTTTTGTCAGACGGAAAGCAGAGTCTGTCCCATGCCTTTGTAAAGTAGATTTTGAAACATGTTAGTTTCAGGATAGTACTTTAGCCACTTGTTTTTATTCTGCATTCTGCTCTGGTTTCTCTCTATGCAAGTATTTTGTTTGTTGTTTTCTACCAAAACAGATTGTTCTTTTCCTATTGTATGTGGAGGACTTGAACTTCTAGATCACAAAATAACCCGCCGAATGGAATTAATATGTCAATTAGTCAACTACCTCTCTAACTGCATTTTGCATTTCAGAAGAACTGCATAAATTCCTTTTTTCCCCCCCCACTGATTATATTTTACCTTTTGAAAACACATTTTCTTCCAAGTATTTCATGAAATGACACCTGAGTAAAAAGTGCTAGAAAGGCATGAAGTTTGCAGAGTTAAAAGTGGATTTCTTTTCCTTTGGTGATTTATTGTCATTGTTGAAATAGGCCTTTTGAGGTTTTGTTCTTTTGATGTAGAGATGTAGATGAAAAAAACAGATGTATATTATCGGTTTAATAAGTACACTCAAGCCTAATCCAATACACAGTGAAAGCAAAAGACTTCCATTAGCTTTTATGGGCCTGATTTGATGCCCTTTAAACATTAGCATATCCTCCAGTGTGGCAGTTGATAAACTACTGTTGATTGTGGCCTTTGAAAATGGAGTATGTCAGGTTTTTTAGCACTTCCAACAAGATCCCACCAAGTTAATCATTATGCACCAATATCTTTTTACAAAGCTAAGTAAGAAAAACATTTGCTTTATAGTATATTAGTTACAGTTTTCCCCCTTGCAAGTCCCTCTTTAATTGCACTCTCCCTTTCCTATTTATTATTTATCTCTACAATTGTATTCTTTTGGTATGAATAACCTGTCAGGATATGGCTGGTATGAAAGACACTATAGGAAATAAAGTTTTATAGCATAAAGAATTGTTTTAAAATGTTGGACATATCGGCCGTTGATTTCATTTTTATTGCTCTCCGAAATCATAAGCCACTTAAACAGCCAACTCTCATATCCTTAACAGCAAATAAGCAAAGGAGAAATGAATAATGCATTTTATTTATGTTGCTTCCTGCAAGTTCCATCTAAGCCCATCGGGTGAAGATTTAATTTTCATTGCACTGTGTACCTAGCAGTTGCATATCCATAATCTACCATGAAGTAAATAAGATATTTGTATTGCTGCATTAAAAAAGGAAAAGTGAAGAACTGTTCTTCTATTGAATAAGGCCCTTCTTTTTGTTTTTTTTTAAGTTCTATTTTTACCCAGAAATCTCTACTATGGAAAAGTATGATGGGTTATTTGTTCAAGTGGAGATGGGTGAAATAAAATTGTATTTAGGCATCTAAGGAAATTGTTTTGGATAGCTTTGATTTTCTTTCAAAGGATTGACTTTGTATCTATAATCTCTGATGCTGACAAGGCAGAGCTGGACTCTTGGTAGCCAGTTCCTCAGGAAAGCTGTCCAAGGAAAGCTAGTGTCATCGCACTGAAGTGTTTTCCATAGTTGCCTGTAATACCCAGGGAGAATGGTACAGAAGATCTCTCATGCTCCTATAAGCCTGTCTGCTGGGAGCCCTTGTGAACTCTTTTTTTCCTGTAACACCCCAGAATGATTTTTCCTGCCACACTCAGAGGGCTGAAGTAAAGACTGACACTGAAATACAAGGGTAGATCATATGCTTAATCAATACAGTTTCCAGCTACTTGTAGCAGTAACCTTCAGTCATGTTTAGAAGTTTTCCTTCTTACTGAAAATACTCGAAAATTACTTATTTTCACTGTAAGCTGCACTGCTGGATTTATCTCATGACTCTGGTACATGGGGATAGTAAGGTTTATAATATGGATTTAAGCAGATACTTTTGAAGGACAAATGAAGAGCAGATGAACTGGTAGTTAATTTGTGGGCAAGAAATTTCACTAAGTTCTGTTTTTACTGATTTGGATCCTCCACCTGTGATCATTCCTTGGCAAGCTTAAGCACTCTTCCAAAGGTTCCTTCTTGTTCACCACAGTTAGTAATTTTAAATATCTCACCCTCACTTGGAAATAAATTCAAAACAAGGATCTTGCCTGGTGACTTCTCTGTCTTTGTTCTCTGCTACTCTTCTGACCACCCAATGCCTTTCTGAGCCCACTGCTGTGGTCAGCTACTGTCTTTTCCTCATTTCTCATAGAAGACGTATTCCTACAGGTATAATCAGTGTTGAACTGTGCTATTTGAATGCCTTCTCCACATTTGACATGATGTTCACAGAAAAGGAAATTAAAACTCAGAATCCTTCTAAATCAATTTGTGCATCTTCTCCTTGGAGGGGGGTTAACTTTGCATCTCATACTGGACTCTGAAGATCAACAGCTCTTAAGCCATTTTGGATTTATTGCCAGGTGCCCTCACTTAACATACAGGTTTCCCTTGAATGTTGTAGCAGAAGTTAGGACACAGCTTTGCCCATCAAGCAGTAATATTGAACAACAATAGCACTATACATGATCAGAAGTATTTTTCCAGCAGTAGCTCTTGGCAGCACAATAACCCCTCTCATTAAGCAATGCCTATGGATGTACAGAATACAAAGTCAGACTGTGTGCAGGAGCTGTTTAACAGAACAACACTATGCGCTTTACCAACTATAGGCGACAGCGGAAAGGGGAGTGGGTCATGGAAAGTCAGACTGAGAACAAAACTTAGTTCTTAGACAGAGTCCAAATCCTGTAATAGCTAAGCTTGTCATGCAAAGACCCATTCAGTAAGAGCCGTCCCCCCAAAAATGCATTACAGGAAGTGTTCTGACACAGGCAGAATATATGCCCACCCTGTTTACCACGTGACAAATTGGATAAAGCTCAGCTTTCAATCCTTCTACAGTAAGGAGGCCCATGCTAAGGGAGAAAGGATCATCAAATAATGCCCATGCAGAGATTTCTGAGCAATCAGCTCTGGAGTGATGGAAGATTATAGACTTGCTCAGATGTGCCTTTCTTGGCAAAGGCAATTCATCCATGGGATGTGCAGGGATGTAATGTAATGCATGCATTTAACAACAGGTTTCCACACATGCCCACAGAAATCACTTTTACCTCTACACCAGAACTATGTAAACTCTGGGAGAAAGGAGATGTATTTGGAATTCTCCTAGATTTTCACTAAGTCTGGGCAGGAGTCTGAGACCTCAGACCTCAGAGATACCATCCTTCAAAACAAAATGCTCCTAAATTCCTGTTATTATCTGATGATTTTCTTTCCACATAAAAAACAATATGGTGGGTCCCAGGGTCCTCCTGTTTCTGCCAAAGCTGGGTTAGTTATCTAAAGAGACCCAAGTGGGAAGTGATATGCCGTGTGTTTGTGAGATGTCTTATGATGATGATGGCAGCACACCTAGTTGGGTGACACAGGATTTCTTTGCCCTGTGAGGCTGCACTGGTGTCATGAAGTAATAATACATCCATGTGCTCTATCTCCTCCATGGGGAGTAAGTAAGATGAGCAATCACAGGAGAACTAACAGAAAATAACCAAGATACTGTCATTCCCTCACATGACAGTGACCCTCCTGGGCAGATAAGCACTTAAACCAGTGCAGTGAAATGTGAAAGGTGTGCTTTGGATTGCTTTGCTTTAAACCAGCTATACCTCCTGCCCCAGAAAATGAGGGCTGCTTTTACTGCTTGTGTGGAACAAGCCTATGCTAGACTGAAATACAAATTTCCAGAGAGAAATTTGCTTGAGCTTGGCTGAAGAGAGTATGTGGAGGGATGAGTCCTGGCAGCAAAGAACTCCTCCTTGGAGTCCTGGTATGGTGGAGCCATGCAATGTCTTTGCTCAGCTGTTACAGCTGGACTTCTCCAGGCAGAAATGAGGCACATCTCCTGTATGTCTAAAATCCCACCGGTAATTCTATTTCCACATGCTGGGCTTTATGCACAGTTTTTTTCTTTGCTGCTTACAGCGCAGAACCAGCTGCACAGGGCAACAAATTCAGCCTCCCAGCTTCTACCTACAGGAGGACAGGACCCTTCTGCAGCATTACAGCATGCAGCCCCAGGCTCATGCCCTGTGTATTTCAAAGAGCAGCAGAGAGAGGAGAGAGCAGATGTTTCCCAAGTACTGAAGCTCTTTTTCACATACATTTTCCAGTGGTAACATTACCTGTTATCTTAGTGTGTTTAAATGGCCAAGAATTCAGAGAATACAGCAATGATACACTGACAAAGACAATGATGAAAGATAGGGTGAGTCAACTGGAGGTAGTACTGCTAATGCAGGAAAGTACTTTCATCTTTTATTGCTGTCATAGGCTGTTTTGTTTACTTGTGTGTGTGTGTGTGATTAACAGTTTGGGGGTAGAATAAAACTAACCTCATTCCCCTGAAGAAAAATATTAACCATCTGTGACAGAAAGTATATGTTCAGCAATTGCATTCCACATCTATTTTCTTTGCTGTTTAAATTATTTATACAATTACACCACCCACAGCTTTGTGGCCCTTTGCACTCAATGAAAAGTTTCTCTGTGGCTAGGATTCACTGTCTTAGTCTCACCTAGTGCATTTAGGAATTGGAGAATCTAGTATATAAAATACAGTGCATTAACAAAAGAAATGGCAATTGATGATATGAGAAAGATAAGATTTATATGGCATGAAAATCTCAGAGCAGAAAAGAAAAGAGTTCATTTCTGGGGAGGGGGAGGCAAAACAGAGAAACAGATAAAAAATTATATAAATACTCTAAAAAATGCAGAAATAGATCATATTCTTAGGCTTGCTTTTCTGATTACAGGCCTGTCAGTCTGACCTCAGTGCCAGGGAAAGTCATGGAGCAGGTGATCTTGAGTGCTATCATGAAGCACATGCAAGAGAACCGGGTGATCAGGCCCAGTCAACATGGGTTCACAAAAGGCAGGTCTTGCCAAACTAACCTGATCGCCTTCTATGACAAAGTGACTCGGCTGCTGGATGAGGGAAAGGCTGTGGATGTATCTTCCTGGACTTCAGTAAAGCCTTTGACACAGTTTCTCACAGCGTTCTGCTTGAGAAACTGTCAGCCTCTGGGCTGGACAGGCGCACACTCTCCTGGGTGGAAAACTGGTTGGATGGCTGGACCCAGAGAGTGGTGGGAAATGGTGTGAAATCCAGCTGGAGGGCAGTGACAAGTGGGGTTCCCCAGGGCTCAGTGCTGGGTCCAGCCCTGTTCAATGTCTTCATCAATGACCTGGATGAAGGCATCGAGTGCACCCTTAGCAAGTTTGCGGACGACACTAAGCTGGGTGGAAGTGTCGATCTGCTGGAGGGTAGGGAGGCTCTGCAAAGGGATCTGAACAGGCTGGACCGCTGGGCTGAGTCCAATGGCATGAGGTTTAACAAGGTCAAATGCCGGGTCCTGCACTTGGGGCACAACAACCCTATGCAGTGCTACACACTAGGAGAAGTCCGTCTAGAAAGCTGCCTGGAGGAGAGGGACCTGGGTGTGTTGGATGACAGCTGACTGAATATGAGCCAGCAGTGTGCCCAGGTGGCCAAGAAGGCCAATGGCATCTTGGCTTGTATCAGAAATGGCGTGACCAGCAGGTCCAGGGAGGTTATCCTCCCTCTGTACTGAGCACTGGTGAGACTGCTCCTCGAATCCTGTGTTCATTTCTGGGCCCCTCACCACAAGAAGGATGTTGAGGCTCTGGAACGAGTCCAGAGAAGAGCAACAAAGCTGGTGAAGGGGCTGGAGAACAAGTCTTACGAGGAGTGACTGAGAGAGCTGGGGTTGTTTAGCCTGGAGAAGAGGAGGCTGAGGGGAGACCTCATTGCTCTCTACAAAAAAGAGTTCTATAACCTCTGAAAAGAGGTTATAGAAAGGAGGGTGCTGGCCTCTTCTCCCAAATCACAGGGGACAGGACAAGAGGGAATGGCCTCAAGCTCCGCCAGGGGAGGTTTAGGCTGGACGTTAGGAAAAAATTCTTTACAGAAAGGGTCATTGGGCACTGGAACAGGCTGCCCAGGGAGGTGGTTGAGTCACCTTCCCTGGAGGTGTTTAAGGCACGGGTGGACGAGGTGCTAAGGGGCATGGTTTAGTGTTTGATAGGAACGGTTGGACTCGATGATCCAGTGGGTCTCTTTCAACCTGGTTATTCTGTGATTCTGTGATTCTGTGATTAGTTCCTAATAAGAAAATACACAAGGTTTTCTAGTGCTTTGAATTGAGACATATTATTAGTTGCTTTTCACTTATGAATTAACAGTTTGATGGCCTGAGTTTAAGAGACTGATGAAATGACATATCCTCCATCATCAGCTTGTGAATCAAGTAGTGTTCAACTGCTTGTCTGAACTACACTGGTAAGGTAAAAATATAAAAGCAATGAATGTGAACTTGCACCTTTCCTTACCAATGGTTGTAACAATCTTCTCACGTGCTTTAATCTAAATCTGTATTTGTTTGTTAGGTTCAAGAAATTATTATCACCTTAATGCTGTATAATAGAAATGTTAGAGGGGAGAAAAGAAATAACAAGGATACAAATTTTACCATGAAATCTAATCATTCTACTTTACATAAATAATAAGTAAGTGTTCTTGAATGGTGAAACAGTTCATTCCTTACAGTTCATTCTTTATCAGATTTCTGTAAAACTGAAGATAAAGAAAATATTTACATTTTCTTTTTTGGAATTTCCTTATTGCAATTAAGAACATTAAGACAAATGAGTAACACAAATTTTCCAAGGTTTGCATCAATACAAACAAATTTTAGATCGTTGCTGACAAATCTATCCTTTGAAGGGTATGCATTTCCCTCTAGTTGCTACCAAGTCTCCTCCAGAAATGCTGCTTTGGACTGAAACATTCTACTTTAAACTTGTATTTCCTTGCACAGTGATATTTAAATAACAAGCCGAGTTAAAATAGCGATTTGAAACAAAGGTTAAAATAGCAATTTGAAACAAAGTGCTGCATTTTGAAATTAAGCACTTCAGTTAGTTTCAAAACGTTCTTATGGAAAATGGAAATATTTTCTAAAAATTGATATTTTCCCAGGTATGGACCGGACTCTAAATAAAAGAACAGAGGAAACTTTTCTCCTACACTAATGCATCTACTTGGACTTCGGAATTTGAGAAGAAAGCTGAGGTGGGTCTTTGAACAAAAACTAAGTAGTTAGAAAGAGAATAAACTCCAATGTTATCTCTCCATCTGCACAATATTATTTCACAGTGCATATTTTCTGCATTTTGCAAAGCTCTTCAGAGCAGGGATGGAAGCAGACTATACATCCATGCAGTGTTAAGCATAAAGATATCCCGATTTCTGCCACACTGCAAATAAAAGTCAAAACAGTTTTATCCTGTTCACTGTAATATTTAACGAAAAAATGTAATAAGCAATGAGCATGGCTTCCACCCATGTTCAAGGGAGGTAGATTAAAACACTCACTGTAGCCTACTGTTTTTTTTCTAAATACTTCTCAATAAAGGACTAGGAGCTTCTGCCGCTCTGTAGCACATTCCAGGCTGCTGCAGCTGTAGCTGTACCACTTATCTCTCTCAGAGCACTGATGTCTAACACATTTCAGCTCTTGTCTTCAAGACCATCACTGCCCTGCACTGAGTCTGATTTTCTGCATTCTTCTTGAGGTGAAAAGAACTCATGGTCCAGACAGACAGCCCCCTCATGCTGTCCAGAGCTGATACTAATCCTGCTAATCTTATCAGAGCTGATATTGTAAGTTGATCTCATCTTGCTCCAGTTTCATAGCTAAAGACTTGAAATTTAACTTTACATGAGAGTTTTCATATGGAGGAGCCATGTGTTTCAGCTGGACACACAAAGGACACACCCGGTGAGCACAAGCAGCAAGACAAGTTCGATAATGACTGGCAGCCCAAGCTATGCTATGCTTAAACTCACTATTGCAGCCTCAGTGCTGAGAGTAAAATGCTGGGATTACCTTTATAGTAATAACTTCAAGAGGGCTGACTGTTTCTGGGAAAAAAAAAAAAAAAAAGAAAAGACAGTCTAACAAAACCTTCCCTAGACTACACTATTCTGTGTCTCAACTCTTCCTAGTCTTGCCCCTGCAAAGAGATGCAGATAGCCATCTAATTAGGCTTTCCAGCCTGTTCCAGTGTCCTCCCCACCATGCTGCACTGCGATCTGCACTAGGTTTAATCCACAGCACAAGAAACATAAGAAACACGTGCTTTTGCTCATTCCTCTGTTCCTCATCTCCCTGCCCTCTAAAACGGAACATGCTAATAGGAAATCACGGTATGTCTCCATATGTTATACTTTTCTGTTTTTCACTGCCTGCTACAGCCAAGAAGTTAGAACTGACTCTGGTGTGCAGCACAACCCAGATTTCCCTTCAGCTGCTAGCTTACAAGCTTTGCACTGGTACAGCACAAAATCACAAGTCTGGACCTTATTTTGATTTTTTATTAGTAGCTGGTTGATGCTGGTAGCCAAGTAGAAAATTGGACTCTTATACTGGAGTACACTGGAAAGCAAATTGAATTGACCGTTGCTGCAGATACCTCGAGTTAACTTCTCATTTTCACAGGGAGTAGGAAAAGGTTCATTTCTTTCAGGCCTTTGCTGTCATCTTGCCCTGTGAGCAAAAGCAGAATGAGTGCATCTCTTTCCAGCTGTACAGGTGCCAGACAGAGCACTCTAGCTCACACAGCTCCCTTGCACAAGCTCAGTGCAGCACTTGGACATCCTTTTCTTCATTGTTCATTCTCTTTCAGTGACAGTACAAACACTTCTTTGTGAAGCCATAAAACCTCTTGACTTGCTGGTATGTATTTTTACCAGACTAATGCCTTTAAAATCCATATTTTTCTAGTCCAATGTAAAACACCGTAACACAACCTTTATAACATCAGGCAAGACTGCCACAGCCATTGTGGATACAAACAGTACTGGAGAGCTTTCTCCTGACTCCTCTGAACAGCTTTCCTTAGAGCAAGACTGGGTAGGCAGGGGGACTATAAATGTTCAGAAATAATATTGGCTTGAAAGTTGTGTAAAAACGCATTGAACAATCTATTTGCTTCCCAATGATTGCCTTTTGCTGTTGTATTCCTTAGGATTTGTGCTGAACATTTTTTTCCTTCAATTTATACTAGAGCAAATTGGTTTTAAAATGAAATCCTTAATTTTTCATGATGTAAGCTAAGCTTTACAATGCACGCGAAAAAGCTCTGTAATCTGACAAGCCTCATTAAAAAAAAAAAAAAAGAAAAGAAATTCCTTCCCTTCTCACCAGGTCAGGCAGCAGCAGAGTTGGAACTGAGCCTTGGGTAACAAGTTGATCTCCATTTTATTTCTGGAGCAGCAGAGTTGTCTCATGCTTCCTATACAGGGAAGAGGGATAGTAAAGGAGTAGCTCAGAAAATCATAGAATCAGAGTGGTTTGGGTTGGAAGGGACCTCAAAGATCATCCAGTTCCAACCCCCCTCCCATGGGCAGGGAGACTTACCACCAGATCAGGCTGCCCAAGGCCCCACCCAACCTGGCCTTGAACATCTCCAGGGATGGGGCATCCACAACTTCCCTGGGCAACCTGTGCCAGTGTCTCATCACTCTCAATGTGAAGAATTTCCTCCTTATGTCTAGTCTAAATCTGCCCCTCTCCAATTTATAGCCATTGTCCTTAGTCTTATCACTACATGCCTTTGTAAAAAATCCTTCCCCAGCTTTCTTGTATGACCCTTTCAGGTACTGGAAGGTCACTATAATGTCTCCTTAGAGCCTTCTCCAGGCTGAACAACTCCAATTCTCTCAGCTTGCTCTGTGCTCCAGCTCTCTGATCACTGTCGTAACCCTCCCCTGGACCCATTCCAACAGCTCAATATCCTTCTTATGTTGAGGATTCCAGAACTGGACACAATACTCCAGATGAGGTTTCACAGGAGAGGAATAGAGGGACAGAATCACCTCCCTCAACCTGCTGGCCATGCTTCTTTTGATGCAGCCCAGAATGTGGTTGCCGGTTCATGTTGAGTTTCTCATCAAGCAGCAACCCCAAGTCCTTCTCTGCAGGGCAGCTCTCAATCACACTATCCCCCATCCTATACTGAAACCGCAGATTGCCCCATCCCAGGTGTAGGACCTTGTACTTGGCCTTGTTGAACCTCATTAGGTTCTCACAGCCCCACTTTTCCAGTTTGTCCAGGTTCCTCTGGGTGACATCCCATCCTTCTGGTGTGGCAACTGCACCACTCGGCTTGGCGTTGTCTGCAGACTTGCTGAGGGTGTACTCAATCTCATTGTCAATATAATTGATGAAGATATCAAGCTGCACCAGTCTCAGCCTGGACTCCTGAGGGACACCACTCGTCTTGGATCTCCATCTGGACTTACAGTCATTGACCACTACTCTTTGAATACGACATTCCAACCAATTTCTTATCCACTGAACAGTCTGCCCATCAAATCCATACCTCTCCAATTTAGAGAAAAGGATGTTGTGGGGGACTGTGTCAAAATGATGTATTAGGAATGCTGCTGTTAGGTTTGAGGCATGAGGAATGCTAGAAGAGGCTCCCACAAAGACTTTGTTTTCTCTCTACCTGAATATTGCAGTGTAAGTTGGCACTGAGCCTTTCACTGTATCAAAACAGCCTTCTCTTGGATAGTTGTACTCACACACTCTCATCCCAAACATGCTGCTCTCTCTTCACATCCAGATCTATCTGCTTGATGCTGCTCTGCCCAGCAAGCAGATGAAAATCACTTTGTAGAAAGTGAGCAAAATATTAATTCACTGCACTGCATGTACTTTTCTTTACTGCAATATGTATTAAGTCCATACCTTAAATCACTTTAATATTCAGGCTTTATGGTCACCCCAAATGGGATCCAGAAGTCTTGTAGATTTTCAAGAGAACTGTTGTTCTGAGCTGGTTGCTTTACCTTCGCCTATGACTTCCTATCTTCAGCACTTTCCCTAGTCTTGTTCCATGTTCTCTGACCTTACATACTGTGCATGCTTGTAGACTTGGTTCTAGATTTCCCTCATGGAGGTTTCTCTACACTGGTCCTGTTTCATCTGGCACTTACTTCCTCTGTCTACCAAGATACATCCTCTTTCGAATGTGCCTGTCAAATCTTCCTGTTTGCAGTTACGCTAAACCTGTCTCAGAACTTTATCGCTATACTTTTATCTTTGCCTTGATAACAAAGTTAATTTTATACTTTCTGTTAGCTTCTTTTCTCTTTTTTTAAAATCTTCTGTATTTGTTTATAGGTAAGGTTATGGTAAACTCTTCTGTAATTCTCTCTGACTAAACATTTTCTGACTCTGGGTTATAAAGCCATATTAGTATGTTGTCAATGCTAGTACCACTTTCTTGCATGCAACTCTCAGTATTTTTTTGTTCTTTCCTACAAGTGGTTCATGTTGAGTACACAATTACCTTGACTAGGTAATGCCATGCACGTGGTTATTTAAGCAAATTTTCATACACCATTTTGGAAATGGCACAATATTAATCTTGCTTTGAAATGATGGGTCTCACTATTTAATAGATTAACTCATTACACTAAAGGTCATGTCATTCAGTCACTAGACGTTACCTATTTTACTTCTTCACCAACTGGAAATACATCCATTTTTACCAAACAGTAGTTACTGAGCTACATAGACTTCAAGGGAAGAATGGAGAGCTGGGTCATCCAGGTAAGGTCAAGGATATCTTACAGGCCTAATATTCTACAGACATGACAAAATTTGCAAGAGTCTCTGTCTAGCCTAAGTCACGATTCTCCCTTGTTCTGAGGAGAATTTAACAGTACAGTCACTGCTGATGTAGAGGCCTTCCTCTTTACTGCTTCCTTCAGTTCCAAGGGCAAAAGGTGAGCAATGGTACCCTGTCTCTGCCCATCTTTTGTCTGCCTAGTTGCATGGAAGGAGAAACACCATGGCAGGGAGTAGTTTTGTACCTCAGACAGGGCTATAGTTCTCCAGGGTTGAGGTCAGGAAGGGCAGCATCAGCTCTAACTACCAGAGAGTGCCAGACCATGAGGGAAGAGAACTGTAATCTCCCCTTTAGTTTATTTACACAGTTAGGAGTGAGTGAAAGGTTTCAGTCCACTTGTTTATAAGAACTGCTCTTGAAAAGGGAAATATCCCAGCTGCCTGCAGCTGTTCTTCGGTTTTACTTATTGTCCATGTGTATTTCCCTTTTATGTGCTAGTTATTTTCTGGGAGGTTTTCCTTGGAGTTTTCCAGCCTTTTGATTCTTTCCAATATCTTACAAGGTAGGACCAAACTGATTTGTCATATCTAGGAAAAAAGAGCAGTCCTTTAGGGCTGGATTTTGAATATCCAATCTAAATTGAGCTGGACAGGAGCAGCATCACCTCAGGTACAGATCAAAGAATTGACTTTAGCCTCACCTCCTGCCTGCTCTGTTGTTCTGGAAAAGCTCATATCTCTAGCCTATGTAGCTACCCCTCCGCCCCCTCCACACTGCCCTCCCCGGCATTTACCATCAGACCCCAAGAGTGGGATGAACTTATTTATCTCCACTCTACTGCTGCCTATTTCCTTATGTGGATAAGGGATCACTTTCTTTCTTGTGGTATAGGGAAATAAAAGTCTTTTTATTTCTTTTGCCTGCTAAGGTGGAGATATGTCAATTAAGTTCTGAGATAGCGTGTCACACCAACAAATAAATAAATAAAATCCAGTGATCCCTTACAGCTTTCACATACTTGTATTTTAGCATTTGATTCCTGAGGCTCTTGCTGAAGCTAATTGGAAATGTCTGTTTACATTTTGTTTCCAAGTGCTCTGCATGACACACCATGATGTGTATGTACAACATAGACAGGGAATTGTAATACTTATGACATACCTAGATACTCCTAAGTGTTTCAAGACAAAGTGAGTCCCTGAGCCCAGGCACACAGTGCATGGTTACATTTCCAAGTCCCATTTATTTGTCTGAAATCCTTTTTGTTCATAAGAAGAAAATTAGACAATATTTTACCCCCATAACAATTTTGCTTTTTGTTTTTCTAGAGCACACGAACAATGACTTTGCAAACAGCAAAAGAAGTGCTTAGAGCATGTGATTATAGACAGCAGCTAAGCATGTCTGGAAGGATTGTCACAGCCATAGTGACACCAAGTCTTTTGCACTCAAAGGTGATGGATCTGCCAGTGGGGTTCAGATGTCTGTGCTATCACAACTGCTGCAAAGTTAGAAGTGTGATTGCAGAACAGTTAACTATCATGGGGGTGTGTTCATGCACCAGCTGTGGATTTCCTTGTGTGGGCTTTGGCAGCAAGTGGTGCTGCAGTGTGATTCTAAGCTTCCTGAGGAGACCAGATGAGGCAAGGCACTGCAGATGCCCTCATCCTGCTGTGGTCTTTTGGCTGTGCTGGACAGAGAAAACGGTAGTTATTTAAGAATCAAAGTTTGCACTGAGTCAGTATCAGTTCAATAGTGAGAGGAAAGCTTACAGTATTGATTTTCAACAGTGAATATTGATGTAACTAATCTTAAAATTACGTTGAAACCTCACTTAATTATGTGCCATGGGGGCAAAACACAACAGATGTGGTTAATCAAGATCTTTATGAACTAACAGGCTATGGAAGAGGGAAACATGTACAATTAATTGGGCAGGGAGATTAAAAGACTGAGTCTGAAATAACTGAAATTTTATTGCATGTAAAGAAGACAGCATTAGATGGATCCAAGGAACCCTCTTAACAGAAGATAGCATGGCTTGCTTCTGGGATTGGAACAAAAATAGAAATAATCAAAGAACATTCGTTCCCAAAAAGCTATGGAATAGTGTTCTTGGGAAAAGACACTTAAATATGGCACCACCAAAGCAGATTTCAATAAATTTTAAATCAACTTAATCCAAGAAGCAGTGTGATAACTCAGAGATTGGATACAATAGGTGCAAGCTTCTATTATTTCTGTTGATGAAGTCCATCTGGAAAGCTCTAAAGATCTGACAAGTTTGTATGGGCTTGAGTTTGTTCTGTTCTTGATTCTTTTGAAAATATATTTTTTTTCCCTAAGAGGAGTCAAAAGGAGAACAAATACGCTTATGTCTTCTGTGTGTAAAATAAAACACAAAAATAGTTTGTAATGTTAAATATATTGTTAGAGTACATTAATTAATAGGAAGACTCGATCATCATTGTCTTTTGCCTGGATGAGGTGAAAAAATAAAGTCTTGAAGATTTTGAGAAAGTGTTAGCACTGGAATCTTATTTCATGAGCAGGCTGTTTGTCTCCGCTCGTTATAATGCTGCAGGATAATGCTGGGACAAGACTATCGTTTACTGTAGGAGGCTGTGTTTTTCTGAAGCTGTTTACAGGGACCTGTCCTGACTTAAACCCACAGAGGATCTGACCTAATATACTACAAAAGATAATATGGTTGATGCAAAGAGGACATACATTTATATCCTTAATGGCCATCTGTCTGTTCGGCAGCAGCAATGTTGACATCAGGAAAGGAGGCTGCAAGACAAAGACATTGGTGACTATGTCAGGTCCAGATGAAGCCACCAGTTTAGAGTTATGTACCAAAGATGACTCAGTATCTCCCTATAAAAATATCCTTGGATTTCCTGTACCCAGTGGCTATGAGATTTGAGTTTTTTTATGTGAAGGGTCTTTTTGTGAAAAAAAAAAAAAAAAAAAAAAGTTGTCACTTAACAACTAGAACACTGAAAGACTGTATAGTTCATTCAATTTAATCTATAATTTTTCATATGTCCTTTTGCACTGCTCTGGTTTGACTCTGATTCTCAGCTGAAAAATGGTAGTATAAATCCAGAATAGCTCCACTGATATGAGTAGAGATAGATTGCTCTCAGTATAAGTTGTTGTATTTTCATTTTTTGAGCTGTGTAAAGGTCAGTATTTACTTCCTTCTCCAAAGAAGGTAATTTATCTGTTTTTTGACAGAACTCATCACTTACTAGAACATAAACATGAAGTAAGCTGCTATTCAATATAGTCAGAGCAACTGTTTGTCTGAGTTTTCTTGTTCTGGCTGGAATTTTTGTCTGGACAGAATATAGGATCTTTTCCTCATTTTCCAGGATTTCTGGGCTTCAGCCATAATGCATGACATGGCATATTGTAAAGATGTCCTACAAAAATGAGAAGTACTCAATTCTTATACTACAGAATCTTAGAAAAAAACCCCATGATTTTATTTTCCCCTCTAGCACTTTATTTTCAATATCACAGTAGATTTATTTCAGATTTTCATGTAAATACTAAGTACGGAAAGAAAACACTTTTAATCTGTAGTATGTGCATCCGAAGAAGGCAAGAGGGCAATCTCTAGGGTTCTGGGCCAATATCTTACTCTTTCTCTTGTCTTAGGAAGACAAAGCATAATTTCTTGCTTCTTAATTTTTGTGAGAAAATAAATTTGATGGATTCTAATTCCAGCGTCCATATGAGATTTCAGTACTCACTAAAACTACACAGAGTTTTGCTAGTAGCGGCATTGGCAGCAGCATAGCTCAGAGGCTTTCATACTGTTTGATAGCTGATAGAAAGTCCTACATATGTGCATAGTTGAGAACACAGGAAAGAAACTTTCCCAGCTATAGCCACTGTGCTTTCTGCTTTGAGGGCAACTGTGGCAGAAACAAAACGGTTTCAGCTTCAAGTAGCCCCAGACAGAGTGGTGGTATAAATTATACCTAAACCCCTCAACATTCATCTGACAAATACAAAGTCCACTAAAGTCACTAAAAGTCTCTCTGTTGACTTTACCAGCTTTGGACCAAGACCAGTAAAGCAATTGCACTAATAAGGTTTGCAGAACTACATGCTCCAAGTTACAAACAATGTGTCTTATTTGTATCAGATCAATAATAACAAATGCTAAGGCAGATATACCTTTCTTTTCATTTTCTCTGACAGAAAATATATCAGTAGGTCCATGGAAAGGGGATAGCGAGCTCATCGTGTCCTTCTTCATATACTGACTAGGTGAGGAAATCTTCAGCAGCACTCGGTGACATCACACTCTGCTGTGCAGTGTAAGGGTGGGCAGCAGGTTGATACTGGGAGGAGACTGCAAGAGACCTTCTCCAAGAATTTAATATGTAACTTTTGAGTCCAAAAGCAGCCCTCACAGTGACTTTACCTTTGCACTTGGGATGCTGTGTTTTTCAGCAGAGGGTAGCAGAGAAGTGAAGGACAAGATGGTCAGCATTGAAACTGGGATGTTAATTTCAGGTAAATGAGCTCAAGATGGAGAGAGGGTGAAGCATGATGGGAATGTTGTATGGAAATACATGTGTCAAAACTGATCTTTGGCATTAGATAACTATGCTGGAAAATATCTTGCCTTGTATTTCAAAGTCAAATGAAATTGAGATGCACAAACAGGACAGAGGGCAGCACAGCTAACCAATACTTGAAGTAGCTTTAAATGTAAGAGCGTAAGAGCATGATGCATATGTAAAGCTGCCCTGTATAAAAAAACATCAGCCACGTTCACATTTAGGGTTAAATTAACAGAATAGTACCTTCATCTTCTGAACTATCATTATATATCAGTACCATTTGCCTTGTAGAGTTTTGCAGCCTGCCAAAACAACAGTTGGGACCTGAAATACGTGTGCCTTACATTGTCGTTATGAATAAAAGCAAATCTGAATGATGACTTTTCATAGTCCATAAAATCTGCTGCTCTATGACTGCTCAGAAGTTCATTTAGTCCTGCGCTCTTTGGGAAATAGAGTCTCCCAGTTTCCATGTGTTAACAGTCTGGGTAGCTCACGTGCCAACTGTTGCCTCCAAACAATCACGTTTAGTAACCACAGGTGAACTTGTCACTCAGTAATTTGGCAGAACCTCAGTATTGCCCTGTGCAGGTGAAACAAAGAGGAATTGCTATATTTTGTAAAAAAATCTTTTAGCCCAAAGAATAAGAATCATGGTTTTATGATGAGTGCCTCACTGACCCACTAGTCCCTTACTTACGCAAGCAGAGGGCTTTTCTGATGACAAGATAGAGGTAAGATTACTTCAAGCTAAGCTCATGAAATAAATAATGCAACTTTCTTGTGAGTTATTGGCTAAAAATGAAAAAGTTGAAGGTTCCACAATTTCTTGTAATCCTATCATGGTTCTGTCAGTATCTTAATGGTCTACTGATTGCATCTTGCTACCTGCTGTTTTTAATAAAGTTTTATTATGCTGCTAGGGCAAACATGAAGAACTGCTTTTAAAGATCTTTTAAAGTTTCATGATTTTTCAAAATCTTCTTAGAGGCTTACCAAGCAAAAATACAGCTGGATTTAACTCTACAGTATTCTCCCTGTGTTTATAAGACAGTAAATCAATTTGTGGCAAGTGAAATTTTCTGAAAGAGACAGAGGAATATCTTCAATGAATCAGCACACCAAATTAGTTGGAGATCTCTCATCTTTTACATTCATCCAAACTGGGAGACTATGTGAAGTCTACATGTGGGCTTTTTAATGTCAAGTTCCAGAGGTGAACTGGCATATGGAGTGTGTTTCATCCAGAGTGATTGGTTAAAAAAACAGGCTTCAAGAACATGTTGAACTACAAGGTATGTAGTGCACATTCTGCATTTTTATCCTTGATCCGCTGACAAAGAAAGAAAACTTAAACTTCTTAAAACTCGTGCTATTTCCTCCAGTGCCTCCATTTCCCAATGGGAGGAGCAAAAGAGACTGACTGGGTAAACTAGTAGATCTTGTGGTCTTCCACTTCTCCTTCAGTGGCCTTCCTAAAGTATCATTTCTTCTGCAAATTCACCCTTTACTGCTCTTTTCTACAAGTAAAGAAGGTGATGGAATTCATGGAGAATTAGATACTTCACTGGGCCACAATAGATAGGTATTAGTGAGTAAGTCCCACAAACGAGTAAAGGAAATGAAGCTGCTTATATTCATCTTTCTCCCTGTCACTTGCCTCACAGGAGTGTCATCGATGTAAGGGGGAAGTGATAAAACAAGTGTTGTATTCTCCTTGTCAGATTTCACTTTTCCCTAGCAGAGATTAATCACATTCCTTCTGCAGGTAGAGCAGAAGCAGAAAATTTTGCACTTCCATCTAGAGTATGCATATCCCTTTCAACAGAATGGGAATTAACAACCATTGATAAAGCAATGAATTGCAGTAATGTGTTATTTCTGCAGAATTCATCCCCTCTCCCCCAGTTCAAGTCCAAAGGTGCGTGGAGTTCATTGTAAAATCTGGATGATTCTTTGTGATCCATCTCTTTTTTCTTAATTCTGAAATCCTGATCAGGAAAGTGGAGGAAATACCCCAGGAGTTTATATCTTTAGCAGGAGCTATGTACTGGTTTGTGAGAGTAACAAGTGAGAGAATGGGAAGAACATGAATATTACATTAAATAGAAAAGCAATGAAAGTCAATTGTTGAAGTCATGTTTTTTTGAGAGCAAGCAGCAGAAAGACTGAAATGGGAAAACAAATATGAAAACAGTGTCTTGAATGACCCAAAGCACATTCATTTTTTCTTTATAGCATCATCATTGTAAACTGAAAAGAAGGAAGAAAAGAAGCCTTAATTAGGCAATACATAATTTCCCCAACAGGTCTGACACTTTTAAATACTGAAGATGTAGTATTTTGTGCAAGCAAACTTTATGAGTTTCTAAAGCAACATTTGGGTTTGTAAAACTTCTTCCTTGTGTCACCTTCCCTCACATTTACCAAAGGTCTGAAGTCTGGAAAGAACTAACTTGTTAAGGAGAAGCCAAGAATATGCTTTGTTAAATCACCAAGAATAAAAGTAACAAATACTGACTTGAGGTGAGAAGGTGAGAGGTTAGAGAGATGCATGATAGTATAGATTCTTAGGTTACTTATATTAGAATAATTAGAATAAAGAATACTTAGATTCTTAGGTAACCAATTTTTTTAAATTTGGGTCTTTGTTTTTGTTGTTTCTCTGTGAGTTGAATAAGAGTCAATATAAAAAAATCTCTGAGCCTAAAACAAGAATTTCTCTCCCTTACCAGGACCTAAAGATAGAATATAAGAGGAGACAAAAAAACAAAGTTATTAAAATTGGAGCCTATAAATCCACAAGCAACTATGATAGAAAAACTAACTCAAGAACTTTCTCATAAACAATGAGAGTAAGGTTTGGCCTGGGCTACATCAAAGTAAGCACGGCCAGCAGGTTGAGGGAGGTGATTCTCCCCCTCTATTCTGCTCTCCTGAGACCCTTTCTGGAGCACTGTGTCCAGTTCTGGAATCCTTAACATAAGAAAAACATTGAACTGTTGAAACAGGTCCAGAGGAGGGCTATGGAGATGATCAGAGGGCTGCAGCACCTCTGCTATGAGGACAGGCTGAGAGAGTTGAGGTTGCTCAGCCTGGAGAAGAGAAGGCTGCGGAGAGACCTTAGGGTAGCCTTCCAGTAGCTGAAGGGGGCTACAAGAAAGCTGGGCAGGGACTTTTTACAAGGACATGTAGTGACAGGAGAAGAGGGAATGACTTTAAATTGGAAGGGGGAAGATTCAGATTAGACATTAGGATGAAATTGTTCATGATGAGGGTGGTGAGGTAGTGGAAGAAGTTGCCCAGGGAAGCTTTGGATGCTCCATCCCTGGAAGTGTTCAAGGCCAGGCTGGATGGGGTTTTGAGCAGTCTGGTCTAGTGGGATCTGTCCCTACTGGTCTCAGGGGAGCTGGAAGTAGTTGATCTTAAGGTCTCTCTCAACACAAACCATTCTATGATTCTATGTTGCCAGCTCTGTTTTCAAGTGACTCCTTGGGCTCATGAATCTGCCCATCTTGAGGTGAAATTTACTTGGATCTTTGGAGCTTAACAGGGGACATTGTCATCCTACAATACATGACCAAAATGTGGTAAAAAATAATTTGGTATACAAGTAATAAATAGTAATGTTATTTACAAAAAGGAGCTTACAGGATAAAACTTAAGGATTTGAACATATAGACTGCAACATCCGTTTTGGAGAGCTGGCACAAAGGAATAGTTGTGCTCATTGCTAATAGCATTTATTTTTGATTTTAAACAAAGTAATAAAGTTGGCCCATAAGTTAAAGAAGGGAACACTAAATGTTTATCCAGTATAATCCTATTGTTTTAACAGTATAAAGCATACAAATTCTTAATTTTAAATATACTGCTGATGCTTGGCAAAGTATCATCCTGTGACTAATAAAAATGTATAGCGTGTTAGGAAAGAGCAGTATATCACATGGTAAATACTAAAGTGACACACAAAAAAGTGAAAATTAGTGAAAGCAAGAGAGTGAGATAACATTGAAGAATGTAATGGTTTATATTGGCCAGAAGACTGCAGGGCTATGGCTGCCAGTTGCTCACAACCCTCCAGTTGCTCATAGCCCTCCCATTCCTCCCTTTTGTTTTCAGCATTTACTTGTTGCACGCTTGGAAGTTTTGGGCACAACAAGGATTCGTATGTTATCTGTTTGCCTCTGTGTGTAGTACTGCCAGTCATGACTAGGGTTTGTAAGCCCCAATATAGAACAAGTAACTGGTGAAATGTAATTAAAACAGTCTGGAATACAGTAGGAAGCAAGAAGGCTGGGGACAGCACAAAGAAAGAAAAGTGTCAAAACTCTCATCTGATGAAGATGTGGTCAGCAAAGATCCTTCTTTGTAGCACAGTTGTTGCTTGCAGGAGTAAACAAGATGGATTTCTCATGTGTATTACCTTTCTGGCTACGCCACAGCACATCTATATGAGACACAATGGAAGAGAGAAAGACTGTGAGATCTTGGGAACTATTATAAGCTTAAACTGTCAGTTTGGTGAATAAATATTTGGCAAATATTTATTGATGTAACAAGACAGAAAACAGATGTGACTTTGTTTGCTCTTATATTTTCAGCACTTAACACGGGTAAATGTGTAGTATGTCTCTGCTGTATAGTTGTTTCTGTATTAAATTATGAGTAAATGGCAGGCAGAGTTTGTTTTGGTTTTTTTGCCCAAAATGAATTAAATCTAGGGTCCATCGACTGTCTTATGGAAAACAGGGAGAAGATAAGAGCCTTGATGACTTAGTTCAGACCCAAATCTAAAATAAGTAGATGGTGTCACAAGTTAAGAACCTAACAGGATGAACTCATCTCTTTACCACTACAAAGTATTTTAAATTTACATTAACCTTTACGTGTTTCCTAATAATGTCATAAAGAAGAAATCCTACCAATTCTTCAGGGAAATCAGAGTTTCCACGACCCTTGCTCTTGAATATGTTGGGCAGCCTGAACTCCCTTCATGATCTGTTAAGATGTATGCTAGCTATAGGGCCATTTTTTTCATGTGGATAAAGTTCAGTTTTGAGGGTGCTCTAGGTATGCGTTGTATATTTGTCTGGTGCTCTAGGCAACAAAATGCCCAGTTACCATCCTCTGTGCAAATCAGAAGCAGGTCTATTCAAGACATTCTACTTAGTTAACCCAGAGGGAAACTCAGAAGAGTTATGACTTTGGATGGAATATTGTAATATATACTGCATGCCTATCTATGACATTTTGTAAGTGATAAATGGGATAATAAACATAAACAGCTATTATATTGCAAGGTAATTATCTATTTTTCTTTACCAGTTAGAAAATTGTTTATTATAATGATCAGTAGAAGTAACAAATACATACATTCATGAAACATTACTGTTTTCTAATTAAATTATAATAAGGTACAAGTTGCTGTGACTTGTTTGTTATTACTATAAAACTAAAGGAAACCTGCTAAAATAACATTTGCTGCTTTTCAGTGACATTCACATTTATTAGGCTTGTATTTGAAAACTGGTAAATTAATGATCCTTCTTTTTTTCCCCATAAATTTATGAAGTTACTGAAGTCATGAAAAAAATCCTCACTTCAATATAATTCTACATATCACTTAGATTGATATAACTTCTAGTCAGTATCTCATGTTTGAATTAATATCAAGACTGTAAAATAGGTAAAATGATCTTGGTATACTAAGAGGGCCTTAAAGGGTCAAGAGCTTATGCACTCTTACAAGAGGAACCTATAAAAAATTCCTGACAAAAAACCTACAGTGGATTATGGGCAAAATGACACTATGCCACATATTCAGAGTTTGTCATTTAAAAAGTTGCTGATTATGAAGGAAACAAAAGAGGGAGAAAACCAAAATTTTTGAAGCTTTAGTTAAGGAGAGAAAACTCCACCAGTCATAATTTTGAAAATGTACGGATTCTTAATTTCCTGAATACAGCCCTGTGCTGTCATCATAAAAAGAACTACAAAGGCATAAAATAACCCATTTCATTATAAATGATACATTTACCTCTAAAGACTTCTTAACTGGTTTTCTTTTAATGTTATTCTGGAATAACTGTGTTCACATATGGAGCTACTCTGGAAGATGCTGTAGATTCACACACTCCTTTTACCCCAAATATCTTTCAAGTGAAGACAATCCCCAAGGCAAAGATGTGGCTTTCCCTTGTCCAGGCTTCCAACCCGCTCCACTCCCCAGTGAATCACAGTGGAAAAGCCTGCTGACTCACTGGTCGGACTCCTATGCTCTCCAGTCTTCCCATCTGCTCGCTTAACTAGCCGCAGAGAAAGGATTCCTCACTTTTACCAAACAGCTTTACAGTAAACATCCTGCTTCAGCTTCTTTAACAGCAAACTGTTTCCTCAGTGATTTATTTTAACATCAAGTGTTGAAAATAATTGTAGGGATCTACTTTTTACTATGATTGAATAATGGTCTAGATATCTGTTAAAACCAGTTTGTTTCATCATGAGACTTGATGTCCCAACTGTGACATTTACCCAGATAGTGAAGTCATGTTGTGCTGGACCTCTGAAACCTAAAAGGAATGTTACATCTACATTAGAACATCTGATTCCTTAAGTTCATTTTATTTTTGTCTGTTGCTTTTTTAAATAAAAGGGGTGGCTCTTGATTTCAGCACTTGCAAATCACACGTGACATGCTGGTATAATGCAGTTGCAAGCTGAATCAGGTCAGCACTTCTGGATATAAAGCTTTTAGAGGGGTCTGGGTACACAGAAGTATGAGAGAATGCTTTTCCTGCCTGCCCAGAACATCATTCCTTGCATTCCTGTTCCTGTATGTACAGAGAGGGAATATGTGTTGCCTCTCTGAGAAGAGATATGAAGGAAAAACTCTCTGCTCTGTGTTACATCCCTTTGCTTCCCAGAGTAGGAAACTATGTAGGCTGGAGCTCAGTTCCTTCCCATAGCCATGGTATGGGAGAAAGGATGGAATATTTGACCTCAACACAGGTCTGGTATATCCAAATTCATGTGATGTGTTAGCTGGTCTCTTCCCCAGCGGAGTATGTTCACTAGATAATGATGAAAATCTGCCCCTATCACTACTATGTGCCTAGGCTTACAGACTTTGAACAATTTTGTTTCAGTCCTTATCAACAATTATATACAACCACCAGACACATGATGGATAGTTTACAGATTGACATACTTTCAATGGCAAAAAAAAATCTCATCACTGGCACAGAGGTGTCTCCAAGGCTGGATACAATCAGGGACCACGGATTGGAGCTCAATTCAAACTAAACAAGTTTCAGGTGAGCACAAGGAGAAGAAACTGGATGAGTACACAGCCACGGTGTGCTCCTCTGGCATAGCAGAATCCTCCATGATAAAAGTAATTTTTTCATCCGTAAGAAGAGAATGTCTCTCAGAAGCTGGTCTGAAACTGACAAATGAAGTCCTCCCAAACCTCAGGACTGTCAGAAGTATGTGATACACTTCACTCCTTTTGCTGTCTCCTAGATCAATGAACAGTAAAGCATACATTTGTCTTTTAAATCTAATTCTAAGTTTTAATTCTAGATACTCCGCTAAAATGCTTCTCCCTCTGGAGCCAGGTTGCAGTAACAAATGTATGCCAAGTGTTATCCTTAGACTGGATATTAAGAAAAAAAGTCTTCACCAAAAGGCTTCACTGGGACAGGCGGCCCATGGCAGTGGTTGAGTCAGTGTCTCTGGAGGTATTTAAAAGATGGTAGATGTGGTGCTTTGGTCATGGTTTAGTGGTGGACTTGCCAGTGTTAGGTTAACAGTTGTGATGACCTTGAAGGTCTTTTCCAAACTAAGTGATTTTATGATTCTATTTGTGTTAAACAGTAAGCTACTGGAAGACAACTGGGACTTAGTCAATGAGTGTAAAAACCTTACCACTGAGAAAGCCACTGAGATTCATTCTACTATTTAGAGGGAATCAAATGGACTTGTGATGGATTACCTTTGCTAGTGGGATTTCAAGAAGGACATCTATCCAGGCACCCAGAACTGAATATCCCACTCCTTCCTAGCAAAAGGCTGAAGAGTTAATCTTACAAAACCGTAATTAAAATTTAAAAAAATATATCTGAATCTTACAACTGCTTGCAACTCAGCAGTATGAACTGTTGTGATCCAATCAATTTTGACTCAATATGCCTGACTACTACTTAAACAACATACAGACTTTTGTAGAAAGATGTATGTGAGAGTGGAGACAAACTACACCAGTGGCCAATATGAGTCCTGCCAGGAAAGAAAGCCAGAGGAAAGAATACGCTGGAGACCAAGTAGTGAGAAGGAAGGAAGGAAGGAAGTCAAGGAAGAATTAAAACAGAACTAGGGATGTATTTCATGGCAGAACACTGTACAAGTAACAACTTTTTGGACCATGTATAAAAGAATTTGATGGTTTTTCTCCACCCCTGGCCATGATCTTTCTGCCATCTTTAACCAGTAAGTGAGCAGTCCCACGTGACTTGTGGGCAAATGTGGTGTCTCTGCCTTCTTAACTGCAGTTACACAATGCACTTCAGTCACTGACCCAGCCAGGAATTCCTGCCATGAGCTCTGCACTTCTCCCACGTGTACTGCAGTTCCCCCAGCTCTGCGAAGGCAGGATGATAAGGGTGTGAGAAGAACAGCACTGGCATCTCAAATATGCTAAATGAACTACCTCTCATCTCTAATTCCCGAATCTCTGAGCATGCTCGTCTGGTAAGGATCATTCTGAAACTCTCATGCTGCCCTTTCTAAGACACCCAGGTTTCTGTTTCCTTGCCTTGTCCTGGATAGATGCAAGGGTTGTCTCCACCATCTCCTGTGAAGACTTTGATTTCCTGCTCCAAATTCTCCCCGAGGTACACTCAATGGTTTTACAAGATAGGGGCTCCAACTCCCTTCCTCTGATCTTCTGTCCAAACGGACTTCATCACTATTTCCTTGTCTTCTCTCATACCCTGAAAGGGTACAGCTTTCCTTATTATCCTGTCTCAGCATTGTTCCACAGAGAGGCAGCTTATCCTCTGGTCACCTCCAGTTTTTTCCCTCACATGTCATAAAATTACAGCCTGGAACTCATTGAACAGAGTATCAGTGTTACAAATTTAATAAAACCCAAAAAGGGACTGTATAAACATGCATAATTTATATGGACATCAAACCCATTCAAAGTTATCAAAATGAACAGCAAAACAAACAAACGAAGCTCATTTCCAAAACAAAGCCCACACAAACCCTCAAGACAAAACAAGTCTGATGTTTCAGGATTTAAACTGATCTCTAACAAACTGAGATTAGGATGAGACCTAAAGTAGAGGGCAGATAATCCCACATCTGCCTAATACAAAGTTTCTTGCACGTTCTCCTGCCTGTTAAATGTCAAAGATGGGAAACTGGACCAAACAGATTTGGTCTTTTGTCCCACCGACACTATATTTCTCTGAAGGGATGCTTTGGGCTCCTTCTTGCTCCTCCTTTCTTGTATTTTCTTGGGATCCTCAGTCACCGTGGCTTCCCCTTGCCTTCCTCCCCGAGCCCTCGCCATCCCTTCTAATCCCCACAAGGGTTTCTATATTAGTCTGAGTGGCTGGATAGGTCTCAGCCTCCATCTGGGGGGAGATTAAACTTAATTTATCCTCTTAAGTCAGTAACGACTTCCTCGCTGAATCCTTCCCCGAGCTCTGCCCTCACCCCAGGACTTGGCTGTCTGACTTCAACCCCATCCCTGCCAGAGAAAACAGGGAGGAAAGGAAGAAACCATGAACCCAAATGTCAAAGTCAACGCCCACAGGGGAAAGAGGCAGCCGAGCTGCGGGACGGGAGGGACCCGAAGGCGTCCCCCTCGCACGGGGTGATGACGGAGGGATGTCACACAGCCCCGGGAGGGGACACCGCGGGGTCCCCACTCTGGGGACGCCTCGACCCCCTCTGCCGGGGCGGGGGCTGCGTCGCGACGGGGGAGGCGCCGAGCCGAGCCCAGCGCCACCGCGGGCGGCGGTAATCCCATCAAAGGGCCCGTCCTCCTCCTCCTCCCCCGCTCCTCTTCCTTCCCCTTCCCTGCCCGGCGCGGGTGTGAGCTGCGCCGCTCCTGCCCCGGGGACCATGGAGCTGCCGGGCGGCTCCGGCCGCCGCCTCGTCTCGCTGCTGCTCCTGGCTTGGTGCGCGGGGTGCGCGGCGCTGCCGCGGAGGAGCGTCGCCCGCCGGCAGGGTAGGACATGGGTTTGGTTTCTTTCCTCTGTGTGTGTGTGTGAGTTCGACGGTCCCTTCCCTTCCCCGCTGGTCCTCCCGCCGCGCCCCGGGCTGTTGGAGGCGGGGGATGCTCCGGGTGCCGTCGAGGCTGCGGGAATCGCCGCGCTATGCGTTTTTCCTCCTTGTGCTGCACCCGTTCCCGGTTTCGCTCGGCGAAGTTTCCAGGACCCGAGGAGGGAGCTAGCAGATTTGGTCCGTTCTCCTCGCAGCTCATAAACCTGTGATGCTGCCTGAGCAGAGTTAGGAGCCAGGTGAGCCCCTGTACCAGCCAGGGGCTTCCAGAAAGTCGGGGCTTCCAGAAAGTCGGTGCTTCGTGACTTTTAGGCGTGTGGTAGCAAGTAAGCAATGGAGTAGTAAAAGTGAAAGAAAAAAAATCTCCAGAGAAGAATAATTTCATAAAAACATGAAGTTATTCTGCATCAAGTGTGATGTGGGGTTCTTCAAGGTCCTGCTTCTGGCTGAATGTTACCTGTGACATCACCACCACTCCTCCTTAGGCTGGACATCAAGAAAAAATGTTTCACAGAAAGGGTCATTGGGCACTGGCAGAGGCTGCCCAGGGAGGTGGTTGAGTCCCCATCCCTGGAGGTGTTCAAAAGATGGGTAGACAAGGAGCTCAGGAACATGATTTAATGGCTGATGGCAATGGTTGGACTCGATGATGCAGTGGGTCCTTTCCAACCTATTGATTCTAAGAAGGAGAGTTCCCGTGGCTGTTGTGGGCTTATGCACGTTGATCATGGTGGTACATGGTCCTTAGTGTTTGGAAGTTAAAAAACGGGACTCTGAGCAGCTTTTACAGTCTGTGCAGTCTGCAGTGTATGAAACAGTAAGGTGAAATGTAGACAGTGAGGCGGAACACAGTGCATAGAGAACTTTGACATTTTGCATACTTAAAAAATTGTGGTGCTAACAGAAAATACTGATGTCAAACTCTGCCTCAAATGCTACGACTACCCTGGAATTTTTATTACTGAGTTCACTGTGATTAAATCAATGGAAAACCTTAACAACTCCAGCAAACTCTGCTTCAGCTCATAAATTGTTTGCTGCTTCAGCCTCTTTTTATATATATTTCACAGTATTAAAAGATTTTTATTGCTCCTTTTTAGAATCAGTACTGTGTGTTCACTTGTGAGAAAAAAAAGCAAATATCTATACAGTTGGAAAGTTAATACTTAAATACAGCCTTAGCTTAAAGCCCTTACTGGACAGATGGCTAATTTTGCTGGTCTGACCTTGTGTCTTAGGGATCTAGTCCCATGATCCTTTGTTATCGTAATAGTTACCATGAAATACTTGAGGAAACTAGGCAGACAATAGTTGTGAATGAGATGATTAGTAGCTTGCATTAAAATACCAGATATGTGAAGCTAGGGATGGAAACACTTAAATATTGAAAAGATTTTTCTACCATATAGGCAAACATATTGCCTCTAATCACAGCAGAATGACAAACCTAGGGAAAAGGTATTCCTGTGCATTAAATAAAAACAATTCAAAGCTTGGAAACAATTTATTTGTACTATTTGTGGAGAAGATGAAATAATACACTAATATTGTATTTCCCTTACTTTTGTTACCTGTGCATCTTCATTTATTTTTATAGCTTTTTTTTTTTTAATTTCAGGTTCACTGGCTGATTCAGTCATTCCTTTTGTACTTCTTTTGCTGTATAAGAAGTTCTCAATTTTATATAGGAACATTTTTTTCAAAATCTGTGCAAACATTTGAAAATCCACTTGGCACAAGAGTTGAAGAGGGAAGTCCCTCAGTTTGTGTGTAGCAATATATATGATTTAAATCCCATATGCATTCTGCCAAGGGCTGTTGGAATTGTGAGCTTCCACGAGTCCCACAGCTAGATCTCTACCATGGAATGTTGCTGTCAAAATACTGAGAACAGGTATAGCTCCAGGCAACACACATCTCTGCCTTCTTCTGTGGTGTATTGCATTCTGGGCAGTTAAGAATGAAAGGGAACTGTCATTTGCTCGCACATCCTGAAGTAATAAGTGAAGAAGAGGTAAGAGAGTAAGAATTGCTTTAAGATTTTAGTTTTGCTTTTCACTTTGCCCTTTTAATAGCAATAGAAGTGAGACTTGTACAGGAATTGTAACTGAGGTGAATGCAGAAGGTTGTATTAAAAGAGAAGTGATAAAAACCCCAGTTCATCTTTGATAATGGGAACTAACTAGGAAGTCCTGTGGGTCAAAAAGAAAAAAAAAAAGCTAGTAAAATGCATCTCCATTTCTCTAGGTTTTTCGTTTGGTGCTCACCCTATAAGGATCAATTTTGTAATCCCAAGAAAGCAGCAGAGTAAGAAATCTGCCTGCTAAGTTAAAAATAAACCACATAGTAAAATGTTCACAAATGTAACTTCTTAAATTAACCTTCAGGAAAAAAACTGTCAAACTTGAAACATCCTGATGACCGCTGAAGTCCTTTGAACATTTATTTACAGTTACATGATACGTTTGTTGGAGACAAGGAAATGGGATAACAGGCGCTTTGGGAAGGACTTAAAACAAATCCTTAGACACCGTGTGGTGAATAGCGTAGTTGGGAACAGATTAAGCTGGGATTCTGTAAATCTTGTAGTCCTCGAATCTGGCAGTTGTGCTGCTGCTTTCACATTGTTTTCTTGCTTTTGCCCTCTGCAAAAGTATTTTTACTGTTTCTGTTCCAAGTGTCAGTCAACTCTTTGAAAACTGGAAAGCCTAGACCTAGCCCCCAATGTGTAATACTATTACTAGTATAAACACAATAATATTGAATTTTAATGGTTCTATAATTTTAGAGAATAACAGGGGAAAGAGCAGACCACTTAGCTGATTTCTCATGGATGTTCATTGCATCAACTTGTTGCACATGTTGCATTGTTACCTTTCTAGTGTAAAGTTCCAGTGCCCTGTAAAATATTAAAACTGTTGAGTTGATGTGCTTGGAGAAAGTAAAATATTCATATCTAATGCTTAGGAATCTTTTTCCCCCTCCCTTTTTCAATTTTCAAAAATATTATGCTTGCCAACTAATATAAACAAAGATTTGGGCTCGTGTTGTATCTATTTCCCAGATGTCTGTGATGGTAGACATCACTGAATTTATGAGTAAATGCTGGAGGAATCAGACCGGTTAAAGTCTGAAGACTTTACAAGAGCATTGCGTATCAGGGCCAGATTTTCAAAGGAGCCCAGCTTCCTGGTCAACACTGCAGTAAATGACTTTTTTTCCCTAAGAACTTGGCACTGTTATACTTGGAATTCTTTAGAAAATCTGGCTATTATAAGAGCTGCTGGATATGGAACAGTTTTTCAAGTTTAGTCCTCTTTGGGTATCAAAACAGGTCAAAATACAGGTCTACAGTTGAGGAAAATGTAACTGTCTTTGGGAAAGAAACTGCATATTTGAGATTTTTAGATATTACATTTTTTTGATGAACAATAGAATAAGTTGTGATACACTGACATAATAAATTCTGCATGTAAAGCATGCAGGTGTGAGGTTGAGGTGGTGCTGAAAGCGAAGTGTCTGAGGAAAGGAATGAGTCTGAAGCTGAATGATTCCTAGCACCAGATCTGCAGAGCTGGTAGAGATGATGTGTGTCTGTGAGCTAAAATTAATAAAGAAGATGTGAATAATTTATTTGGGGAAGATTAATATAATTATTTTATTGTTTCAGACACATGGGCTGTCAGGCAGCACTGTTTGATGTCTTCGACACCAATAAAATCAATCAAGCACTACTTACATATGTATGTTGTTTATAGCATTCGAGTGTAAGTTGTGTCACAATGCTGTGTGACATTTTTGTTTTGATTGAACTTGCTTTACTTGAGGTGCCCACCTCTTGGTAAATCCTGCTAGCGCTGATCAATCCCATCACCACATCGTGCAGTTACAAGCATTCCCCTAAAACCCTCTGAGGCAGCAATGGGGAGGCCCTGAATTATTTCACTTGAGCATACTCTCTATGTCACTGGTAATCAATCATTTGGAAATATGTTTTCTCATTTTAGGTAGTCTTATTCGCAGCAAAATAGGTTCTGTCCTTCACATCTTGAATTCACTTATCTTCCTCTGTAAAATGACACTTTTGGTAAATGTTTTTCTTGGGCACCGTTTTGCCAATACTATTTCTAAAACTACTGTTTTAGTTTCTGCCACTGTTCAGCAGTAAAATTAGCCCATACATTTTTAAAAATCAGCGGAATTATACCTATTCCAGATATTGGGACTCCCAGTGATGGGACAGGGGTTAAGTCACTAGAGTGAGGCTTGGGAAATCTTTCTGTCCTGAGGCTGTCACAGACTTACTTTGAGGGTTTGCCTGTCCTTCCCTGGCCATGTTTTCAGTTTTCAAAATGGGTCAGAGTAGCTTTGTGGTTTTGTGCTTTTCCAACCATGCCACATTAGACAGTAACAGGACTTCTGTACTCAGCACAGCTGTACCCCAGTTTCAGTCAAGGCTGCTAGGCATCACCTTAGTAATAATACATAGGTGAATGCTTCCGTATGTTCCAGCATGCCTTGCAACAAAAAACACTCTCTTTTTCCCTGGCAAATACACAGTGACACTGGACTAGACAAGGCATGGCACTGTGTACTGTGTACAAGCTTGTTAGGAGTGAGCATATCTGGTGATCCGATTCACCTTCTTAAATTTAGTGCCAAAGATTCTGAGTGTCCAGAAAATCATAGTATCATAGAATAGTTTGGGTTGGAAAGCACTGTAAGGATCATCAAGTTACTACTCACTTGTGATAGGCAGGGATACGTACCACTAGATCAGGCTGCCCAAGGCCCCTTCCAACCTGATCTTGAACACCTCCAGGGATCGGGTATCCTCAGCTTCCCTGGGCAACCTGTGCCAGTGGCTCACCACTCTCATCATGAAGAAAGTCCTCCTTTTGTATGATCTAAATCTGCCCTTCTCCAGTTTATACCCTTTGCCCCTCTCCAGTTTATACCCATTGCCCCAAGTTCTACCACTACACTAGCCTTGTAAAAAATACGCCCCCAGCTTTCTTGTGTGCCCCCTTCAGGTGCTGGTGTCAGTCACCCGGAAGATGTCCTGAGGAGAAGGACAGTAGCCTGTGATCTTAAAATGGAAGACTTCAGTGGATAAAGTCTCTTCATTGCTCCACAAACTAAATTGATAGCTGAGTGTATACTTGCAACTTTCCCATTCTTAAGATCATACTTATAATGAGTCTCAATGTTGTGCCTGATTCTGCTTATATCCCTTTAATGTGGTCTTACTGAAAATAAAAAAAAAAAAATATGACTAACGTTATTGCTTCATGATGGAGATTCAAAGCAGGACTGACAGGAGCTTTACAAAACTTTCGTACTACAATGAAGTGAAACACTAAAATAAAAGGCTATAGAAAATCATTAAAATATATCAAAGATACCTGTAATCTGGGTAAATCATCATGAAGAGGTCTTTTCAGACTTTATTTCATATATTAAAGAATGTACAATTTGGTGCCATATTTATCAATGAATGTGCAACACTGGTCTGTGATTGTGTAATGGAAGATTTTCTAAACCAAGGGCTCGCAGGTGACTATGTTAGTTATGTGAGCTTGAACAAAATTTCATGATGATTTTATGTGTGAACAAGTGATCTGTCTAAACTCCCCTCACACAAATTAAACAAACCCCAAAACATGTTCTTATTTAATTCCAACTGAAAGGAAATACTTTTGGGTAAAAATAGGCAAGATTTTATTTCCTTTTATTTTTTGTTTTTAGTGAAGATGCTTACACATGAAAACCAAATTGGTTCTATCATGTAACACGAACATCCAAACTACAGCAAAAGATGAATGTTATTTTTCAGAGCCACTGAACTGAGAACAAGCACAGCCAAGTTAATCTTTGAAAGTAAGTGCTTCAGGAGGGCATAAGCCACTGAAAATTGGAGACTTAGGAGGAAAGCTCCATCACAACCAAACAACTAACTTAGACCTAGATAATGATGCGGTGTGTGATGATCCATAAAACTCTCCAGGTGAGAGGTGTATAGTGTGAAATACACCAAGTTCACACCAGTTCTTCCATTGAGCCCAGTGTAATTACAGCCAGAAGTAAAGACTACTCATGAGGAATGCTCCTCAGGATATTGGCCTCCGATGGAAAAGAAATTGACACAATATTGACTCTGAGAGCCTTTTATTCAAAAGGAAGCGGACAGCTATGGGGCTGTGGGAGATATCCCTTCTCCTGTTAATGACTTGATGGCCACGTAGTTGCGTAGTCAAAATGTACTGAATTTGCTTTCTTTAAAAGATCTTTCATTGAACTACTGGCAAAAGTTATCCTGGGTGATTTTCAGAGCTAGGAGAGTTAAACCATGTGAAGGTGCTAATATATTCTGCACTTGGCTTTCTGGGTATGTCATCAAATGGTGATTAGGGTGTCTTTCCCCTTATATGTATTAACCTTATAAGTTAATAAATACTTTTTTAAAAAAAAAAAGTGCAGATAGCAGCTGTGTTGAGAGCAGTTCTTCTGAGAAGCAGACTCCAATCACTTCTGAGTTTCCCCACATCCTCAGAGAATAGTCAGTTTGGTAAAACCCACACAGAAAGATATTTGAGGCTGAAAGAATCTGAAACCAGATTATTTTTCACACCTCTCTCAATTTTTAAAGTAACTTAAAATTACTGGCATCTGTGAAAATGATGGTAGAGTAAAATATCAACACCTGTGTACATTTGGAACTTGCAGTTTGAATTGTTTTTCTAAAATGAGCGGAAATGAGCATCATGTAAATGTTGAGCATGCCGCTTTCAAATACAGAAATCATTCTGATTCTTCTGATGTGTCAGAAGCATTATTGCTCACATAAAGTTTTAAACCAAGGCTCGGTTTGTATTGCTGAGCTTAAAAATCTTCTGAAAAAAACCCTAAAACTATGGGCAAAGATTACAGAGAATTTCACTGAAGTTAAACTCTTTCATGCATGGGAAATTTCAACAAGAAGATCATCTTAGGAAAAAAAACATGAACAAAACCTGTCAAACTGCAAATGATGGAAAGTAATGGTCTAGGACCAAAACTTTTGTGGTTTAATTAGAGACCGCAGAAGCCAGAATTTGTTACTTGTAACAGAACTGTGACCTCTGTTTCATATTCTGCTTTCTAGATAATCACAGGAGAATGCAACGTGTTTCTAAAAATAAGCAGGCTTTTTATGAAGATAACTGTTGACAGAAATGGTGGCATTGCAGCTGGTACTCCAGCCATGCTCAGAGACCAGTGTCCTGCTGGCATTTTTAGTTCTTGTTCCCTGACATTACAATTCCCACATAAACCAATTGTGCACAGGTTGCTATTCTTAACTGAACAGTCATAATGGCTATGGTATGTTGAACTATGCAGTAAAGAATTGCAGCTCTCTCCATATATGTGCTAAATTACTTAGTAAGCTGAGATGAGACCCTTCAAGCCATTTATTTCTGTTGAGTCATAAGAAGAAGTGGTGATAGAGAGGGTGGAAGAAAAAACCTCTGTAATGTAAGAGGTTCTTCCAGTCGCTTCTGGACAAAGGACTGGATGGCACCTACAATGGGCAGAAAGGCTAAAAGAATGAGGTCAAGAGAAGGGCATGGCTTGTATGGGGAGGCAGCCCTGGTAGGAGCTGGAGCCAAAGGGTCGAACTCTGCAGGCTGCAGAAGTCAGTGTGGCAGTGGAGGAGGGAACACTTTGAGAGAATTATGGAGGATTAAATACTAGCTTTATAGACATCATAAGTGTGCCTGGATCACTCACTGCTTGTTCCCTTACGTATCTGATCTTTTCACTGAGATGTATTTCCATGTCTCATTGTCAACTATGAGAACAGCAGCAAAGAGGGTTTAGTCTCTCCCAGTAATTCTCCCAGCTTTTACATCCCTCTGCTTGTTACTGGCTCTTCAGATACACTGCAGTGTCTCACACTAAATTAGTGCAGTCATTAGAGTTTAAAAAACACATCTATTTCAGTAACTTAATAGAGACAAATAATTTGTTCTGTGTTCTGTAGTTGTTACTGATACTGCTGGTGAATGGAGAAGTTTGCTGACTGCAGGAGACAGTGAGACAAACACAGAAAATTCCATTTAAACATATGAAAAAATTTTTTTTTTTTTTTTTTACAGTGAGGGTGACCTAGAACTTGCATGGAAAAGTTATGGAGTCTCCATCCTTGGAGGTACTCAAAACCCACTAGGCAATGTCTTGAGCAAGCAGTTACAGTTGAGCCTGGTCTGCATAGGGGTTTGGACTAGGTGATCTCCAGAGGTGCCTTCCAGCCTCACTCTTTCCGTGATTTTGCAGAGTGTCTTAAGTATCTCTCAGAAATGTCTATTTCTGCTTTCACATTTAGCTGCCTTTGAGCTGTCCTTCACCCTGTCATGAACTAACAACAACAACTGGACCAACTACTCTGCTTTCTACAGAGATGTGTGGGTTTCCTTTAGTTGTGATCAGTACAAAGATACTCAGTAGGAGGTCACTACCATTGAGTGGTATAGACACATGAGTCCTGGGCAGAAACTTCAGGGTTAAACAATGTACATGTTTATTTTCATGGTACTCTCTGGGGCGTGATCTGATCCTTCGTGTCCACCAACAATGAGCTTCAAAACAATTCCTCATTACTTGTAGGGATTGTGGGAACCCCAGATGCTGTGTGTCCTGTCTTCACCTTATATATTTTTTGTGGGCAACATGGTCAGCTTTCTTCTCTTTATACTTGAATGTTTTTTTCTTGTGTGTGTCCATAATATATGTATGATTGTCAGTTTTTTCTGTCTGAAGATAATAAGTTTTAGGTAGCAAACACCTGAAAAATATACCCTTAAGTGATATTGATTGACAGGAAAAGAAATTTTCAAGTTATTTATTTGGCATTTTTACAGTTTAACTGGCCTTTTTATTTATATGTATATATTTAATCTATAGAATGAAGCTGTATTTTTTGATGATAAATAGGAAGTCTTTCGTATATTGTTCTCTTACACATTTTACCTATGTTATAAATGCTCAGAATATTTAGTAGGCTGACTTTTACCCTTATTTTTACTATTACTTTTCAGAACAATGTTAGCTTAAGACTCAGTTACGCACTGTAAGCACTGTGTTGTCAGCTTCATTAATGTTTTCCTCTTTCTGCTTCTGATAGTCTTCAGAGTGCCATGTGATATTCATGCTTGCTAGCACCTCTGATGTGTAACTCATGAGAGAAAAGAGAACAGGCTGTTTTTCTGCTGGTGGAAGTGGGTTGAGTTCTCCTAGATGGCACTCGACTTTGTGCAAAAGGGGAGAGAGAAGCCCTGCGGTAGGAAGATGGAGGGGAATGCCTGGAGGGAGAGGGATAGAGGAGTGGGGTGTTGGCAAGGCAGGATAGACGCAAGAGCTTGCCCTTGCTGCTAGAAGTGAGCTGCTGCTTTTGCCCGTGGTAGGATGAAACAACATCCCGGGGTGACAAGAGTTTTTTGTGGGTGCAGAGTTTTGTGGCTCACTAGGTCTGTCTTACCTAGGCAGCATGTGCAAACCAGGTGGGGTGCCTGGCTGGAAGGCCACTGTTGCTGCTGCTGCTCATCAGCTGGGTGGCTTTTTAATTGATTGCTGTTCCCAGTGTAGTCCTGATATAGAAAACTGTGGAGGAGGATGGGGTTGTAGGAGATGCCAGGGGATACTATTGACATGCTGATTCTCACCCAGTTTGTTCCTACTGATTATTAAAGTCCATTGCACAGACATGTTATGGTGCTGTTGCTTAATTTCAGCTACTTTCTAACATTTCTGTTAAACCTCCCAGACACTTCATTTTTAGAAGGTTATTTGAAAACTGATGAAGCAGCCAGGAAGCTTAGGCAGGAAGTCACAGGGCAGGCAGGGTCCTGGTAGCAGGCATGGCCAGATAGAGCCCCCTGGTCACTGGACACATAGATAAGTCAGGTCTGAGCCCAGACAGGAAATCCCAAGATGGGAAAAATGTTGAGTTTTTCATTGTAGCATCCTGTTGGCTGGAGCAGGGAGGAATGAGCCTCAGTGATGTCCATTCTCTGGGATTAAGAACCTGGCTACCAGTTTCCTCTGCAGAGCCAAGGAGCAATGGAGAATGCAGGAACAGCAGTTGGACAGCCATGATCCAGCACCAGTTTTAGGTGTGCATGTGCTAGATTTTGACTCAGGTTTCCAGGAATGCACATGAGGTTTGCACGCAGAGTGTCTTGGTTGGTTTTTTACAGGCATCTATGCTACATTTATACTGGAAGTGGAAAGCATTTCCATGAGGAGGGATATTTCACCAAATTATCTCAAATGCAGGAACAGAATAGGCAGGTATGCACTTGTCTTAGTCAGACTGGCCTCTGATCAGTAGTTATTAAAAACACAAGCCTGCAGGAATTATCCAGAGATTTCTGTCTATTCCTTTAGACAAGAGCAAGACAGGTATAAACTGGACCTTTGCTCAGAGATAATGATGTCCTCTACTTTTAATAACCTTCAGCACCAGGGATTTCCTAAAAGCAGTTCCAGTGAGTAACCACCCACAGATAGAAATTTCTATTATCTAGGTCTTTAAAAATATTTTTTAAAAATCAGTTTCTGCTTTGCCTTTTCACACCTAGAAGTCACTGTGTGCTGTGCAGAGCTCCCCTCATCTCTCCTTCTCTTCTCTGCAGAGTCCAAGGTTTCCCAGGAGAAGAGCCTCGCTCCAGGCAGGAGCACAAGGAGGGGAATGGGGCTTCCCACCTCTAACCTCCTCTTCTGCACTGGCCAAGGCAAAGCAGTAGAAGCTGTGACAAAGTCACCAATGTTTCAGTGTGGGAATGAATAGGACATTATAGACTATTTCACATCTAGGAGTGAGCAGACTTTATTCTTGCAAGTAGCTTTTTCAATGGTAAAATAATTCTGCAAGAAAACTCAGTTTTTTTAATGAATTAGTGAACGGAATTAAATAATATTTGATGCCATAGAAATCCAGAATTTCTCTTTCTGAAAACATCAATTTAGAATTAGTTTGAATTGTCTTTCATGAGGTTTTTCTTATTCTTATTTCCTTATATTGTGACATGTTAGTAGTGATAATCAGCATTTCATCAACAAATTTCACTTGTTTCACGGAACACGAATAGACGACACATCAGCCTGGAACATTAGGTGTCTTTCAGTCAGCACCTCTTAGCTGTTACCCACAGAGATTTAAAAGTAAAATTATGAAATGGTTATCTTGCTTATCCGGCCTATGTCCTACTATTAATATTCATACAGAATATGTAGTATGAAGATTTTACTTTTCCAAACCACAAACTAGTAAAGATGAAATGAAACATCTGTTTTTGCTTGAATGAATTACTGTATTGTGGCATCTAGATTGTATAGGTACATTGTCTGTATATTTTTTCAGGACCTGTAGGTATCTGTGACTACCTGCATTCCCCAAGACAGTGTAAACATCTAAAAAGGAAGGAAAAGATGAAATGCAAAATACAAATAAAATTCTAAAAGAAAACCTTCAAATTATAATCCTTTCAGATGGTCAATTCATGAATATTTTAAAAAATTACTGTTTTCAGTTATTATTATTTTAATCTAATTTAAAATTAAGAACATTAATTAATTAATTAAAATTAAGTGTCCTGAGACACTGGTGCATCATTTACAGGCCCTGGCTGGAGACCATTCCCAGGAGGTGCTTTGCTTGTGGCCACCCACATGGTAGCCTGTAGGTGCTTAATTTATGGCCAGAGGCTGTTATAAGAGGCAGCAGGAGCTGCAGTGGGAATGTCACTTGTACTGACGGGATAAGGGCTTTTACTGTTTTTATTTTGAATTGCTTTTGTGAAATGAAAATTGAAATAATGGTTATTATTTTCAAATGGTAAAAGTAATTCCATCTTAGGGAAAGGGTTTATATATTCTTCATCTCACTAGAAAAGCTTGTTTGGTGACTTCACTGGTTTAGCAGATTTTGTACATTTTTAGAGGCAGAGGAGCAGAAAGATCTATAAACAAGAACCACAACACTGTAAGCATAAAAGTAAATACAATGTTGTCAGCTCAACCTTTTTTATCTGCAGCTGAATCCTCATTAACTTTGTGTGTTTAATTTACTTTTGCATTGTACAGTCAAAATATATGAGTTCTCCTCCATAATTAATGGCTTGGTTTTGGGGTTTTTGGGGTCTTTTTCTGTTTTTTTTTTCTTGCATGGAGCCAAAGTCATTGCTTACATTACCAGTTTTATTAGAACACTTCAGATGTTATCAAATTTTCTGTGCCTGACAGGCCGTAGAAGAGAATGACTGCGTTTGTACAGAATGTGTTTAATTTTATTTTTATATAAATTGGTTCCTTGTTCTCTTTGATTAGGGCTAATCTCCATGCCTTCTTAAGTATTCACTAGCTGCAACTGCAGAGAGTATTTGCAGGTGGGATCATCACTGAGGCAGATCTTCAGAGTATGTAGAATAGTAGGAGGTGTCTACAGGTTCCCATCCAGCAGGCTGCGGAGGAGAGTATGCTTTGTTGTGGTTTTGCACTGTGCATGGTGCTACCAGATTAACAGAGATCTGAAGCTGGATTTTGAGAAGAGAGATATTTCTGACCTGAATTGTAGGAGGAACTACAAATACCCGAATAGTTTTACCCTTGAAAACTATTTTTATTTTCTATAGTCTAAACATGACCGTTGACATAAAGACATAAATGTTGAGGCCAGTTTTAATGTCCATTTTTAGTGTGTCTAATAGAAGATGTTTTGTAAGGTCTTGCAAAATGCCCTCAGTGCAGATTTATCGCAAAATAATTTGTTGTAATAAAACAGAGATATGTATTGCAACAGTTGTCGTCAGCAGACAAACCGCTTTGATAAAGTGCTGTAGCATGACTGTTTCAAAGCCACAGCATCTCCTGCATCTCAGTGCATAAACATTACTTGTGTCAGTTCACAATGTCACTTTGTCATGGTTGTGACAGTCCAAAAATGGACATCTTTTACTTTCTGTTGGGTTGTGTGAAATTTAGGCTCTGGTGACCAATAGTGACTCTGAATCCCTAGACACACAATAAGGTGCAGGGTCATGAGCAATGACTGCAGAGGGCCGTGGGACCACCACACTGCATAAGGTGCTCCTCTCTGCCTTGTAATGTGGCCTCCCCAAGAAGTAACTATGCCTGGGGCAGGGCTGGCCCAGGTTTTCCTTTTCCTCTCGGCTCCCAGTTTAATCAGGAGGCAGAGTGGTCCCCAGTGGGGTGAGCACTGTGTGCCCGTTTATTGTGTGCTTTTGTTACCGGGAGAGCAGTGTGGTGAGTGGATCCTGCACACTCCACAAACAATCATTTGACTGCTGAGCATCATCTGAAGCATCTCACAAAGACAGCACTAGGTTCAGATGGTGCTCACATCTGGTTCCAAAGCATGCCCCCTGCCACCATCTTTGTTGCATTACGAAATTTCCCTGACTTCTAGGGTTAATTAAGCAAGGAGGATGTAATGTACACCTTTCCAGCTCCTTGCTTGCATCTTCCCTTGCCTAAGTTTGTATATACTCCTCCAGCGCCAATTCACAGGCCAGGGTAACTGACGTCAGTATTTGGCTCTCTCTGTCTCTTTCATCATCTGCAAACTGGAGATAGTAGTGTTTATTAGGGCTGGGTAAATAATTCATGGTGTGGCTCCTTATTAAACAGATACTGCCTCTCTGTTTGCAGATAGTCTGCAAATGGATTGCATTTTTTTTCAAATATATTTGTTATTCCAAATTATTCGCCAAATACTTTCTGTAAATAATTTTGTTGGCCTATAGTGAATTCAGAATATGAATTTGAAGCCTGCCTTTTTATGAGTATTTGTTGTTGGTAGTTGAAAACAGTTATTTCAGCAAGTACGCCTTCCAGCAAACTTGTCTCAGAGAGCCTCTCCTGAAAGTAACACAAGGGTATCATGAATATGTTAAGAGTGAATGTTGAGGGGAGATTTTACTGCTTTACTACTCTTGCAGCTCTGATACTAATCTGTCTCACCAGGTATTGTTAAGATGGTAAAGGTGTTTTCTGAATGTGAAATGCTGCCTAGGTAGACAGCAATACAACAGCCCTGGCTGCTCTTCTCTGCCTCTTCAGGTGGTGGGTGGTACATGGTGTATCATGCATGGTCCAGCTACGGCTGAATGCAGCCGCTGAACCAAGCAGGGATTCATGAGACTAAGTCTGTGCTAATGAATAAAATATGTGAGGGCCCAGAAAGCAAGTAGCATGGTGTGGATGGGCCCTCATCCATATGGTTAAACTCCTTTCCATCCATTCCCAGAAGTTGTCTGTAGTGATTTACAGGCATAGTCTGTGAACTGTGCTGTTCTCCACACTTTTCCAGGTAGACTTTCTTAGGAGTCTGAGTCTTGACCATGGGCAGTACAGACAGTATGGATGTGTGTATGTCCCTTCTTTGGGTTCTGGGTATTTTCCAGAATCTAAGGAACATTTTTAATAGTTTACGGGTTGCTCAACCACATTGCCTGAAGCACTGGGGGGTTATTTGTTTATTTGAAATGTGCTCAGCATCTCTGTGCTCCTTCTGTGGGAGCTAGGGAAATGGAGCTTCCAGTGATATCCCTAGAAAGGGACTCGGAGGGAATTGCAGCTTCCTGTTTTAACCCCTGGGAAATACGAGGGAAATATGAGGCCTGAAGGGAAACAGTGAGTCTGGCTGGTGGTTTGTATTTATGGAGTAGGAGCCTGTTAGGGCAGACTGTAATTCTTGTGCATGCTTCCATTAGCTCAGATTAGATTATTTCAGGGAATGAGGACAATTCATGCAGGTAAGAATGCTGCACGATAAGGCTGGCTGAAGCTTCAGGTGTAGGGACCAAATGGCAAGGGAAGTTAGGATGTCTTAAACCTCATTTATATATTTATAGTTGGTTGTACCTAAGTACTGTCCAGGATTTCTTTTAGCATTGAAGAGAAGTAATAGATAAAAGGGCCAAGAAAATAAGGAGTCATTGGTGTTAACTGAGTGGTGTGGACCCTGATTGGCCACACTTGCTCACTCAAATTAAGAAACAGAAACCAAAAGATTTCCTAGGAGTGGGAAAACTTAAGTTCAGTTTGAAGAGGATCAGATTATCAGTTCTGCTCTTGTTTTAACTACTAGAGTAGTGATACCAATTAATCTTGAAGAGAGTTTGTAAGCTGTTTTGTATTTAGCTTCAAATCAAATATGTTGATGGAAGTGACAAGTGTAAATCTGACATAGGCTTACTTCACATCTAAAAATGACCTTTATAGTAGCTTGTTTTCACTTGATACTTTGTCTGAGCTAGTGGAAAAAAGGGTTTCCTTTACTTTTTATATTTGGAGGAAAAAGTATGCAAACCTACTATGTATATTGAAACTGTTGCCTTGAAAAAAAATGAAGTAATTGTTAAAATATCTGTATCAGTTCTCTGTTATAGTTGATTTTTATGTGGGTTTGATTTCAGGAGCTTGGATGGTGGTGGTTTGGAGAAGTTGTGTTAAAAATCTTGCTTGTATTAAAGAGCAGACATGCTTCTCCACCTGCCCCTTTCTGAGGCAGTAAATGCAGCTGCTAACGTGTTACTAGATATGGATCTCAGAGTTTCCTTCTTAACCAGCCTTTTTTTTATTTGCAGTAGTTGAATTAGCCGTTGTACTGAAATGCCATGGGATGAGAAGGAGACGGATAGGTGCTGTGAGACCAGTGTAGCAATACAAAAATGCCCTCTTCCTGCTGCAGCTGATGAGATGCTGGGTTGCTTGTGGCAGCACTGACAATGTGGTGGCAAGAGATCTCATTGATTTATCCTGTATAAGGAGAGGGGCAGTCAGGAACTGAGGAGTCTTTTGTGCTCTTTTCATCAGACTAAACTTGCTTCTGACTTTAATCATTGTCCTTCCTGTCTGTAGCTGTCTTGAAGGAATTGAGGTTACTACAGAGGCTGGTGGTGACTGGGAGACCTCTTAGTGGCCCATGGAGGGGTTCTCTTGTCCTGTGTCAAGGAAGCAAAGGGCTGAAGAGAAGGCATGTTTTGGGTTTGGTTTGGTTTCCTCACACCAGGGTGGTGTTGGACATGAACCTTGGCGAGGGGACAGTGAGAGGGAGGCTGAAGTTGTTCGTGGGGTGTCCTGGGCTGATCAATAGCTCCCTGACAGTGAGAAAGGAGATGTACTGCTTTACTCCTTTTTCCCTGGTATCTCACCACTGCCTTGGAAGGCAGAGGTAGAGAGGGAGAAGGTCCACCCAAGTCAAATCTGAGCAGTAGGCTATGTTTGAAAGTTTGGAACAAGGGAGAGGTTTTATATCCTGTGGCTTCTTATACAATGTCGCTTTGCTTTGAGCAGATAGGCTGGGGCCTCCTCTTGATATACTGCTGGATTCACTGAACTGCACAGCATTCAGCGTGCAATGGAGGATGCCAAAGCAGCATGCGAGCACCATCACAGGGTATACGGTAAGTCATCCTCTCTACTGGTAGTAGAAGATTTCAAAACCCTACAAGGCCTCAGATGATGCACACAACATGGTGAAGCAAGCAGAAGAGCCTCTTCTTATAAGAAATCCTGCCATTGCCCAGAACGCAGCCAGGGGACAGTGCATTTCAATGGATTGAGCTGTAACTTTAAGAAGCAAGTAATTCATATTTCAGAAGCAGGCTATAATGCAAATTTGGCTTGGATGGCAAGGACTTGTAGTGGATATAGCTCTTCTGTTGTGGTTTTCCTGCAAGGATCTCAATATCTTTTGCAGCTAATAAAGAAGTAGAGCCAAGCAGATTGATATTACGCTGTACAAGCGAAGGGAGATTTGTGGCGATTTCAGGGCTGTTCAGATCCTTTGACCCATACTTCAAGCCTGAGGACTGTGTTTCCAGAAATAGCTTATATAAATTACACCTCTAAAACTTCCTAGAGACAGCACATACAAGGGTAGGAGAGTTTTGTGATGTCTCTTCTCCTGATAGATACTGTACTGTACAGCATTACTGGGAGCCCAGCCACAGCCTAAATGTCAAGAGATGGGGTTTTTTTTTGATTCCCTCATGCCTCTGTAGTGAATTTTCCTTAAAGGAGTAGGGTCATCTTCCTTTTTTATGCAGCAGTTTTTTAGAGGAGGGTCTGATCTGCTCTGAGTCTCTGCTGCCTTACCTTCTGCCTGTTGTGCAGAGAGAAATGGCTAGCCTAATCTGGGTACTATGTTTTATTGTGCAAGTAGAAAAACTATGAGACCAATCTGCCATTTATTCATGTTTACTAGGTATTACTTTAACGGGTATTCCATGCCAATCGGTCTCAGTCCCAAAATAGAAGCTAGTCAGCAGGGAATTAGCACCAAGGATGTGGGATACCAACTAGAATTGTTTGGTTTCCCTTTTAACAAAAAAAAACAAATAGCAGTTGGGTTTGTTAGCATTTTCTGTGGAAACTTCTGAAATTCCAGAAAAATATAATCCAAAATTCAGTTCTGTTTAAAAAGGTAGGAAGCATTAAAGTTCTGACTACCTTTTTTATTAATGCATGCTAAAACAGTGAGAAAATTTCTCATATGCATGCCCATTCATCCCATGGTCTTGTAGATGACACTAGCACAACCCAGCTGCAGGGTTGTTTTTATTGTTATCTACTGCTGAGAAGCTGTGGCCAGAAGTTGTGCCACTTGCTGTGTCCAGAACCTGCCTTGGCCGGGCTCTGTGTGTAGTTAGATCCATTCTTCTGCGTGAAGACAGAGGTGCATTGAGTATGTGGCTTTTCTGTAGGTCATGATATTTTTCAAACAGTTGCAATCCTCTGTAGTCACAAATCATAAATAATTTTTACTGTTCATGTAGTATGTCAACCATTCAAACCCTAATTTACTTTTAAGCCTTAAGCTCATGTGTGGTATGATAGTAAAACCAAACAGCATTGATAGGGCTATACCGAAACATTTATCTCTTCATGTTAGCTTTTGACCCTCTGGCATCTCAGTGTCTCTGCGCACAGGAAATTAGACTCTCCTTGGCTAATTAGTCTCAGTACGCAGCAGCAGGCATGGAGAGACATTTATGATAAAGCAATTTTTATAATGACATAATCATGTGATGTCATCATTTTCCTTATATATAATAAAATACCTAACGTGCGGACTGGTCCCACAGATCTTCAGCTGGCCAAGCTGACCATGCCCAAATGATGCACAACTAAAGTTGTCAGTTCAAATCTGCCCTGAAAGCTAGGCTGTGTTTCACCTCAGCTCAGTGTATATGCTGTCCTTTGGTCCTATGGATGAATTCTAGCTAATATGAAGGGAATGTTAAAAGGTGTTAGCTTTTCGTGCTTTTGAAAAGGCAGGGGACCATATACTCAAATGCTGTCCACAGTGTAATAAAAATGCATTTGGTTTTAAGTCATTCTGAATCATTACATTATTGCTTTAACCAACTTGACTCTATCTTCTTCGCAAGGTCTTTTACTCAGAAGTTGAAAATGACAAAGCAGTTAAACAGCTCTCACATGATGTTCCCCTGAGTTTGGATATGCTTAGCATGGTGAGTACTTCTTTTCATTAATAGAGCATTGGAGAGGAGCTTACAAATGGGAACTTGCAACTGTTTACTTGCTACCGGTTTGTGAACTATGCCAAGGATCCAAGCCCCCGATCTTCCCTCAGTGTTAAGCAAAAGGAAATGGCAATGTTTTTGTCTAATCCAGTTAGTGTGAAAGACTTCTGCTCCTTTTTGTCGAACTAGTTTATCATGTAAAACTAGTGGGACTTGCTTGTGTCTTCCTAGTACTGACATTGGGCATCTGCTAAAACAGAACTTTGATTTCAAATATGCATACATTTTTTGTGCAGTTCCACATGCAGAAGTGGAATTGCAAGTCTATGTGCAATCAGAGTTTCAATATCAGTATATGTGTATTGCAGTATCTCACACAGGTAAGTGTATGAGTTAAAGGAAACACTATCTTTGATGTATTTTTGTCTCTACTTGATGCTGTGGCCTCTTGAAATACAGAATTTAAAGTTTAATAATGCTGCTTTAGTAGCAGTTGTGCAAGTCCATCTCCTGGAAGATTCCCTCAACTCTGTTTTTTTTTTTTTTGAAAGCATTATTTTTCCTCCCTGCTTTCTATTCTTCTCCTTTCTTTTAGTTCTGTTTTGCTTTTTATCGCTCCTCTACTTTCTTACTTTGCTTTATTTCACTCTCCACTTCTTTTTCCTCATTCCCTTTTTCTGTTTAGTTTCCCTTTCTTTTCTGTTTGCAACTGAACACCGCCTATCCTCTTCGGCCGCATGGCTGAGCATTTAGTGCTATGATGGAAGCATTTCCTCCATGCTTCTGCATAGTTTTAATACTGTCTGTTTTTAAAAGGTATTCTTGAAATATGCTAGCACTTTCTCAGAGTGGAGAAGCTGCTTTTTAAGTTCAGTAAGAAACAGAGATCTTCCAGCCCCTGCTGAGGCAGAGAGCAAAGGAGTGTTGCTAGTTGGGTGCCGTGAGGGGAGAACTTTCATGCCATGCTCTGCAAAGGGCTGTCTTTCCATGAGACAGCAATGTTACCAGCACAGGGATCAAAACCTTACGTGAGGATGGAGAGGAGCATTGCAGGCTTTCCAATCTTTATTTGTGATTCTTCACATTTCATTTTTTTTCCCTTCTTTCTCTTCTACTTGTTGTAATTCTTCATTTCCTCACTCTTCTGCCTTCAGCCTCCCCATCTGATATGTTTCAGTGATATACAGTCACTGATATTTCCTGATCCTGCTAAGCAGTGCTCAGAAACCTCCCCATGAGAACTGTGAGTGAAAGGGATGCTCAGGTTTCCTGCAGTTTTGTATCATTTTTTGTCAGTTCTGACTCCTGCAGGTTTCTAGGGTTATGGCAAGTGAAAGAATCCCATTGCCATGATATACTCTTTCTTTACTTATGCATTATTTTCTCCCTTCTGATCTTTATCTCTCTGTATTCCTCACTTGGTTCTTTTCCTGAAAAACATTCTTCCTAGTAGTGCCAACAAATATCAAACAGCATATTGCTTTTTTATCTTAATCCTGACATCAGTAATTCTTACTCATTGGGAGAGCAGCGTCTGGATCCCAGTAATCATGCAGGTGAATAATAGACACAGCCACACTGACTACTATATGCTGCAGCACTGGCCTTTTTTGGTCTGTTTATGTGGCTTTGCTGTCACTTTTTAGTATATCGTATCATTAACAAGTCCTATTTCACTTTTTTCCAGGGTCAGCTTGAAGGAAAAGCAATTTTTGTAAGTATTGCTTCACTTGAAACTTGGTTGCAACTGTGATTTAAAATGAAATTGAGTGTTTCTGACCTGGTCTTTCCACAGATTAACACACAAAAATTGATCTCAAATGTTGATTCTACTTAGCGCTTATACAGAATCTTTTATAGTCAAAATGTACCAAATAGTCTTTAAAGCTCAAAATCCAGAAGTGAAGAACATGGACATATGTGGGAATAGTGGCTCTGTTTTTAGCAATGTATAAACTTTCCTATCAGCTGTCAAAAATATTTTTGGAGATCTTGTTTTCCTGGAGGTAATTTGTGTAAAAAATGAGCTATATCCAGGCTGTGAGGACCTACAGAGGACAGAGGCAGCTAGGCAGTCAGACACAAACTGACAATGAAGAACAATGCAGTCCAGCAGCAGGAGAGGAGACAGAGAAGAAAAAACCTAAGCCAGTCCAGCAAGAGCCAAGGAGGAGGAGTGTGGGAAGAGGCCAGCCATGGAACGCCCAGAAGGAAGGAGTGGGAGACTAACAAATAGTTTAAAACAGATTTGAAAGAAATACCAGCCCTTTTAATAGCCTTGCAGCTGGTGAATTATTCATATTAATTATTTCCAGTCGTGCAGTCGGTCCAGTCTGCTTCCTATGAGCGGTAAATAGATCAGGCTTAATGTGAAGGCAGAAGCATGCAGGAGATGCTCACGGTAGGATGACAGCAGTGTTTTCAGTATTTAACTGAAATCCCTAACATCAACAAACTCTTGCAATTTATTTTTTTCTTTAAGATCTGTTCTAGGAATGGAGAAATCCTCAAAGTTAGTGGATCTCACTCATCTTTTGTGGTATGAATTAAGAGAAGTTTAGTTGGACTGTATGAGGCTGATGTCTGGATGAGACCTCAGGATGTATTTGAACCAGGACTATCTGGTTTGGTCCCAGCTGAGCAAAGTCTGGATTGTGACATTTCAGAGTTGAGGTTCCATGCTGAGCCCTTGTTTTCTTCTTGATAAAAATAACTCTTCTGAGGGGTACTTGTAGAGGAGTATGCCTGACTGGGATTAATCAGCTCCCAGCTGTCATTAATCCTCAGGAAGTGGTGTTCTCACTGAAATGCTTTCTGTTATATTCATACCAAACTCAACAGAAATCTGCAATAGTTCTGTGGTTAAGTCTGCATAGTTTGTGTTTCCATCACCAAGCCTCCTCTCCTGGTGCAGGGTACGACTCTGCTGCTGTTTCTGTGTGTGTGCGCATGTGACTGTGCGTTAGCAAAGTGGATAATGTTTTCTAGGTATATTATGTCATCTTATAAAAGAGAACACGTAAGTGAGAGCAGCCTGGAGAAACACAGATGCAGTGCAGTTTACCAAGGCACTTGTTCTGCTGGGCATAATATTCATGAAATTGGGCATAAATATGAAAAACAAAAAAAAGCAGGAAAAATTAACAAGTTTTAAAGACTTAGGTCAGGTACAGAACCCTGGATAGCAACAGTACTCCCTATCAAATCACCCAGTGCACCAGTACAAAATGGGCAGTGGTGGGCTGAGACCAGTATTGCAGGGAAGGGACTTCCAGAGGATCAAGTGTCATTAAACCCAGCATAATTTCTGCAGCTGCACTATAATCCAGACTTTGGTGGTTTTTTTGGATTAAACCCAAAAGAAAGCAAAACAGAAAACAGGTTTTTGTTGGAAGATAATTTGTAATCCAGGTTTCTGTGAGGCAGTTTACTGCACAACCTCACAGTGTCAACACACTTGGGGTATGTGGCACGTGGAGCAACTTGTCAGGGCAGGGATGCCTATATGGTTTCTACATACACTTGACTCCTCTGCCACAGAAAAGGCATCATGTTGCTTCACCCCATTCAAGAATGTGAGATTCTGATGAAAATACCAAATGTAATTTTGCAGCTTTTTAGCAAAAGTGTTGTGTAAGACAAGAAAGTGGAGCTGGTGCTGAGTGAAGCCTCATTGGCAATGTAATGTCCAGTTTGGGGTATCAGTCTTCAAATTACAGAGACAATCTCTGTTGAGAGAAAGGCTACAGAAATGATGAGGAACTAACTCTTCCAAATACCACTTAAATTCCTTATAAATACTTTACATCACAGTGACTCTTCTGGGATGGAGGAAACTTGTATTTAAGACCTTTCCTCTAACTGCAAGCAAAAAAAAGAGAGGAAACGTACTCCCAGGGTCCTAGACAGTGGGTTTCTTCTCTGGAATCTCATTTGCAAATGTTCTGTTGTAAGGTGAGCAATCCCTGAGACTGCCATGAGTCAGGTAGCTTGAGGACATCCTGAATCTTTACCTGTTCACTAGAAAATTAGGATATAATTGATCTCAAAAATGCCCGTTCTATATCCAATGGCTGTGTTTGTGGAGAGTATGTTGCAAGAAGAATCAGACAGATAGCTATGTGTTTAAGTCAGAGAGCACCTTGCTGAGGTTTCAAGGGTACACTTGTTGAACATGAATACCTAAGTAGATATTAGGACTTCGATCTCGATTGGCCTTGTAGTCAGTAAGATTAATTCTGTTTAGTTTATTGTAGGCTTCTGTCTGAAGGTAAGAATATGAGGTAAGTACATTAGTATTCCACTGTTTACAGAGGCGAAGTTCCTGAATAGTGTGAAAGCGATAACATACATAATGAAAGATTTTTTTTTTCTCATAAGAACGAATGTAATAAAGAAGGATGGTGGCAGGAACAACTGCACACAGTTTAAGTGTAGACAAACAGTATGTATGGCATGGAGGATGGAATGGCAGGAGGAGGATTATCAGTATTGTCATGAGGAGGAGGTGCTAGTTTTTCAGCAACTGACTTTGCAGATCACATTTTGTAAAGTTCTCAGTCACTTCAGCTCTGAGATTGAAGGATAAATCTTCTGATGTGAGTATTCTTGCTACTTTTCTCTGAACAGTTACTTTTCCAGCATTGTTATCAACTCTCTCAGATGAATCCAAAGTCATTCAAGCAGATCAGGAGTGAATGATGGAAAAACTGGATAATGGTCAGGTGGCCCGTGTTAATAGGAAATCAGTGATGGAACTCCAAAACTGTGGCTAGAGAAATGACAGATGGCAGGGTGTTGCTGAACAATGTTGTAGTAATAATATAGGTTCCCCAAGGAATAGGGAGGAAGAGTTTGTCCAGAAGACTGTCATAAGGAAATTTAGCAGTTAATAAACTTTTGGGATTGTTTACTATTTTACTGCAACTGGAAGCGCAGATTTCAAGTCTGCTCCAGTGTGAAGACAAAGGAGATCTCTTCATTTTTACATGCACTGTGAATAATGTTTTTAATATCAGAGAATGAAAAACAGAAGAAAAACCTTTGTAAAAGAGTTTTTCATAAGTGCGTTTTTCACATGAAGAGTCTGCGGTGTAGAACCTGATATTTCTGTTTAAATGCTGTCAAAGTCTGTGAATCTGGGATTTTTATCTCTCTACAGACAGACTGCAGGTAAAGTATACTGAATTTCTATACACACACACACATATTCCATTACAGGTCAGATCTAACTATCTGAACCTGATACACGCTATGTGTGCCAGCCTGTGTTAAAATGCAGGTTTTTTTCTGAGTAATTTGCTAATTCCTGAGTGGTTTATGCAGGCTCCTCTGAACTGTATTCAGCTGCAGAAACTTTTCATGTGGAAGTTAGCATCACCTCCCTTACAGTAGTTGCCTATTGATTAGTCTTTCTTGTTTATGGCAGAAGGACAAATAAGGGAAATGCTTGCTTCAGGTCAAGGCTGATAGCTAGGCTAGGAAAATTATGAGAGGTGATGGGACTGGTCTCTGCTCCACGAGAAATTAAAGATCATCAGTTTACAATGCAGCAACTTGCTTTATTCTCAGGAGTTTCTGCAGTCTCTGGATTTAAAGGAAAAACAAAACAAAAAAAAAAGAAAAAAAAAAAGATGCGAGTAATTGGCTCAAGAGAAGGAATATTTTGTGACTTTGACTTCACCAGCAAAAAAGCCAGACAGTGAATGCAAACACTTTGCAACCTTGTGAGTTATGCTGAGAAATGGGTCCAGGCCATCCTTGTGGATTCCCCCGGGGTGAAGCTGCAGCTTGAGAGGAAACATGTGGTGCTATTTGTGTTTGTTGTTTCTGAGCTGGGCTGGGGACAATCCTCCTAGGAGATTACATGGAAAATGCCTTGTAGGATGTCCAAATCCCAGCTCACAGCGCCATCCCCGGTTACATGGAAGAGCGTTCGCAATGTTCTTGTCTTATCTTTTCTTGATCCTGATAGGAAATTGTAATTGGTGATCTAAAGCCGGGCACTCTACACCGTGTTAGCGTTGGAGCGTATGGATGGGCAGGGAAAGGACGACCCAGCATGCCCAGAAATGTGACAACCTTATCCCAAGGTAACACTATGTAGATGATTTTCTGTTACAGAACTGGCACAGATCTGTAATATGGCAGGTCACTTACACCTAAACCTCTCTCATGTGAAGTATTGTGATATTTTATTATTAATTTTTTCAACAAGGATGGGACTTTAGAGGGGCAACAGATAAATGTAGAACCTTTAAATTTGGTTCCCAAGTCTGGATGTTGGATTTAAGCGTATGTTAGCCCGTCTGCTTATCTGATGCTGTTCATTTGTGTTTCTTCTGGCTTAGATAAGTGCATGCCCCCTGCAGCACCCTATCAGCCTCAGATTGTGGTAGTTTCTGATTCAGAAATTGCGTTATCCTGGAAGCCAGGAGTGAGTGAAGGAAGTTCACCTATCCAATACTACATGGTGGAGTTTATCAGGCAAGTTTGTCAGTGGAGCCTGAATTTCAGTGTTTGTATACTACTGTCTTTTTTTTTTAACCTAAACTGTGCTGTTAAACTTCATATAGATTCTTCTCATTATTTATTTACTTATTGTGTATAGTACACTTATATTTTCTCTCGATGTGTGTGGAATTACTATGAAAATTTAAAGATAAAACCAGAAATAATCTACTTTGTTATAAAATCACCAGTGGGTTGTACCTTCTAATTAAAGAAAATAAGGCCTTATTTGAGCTGTTCCTTCTAACAATGGTCTGGGTGAATGAAGTTTTAAGTTTTTCCTGTCATCAAACCCTGTCATGCCATGCTGAAAAAAGAGTCTCTGGCAGAGCAGTTTCTCCAAGCAGAAATACCCTGGGCTGCCATAGGAAATAATTGGGGACTGTAAACTCAGTATGTTGGGTAGTTTGACCTGACAAAAGTCTTTTGAGTCTTGAGCTTGCAAGACTCTGACTTGTTTTATTGTCCTAATGCTAATCAAGTTTACATGAAAATTCGGCCTTTCTATTTAGAGTTTTTTGGGGAAAGTGAGATGTTGGAGGTTTTATTTTTCTTCTTTTATGTTATGTTGAATTCTCTATAATTTGCAGTAGTAGAACTGAACTGTGAAAAGTTGTCAATCACGTTGCTTTTTCGAGATGCTTATGAAAGGTCAGGAGGAGGTGGTTGTATCTGTATGCACAAACAAGTATTCATACCGGACTGCTCATATCCTTCTGTAAGCTAATGTCTGCATATAAAGCTGTTTATTTTCATGTGTTTGCCCCTATGTTTACCTTTACAGTGAATGCAAAATTCAGCCTTTGGAAGTTTAATCCTTTGGGTGAACACTTGATGACAGGTTTTAGTTAAGATTCCTGTGTAAGAAGAGAGAATTGCTTCTTTAACTGCTCTGATCTGTAAAGGTCAAAACATTGTTCTTTAGAAAAAACCATTCATTTTTAAAAAAATAATTGTATTTAAAACAGACAGGAAGAACTATTGCTTTTCAGTGCTCTGAGTATGGTTACAATCTAGCAGATATTGATATAATGAAAATAATTCCCAGGCTGCAAGCCTGCTTGTGAACTTAGGTTGCACTTTGTGTTTGAATTAGAATGCCCCATATTTAATGGGAAGCCATCCAATGCTGACAGAAGTGGGAGGCAGGGCATGAGGACTGAAGATGCATTATGACCATTGTGTAAACTCTGCTGTGGCATTACCGTGAAATTTCTCCAATACCTGTTTTTCAAATGCAGTCGTTATCTTAACTCCTCATCTTGTCTCTCTCATTTGTTTGGTGGATGTGAAAGGGATTTTCTTAGGTTCTGACTGACTGCACTTCTGTTGCCTCTGTGCTTTTGATAGAAAATGGAGCTTGCTGGTTTATGTACACCTCTTCACATAACCAGAGGCCTGATAATGGATGAAGTGTGCACTGCCATCTCCATCTGACACATTGAAAACACACCTTTGAATGTTTTTGTTAATAGAGAGTGGAAAGCTGCCTTCAGTGTTTGATTCAAATGATACGAGTAATTTAAATTTAACTGTTTCATTGGTTTTAGACTTTAGGAAAGAATTTGCTAACAGCACAATATTTTGATTACACTGTTTAGTTTGAGGTTTAAAGCTAAGCTTGAACAGTTTTTGCGAGTTTTGGGATTGTGCTCTTTAGAATGGGAAGCTTGATTATATATTTGGAAAAAGTTCAATGATCCATAAGCCCTAATGGAAGTTAGAGGTAAAAATTTAACTTTTAATTTTCATTGCCTTTCTGCATATAGTTTTAATTACTGTAAAATTTATTAACATGGGTTAAAGCTATTAGATTAAACCAATGTAAACCGAAAACCAAAACAGGGCAAGTAAATTTGTAATTGAGTCCTCTTATGTCAAAGAAATACAACATTTTCCTGAGCTTTTGCAAAATTAATTACTTTCTTATGCAAATCTGTAATTTCTCTTGGGTGCAGCACAAACCTTTAAAACTTGCTCAACTGTGATACTGAGGATTAAAACCTCATGAAAATTCAATACAGTGATTGTTCACATGTACCAGAATCTAATCTGAACCAGAACTAACTTGCAATCTATTTTTGCTTGCAGTCTGAATTTGGGCATTTACAGGGATTTCCCTTGGAACCTTTTGGTTTACTGCAGGAGGGCTGCAGGCAGTATCAGATGTAGAATGGGTGGGGCTAACTCAGTCTCTGCTCTGGTGTTGACTATAAGAGAATATTAAGGAGACCATAATCCCAACTTGGCTAAGTGCTGAAAATTAGGAGAATGAATGTAGATCTCACTGCTCACTGAGCAGTTCACAGGGTGTGTGTAAGAGAATGTGTAAAACCCAAAATAGCTAATAGAAGCCATGCAAGATTGCAGGCTCAGTGTCAGTAGTCTGTTGCTTTATGGTGAGAAATATTTTATAACAAACAACATCCTTCTGAAAACGCCTAAAGTGAGACCTTGGACTTCAACATACTAGTTTGGGTGTTTTTCCTAAAGATAATATAAAAAAAAATTCTCAAATTGTCCTGGATATCTAGAATACTCCAAAAAACTCATTTAATCACTTATGTCTACCCAATCTTCTAAGCTTGGACACTAATTTTGCCAAATTTTGATAGTCAGCTAGCTTCTACAGAACAACTGTGTTACAGCAGCGTATCCCTTAAAAGGAATAATTAATTTTACTTTCATCTCCTTGGTACGCTGATGGACTCAACAGCTTTCAGTATTAAGATTGTCATACAGGAGAGATTTTTTAATATCTCTAGTGGCATGAAACTTGCTGCAGTGAACTAAGTAGGTTCTGCCAACAAAAATGGGACAATATATCAGTTTAGAGATGTAGGGATGCAGTAGGTTCCATATAATGTTGTGGGAAGTTTCCTTGATTAGTTTGAATACTTCCCTTAAAAGAAAAGATGTATACCTCAATCCATTCCACACTGAAGTAGCTGTACATGGTTTTTCACTGAACTGGGAAGTCATATTTGCTTTTGTTTACAAAGAAACTGAAACAACAGATCTGACCATGGAGATGTCCCCAGCAAAAATACTTTTAACATTGCTTTTCTGGTTAATGCATGAATCTGATACATTTACCTCAACATGTAATTCACTATTTGTAAGGGCTGAGTCATTGGAAAGATAATTAATGAAGAAAAGGAAGTGGAAGGTGTAGAAATCAGGGAGGAAATTCTTAACTATGTTAGACAGCATCACAGTAATATTTAACAAAAGAATAAGGTTGGAAAATTGTCTACTTTTCCTTTCCTCAGAGTTGAACTGGCATTTTTATTGATACATTTTGTTGAAAGTGTCCCAATAGAGCTAAACAATAATTACTAAAGCCAATACCCTTTACTCTGTCATTTTCTGCATTGAGTGTTTTCCATAGAGAATAAGAAGGTATTGCATTTGTCACCATATTTTTTCTTTGTGGGAGTATTTCAAAAAAAGCAGGGCACAGATAAACAATTAAAAACTATACCAATTAGATTGCTTGGACTCGATGATCCGGTGGGTCTCTTGCAAACTGGTTATTCTATGATTCTGTGGTTCTTGTTGTGCTTCACTCTTGATAAATTATTTCCAGGTGGTTTTAAGAATAAATTTGAGTGAGTATAGAAGTGCATTTCTCTGCATCAGGAAGATTTGCTTTCTTAAATTGAGTCAGTTCCCCAATCACAGAATAAAGAAGTGATGCAAATATTTTGGGTACAGCTGGGACAGAATTCTGCCCTCAGTTTATATCTGCCTAGTCTTATTGCTTTTACCCATATGTTTATTGTCTTCAAAATGCACTAAGTCACTGGCCAGATTCTTAGTGCATGGCCTTTCTGTGATGGAGATGCACAGCTGTAACTTGAAGAGCAGAAAATGCCTATCTAAGTTGTCTGATTTCTCCATGCACAGGTAGATCATCTGGAGTAGCCCTGTGAGGTCCTGGCTGGAGACAGAGAGATCTGTGCTGGCCTAGGGAATGCTGCTCTGCAGAAAGACAGGAAAAATGGCATCAAAATGAGCCCTTCTGGTGTAAAAGTTGACACAAACTGAGTTTTGATGCAAAAAGGACCATGGAGACAGTTTTCAACAAAATGTTCCCAGCTTAGAAAACACAGGAGCTGGCTGGCTGTGGGTGCTGACACCAGCTGAGTTTATTTTGTTACTCTTCCCATCTGTCTGCCATGTTTTCACCCTGTACTGATTTGTTAATACAGTGGATGTTCTGGAGAAATAGCAAAGGCTGAATGATAAAACTCCCTCTTTCCCTCTCTTTCAGCTATGGATGCTTACATGTTTGCAGGCAATGTTTCCTTTACTATTCACTTCAGGAGAAGGAAGTCTTGTGTTAGACAGTGAGTGAACTTGAAGGCTAGCCTATAGTTTGTCTTTCCTCCTGAATCGCCCAGCGAGGTGGTTGAGTCACCTTCCCTGGAGGTGTTTAAGGGACAGGTGGATAAGGTGCTGAGGGGCATGGTTTGGTATTTGATAGGAGTGGTTACCCTCGATGATCCAATGGGTCTTTTCCAACCTGGTGATTCTATGATTCTTCATAGGGTGCACAGCTTCCTTCCGGTGGCTTCCTCAGAGGTGTAAGTTTCCATTCAGGCACAGACATCAGCAGGGTCTGTTGCAAAGATACTGTGAGGTGGCTCTTCAGCTAGCAGTAATTCTTTTGGCTGGAATTAAAGGCAAAAAAAAAAAAAGAGGTTTACAGGGAAATAGAAAATGCTACTAAGCAGGCATGTGGAAAGAAGTAATGTTAATAGCTTTTGTTTGGAAAACACTGCATTTTCTTTTTGGCCTGCCCTCAGAGAAGGGAAACAATGAAAGAATAGCCAAAATAAATGCCCTCTGTCTACCAGGAGATGGTGGGGGAGGGTGACTTAAGATAGTCTCCTTAGTTGTCACTGCCTCTTGTGCATTTGTCTGATTTTATTTTAATTTCTTGCAAGACAATGAAATATTCACACCCTGTGTGCTGTAGTGCACAGGACCCAAGCAGCTGGGAGCTGCTGCTTTGTCACTACATTGGCCCTTCTGGCACAAAGCAACAAAACCTCAGTGATGAATAAATCTTGTATTGACTGGTAAAAGAAAACATACATTAACTTTGGCATTTCCTTCCAGCTGCAAATAAACAAATATAAAATGACTGCCTTGTGCTACAATTTTCACTGGGAGACTGTTGAAGACATTTGCAGCTAGTCCTATATAAACATTAGTGGATTCAGGGAGCACTTGGAGGTTATTTCCTGTAATAAATATCACAAGGACATGTTAGAAAAGGACACTGGAATAATTTTCTCTGAAAGTCATTTCTCTCTCTGTTTTACATTCATAGGCTTTAATTTGAATGTTTTGGGTGGCCTAGATGTAAAGTTTACATTTTTATTTTGTTTGTATTTGTTTATCTTCTCGTTGTCTTCTCGCTTTGATAAGAAGAGACCACTTTGAGGTAGAGAAAAAGTTGTGTAAAAACATCAGAATACTCTCTTAAGTATTTGAAGTAGCCCTCCCCTTTCTGATGTCCCTCTCCATATGAACTTAAATGTTGAGACAAAACTGCCATGTGAATGACTGCAGTGACTTTGAATGGATTATTATGGCAATGAGAGCAAGTATGTATTGGCACTTGGCTTTCAGTATGAATCAGAAGTTAACCAGGCATTTTACAAAAGCAGGTGTGCAAATTTTGTTGCAAAATCCATACACGTAGTCCAGGTTCTGCTTTGTTGTTTTATTTTCCTAAAGATGAGACTGGATTCAGATTTTCTAATGTGGGTGGATTAACCTGATTGCCTGGGGGATCAAATGTTTGATTCTCATCCTGCTAATGCTTGTGTATGTTTGAAGGGACTTAGTGATATTAGAGCACAAACTCTTAGAAACAAATCAGGATGTTACTCTCTCTTGTGAAGTAATGCTTTATACAGCCAAAAAGAAGATTGAGAATGGCTGGTAATATAGCTTCTGTTGAAAACTGTGAACCCTATAAATCCATGAATACAGAAGAACAGGACTTCATTTGTCAAACTGTTCTCTAAACAACCTCCTTGGCTTTATAAGGAAGAACTGAATAATGGTTTTTTATCACTGTATAGTTTTGATATCTCAGGCTTCACATCTTAGTAATGACTGCACAGTCTGGTCCCTTAAGAGCAAAGGATTTCTGTGATGATTTAGCAGGCTTATATCTCATTTTTTTCTGTGTGTGTGCATGTCCCAGGAGAGTTTAAAGGCAATTAATTTATACAGACAGTTTAATTATATATGATCTTGGCTTTTTTTGATCCTGAAGGCCAGACCTTGACAGCAATTGGACAGTAATAAGAGAGAAGATCCAGATGGAATCCATGGTTCTCAAGGGACTTCTCCCAAATACCAAGTATCAGTTTGCTGTTAGAGCAGCAAACTCCTATGGATCCAGCCCTGCCAGTGCACCAAGTGACATCATCCGAACATTCAGTGAGTAGAACCACCTTTTTGTAATTAAAGCTATACAAAAATAATGTATCTCTGTAAATAAGGTGTACCTGGGGTAGCCTGTGGAAGGCTTCTGGTGGAAAGAGTTGCTCTCCAAGCATAGGCACCCCAGTCTGATACCTGTAGATCTGTCTGTGTAGCTTGCAGCATTTTGTGAAAACAAAACCAAAGGCATAGATTTGAAAAGTTCATTGCAGAAGTGCTCTAATGCCATTTCTCCAGTTATTTTTGGACCACTGCTTGCTGACTTCTGTGCTGGCTTCAGCAGAAGTGATAAGTGAGTATTGTGGGGAGAAATGAGAGAGACAAGTCTATTACGTATTCTTTTCTGTTCTTTGAAACTTAATTGTATGTATTATATCTATAATTTAAACAACTTGGGATGATCAAAGCAAATCCATACTGTTTTCTGAGGAGTAAAGCTCTTAAAACTTAAGTGAATTCATGAAAATGATATAAACAAGTAGGCATCCCTTTTTGATCATTAGCTGCATAGTAGAAAATATTAGATGAAAATGCATTCAAACAAACTTGAATAACTACAGCTTGTTAACAATTACATTCCCTTTTGTGCAGCAGTATAGGCCATGCGCGTTGCAATAATGGGTAGGTCTGGCACACATCTGCTGGTGGCCTTCCTTGGGATACAATCCTCCAGCAGTGGTAGTGTCTCTGTGGGCTGATTTTGAGGTGCTGTTTCTCCTCATCACCATGAAAGCCATAGCTATATATAAGAATCCCAATCAAGCTGACAGAGGGCACACTGGGAATTGTACAAGTCAAATCTCTTACACAGCAGAAAGCCCAATGTGACAAAGATAGTTGATGAAGGAAGCAGAGTAAAGGTTGTCAGGGCATAGGGACTAACTAAGCTATATCCTAAACTAAACTTCTTATTGTGTTTAAGATCTTTCAGGACTTCTGAATTCCAGTTTTGAAATCATTTATAGGGGAGAGAATGCCATGCAAGAAAGTCTCTATGTGTTAATTTTAGCAGATTAATGAACTGTAAAAGAGCAACATAGGTCACTATTTTTTCTTTTCTCATCTGCATGCTCAATTGCTAATCATCTTTAATTAACTGGTAGAAAATGAGCAGCTGTTATTCAGGTATGATTGTGAGCTCTGCAAGGAGAACTTGCATGCTGCAGAAATGTGGATGCATTCTTACTGATCCACTAACGTAACCCACTGAGCATTTGTTTCTCAATTGCCTCCTGACTTTGAAATCCCTTCTTTTTTGTTGACTCTTACATGGAAGTTTCCATTCTTTTTTCCCCTCTGCCATAAATTCAATCCCTTGTACAGTTTGCATGAAGTTTGTTATTGCTGTTGAACTCATAAGTTTGACTTCTGAAGCAGATGTTTGTAAAAAACACCAAGGTGCAGCATGCTCTGAGGTTTCCAGGTCCCCAGGGGTCATCTCCTGCTGCCTCAGGCATGCTTGTGTGCTTCTTTGTATCCTGTTTATCTTTGGATGTGAGTGGCTCCATTCTTTGCTCAGAAAAGATAAAGTCTTTAACTCTGTTAATAAGGGTGGAGTAGTCTTCATGCTGTACTCATTACTGCAGTACTTTAGGAAAGGCACTTTGCCTTTGGAAACTGCCTATTCTGCAGAGACCTGTCAAGATGTCTCTAAAACACGGGGTTTTGTTGGTAGAGTTTGGAATCAAATTCACACCCAGTGTATGTAAACACTGATTTCTGGAGTGGTTCCTAGGGTGCGTGAGCTTGACTCTATGTGCCTGGATCAGATGTGAGAAGTGAATGTATTATGCGTGTTGCACTGCTCTGAATAGGCAAAAACCCCTTTGTGCTAGTGTATGATATGCACATTGGCACTATTGGGACTGAGAGGTTAGTCTCCCTGCACTGAGGGTCTGAGAGCGCTTAGGCGCGATCTTCATGAGCAGGCAGAGCTCCCAGAGCCTGAGGCCACTTTGTGTTCATGATGTGGTCCAGCCCCATACCAGGTTGCTTCTATGTAGGGCTACTTTAACAAATTCAGGGTCCTTTGGCAAATGCAAATGTTGTTTCTTTGCTAGTCTACTCTTAGTTTCCAAGGCAGATTTTGCAAATAGGCTTAAAACCTACATATAGCCAGTGTCTGTGAAAGCCTGTGTTATTTGGTGGATACCTGTCTTTATAACAACAAGCCAAGCAAAAAGTGGTATTCAAAGGCAGCAACAATGTGTGCTTTTAGAAATAGGTTCTGTGGCTTTCTGGAAGCAGGAATGTAACTGAGTTAGCAGCTCTCATCTGGCTATGGTGGTGATGTTTGTGTAAGAAACTAGTTTGATGTTAACCAGATACACAAGTACATTGTGCATTAGTGGACTAGCTAAACTCCTATAGTGAAAAAATATCTTCATTAAAGCAATGCATAGCCTGACCTTTTATTTTTCCTCAAAACACCCCAAGGAGTTATTTAAAACATTGACAAGTTTAACATAACATAGAAATGCATGTTAGGCTTAAGGGCAACCAAGTAAAATTTACTGCTAGTTCACATTATGTACCTGCTGGTAACTTCCCCCTCCTCAGTATCCAGGAACCAATGGTTACCTTCTTTGGCCCAGTTAAGAATTTTCTTCAGTTATTCAGGTATAGACATTCCCTTAGGTCCTGTGGTTTTCAGCTGTCACTGCAGGAGGACATGTACCTCCCATGCATCTCACAGACACCAGACAACCTCTGAGAGGTCTCAGGTACTATATTGCATCTCAGGTGGCACCAGATGCCTGAATCTCTCCAAGTGCCAGCAGGTGCCTCCTAGTCATGTATGGTTGCTGGAAGGGTGTCAGACATTGGCTTGTCTGAAAATGATGCACCTTTGCTCTTTGGGGTGGTATCATAAGAATAATTACTTCAGTTACTAAAATGGTTCCTCCTCTCATGTAAACAATGGAACACATCACAGATATTTGTTGCTGTTTTCTGAGTGCCTATATGTTCCTCAGATACACCTGAAATATCTTAGGAAGCTAGCAGAAGTCCGTAGAATGCCTGGCTCCTTTGCATTACACTTAGTCCACATAGTGCTGACGCTAAGATCCTTAGTATGTTTGAATTTTAGAAGTTGGAGCTTTATTCTTATAAATCTTGGATTTTTGTGCTTCTTTTGAAATAATTAGTACTTTTCTGATGCTTATTTTAACTGAGGAACAAATTCTCAGCATTACCTCAAATGCAACGGACCTTCAGGGTCCATGTTGCATTACAGAGTCTCTTGCAAGCCTTCTACATAGTCTGACGCAGAGGTGAGTCCTGCAGACACTGACTCCATACTGCTTGGGCTGTTTTCTGCTAGGGTTTATCTCATTGTCACATGTAAATCTCATTTCAGTTTTAAAAGGTGGCTGGCTTTGCAGTACACTTCACTGCATTGTTTCAGGTCAGCAACAGGAAACAATTGTCTTTGTTTGATAAAATGTTCCTATGAAGGGTTGCTGATACCACCTAGTGTGACAGACCTCCCAAGGTCTGTGCAAGTAGAACATGTGGCCTTGATTATAAGCAGTTACCCTGTTACCTAGTAAAAAATGTATGCTTGTCTTATGTTATATTGCTCCATTTTAGGGAGGAGAGAGGGCAGATTTCCCTAAGGGTTATCATTTATTTGTGGTTTGTTTTGTTTTTTTTTTTTCTAGAACAAAATGATGTAATAAATAATTATTTTTTTGCCTTAATTACAGTTACAGATTGCAGGTATTTAATTTATGTGAGTTTAGGGATTTTGCTACATCAAATCTTTTGATGTGTCACGGACAATTTACTTGAAAACAAGATTCCACTTATTAAGTTTAGTAACAACAAAATAAACTGTCCCAAAGAATCAAACAAACAAAGCGTTGTCACCTGCATCACTTAAATACCCTTTATCTTCTGGGGAAACAGATGGGGTTTGCACTGTGCCTGGAAGGTCACCAGCCTTGGGGTTTGCCAGACCAACAGAGGAAGCATCTTCAGTTAAAAATACCCTCCTGCTTGTCTTCACAACAAATGTGTCAGAAGTGGCTGCTTAATCTGGGTACATCCCTTCCTCTGGTCCTAGCAGTCACCAGTCCCACGCTGAGCAAGGCATTGGCATAGGTGTTTAATTATTCTGCACAGTACTTGAATGTGTCTGCTGAGACTCAGGCACAGGAAAAGCGCAGTCCCTTGGGCCCAGACCTTGATGTAAATCATGGTGATGTGTCTTGGAGATAGCAAACTGAGAAGGTTTTCCACAGAACTGTTTGCCACAGATTTCCAAAGGCTTTAAAAAGGCAGCATTCATATTTATATAGACAGGAACAAAAAGCAAGAGGCAGACCAAGCGATATGCAGTGCCTCACTGTGAATCACTGACAAGAAAAAAACTTGGATTAACATGCCCTGATGTATTTTGGATTTAGACCTGTGAGGGGTTCTGCATGAAGGTAATCAGTCTGTTAACACTTCTATTCTGTCTGCCCACACTGCAGTGCCCAGTGGTTTCTCCTACACTCACCTGTTTCTCCTGATCAGTATGCTGGTGGCGACCTCATTGGCAAAACAAAAGTTTTTCAGGCTTTCTGTTTGTTTTGAGGAAGATTTCTGTGGTATAATTTAATCCCTAATTATTTGGAAAGAAGCCGTCTGACATTAATGAGCTCCCACCTCGATTTCCCACTTAATTATAAAACAAGATTATAGGACCTCATAAAGTGTATTAAGCAGGCTTCATCTCCTTGCACACTGAAACACTGGTTTGATGAATTATAGCATGCTTATAATCTCTGTAGTCATTGTTTTGGAATTTGCAGATTACCGCTTTGTGTAATTGTCCCTGATTTGCCACACATTATGAGATGAGCTTTCCACCAAAGCGACAAAGTCCTCTTAAGAAATGGGTTGTATGGGGGTTACTTTTCCAAATGTCATTCTAGCTTCTCAGCTTTCTGTTATCTTGCAGCTTTGTTGCATGGCGTCACATGTGGGTATTAGGTCACATCCTGTAAGCAAACTCTTAGTGTAAGGCAGAGCAAGGCAACTGGGAAGCCAGTGGTCTGCTAAATGGCCTCATCATTTGTGTGTGTACTTATCTGTATAAATTCTGATGTATTAAAAAGGGTGTATGTCTCCATGTCTTTGTTGCTTGCTGGTGCATTATGCAGTAGCAAAACTCGCCACAGATCAGCTGGTAGAGTAGTGTAACATGCACTGGCTGAAACTCAGATGGAGACAGGAGAGTGAAATCGTAGATTTGGGGCTGTATTAGAGATGAATACCTGTGGATATTAGGACACTTTCCCAAGGTTGTAGTTTTCCTGGTGATGCCAAATTTATGTCCTGTCTTTGAAGAAGGGTCTCAAAGGAGTCTTTTCTACCAAAAACAGTAAGCTGTATCTTCTTTGCTCTCTCCGGGCTCTAAATGTTGTACCAGTTCAATAAGGTGAAAGGAATCACTGTCTGGTTTGGAACAGTGGGTACATTTAGTCTCCCAAAGTCTTCTGTCAGAAAAGCATGGAACATTTTGGTCTACCAGATGAAAGACATACACTTTCTGCTTGGGGAACAGCCTGTCTTTCCTAAGACACCAGTTCTCATTACATGCTGGTGGTTATTAATGTAGTTTAGTGATAACTCCAGTCAAATCAGGAGAGTTACACTTCTGTAAAACTGTCACAGCATTAAAATCATGTTTGTATGTGTAAGCAAGTGTGTGTTCACATGAATGTGAATTTGAGACCTAACTTTTTCTTACATGTGAAGATGAATATACTTCATTCTCTGTACTGCTTCATTCCTACCATCCTTATTGAACTTTGGTCCCATTAAGTCAATGGAAAGTATGCTTGAGAAGAGAAAATATGTGGCAGAATTTGGACTACAGCAGGTGTTTATTTTGTAACTTGTGACCTCTGAATTAGAGAATGGAGTTTGTGTACCAGGACTCCTTTGAATGATGTTTAGATTGTTTTTCCTCACACATGGTTGTGATTTTTCCTTTCATTTTCCTAGCTTACCTTTATGGTTTCTGTTACTCTAGCTAAATTAAAGTTTTATTACTTAGACAAACTGAATTAGTTCTGAAATAATTTTGGACACGCGGTGTAAAGGAAATAAGTAATCTAACAGACCTGATGTAAAGGCGACAGTATTCCAGTGAGCTGAAAACTGCTGCATCTGCTGGGAGCTGAACTAGTAGCAAGCTCTGCTTCATTGATATAATTCCTGTTAAACTGCAAGTCATATTTATAATGTTTGAGGTTTTGCAAACTGAAATTCTTTTGTAGAAATACATGTCTTATAAAACCACTGTTGCTGAAGTCCTCTCCCCTCCCGTCCCCTCCCCTCCTCCCCTCCCCTCTCCTCTCCTCTCCTCCCCTCCCCTCCCCTCCCCTCTCCTCTCCTCTCCTCCCCTCCCCTCCCCTCCCCTCCCCTCCCCTCCCCTCCCCTCCCCTCCCCTCCCCTCCCCTCCCCTCCCCTCCCCTCCCAGTTATTTAGCAGTTCTTTAACAGCTATTAAAATGTTGTCCATGCCAAGAAAGTTCAGACACATTCTCCTGGAATAAACATGGGTAAAAGTCAGTTTGCAGTGGGAGAACTGACATTTACCTGCTTTGTTTGGGAATTGCAGTAAGTGACTGAAGATCTTTACTTTGTTTTAAGTTGCACGTGTATCACTTGGACAGTGTTTTCCATCTTTAGGCTGACACCTGTGTTGTCTGTGCAGAATGAACATTAACTCCACATCATATTTCAGAGTGGTGAATCAGAGGGTTGTAAGATCAGAGTTGCTATGCATAAAAAGAAGACAGTATGTGAACTGAATGTGCCAATTGTGACTTTTTTAGGGTCTGAGGAGTTAGGAAGTGGAAGCTATGGGCATCGTTATATCACAGACACAGTGACTGGTGATGATGATGGATTTGATATTGATGACTCAGACTATGACATTTACATAGAAGAGGTAAATTTCAAGATTCCACTTTGGCATATCTGTTTTCTTTACAGTCTCAGTACTTTAAAGTGCCTGATCTTGTCACGAATTTTAATATCTGATGTTATCTGCTCAGATACAATAATGTATTGTTTCTTTTTCTGTGAGTATGAATTTGTTACCTCATATCTGTATCTTGGAAGGTATTAATTTCATGTTCATGTAGCATTTTAGGTTTTAATGAATTTGTGTTTATTTCCTTCCAGCTTAGACCACTTCCTGCTATCAAAGGAGGCAACAGAAAATTTCTAGTCGAAACTAAGATCACGCCAGGATCTAGTTCCAGGCTCCTGTCACGGGTCCTTACAACCACTTCTGAACCTACTACTTCGACTCCCACCACCACACGGCCTTCAACCACAGCCAGGGTGACTACAGCTCAGGCAGCAAGGAGGGGTGGCACGTCTTCTGCTGCACGCCTCTTTGATCTCTCCTGTGATGAGGCCATCTGTTCTGCAGACAGCTTTTGTGTCAATGACTATGACCGGGGAGGCTCACGCTGCCACTGCAACTTGGGAAAAGGAGGAGAGATGTGTGCGGAAGGTAGATTTCTGCATGTCTGATACTGCTGCTGGCTTCTATTTGTCTGGGGCAAAGAGCAGTTTTGTGATGAACCAACCAAGGTAGACTTTGGGAATAGCTGGCTAGCCTTATTGGATCCTTAAGGACAGTAGCAGCTTCCATGTTCCAGTTCATTCATCAGCCCCTTTGATTCCGTTTCCTCAGCTAGGTGTGAAGGAGTTATTCCTTAATAAAGCTGAATGCAGATCCTGTGTGAAAGTGCACAGGGTAGGTTAATCCCCCTTTCCCTATCAAGGAGTGGGAGGTTGATAGAGCCAGGTATATTGGTAAGCAACCGGACTTGACAGGGTCCAGCCATAGCATCCATAGTTTCCAGCAGGGACAGTAGACCTTGTTTTGACCCTTGTCTTTTGCCTGAAGCTAAGCCCTGAACCACCTACATTTTCACTGTGTTCCATCGGATGATGCTGGTCTTGCAGCAGGGATGTGAGACAGAGTCCCCATTGTAAAACCATCCTCTGAGGAGGCTTTATGCATGGTCTGCAGGACAGAGATACTGGAGTGGTAGTCCGAGCATTTGAGTCAGGCAGCCTCAGACAAGGGAGGGACAAAACCCCCTCCCCAGTTCAGAAAGCATGACCTGAAGCCTGGATCAACGTGAGAAGCCATGATCATCCCAGTCAGGATTTGACATGCACCTGTCTGCACGGTGGCTAAGCTAGGGCAAGAGCTTAGTGAGCTGAAGGAGGCTGTTCTGCTTCTCCTTCTCTTACCACCTTCCTGTCCTCTATCTACCTCTCCTGTCCTCTCCTTTCCCTAACTTCGCCTTTTTGCTGGGTCTGATGTTGAGCTGATCACCTGGTGAGCCAGTTCAGCTCATTTACCAGGCCGTAAGCAGGTCACCTATTTTTGTCCCGTGGAGTTATTTTGCTTCTGGTCTGGTGACCAAGGAGTCAGATGAATGCCAGAGCTCATGTAAAGCAAGTGTCTCATTGCTTGTAGTTGTACTGCCCTACTAGCTAAGAAAGAGCTGAAATGTCCTTCTGCATGCTGAGCTGATCTAACAAAGTCCTGCAACACAGCTGAGCATCAGGAACACACATTTCTTCTGCAGGCTTGTGTTAGACATTTGTGATGCACAGTGTCATGGATTGGGGACGCAGACACTGAGGGTGTTTGATCTCCTTCTCCCATTGCTGGAGTAAAGAGACCTCTTTCTGCAAACAGTCTGTTGTGACTCAGCCACGTGGAACAGCTGCAGATATGATTTTTGGCCTTGTTCAAGTGTGAAGGGTCAAGGATTTTTTTGAACTGAGATAGCTGTATACAACTTGTAGAGCGGGTTTGTTAACATCAGTCCAAGCCCACCATTTTTCACAAGGCGGGTGTTGCTCCTTGGTAAGCAGTAGTGTTGTGTACCAATATTCCCTTGTATTGAATTCCTCCACAGCAGCCAATATTGTTAATTAGTATATTAATCAGAGTGAAAACAGACTTTTCTTTACAATCAACAGCAGCATGGCACTCTGGTTCAGTCATTTCTGCTTGCGATCAGGGCATGAGTTAGTTGCTTTCTGCTGCAACTCCATTTAGCTTTATAGCACTGGTTCTCTTGACCTCAACCAAAAATATATGCCTTACAAAGAAAAAAGGAGAGGGCACTGTATTTGGATCCAAATATGCAAGAAAAACCCACTCACTATTCAAGCAGCAAAGAGAAATGGGACTCCTCATCCTTTTGAACTTGAAACTGTGTCTGTCTTCAGTGCTTCTTATGAAAGTGAACAACAAAGGTAGCACTAAGATGTCTCTGATTTTATTTTTCTGTGCTGATGCCAGAGTGTTCTTCTAGCATAAGACAACAAAGCCTGAGGATTGGTTACTCCAGCTGACAAGACTGATACGTAGGGCAATATACGTTGCAGCCAGGAATGGAGAGATGCCTTCAGGGACTCTTTTCCCATCACTCTCTTTACCTTCTGCCCTGAGCTGACTTAAGGAAAGTGCTGGAAGCTGCTGGGCTCTTATGAGCCATCCAAGGATTCTGTGGATGCTGGACACAGAAGCTATGGAGCAGCAGTAGCTAGTGTTGTGTGGAGTCTGGCCATGTTTCCCACATATGTTTTTGTAATCCTGCAAAACAGAAAATTACTTTGTTGTCTCTGTATTAAATGAATTCTTAAAAGGAGGTAAATATGAAGTAGATGGGCTTTGTCTTCTGTAATAACGATGAAAATCTGGAGAAAGTTCCACTGAAGCCAGTGATTAAATAGTAAAGCAATATTTGGCCCTCAGTATCCTATTTCTTTCCAAGTTCACCAGTTCCTTGGAAACAAAGAACTAGTTCTGAAAAGTGGTGGGAGGACAAGGCAGTAGGTTAACCTATTGTTGACTGCTGCTGACTAATGGTTGTCTCTGGAGGAACTCAGGCTCACATTTTCACCTGATGTGATCTAGTGTTAAATGTGGATAATGATTTTTATATGGGAGAAAACTGCTAAATAACACGCTTCTGTCTTTACCTACCAGATATTATTATCCAGTATCCTCAGTTCTCTGGCTACTCATACATTACCTTTGAACCACTGAAAAACTCCTATCAGACATTTCAAATCACCCTTGAATTCAGGGTAAGTTTAAACAATTACAAGCTCACGTAGAAGCTTTAAATTTTATTTGCTTATTCTGATCGTGTGCACAATGGAACAATAACATAGCATCAGTATCGCTTATAATGTAACTGTGGTAGATCTATACATAATCTTCATCCCTAAATATGTGGCTTCCCCTTCAGTGAATGCAAATGAAGTTGGTAAACTGAGCTAAAGTAATTGCATCTATTATGGGGAGGCAGTGCATGAGAGAATACCTGGGCCTTTGCAAACTAGCAGCAATGTACATTGAAAGGGTTTTGGCCATGCGAATGAGCTACAGGCTAAAGTACACCTCAAATTTTAGTGAATTAGAGATTACAAGTGGCATGTCTTTGCATATAAGAAACTGAGATCTTGTATTGCGCAAAATACTCCCCTATATCCAGAGTCCCTTTTTAAGTAGGCATGATTTTCTGCCTCTGAAGTTTAGGACTCCAGCTACTAATACATGAAAGATAGAGGACTACTTAAACAACAGTTCTGAAGTGTACATCCTAGAGTTACGTTTGTTAAAGCTGTTAGCGTGTTACAGACAGAGCCTGGGAGGGCTGTCTACAGGGAGAGTTGCTGAGCACGCCTGCTTTGATGTAAAGCAAACTTGCCAGCCTCAAAGCCTGTATACAAGGCTGTGACTAGAGCAGCATCAGTCTGTTGCCTCATCTGGTGATTTGACACTCCTCTGGCAATCTGTCAGCTTAAAATGCAGGATGGCTGTGAAAAGCCACTGTGTCAGCTGCTATGAGCATACGGAGAAATTGTGCCTGCACAGGTTGTTTAGCTTAAAAGATGTCAGGCTCACTGAACATATGAAGCAGGGTGTGCGTATTCATGTGCAGTAAGTCTGATATGTCTGCGCTTAACAGGCTTTCTAGGACATCTTTGCTAGACTTTGTGAACAGAGGACTCGTATGGGACACATCTGACAGTCCATAATGCTTTCAGGCTTGTTTTTAGGTCTGCTAGTATCATACTGTAAGTAGAAGAGATATTCTTAAACCATGTAATCATTAAGGCAATGTTTTTCTAAGTTTTTCAAATGCAGGATTCAAAATTGATCACAAGTTTCTTATTCTGCAAGCTAAAAGCTCCCTCTAAAAAAACATGGTCCCTTTTCTGGAGAAAAGTCCCCCAGTGCTGCTGAATTTATCTGTCACTGTGAGGCTTAGACTTTGATTTGTCATGTTGATGGTGTGATTGCAGGCTGAATCAGAAGATGGTTTGCTGCTATACTGTGGAGAAAATGAACATGGTCGTGGTGATTTTATGTCACTAGCAATTATCCGACGTAGCCTCCAGTTCAGGTAAAACCTTCACCCTAAATCTCATGTACAGAGAAGGGGCCATTGATGCCTCCTAGGAATCACTATATGTGATTAATATCTGTCATATATTTGACTTCTGCCCCAGGGGTTGCACAAAATGGACAATATTACTTCACTTAGCAGTTCTTCAACATTTTATTCCTCTCATCCTTCCTTAGTGGGTGGGAATAGACCCTCTTGAAATCTTTTTACTCAGACTTTGGCATAAAGACAAATGAATCAGTTCGCTTAAAGGCATTGGTCCGAGGCTCATTGCTATGTTATCAGAAATGCTAATGAGCCACTGCTTTTGCTAAGCTTATACTGTATCGAGCTGTGCATAGTCAATGTTTTTGCTTCACAGCAAAAGGACCTGCAGATAACACAGCAAAATAAAGGATTTAATGCAGGCAGCAGGTCTGGAACTTCATCTTATATTCCTTGTTTAAATGAGAGTTGCACGTTCTGTAAATGAAGGTGACGGAGGTTTCTTGTAGTCTCATAGATAGGGAGATTGTGAGAGATTATCTCAAGGATCTGCTTACTTGGGAGAGAGTGAGTCCTTTGAAAGTGGGGAATAATGAAGTGGGTGGTATGCTGTAATTATGTTTCTGTTCACCTGCACTGAACAACAGTCATTAAAAACCGCATGTTTTGTGCACATTTAGCTCCATAGAGACTCTCTTGGAAGTCTCCTTATGCTGAGTTTCATACAGAATCACAGTGTTATTAATATACCACTGCCTTTCTCCAGGGAGCTAGAAAAATTCCCTAGAGAAATTACGTTGATAGCAGGAACTCAGATTGTAATACCCTCCATCTTGTAATAGTTGCAGTGGTTGGCAGGCTTTGCAATGCAGCTGGTCTGGCCAGAGGAGGCAAAATCTTCTGCATGGGAGAAAGACAGATAATGAAGTTTGAATCATAGAACCAATCACGTGTAGACCTGCTGTCTAATTTTGCTGTAGTCTGCTAATGTGTGGTGTAAAACAGAGGGGTTCCCAGGAGTGAAGGCATATTTGGAGTTCAATAACTACTTTCAGTTATTTGGTTAATTTAAGATTGTCACCTTGCCTTCTCTATTTCATTCTCCCAGGTTCAACTGTGGCACTGGAGTTGCAGTTATAACAAGTGAAAACAAAATCAAGCTGGGGAACTGGCACAGTGTCACATTATTCAGAGATGGGATGAATGGCTGGCTCAGGATGGACAGTGATGCTCCAGTGACAGGAAAATCTCAGGTATGTAGTTCTGCACCTTGACCTTGGGCTTTCTCAAAATTACGATGACACTTTTTCTTGCTGGCAGAAGTCTGCTCAGATTTAAAAGGTACATTTTTATTTATCAGTGTTCGGACATTTAGTCAGCCAGGATCAGTGTACAGATTACCCTTCCACATACACATTTTAGAAATCACATAGATAAATATCCCAGCGCTGAATTCCATCACAGTTGCCCTGCTGTCCTCCATGCTTGCTCTGCTGCCCTTCTGCTACACTTTGATAATCTCGGATACAGGCTGCTGTTAAGTTTGCCAGGTTTTACAGCTGCTCTCTCTGCTGCCTTTTTTTTTTTGAGCCTCAGAGAGCTGCTCTGTTTCCTTAGCCAGAAAAATTAGATGCATATGTGTATATATTTATGTACCATATGCATATAGCCAAACAAGGTTTTTGTACAGTAGTGTAACTATGTGTATACTGTGAACATAGGTTTAAGCACAGCACTGGAGATAAACGTTCTACCCTGACTTACGTCAACACTGACAATTTTATGTGAGGCTCCCAGCATAAAATATAACAGATGAAGATATCTTGACTTGCTCATCTGTTGCCAGGATAGAAAACAGAAGTGAAATTAAGGCACTGAAAAAAATGACATGTGCAAATTGTTTCAGATGTCTTTCCTCTTCCCTTTGATAGCCACTATTAGCACACCATCCCTAGCCCTGTGACTTCAGACATCTTATTACTTTACACTTTGATGTGCAGGCAGTGAAGGAAAAAAAAAACAACTGTACATTGAGTTCTCATCAGCTGGAAATGACAGAGGAAAGGATTTTATCTTCTGTCACGTATCACGATGTGTTACCAGCTATGAGGCTATGCAGATACCAGTTGCTATGAGGCAAATATGAATCAGGAGGGATATGTCAAGTAAAAACTATTTCCATTGTGCAGCACTGGGGTAAGGCTGTATTGGGCAACATGTAGCTATGAGCACCTATAGCCAAGAAAGATGAAATTGAAGGAGTAAAGGTGCAACAAAGGGCTTGCAGGAGGGTTGTTGTCCACACAGTCTACTACAAGAAGAGTTTAACAGTGGAGACACGTTATCCTAGCTGCGGCTATACTGGAAAAAAAAGTTAATTCCTTCAGGTGATGCACTCCACCGGAGTTTGCTGCCCTGTGGTATTGTTCCTGCAGTGAGTCCTCCTTGGCCCTTCCTAGTTACAATGATCTAGATTAGTCTCTAGAGAGTGGTGGTCTTTTCTGAACTGGTTCATTTTGACTAAAACAGTTAGACAATGTCCACAACAGAAACAGAGCTTGACAAACCAGGAAGGGCAGAAGAATCAAAAGCAATGGAAGACATCAACCTAGTTGGAGACAGGCCGGAGAGCTGCATGCTCACATGCCCGCCTTGAAGCTGTGTGGACATCTGAACTTTCTTCAGCCACAGGCTACATCTGAATTATTTTTTGGTGCTGAAACTGAGATCCATTTGATGTGTTTCTGCAGTGCTCTGTGGAGTGAACATCATAGACTCAATAACCTTGGCTTATTCAACCTGGCAAAAGACAGGCTTTAGGGCTATAAGTTATTGTTATAAATACAAGGAAGGCAGGGCATGGGTGAAAAATCCAGAGAGCTTTCAGTCTAAAGGTCATTGCTGAAAGAAGGACACATTAGTTAAAACTGGCAATGAATAATTGTGGAAATTTTCAATGCTTTCTTCTAAAGGGCAGTGTGATTTTGAAACAGCCTTTGAATAGGAGGCAAAACACATGTATTTTGGAAGGAATTGTGACTCCATTGCCCACAGTAGCATGGAATTTGATTGAGTGGTCCAAAAAGTTCCATTTAGGTTTGTTTTTTAATTTTCTTCCTTTCTGTGCACCATAGCAGAGTTAGTAAACTTGTGTGTGTACATTTCTACAGGCAAGTTCAGGTTAAAAAAAAAAAAAAAAGAGAAGTCAATTTAGTGCTGGCAAAGTGAGCAGAAATCCACCGAAGTTGTAGTTATGTCAGTTTATGCTGTGTCCTGGTTTTTGCTGGTTTTTTTTTGACATTTTATTATTATTCAACACTAAACACTTGCTGGGTTCTGTCCAAAAGGCAGTATCCCATTGGTCTGTGTCCTGAACAGCTTAGGTTTTTAGAAGACAAAGAATTTGGGCAAAATTAAAAGAAGAAATTGCAGCAGAAGGCAGATCATAATCCCTCCTCTGAATGCAGTGATTTTTAAGCTTTTTGTTTTTCACTGAATAGTCTGTGTTATGATGGATGCAGGTGCAAAAAAGTAACATTTATAGAGTAGAGAAATGGTTAATAGAAAGAAATTATCAATGAGCAAACTACATATCCCCTGGGACAATTTTGGTGGAGAAAAGAGTGATTGTACATGGTGTGGCTTTATTAGTTGTCCTATGTTATATCTGTTCTACGTCATCTCATCATCTGTTTTCCCTTCAGGGCCAATACAGTAAAATTACGTTCCGGACTCCCTTCTACGTTGGTGGTGCCCCCAGCGTGTACTGGCTGGTCAGAGTCGCAGGCACCAACCGTGGGTTTAAGGGCTGTGTTCAGTCACTCAGTGTTAATGGAAGGATAATTGATATGAGACCTTGGCCATTAGGGAAAGCTCTCAGTGGTGCTGATGTCGGTAAGTGTAATAGTATGGGTTCTTTAATAAGTGATGAACTGGGGGCTACTTTTTTTTTGCCTGTTGAACAAAAAAAATGAATCCAGGTTTTAGACATGGAAAGTGTGGTCTCTGTCTCTCTGCTCCTTTGCACATTGCTTTTGCTGGATCTGTAGCAGGAGAGTTTTATAAAGTAATTATGCTTCATGACCCCATGATGAACCTGAGTATATGTAACTCTATGGAACCTGATGAGATGCATCCTGGAGTCCTGAGGGAATTGCCTGATGTGGTTGGCAAGCCACTCTCCATGGTATTAGAAAAGTCATGGCAGTCAGGAGAAGCCCCTGGAGACTGCAAAAAGGGAAATATTGCACCCATTTTTACAAAAAGTAGAAAGGAGGACCCAGGGAACTATTGACCGGTCACCCGCCTCTCTGTGCCTGGGAAGACCTTGAAGCTATGCTAAGGCACACAGAGGACAGGAAGGTGATTTGAGACAGCCAGCATGGCTTTACCAAAGGCAAGTCCTGCCTGACCAACCTAGTAGCCTTCCATGATGGAATGCTTGCATCAGTGAGCGAAGGAAGAGCAATGAGTGTCATCTATCTGGACTTCTGTAAGGCCATTGACATGGTCCCCCATAACTTCCATCTGTCAAAGCTGGAGAGAGATGGATTTTATGGGTGCACTGAAGACCAGTGACCAGTGGTGTTCCTCAGGGACCCATATTGGGACAAGGACTGTTTATATCTTTGTTTAAACATAGTGTGATGGAGTGCAGCCTCGGCAAGTTTGCAGTTGACACCAAGCTGTGGTGCGGTTGACATGCCTGAGGCATAGGATGCCGTCAAGAGAGACCTGGACAAGCTTGAAAACTGGGTCCATGTGTATCTCATGAGGTTCCACAAGGTCAAGTGCAAGGTGCTGCACAAGTAATTATGCTTCGTGACCCCCTGAGGAACCTGAGTGTATGTAAGTCTATGGAGCTTGATGAGATGCATCCCAGAGGGCTGAGGTAAATTGGCAACCCCCAATTTAGACATTGACTGGAGGATGAAGGGGTTGAGAGCAGCCCGGCCAAGAAGGGCTTGAGGGTACTGGTAGATGGGAAGTTGGACATGAGCTAACAATGTACACTTGTGGCCCGGAAGGCAAATCGTATCCTGGACTGCATGAAAAGGATAGCCAGCAGGTCAAGGGAGGTAATTCTGCCCCTCTGTTCTGCTCTGATGAGAAACCACCTGGAGTACTGCATCGAGCTCTCTGGTCCTCAGCACAAGACATAGACCTGTTTTAGTGGGTCTAGAGGGGGGACACAAAAATGATCTAAGGGATGGAATACCTCTCCTCTGAGGACAGGCTGAGAGAATTGGGGTTGTTCAGTCTGGAGAAGAGCAGGCATCAGGGAGACCTTATTGTAGTCTTTCAGTACTTCAAGGGGCTCTTTAAGAAAGATGAGGACAGAGTGTTGCAATAAGACAAGGAGTAATTGTTTTAAACTAAAAGAGGGTAGATTCAGTCTAGATATAAGGAAGACAGTTTTTATAGTGAGTGCCATGAAACATTGGAACAGGTTGTCCAGAGTGGTAGTAGAAGCCCCATTCCTGGAAACAGTTAAGGTCAGGTTGGATGGGGCTCTGAGCCATCTGATTTAGTTAAAGATGTCACTGCTTACTCCAGGGAGGCTGGACTAGATGATCTTTAAAGGTACCTTCCAAAAGAAACCATTCTATGAAACATCACTGTGGTGTACCAAAATGCAGTTACACAGCACATCAGTGAAAAGTCCTCAGTGGGAAACTCGGTGTTGCCAATGTAATTACATCTGCACCAGTAATTCTGCCAACATCTCTCTGAGTGCCTCTTCATGCTTCTGAGTGACACAGTCATATCATCAGAAATCAATAGTATGCACACAGTGTAAAAGCACCATGGACACAAAAATATGTATTTAGCCTAAAGGAATCATTGCACTTGTCCAAAGCAGGGTTCTCTCCGACACACAGCAGTGCTGTGGCCATTGCAACCAGCTTTTGCCCAAGAAATCCTATTACTGCTGAGACAAATAGGCTTTCCTGTTGACCATCCATTGTTTTCATTTACAGTATGTTTTAAAAATACGATGGAATAAATTCTTTCAACAGCTTTATGAAGTGGTATTATAACATTTTCTGCCCTTCACAGGTTAAAAAATGGAGAAGTATGAAAGTTAATTAACTGGTCCCGTCCTATTCATTCGTCTCTTATTTCATGCATGTAATGGGCATTTGAAAAAAAAAAGACAGAGCAACAAAAGTCCTTGCTTAAATGACTTCACATTCTAAGCAGTCTAAGAGTAAACCTAAGTCAGAAAGGAAGTGTTAAAGGCAGAAAATAGACCCCATATCACTGAACTCTTCATGCCATGCTTCAGCCACAGAGTCATCTTTCTTCTCCTCTATAGCTGTGCATTTGACATCCCAAGAAGGAAGTGATTAATGAGAAAATTCCAAACAATAACTCTGTATTCTCTAGATAACATGACTAAACTTCTTTGCAAGACAGAGAGGGGACCAGAGTGGCCTAAGAAACAGATGGTTAAAACAGTAAGACTTCAGAAGCTGAGAGCAATTTCACGATAGAGTGAGAATCTATGGAATTTAGGTAGGTTGATGAAAGCCCTTCTGAAGTCCTAGATTCCTAATCTCTATTGCTTTTGGTGCTGCAGCTAGTTTCATTCCCATCCATGAATGCTCCACATACTACATCAGCAGCAATCAACATCAATGAAAATAAATTCTGGGTTCTACCATGTGTGACTTGAAATTGATCAAACCTTACTGTCCTTAGGTGGCTGCACTTGTTTATATGAAACTGTACCAGGAGAGACTTGCAAACAATATGCCATGTAAGTTAAGCTTAAAATAAATGAATTGCAGGTGAACTGTACTAGGGTTCAGGCATGTTTTTTGCTTGCCAATCTTCTGTTTGTTTCCTATTGGCACAGTGTATAAAACAAGGGTATTAGGGTACACATAGACTGCAGAATTGAGGGTAGGGAGGAGAGGGGTTCATCCTGCCCATGCTCCATTTTTTCTTAATGCAACAGAAATCCCACCAGGCCATAAGCTAAGGGACTGACATGGCAGGCATCATGCATGTTTTGGAGCAGGCACAGCAGGCGTCCTTCCTTCCTCACCTGTCACTGCACCCAAGCAGATGCAGCCATCAGACCTGTGGTTTGTCTTTTTGGTCTAGTCACCTGTGCTGACCTGAAGGATATGATAAGTCACTGAAACACTGTGAGAGTAGCCTGCCCTTAAATACCAAGACTGCTCCAGTTCAAGCTGTCCTTCAAATCAGTGAGCTTGGACTGATGCCATTGTTATTATCTTCCTTGTCCTTTTTTGTTTCTCAAAGATTTTTTAAACTTTGGTCTGTTTCAACAGGCTGCCAGCACTGGCTAACAGTGCAGCAGATGCAGTAAAGATGAGTGTTGTCCAAGTTTTCTGTTTGTGTCTCTAGATACAAATCTAGATTTATCTAGATCCTTGTTGACCCACTTACATTGGCACTAGTTTCCTCACCTGTAAAACTAACACTGAGCTAGTAATGACTGTGATGTGAGTACGAGATAGAGCGCCTGAGGGATCTGAGAGACTGATTGCCTGTCCTGCTGCAGTATCAGGGCCATTGCAATGCAGCCCAGGTGGGAAAAAGATTACATTGAAAGCATTCCTGCTTCTGTGGCTGGGCATGGGGTAGCCATTTGAAGGGGTAATTGTCCCCTTCCATGCAGAATCTGTTCTCATCTTGGGGGACTTTTACATCTTGCTTATGCTCCTTGGATTAACCCTCACGCACTGTGTTATGACTGCTGTACTTGGACCTTCCCTCTCTACAATGAAAAATGGGCCTGGCAGGAGATTTGTAGATATACAATATGAGACAATTCTGGTATGTCAGTGAGTTGAATCAAGATGACCTAAAAGTAATTACTGCCTCTGTCCTGAGTTGATGAGAAAAGGTTATTTTCTACTGCGGATGGAAGGGTCATCAGTACAACCCAGCACATCAGCCGGTTACATCTGCATACTCCCCTGTGCATTTTTCTTTCTGGTTGTGGGATGAGAAACCAAACTGTAAACCCGATGCTGTAGTAATGCCAGTACTTTATTGAAGATTTGTAGGGTCCTGTTCTGGAAACTATCTGAACAATCAAAATGCTGTATTTAAACAAAACTAAAGGGCATATTGCATTTTTGCAAGAGTCTTGCAGTAGTTTTGCAAGACTTCTATCAGTCACCTCAGATAACAAAACTGTTCTCCAGTGTTTATTTTCAGAACTGCCTCACAACACCTGTGTCATCTCTGAGGTGATATTTCAATGTGCCTCAAAAATAAATGTATGATTCTTAACTTGTCACAAACACTTTGCCCCTCCAAATGTCATTCTTACACTTGTACACCACAAATGCCTTATTTTGGCTTTCTTAAGGTATAATATCAGTTTGTTACTGTCAGTGAGGGGAGAATTATTTAGCAAGCAGCTAAACTAAAGGAGAAAGAAAACAAAATCAGTAAGTACTTAATCAGATGTACATTTGACCATCACACAATCTAACTTTATAAATGTCAGTTTGAAGGAGTCATTGAGTAAATTTTGTGTTCTGCTATAATTTCAGCTTCATTCCAACAAAAGAACATTGTCTCCTTATTTAAGTTGACGTGCCAGCATAGTAGAAATGTTTTCTAAGCCCTACATGCTGATAATGTGGATTATAGACAAAAGGGTTGACAACCTCATTTTAGTTAATAAGATTAATTAAAGATGATTAACACCTTCTATGTTTACCATAGCACAAATTTACATGAACAAATGAAAAATTAAGATAGTTGAAATTAAGCAGGTCACAGTGCTTGTAAACAATCTGGAGAGATTTCTATTTTATGAGAAAATAAATATAGGAATAAAAGCAGAAGACAAGTAATCCAGGGAATGACTGAAAGCTATAACTGTCATGGTTTGTTAGAAAGGGCTAATTTTTGCTATTTTAAAGGTCTGTCTCTGGTCTGGTACTTAAAAATAAAATGGTAAAAATCAAGTTACCTTGTCTAAATTGCACACTGTTTGACAAATTGGGAGTGCATCTAGGCAGGAGTGTAAATTGTGTGGGTTAGTAACAATGATCACCAGCCAAATAAATCTTTGGCAAAATTCTCTGATAAATCAATGTTCTGACTCTGTGTTTAGGTGAGTGTAGCAGTGGCATCTGTGACGAGGCCGCCTGCATCAACAGTGGTACCTGTACTGCGAGCAAAGCAGATTCATACATTTGCCTTTGCCCTCTTGGATTTAAAGGTCATCACTGCGAAGAAGGTGAGGGGATACTGGGTGCTTATATTTCCTTACATGTCTTAATTAGTGTTCAATGTGTTTTCCAAATAGTGACATCCAAGGAGGTCTTATGTTATTGCACTGACAGAAGACAGTACTTGATACTTCATCTTTTCATGTAGTGAAACTCACAATTCACTTTGGAGCTACATTCAGCTCTTACATAATCGGTGATTCTCAAACCTCTTTACTTATTAAGCTAACTATGATTAAGCATTCAAACTTACTTTTCAGAAGTTAAAATAATGTACCACTCCAAAGCTCCATATTAACTCTAAAAAAAATCCTCACTTTTCTCCTAAAATGAGTGTCAGTTGTATATTCTGAAATGTAAAGGACTTAATATCAAGACTTAAATAGGACTTTTAAAGGACTTAAATATCAAGAAATCACATAGGTACCAACAAACAGTCCAGTACATACATTATTATTTCCTGTATTGCAGAACTTTTAATGCCACCACCCATTGGGTGCGTGCTTGCCACTTTGAAAAACACTGTAGTGAATCACTAAAGAAAGGACCACAAAGCTTTATAATAGAAATGCTTCCCTGGAAAAGGAAGGGATTAAGGAGGGAAATATAAAGGAAAAAAAAAATCTATTAAATTTGGAAGACAAAATTTTGATATTGTTTTTCTTAATGTTAGCTTTAAGTACCTAACAAAGGGAAGTGACTCAGATTGATAAGAATTGATCCCTTACCTTTGAACCTCTAGTGACCTCCTTGTGTATTCTGGTTTTCCAGCACTCGCCTTGGCCATACCTCAGTTCAATGAGTCCTTAAGGTCATTTGCTAGCACACCCTGGCCCTTGGAACCACAGAACTACCTTTCCTTCATGGAGTTTGAGGTGACATTTCGTCCAGATTTAGAGACTGGTGTCCTTTTGTACAGCTATGACACAGACAGCAAGGATTTCCTCTCTATTAACATGCTGGCTGGTTACGTGGAATTCAGGTTCGACTGTGGCTCAGGAACAGCTGTTATCAGGTAAACAGTTTTGCTGGTGTTTCCTTTCCAACAGTGCTGATCCAGGAGAGGCGTGGGCTGGGAAGAGTAATAGCCTATAATGAGGTATGGGACCCCATCAGTCTCTAGTCCCTGCTTATCCTAAGGAAGCACAGAAACACTAGAATTGTATATAAGGGAACAGGATTTTCTTTCAAAGCTTTATTATCAGTGTTACCATGTCCTGCCACCATCTTACTGCAGATGGTAAATATGTTTCTCTATGTTATTGCAGAAATTCCTGTCTTCCCTTTGTAACATTTTGCCGTAACTAATCAGGGGATCTGGAACTATTTTATGTGTATATTTTTTAGCCACAGGGTTGTACAATATCAGCACTTCTGTGTGCATCTTCCTCCCTGGTCTCCAGTTCCAGGCAGTAAGTACCAGGCTGGGGTTGTCACAAGAAGATACACCTCCAGGTCCCTTCTTTCCTTACAATGTTGGTTTTTTGGGGGGTCTATGACTAATATTCAATGTACATGACTTAAGCAGTCTAAAAGACATCTATATATGGTTTAAATGAGTCACCTAGGTTCCCAAAGACAGACCTTCTGAAAACAAAGGTAGACTTTCTAAGAATATTTCATCATATTCTAAAATTAATGTCTGGGACCGGAGCAATGAAATCCCTCAAAAAAAAGGGCTACTCTCTCTCTGTGTAACTGAGTGCCCAGTCCCTGGACAGCTGTTCTCTGGGCTCTTGGGAAAAGGCAACAGGCAGGGCAGAGGCACTTAGTACCTTGGATGTAGTCCAAGATGCTGCGAGCTAGAACAGGCTGGCCAAATATTTAGAAATATTCTATATAAAGATTATGTAAAATGTGTACACTGCTGGCAAGTCTTAGAATCATAGAATCACTAGGTCAGAAAGGACTCACTGGATCATTGAGTCCAACCATTCCCATCAATCACTAAACCATGTCCCTGAGCACCTCATCCACCTGTCTTTTAAACACCTCCAGGGAAGGTGACTCGACCACGTCCATGGGCAGCCTCTGCCAGTGCCCAATGACCCTTTCCATGAAAATTTTTTTTCTGATGTCCAGCCTGAACCTCCCCTGGCGCAGCTTGAGGCCATTCCCTCTTGTCCTGTCCCCTGTCACTTGGGAGAAGAGGCCAGCTCCCTCCTCTCTTCAACCTCCTTTCAGGTAGTTGTAGAGAGCAATGAGGTCTCCCCTCAGCCTTCTCTTCTCCAGGCTAAACAACCCCAGCTCTCTCAGCCGTTCCTCATAAAACTTGTTCTCCAGCCCCTTCACCAGCTTCGTTGCTCTTCTCTGGACTCACTCCAGAGCCTCAACATCCTTCTTGTGGTGTCTTGTATACTGTGTGTTTGCTGTGGATGGACATTAGAAATTTTGACTATACTGAGATTAGGAGAAATGTACTGCTTTTCCACTGAATGAGGACTCAAGCAAACAAATATGTTTTGATGGCAGAGTGAGAGACGGAATTTCAAGGGAGCAAATGCAAAATAAACCACACCCCCAGCATTGGACAGCTGTGGCAGTGCAGTTAGTATTGTCTGACAGGGAAAGGGCCTGGAATCATCATGGGTAGTTCTATGAAAGCAACAACTAACTACTGAGAGAAAATTATAAATATCCAAGTACAATGCAGAGAATTATTAGGAGTGGAATAAGGAGCAATGCCCCTGCAAAAATTCACAATGTGCTCTGCCTTGAAAACTTGCTGCCATTCTGTTCTCTTCATTTCAGAAGAAATTAGCAAAACTAAGAAAGGAGTGTAGTGTTGACATTCAGGGGAGGGAAAGAAACATCTTCCACAAACACAGCAGGACCCTTTAACACAGAAAAGAAGGAGTTTGGTCTAAGTATGATAAAGGTTTTTAAACTGTGAATGACATGGAGATAAATAGGAATGATTATTCTGTAATTTTTTCAATATGGTGGAATTAGAATGAGTCCAGTGACACTGCAAAGCAATATTCAGCAAACAAAGAAAATAACGAATTTTTTCAGACAGCACATAAGTTGTGCAAAGTAATTGTCACAGCACGTTACAGATGCCAGAACTATAAATAGGTTTTAAAAAAGAGAAAAAAAAATAGAGAAATTTGAAGAAAGCTCAATTGAGGGAGATCAAACACAATTGTACGGATGCAGCCTCTGACTCAGGAAATTGCTAAATGACAAGCTGCCAGCAGCCGGGAGGATATTTGAAGGGAAGAATCACTCCATACTTGCCCTGTTCTTTTCTCTTACTGAAAAGCAGCAGAAATAGCTAATGTCGGAGACCTTAGCTCCAATCAAAAATGGCCCTTCTTACGAGAACCTTCAATCTTTTTCTGATTACAGCTGTCTAATTCCTATTACTGACAACCATAAGACATTAAAGTAGACATTCTATTCCCCAAAGAATACTGCAGTGCTACAAAACACCCTAGATTAAAGGTTAAGTGAGATGTAAGCTTGTAAAATGGACCAAGAGCCACAAGCACATCCCTGGCAGTGGAGACTGCCCCGTTATATTGGAAAGCAGAAGAGCAAGCGGGACACCAGGTAGCACCGTGGTCACATACATTGGTGAAAAATTTGTGCCATAGCTGTGTAGTGGGGGAGACCCATGAGACTGGCAGGCTTCCTTGAGAGTTGTCAGGATGTCCTGTTCAGCTTCTTTTTCTAGATAATGTGTACAACTTGTAACCTGCCATCAGCCCTGTCAGGGATTAAATAAAATAAGTAGATTCCTTGGGTTTTGTGCCTGCTTAGCTGATACCTACTTAAAAGTCTGGCTTGATTGTCATTATATTGCTTCATGCCTATACCCTTTGTCCTAAACAGGTACAACTCTGGTCATTCTGACTATCTCTTCCATAGAACCAGACTGTTAAATATTATAAAACAATAAGACCATAATTATAATGTTTTTATAATTAAGGATGAGGCAAGCTCATTTACGTGTAGCAGCAGCAGCAGGAAAGCTGACATTGTTCAAGCTTGGATTTTGCCTGAAGAGTTCTGGGATGGAAGCAGACCAAGAGATATTTACCAAAGCAAGTCAGAGAAGAATTTGCTGTCTCCTGGCATTTCCTTTGGCCAGGCATTTACAGGATCAAGAACTTGATAATTTGATGTACTTTTTAAGGTTCGGTTTGTACAGGGAATAGTACATGAAGAGCCAGACGTGTTCAAATATATGCAGAAAGTGTTACCAAACGCATGCTGCTTTAAAAAAAGACTGTGAGCCAAGAAATAGCTTGCAGCTCTGAAGTGATGACTGTGCAAGGCTTAATCATCCCTAATTGTAATTAAATCTAGCAGAGCAGGAGAGTTGGCATAATGATGACCTAATCAGCAGAGGAGATAAAATGTATACATTCCTGCTTATTAGGTAACCAAACATATCTGGTTCCTTTATATGTATATAATGACTTCTTCAAGGTGATTAAGTTCTGCTAACTATTGATTTACCAAACTAGCTAAACCCTAAATGCCACTACGTAAGAAAAGGGCCAAGAGAATGGCATTGCTGGATATTTTTTTATGGGGATTTCTGGAGCGAGTGTCGAAGTGATACTGTCAGTGTTATCCAAATAGATGAAAATGGGCTTTGAGAAAATTTGAAGGAGCAGAATAGATATAACAAAAAGATTTCAAAGCTCATGTTGATTGTTCAGAAAAAAAAAGAAAAAAATGCAATAGTTGTTTCTGCATTTTCAAAACTTTATACCGTTTTTTTGATCAGCATTTGAATCACTATTGACTCACTATTTCAAATTACAATTTTTCCAGTTCATTCATTTTGAAATGTATCATTTTTATCTTTAAATGTAAGTAGCTTGAAAATACAAACATTTATTTCACCCAAAACAATTTTGTAACTTTTCATTGAAAGCTAGAAAGTCTACAAGTGTCCCAGATAATGTGTTTTCTAAGTTTTAGAGCTTAACCAGTGAATCAAACACAAGCTTTCATTGCTCCTGGTGGAAAGACTGCAAGATATTGTTTAGATATAAAATATTTAAAGCCATGTAGTGAAAGCGTGTTTGAAACTAACATACTAACTTCTGTAGAATTTATGAATTGGAAAGTGGTTTTGCCCTTTATACAGGCTGCTACTCTTATTAGTGCTGAACTAATTGTATGAACTGTTTTAAAATGGTTCCTTTGAGTCTCATGAATGCTTTGCACTACTGGAGGTTATTGTTCCTAGCCAGAATCTCATCACATCATTAGGATCATATTTTAGTTCCTCTTAAACATCAGCCAGGCTGCACGTCTGTGTGTAGATGTCCGTCTAACAGACTGCGCAAATACAGCTGAAAAGCCAACACAAAGTACTTCTTTTTTAAAAGAGGACAAAGAATGTGGGACTAGACTGACTATTAGATGATCTTTAAGGTCCCTTCCAACCTTAACTATTCTATGATTCTGTGATTCTATGATTCTATGTTTCTATGATTCTATGATTCTATGATTCTATGATTCTGTGATTCTATGGTTCTATGATTCTATTAAGTGCGAAGTTTTATCTCCAGGCTTATGTCATTGTGAAATGAGGATGTACAGCTGAGACAAAAATTTTTCTTTATGCATTATAAATGACTGAGCAGAAAAATTAACTCAGAGGTAGATGAAATGCATGCAGATTATATAACTATTTCGTTTATAAGTAAAAGGAGAGGGCTTGTTATTTGTGATAAGAATGTAGTCTTCTTTTCCCTTGCTGGTGGGTCTCAGAAATTATATTACTCCCTAATAAGGAAAGAAATACAGTGCTTCTTTTTTATTTTTTATTTAGAAAATAATCCCAGAGGACTTGATGTTTTAACATAACAACATTTGAAAAGATCAGAAAGTTAAAGTTACTTGAAAGTTTTCTTCCCCTTAAAACAGGAGTGAAGAACCTGTCAGTCTGGGTCAGTGGCACGAGTTACGAGTGTCTCGCACAGCAAAGAATGGTATCCTACAAGTGGACAAACAAAAGCCCGTGGAAGGGATGGCAGAGGTGAGCATATATCATGAGTTGTCATGATTATGACTGTTAGACTATAAAATGGTTACATGATAAACTACACAGCCTGCTCCCAAAGCTCTTATGAGCTCAAAAAAATATGCTTATCAGGGCATTATTTTCTTAAGCCTAGAACTCAAGATCAGCACATGAAGTCTTCCCTCTGAGGACAGGGATCCTTGTAAGGGCAGCTGATATCACAACCTTATCTGCACTTGCCACGTAACTGGACTCCTGTTTTTGTGTTCAGTTCATAAATGTTCTTGAAGTTCTTTCCTTGCTACTCACTAGTTGTGGCTAAGTCCACTGAAGAATGTGTGCATTATGAAATGCATCATCTAGAGAAGAATGAAATTGAAAAAGTTGCACAAAGTCCTGGTTTTACCTCTCTGGGTATTGTGCTGGAAAGGTAGGCCGGAAGAGAATTGTTTGTTTTCTTCAAAAGTAATTTTCAGGACAAAGTAATGCCTGGAATACCCAAACAGCTGATGACTTGCATGTTATTCTTCCCTCACCAAGAGGTCATAATCATTCTAATTTTTAATAAACTATCAAGGTAGTTTATTAAATAATAGTTTATTTTAATAAAATATTAAAAATTAATGAGTCTAGTTTTTAATAAGGTCAAACCTTTCTTGAACCAAGCAGGTTCTCTAAACACTGAAATGCAGATACAGAGGTACTTTTTTTACCCAAGAACATAAGGCTGGAACTGTTTAGAAAATGTCTTTTAATCTTTCCTAGCAGAAAGTCTGGCCAGAAAAACAGAATCCAGATTCTGTTAGCAGAATCTGCTTTTTTTTTTCTGCAAACTGGGAAACTAATTACAGCCTAGACTTTTATTGAAAAATGTAAATAATTGATATCTCAGTTGTCTGTCAAGAAACTGAGTGGAGACTTCTTTAGACGTATGATGAATCAAGGCAAAGACTCCCATTGTTTTTCTCTAAGAGTTGAAGGATATTGGCTTGGAGCTGCCAACAAAGAAATCACAGGAACTCCTGCAGAACTGGAATTACACAGCTATTCTGTCCTTAGCTGTAAACGTCTTCCAGTTGACTCCAGGATGCTGACTAGTCCTGTCAGGTATCCTGAGCAACTGCTTTTGGTAACTAGTGCAAACTCAATGTTTTTTTCCATTTAGCCCTGTATCTTGATACAGATGAGCTTTTCAGATCTTGGAAACATTAAATGAATCGCTGTTCCACGGACATTGCTCTGACTTTAAATTTATAAATCTCATTCTGGTTCTAGATTCACATCAATGTACCTTGAGTCATTGCAAATAGAGCTAGATGTGCAGTCAGAAATCAGAATAAATCAGTCTCCTTTTTTTTTCTTCCTTCATTGCTCCCATTTTGAAACATTTGAGATCTTTCTGGTAGTTCTGATTAGAAGAAAGCACAGTCAGTAGAGAGCGTCCCACAGTGGCTTTTTTTGCAAGAATTATGCAATGAAATGCAGTTAATAGAAGTAAAGAGGACAAAGTAAGCTATAACATCTAGTTATTATTACTATTACTATAGCTTACATCTAGTAAACCAATCTGAAAACACAAGCATGGTTCCAGCTACTGCAATAAAATTTTATTCCTATGTTTCTTGCAGGGGGCTTTCACACAGATTAAATGCAGCTCTGACATATTTATTGGTGGAGTCCCTAATTACGATGATGTGAAGAAGAATTCTGGGATCCTCAGACCCTTCAGTGGGAGCATCCAGAAGGTATATGCCCAGAGTAACGCACTGGAGGCATTGATTTCTGTCTTGTCCAGTGGATACTTTGTGTGAAAACTTGCCCTTAGATCAATGGCAATATTCAAAATAATACAAGATTTCACCCTAGGAGACCACCACAAAGTACATAGACACATATTTGACAGTAAAATGCTAACCAGTTCTAACTTTGATAGCCAGTATTACCACTGCTAGTCTCCGCATCAATTTCCACTAACAAGTGAGCAGAAGCTATATGGGATCCAGTTCAGAGTGATGCATAACATTATGCAACATAACAGTGCTCAAAGTGCCCTTCAGTGCCACATATAAATAAATGAACAAAAGAAGGGCAAAAACACTTCAAGGTATAAACACTGAGGCAGCTGAATATGTGATGTACCCAATGCAATAATGAATTAAAAAGAAGGTGCAAATTAAAGTGGATCCCAATTCAGTTAACATGCTCTTATATTACACAGCAGTGCCATGCCTCACTTCCTTCCTTTCTTATGTATTTATATGGGGCACCTGAATGGGTGAGATTTTTTATGTTGTCAGCAAATAATGTTCAAGTGGGGTCAGCTGTGGATGGGTGTAATTCTCTTCTGGAAAATAAATCTGTAAATTCAAAAAACATTCCCATAAAGTAGTTTAAAGTAAGTTGAAACTGAACTAACATTTGCTTTTCACAGAATCACAGAATCATTAGGTTGGAAAAGACCCCTAGGATTATCAAGTTCAACTATTCCTATCAATCACTAAACCATGCCCCTCAGCATCTCATCCACCCGTCTTTTAAACGTCTCCAGGGATGGGGACTTAATCATCTCCCTGGGCAGCCTGTTCCAGTGCCCAGTGACCCTTTCCATGAAATATTTTTTCCTGATGTCCAGTCTGAACCTCCCCTGGCGCAGCTTGAGGCCATTCCCTCTTGTCCTGTCCCCTGTCACTCAGGAGAAGAGGCCAGCTCTCTCTTCTCCACAACCTCCTTTCAGGTAGTTGTAGAGAGCAATGAGGTCTCCCCTCAGCCTCCTCTTCTCCAGGCTAAACAACCCCAGCTCTCTCAGCCGCTCCTTGTAAGACCTGCTCTCCAGCCCCTTCACCATCTTTGTTGCTCTTCTCTGGACTCGCTCCAGAGCCTCAACATCCTTCTTGTGGTGAGGGGCCCAGAACTGAACACAGTATTCGAGGAGCGGTCTCACCAGTGCCGAGTACAGAGGGAGAATAACCTCCCTGGACCTGCTGGTCACGCCGTTTCTCATGCAAGCCAAGATGCCATTGTTCTTCTTTGCCACCTGGGCACACTGCTGGCTCATATTCAGTCGCTGTCAACCAACAGCCCCAGGTCCTTCTCCTCCAGGCAGCTTTCTAGACAGAAAGTCCTAGTCTGTAGCTGCACAGGGTTGTTGTGTGCAGGACCCGGCATTTGGCCTTGTTAAACCTCATGCCATTGGACTCTGCCCAGTGGTCCAACCTGTTCAGATCCCTTTGCAGAGCCTCCCTACCCTCCTGCAGATCAACACTTCCACCCAGCTTAGTGTCGTCTGCAAACTTGCTAAGGGTGCGCTCAATGCCTTCATCCAGGTCATTGATAAAGACATTGAACAGGGCTGGAACCAGCACTTGATGCAATCCCTTTTCCCAGTAGGCCCCCCTAAGGTACATCGTCTGCAGGAGCTAGGGTAACTATTGCTGTTCTCACTTAGAGCCTTAAAATCTATTTATTAGTGAAAATTGACTCTTCTTTTTATATAGCTGAGATCAGAAGCTGTATCCACACATCTTCTCTTTACCAAAGTATCAGATTATACCAATGTCAGGTTGTTTTGGGGAACATATGATGCTGGTGCCTTGGGAAAATCCCAATATTTAATAATTCTCTTTGGTTTATATGCAAACAGTTTTGTGGAATAATTAATAATGTTTCTCATCGGTTCTTAACTCTGATTTCTTTCAGGCAAAATGGGATACTAGAAAGCAACAGAAAATGTGCAAAAAGAGCTTTTCTGCTTAGTATTTCTGCTATTAACAATCATCTCCTTGGAGGTTTCCTAAGCTCAGAAACGCTTTTCTTCGGTGATGCTAATCTAATTTTACAGTCCTAGCTCACAGCTCTGCTACAAACTGTTGCGTGGGTGTTCAGACAGGACTGGTAAATTGTACACCACTTCACCTCATATGGAAGTTGCCTAAGTCTGTGTCACAAAGCACAGAAGTAGTTAATCTCCAAAAGGTCAGGGGAGCAGCAGAATGAGTTGGACCTCTGCAAACTAGAAAACACTCATCATAAGATACAGTATTTTGGCCAAGTTCTGAAGCTTACCTTTGTCTTTTATGGAAGTTTTCTGACTAGCATTGCAATACTGAAAACTTGAAAACTTGGAAGGCTTAGCATGAACTTTTTGTTTCCTTCTTTTTCTTTTTTTTTTTACACACATAGATTATCTTGAATGACCGGACAATTGATGTGAAACAGGATTTCACTTTTGGAGTCAACCTGATGAATGCTGCCCACCCCTGTGTGAGCTCACCATGTGCAAATGGAGGCACCTGTGTTCCCAAGAAGGACAGCTATGAATGTGACTGTCCCTTGGGCTTCGATGGGCAACATTGCCAAAAAGGTACTGGTGGTTTCATTTCAATCAAGAGGTCCAGAGCTGATTATAAAAGAGATTTAGCACCTATAACTGCTATTGTATCTGTTCCTTGAAATAGAAACCCCGGGGCCAGAGCTCACTTTACATCCATGCACTTTCCACCTACCCAAGGAAGAATTAGTTTTGTTGTTTAGGAACATTGTAACTGTTATCCCAGGACCGAGCTATGATTCATAGATAGTAGCCTGGTATCTGGTTGCCTGTGGTGGCCAACATCATACACTTCATATACCTCCCTAATTATGCGGCGCTGTACAAAGTGGAAATTCCTGCCAATGTCCTCCTGCCAGTGATTATATTATGTCCTGAAGCATGAGCATTGATAACCCTTGTAATTTTATCCCCCATAGTGCTCGCAACAAGCACTGTTCTCACATATACAGAAAGGTCTAGTCCTTTCTTAGCCACTGACTGATGGTTATTTCACCGCCTGCTTGGAACAGCAGTGGAGACCACCAAGGAGAAAAAACTTCCCAGGTTCACGTTGTAATAGTTCGAACTTTAGATTCAGTATTCCGATTGCATGTGTTCAAAAAAATGCACTCCACTAGATGGAGATGTTTCCCTTCTGTCAGTCTTGCTCTTGAAAAATTCCTACTGGAAAATAGCAAACTCAGTTCAAAAGAACTGACTGCCATTGTTGTCTTCACCCACTCATTCATTTCTGACAGGCACAAACTTCAAAGTTAAAAGCAGTGGTTTTGGCTGAATCATGAGGCATAGATTGGCCCTTTCTTCAAAAAAACCCCAATATCTTAGAACAAAAGCATTTTATTAAAATACAATGCAAGAAGCCCCTTTGCTTACGTTGTTGTGGTCTAAGTAATAGCTGGAGCAATGTCTCTGTGAGGAGGAGGGAGAACTGCAATTTTGGCTTTCTAGGTATGTGTAGAGTGCTAAGCTTCTGACTTCAAGATGGTATCTGCAGCAGTACAGAGGTCTCCAGGGGTACTCAAGGCAACTGAGTGTTTTGTGGCTTGAGTACCTAACTGCTTGCGCTTTCAGTGAGTTCCTGTGCGTTGGCTGGACCATAGCTACTCACTGCTCATCTGCTTCTGACCTGTGCTAAGCCCAGAGAGCAGTGTGCTGAGCTGTCCTGCACTGACTCGCAGGCACTGGCAGTGGTGCCGCTTGTCTGGTATGCTGCCTCTTTCCTCTCTGTCATAATTCGATGAGCACCCATGCTTTCAGAGACAGTCTGAAGCACCTTGCAGCTTTGGCTTAGACTGGATCCTGGATATTGCTGCCTGTGTGAATCCAACCTTAATTCATTTTTAAGAGTGTCCAAAAGCATGACTCATCTGCTGTCTGTTCCCGCTGCCTGTGGCTGCTGTTCAGGTGCCTTTCAACAACTACTTGCACTTCTGCAGCCTTGGCTGCCACTGAAAAGCCAAGGTTTTGCTGATGTGCATGGACCATGGAGGTCCTGCCTCCTGAACCTCAGTCCAGAACAGCCCTGATGAACCCGGAGCAGATTTCTTTAAATAATCCTTACCTGTGTCTCTTTGGTAGGGCATAAACACGGTAAGGCAGGATGGTTGTGTATATCCAGTTCTTCTTCAGAATAGGGTTTTCATTAGTACCCTCAGAGGATACGTGAGAGCCTGAAGGTGCAGTATCCATCCTGCTTTCTGGTGGGCTGCCATAACCTGATTCCCTGAAAAAACAAAGTACTTGTGAGTGGCAACGCCTCATTCTTCAAAATTAGACATGCCACTTATAAAACTCAAACGATGCTGGTATGAGGTATAAGAGGTATTGATTCATATCATAATGAATCATTGGCTGAGGATTTGAGAGTTTCTGCTGGCATTTCTGGGGTTTATATCTTCTGTACAATCTGCAGGGAGTGTAAAGGGTATTTTTATACTTAATTTTAAGATGGAGTAGAACAGAGAGCTGTTGCTTTCCCCTGGTTAGAGCTGATCCCTCCATAAGCCATGATGAATCACTGGGATTTGAAAACTAGAACTGGTCCTACCTGTCTAAACCTTTGTGTATTTTGAGCAGGCAAATAAAAATCCTTGGGGTAAAGCATTAGGAGTGCTACCTTCATAGGCAGTTATAATTGCCTATGTAAAAGGGAGGTTGGGATCATGCATTTACAGAAAGGTGGGCATGAAAATGCACAGATATTGTGATAGAAAAATAAAACCAGAATGTTCTTGTTTTATTTTGTGCTGACTCACTGCAGAGTGTGGAAGTTACTGCCTGAACAGTAAGTACTGCAAATGATGTGAAAACTGCTCTGTCATTGTGTGTCTGTATCTGCTCTGGCAAGCTGGATGCTGGATTTCAATTAAGCCTGGCAAGCTTCTGTCCATAAGCAAAAATATTATCTGGGATTATATCAACCTTGTACTGTTGATATTTTAAACTACATCCAGAGAACATGCTAACAGCAGAGTGGTGGCTGTTGAGCAGGTCCTTGTATTCACAAAGGCACCTGGCTGAGTGCTGTGTAAGGGTAGGCATTACTTCAGGGTTCTCTGCAGCTCAAAGTTCAGTCCTGCTTGTCATGAGAGCTCTGATGCATAATAGTGATAAGCAGGGAGTGAGGGTGTTTAGTATTAGATATCCTTGCTGGCCCCTTTTCCAGGTGTAAAGATCCTGCATGCATCAAGGATACCACTAAAATTTACTGGTTTTTAGTACAGCAAGTGAAGAGCAAGCAGAGATAGATGCCCATCAGGCTCCATATAGAGCAAGTACAAGGATTGCTGCATGACATGAGTATCTTTCCCAAAGGCAAGAGCAGCAGGGCAGTAGTGGTGGTGTGGAACATGGTTGGGGAGGAAGGGTTCCTTTCATGCTCTGCTGTCATTCACTATGGTCAGAAAGCATCCGATGCAGCATCAGACCTAGTGAGAAATATCCGGCAGAGTGTGATGCATCTTTTGCAATCTTCCAGTGATGCTGGCAGTCTACAGGCTGTGGACTGTCTGTGGTGATTTCTTTAGACACATTAGGCAGCTCTCCTGATTTCACTATGAATGAAAACAGGCTCTTGTTGCTATCTAAAATTCTCAGTCTTGACGCTTAGACCTAAATTTCATATTGCTGTTGTTGGGTGGCAGACAACACCAGTCGTTGCAAATCTGTGTTACAGTGAGCTCTTAAAGCCCACCAGCCTCTGCAAAACACAAAGAAAGCAATCATCCATGCCCTGAAAAGCTTGAAATGTATATGGATGGGATTAGCCATGGGTTGGAGAGATTAGTTCTCAAGAAGAAAATAGGATGAAAGCAGCTATTTTAAGGAAATTATAGAACTGTCTCTTATTAATGCAGCAATCATTTTTGAAAGATCAGCTGCAAACTGTAGAATGTTCTCTTGAAAGAAGATCAGTTCAAGCACTTATAGCCTGCTGACGGCTGTGTATCACGGATGTTTAGTGATCTGTATCACACATCTGAGTTATTTTACTGAAGTCTTCTCTATGGACAGAAGTATGCTAGCTCTAGGTCTGGTTGAAGTGTTGCTGTCCCAGCAGCAGTACACCACGGCCGTACCAGGGCCTGCCCCTGGAGAAAAGGGGCATACATAGCATGGGATATTGGTGAGCTCTGAGCAAAACTCTCTATGCCCTCCCCAGAGTTAGCCTATCCCCACACTGCCTTGTGTGGCAGCAGCCACTCTGTGCAAAGTCACGTACATGAAGGGAGAAATGAGGAGCCCACAGGCTAATTGTGCTGTCCCAAAGCCTCACTTGGCAGGGGTGCACACTGTGAGCTGGGGAGGAGTTTACACATGACACTCCCATTAGGAGCTGGGGGGGAGTTTCTTAGACTAAGAGCAAATGGTAGTTGATGCATAAACTTTGGCAGGAGCATGACTTGAATCACACAGAGAATCAAGGAACATAGAAACAGGGATAAAAATAAAATTTGCAATGTTTTCCCAATACTTCATATTTTCATGTGCTAATGTGGAGCAATATATTAGGCCCATGACCTGAAGGCCGCAAGTAGAAGGACTGTTGGCTGTTTAAACTGCCTCAACTACCACCCCTACATTTAGGTACAAACTGGCTGTAAGTTCAGCTCAGTTCTGTGCAACCAGCAGGTACCTGCCAATGTGAGAGTAAATCCGTGTCAGCTAAATGACATTGTTTTTAATTTTTTTAATTTACTTTTCAGCCATTACAGAAGCAATCGAAATCCCACAATTTATTGGTCGCAGTTACCTCACATATGATAATCCAGATATCCTGAAAAGGTAGTGTATCTCTTGTGAACATAAATATGCTGTTTATTAACCATTGTAATACTAGGAGCCTCACATTGGGATGATGTTGCATGTTTAATTGTTTTAAGTTATATTTATCATATTTCTAAATTTCAAGAAAAAAATTATGTACGTTGTTACAGCTTAGTTTGTTATAACAGCTGAGTATCTTGCAGTCTTTAAAGAAGTAGTATGCACAGCATGTATCTGACATGGAGAAAGACTGGTGAGTGCTTTCTGAGACCAAAGAACAGACATACAGAACCAATATCTGTGAAGAGACTAAGGATTTTAACTACTGCTTTAGCCTAGAATTTAGGTCTTCAAACTTCTTTTTGGCTGCTCTGTATCCTAGAAGATTCCCAAATTCCAGAAGATTTTGGGTTGTTATAACAAATTCATACATCTCTTGTATTTCAGCCACTGACTAGGGAAAGCTTTGCCAATGTCCTGCAGCTCAATACCTGTGACCTACCAGCATTTTCTGATTTACTCTTTCTTACGCTTCTTCTACTGGCTTCTGAGGGCAGCAAACCTACTGAATGTTCTCGAAATTTCCTTGTAGCACTGGATTTCACTGTAGACTTGGGCAGAAAAATTATTTTCTCTTGTTTATGTGAAGTAACCCGTTAGCTATTATGTCTGGAATTCTGGAGGGCTAAGTTCAATTCCCCACTGTGCGTTGCTGGAAATGGGGATGTGAACCTCATACATCAGCAGGTAGGCAAGTGGTAAGACCAGTGGAGAAGAAACAGTGCTATCACCTTTTATGCTTGAAAGAATATTGTCCCAGCCCAATATTTTACTACTATTTCCTTCTTCTACATTAAACAGGGTGTCAGGCTCAAGAACAAACGTGTTCATGAGGTTCAAAACCACAATGAAGGAAGGTCTTTTGATGTGGAGGGGAGACAGCCCCATGCGACCTAACAGCGATTTCATTTCTCTAGGCCTTCAAGAAGGAGCACTAATATTCAGGTAAACTATCACTCCCTTATTTTTATCAGATGCAATACAGTCAGTGCTCAAAGGAATCTCCACAACACATCAGGTGCACTTGTCCTTTGCTATAATGTGAGACAATTAAATCCTGGAGGTTTTGTTCAGGGACGAGTCCTGTTAGCATCTGGAAAAGGAAGTGGGTTGAAGAGATAATGTTTTGCAAGCTTTGCATTATTCCCACTCCTTTCCTCCCGGTTCTTAAAACATCAGACTTTTAGAATGGTTTTCCAAAAGTCGCCCTGTGACACAAAGCCAGCTGGCACCAGGCATTGCTACTGCCAGCATCCTCAGAACCACTTGTTTCAGAAACAGTGTTACTGTCAAAAAGCTTAAACTGGGGAGAGTTCGGGAATGGCTGAACTCATGCTTTCTCTCTCTCTAGAATTGCTTTCTCCCTTGCAGACACTTGGGCAGACTCCATGCAACTTTTTGTATGGTGGGTTTTGGGACTCCTGGTATTTGAAAGCTGTATCTTTCCTTATTATACTCTTATAGGTTGTGTAAGTCAAACATTGAAACAGCAAGCTACAAATGCCATCATTATTATGGACTGTTGTGAGACACTGTGGATTAATCAACAAAAACTTAGTTAATTGTTTAAGCTAATTTGAAGCTATCTTTTACCTGGTTGTTTGCTGCAATAGACACCCAGACAAAGATACACTACTATTTGCTTTAATTTCTTTACAACTTTTTTTAAAATGTGTTTTTTTTAATTCCGTGGTTAACTTTGCAAAAACTCTTGGCTTCCTCACTGACTGCAGAAATGGTGTGTTTATTTAACTCTCTTTGGGAGACCCTGTCTTTCAAAAATTGTGGGTAGCAACTGGCCAGTCTATTCTGTATGTTTTCTAGGCACAGTGCATTTTTTTTAGGGTTGTCACCATCCCACAAAGGTTTTACACCTTAACAGCTGAAGTTTATCAATATACTTGTACCTTTCTCACACATTTAGAAAGATGTAAAATATAAGATCTCAAATGTAAATTCTAAGAAACACTTTGTACATACTGGAAGGGAGCACTGAAGATTGTGAAAGAATAAATGTAATTTAAAAAAAAGAGTGATCCTCATGCTACTTTTGCAACTTTTGATAGGTGAGGTCAGGACACACCTTTTGTTTCAATTTTCCTATGGCCTAGCAGAGTAGTTCCCTGCACAATGTAGCTGCTGCTGTAAATCCTTTCTGTTGCTCCCTGCTTCTGTAAAAGTTTATATCACTGTTGTAGGGAATCTCCATTAATTAGGGATGTGATTCTCATTTTTTGTAACCAAAGGTCTAGTGCTTTGATACAACCCTAAACACCCAAGTACTTCTATAGGTCTCAACCTAGACCAGTAGCTGAATCCTGGGCAAAAGAAGATGCTTGTTTGAGACTCATTTAAGCCTCTGGGGAGGAGTGAAATATTGGACAACCATTTCGCTTTGAGCAGCTGACAACTCAACGTGCTGTTTTCAAGTATCTAACCCCAGCCATGAACTTAATTCCCGGTTCAGTCTTTTCTGAAGAGATAATGAAGTTGTCTTTAAACTCTCTGGCTTGGTAGAGGCAGAGGACTAGCAGGAGCAGCTCAGGCTATTTCATTCTGCTTATTTAGGCAGCTGAGCACCCAACAGCTCACAGTATTGTAGCATCTACCTCCCATTCATGAAGGCTGGACCAGGTTTCTGGGACTCAGAAATAATGATGCCTGAAGTGTAAATGTGAAGGGGACATTATACCTGCTGAGTAATTTTTGTAGCAGCAAACACAAAGAAATAATCAGAGCTGCAACTGGAGCAGGGAATTTCATGATTATCTCTGAGTTTATTTCCTAGGCTTCTTCTTTTCTAACATTACAGACCTCAACCTCCCCTATAATTCAGATGATTTATAGTTCTCTTATAGATCACTTTCTTACTCGCTTTTGCAATAGTTTATTTATTAACCCTGTTTCCAGCCTCCCACTGCTCTCTGCCATTAGGCCGAAGGTCTTTGTGTCACTGATCTTCATAATCTTGTGTTTTGGAGAGTAACTGCCATGCAGAAACCTCCTGCATGTTCCCATAAGGATTACTCTTGGAGCTGAGCAGGTGAATGGGGCACAGAGTAAGGACATCTGAGCAATGTGACAGATAGGCTTTGCAAGGGGGGCAGTGCATTTTTTTTAATTTTTTTTTTAACTTTTAGCTACAATTTGGGCAGTGGCGTTGCTTCCATCACAGTGAATGGCTCTTTCAGCGATGGACGGTGGCACAGGGTCAAGGCTGTTCGGTAAGTGGCCGTGCTTCATCTGGGAGGCGTTTTGGAGCCACCCTGCCATTCAAGGTGCTGGCTGGCATGTCTAGTTGCTGGTTGGGTGTGAATCACTGCAGCTTCATGCTCTCATATCACTTAAGAGTTGAGCTGTTAGCAACTTGGCTGTTCCAGGGCGATGTACACAAAGATTATTGTATTAGAGATGACAGTGCCAACTCTGAAACTCAGCACAGCTCAAGGCAGACTGCCAAAGTCATGAAGGGCTATTCTGGGGCTGTAACAGACATTCTCTTAAACCCATATGATTTGGGTTAAGAATATTTTTCTTTAAAGTCTGCATTTTGAAATTCCCCAGGGTACATTTTGCGGGCTGGCACAAGCACTGGAGCATGGACAGTGTATGCCTACTTATTCTGTTTGGAGGAGGTGCAGACATCTCGCAGTGTACATGTAACTCATATTTATAACTCATTACCTCATGGAAGGCAAGCATGCCCAGCAGACGTGGCATGTATCCCTCTCTTCATGGGATGTCAGTTCCCTGGAAGTGGCAGCCTAGTATTAGCACAATTTGTCACCAAAATTAGTTAGAATAGGAGTCCTTCAAATGGCTCTTCTATCAATCCAGTTATTGACCAGTATAAAATGGAAGTGGTCTAGAAGCTCTATTAAGAATCAAATCCGCTTATAATTATGTTTTACCTTAACTTGCTTATTTGTTTTCTCCTGTTGAAGCTTCTGCTGTTAACTTTTTATATTACATCTGATTTTTAACAACATATCAAAATCTGTTCATCCTCTTCTCTCCCCTAGCTGTGCAATTTACTTCCCATTTTTTTCTCCTCCACAAATGTATTCCCCCCCCTTTGCAGTTCTCTGACATCTTATCCCCTGGAAAAAAAAAATCCACCCCAAAGGGTCTGGACTGGCATAGCACAGTGCTGTTTGTTGGCCTCCCCAGCAACAGTTCCAGATGTTTGCCATGAACCCTGCCAAGCACTGAGTCACCCTGGTCTCCTGGCAAGGGAGAGGTGATGCTGCACCTCCTCCCACCTGGTTGTAGGGTGATGCATGAGAGCAGTTTGTTTTTCCTTTTAGGGATGGACAGTCTGGCAAGGTAACTGTGGATGATTACGGTGCCAGGACTGGTAAATCCCCTGGAAAGATGAGGCAGTTAAACATCAATGGAGATCTCTATGTAGGTGAGTGCACACTGTTTGTGTTCAGGACCCAGATGCGTTTTTCTGTTTGTCAGGTCAGCTGCAAGGCAGGACATGCCAACTCTGTCTGTCTCAAGGTGAATGGCAGCCTCTGGTCATCTATAATCTGGTTTTTGTAGGGAGGCCTCTCTGGCTGAGATGGAGCACTGGGAAGGGAACAGCGCCGTGGAGTGCACTGTGTTAGTCCTAGCTGGGACACAGAGAAAAGAGCTAGTGTCAACTGCAGGCTCTGCACCTTAGTGAGAGTCTGGGCACAAGCCTATTCAACTCTTGTTGGTGCTACAGTTGTTGTGATAAATTATTAGCATCCTAGTTCATTATTTCCTGCTTATCCCCTCTGTACTGCCAAGTGCTTAACAGCTGTATTTAAAAAAATGCAGAGCACCCTGTAAATTAAAATTCTGAGGTGTGCTAGGAACACTAATAGCGTTGCTTGGCATGCGGACTGACAAGGAGGAGCAGACGCTGGTGCTGTGCTGTGTTTCTCATCACTGCCTTTCCCTCAGGTGGCATGAAGGAAATAGCCCTGCACACAAACAGGCAGTACATGCGTGGTTTGGTGGGCTGCATCTCGCACCTCACACTTTCAACTGATTACCACATCTCACTGGTTGAGGATGCAGCTGATGGGAAGAACATCAACACGTGTGGGACCAAGTGACAGGAGAGGAATCTTGATGCTGAAGACCCATCTTGCGCTTGTGTGTGTGGCTGAGCGCAATCTGGCTTCTGTAGCCCTGAAGCCCGCATTTGCCATCTGGGAAGGTGATAGAGCTGAAGGGAAACCTGAAAAAAAGAGAACATTTTTCCCTCTCCTTTCCTGTGCTGACCAAACTAAACTGAGTATTTTGTATAGGAACCATCCCCTCTACCTATTAAATGTTTAGTGAACTTTAAAGGTTGTGCAGCAGTGCAAACAGCAAAGAAATGTGTGATGTTACAAGTAGCTCAGAGACTGTGTTGTGGTCCTTAGGTTGTCTTTTGCAATATCAGAGAAAGCAGTTTTGTAACACTTGCATCCCACCCTGCAGTAGTACAATGACTGTGCTATTCAACAAATACATCATCAGACAATGTATCTATGCATTCAAATGTATGTCCAGGAACAAGCTGTTCCTACCACTCTCTGATTTACTTAAATTATGTTTTATCCTGTGTAAATAACAGCTACAATGACTGGTTTCAAAATATTGTTGTTTGTTGAGGAGGAAAGTTCTTAAATTCTAATTTTTTATTACAAGCAACAAATACAATGAACCATTTTTGTAGAAGTAATTTTATACTTGTATATTTTTTATAGCAGCAGCAGATCTGCTTACATGGTATATCTTTTAACATTTATGTGTACTATACAGTTAGCTCTTTGCACACTTTCCTAAAATAGCAAAGTGACCTGTGGTCTAAATGTATTATACAGAAGGCTTAACTTCTGTATTATACAGTTTTGATGGGGATATTTGTGAGTTATGACTAGTATTAAATCTGACTGGTTTTGTTTTGTAAATTTTGACAGTTTAAAATTGTACATTATGCAACTTTTCTGGCTTAAACAGAATAAAAGTTTAGGGGAAAAAAAGGTGTAAATGCTTGCTGCTGTGGTATTGTAAATAAGTATTTTATTTTGCTGAAAATAAGAAAAGAGATGTGAAAGAAACATTGGTGGGCCACAGTCCTCTTAAAATAAGATGTTTTCTAGGCACTGGACCAACACTTAAGCAACCTTGATTGCCAAACTGTAATTTAAGCAGGCAAACAGAGTGCTGTTGAGACAGAAAGAAAATGGTCCAGAATTTCATAGTTTGGAGATTTTTCTTCCTTAGCTGTTCGATTGAAGAGGATCAGTGAGCCATCAGAGGGGACAAGAGAGACCCACCATGCAGTGGTGTGCCCCATAGCTCACCCCATGCTGGCAGCGGGAAAGGAACAAACCTCCACAGGAATGCAGGCATGTCTAAATGATGATAAGTTAAAAGGACCTGATGTGGCAAAAGCAATGGAGATCGGGAAGTTTCTGCTGCATTTTTACTGTGCCCAGGGTGCTCCTGGCTCTCTGGGAGTTAAAACATGTTCCTGAGGCTTGTTACACCTGCAGCTGCAGGCTGGAGTGGAATAAATAATAGCTGGTACGAGGTAATGGCATATGCAAAATAACTGCCAAGGAGGCCCTAGCCCATCTTCTGTGTGCAGAAAGGGGTACTTTGATCATTTAGGTGAAACATCTTGTGATTGTTGTAGACATGGCAGCAGGGGTCAAAAACAGACACAGAGACTTGTTAGAAATAGAAAGGAACAGAAAAATACACAGTGGTGCCAGCATCTAACATGTGCACATGTGCCCTGTGTTCAAATCAGACTTCAGAAAAACTGTGTGTAGAAGATATGGGTAGCTTGCACAGGAACTGGAGACATGCATGGCTCTTCTTCCAGGAGAAGTACAGGTTTATTTGTCTAGGAGACCCCCGTGTAGAGTGTGGAAACCTCTACATGGTCGGGAAAAAGCAGGATAAGGAGTATGATCAAGATGCACCTTTAAAATGAAAATAATTGGAATTTGCTGCCGTGGTATGTAAAGGGGAATTGTGCAGAGTTTGAAAAGTGGTAAAAAATAAAACCTCTGAAGGCTGAAGGTCTTGCTGGCTGCTTGCTGCAGCAGCCCCACAGCGGTGGCCAGACACGGCTTGCACTTGGGCTGCATCTCAGCCTGTGGCTGCTGGAGAGGTAAGAGTCGTGTTTTATGTGCTTGGGGTGAGGTTCCCAAATGGTAGTGACCTGTCCTGACCAGGCACAGGGTAGGGAGACCAGGCCTCCTGTACACTGAGTCCTGGGGGACCTGCTGTGCCACCAGTGGTGGGGGACAACACTGGTACAGAAATAGCATCGGCCTCTGCTCTGTCACATGTGCCTTGCTTTTCCCATCCTTTCCTTGCTGTCACAGAGTCTGGAGAGTGGCTCCAAGACAAACATCTGGTGGGAGAGGTCTCTATTTGAAGAAAATTTGCTACAGAATAGCAGGTGTTCTGGGACAGGGCGATACTTCTTCAGAACAAAAACTGTTCTTTGAAACGTATGGCAGGGGGGGAACGGGTAGGAAATACCTCTGTTGTTGCTGTGGAAGAGGAAAAACAACAACTCCCCAGAGGCCTGTTTCCGACTCTGCATATCACTGCGTGGGAATTCAGAGCTGGCTGCGACACAGGCTGAGCACAAGTGGCACAGCTGCATGGTGGCCAGATGGGGGGGAATAGCAAAGATACTCTGGGAATTGAATCCTCTATAGAAATTATAATAAAAAACCCTCCTCCTTTCTGTATCCTTTTGAAGATAGTGTGAGAATCTTCTGAAGAGGGAAGCATCCTGCATCCACATCTTTGGTTTCCCTGGCAAAGCTCAGGGCTGGGCTAGAGGCAGGGGTTTCCTCTCAAGGGGCTGAGCAGAAAAAATGTGCCAGAAACACAGGAATGTCTGACCCAATGTGGGGCTCAGCCACCCCCCAGTGTTGGGTCAGTGAAGGAGAGGAGAAAGGCAGACCGTGCATGGCAGAATGCTTAGTCATTTTCCCAGGAACTGGCCTAGATGTGCTGCTTGCTGCCTCTGAGGCCATTTATTAATCACGTTATTTATTGCTTGGGCCACATCAGATGCCTGCCATGATCGTGGTGCTGCAGGATGAGCTCATGCCCATTAACAGAGTGCAGTACTTTTGCCACAGGAACCTGTGCAAACTGGCACTGAAGCCAATAATCCCAGGTGCTTGTGTCTTTCTTTGCAATTTAATCCACCTTCCTAAAATTGCAGTTGTTAGCTTTCCTCCAGATGTTCTACATTTCTCCCAAAAGACATCCCCCCTCCGCTTTCTCAGCTGAACCTTGGTGCTGGCCTTTGATAGGCTCTGCCAAGTGAGCAGAGCTGCCCCCTCACTGCCCCTTGCCCTGCCTAGGGCACAGCCTATCTCTCTGCTCTCCAGCTGCTTGGGAATCAGCAGGTGGGCATACACAGCTCACCCTAAAGCAAAATAAGAAGGAAAGAAAAAAAAGAAAAAGCAAGTAAAAACAGATGTCAAGGGAAACTAAAGCCAGACAAGGTTTAGTAATGGTCCCCAGGATAGGCAAATAAGGGAGTGGGAGCTCTTTTCTGTCCCAGTCATCCCAGCCTGGTCCCAGGGAGCAAAGAGGTCAAGAGGAGAAGGGGTCTGCTTGGGATGGGGAGCTGCCCATTGCACTTGTCACATTATCCTGCCACAGGTGCCTGTTTAATTTATTTCATCAACCAGGCTTTGGTTTTGAGGAAGTTTTCATTCTATTGATAAAGTAAAATAATCTGGGTAGGAAATGCAACAACCCAGCTCTGCTGTGCAGCTCCCCCTGTTGTAGCATCGCCTCACCTTAAGGGAGAAGATAAATACAGCCATGGTTTACATCTGGAGAGCAGCAACCACATCCTATCAGCCAGATGCATCATTTTATCTACCTTTTATTTCCTGGGGGATATGTATGCACAGAGTTGGGTTTTCCCTTCTAAAAGCACCACTTCACTTTGATGTCAAACTCAGGGCATCACCTGCTCCAGCAATCATATCTCTTCTGTCCCACTCTGCTTTTCCATCAGTTTGAGTCACCGTAGGCACCCCTGGTCCCCTCATCAGGCAGTGATATGTCCCTGCCCCTGTGCTTGGGCATTTCACACATGAGCAACATCCAGGAGCCATCACCTGCACTCACCACAGCTCTGCAAGGGCCTGGCTTTCTACCCCCAGGAACATGACCCAGCTTGTCGGTGACTGCCCTCTTCCAAGCCCCTGTAACAGAGACTGCCTGGCAGTGCTGCGACCGACTGCCCTTATTTCTCTCAAGTATCTGTTCACTGTCAGAGCATTTTATTTTGTTCATTGTGCATTGGACAAATACCACATTGTTTCTCTCCCTCTCTCTTTTTTTTTAAGCTTCTTTCAGTCTGGCTTTCTAGGAAAACAGTGGTACTGGTTCTTTCAATTTATTTTTCACCATTTTTCTTGCTTCCGTTTTTTTCCTCACTACAGCTTTTAATGTTGGTGTCAGCAAAGTAGAACTCAAAAGTGAAATAACCAATTTTAGGCAGTTCTCATTTGAACTTCTGATTGCTCTTAGCAAAACACAGGCATTTTTCTTAAACACTAACAAACACCTCAAACACAGTGACTCTGTAACCTTTTATTTATGGGTTGAGAATAACTTTTTGCAATTGCAAATGCAGGGAAACACTGGATGCTAATGCTACAGCTGGTGCTGCAGTAGGAACAGCAAGTGTTGCCAGCACAAGGAGTCAGGCAAAAGGTAAAGATGCATGCTAGAACATGGCCAGGAAACAGATGGTTCAATTCCCTGTCCCCACACTTCTGATGGTGACAAAAGAGGCAGTCCACACGCTCTATCATTACCCAACCTTCAAACTCAGTTGCTGTGATTTTGTAGTAAAACATTTTCTTTGAACAGCTGTGATGCAATGTGAAATTCAGATTCTGTGAGTTTAATTACTTTACGGAAGTGCCAGTATTTGCAGTTCCTACATACCTTATAAATGTACCGAAATTTAAAAGCTCCAACTCACAACTGACTCTGGGTATTCCAACTATATTGACTGTGTTCTGGATATGCAACAGGGCAGAATACTACCAGTAAGTGAATTCTGCGCTGGCTGGGTGACCAGACTGCACCCTGCTTTACCCCCGGGGCCACAGGCCTGTCCGTCCCAGAGGCAAACCCTATGCATATGGAGGGGATACAGTGGGGCCATTCACTGCAGCCAAGCAAGCTCTGCTAGGGCAAGGATGGTGGTGTCCTCAAAGGGGTCAGAGCTGCCTTGCCTCTCCCAGGACCAGAGCTTTCAGCTGCTCTCATGCATTCTCTTAGCAGTGGCAGAGCACAGCCTGGCATAACTGGTCTGCGTCCACTCTGGAGGTGACACAGCTCCATCCCTGGGATCAAGAAACCCACTACTTCCATGTTCCTGTGGTGTTGCCACTGCAGAAGTACCTCCATACCAATGGATGAGGAGCCCCAGCTGTCCCTGAGCTGTATTAAATACCAAGCCCAACAAGATTAGTCTGATTTTAGCAAGTTTTGGATGAGGTATATCTGAACAGCTCACAGTATCTTCAGAAGATACTGCAAACCCATCGTCCTTTACCTTCTTCTAGATCTGAGGCCAAAACAATAGTGTGAAACCTGTCTTGAACTCATCCCTCGTGTTCTTGCGCTGGACAAAGCAGTTGCAGAGCTTCAGAGCACAGGTGTGGGATTTCACCTTTGGAACAACTGAAGCCTTTCCTCATTTCCACAGCAATATGTGTTTCAGTCTTTTCAGAGCAGTACTCTTCAGTCCTGTTTAAAGGACTTAATACCCTTGATCCTGCAGCTCCTCAGCAACCAGTGGAGGTTACACATCCTGCCTAGTTGCTTTTGTACCAATAAACTGCACCAATCCGCTATTACAAGACAAGGAATTGATGCTCTCACTTTCAAGACTGCCTCCAGAGAGGTGGAGAGAGCTCAGTGCTGCCATACAATGGTGGCTTCCCGTGACATGCTGTGATGTGGCACCTTGTCTGTCCATTTACTGCTAAGTCCATGTGCCACTCCCTAGTTCAGACACCATGGTTAGATGAGCCATAAAACTCATTTGGACACAAAGTAAGTGCTGTGACATAAATGGCCTCAAAAAAAGACCTACGTTATAGCCACCACAGAAGCTGTATTCCACTAAAACATACTAAGAGCATCCTGCATCACCCAAATAGACCCCATGGTGTACAGGCTGGGCCCTTTCTTCCTGCTGCTACATTCTTCATCCTGGAATAGGAACGTTCACCCCACAGACCTGTCCACCACGGAGAGCCTCTGGCTGCTCATCTTCGCATGCCCTCAGCCCAAGCCTGCCTGGAAATGACATCTCAAAACTCTAGCAGTGCCAGAGCCATAAGACAAGGAGGACATGGGTGAGTGAACTGTCCTTCTTCCTATCATCACATCATATGGCAGGAACAGAGAGGCTTCAATGAATTATGTATATATGCGCTACAGCATGCTGTGCTTAGGAGAAGCTGCTCAGAGAATACTCACGTTACTGCCCACTCTGCCAATCAAGAAGCCAAGGCTATGCTTGCCAGATCCTGTGGTTATTTACTCTGGCACAAACCTAAAATAACTCTGTTTATACTGGAGCATGAGCAGAATTTAACTCTTACTTAAAAATAACATGCAAGCAAAGAATATCAAAACATGTAAGAGTGTAAGAAAATATATTTATTAAATTCCATGGCAATAGTATGGTAAAATTGTTAAATACATGCGTATTTTTAGACAACCAAGCAATACAATAGGAGTTACAACAGACAAGCAAACAAGGTTTAAAATGTATGCAAAGTTGGTATCGTAGTGTTAGGTTAGTCTTAAATGTCATCTGCCACACTGGAATATTATCTCCCCATTATGATCCCACACTTTCTTTTTCAAGCATGCATTTGTTTAGTTGCTTAGCTACTAAATTTTCACATTGATAACACTTTGCTGAATCAGTACTTTACTTGGTATGCTACAACACTATTAAAGTGCCTCATGATGATTTTCTTTAAATTATGAAAGAAATATTTTTTCAATAGTAGATTTGGAAGCTGGAAAACTTCAGTTGATCACCTGGTGACAGAAATATGTTAAATGACTGATTAGATTTAGTGTGTTAGGAAGACTACTTTGTCAGCTTGATTTATTGATTTATTCTCAGAATTAATTTCTACAGATGACTATTTCAACTTGGCAAACAATATTTTCACCAGTATTAAACAGAAATCCATTAAAATCTTTGTGAAAACAGAACATAAAAACATCTCTAAACATCACTTCAGCTGTAAAAAAATATGGTACAAAAAAGCTAAAAAAACATTAAACCTGTTCACAGTATACATTTTAAAAGTTACAGCATTATAGTACAATGTTGGGGTTTTTTTTCCAGGTGACCTGCATGACTCCACCAGCTCCACTCTTTTGCACGCCACAACAGGATCAAAGTTCAAATTACTTGGGTAGGATTTGAGACATGAGTTGTTTCAGTTATCTTCTCTTTTTTTTTTACTATCCCCTGCTTTGTGAACTTTTTGGACACGATATGAAGTCTAAAATGTTCATCCTAGGCCACTCTTGAATCACATTAAGGAAACATTGACAAAGTGATGTTCAAGGATTCTTTCATTATTGTATTACTACCAAAAAGTGTGAGACCTTACCAATTTCTATTTTGCTTTGCCCTGCTTGAGCAATGTCTTTTCTGCATTTTTCTCAACCCAAATAATGAAAATGAGAACATTTAATTTTTTGCTTTGTCCCAGGGTAAATTTTACTTACTACATTTTGCACATGTGACCAAATGAGTTACAAAGGTATTAACCTTCTCATGGAAGTCTTGCATATGCTTCCACTAGAGCCAGTTTTCATGTAACAACAGTTGAAATGCAGATTTGGGGCTGTCCAAAAACCCACTAGAGATTCTGCTGAGTATTACGTTAAAAAATAAGGATGCCATTGGCTCTGCTGCACCACAAGATCTCCTGGGGAGCTGGCTCAAGGAGAGGGTGAGACTGGAGAGAAATTAACCACATCCTCTCATGCAGCACCCTACCATTAGACCAGGTCACCTGAATAGGGATGCTGAGCCCCTGCCCTCTAAAATGCAGAAGTTCTTTGGAGACTTTTTGGTTGTAAAAGCAGAAGGAATTAATAGACATTTTTGCAGGGAAAAATGGGACATTGTAAATGGGACAACTTGTAAAATTACAGAAACCCTTGCCAACATCATCTGAGGTTTGTTTGCATAACATGCAAAAGAGGAAACAAACACTGACTATCTTAGAAACACTGGGGAAAATCCAGAGTTATGTAAATGGGGGAGGAGGAGAAAGAAAATTCTTATGAAAGAAACTGCTTTGAAGCTTCTAAGGAGATATTTAAAAATTTAAGACAGACCTAAGCATAAGGAAATTAGTTTTTAAACGCTCCAACATTTCTGAATCTGTATCTGGCATCTGGGGTCTGGGACTGCATTCCCAGGCTCGCTAAGGAAAAGGCAAAGAAAAAGCAAGCAACAAATCTTGTGAACTCCCTGCAGCATCTCTCAGCATCGGCCACACAGGACACTGCATACTGCACAGCAGTACAAACTCTTCAGCAGTGTGTCCAGACAAGTGCAAACAGCAGCTCTTTCCTCTGAACAAAACTGCACCTCTGAGGCCATACATTTAAGTACAAGAATCCAAGAAAATCACTTTGGGAATTGCAAGCCATCTTCCTCTGCAATATGCACATAGGTGCATAATGATGTAAGCACATATGTGCATAAGGAGTTATAACTTTTCTTATTGTTAAAATATTAATGCCATTTGCATTGAAGTCTTTGTCTAAGTCTGTGTCAGAACAGAAGAGGCTATTTACATGGGAAGCTCTTGATAGGTTTATGGTATGTGGTGTCTTGTTAGTACTCTGGTTCTTTAATTGTTACATTTTTCTTATGTATTTCAAATTCTTTCACTTTATTTCTATCCACTTGCAGGCAATACGTATATTCTATTTACAAAGCAATGTTTGTGTAAAAATAGAGCACATGGTTTCTCATTGCCTTTTCAGAGTGATGTCTAAACACCTTCTCCCTCCAATGCATCCAATTGCCTTCATTTTTGCTACTATTCATATTCAACTGAGTGTCCTGGAGGACAACATCACAGTAAAGAACACACCCCTAAGCTTTACCCAGCTAACCCTACCAGGGAAAAAAAAAAAAAAAAGGCAGTTTGAACATGTCTCTTCAGAGCAGCCTCAAACTCAAGATCAGCAGGAGCTTGCTGCTTCTGTGTTCCCAGCAGGGGAAAACTCTGGTCCCAACATAACCCAAAGATGCCACATTTGCCAAGTGTTCTATGACAGATAATATGGCTACTGGTTCCCTTTGGAAATGGTTTACTCCTGAAAGCAGCAACTAGAGATAATAAAGACAGCTACCACAGCAAATATCAGTCATTAGGTCCTAAGTTTGCCTATGCAGCCCTGCATAGCAGGGGAGGTAATTCACTAGCCTGCCTGTAATATTAGCTTACTATTTTGTTGACATATTAACTAGTACTTCTGTGAGGTATATCACATGACGATCTACCATCCCAAAATTTAACACAAAACCAAGATCCCAGATCCTCCCACATGTCAGATCAACCAAAGCAATGAACGTGTCAAATAGGAGAGTGCACATCAAACGTGACTGCTGTTCCACACATATAGTGAATGGTACGAAAACCCATTACAAACCCCAAATTGTCACATATGGCAGGCATGGCTCAAAAATAACAAGCAGCAGCACCGATGACTTGCTTCAGAAAGAAATTGCCTGGCATTAACACCTTATATCTCTGAACAGTGATCTAACTTGAGGACTGAAGCACTGAGTTAGGAGTAACAATATTTCAGACACAATCCCTTCTGGTCATATCCCTTCAGTAAGCTGGTTTTTTTTTGTTCTGTTTTATAAAAAAAGCTGAACTTTCTATTCTTCCAGAAAAAAAAGCAAGCCACCAAATAAACTAAAGCAAAGCAGACTTTCAATAAAGGAATAAGATCTTTCAGAAAATTATGGTTAGGAAATGCAGTCTTTTAAGTTTCCTACGACATTTTTCAGAAACCATTTGACTGAAGAGGCTCACCAGGAAGCCCAAAGGCACTAGTACAAGGAGTATGACCCCTTCTGAAGCCCAAAGTCTTACATTAGTTACCAATGCATTTAGAAGCTGAACGGTCCTGTGCTTTGAAAGCAAGTTTGGTAAGAAGACATTCCTAAAGATGCTTCGCTGGTTTAACAGGGCACTTAGACTCAAAATCAAGTCTGTTCCCTGACACTCCTTGCCACTCATTCTTACTGCTCCACGCACTGAGGGGTGTCTTCACATGGTTACTAAATTAGCACACACTGTCTCACTACCCATATGGCATTTGGCGTTAAGATAGACATTTGAAAGGAGTCCTCACTGGCAGCACTGAAGAGGCTCAAAGGAAACCACAGAGGTGAAGCAGCTGAGCTAGCAAGTGCTAGAATGAACTGCTTACTGGTTCATAACCATTAAGCAACAGTAAATGATGCTAAACATGCTGCACAAGCCTGTTTTTCTTGTCCATTCACCCCATACTTCTGCTACAGATACAAGATGATGCATACAGTGAACCATTGCTGTTAACAGGCTCTTCTGTTCTACATCCTGGAAGTGAGAACACCAGTCAAACAAAATATATAGTCAAAGTTGTTGCTTTTTTAAAAAAGTGATGGATAATTATATGAGAGTGCTTTGATAACATCAAGGCACTGTATTTGTGGACCTTTCCCCTAATAACCTTTACCTAATAACACGGCAACTTCAAATGTCTTTATCAAACAGGAGGAGCAGCACAAAGGAAAACCTGAGTATGTGATGGTTGTGTTTACGGAAGCGCTGCAAAGGGTACTAGGCTGCTGCCTGTGATCTCTGTGCTCTCTGCAGCTGCCCTGGCTCAAAGTCTGCCAAATTAAAAATTGCTAGTACTTTCAAACTTCAGTTTGGTTTTCTTTCCTGCAATACACAGCCATGTGAAAGCACATTTATTCTTCATGGTCAGCTATGCTGCTGCAGAGGGGTTTTTTTGTTTGAATCACCATACAATACTGATTGCTCCTCTGCACTGAGAAACTGCTTATCCATACACTCTGTCCCTGACATCTTCTGCTTTCAATTAAAAGCATATGGCAGTACAATCTAAAATTCATCCTAGGAGATAAACACATTAAGCCAAATCTGCACTAGTGGAAAATATTTGCTCTAAAAGAAATATTGTGGGAAAGGGTTGTTACTATTAGGATTTAGCCATCTTCCAGCTATCAAGCACAAAGAGCAGAACTGCTTCATTTTATGCATTAATTTAGTGTTTTGAGTAAGAGGCAGTAATAGATCAGGCATAAAACTTTCTCCTGAGGCAATGTCTGGTGACAGATACACACCAGCTCTTTGTACTGCCTGTCTGTCTTTTCACATGCAGCTCTGCTAATTCCAAGATTCCACCTCAAAAGCAGAAACTTCTCTGCACTTTCTCTTCTTCCAGACACACCTTGCACTCTGTCAGGTCTGCAGACAGATCCATTTTTACTGTCTTCACATTTCATTCTTCCAGGAGGCACACAGGCAATTGTTATTGATGGTGATTTGGATGCTATTTAGTGTTTTGCCTTTTTGACAGTTTTGAAAGCTATCTGTACTTTTTCTACAGAGAAGGCAGAGACGTACCAACATCTGCACCATCCGCTGCTGTGATTAGATGTAATCTAATGCTTGGGTTTATTTTGATAGACAGATCACGTTTTGGAGACCAAATGTCTGCCAAGCTAGCCATTTACTCTCACACCTTTACAACTATCAGCTTAGCCAACTCAGCCTCCTTATCTGTTCTGGTATCTTATTTAGAAAACCATTCCCCCATCTTATTTATTAAAAAAACCCAAATCACAAACTAGCTAAGGAAATTGAAAATAATAATAAAAAAGATTTAGTTAGGACTTGATGGAGGCCCTTTTTAATCAAGACCTTTAACATGTGACCTCTCACCACTGTGTCTTACAGTAAAGAACGCTTAAATTAGAAAGCACTTTCTCATGTAAGCTAGTGAAATTCACGTGTGCCACAGTCTGAAGTTTATACAGTGAAATGTTACAACTACAGCTGCCTAAAGATGTGTATGTGAAACAAGCACTTTCAAAGATGATTGTTTTTAACACTCCTTTAAGCACACAAATGCACACCATTTAACCTTTCTTTGCGTCACACATCTGGTGAAGGAGAGGTAGAATTAGTGAAACTAAAACCTCCTTGGGTTTCTCCCTGCCACTACAGAAATCCCACCTTGTACTTCCAGACAGAAGCTCTTGTTGGGTAGACACTGGAGAACAGCCAGTCAGCAGGTGGCAAAGAGTATCCAAAGAGCATTTAGTTCTCAAGGACCAAGTACTACTACCTCTAATTTCATGTGCCAAACTGCTTGGATAGCTAATGTTAGTAGACAGACATTTCCCCATGGATTACATTACTGTATGTAGTGCAAAGACTGCTGAATGGTAGGGGCGAACGGAGTACTGTACCACTTTGAAGCAGGAGATCTGGAGCTGAAGCTATGAAATACAAAATACATTAGTGCAATACATTAGGAAAGATTGACTCCTTAATGAAAGGATAGAAAAAATATAGAGCATTCTAAGTATTTAAAAAAAAAAAGTTTTAAACTTTATGCAGTTCTTGTTGAGGTTTAAATCAGTGTTACACTTTTTTTCCCCAAGTTTGTACCCCTGAGTAAAACATTGAATATACATTGTACAGTAGGTACAGAAACTAGTGTCTAGTTAAAAAGCAACAGATTTGAATGGCCATTGCTTTATAAGTGTTACACAGTGACAATCCCCTTTTGTATGTGAGAAAAAAAAATAGCACACGCACTTCTTCTCAGTTTCTAAGTAAGTAAAAGATCTCAACTTTCCAGCCATGTTGTTTCCATGTTTCCATGAGGTTTTTGATAAATGAAACCTTCAGTAAGGAAACTTGTTGGAGCTGTGTCATTTGAGTATGTATGTTTGAGAACAACTACAACAGAGCAAAGCAATCGTTCCAAGTTACAAGTTGCATGAGACCATATTAATCTTGGAGCACTATGTGAAGGCAGGCAGAGTTCTTTGATTATGATTATCAGGAGCCCTAAACTCAATACCCCTAATATCCAATATATTTTACTAGAGTAATAACTAAATTGCAATAACTTTGGCTTCTTGGCCTCTATTAAAATGAAGCATTAATGCTTCCGCTAACTTAAACATAACATACAGCCCACTAGAACCTCTGCTGACTGTCTCCAAGAATAATTCATGCCTTTTGCACTTTTCTTCCTCCTTTCTTTACAACATCAGGAGTAAGAGCTTATTTAGAAGGCAGATTCAGGTGCAACAAGGACTCAGTATTAATCATTTGGCTTGTTCTGAAAAAAGTGTGTGAAGGACCACCCTAGGTTACTAGATTTGTGGGAGTTTTCATCATCTTTTGGGGGAAGCAGAAACTGTCGGGAATTAATGGAGCATGGGCTCCCAAAAGATGCATTTTCATTGTTGCTTTCAACTGATCCAGGAGAGTCTGGAGTGTCCATGTTCCAGGTATTAGTGTTTGCTTGAGGTCTGTAACCTGCAGTTTTATCTAACTCTTCCTCTGCAGGTGAGTGACTCTCAATCTTCAGAGCACTGATAGGCAGCTGCATTTGTGGCTTATAGCCTGCTGTAGTCACTAAGTCTATTTCTGGCTCCTCCTCTGGTTTAATTTGAGGCTGATACATTGACTGGATGTCAATGTAAACAACCTGAGAAGACCCCACAGGTTCGTCCATAGGGGAATTTGAGATCTCCTCTTCAATTATAGGGGGGCAGTAGGACACAACAACATGGTTCTCCATTTCTGAGTCAGAGCCATCTTCAGGCACAGTGGTGTCTGCTGCTGGGGACATCATCTCTGTGTCTTCAATCTTGGGAGCTGCAGACTGCGTTTCCACCACTTCGACACTATTGGGTGTACAGGGATTCATTTCCAGTGTTTTAAGTGTCTTATTCCCCTAAAGCAAGAAAGAGGAGAAAGGGGAGAGACTAAGCCAAAGACGTGGAAATCCTGAAAGCAACAACCTGCTTAAATTAAACCAGTATGTTGGCTTGTGGTTTGTACTCATCCCACTGCCATTAGTACAATGTAAAAAAGTGGTTTAGTTCTCATTTTCTGGCTCATCATATACTCCTGTTTAGGTTAAAAGTGTTTTAACCGACTTAAAGAGACTCAAGATCTTGCAGCATGTGTTGAGAACTCTCTCCCCAATCCTGGCTTTGTATATTAAATTCCAGATGGTTATTTAAGTGCTGCGTCCACTTCCAGCTACTATGTCTACCAGGAGTTTGGGCATACAGCATAGTCACTTCTTGACACTTTTTACTTCTCCTAACACTCCAACTGAGATGGGTACACTACTCCCACATCATTATCATATAATGACACTTCCCATTAGTGCAGGAAGAGAGAAATGCAGCAGACCTTTCCTAGCCAAACTTTGCAACCAACTGAAGTGGCAACAAGTACCTGATAAAAGTCACTCAGTACTTTGTGCTGTTCCAGCCAGGCACAAAGTTTTTTCTACAACTGGAGCAGAAGACTCAGTTTGCAAAAGAACTCTACTCGCAATTCTCTTCAGAAGTTTTAAAGACTAGATTTAAAATGAGGGTTACCTCACAGATATTCTTCTGAAACTGCAGTGCCTTACTGTTCTCAGGATTCGGGATCTCTGGGTAGAATGTTTCTTTAATCCTGAAACAGATTACAAACACACACAAGGAGTAAGTATGTTTCCCTTTAATTCAGAAGACATCTGGCACAAAAATTTAGTGGCACACTTTCACTGAGTATTTAATGGAAAAAACAGCAAAACTTTTTTTTTTTTTTTTAAACTGGGGAACATGATATGCCACGTTTACAAAAAAGTTGAAGATGGGATGCCTACCTGAGTGTTTGCGGATGACTCACAAATGATAGTATGTTGCCAGCTTATTTCCACTTGGGAAGTATTTGTAAGCAGAGAAGGGCTCCTACAAAACCTTTATTGCACTCCTTATACTCCTCATTACTCTCTCCTACTAAATTTCTCCCCCACCTTCTGCAATGTATTTTTGCCACCCACCTTTAAATAATAAATAGGGCTTTGTTTAAACATCTTTAGGTACTTGGAGAAAACAAAGAATAATCAAAGTAATGGAAAACTCTAACATGGAAGCAAACACATCCAGGAAAACAGCAGAACTGAACACAGGCATTTACCATTCCCTCTTTCGGTAACAGAAGATGCTGGCCACCACTCCAAGCAGCACAACCACTGCCATGGGGATGAGAATTGCAATGATTAATCCTATGGCTAGGGGACAAAAAAAGAAAAGTCAGTAAACATATCCAAAGTTACCAATAAGTTTTATGCCTATTCTTACGTTCCCACAGATTAGAGAGTGTTTCAAAGTCACCTAACAGAGGTCTGCAAGCAATGGCAGTAAAGTGTATGTATACCATACACTTCCCTTCTGCTGGAAGGGCAAAAGGCCATCCAAAAACAGAACTAATTCTGTGATAACTTCTGGAATCAGCAGGTATTTCTCTCTGACTAGCTGCACAGGGCTTCATGTGTCACTGATGACTGCCACTGTTATTCTGTTCTCAGAAAGCAGGTTACTTGAGCTGGCCAAATCTCTGGTAATGGCTCTTAAAGGCCAACAATGCATTGCACAAACTACACCACCCTCTATACACTTTACCGTGCTGCTAATCCCCATGGTTTAGCTCTGATACATTCCCACCCACTGCCTTCCTCCAATAATGTTAAATGCCTCAAATTTGATTTCTCCTGCATTTTAGTTGCACCCCAGTGTTTAGACTTCCATACGAAATACTCTTCTGTTTTCATCATTCATTGAAGTCAATATCTTCTTTTTTAACTGTGTTTCTGGGTTTGTTTCTGCCAGTGGATGGATAAAATTGAATCGAAAGCAGAGACGCATCTGTTTATAATTCTGAAACTGATAAATATTTCCACAATGTCTTTCTTCTCACCATGTATTAGCAGATACTCATCATGGGAAACATGACAAAAACAAGCTGCCTAAGGAGGCTAAGTTCAGACTCCAACATATTTAGTAGTAGTTTAGAAGTTATTTTTCTTGCATACATTAACATGAACTACAATGCAGCTGTAAGAGGAAAGGATTTTTCCTTCGACCTGAATTGTACCAATTTTTGTATTAAAAATTAACCAACTAATTAAATTAAACACTAAACTGTAGGCACAAACTACCTAAGGGGACCACAAAAAGCTCAGTACAAGCTCAGCTTTATATACATTGAACACCCCCCGTGCTGAAGGCCGTAATGAACAAGGATATTCAACTTACAGTCTTCCTTTGTCACCACATAGAGGCTGTTTGGAGGGCTCAACCCACCAGCGGTATAGGCTTGTAGGTCCAGTTGGTAACTCGTTTTGCCTTGAAGATCAAGTATTTTCAAAGACTTCTTTGTTAAGTCAGTGATATTCTTAACTTTAAGTTCTGGATTCCCTGTTTGTTCAGACGCAGTAAGAAAAGCATAACTTTATAAGAAAGCATTCACAAAGACAGCCTCAGTTTCAGCAAGACTTTCTTGAAATCAGCCTATAAAGCCTGAAGAACAGTCTGTGTAAAGGAAAACAAAAATGAAGAATCCTGGCTATGCTGCTTCCTCACACAGCACCAAACAGCACAGGAGTATGTTGTTCCTGCAGATTGATGTTAATTTCTTACACTCCTGGCTGTCCGCTTATCCTGATGTGAGCTCAGCTTCAGTTCTGTATAAAGATGTCCTTACAAGATGAGTACTAGAAGTATCCAATCAAATATAGCCACATACCTCCCACATGTCTCATCTACCCAGAGTATCTGTACACAGGGCAACGGGTCACACTGACACTTAGTCACTGCATAGCTTTACGGCCTCAGTGAGCCAGGGTTTTCTCCAACTTTTGCCTTATATTAAATAACAGCTATGCTAACCACATAAGGAGCTGATTATTACAAATGTCTTTGTCACATATCAGGGGACAATTATGCCAGTGAATAATGCAACTAAATTATAATAAGAGCATCTTTTTTTAAGGTGAAGTTAAACTATTTAAAAGACAAAATAAAAAAAAAAAGAGAAAAAAAATGCCTGAGCAAGGAAGTGGCAATCTATAGATTTCATTTACCTGATTCTGAAAGCCTAGGCTTTAAAGCATCTTTTTCACCTTTTGCAAAGGAAAGCCGGTATCCCTCTAAAAATCCCTGACAATCTTCAATAGGAATGTCTTCCCATTTTACCAAGATAGAATCCGAGGAAGTTTCTTCTACAGTAAAATTTGGTGCACGTTTTGGAGCTGTGGGGAGAATTATGGAAGAGAAAGCTAGTCAGAAACAACCCTATCATTAAGTGCTGAATCTATCTAAGTGGTGCATCAATTTTATTTCAGGGCTACATTTTCAACTTTTTCCTCAACACTTTACTTGCATTCTCAAGAATATATGAAAAGACTTAGCAGATGATACTACAAATATTGTGGGTTCTCATTGTTATTAATTACTGCGGTATTATTTCCTAACAGAAACTGGAAGAAAACTCTCTCCATGGGCAGCTTTCTTACAAACTCATACATGTAAATACCATTCTTCATGCAACAAACCTCAACAGATTGCATAAACATTCAGAACATCCAAATTATTTAGCTTTTAAAGGCTTTAATTCTGTGACTTCATAGCTTGTCTTCTAACTAAACAAACTCCACATTCCTATCCTGGACATCTATCTCAGCTTAAAAGAACTAGTATTAGCAGCCAACACAACCTCTCATTCCAATACCCGTAAACCACTCTAAGTGTTAGAGCAGATACTTTGTAAGGTAACAGACATCAGGACTTAGTCTGATATCTGGCATTGATCTATAACCATATAGCAGGCAGCACTGAACTTGTGTCTAAGGATACATCCATTTTTGCCTTGGTAGTTATGTGTCCAAAGGCAAATCTGAGGTTTTAGAATGAATCTATAGTCTTGTGCAAAGTCAATACATTTCTCAGCTCCCAAAAAGCTTCTTCTGCATGTTCAATGCATTTTTAGTCCCTCAAAGACTTTATCCTTTTACCTTGAAAACTTCCAATCTGTTGAGAACACATAAGGAAAAACTTTCTGAAACTGTTCAGGACTTTTACAGAGATACAAATGGCTGAAAGTTGAGTTTCTGGTACAATTGTCTTAACCTCATCTTTGACTTTAGCACTGAAATAAACAATGGCATTTCCAAGGGATCAGATTACGTCAGCAGTTCTCTCTTCCAAGCAAACTATTTTAGCAGAAAACACATTAAACTGCAGAGTGAAATGGGTGCTGTAGTTAAAATACAATACAGTTGTGATGTTAAAGGGTAAAGTCACGTTCAGATTCCTGGGAATAGAAAGCATTCGGACAGTAATGCATCTCCAGGCAAGCAAAGCTCAGACTTGGATCAAACCACAGTTACCCAGACAGGGTTGCTACGGGAGGGAATACAACTGCAATTCTCAAAGTGGCTTGTACTCGAGGATCTAGTTCTGGCCTAAGAGGTGCTTTTAAACAGAAATATACTTCTTCTACATTTGCTGAGCTGTACCAAATGTACTTAAAAATTTAGTTTGATTGCATAAATGGAAGAAAGTTGTCTCCTCTCCTGCAGAAGTAAGACCAGCCCTATGGTTCAAATTATGCCTGTGTCACTGTCTAAAGCACAAAATTTTGTGACATCCTGTATCTCTACAGAGGCTGAAGAACACAGGGTTACTGCATGCTGGGAATCTAAAGTGGATGGAGAAATGTATTATAATTATATACAAAGAGCAAGCAGAGGTAGGTAGCACGGCATGGGGAATCTGGTCCCAATCTTCTCCTGCCAACACAAGCTAAAACCAGACACAGCCTAAATTTGCCTTATAAAGATCCTCAATGATAAATTGCACTTACGCAGCTCTTTCATATACCCAGTTATGTTTTTCAATAACTGATATCCACTGGATTTGCAGCCATATAGTGAAAAGTTGTATCTCACGCCAGGTCTAAACAGAGCTGCAAGAGAAATTTGTTGTAAGAATATTTCAGTTACAAGAGTGATGCTTTTAGCTTTCACATAATTCAGACTGTATTTAAATAAATACTAAAAAATGACAAAGTCTTAGACCGCAGTATTAAGTATAAATACTATCCCTACTTGTAATTCCTATAAAAGCTAAGGCATCAGATGTGGTTTAGAAGCAGTAAGCAAATCTAGCTCCTGGAGAAATTTTGTTTCTAAATAAGCTACTCAAAGTGCATAAATTGCTCTTTCCATTGGGAAACACAAACTTCAGTTACCAGAAATAGTCCTCCTCCTTTCCTCCCACAGCAGTCATGTAGATCCTGCCTCCTCCTCATAAACACAAACGCATTTTGAAATACCCAGACTTATTACAGCAACAGTCCAAAAGAAATTCAGAGAACTCTTGAAAGTGAAAGTGAAGCACCTCAGCAATGAATTCCAGGCCCCAACGGACTCTACAAAGCACAGATAATCATCAACTTTCCACTTTACATATTTTATTAGAGGCACAGGTGTTTGACACTACAACATGTAAATAATTTACTACTTCATGAGATTTTCTCGAGCTAGGATTATACATTACTTTCAAGACTTTTTCTAAGCAGGATGCCACTGTGAAACTCAACAGAAATCAAGTGGGTTTTACAAGACTTCAGGTTTAGCCTGGGAGATTCTCTTGGCTGGACTCAGCACAGAGGTGGATTTGCCAGGTTGAGCCCATTCCTAGCAGCATTCTAACTCCCATAAATGAGCTGCAATAAGCATCCTAGGTAAGCTCAAGTGTACAGCAGCGCATCCTTGGACAGACATTGTATTATCTGCTTAGAAAAACCAAGCTGAACCTAGCACTAACAAAATCAACCTGACACAGTGCTGCAATTACCAGCAGAAAAGGTATTGCCCCTGCTCCTAGGTCCCACTTCCCCACAACTTTCCTATGTACAGACCTCCAAGCTGTTTTTATTAATGGAGACTTTACATATGAAACTCTTCTAAAAAGCAAACATATACCCTTTTAGACAGCAGAGAAAAATCCTACATCTTACTGGAGTCCTTTCTTTCCTCTTCTGCTCCTACTAGTCGCACCACAGCTGAGTTTCATTTCCCTGAACTGCCCACCAGCATCCAGAGACCTGGAATGTGCCCTGTTCCAGGAATTTCAATTTCTGACAACAAGCCAACACATGGAGGTCACACTTAAAAAAATCTGACTCATATAAAAACATAAAAAAAGGATTAGTTTTCCCCTCATCCCAAGCAGTTCTGTTTATGTTTAGGACATAAAACCCCCAAATCCTAGAATAACCATTATGCATTAGGCTGAGTTAGGAAGCTGCTAAGTGTAGCTAGAAGACGTAATTCCAAAACAGTTAATAAACACAGGATGACAACAGTTAAGTCAAGACTGATATTTGGATTTGGCCAGGGTGTGTATGAAATGAAGATAAACACAGTACCAAGAAGGGGTTCATTTATACACACAAGCACACATCAATGCAACAATCTTCAACCATAGCACTGGTGTTGCTTTCATTCCAGATGCTGCTCAGGCTCTCAATCAGAAAGAAACAAAAAATTATTTCTGACTTACCAGACTTTATCACTGCATCTGTTGTATTTGAAGGAAATTTCTGCCAGTCCACACTACACAGTTCAGACCCAGATGAATGACACCACTTTACTATGTAGCCACAGGTCACGTTGGGGTAAGAATTCCAAGAAATATAAATTCCATTCCCCATTGCCATAGCCCGATCTGTTTTGACATTGTCTGCAACAAAGACGGCACAAAAAGCCATCAGAGACCAGATACTTATCTGTACTCCAAGGTGGAAGAAAGCTTTCCAGCCACAGAACAAAGGTTTTATAAACTGCAGTCATTTCTAAGAATGAGCTTCTGGTACTGTGAAATTTGAAGCAGTGCACTCAGCTATGCTTTCTAAAGTGCTGGAAATCAGACATAGCCTGCAGCAAATCCCTCAGCCAGCCTTAAGTATGATGACGAGAAATGCACAACTCAGAACTGGCTTAAAAAAACACGTTTTCAAGGTAAGGATTTACAGTAGATGTCAGGTTCAAATCTGACTCGACACCTATTTGGCTAGAGCCTCCAGCTATAAATTCCTGCTGTCATTTCATCAAACATTTTGCTTTGTCTTTCTTTCGAGGTGTCTTGCTGTCACTCGCCTGACCACAGGCACCATTCTTCACAGAGAATCAACAGCAAAGACAGGTCCCTCATGAGCTTTATGGAGGCTCCAGTTTACCAAGGGTAAATGAAAAAAAAAATAATAAAAATCTTTGCCTTTAGTCTGTTTTTCTTGTTTCTGACTATCAAAGGTTTAGCTGCCCTTGAAGTGATCAGATCTGGGAACAACTCCTGATTCCCGCAGCTTCTCTCCACGGCTGTCCATCAGATGGGACCCCGCTGAGCTAAGGGATGTTTTCCAAAGGCCACCACAACAGCTGAGGCCCCATGACAGATCTGCAAAACAATCTCAGGGTTTTAGTTTTTCCTTTTTCAGTGTTCTCATTTACGCTCCCTATTGAGTCTATTATTTCATGTTATTAAAGCCATAAACTATCGAAGGCTGAAGGGCAAGGTCAGTTTTTAAGAAGCACTGCTGTGAAAACTTTGCTCTCACAGACATGCTGTGAATGTTTTACGATCATTTCCAAATAATCTTAACATACAGCTAAGTCTACAATCCTTTCCTAGCTTGCTCATGTCAAGAAAGACACACATGATTAAAAAGTAAAAAGTCAACTCCAGAAGCCTTTCAATACTTTTACCTAAACCACTACTATGTATCCAGTGAAACCACACTTCTATGACGCTGGAACAAGGCATATTTCTCATTAGACTGCTTTAACCTTCCTATTTACAGGAAAGACTTTTTACTGACAGTGAGCACATACTCTCTAAAAAATGCTTAAATACAACACACTCAATTTTATTTCCTGAACCACATGACTACAAATTTACCCAGGGCAGTACTGTTAATTTTGGTGTATTTATAGCAGCAAGGTAGACTAGCAGAAATAACTACTAGCACTACAGTACTACTGTGGTAGGGGAGCCTGTAACAGCCAGATTATATGCACTGACTCTCTACAGAGCGCTGTTCAGAAACAATTGACAAATTAAGGCAGAGTATCCATTGCTTGTGCTTTCAGTTTTCACAAAACCTCAGCAGATTTCAAAGCTTCAGAGCCGCCGCTCTTTTACGGACATTAAAAGCACTTACAGACTGTACACAGGAAGCAGCCAGAAAAGATGTTTGGGCAGAAATGTCATCCAGTTCAGTGAATGAGTCATCTTTCATGACTCCAGTCAGTGACTCAGATAATTCCTATACCAACTTGGGAGCAAATCTTCAACGAGTACAAGTTGGGTAACACCAAAGGGAACCTCAGACATCTGAGAGAAAGCTACAAATGAATGCAAAGCTCCAGCTGCCATCAGCTGTCCCACATCACACACATATTACAGAGACCTCCCTGACTCTAAGAGTCTTGTTCTTTCACTGCTGATGGAGAGCTATAAAAGCATTTTCATTCATTCAACTGTCCCATACAATTACTTTTCCCTCCAAGGGAAAGAATATATTTTAGATACTGACTAAGAATATATTTTAGGTACTAGTGTTTAAGAGAAGCACAAGAAACATTTAGAATAATGGTTTCCTTTGTATAGAAATAAACTCATTTTTTCTTTCACTGTTAATCTCAGTCAAAGCACGTTTTATCCTGCAAGAGACAGCACTGTCTTATCAGAATGTGAGCTGCAAGAAAGTGACCATGATGCCTGTTCTCGGAATGGAGAAGGAGAAACAGCACCATACATGCTCCCGGCAAATAGAGAGAGGCCCTGCTGTGTAAATCTATTTTCCTTGCAAAGCATCAGGCAGATCTAGAGCTAAAGGCTTGGACTTTAGAAGACTGCGCTCCTCCTGGCATGCAGGGAAGCACAGACTCTCAAAAGCCACATGCAATCATTATCTCCTCCCCAAGCTCAGTGGTAGGAGCAGAAAATCATTTTCTGGCTCAGCTATTTTCATTTACAAAAGCCCACAGCGAGAGTGGTAATGCTTTAATTGGGAAGCTAAAATCCTACCTCCTTTTCAAGCCCCAGCTCCTAGCACAAGGATGCCAACATTTCAAACCAACAAGCCCAATTAATATTCTAGAGATCACAAGCACTGAACTGACAATTCTCCTCTGAAAAAGCCATAGAATATCCCTAAAATATTCTGATTCTCTTAAGTATATAACACTTCTCAGCATCTCAACAAGAGCACACAGAAATTAATCTATCTCTCTAAACAGCAGAGACTGAACTAATGTTCAAAGCATTATTCTTGCTGTCCCTGTGAGATCTCCAGAAAAGAGCAACATAGTTGCAGAGACTGCATACTATCACCCCTCTATTATGCAGAGAGCACAATTAATAAGTGAGATGTTACTCTAAAAGCAAAACAGCAATTTTTTTTTCCTCTACCCAACAGATTTGGATAGGGAAATAAACCAGAAACGAAACACAAACAAAGCACATATCATCTTATTTTTCAGTAAACAATCTAGCCCAGGTATCCCCCAAGCTTTGAACATGTTTATTTCTCTGATGGGACCACTCACCATTTGGAAGTTCTACGCTCGTTATTCTCGAAGGAGGAGATGAGCCTGCATGGTTTTTGGCTACAACGCTAATGACACAGTCATTTTTTCCAAGTCTTATCTCAGTACTGTTTGAGGGTTCAGTGACTTCTTTAAACTCCAGTGGTGTCTCTAGCTGGTAGCAGGATACTTCATGAGACACAATTTTTCCATTAGCTTCAGAAAGGGATAAAGGCTATGAACAGACAAAGAGTGCATTAAAATGAAAATGCAATAAACAAAAGAAGTCATGGTCATAATGCAAATCTAATGTGCTGATCTAGTCTCATGACTGCATAGGAGTATGAGGCAGAAAAGAATGTTACTCAAGCCTGACTTTGAAAATTCAGACGTAAGTTCATAACCTTTTAATTTTCAGCAGAAGTATACTAGAAATCTAATCCTTTATATAAAGTGCTTCTCAGTGTAACACTTAAATTACAAAATTTTAATAATTTTCTCATTTAGTGAATAATATTCATCTCAATGGATGATTCTATTAAAAGTTAAGAAATGCAGTCCAGTATATTGACTATCAACTTCACTCATGTAAATGTGTAAGGAAATAAGTTTTTCATAGATATATTACGTATTGTTTTAAAACATAAGTGTCCTATGTACCTTCCAGAAGATTTTTAGACTTTTTCCAGAAGGACTTCTCTCTCTCCAGATATCTGGTCCTTGTGATGGAGCTAAGGATAAAAAAAAGAGATTTTTTTTCCCAAGTTGCATACAAGACAATTTACCACCTACCAAAAAGTTAGCTTTTTAGACGGCTCGTTTTAAAATATATGGCTTCAAAAGTTCAACATTTTATCGTCAAAGAATGATAAACTCACGGGCTTCCAGTGTTGTGTGCTCCTCTACTCTGCTCCAGTCACTCCACCTCCAGAAGTGGTCAGCAGCTGAACAGCGCACACTGAACCAGTATTTGGTATATGGGTGCAATGCATTCAGCTGAGCTGTGTAAGCTGAGAAGTTTCCACCAGGCATGGTGACATTGTGCTGTTAAAAAATTACAGAAATTGACATGATACATACCTATTTTTTGCTCCTACATTATGCTGAAAGTCAACGCCTAAAAAGGTGGGTTTTTTCCCCAAGAACACCAACAATGTGAAAAAGAGCTGTTGTCAATCCCTACAAAGAAGTTAATGAAAAAGAAAAATATTTCCTATGCAGGCAGCCTAAACAAAGGAAGCTTTTTCATAAGTCTGCCAAAATGATGTCATATATAGCACAGACATTGAAGTACCATAGTAGGTGCACCTTTCAGATGTGAGATGTGAAAAGGAGAGATAGCACTGATGAGCCTTCAACAGGACAAGCTCTGTACACACTTGCAGGATTTTGCTTCCCATCTATCCTGCCCAGTCCTCCTCTCTCTCATATGCAGCAAAACTTCTGCTCACATGAAGCAGATCAGGATTTTCTCTCTGGTATTCAGAACCTGCGCTTCCACTGTGCATATGTACATCAGATTAGGTGCATATGTACATCAGACACAGAAGCACGCTAAAAACAGCCTATCTGAGCAAGAGTCTTACCATGCAGTCTTCTTCCTATGCGGTCTTTTTTCCTTTAACAGATAGCATTCAAGTCTTACCCAGGTGACCTCTGTTCACAGCTCTTCTGACAGGAACAGTCTGTTGTTATTCTTAAAATGGTGCAAGTTCAGGGACTGTTTCAGTTTCATGATTACATAAAGAAACACTCAGCCTGGGAATATTTTTGACTGAATCTAATTATAACACATGTGCATCACACCTGCCAAAAACTGGACTCCAAGTGACTTTAGGCTGCAACTAGTTGTGTATTTCTAAGGCCAAATGACAACTTGAAAAATACAAAAAAAAGGCAACAATTACTCAGATGGATGGAAAAGCTTCTGAAAACATCTTCAAAATGCCATGTAAAACCCTATAACAATTTCACAGCTACTTTTGGTTGTTACAGGGAACTCTTGGAGGTTTTTTATTAAGCAACCATAGACAGCATAATAAGGCTGTAAAAGTTTCTGCTGAGCTGGTTGCTGTGTTTAAAAATATCTGTAGCTTAGGGTTCTGATACAGGTGCAGCGAAACAAACTGCTGTGGCAGCATAAGACCATGGCATCTCCCACCACCCCAGATGACTGACCTGGTAGCACAGTTTACAAGCAAATTTGTGTCCCAGAATTTGAGCAGCTTAACTCTGGCTGAGCAGAACTGTGTAAGCCTACTTTTTTAGCAGTGAAGCTAACTGAGCTGGAGGTAGGTGATATTCAGGTGTTTGCTTCCCCTGCTGACTGCTTCAGAGACAGTAACTATTGAGAGCATAGAAATGCAGACAACTGCGTGTGATACTATATCAGACCATACATGAAAATCCAGCAGAGCTCATCTGTCAGAGCTGTTAGGTACATCTAAAAGCCAGTTCCTTCTACTGCTAATTCCAAAGATATATCCGATTTTCTTTGTGGTATCTGCTCTCTGGGTGCTATTTATCATGTTATAGACAAAATATAAAAAAAAAAATCTTAAGTCCTCCACGCTCATTAAGTGTTCTGAAAGTATTTTAAAAATACTCTTATAGATAATGCATTAGCTATCACCCTATTATTTTAGAGGCAATGTAGATAATGATTATCTTTAGTCTTAGCTGCAACACTTCTGTGGCTAGAGTGACTTTATCCAAGGTTGTGCCCAACAGCTGTGCCCAACCAGCAACTAAGTGCGGTGGGTAATAAAACACTCCAGCTAAAAAAAAAAAAATCAAACAAGTGTTGTAAAAACCAGCCGCTGAGGTTCATGTTCTTAAATTACAAATTCAGGCTGTCTGCACGTGCCTACTGAAGCTGACCAGAGATACCCCATCTGAACACACAAACATGGAATCCGGGGTAAGCCTCAGGCCAACTGAACATGTAGTTCTGCCACTAGGCTTCCCAAATGACACAGTTCACACCCCACACTAAGTTAGGCAACATGGAAGAAGAGGGTATATTCTCAGCACCTACACTCAGTATTTGATGCTGGTGTCTAAATTAGTATCCCAAGCTTCTCTGACAGTTTGCAGAGTAAATCTGTGGCTCCAGTCAGTGATGCACAGTACCAAAGCTGGGCAGTTGCTGGAAGCCTCAGTGCTGAGAAATCTGAACCCCACCCAGAAATACCATCTTCTCTCCAGCTGCAGACGTCTTCACTGGGGATTACCTACTGGCACGCCCAGTGGGAGAATCCTTCCCTCTCCTGCCTCTGCATTGCTGGTATACAAGCACGTTTAGCAGCTCCCTATAACAGCCACATGCACGTCAATTGCTGACAGAAAACAAATGAACTGTTCTCTGAGGGTGAAAAAAAAAAGGAATTAAATGACTGACTGCAAGAGGTAATCCAAAACAAGCACTGTGGAAGTCTGCAAGGCATCAGTGCATCCTGGAACAAGTGTGTGTTAATACAGTTTGCACCAGAAAGGACAGAGCATGAGGGCTGTTACCTAAAGGGTCAGTATAAAGCACTATGCACCCTCTGAGCACCAAATAACATGGTGAGTAACTTGACCTTCTCTAAACTGTTTAAAATCAATCAAAAAAAAAAAAAAGAGAAAGCAGGCAATAACAGAGATGAATAGAACTTTCTCTGATTTTAGATGAACTTCTACTCTTTATTACATTCATCACTCAGTAAGATGATAAGAATGAAGCACTTAAGAGAGAAAAGAATTTGAAATATGATTAGTTCAAGAGAAAATGATAACATTGGAGCCAAAACAAGAAATCCGTTAAAAGCAACACTTACCAGTTTTCGCTCATAGTGACCACTGCTAATTTCAATTTGACACAGAAGCCTGACCTCAGCAAAGCTGCCATTTATAAACCAATGCAGACGGACACTTGTAGAGCTGTTTCCAGAAACAGTTAATTTTTCTGGAGATTTTGGATGAACTTAAAAATAAAGAAAAAACCTTCAGTTCTCAGAAAAAAAACATTCACCTTATTTCAGAAAACTCTGATTTTAAAAGATCAGTGATAATCAGAAGGATAAATAAGTGATCTGATCAACAACTAGAACAGCTGGTACCAGGAAGGCAACTACAAGCAATCTCATTCCTGACGCTCTTCTCAGCTACCAAACATGGAAAGAGATTTACTTGAGGCTGAGTATACTGGAATATGTGATAAGGAGTTTGAGACACTGAAAAATATTTTTCCTCCTACTGACGTTACCAAAAAAAGGTAAACACAAGCTACTTCAGATGACTACAGTGACAGATTAAATTCACTCAACTTTATTAACCTTCTGAGAACTTTCTAAGCTAGAAATTAAAATCTGCACACTAGGACAGGGAAGGGGTCCTGAGTTACCTCTCTCTCCCCAAAACTTCCTTCACAGAATTTTTCAATAATATTCAGCACTACTATATGAAGCTATGAGACAAAAAAAAAAAATCTCTATTGTTGGAATTGGTCCAGTTACTCTTAAGAAAATAGGTACTTTATATTGGAAATAAAGTGGACAGTGAAGGAAAGAAAGGAAACAAATAGGAACTAGCAGTCATATTGACTGGGAGCAAAATCACTGACTTTATAATTAACAGAAACAAGTTATGCTTTTGTAAGACCTGCAAACGTACCCTGCAAATTCTTATCTCGGGCTTGAACTGGGTCATTGACAAAAAAACGTGCACCACTTTCATGTTTAAATTCAGTTTTTCTGAGAAAATAGCAGAATGCTGTAACCATTAAGAAGTCCATAATCCTCAGCTGTGATTATGGAGGCAAAAGAAAAAAGGATGGAGAAAATACTGCTAGAAAGGTGGTCATCTTCTCCCTTTCCTTGTTTAAATTGAGGGTCTAATCAAAGAAGTTATTTTTTCTACAAGGCATGGCAGCAAGTGATCATGGCTATTACCAATAACAGGTAATTCTTATGCTATTATCTGTTATCTTTTAGTACCACAGTTTTAATGTTCCAAATCCTGCTGTTTTAAAACTGCGTAATACTTTGCCTGATAAGCACACACTGAAAAACAGATTCATATACAGTTCATGAAGTTACACCTAAATTTTAATTATTACTGTGTAATAGAATATGAAGCAGCAGCTGACTAATTATTAGATCACAAGCAGTATTTATCCACTAAGTAATGTATCCAATATGGTAGCACTGCAGTTAAGAGCTGGCTTCTCACTATACACTTAATCATTGCCTCATGATATGTCCTACACTTTTTTCTTTCCAAGTTCAAATTGTCAAACACACTGAGACGCTGGTGACAATAAAGCAAAATAATGGCCAGTATATCATGTCAGAGTTCTTCAAACCCAAACCAAATACATGATTAGCATACAGTAAACATACATTTTTGCCTTTGTAATTCTTAAGTGTTACCTCTTTTAGTTAAATCAACCAAAAGCGATGACTCTGTTTGCCCAATAGGATTGGAGACACCTAATACAAAATCGTAGATGTTTTGATCACCCAACACTGGAAAGCCACAGACACGCTCTCTGTTCATTTCATCGACTTTGCATGAAACATTTTTACCAGATATTCTACAAAATAAAAAGAGGGGAGAAACACAATTAAATTTTTGAGCAAGATAATTTCTAGCAACAGTCAGAAGTCTAGACTTGAAAACAGATTAAATGATGGGCTCACTGACAAATGGCTTATAGAATTTGATTGCAAAGGCATATCTAACACCACAACGCAGGTTAAAGTGGCTGCAGTCACGACTTGCCCTGCTCTTATGTGAAACTCTTCTTTTCCACTAGCATAACATTTCCATCCTCTCACTTTTCAAAAGCCTGGAAAACAGGTAGGTCCTGTAAAACCACCTCACAAGTCACAACTAAGATTCTGATTTAAAGTATCTTTGTTCAGATCAGCATACATTTGCATTTAAAGAATGTTCTTAATAGCTTTCTGAGCTAGGGAGATGGACACAATACATCTTTCTATCAGTCCTGCCAAATCTAAACTAAGCTTTGTTATCCTGGGATACTAGCCCCTGACATGTTTTAATCAGAAGCAGGAAAGGCAGCCTAGTAACAGCCAAGACCACAGTTGTACCTTCAAGAGAAAAATCTAAAGTGTGCGTCTGAATGTACATACATATATAATAGATTCTTCAATTACAATCAATCGTTAGCACAAGTTAAAGTGCCTTCCTCTGACCATTTTTACTGTGTTGTAGCTGAGCTCTGAGCTCTTTCCACACCTTACTCTCTGTTTCAATAGCTCAGTGTGGGCTGAGAACAAAGACGAGAATATTTACCCTGAAGTGCATGACATTAATCTCACTGCTTTGGGCTGAGTGAAACAAGTCTGAACTATATCCCTGTTTATGAGCCGAGTATGGGCAGCCAGTGACTGGAGCTCCTTTCCTTTGAATACCTTCTCTGTTTTGTCCATCTCTTTGCACCCTACCCAATGACTTTTTTAGCATTAGCCTCTTGAATGACATCTGTAACCATTAATTCAATCCTCAGTGCTTCTGACTTGCTTCAAAGCCATCATGAGACCTGATTTCCATCAGCCTGTGTGACTCTGGCCTCTTCTGGCTCAGCTCGCTGAGCGCTCCTCAGTCATTATGTGGGAGCCTCCTTGACACCAGAATTTTGTTGACTCCTCACTGATTCTAATCACCATCACCAAAGAATGCCATTTGCAAGTGATGTTCCAAAACAATGATTCTTCACTTTTAAAGGCTTTCACATGGCTTATGATCTAAGACTAACTAGCAGGACATCAGTCTTCATTTCTTTCTGTGGATGATGCCAGTGTTATTTGACCCTGTCAGTGTCTGCCAGGTAATATGCACTTTGCCTGCTCTACACTTTCTAGTTCTTAATACTGGGAGGAGAACAGCTGTAGGCTTATTGCTATTTTGCCTAGTAGCACTTGGGAAATGCCACATGGCCTGTCTTACAGTTGTTCCCCAGTCAGTTTCTGTCATCCTGCACGCCAGAAGCTAAGTAAATGTCTAACATGTGATCTAATACAGGTTGTGTATTAAAAAAAAATAATTAAATTAGCAAATGACTCCTGATATTTTGCTGTATTTTCATATTGGCCTTAGTCTATACGTTGGCAACAGCCTGATACACTAAGGCCTTATTTTCTCAGGAGTTCACTAGTTTCTGGGAACAGGCATCCTTAATTCCCATTGGGATTTTGCAGAGTGAGACGAGGGTTCTCCAAGTTTAGTTTAGTTTCAGCTTCCACAAATTCCTGAAAAGTGTTTTAGGCTCTGAAAAATGGAGAATATCTCATTTAAATAGGCATGGTGAAGTCTGTCACAGGCAGCGATGGACACACTCCAGTTCCACCCTTTTACTCCTTTTAAAGCTTAACTGATTTACCTTTCAAATAAACTGTAATTTGTTTTTCGATTTCCATATAGTCCACTGGGTCTGCCTGGTTTCCAGGTACACTTTATTGTCAGGAAGTTGGATGTTTCACAGCTGAGGTTTTGGGGAATATCAGGGGCATCTGTAGCATGAAAAGAAATGATAATAGTTAGCGAATGTTTCGCCATCCTTGTGTGACAGTTGGGATGATAGCTTCCTGAAAGCATCACCATTTGTTTTTGCTGGGTCTAAATTGCACGTCCCCAAATACATGGTAATAATTACGCTCCAACGACACAAATAATACACTTTACAAAATCCCGACAGAGCAGATGGGTAATTACTACCAGCCCCATCTGACTAACACTTGACTCTAGGCTTCTAAGTGGGTGGATAATCTGGTAAATCACACGCAAATATGTTCACAAGCTCCAGGCTCTGACCTGGAAGTGTTTCAGTGAAACTCTGCCAAGTCTTTTCCAAAATTCTGAGCATCAGTTTAGCCACTAAGCAATGCAGGAATGCTGTCAGCTGTGCATCACATTTTCTTACATGCCAGCCCACCACTGTTTGAATTCTCTAAGAAAGTCATCTCAAGATGTTGCCTTTAGCATGAATTCCACTGAATAAGAAAGTTAAAGCAAGCCCTGAATGGCTTGCCCTCTTCACCGTTGCTTTGAAAGTGCCCATCCTTTGATGTTAAAGCTAGTTCTCTGCTTCCATACTAGAGCAGTGTTGAGTGCCTACCAGGAGAAGAAGAGCAATGCTCCCAACATAGAGACCACACTAATGTAAGATTAAGCAAAGCACTTCAAGTCTCATACACTTTTCTCCAAAAGTTAGCACAATAATATACATGTAGTTGCCCTAGAGAAGGGGCAGTAATGCAAGAGGCAACAGTGGCAGGCTCGGTTCAGATCATGAGCAGTGGGCCAAAACAAACATTTATTTTGCCAGACCTAGGCTTATACAAGGTGATGTGTGTGCACATTTACTTTTTCTGTCTTTTCTTCTCTAAATGTCTCTCATCAGCAAGAGCATTGTGACAAGTCCTCCCCCTTCCCATTAAGTGGGTATCACAAGATGAAACACTGGCAAGAAACACACTTCACCACATCCCAGTTCTTCAAAAAACACTGTATGTGAGAAATCTGTGGGATTATCACAGCCTTCAATCACAAACCACTGAATTATTTACCGAAAAGATTCTCCCACAAAACTAAATATTGCACAAATAATGTAAAAATGGCATCCCACTGAGAAGTCTTAAAAGGCTGGACTCTGTTTTGCATTTGCTACCACACACTTAATACACATAGTCAATGATGGGAGGCACTGCTTGGAGCTCAGTGCACGCTTTCAGTAAGAATCATAGAATCACAGAGTTGCTTGGTTGGAAAAGACCTGTGAGATCATCAAGTCTAACTGCACCTGTCCACTACTAAACCATATCCCCGAGCAAAAAACCAAAAATGTCCAGTCTCTCCTCCCCCTTCCCTCAACCCCAAGGACCCTGTGTTCAAAGGCAGGCATTTGTAACGGGGAACAGGCTTTTAATGGGCACCTACTGGAAGACGGCAACTCTCAAACCTGGAGAAAATATATAAAGCTCTAAAGTGACCAATTATGGGAAAGAATAATCAGGTACTTGTTTTAAGAGTTGTTTGTATCTGGAAGAGATACAGCTGCTGCCCGCATGGTTACACAGAGAAGATACCAAGTGACTCAGTATCTTTAAAGAAAATACTAAAAGAATGTTTAGAAGATTCTCCAGGAAAGAGGAACTGTCAGCTGGGTTCCTTTGCTGTAATTAGTTCCCAGGGAGCGACTGTCATGGCACATGCGTTGTTGTTGCAAGTCTAACTGTCTTATTGTCTTAATTTCACTGGCTGATAAACGAATGTTTTCACTTACAATTATTGGTCTTACTCTTGTCACCAAACCAGAACAGATGTAAACCTTAAGTGATAGAGACTGAGGACAAATCTCCGTATGGCTACTAAGTATCCCAGACCGCAGAGAAGGTTAGAAAAAGACATAAAGGAGAGAAGCACTGAGCCAGGTTCTGAGAGAAGAGGGTTTACATGGGTACCTCCTCATCCTCCCAGGCTTGGCATCTTCTCCATGGGCTCATCCTCAGAAACCAAAGGCCAGGGAAAAAAAAGCCACAATACCTAGCAGATTCCTAAGACCCTCAAAATTATTTTGATTTTCCTAAGGCTAGTAAACATAATGGTACATACATCCTACGAACAAGACAGTTCCCTCCATCTCATCTTCAGACAGTATACACACTACATTGGTCCCACTGGTGTCTGAAGCACTGGCATTTAGCACTCTGATGGCACTGCTTCGACGGCTCAGATTTATCATCGGGTATATGTCTGGTCCATAAGTCATCCGTTGTATCTGCTGTCCTTCTTCATGGACACAACAAATTGTCACATCTGAACCTACTGCCACCACAGTGTCCTGAGGAAACACCCCATTCCCATTGGGCTCAGTATCTTTTCCTAGCAGAGAAGGAAAAACAGAAAACAAAATCAAACAAAAGACCGTCCCATGAATAATCTGCTATAGACACAACACTGAACAGAGAAATTTGTGGAGAGGCACTGCAATGCATACAAATCAATGCTTGCTACCTTTCATTAGTAATGATTGCACCTCACCAAAACATTGCCAAAAGCAGTAGCCCATCACTGCCTAATATTTTTCCTCTGACTTTGGCTTACTTCTTAAAAACCAATAAACGTCCATGTGGTGGAAAGGGAACAAACGTACCAGGGATCTCTTCTACTGGGCTCCAGTCACTCCAGTCCTTGGGTCCAACAAACTGTGCTACATTAATATAACACCGAATCTTCACATAATGTGATGTACACTCCAAAGGCATATCTGACGTCCAGTTCCAAGAATGAATGATGTCTTCGTGAGTCAGCTTTGAATAGTACATTACCTACAAAGTTTTCCCCCAGAAAAACAATCAAAAGAGAGTTTAAGAGCACCTTTTAGCAACGACATATAAACTCGTGGGTGTCAACATAATGCCAAACTAAGTCAAATAAATAAAATCCTGATAGATGGTTGGATTGTCCCACTTAACTTTTAGTTGTATTGTGAATTTACTTGGACAAAAGCCTAAGATGCTAAACAGCCCACCAGCCAGGTAGACTGCCAGCCAGAAATACCAGAGGGCAGACATTTGAGGGAGAGCAGGAAGCTTGCCAAGCATTTCAAAACATATATACTGCATCCTAGTATCCTGGGCCTCTCCCAGGCAGGGAAAAGTTCCAAGTTTTCCAAAATGAAACTCTTCTAATATTAGTCCCAGGCTGCACATTTTATATTTTCTCTATTCCTAAACTTTACAGAATGAAGCTATAAAGTGGTTGCAAAGAAAAGGCAAGCTGAACATTCAAAGACCACCAAGACTCAAGTCACTGTTGGAGAAGTAAAGCAGAGATAATGGTCTAAAATAGATGACAAATTCATAAGCAGGCTGTATTAAAAAAAACTTGTCTAGACTAAAAAAAAAGCTATGATTGTGAATAAGTGCTGACAGTATAGTAGCCAGTGTCCTCAAATTTAATAAGAAGTTACCTACCAGAAGTATAACTACATTCAGGTTCTGCAAAGCTCTGCCATCTCAGCTTTCTTCAAGTGACCTTCCAGAATATTACCAAGGAAGAAAAAGTATATATATTTTCATAAAGGAAGTAAAGAACTTACTTGTATGACTTTTTCTATTGCTTCTCCACGGAGTATCTGAATCTGCCATAAGGCATCCAGTCCATATGGGAAAAGTGATCCATTATCACTCCATTTCACATTTAATGTGGATGTTGAAAAGTCAGGTGTTAAACTAAGAATACGTGGAGTGAGAGGAACAAATGCTTGAAAAAGAAAGAGGGGATAAAAGCCATATTCTAGTCATTAGTCAGCAACACCGGCCCTACAGGTGTTTTAACAGCCACATCTGTCTGCTCTCAGCTGGCTAGTAGCCATACAAACATTAACACAACCCCTGTAATTAGAACAAGATGAGTTCTGTCATTACTTGAGCATGAAAGTTCCCAGGCAAGCACAGGTGCTGATGAGTCACCAGGTAGCATTTTCTTCTAACATCTCAACATGCAGATGTGTGACTAACTGATCACATATATGACTCTTCATAATGCACAGTAAGGAAGACAACATTCACAACCTTCATTCAATAACATGGAGAAAAAGGAAACATAGTGACAAGTCTCTGAAGAGTACACAGGAATGCATCTAGAGAAGACAATGGAAAATCTCCCAAAGGATGAAGTGGGTTTTGGAGACCAGCAGGGAATAGGCGACTTGCAACAAAAGCTAGAGTAGGGATAAAGGACAGTAGAAGCACAGGTGGAAGAAGTTCCCATGAGGCTCTGAAGAGGATCATGGGGAATGTGATTTTAAGCTACAAGAAATATAAAGGTGTGCCATGATGATGGGCACATAACAGGGAGATTAAACAGAAGTATTTGTTCTGTAAACTGGTGGTGGTGAAGCAAGAGGCTGAGAAGCAGACAAGTGTTATGGTAGTACAAGTGTTATGTCAGTTTATCTCACCTAGTGAGATAAGTCCTGTTTTTAAAATGTGTGATTTATCCAACTCTGGACCCGGAAAGGGCTCTCAGAGCCTGCAAAGTGTTCAGTACAGTCAGTGTGGTACCTGGGATAACCTGTGATGAATCTGAGACTCATCCTGCCTGGAATCAGCAAGATGCTGGAGAACCCAGTGTATGGCCCATATATTTTTGAGTTGTGTGTAGTTAAATGTTCTTGAGCTGCTATCAACTGAAGAGAAAACTGAGCCATGGGTAAGAAGTGCTACTGACTTTAGATTTTAATTGCATTTGGAAAAAGCAGGGAAAACAAAAACAAAGACTAAATTATAAGCAAGTGGGGCAGATGGTATCAATGCCATCTTCAGCTTATAACTTCATTCTGTGGGAGGAAGGAAGTGAGGGAAAAGTCTAATTCATCTATAACTCAATACAGAACCACAGAATCGTTCAGCTTGGAAAAGAACGTCAAGATCATCAAGTCCAACCATAAACCTAACACTTCCAAGTCCACCACAAAACCATGTCCCTAAGTGTCACACCAACTCATCTTTCAAAAACTTCCAGGGATGGCGACTCTACCACTTCCCTGGGCAGGCTTCTTCGATGTTTGACAACCCTATTTTTTAACTAATATCCAATCTAAACCTCTCCTTGTGCAACTTAAGACCATTTCCTCTCATCCTGTCACTTGTTAAGTTGGTTACTTCTCCCAAGAGACCAACACCCACCTCACTTCAGCCTCCATTCAGATAGTCACAGACAACGATAAAATCCCCCCCTTATCCTCCTTTTCTCCAGATGAAAACAATCCCAATTTGCTCAGCTGCTCCTCATTAAGACTTGTGCTCTAGACTCTTCACCAGCTTTGTTGCCATCGTCTTCCCTCAGCCCACCTCCCCAGGTATAAATGAATTTGCTCAGTTTCATATACATTTGAACAAAATGGGTAAAATGGGAATATATTAAGAAAATATGATTCTGTCAGAGTGACAGAGTGTTATTCTTTCCACTTAAGAAGAAGAGAAAGCAACCTATTACGTACGGTATACGCATATGGACTCAGCACAATGAGATTTTATACACAAGAACACTACTAAAAAAATCTGGAAGCATGTTGGTTCTGGACCATTGTTAATCACAGTAAAAAGGCCTTATGTACACACATAAAGCTTGATACTTACAGATGTCTTTCTCATGAATTTCAAAATCTTTGGTAGCAAAAGTAGTCCCAGAAATGCTGCTTGTGGTTATTGTCACTGTGGTGGACCTCTCTGGGACTGGAATCTCAACCCTTTTCTCCTTAGTTTTAAAACACACTGGAGGAGGGAAGTCACTGAAAACACAGAGAGGATTAAGCAGGATTCAGCTGATAGGAAGCTAAGACAAGTTAAGTAATATTCCTAGGACACAAATAAAACACAAATTCTTTGTAACGTAAAATAAAGCTCCATATGAAGTCTGTGAAGGAGTAAGACTTGCAGGGTCTTGGGTTGTTACCAGATTAACAGGCATTCCCTTATCTTTTAGGTCACTTGTATCATAGTGATAGACACCATTTGTATAATGCAGCTACCTAGTTGTTAAAAGAATACCACAAAATGAAAAATTGACTTTTTATCCAAGAGACACATTTCTGAAACCTTGAGTCACCATGAATCAATACTTCAAAATAAGCATAATAAACCTTCTAAAACACAACAGCTTCTCCCTTTTCCTCTATTTATTCTCACACTGGTGGAAAATGGGTGCAAAGAGCAGGTTCATGCATCTGTGCCCCCATCTCAGAACAAATCTTTCAGCTTCCTTCTGCTGTTCCAACTCACAAGGAAAGTGCAAAGGGCAGGGAATAGAACTGTTAAGATCCCATATGGAAATACAGTCTGCACATGTTTGTGCAGTGCTCAGCACAATGTGATGTGGCCTTTGTCTGGAGGCCATAGATACACACAGGAAATAATAATCCTTTGCTTATTATCATTGATATGCAACCAGAGAGGCAGAAAATTTGGAAAAATCCAGACCTTCCTCTTGAGGCATGGATGGAAGGAAGGAAAGCAAAGAGAACAATACCAGACTTCCTGCTGAGGGATTTTTACTCACTTATGAACAGGAACAGGACCCTGGAGCTCCCATCAGCTGGAGTCAAGAGCTTGGGTTGAACTTTTAAGAGTCACGCAAGACTGTAGACTAGTGAAGGCCAGCTGAGACTAGAGCACTCAGAAAAGCTATTCCTCTTCTGTATTGAGATATTATTAGAGGATGTTCAGGCAACTGAAACCCAAAACCTCCTTCCCTTAGGGAGGTCTGCATTAAGCTCAGCCCTTAGCCTCTTTACTTCAGGGACCCAAGCCTGTTCTGTTTTGCTAAGGAGAAACAGCAGCAGTTACACGACTGTTCTTGTTTAGAAAGCAGTACCTCATGAACTCTGCACTTCTGAACTCTGTCACATATACGTATTGTTTTGTACAGAAATGATAGCTGGCAATGCAGGAGAAATAACCAGATACAGAAAATCAAACATGTAGGTGGAAGAAGTGCAGCCAAGCACTTGGACCCCAAGGACAAGTCTGGGCTGCCTGCAGAATTTACAGGAAAAAAGACAGTACAAATATCTCGTTTGGGGGCAGGATCAAAATGCAAAATGGATTTGAACTCATCCCTAGCACATGATAAGTATTTGGCAGACCCACAGCATGGGGAATTGCACATGTAGTTCTCATTAGTGAAAAACACATTGAATATTTGTTACTGTTTCTCAAAATTTTCAAGTTGCATTCACTTTGGAAAAGCTATTGTAATTGTGGAATAATTTTTACATTTCCTTTAACAATGCTCTCTAGACAGCTTAGAATTTATAAAGGCTATAAGACAGCCACCAAGAGATTCTTCATGTTTTTCCACATGTGAATTTCCACATGTGAATCTCTTATGTCATATATTCTACTGCTTTGGCCCATAACATAAGGATTCGCTTCTTCCAACTATCATTTCCTTTTGGACTGAAACCAGTACGAAGATGTCCCTTATGAAAACCCTGAGCAAGGGCTAGGCAGACACACAGAAAAGTTTGAGTAAACGAGAGCATCTTCCAGTCCTTTGAAGACAGAAAGCAGGAGATTTTGGCAGGAGAATTGTTAGCATGAAACGAGACTTTGCCAGAAACCCCGCCATTGCCTAAGTTAACAGTGCCTGGAGGGAGCACCACCCTAGGAATATTGATGTGGAGATGCTGGGAAACAACTGTATCACAAATTCCATGAGCAGTCATGGAAGAATAACTATACTTTCATAACTACTTGGTGGTTTTCAACCAGGTATACAGGGGACTTACTTAGTAGTGTAGCAGAAGTCAGTTTGTCCATGTCTTTCTCTAGAAGAGACATCCCAAGTACATATCATTTTACGTAAATTATGTGTTACACATTTCAAATTCTGAGGGTGCCCAAGAGAACCTGAAATCATGTAAGAAAAATAATCAAAAAATGCAGGTAGAAAATTACTAACTGTAAAACAACTGCTGTTGTTCACATCTACAGCCATTCTTTGTACATTTTTTATTGCACATGTCTGGCCAGTATTTTAAAGCTGTTAAATTATTTGTGTGACTGATAACAGGCAGCCACAGACTGCCAGATTTCTAGAAGTACTTATAATAAAATATGGGTTTATACTTACGTGCAATGACATAGGCAGCTGCCTCTTTCCACTACAACGATTCCTAGCCCAGCCTAATAGCAAGCTTCGGCTCAATGGCAAAACCACAAGCTATGATGATAAACTTTATGGGTTTTTCACTCTTCTCCATTGTCCCACATGAAGGACAATTAATGACAGAAGGGCAACGAATTACAAAGTGTCAAATTGTCACAGACAGATGACATATACAGCAAGAAGGTCTCAAAGGAGACATTTACAACAACCATATGTGAAAACTATCACAGTTACACTGCAGAAAATTTAACACCCAACTTTGCACTGATTTACAAGTGCCACTAGGACCACAAAGGTGATAGGTTTTGAACATACACATAATAGGAAAGCTATGTAATTAAATGGTATCAGTTCAGAAGCCACAGAGAAAAAGTAATTAGCGAATTACATTGCAATAAACTCACCTATCTCTTGGCTATACATTAAGCTTCTTGAGCATAAAATAGCTAGTGCTAAAAGGCAGCAGAGGCTTGAATTCTTCCACATTCTTCTACTGTTTGTTTTCAGTACAGCAGCTTCAAGCAGTAATAAACATCATCACAAGCTGGTCAGTTCTAAAATTAAAAACAAAACCAAAAAGATCTCTGAAATTCCAGAGCTGGTACTCTACAAATGCCATTTCTTACATCTACCTTTCTTCTCCAGCACTGCTCCCAGGCACAGCAACTCTTTTCTCGTCTGGTAGGCAAAACTTTTCACTGTCCCAGCCACTCCCTGATACATGTTTTCACTGAGACATTTCAAAGACAACCTCAAGAATCACAGTAAAACTCAACTAATCAAAGGTCTCCTTCAGGAATATCCCAGGCCAGAACAGACATGGTAAGGTATTCTCCTAGTGGAGGTCTTCTCAACTTAGATGACAAGTCACATACACAAACCATCTTCTATACCGTGAATGGAAATATCCTCTGCTTTGGCTATGGGCTTAAGGGGACAGAAGACCACATCTGTTTTCCTCTCCCATCTGCTCAATTTTCATACTGTTGCTATTCAAAGCTATGGCATGTGCAAAACACTGCGGAACCAGATTTCATTGCCCAGGCCCAGGATCTGTTTTAATCCAGTGCTAAGTAACAATGTCTGAAAGGAAAAAAAAAATATGTACTTCTCTACCAAAAAAAATACTTGTTGCTGTAAATTTTGACCTTAAGGTAAAAGTTATCTAGGAAATTGCATTTAATGTGTTCTTTGAAGATTAATGGGTTGCATGTTTTCCAAAATGACGTTCAACTGTTCAGCGAGATCTGGGGAGCTGTGTTCCACCCACACATCAGCCATGATCATTTTTTGTTCTCAAAACACAAAATGCAAGAAAAGTTATCCTGAAGTCCAAACAATCCCTGGTGCCTTGTTTCCCTGCCACCTGAAAGCTCTGAAGACTTCAGCACCCTCCAAGAGACCACAACTCCCATATAACAAGGTGCCGTCTCTCAGTAACCAACAGCAGGAGCTGGTACATTTTCACATAAGAACAGAGCTGAGCCACCCTCTCCTACAGAGCAGTTTTGTAAAACTTGTATTTTATCCATGCTACCTTTTTTAAAAGTCTCAAGTAGAAAAGCTCCTCACCCTGTCTTAGAAGTCTTTTCCAAAGACAGACGTACACAATTCTCAGAATAACAGAATTTGCCTGGAAGTCTCTGTAATTTCTAAAGAAATCTCTCATCACTGAAGTCATCTGTGCCACCAGGAGTATGTTCCCTGTCTCTGCAGCACAACTGAATATTTTTTTTATTTGGTTTTAAGGATTTCTCCCTCAGGAGACAGCTAGGAACGCTTGAAATGCTTTTCTGCCCCACACCAATCTGCACTGTGCAAGGAGCATTATGTCAAATAATCCAGAGCTATTCACAAGGGGCCACTTATTTCTCTTGGTCTGCAGAAACAGACTGAGGGAAAGGCCTACAGAGCATAGCAGCTGAAAGATGCTACAGTAAAGGTCTGCATAACATCTGGAGAGGAGAAACAACCTTAAAACTTAACCATTACTTTATTCTCACCATATTCTTAAGCCACCTGGACCTTGCTAAAAACATACTAATTTAAGCTACACTACCCATGCCCCCTCCTATCAGTTGTTCATTTACTGTATTCCTAAACCATAATATCCATGCCACATAACTTGTTAAAGACCAAATCAAGAGTGAACTTTGATAAACCCATGTTCAGGTAAAGATACCTTTTTGATTGTGAGTACCTCTTCAAAGGTAGTTTCTGGTTTGTAGAAAAGCCCACAATGAAACTTCAAGTTTTACATTGAAATTAGGTGACAGTCCCCTGTGAGGGGTGGAAGAATAAAAATAAGGGAAAGCACTGATAATACTTGAAGGAAAGAAAACTGCATTTTGAAGTTAATTAAATCCCAAGCCTCTCACATTCTAAACACAATATCGGTTCAGATTTGTGCAAAACCTCTTTGGTCATGTCAGGTTTACAAGATGGACTCAGCAACTACATGTGGTTCAACAAAGTCTTCTGATTTTCTGCACACACATTTGGTACATAGCTTACTGAGTAGTTGTCCCACTGCAGAAGTTTTAAGAGTACAATCATAGTGGTAAATTACAAGAAATTTGAGTCATACCAAGTTCTCCTCACTCAAGCCCAGTTTTAATTTCTGTTTCAGCATTCTGCACTGAAGGGAACCTTTTTACTTTCATGCAGAGCATGATAAATGTCTTGCAAACTACTGTACTTCCTAAGAAGCATGAACTCCCTGGCTCTCGTCTTCTCATACACATTTTATAGTTTCCTGAAAAGTTGGTGATTTGAAGCCTCATGTCACATAATTAAATGCCGTTAGTCAAAAGAAAAAAATCCCCATTTTTAGGCTTGTTTTAATTATAAGTTACAAAATAATTGAAGTAATTTTAAAATAGGAAGTTCACTTTCCTTGGATGAAACCTGCCTTCCATCAGTTCAACACTAATTCAAACAAGGTATAGAGTTTTTTTCCTTGCCATGGGAAGATATGGAAAGCACATTGCCCTCTAGGCAGATGTACTCTTAGGATGGACAGGATAATATAAGAGTCAGAGATAGTTACTTCACCAAGGGCAAGTCCTCCCTTACCAACTTAATGCCTTTCTACAACGGTGTGACCATATCAGTGGACATGCGAAAAGCAATAGATGTAATCTATCTGGATTTCCATGAAGCTTTTGACATGGTCTCTCACAACATCCTTCTCTCAAATTTGGAGAGATACGGATTTGATGAGTGGACTGTTGTGGATAAGGAACTGGTTGGATGGTCATATCCAGAGAGGAGTGGTCAACAGCTCAAGAGCTGTGACAACTGGTGTCCCTTGAGGTTCCATACTGGGACCAGAGCTGTTCAGGATTTCCATCAACGATATAGACAGCAAGATCGAGTACACCTTCAGCAAGTTTGCAGATGATACCAAGCTAAGTGGTGCAGTTGTCACACCAGCAGGAAGGGCTGTCATCCAAAGGGACCTGGAAAGCCAGAGAAGTGAGCCAGTGTGAACCTCATGAGGTTCCACAAGACCAAGTGCAAGGCCCTACACCTGGGTTGGGTCAATCTGCAGTTTCAATATGGGCTGGGGGATGATGTGATTGAGAGCAGCCCTGCGGAGAAGAACTTGGGGGTGCTGACTGATAAGAAAACCAACACAAGCCGGCAACGTGCACCCACAGCCCAGAAGACCAACTGCATCCTGGGCTGCATCAAAAGACATGTGGCCAGCAGGTCAAGGGAGGTGAATCTCTACTCCACTTTGTGAGACAGAAATAAAAATCCACTTTGTAAGACCCTACCTGGAATATTGTGTCCAGTTCTGGAATCCCCAACATAAAGAGGATATGGAACAGTTAGAATGTACCTAGAGGAAGTTAGAGGGCTGGAGCACCTCCCATACGACAACAGGCTGGGAGAGTTGTGGTTGTTCAGCCTGCAGAAGAGAAGCTACAGGGAGACCTCACAGCAGCCTTACAGTATCTGAAGGGGGTCTACAAGAAAGCTGAGGAGGAACTTTTTACAAGGGCCTGTAGTGACAGGACGAGGCAGAATGGCTTTAAATTGGAAGGGGGAAGATGTAGATCAGACATTAGGAAGAAATTCTTCACAATGAGGGTGGTGCAGCTCTGGAAGAGGTTGTCCAGAGAAGTTATGGTTGCCCCATCCCTGGAAGTGTTCAAGGCCAGTTTGGATGGGACCTTGAGCAGCCTGGTCTAGTGGGAGGTGCCGCCGCCCACGGCAGGGGTTTGGAACTAGATGGTCTTTAAGGTCCCTTCCAACCCAAACCATTCTATGATTCTATGATTCTATGATTAATTAGGACACGAAAGCTCAGTCCTACCAGAGAAAGTCAAAAACTTGACAAGGGCTGGCTGGAGTGCAATGGAAACAGTTGCTGCTAAGCGTATACATCTTTACATTTTAAATCTTTATTTTTAGAAAATGAAACTAAGGTGGGGTCAGCCCATTCTCTCCACCAGGAAGAGCAACAGCAACTAAACCACTTCTAAAAGATGTCCATCTTAAAACCCATCAGCCATAGCACATCCCATTTCCTAATCTATTCGTGTCATTTCACTGGCATTATCATTAGTACTCCCACTGTGCTGCACAACTACTTCTTGCTCCATTTTAAGAACACTATTTTGTCCTGTCTCCAGCAGACAAAGAACAGTTTATCCTCCGCCTTGCAGCAACCTCTTACGTAGATGACTGACAATAGGTCTCTACTAGCTCCTCCTTTAAAAACTACCAACTTTTCTCAACATTTTACACTCTCAGTTTCTAGATTTCTGATCATTCCTGAAACAAATATTTCTCTGTGGACTAATTCAGCTGTATGCTCAGCTTTGAAATATTTCACAGAATCACCAGGTTGGAAAAGACCTCTTGGATCATCAAGTCCAACCATTCCTATCTGCCACCAAACTATGTCCCTGAGCACATCATCCACCTGTCTTTTAAACACCTCCAGGGATGGTGACTCCACCACATCCCTGGGCAGCCTCTGCCAGTGCCCAACGATCCCTTCCATGACATTTTTTTTTCTGATGTCCAGCCTGAACCTCCCATGGTATAGGTTGAGGCCATTCCCTCTCGTCCTGTTCCCTGTCACTCGGGAAAAGAGGCCAGCACTCTCCTCTACACAACCTCCTTTCAAGTAGTTGTAGAGAGCAATAAGGTCTCCCCTCAGCCTCCTCTCCTCACGGCTAAACAACCCCAGCTCTCTCAGCCGCTCCTCATAAAACTTGTTCTCCAGCCCCCTCACCAGCTTCGTTGCTCTTCTCTGGACACGCTTCAGAACCTCAACATTCTTCTTGTGGTGAGGGGCTCAGAGCTGAACACAGGATTTGAGATGTGGTCTCACCAGTGTCGTGTACAGAGGGAGAATAACCTCCCTGGACCTGCTGGTCACACCGTTTCTGATACAAGCCAAGATGCCATTGGCCTTCTTGGCCACCTGGGCCACTGCCAGCCCATGTTCAGTCACTGTCAACCAACACCCCCAGGTCCCTCTCCTCCAGGCAGCTTTCTAGCCAGACTTCTCCTGGTCTGTAGCACAGCACAGGGTTGCTGTGCCTCAAGTGCAGGACCCAGCATTTGGCCTTGTTAAATCTCATGCCATTGGTTTCAAATCAGTGATCCAGCCTGTTCAGATCCCTGAAGAGGGAATGACATTTCCACCCAACTTAGTGTTGTCTGCAAACTTACTTAGGGTGCATTCGATCCCCTCATCCAGGTCATTGATAAAGACATTGAATAGGGCTGGACCCAGCACTGAGCCCTGGGGAACCCCACTTGTCACTGGCCTCCAGCTGGATTTAACTCCATTTCCCACCACTCTCTGGGCCCGGCCAGCCAACCAGTTTTCCACCCAGGAGAGTGTGTGCCTATCCAGGCCAAAGGCAGGCAGTTTCCTAAGCAGAATGCTGTGAGATTTCTGTTCCCTAGGGCCTGAGCATTATCAAGTGCAATGAAGGAACTTTTCTAAGGCAAACCTATGCGTAACACGTGTTTACACAGCTCATGTCGTATTTGCTATTCTCTCAACATTTAGACCTTGTTGACTTAATTTCAGCGTGTGATCCAGCCGTGGATACTACTGTATAAAGCTGCCATGCAGCTGTTTATCTAGTACTTCAGAATCCAATCTCATCCTCAAATGAACTGCAAACCTCCTGACTTAGCATAAGTATATTTGCACAGCAAATTCATCTTAACAGCTTTGCCTGAAAAGGTCTCTCACTTTCGAAATTTTAAAATAAGGAAAAAGCCTTCCATAAATCCATGCTGAGGAACAAAATTGTATGCGTAGCCAAAAAGTACTGGCATGCAAATTTATGCCGTATAAACAGCAAAGGCATGGCAGGCTTTAGTATGTAACTCTCCATAATCAAGAGCAGCTACTAAAAGCAGGATCCCTCAATAACTGTTGGAAGCTACAGTACATGGAGTTGTCCTGACTCATGCTCAGGGCTTTATGTATGCATAGGAACTAACCTTGTGACTGTGGCCAGAAAGACACAATTTTAAATTGCTTTTTATGCCAATAAGCTAACAAAGGAACTGTTAGATTCAATCACTAAAGCAAATGGATTGTGGTCCTTATTTAAAACACCTCAACACCAACCATGAACGTTTAAATTACTTTTAAAGATGTTTTGATGCATATAGTGCACCTACTAGTGATCTGATAAATATGAGAAGGAAAGTACTCAGTCAATAATGTACACCTGGGAAAATACCTGTGGACAGCTTTCCTTCAACACCTTGACCACTTTAAAGAAGGTTAAAGGTTCTATGACACGAGAAAATGAGGGCAGCGCCAGCTGTATAACAGTGTGACAGTGACATGCTAAGACTTTACCAGCCTTTTTAGACTTTACCTGTCAAAGGGAAAACAAGAAGATAATAGATATCTCTTCTACTGACTGTGCTTTGTATTATGTATTTCTTAACTGGTTCTGTATATGGCTCTCTAAAGCATAGCTGACCAAACGCTCGATTCTCTTTAGAAGGAATAAATATTTTCTTAGTCAGCTGCGATAGATCAGTTCTCTAAGTACAGAAGTTCTACAAAGCTTTGCTCTACTTTTGAGTTCTCTGGTATCTGAACGTATTTAATTGTCAAGTGCTTGGAAACCACTTTGAAAATAAACAAACAAAACAGATTAAAAAATCAAATATATTTCTAGCCCGCTTTCTGCCAGCAGTTTCATCTGCCAGTCACACAACCCTCCAGATTTGGTTTTAAAAAAAACCTGTGAATTTGGGATCAACAGCCACACTTTTTATAGCTATTTTTGTGCTCCACAAGCTGATACCTAAAGAGAAAGTCAGTTTATACAAAGGTTTAGAGAAACTGTAATTGAAGAATACTAGATGAAAACATGAAACCAGTTAAAACATATGTATTAAAAATGATACAAAAAAAATCTGTTGATAAATTTTCTCATATAAATTCGTATTTTCTCTACAGTTAAAGGTATCACCATAATAATTTACCACTAAATGGAAAATTAAAAACCCTTATGGAAAATGTTTATATAGTACACAACCAAAAAATTGTAGAGACTGATGGCAGGCTACATTTCTGGCAATACTGACAGCAGTCATCCCAAATACAGCCAGGCAGAAATGCAGGTGCTACGTATGTGCCTAGATCAAAACCTTAGCAACAGAATTAAAATTATTCTGCTTAGCAGGCAAAGAACACTCATTTTACTTGTCTCTGCCCAAAGATATTAATTTGACCTTCAAAGTGAAATAAAAACCACCTATGTCCAGATAAAAACGCATATATCAAATTACACATCCTAGTATTGCCAAAAGAAAGTTTCCAAAAAAATTCCCTTATCTGAAAGAGCAAGCCAGAAGTACACATTTCTGGGAAACCAAGCAAATTGCCAATACAGCTGACAGTAAAGACAATGAACACAGAAACAGAAGACTAACTGGCTTTCTTTGGAACAGCTCTGCTGATCCCACAGCCCTCAGCCTTTGACTTTAGAGCTAGCTGAGTAATAAAAAAAAATGGAAGTAGAATTAATAAGATTTATACAAGGGGATTTGGCTGGTTTTCAACAGAGTACATTCTTCCACCTACTTAAAAAAATTCCCAAAGTTGAGACAAAAATCTCTTTAGTAATCTAAATGCAGGCTTTCCCTCTGTTTTATAACATGGCAACATTCCATGTTATAAAAGATTCGCAGGACATGAATCACTAAAACTCGTTTATAAATGAAGGCTGAATGCCATTTGGGAATCTGGCTTTCCCCAGTTCTGAGGAATTAATTTAAGAATCTACTATTTCTCTTTCCGAAAGCACATAAAATAATTCAAGTTGCCTATCTGCACCAAATGCGGAGGAAAAGGAAACAAAGACAGGGTGTTAAAATACGATACAGTAAATGTGCAGGAGTGCACAAGGCCAAATTTTCAGTCCTTTGAGACAAACTTTGTTTTGCTGGGTTCTTTCCTGTCAAGTGCGAGGAGAAAATTTCCCTCCTCACTGCTTCCTCTAGCTGCCAAACAGCAGCATCACCTCTGAGATGCTGGGAAGCCACCACAGTCACCATGCAGCCATCTCAGTCTGCTTCTGCTGTGCCAGGTGAGGTGAGATGTCAGGATCCAATACACAAGCTCAACACAAGGACAGATACTTCAACAATTCATTTTCCAAGCTCCTGGTTAAAAGCACCATCTACAAAGGCAAGTATTTGGGCAAGAAATTTTACCAACACAGCAGAGGTGCACCCCATCTAGAGCAAATATTTCACTTGGCTCAGAGTCTAAGCTGAATGCACAGCTGCACCTGCTTTCCAGTATTTCCAGTTCTTCCCTTCTTCTGATTTCAGGGCTGCTAAACTCTACACAAACACAAATAATCAAGCTGCAGATTGAGAGAGCTAGTGGGTACTTCCAGGAAGCAATGAGCATGAAAAGCTCATTGAGAAGTTCACTTCATGACATGGTTTATTAGACACAGCGATACTGAGTTGATGGTTGGACTTGATCCTAGAGGTCTTTTCCACCCTTAATGATTCTATGAAACCCCTACACCTGGCAAGGAGATGAGAGAAAACTCTCTGCAAGGGATTTCCTGGATTTGAGGGGTTGATGCAGAAATACAACATACAGGACAGGGATCAGAAAGGTTTGAAGTAATTTGCAATTACAATTCAAGAGTGATTTTGTGAAAGCATTTAGTACTGGCTGGACAGCACAATATGCAGAAATACATGCACAGAAACTGAGACCCTAAGGACTTGCCTTTAGAAGGACAGGAAAATATACCACAGAAGCAGATGTCAAATAGTTTAATCATAGCAATGGATACCATCTTGAGAAAGATCTACAAAGTACAATGGAAGATGCCTTCAGGTTACTTATGTCAACCACAAAGACCCCATCAAACAAGAAAAAAACAGGTGGTTTATAGAGAGAATTGAAAAGAATATCCCTGCTGGGACAGCCAGGCCTGAGAGAAAAAAGTAGCACAGTGATACTAAAAAGGCAGCGTAGTCACGCAGAGCAGCAGACTGAAAGGGTAGAACAAAGCAAAGAGACACTGTAGGAATCGATGATATATTTTTACTCCAAATAAAATTTAATGTATTGGATGACTGGTTTTGGTTTTTCAAGCTAAATATACATTTTGCACACTTTGCCTTTTGTTCTTACTGAATTATGCCCATTTTCAATTAATCTGTATGCTAATTTGGAAACTGTTAGTCCTACTGGAGTCATTTGCCATGCATTGCCCATTGTACACCATGCAAGAGTGGTCCTCAAGCCACACGTTGCATTTAATATCCCCAGTGTAAAATTTTCAGAACAACACAGGCACTTCCAAAAAACTGAGTGTCTGATTCCTGAGTTTGGAAGTCCTTGCCCATATCAGTTAGCCGCCACGCACGTGGTTAAATACAAGCACATCCATCACTACTAGGAACACTGTACTGCTTTCTAGATGGTAACGATAGAAAACAAACTCTTCTGAGAAACATAGTGAATCTTAATCCTACCAAAAATAGACTAAACATGTTTTGGGATATCTGCAAGCCTGTTCACAATTTATTGTTGTTACATATTAGGCAAATGTTATTGCAGATTACAACCCAAGCCCTACTAGACATCAGAGAAGGCATGTTACAGAGGCCTGGACTGCAACTGAGTAAAAGTTGACTTCAGTCTGCAGCTATTTCCTCACCGGGGTCTCTCCAGCCTCAGTTTCATCAGGCTTATAAGGACATAGTATGCTGAGACTTCACCTTCTTGTTCTGAGTGAACTGTACCTGGGCAGTGTGTTCAAAGGTTACTGCAGGGGTAAGAGGACAGGCAAAGCATTATCAAATAAGCCTGACTTCCTTAGGAAGTCAGCCTGAATTAACAAGCACAGATTCTTTGCCCATAGAAGTGCAGATGGAAAACACCTAATCATCTGAACAAAGAACAAAGCAAAGGGGCAAAGGTTAAGGGACACTTCTGGCCAAAAGTGAAATTTTTATCTCCTAGGCTATTGTGTTATGCAGGAGAACAAAAAAGCTCTGAGTCATTTACACACTTGTATTTTAACCCATTCAAAATTTTTTCTTGATAGTTACTACAACTGCCAAATTAACACTGCAGTATGGTGAATGATTCAACTTAGGTATATGTGTAAATCTGATACAGCTACACACATTTCCTGATATGTTTGAATTTGGTGACCTCATGGTCGACACACTTCCTTGAATTCTTGCATTTCACAACACAGCATGGAACAAGTACACGGAGCGTGTCCAATTACTTTGCGTATATAAAAACCATGTCTTACATTAATGCTAAGGCTATTCACTATGCCTTTTCAATATTTAATACACGTACAAATCATAGAAACGAATGTACCCACTTTTTTTTTTAGTGCATAAGCCTAGAATCAAATGCAAATACGCAGGGAAGGTTTTCCAGTGCTCCAGTGCTTGCTGCATTTTACTTATACATAACTGAAATAAAATGCAAACCATACAGTCCAAAGCACATTTCAATTTGGGGGGGGGGGTAATGTTAGTGTCTGTGTAGTTCTCAAGACAGTATTATCTTCAGAGGAAAACATCATTTGCCCACACTGTCATTTGTGCTTTACTCAGCGTGAGGTTCAAGGGCCAGACCACTGTCACTCAGACTTTACAGAGAGGGCTTCAGAAAAAACTGCTGTTCTTTAGAAGAATCGTGCTATCTACATACTTCTGTCCCTGCCAGTTCTCTTCAGCTCACATGTCCTTATGAACTAAAAAACATTACAGAAGTTGACCTTATTAATGAAAGTTTATTTTCCTTAATTTTGCAATGTCCAAAACTTATTTTGAACTATATGACCTTTAATCTGCTTTCCATCACAGGAAAAGCCTATTTAGTTTTATAAGAGAACACTGATAATTACTGAAGCAATTCCAAGTGTGCTTTTTTTAAACAATCGGCAATGACCTGCGGGTTGGAATCCTTTATTGTTTACAAAGAAACCCATGGTATTCAAATTATTTTTAAGGTACAATGAACCAAATCCAAAGAAAGTCTGTCTTCATGTGTACAAACAGCATATAAATAGATCAAATGCTGAAATGCAGCTTTCACATTAAATAATACATTGAGAATAATGAGCAACAGTTACGCAGTATTCTTTTAGAGTGAACGTAACGAATAAGAATCACTTACGAGAAATAAATTGATGTTTTAGTAATCGAGGGAATGAGCAATTCCTGAAACTACAGATCTATATTTTCTGACACATTTCGATTACATTAATCTTCCCTGAGACGTTAAAAGCTCTCATGCCCTGCTGTATTTCTAGTCTTAGTAAGTACCAGACATGCTGCAGCATGTGTTCATGTGCAGGCTACCCTTCGACTGGGGTAAGAAAATGCTTTCCTCTCTGCTCTGCTCCCAAGTGGCCATTCAAGTGCTTCTGTTGCCCTTCCAACCTCTCCAGAGAAGGTAGGTCTACAATATATGACATTATCAGAACAAAACTGTTCATGTGTAATTATACAGCATTTAACATTTATTTATTTCACATACATTTTAGTTGCAATTTATTCACCTCCAGCTTTTTATTTATGCATATATATGCATATTCTTCTTTCAAGGCAGCAAAGTGTAGAAATTAAACACACAGAAGTACAAATATTGACTTCTACAGTTGATATGCATCAGAGCTCATCTCCTTCCTAAATAACTTTCATAGACCTAAGAAAGACTATCAAGAATAAATACTAACTCATGCACTTGTGCATGCATGTACGTGGGCACAGCTACTGAGCTTCTCTCTCTCCCACGAGCACATCTGCTCATGGCACTGCTAGCCTTTCACTCTCTGGCTGTTCACAGCCTTCACTGGAGCCATGGACACAGGAGACATGTAGGCACACCTTATCCAGCTGTCTGAAGCAAACACTACACCTCTTCATCCACTCTGCTCCTCTCACAAAGGTCTCCAGGTCCCTGCAAAGGACTTCTGGTCCACTTGTGGATCAGTTCTTATAGCAGCTTAGCTAGCAATTCAGTGTTTCAATATGAAGTGACTCATTCATGTTGTCCTTTCTACCCCACTTTGACACCTCCAAAATACAGACAGGGTCAGCTCAGTTTTGGTGCACCCTTCCACATTATTTCCAGCTCTACAAACATGTTTTCCTTAACTGTATTGCCTTAACTAAAATAAATCACTTATTGCAATGCCAAAGGCGCACAATGTGGTCCTTTTGCAATTAAAATTACAAATAATTTAGGCTGAACATTCAGTTCTGGCAGAACACTGTTTAAAACACATGTATAAAAGAAAGTTCAAATTTTGTTTTCAATTTCTGATAGATTAGAATCATAGAACCATAGACTCATAGAATAACCAGGTTGGAAGAGACCCACTGGATCATCGAGTCCAACCGTTCCTATCAAACACTAAACCATTCCCCTTAGCACCTCGTCCACCCGTGCCTTAAACACCTCCAGGGAAAGTGAATTAACCACCTCTCTGGGCAGCCTGTTCCAGTGCCCAATGACCCTTTCAGTGAAGAATTTTTTCCTAATGTCCAGCCTAAACCTCCCCTGGCAGAGCTTGAGGCCATTCCCTCTCGTCCTGTCCCCTGTCACTTGGGAAAAGAGGCCAGCACCCTCCTCTCTACAACGTCCTTTCAGGTAGTTGTAGAGAGCAATGAGGTCTCCCCTCAGCCTCCTCTTCTCCAGGCTAAACAACCCCAGCTCTCTCAGCCGCTCCTCATAAGGCCTGTTCTCCAGCCCTTTCACCAGCTTTGTTGCTCTTCTCTGGACTCGCTCCAGAGCCTCAACATCCTTCTTGTGGTGAGGGGCCCAGAAATGAACACAGGATTCGAGGAGCAGTCTCACCAGTGCCGAGTACAGAGGGAGAATAACCTCCCTGGACCTACTGGCCACGCCGTTTCTGATACAAGCCAAGATGCCATTGGCCTTCTTGGCCACCTGGGCACACTGCTGGCTCATATTCAGTCGGCTGTCAACCAACACCCCCAGGTCCCTCTCCTCCAGGCGGCTTTCTAGACAGGCTTCTCCTGGTCTGTAGCACTGCATAGGGTTGTTGTGCCCCAAGTGCAGGACCCGGCATCTGGCCTTGTTAAACCTCATGCCATTGGACTCTGCCCAGCGGTCCAGCCTGTTCAGATCCCTTTGCAGAGCCTCCCTACCCTCCAGCAGATCGACACTTCCACCCAGCTTAGTGTCGTCCGCAAACTTGCTAAGGGTGCACTCGATGCCTTCATCCAGGTCATTGATGAAGACATTGAACAGGGCTGGACCCAGCACTGAGCCCTGGGGAACCCCACTTGTCACTGGCCTCCAGCTGTCCAATCCAAACTGAGAACATTCAGTTCGCAAGAGTGAAAAAGATGCTAAAAAATTCTTAAGTTTATTCAGAATACTCCAAATGAGATGTTTACACCTTGTCCAGTTTGTTGGATTGAGCTATCTTAGAAAGTTTCTTGAGTTTGCTAGATGTAAATAAACTAGCAGCTCATTAGGTGTTTTGTGCATCTTGGAATAGAAAATACTGCAATAAAGTACTTTTCAGGGGGATACTACTCTTAAGCAAACTCTGCATCATTAAAATAATTGTTAGCAAAAGGAACAAAGCAATAAAGAACTGATAATTTTAAAATAATATGCTAGATGGCTAAGATCTACATATACAGTTTTTAGGGCTGTAAGACAAAGTAATGCTTTTCTGTCTTTCCTTTCAGAACTTTGCAAAAGCAGTGAACTGTATCCCTGTAAATAACCCACCAGCAAGTGCTGAGACAGCAGTGTCTGCAAGGCTAATGATGCCGCACCTAATTTAAAACTCAAAGCAGCTCATAGAAAATTGAGACTGCTACTAATAGGACATACAGTGAGTCAGTGCCACAAGTCTCCCCTGACCTGATTCACACTTGGAATAAGAATACAAAACAGAATTTTCAAAGCCACAACTGCACTTCGTCTCACACCTTCACATCATTTTCACATGACCATCACTACATCATTTGTAACTTGCATCTGCCTCTTCTCTCTCAATTCTCCCCTGGAACCAAAATTCTCCTAAAGATCTTTTTTTTTCTTTCATTTGCCAAGGGTGACTACAAAAAAGGGCTGTAGAAAGGGAAAAACAACCTTGGATTTTACGCACATAAGTCATTCCAACTTTGCTATCTCTTTAACAGGGTTCTTCCTTCCTGCTATTATTAGTAAATCTCATGGTTTACTTCTCTCAGTATTGAGCTGGCAGATGATGTACAAAAGAAGGATTCCTTACTTATTAGCTTCTGTCACAAATAAATCCTGAATACCTACAAACTGACATGGAAAAATCTCTTCCTGTGGAAGACTGTTCATCACATTTTTCATGCATTGTTGCCGATATGTTTAACTTTTTTGTTTCACAACCCAGCAATGAAGCAGCTATTGTTTCCAAAGTGCTGAGCAAGTCTGACTGTGGGAACGAGAGACGTGCGACAATTCTCAATGGTGTCTCTTGTGGCTGCAGATTGAGGTGCCCAGGCTCAGGGGGAGAGAAGAAGGGAGTGAGGGGAAACTTAACTGCAGAGAAGAGAGTTAATTGGGCAATGAACCTTTTGCTATAGTTATATGAATTACACGTTCTGCTTCAGCCTACTTTTAGTTTCTATTCCAGTATTTCATTCCTTAGGAAAATTTCTGCTCTTTATGCATCTCACCAGGTCCATCCAGATAAACAGTGCATGACTTACAAGGCCAAGCATGTTCTTATAAGCTTACCTGTCTAAATGCAGAGACCAGCAAAACCTCTAGCATCAATTTGATGGTATGAAACACCAATGTTTCACTTTTTCTTTCTTCTGTGAAATCTGCTACAAAAGCTTTTGCCCTTCTCGCCACAAAGCAAGTCATTAGAACCCTCACAAAATTTAAAAATAATACCACCTGAAATATCTTTGGAGAGTACTCTGCTTTTCCCATTTCTGCAGTTTTCCATATTAAACAGCCATAGAGTGGATCTGTACAAGGATCATATTCAGAAAACATATTTAAATGACAACACATATGCCTCAGGGATATAAACATTTGACTCAGAATAATATACAGAGAAAGTCTTTGTGAACTACAGCAGAGGAGATTAAAAAGATCAGAGGTAAATGTACATATTAGGAATGCAAGTGAAAAGTGGGTTTTTTTCTAAATGAGTTCTTTTTTTAAAATCGACTGTCATTAAAGATGGTAAAAATCAATGCATGTTAGAAGAGATCAGCTGGAGGCAATTATTACTAATACCTGTTAAATTCTTGTTAAAGCAACCAGTTCATCAAATAGCTGAGTCTGGATTGCAGCACCTTTTTAATATTAATTCTCAAGTCTCATGAAACAAGCAACTAAATGCGATCAGAGATCACCTGTGCCCTCAGATGAGAAAGCATTTCAAAGCCATGAAGGGCTGCTCGTGACTAATAGCTGATTTATGCAAGATAGTAAGGCTCAGTAACCACATATATACACATATTGGTCATGAATTTGCAAACACGTAAGTATATGATTAATTCTATCTTGTCAATAAAGGTATGCATAAACTTACATTTGCACTGTTGGCAGAAGCACAGCTGCAGGAACCTGTGTCAGGCTTGGCCCTTAGTTTTCAGCATGGGAGAGCCAAATGCTGAGCTGGGCAGTCACATTAGGTACCAGAAGCTGGAAGATTTATATATAATCAATCTGGAAGAATACTACACAAAAGGATCATTCAGAAAAGACGTGGAATTATAAATATATATTCTGCGCCTAAAAGCGTAGAGATGAAAATTAACACTATTCTGCTGAAAGCCTGTTAGTGACCTAATTCTTCGGGCAGCTATTGTAATGCTGAGTGATTGTTCCCATTTCTGCCTGCAATAATCACTGTCCCAACTCCAACCCACAGTTACCTACTGATTAGCAAGCATGCACACAGCAGGGCAAAAGGATAACAGACAAGAATCTAACATTTTCAAGGACATATTCTTTGCATATTAACACCAGCTGCACCACTTATTAGCTGAAATATGCAGAAGCAACTGGAAAACATTCAGTTTTCGAAGTATCAGTTATCAAAGCTCAAGCAAATAAATCCATAAACACCACTGAAAAAAAAAAGTCCTCACACTTATTCTTTACATATCTAGCCACCTACTTGATCCAACAGCACAGGAGAAGAACTGGCCATTCATTAGCAAGGGAGATGGTTTAAGCTAGTACAAAGTCTATTTATACACAGGATCAAATGATTACTTTGAGTAGTTCAGGTCTGTGAGATCGTCTGTTGTTGCAAAGCCTAAAACAATTCAACTATTCAGTTCAACGAGGTTATTCGATTACAGTTCTCAAATACTTACACAGAGAAACGATTTAAACATAGCCCACAACATATGAGATAGGAGAGTCAATGCCATGTAGTAAACCTCCACCGAAAAGTGCATATTGTGAACAGTAAAGCCGATTAAGCATTGCCAAAGCTCTTCAAGGATGGGGTGAACTGACTGAAATAAAGAAGACGGGATGCATTCCTAAAAAAATTCTAAACATGGGCTCAATGCACTTCTCCACAGGTCAAAGTCTTTCATTCACATTACACCAACATCAGACGAAATTAGCATAAATCTTACATAGATCTCACATTAATAAGAATTTTAATGGAGAAAGAAGATATATGACACAGGGGACAAACAAGATTTTGAAGTGCAATTTAAAACAAATTCCATCCAGATTGATCTTGTCATTTGAAACCAGAGGCAACACTGGTCCAAAAAATATTCTTTTAAAAATTTCCTAGCATTTTGAAAAAGAAACAGGCCAATTGCATTTAATTTGGAGAAAGGCGTTCTGTATTGGGAATTGTGGCAATGCTGTCCTAACAGATGAATTATGAGTTACGTGCCTGGAGACCTGTACACTAAATACTTCTCATAGCCATGACCTCTGGAAAAGTATGGAGTGGGGGTGGGGGAAGAAGGGGAAAAGGAAGAGGAACAGGTAGACTCTAGGGAACAGATATTATTATCCTTAGAACCAGCAGAAACCCTGGCAGAAGTAAAGAGGTTTGACGTTTATGTCTACCTCAAACACACAGCACGTGAGTGCTTGTTGAACATAACTCAAGATAACACCAAAATCTGCAATATAAATAAATTACATTATTGTTTTAGGGGTTTTGTTTGTTTGTTTGTTTTTCCTCTCTCTCTTCCTCTCTTTCTCCGTCTACGATTAAATATTAGAGCTTATATCTTTGGTTTTAGCTCCAGAGTAGCTGTAAAACCTCAGAGGTCAAACATCTCTTCTGCTGCAAGTGCTGAACTCCATCCAAAACATGGAAAATTGTGAAAATTGGTTGTAGTTGGAATACTTTTAACTTAGATTCACCTTTGGGCTTCCGTCTGCAGAAGCCCCGCCTGTAATACTGACCACCCTAAGTTTCTTCTTAAGTTCATTTGATTTAAGCATCACTTTTGCCCTGCTGTAATATTAATATCAATTATTTCAGAAAGATATTTTGAAGCTCACTGATTTTATAGTTAAGAGAGACCATTAGATCACCCAGTTCAAGAAGGGCAAATTCTTGGTGGTCAGCCATACAAACAGGGTTACATTACATAATGAGCAGCATTGCTGTCTTGGCACAAGAGTTTCTGGGTGACCAACATTAAGTCCTGTTTGGAAGGGAGAAGGGCTGTCAGGCTAAGGCAGAAACTACGAGACAGCCCCAAAAGGCAAAAGCCTGCCCACGCCAGACTCACACTGAGCAGAACTATGCCTCATTTCCCACTTGACTAAATCTCCCTCACTCTCTCTAAGTTATGTGGGATGTGCTGTGCAACTCTCAAACATGCGAGTAATCTGAAATGCAGCTTGTAAAGTTACAGAAGTGCTCCAACTACCCTGGTTTACGGCATGCAATGTGGAGATACCTTCACCCCACAGCCTAAATGCTGCAGACAGGCTTGTCTTTGCATTGTTTGGGACCAACATGTCCAACTGTGGACTAGACCACTTTGCAGCAAGTGGTCCAGGTCATCAGCTGGCTCCAAACCATTTTTTTTTCTGTGCCTTTATATTCAAAGTGCCTGAAATGAAGAGAAAGTAGTTTTTAAAACTTTAGGCTGATACGTGCAGCATGCCCAAGGGCAACCTGTGTGGGACACTTGAGGGCATAAAGCCAGCTGTGATTGAGCTGTCTTGCTCTGTTTACCACACTAGCCAAGCTTGCCACAGGACACATCCACACCATGCAGAATAAATGTTTAACCATGCCATCTAGTCAACATTTCCTCTTGGGAGGAAGTAATTCAGGGAGCAAAATTAGTTTAGATGGATGACTGAGGCCCAGAAGTAAAACACAGGGTATTTCAGGGCCAGATTGACAGTATAAACCCCCACCTCTAAACACCCCTGTTATTTATATTTTTATTATACCTTTCAGCAACTCGTGCAATAATAACAGAATCCGATGAGCATAAGAAGCATTCCAGACAGTGTTTATCACCCAAAGAAATCATACAAATACATTGTTTTATTTAAATTGCATCATTATGCACTACAAACTACCATGCTACCTTGATACGAAGCAGTCATGGTTCAGTCAGTACTACAAAACTAATACCAGCATAGCTATAGGTATACAGCAAGCACAAATATATACATCTATTTTAGGAATGTACGTATATTCCAAGTAAGAGTGATCAGGACTGATGATCAAAATGCATTAAGCTGAACTGGCAGAGAACACTGGTATAATGTTGCTTACCTAAAGAAGCATCTCCCCAGAAAAATCAAAACCCCACAGTAATTCTCTAGCCAATGTTACTCTATCAGTGAAACTATTTAGCTGGCAAGGAAAACGCTGCAGCACAAAAGTAACTCAGAGAAAAAGCTACTTTATCTAATTAAGACTTCAGGAAATTTGAGGTGCCGAGGCTGACTGAAAGGCTTTTTAGTTTGGTAGGAAGCCACCCCTAAATTTCTGGGCTTACAGGTGAGAAAGGAGACTCTGCTCCCCAACAACACACAGCTCAGGAGAGGGGGAAGCCATTCTGCTCCTAATTGTGCCCCTAACATAGAGCTGGCAACACAGGCTGCCCACCCTCTGCCGTGGGTTGTGCTGTGGGTCTCATTCTTGGCACGGTAGGAAGTCAGGCAGAAAGAGCAGGGAACTGGTACAATGCCATCCTTGTTTCTGTGACACGTGCTTTTATAACTTATACTCCCTGAGGTAGAAGGCATAATTTGGACTCAACAGCTGACAACTCAGCAGTTCTCTGCCTGTGGGATAAGGGAAAGCTGCTTCTGTTGTAGCAACAGTCTTTGACCTCACTATGAAGCTAGCTCCAGACCGCTCATGGAAAGAAGGGGAGACATATGCCCTTCAAAACATTATACCCTGACCAACATTCATACCAATGGGTTAGAAGTTATTTTTAGCCTAAGCACTTTCTGCTTGCAGTGAAACCTGCTACAAGGAGTGATTCCAAGAGAGGCAGATGGCAACAAAGTGGCAAAAGCCGATGCTGAGAGTTTCTGCTGCTTGCAGAAGTGCAAGGACCATACAGATGCACAGTAAGAGGGCTCCCACAGTCTGCAAATTTAAGGATTGCAAATTTTCCAGGGACAGATCTGCATAAAATGGATGATGTATATGAAAAACAGTCACTGGATATTGCCAGTGTCAGATCAGAACCTCCAGATATCATTAATTCTAATTACCATCTGCTAGTTTATACATCAGAAGGTCAGACAACGAACATAGGAACCTCTGCTTTTGCTGGTGATGGGTAACACATCTGCCCCTTCATCCCCCTAAGAAAACAGCGTTGGCCCTCTAGGAATTTATATGGCCCTCATCATTGCCATGCTAATGGTTCTGGAAGAGTTCCGTAAAATTCTGGAAGATGATTCCTGAAGACATTTAAGCATCTATAAACCCCAAACTTTTAATGCTTAAATCTAAAAAAAAATGTTCCAAAATCCCATTTAGCCACAGTCTACTATCAGGGGTGGAGGGAAGAAGAAAGAGGTGATGACAAAACTTAAATCAGCATGCAGAGATGCATGGTGCATATTCGACAGGGTCACAACACTTAGACGCTCAAGTTTCAGAAAGCAATTATTCCCTGCTTGTGTTTTCCAGTAAAATATGTGCAGAACCACAGAATCGGTCTCCCTAGAAAAAACAGAAGCCATCACTTTTGTTCATAGACATTATCAGAAAAACAAAGCAGCAGTGGTGCTACAGCAACCCAGCTACTACTGCACTCGCTGGGGTAAGGGAAACGCCTCAGACCACCTCAGGGACTACCTGAAGCAACAGACAAGTCAAGATGGAGACTTCTCCTACCTTTCTGTAGACAGCATTTCTCTCTGCAGCTTAAGTAACCACAGAAGGACTCCGTGTCCTTGTAAGAGAGCACATTGGAAGCAAGGGACCATGGGCTCCAGGTCCTGGTCCCAAGGATTATTTATATCTTTAAGTTAATCTTTAAACTGTTTATGGAATGAAACACATCAACTAGCTTTGGGGCATAGAACACAATCACCTATCAAGTCTTCTAGCAGCAATTTATTTATTTTCAGACAGAAATTTGATGTCTAACAGTTATAAAGGAGTCATAACTAAATCTCTGGAGGAAACACACACTAAAATGTGAATAATTTCAACTAATTCTAGCTAATTACGGCAACAGGAGTAAAACTGACTTTCACACCTGCTCTCCCTGATTTCCTGCAGGAATCAATGTCTAACTCAGAGTAACAGCATCGTCTTTCAAAGAGCCACCAGTATCTTGTTTGAGTTCTCAATTCTTCCACCAATGTAAGTATCTTTAAATCTCTCTTAACAGACTTGTTTTATCTACTGCTAACTAATATCCCTTCACTTGAATCACCCCTGTATTTCAAGAGCAGTTTGAATCTAAGATTCCTGTGTTTCTATGTCCTAGACTAATACATATTATTGAAAGTGGAACAAAACTAACTTCAAGAAGTTTCCTGATTTCCTTTTTCTCTTTTTCCCTTCAATTACCCTAAAGCTGTCTTTCAACAGATCAAATAAGCTCAATACAAGATAACATAACCTACTGTTTAAAACTGTATCAGACAATTTTTGCTATTATCCATCAAATACGTCAACAGAACAGGAACTCCTGAATTTAGCATCCTCTGCATTCCTATCAGCATTAGCACATAAGTGGAAAAGAACTTCATTCACTTGGTCTCATCATCTATTGGGTCATTTGCAGAAAAACATAATCTGTCAGCCTTGTGATGCATTGCACTCTGCAAGATAGAGTCAGTATTTATAAACATCTAGATTGTTCTAAGACTGCCAGACACTTTCTTCTTGAGGTACCATTTCATCTTTCAGGTGGAATTCTTACTAACATATTGAGTTTAAATACACCTTCCCATAAGGCACAAAACTTGCTCTCAGTCACCCACTGGATTAAATAATCTTATAGTCATGGTCCAAGAGTGCTGTTTTGAACAGATTCACAAACTCTGTTCTAGCATTGCCTAGGGATATTAATAAATCAGATTTCTTTTGAATGTTTAATAAAACCCTGAGCTGTGCAATGCTGAAACAGATGTGCCCTTATAACCTTACAGATGTGACCTTGATGAGATTGTAACTCCTCAACCACTTGAAAATTAAAGCCCCACAAATTCACTGCTGAAGTAGCAGAAGCAGGTTTGCCACTTCTGAAAATGTTTCTTCTTGGAGGGCATCTCCACCCAAATGGCTGTTCCCATGTACTCCCAGCTTGCCTCCAGCAAGTCTACCAGAACGCCCTCACCTAAAGGTTAAGTCTCTCCCTTTCCTCAGCACACCTGTAAAGGGATTTTGCGCAATCTAACTCACAGATAGTGCCTGCCACTGGTTGCTCTAAGTGACTAAAGCAATATGTTTGGAGAGTGCACAATGGAAACTGTTATCACAGTTAATAATGCTGATAGAAGTTTGAATAGGTAAAACAGTGATAAGATGAAAGGATGTGAAGACTAAGTAAACAAAGCAAAATCAAACAAAATCAGGTGATCTACTGACTGCCTAAAAGCTATACTCCAATCCAACTCCAAGTTAGTGATTTGTAATCTTTCCCTCTGTGAAGTTCTGCAACATTTTCCAATTTAGATGCATAGACCTGCAGCCTGTATACTACGCTGTATTTTCTCAGTAGCCTGAGCAGACCTCTTGGACGTAACTTGCAGACCACTATCAAGCTAACGGCAGGCAACCCATGCCAAGCAATACCAAGCAACTGCTGATATGCCACTACTTCTTCTGTGGATCCACTCCCCACATTTGCTTCTGTCTCTCCTACATCCTAATCCTTCCCCTCACCAAACATAATTTTTGTTTTCAACATGATTCATACCGGGGACAAATTCAGGAGACTTCTACGTGTATGCTTACCTTTATCACCAAAACCAAACACAAATCAAAGTTTATCTTTACCACCAAAACCATACAGCATACAATGGTTGAGAAGTGAAGGACAAGTTTAGCCTGGAGAGGAGGAGGCTGAGGGGAGACCTCATTGCTCTCTATAACTACCTGAAAGGAGGTTGTAGAGAGGAGGGTGATGGCCTCTTCTCCCAAGTGACAGGGGACAGGACAAGAGGGAATGGCCTCAAGCTCCACCAGGGGAGATTTAGGCTGGACATTAGGAAAAAATTTTTCACAGAAAGGGTCATTGGGCACTGGAACAGGCTGCCCAGGGAGGGGGTTGATTCACCTTCCCTGGAGGTGTTTAAGGGATGGGTGGACGAGGTGCTAAGGGGCATGGTTTAGGGTTTGATAGGAACGGTTGGACTCGATGATCCGGTGGGTCTCTTCCAACCTGATTATTCTATGATTCTATGATTCTAAGTACAGACTATTTGCAGATCAAGGCTTTCATAGAATCATAGAATCACTAGGTTAGAAAAGACCTCTTGGATCATCAAGTCCAACCATTCCTATCTGCCACTAAGCCATGTCCTTGAGCACCTCATCCACCCATCTTTCAAATACCTCCAAGGATGGTGACCTCCAAGGACAGCGACCAAACCACCTCCCTGGGCAGCCTCTGCCAATGCCCAAGGACCCTTTCTGTCAAAAATTTTGTCCTGATATCTAGTCGGAACCTCCCCTGGCAGAGCTTGAGGCCATTCCCCCTTTTCCTTTCCCCTGTCACTTGGGAGCAGAAGTCAGCACCCTCCTCTCTACAACCTCCACTCCGGTAGTTGCAGAGAGCGATAAGGTCTCCCCTCAGCCTCCTCTTCTCAAGGCTAAACAACCCCAGCTCCCGCAGCCGCTCCTCCTAAGATCTGTTCTCCAGCCCCTTCAACAGTTTTGATACATTCTTCCCTACAGGATGTGCAAAGCTTTACAGACAAGCACACGTGCACTGATGGATTTACATTGATCAACATACCACCTCAGCTGATTTGAGAGGAAATATGGCACAATATGGACCTTAATCTTTCCCACAGCTACTAAACCTGCTAAGTCTGATTAACATTCTGGATTCAAGCTGTGGCATAGAGCTAAGGGATGTCAGAATTTAAAGAATTCCTTTATGGCAGGGAAAAATGGCAGAATGGACTTCCAGGTGGGATGTCAAAGGCAAGTCAAGTTGCTTTACTCAAGCAACAAGCTGGGTTTCAAATACAGCAGAAAGCTACCCAATACTCATTCTTCCCTGAAAGGAACGTGACAAGACACGGACAGCTTAATTTAACATTTGGCTGTTATTGCCACGGGGGTTTTAAGTGTGAAAGTCTTTGGGAAAGAATCAAAGTTGAAAATTCCCACAAAACAGCTCCCAGCCTAACTTTCCCTGGCACTAGAGGGTTATGTCTATCCAGAGCTTCACTCCCATGTATAGCAAAGTTCCCAGGCATTCACGACCAATTACAATTAAAAACCAAAAGAAACCATCTATATCACGAATTCCTATGGAAGCAACACACGACACACCGGCAAAATACGCCCAGTTCGAATTTACTTACACGCACTGAATTTTAACCAGGGAACGAGACGTCCTTCTCAGAACTACTTCAGAGGCTTAGAGAGGTCTTTTTTAAACACAACCTCTAAACACATTAGAAATTCAAACCCTCAAAATAGCCACGGCAAGCTGCCCTCTCGCCCATGTCCCTGTGACGAGGCGCGCAGCGTGTCTGGATGCTCCCCAAAGGCAGAAGGGGCTCCGGATTCGCCCTCCCAGGCTCCCGTTTTTACCTTGGAAAGGGGGCTGCTTAATTAAAATTAAATAAATAAAAGAAAAAAAAAAAGGAGAAAGGAAAAAGAGGCATAAATATTGTTTACCCGCTGTTCAGTCCTCGAAGCCAACCAACCTGCCGGCCAGCAGAATGAGCTGTTGACAAAACAGCCTCTTATTGAAGCCGCAGGCGCCGGGCAGCGGGGCCGCGGGTCCCCGGCAGCCGCCCAGCCCAGCCCAGCCCAGCCCCGACCCGCTCGGCTCCGCAGCGCCGGGACCGCGGCGGGGGGCTCCGCACCGCCCCCGCCGCCCCCCGCCTCGCCCCTCCCCGCCGGCGGCGCCTCCCCGGGGCGGGCGGAGGGAGGGGGGACCGCGGCCGGCCCGCACTCACCCGGCGCCGCCTCGCCGCGCCCTGCGGCGGCCGCGTGTGGCGGGAGGCGGGGGGGGGGGGGGAGCGGGCGGTGGCGCCGGCAGGAAGGAGGAGGGGAGGGAGGGAGGGAGGGATGGAGCCGGGGCGGGAGGCAGGGAAGCGGGGAGGGAGAGAGGGGGCTGGCGGGTGGCCCGCGGGAGGAGCCTGCGCGGCGGCGGAGCCTCCTGCGGGACTGGGGGGCAGGCCGAGCTGTGGCCGTGGTCGCGGGCTAATTACCCTTCTTAGAAAAGCATCTCGAGTATCCGCAGCGCTGCCGGCCCGCCGGGATCTGGAGCGGTGGGCCCGGCCCTCCTGACCCAAGAGGGAATCGTGTGGGTTCGTTTTATCTTTGAACTTGCCCCTTCGTTTGAGGTCTCGGGCTTGACCTCCAACATTTCTTTCAAGCCACAACAGCTACATGCCAGCCTCCCTCTTAAATTAAACATGATATCTTCACAGTCCCGCAGTCTCAAGAGTCAGGCAATTAAAATATGTACCGCGAGGCCCATAAAATCAGAAGGGCTGGCAAGCCTGTGGCTCCTCTCTTGTTTCCCAGTAAACTACAACAGAACAGGGAGAAACGAGCAACTGCTCAGTTTTCCTGGGTACAGACTATTTTGTAGAAAAGAAATCTTACATTTCTTCCCCTTTTCAGTGTTTTCACTTGTGCAAAGAGAATTGAAGATTCAGTATGCCAACAAGAGATCCGTGGTCCTTGTAGTTAGGTTATGAATCTTACCATGAGTTCAGATCTCTTATAGCTGAAGAGCACACTTGACTTCAGGCCGTGTATCATAAGACAGTTGTCTATCGGTTGTCCTGTGTCACCTTCTCAAGAAGAAGGATTGAGTCTCCTCATAAACACACCATTCTTGGGAGAAAGGGTTTCTTTTTAGACAGGATTTCGAGGAATGCCCTGGGCTGTGAATACCAAGCAGATGGTGTCTGCCCCTGATGCACTTCGACACATTCAAAACTCCAAGGATGGACAGACTTTAAGAGAATTCTTTTAGAGGTTTTCTGCGTAGTAGATTTAAGCAGTTATCTTTCCAACGTATCAGTCAACTTTTCACAATCCCAAATCTCTCCCTAAATGGAAGGTCTGCTGAATGGCTAATTCTGTGGTCTAGACTTCATTCCAGGCACCAAAAGGTTTGGTATGTTGGTTTTGCATTTAGTTCCCTGTTCTCAGGCCTCCTGTCATCTTTCCACGTGCAACAGCAATCAAATCACAGTGAAGCTGGGAACATCCGTAGCATCAGAGGTCTTGGAGAGAATGTGGACACTTCACTTTACATGATCCATCCAAGGGACGACTGGCTGCATCTGCCTCTCTCTTGTTTCTAGATCCCATTAGTTGGAGACTGGTACACTCCCTAGAGTCAGCATCCAAGGTTCAGAAGAGTGCAGTTTACGCCTTTGCCATCAGTGACTGATTCACAAATGCAGGTTTCCATCCATGAAAGGAACACAAGAAATTTCTTTCAAAGACATTGAAAATGTTAAATGAAATTTCACCACCTTTTTTTCCTGCTGCTCGTGTTATTTAACATTTAGTAAAGGCTCACAGGCATCTCAGTTGTCAGGAAGCCCTGTACCATGTACATGGTATCGTGTACCATGGGCAATTGTGGAAGATTTGGCTCATTTTATATATAATGAAATCAAGCAATAGTAATTTTTAATATTTTCTTTTCTTAATTAGCAAGGCAGTTTCCGTGTAATTCACAAGCATTCCACACAGGAACTGGGTGAAGAAGTGTGGGAACTTTTCTCCTAAGCAGAAAAATGTGATTGTGGAATTGGAAGAAGCTGCCAGGAGAAATCAAAGGTAAGGGTAGTTCTTGAAGTTATTTTAAGGTTTTGATATTGTATTAATGACTCGATTTGTAATGACTCAGTTGAAAGTTAAGAAACTTTCTCGATCTGATGCCTGTTAAGATGTCAGGATAGTACAAGTTTTAAAATCATAATGATACAGTTGGTGGTATGTTATCTCTTTTTCTACACAATGAAATATGCTAATTTTAATATAAATATCCCCTAGAAAAATGACTGGTCCAATTACCCTACTATTTCTGATCTGCACAAAATATGCTACCTATGCATCCTGTCTCAACCTGAGACCTTCCCTGTAAAATATGATAGTTACTCTATTTTTCTAATTAACTTTATCTGCGTGTATTACATGTATACAGACCGTTTATTTTGTTTCCTGCCTTATCTCTGGTTTCCAGAAAACTGAAGGACAGATGCTGGAATGCGCACTGTGTCTTTACAAACTCAGTGTAGGATTATGTCATTGATTTTAACAGCAGCAGGGCTGTGCATTTCAACATTAATATTTTGGACAGTGAGAGAGGAAGGTTTAAATCTCTCTGGATAGTGGGCTAGTTTTAGTTTACATCAGTTTATCTCGATGCTTAGCATTACTTAGAGAACAACATATCTGCTGTCTAGGTCAGAAAAAAACTTCTCGGGGCATATAAATTCCAAATGAAAGTGAGAAGCCCAGCTAGGACATTTTCATTAATGAGAGTTTCCTGGAGCCATTTAGTCTTGTATTTAAGGGTGTGTTGGTTATTTATGGCAGAGAAAAGGAACGGATGTGTTGATGTTCTGGAACTTTTCCTTTGTGCATTGTTTCCCATTTCACAGTTGTATTTGGCACCTACTTTCCTCCAGCCAATAAAGAATATTAAAGAACTTCCTTTGCTGAGAAGTTGTGTGCACATTTTACAAACCATACAGTTTAACCAGAAGTGTGAGAGAGAGTACTTCTACCAGCATTTACAAACACCAGAGATTGTGATATATAATATTTCTAGCAAAGGTCTGCCAATGATTCTTTTTTTATGGGCTATCTATTCCTGTTTTCTTAAAAAATAATTGTATAATACAACTAACAAGCCAAATTTGGATCTGATAGAATGTGTTCAGGAAAGCCAATTACAAACTCACACTGGCTATGATAAGAGCAGGAATAGCCTCTGTTCATGCCAAGAATAACCTCGAGAGCTGTGGATAGTGCATCTGTTTTGGTGCACTCACAAAGCAACAGCTCTTTCCTATGAGGTCTCAGTGGAAGCATCCCTGTGTTGTCAAACTGGCACAGAGCTGTTCTTGGAAATGAGTGCACTGACCCCAGAAAAATAATCTCTTTGCAAATAATATCTTTTCAAATACAGAGAATTGTCATCACTGGGGACCTATGCCTGTAAACCCAGTGACATGTTGGCAATGTATTGCTTAAAATGTTCTCTGGTCTCCCCTGTCTGCAGAAAAATCATATGGTCTATTGCAGGTTTTGTGTTTGGACCTACTGATGTGTGCAACTTAGATAGTAACATAAATTTAAAAAGAAATGGAAATAAAAACACTACTTGCCCAAAACAGGGGAAGTTGAAGGCACTTGCATTCCTTACATTGGAAAAAAATCTGCCTCAGATGCTTGAAAAATGCATGGTGTGGAAATACTGGATTCACTACCAGTAGTAGACCCTTATGTTTGGCACCAAAGGCAAAGCTTCTCTTATGCAGAACAGGGATACTAGCAGGTGGATCTCATTGGCACACACTGCCAAATGTCAAGGTCTTTGTGTCCAAGTGGTCTGACAAGGGTCATTTGTGCGTAAGACAGAGAACAAGGGGAGCTGACAGCTTAGTCCTCACTGTACATTGGGTCTGTCTCCACTGGCAACAACAAACCTTTTTTGAACTATCTTTTGTGTCTTCCTGAGGCAAGCTGTTGTTATGCAACGATTTTACCTCAGACTCTTGCTTGCCTTGTCCTCTGTGAACCCCTGGAAAAGTTTCTGCCCATTGCGTTATTGCAAAGGGATCTGGACAGGCTGGACCGCTGGGCAGAGTCAAATGGCATGAGGTTTAACAAGGCCAAATGCCGGGTCCTGCACTTGGGGCACAACAACCCTGTGCAGCTACAGACTAGGAGAAGTCTGTCTAGAAAGCTTCCTGGAGGAGAGGGACCTGGGGGTGTTGGTTGACAACCGACTGAACATGAGCCAGCAGTGTGCCCAGGTGGCCAAGAAGGCCAATGGCATCTTGGCTTGTATCAGAAACGGCGTGACCAGCAGGTCCAGGGAGGTTATTCTCCCTCTGTACTCGGCACTGGTGAGACTGCTCCTCGAATCCTGTGTTCAGTTCTGGGCCCCTCCCCACAAGAAGGATGTTGAGGCTCTGGAGCGAGTCCAGAGAAGAGCAACAAAGCTGGTGAAGGGGCTGGAGAACAGGCCTTATGAGGAGCGGCTGAGAGAGCTGGGGTTGTTTAGCCTGGAGAAGAGGAGGCTGAGGGGTGACCTCATTGCTCTCTACAACTACCTGAAAGGAGGTTGTAGAGAGGAGGGTGCTGGCCTCTTCTCCCAAGTGATGGGGACAGGACAAGAGGGAATGGCCTCAAGCTCCACCAGGGGAGGTTTAGGCTGGACATTAGGAAAAAATTTTTCACAGAAAGGGTCATTGGGCACTGGAACAGGCTGCCCAGGGAGGTGGTTGATTCACCTTCCCTGGAGGTGTTTAAGGGATGGGTGGATGAGGTGCTAAGGGGAATGGTTTAGTGTTTGATAGGAACGGTTGGACTCGATGATCCAGTGGGTCTCTTCCAACCTGGTTATTCTGTGATTCTGTGATTCTGTTATTCCCTCATTGCCTTATCACCTCATTTCCCATCTTTATGGCTACTGCCTGTCTTCTTTTTTGGGAAAGTCCGTGTATTATTAAAGTATGGGGTTTGGGGTGATAAGTTGCCTATTCTATGACTTTATCAGAGCAAGGGGAATTAAATTTTGGTCTTGCATTGCAATCTTGATGTAGATGACACACTCCTCACCATTCCTTGATTTGACTGTTGTCTTTCACACCCTTTGTGTCCATTAATGCTCATTGTTTCCACCCTTGCTCTAGTGTGTCTTCTTATGGTTCCACACACTGGCATTTCCATTCATGCTTCATTCATGTGACTTCAGTTACAAATGTCTACAGTGGCCACAGTAGTGCCTGAGAAGGAACCTTCTGCTGAAGTTGTTCTGCTAAAACAGCCAGCGTCCTGTAAACTGATTAACAGTTGTAGGCCTGCTTCCCAATCAAAGCATCTGTGCCATCCTGCAATTGATGGTCCTCGCAGTGTATAATGCAGCACATGCTTAATCATCATGTTGGATGTGTCCCATTACTGAGTCCCATACAGTAGCCTGAGAGGTCAGTCTTTAGGTCAGTGAAATAAGATACAGCATAGTTCTTGGAAAGAAATTAAGCTAAATATAAATTTCAGAAGAAACACTAACAAATGGTAACAATCTTACTAACTGTGGAAGGGATGGTGGAAACAGTCCTAGAACTAAGTCTGATTTATGGATATAAAGAGGCTTGCTTTGCACAGTAGTGGAAAGGCTATTACATCATGAAAAAGAGGATTTATGAGAGTCAGAAGCTAATTTAGATTAGTAATAGCCAGAGAAGCACAGAAATCTGCAAACAAAAGATACTTAAGAACATCTCAGACATTCATATACTCTTAATATTGCAAAGCCCTCCATTGGCTCCCCAATATCAGTGTATCAAATTCAAACATACTGCCTTGCCCTGTGCAACTTTCAGCTATGCTCCTTGTTTAGCAATTCTTCTCACAGTGATGTTGACTCTGTTTCCAATGCAGTGCTGTTACCATCAGTCATACCGTTCTGCTCACCAATTTATCAGCTAGATATTGCCATGCCTTCTTTACTTCTATGATATACTACAAAGAAACATCCCCTGTACTACAAAGCTTAGTAAGCTGATGCTTCCAATTTTCTGTGCTTCAGTCCATGGCCTGAACATGTCTGATGAATGTTGGATGAATTTAAAATGCCCTAAATTGTTGAACTTCATATGCCCTCCAGAGATGATCTCTACATCAACACGAGCCATTCAACTAGAATTCATGTAACTTAGCTGAGCTGCCAGCTTCAGTGAATCCCAAATAAGTGGCTATAATTTTCAAAATTCTCCCTGCACAAAGTTTCCAGGTAGCAACACCCTCTCCCTGCATTGAACCATAACCAGGGAAAGAAATATGCCTTCTCCCATACTATCCTTGGACTGAGCTGCAAGCCCACTTACTGCTTGGAACTAAATTTCTATGCATCAGCATAAAAGTAGCGAGGCAAAGACAGCTCAGCCAGAGAGAAGGTAGACGCATATAAATGGTTTTCAGCAGCATATGATATTCTATATTTACACGGTTCATGGCATTCCTCCTGCCAGTCTTTCCAAGTAATTTTTAAGATTTGAGTTTCAATACTGCTTATCACAGTGTATTGAAGCTTGGAATATTATGGTATTAAATAATGTGCAAATAAAATGCCTTGAAATGGGTTCTTGGAGGATACAAGGACAAAATCCATTTGTTAGAGCAACTTTATCCTTTCAGGGCTTGACTTTAGAAATATTATTGTTTGGTGTGCCTCTGTCACCCTGGTTAACCACAGCTCTTATGCAGACTAATAAAAAGTCTGTATTTGTACATAAACAGAAATTCTAACTCTGCTAAAGAAGGTAATCCCGGAATATTTGAAAGTCAGGTTGAAATATGCTTTCATAAAAGCAGGCAATTGTTTGCATTAGGTTAAATATGGCAGCAAGTTCTGTATCCGTTCCAGGAGTTTCCATCAAGGTGGACATATTTTTATCCTTTGTTGTGTTTTTATTTTTATACAAAAACATCTCAAGCAATGACGTACAATCCTAACCTAGTACCCACTTAATTACATATCTGCATATATCCTCACAACCTCCATTCTGGTGTAGCAAGCACCTTTGCTTTCACTAGTTTGCAGATTGACATCAATCTCAATCTGCCTCTCCACATCCCTAGTAGAGCCAAAGGAGTTGCCCACCCAGGGAATGATTTGTCGTAACACCCAGATTGTTGTAAGATTAAGCTTCTTCAGGCAGAAAAGTATTTTCTGTAAAACTCTTCTTAGAACATGTGTGGACAGCACTGGAGGCACCAGAAATGTACATACATGCTGAAAATTATGCAACTGAGCATGGTTTGTCTAATTTCCTATCTTTGCCAAGCTGGATGTGTAGACAACTTCCTTCCTCATTTGGGTCACCTGAGATGTAGAGGGCAACCATCCCTTTGTCATAGATCCCCATTTGTCAGCATTGAGCTAAAACTAATTTAAATTAACACTTCACTCTGGTCTGTCCTTCCTGCTTACGAGCATAACTCACCAGGAAGGCTACAAATTGTGTTCTTGAAGATGCTGTGAGTGTGTGAGGCAGAGGCTGAATCAACGCATAGAATCATAGGATCACCAGGTTGTAAAAGACCTCTTGGATCATCAAGTCCAACAAAAAAACATGTATTTGCCTAGATTAGGATTTGCCAGGTACTTTTTCTGTCAGTAGTATGAACATGAGCATCTGTTGTGTTAGCTTCTATGATCCTCTACTTCATGGTATTAGCATAAATCTTTCTGAGTGTCCACATATCCACACAGTAAGACGGATGATGGAAACAATATTATTTATTTTTAACTCAGTAGTTCTCTTTCAGTGAAACACACTGAACACAAACATCAGTCCACTGCCAGGCTGGTAGAAGGTAGGAGTAAACAGGAATATACAGGCAAGGGCAAAGAATGAAGGGCTGTAGGACTGGAATAAACAGCCAAGGGCAAAAGTTGAAGGAACACTCCTGCCATGTGTCAAGCCACAGTCCTGGACTCAGGGCTGTCCTTAGTCTGGGAGAGGTGTTGAATTCAGCCTTCAGCTATGTGCCCTAGCCACTGGACTGGAGTATTTAAGGCATGGCCAGAGACCCAAGCTCGCTTTCAATAGCCAGGGTGGGCTGACAGTAGGAAACTGAGGAAAACGGGTACCTTACTTTTTGTCCATTGTCTGGAGCAGCGTAGTGACAGTTGAGAGAACAGAGCTGAGTTCCTAACTGCAAAGATCGTATGGACCCTGCTCCTGGTGAGCCCACATCTCAGCATCTCATCCTGCACAAAACTCTATAACCAAGTCATTCAAGTACACATTAGAATACAGACTCTACCTCGCCTGGCAGGATTAGCTGGCTTTCAGAAGAACATATATCCAGGAAGCCTTTATTAGGCTGTTTATTCCAGTTTTAGAGGTACTTCAGTGAAGGCCCAGTAAAGTTGTTTGGTTTCAGCATGATGGCTGTTGCAAGATACAAGTGATGAATGCCTCCTTAGCCTGTACGTCCTCTGTTTTCTGCATGACGCTGCTGTGAAATGCAGCCTAGAGCTGAACATGCATAAGTTATGGACACTACAGCACTCAGCATTTTAACATCTCCTTCATTTAAAGTAAAGTTGAGAACTCAAAAAATTAAAGACTTTGCATGCTCTTTGCTAAATCTAAAATATAGAATTACAAATCTGTCTAGTGAATGGAGAAAAAAGTTCACAGAAGCCCTCTGAGCACAAGGCACTTGTTCTAGCCAAAAGGAAATTCCTGTTGTTTCATTTATTTTCTCAGTCTTGCTTTCCTACACAGTTTTGTAAGCTGAGGTTTTGTTGTCTTCCCTCTTTTGATATAAACCAACAGGCAGCAATTCCACCATGCCTTGTTCCAGATCCCTTACATGTAGTCTTCCTTTTCATGCCTATAATTAGCAAGACTGATGCCAATGGAGACTTTCTGAAAGTCTTGACCTTTAAGATGTAGAATATATGCGCTGTGTGAAATCACATTTAGATGGCATCTCTCATGATCTTAGGAGATGGTGGCACTAACATTAATTTTTTTGTGTTACATCTTTTGCTACTTACTCACAATCCTTAGGCCTCCCCAATGGGCATTTGTGGCCTGAAACCCTCTCTTCGATGTAACCACCAGAGAATTTTCTCCCTCTGAAGTCACATAGGAGAAACAAGAGATGTCGGTGAAAACATCACCTCCATCTACAAAGGTGGCTAAAGGCTTGTTTGAGAAGAGCTTGGCTGTGATGGACAAGGGTGCCAGAGGATGTTTCCCATGTCCACAGTGTGCTCTGACCACCTAATTAGGCTAGAGGGCACTGTCCACTCTGGTTTTGAAGCATGGATGTCCCTTGAAAAACGAAAGTGAAGCTATAAAAGCAAGAAAAGGCTGGAACAGAAGTGAAGGTGATTGTTCAATAGGTAGTGCCTGGTTAGGGAGAGGGAAGTGAAACTTCTAGTCCCTGCTCCCGGGCATGCATTTTTTATGCATTCAGGTGCATTCAGCCCTGTATTTTTCACACAGAGCTGTCAGGCTTGCTGAAGAAGTTGAGAAGAAACGTGTATTTACCCATGAAAGTCACACTATGATTCACCCTGTCCCTTATTACAGGCAGCGACCTTGACCCATCTTGTGCAATCCTACCACTTTCCCGGACTTTAGAGGAACAAAACTCTTTGTGCTGATCTATTCCAGAATGGCCTGAGTCTTCCCACAGAGAAACCCGCACAAGAGAGCCCTGACAGAAAGACTTGTTGAAGTTTCCAGTCCTTCAACAGTTTAAAGTAAGCTGTGCCAGTAACAGGCTTTTCCTTAGGGTCCAAGTGGTAAAAACTTCCCCCAAACTTCCCACTTCTGAAGGAGGCAGAAGCTACAGTAGCCATTGGTATGTGCCAACCAAAGCTAAGCAGCAGTGAGAAAAGGTGACTCTCAGGAAGTAAAGGCTGATTATACTGTTTTGAGCTAGGAGTACAGAGCGGCATTGTCCTGCAATAATACCAAAGTTGGCACCTCACTACTTGCCCACAACTCCACGGTGAGCCTCCAGAATTAGGAGACAAGCTTATATGCTGCACAAATGACAGTGGTTGCATAAATCATTGTTTTTTTTGCAAGATGTGGTTGTTAGAGAGACTGCAGTCTGGCTGTTTTTGTTGCACATGGGTATGAAGTCTGTCCTGATGGTGCAGCTGGTTCTGGCTCTGGCTCGAGAAGAGAGAGAAAATACCAAAGGCTTCATGGAGGATTTATACCAGTTCACCTGTGGGATGGGTTCCCCACAACTGGTAAAAGGTCTACTTCCAACAGCACAGCCTCAGGCCAATGCAGAAACAAGCATTTTGGTTCAAGAAGAGGAAGTCTGGGGACAGTGCTACCTGAAACATTGAAAAATATCTTGCTGAAGCTCTGCAAATGTTCTTATCTCTTTCTCTACTTGTTTTGGTTGTTTTGTTTTCAGGTGTGTGTCCCACTGTTCCCTCCCCAACCCCTTCCTCCAGATTGTTCTCCCTTCACTCTCCTATTGCTCTTTGCTTTTAGTACTGTGAAGGTGGTTAAAGGGCTACTTCTGCTATTTCTTACGGAGAGGTACCGTCTATGTCCTCAAGGGTCACATAAATTTCCACAGTGATAGTCCTTGTTTCACACTGCCGCAGTTATTGACTAAATGTGATTCTGTTTTTACCTTTTGAAATAAACCACAATCTGCAGAACAAACCCATTAAATATTCTCCCAGAGATGCCTCTCCTCTAATAGCAGCACTGTACAGTGAAATTACTTTCATAGGAATTCTCTGTCCTGGAGACAAATGAGAAGCATGGGACTCTAAAGATTAGACAGGAAAGATTATCTTTGTGTTTAGCTAGTAATTTTTAGCTTCCGGCAGTTTGGAAAGATAAAGTTATGTAACTGTTAAATTTTATTAAGGGACATAAACCAGCTCCATATTTATTGGCATGAATGTTTAATACCAAACCTGGCTAGGCAGAGTGAGTATGAATCCCTTGGGTTTGATGTATGCAGGAGCAGATCAAGTCTATGAAAACCTTTTCTGTCAGTTTTAGTGAGAAAAGAATTGAACTCTCTACCCTATGACCTGTGCCCTCACAAAGCTTTTCTTGAAAAAAATGCAAGGAGCAAAGAAGATGATTTTAGTCACATTACTATTAGAAAGATTGATACTTTACCACTGTGACTCATTCTTCCCCCATAATTTTCTTCCTAAAAGGTAATTAATGATGGTTAAAAGATGTGTGTTAATGCCTGCTCTTGCAAACAGGTGTAATTAACACGTAATATGTGATTTTGCAATTTTACTTTTGAAATTAATGCAACAATGAATAATCTTTACAAGTTTCAAGATCAATGAATTTTACTTTTCCTTGAGGAAGGATTTTATGCATGAAGTCCTCTTCTTAGGCAGAAGAGAAACAACATTGGGAAACTCCTGAAAAACCTTAAAACGTTAGTATTCGTTGTTGACCACTGTGTGTACAATCACTATCTTAACTGCACATATTTCTTTAATTACAAAAGCTAACTTTTCTTTAGTTTGAGGCTATTACTTTTTTTTTTATTCTTTTGCTTTATTTTTATTAAAGTACTACTTTATCTTTACAAAATTCATAAAGACAACAATTAACTCTGTCAAAATGATATATTCCACAAAATATTACCTTTTCATTCTGTGTTTTTGTCACCTTTAGAATCTCGTATTTGAGCCTGACCAGTTCAGAAGAATGAATTTATAGTATACAAGGTTATCCAAAATTACTTGGATAATGAAGAATCTGTAATGCAGAATAGGACCTCTGTTACACTGGTTTTGTAAGACTTAAGCAAATATTTTTATATTTTTGTGTATTTTGTATGATCCAGAAAAATCTGGGGTGTTGATGGTTGTGAAAAGCAAGAATGTGCAGATCCAGACCTAGAAAAAAGAAAGCATGTAGAGCTACTTTAGGTATCAGCAATTTCTGCATCTTCAGTGCTTGTTGGAGTATGATCCTACTGACATGATTTTGATGACAAGAGCTTGGAATCTCTACAAAGCATATCTTCTGGCACTGATCTGAAAGGTTTGTAAATGACATACAAAAGGCTGTGTTCTATGTTCCAGGTGAAGTCACAGAACTGTCTTGGAGTGTTCCAGCATACCTAATACATTTATCCAGTTTCTCATCAGTTCAGAATAGCAAAACTGAAATGAAAGTATGAGACTGCTGTTATTTTTTTAATAAATAAATAAATAAATAAATAAATAAATAAATAAATAAATTCCCTGCCTGAAAGATTTGTAAAGAGGACTTTTTCTGATATGTATTTGTGAACGTCGGTATAGCCAACAGCGAAAGAAATGAGCAGGAAGGGGAAGTGGCATGGCAATCCCAGGTATCACTGCAGAAGCACTTACCATAACCACCTGAGAAAGTTATATGAGAGCTCCTGTGAGTGCTGGCTGAAAGAAGCAGGGAATTATGAGCAAAGGAAGGGATCCCAGCTCTTAAAGTCCCTTGTACCTAAGGGACCTTACTAGGTTCTTTGTAAGTAAATTAGAATGTATCGCAAAAGGTCTGAGTCTGTTATTGCCTGCTTCTCCGAATGGGAATCATCTACAACAGCCTGCATTTTGCTAATTGCTTGGATGTGAGGAGGGTAAGAGAGGCAGTATGGCTTGGAAGGCTCATATAAGGCTACCCAAAATGACATGACATAGGCATCTTAGACATTTCCTAGATACAACGTATAACTACTGAATATTGAACAGCTGCTCAGTGTCCAAAGTAGTGTTTTGATTTTATCCTGAATGTTTACGACTACAGCATAAAGAGCAGGTAACCAACCTGAAAATTTTGATGCACAAATGGTGTCCAGTCGTCATCTACAAATAAGTCTTGTATAAGTATGCAGATTTGAAGATGTTTGGGTTGTACTTTTTTGTGGTTTTTTTTTTCATTCTGCACTCAAACAATTTAGATGTGTCAGTGTATATGGCTAAGAAATAGTTTTCCCAGGCGATTTCTTATTGGAAACTAAGGGAAATCATGAGGCTTTAGTGGTTAAGGCAGAAATGGAGGGGGTGGTGGGGGTATACTGACAGCTATGGATAGGGCTTTGTAAACCCAGTAGTTCCAATAAAATATTGCTGTGCTTTTGCTACTAAGCATAGCCCAACAGGCATAGTCACTGTAAAGACAAGGAGACTAATTTTAAAGGTGATGGGCACCCACCATCCATCTTTGTTTCTGTAAACACAGACCAAGAGTTCTCAGTTGAGATTATCCTTCTGAAATAATGTGGAAATGCCTGCACAAGGAAACCAAGTGAGAAGAAACAGATAGGGAACAAAAAAGGGGCAAATATAGCTAAATACCCCTGTCACCAACTTCTTAATACAACCACTTTTGTATTAGAATCAGGGAACTGTAGATTTAAATTTATTTTTTCTTTCAAAAAAATAATGTCAGTATTTGTTACAGAAACTATGCAGATCTTCAGGAACCACTGGAAATGCCATATCAGAATGAGGGTTGAAAATAAAATGTAAAAATGAGCCGAGGTTATTTGGTCATTTAAAACTTTTGCAGCAACAATCATACTCTTAGTGTCTTCTGCTTGTGAATTTTTAAGAACTTCTCCTGAGACACATAATTTGATTGAGCTTTCATCATTCAGTGATGCCCATGTGCTTTTCATTGGAGTCAAGAAAAGAATAACACTGGTGGTTTTCGTAGATGAATGCTTAGAATAAGATAGAAAGTTTTGAAACATTTTAGATTTAATGGCACACAGAGATGCCAGCTTGTGGAGTTATGCAAAAGGATGAATTGTGGCCTTATAAAGATACTCAAAGTATACAATAATATTATCAAAAAAGATTGTTATGATCAAAGGTTTGTTAAATTATGTTTATGCTATTTCTTTCCTTTATAAAGCAGACAGAAGTGTAGGCTTTGTAAAAGCCTATGAACTCACATAGAAATCACTATGAAATGACCCTGAACTCCTAAAGGGTGAAAAACCTTTTCTAAAGTCCAAAATCTTAAGTTATTCAAAGTTCATCAGTTTGAGAGATGATGCCTATAACAACAGATTTAACACTGAGAGAACCTCCTGAGGAAGCCTGAGTATATTAAAAGGCTTCCGAATGATTCCAGTAAAATCCTTGTACAGAAAGTTCCAGCTCACTTCTTGTTTACTTGGTTAGCTGCTGTAGAAGAGTCACATAGGATTTCCCTAACAAATCACATGTTCTCGTATTGCAGAATTCTTGAGCCAAATGCATAGGAAACCTTGGGTAACCTTTTCTTCCTCAAAATACAGAGGGAGAAATAGTCTGTTTTCAACATTTTTGGACCTGCATTACATAGAAAATAGCCAAATAATGACCTATTTCAGCATATTTCCTCCTGTATTGTAAACAGCATCTGTATAATTTTCCATCAGTCTTATTTTTAACTGACAGTACTTTGTAAGCAAGAAGGTCATACATATATTGTGTCCAGTTCTGGAATCCCCAACATTAAAAGGATATGGAACTGTTGGAACAAGTCCAGAGGAGAGCCACAAAGTTGATCAGAAATCTGGAGCACCTCCCATGCAAGGACAGGCTGAGAGAGTTGGGATCGTTCAGCCTGGAGAAGAGAAGACTCTGGAGAGAACTTACAGCAGCTTCCAGTACCTGGAGAGGGCCTACAAGAACACTGGGGAGGAACTTTTTACAAGGGCATGAAGTGAAAGGATGAAGGGAAATGGCTTTGAATTAGAGGGGGGAACATGTAGATTAGACATTAGGAATGAGGGTAGTGAAGCTCTGGAAGAGGTTGTCCAGAGAAGTTGTGGTTGCCCCCTCCCTGGAAGTGTTCAAGGCCAGGTTGGACAGGTCTTTGGGCAGCCTGGTCGAGTGGGAGGTGTCGCTGCCCATGGCAGGGTTTGGAACTAGGTAATCTTTAAGGTCCCTCCCAACCCAAACTATTCTATGATTCTGTGATTCTATGTAGTAACATTACATGAGTGTAGCTTCACAGTTTTGAATTAGTTTGCAGGGAATTACTCTATTCCAAATGCTGTGAGCTATTTTCCCATGCCTACTGAGATAAACAGACCTGAGGCTAGAAGAGGCTTTGAACATGTTTTTGGAAAGCTTGGCTTCCACTATCTGCTTCTTTCTTGGGCACTTCAAAGTCACACATCACCTTGCCCTTGAGCATTTGGCTTTCATAACTGTTTATCTGAGCTGTAAATTCAAGGAACTGCTTTAGGTTAATGTTATTGCAAAAGATGCCTAACAAGAGCCAATACAAAATATGAATGACACAGATCTATCCAGATTCCTATTAAAACAAGGGGAGATGATGACTATGACATTTTAGGAATTACGTGTGTTAATTTGGGTATTTCTCAAGAGAAGGGGAGATCTGAATTCTAACCCCTGCTCCAAGGACTGCATGTGCACTGAATCCAGTTACTATTTCACATAAATAACTCTTTAAGCAGAACCAGAATCCAGATTTCCATTAGTCTAGGAAAGTGCCTTAATTACGCATTAAGGATTCAGGCTCCTTCTGTCTTTTACTTGCTTAATGAGACTTGGCTTTGATAGAATGGGTGAAAGAGACATTGATTGCCCATTCACAAACACTGCTTAAAGATTTACCTGCCTTGTGTATGCAGTTTCCTTGAGCAAGATGTGTAGAATGCTTCAAGTAACTATTTCTTTTTCAGCCTATTCACGAGAGAGATGCATTTCTACTTTTAAGTACTTATGACATTGAAAATATAATATATACTCTGAATAATCCTAATAAAAATGCTGAAACGTAAGTTTTGGTTTACAGTGTCTTGGTGAGTTGTGGAGAAAAATTTATGCAGGCTTCCACTTATGAAGTAATATCTTTGGAAGGTTTTAATTTCAGTTGTGAGGAGAGGATATATTGCACTCATGGCCCAAGCAAATAGATGAGAATATGATTAGAATTTCCACTGATATTTTAGGGGCATCACATTTTTTATGACACAGCTTATTCATTTTCATTTCTGTCATTGTTATAATCTTCTGTTCATATCATTTTAAGCAAAGCCTGCTTAAATTTAATTGTATTTTTAGAAGATTTTGATAGTTTAGGTTATTGTGATAGTTTCTTTGCTTTCTTCATTTCATGCAGAGAAACTCAGAAAATAATTAATGTTTATAATGGCTTTCTTTCTTATCTGCTTTCACAGAAGGCAATGCAAGTCTTTGCATTGATGTCACATTGATACTGATAGAATATATCTTTAAGAATAGCAACAGATCAGGATTGCATGTTAGCTCTAAAGGCTTTGTTCAAACCTTCATCATGGAAAAGCTCCCATTTGAATTCAGAGAGCTTTGGATAAGCTGCTTGGACTCTGAAGCCAGAAATCTTTCTCCAGCAACATGAATTCATTAGTTTTGATAAGTACCAGCAAACTAGGCACGATTTGTTCTCAGTAGGTGAGAAAAGTTGCACAATGAGAAATTTCAGTGATTTACTGATGATAACAGTGTAGGTAACTAGTCTGTGGCCACACCAGAGCTCAGTCTGGCAAAAACTAGGCACATAATTTTTATGAAATGAGTAAAAATTGTGTCTCTTCCATCATGCTGTATCTTGAAATCCATCCAGAAGAGAAACTCTGAACTATAAAACCAACTGTACTGAAAAATATTCCTTCTCTTCAACTAATACTTCGCAGGCCAGGTTAGTATTTCAGACACCCATTTCCAGGTTGATGTGTGCAAACTTTTCAGTAGTCCCACATTTGTTATGATTACAGCACTGAAGAGTTAACGTCTCCAGTAACTTTTTCATTTTTACAAAGCACAAACTTTGCAAAAATACAGCATTTTGTTTAAAGGATGTGTTTAGTTCCCCTAAACCAGTATCAATTAAAGGTTTTGGAAACCACGTCAAGCTCACTGTATAGACTGTGCACAAACTTTGTGGTTACATTTGCCTCTCTGGTGACTCACCCTTAGTTGTTTTTGTATTCTTAAAATATAGATCTAACTTAAAATTCAGTTCGTCTTGTATGGTCACGTTTGTTGCCTTCAGATCTGGAAGATATTTGCAAAATAATTTGTCTTCTCTCTTTGACACCAACTCTTCCCAGAAGGCACTAGTGTACATTATCTTTTATCTCTGTTTTCAATTGCAGATAGAACTTAAAAGAAAACTGTTAGCTAAAGATATTTCTGTTATACCATCACTTAGTGGAGGGAAATATCCTTCTTTCCACTTCCAAGCCATAAGATGATGCTTTCTTCATGATTCCATGAGGTCACACAGAATAAAGAGTTTGGAAACCACTAATGGTCTGCTGCACTGGTATGAACAAGGACAGGTTAGGCACACCTGCTTTAGATACATTGGAAAGCATCCTCAAGAATTAGCATCCAAAACTTAAATACACTCTTCAAGGAAAAAAAATTTTTGTCTTGATTTCAGGAATTCTGTGGTGTCCTATTAGGAAAACTACACTGTAATTTCTTTTCTAACAGTTTGCTACAGAGGCATAATTTGGCTCCAGGGATAATGTTTTAAATGCAAGAACCAGAAATACTATTATTCACTATGGTGTATTTCAAGGCAGCAGTAGGTGCGTCTTCAAATACTTAGGCAAAAAGACAGAGTCTCCAGAAAATTAGTGGGAAAGATTTTTCTTTCATAATGACGATTAAACCTGCCTTGAAATCCACAGCATGCTTGATTATTCTGGGCAGATTAGCTCCTCACAAAGTTTCTGCAGCATATTATGAAATAAGCAGCAAGGTGCATTTCAGTTTTTGTTACTTTCGATATTGTGTGTAGCCAGCCCTGTAGTACAGTATGCAGTATAAGCACCTACATCGTGGCTCCCTTTCACCTCAGAGGCGTTGCCATCAGTGGCAGCCAGACATTCCCCACGTCTTTTTTGACTTAATGAGTATGCTCGAACTTCTGTTCAAGCTGAAATACTACCTCTTAAAATATGTTCATCTTTTGTTTATTTTGAGATCTAGATGAATAAACTCAGGAACAGTGTAAATGGTTATACGGCTTATGATCTGGTTTGATTGCCATTTGGCAGACCATAATAGCAATGTACTTCTCTGTTACACGACTGCCTCTTACTGCATGTGGCTATGCCTGCAAAGCACAAGCCTCTGCTGATGGTCCATTCCATTTCCATGTACTTGCTTCCTTCTCTCCTTCATGATTTTAGAGATTATAATGACTTATGGCTCCTCAGTTTGCTCTGAACACCTTCTGTTAAGGCATTTTTTTTATGCAGCTGGTCACCCCTATCAAGAACACTGTTTCAATTTATTGTTTCCACTTCTCTTCGTTTGGCCTCAAGCGGTAGTAAAAGGGCTTTCCCCAGATGTTTCTTGGTCTGCCTCGTGTTATTCTAACCACACACTTTGCCCACTGAATCTTTGGGAATTAAATCACTATTCATGTTCTTTATTGACCTCCCATCATTCCTAATTAAATTAAATCTTACCCACACATCCCTAAGCAGTATTTTATTTCTGAAGTTATTTAGTTTCTTTCTTTGTCTTTTTAGTAAATGACAAAATGTCGGTTCTATGTAAAACAAAGTAATTCAAAATGGTCTGGTATATCCTAAACTCTGGTCTTCAGATTTAAAAATTACAGAACACGCATTTCTACTCCATTTACCTCCTCAGATTGGCAGTAATAGCAGTGTTCTGTCTTATACTCTGATTGTCAGGGTGTTGTGGTTTGAGATAAATTAAAGTCAGTTTTCTGACTCTAACTAAGCCTTGATTAAGTAATTTTCTGCAAGTTTTTCAGACAATTTCTCTCTAGAAGTGATAACTCAGGGCACTGGCATGGAAAAAGGCCAATGCTTACACTTACTTGTACAGTAACCAAGGCCCCCCCTGAACCGGTGAAAAGAAAAAAGCCTCACCTGCAGGGAGAAGTGGACAGGACAGGTGACCCAAAACTGACCAACAGAGCATTCCATCCCATATACATCATACTTATTCTAAAAATGAGAGATCATGAGGATCTTGCTTTCTTCTGTGATAGCCACTGTCCAGTGAGTACCTTGTCTGTCTGGTTGCTCCTGACCCCAGACCCGTGCATTCCTGAATGCAGTTCCTGAGTCTAGCTCCCTCCTAGTCACAGACCCTTCCCCTCGCATCTGTTCTACAGTATTTGCGGTGACATGGAGACATCAAGGGGTGAGGTGAGGGGCATTATGTCAGATATGTATATATTTTTTATTATTTTCTATTATTGTTGTTGTTGCTGTTATTTCATTAAAGTTGTAGTCTCTAGTTTCCAACCTGTAAGTCTTTTTCCCTTTTTCCTCTCATCTTCCTTTCCCCTTTCCCTGGGGGTGAAGGGGAGGGATCTGGGAATCCAACTGCTCAGTTTTAGCTGCCAAAATTGGCCAGGCCAGGGTCAAACTGTGATCCAGTGTACAGGAGCACCTCAGTTAGGGAAGTTTTGTTACAGTTATCAGCTGCTAGAGAAGCTTGTCTAAAATCCTCTTGTCAGATAAAAGTTGGTAGTTGGTTTTGTCTTTACCTGTCTCAAGTGTCATTTTTCTTTCTACTTCATTGAGGTCTCAAAATTATCCTTTGTATCATATCTCCTTTCTTCTGTAGGCACCAAGATTCTTAGCAGCACCAGAAGGGCTGGGGATGATCATTTAATTTCAGTCGCTCCAGCAAATTTTGTAATTGTGCTATGACTCTGAGGACATCTTAAGAAGACATGAAGAAGCCAATCTTTCTGTCTATTCCCACTCTTATTTTCCAGAAACTACACTGCTATTCAGCTATTATCTCTTCTGTGTAATGAATGGTTCTATAAAATACCACAAATGGCAATTTATAAAGTGATGAGCTAGAGATTTTATGATACTTATGACGCCCTATTTCAACACTCTTTAAAAAATGCTGGAGAAACACTATTCTCAGTCAAACAAAGTTGGTTTGTCTAGTCTTTAAACTATCTTATCCCACTATTCCAAAAAGTTCTTTCCACCATCTCTCTCGTTTCAATAATTAAGTTCTAAAATTTCCAAAATGTTGTTCTTTCTTGTTGCTGAGACTTCAAACTATCTCTAAAATCTCCTATAAATTTACATTCTACAACCAGCTCAGCTATCTGTGATACGTCTATACTAACAAAGCAATTATGAGCTTCTTCCCTCTATACCCAACTGCATTCTTGCATTCTGCCCTTTACCACACTCAAATTCATAGAATCATAGAAACATAGAATCACCAGGTTGGAAAAGACCCACTGGATCATTGAGTCCAACCGTTCCTATCAAACACTAAACCATGCCCCTTAGCACCTTGTCCACCTGTCCCTTAAACACCTCCAGGGAAGGTGAATCAACCATCTCCTTGGGCAGCCTGTTCCAGTGCCCAATGACCCTTTCAGTGAAATTTTTTTTTCCTAATGTTCAGCCTAAACCTCTCCTGGTGGAGCTTGAGGCCATTCCCTCTCATCCTGTTCCCTGTCACTTGGGAAAAGAGGCCAGCACCCTCCTCTCTACAACTTCCTTCTAGGTAGTTGTAGAGAGCAATGAGGTCTCCCCTCAGCCTCCTCTTCTCCAGGCTAAACAACCCCAGCTCTCTCAGCTGTTCCTCGTAAGGCCTGTTCTCCAGCCCTCTCACCAGCTTTGTTGCTCTTCTCTGGACTCGCTCCAGAGTCTCGATATCCTTCTTGTGGTGAGAGGCCCAGAACTTATCTCCCTGTGTTGTAGCTGTCATAAAATATTCCCACATTGTATGCGTTTTCCTCTTGCTTCATTTGGTCCACAAAATCCTGCAAACCCTGCACAGTTCTGCAGTACTTTAAAGGGATTTTCTTGCCTTATCACACTCAGCATGAAACCACCTTAGAAGTTCCTTTCTTATCGATTCATGTCTGTGTCCAGTTCCTTTCCAATAAGTTGCTCAGTGATCCCTTGTTCCTTATACTTGAATTTTCCTAAATTATCTTCTTTGGTTCAGTCTGTCATGAAATCTCCTGAAGCTTGTTTTATATTGCTAACTATTGCAGCCTGTCTTTCAGATATCTCCAGGATGTTGTGTTTTATTTGGAACTTGTCTACTGACTTTTCTTGTCACTTTTTACACTATCACTCTATGATCAACTCCCATGCTTCCAATCTTTGGCTTGCATCTTGAGACAAAATATGTAACCATATTACAGAGAACCACCTCTGTAGATAAATGGATATGCCAAAGAACGTTTTTATTAAGAAACTTCCTGTGCCATTCAGCTGTATCCTTAACTATGACAATTAATCTCATGTCATTGTTACTTGTTACAATGTGACAATTAGATCCCTCTCATTGTCCTCCACATGTTCCTTTTCTACTTTGGTCTTGTGGAAATTCACCACTGTTTTGGTGCCATACCTTGCAAGATTCTTGAAGAATTTCTCACAATCAGCACAGAATTAATGTTTTACATTGTTACTTATTTCTTTGCCAGGAGTGTATTTATTTATTCTTGATGTACTAGATGTTCCACCAGTTTCAGATACAGCCAGTTTGCTTATTCTTGCTTTCAAAGCTTATGAAGGTTGAGAATATAATTTCAGTGGGTTGATATTATGTCAGTGGAGATATACAGAGACATAATCTCCTCCTCCTTGACCTTCTTCCAGCACCCTTGTTGCTACAATAAACAATGATAATCCTCCCTAAGAAGCAGAAGTAGTTTTGGATATCTTTCCCTTCATTTGGTATAGCCCTTAAGGACAAACTGGGACTGATGCGTCTCTTTCCATCACCATGGCACCAATCACCACGAAGTTTATTTCCTTTAAACTGTTGGTTGTCTTGTCTGAGTAAATCAGCGTGGGTTTCATAAACTTTACTAGCAAGGCCATGAGGTGTGTATTATTCTGTGTTTGCTGTACTATAGTTTGGAGTTCTCCTGGCCTGGGTAGCGATGTTCCCTCTACATCTGGTAAGGATTACCATGCAGTAAACAGTATTTCTTGCTGCAAACACTAAGTCTGAGAGTCAAAGATTCCTAAAGAACAAAGGCCTGAACTCACACAGAATTTGAGCACCTATGTCTTTGTACTCCTTTGAAAATTCCAGTGCAAATGCAACAATGAATGGAGCTGTCAGAGACTTTGAAGTATCTTACAGAAGATATAGTTCTGTGGACTTTTCTGTCAGCACTTATTATGTCATAGTATGAGGGATACTGTCTTCTAAAGCAGATGTTATTCCAAGATCATTTTTTCTTAATGAAATCAATTAAAATTGTTTAGGCAAGAGACAGCCTGTTCTCATCAATGTCGTGTCTAGAATTCTGTGGGAATTCCTGTAAAGCAAAAAACCCTGTGTCCTTTGCAGTAAAAACAGCATGAATGCCATTTCTCTGGGTAGTTATCTACGTATCTTTGCCTGACTATGTATGTCAGCAGGGTCTAATTTAACTATTAAAAGGAAACTGTGACTTAGAATCTCAAATTCCATTGTTTGTAATGCTAGGGCACAGCCTCAGGTTTATTATTTCTTGCTGTTGAGATGCCACAATCACAGCCACAAGGAAGAAGACAGTAAAACCCTGTGAAGAAAAAGCAGGCCACCTGTAAAGGATTGATTCAGCAAGTTTTAGTTCACGTGGAGATTTAGTTTCTTTATTGAACAGAGATAGATATAAGAATGGAATTAAAATACAGCTTTATTGTGTAATGCTCTGTTGAGTCATTGTCTTAAAACTGGTAATGGTTCTGTGGGATACAGAAGATGTTACAATGTCCTCCTTCAGAGCACACAGTAATCTGAACCAAACTATAGAATAGAATCATAGAATCACTAGGTTGGAAAGGACCCACTGGATCATCGAGTCCAACCATTCCCATCAGTCACTAAACCTTCATCACCTCATCCACGCATCTTTTAAACACCTCCAGGGAAGGTGACATAACCACCTCCCTGGGCAGCCTCTGCCAGTGTCTAATGACCCTTTCCATGAAAAATTTTTTCCTGATGTCAAGCCTGAACCTCCCATGGCAGAGCTTGAGGCCATTCCCTCTTGTCCCATCACTTGACACTTGGGAGAAGAGGCCATCATCCTCCTCTACACAACCTACTTTCAGGTAGTTGTAGAGAGCAATAAGGTCTCCTCTCAGCCTCCTCTCCTCAAGGCTAAACAATCCCAGCCCTCTCAGCCACTCCTCATAAAACTTGTTCTCCAGCTCCCTCACCAGCTTTGTTGCTCTTCTCTGGACTCACTCCAGAGCCTCAACATCCTTCTTGTGGGGAGGGGCCCAGAACTGAACACAGGATTTGAGATGTGGTCTCACCAGTGCCGAGTACAGAGGGAGAACAAACTCCCTGGACCTACTGGTCACGCCGTTTCTGACACAAGCCAAGATGCCACTGGCCTTCTTGGCCACCTGGGCACACTGCTGGCTCATGTTCAGTCACTGTCAACCAACACCCCCAGGTCCCTCTCCTCCAGGCAGCTTTCCAGCCACTCTTCCGCTAGTCTGTAGCTACACAGGGTTGTTGTGCCCCAAGTGCAGGACCCGGCATTTGGCCTTGTTAAACCTCATGCCATTGGTCTCAGCCCAGCGGTCCAGCCTGTTCAGATCCCTTTGCAGAGCCTCCCTACTCTCCAGCAGATCAACACTTCCACCCAGCTTAGTGTCATCTGCAAACTTGCTCAGGGTGCACCCGATGCCTTCATCCAGGTCATTGATAAAGACATTGAACAGGGCTGGACCCAGCACTGAGCCCTGGGGAACTCCACTTGTCACTGGCCTCCAGCTGGAGTTAACTCCATTTACCACTACTCTCTGGGCCCAGCCATCCAACTAGTTTTCCACCCAGGAGAGTGTGTGCCTGCCCAGTCCAGAGGCTATACCCCAAAGTTATACACAGCTTGAATTGAATTGAAAAGGGTATTTGTGCATTTCCTTGGCTGTAGCCTCCCAAATGGCTTACTATGCAGAGTGTTGCAAGATTTCTACAGGTAAAAGTAAGGAGACGTGAGGTAAACAGACTGGTGTTATCAACAGGGAAAGTAAGAAGAAAAGCAGCTGTCTGAAAAAGCCTTCACCTTAATGCCATTCCTGAAGTACCCTGGGAATATGCTTTGCTAACAGTCTGTGCTACAAAAGCTCTCAGATTTTAAAGGAAAGAAGTCAGTGAAACTGAGGAACATTCTGAAATGGGTATGTACTTGGGATGCTTCCTATGCCATTTTAATAGATGCATTGCTAATGGATTCTTATTGTAAAATATTATACATTAATTCAACCACAGGATATACTTGATTGCAAATCTGGCCCCTCTGGTTTAAGAATCATTTCCATAGGGCAACTGATGAGTAGAGAAAAAGAGTCCTTGTAAAGAGAAAGATTCTAACATGGAAATCAGGTCTGGCCTCAGTTTTACATACTTCCACAGCTGTTGATCTCTGAAAACATCACTGACAGTGAATATTACAGCACTCATCATTGAGAATGTAGAAGCCTTTAGTTGAACACCCAACATCTTTTGCCTATGACAGACCTAAGAGCTGGACACCAATGCACAGAGCCAGGAGTACTTGAGCTGCTTAGATCTAACCAAGAGGATGCAACAAGAGGATGTGTATTTACTGTGTTGGTCACAGCATCCCTTTCCGCTATGCTGGTGCCACTTAGTGAGACATGCTTCGTATCACATGATGGGGCATTCTGTGTATATGTACCTCATATTTCTGCTCATCAGCTTCTTAGTTGGATCCACTGGTGGCTAGATCAGTTGTTCTCATAAAAAAAATAGTTTCCATTAATAACTTAATAGCCTGTTAGTTAAAGAATCCAGGCTATGACCTGGGATCTCCTTTTCTTCCATTTCTCCTGTAGGAGTTATCCCTCTCCATATGAATTACTGAAATAGTCTTTGGGCAAGAAAAATAGAACTGAACTCTTTGGGTTTTTTTTCTCTTGATGCTTAAGACACTATTCTGTAGCACTTGGATTCCTGTCCCTGCTCCAAGAAGTATTTCAGCATTTTACAAGAAGTGGGAAAACTTATACAGCTTATAATATCTATCAGTATAAATTATCCACTTTACAAAGCAGTGATTAGAGTGTTTAAATGAGAGATAGTAGAACAGGATTTAAACTCTTTCTTCTTGAAATAAATTGTAGTAGAGATTTAAAGCAAATCTTTCCATTTATAAGGACCTCTTGCCATCTGACTTCTGAGAGAATCCCAATGCAGTGGGCTAATATCTAGTGGTAGAAATTTCAGATATGATAAATGCAAGAAGTCAAACACAAATTTTTTTAAGCAGCTAGGCAGCCACATGGCAATGGACTCTGCTGTACAAGTTCTTAAGGGCAACATGGTACTGAAGTATGTGCCCTAATACAGAGTCATTTAATTGTCCTCATAAATTTAGATGCTGTGATGTTAGACGCTGTGCTGAGACCTTTTCCTTTCTCCCCTAGTGAGATTCTGCATTGTCACATGGAGTGATCTGTCCTATTTAGGCTGAAAATTTTCCTGACAGGGATTGTCCGTTCAGTGGATCCTGACCAAAGTCTCAAGGTGTTGCTGAATGCAAAATAATCACTGGGAATGAACACTCATTTTTCAATGCAGCAGTTCTGACAGGCAGTCATGAGATACTAGATGATAATTTAAATGCAGCTTGTGTAACTGCTGAAATTGTTTTCTTGTGTACTATATAACTAAGACATATGTAGTGTTAAGGTTGTATATAGTCTTATTATGTACTTCTTGGTTCAAATTTTGAAAGTAAGATTTTTGAGTGAACATATCTTGTTACACGCCCAATAAGGTTATCTGATTTTTCCAGGTTGAATCATTACTTTCTCCTACAACTCTTGCCCCATTTAGTGTGGAAATTCTATGACAACTAGTGATGAAAAACTACAGTATAACTAACTATATTGTAGCTTTTGGAATTGTATAAGAGGAATCTTTAGGAAATACATGAGCTTTCATTACTTCCAAGATCTATTGTGCTAAATAGTGTACTGAAGTGCTTTTGAACGTCATCACTTCAGAATAGGATTATCAGATTAAAACAAACTCAGAAAATGGGTTTATTCACTGGCTAGGTCATATAAATATTCATAAAGTCTTCATTTGCCTTGGCACTTTTCATAAGGAAAACAAAAAGTATGAAGCATGTCTATGCAAACTCTCAATGAGTCAGGTATGCTATTGTTTCATACAGTTGGTACTTAACAATGTAAATAGGTAGATGTGGTTATGGTAATATGTATGCTGTTTGATTCAAAGAAAATATTTACTGAAAGGGATAAGGCAGGGAGCTGAATTTGCTGGAATTATAGCCAGTAAACAGGATGAGCATTCCCTCTGAGAGTCCATGCTTTCTAAAGAATATCTCTGAAAATATTAAGGGATAAGTGAAGTAGGAAAAAAGAGGAGGTCTGCCAGACATGACAAGATTGTTTTGTACAAGGAGAAAACAGGATTAGCTATAATGAGATTATCATCTAATTCTGTGAGGCAACACCCACATAAATCAACAGACAAAGGGTAGGGAGCTGGACTCTGCAGTGGTAGTTAACAACAACATCCTATCAGTAATAAGAATAAGGTTTCCCCCCAATACAGAATACTGTTCTAGTTGTAGGACTACAGTAGAAATTATAATTAAATGTGATGTCTGATAGCAAGAGTATTTCTGTCCAGCATATGAAGCACATTGGACCTGGAAGCTCTGAATTTATAAGGGAAATTTCTTTTAAAAGTAGCCATAATTATTGTTTTGCAAACTTGTATTTTGTCAGTGTGTTTAAGCAAGACAGCAGGACAATATTCCCATGTTATCCCTTTTCTACAAATCACTCTTCACTTTCTGCTTATTTCTCTGAAAGTGTATTATTATACATGCAGAAAGCCATCAAAACCAAGGTTAATGCGGTTTCTATCTGTCACCACAGAAACAGTTCCATACTTAGGAGACTATACCCTGTAACAGTAGAATTTCCTTTTTATTAGTGAAAATCTACCTGTGCCAGGGTCAAGCATGTGATAACCTCTGAAGGAATAAATTATCCCACTGTCATTCCCTTTACCAAAGTCTTATCAAATCTCAGGCTTCCCTCTTCCTGTGTTGTCACCGGTGGACTCAGAGTTCATCATATTTCCTGTGCTATTTAAAGGACTTCTTGGGCTGGTAGATTATTTTAAGACTGCCTCCGTATTCTTTAGAATACCAACAGGAAGTATTTAGCCTACAGAAATCACAGCAACTTTTCAGTTCTCAGTTCATACAAAGAGACCAAATTTGGCACATTATATGTGTTTATATACAGGATTAGGTTTGAAAACAGAGGATTCTAGACCACATAGCATTTTCTTTTTTCTGCCCACTCTTGAAACACACTTTCCATATTAGGTAACCTTGCCACAACTGCTTGGGAAGGTCTTTGAATACAACTTGGGATATGGCATGTGTATCACACTAGAAAGATCTTGTTGTTACAGGAGATGTAGATATGATTGAGAAGTAGAAAAAACCTGTAACTTCTAAGAGCAACTGGCTGTGAAAGCAGAGTGGTGTTGTGCTTGGTCTGTTTGGGTACAACACTTGCAGAATTATTTCACCCTTATACACCTAGAATCTTCCACCACATTTATTCTGCTTCTGGTAGTTAGGAAGAAGATTGTTACACCCTCATACCAATGCTCCATAAATCATTTAGCCCTTGGTAATTTTCACATGAGCTCTTTTCTCCTGTTGAGTGTGAACAAATAGAATGTCAACTTTCTTGAAAGTTTTATGAAAACTATGTTTTTCCTAACAAAAAGGCAGAGGCTTATTATTTATCTGATGAATTTGGAAAAGGAAAGGCAATGGAAAGGATCTAAGGTCACTTGCAAAAGCCAGTGGGACTCCTCAGTGCTATGTGTTCTGGATCATAGGCTGCCGCTTTGGAGAAAGAGGGACAACCTACTTGCACAGGATTTCTCTCAAGCATGAAGTAGTAGAAGGATATAGGCCAGGTGTTTACCAAACATACTTGGTTATGAACATCCCACACGTGAAAGAAAATGTACTTCTATCCATCCTTGCTATTAAATTTGTTTTCTCCTTTGCCTTATTAACCTATGGGTCTATTATATTTAAAATAAAATGTAAACAGGAGATCAGCTGAACCCAAAGGAGGTTGCTGGCAATAGGTTCCAAAGTTGGAAAGAAACCAAAGCAAATTGGCTCATGGATGTGCAAACAAGTATCAGTGACAATGAAACGATGTTTCTCAAGTAGTTCAATTGCCCCAAGGACGTGTGACTCGGCTTGGTCCTTAGACCTCATCTCCTGCAGGTGTTGTGCTACCCTGTGTGTTAATTCCTCAACAATCTGCAAGGACAATCACATCCAAGGATAAGCTGGGAGTGATGTCTTTGCCACTGACATCTTCTTACACATGCAAAGGCAGCTTCCTTCCCTTAAGCTTTGACAACCACAAATCCATAGATGCTCTCCAGGCCCACAGATACAGAACCTCAGAATGGTCAAGATTGGGAGGGACCTCTGGAGGTTATCTGGTCCAACATCCCTGCTCAAGCAGGTCACCAGTTGCTCAGGACCATGTCCATATGGCTAAGTCTCCAAGTCTGGAGGCTCCACTACTTCTCTGGGTAACCTGTTTCCGTGCTCAGTCACCCTCAGTTTGCTGATGTTTGGGTGGAACCTCCTGTGCTTGCATTTGTGCCCATTGCCTCTGGTCCTGTCACTGGACAACTCTGGAAATAGCCCAGCTTCATCTTCTTTATGGCCTTCATTCAGATACATACATTGACGAGACAGAGCCCCGAGCCTTCTCAAGGCTGAACAGCCTCAGCTCTCTCAGCCTTTCTTCATAGCAGACAAGCTCTGATCCCTTAATCACCTTAGTGGTCCTTCTCTGAACTCTCTCTAATAGGTCCATGCAGGTTCTACCAGCTATTGCATAAGGCTTCTTTTTATTTTCAACAACAGCAAAGAGCACCTGATGCACAGTGAAATCCTGTTCCCCATCACAAACATACCAAAAACGTTTCTAGACCTCTGTCTTAATTCATTGCCATGGTGGAAGGGAGGGTTAAAATATCTTCCAGCCCCCAATGGAGCAGTCTACTCTTCAGCACTACAGAACCTCTTTGAAAAACTAACCAACCAACAAAACTCCCCCAACAACACAACAAAAGACCCTCTCAAAACCTCTTGAGAATATTCTTGCTTTGAAAAGACTGTTTGCAGGAAGTTCACCTACTTATTTATTGTAAATGTTCCTTACGCAGTCTTCAAGAATAACAGAGAAAACATGGTGAAAGTTCGAATGTGCGATACCGGGATACCTTACCCTTTGATTGAAACTGGTTATAGGATTTGTCAAAAGGAATAAACGTGGTTCTTAGACCAATGCATTAATTCCTGCCAACATACCATTGTTTGACTACTCAGTCTATTAGATGTGACCGAATCTCCATTTATTCTTCGCAACATTAGCCAAGGCAACTTTTTTCTTTTCTTGCACTGCACCATCAAATCTGGAGGCAGGAAACTAGGATCAGGCAGGTTTGATCTACCCATTCTCAGTGCTACATATCCAAATTTTCCCTTGCATCTGCAGTAGGATTGGTCTGGTTAGCTGGATGTCATGGGCTTTTTTTTCAGTGGACAGAGTATTTGCGTGTCACACTTTTCTTTTTAAAGGGACAAAAGCTTTTCCCTTCCAAAAGTTGATTCTCCTTCCTCCCTTTTTGTTTAGGATTAATCCATTCCTGCTTCCTAGCAACCGCTTGCTATTGCAATTCCAACCAAGGCAGCCAGTAAATATCCACTGTGTAAGTACCGAATGCAAGTGGAGTTAATGAACTGGTTTTAAGTGCTGTTCCCTCTAGCTAGGACAGTCTGAAAATCTACACCACATACCCTTCTGTCAGCACTCACAGGAAAGCGATCTTCAGAATATCAGCAAACACAGCAACATGCTGCTGACTGATAAATCTGTGCTTGAGTATCTAGGGAAAAACATGCTCTTCCCTTGTCACACAAAATGCAGATCTGAACCTAGACTTGCTGTGGGCCCTGTGAATGCCATGCAGTGACTGCTAAGAAACTGACGGGAGTGGCATCGACATTCAACCACTCAACCAGAGCACCCACATTTAGTTCTTAGTTATTCTAGGATCCTTCTATAGTCAGTGAAGAGAGGCACTTACACAGAGCAATTTAAATCTGAATCTGAATCAGTCTCTGGGAGTGCCTTTCTCCACTAACTCCACAGTGAGGTAAGATGGCTAGATTTTTGACCTGAGGATCTGAAGCTAGGTAGGGTGAATTTTGCTATATCTCAGGAAATCCCTGTCTTTCACGTATGACCCTGTCTCCATGTATGAATAAGAAAAAAGACATATAACCAGGCTGGCCTCATCTGATATTTTCTTTGCATAATTTGAACTGTCCTAAGCATCTCAGAGATGCACCTTATGTCATGCAAAACTATGGTAAGTGTAGATTGCGCTGAAATGTGAACATTTACATTATACAGTCTATTTAACTCCTGGAGAATTCCCTCTAACATTCTAGCCATACATGGATGCAGGAGACAGGTATCTACTCTGCTTACTTTACTGATTAAGTAAACTCATTCAGTTTGTAACAACTGTATGCCAAACTAGTCTTTCACAATTTCCCTCCTAAAACAAATTTTAGCAGAAATACTGACCTAAGATGTTCCTGTTCCTTGCCCCACAGCATGCCGCAGAGCTCTCTTTATTGTGCTAACACTACTGTCTGTGCAATTATGTTATAATCTAGATCAATAAGCAAACTTAATTTGAAAAAGAAGGCTCAAAAGACTGAAGATGTTCTAGACCAAAGACTGGTTTTCAGAAAGCACTATCCACTGTAATAAATACTGGGGTTGTTGTGGGAGAAAACTGTTATAACCCTCAGCTTCAGATTTACTCATTGGCTTTTGGCAAATGAACACTCAGGTCACACAAAAAGCGTTGTAAGCAACACATAAGATGGTATGTTTACTGTGAACTCTAAATTGTATACTTACTGTATGTAAATGGGAGAGCTCAGACAGGAAAGGTGGGATTCCTCTCACTTCATGTTACACCTCTGCAACATGGATTTCAGTAGCCCACGAGGATGCTCTATGCTCCTTTACAGATAATGGAAAGAAACAGCCCTATACAATGTGATTAATTTCAGGTGGTAAGATGAATTGTGCTCTGCTAAGTGTCTGTTTCCCACCAGGGCTGTAAGGAAGTTCAGAGCGACTAGCTGAGCTGTGGACATCTGTATTGCAGATAGCTATGAATTCTGACCTGCTTTTCCTTGCAGAGACATTGTCATACTCTTGTTTGTGTGTGTGCGCATATACACACACACGCACATGTGTATACGTACACAGAGAAACACACACCCAATTAAATTCCAAGATAACAGACATGCCTGTATATGTTACTCCTCATGCATAAACCCATTCCCCTCTGATCTTCCTGCCAAATGAGATTTCTCATTATAAAGTGACCATGAAATGTGCCTCAAATCATGTGGGCTTTTCAGTGCTGAGAAGAGAAACAAATCAGGCTTCCTTCTTTGGCCCAAGCCCTCCATCATCCTGCCAGCTTGTAAACAGCAGAAGATCCAAGTGCTAGCAGCAGTTCTTTCCTCGGACTTAATAGTTGGGACTGGCTAAGCACAAGAACAAAGCAGCAGCAAGTGTCTGAATTAGCACAAAAACCAGCCAGTCCTTGGATATCTGTGTTCCATAGGTAGTTTCAGTCTATCTCCTTCTAAGTCCCATTAAATAGCATGAGAATGTACAAACTCCAAACTTCCAATGTTCTCCCTCTAACTAAGAGGAAATTTCAAGTTAAATAAGTTAGCTAATAACTTTATAATGAGTCAGAGGTTGTTTGCAGTGGACACTGTTTGCTGTGTATTCTCCTTGCACAGACAGTTACACCTCCTCTGCTATAAGCACTACAGTGAACTAAATATCCTTTCCTAAACCTTGTAAATTAATCCACTTGATGCAGTCACATATATCTAAAGAGGTGAAAGTGCTAGGACTTAGACACTCTTGATACCTAGAGGCATCTCTTCAATCTGCATTATTCAGCCTGAACTTTGCTTTCTTCTCTTTCAGCTTGCAGACAATAAACATGTTGGACCAGCAAGAGTCAATGGCAGAAGAAGAAGTCCAATAGAATTTCAGAAACAGCAACTAAGCATATTCACAGGTTGTCCAACATCTGGAGATTTCTGGGTCTATCTATCTACATTCTACATGGATTCATAAATACAGAGGATTAAATAAAATCCTGGCCTCCTTCCTGCTGCTTTTCTGTCTCTTTGGACTAAAATCAAACTCTGCAGCACACAACATATTGCTTGTCACAGCGCTTTCCTGCCAGAACAATTTGCAAATTCAAATTATGTATCACAACGCTCTTCCAAAGTGGAAGGGAAATTAAAAAGCTGGCAACAAACCATCACTCGTTGGAGCAGTCTCATGTAGGTCAAAGCTTACCTTTGGACCTAGGGATTTTAAGTAACAGGTTGCAGAACACTGAGGCAGAGGATAGGATCTCCATAATCCCACCAGTGTGAATGGGAAAGGAAGCTACTTAATGCATACACTATCTTGGGCATCCCTCGGGTTTTATTGTCTCATCCCTTACTAAAGCCAAATGTTTTTTGAGAAACCAGTGTCAAAAAGCTAGACTCTTACAAGAATTTAAAGCTGCAGAATGGTGATAAATCATAGAATCACAGGATCATTGAGGTTGGAAAAGACCTTTAAGATCACCAAGTCCAACTGTGAACCTAACACTGCCAAGTCCATCACTACACTATATTTCTAAGCACCACATCTACATGTCCAGGGATGGTGACTCCACCGCTTCCCTGGGCAGTCTGTTCCAATGCTTCCCTTTCAGTGAAGTAATACTTCCTAATATCCAACCCAAACCTTCCCTGGCACAACTTGAGGCCATTTGCTCTTGTTTTGTTACTTGGGAGAAGACTCCAACACCCATCCACCACAACTTCCATCCAGGTAGGTGCAAGAGAGGGATAAGTTCTTCCCTCTTCTCCAGGCTAAACAGCCCCAGTTCCCTCAGCCACTCCTCATAAGACTTCTGCTCCAGACCCTTCACCAGCTTCATAGCTCTTCTTTAGACACACTTCAGGACCTCAATGCCTTTCCTGTAGTGAGGAATCCAAAACTGAACACAGAATTCAAGGTGTGGCCTCACCAGTGTGAAGTCCAGGCGGACAATCACTTCCCCACTCCTGGCTTCACCATTTCTGATACAAGCCAAGATGCTATTTGCCTTCTCAGCTACCTGGGCACACTGCTGGCTCATGTTCAGCTGGCTGTAGATCAGCACCCCAGGTTGTTTTCCACTAGGCAGCTTTCCAGCCATTCTTTGCCCATCTACAAGAAGGGTCATAGGGAGGATCCAGGGAACTACAGGCCTGTCAGTCTGACCTCAGTGCCAGGGAAAGTCATGGAACAGGTGATCTTGAGTGCTGTCATGAAGCACATGCAAGAGAACTGGGTGATCAGGCCCAGTCAACATGGGTTCATGTAAGGCAGGTCCTGCCAAAATAACATGATCGCCTGCTATGACAAAGTGACTCGGCTGCTGGATGAGGGAAAGGCTGTGGATCTTCCTGGACTTCAGTAAAGCCTTTGACACAGTTTCTCACAGCGTTCTGCTTGAGAAACTGTCAGCCTCTGGCCTGGACAGGCGCACACTCTCCTGGGTGGAAAACTGGTTGGCTGGCCGGGCCCAGAGAGTGGTGGGAAATGGTGTGAAATCCAGCTGGAGGCCAGTGACAAGTGGGGTTCCCCAGGGCTCAGTGCTGGGTCCAGCCCTGTTCAATGTCTTTATCAATGACCTGGATGAAGGCATCGAGTGCACCCTTAGCAAGTTTGCAGATGACACTAGGCTGGGTGGAAGTGTTGATCTGCTGGAGGGTAGGGAGGCTCTGCAAAGGGATCTGAACAGGCTGGACCACTGGGCAGAGTTCAATGGCATGAGGTTTAACAAGGCCAAGTGCCGGGTCCTGCACTTGGGGCACAACAACCCTGTGCAACTACAGACTAGGAGAAGTCTGTCTAGAAAGCTGCCTGGAGGAGAGGGACCTGGGGGTGTTGGTTGACAGCGACTGAACATGAGCCAGCAGTGTGCCCAGGTGGCCAAGAAGGCCAGTGGCATTGAGAGGAGTGGTTGAGAGGAGACCTCATTGCTCTCTACAACTACCTGAAAGGAGGTTGTAGAGAGGAGGGTGCTGGCCTCTTCTCCCAAGTGACAGGGGACAGGACGAGAGGGAACGGCCTCAAGCTCCACCAGGGGAGATTTAGGCTGAACATTAGGAAAAAAATTTTCACAGAAAGGGTCATTGGGCACTGGCAGAGGCTGCCCAGGGAGGTGGTTAATTCACCTTCCCTGGAGGTGTTTAAGGCACAGGTGGACGAGGTGCTAAGGGGAATGGTTTAGTGTTTGATAGGAACGGTTGGACTCGATGATCTGGTGGGTCTCTTCCAACCTGGTTATTCTATGACTCTATGATTCTAAGGTGTTCAGAACCTCAGCCTTTTCCTCAGAAAATAAGTTCTCAAAAGCACCTACATCCGCAGCTCCCATCTGAAATTCCATAGATAACAAACTGAGTCTTTAGATACTTAAATACCTTTGAAAACACTGCCTTAAATAAAGCACACAGAATGCAAATCTCGGGAGCTGAAATCTTTTGTCCCCTGAACAATAACCCTTCCTCCAGAACCAGTTTCTAGCTTCTTGTATTGTCTCCTATTGTCTCTTTGCAACGTCTGCAGACATTGAGGCACAGCTTGGGTAATCTGTAATGGTCATCTTCGTTGCCAGTTCAGTGCTTGTAATTTCTGTTTCTTCCTGTTTTTCAAGTGGCTTATCTGGTACAATGTTATTATAATGTTATTATTTGCTGGCCCAATGAAAATATGATTAAAGCAAAGAATATAAACAGACTTCGGAAAAAGTTGTAATTTAAATCCTTGCTGATTAGTTTCATTCCTTTGTAGGCTACCACTGGGTTTAGAATGAGAGGTGGGCCTCAGTTGACTTTGACATCTGGACCCAGAGCCACAGGATAAGTTCACAACAGAATAAACCACTTACTTCTTTAACCCTAAACTTCCCAGAAACTGGTACATTCAGACTAAAGGGAGAATTGTGAAGTAAATCTCCACCTCTGTATTAAGCAAGATTCTGGAGCCCTGCTGCTTTGCTGTCATATGATGCTCAGTTTCCACTGAGCATCCTCCTGAGAAGAGACTTTACCTCCTGAGAAGGTGGTGAATGATGATGCTTCCCGAAGTTGCAGAGCATATCAGAGGGGCACTCAGGAATCACCTGCTAGTGAATACTGATAAAGTGCAAAATGTCTGTTCCCCTACTACTACGACTACTACTACTACTACTACTACTACTACTACTATGTCTCCTGAAACTTTTCTCTCCTTAGTAAGAGTTTGAAGCAGAAGGAAACACTTAAAGTCCACTGATCACGGTCCTCTGGGAACTACAGAGTTCATTCATCAGGAGTTATTTTCAGCTGCCATTCCAGGGAAGAGTGAGAGTGAAGAACCTATAGACTTTTTGTAATTGGTTTGTGATGGGTCAGATTCAAAGAGCATAAAATAAAGAGCCATCTATTAGGCTGAAGTGACACAATCACTAATGCAAGGAAAAGCAAACAAAGAGCTTCCCTTAGCTCAAACACTGTGGTATTCTTAGCCTGTGAACACTGACTGGTTTGATATTATGCACATACAGACAAGCTATTGCCTTCCTCGTGTTTGCCTTTCAGTAGCCACATCCTGGCTAGCCCACAATGCACAAACACAGCATGGCCACCCAGGATGGGAGTATGAGAGTGGCAGATGCAGGAGGGTGAACAACAGCTGTGGGCAGCGTGGAGATGCGCACACTACAAATGGCATAAAGTGCCGAACGAAAGATGCAGACGTGGAGAGAGCTGGGATGCTTCAGGTCAAGGGAATTCTCTCCCCACCAGCTTGGCTGGGAACCACATTCCTACATTCCTGGCCCTGCCATGGAACAAGACAATGTTGTAGAAGCAAAGGCTGAATGCTTTGTTGTGAGTAATGTATCAGGACAGCTTGAACAGAAAGCTGAAGTTTTACAGTGCCACTGCTGGCCATATCCTGAGACCTGAATTTAAAAAACACTTAACAGTTGATTATTATTTTGTAGTCCCTTTTGATACAACTTGCTGAATGTTACAAAAGTTTCTCTTACACTGAACTGATTTTGCTTGGATTAAACTATAGCCTATTTTCTTCAAATGTTTCTGACTTGATTTAGAAATGCCGAGACACTGAAGCATCAAGAATAATTTTCTGCTGAGCCTGCTAAAGAGATTTTACCTTGCAAACCAAACTCTGAGAATCACAATTGCTTCACACAAAATATGACAAGAGACTCACTTCCATCAGCAGTTTATATGCCACCAAAGTCTGTGCTGAAGCAGCAGAACAGATAAGGCGTAGGAACAGACATAGTGTTCTGGTATTCACTATATTTTAACCAACCATGTCTTAAGTGAATTACTCACCCACCTGTTTTACAAGGGGTGAGAGGTATGGGAATTTGACGTTTGGAAACAGTGTTTTCGTGTACTGATGTGGTGTCTGAGACATACGGGCAAAGGAAACACTTGGAGTCTGGATGCATTATTTCACTATCTTCTCTGAAAAAGGCTTTTCCCTCTTCCTTTATGACCCATATGTATGTTAGGGAACACAGAGCTTGTCATTACCCCCCTGACATCCTACCATACAGGTCCATCCCTGGCTAGATGTGTGTAGAGTGTTAAGGTGAAAGTTTCTGATTACCACACAGAGATCCTGGAACCCAGAATATTTTATGATTTAAACTGTTATTGTATTTTTTCTTTTGGTATAGTGTCCATAGTATTTACAGTCCAAGGGATAATTAGGTTATGTTTATACTAGTAAATTACATAATGCCAGGAAATTTGTGTGCACATTGACAATCAACTGCCTTCACTGTTTAACTGTTAAAGCAGTTGAATTCCCAGGCATGCATCCAGGAATCAGTCCCAACTGCTTGTCTGGATACAGCCAACTCATTTTGGAGTGCAAAAGAGCCTAACAGCATGGACACAGCTATTCTGTGCCAGATAAATTCAGTGTGAAGGAATGGTTTTCCCCCCCCAGTGCAGCAATTTCCTAGTATACATTAAGCCTGAGAAGACTGGCCTTGCCATGTTGAAGACAACTGATAGAAATGGAATATTAAGAGGTTTGGTTTTCAGCTGTATTCTCCCTGCCCCCTCCCCCACCCCCTCCCATTTCCTTCTATTCCTTTCTCTTGATGCAAAATCTGACAGTATGCTTGTGCAGTGGTCACAGATATTCTAAAATCTGTATTTTATTTCGTTCCCAATGAGGAAAAGGGGGTAGGTTCAGGTCAAAGGAGGAAAAAAAAAAGAAGAGAGAGAACTGTTGATCATGGCAATTCTGAAAGAGCACGAATGTCAAACGGCAAGAATCAGAACGGATGTTTCTGGGTGTGTGAGCAATACAACCATAGTTTCTCTTTAGAAACTCATCCATCAGAGGCTCATTTAAAATGAGCTGAGCCAGTCAATTGGAAATTTGTAATAATTCATTTTTGTTTTTCTCATGCAATGGACAACTCAGGACAATTCCAAGCTTTTTTGTTTTTCAACCAGATTCTCCTCAGTTTTTCAGTCTGAGGTGACATATCACAACCTCTGAAGAAAGTATTTTCTGAAAAGATATCTGAAATAAAGGCCATTCAGAATACTTTTCTGAAACGGTTCCATTTCTGCTAAATTTGATAACAGCTTGTTTTTACAAAATAAGACATCAATGCCAAATTTGAACTGGCAATATCATCTAAAGAAGTGTCACTCTGGTTATAAACAGGAAATGTTTAGAGTGCTGATCCAGTGATTAACAAATGTTTCCACGTGTAGATCGAAGCCAATTTTCCCTTTCCTTGGAGGTCACTCCATTACATAATCTACAGAACCGCCATATCTTTGATCCCACATATTGAAGTATATGAAAAATAGCCTTTCTGTGCAAATGCTGGCTTAGTTGTCTCCAATTGACATCCATTACTGGCATTCTCACCTACTCTATTGGGAGAGGAAAGCAAAGATAGGTTTTCAGCTCACGCTTATTTTTTTTCAGCCAAAGCAGTTTTCTTCTGTAAGAATCCTTAGCCTTCCCTAAATTCATTCATAGATGCTACTCCTCAATAATCTGACTACAGCTTAGTGAGAAACCCCTCACCTTCCTTCCTTAGACACCCTAATATTTTTTTCTGCCCGGGTGAAAAAATGTGAATTTGACCAAGTAGCTCTGAACTCTTCTGCAGGGATCTAGCTAGACACCAACAGTAGCCTTCTTAGGCTGCCCGTAATCTAAATACACATTAAAAGTAGCCTAACAACAGAGCCCTCTAATTGCCCAATCTAATTGTCTGACCAAAGGGTACCAATTTAGGATAACAATAGCTCAGGGCAGAACTTGTTAGCTAGTACATGCTGTCCCCACAGCAGCAAAGCAGTCAAAAGAGAAAAATAAAGGAGTGTGTATTTATGTTGCCTTCTCTATTATTTTTTGCAAGGACACAGAAACCTCAGGCACCCAAGGGAGCCCAAGACCTTCAGGACAGCAACTTAACTTTGCACTTTAAGTTGCAAGCCAAGTATATCAGCATTTGGTGGAATTTCTGAGAAACAGAAACTATGCTGACCGGACACTCTCCAGGCAAAAGAAAAGCCAGATGGGAAAAACCCCTACACTAGTGCTTTTCTATTGAACTTATAGGCAAGTTTAGACTTACCCTTGAGAGCCAGCCAGGTGTTTCTGAACTTCTGCAAGGTGTCAAGAGATCTCTGCTTTTGCTGGAAGCAGCAGGAGTTAGGAGGACTTCTCAGGAGCCAGTATTTCTATTCAGCATTTGGTTTCCTCTTCTATATTCGCTTTGGAGAGGTTTTTCTTTGCTTTGATCAAGTGTAAGACTGCCTTATTCCTGCTTTTCCCATATGCTTGACATCTGAGCTCTCCAGTAGCCCTTTGTTGTGTGAGGAGGAGAAATCTCTGTATAAACATTCACCTACAACATAAAGACTATCTGAGGTAATAACTTGGCAGACTCTCTTATGTAAGAGGAGTTGCCCCAACCTAAAATGTCTCTACCACACAGCTTTCAGGAATCAAGGTTGTTTAAAGTTAATAACTCACTGTGTAATAGTTAACTTTCAAAAATGTTATTGTTCATCTGAAACAGGTTGCCTTAAGAAAAAGAGAAAAAAAGATAAAAAGAAAAAAAGATAAAAGGAAAAAAAGGAAAAAGAAAAAAGAAAGAAATAAAAAAGAAAAAAGTTGTGGCATACTTAACCCTCTTTACTAATGTAGACAGGAAAAAGCTGTGTGTAATATATAGGTTTACTCTGCAGAAATACAGTCAATGTGTTTATATTGTATATTCATTGTGTACATGGCAACTGAATACTTTCATTAAGGACATGACCTCAAGTTTGCTGAAGTCCATTAAACTATTATTGACCTAAATGACTTCAGATAATTACTAGACCCAAATACTTAAATTTAGATGCCTCCAGTAATGCTTATAAAATAAGGACTTAATTAAGGTTTCAGGCTTAAGTAAGACTTAACTGGGACACAAGCACCCTGAAAGTCAGGCTCCTCTCTTGAGGCCCTGTGCCTCAAACCACTACTTCTCTTCTAGTCCTAATCAAAATACTACCTCACCTATTTGAAAAACAATCAAAAGGCCATGTTGTTCTTCACTGTGACACTAACTTTCATTCACAATCCAGTAAATAAACTGAACACAGTGTTTATTCTTCTCTATTCTTTCCTGTTCTGCTTATGTGTGTGGGAATGTGCGTATTCTCGTTTATTTGCTTTGTGATCACTTTGTGCTCCTTGAGGCCACAGCTTTCGGAGTCCAACTGAGTATTCCCAGTATAGTTAGACACTATTCAGGGAACAGGCAAGCTTTTGCTCTCCCTTTTTAGCTATGCTGTCAAGCTTCTGTATCATAATGTCTTTTTCAAGTGTAGACAGTAGTTTGTTCCACCACTTGCCCGTAGACAGTTGTCAGTTTAATCACCTTCTTCTCATTTAAGCAACTTGTGCCATCCTGCCAACATAATTCTTAGTATCATACATGTAGGAAAGGCTACAGCCGAAGGAGCCTGACTATAAGAATGGGGTCACTTTACATATATACAGGCACACACAGAATTTTATATTTGGGAAAAAAAAATCTGTGCAAAATTTACAAGCAAGCCCCAACTTCTCAATGCATTTGGGTATTTAGGCACTGGTTACTTCCTTAATAATGCAAAAAATGGGCAAAGGATGTATATATATTCAAACTAGATTAATTTATTCTGGTCCTTCCACAGTCTAATTGTAGCTCCATGAAACTTGAAGCATACAAGGTAGAGGAATAACATAAACTGTAATTAATTTATTTTTGAAGAACACTAAAACACTACAAACTTTCTGCAGTCCTGGATTTTGTTTGAGGTCAAATAAAACTTAAGCTTGTGTTTATTCTTTCATTCATTCCTTAAGACAATGCTAAATTAGATTTTCTTTTGTTTAGGCCTCTGGTTCAACTATTTATCCTCCCTTTCTTGTAAGAGGCTTTGGAAATCTTTTAACATTAATAGATTTAACATTTAACTTGAACAGAGGCATAATGGCCTCTAAAGCTGAATTCTTCTGGAGAAATGAATGAAATTTCATAATTAGTATCATTCACTCATGATCCACACTTCATGAAGACCTATGCAGGTTAATCTTCACTGCAGGAAGCTGTCATTCACGTGCAAATCTCTACATCAGATCTGTCAACAAAGAACATACATCAAAGCAAGGAGGTCCTCTCTGTGACTGTCTTGGTATAAATATGAGTTAATTTAACTGTGTATACATAACCTTCACACCAAAATACTGATCTGACAACTACATCCATCAGTAATATGGAAATCCTGGGATGTCAAGTTTGCACAACATAACATGTGCTAGAGACCTAAGCTCGTTCTACTGACCTGATATATCAAGCCTACATAAAACCATTTGGGAATCGTATTTTCTATTTGCATATTTCCTAGCAGGATATTCAGTCCAAGAATTATGATGTGCTTGTTTAAGGTCCGTATAAGCTAATAAGAATACGTAAATACTCTGTATTAGAGTATTTTAATATATTACCAAGCATTAAAATACTCTACAATAAAGTCTTTACAGCATTTTATGCAGAAAACAGATTGAAATAAATACTTTTAGAGGGTATTTGAAATGCAGTACAGGGATTATGAACTTTCCTGTAGCCTGAAGAGTCATTTGGAGAAGAGCCGTGCTAACATTTAAGTCACAATGCGTACCAGCTGCCCCCTAAGGAAAGAAAGGAGCTGAGTGTGATAAATGGATGGCAGGGTAGGGGCCTCATCAGCCAGACCCTACACTGCTTAAGGAAGGTGAGTAGGAAAGGTACAGGGATAGTAGTCAATTTCCACGAAGGGTCCAGGTTAACATGATGATACAGCAGGTTTGAGATTAAGCTAGGAAGTAAATCCACAAATCAGGACCAAGATCAGATTTGATGAGAGCAAATCAATGTGAGACACAGCTCAGTGATCATGGAACAGTTATGCAGGTCTGAGAACAAGCAAGGAAGTCATTTCAAAGATCAGAATCTATAGGATCCAGTGCTAGGCAGGGCTGTGGTTAAGACCAAGATCAGTATTCCTGCAATTTACCTCCAACAGGGACTAAATCCCTGATATGAGCTTAGAAGAAGCACCTGGTTCCAAGGGCAGGGTGTGGGTGGAGGCCCCAGGTGAGGCTGGTCAAAGTGAAAAACGCCTATGGGTACAGTCAGAGGATTGACAACATCCCATCTCAGTAGCCACAGTCTTGAAAATTAACTGAGTAATTCAGTCTGTTACTCCTGAATTAGCATGTATGAGCAGCTGATTCCTCCTAAATCCATCATCTATTAGCATGACATTTTATACATAACATGTAATATTTAAAATGTGTGTATCATAAGTAGTTATACAATTTAAAAAATGAAAATTTAATATAATAAAATGTGATATATTTTTAATTGAACTACTTTTGTACTGCAGCTTTACCTGCTGCTGTTCTCTCTGCCTTCTCGTTGGCCTTCATTCAATGTCACACTGACATTATTGGAAGATAATTAATTTCCTTATGTAAAAGAAAACACTTTTTTTGTCCATGCCCTAGTAACACTGTTCTTAGATCACACCATTTTTTTCAGTGCATTAATCCTATTTCATGTATTGCTTTTCATGGTCAATTAGCCATGCATCACATGCTTTCACACACAGCTTTTCAACCATGAGTATTTAGATGAAGGCTCTGGACAAAAACTGAGACATAGAGATGGTACAACTGGCCATAGCTATTGCATACTCCTTTTGCTGCATGCCCTGAAGAAGGAGGTTGTGAAGGTATTCAGCCATGACCTTGACAATGAAGCAGACTCTCCATGACAGAAGTACCCCAAGTAATACTGCAACATGAACAGAGGAGAAAATCAGGGCTCAGAAGGAAAAAAATGTCCTATGAAAGACTAGTTTATCTTTCTCTAAAGTTCAAAGAATTCGAGAGCTGGTTTTGAGTGTACAGCTTTATAACCCTAGATTCTGTGTTCTTTCTAGCATGTCTTGTTCTTTCTAACATGATTTGAGTCTCCAAATAATTAGACAAACTGATACTTCACATTAGCAGTTACACCCAGAACTCTTATTTCAGGCTCACATTCAGATTTAAATGGAGCATCAAGAATGTAGAGTTCTATTTCAGAATTGTTACAAAGATCCCATACTTATTGACATACAGTTACACTTTAAGATGCTTCCAATTGTACCAAGCACCATCCCTCTTTATGCCAAGTGTTTCTATGATATGCACACTGTCTGGCATTGGTCTAGAAGACTGTGCCATGCCAGTATGCATGTAGGGGGAAGGTTAAATGTATGGGAGAACTTACAGATTAATAACTATAAGATTTTTTTTTCACAAGATAAATGGTGGAGTTGAGGAGCTATACATATGTTTGTATGCACTTGGAGCTCATATACCACTCTGCAGGGGCACATTGGAAAGTACACTGACCTAAATTCCTAAAAGCCAGCATTGGTTTCCATTTACATCACACACAGCTGCCAGAACATAAGTCAAATAGTGTTAAGCACACCCTGGTTGACTACAGTAAAGCATTTTCCCTCCTGAATTAGACTGTCATCTTCACTGGATGGTTTCATCTCTGAAGCTTGTGGTATTTTGTATGACATAGAGATCATTAGTTCAGCAGCCTTCTATTGTTACTACACCCCGAAGTAAAATGATATGCCTGATTCCTTGGTAACAAATGATCCAGAAAACTTGTTTGTTCTGGCAGTGTTTTGCTTGCAAGTTAAAACTTAGCTACCCATCTCCTCACCTTCCTGTCTCAGCAGGTTCTGCATCTGGAAAGAGCAATAGCCTATCAGCAGCTAGTCTGACACTGTTTTCTAATCTGGAAATATTAAACTTGAATCCACCATCAGAATGATTTCCCACAGATGTGCCTTTTAATGCTGTACTTAGTCTTGTGATTACATTTTGAGTATCCCCTTTCTTATTAAGAATCTTTAGACATGCTTTGTCGGTGTTTGGTATTCTTCAGTTAGGAGAATGGTTTCACCTATGTATATACCTCAGCATCTCATAAGTATAAAATTAACAAGGAGTTATGTTAATGGTACATAGAGACAGAGACAGATTGTCAGATAACACATATACTCCACATAAAGGTTAAGAAAAGGAATAAAACTAGAAAGAGATCAAATAGTCTCACTTCTACGCATTTCTATGAAACAAGGTGGGGGAAGGGAAGTGAAGTTTTTTTCCTGTATATACTGTTGAGAAAACCACTGCTGTTCCATACCCAGAAAGGGGAAGACTACAAAGGCAGCAATAAAATGGCCTTCAAATTTCAGCTGCAACAACGAAGCTCAAGTTTTAAGGAAAGTTTTCTTCTAAGAAAAATAGTAAAGCTCTAGCATGGCTTGGTAACAGAATCCAAAGGTGGAATCTCAATCTTTGAAGGCTTTTAAGAACTGGAATGATGAATGTTAGGAATGATGAATGTTCTGTCTTGAGGAAGGAGATGGTCTTACCCTAGGAAAAGGAAAGGGACCAAACAGCCTCTGAGGGTCTTCTTGCGGTATTGTTTGTATCGTTTTCTGATTCTTTGTATTTCAGCAGAAATTATTTATGGCCTGGAAATTCTGGCTTATTACTGGAGATTAAAAAGGAATTGATCTATTAGGTTCATAAAAGATTAGAAACTCCATGGGGTCACTGTCTTATAATATATACTGCAAGGCGGAGTGTTCTGATTTACCTAACTGGCAATTTAATCTACCAAGTGTCCAGGCAAGGGTTTATACGGGCAAGGTATACTTAGGAAAAATTAAAAATAAAATGTGATGTTTTAGCATTAGTTATCGGATGGCTGATGGCACATCACACTAGCACTTAGGGTGGCATATATGTTACCATTTTCACTTAGAAAAATATGTCCCCCACTAACTGTCTAGGTTCCCTCTATGACTCCTGGAGGTGATAGAGCCCATCATTCTTAGATGTGCCAGCTTGCAATGTCTCTTTCTGTGTTGACTGGAGAGGGAAAGTACACAGACACCAAAAACTAAACCTGAAATAATGTACAAAAATTTTCACCTCTCAAATCTTTATGTTGATTTGTTATCTGAAAGACAGAGTATATTACAACTGCAAAGAAGAGTATTTGTCCTTCTTCCTTAACAGTATGAATAAAAATAAATTCCCACTGGTCTTGGAGAGCTCCATGTATCAGTCAGCCTTCTGTTAAATATCAGATTAAATAATTACCGTGGTCCCATCCAGACTTGAATTCTATTAATCAAAAAAAAATCTAAGAGGCTAATTAGATCTCATAGTTTCTACTAATGGGAACTAATTCACAGAGATATTTAAGATCAGATTTTCAGATATGAGTGTCTACTTTGCCCATAAAATTTTTGCATAACCCTGGAATTTGTGTGTCGCCATAGACAGTAGCATACACAAAAGGTTGACTGCATAGTCAAGTTTCATGGGGTTAGTTTAGAGAACAAATTCTTTGAAAAAATTCATATTGACTCATTGTACAGGTAGTAGAGCTGAGCAGGGATACAAGATATTGTAAGTTGCAACAAGAACTTAAAGTGGATAAACATGTCCAAAATGTTAAACGTAAAAAATATAGATCATTCAAATAAAATAAAAACACAAATAATTTTGAAATGAGCTCATGAGGAGACATCTCAACTTTTTCCAGTAAACAAATGATTCAAAAGGAATACAGGGAGGAACTACTGAAAATTTATTACTTTACTTCTTTTGTTTTACTTGCTTGTGGGTATCAATAGGTATGCTTGGAAACAAATGGTTTTAAAATACACTTTTTTTGGTTGTTTTATGGACCACAATCATAGCACAGGAAGTAGGATAGGAAGTACTAAAATTATAAGAATCCCATGCAGAAAGCTGCTGAGAAATCCTCTGTGATAGTGAACTCCAAAATTCCATGAGCCAGCAGTGGCCCAAGTGGCCAAGAAGGCCAATGGCATCTTGGCTTGTATCAGAAACGGCGTGACCAGCAGGTCCAGGGAGGTTATTCTCCCTCTGTACTCAGCACTGGTGAGACTGCACCTTGAATCCTGTGTTCAGTTCTGGGCCCCTCACCACAAGAAGGATGTTGAGGCTCTGGAACGAGTCCAGAGAAGAGCAACAAAGCTGGTGAAGGGGCTGGAGAACAAGTCTTGTGAGGAGTGGCTGAGGGAACTGGAGTTGTTTACCCTGGAGAAAAGGAGGCTGAGGGGAGACCTTATCACTGTCTGCAGCTACATGAAAAGAGGCTGTAGACAGGTCGGTGTTGGTCTCTTCTCCCAAGTGACAGGCAATAGGACGAAGGAAATGGCTTCAAGGTGCACCGGGGAGGTTCAGACTAGACATCAGGAAAAATTTCTCCACCAAAAGGGTTAGCAAGCACTGAAACAGGCTGCTCATGGAAGTGGTTGAGTCATCATCCCTGGAGGTGTTTAAAAAACAGAGCTTGGGGATATGGTCTAGCAGTGGACAGGTGAGGTTGGGCTTGATGATCAAAAAGGTCTTTTCCAACCAAGTGATTCTATGATTCCATGAAAACCTTCAGCTCTCTCCTTCTGTATTAATAAGTTATAAAACTTCTTGAGTATAGCCAATGCTTGTAAGCCACTGACAATAAACTGTCAGTGAATCCTCTCCAATCATTGCTCACAGTCCTGATTCATAGGTGCATCAGCTAGTGACTTGTCAGGTTAAATCAGATGAGGCTGAAGAGATGATTACCCTCAGGAAAAATCTAGCAGGTATTTGGCTTAAGTTAGTACTAGCAGTTTGACTGGCCAGAATGAGTTTGTTAAAAGTATATTTTAAAAGACTTCGTACATAGCTCACCATTTTGTAGAATCTGACTGAAAAAGCCTTCATGCACAATGTTTTGTCCTCTCAGAGCCAGATGTGCTATAGTAAGGATTAAAACCCATCTAGGGGTTAAATGCTATCTGAGACAATATGCCAATGACACAGGAGTCAATGCTTTTCTAAAAACACTGCTGCAACAATTCTCATATGTTCTAAGCAATGCCTCCAAAACAAGAAACTCTTCTGGGTCCGGGATGGTATTGTCTACAGTTTCCCTCATCCCAAAGATGCAGGTATCCAGGCAGGAAGTATAATGCAGTGAAAATTTCGGGCTTCGGGCTTATGGCAAGAGTGGAAGAAGCTTCTCAGCATTTTCCAGATACCTAGCCTCAATTAGCATTTCCAGTGCCAGGCCACGACACTGCCTTTCATTCACACTATGAGCAATAGTTTGTCCAGAGAACAGTTTCCTTGTTGCACTATTTGAGGCCAGCATAGGACAAAATTGGCAGAATGCTCTGTCTGCATGAGTGGACAGGCCTCCTTCACAAGCTGTCCACCCAGGCACACAGAAAATAACTAGAAACAGCGAGGCACGCTTGCCAGAGCCTGCCAGGAGATCAAGGGAGGTTCACATGGTACAATGGAGAAACAGAACAGATTTCATGTGAATCATGCATTTATTTCTCTTCATGGTAAGGCACATGCCTTACTAGAATGTAGACTGCTTCCCTTCCAGCAACCAGAGCTTCTTGAAACTCGTTGATGAGAGCAAGCTTCTGTTGCTTTGGAATAAATTATTAAGAAAGATGACAAGGTGGCATATTTACATATCTGAGGGCTTCACTTAGCTTCATTTTCCATGGGAGATATGTTTTAGTTGAACATTCAGGAATGAAAATAAAGTGCCATGCTGGTACCCTTCTTCATTTTTTTCTTCTTTTTTTTTTTTCTTTTTATTATGGTCCCTTGAGAGTGCTGTACTGCAGACAGAAACCAGCTAGCAAAGGGCACAGACATCAATCAGGAATGATTACACTATATAAAAATGTCAGTGGCATAACATGACTTAACTGTGATTCCACAAATTATAGATGAATGCAGAGGCAGAAAAATCAAAAGCAGAAAACACACTGTACTCTTTATTTTCAAATCACCGAGATTTTACCAAATTCCTCGGACCAATTCCAGATGCTTACAAAAACTAACTGCTGCATTTTCCACTTCATCCCCTGAGAAACAAGTTTAGAATAGAAAAGCTCACTGGCGAATTTGAGATTAAACTTCTACTCATCTTAAAGGTTCAGATAGGTCGTATTTACTGAGACTCAGAGAACACCAAATGTGCTTGTGGAAATAGGTTGGAAGCTGTGTGTAATGAAGAACAGTACCTTTCAAAGGATGTATAGAACATTTGAGGTTCAAAGGGCTAGAACAACATGACCTCTAAAACTCTGCTCCTACCAAAAAGAGCCATATGTACAAAGGCCTGGAGAGGGAAAACCATGGAAGTTTGCTCTCAATATCCTATTTACTGCCTTTTCTTAATGACGGACTTGTACTTCAGCTGAGACTCACCTGAGGATCAAGGACAGTACTATAAATACAGTGCGTACTGCTCCTGCATGAATTTTCCAAAGCCTAGAGAGAGCTGAAGGGACTCTGCCTCTGCTCTGAAGAAATTTATGTAAGACAGGGCACAAGTTTGTCTTGATTTCATGGAAAGAGCAATGCAGAGACAACTTGCGTAGTCTGTTGTGCATGCTGGACACAGTTTCCATCTGGTGCAAAAGTCCTGGACACTACTATAATGTCATATTTTTCCTATTAAAATAAACTAAACCAGAAAGAAGTGCAACTGAAACAGTAGTATATCCATTCTGGCCTCTCACTTTGTTTTAACTTTCTTGATAGAGCTGCTTTATGTCAGGTCCATGAGAAAACCAAGAACATGCCTGGACACTTCACAGCCTGGGGTGAAGTCCTAAGGTGGAGCCTGCAGTGCACTCCCATAGTCAGGGTCAGGCAAGATGAGCAAATATTGTCCAAGGCTTTCTCCTCTTTTAGGTTAAGATTCTGGCTGGCTTCATCCTGAACTGTGGCAGAAGTTTCATCAGTTTACATAAATGGCAGGTTTTGCCTTTAAAACCTGCTATTGCCCATTCAAAACAGTTTACTACTGCTTGGGAGAGATAAAAGTCAATACTCCTTAACATTTTCCCAAGACCCTGAACTGGCATGTTGTGAAGCATTTACTCAAAAGGAATCATAGAATCACTTGGTTGGAAAAGACCTTTGAGATCATCAGGCCCAACCTTACCTGTCCACTGCTTAATCTACATGTTTTTTAAATACCTCCAGGGATGGTGACTCAACCACTTCCATGAGCAGCCTGTTTCAGTGCTTGCTAGCCCTTTTGGTGAAGAATTTTTTCCTGATGTCTAATCTGGATCTCCCCGGTGCACCTTGAAGCTGTTTCCTTCGTCCTATTGCCTGTCACTTGGGAGAAGAGACCAACACCGACCTGTCTACAGCCTCTTTTCATGTAGCTGCAGGCAGTGACAAGGTCTCCCCTCAGCCTCCTTTTCTCCAGGCTAAACAACCCAAGTTCCGTCAGCTGCTCCCGATAAGACTTGTTCTCCAGCCCCTTCACCAGCTTCATCACTCTTCTCTGGACACGCTCCAGGACCTCAATGTCTTTCTTGTAGTGAGGGACTCAGAACTGAATACAGGATTCAAGGAGCAGTCTCACCAGTGCTGAGTACAGAGGGAGAATAACCTCCCTGGACCTGCTGGTCACGCCGTTTCTGATACAAGCCAAGATGCCATTGGCCTTCTTGGCCACTTGGGCCACTGCTGGCTCATGTTCAGTCGGCTGTCAACCAACACCCCCAGGTCCTTCTCTGCCAGACAGCTTCCTAGCCACTCTTCTCCAAGCCTGTAGTGCTGCATTGGGTTGTTGTGTCCCAAGTGCAGGACTCTGCTCTTGGCCTTGTTAAACCTCACCTCATTGGCCTCAGCCTGTTCAGATCCCTTTGCAGAGCCTCCCTATCCCCAAGCGGGTTGACACTTCCTCCCAGTTTAGAGTCATCCACAGACTTACTGAGGGTACATTCAATCCCTTCATCCAGGTCATTGATAAAGACATTGCACAGAACTGGACCCAGCACTGAGCCCTGGGGACACCACTTGTGATCAGCCTCCAACTGGATTTAACTCCATTTAATACTTTGGGCCTGGCCATCCAAACAGTTTTTAACCCAGGAGAGGGTATGCATGTCCAGCAGAATACTGTGAGAAACAGTCTCAAAGTCTTTGCTAAACTCCAAGTACACTGTGTCCACAGCCTTTCCCCCACCCATGAGGAACAGATGATTCCTCGTGATACTATTAAAAGATAGAAAAGCATTGCAAACTTTTGTGTGAAGACAGGGAAGAGTAGGATGTCTGAGTAGCAGAAACGTCATATCTAGAGTCTACACATTAGTTACTATGACAGGCTTAGAAATCTTGCCTTGAGGGCAGTCAGGCATTACTGCTGCAAGTACTTTCTTCCCATACACCCTCTCATGGGAATGCTGACATGCACAGATATGTTGCCTCCTTCAGCTTTTCCATGTCTTACTGAAATCAGTTTAAGTACATTGTCATGCCCTTGCCAGAAAACTCTTGAAATTCAAGGGCTTGAGGTTCTCAGATAAAGGACAAATTTCAGAGAATTCTGCTCCCTGGAAAACACTTGCAGGTTTCTTCCAACTTTGTTTTGTGATTGAAACAATTTTGAAATTGTACTTCTGGAATTCCCCAGAAAATGTAGGAAAAAAGTGCCCACTCAAAAGCAAGGTATGCAGAATATCTTGTAAAAAACTTTGCAATTCCTTATGTTCTGCATAAAATGCACACACATGATGTGTTCCTCAACATCTGGTAAGGGACATAAAATTAAAAGGTATTAAGGTTGCACAGTGGGACATGTCAGGGGCATAGTTTCACAAGCAAGCTATTAACATTTTAAGGTCAGTGCATGTCTTTTCATCCTGTCATGTTGTTCCTACATTCCAGTGTTCTGTCAACAAAGACTTTTTTTTCTCTTGAATACTCTTATTGAAATAAAATGCATGAAATCTATGTGCAGCCTTGTCAGCAGCTTAAGAAAACCTTCAACAAGGTCACAGAACCATGTCTCATTAAGAACTGCAGGAAGTATCAGGACCAAAAAGCCTTGGCCAGCTCAGTAAACCTGGTAAACAGAGGTGATGCCACCAGCCAAGGAACATGTAGTGGCCCATCAGGTTGCTACAGTAACTGCTCGTTGTTTTTTTTAGCGCTTCCCTCCCACACTTTTTCAAAACCATGACTTCAACTACATGACACTGTGAATCTCTCCAGTGATACATAAGCTTACTCAGACAGCAAATCCTACAGTTTTTCCTCTGAGGTTTAGAGCTGATTGTAACTGGGCCCTTTATCAGCTGCAGGGTGTGTGATATATAAATGGCTTAATTCTCACTTGTACTAAAGTGCTTGTGCTGATATGGACCCTAATATAAGTGTTATGATAAACCTATTTGCAGTGATACAACATCGTCCTCTTCTAATACAGAAATAAGCCTGAATGTTATAGCCACAGTCACACTACAGCCAGTATAAACTTGGAAGTTTTACTGGCAGGGTCATACTGGTTAATAGTGTGAGGGGAAGAAAAGGTTACACACCTCTCTAACAACTGTGCTGGCAGACACCCCAGTGGTGTCCCTAGATAGACAAAACAAGTTTCTGCAGGATAACTGTAGCTGTCTGTGTATGCTCTGCTCACATGGGAAGCAAGGTAGTTTGAACTAGTTTAGCTGCCTTTCACTGAGGCTGACCCAAGGTCTAAAGCCATAGTCATTCCAGCCTAAAAGTCAGTAGCACTATTGAATTCCAGGAACTAGTAAAGGCAGTAAGAGCAAAACAACCCCTTTGCCAGTGTACACATCTTTTTCCCAAGGAAGGAAGTGCACGACTATAACTACTATAAATAAAGCCTGAAAAGCCTAGATTATACCTCTTTGATTATAACAGGAAAATTTACATAGTCCAGAAGTTGGGGTAGCCTGACAATACTTCACTCACTGAGTAAAGGTGACTAAAAAAATGTGGTAAGAGATGTTTTAGCACAATGTTTCTGAACAGTTGCTAAGCTGATCATTTAGATATATTGAGCTGCGGGGATTTATTTTTATTCTGTGGCAGTAATAATATAGTTGTAGGTAAGAGTAGAATTGCAGGCTTAGGCAATTCCAGGGAAGCTATGTTCAAATAAGGAAGGGGATTACGAAGAATGAAAAATTTGGATATTCAATTTGTGACTCAGAAGCTGGGAAGGCTGCAAAAGCCTCCCTACTGCCTCATATACAAAACACCATCATGTACATCTTTCCTCCCATTGTTTTATGGGGCTAAAATTAGTTCAGAGAGTGACTGTGGGAACTGTGTATGGAAACAAAGCAACTTGGCTGAACATTGCTTTACTTTTCAACTTGTGAGTTGCACTTTCAATGAAACAGAATCAGAAACCATTAACTTTACTTGAGACCTTAATCAACCTAGTAGACATTATTTCTGCAGTATCTCCTGGTGCAGAGGAGGAACAACCTTTAATAAGAAAGTCAGGCAAATAACACGTCCAATGTGCAATAGCCATAAACTTCACGGAGGTGGATGGTTTAGTATCTAATTTATGCATTTTTATAACAAGAAGATGAGCAGCTGAAGACTGCAAGCTCTCAGCATAAGGCTATGTCTTTTCTCCAGTTCTCCCATTGTCCTCCTATTGTCTGCCTTCCACAGCACCCACCAAACATGCCACTTCCCTCCTTCCCTACCCACTCTTTTCCTTCATTGCTGCAACTCTCTCATGAGGTTCCTTTCTCCTCAGCAGCACTCACTGCTACTACTGTAATATTTCTAGCAGGCTGTTAGAGCTGTGAGTATGCCAATAAGCCTTAATTATACAGATTAAGGCTTTACCTGCCTCCTAAAATATATGTTCCTTCCTTCCACTCCACCCTTCCACAGTTCTAATAAAATGTCTTATTTGTCAGATGCCTTCTTTTTCTGTGTATCCTAGTATCCTCAAATCCAATGTTTCCTTCTTTGTCCCAGTCCTAGAACAGCCAAAAACTGAAAAGCCATGCAACAAGTGGATACAGCTTCCATTGCCTGGCCATCCTTGGGCTAAGGATGCTAAGCTAAGACTCTTTTAGGTACCTCAGAGCACTGATTGGTAGACACTTCCTGTTGCCTAATCTCACAGCAACAGCTGTGCTACCACTCGCTTCTCTTTTTCTCCATCTTGGCAGATCTCATAAAACCTACAGACAGGAGCAGCTTAGATAAAATCTGAGAAGTATCTTCTAAACAAAAATTTTCATTTTTCAATTTGTGAGATTTAAAGCTTCCAAACTGATTATTACCCATGAAACTGGAGGGTTAGAGGAGGAGATATTGTTACAGAAATGCCCTCTGGTGATAGCAAAAGAGGGGAAAATACTTACATTATTGGATTCACTATCCTCCACCTTAGTAATTTCCTCCATGGTGAAAATAATTGGAATATATTTTATGCTATCTGACTAGGACTGGCATAAAAACTACATCTAAAGAGTCTAAGTAATATATTGCAAGCCATTCTAGGACGTCCTAGGTATGGCTGTCCAAGAACGGCTTTCAATTTACTAGTTCTTGGGAACTCCTCTACAGTTCACAAGAAAGCGTTTGGACAACGCTTTCAGTCATGTGGCTTATTATAGTTTTAGGTAGTCCTGAGAGGAGCAGGGAGTTGGGGTCAATGATCCTTACGGGTCCTTTCCAACTCAGGATCTTCTATGATGCTGTGATTCTATGAATTATAGCAGTTTAGGAGTTAAACATTGCATTACAGAAATAACACAAGCTAAAACGTTTTGTGCAGCCTCTTATCAGTGCTGGTAGGTGCGGACTGGGAAAAGAAAAGGAGGAAATTAATGGTTGCACAATCAATCAAAAGGCGACGGACAAGCTTTCAAGGGAAATACAAGTCCTTGTTACAGCTCTGTGCACATAAATCAGTGGAGAGAGAAAATGGTTTGTACAGTATTTCTCTCCCTGCATGCCACAGCTCCTAAAGGCAAGTTCCAGTGGGATAAAGCAGTTTGATGGAGGACACATGGATTGGTCCTCTTTCGGCATGGAATTCTGTGCAACTATCTGCAGCAGACAGAGGAAAAACATGCAAGACAGAAGGCCAGGAGGGGAATTCAAAGTCAATATGTCGGCTAATTAACTGGGACTGCTGAAGCGGGTGTTTTATGAAGACCCAGTATACTAAGGTCCGCACTTAACTGCTCCACAAACACAGAAGTGCAGTGCTTTTGCATGCTAATCTGCCAGTAAGTGTGACAACCAGGATATCACATGTCATAACGGAGGCTGAGTGTATATTCTTTTCTTTATATCTAGCTGATGGCTTTCCTGCAAATTACGAGAAATGCAGTGCTTTCCTTTAAAAGCAAAAATGGAAATGGGCTTCTTGTCAGCAAAGACACACTAGAACTCTCATTAATCTCACTTTCTTGCCATTAAAAAGCAGAGTTCAAACATCCTGCAACCTCTACTGATAGCTAATAACTTGGCTTTCAGAGACCTAAGAATAAAATATAGAATTCTTACGGGAAAAATCAATGTGGCCCTTCCTCTTAATCATATATTCTGTGCAGTGGGTATATTGAATTTAAAGATTTTCACCTTAGTTTGACAGCACTCCATAAAGTAAAAATCCCACTGTAGGCATCTGCAGTGTCTACTGCTGGGATTCTATTTTTTGTATACTGCATGTTCCTAGAGAATAGAGTCTCCACTTCTATTTCATGTGCCTATCCAGTTGTTGAACATCAGTCATTCACACTGAGCATTTGCAAAGCTGACCCAGTAACAGATTAAAATCCTTCAGTTCCATTTTTAAAGCTGTTCCTGGTTTCTTTTGTATATACTTTCTCTAACAAAAAAATCATGTCGATCAACCTGAAAAATGCACAACTGCTCTTAGTATGTAGAAAGACAAACTATATCAGTAACTATTTATAATTCATATGGTACATTTAGCTTCAAAAATGTAACACAGCACTCTAAATACACACATAACTGTTTAAAAAATAGTGAGATCAAAGCATGATAATTGTGATATATGAGAACAATAATTAATGTAAATGCTGACAACTACTTCCAAAAAAAATACAAGTGATCCGAAGTTCATAGGAAACAAGCATCAAAGTCATGGGAAAGTAGCCTGACCAAAACAAAATCTTTACAATGTGGGAAATCTTGACTTTTTGCTAATTATTCTTTAAGCCTAACAGCTAGTTCAGAAAAGGCAGGTTTTCTGATAGCATGACTTAATACTGATACATAATGCTTGCCACTACCCACAGGGTAAATATTGACTGTAACTCCAGGTTCAAGTTTGCTAGCCCTTCACATAGGAAAAAGTCTTATTGCTACCAATGGGACAAGATCCCTGAATTAGGAATGGTCCCAAATAGGTCTGCACATCCAGAGTATCTAACCCACTGATCTGTGTCTGTGGTAGATCTTCATTCTTGCCAGATAAGAATAAAGTGCTTTTGCTGAACAGAATCAGTAATCTTTCCAACACATATTCACACCTGTATATGTTTACACACCTTTACTGTGCTTCCTCCTAGGTATCCAATCTAAGCCTTTAACTGAAAGCAGTTACAAGGAACCAGAATAAATACTCAGAAATAAATATTGTAACATTTATAGTTCATAATAGCATTAACATGTCTAGCCCAGATCCCATGTAGCCTTTCTATGCTATACAATCCATACTTTCCATATGGTGGTATCCCACAGTCCCCCGTGCCGCCTGGTCTATCAGGTTGGCATGCTGGTTTCTGCCAAACAGCCACTGGCCACGGAGTCTTCCTGGAGGGGCAACATTTTCATCTGCTCTATGCTCGACCTGGATTTAAAAAGCGTTTATGGGACAGTGCTAAAGTCTTTAAATCTCCTGTCTGTCACCCATGTAGCTTGATAGGATGACTTATTTAGAGGCACATCGTGGAAATCCCACCCTGGCACAAGTTGTCAAAGCAGGTCTCAGCCCTTCAGTGGGAACTGTGGAGCTGGACTAGACCAGCTGGTTCACGTCTCCAGCAGGTACATTGGAGCCCTTTACAGGGTCACAGAATAATTACACATCTGAACATATTCCACATATCTTAGGAAAACAAAATTGTTTTCCTTTATTTCAAGGTGTTGTTCTTATTGGATCTTCTTGTCAGTGTACACTGAACAGCCCTACCTGACTGCTGTATTGCTTGGATTATGTAAGAAGGATTATGCAAATTTTTAGCCTGTACCATTACCTCACCCTCTTTCTAAATTTGGATTTTAAAGTGTCGTCCTTTTGGCGAGACTTGCCTAAAAGTCAAAGTCATGCTGGTGCAAGTCTGATCTCGAAAACCTGACTTAGAATTAGACACCTCTGTCCTGCAGACAGCTATAAGCTTTAATATAAATGTCAATAGAAAGCTAATTCCAGTATATAGCTTACTTTTTTTCATATACCTTTCTTTTTATTTAACTATACAAAGTTTATATGCTCCTTTATATGTTTAAGAAACAGGTGTTTCCTCATTGCTTTCTTTTCACATGAAGTTACACATACACTTGTATAAATGATGATCTTAATAAGAGCAATTTTTCTCCCACCAAATTAAATTATTTTGGCTTAAAAATGAGAAATAACATGGAAAACAAGCTTTAAAATATTTGGAAATAGACAGTTCTTTAATATCTAAGAGCATTAGAGTGTCCCCAAGGTACTATAAATAAAATAAGTTATAGAAAATGAGATTATTATTGCTGGGAAAAGGACTGCCTAGTGCCAGTTTTCTGTGGGAAAAAACAAATCAGAGTAACCCAATAGGGGAGCTTAGAAACATAGAGCAAATACTTAAAAGCCTCAAGGATGCAAAACAATAAGTGAAAAACACATGCTGAGACAGCAGTCTGTAACAGGATACATCTATTCATCATTATCTTAGGGAGGCAGTCTCACTGTCCTGAGAAGAACAATAGGATGCCTATTTTACCATTTTCTTCAGTTTTACAACAACTTGTCCAAAGGAGTTCTACTGGCATAAATGTGGAGTAATGCAGTGTTGAGCCAAGCGTGGATATATGGACCTGAAACAGAAAGCATTCAACATTGGGAGGATGTGAATTACTTCTGGAAATCCCATAAACAAACCTGTAAGGCTGCCCTTAGCAAATCAGTCAGGTGAGGTTAAATTTGGCTCATCATACTGTTATAGCAATCACCTAGTAATGGATCACCTTCCAAAGGCAGCGCTACTACAGAATTAGTAACTCAGCTATACAGCCACATGGGTGGACTGTAAAAATCCAAGATGAACCTTGAAAATGACAAATAAGTGCATAATATTCACTAGTGCAGACATCAAGGAATGCATTAGAGGTTGATATGTATTCCCTACCCTTTTTCCTTGCAAAGTATGACAGTCCTCTCTTCTTCCACAGAAGCCCTTGATGCTCTGCCAAATGTCTCAGCTGCAATTCTCAGGTCAAAGGGGATGACGGCATTTGGAATCTGCAAGATCAATAGGGTAATAGGTTCTGTTCCCTGGATGTTGATGACCAGTTCTTATCCATTACAAATTACATTCAAGCAGAACTCAGTCTCATCTCATACTTGTGCTCTCATGTGCTCTGTTCTGTCTCTCCTGGGCAGCTCATGAGGTACTGTGGGGAGTGATTACAAAAAAAATAAGGCTCTATCAAGCTCCACACATCCTAATTATAGGATTAACATGTGAAGTAACCCTTAGCACAACAGTTTGCATTTTGTAGAAATTTTTGCTCTTTGTGTGCAATACAGACATGAACCAATAAATCCTCATGAGAGTGCCATTTTATAGAAAACAAGGTAAGAGACAGAAAGATTGAAGCTAAAAAGCAATACAAACACTCGCCAGCTAAATAAGCAGCCTTACTGACCTCAGGGATGTGCTTGAAAACTTTGCTGTCCAACAGCCAAGTATCATTTGCACTTACAACAAGATTTCTAAAGACATTCTAACAGCTCATTTGATTCTGATTTCGAAGTATGTAGGAACTAGATGAAACAGCTGAAAAAAATGGCACTAAGAAATTAATTCCAGACCACACTGACAGGACTGTGAGTCTACCAATAGTTCCTAATCACACTGACCAGCCTCACCTGGAACCTCCACACCTGGCCCATGGCCCAGGAACTCCTCAGACACAGGTATTTGACTCCTTGTCTGAACTACGCTGTTTGTGAACCTGCCTTCAGTCTTACCTCCTAGGTGATGCTTGGACCTACGACGTAGCCTTCTTTACAGACCTGTCTCTACATGGACTCCCTGGAAGGACTCATTCACTGCCCATCCTTGTGCTGAGCTGTAAATGGAACCATCTATTAATAGTCTTATTCTGCCCCATGTGCTCAGCTGTGATCAGGTTGTGGTCTAGTGAGAACCCAGTTTGTGTTGTGGTTGCTTTTGATTGGTCCTGCCTTGCAGAGTGGCCTGTTCTTGCTGCTTCTAGACACTCAAGGACAGAGTCAGATTTTAGGGATCCTTCCCCTACAAGAACAAATGCATATTAGTACAAACCCAAAACTACTGGTCATTTTTATAAATGCTTGCAAACTTCTACTCAATGCACTGTACAAAACTGCAATCTCAGCATCTGCATTAAAAAGTCAGAGGAATTTCCTGAATTTCTCCTATACATAATGATACCTTAATGAAGTAATTATTTGCCATAACAGCATATAATCTTATGTAAATGATTAAGTGAACAGAGAATATGCCATTGATAATAAAAGGAAACTAACAGTTCTGTTTTGAAGACCTGTGATATGGCTTCCCTGCATATATTTTTTCACATAAAAATATCTGATAAAAGCTTTGGAAACATGCAGAACATTAATATATAATGAGGAAATACTCTCTGCCAATTACAAAGTTGAGAAGAAAATTGAGATAGTAGGTAGAAAGGAGGGAAGAGAAAAGCACTTAGGGAAAACAAGATTCAAAACATGATTAGAAAAACTGAAGGCGATAACTAAATCAACTTGCCACAGATGAACAGTCAGGATCCAGTTAGGCAGGTGGAGTAGCTACTGGAGATCAATGCAGTATGTTAACACCTTTTGCTCTACTCATCAGAGCCTACAGAGTAATTCTACTAAAATTCAGTTGAGGAAAAACACATGATTAGAATCTGTGGACATAGTGATTGCCGAACATGTAAATTGTGCTGCAATTCATAGAGTCATAAGAGGCAAAAACCTTGTAGAGAAAAAATCATAAAGATAAATGAGTTCAAACACCAGCAGAGGTATACTTTCAGTTGAGGTCCTGTGGGAATTCAGCTACAGAACTTTCATTAAGTTTAATAAGTGTTATGATGTGAAGTCCCTGTGCATCAAGTTGGTAATGTACTCTACGAAGTAGATTTGTGCTCCTGAAAGTGCATTGAAGAAAAGAGTGGAAACGGTGAGTTCACCATATTACAGATTCTGAACATCTAGAATCTTTTTTTTTTTGTGGCAGAGAAAAATAATCTGTATATTGCTAACCATCTGAAAAAGTAAACGAATTCAGAGTACTCTTGCTTTTTACTTGAGGGATTCTTTCGCTTTTTTACATCATGCTCATGAATTTTATTCATGTTCTTTCTATGAATATTCCCCATGTGGAATAAAAGCTCAGCTGAACACTTCAAACTAGGCCCCATTTTTTCTAGCGAAGTTCAATATGTTGAGTTCTCAGATGCGACAGCCTATGAGGTTGGTCATCTACTGGCACCAGAAGATGCCATTGGAGAAAAAGAGACTTCAAGAGGGTATTCCATTTCATTCTCCGCAACAAACTGATGAAGTGTTGGAAAGTACTCTGACAGGGTTGGAGATTCAGAGAAAGAGGCATCCGGAGTGATTTACAGGGTGAATATATTTAGCACCACCAAGATTTCTTGTTTCTCTCAGGTTACATATCTGTCTTTATCCTGGCTGTCTTCTTCTATCCTTCACAGGAATGAAGTGGCTACTGAGAAGAAGAATGAGAAAGTGTGAATATTTATTATACATATGCCCAATGTTGCAGTACTTCAAACAAATGTTTCTTCTCCTTTTAAATGCTTTTACGTTACTTGCATTTTCTTTCTGTTCTGAACATTTCTTTGTAAAGAGCTGAGAAATCAACTTTTATGAGATCGATTATGAAGCAAAATACAGGAATTCAGTGACAGAAGGTTGATTTTTACAGGACTTATGTCTGCTGAAAGATAATTTCTCCATTTGCAGAAAACACATATTCAGATTCCTGAAACCAAGAAACTAAAAGAAACAATGTAGTTTTAAACACAGGTAGCTAATGCTACAGTGCAAATAGTCTGGAAAAGATGTAGTTAACCTCACTGTGTCAGTTTGAGTTGTCTGAAAATGATGCTTGGCACAGCTTGGTTGAATCTGGATTATGACAAGAGATAATTTGGGAGATTAATGCCCTTTTGAGGAGAAATTTATGCAGGCGCCTTTGTGGCTGCTGTATCTGTGATCAAAGAAAAGAGTTAGTTAGTCTTGTCCACCAGCCCCTCAAGACTGCATTATCAAGGTTACGTGGCACAGCATAGGCCCTATTCCTGAGTATCATGCTATACAAATTTAAGGGTAACTAAAATGAAGTAGTATAGATTGCAACTTATACAGAAAAGGTACTCTGAAATTTAAATGATAATTTTTTCCTGTGGAACAAGGCAAATGACCTGTTCAGGACAGTTAAAAAGTTCTGTTCAAGTCAGTGTTTTATAAGTGTATCAGAGCATGGATCTAATGGACATTTCAGGATGCCTCTGTGAAGGCTTCAGTAGTCTGAGTTTTACTAAGCTTTAACATAACAATGATAATACACTTGTTTTAGAGTAAGGAAGGTCATACTGATACAGAATAGATTTTAAGGATATTTATAAACCTCCTCATATCTTGTTGTTGGATTCAGGCTTACTCTTATTCCAGATTTCTGACATGCAACCACCTTCACACAATTCCCCAGGTTCATAGAGAAAGCATGCTTTCTGCCACTTTTGAGTTTTGGCTGGGGGTGTGCATCCTGCTCTTCTCATCAGCTTCCCAGTCTCCCTGGATCCATTTATTCTGTTTAGTGAGAGATGGGCAGGAATTTTTCCCATGTGCTGGGCCAAATAGCAGTGTCCACACTGTACAGAGCTAGCTCTGGGTCTCCTTTGTGTTCCACTTGGTGATTACATGACTCTAAAACATTTTTTGCAAAAAAATATTTTTTCTTTTGATTTAAGATGTTTAAGCACATAAAAAGGGCTGTGTTCACGGGTAGAACTTCAGCATATGAATGCCTGTTGGGAACAGCCTGGCACATGCTATTGCCTGAACTGTACTTGGGCAGCGTTTCAGACACAGCTAGCTGGCAGAGGCCAAAACTGTACCAGAGTGTGCTGGCAACTCAGCTCAGTGTTTGAGCTCCTCTCCTGAGACTATCTCACTCAGAAACAGAACTACAGCCCCTGTGCCTCTCTCGTGCCTGCTCCAGCCCACACTGTGGAAAGTGCCCTTTCTTCACCTCTCTGTTCTGATCCTGCTAAACATATTCACATGGTCTTCAAGGCTGGGTGGGCATCAAAATCAGGCATCTTCTATTAGCTGACCTGCTTCTCCCAGGAAAATGCACAGACAAGACACAGTAAACGGCAATCCTTGCAGGCTCAAGACAGCATTTAAGAATATTACACTGACTCTGTCAGCGGCTGTTAGGCAGCGTCCAGATGCAACCACAGGCTCAGAAAGTCATTAAGCTTCCAAAGACCAACAACCAGGACAGCATAACAGGCAGCAGGTCACATTGTTCTAGCTCTTGCTAGGCATCTGTTACATGTCCCTGTCAGAGACAGGATACTGGGCAAAAGGTCTCGTCTGCTCAACAGGCTTGTTAGTGCAACAGTCCTTATTAAATGGTCAGAGTAATGACTTGGTCTTCAAGGGAGGAGGAGAGACGGAAAAATGTATTCTACATCTAGTCTACCATGCTGGTTTTGGATAGCGTAATGCCAAATAAAGGCTCTGTCTTGGCAACCTTGGCTCCCAGTTTTACCTTACAGATGCCAAATGTAGGTGTAGTGTTATTATCAGGCACATTCTGGGGATTTTCTTGTGACTATAAACACTGATCTCTTAGGAAGAAAAAGGATTTCAAAGATATAAATCTGTAATTTTAAATTATCTGTGATAATCTCATTATTTCTAGCTGTTTTGCATACAAAGGATGACTCAGTTTTAGAAAATCATAATCTTCTTACAGACAAACCCTGCCCAAAGGCAAAATACATCAAATTACCTGCAATAATTTTTCACTTGCATGCCCCCATGCAGTAATTCTATGATATTTACATGGTACTAGGGGAAAACAGAAGAGCATGCACAGAATCATCTTTCAGCATATAATAATGCATGCATTTACTTTTATGCAGATATAGTCCACCTTTTGTTCACATGAAGCTCTTAAAAGAATTGTAACTTAAAAAAACCCCAAAGCCAATTTATAATATTTTTTCCAATACAGGCTTAAAAAAACACTATACCAGAGCAAGCTGAGGTTTATTTATTCTTCACTAGGCACTTGCATAACATTACACTGCAGCAGTCACAAGTAAAACCTATGGCAGATATGGTCCATGAAGCTGATATTGAATATGGGAACTTAGCACAATATACAACTGACTTTTCAAAGTCAAAGACAAGCCTGAGAGAAAAAAGGAAGGACTCAATGTTTAAGAAAGTCAGCTGCTCACCACAGGACGTTTGTAGGCCTTGCCCCTGACTTTCTTGTTGATATTGACGGATGGAAGCATGCTAGAACATAGGATGAGGAGTATTTCCTTTAAAAGCAGAGGTCAACACATGGCACAGTGGGTCAGGGACTGCCTCCATTTCTCAAGTGTGCCCCTGGAAAAGCCCTTTTATTTCCGAGTCAATGCTTTGAGATACAGACAAATTTCCCTTTCCTGTCCCAGCTGCCACACTGTTGAATGGCCACTATTCCTCTCAGGGCCACATACACAGATGACATTGATTAAAGTAAGCAAACATGAGACCAACCAGCTGCACCTGGTACGTGAAGCTTGAGAGAGGCCAGAGCCCTAAGCTCAGTTCTATGTGAATCTATTGCATAAAGACATAAAGACCATGTGTATTTCTGTAGCTGAGGGACAGAAAACCTACAGTTTCCTTGATGGGACTGGATAGTTTTGATTCTGCAGATTACACCAGAAATGGGAGAAACTAGGGCTACTTTTTTAGAACATTTTAGTGACTCACTCTCCCAGTCCTCTGTATTTTTCAGAAGGTGGCCGTGCACTGAAGGCATCTACCATCCTCCAATTCTTGTGCATTCTCAGAGTCTAGCAGCAAATGTCACCCTTTGGTTTACTTTCTCTCCTTCCCTCTCCTCTCTGAGTCACACTGTCACATGAGTTGCTTTATGTTTTAGAAATACCAGCTGCAAAAATGTAAAATTGCACTTGACCTTTTCCTTTAACTTTTCATCTAAAATGCTTAACAGGGCAAATGATTAGGAAGGAATAAAAAGCAAAGGTTAGAATCCAATTATTGTAGGCAAGTATTTGCCAGACATGCCTATTTCCAACACCTCCAGCTCCCCTGCTCTTGTCCTCAGATTATCTTAACCAGAGGTCTACAAATGTGCCAGATATTTACTTCCCTAAGAAGGCATGCAGGAGAGAGCCAACTGATAACACAGTACATGCCAGCTGTCATCCCAGAACTGGAACAACATTTCCAAATACTTCATTATACAGCTTCAAGTTGTCTGGCTGTTATAAGAAATGCAAAGGTCATACCACGTTCAAAGCTTAGGTGTCAATGGAGCAAAATATAAACTTTGAGTTAGAAGTTATCAACTTTTATAAGAATGAGAAATCAATTCATTCATCATTGCCTTTTCTCTAGGAAATAAAGATCTTAAATGACACTGGCCACAAACAAGACAGAAGGTAATATTAAGCTGTTGTTTCAGTCATACTATTGTACACCTTCCTTTTCTTTTGTCAAATGTTAAAACCATTCAAGGAGTGTTCCTACATTGCACTGGTTTGTTCCTAGTTTTGGCAAAACACCACCACCATTCCTGAGAGTAAAATAAGGAAAAAACAGATTGTATTAAATTTAATAATTAATTTTAAAAACTTCAAGGTTTGGAATAAATTTTAACTATGACAGTGGCACAATGTGACAATATGTGACCTTGTATTGCTTGCACGAAAATCTGTCCAGATTTAGCTAAATCACAAACTGATAGAAATACCATTTACAGGAAAGTTTAGGAAGACCTAAGCTAATTCTTGACACCATGCAGTGCCACATAGACATGGTTATTTGCGTCCCAGTTGAGTGTTTCTGAGTGGTACTGCATTGTATTTGCACCCTTTGATTATTGCAGCCTAAATTTATGCACAAGCTAAGTAAAGCAAGCAAATGCCATCCCATTGTATGCCTTCAAGCATTTCCCCTAATCAGAGCTGGCAGAGTGCCTTATTCTTAAGCAAGAAGTCACACCATTGATTTAAAAAGTTTCATAAACATGTTTCATAGGGTCAAAAGGGAAATGGGGAGACAGTGCCACTTCAAAGAACAACTGGAGCAGAAAAAGTCTGCAGTGAACAATTGAGAGAACTATTTCTCTCTACTAAAAGACTAACAAGTAGTGATAAGTAAGCTGTCAGTTCTGTAATCTTGGTATGTTGTTTTACTACAGAATTAGACAGCTCCTTGTCTCCTTGATCGTTCTGCTCCCTGTGAACCTCTACACATTTGGACTAGCTGCTCTTGGTTGGGCTTAGACAAGTCTGGACTACAGTAATGGAATGTTTGTTTATTACATACAGTTCTGAGAATCAGAAAAAAACCCTTACAAACTGCAGTCAATGACATGGTATGATGGACTGTTGTCAATGCATTACAGTTTTTTCTGACCCTAGCTTCTCTGCTTTGAATGCAGTGACAATGCAATTCAGCACAACAAACTCAAAAGACTACAAACACAAAGAGGGAAACACAAAAATAAATATTGTTTTAGTGCAGGAGTACTAAAATTGCAAAAAGCTGCCAATATTCCCTTCAAATATGGGAAGCTGAAAAAGTTTGGGGGGAAATGTGTTTTTCTACCAAAAAAAATATTCAGTGCAGCTCTCTAAAAGCAAGCGGCCCAAAAGATTAGGAAAGGTCCTTAATAAACAGCCTCTAAAATAGACAGGCTTCTGTGTATTTTCAGTACACAGAGACACCACAAAAATAACTGAAACTACTACCAGAAGAAAGCGTGAGGTCATCTAGGTAATTTCCCTGCCCATCTACAGTATCTGTGTTACCCTCTGTGATACTTGTATAATTCATTCTTAGTTTCAGTGATGGGGACTCAACAATATCCCAAGCAACTTCATCTAGTGACAGACTAACTAAATTTTACCTAATGCTTCTAGCATTTGTCTCCTTATTGTAACTTAAACACATTACTTCCTGTCCCCTTTGAAACATTTTATTCCTTTCCTCTTATCTGCAAATATGGGGAGGTAAAATACCTCCTCTGCCTTTTCTCCTCGAGACTAAACAACCATATTTCTTTCCATCTTTTCTGACAGGTCATGTTTCAGACATTTTGACCTTTAACTTCATTGCAGTACTAATCACTTAAGGACAATGTTCCCTGAAATGATGCAATTCAGATATACCAAGGTTAGGCTGGTTGCCCAGTGGATGCAACTAGTCATTATGTTAAAACCATGCTCATGTGCTTCTGATTCCTCATCCCCAGCCTGTCAGTTTGTTTGTTTAAATAATCTCTTGCATCTTATGAACTTCTCAATACATCTTAGCAGCATGTAATACAGGCCACACCCCCCCAATAGGACTTTCCATGGTCCTTGGTTTAGAAGTCTCATAACACTCAGAATCACTGCTGAAGCACATTGCAGGCTTGACAGTATGTTCTGAACTCAAATGGACCTGGATTCATATACTGTTTGTGTAAAAAGTGCTCAGCAGCAGTCAGGTTTATTTTATTTTATTTTATTTTATTTTATTTTATTTTATTTTATTTTATTTTATTTTATTTTATTTTATTTTATTTTATTTTATTTCTCCCTGGCATCTTCTCAGTTCTTCAAGGGAAGAGCTGAACCTCAGTGTCGTGGTTTGTCAAATTCAACAGCTTTTCCTGCAATCCTTGTCCTTTTCCCTGTTGGTACACTGGCATTTCACATTATGGATAGAGTTCAGAGTTGATTGCTGCAATCACTGTTAGGTAGTTTTAGTCATGCAGGCAATGAGTTCAAAGAGGCTGAAGAGGGGAAAGAGAAACACACAAAACTATCAGGGTGAAGCATAGGTAGTACTACATGATAATGAAATTAATAGATTTGTGGGAGTTACTGGATTATCCCTTTGGCTGCTCTAATAATACCGTTCAGACTGCAGAAAAGGCTCCAGAGAGACATTATTGTTGACCTTCAGTACACAAAAGGGGCTACAAGAAAATGGAAAGGGACTTTTTATAAGGGCATGTAGGGATAGGACAAGGGATAATGGCTTTAAACTGAAAAAGGGTAGGTTTAGATTAGAATTAAGGAAGAAATTTTACAGAATGAGGATGTTGAGGCACTGAAACTGCTTACCCAGAGAAGTTGTGGATGCACCATCCCTGGAACTGTTCAAGGTTGTGTTGGATGGGGCATTGAACAATGTGGTCTAGTGGAAACTGTCCCTTCCCATGGCAAGGAGATGTTACAACTGGATGATCTTTAAGGTCCCTTCCAACCCAACTCAACCCAACACATTCTATGACTCCTTGAAATAGCAGAATCTATGTGCAGAGTAGAACTAGGTCCAAGACAAGTCAGGGCCTTCCATTGTTTTAAACACCACCTTCTAATTTATGTATTTTAAGCTACCTGTGCATTCAGAAAATGGGAAAGCTTCTCCTTACTTCAGTAGTGGAAGATTTTAAGATCATTGGAAGGACAGCGGGATAGATGATATTTTCACCGCTGTTGCACAGGTGGCAATTTTCTTGTATACTTCTGTGGTTCATTACATAACTGCAACAAAAAGCCGAAGAAAACTGCTCTGAGATTGTCAGCTTCTTTTTCTTACTACTAAGCTGCACTATAAAATTATCTAGAGGGAAGCCAGACCAAAGGAAAGGAAATACGTTATCATACATTAAAACAGTGTTTGCTTTCAGTTGCTGGAACAAGTCTTTCCCAGGAGGCTTTCCCACAAGCTCTCTTCTCTCTTACAACACTCATTTACTCATGACTTTCACTTGCTTTGTGTTGGAATTTCTAAGCTAATTATTACTCAGGTTTTCAAAAAAGAATCTTTGCTTCCAAAGGTGATGCTGCTTGAACCCTCATGCTCAGCTGCCTGATAGTCCAGATGCAAAATAAACTTGGGGAAAAAATCTAGTTATCCTAAACGCAAATGAAGACATCCCCATATGGTGGCTACACCATATTAGAGATATTTAACCATATGTTGTAATGCTTCTGTACAGCAGAAAATTACTTCTGTTTTATCAGCAGATCTGAATTCCTCAATGAAGAACAATAATCTGCATGTCTGAGCTTTCCAGAGAAAGCGTATTGAAAAGCTCTAGGTATCTTGCAGGCAAAGCTTTTCCTAGCTTTACCATGTGACAACTCTAACAATCTTGCTTGAGAACAGTTCTGCATATTTGGGAAAACACCAGAAGCTTTGTGCTTTCGGAGGGAGGAATGTGCTCAGGGAATTGAAGAAATTTTTAAGAATTATTAAATTTCCTGAAACTTGTGAAGCTTTCCGAAGCTGTTTAAGTGCAAAATAGGCTTTTTCTGGGAGTTACTGTTCTTCTAAACATGCTCTGACTCTCTTGGTTATAGTTCTAAGTACTAAATTTAATGTTTAATTGGGGACAAGCCAGTAACGCTGAAGGACATTCCATCTGGGAAACAAAGCAGAAGTCAGAAATAGGACATGAATCAAAAAGAGCTGAAAATGGTTAGAATCCAATGCACATTTTTACTTTTAAAATAAAAATGGAAATATCTCAGGTTTAAATTTTATTTTCAAAATGTAGCTTCCTGCTTTCTTACTTCTCAGACTCTACAGGAAAAGAATTTGCGGGTATCTGAGAATCAACTCCCTTTGTCTTTACCTGCTGAGTGGAAAAGGCAAGGAATATGGCTTACAGAAACCACCAGGATAAGGAAGTGAAACCTGTTTTAGTAGATGATGGAAGGCTCTGATGTGCCTTGTAAGGATTGTGAAATACTATCTTTCTGCAGGGGTCCTCAGAAACTTTCAACTGTTCCTAGGTATTTTCTAGCACACAGACAATCCTGTAGGGATAAAAGCTGTATAGGTGCCTACGTAAAATGGTAGGACATCATCCTAACTTTGTCTCATCCCTGTGTCACTACTATTAGCTGGTCTGTGGTTTCCTTACTGTCTTGAATGAGGATGGAAAGTGAAATTCAATATAAGATAAAACAGGCTCTATGTCATGTGTCTGCTTGGAGTGAGGCATCATGAGCTCCAAACCTCTCTAAAAACAAAAAAGAGATCTCCCATCAAACAACAAGGGGCTTTGATTCCTTATTGTGATCAGTTTCCTGGGATGAGTCAGTTAATGTTGGTGCCAGAGCAGTAAGGAAAAGAAGGAGGGATACATGCACTTATAAGTTGTAGTTCAGTATGCTGCAACAGTACTTGGACAGCCTCTGATTATCTACAGCCAAAAACTGTTCTGAGAGATAATTATCATCATTTGATGTTTCTGCCAAACTCTTTCACTTTTCAAAGGCAATAGGTGGAGGTTTGCATTGGTTGGGCTCTAACATGGGATCAGGGCTGTCATCCTGGAACAGAGCACTCAGAAGTATTAAGATTTGTCTAATTATACTTTAGATGTTTGAAAGATGAAATTGGTAGATATTCCACAACTTTGCCTTCTGAAACTTGGCAAATTAAAAGTCTCCCTTCTCTCATCAAACATTTAGAGAGAGATTAAGGCACTGTTATTTCACTGTGTTAACAGTAGCATTACTGTTAGTCATGGCAGTGAAAAACAGATTCTTTAAAGTCTGCTAAGACTCTTAAAAGTGCCTAACAGTCTCTCAGAAGCAGAATATTCTGTGCAATTTCTTCCCTAGATTGTGCTGATTAGCCATAACTTCACCTGGAAAACAGAGATCCAGAATTGGTATTTAGCCCAGCAAGTAAAAAGTCATGAGCTAAACTCTTAGGAGTTTTGTAAGGTAAGCTGCGTGGCAAGATATTGGTGTTCAATCAACTCTGAACACTCAGACCTTGATTATATGGCATCAATGGATATGGCTTATATAAACTTGGACATAATAGAAATGCAAGTATCTTCAAAGCTCCTCAAAGCTCTAAATGAGGCCTAGACATTTCAATAAATCATTTGATGCTTTGTTAAAGCCTCAGCTCCACCTTCTCTAACCAGCTGGGGAAATAAATTATATTCTTGCATTGAATCATTCCCTTCAAAGCCAGTCATGATTAGCCCAAAAATAGCAGGTCCCACAGCCATAACCCTCCCTTCCTTTCTCTCTCTGGTCTTCTTGAGAAAATCTGGTTAAGCTTCTCCACATTTACCAGATTGGGGGTTTTGGGTTTTTTTTTTTTTTTCAGGCTAGTGCATAACACTTACCCTCAAATACCCAATCAGTCCTGAAACAGATCAACAGTGTAATTTTATACTGAAAGCTGATATTAAAATATTATCCCCTTGTGAAGGTCCCGTCTAAAGCATGAAACACTGGTTGGCTGTGACCGAAAGGCTCTATTGCATCTGCTCAGTCACAGCTTTGAGGCTAATTACACTACCTCAATCCCAAAGTAGGGCAGCCACAGCCTTGAGAAAAAGACCAAGAAAAGGGTTGTCTTATTCAACACTAAATAAAATTGACACAATTAAAGAGAATTTTTGTCCTCACAGACATAAATTTTCTGGTTTTGTTTGCTAAGGCCAAATGATGAGGCATCCTACTGCCTGCAAAAGTAAAACTCCACTCACTATTACTTGCATCCTAGCTTTGGTATCAGAACTAAGTGGTTGTATCTTCTAGACCATGTTCCCTTGTTCCTCTTTGCATATTGTGTCTCATTGAATACCCTTCAGTTCAAAACATATCTTATCGTCTTCAGAGAATATCAGTAGGACTAGCTATTTTGAGTAGGATTGCTTCACTGCATCCAGGGTGAGCTTCTGAAGCCGAAATGTGGTGTGTTCACTGCCATTCAGCTAAGGTGCTATGAAAGTGATGCATATTTTATTTCTGACTAGCTAAATGCCCAGCACCAATGTCAGGGATCCCACCAATCTCAGATAGAAAAGGCACTTAGAGAACACCCTCTTCAGTCCCAGATGTTTGCTGTATATCTACAGTACAAGCAGATTTCTCCCAAGTCCTGTAGAAGCTATACATCCCACACACCGCCCTTGGCCATGGGGTCCTCTTCACTCCTTTTCCAAGGAATCCACTGAAGTTTTTACCATCTTTCTCTGGACCATCACTCTGTAACTCCCTGTAGAGAGATCTGTCCCCTGTACAAGGCAGTGTTTTTAGCTCTGTTTAGATCCAGGCAGGATTCTGACCATCCCATCCCATCCCATCCCATCCCATCCCATCCCATCCCATCCCATCCCATCCCATCCCATCCCATCCCATCCCATCCCATCCCATCCCATCCCATCCCATCCCACCCCATCCCATCCCATCCCATCCCATCCCATCCCATCCCATCCCTTTCCTCCACCAGTTCCATTCTTTTATGTGGCAGGAAACTGTTTCTCATCACTTCAAAGAATGTTTTCTCCTTATTTGTCATCCCTTCTTCAGAATCTAAAGCCTGGCTAGTTTGAAACACCAGTCACCATACCTCTCGCTCAACTTTCAGATAAGTGTTTTGAGCTTTCATATGCAACCATGCAAGTCTATTCCTTTACCCTCCTTGCAGATCCTTTTTTCAAGGTCATCTGCTGCTGCTGAGCTGTGATGAGTATGAGAGAACTTTTCAAGGAATAAGAAATCATCCACACCTATTGCGTTAGCTTACTTTACTGCTGAAAAGGATATTTCATTGTCAGCAATGCATAATTAACACAGCTATAGAAAACAACACTGAATTCTGTTCTGCCTCACATATCATCGATAAAGCTGTCATGTAAAGCTTCCCTTTTTGACTTTTGTCCCTGGAGATCATGACTGACCTAGAAGGAACTTAACTTGGCTTTAAGAAACTTTGGTATGTTTGAAGTCATAAAGAAGGGCAGATGGAACCAAAAAAAAAAAAAAATTCCCACAGAGCTCTTTTTAGAAAGATTTTTCTAATGACAGCTGGATTTTAACCAAGCCATTGTCTCTGTTTCTGAATGTAGATAGCAGGAACACTTAGCAAGTACCTATATCTGCTCAGATGATGATCTTAGGAAAAAGTGCTATTAAATTTAGATTCAGCAAAAAAACTGTCTGTTAGATAGCTGTTATTCCTTTCTGAGACTAATGTCTGTGCTTCATTTCAGCAGCAAAAAAAAGTTAGGAAAAAGAAAATTGTATTAGAAAGGAGGAAAGCAGGAAAAAGAAGATGTGCTTAGAATGTAAACACAACAGTCTATTCTGTAAAGAAGATTTTGTTGAAGAGGCAGTTACAAAGGAAGATGAGATTTTGTTTGAAAACTCCTTTTTCAATGTTTATTTATAGACACCTGGCTATTCCCATGCAGGTATCTTTCCTCCTGCCTTCAGATGCAAGGAACAAGAATTGGGTCTTGGGCCAGGAAACTTCTTTTGGATTCACAAGAATCTTCAATCATGTCAAACTTCAATGACTCCTTTTGTGGAGTTATTGTCTCTCCTCTTCCCTACCATTGAGTGCCCTTCTGCTTTCTGTCCTTGTAATACAGTTTTTCAGGCCTCCTCTCTATGTTTTCTTATCCAAAGCAGAAGTCTCACTTGCTGCCAACTGCAATTTAAATTAAGCCACATTCTGGCTTTTCTTTGAACAATTTTCTTGTATTTCCTTTCCTTCAACCCAGACTTTTCATAAAGACTGTATTCCAGAAAAGCAGAAGATAAGATTAGAATTAGGAAATATTAGGATTTAGGCTGCTGCCCCCGAGTTTCATTAACTTTTTGTCCTTTGCTTGAGCCTTTTGTGCTACTCTTCAAGAGAGTGCCGGTTCCTTGAATTCAGTCCAAAGAAAGATATAACAGCACAATCAGAGTGACTATGAAAAGCTGTATTGTCAGGATCTTTCCATAAACTTTATTTTCAGTAAATCATTTAGATGTTCTGAGTGCTACAGAAGTTCTTTTGAAAACCAAAGAAACTGAAGGATTTCATTGATTTCAATTGGATTTCTCCTAATCATCTCTTTGGACAACAGGAATGATTCTGTTTTCTATTTCCATAGGAAGTTTATAGCCATCTAAAGGAGTTCTCATATTTATTTTCTGCAATTATACTGATAAGTAAGGAAGGCCACCTGCTTCACCTAACAATTTGAGGAAAGTAGAACTGTGACACAGAACAAATCTACTCAGCTTCAGTTAAGAGTAAAATGAACAGTGTCCACTATATCAAGAGTAAATTGGCAAAACTACAGCAAAGTAGTTTCATTACCAAGTTTTATCCTTGAGATACAGTTAAGCTGCTGGAATGTGCATTTGTGCTATGTTGCCAAAACAAATTACACTCTGGTATAAAAGTCACAATTATTTTTTTCTGATACTGCAAAAGATTTAAAGATTTCAGACCTTAACGATCACAACCCTTTTCAGATAAACCTTTCTTTCTACTAGAGAGACGGAATTTCATTCCTAGTCAGAGAAAAGGCCCAGAAAAAAATCTGAGGACTTTGCTTCAGATCAATGAATAGCTTCCTTCACAATCTGTACTATTTTTATTTCTTCTTCAGTGAATTTGACTGAAAAAACCCAAATGGCTAAAATTCGGCATTTAGAACATTTCTAAATCTGGCTGACCCAGTTCAGCGAAGTCTCTTAGGTAAAAATAGAAAATTAATTTGTAAATTCCTGAGAATCAGAAGCTAGAGGTTGTTTACCAGGGCAAAATAAACATTCCTCATACTGAGAATAACATGACTGAGCCTTCCTTTTCACAATAAAGACAGCTAGTGAAGGAATGCTGAAAAATTAGAGCTTGCAGGGATATTTGTCATCTGGAAGTTCAGTGTCAGGTCTTGCCATAAAAACTGTACTCAAGGCATATCAATGTTATTTTCTAAGAACCTTCTGGCACCACAGACCTAAGTACTTCACAGAGATTTTGTGGACTACATTATGAAAAACTTCTTATCTGCAAAGATTAAAATCAAGAGGAAAACCAACTTGCTCAGGGTCTCGCAAGACAGATAACCCATATGTCTTAATTAGAGTTGAAGCAAATCCAAACCCAGTCAATTATTAAAAACAACCATGATTTTTGCCTCTTTCCATGAGAAAACACAGGCAGTGTGGAGGAAATCAAACTAACTGCAAAATGATATCTGAAATTAAGCCTTCGTTTCTTATTCAAATATCAGAAAGGTATTCTGTACAGCAGTCAGCTCTCAGAAAATGTGAATAGATACATTAAAGGAACAGAGAGAACTACTTAGTAAAAGAAGGCCACAATTTCACCACAGGTAGGTTTGTGCTGAATGCTAAGGGTTATTATTTTCATGTTGACACAGGCAAGAAAATGAAAACCCAGAAAAATGGAAAATTTTAGTAATGTTGGTTACCAGAAAAGGTTGTATCTCCACGGTCAAAAATAAAATATGAAAAAAGCACTTTTAGGATGAAGATCCAAAAGTAACTCTTGTTTCTGAGGAAAAAATAGAAAACAAACATGACAGCCTTATGTGTATTTTTATAACGGCACGAGGAACTTACATGGCTTTACATAATACGTTGGCCTTACTGCATTGAAATAGCGCCTGCCTAATACTGTAAAATTAGAAACAAACTTCAAGTGCATTTCTTTCAGGAAGCACTTTGAAACATTAATGCTGGCATTATAATTTAAAAATTTACCTACATTTTGCCTTCTGCTATAAATGAAAATATTTCCTGCATGCGCTTTCCAGTTTCTCCAGAAAAAAAAAAAGAAAATAAACCCAAAGTATTGTTGCTTTTCTCATTGAAGTCCCATACGCTAGTCCTGAGCCTCCTAGCTGAGCGCCCCCATGCTGCCCTTCAGAAGTGCCCACTTACATTCTCTTACAACAACTAGTCTGAAAACAGGGAATTCACTCATTTTAATATGGTCTGAGGTCTAAGAGAGTTTTCTTTTTTTCTTTAAAATCTCAAACCTACTCTTCTAGTAGGTTTTAGGAGTCCATAGCATCACAAATCACTTCTGATCTATAGCAAGTGAGGAGAGTGATTAGTTACATCTTTAATTTTGCCACTAATAAAAGAAAAGCAGTTCATGAGTGTGTCAGCTACAGTTTATGGTCTTGATATCTGCTGTTTTAAAGACAGTTCATGGTTACAACAAGGGGCATTTCAAAAGGCACACTGCATTTCTCAAAATGAGGTATAGACTCATGCTGAAAAAATCTCCATTCTTGGTTCCATCCCAGAAAACACAGCAATGGTGCAACCTCACAATTGTTTATGGCAAGAAATCCTGCATTTCAATGCACAACATGCTTAGAAGGAAAAACACACCCAGTAACTATAATGCTGCTATCAGAACAGGGCTGAGAGAAGACTTTGCGCCACTGCAATCTCGGGTCCTGTGGATGAGAAGCTCAACATGCACCAGCAATGTGCTCTTGTAGTCCAGAAAGCCACCTGTGTCCTGGGCTGCCTCAAAAGAAGTGTGTTGAGCAGGTCCAGGGAGATGATTCTGCCCCTCTGTTCTGCTCTCACAGTACTTCACCTCGATTACTGTGTTCTGGAGTCCTCAGCACAGAAAGGAGTTGGATCGGTTAGAATGAGTCCAAAAGAGAGCCACAAAGATGATCAGAGGGCTGGCTCACCCCGATAAAGAACAAGCTGAGAGAGCTGGGGATGTTCAAGCTAGAGAAGGCTCCAGGGAGACCTTATAGCATCCTTCCAGTACTTAAAAGAGGCCTACAGGACACCTGGGAAGGGGTGTTTTTATCAGGGAGGGCAGAGACAGGTTGAAGGTGAATGGTTTTAAGGTGAAAGAAGGTAGATTAGATAGAAAGACTTAGATTAGATATTAGTACAAAATTTTTACTGTGTGGGCGGTAAAGCACTGGAATAGGTTGCACAGAAAAATTGCAGAAGCCTCGTCCCTAGAAGTGTTTAAGGCTGGGCTGAATGGGTCTTTGAGCAGTGTGGTCTAGTGGAAGGTACCCCAACTCATGGAAGTGGGATTCGAACAAGACAATCTTTAAAAGTCCCTTCCAACCCAAACCATTCTATGATTCAACATACAAGTCCCAACAATTACACGCACTTCTCCATATGCTTTAGGCATTACAGTAAAAAAAATCAGTCTTCATAAAAATCATAACTTTCAAAGCCGTTTTCCAAGAGTAAAGATTGGACCAATGAAGCACAATACAAAACAGGGTCTATGCCATAATGCAGCTTTGAGCAATTTCTTCCTGTTCTACCTTAATGATCCCCTAAGGTTTCAATATCTGAGTACACAGTAAGAAGCTGCAATTTTCCCTTCATACTGAAGTCCTGGTTTTGACTGGAACAGAGGTTAATTTTCTTCCTGTCTGTTGGTGGTATATTGCCATTTTAGATTCAGTATGAGAAAAATGATGGTAACACATTGATGGTTTTAGCTGTTGCTAAGTAATGCTTGTACTAAGTCAAAGACTTTTCATCTTTCCATGCTCTGCCAGTGGAGAGGTGCACAAAAAGCCGGGAGGGAGCACAGCCAGGACAGCTAAACTGAGCTGGGCAAGAGGATTCTATGATTCTATGATACTTGGATACTTAATACCATATAACATCATGCTCCAAAGTTATGGTCTTGAGATCTGCTGTTTTAAAGACAACTCTTGGTTACAACTTCATCAAGTGGAAGGTATCCCTGCCCATGGCAGGGGGGTGACACTAGATGATCTTTCAGATCCCTTCCAACACAAACCGTTCTATGATTCTATAATTCTATAAAATGTGTAGTTGACCAGGGCGGGACAATTGCCGCTCAGGTGAGGGCTGGACCTTGGTCATTGGGTGATAGGAAACTGTCCTGTGCATCACTTATTTTGAATAATTTATCATCATCATCATCATCAGGTGCTCTTCTCACCTAATGTTTTCAATTTAGAAACAGGCACTCATATTCTGTAGCATCTTTAGGTTCATTTTTATTGCTCCTACTCACACATGCACACAGAGATAAAGGTGAGACGACATCTGTGCAGTTTTACTGCAGATGAAAAATTCAACCATTTCTGGAAGGCCTTAACACAGAACTTCTCGAAAGATTTGCAGGTGACCTGTTACACTTCCTCCAACACTACTTTAGCAAATAAACTGATGCAATACTTTCCGCTTTTAGCCTGGGACTATTAAATGCTTGCAGTGCTGATTTGTGGAGGCATAGATGTGGTTATTAAAGTTCAAATGAATACCATATTTCTATTAACTGGAAAATTATACTGAAACACTTTTTAAACATTAAACGTAGTGAGAAGTTGTTTTAATGGTTAGGAGATCATACCCTATGTTACAAGATGTATGCTGAACGCCTTCTGCAGATGCAGAGAAAAATGGTTAGGATTTCCAAAGCTTACCCCAAACTGCTTTCATCATGAGCTAAGGGTTTTATAAAGAAGATTAACAACAGAATTAGAAGCTGAGACTAGAAGCCGTTATTGGAACTGGTTTTGTTCCATTATGACAAGAATTTGTCTATCGAGATGAGTTGTACACCTATAAACATACATAGAGCCATACATCATAAGTACCATTTTACCAAACTTAAAGAAAGTATTACTACACACAAAAATAGAAGACTAAACAATAAAAATGCAAATTACAGAGCTTCCAGGAGGTATTTATTATGCAGCAAAAATACCCCCATACTCCCATAATCAAGAAAGTTGAACTTTTGCTAAATGTCTGATTTGGCATAAAAAATAAATGAAGAATGAAAATAAACATTAAAAGGGGACTAATTAATATAAATTAGAAGTTAGAAAACACATACAGCAGAAAGGAAAAGCAGGAGATTATAGAGAAAACTGTAGCTATCAGGTTGAAGAATCGGAACAAGATTTCATAACAGTATTTGAAATAAAAGAAACCCTCTCATTGTAATAGTTCTACTTCTGGACAGGTTTAAACCTTCCAGAAGACTCGTTAAGAAGAAATTCTGCCTGCTGATACTTGTTTCTAATAAAGATTAGAAGAACAAGGAAATTTCAGAAACAAGAGGTAAAACAACGTTAAGCAAAAAAAACCCCACTAATAAAGCACTTACTCACCAGGGATAAGAATTACCTGCTTCTTAGATTTCTAAAAGCTGCAGACAATAGGAATCATAACTGGTTGAGGACTTTTTGAGGAAAAGTGTCAGTCACTAGATTTCCAGGATTGGATGCTATCCCACATTTTCAGAAATAATTTTCATTTGAAAATAAATATGAAGTCACCTCTTTGGTTGACACAAAATTAGGGATGAAACAAAAAAATCCGAAGGAAGCAGAGTGCAGCCACAGATCACTTGATTGAGCTGGATTCCTTCAAACTAGAAATTTAAATAGGTGTAGATGAACAAAGGGAGGGAGAGTTTCCTAGAAACAGGAAGTTTGAGGTGGACTGGGTCTAAGTGGACAAGGAATTCCATAGAAATAGCAGAGTGATGTAGTGACAGAACAGTAAAGCAGATGTGACAAGAAAGAAGAATTCAAACAGAGGGAAATAGTGGTACTGCCTCTAGATGTAAACTGCTGACAGATTAATGTCAAATTAATACTCCCTTACAGACCACGTTTTCAAGAGATTGTGAGAACTGACAGGCTACAGGAAGGTACCTCAAAAAGTCTTCGGTGGTGGAAACATGTCATACTGAGGGATTTACTCACAACCGCAGAGCCATTCAAAGCAGCCCAAAAGATGGATCCACTTGCTTCTTGCTCCCAAAGGATTTGAATGCAATGTGTAAGCCTTTTAGAGATGGCCTGAGTGCCCATGGTTGTAATAACAACCTAAAGATTCATTCACACAGTGCTAACCTGAAGGGGATTCAAACGACACAGGAAAAACAACAACTTTGAAGTTTGAATATAATCCTGAAGATCAAAAACTTTTAGGATATAATTAACCCCCTTACAGTTGTTCAAATACCCCAGATGTCGTTCTCACTGTTTGCTGGTCATCTTAAAAGATCTTTATTTTCTCATCCACGATGTCTTCCTTGACCAGTATTCACACAACTACACTCCATTTTCAGTTCTGTATGGTGAGACATCCACCATTAGGTAATCCATTGGGCAAATACTGTAGTGGTTCCCAAGGCATTTTATTACTGCACGTTACCACAAAGAAAACGTGCAGCTATGGGCAACCACCACAGAGTTATTGTGATCCTCTGATCTGTCCCTGTGAGTCAGAATGAGGCAAACCCAGTGCAACCACAAACTCTTTAAAGCACATCTAAGCATCCACTAGATGCTCAAAGGATTAACAAAGTCAGCTACCCAAGAATGAAACAACTCGTCTTTCAGCTTTCCTTTTCTTCCCACGTAGAATGTTTGGGATAGGCACAAGGTAACATTCAATGAGGCTGAAAGAGAAAAATTGATACTATCAAGTTGTCATTCACATATTCTCAGACAGTGCTCAAACTTTCTTCAGAAAAGCTTTTGGATGAATAAAATTGGCAAGAAATTGGATGAGGTAGCATTACAGTCAGAAACAGGAGACAATACAGGTTTGCTGAACAGTAGTTTGCTTTAATATGGAATGATCAAATGAAGTTCTTATTTCTTCTTCTGAGATAATGTTTCACAAGCATGAGTAAGCAAAATAAATGCATTTTTTAATATAAAAGCTATCATTTGTAGTGGTGTAAAAAAGGAATTTACATTAAGCTGAGGGAACTTCTTAATTTCTTCTCTATGTCTGCTAGGAATAAGAACAAAATTATAATACATGTTAAGTTATGAGCTGGTAATTGGGAAGTCACTCAGTGACTGGGATGGCAGACAGAAGTTGATAGTGAAGCAGTGGATCAGTAACAATACACAAAGTATTGCCCTAGCTGATCAAAAAATCACATAGAGTGACAAAGAAAAGAGGAGAAAGTTGTGGAGTGGAAGTGAAAGCAGAGCATATTCCACACAACTGTGTCATCAGCAAGTAAGAGCAGGTGTTTCAATGACGTCAGTGAGTTTAACAAGCAAGTTTTGAGTCATAATTATGGCAGCAAATCCCAGTAATCGTGAGTTCCCTGACATAGTCTTGATGCTACTGTGTACTACAGAATATGAAGAACAATACCTAGAGGAGACAGAGAATGAGGCAAGCCTCTTACCCAGTCAGTAAAAACAAACTCACTGTGTGACCCATTCAGTAGAATTAAGCCAGATATACTAATAAAATAAAATAATAAATAAATTGAAATCTAATTCACCATATTACTTGTAGATTTTTCCAACCTCAAACTGTTTGCTGGTAAATTTGATGGTGCTCAACCTTCTCAGAAATCCACTACAGTTCCCCCACTCTCCTTTCCTGAGGTACCACCACTTATCCTTTCAATTCAATAATGTAGGAATTATTATTGACTACAGTGTCCCATGCCTCTATCTGCAGATTAGATCTAAATTTTAATCACCCTTTCCTTGTGACATTTCTACAACTTTGCCTCTTTTATCTATGTAACTAGCTAAATCTCTGCCAAAGGCTACTGTCTCCCATGTCAGCTACTAATTCCCTCCTCCAGCCTTGCCCAATTTGACTTGCTTATATCAATTTATTACACTATTGTCAGCATTTTGGCTTTTCTTTCATTTTGACCGGTTAGCTTTCTTTCTGTACGGCACCACTGACATTCTTTCTTTGTGATAGCAAGTATGGACAACCTTGTTGACCCAGAAACAAGAGGGCTAGGAACCACAAGAAACTCACCATATCCTTCAGAGAGTGGAGTGGAGAAAGAGTATAGTTCTGCAAAGACGACAGTGTCTCCCTAGGAGACCCACAGCTCTGTCTGTGGTTTGGGGTTAAGCTGGGTTCTAGCACTATCTCACAGTGCCAACTTCAGAAACTCTTGCTGCCTACTTTCTCCCATAGAGAGGAGCTGGGAATGGTCGGCAGCCCTGAAAACATGACATAGACCTAGAATGGAAGCCATGCTTGAACAGGTCAAGAAATGCATGTAGTGTGTTTGCTTCACAGAGCACCTTCAGGCTCATTATCATAAGGATGTTGAAATTTCAGCCATAGCTAGACTGTCATTTAATCCTGCTGCTGCTACTTATTAGATGCCAAGTATGTTTTCTTTGTGCTTCCCTTTCTGCGTGTAATCATCAGCTGTCTTTTACTTTAAATTTCCACAGCTGTTTGGAGTTTGTATTTATTTTGTCCCGTATTCATGCAGGACCTGGCACAGAGGAGGCTGAGGTTCCAGGAGAGAGCTTTCTCAGTAATTCAAGCACTTACCTATTGCTGGCTTTTTCATCAGGATGTATTACCACTTAAATTCCAGAACATTTCCTCATGCACTTTCTGCCTACATCCCTTGTGATTACACAGCACAAAGAGTGTGGACACTGGCTCAGTAAAACTGGCTCAATAAAAATGCTTAAGTAGGAGGTGTTTGCATTTCTAAAGCAGTATCACCTTAGTTCACACTTCTATATTCACCCAGTTTCTTTCAGTTGCAGTTAATCTCCTGTCTAATACTACTGTGACTTTCCTTCTGGTCTAAATCCACCAGAAAAAAAGTTTTGTAGTGGTTGAAAATGCAAAAGTCTGGCATGGCTCTGAAAATTTGAGTAGGGAACCTAGCAGAACATTACCATTGTGGATCTAAACCAACCCCTTCCTTAAGCCCAAGATGGGACTGGCAGATTAGCCAGGAACAAGTTAAAAACATGACCTGTGAATGTTGATACAAGCCATGTGCTGTGATTGTGCAAAATGATCTTGTTAAGCTATTGCACTTGTAGTTCAAGGCAGGGCTTGGCAGCAGCAGCTAACACTAACTTGTCTGCACTCAAGGGAGCAGAGCACATCACACTGAGACACCTGAAGCTGCAGTATGTTACAGTAGCAAATTTGAGGGGAGGGTTTAAATTCACCACATAAAGGTTTTCATGGCCTCTTGCTGCTCTGATTTTACTCTGTCGTCTTCAGCTTTTCTGCTTACCCTTTGTCTCAGCAGACAGGAGGTGTTTTTCTTGTCAGCATGCAGCTCTCAGCCAGGTGTTTACAGAGCAATGGTAACTTCTGAAAGCCATTTTAGAAGTAGAAATCTAAAAAAAAAAAAAAAATTAAAAAAATAAATAATTGAAAGAAGGAAATGGATTTTTCCTACTATCCATTACTGCCTGGATGCTAATAGCTTTATCCTAACAGTGGCTGAGAATCTCCTGAAAGGAAGTGAGTTCCTTCATTATTTTAATGAAATCTGAGTGCACTCAGTGCCTTGGAAAGGCACTTGACACCTCACAGGAGCAGATGCTAAATGCTCAGTACATTAACCGTCTGACTGTTACCCTCAACCTTTTTGATAATTGGGGTTATTATAAATGCCACATGCTGCTGCTCAAATATTGATAACTCCTTTCTGACCTCTTCTAAGGAATATAAATAACTCATTAATCATCTCTTAGTTATCTTCTGCAAATAACAATACATGGACGCTTATCTTGAGCTTTTTATGTAAACAATATTCGCTGTCTGAGAAACTAACAGTCTGCTATAACCTGATTTGGCAAACAACAAATACTCCATTTAATGCTTACTTAGCAGCTTTCTAAAACTGTCCAGATAGTTCTTTTAAGTTTTTCTGAGCAAAACAGCGATTTTTCATTATGAGACAGCTTTCTTCTTTATGGTAGATGGAAGAAGCATTGAAGGCACACTAATAATGTATTTTCAGAACTTTTTCCTTTTCTGTGGAGGAAAAAGCTGACATTGAGGATTTCTTCAAAGTTTGGTAAGTATTTGGAGACAGTGGTTTATTGGTATACAAAACATCTATAAACATACCCCTGTGGTATTGGAGAGGGCAGTAAGAATGAAATAAACTCCAGTTTTCCCAAACAGGAAGCAGCCAAACTCTGTTTACCCTCAGCTACATTTCTGCTTGGGAGGCAATGTACAAAAAAAAAGAGAAAAGTATTTAAGTTGTTTTGTTCAGAAAGTAGCTTGGAAGCTTTTCTATGTGGACTTCTACTTGGACAAGTATGAAAAACTATGAATCAGAAAAGCCTAAAAAGGAATGGTGTTTTCCCACATTAATCAATGCATCGATGTGTCAATAAACCTATGAGGCTGTGGAAATTTACAGGAATTTGCAGACCTTAAAACGCCTGAAAGACCCCAATACATTAACCTACTGCGCCACCTAGCCCTGCCTGGAAGACACTGCCCGCAAAAATCTATTGGGGTAGGACAGTGCATCAACGAAGAAGTGTGTTTGAGTACACACTGAAAAATTTCCCTGGGTATAATACTCTATTATGACGGTTGAATTTTTCTAACTTGTGTTTCTTGTCTTGGAAAGCTTTGTAGCTAAATCAGAAACGCTACTCTTCTAGAAATAGACTTCACCTACAAGTCACAATATAGATGTCAGAGAGAAGAAAAACACCATGCTGTTGAAAACACCATTGCTAAGTGATCCAAGGCCAACCTTGTGTGTGGCCTGCAGCCCAGTGCAAAGAGACTCTACCTCAGCAGAAAAGCCACCGGTCAGCAGCACTTCATTTTCTCAGGGAGGCAGGGTGAACAGTGAAGACAGCAGAACTTTTCTCTAGTAAAAGTTGTGTCATCATCAGAGGCTTGCTGATAGCATTAGGGCTGGGATAAGTGGTGCAGAAATGCCCATAATCCCCTAAAGCATGGACAATACTTGTGAGTACGCTCACAAACAGCTCTAATAAATTCTTTGGGGTGCTCCCTCCAAAGTCTGCCTCCTCCCTAGTTAATGCTTTTCCTCTAGCACTAGCAGCCACAGATCCTGACTCCTGGCACTTCACTGAGTGGACGGATGTTCTCAGTCAGCTACTCCAGAATGTACTTCTAATGGCTCATCTCATGCACAACCGAGACTTGCTCAATGCAACACTGGCTTTGCAAGAGATTCTTCTGTTCAGCATGGCAGATAGGGAACACTGCACCAAATGTCAGCCATCAAACCACAGAATCTAACCATCCAAAGAATCAAAGCTGCAATTCTCTGTAAATCATATAGACAATCTTTTATACATTATGTAAGGCATTCACATTACACCATCTCCTATCGTGAATTTATGAAGGATTTATTATTGATTAATTACCTTACCCATTCTCTCAGTACACACTGAAGTTTCATCCAGTAACTGCACTATTCACAGTGCACATCTTAAATATCAAACAATCTCAGCTTTCTGAGATTGGTACACTAATGTACCTAAAATTTTGAGACCTTCTGCATGTGAATTTGTTCTTTCTTTAAACCTCATGCATCCTAAACCAGACTCTGAATTTTGGGAGCAGAGGAAAGGGATAACTCATTAATTGTCAGTGATGAGAGTGTGAGTTTCTCCTCCTGGTACATCCACATAACACCTAGCATTTTTTTGGTTTTCCTTTAAATGCAGTAGGTTTGTCATTCCGAAGTTCTCAACACCTTATAAAGGAAGGACTCTGTTGATGAGGTATTTTGAGTTACACAATATCTAAGAAAGCTTACCTCTTCTTCTAGGGCTGGCTTCTGCTTTTCACAAACCTTCTACTGAGCAAGACTTTCTAGGAACAAGGCTGCTGAATGCAGAAGATTAAGCCAAGTCATGAAACAAAACAATTTTTTTTTTCATTCATATCACCAAAGGGTTTACGAAGCCTATTTTCAATTCATTTTATTGACTACTATGAACTGATGTATAAGCAGGTATGTAAAGGCAGAATTACCATTTAAAGAAGCTGTTTTCAGTTGTTTATTCATTTGAAAAACTCACTTGGGCTGGAATCTCCTATGCCAGTTGTCTGCTATAGGCTGCTGTATGTTTTTTTTTAAACTCCAGTCCAAGGACTTATCAGCTTCTGAGAATGACATTTAAAGGGATTCCGGAGACTCTTTAGAGCTGTTTCACTATCCTAAATTCCTGACACAGTGGAAATCCCCACACTGATTTTAAATAACTAGCAGAAAGACCTGAAAGCATCTGGCTGCAGCAAGCCCATACAATCTGCTAGTCCAGAGTTCTGTTTAGTCTACAGAATGCTGCAACTGTGTGTAAATCAAATAACTCTCTCATAGGCTAGGACAGCATAGTACTAATTTGTGAAAGTGGAACACCTATGCAAACAACTATTTTTTTGTAGTAAGCCAACACTCACCCTGTGGGAAACAGTCCTTAGCTTCAGTCCAATCTGTGTAACTAACTATCTGGCAGAGAAGCATGCCTGTACTCCATCATGTTCTGACAGTTGCTTGTTGTGTCCCAGAACTCAGAAATGACCTTAGGCTGGTCCCATGCCACCAGAGTGACTTCTGCAAACAAGTAATTTACGTGTTATCTCTTGCTAGCTGCTATATCCAGTTGGAGTGCTGGATTTTTCATCTGGAAGTGTTACTATGCATGCACAGATATGGCCCCAGAGTTCATTCTTACATTCTTTTACCCTGAAAATGCTGGGCATCATTGTCTTCTTGCCTCAATGCCATGTCTGATTCTCCTCTGGTTCCCTCAGTTTAATCTGCGCTGAATAACAATGGGTATCAACTAGAGCTCCTTTTTTATTATTTGCCTTAGTGGGAAATATCCATGATTTCTCCAACAGATACTGGGCAGAAGACTTCATATCTGTTCTTTCATCAAAGTGAAGGTCCACAGCAAAGCAAGAATCCACGGGGAATCTTCTTATCCTCCTTCTGGATATGCCCAGCTCCTTTATATAATCACTGAAAATGTGCTGTTGTATCTGGACATGAGAAACAGTGCTATACATACATCCTGAATTTATTGCACTCTAATGCAACCATCAAGTAGCCTTGCTACCACTATGATTGATGTTTTGCTCACACAGACAGAAATCTTGGTCTCCATTATCATCCTAGCAAACCTTCTCACAGGAAAAAAGCATGTGTCCAGAATATTTGAGCACACAATCTCAATATATGACAGTGGAACAATTATTTTGTTTCAGTACATGTGCTGTTTACTCTCCCATCCTGAATCTTCCATCACACTCTTAATATTTTATTAGTACAATGCTCGGAATCAATTTTAACGTGTACATTCCATGTACGTTCGCTCTTGCTGTCTCTTCCTCCAGCTTACCACAAGATGGTAGGAGAGTTTCTCCTAAGCAAAAATAATTGTAGAATCATAGAATGTCAGGTTGGCAGGGACCATAACGATAAATCTGATCCAACATTTTTAGGTGATATGTAGTTTCAAAGAGATGGCCCAGCATCCTGTCAAGCTGAGTCTCAAAATTGTCCCATGTAGAGGAATCCACCACTTCCCTGGGGAAATTATTCCAATGTTTAACAGTTTTCATGGTGAAAAATTTTCTTCTGGAATCCAGCTGGGATTTTCTCAGGGGCGACTAATACGTATTACTTCTTGTCTTTTCCATGTGATTCCTCGTAAGAATGGAATCTCCATTGGCTTGGTAGACACATTTTATGTGTTGGTACATGGTAATAAGGACTCCCCTAAGCCTTCTCCTCTCAAGGATGAACAAACTCAGTTTTCTCAGCCTTACTTCACATGGTTTAACTTCGACTAGGTTTCCTAGACCCCTGATCATCTTAGTGGCCCTTCTCTGGACTCTCTCCAGCCTGTCTGCATATGTTTTGTATAGTGGGGACCAAAACTGAATGCCTGACAAGTGTTAAGTAGAGCGGGATAGTAACTTCTTCATCATGTTGGACTTTTTTGCTGCTTCAGTAAATTTTGGTCATGTTGAGCCTATTGTGCACCAAACCCCCCAAGTCCTTCTCCACACAGCTGCTCTCCAGCCAGGTAGAACCCAGTCTGAGCTTTATTCCAGGGTTATGTATTCCCAGGTGCAGAACCTTACACGTATCTCCATTGAACATTATAAGCTTCCTGATTAGCCCATTCTTCCAGCCTGTCCAGGTCTTCCAGGAAGGCAGTGCTTCCCTCTGGAGTGTCAGCCTCCCACCCAACTTGATATCATCTGCAAACCTCATCAAGGTGCAATTTGTACAGATCAAGCTCCTGTAACAGTTCACACCAGTTCTTCATTCACTGATGGTGGGTCTGTGTCTGCATCAACTTGCATGTTTGTTCCCATGACCAGGGGCCCAAAAGCACTGGTAAAGGCAGAGATGAAGAAGTCATTGAGCACATCTGCCTTTTCAGCACTGTTGGTGAATAGTTCACCTTTACTGTTTAACAGTGGGCCAAGGCACTCCTGTTTCTGCTTGTTGTTAACATAATCTGAAACCAATACCACTAAGTGTGTTGAATTTGGGAGCCAGAGTGGATATTTTGAATCATAGAATCATAGAATGGTTTGGGTTGGAAGGGACCTTAAAGATCATCGAGTTACAATCCCTCTGCCATGGGCAGGGACTTGTCCCACTAGATCAGGTCACACAAGACCCCATCCAACCTGGCCTTGAACACCGTCAGGGACAGGGCATCCACAACTTCCCTTAGCAACCTGTTCCAGTGTCTCACCACTCTCATTGTGAAGAAATTCTTCCTTATATCATGCCTAAATCTGCCCCTCTCCAGTTTATACACATTCCCCCTTGTCCTGTCACCACAAGCCTTCATGAAGAGTCCCTCTCCAGCTTTCTTGAAGGCTCCTTTCAGGTACTGGAAGGTCACTATACAATTTCCTCGGAGCCTTCTCTTCTCCAGCCTGGACAAGACCAACTCGTTCAGACTGTTCTCCTATGGAAGGTGCTCCAGCCCTTGGATCATCTTTGTAGCCCTCCTCTGTACCTGTTCCAACAGTCCCATATCCTTCTTGTTTTGAGGATTCCAGAACTGGACACAATACTCCAGATGAGGTCTCACAAGAGAGGAATAGAGGAGCAGAACCATTTCCCTCAACCTGTTGGCCAGGCTTCTTCTGATGTAGCCCAGGATACAGTTGGCCTTCTGGGCTGCAAGCACACATTGTCAGCTCATCTGGAGCTTCTCATCAACCAGAACCCCCAAGACCTTCTCTTCAGGGCTGCCCTCAATCACATTGTCCCCCATCATGTACTGGAATCAGCGATTGCACCAATCCAGGTGTAGGACCTTGCATTTGGACTTGTTGAACCTCATGAGGTTCTCACAGACCCACTTCTACAGCTTGTCCAGGTCCCTCTGGATGTCATCCCATCCTTACGGTGTGGCAACTACATCACTTAGCTTGGTGTCATCTGTAAACTTGCTGAAGGCGCACTCCATCTTGCTGTCAATATCATTGATGAAGATATTAAACAGCATCGGTCCCAGTACGGGACCCTGAGGGGCACCACTAGTCATGGCTCTCCATCTGGACTTTGAGCCACTGACCACTACTCTCTAAATACGACCATCCAACAAGTTTCTTATCCATTGAATGGTCCACCCATGAAATCCATATCACTCCAATTTGGAGAGAAGGATGTTGTTGCAAACCATGTCCAAGGCTTTACAGAAGTCTAGATAGATCACATCCATTTACCCATGTCCACTGCTGCAGTTATCCCATCACAGAAAGTTGGTAAGTTGGTCATACAGGATTTGCCCCTGGTGAAGCTGTGCTGCCGTTAATCACCCCCATGTCCTCCATGTGTTTTAGCATAGCCCCTAGGAGGATCTGTTCCATGATCTTCCCAGGCACAGAAGTGAGGCTGACAGGTTGGTAAGTGAGGCTGACAGGTTGGTAAGTGAGGCTGACAGGTCAGTTTGGAGTGTAGTCTCTTTGGGAAGAGTCAGTAAACTACACAGTCATCTAAAGAGGCTCCTACACGGATGCTAATTCTCCTTCTGTAATCCCATCTTGCTATCAGTAACCTGAAAGTCTGAATACACCTGGCATCTCTTTATTCAAGTTTCATGAGCACCTAGACTTCATATAAAGAACATTGTTTAAGCACCAGGAGCATAAAGCTTGCAAAAATGCTTTTAAAGTAAAAAAACTGGGGGATGTGAGGGGGTAGGGGTGGGATTTCCCAGGAATTTCTTTCCCAGAAAGTATGACTATTGAATGTTGCATGCATTTGCCCCTCACAGCAAGATCTTGAGGTCACACACTTTTAAAATGTGAAGACACACAGTCCTTTTACAACAGCCAACTGACCAAAGTGCACAACCTGAAAGTAAAGAGAAAGATTCAATTCTCTCTTTAGTGGAAAGATGTTCAGCACTGTTTCTCATGTACAGATACAACATTTGGAACAACATCAGAGAATTACTAAAGGCATAATTTAAGGATGGTGTAAATGGAGACAGTCACTGCTCTCCAGTGAAGGCTATGTCATCTTAAGAAAGACACAGGAGCTCTTGGGAGTTAGAGAGGAAACCTACTTGTTCCTTGTGTAATCCAATGGGAAAGAATGGTTCTGGAAAATGAGCAAGTCAGAATTTATTTACTCAGAGAAGAACTTAGAACTTAGAACCCCAAATAACCTCAAGGCCATAAGAGCCTAAAATGTGTAAGTAGTTACTAGTTAATGATGAATTCATTACTGTGCTCAGCTGAACACATTTCTAATACCACTAGAAAACTTTTGTAGCTCTGCCATCTTTAGTTTCCAAATAGTCAAAAAATAAACATGGAAGGTCTAAAAAACAAATGAACTTCACATATCTTAGTGTTCACTGGGGAAGTGAGCCTTGTGAATAAAACCAGAACTGAAATTATTAAGCTTTACGTAACAGTTTATATACATTAGAAAGTGACTTGACGTTACATATTAAAGATAATGTTCGCATTTCCTTACATTTCACTGTTTTTTCATCTTACTAACAATTGTTTAACTTGGACATTTTTGTGCAATTATTACTTAATGGCAAATAACTATTTTCCCTTCAGTAACCTCATAACTTACTTTTGCTATTGTGCATTTCACTTTTAGAACAAACTTGTTACATATTAGCTGAGATCATATAAGATTATATACATATAACACTTTCACCACCTCTTGTTAGGAACCACGTTTATTACATATCAGAGATGTGCCTGGAGGAGAGACTGTTGCTGGGACCACGTAAGTTTGGGTAAAACATATTGCTATTCAATATAAGCTCAGGCCTTGCCCTGCAGTCACCTACCACAGGCACAGTGGGAATGTCTAACAAAAGCTAGAAGCTTATTTGTGTATGACGCTTGGAATGCACCCACACAACAAGTGCAGAAAATTATGCTGTTGCACTCTCTTACATTTCATGAGGCTGTTCAGGTTGCCAGTGAGGAATCCTAGCTTTGATTCTAAGCTAAGAAGCCTATTGAGAAGCAAGAAATCTTAGCTCAGTCCAACATTAATATGGCTATACTATTTCAATGATATTCTTCTACAGCTGTAAAATGACCCAAATTAATCCCAGAGGAACTCTACAGATACTGCTGAAAACCTTGTCATTCTGTCTGCACTACAAAGTACACCTGAGATTCTTCAGTTCAGTGCAGTTCAGCTCAAGGACTTCACTGTCCTTTGGCTTGAAAAAAGTATCCCTGCAACTATTGACTCTAAATAGAATTTGTTACTAGCTGGAAATTAAATCTCACTTGAGGAACACCGATTATGAAAAACAATGATTTGCTTTACTTTGATTTTGGAAGTTGCCACTGTGCAGTCAGAAAGCAGTTAGCAGTGGCTCACTGTTGAGAAGGAACAGTGTCTTGAGTGGAGTTGGAAAGATCTGCTCTGACTCATAGCAGTCAACTACCTGGTAAAACAAAAGATGACAGGAGGCTAGAAGTGATTACAAGCACATCAGAAAACAGGATTAAGATTCCAAAGAAAAATTGTGTCTCAATAAAAGAAGTGGAAGGTTGCAGTTTTAAGCAGAAATAATTGAAACGAGCAGGGAATAGCTGCCAAGATAAAATTATTTGTGGCTTACAGAACATTACAGGTGAATCCTTAACAGTGCTCTGCTTCTGAGGATATGGCAAGTACAAAGACAGATAGGAACAGAAGTGTAATCAGTAAGTAAATCTAGTGTGGATAAGGCTGGAAGTACTGTGTTCTCCATTTCTTCTTTCAGAATTGGACTTGAAAAGAGATGTGAATAATGGTGATCATGATCAGCATTTTTTAAACCACTGAAAGAATTGAGCTTGTTTAGTCTAGTTAGTAATCTTCAGTATTTCAAAGGCCACTGCACAAAAGGAAAGAATAACTTGGTCTCCGTTAGTTTGTAGGCAGATAGTAGTGGGTATAAAGAACTAGTAAGTACTTTTGGTTTACATTTGAGAGAACTTTCTACCACTAAGGATAACTAGATCCCAGGCAGAGAATGCCTTGGAAGGCAGTGGAGTTTCTGGCAGTGGAAGTTTTTAAGCAAAAATTCTGAGAATTAGGATGCGAGTGTGGTTCATTTTGCTTTGGGGCTAAGGAGGGCCTCTTTCACACTATGTTAGATGTAAATTTATAACAGAAAGGACTTCCTTTTTTTTCACATAAATTACTGGTTTTAAATAAAAATAATCAACTTATCTAATAAACCGTCTGGAAACTTATGTGGATGATAATTAACTAACTAGAATCCAAACCTCTTAAAATACAGACTAATATTTCTGCTTCTACTTTGGATAACATAGTAAAGGAAAAGTTTTACATCGTATTAGTCAATAAGGAACTTTTCAACTACCCCATTTCCCTTGTTTCATGTCTCTAATTCAGTGCCTGACAAAGGCACTCTTTTGTACATTCTGTTTTCAGATATGTTTTTTTTGTTTTCCTTTGAAGTGGTTCTGTTAATGTAGATCACATTGTTCTGATAGTTTACTTTTTTCCTGGCGGATGGGTAAACCTGAAGATTACCTTTTTATTACTCATCAGGGGCAAATTTACCACACTGTGTAAGTCATTATGAGTGGAAAAATTGTTAGCATACCATTACCAGAGGTAGATTTTGTAATGATGGAAGTAGATTGTGTAACACTATGAACTCCTTGTTTAACATGGATCTCAATAAAAAAAAAAACAGTTTAGATGCCAAGAGGCTACAAACCTTCATGTGTGAAGAGGGAAATACTCTATTTTAGGTATAGATGATAAAAAAATAATGAAAAATGTAAAAAGACAGCTTCAGGAGACCCTGACTTCTAAAGAGGTCTTGCAACTCCTTAAGTTCTGTCAGATATTCATGACAAAAGGGTGCTTTGATCTCACCTATGGCTAACTCTGGCTAGGGAGAATGCTAGAGAGATGTCTAGTTTGGTCATCAGAACTCTGATATTTATAGGGACAAAATCTTGAATCCCCAACTGTGTTAAAGCAGGGACAAGCAGCTTCTGCGTGCAATTGGTTGGGAAATGGAAACTCCCATGATAATGAAGGCTGGAAGCTGCTAGCACCAGGATGATGTCTGCATTCCTGGTTGCAGATCTGTGACTACAGAATAAGCTCTGTGTCTGAGATGCAGATGAGGGCCTGTGTAACAAAGCATGAGAAGAGCCAGCTGAGCCTAGGCATGTAGAGGGTGAATCATAGTGGGAGGGTCCCTGCTATGGCAGACAGAAGCTCTTATCTGCTGATCTTGGATATTATCTAGATAGGTCTTCTGCTTGCTGGGGGCTTGGATCCAGGAGGTTGTGGAGAGACTGCTCAGGCTTCCCTGGCACTGAGATCAGTATCTTATGCTCATCTTTCGGGCACTGAGACTAATATCCTGTGCTGACCTGCCATGTGGGCACCAAAGTTACTGTGAGGTGAGACACTGAGTGTATCAAGCGTGGCCACCTGGCTCTGGAGGTTAGGCCCAAGGGCAAAAGGGCTCACCCCAATCCTGTAAAGTGAAAGGGAAATGTGTCCTCAGTGAGTGGAGAATTCTGTGCATCAGAACATGTTTGCACAAGTGGTGTCAACAGTGAGGAATCTGCTTTTATGACCAAAGGACTTTGGCTGATGAGAGCAAACCGACTAAGTGGGGCCAAAGAATCTTTGCCAATAGGTTACCCATCCTGACAAGAGCTTTAAACTAGGAATGATGAGGAGACAGATGGTGACTGACAATTAAGCGAGGGAAGTGGTAGACTGTGTTGGCGATCAAAAGGTACTCACCCCAAGTTTATGCACACAAGTAAGCAAGCTGAAAGACCAGCATTATGGGGAACACCCACACACTTTGGGGGGAATTATCACACCTAGGACCCATCTGTCTGTTCACACCAATGAGCAAATAGAATGCATTAGACAGCCCTTTGTGCTGATACAGGGCTATGACACTGCCTTTATTCATCAGCAAGAAGGCTGTAACACTATTTGGGCTCCCCAGTTCAAGAGAGATGTTGAGAAACAAGAGAATATATAGCAGAGGGATACCAAGGTTATCAGTGGCCTAGAGAATATGAGCTAGAAGCTCAGTTAGTTTGCCAAGAAGAAGGTTAAGGGACCATCTAAAGGCAAGACAACTACCTGAGAAAGCAAAGTAGACAGGCAAATTTTTTGGTGGTGGCATATAGCACAAGGTAACAAGAGGCAACAGTCACAAAGAGTAGCTTGGGATGCTTAGGTTAGAAATCTTTGCCCCGAACTCACCTAGGAAGGTTCTGAAATTGTCTTTCCTGAAGGTTTTCAAAATCTAGAAGACAGCTTTAGTCCTGCTTTGAATAGGAGTTGTGTTATGGCTTCTCTTGGTATCAGGAATGGATGATATAGACCACTTAAAAAAACACCACCAAAGGTTTCTGCAGAAGTGTTTTTATTGAAATATGATGTTGTAAAAGTCTGACTTAAAATTTGATGGTAAGGTTCACTCTATTAATTACAGCATAAAGGAAATAACTATGATTCAAAGTCATCAAGACAACCAAAGTTGCCAATACAAAAATCTTACAGCACTGTAATACCAGCTAATGTGCGGTACTGGTTACTTATCAGAGATCTGCTGTTAGTAGGAGGTCTCTCCACCTCAAGAAGCAACCGTGAGAGGTGTCTCAGCTCAAGGGGATGCCATTAATATGCATCTGTCTGCCTAGCAGAAAGAGCTCAAAGAAAGCTCACTTAGGCTGTCATATTTATGAAATAAAGTGGTTGGCTTGTACTTAAATTACATGTAGTTGGAAAGGTATACATGAGACTCCTTGTACCCATAACTATCCAAGTTCCTTGATAAACAGTCTGGGAAAACCCACACTCTATTCATGCATTATTTGCATGATCGGTGTTCCAAACTCCTATGCATCAGTGCTTACCACTTCACTCTGATCCTTTGTGGGTTTTCAGAGAATTGATTGGAACTAGAGAAGTTCTTGACCTCTTTACATCTTAGGCATTCTTCTCTTTTGAAGCCCATACCAAAATACTGCCAGTGTGGTTAATGGATCGAGTGCATCCATCACATTCACTCAGTTCATTCAGGTACTTTTAGCCAGGCACAGAGTATCTGTAAGAAGAATATATATAATTCAAAATAAAGCCATTAGTTATCGGCTAACACAACAGAGAAGCTAACTAGGGTTTAATGAGCTATTAGACTAAGCATTAGCATACTTGCCACTTGTGTTAAGCTACCAACAAGTCTTTGCTGAGCAGGCTTATAAGTCAAAAGGGGAAGGGTCACTTCCCATGGCTCTCTGGAAAGGATTCCTAGCATCGCCAAGCCGCCATGCTCCACCAGCTCCATCAACACTATGATTCCCAGCTAGTACCCAACTAGACCACCTAGCCTGACCACGCCTCCCCAGGTGATTTTTTTCCTTCAGGATTTTATGATTTTTCACACCGATACATTCCCTCCAAAACTCTTGAACTACCAACAATCTCATGTCAACAGCCCTACTTCTGATTGTACTTTCAACTTTATCTTCCTCGAGATGTTCTCAGAGCTCTCATAGCAGTATGGACCAAGCTTAGGTAGAAATAAGCCATCACAGTTTATTGCTTTAGTTTTCATTACTTGATGATACACCATTTTCCCCATCATATCCCTTAAGGTACAAAGCCTCCATATTTTATTTATTGCACATTATTCAAATACAGAATTGATAAAATTTCAGTAAGCTTTTCTACTTATGCTGTTTAAAACATTAGAGGAAAGAATTTACTAGGATATTACACACAGCTGTTAATAAGCAGAAGGAGAAAAAAACATTCCAAAATTTTGGCATCCAAGTTTAGACATCTGTGATTTGCATTTTCAGTAAAACTAAGCAGTCAGATGACCTTTCATGTACGTACTACTCTGAGTTCTGATTCAACAGTTAACGTGCCATTTCAGTGCCTCCTAACTGGCACACAGGCAATGAAAAATGAGTAACTAGTGACCCTTTGTGAAAAGTTCGGTTTACATGACTCACACAACAAGCACAGGAACTCTGTGGAAGAAATATACGTAATTCTCCACAATAACGTTCTGAAGAATAAAATTGTCCTTTCACTAGAAGTCAATTGCTTGTCTAGAAAGGAAAAACATCATAAGAAAACGGAAAACCTAGGTAAAGAAGCAGGGTGTTGCTCAACTGATGGAAGCATGAGTCAGCAGTGCAATACAAAGATGGGGGGAACAACTGGTTAGACAGCAATTCACTGGAAAAGGATTGAGTTGCAGAAGTGGATCACAAGCAAACTACAGTTTGGGCAACACTACGCTGTTACCAAAAAAAAAACCAAAAAAAAGGCAAACTATTTATCAGGAGGTATAAAAAGTAATATAGCCTGCAAGGCAGAACGTTTCCTAGTCCACATCCTTCTGAGGAAAAGCAACCAAGTTTTGAGAATTTGAGACAATTCAAAGGAGAGTAAGGAAAACAGTGCCTTAGTAGGTATGTTATGTTTACTCTACAAACTTAGCTGAGGTAAAAGGAATTAAGAGACAGAAGACCTCTTCTACGTAAAAGTGCTACAAACTGGAGAAACCTTCATCACAAACACCCTGAAAAGGATAATAGGTTTTAGTAGAATGTTCTTATGGCGTCATCTTTTGATGGAAGCAGTGACCAAGGCATCTTGCAGCACACTCTACCTCTCGGAATGTCTTGCCTGTCAGATGGAAAGCCACAGCTGAAGGGCAGAGCAGAAGGTTCAGTGAACTCCTGATCTCCCTTCCTGCCTTACGATCCTGCGATCTGAGCAGGAGTTTGGCTGTGTGAGCCATAACTTTCTCTTACGTGGTTTCTGAGAGGGATTTTGCCCGACAGCTGCATGCAAGACAGTGACACAGCACCAGACCCGCTGTGACCTCAACCGCAAGACCTGCTGCCAGCACCAAGCCACCTCCTCACTCTGCCTTGGTGGCCAGAGTGTCCATCCCTGTCCTCCAGGGCCAGAGGAAGGAAACACAGGAACTCTGATGCTTGGTGACACCAGAGGCACAGGCGCCTTTGAGACACCACTCCTACGTGTGGTTTCTCACTGGCGTGGGAATGGGAGTGATACAATATATGGAATATTTTGATGTAAGCTGAAGTACAGTTAAGTTTTGTCTAAGCAGTTGTGGTTTGAAAGTTAGACAGAGTGTCCCTCTGATAGCATGTTTTCTTTCTCTGATAGCACATTTTCCTTAAAACGGTGTTTTTCAGACACTGTCCTTCTTTGAAAATGATAACGTATTGTGCGAGAAACGATTTGTACTAAACAGATGTCTCTTCTGTAACCACCTCTGTTTGGAATCTGAAAGGCAAGGTCAAGTAGAACCAGAGCCAGCTCCAAATTGGCAAGAATTTTGACTGTTGCAAAATTTCATAGAATCATCAGGTTGGAAAAGACCCACTGGATCATTGAGTCCAACCACTCCTATCAAACACTAAACCATGCCCCTCAGCACCTCGTCCACCTGTCCCTCAAACACCTCCAGGGAAGGTGACTCAGCCCCCTCCCTGGGCAGCCTGTTCCAGTGCCCAACGACCCTTTCTGTGAATTTTTTTTCCTAATGTCCAGCCTAAACCTCCCCTGGAATGATCTTGTAAGCAATTTGGAAAAGGATGGGTCAGGGATATGAAATTTCACAGATTTCACAGAATAACCAGGTTGGAAGAGACCCACCGGATCACCGAGTCCAACCGTTCCTACCAAACACTAAACCATATCCCTCAGCACCTCGTCCACCCGTGCCTTAAACACCTCCAGGGAAGGTGACTCAACCACCTCCCTGGGCAGCCTGTTCCAGTGCCCAATGACCCTTTCTGTAAAGAATTTTTTCCTAACGTCCAGCCTAAACCTCCCCTGGCGGAGCTTGAAGCCATTCCCTCTTGTCCTGTCCCCTGTCACTTGGAAGAAGAGGCCAGCACCCTCCTCTCTACAACGTCCTTTCAAGTAGTTGTAGAGAGCAATGAGGTCTCCCCTCAGCCTCCTCTTCTCCAGGCTAAACAACCCCAGCTCTCTCAGCCGCTCCTCATAAGGCCTGTTCTCCAGCCCTTTCACCAGCTTTGTTGCTCTTCTCTGGACTCTCTCCAGAGCCTCAACATCCTTCTTGTGGTGAGGGGCCCAGAACTGAACACAGGATTCGAGGAGCGGTCTCACCAGTGCCGAGTACAGAGGGAGGATAACCTCCCTGGACCTGCTGGTCACGCCGTTTCTGATACAAGCATTTCCTAACGTTTCATAATATTAAAATTAGAGCTTGGAAAGTAATAGAATATGCATAAGATTTCTGGGATAATTATACCTATGCATGTAAGTGGGAAATACATTCAGTAACAGCCTTTGTCTCTTGCACACGATCGGTGGAGATCACTCCCGCACGGTGCCCAGGTCCCATGCAGGATGCTTGCTTTCTAAAACTCCGAAACGAGCCTCGGAGAGCTTTATTTGCCGACATTTTTCGGTATGGGGAGCACCGTGAACTCTCCCGCTCGCCCTCCCTCGGGCGGGCAGCTCCAGGCGCCGTTCCCGGTGCCGGGACGGAGCGGGGCGTGGGAAATTCCCGAGGCGCTGGCTCAGCCGGCGGCGGGAGGAGGCGCCGCCCTGCCCCGCGCCTCCCTTCCCGGCACCGACCGGCCTCCCCGCCGGCCCCGACGGGCTGCTCGGCGGCACTAGGTCGCTTCTGCGGGGCTGCCCCCCCATTCCCTCGCCGATCCCCCCCGTTCCTGCGGAGGAGACCCTCTCTGAGAGGAGCTCAGCCCCCTTCGCGGAGCAAAATCCACCTTCTCCACCCGGGCGCCTGTGAAACGCTCTGGAGGAGCTTTCGCTTTGAAGTTCAGCCTTTCTGGTGCCTGTTAAGCCCCTTTCCCCGTCTTTTAAGCCCTTTTACCGGGCATTCCCTGGCACGGCGGGTGTGGGAGGGCTGGAGGGAGGGGAGCTCCGTCCTCCCGCTGCTCCTGCATTCTCCAGGATGCCCGGCGGCACCTAACGCTGAATTTAACTCGTTTTAGGAGCCCCCCAGCCTCCTCTGTCTTCAGGATGTCACAGCTTAACTACAGCAAATAAGCTGCTGGTGTGACGTGAGTGAAGTTTAACGAGGTAAGTTGCGTCGTGGGGTGAGGGGGCTGCTTCTGCCAGGTGATTAGGTTTGGGTTTAGCATCTCTTGATACTAGGAGGAGTTTACTTGCTCGGAAATGCAAGCCTGGACCTTTAAATCCATCTTACAAAGAAAACTGTTGCTCCTCTTTCTTGCTTTCTTGCTTTCTTTTCTTTCTTTCTTTTTTTTTTTACACAGCTGAAATCTGCTGTTTAACCTCAAACCCATAAAAACAAATGCAAAACCATAATAAATTCCAATGTGGTTCCTGCGTTCTTTAGAGTCTGATTCTTTATTTGGTATAATATTTTTATCTCTCTTTTTATCTAAATATTGCATGTCTGAACAGTCCCGACTTCAACAGGGTAAACCAGATCCTTACAGTATAATGAGTGGATTGTGCCTGAAAACATTGTAAAATTATTCTTCCTGTAGCTATGAGTCACGCCACCATGTTATGTGATTCCTTCCCTACAGTCCTTAGCATTTGCTTTCTAATGGGGCAGGAGTAGTCTTTCAAAGTTTGTTGAGCACTTCATATATTTGGATCCCATTTTTTTACTGTTTAATTGCTTCATATGACCATGAAATAATTGATGTTTTTGCATTTTGGCAAAGCTTTGTAGAAAACCAATGGCATGTAGGAAAAAGCTTTTTAATTATTGAAAAAGAACCCAACCAAAACCATAAGATGAAGCTTTCCCTAAGTGATCAAATGGTTGTATGCCTGTCAGAACTTAATTATGGAAATTCCTTTCTTCTACGTGCGGCTTTTTAAACTTGTTGCTGACACATTAGATTGCAAAGGCATACTGGGAGCATTCAGTGTCTCATTTTTTGTCCTAAGTGTAATTGAAATGGACTTTAAAATTGCTTGGGAGAAGAAAGCCTAAGTATAAGGACTAAAGGAAGGGTTCATCTTTAGAATTTGGTATCTCATCTATTCTTTTTTTCAGAACAGTTCCAAATTATATTTTATATAAGTAGTTGTGATGTTTATTTGCAAGAGGGATCTATTTAGTAGTAGGATGCTCTGGCAGATGCTGCTTTACCAAAACTCAGTAGTTATTGAGTGGTTTGTCAGTGCTCCCTGTTTCAAGTGAAGCTGCCTCAGTTGGATGTCAGCTCTGAACTGTTGATTTTGCAAGGGGTATCATATTGGGAATTGCACCAGTCAGGAGAGACACACTTCAGAGTGGAATCTTTGTACTACTACAGTCATTGCCTTGGGGCATTCTAGCTCATTTTGGCACTTACCTAGTTATCTGATCATTTAAGAGGTAAAAAAACCAAACAACCACCTTCAGGGTGTGAGTTAGGCTTCTTATGGTCTGGTTTACTTTCTTAGGGGTGCCTCTTTCTCTTTGGTGGCTATGGAAGGAGTTTCTTAGGTTTTGGCACTGAATACATCAGTTATGTTACTGACCCTTTACTGCATGCTGTGAATTTGAATTGTGACTCCGATCCTCAGTCTATCTGTCTATGAAGTAGTGGGAATGAGAACGTAGGATGGAAAAACAGGATACAAGTCCAAAGTTTGTAGTGCAGTCTTGGAATTATAGAATAGTTTGGGTTGGAAGGGACCTTAAAGATCATCTGGTTCCAGACCCCTTATGATAAGAAGGGACACGTCCCACTAGATCAGGCTGGCAAAGACCCCATCCAACTTGGCCTCCTCTTCCATGTCTGGTTTAGGAAAATTTGTCCAGTCAATAGTGTTGATGACTTGGTGTACTCTCCTTTAAATAAAGAAAGTTTTCTGCACCCTAGCAGCTGAAAATATTTATTTTCCCAGACTGTGTACAAACTTCAGTTCATTTGAGGATGTGAGAGATGAGTTGCAACTGGCAGCTGTTTTAAATTAGGAAAGTAAAAGACACAAAAAAAGGAAAGTTATCTGAAGTATGCCTTGAAATATGTAGCTTTAGGAAGATTGATACAAACCAGATTAACTCAGTAATCAACTAGTACTAGATGTTCATAGCAGAGGCTTCGTTTTCTTAGATCCACAGGTATTCTAGGGACTGCAGCAGTATGTGCACCATAAAGCTCCAGCTCCCAGCCAATTACTCCTGAATACTATGAGCCTGATCTTTAACGAGGTTTCTTTTGAAAAAAATCTGAAAGATTTTGAAATGTTTCTTAGGCATATTTGCGAGATGAATAATGGGAATTTTTTTTTCTCTCATCCATGACATCACCAAAGCATTGGCCTGGATGCAACTTGGGGGGTCGTCTAAGGTAGCCTGTTGCTTTAAAGAAGGAACAGTTTATCTGAAGATATTTATTTAGACTATTCATAAACTCCATTCTGAAGGAGATTTCACCTCTTCACCTCTGTGCTGTTTCTACTTCTTGAGTGATTGCACTGTAATTGTCAGGTCTCAGGACAATTCCTGAGGCTGAATATTGTTGCAATTGCCTCCAGGTCTCAAAAAAATTGCTCTGCTCTACTGATTAATTTCAAGTTAGGCTGGGGAGTCATGAATCTATCTGTACCTGTTTTATCACACCCCAGGTTGCATTTTTCCAATGGGAAGAACTGCAAGTAGAGTATGTATTCATGAGTTAAAAAAATTTATCAGTTATTCATGATACAGAATAGCAAGACATCTTGTCTGCTTTATATCCCCCACAGATGTTGAATTTTTAGAAGGGGGAAGAATATAGAATAAAATAAAAAAATTCTTACTCTCCTAACTTCTATAGCGCTGACAGATCATCCTCAGTTCATGGCTTAATATTATCCCCTCTTTTATAGATAATTTCAGAGTGCATCCCAATAATCATATTAATCACAGAAACTAGTATTGTAACTGCTGTTGTTAATTATGACAAGGAATAAGAGCTTAAAGGAGTGATTATCTCCTTCTGTTTGGCACTTATGATGCCGGTATAAATAACTGTGTCCAATATGGAGCTCACAGCACAATGAAGACTGACAAGCTGGACTGAATCCAGCAGAGAGACACTGGGAAGCTTTGGAGGCTGGAGCACATGCAGGAGTCAGCAAAGGAGCTGAGTTTGCTTGGCCTTGAGAAGAGAAGGGTGAGGGCAGCTCTAGGTTCTGTCCTCACATGACTAAAGGGAAGTTACTGAGAAGACAAAGCTAAGCATTTTGCAGAGGTGAACAGCAAAAGGGCAAGAGGAATGGCCACAAATTGTAGCAAGGAAAATATAAAGAGAAGAATAGGAGAAAAATTAATATATGACTATAAGGAGGAAAAACCTTTATAGTGAGGGTGGTTAAGTGCTGGAACAAGTTGCCCAGAGAAGTTGTGGAATCTTCATCCCTGGAGTTCTTGGAGTTGGACAAACTGCTCTATGATTCTGTGACAGAACAGGTGGGCAGGGAGGTGGTTGAGTCACCTTCCCTGAAGGGGTTTAAGGGACAGGTGGATGAGGTACTGAGGGACATGGTTTGGTGTTTGATGGAAATGGTTGGACTCGATGATCTGATGCATCTTTTCCAACCTGGTGATTCTATGATTCTATGATTCTAAGTGCTAATACATAATTACCTTAATGACAAAAGTAACTAGAAAGGAAAACATATTGAAATATGTGTCTATAGTTCGTATTCAAAATCACTGCATGAGAGCTTCTTGTTCTTACCTGCAATTCATGCAAACTAAATATGCAGACCCTCCTGGTTGGAATATTGTGACAAATAATGGCTTCTCTGAGACTTAACAAAGAAAGCCAGCAGTGATTCATTCTCAGATGAAGAAGTGTGACATCCTGTTGTGGTATTTCTTGAAAAACATCACTTCTTATCTTTTCACACTGGGAAACTTGAGCCAAGCTATTCACCAGAAGAATGGTTGTGATTGTTACTTTTCTTCATGCTAATACAATTAAGTCACGAGTTATGCCACTGAACTTAACTGACCAGCCTTCTATTAAATTGCTCTTAGAGTAGGGAGTCAACTCCATTCACTTTAAAGACAGTTTTATTTTCACTTTTGTCTGAAAAAGAGCCTGTGGGATTTGGCTTTGTCTCCCTATTAACTTCATATAATTCATAAGAGTAACAGCCTGCTGAAGAGTTGCAAGAAGTTTTGACATAATCTGCCTTGGAAAGACTTCTTTTTGTGTCATTTACATGCCACTTGCTGCTCTATAACAAAGAGCCATTCTATCATGCTAATTTCAGACAAAACATATCAAATTATTCTTCCTTTTAGACACTACATTTCATTAGGTGATTAAAAAAAAGTCTGAACTTAGAAAATCTATAAAGAAGTGGATTTATCCACATCAGTTCTTGGAACAGTGTATTAATTGCGTGTTAGTTAGATCTAGGTTCTCAAAAATACTTAGATCCTTTATTCATGTTGATTTTAGTATTCTCCAAGTATTTGTGAGGATATTGCTAATAATAGCAAGGAAGGCTGCAGAAGGTTATACATTAGGCAAGGCACCCAGTTTTTAATATGGGGGCCTCCATGTGAAGCATTAGTGCTCACAAGATAAAATTCAGGGCACATTGCAGCAAGGCTGCTTCTTGTGAGAGCTGAGCCCTGGGTTGCAGTGCTGCATGCAGGATTCTTGTACATTTTTCATGTGACCTTTGGAAATGTGCCGAAAATAAAAAAAAGTTTGAAATGTTTTCTTTATATCCACTGGAGAGATTCAGAGCTTCTCAAGACCAGTGAATTTAAGGCAGGGTCATTAAATGTAAGTGTCAGTGGTTCTGAGGTATTATGTTAGAGGTTATCTGCTAAGAATAAATTCTGGATTGAGTCCTTGGGTATTCTAAAATCGGTAAATGTTCTGTCCTTGGCTTTAGTGGGGATGGAAGTTCATCCTGGTTATCTGACCTGCTAAGCAGATTCAACTTCTGTTGTGGAAGCAGTAGCAGAAGGCTTTATCAGTATTCTACACAGCTCCAGCAATTTAAAATGTGTTAGTAAAAAATAGCTGTATCTATAGTCCTGTTCCTGTTGTTTGGACTCCTGTACCCGCTGTGCCTGTTTTTTAACGGTACTACTGCTGAATGTTCACTTCTCTCTTCTGCATGGAGGAATTTTCAGGTGGTTCATGTCAGGAGATCTGACATACCATCAGTCCCATGGGACTGGGCTGTGGAAGTCAGGTGGAGTTTCATCCAGTCACAGTGTGAATGTAAAAGCTGTAAAAGGAGTGCAAGACAGCTGTCCGGTGCTTCAGGTGACAGTTCTTTCAGAAATGGAACTTGCTAAGACTTTGATAAGTGTGTTTCAACTGCAGTCTAACAAAAGCCCTCCATGTAGTGTTCTGGGTGCTAGCAAAGGGTGAGGCTATGCTTGCTGAAGCATAGCAATAATTTCATGTTTAGGAATAAGTGTTTTTTGCATCTTTGATATTATTTTCCTTGTTAGGATGGATATCTTGTTACTTGTGCAGGAGGAAAGCTAAAAATACGTCAGGACAAACTTTTGTTTTAATATTATGTAGAAATAAGTGGTGGGAAAGCCTTCAAGAGGTTATGTTCTATTTATTTAGATTAAATTGCACTTTTTGTGTGTATTTTCCCCATGCTGTAACTAGGTCTTAAGACCATGAGTTTTTAAAATTCTTTATCTTTCTTTGTGCATTCTTCCTGTGTCTCTCTTAAGCTGCCCGGAGTCCATGTGGTTGGGTTTATATTTATTCATTCCTAAACATGGTAATATTATGTGAACTGTTCTGGCATGCATTTCTTCTAAAAGCAACAAGTAAATAGAAATGTCTTATTTCCTCCTAAGTCTTGTGCAGGAGGGGTGGTTGAATGATGAATCACTTCATGGTTCTGGCGGTACTGCTCCCCTTGAAGACTTGCTACCCAACATACACACAACAAGGTAAATGTCTGAACATTTGGCTTTTTTCCTTTTGAAGCAATCTAAAACAACTGAAGCTTTGGACTTGCTCATTTATTTCTAAGTCTCCTGTGATTAAGCAACATGTTACATGGTTAATCTAGTTATTAGCTTTGGTAAGATGATGAAGTAGCTTGTATAGTTACCTTCTTTAACCCCATCATACAAAATTACCTGTTGAGTCAATAACTTGCTATGATGTGATGCTAAAGTGTATTTATTTGTCTGCTTCCCCTCTGTCTCATATGTTTCTGAGCTGTACTCTGTAATCTTCAAAGAATTAATTTTCTGTTTGATAATTTCTATGCTTTTCTCCCCTTCCCTTCCCTTTCTCTTTTCTGTTTGTCTCATCTATGGAAACTTTAGCACTTCTGTTGGCTCTTTTCTGACTGTGCCACAAGATTCCAGGACCAGATTTTAATTTCTTACGCTTCATATATGTATCCAATACAAAGAAAAAAGCAAAATGTGTATTTGGCAGGAACAAAGTTGAATATAATTATAAGTTTCCAGAAGGCTGTGTATTTTAAGATAAAAGTGGTGCTTCCACGCTCGCTTCTGGCAGTAGCACTGGGTATGACTCCATTAAAAGAGAAAAAAAAAGGAATAGTTAATTTTGATTTAATTTTCTGTGACCACCATTAAGGAGCAGGAACTTACCAGACTATAGTCTGCATGATAGATGTTGCATTGGCTTAAATCAGTTGTTGAAAGAGGGGTAGGTGTAGGGTTTTGTATAAATTTACTACTTATCACACTGAAGGGAGTGATATATCTGTTTCAGACTTATATTTGCCTCTTTTCAGCCTTGAAATTAATGTGTTTGTACTCCGTTCACTCAGGGTGCCAGTTCCTCAGATTTGAGAGTCTGTTACCAATGCTTCTAAAGTGGCAAAACGTCATCGTGCAGGCAAATCAAAACAGTTAGTGCATTGCAGTAACTTGGAGCTTTCTTAACACCTGCAGCTGTTCAGGAATAAAGTTAATCCCTGTTGTTAACTGTAAAGCTATTCATATAGTTTTGAGTTAGCTTTCAAGTTAAGACAAGTCTTCAGATGCTTTGGTTATTTAACTTTGCTGGGCAGTAAGATTATAATTGTGAATGCTACAAGTATTTCTACCTGTGTAAATTACTAAGTTACATGTTGTAATTTGGAGATCTTAGATATATTCTTAAATATTCTGTGTTCTTTTTTCTGTTTAATGGAACTGTGTATAAGCCTGGATTGGTGATCTAGACTCTCTTATGCCAGGCTCTGAAGAAAACAAAATTGTGTGTGACCCGAAGTGATGTGTCATCTAACTGAAAGAAGATAGTGGAGGGTCACTCATAAGGATGAAGAAAAACAGAAACTAATGAGACCTTTGTTGGTTTTTTTGTCAAGTTAATGAAATGTGGCAGGTGCAAATATTCTCCATGGTGAGACAAGGGATGAAATGTTAGTTTGGACGAAAAGAAACAGATGTAGAGAAGAGAGGCAAACTCATAATCAATGCAGTAGGCATAGTAGTGACACTTGCAATGAGAATTTGCTATAGGATGAGCAGAAAAGAGGATAGAGAAATTGAGAGGATACACAGGGCTTTCTTTTAATGGTGTACCCTGAAAAAAGGTAGAGATTTCTGCCGGTTGGCTGGCTTTTCTTTCAGGCATATTTGTTTCCTTTCCCTAGGAGTCTTACTTTGTGCCTGTGAATTCTGTTGAGAGAGACTTAACTGGATCCCTTTCTTTAGGTTTGTTTATAATTTGTGGGGCCCATCTATCTCCCCCAGTCATACATACTGGAGAGGAACATTACAGTAAATTCCTTAGCATAAGTGGGGTTTTAACAGACGTTATCTTGTTTTGATCATGGAAATCTGTGGAATGTGGGGAGATGAAATATGTCTTGGCTTACCATCTCAAAATAACATGATTTGTTTTCTGTATCCTGGTATCAACAACATGAGTCTCTTATCGCTTTCTTTTTTTGCTTCGAAACTGTCTGAATCTGCCTTGCATCCAGCCACTGCTGTTTCAGATCTGCTTTGCAACTTGGCTGTGTTTGAAGGACTAAAGCATAAATAAATATTAATATTTTTGCATCCTTTTTGTGCTCCTAGAATCCCTTGTGTTTCCAGTAACGTACCTTAATATTTCCAAGGATCTGGCTCTTCAGCAGCTGCTGGTGGAATGGGATGTTGGCAAGCCAGCTCATGATACTGAACTGGCAATGTCTTTTGAAATACAAGTCCGTCGAACAGGTGTAACTACTGCTACGTGGACGGTAAGTGTATTTTAAAAAATGGTACATTAGTTATTTACAATATAAAGGAACCTAAAGTAAAGTCAATTTTTCAGATGCATATGCAGATAGCTTTGCTGTATAGGTTTATGATTTACAACATAAATTGTACACCTCCATATTTGACTATATGCCAAACTTGGTCTAAAGTTATGCCTAGTTTTTTTGCAAAAAAAAATATTGGTTACTGTCTCAGATGAAGAAGTCATTTCCACCTGGGCAGAATGTAGATACGCCTTGTATACCCTTATTGAGGGATTATGGTGGCAATACTTTGGACAACTGTTTTGAAAGGCCTCTGTTTCCCTTTCACAGTATTTCCCCTTGGCAATATCCCAGAAAAATCCCATTGCTCCTAAAGGCAGGTTTTTTTGTAGCATGATTAATACCTTTCACTGAGGACTAATGGAGCATGAGTCACGTGCTTCAACTCCTCCCACCTTATGAACCGAATGATAGTCTCAGTGTGAGTGAAGCCTCTGAAGCCCTGTGCTTGGCCCGGTTAGCAGTTATCTTATACTCAGCTCTTCCAGTCAAGGAAGGAGTAGAGATGTCTCTTTTGCAAAGTCCTTATCCTGCTAGTTTTCCTTAACACCTAAACAAGCCAAATTTTCTGAGGAGGTGGAAGAAGTCAATAAAATAAGATGGGCACTGTTTGGAATCACAGCTTACTCTGATCAGCCAGACTGGTGGTATTTAGTCTCTGGGTCTGAAGAACCAGATCTTCACTGCAGATGAGCTCTGTGCAGTTCAGAGGATTTTGACCACTTACGTACTTAGAATAGGATTTTTAACACCCCATGAGTAGGTCCAACCTTGAAGTCAGAAACTGGGGCCATATAGCTACACATAATTGAGTGGTTTTTTGGAGAATCCTTCTTCAAACCTTATTAACTTTATGGAAGAAAGGAAGTTTTTCAAATTTAAGGACACAGTCTGTTCTGTTATTCATAGTAAACAAGACAAGGGAAATAAACAAGGTATATTTTTATATCACTACCACACAGGAATGTATTTGCTTCTTTGTTTTTCTGAAGAATGTGTACAAATAAAGAAACTCTGCAGGTGTGCTTGTACCAAGGCACAGACATGTCTATGTAACTTCCAAAACAATGACTACGTCTCTCAATGCTATCACTGCCAAATTTAATTGTAAACTGCAGAATTTTTTCTCAAAGTGGTGGTATAATGAATGTGCAGGTGTTGCTGATAGGAAGGCTGTCCTTCTGTTCTCTTCATGGAACTGTAATAATTTTGAATGTATTTTTTCATGTTTCTTGTATGTGCATATTACAGCCATCAAGTATTTTTGGGGAATCAGCAGGTATTTTCTGACTCTGCCTCTCAGTGATAGTAGTACTGTCCTCAGATGCTGTGCCTTTGCACTACAATGAGATATCATCTGCGTAAATCCTTACTAGCAAGTGCAGGTCCCTGCTGTTAATCAGAGCCAGATGTATGTAACTGAGAGCATTAGACAAAGTGCACTTAAAGGCATCTGCATCTATGCATGCTATTACTCATGTAAGAGAAGACACCAATAATGCGCTTAAAGTCTATGAGAGTGAATCCATTTCGTGAGAAGCAGGGACTGACTCACAATGATGGTGTCAGAATCAAGTAGTCTTGCCAGTGTATCAGTCACTCCACCTTGGCTCATAGAGATTTGTAAGCAGTTGCTTAACTTACTTGTTACTTAGCGTGAGGTCACATGTAGTGAGTAAGATTTCAGAGATCCGTTCTTTCAAAAGCATTTCCCTCCTTTAAGCTTTCTCTCTCTCACTGCTTTTGTTTCTACTTCCAAACTGTCTACACATTGCTCTGTTTTCAATACTTCGTCTTACTGGCCTTTGTTTCTAGGCATTTCACAATGTCACACTTGATAAATCAGTAAAGCCTCTTCATTGGGTATGGAATTCTGACTTACCTCTGGAGTGTATGTCACACTCAGTGAGAATCAGGAGCAAAGCAGAAGCATCGAAAATCTGGAGCCAATGGAGTTCATGGAAGACTGTCCTAGGTAAGCTAAACAAGACTGCAATATTGGTTTTATTTTGACCAGTACAAAGCTAGGTTTTAATTCAGTGGTGACTTTTAACAGTGAAGTCCAATTCAGGAGTGATGGCATCAAGTCACGAATGCATTTTGAACTCTTCATCTCTAAGCACTAGCCAGCTCTGGTTTAATTTTTTTTTTTTTTAATTTTTTTTTTTTGGCTTGGCAATAGTAACAATGCTTCAGCCATTATTTCACTTTGCAGACTTCCTTCCTTTCTTCCTCCTTTTTCCTTCTTTTCTGGCTCACACATTAAAACAATGCAGTACACAGAGTGGCATGGGATGTTGGGTAGGGTCTACTGTAACCAGGTCAGACACAGCCTGGCTCAAACTTGGGGAAAGGAAGTGCATGGTTATGGCTAAATCATTTGATGCATGTGTTGCTTTTGATCGGGGAACATAGCTTTGATTAGTATTAAAGAAGCGGAGAGAGGGGAGCAAGTCAGCTCCTTATGTCACTTGAAATTAACTGTTGTGAATTATATGAGAGTAAACAGGGTGAACCAATAATGTAATTAATGATATCATAACCCCCTTTTCTTTTCAGATTACAATATCTTACTGGAACTGTTTGGTTTCCGGAAAAAATGATTTAAACAAAATATATAGTTATATGTAAAACACGTAGTTATATAGCTGTATATAAACATAAAAATTATAAATATATAAAAGTATAAATATGTAGTTATATATAAATTATATAGTTATGTATAGAAAAAGTACTATGGTGATTTTGTAGAAGAACACTATTGTTTGGAGCAGCAAAGGCTTTTAGTCATGGGAGACAGCATGGGTAGTAGAAACATCACAGGTCTGTACGCATGGATTTGGGCGCATATTTGTGGATTGTGGAATCATAGAATAGTTTGATTTGGAAGCAGGGACACCTTTAATTATAACAGGTTGCTCAGAGCTGTGTTCTACCTGATCTTCAGTGTTTCCAGGGATGGGATATCTACCACCTCTCTGGGCAACCTGTGGCTGTGTTTCACCAACTTCAGCATAAAATTTTTTTCCTTATATCTAGTCTGAGTCTCCCCTCTTTTAGTTTAAGACCATTACTCCTAGTTGTATCACGACAGGCATTACTAAAAAGTCTGTCCCCATTTTTCTTACAAGCCCCTTTAAGTACTGAAAGGCTGCATTAATGTCTCCCTGGAGGTTTTGTTCTCCAGGCTGAACAACCCCAACTCTCTCAGCCTGTCCTCATACCAGAGGTGCTCCAGCCCTCTGATCATCTTTGTAGCCCTCCTCTGGACCAGTTCCAACAGCTCTATATCCTTTTTATGCTGGGCATTCCAGAAATGGGCACAGTACTCCAGGTGGGGTCTCATGACGGTGTAGCAGAGGGGCAGAATCACCTCCCTCGACCTGCTGGCCACACTTCTTTTGATGCAGCTCAGGATACAGTTGGCCTTCCGGGCTGCAAGTGCACATTGCCGGCTCACATTGAGCTTCCCATCAACCAGCACCCCCAAATCATTTTCTGCAGGGCTGCTTTCAATCATGTTGTCCCCCATCCTGTATTGAAACTGCAGATTAGCCTGACCCAGGTGTAAGACCTTGCACTTGGCATTGGTTGAACCTCATGAAGTTCACACAGGCCCACTTCTCCAGCTTGTCTAGGTCCCTCTGGATGACAACCTGTCCTTCTGCTGTAACAACTGCACCACTCAGTTTGGTGTCATCTGCAAACTTGCTGAGGGTGCAGTCGATGTCGCTGTCTGTATCACTGATGAAAATGTTGAACAGCTCTTATCCTAGGACAGACCTGTGAGGGACAGCACTCATCATGGATCTCCATCTGGGCATTGAGCTGTTGATCATCACTGTCTGGATACAACCATCCAACCAATTCCTTATCCACCAAACAGTCTCTCCAATTTAGAGAGAAGGATGTTGTAGGGAATCATGTCAAAAGTCCAGATAAATGACACCTACTGCTTTTCCCATGTCGACTGGTGTTGTGACTCCATCATGGAAGGCCGCTAGGTTGGTCAGGCAGGACTTACCCTTGGTGACGCCATGCTGACTGTCTTGAATCACCTCCTTGTCTGCCATATGCTTTAGCAGAGCTTCTAGGGGGATCTGTTCCATGATCTTCACAGGCACAGAGAGGAGGCTGACAGTTTGGTAGTTCCCAGGGTCTTCCTTTCTACCCTCTTTAGAAACGAGTGCAGTGCTTCCATTTTTCTCGTCACTGGGGACTTCTCCTGGCTGCCATGACTTTGCAAATAGCATAGAGAATGGCTTGGCAACCACATTAGCCTATTCCCTCAGTATTCTGGGATACATCTCATCAGATCCCACAGAGTTCTGTTTGTTCAGGTTCTTCAGTTAGACCTTCTCTTACAGTGGGAGGGACTTTGCTCCCCAGTCTCTGCCTTGTGGCTGACCCACTCAGGAGGTGTGGGAAGAGAGGTCGCCAGTGAAAACTGAGGCAAAAAAATTTGTTGAGTACCTCAGCTTTCTCCTTGTCCATTGGTACTAGCTTGCTAGTTGTATTCATTAGAATGGGTACACTTTAACCTTTATTTTCCAGCTGTATTGCTTATAAAAACCCTGCTTATTGTTCTTTGTGCCCCTTGCCAAGTTCAGCTCCAGCTGTGTGTTGGCGTTCCTGTCCCTTCCTTACACAACTGGGCAGTGTGTAAGGATACCTGTCCCTGCTTCTACTGACTGTGCATGGTCATAAATTGCCCTTTTTCCTTATGTTATATAATGGGAAATAGAATGCAAGACTCTCCTTTCTTTCTCACTAATTACAATCTTGGAGATTTTATTATTTCAATTGAAATTGGATAGGTAACAAAGACACTATTTCTTTGTCACAAACTGATTTAGAGCTTTCTGAAAAATAGTCACTCTAGACTTTATCAGACTTTTAGAATCTCCTCTCAGAAATCTGATCCATCTTCAACCTTCACAAAACCCTGTGCTTCACTTAAATCCCACAAATTCTTGTATCCAGCAAGGAGTCCCAACATTGAAAGTGGTACGTGTCTCATTCCAAGTTGAGTATCCCCTTACTGATCTGATTGATTCAACATTGACTCTTCTTAGCTGAGCTCTGCATGAACTTCAGTACCTAATGCTCTTCAGACCTGTGCTCATAATCCTCAAGAGCAGGCATTTTGGCTGTAAGTACCAACCCATTTGTAGGTGCAGGAGGTAGTGTTCATTTGTAAAGGCAGTTCTTGATGCACACTCTTTGTTTCCCCAAAGAGAAAGGCAATGAGATGGATTTATTCTCTTATGTAGTTTGTTGGACCACATTAGATATTTATAGTTTTAAGAGAAGTATAGAATCATAGAATCGTAGAATAACCAGGTTGGAAGAGACCCACCAGATCATCGAGTCCAACCATTCCTATCAAACACTAAACCATGCCCCTCAGCACCTTGTCCACCTGTGCCTTAAACACCTCCAGGGAAGGTGACTCAACCCCCTCCCTGGGCAGCCTGTTCCAGTGCCCAATGACCCTTTCTGTGAAGAATTTTTTCCTAACGTCCAGCCTAAACCTCCCCTGGCGGAGCTTGAGGCCATTTCCTCTTGTCCTGTCCCCTGTCACCTGGGAGAAGAGACCAGCACCCTGAAGTTGATCTTTATATGGGGAAACATTCTAAATGAAAGTCCACAAATGGATATTATAATATTAGTAGATGCTTGTGTAAAGGCTCAATTATGTGTTCTGGTTGAAGGCTACTGCTATAAGCAGATTTTGAAATGATTTATTATGTATTAATTTGCAGGCCTGGACACCTCAAATAACAGTGGACCGCAGATCTTTCCAAATGAAAAAGTTATAGAAGAAGGGTCTGACATCACTCTTTGTTGCATCGGAAGGAGAGGTCAAATCATTAAGGAATTCTTTCTAGACTCAGCAGATCACGTTTTCAATCACACAAACAGTCAACTTGGACTTCTCACTGTGAAAAATGTGGCACATCAAGAAGTGCCTCACATCACGGTCTACTGTCAGGAGTCTTGCAGTGAAGCTCAGTGCCATGATCATGCAATTTTATTCGTGGGTAGTAAGTGAATGCATTATTTCAGTTCCATTTTCCTGTATTAAGTAGATAATGGCTGTGGGGAATAGGGCAAGAAACAAAAAACTTTGCTGTAAGTTGTCATTATCCTGTCATGTCCATTTGAATGCGACTTAATGCCTGATTTCATATTTGTACACTTGCATATAAGAAGCATTAAATGTGTTCAGATTAATGTCATTAATAGATCCCAGGACAGTTGACTGATTTTTAAGTTTACCTACCCAGAAGTTCAACTTTATTGTCTGTGTGCTTGTAGTAAAAAATCAGCACAGCCCCTGTTTTGAAGGCTAGTAGCAATTTTTACAGACAGAAACCAGTATAGATGAAGTTAATGAATGTATGAATATAACAGAAAATGACAACATATGGACGTGTTTGGATTGCAATTACTTTATGGTGTTATCCTGATTTTCTCTGCAGAGTGGTTATTGAATAAGTGTAATTGAAATAATCACATCTGTAGTAAAGCAGACTTTGTACATAACCATTATTTTGAGCTTGTTAATATAGTAAAGTTTGACATTTGCCTTGACTGCCATTCTGTTTGTGGTTTTTTGGTTATTCTCTCTGACCAGAGCAACCTGATAAACCTAATGATTTTTCCTGCCAAACTCAAGACATGAGAACAGTAACATGTACTTGGAGCCAAGGAAGAGAGACCTATCTTTATGGACGTCATTCACCAAAATACGCTTTGTTTGAAGAGTGAGTCTCCTCATTGTTATAATAACTCTGGCCTGAGTAGTATGGAGCAGTCACATTCTTTCCTTTAAAATCTGTATGAATGCTTTTATCCTTGTTGCAATTAGCTGCCTGCCTCTTTCCAGCTTACTGGTCAGCTTACTTAACAGAGTTTGAGTGGTGCAGAACTGCTCCGAGATATGTTATCCGTAACAAAGTTGTGGGTCCACCAAACCAGGCTTTGTTTGGGAAAGTTTGTTATTACCATTTTGTTGGGTTAATTTGTTTGGATATCCTCCAGTAGGTATGTAGACACCCTGCAATCACGATTTAGATAAGATAGAAGAATAACATAACTTCTGGGTAACACACAGAACAGATAACTAGGATTTAATCAGTCGGTAGGCTGAATATTAGTGTATTCACAATCCATTGACACTAGTGCTGACTGTAATGCTGACTCAAACTGATGTTTCCCAGCTAACCCTCAGTTAGCCTGATTAGCTTCCCTTATTCTTTCTCTTTAAAATTTCATGACTTACATGCTGTTGTTTTCCTTCTTGAGTCCTTAAACTACTGACAATCCTATCTCAAAAAAATGCTACCATTTCTATAATTTCAGTGGTGGTGGGGTGTTGTTGTTGTTTATTTTGGTAAAATCTCTCTGCAGGCTTTCTCACATCTTGCTCTCAGTGGTCTGAGTTGGGTTACACAACTGTGATCAATCAGAGCTGGTCTTGGCTCCTTGCTGCAGGGGCATCTACATGGAAAGGAAAAGGGCTTCACAGCAGGGCATGCAGAGAAAGGGGAGCTCATAAAACATTACAGATGCCTCATGATCACAACAAACTTTCATCAGAAGAACTCAGCAGAAGCCAGGTCATCATGGTGTATACCTTCATGGTCTCTGCATCGTTATGATAGTGATTTAAAAGTGGAAGGTTACAAGATGCAGTTGAAATTGCTGTTTCATTTAAAAGCATGGTGGTAGACATGAATAGTTTGATTCTTGGCAAATAAGTCCTTAGTTTAGAATTCCAGTGAGGAAATCACTAAAAGCAATTTAGCTGCATCTTAAAAGGATAAAGTAAATTTAGCTAAATTGCTATCCTTTTAAGATAAGTTCTATCTTAAAAGGATTAAGTGAACTTAGACTTCAAAGAAAGCTGTATTCTAATTGTATGAATACCTATATTCATCCTACATCAAGCTAGGGGAAAGAAGTGGGTGGCTTCTTATAGTCCCCCTTGGCCTTATTTTTTATGATGCTCTATTTTGTTGGTCTTCAAAATATTTCAACATGTCAATTCTACATCATGGAAAAATGTCTTTCTCTCTTTTCCCACCTCCCCCTGCCACCTCTTCTTTGATAGGTTTTCCCAAAAACCGGTTCCTTGCACAGTAAGTTGTTCTAAGCAGTGCTCATGTTCTTGGGATAGAGGCAAACAGAGAATCTGGAATATCACAGTGACTGTGGAAAACCCATTGGGAAAGAAAACTGCCATGGATAATTTTGATGTAACTCACAGAAGTAAGGTCTTTTCTATGTCTTTGTTCAGGTTATTTTGTTGCAGGATTATTTTGGTTATTTTGTTGTCCTTCTTCTGATCTTAATACTTGAGTGCTTGATTTTTATCTTCATGATTTTTATTAGTTATCTGCCCTGTGCTGTAGTTACCTGCTGTCTGTTCAGTTTCAGCTTTGCGAAGTTGTGTTAGCAGTAGAAAACTGATTCAGTCTAAAGGTCACATTTGGTTATTGAAATGACCCCTTACTGCTTCAAAATTTGCTGCTTTGCTGGAGCTGGTTCACAGTATAGGAAGCAACATGATACATGGATATAAAATGGGAAGTTCAAGAAAAATATCTATGTAGATTACTTGGGAATTCAGTCCTTTCCCCAAAATATTATTGCTGATGTTAGCATCTCTAAAATAAAATGGAGATGCATGTTTTGAAAAGTGGGTAAATGAAATTACTAACACTTCTCCAAAGGAGGTAATACAGGTATAAACAGCTATGGCCAAGAAAGATGTGATAGTGCTGACCTGTCTTGATACTCATGTGGGACAATAACATCCACTGTGCTGGTGTGAGGAAGGAAGAGGAGTTAATCATCAGTGAAATGAAATGGTTTTTGTATGAGCTGTAACTGATGGTTGTGGTTCATACTTCCCTACTAGCTGTGTCTGTTATCACAATGTGCCCCAGATCCCATAAGTTACAACTTAACTCCTGCTTCAAAACACCTGGGTAATTCCTCTGTCATCAGAAGTATTTCCAGTTTTCCTTGTGTTCTCTAGTCCCATCACATCTCACTCAGTGTTCCTGAGGTCTTGCGGTCTTGTGGCTGCCTTAGCTGTTTGAAGAAGCAGGAGGCAATGCATGCTCTGCTTGGTTTTAAAGCTGATGGGCTGATGCATGAGGAGGCTGCTGGCGTGGCTGCTGGCGTAACTGCTGCATTCTGGCAATACATCATTCCTCAGAGACACTGATTACAGCTTCGCTAGACACACTTTTCCATGTAACTTTAGGAATGTGTGTTAAATGTTTGTCCTTTTAAATTTGTCTCGGAGAGGCATGAGAGTTCTAGAAGTTGATTATTTAATTGTTTGATGGTGGAAGAAATGGAGCAGGAAGAAAGTGAAGGAGTAAACTGTAGTGAGATAATACAATGTTATAAACTGTATTTTCAGACGAACTCGGGCTAAAACAGGTTATGTTCAATGTGCTAAGTACATTAAACTTTTACTGCAATTTTCTTTTTCCAGTTCTAGTGACTGTTACAACTTAAAGAAATTATGTATGATACTTATGAAGGCTTAACCTTTTAAATAGTGATGTTGTAAAGTTCTTCATGTTTCCTCTGATTCTGGACATACTTACTGTAGAATTCTCCCTACTTAGAGGATAGTAGCAAGCAAAGAAAGCTAAGCCAGTTGTTTCCAATGCTGCACGTGGTAGCTGGGACCTTCTATATCAAACAAAAGCTCCTTTAAGTCTGCAAGTCCTTAAAGTGTAATTAATGGTCTGTGAATGGACAAATGGCCAAAGTTGTCAACGTATCACTCACTTGCATTGGAACGTTTTGTTCATTACAATTTGATTGATAGTATGGGAGAACTTGAGACCTGCTGCTCTCTCTGAACAATGCGTACATAACAGTGAAGGATCTCGGAAATCTTTTGGGAGAAGTAGCATTGGCATTGTTTACCAGTGGGATACAGCTGGCAGGAGCCATTGTAAGAGTTGTGAATACAATTTCTGGTGAAGAGGCTGCTCACTATGCTACAGCAGAAGCTTCCATCAGGACTTGGGTCAGAGAATTTTTCTGTATTTGCAATAAAATCTCTGACTTCTTTTGTCCTAGAATATTTCCAAGTCAGCACAAGGGATATTTTTCTAACCTTGTGTAACATTTACTTATATTTGCATTCTGAAATTGATTTTTACTAGTTTATGTCTGCTTCTTCTAGAATGGCAGAAAAATCTGTATTCTTTAGTTGCTTCCACTACTCAGCTAACATGACTTAAAATACTTCTGCATACATTTTATGTTTTACAAAAGCTAACTCAGATTTTCCGTTGACAGTTTATCCTGCTGCACCTTTCCAGCTGTGGGAAGAAAGCACAGATACAAAAATCACACTATATTGGAAACAGCGAAACAAAGGAATTGAACTGTTTTGTCAGGCTGAAGTGCTCCAACCTGATGGGAAAGTAGAACTGGTATGAAACCTGAATTTCATACACAAAAACACAGTGAATCTCTTTTTGATGTGAAATTAAAAACAAATTCCACAGCAATTTAAGTACACTCTAAATCTTGTGAACAAGCTGATGTGCCTGTTTTCTGGATATGTTTGCTCCTAAGGTCCACACTGATGATGTGGTCCACATGAGTAGCCCTTGCTGGCACTAATTCATACTCCCAGTACTTCCTGTACCTCTGGCTAAAGTGTACAGTGTGACTGGTTTGCATGTATGTCTCTGTCTTTTGCTGGATGGGTTATGAGATTTATTGAAGTAACTGAAAGTACTTATGGGCCTTATAATTGCTGTTAGCGATTGCTGATCTTGATTTCTTGAGTCATATCATCTCACACACAAATAATGGAAAGATATTTTGAAGGCATTTTTGTATTATTCCAAAGAGCTTTATGTGTTCTATTGACTGTACTTGATGGTAGTGTGTCTGGTTTCTAATAAGGGGGGACTCCAGAACAGTTTCTCTTCCTTTCCTTTTCTATCTTTGAAAGATTATTTGGGTAGATTCCTGGTCCTGTTCCACCTCTTATGCAAAAAGTGAGGTTTGTTGACTCATTGCATATAAATTGTGGTTTCTCTGTAGCCCTTTTCTTATGAGTGCAGCTTGCCTCTAGAATATTAAAAGGCCTTATGAAGGTCAGGAGCAAGCTGTGGTTTGCCTTAAGGGTGTTGCTCAAGAGCTGTTAGTTCAAATGGCTCTTTCAGTTGACCATTGCAAGAAGACATTTAGAGGAGAGGCTTAAAAGCATGTGCAATTATTAAGTCTTAATAGAACTCACCTTGGCTCTTATGGAGGAATGGGGAAAAGACTAGGGGAAAAGAATTGAAAGAATAGGTAACTGTAGGTGCTGTGAATAGAGCTGGAACAGCATCCTACTTGCATCAACTGAGTAAGAGACCCAGACTGTGTGAGGATAAGTTCCCACTGAATTTACTCCTTGATGTAAAGGGTAATCATTTGGCAGGTTGTCAGTGACTCCTGCTTAGATAGTTACGCAGAGATGGCTTGCAAACCTCTTTTTGCATCTCCTAGTCTTGGGATCTTGCGACCTTATGTGTATCTTCCCCCCGGTCCCCTCCCCCATTGTTCTATGATTATCTTTTCCAAGTCAACCTAACTGGCTGTTGTAGGGTTAGAGGAAGGACTGTTTTTTTCAAACAAAACCCTCTTGCTAATGAAGCTGAACTGAGGTCTGACTCTTCTGTTTTCCTGTGTTGCAGCATAATATTTCGGATACGTATCTCCATTATCCCAGAATCACCCTAAGTGGACTGCAGCCTTACACCGAATACACAGCTAGAATACGCTGTGGGGCTGCTAAGCATTTCTGGAGGTGGAGTGAATGGAGCAAAGCCCGAAACATCAGAACAAAGGAAGCACGTATGTCCAGCCTACTGAGAAGGGAAGCTTGAGGGATGTCCTTTTCTACCTCTGTTTGCTCTTTGCTACTCTTCTTGTGCATGTGTAGCTAAAACAAAGGCCTGTTGAATGCGTAAAATAGAAGAACAGCACACTTTAAGAAAGTGACTTCTTACGAAACTGGCATCCTACATGCCAGTCTCTGCCATTTCATCTAGTGCAGGCTGTGGGAAAGCCAGTTGACTGGGAGGATGGGCAGACGGAGTAACAGTGTTCTGTGAGGGCTGAGGGAACTGTGCAGAGGTGGGAACAAGCATCTGGGAACTGCAAGCAAAGAGAGATTTTCTGTTTAGGGAAATGAACCAGACATTCATTCAGAAAGAAAGAATGAAGGGAGCCAGAAGTTAAAGGATATTTTGGCAAGACCTCGGAGTGATGGGGAAAGAGAGGTTTTGAGGGTGGAGTTTCTTCAAATGGGGGGAAGCAATTAAACAGTTCCACCTTTCTGCACCTAGAGCACCTTTGTTCTGCTGTTTATTGCAGCTCCATCAGGCAAACTGGACATCTGGAGAGAAATTACACCAGTTCTAGGGGGGCGGAATGTGACCTTGTTCTGGAAGGTGAGACATGGGTACAGAAACTTCTCTCTTCAAGAGAGGTTGGAAACTCCTCCAATGAATAACAAGTCTATGTGCACTTTATAGCATTTCAGTATGAAAATGCTGAAGTATTTAAGACAAATATTATATATAACATATTTTAGAATGTATGTAGCTGTATGTGTGCTGTCCTGGCATTTTAGATGTGTTCCTCTGTTTTTCTAAGCATTCATAGAATCATTGTAGAAACATGGAATAGTTTGAATTGGAAGGGACCTTACAGATCATCCTGTTCCAACCCCACTGCCATGGGTAAGGACACCTCCTGCTAGACCAGGCTGCTCAAAGCCATGTCCAGCCTGGCCTTGAACGCTTCCAGGGAGGTAGCATCCATACCTCACGGCGTTCACACAGGCCCACTTCTCCAGCTTGTCTAGGTCCCTCTGGATGACAACCTGTCCTTCTGCTGTAACAACTGCACCACTCAGTTTGGTGTCATCTGTAAACTTGCTGAGGGTGCAGTCGATGTCGCTGTCTGTATCATTGATGAAAATGTTGAACAGCTCTGGTCCTATAACAGACCTGTGAGGGACAGCACTCGTCATGGATCTCCATCTGGGCATTGAGCTGTTGACCATTACTCTCTGGATACAACCATCCAACCAATTCCTTATCCACCAAACAGTACACCCATGAAATCCATGTCTCTGGACATGAGAGAAGGATGTTGTGGGGAACCATGCTGAAGGTGTTACAGAAGTCCAAATGGATAACATTCATTGCTTTTCTCATGTCCACTGATGTGGGTGTCCTGTCATAGAAAGCGTATAGGTTGGTCAGGCAGGACTTGCCCTTGGTGAAGCCATGCTGGCTCTCTTGGATCACCACCCTCTGCCATGCGCTCTGGAATAGCTTCTAAGAAGATCTGTTCCAGGTTAGTAGTTCCCAGGGTCCTCCTGTCTACCTTTTTTGAAAACAGGCACAATGTTGCTAGTCTTCCAGTCTCTGGGGACTTCACCTGACTGCCTTGACTTTTCAGATATTGTGGAGTGTCCTGGCGACCACATCAGCCAATTCTCTCAGGACTCTGGGAAGCATTTCATCAGTCCCATAGACTTACGTATGTTCAGGTTCCTCAGGTGATCACCAGGCTGGGCAGTTTCCTGGTGATACTCAGCCCGGGCTCTCAGAAGGCAGCAGACTTCCTTATGAGTAGGGTCTGTGTGACAGATTGGAACTTCCGTTTCCCTCAGCAGGGAGTCTCCTACAACTATGACTCGTCTTTTCTTCCTTGTGGTGGTTGTATTGATATGGTCTTGGCCCCTCCGCTGGAGTAGAGAGGTTGGCAACCACATTGTCCAATGAGAGGTTCTCCCCTGTCAATGGACAACGGCTGGAGCCTTGTACCTACTGTGCAGGGGCACCTGGGGAGGCATGGTCAAGAAGGGGGTTCACTTGCTGCCCCATTTGTGGACTAGCTTCCACTTATTGCTTCCCTTTAAGTCCCTGCCTACATCCTGGTGGGGGTAGGATGCTGAATCCCTTTGAACAGGGGCTTTTCCCAGTGGCGGTCTCTGTTCATGTTTCAGGGAGCTCAGGGTGTGTTCTCTTGCTCAGACTCCCTGGTGCTCCTTAGCCTCTCCACTTCTGCTCATGGCTCTGCCATCAGGCTGAGGAGGTTCTCCACCTGCTTGCACATTACACAACTGTTGCCCCTGCTGCCCTACGTTTCCAGTGCAAGCTGGTGGCACTCTGCAGCCTGAGACCTGGAGGGCTGCATGTTTTCCTGGGAGCTCAGGCTGGGTTGATGCATCCCTCTTAGCAAATGCAGAGGATGCAGCCTCCTGCCAGGTGGAGACCATGGCTGGGCTCCCTCTCCCCAGCTGAACTCGCTCCTTAGCTCAGAGAGAGACTGCGCCTGCCCTGCTCGCCCTCCCTGCCCAAACTGCTGTGTGAACTGCCGCACCACAGCATTCTGACACACCACACCATGTTTGCCTGTCCTGTTTGCCACACTCCCAGTTGGTGGTGGTCCCTAAGGGTGGCTCCTGTATGGCAGGGGGACTGGCTCTGTCACCCTTCCCTCAGTCCTGGATGAGTTGGTGCGGTGTCAAAGTTTGTCAGGAGCTCATGTTTCATCTGCACTGGCTAAGGGGAGGAGGGAGGCTGGGCCACTTTCTCTCTCTTTCTTTCTCACTCCCCTCTCCCTGGGCTTTTTGCCTTCACGGTTCTGGCTGCAGTTTTTCCCCATCTGGAAACTTCCCCCACTGTGATCATCTGCTCTGGAAACCTTTGCATCGGCGACTACCACTATAACAAGACAAATCCCATTAATGACATTTCTGTGTTTCCATTTCAGCCAGTAATGTGTGCATACATGGAAACAAATGATTATGTTCTTAGACAGTTAATGCATCCAATTAGTTATTTAAAATTCTAATTGCTCCTTTCATGAATTTTGCCAAAAATTGACTAAGTAATTGATTGCTGTTTACCCACATAATTTTTCTTCAGCAAGCACCAGATTTTCAAGCAAATGGAAGAAGTATTTCCTATGAAGTAACCTGGAAAAAAGTAGATGATGATGCTGAGGCTGAAAGTATCTCCTTTTCATCAGTCTACAATAGCACAAGGATTTCCATTGATAACCATTCCTACAGAATCAGTATCAAGGCAAAGAATGATGTTAATTATTCACTTCCTTCAGTATTGATCATCCCTAGATCTACAGGTAACAGCAGGAGTATTTTCAGCTTAACTCAGATGCCCATTATGAGAGTTTTGTTTCCACCTGTTTTAAGTGAAGTGATAATTTATCATCTTGGGGTAACAAATTAACCTGGCCTGTTAACTCACATCACTGCTATTTGGAAATTATTGCTGTATTTTTGCCTATAGGGTGATAAATTTATGTATATTAAGCTCAAAAGCCTTGATCCATCCCTTGCAACACAAAATCTCTTCTCCACAGAAAGTATCTGCAGAGCAAAACACATTTAGCCTTAAACTAAGACCTCAGGCCTGCAGCAGGTATTGTGAAGGTACAGCCAGTGCCTCACATGGAGCTTTTTGTGTGTGATTAATATCTTGTGATTTTCTGTTCCAGTTTTCTGCAGTTCAGTTATTTTTATGAATATATATATAGTAATAACTACTGGATGTTTTTTGAGCTTTTAGCATAGAGTTTTCAGCATGTGAAAAAGCCCATACATCTGACAGGGAAAGCATACAACTAATTTACGCTTGTTCTAACAACGTAACATAGAAACTATATTGATCTTCATTTATGAATCTGAGTTCTCATGCAGTAAAGTAATAGAGACTGTTTTGCTCATTCCTAGGCGCTGAAGCAGAGGTCAGTGGTTCAGAGCTTAAAGAAGAACAGGTTAATGGTACAGATGATGGTATTTTTATTTCCTGGGAACCCAGACATCAATATGACAGCTACGTTATTGATTGGTGCAACTATCCGATGTTGCAACCTTGTGATTTGCAGTGGAAGAGATTTGGGCCCAACACTTCCAGTGCTCTGATCAACTCAGGTGAGAGCTGAACAATTTTTCTTTCTGCTACCTGTGCAGCAGTCTTTCATGCCATAGACATTAATTCAATTGAGGAAACAAATCCTGTGGAATATTGAAGTCTGTGCAGTGCAGGTGTAATTCTTCGAAGGCGTGTGGTATCGTGTTGTGCCTAGCAAATGAATTAGACACCACAAATGAGCCAGCACTGTTAAGCCTTGGAAGACAGCATAGTGTTTTAGAAAAGTCAGAATAGCATTTTAGAAAAAATGCTCTTTTGAGTAGCTTGTACTAATATCTTGGAGAAGGATGGTTAGGTTAATGAAGGAGTTAAAAATCTTATGGCACGAGAGATGTAAAATGGAGCTGTGCCTTATCTGTAACATGGGTCAGAAGTTTAGACTTGGGCAACTTAACAACCGCTGGGTAGTGAGCAGTTCAGTGCTGTCAATATGCCAAAAATAAAAAAGCGTTTCAGCACCCGTCCTTGCTTAGGTCCAGTTGTGTGGTTTTTATCACAGTGGTGGCCGTTAGACCTTAGTCCTTTCTTGCTGTGTGAAAGTTCGTCAGATATAGTTCCACAGCTGTGAGAATGTAGCCTTAATGGAATCTCCTGGGCTGAGAGTTCACTTGGGAATGGAACATGTCTAAACAAAATTTGACTAAATACATTTCAATATGCAATAAAGGAACTATACTTCAGTTCATACAAACACATGTGAGTCTGCAAAGTTTTTGAAGTAAGGTGTGGTACACATCTAAAAAGTGTTCAGCTCTTCAGTGGGTTGCACTTGGTTAATTGAAATGGGAGTGGGTGTTACTGAGGATAACATGGAATCCTGATGCATGGGTACATGCCTGCGTTAAAGAGTCCAAAATACAACCTTTGTTTTTGCCAGAAATGGAACTATTTTTCTCTTTGATGCATTCAGAGTCTGTTGTGGAGTCATCTTGAATATGTTAGTGCAATAAAAATGTATTAACCTCCCCTTGGTTCTCTTGTTTCAGACAGAATAAATGTGTTCAGTTCACATTAGGCACACTAAGAATTGGTTTACTCTGTCTCTCCTTCAGTTGCTTTAATAGCACAATAGCACACAAAGAAGATTCCTAAAGGATTATAGACCTCTGTAGAAAGCAGTTAAGTAAAGAGCAAAACCAAAAGACAAACCATAACCTGTTTTTATAATCAGTTCCACTATTTTCTAGATGCTTTTGTTCCGGGGGTGAGATACAACTTCCACATCTATGGATCTGTGGCTAATAGAGCCTCCTTACTGGAGAAGAAAACTGGTTATCTCAGGGAACTACGTAAGTTGGCAACATATTTAGAGTTTGTATATATGCTGAATTCATCTATCACAAAGAGAAAGATTCCACAGCCTTCCTCCTGCAACTAGCTAAAAATGTACATGCTGTGTTATTTCTGTGTCATCAGTGAAGCATTTAAAAGTTGTGCAACAAGGTGTGTGACGTTCAGGATATTTGACTAGGTGAGTGACCAGACAGGAGTCCATGTTAATTAGAATAGCTGAACAAAGCTGTGATAACCACTCACTGCTTTGTGTATCATATGGACTCTTTGAAGGCTCTGTTTTTTTTGAAGTGCTTTGGCCTTGTTCAACTTCTAAATCCAAGTAAGATATAAACAGAAATGCCACATGGGAATTCAGATGTTTTTCAAGTGAGACAATAAACATTCCTGAAGAATAACAGCAAGTTTAACTTGATTTTCCTTTTTTGCAGCTCCTCTGCTTGACCCTATTGTGGAAAAAGTTGATCTCACTTTCAATGCAGTAACACTGTCTTGGGATTCTTACCCCACAAATGAGTCACAATATGGTTTTGTAAAAGGCTACCATGTTTATGTGTCACCTATAGAAGAGAACTGCAGTTTGAAAGGATCAAGAAAACATGTTCTTCCAGGTAACTGAAGTCTGGGATTTAGGAATTTGTGTCGTTGATAGAGGTGAAAGACTTTGTGGCTCTTGCTGATATTTGCAGTGTTTTGGAAAGTTCACCTTAGGCAGGCAGATTGGGTCATTAAGCAATATGCAGTCTTGAACACCTGCTTTTTTTGCTTCCTTTCTAATGCTTGAGGTGCTAATGGGTCGAAATGGGTTGTGGCTTTATACAGATTTATAGCCTCCATCCTGTTGTCCATGGCTTCTTTTAACTCTGATGTGAGTTCCAGAAAGGATTCATGCAATATTCTAGCAGGAGTCAAGTTTCTGCCACTTGTGATCTGAGTTCTGGATGAATTTTGAAAACATCTGTTTGTGGTCTACTTGGATGAGAGTCATAGGAAGCATGTTAGTTTTACTAGGATTTGGAGTATTTTAGAAACAGATGGGATGCAATTTTTTTCCTTCAGAATTGGAGCACTGTGTAAATTCCCCATTTAAATTCTTCTATAGTGAAGCTATTTGTGGCTGTGCATTACAGTGGAGTTCCTTCAGCAGAACTCAGCTGTGGGATGGCACAAAGCCATGTTTAAACATTTATATCTGATCTTCCTGCTCCCCATTCAAGCCTGCTCCAGATAACTTTGCTCTATTACAATTTTCAGATGTTTCCAATATACTCAGATACGTGTTTTTTCCTTGTCTCTTCCTCCAGCTGGGTCGTGTAATCTGTCAGATCCTTCTGCTGATTAGTAGTATCAGGCTGAAAAACTTAGTTTGAACTGAAAGAGGCTTATGTATGAGTTCCTGTGAGAACTAAACTAGTGACAGAAGTACTATAATTTTGCAAGTAAAGACTTTAAAGTGTTTAAATTGAAGATTTCCTGCTTCCTGATTGTCTGAGCTAGTAGACAAGGGGTGTGACAAGGAACAGGAGGAAAAAGATAACTCTTTTCTCCCTGGGGTCTGGGAGTTGCACGATTGAGAAGCAAAAGAGGTTTTTTTTTCAGACAGATATTTCTTGATATCTGTTATCTTCAAAGAACTTGATCTAAGCTTAAGGGATACAGGATTATTGTGAAAAGAGAAATGGCAGAATCTAAATAATTCTGTTAAAAAGCTCTACAAAAAGGAAATTAAAATAAGCAGCTGCCAGTTTTGACAGCAAGTTATGAGGTGGTCTCCCAGAGGATGGGCAGTGTTGTGAACTGTTCAGTTAGAAGGGGTGTGAGTTCAGCCCAGAAGCAATGAGTCAGGATGTATCATCCTTCTCAGAAGCAAGTGTGCAAATTACAAAGAAGGTGGGTGGCAAATGTTCTGTTATTTCACTGGTGTAGTGATCTCAGTTAAGCTGATTTGTAGCATTTTTGGGAGATATTGCAACCTTTCAGTTACATGGGGCTTGCAAGAAAGATGGAGGGTAACTTTTTACCAGGGCCTGTGGTGCTTGGACAAGGGTAATGACTGTAAACTGAAAGAGGGTAGATTTGGATTGGATGTTAGGAAGTAATTTTTTACTTTGAGAGTAGTGAGACACTGGAACAGGTTGTCCAGAGAGGTTGTGGCTGCTCCATCCCTAGAGGCGTTCAAGGCCAGGCTGGATGAGGCTTTGAGCAGCCTCGTCTAGTGGAAGGTGTCCCTGCCCATGGCAGGGGGGTTAGAACTGGATCATCTTTCCAACCCAAACCATACTGTAGTTCAGTGATTCTGTCTTATCTCTTCCATTTTAGATGGTTCGGTCCTATGTAAATATACAATTGAAAATCCAGAAGAAAAGAGATACACTGTGAAAAACCTGTTGTCAAACACAAAATACAAACTGGTGGTTAAGGCTTATACAGGTGGAGGAGAGACTCCCATTGGTAACTTCATATACATAGACACACCGTTTAACTGTGAGTATTGTCTGTGGAAAACTTGTATTCTAGCAGAAGGGTGGGATGATTTAAAAAGCTAGAATAATCTTATTTTCTTAAGCAAAAAATCTTTATTTCAATGTAACATGCTCCTGAGATACGATCTGCCTGAGAAACAAAACATGCATACCAACACACCATTTTACTACTTTTAAGTAGCTGTGTTTGGGATTTTTTTTGAATGAAAATCACTTTACATACTCATTTAAGTCTTATATCTTTCTGGGAAATATCTTTATATATGTACTTTCATATGACTAGTGAGTCCTGTTTGCTAGAATATGTTGAAGAATTGCATTTGGATTTAAGTATTTTTCTAGTATGGCAAAAACTACAGACCTGTGTGCAATCTGGTAATATATTTGTGAATTCGTGAGCTTACAATGCTGATTCTTACTCTCATCAGGATTTAAATCCATTGCCAAGTATACTCCTTCGTAAGTCAATAAGAAAAGGTTGTTGGCTTGAGCATTGTAGTGTGCTAACTGTGCAGATTTGATCATAAAAGCTGAACAGGAAATCACTGTAGTTCTCTTCCCTTGAAAATACCACTCAGCAGTTGTGGTTGTGAAACTTGTGATCCAAATCAGAGATGCCTGATTTTGAAAAATTTATTGGAGGTGGAAGTGAAGGGGGAGGGGCAGGAATGTGTGGAGCATGGAAGGAAACTTAATGATTTAGGCTAACTACCAGAAACAATGCCCTTGAAGAGGCAGTTTTGCCTCTCACACTTGTGTTCCAGCTCTCATTAGCCAACCTTCTCTTGTGCAAGCATGGACATTTGTACAGCTGTGCCAAGAATCAAAATAGGGGCTCAATTAATGCAAAAAAGATAAAAGGAGAATGTAATGTGTCTGTTCCCTGTGGTGGTGTGTGGTAGGGACACACAAACTTGCTGATACAGGGTAAGAGAGCACTTGCTAAGGCAGAGGAAGGTTGAGCAGTAATGAGAGCCTCCCCTGGCCTGCTTATAATAGTCTCAACTGCTTGTGAAAAACAGCCCAAGGCTGTGTCTCCCAGCTAGAAGGCAATAGTGAGATTCTTGTGTCAGCATAAATCCTAGGAGATCATGAACTCCTGTGTAGTCTCTGTCTTGCTATAGTCCATTCATACCAGAGGTACAGATGTTCTGTCAATGTCTCACTGTAAAAATCTGTCTTCTTTGGGAATCTCAGAGGAAACCTAAAACAAGTAGCTAACTGAAATTACCATTGCCATAACTTCTGGAAATTTACCCTTATAATTAAGATGCCAGCATGAGGACAATTTGAAAGGGATCTACTAAGAATTGAATTTTGGTAAAGGAAATCCAGGTCCAAAGATTTACAGCTGTTCCCCACACACCACACAGTTTTACTGCTGAGTTGGTGTCAGGTATCCCATGTGGGCTGGATGCTATTTTTGTCCCAGATCTCAGGCTATACTGACTTCAACAGATGAGAAGTTGAAAACAAATTTTTAAAGTATTTTTCTTTCACAGCAAACATGCTGTACCTTCTAGTCCTGCTAGTGATAGTTCCATCACTAATAGCAGCTATATGCGGCTTGAAGCTGAAGCGGTAAGTTTTAATGCATTTTTCTATTGTAGACAGAGAGCATAACTATTATAATTCACAAACCACAGCTGCAGCTTGTTGCTTCCAGCCTGTTGTAGGGCCTCATTCATTTTTTCCTTCGGCTGTCCAACTGTATGGATGTCTTAAGACTTATTTGGCTTGCGGCATTTCTCAGACACTCATAATCTCTTGCTGTTTCTGTACACATCTATGGGCGGCTTGTGCTGGTACAACATGCTTTGATGAGAGAACAAAAGCCTCATTTGTTTTGCTGTCTATTTCCAGGATGAAAGAATGCTGTTGTCCTATAATACCTAGCCCTAACAAGAGCAAAGTGCTGTCATTCAAAGAGTTTAAGGTAAGATCACTGAAAATCTAGTATTTTTAATTTTTCAGTTGATTAGTAAAGTTTCAGAAAAATATTTTTCTTGTGTTGAATATTTAAAATGAGTGACTGTTATTGTACAGAAATTAACATAATTAGTGTTTGATGGGAACGGTTGGACTCGATTATCCGGTGGGTCTCTTCCAACCTGGTTATTCTGTGATTCTGTGATAATTTAATATGATCATTCAGTGGAAAATTCTGCTTTTGATACTATGTGATTCTGCAGTCTGTTGCTGCAAAAAGTAAAAGCATAATTGGACAATAAATGAAATCTTTTGATACAGTAGGCAATTCTTCCACTATTACTGTTCAAACCTGCACAGATGAAAAACCTGGCTGAAGTCTTTGAAGTAGAGGGACATTGTTCCTTCTTCAAATGCAGTCATATTTCAGTTAATTAAAAAGAAATCTCTAAATAAATACTCTGATAAATCCTGTGTAAAATACAGCTTCCCTTGAACATTGTGTACATATGTTTTCCTTCAAATTCTGTTCATTTACTTGAAAAATCCAAACTAAAAAAAAATGTAACACAATATCGGAAGTGCTTGAAATAATCACTCCTTTTCCTTTATTGGCTTCTTTCATTCATTTTTTGATGATTGTCTTGTAGACTGGTCCTGAAAAAATACTGAAACTGCATGACTGCATTCCTGACATGCTAGCAGTGGACAGTAATGCTAAAGCCCAGAAGTTACATCCATGGAGTCAGTTGTCTTCAGCAGCGACAGAAGATAAGATTGATGTTCACAATTCTTCCTGGATTTACAGTAATGAAAATGAAGAGGGAGACTTTACACCCACACCTACATCTTCTCAGACTCATGCTTGGTTTGAAAATTTTGCTTATTCGTCTCATCTTGCAGTTGAATCTGATCCGTATCAAAGACGAGAGACACTAGATGCAAGCAGGCCAGAGCTGTCACTAGGGCTGTACCATCCACACTACTACTTTGATATTTTTAATGAAGATGCTGCCTCAACGCCCAGAGAAACAGCTGGCAGAAAGGGAAGTCTGAGATATATTTCACAAACAGCTGTGCACTGCCTAGGGAGAAGGCTTTGATGTAGTCTTCTCCATTGAATCCATCCTGCGTTTGGTTACACAATATAAATAAGAATTTCCAAATCCACAACTTCTTCTTTTGATGAAGGCTTTCACAAGCCCAGCTGCCCTAGTTCTGTTAATGCTGCAAAGCTATTGCTTCAGGACTAGTTTAAAAATACTGACTAGTGCACAGGAGCAATGTGTGCTACAGTTTCATCACAACGTATGGGGATTATGTAATATTTACAGACTGTTTTGTGGCCTGTATTATATAGAAAGCAAGATCACAGTAGTTTCTCATAGTCTGACGCAAAGAGCTACTTAGGTTTTGCAGAGATTAAGCTTTTATTCAGAATGTAGAGGTGCCAGTTAAATAATCAGGTAGTTTGTTACGCACAAGAAGTATATTTCATTTGCAGTATTCTGCGTGATCTTACTGTGTGCTCTGCCCCCGCCTAGCCAGTGTGCATTACATAGTTGTGCGTGGAGCATTACCCAGCTTCGGAGTCTGCCTCAGCCCACAGACATCAGAGAGGGAGGTTGTATTTTCTTTCTCAGATGAAATGAGTCTGCATGGAAGGATTACCTACAGTCAGTGCAGCACATTACTGAAAGATTAGAAGGAACTTTGACTTTTCTAGGAGTGGTACCCTGCGTACCAATGATTATCCTGCTTTTATTCCATGTGTCTTCTAACTACACTTGGTGGGTAAAAAAGCACAGAAAACAGATTTTTAAAGTACCAGGCCCCTATCAGTGGGCTCTCACTCCCATTTCTGTTAACTGGGGCTCCTCGCATGCCTGCCTTCTCTACCTTTAAGAATGACCCTTTAAAATCCTGAACAAAGTAGTGTGGATAGTTAAGTAGAAAGGAACTGTTTCTCCAGCGTGACAGCTGTTTCCAGAGGTTTTACCAGGGCACTGCCTCTTTGCTTCTGCACATGAACTTAAGTTCTTCTGGCATTAACCCCTCCATTTAATCTAGCAAGCCCCAAGCCACCAGGTAAGCACAGTAGTCTGCTGCATAGGTGTATGAATCCAGTTTGTGAAGAACATCATATTCACTCGCACTGCATAGCAGTTAGATCTTACAATAGTCTGGCATGTGTTAAAAAAAGAACATTTGTATTTTAACACTCAGAAACGCTACAGTAGGCAGCAGTTAATTTGGTCTTGCCTTTTGATTTTAAAAAATTTTACATTTGTCATGAAGCAGAACAGTTGGAATTCTATCTTGAAAGTCTTATCAGATTAACCTTCATAGTGCACAATGAACCCTTTGGTTTTGCCTAATTTCGCTGTCTGGAATCTGTAACAAATAGAAAGCATTCAGTTTAAAAGCAGAGAATAAGCAAAGTTCTTGGAAAGGAAAAAATGAAGTGTTTTTTAAAATTTAATCTTCAAATAATTTGTTAAAATGCAGTTACTCATCTTCCTTATGTTTAACTAGCTAATCACACTTCCTAAAAACTAAGCAGCTGCAGACAGAAATGAGTTTTGATACTGAACCACATCTAGGTTTCATGCTGTTGGTTGTAGATACCATTGTAACGTCCATGAGCTGTGTTGTAACAGGAAAACCAACAAGACCTTCCATAGACTTTGGCTGAAAGAAGCATTGACCATAAACAGCAGAAGAATTCTTCCAGCAGGCAAAGGTGAGGTACACACAAAAGCAGATACGGTTAGTTGTAGTTCAGAGGTATTCACTTTACACACACTATGCTGTGTCCAGGTATAAGTTGCACACAGATTTAATGAAGTAGAAAAAAACTGCAATATGGTCCTTCCTTTCAGGCTTCAAGCAATGGAATAAAGAAACACGGTGGGTCACATTTAGCCGAACTGCAGTTTGACAAGAACAGGGAAGTAAGAGCAGGCTGCTGGTGTTCAACAGAGACTTCCCAGAGGAACTTTTCCTCCCTTTACCTGACTATCATTTGCGTTACAGTGAATTTTAAAGTGGGATACCATGCTATCTTTTCAACTTCAAACATTTCTTTCTCCAGACTGTTTCATCACATCACATATCAAATACATATTGAAAAGCTTTACTGCTAGACAAAAGGCCAATAAGCAAGAGCTGTTTTGCAACTACTGAAATAGAATTTAGCTGTGCATTTTTTTGGGAAAAAAAAAAAAAAGAAAAGCTTGTTTGGTTAAAAAGGTTTGAAAGGTATCCTAAATCAAGTTACACATCTAGAGAATTCTGAACCAGGCAAAGTCATGAGTATCTCACAAAACATTTTAAATTTCAGCATGCTGCATTTCCTCATGTCAGAGGACAGCTGCAATAGAGTGCAAACTCTTGCTTTTGAAAAACCTACTGTCACTGGAGCTGCAGTAACTCAGCCCAGGAAGTGAGGGATGTGCAGAGGTGAGAGTGACACAGCCAGTTCTGCCTTAGTGATGGTGGGTTGAGGCCCTGGGCCTGATGAGTTCCCACTTCAACTCCCTTGGTCTTCCCTGAGGAGGTCCTGTACTGATAATACATCACGATCTTGGAAGCAAGAGATGCATCACTATCTTGGAAGTAAGGAAACTCTGTATCAGTACCAGATGGCCTGGGAGGTGATAAGAAATTAGCTCCCCTCTATCTAGAAACCTTTCCGCATGGTGGCCCTGATGGGTGGTGGTTCATAAAACCACCTGTGCTTAAATGCACACAAACAGAGGATTCCAAGGAGGGTAATGCCCTACAGCCTGTGCACTAGATGTAGAAAGGCAAGTATTTTTGTATGGGTGGGGAGGCACATGTAATTTTTGGGTTTTTAAAGACATCTGCCTTTGCAGTGATGGTTTAATGAGTTCAAATCATTAAAGCTGTCATTTTCATTTTTCACAGCTGTTGTTGAAGTGCTAATACTTAAGCCATCACATAATGTAAAATTATTATCAGTATGCCAAATTTTTACAATAAAAATTTTGTACAAACTACTGAAGAGTCTGCTTCCAATTTTATAATACATCTTACAAAGCATGAGTGTAAAATATATTTTTGACAAAAAATGTTTATTTGGAAAGCTTTAGGTTTGTTCTAGATAATTAGTAACTTACAAATATAAATAAAATGCCAGCCCATTTCTAGTTGCTGAGAGGTACATATGAGACCAGAACAACTATAAGAAGTTTAAGTACATTTTATTAACAATGCATCCCTTTGATAAGATTATGCTTCAGGAGGCTTTTAATGCCCATTGACATGAACTATACACACTATACAAAAACAGAAAAAAAAAACCACACAAAAAAAATCAAGGTGGGCAATACCATTTTGGGACAAGCCTCTGTTTAAATTATACACAGCTCAATGCAATATTCTTACAGAAAATATATAAATAGTTTTTCTTTCTATGTTACAGTTATACAATATAAATCAGATTTCAATGTCTGTTCAGTGACCTACAAACACTAGAACCTCCAAATATGTAGCAGCGTGTTACTAAATAAAAGAAGACCACATAAGACAGGGAGAATTAATTAGCCTTGAGATTTTCCTTGATCTCTTCCCTCCTCAGAATGATCAACTTAGATAAATCTCTTGCAATACAGCTTTAGGGATGCTGACAGCCCCGTATTGGAACAATTTTTCCATTAGGTGTACAAAATGTCTGCCTCTTCCCCCCGTAGACATTGCATCTTGTGCTAAAACACCCTACTCAGTGGCAAAACGGCATGTTATGCTTTTTGGCATAAATTACATTTATCAAAGAGTGTATTTTACAAAGCAACTCAAGCAAAATGTGCAATTTCTGCATGCTGTGGCATTGCTATCCATCTATGTTACAAAAATAGTCTAAAGAAAATCCCCATTCTTTACTCAACATACAAATCTATTGAAAGCAAAACTACATAAGGAACCAGAATCAGGAGTTAAAGAGAAACCAAGGAGATGAGGGGCTTCTAGCAAAATACAAACATAACTTCTAGTATGTTCCCAAAGATATTTTACAGTTCTCAGATCTTACTCTCATCTACTATACCTTTAATAAGCACAAGGCAATAGAATTGTAACGTAAGTTACAGGACCTTCTGTCAACTGGCTCCAGTGAAGCTCTGAGTAACAGGACTTCTGAAGAAAAGAAAATCTCAGAGATGCTCCAAAGCCTGGCAAGAACTCTTCCACTGTGATCACTCAGCTTCAGACCACATCCACTTACAAGGTAACACCAGCTTCCTGCAGTCCAAAAAGCCAAATACTAAATCCAAGACACAGAAGCAGCAACAATTCTTTCATCTCTCACAAGACTTTGATTATCATCTTTTTCTCGTGTAGCTGCCTTTCTTCTCAGACACCTAGTAAAAGTGCTATAGGTTTTTTCAGTCTCTCACTGCAAGTTGTAATACCACTACATAGTTTCAAAATAAAAGGACAAAAGGATGAGGATTCCTACTGCTACCTTTTTAAATGCTTATATGGCCAGCTCACTTCAATCTGCACTGTGCCCTAAACTACCAAACACTTCAGTGCTTTGTTGTGTCTTGGGAAAGCCAACACCAAAAGCCAATGAGGGCACATTCAGGGTATGTATATCAAGTCAAATCAGAGCTACCAGATGGCGAAAAGCGACTGTTTCAAATACAAAATGCCAAGGGCCCAACTTACAAGTTGGGCACCTCAAGACCTAACTATCTCCAGCTTCAAGTGATGTCAACAACAGCTGGGGGCATTTGGCATCTCTGAATTTCAGACAGCTGAAAAGATCTCTCTCTCTTTTTCTCCCTAAGGGCACACACAGCACCCAGCTTTGTACTTCTCTCTCCTCAGTGGAGGGGAACAAGCTCTCTGCCCTTTGGAAAGGGCTATCCCTTTCCACTAAGATACTAAGAAAATTAGCCAGCTGATGTAGTAAGCTGAATGTGATAGGCTTCACAGCCAGTCTCTCCTTCCCGCAAAGGCTTTCGCATCAGAGCTGACTATTACATGTTAGCACGTTGAATAATTCAGATGTTTTCTTTGCCACAGCAACCAAACTGTATTTGTATATAGTGAAAGATGAAGCTATGCACTTTTTCTGTTTATTTGACAGTATCACCAATTGTTTTGATGGGAAAAATACAAAGCAGGTGGTCTGTCAGCTTCCCTTGCAAACCTTTCCAGAAGTGGAAGGAGTCTTCATCAGGGTTAATACAAGCACAAATTTTATTTACTATCATTTTTCCTTTGGAGTTTTATCATGAAGCAAATAAAACCCCAAAGAAAGAACTCTGAAAGGGATATTTTAAAAAAGAAATACATAGAATTAGAAATTCACAGTTTATAACTAGGCCAATATCAAATTCCTTCAATAGCAGTATCCCTTCATTTGCCAATTGAAACATTAATGTGAGCTTAAAGTAAATACGTAAATTAATTCTGGAAATGTATGTTATGTATAGTACAGAACTTACATCCTTGATGCTACTTGTTGAAATCTACTGACACTCATACACTTTCAGAAATAAATCATGTCTTATAACTGAATTTGCAGCCATAATTTGTACATCAAGTTTCTGTTGTCATAGATCCCCACACAAGCGAATACTTCAGAACACAAGTATTTCAGGATGGAGCTTCTTTCAGAAGTAAATATTGACATCACTTTTGCTTACCTTTTTATAAGAAGAGGTCTTTCAACAGAGCTTTCTACATTAAGTGCTATGGGTTAGACTGGTAACAAATGAACAAAGGTGTTTTTTATAAAAACAGGTGATAAAACTTGTTTATTTTGCTCAGACTGCAGAAAATCTTCATGGAGTTATTTGCTGTAACCCCAACTAGTTATTAAAACAAATCTATTATACTCTAGCCTAACTGAGGTAGTGTTTGAAACTACTGTATAAGATATGCTAGCCCCATTTTTGGGAAAACTATGTTATTCCTTTGGAGTTTATACCACTATTTGGTCTACTGTGACTGACATTTTGGTTTTACAGAAGCATTTATTTCTATGACCACAGAAGTCCAATAATTACTGGTGTGGTATGTTTTCAGAGCATTTCAATCACGCTTTGACACACAGACATAATGTTTGTGTCACTAACCACAGAAGAGTTTATTTTTGCTCACTTTTTTTAGGGGGAACTCCTGAAAAGATAATATTAGGAACTGAATTTAACTATGCGCAGCAACTTATAATCTGCTTTACCAGAAACTGATGGTGTGCAGTGCACATAAGAAGTCAGTGACGTGATAGCTGCAAAGCAGTGCTTATACAGTAAGATGAAATTTCCAATAAGAACAAATAAATTGTACCTTTCACTAGGAATCATGTTTTACTGTTCACAGGACTACTTACTGAACTCTCCAGTTGCATGGCTAGTAAGAAGACGATAAATTTTGCTTATCTTCACTTCGGTTATTAATCTGACAATTATAAAAAATGGTTAAAGTGAAAGGATAAGAGTATGTTCTACTTAGTACAGTCCAGCTGAATTATTCACCTATTTCAAAATCAAAGAGCAATCCTTTCTCTTATAGGCATTCTAACAAAGATGGCCATGCTACTGTATATACACATTTGCATATATTTATATTACCTTTGTATAAAGGCTTCTGAATCTTTAGATCACTGATAAAAGTGATGGGAATACTTACTTTTTCTTTAAGCTTGCACTCATTAATTTAGAAACCTCACTAGTGATGTGATAGAGGCTACTATTTCAGTCATTAACAGTCACTGTATCATTTAACTTTTGCAATAAATCTTAATACCGACTGAAGTACTGCTGCTCCAAAATTTGGTACTTAAGGCTATTCACTACAACTATTAGTGCTACCTGATGCTTGATCACTCATCCATTGAAAATTCAAATAAACCTTTGTTTTTATAAAAGGCTGTTTCCACAGAACCTGGGAAATACTCATTATTACATCTTCTCACAAAAGCAGCAATGATTAAATGTCATCAAGTTTGGTTTACACAATATTCATTCATCTGATGAAAACCATGCTTTTTAAAGGATTTTAGTTAAGAGTAAGACCAACATTCATACTACATGAGCATGAATGCAGAAACTGCAAACACATGCATATCATTCAGGGAACACAATCTGATTTCAGCACTTAAAGTTTAAATGATTTGTTATTTAAAAAAAAAAAAAATCGAACTGTAGTGAAAATCCTAAACTGGTTCAGATAAGATACATGTATGTAAATGTCACGATATTGGACAGACTGCTAATAAAATGATTTACAACTATAGAAATAGTGAAATAACATAATGGAAACCTCAGATTCACAGAGGCTTTTCTTTCTGTCTGAAACCCCCTAAGTAGTGTTATAAACAATACAAAATCCAGCAGATGAGGGCTAATCCCCTATATAGTGCCCATGACTAAAGCATGGCTCCCCATTGAATGCACCCTCATCTGTGATTCCTGGTATCCAGGGGTTAAAAAGCAAGGCATTGTTCTGCTTCACTGGAACAAAATTGGAAGTTAATCCAGAAAAAAGTCTCTGCTTGTTGTCCTATTTTTTTTAACTTATGGTAGAAAATTAAACGAAAACTTGTAGAGGTGTTCAGTGCTCAGCTCTTGCATATACTGGTAATTCCTATTATTAAAACTATGGTAATGTTTAATAACTCCCCAAAGGGCTCAGAAGACTGGGGCAGTAATTGGCTAAGGAATAAAAAGTTTTCAGTTCAGTCTTCAGGTACCAGTAGCTTCTGGAACAGTCTAAAGGATGATGCTCCAAGCTTTTTATCCAGTCAGTCAGAGGTTGTTTGAGGATTTAATATAGTCTATATATGCAGAGTACTGCGCGAGACAGTTGTCAGGATTCAGCTGGTGTATTGATTACTGGCTGCTTTGTTGGCGTTGCTAAAATAGCCTCTGCTTCTTCATGCATCTAGAAGAGACACATGAATTACTGTTATTAGAGAGAGAGACACCATAAAATGGTTTCCTTTAAGACACAATTGAAAGCATCTATTATTCAGAACATGTGATCTACACCCAGCTGGCACATTTTGCTGCATTCAATGCACATGATCCCTCTACTTACTTGTAAGAACTGTACATCTTGAAATAGCTCCTGAATGAACCTTCGAGATGGAAGTCGAAATGTACAATGTGCTAACAAGTAGGACACCTCAGAGTAAAGGCATATGTCATCGAATGCTTGAGGATACTTCTCCTTAATTCTGAAAAACAAGTAAAATAAAATTTTGGAAATCTTTAACGTATTCCCATCATATCTTAAAAATCTGTTCAATTAGATTTTTTTCGTCATCATTAACAAATAAGTAGTTTTCAGTAACAGGAAACTCTGGATGAAATCTGGATCTGATGAAGCAAGAAAACCAGAACAGACAGTGTTATTTTGTACCAAACTGGAAGAAATCTATAGTAATGTGATGATACAGAATATATAAAAGTTGCACATAAAAGCTGGTATCACCTCATCTTAAACTAACAGATATAGAAAGAGAACAATATATCAAGGAATTGACATCCACACATACATTAGTAACAAAAAATATGGAAAAACTAAATTTACTTGGTTTGGCACTTCTGCATTTTCTTTTAGCAGTTTTATGTTAGTTTCAATGCCACCAGCCCACAAACTTACAGGTTTTATTATAGTATTTGGTTCGTTGATTTATAGTCCTATAATTTAACATGTCTTTTTTCTATAAGTTAAGTTCCACCAGTTGTACTCTTACTCAAAACAGATTTGCATTTCTCAAGACATTGCCTTCAATTTGTTATTCTGCTTGTTTGATGTACATTATTTGACACAAATAAAAAATAATTATTGTTTCTTTTTTAAAGTTGCGTGATATACTTGGTACATAGTGAAACTTCACTACAGTCAAATTACTGATTTTAAAAAGACTGGTGAAGAGTAAGAAATTAAAGACAGAGCAAAAATATTAAAAGGAATACCTTTTGCTTAGCATTTATGTTACATTTAATTATTCATTCCTATCTGCTTGACAATTTTTTGAAAAGTCAGAAGTAAGGTTAATCACTGTCCAAGAGATCTCAGAGAATATAAACAATTAGTGTTGCTAAAACAGCTGAAATGTATTGAACTTACGTCAGAAGTCCAGTTTCATGGCCCTTAGTTCCTACTGAACTACTCAAATTGATTACCAAGCGTAAGACTTCTTTCCGTAGAAGTATCCTGCACACCGGTGTATCGTCTGGGATTGATTTCACTCCTAGAAACATTAAATAGTATAGAGTTTAAAAAGAACAGTCTTTGATTGTGCTCATCTTATGCCACACAAGTTTGTTGCAGCTTTCTACAAACGCACACACAGTTACGTATGTATTCTGAACTCCTAACATACTTCCACTGAAATGAGAACTTTTAGAAAATACTATTTTCAGGAATTTTTACATATGAATATTTTTAAAAAGGTAAACTACCGTTTCATAAATGGAAAATCCAGTAAGATTCAAACACAGTGCTGTCTCTACCACTAAATAACATTGCGAATTGGGCAAGTGATTACCTGCTATATTTCTATCAGATGCTGGAGAAGTTAGCAACCAGCTACTTCATAAAAAATTATGATAATTCAAAAAGTTAAAACACAACCCTAAAAGTCCTCCTCCTTAATTCCAGCAGTGTAGGGAAAAAAAGGCAACCGATTTTGTTGTAACGTTGGACACAAACCTATTTAATAACCTGCAGAAATGCAGTACAGCAAAAAGGAGAAGCCTTTAAAAGTATTTCTCCCATCTTCTATAACATCACGGACAACGCAACTACCTTCCTGGATAATTAATCATCCAAAGGTATTTTTGGGTTGTCATTTTTATTCTTGTTCTTTTATTGTGGGTTTTTTTGGTGTTTTTTTTTTGTTTTGTTTTAAATAAATGAGAATTACTTTGTTGCACTATGCATAAATGAAGTATTTTTCCACAATATACAAAAAATACTTTTAAGAATTACAGTCTCTAATAATAATAAAGCTTTCAAACTTACCTAGTACTAGTTCTGTACTTTTGGTACTGCTAGCTGAACCATGGGATACTGCATCACTGCAGCCTGAAATTCCAGAAAATTTGGAGGAATGCACATCTAAATGATTGTGTATGGTCTGCCCACACCAGTCAGTATACGGAATGTCTGAAAAATCTAACAAACAAGATGTTGCATCTTTGGCATTTATATTTAGCCTCATTTCAAATGCTTTTCTTATTTTCAACATGCAAGACACTGATACACAAAGTACTATGCATATAAGCCAGCTGAGAACTAGATGTTATGATTTTAGACAAATCATACTCAAGTACATCTAAAAATTACTTAAAAAAAAAATTTTAAAACACTTGAGGGAAAATAATGAACTCTTAGACACTGAGGAAGCCTAAAAGCTGTTATCACACAGAGCCCTTCTTTATATAGCCATGCTCTATTCCACATCAAAAAGATGCTCTTGTACCTGTGTGGTTTTTTTTCCTCTTAGAATTATCACAGGTGTTGCAGAAAGGGCTCCAACTTCATCAACAGAAAGATGTGACAAGTAAGATAATTCCAGGAGGTTTTACTATCCGCAGCCACCCACATTTTGGATGCACAAGATGAATATAAATTCAAGCTGTAGTTAACCACAGAAAAGTATAGGTCTGAAGGGACTTCTGGAGACCACCTAGCTCAACCCCTTGCTCAAAGAAGGGCTCACCACAAAATGAGATCAGTTTGCAATGTGAAGAGTTTCCCCTTATTTTCAACTGGAACTTCTATTCCTACAGCATGTATTTGTGGCCTCCTGTACTGCACATCTCTGACAAGAGCGTGGTACTGCCACTTGCTACTGCCTCTTACGCTATTTGAAGACTACAACTGGGATTTTATTTGTGATATTGTCTCGATACTGAACTCAAGCTCAAACTCAGCTCTCCGGGCCATTCCTCACCCTTTGTACATACTCCCCCTTGGGGTCAGCACTCTTTATATCTTACTACCAGAATGCTTAACATTGTTGTTATACAGTAAGGATTCAGACTTTGATCTCTTCAGCAGGCTGGTTGGTGAAGTCTCATGGGAGACAGTACTCAAGGGCAAGGGAGCCCAGGAGGGCTGGGAGCTCTTCAAAGGGGTGGTCCTAGCAGCTCAGGAGAAAGCCATCCCCGTGGTCCGGAAAAAAAGCCGGCAGGGGAGAAAGCCAGCTTGGTTGAATAGAGAGATATCAAGAAGAAAAGAAATGTTTATGGCCTCTGGAAGAAGGGACAGGCCTCTTGGGTGGACTACAGGAGGGAAGTGAGATTGTATAGGGAAAAAATCAGAAGGGCTAAGGCTCAGCTAGAAATTGGATTGGCCAAGTCAGTGAAAGATAACAAAAAATCCTTCTATAAATACATAAATAATAAAAGGCGGACTAGGGAGACCATACAGTCCCTATTGGACACAGAAGGAACAACAGTAACAGGGGATGAGGAAAAGGCTGAGGTACTTAATGCCTTCTTTGCCTCAGTCTTTAGTCGTAAGGAGGGTCATTCCGTCTGTGTACAAACCCAGGAGCTAGAGGAGCATAATGAGGCTCCCATGATCCAAGAGGAGGTGGTCAGAGCCTTGCTAGCCCAACTGGACACCCACAAGTCTATGGGGCCGGACGGGATTCACCCTAGGGTACTGAAGGAGCTGGCGGATGTGCTGGCCAAACCCCTTTCCATCATCTTCCAACAGTCCTGGAAGACTGGGGAAGTCCCACTGGACTGGAGGCTGGCTGATGTTGTGCCCATCTACAAAAAGGGCCGCAGGGAGGACCCAGGAAACTACAGGCCTGTCAGTCTGACCTCAGTGCCAGGGAAAGTCATGGAACAGGTGATCTTGAGTGCTATCATGAAGCACATGCAAGAGAACCGGGTGATCAGGCCCAGTCAACATGGGTTCACAAAAGGCAGGTCTTGCCAGACTAACCTGATCGCCTTCTATGACAAAGTGACCCGGCTACTGGATGAGGGAAAGGCTGTGGATGTGGTCTTCCTGGACTTCAGCAAAGCCTTTGACACAGTTTCTCACAGCGTTCTGCTTGAGAAACTGTCAGCCTCTGGCCTGGACAGGCGCACACTCTCCTGGGTGGAAAACTGGTTGGCTGGCCGGGCCCAGAGAGTGGTGGTAAGTGGTGTGAAATCCAGCTGGAGGCCAGTGACAAGTGGGGTTCCCCAGGGCTCAGTGCTGGGTCCAGCCCTGTTCAATGTCTTCATCAATGATCTGGATGAAGGCATCGAGTGCACCCTTAGCAAGTTTGCGGACGACACTAAGCTGGGTGGAAGTGTCGATCTGCTGGAGGGTCGGGAGGCTCTGCAAAGGGATCTGAACAGGCTGGACCCCTGGGCTGAGTCCAATGGCATGAGGTTTAACAAGGCCAAATGCCGGGTCCTGCACTTGGGGCACAACAACCCTATGCAGTGCTACAGACTGGGAGAAGTCTGTCTAGAAAGCTGCCTGGAGGAGAGGGACCTGGGGGTGTTGGTTGACAGCCAACTGAATATGAGCCAGCAGTGTGCCCAGGTGGCCAAGAAGGCCAATGGCATCTTGGCTTGTATCAGAAACGGCGTGACCAGCAGGTCCAGGGAGGTTATCCTCCCTCTGTACTCAGCACTGGTGAGACCGCTCCTCGAATACTGTGTTCAGTTCTGGGCCCCTCACCACAAGAAGGAGGTTGAGGCTCTGGAGAGAGTCCAGAGAAGAGCAACAAAGCTGGTGAAAGGGCTGGAGAACAGGCCTTATGAGGAGCGGCTGAGAGAGCTGGGGTTGTTTAGCCTGGAGAAGAGGAGGCTGAGGGGTGACCTCATTGCTCTCTACAACTACCTGAAAGGACGTTGTAGAGAGGAGGGTGCTGGCCTCTTCTCCCAAGTGACAGGGGACAGAACAAGAGGGAATGGCCTCAAGCTCTGCCAGGGGAGGTTTAGGCTAGACGTTCGGAAAAAATTCTTTACAGAAAGGGTCATTGGGCACTGGAACAGGCTACCCAGGGAGGTGGTTGAGTCACCTTCCCTGGAGGTGTTTAAGGCACGGGTGGACGAGGTGCTGAGGGATATGGTTTAGTGTTTGGTAGGAACGGTTGGACTCGGTGATCCGGTGGGTCTCTTCCAACCTGGTTATTCTGTGATTCTGTAAACATCCATTACTGGATTATCTTTTCATTACAGACAGGGCAAAAAGGCATTTCCTGGTTTTGGCTGGGATGGAGTTAATTTTCCTCACAGCAGCTAGCATGGGGCTAAGTTTTTTCGATTTCTGCTGAAAACAGTGTTGATAACACAGGGATGGGTGGTACAGCTGACCACAAGGATATTCCACACCACATGATTCCATGCTCAGCAATATAAATTTGGGAAGAAGAAGAAGAAAAAGGAAGCATGTTTGAACCTATGGTGTTTGCCTTCCCAAGTAACCATTACACATGGAGACAGCTAACACCTGCCTGCTGATGAGAAGTGGTAAATGAATTCCTTGTTTTGCTTTGCTTGCATGTGTAACTGTTGCTTTACCTATTAAACTGTCTTTATCCCTACCCGTGAGTTCCCTCAACTTTAACTTTCCGATTCTCTTCCCATTCTCATTGGGAGGGAGTATGCAAACAGCTGTTAGTTGGTGGTTTGGGTTAAAACACAACAGGGATGTAACTGCAAGCTGTGTAGAGGAGGTTAAAAAAATAATTCTGAATCTGATCTGAATCCCAGAAATTAAGGCTCAGCTACAACTCCTTAGATTTCCTCAGTTTTTTTTTTATGGTACAGACATGCTTTGAAGTCAGACTTTTTTAATTTGAAAGCAGTTTTCAGGATATGGATTCTAAGTACTGAATGAGGTTTCAAATCTTATAGTTTAATAAGTTCTTAAAAATATTTTAAAAAAACATGCAGGCCCCCTGTCATGGATCATGGAACAGATCCTCCTAGAAGCTATCCTAAAGCACATGGAGGACATAGAGGTGATTAATGGCAGCCAGCACAGCTTCAACAGAGGCAAACCCTGGATGACCAACTTAGTGGCTTTCTATGATGGGGTGATCACTGTAGTGGACAATGGAAAACCGATGGATGTGATCTGTCTAGACTTCTATAAAGCCTCTGACATGGTCCCCAACAATGTCATCCTCTAAACTGTAGAGATGTGGATTTGATGGGTGGATGGTACGGCGGATAAGAAACTGGTTGGAGGGTCATATTTAGAGAGTAGTGGTCAATGGCTCAAAGTCCAGATGGAGATCCATGACCACTGGTGTCCCTCAGGGGTCCATACTGGGACCAGTGCTGTTTAATATCTTCATAAATGATATTAACAGTGAGATTGAGTGCACCCTCAGCAAGTTTACAGATGACACCAAGCTGAATGATGTAGTTGCCACACCAGAAGGACAGGGTGACATCCAGAGGGACCTAGATAGGCTGGAGAAGTGGGCCTGTAAGAACCTCATGAGGTTCAACAAGGCCAAGTGCAAGGTTCTACACCTGGGTCAGGGCAATCCCTGATTCCAGTACATGATGATTGAGAGCAGCTCTGCAAAGAAGGACGTGGGGATGCCAGTCAATGAGAAACTCAACATAAGCCAGCAATGCGCACTCGCAGCCCAGAAGGCCAACTGTATTCTGGGCTGCATCAGAACAAGCGTGGCCAGCAGGTCAAGGGAAATGATTCTGCCCCTCTATTCCACTCTTGTGAGACCTCACCTAGAGTATTTTGTCCAGTTCTGGAATCCTCAATGTAAGAGCTGTTGGACTAGGTCCAGAGGAGGGCTACAAAGATGATCTGAGGGCTAAAGCACCTTCCCTATGAGGACAGGCCCAGAGAGATGGGCTTGTCCAGCCTGGAGAAGAGAAGACTCCGAGGAAATTGTAAAGTGACCTTCCAGGACCTGAAAGGAGCCTACAAGAAAGCTGGAGAGGGACTATTCATAAAGGCTTGTGGTGATATGACAAGAGGGAATGGATAGAAACTGGAGAAGGGCAGATTTAGACTAGACATTAGGAAGAATTTCTTCACCATGGGAGTAGTGAGACACTGGAACAGGTTGCCAAGGGAGTTTGTGGCTGCCCCATCCCTGGAGGTGTTTAAGGCCAGGTTGGATGGGGCCTTGGGTAACGTGATGTAGTGGGACATGTCCCTGTCCATGGCAAGGGGATTGGAACTAGATGATCTTTAAGGTCTCTTCCAACCCTAACCATTCTATGATTCTATTCTTCCTAGCAGCAGTAGAAATCAAAAAGATGGAAATGACTGTAGAAATATAATAGTTTACGCAGTGATCTTACTAAGGAGAATTAATTTCAAGTTCAATAGTTAGTAAGAAAAAAACCTTACAGATTTATCAATTTTAAAGACAAACAAAATGTAATGCATTCCTTCAGTTTTATTACAATTCCCAACAAGGAACACTAACCTGTACGATTATATGGAGAGTTCACTTTGTTGTTAGGCTGATAACCCAGTATCTGAATGCAGACACAGTAAAGGCAGTTCTCATCTGTGTGCTCCTGTAGCCCTGTATCCTCTGTATTTTCTAAAAACTGAGAGGCATCTGAATGGCTTGTGTTCATTATTTCTGTGAGACTGATCTGTTGTCGGAGCATCTGAAAAGGGCTTTTTACAACATCACTTGTACCTGATGGAAGACCTGTAGACAAGCAATTAGACACCAGAAATAAACCAAAATGAAGCCAACAACATAAACTTTTCAATCCTTTTAAAGCTGGGAAGGGAGGTGTGGGTGCATGTAGACCTTAAGACTTTTTGGTTTTTTTTTTTTGAGTGGTTAAACTCCCGAAATTGCTTATGTTGGGAAACACAAGTCACATTTTAGCCCTCTCTTATCATATATAGCAAAATGTTGCAAGAGACAGAATACAACCTCTAAACACACACACGCTGTAAGAAGATATGTGGCAAATCCTGATGATACATCAACACTAGTAACAGTAATACCCTTGTAACGCTAATACATGACACGTTTTCATAGTATCAACCAAGATTAGCAGAACAATATACCAGATATTTAAATCACACATGCACCAATGAACGCAGAACCCCAATAAAAGAAACTATGATTTAGTGCCTGTAATAAGGCTAGGGTAAACAATGTGGAAAGAAACTCAAGACACTATACTGACATGCTCTTCCCTGGGTGGCAAATACCAGCAAATGCAACTTTGAACAAGGGTTAGCTACTACCAAAACCAGGAAAATCAGCTTTATACTTTACATTAGCGACACAAAAGAAAGAAAAACCAAAATTAGTAAGATATGTCTATCTGGCTGCTCACAGTCCTTATAATAAAGTTCCAGTTAACTAAGTGGCAAGGTAACAGCTACGCTACACTAGACTACTTAAGGACCAGTTTCAATGCTTCTTTTTCAGTTATCCTACTGAAAAGACACACTGATACATATTGCCCTACAGATTTCTGACTACCCTGGAGTAAACAGGAAGCACATTCCAGAACAAGCCATGCATTACAGAGCATTTGCAATCCTCTTGCACCATGTCCCATCACCTCTATTGTTCAACTGCCACAGAAACATCAGAGAAAGACAAAATTTACTTTCTGAAATACACACCTAACTAACTCCTTCATTGCTTCCTATAAATTCACATGTAATCAAAGGGAAGTAAAAATATAACAGCTCAATATGTGCAGGCATACCTTTTTTACCTTTGCTTGTCTTTTACCATTTTCTTTAATGCAATATCGCTACCAGCCTCCAATTACCATTAGCTCATTTTAAAAGACATGCAGACTTTCCTCCTTCATTTATTAGAACAGGACTAAGCTTATATTGCTCTGAAACTACGCATTATCTCAAACTGAATAAAACAGTGAGTTAACGGCCTGCTATCCTGAATCCAGAACGCAGCTCTCAATTTAATAGGTAAAAATAACTTTTTCTGTGAAGAAAAATACAAGGAATAAAACAACACCCAATCTCATCCAATGTACAAACGAACAACAGAAAGGTACAGAAGAGGAACAAAAGCAGTACCTCCTGCATCAGGTGCAAAGACTCTAGTTCCACGGTCATCAAATGGAGGTGCGGTTTTCTTCTGGAAATAAGGAGTTTCCTTTACCTGGAATATTCAAGTGAAAATTAAAATTAGCATAGGTGATAATCATATACAATGGAAAACCAGCTTTGTATGAGACAACGAAATGTTACCCATTTTTCATTTCAGGAAAGAGATCTAATTAGAGGAGGAAATCAAGAATGGGCTCAAAAGTACTAAAGAAAAAAACCACACATTTGTGAACGAAATTTTTTTAAGCAAGGCTTATAAACATTAAGTAAACGTTAAAACATAGTGCTGACAGACTGCAAAGAAACCAGTGGCTCAGTGGCTTAACGATCTGTCCGTGATCACTACACCACTGGAGATACCCAGAATATCTAAAAAGTTGCCTGTAAGACGTAAAGTTGAGACGTCTCAGCTGTACAAAAAGAAAGATAAGAAACATAGGTAACAAGATAAGGTAAACAAGATAAGGTAAACACAATTACGTCACAAAGACTGAAAGAGAAAGAAAAAGCAGTCTTTGCATGAAGGGAGCAGAGCAGTAGGTACAATTGAATAAGGTGCTCAAAGACATGTTTTAGTAGCAGATAGGAATGGCTGGTCTTGATCATCCAAGAGGTCTCTTCCAACCTGGTGATTTTATGATTCTATGATGGAAAATCTTGCCTTTGCTCTGGCTTTAGTATTTTTTTTAGATTAGTAAGAAAGTAATTCAGGTTTGAAAGGAAAAGACTAAGTAAACTAAAGATAAGCCACTGATTTACCTTTGGCATACACCATGACCTGGTTTTGTTCATTAAGTAATAGCATTTTAAACCTTGTGATGCATAAGTTAGATAGGAACGTGCTTTAACAAAGTATGAAGAGGAAGGCAACTGATAGAACACTTAAAATAATTTGCTTTGACCTCTATCTGTGGGGTTAAGTAAAGACAATATAATTTTTGCTATGATGATATACATACAAATAAAGTAATATTTAATCAAGATCAAGGTAGCAGGAAGTTAACTATGTGATTACGTACATCATTTACAGTTGACCAATGAACACATCAATTAGTTGGCTAAAAGAAGTATTAGATGTCAGACTAAGCTAATTTTAATACAAAAGCTAGCTGTCAACTAGAAATCATAGACAGCATACTTACGATACCATTGTTTAATTCTAACCCAGACTGTCATTATTGCCCTAATCATACAAAATATACTAGCACTTTTCTTTAAACAGGGTTAGAAAAGAAACTCCTGTTTTCCAAAACACATTCCTTGGAAGTACCACAACAATTTTTCCACATTTTTCGAGATGAAAATGCAACAGTTGACTATCTTAATTTGACTGACAGGTAAATTAACCCATTAAGTTAGCACATACCTGAAATATTTCATTGATATCTACTGGGAGAGCAAGGCCAATGTAATCATCAGAGCTACCATATGTAGCATTCGAAACCATGGAGCGAACAGAGGAGGAACGCTGAAGTGTATTTTGGTTAATAGGGCTTAATAAATCTTCTTTATCTAACGATGCATAACTCAAAGCTTTCATGAACCTGTAACATTGAAATAATAAATCACAATCTTGATAAATGTCTCATTTTCTGGCACATTACAAGTAAGGAGTGCTTATACTAAGACTACCCTCAACTTCTCATTGTAGAGCCCAGAGCTTGTTACTCTGTCAAATTATAGCTATAGGCTCACTGCCTTTTCTGTCTCATGTTGTCCTGCATGGTTTGACAGCTCCCCTTGTAAAGCTTTTTTTCTTGGAAGTCCTGGATCAGAGACTTGAACGACAGCAGGATAACACTTCTGCTTGAGGGGCTGCCAACCCTGCAAAACCATAAATTTTCTCCAACTTACCATGCTTCAAATACTTGTAGCCCAGACATGGTCAGTAAAGATTTAGGCTTTTAGATTGCTAACTGCTTCATTTTGAAATACCTATACACTGAATGTACCTCCCTTGGATATTCAGGAAACCTAAGCTGAGCAGGCACATCCCTGCAAACACAAAGCTCAAACTTGCTAGGGTACCAGTGATGCAAGCAAGGAACATTTTTTTTTCTGTACTCTAAAAAAGCCCCAGTGTGAATGTGCAGAAAACTAATTACAGTAGTAATTACTAATTAATTACTACTAAAACAGTAGTTTTCTTGCTGATAACTAATTCTGACCTTGCTAATGACAGTTGCAGTGGACTTATATACAATAGAAGCCAAACTGTACTTCAAAACAATAAGAGGAAATGGCCTCAAGTTGTGGTAGGCAAGGTTTAGAGTGGATATTAAGAAAGCATTGGAACAGGCTGCCCATAGAATCAGTGCAGTTACCATTCCTGGACATATTTAAAAGACATGTAGACGTGGTGCTTAGGAACATGGTTAAGTGGTGGACTTGGCAGTGTTAGGTTAACAGAATGAACCCAAGAAATTCTTCTGAAGACTTACAAAAAATAGTCTTGGTAGACAAAGTAACAGAATATTTCTTTCCTATTTACAACTTAAACATCAGTTAAGGGCAATATTTAGCTAGAACTAGTAGCATAATCTGAAATTAAAAGGACTATAATAATTTGGTAGAGATACTCAGCAGTAACCAGTAAGAAAGACACATATTAGCTACACCATAGTCTTTCCAATCAATTATAGTACTAACCAACACAAACTGACAATCTCTTGTAACATGTACGTCTGCAATTTTTAAGCCTTTTCAGAGATAGGGGAACACAAGACATTTCAGTTCAATATTAAACTGGTCAGCTTAACCACCGATGTAAGAGATCGTGAACAGTTAAGCATCAAGAATATTGCTAAGTATTACATTGCATGCAGAGCATCATGATAACAGTCCGCTGCAGCAAGGCTGTCTTGCACATCAAGAGCATGACTACAAGGAATGGTACAACACTGACAGTCACAACAGAACCTGTACTGCCACTGAGATGTCTGAAATGTTTCTGCACTAGCATGGGATGACAGTGACAGAGCAAGGAAAAGCACTTCTGATTCCAGGGTAGTGTAGCTTTAACTAGTGAATCATCCTTAATTTAATTAGCACACTCACTCTACTTCCAGCTTAACTGAACAAAGGGAACAACTTATCTTTTATGGCATCTTTGCAGAACCACGTGAAAATATCAACAAATGAATGTTGCTCTTAATCAGGACAAACCCACCAAGTAATAAAAAGGCACTATATACACCCAATGGCTACACAGAGTGCAGTTCACGGACCGGGCAGTTGCTGTTCCATGCAGCAGGCAAATGACTAATGCTACTCTCCCTTCTCTCATCTGAGAGAGGGTATTTCAGTAAGAACAGAGATAGAAAGTGTTTTATTCCTTTTAATAGTAATGTGAAAATCCAAGTGCACTAGCTGAAAGATAATTTGAAAGGAAAAAGTTGGTCTAAGGGCTGTTAAGACAAAGTTGTTAACTGTTAAATGCAGCTGCTGGGAACACTGTCAATGTTATGACCTATATATCTTATGTAACTATCCAATTAGTCTTCAGAACATTTAATATTACTCAAAAATAAAGAGATGACACTGTCACCTAAAAATAAAAGCTATGAATAAAATCTTAGCTCTTAGTTGTAGCTAAGATGCCAAACTGACATTCCTATTAGGGGCACCAGTATCTCATCACTGCTCTCAATGTCATAGTAAATACAGATATAGTGTATTGGCAGGAGTTCCTGTCCTAAAAACCTCACCAAGCAGCAGAAAAACCTCTTCCAAAACACAGCACTGACTACATGGGCAATTTTGTGTGATTGCCACCATAGTAACATTAGCAATGTAACTGCATTTAAATACTAAAAAAAGTTACACAGGAAGAAAATGTGATAAAAGGAAATGTTTTCTTTTGTCAGTAACAGCATTAGAGGGGCTGAGCACAATTATGAAAACTGGCCTTCTCTGACAGCACTTAGAAAGCTGAGAATTCTCTTTTTACTATTCTCCCAATAATGATACAACTTTCACTGGAATTATGAAACATCTTGCAACAACCGTCACTTTCAGGTGAAGTTGGAAAAAATATAAGAAAGATACTTTCCTTATTTAATTTTTCTTAGAGCTTTAAACTAAGCAATGAACACATAATAATCTCTTACCGGCTTGGGGTTAACCGAGAATCCAGGCTTCCAGACTTCATGGTAATAGTGTCAGTAAACAGCACATCCTTTGCTGGAGATGCTAGGGCTTCAGAATGAGACAGTGAAGGATGCATCCTCTGCTGTTGTAAGCGTTTTAGTGTAGCATAGCCAAAGGCATCTCGAGAACTTGTGTAGCTGAAGTTATAGTCAGCAAGACTTTTTATCGTAGCAAGAGAAGGAGCTTTAAGAGACTGGGCTCTTCGGGGAAGAGTATGAGAAGACCCTGGAGGTACCAGGGATACCGAGTTGGATTTTGAGAGAGGCAGATGATTAGACTGCGGTGTTGAACAGTGACTTGGTTTAACTGTTTTTGTGCTTACCACAGTGCTCAAACTTCCACAGTCAGTATCTACATTTGTAGTGTCCACACCCACAGTCTCCCTAGAAGGGCTAGAGCTCATTGAGCTTATGCCACTTGTTGTGGTATCCGTATTAAAACTTAAACTACGACTTTTGAAATGTGTTTGTGTAGTACCATCACCTATCAGCCTTTCTCTGCTTGTGTTTTCCCGGTGAATTTCATTTCCAAGACTTTTTGGCAACTTCAAATCATTTTCTCCAATACTTGGGGTACTATCATTGTCTTCCATGTGCTTACTTCCAACAAAAGAAGTTTCCAGTCGTAAAGTCTGGATTTTTGGAACTCTGAAAACAGGGTTGAATTCTTCCCCAGAAGGTTCTGTTACCGTACGATTTCGCCTCAGGCCTGATTTACTGTCAGATGATGTCAGCTTTCCTCCTTTTGGATCACTGCTACTCCTATGTTTTTTATTAGGCAGAGTAAGAGAGTTTAGAATGCGATTTTTCACAAGCCTACTAGAAGAAAAAAAAGGGAAAGGACTACGGTCTTTGTCCTTTGAAGGTCCAGGTCTGTCATAAAATATTTGCTCTGCATCTTCAGTAATATCTAGGAAGAATGTACTAGTGGAAGTACTACCAAAACGGTCATCCTCCATGATGAACATACCTGAAATTATATAAGACTTTGTCTTGGAAAATGGACATTTCTTCAAAGTGTATAAACTAGGCTGTGAAAAAGTAAACAATTGTATAGAAGTCGAAGTGGGAGATTAGGTGATTTACTGAAATTTTAATTCAAGATCCTCTTCTGCAGAACTTAATAGTGTAAACAAAGTATCTTGAGGAATATGTGAGCTGAAGGTCTCATTGCTTCAGAAGAAAAGCCATACTCTTACTTCAGTGCAAATATTCAGCTAATAGGGTTTCTTCTGAAAGACCTATAAGCCCCTTTAATGGTATTGAAGTATGGTATACTAGATTTAAATTCCACAGCAAAATTAAAAGATATTACGATACTCAAACCACACAAGAACTGAAATACAGCAATATTGTGTGCATATATACACAGACTATTTGTATTTATGTTCTAGAATATTCCTTTGAAAGCAACCATGTAAAGGTATCTTAATAACTAAGCATGGAGATTTCTGCATGACTATTGCAGCAAGCTGCAATGACTTAACATAAAAACTAGTAACTTGCCCTGATGTTACAATTCCTTATTTCTACACTAAAAGTAAACCAAAGACTCTTCTCTTCCCTTTCACTCGTCTACATCTCCCTGAACGTATACATTTCCATCCCCTTGCTTGCATTCTTCTTTCTTGCAATAACACCCTTACACCATTTCCCTGAACCTCCACCTGCCAAAAGGCTGGAAAGAACACAAAATGCTGTTTTGGGTTTGAGTTTGTTTGTTCTGTTGCATTTGTTTTGTTGTACTTGGTACTTACTTGAAGGAGCAGATTCGCTTTCACTGTTATGCCTAGAACTGGTGGACTCAGAGTTCAAGCTTAGAGTGCTGGGTATAGAAGAAAGTTCATTGCAGAGCTGTTCCATGTCATCAGGGACCACCGGCCAAGGCTGTCTACGACTGTGCCTCACTGCATCCCAGTTGTGATGCTTCAAAATGTCACATCCTTGTTTAGTTTTGGCTATTAGACCAAGCACGTAGACACAGGTTCTGTATTTAATGTATATATAGAAAAAAGAGCAACAATAATAGCATCTAATTTAACTAAACTTATTTCTCTTTTGAAAGGAAACAATTTCAAAACAATTAACGAGAAACTTCAAAAAAGCTTCCCAGAAGCTTTTTATTAATTTTTATTTGTAAAACATTGGAAACTTAAGAAATGGACTAAAATATCTGAGAACATTATGTTCAAAAAAACTTCCCTAATTATTATGAAAGCCTGATTAAATATGGTAAACTATCACCTTTAAAAACACAAACGGAAGGACAAACATTAATGTAGCAGCAATATTAGGCAAAAGACCATCTCTATGCTTTTAAAGACCCCAAAAAGACACTGAATAAAAATTACAGAATGATAAATTGATGCTAGAGAAATAAGCAGATACTAGTTTGTTTTTTTAAATACAAAGAGAAGTACTACGTATCTTTTTCACAGGTTACATTTGCTTACTAAATATTCTTTAGGACTTCCTATACAATTCTGCGACTGTAGAGGACTGAGATCAGTACTCAGTCCTTAATCAACTTTATTAACAAATTTCCAAGTAACCGCAAAAACTATATTAATGAGAATTAGACAAGGCTACTTGAAAACCTATTGCAACTACTATCTATAAATATTATGTATAAATCAGACACACATACCCTCTAACAGAGAGAACCTCACAATGCTGAGCAAGTGCCATTATGTCAGGAATCACATTTTCCTCTTGAAGCAAGTTAAGACCCCAATTTGATGATCCAATATTGCCCTGGAATAAAAGTTTGTCAAGAAAGTTTTGATTTGGATGTGATCCCTATCATTGTAAAGCTTTCAAAATTTTTGTCTGCTGGTAGTACAATTTCAAGCCGCATCTTCTCAAAGCAAAGGGAGATTTAAACACACTTTTTTGGCATTATCTAGTCATGCAAAACAAAAAAAAGAACTATGCACACTTTGTATAATATCTAAAACTGATCACAATTACCTTCTATATATTCCCCACTTAACCAGTTCTACTAGCCAGTGGTATGATCTTGGTTTACTCATTTTATATTCCTCTTGCACAGGCATTTTATTACTTATCTATAGTATCTTCCAGTAATTGTCACTTCAGACAAATATTCCAAAGTAAACTTTGGGGAAGACAAGAAAAAAACAGCTGAAAATGTGGCAAAGCAAATTTAGAAGTCTAGCTTGGAAACACTAGGTTTTTGCCTACCCCAAGTACCAAGGGTGTCATGACCATATATATTCACACACATTAACAGCAGCAGCAAGCTTTCTTCAAGAAACACTGAGTTTTGGACCACTGCAGTAAATATACTAAAATCAGATCAAAGCACTTGTATCTACTGTTTCCCTATTAATATTGTTGTTACATGTGGCAATTTGTTAAAAAAAAAAAAAAGACAATGTGACTATCTAAAAACTCAGAACATCAAAAGTAAACCATATGTGACCGAAAGTCCAGTTAAGGTACAGAACACCAACCCCAAAAACTCAAGATGTTTCATGACAAAAACACCAATAACTGATTCTTGGGGATTTTGCTTAGTTATTTCAGAATCAAGAGTCATAACAGAACTTAAATAACTTATTACTAACCAAGGCCCAAAGGGCTGCTTTCAGCTGCTTAATTCCTTCCCATTTATCCAGCATTGGGGAACGAACAGTGTAACTTAGATCTGTAACAATACTCTGAAGAAGAAAAACAGAAGGAAAAAAACAACCTCAGCTGAAAATGAAAAGATTCAAACAGGTTCTCTTGCATTTTTAAGAAAAAGTAAAGCATTAATTTAAAAGCATGCATCCTAAAATGAATAGCAGTTGAACAGCATAAATTAACAGCAATGGCAATTCAAGTAGAAAATGTAACCACTGATTGCATCAAGTCAATTCAGATTTTGTAAAGGGAACAGATCTGATTAACACAACGCAACATAAACTTTCTCTTTGATATTTCAGCTATCATATTCAATAAATTACATCATCTTGCACACCCACATAAAAAGTGAATTAATTTAAGCAACCATGAACTGGCTTAAGGTTTGGTTTCTTCACTTTTAAAGATATTAGAAAGAAATTTTATTCACTCATCACATTTTTGTATGTATAAAGGATAGGCACAGTTTTACTTGCCAATATACAATTCACTCACTCAGACTGAAAAATAATTTCTACTGGTGAGTTACTTTCCATTCTAGGATTCTGCTAGCCATCTCAAGAAAAATGTTGCAAGGTATTCACCCAATACTTCAGCATCAGGAAGGAATTTTCCATGACACTTGATGGCAAAGACTGTCTTCACAACTTTGTGACCCCATTTAATTTAATACTTTCATAACCAACTTATTTTGCAATGACTGTTTAAATGCCATCTCTTTTAAAACATTGCAGTACTCTTTAAAATCCTTCAAGTTATAAACAGTTACTATCCTCACCTGAGACTCCAATAAATGGCAGCCCGTTTTATGGTGCACCAGTTGGCCATAAAGGTGAACTGGCAGGTAGACATGTGGACGCTGTAATCTGGCAGAAAGAGAAATCATATGCTTTCCCAACAATTCTGACATTTTCTTTTGAAATAAATTACACTGTAGTGTAAGGCAATGAGTTACTCTTGAAACTTTGCAGAAGAGAATTCTTTTTGAGAACTCAGAACAGAAAAGAATTTTTCAGTTGGAAGGGATCTAGAACAACCATCTAGTCCAACTGTTTGATCACTTTAGGACAGACCAAAAGCTAAGGCACTTTAAGGGCATTGTCCAAGTGCCTCTGAAACATTGACAGGTATGGGGCATCGACCACCTTTCCAAGAAGGCTGGGCAAGTGTTTGACCATCCTCTTGGTAAAGAAATGCATCCTAATGTCCAGTCTAAGTCTTCCCTGGTGCATCTTTCAACCATTCCCATGGGCCCTAACACTGGATAGCAAGGAGAAGAACTCAGCACCTCCTTCTTCACCTCTGCTCCTCAGGAAGCTGTGGAGAGCAGCAAGGTAGCCCCTCAGCCTCCTTTTCTCCAAGACAGAGAAACACTAAACTCTCACCTACTCTTTATACTATACGCCTTCCAGACCTTTCACCAGCTTTGCTACCTTCCCTGGGATGCATTCATATTCTGGGGCCCAGAACTGCACACAGCACCCAGGGTGAGGCTTCATCAATGCTAAATACAGTGGGATAACCACTTCTCACCAGCTGGTTCTGTTGTGACTGATGCACCCCAGGATGGGGTTTGCCTTCCTGGTTGCAAGGGCATTGCTGACTCCTGTTGAGCTGCTGCCAACTGGCACCCCAGAACTCTTTCTGCAGGGCTGCCCTCCAGCCACTCATATCCCAGTTAATACCCGTGCCCACTGTTACTCTGAGGTGCAGAATCCAGCATCTAGATTTTTTAAATTTCATCTCATTAATCATTCTCCAATACTCCCATCTACTGAGATACCTCTGCAAGCCCGTCCCCTCAGGAGGCATACTGACTATGCCTGATTGCACTGTTCTTTAATTGCCTTTCAAAAGTACCCGGTGTAATTTTATCCATAATTTTTCCAGGAACTGAGCTTAGACTACCAGGTCCATAGTTCCCCGAGTCTTCTCTTGGATGCAAGAACTAGTTACTATTGCAGAAGTGGAATATTCTGGCTTGAGCTAAAGGAAAATCAATTTTCTAAATTCAGTTAAGTCTCATTTAAGTAGCTGTATTCTTGAAAGTTGCAGACAGATAGCATGTTTTTCAGTCAACTTGTTTTCAAACAGCGCGGTTTTTTTTCAGACACCGTTCTCTTGAGAAAAGATCATGCCTTGTCTTAAATATGATATGTGCTGAACAGATATGTCATCTTCCATAATCATTTCCATTTGTTTGTATTCTCTCTATCTAAAGAATGTAAAGTCAGAAAGAAAACTGGTACTGCACCAATTAGTGGAGACTTGGCTGTAGTGAAGATCATAGTAACATTAAAATGAGTCTTTGTAAGTAACAGAATATGCATGAGATTTCTGGGAAATGTTACATATATAGAATCATAGAATAACCAGGTTGGAAGAGACCCACCGGATCATCGAGTCCAACCATTCCTATCAAACACTAAACCATGCCCCTTAGCACCTTGTCCACCCGTACCTTAAACACCTCCAGGGAAGGTGAATCAACCACCTCCCTGGGCAGCCTGTTCCAGTGCCCAAAGACCCTTTCTGTGAAGAATTTTTTCCTAATGTCCAGCCTAAATCTCCCCTGGCGGAGCTTGAGGCCATTCCCTCTTGTCCTGTCCCCTGTCACTTGGGAGAAGAGGCCATCACCCTCCTCTCTACAACCTCCCTTCACGTAGTTATAGAGAGCAATGAGGTCTCCCCTCAGCCTCCTCTTCTCCAGGCTAAACAACCCCAGCTCCCTCAGCCACTCTTCGAAAGACCTGTTCTCCAGCCCCCTCACAATCTTTGTTGTTCTTCTCCGGACTCGCTCCAGAGCCCTGTAGATAGGAAATATATTCTGTAACCAGCTCTGGTGTCATTACACGATTGGTGGAATTATCCCCCCTTGCGTCTGCCACTGTAATAAACGATACTTGCTTTCTAAAACTCTAAAACTAGTATTAGAGAATTTATGTGCCGGCACATTCAGTATCATCTGAAGTCCTTCCTGTAAAGACTGGCTCACTTGGAGTCTGCAGGGACCTCTCCAAACTCCCAAGACTTCTGGAAGATGATTAGAAATGTGTCCTGCCATTACACCCACTAGCTCCTTCCATACTCCAGAAGGAATTCCATGAGGCCCCATGGACTTTGGAATATTCAGCTGATACAGGCCTTTTGTGTCTCCTCCCTGCATATGTGAACTACAGGTCTTTATTCTTCCTGTGAAGCACAACCTTGATTCAGGGATCATAAAATTTCACTGTGGCCAAGACAACCACCTACCATCACATCTCCCACAGGTCCTCTTCTATTCAGAAAGAGCAAGTCCGGGAGGTCGTCTTTCCTAGCTGACTCACTGAGTATTTGTGAGTATTTCCAAGACCTGCTCATCACCAGAACTATGATATTCCCAGTGGTTGTCTGAGAAGTTGAAATCCCCCACAAACACATGGGCTACTGATTCAGAAATAGAATGCCTTATCAGTGCCAATACCCTGGTTGAGCAATCAGTAGTAGACATGTATGACACCACCTCCTTTATTTCTTGTATTCCTCCCACAGTGACAGCTCCACCTTGCCTACCCTGCCTACAGCCCTCCATCCCAGCACTGCAATCATAGGAATCATTCCACCAAGTCTCACCAACACCAATGGTACTATAGCTCTGGGAACTGACTAATGCTTCCAGACCATCCTGCTTCTCATACTCAATGTGTTGGTGTACACACATTTCAGACATGCTCCCAAGTCCTCCATGTGATGAGGAGCAGTGTAAATATTTCCCACTGCTACTGCCACCCTCAGGCAATACCATGGCAACCCCTGCCTTATCTACTGCAATCGTTTTGGTATCCCCTTCACCCATCGATTTTAGTTTAAAGCGTTCTTTATCAGTCCTGCCAGATCACACTCACAGATGTATTCTCCCAGATTTACCTTTGGTTGCTCCGACGAACATAATTATCACCATCAACAGGTTTGCGGTATGTTGTAAGTGCTTCATTAAGTTGTTCTTCAATCAATTCAACATATTTTAAGTTATATTCCTAAAACAAGACAGCCAAAGTTTGACATTAAACATCCAGCGGTTTTATTTTACAGTACTTTATAAGGAAGCAATAATTGAAGTGTTCCTTGAGGAAGGCAAATCTTTATGATTTGAAGGTACGGCTCACCAAAATTCCTGCACTTCATCTGTACACTGAATCTACAGAGTCAACAACTGTTTCCATAATTATGTCAGTAAATGTGTTAAAAAAGGAAGGAAAGAAGGAAATACATCACAACTGACTCTAACTCAAATAATGTTAGACCACCATGCATTTCATTATTCCTACAGAAGTGACAGCTTACAAATTAGTTAAAAAAAATTGCCAACAAGAGTGAGACCAAGCACTTCTAATCAATTATTAAAACAAACCAATGTATGAAGAGTTGTATTCTACTCACAACAATAGTCTTATGTTCCTATTCACCTCAAAACAGCATAAACTATTTCTATCCTCAAGAACTTTATATTTAACTAATAAGCAACAACCAGAGGTAACAGGTATCTTAAGAAGTGTTACTCCTTTTACACACTTCTCTAGATAAGATTTTGCACAACAACCTATTTCAGAAAGTCACTATACTCCTTAAATGTTTGCTCAAATATAAAAATTACATAAAAGGCCTGGGTAAATCAAAAGCAGACATGTATGAAAGAGCTATAAAGCTGCAAAGTCCCTGCCAACCTTTTTCAACTAGACTGTAAGTCATGGAGATAATACAAACATTGCGCATTTATATACATGCATTGCTACTGTCAATACATTTAAAAACCTCTGACTTCTTAAACCTACATATTCATGCCCTTCCACCTTCTAGTATCACATGCACGTATTTTATTCTTAGCTTTACCTTTTGCCATTTTTCCATTTGTTTTGTTACATAACCTCTTTCATTCAGATATGAAAACCCCTTTGGAATAGACAGAAACCTGTAAAATAATATCAGACAGTTAGTACTCCACTTAAATGATGTAATTTGAATAAATACAAGTACTTCTTTGTTTCCACAGTATAATGAAGTCAAACATCATAGTCAACATTTACCTTAGGAGCAGAAGTAAACCCTTGTCTCCAAGATGAGAAAGAGCTGGTTTCATTTGGATAAGGGCATGAAGATTGGCCTAAAATAATTAAAAATGCCAAAGAAGTATCTGAGCACAATATATTCTGAAAATTACCAAGTGCATCAAGCTGCCAGCAATGAAGCACGTTTTTCACAAAAGGAAGTATCAAACACCACTAACCTCATCCTAATATTATACACTTTAGGTACCTTCTGATATTAAACATGTATTATTTCACAAGAAGTATAATGATCAAAATAGCTGATCTAGCCTGAATTAACATTTAAAAGTAGGCATTAATCCAGAAGTCTACATACTTGGCATTAATACCACAGTATTTTCACCAAGGGGATCAATTCTATAAAATAGTATAAAGCCCAACAATGACAATAAAAAAAGCTACACCATCAACAGCTTTCTGCATACATCTACTTTCATACAGATCGAAGGGGTAGGGAGCAGCTTACATAGCAGCATACGAAAAGGAGAAGAAAGAGGGAAAGGATGCTCACCTTGTCTTCACATGCCTCATCTAGAATATCAAGTGCCTCAGAAGAAATAGTTTTATTTTTATCATGTAACTGGGTCACCAGTAACTCAATCCCCCAGTTGCTGAAGAACTCTACATTAGCCCTCAGCAATACTCGTAAGTGTTTTGTTGCATACAATCTGCAGCTCTGCAAAAGTAAAGAAAACACTTTTTTAAATGGAAGAAAAATAGCTAACACAGTTAATGATTTATCACTTTAAAAAAATACATTCCAATTACCATATTTTACAGGAAGGAGCTATGATGCACACTTATGCATTAAAACTACAGTCTATTAAGGCAATTTCTATCTTATCAATTGGGAAATTTGAGATCACAAGTAATCTAGTCACTGCAAGACTCTTTGGAAAGCCCTTATCAACTAGTCATTCACTGTGATAGCACCACACAGACACTAGGATCAGCAGTAAAAATACCTTGTAAATGGCCAGTGCAGCAGCATGCACTTTCATGCATGCAATGTTTTGCAAAAAACTTTAACAAGCAAATATTAGAACTTCTGTGGAACTTTTAATAAGTTTTGAATAGTTTCCCAAAAGTATCTGATCTTCAAAACTTCTCAGAAAACTTTCTAAATATTAAAACGTTATTTTCTATAAGACAATTCCCAACACTTAAGTTTACTGCTATGAATTTCCCCAGGTGACAGCAGAACGAAATATCCTGTCAGTTCCTGTACTGCTGTTCAAAACTTGCTGAATAAACACCATAAACCGACACCATTTTCTATTAGAAAAAAATACACAAAAAATAGAAGGAAACAGGCTTAATCTACAAGAACTTGCAGTGCCAGAGTAATCCTGACTATGTACGCTTTCTAGTAAAGGTGTTATCTATACCTAGACAAGCATAGCTGGAAAAAAAAAAATCAGGTACCCAAAACAGTCTTCAGTCCCTACACCTTTAAGGCTATTATAGTTATAACCAAGTTTATTTTCGATATGTTGAAATACAAATGATCTATGTTGAGATGTATGTGAGTATCTGTACTTCAAGAGATATGTGAATTGGTCCAGGCTGGACAGCACTACCCAGGTTAACTCTGGGTTCTTCTCCAGAAATACTTAGCAATTAGGAGTTCCAAGGAAACTAGAGCAGGAAATACAGATGTGCACCGTTCACTTCAAAAACTTTGCCTTGTTATTTCAACTTCAAATATCACGTGTGTAATCTACTTATTCAATATACAGAGGCTTAATTCTTGAAGGGGAGGCAGGAATGATGTAAGACGTATACCAAGACCATGAAACAGTGACTTGCAATTCTGACCTAGGCTGCACAACCGTTCAGAAATAGCTTGCACTACATTAGTGGTGTGCCTCGTAAGTGGAACAGACGAGTAGCAGTGTATTTATTAAAGAGGAAAATAAAAGCTATTACGCTGAAACAATCACTTGATCTAGATGCTACGCCTACAGAATAATCAATACTATCAAACCAGAATCCAGGGTCATGTAGTTCAAGTGTTAATCTGTCTATAAGGAATTGCTGTTACTGCTATAAGTACATTGAATATGGTACAAAGAGAACAAAAGGTAATAGTGGTCACTTCCACTTCCTGGAATACTTCCTGAACACGAATTAATCTATCCAGATAGCTAGTACAGAATCAGAACAGTGTTTATCTTCTGTTTGGAGAAACAAAAGATAAGAAAAAAATTCATGACTGATGGGACAATAAAATGGCAAATAAAACCCACTGCAAGTAATTTTGAAACAATGAGCTAAAGTGAAAAAATAATCTCAACTTTACAAACAACAGACTCTAAGCCAGTTCTTTCCAGACAGGGATAGGACCTTGGGGCTAATATTAGTTCTGTGGAAGCATCATATGTAAGCTGAATGGCTGCAAAACCACTGTATACATTTCCTACACACCTGAAATGCTGGTGCTCTTCCCTCACAAGAGGCCCATTTGCATGAGGTAAAAATAGCTGGGAGGCAGTGGAAGGCACAGAGCCAGTAGCCATTGACATGAAATGAACTTCCACAGTCTAAATTGCTCTTAACTGACAGTCATTTAACAGTAACTTAGAAGTCCCATAAAGACACAGACCTGCGTCCTCACAACATACTGATTTCTTTTTTCTTGCTTGGACTAGGCATAAACGAACTTTGGATAAAGGATATCAAAGTCATCAATTCATCGAAAGATTACTTGATTACATCAAAAGATTCCGTAGGAAGCTTCAACCTCTCATTCCTTCAGCCCTATCTTCACTACATTTAAACCCCCACTCTTTACCCTTAAGAATTATCCTATATTTGATGGTCTGAAAGAATATCCTATATTTCTTTTCCTTCCCTCTAACTCTTCTAAAATACAATGAGGCATTTAAAGCTAGTACCTATCTCATTCTCTCTTGTATCCACTCTAGAATATATTCTGCCTTGTCCAGGCAACAGAGGGATAGCTCTCCCTGAAATACTGGAAGCTCTCACCAGTTAGATTTCAACTGACTAATTGTCATTTCCCTGGCATCAATGCTTGCCTATTATGTCACACCTGATTGATTTCGCTTTTCTTAGAAGTTCGTCTTCCTCTCCCAAGCCTACATAAGTCTGTATTTTACTTCCATGCATCATATTTGAATCAAAAATACAAATCCCAAGGCCTATTTCTGAAAAAAACCTGTTTTCCTTGAGCTATTGCTTTTTCTCAGTTCCAATACAGTAACTTCAGTCATCAAAACAGTACATAGCACTGGAAGGTCAACTTGTTTATTACTGCTAGAAATACACATTTCTGTCTGTCAAAAATGCCTTCACAATTGATTTAGGATGTCCACTAGTCTAGACTATAACTTTACACTTGGTTTATGCATTTAAAGGCTTTAACCCCCTTCATACATGAGAGAAACCTCTATTTAAATGACTTAATTCCTTGAGCATAAATATAGTGTATGGTGTGAAGCTCTCAGCAAATTCAAATGCTACTTGAGAAGGGATTTCACTTCTCTGAATACAAAAATAAAATCCCTTCTGAATATATAATAGCTTAAAAATAGTCATACACCTTGAATAAAAAGTATCTAGTGGCAAATAACAATGGAACATAAGTTGAACTGAACTTACATCAGTAGCTGCTGTCAGGATTTTGGAAAGAATGACTCTCGCTAACCCATCTCTGCTGTAATCCAAACTGGAAACAGTCAATTTTAACAAGTGATCCTGGTTCTTCAAAGAACAAAGATTAAGGAGACTGGGGGGAAAGCGGCAAGAAAAGATAAAAATTAGTATTTCAACCCACTGAAACTGGTTTGTTTATTTATTCAATCAATAATTTAAATTTAACTACTTTGAAGTAGACTTTCCTTTCTATAAATGCAGAAGGAAATAAGTTCTTGCATGAAATGGAATAACTTCAAACTATTACAGCTATTAGAGTCAAATGAGAACCAAATAGTTTTTTGGGCGAAAAAACCCAAACATTTTTTCTAACTGCTCTCTAATAATTTTGCTAGCATACTTTAATTAGTGATTATAAGTACAGAAATTAATGTTCATGAATTTCTCAGTATAAAACATTCCGTATAGAAAGCTTGCCATAAGGTTAGCCTTGTTAACTGCCTAGACTTTTTGATAAATCAAGTGAAAAATCAGTGAAATTCTTGCAGTTTAATAATCAATGAAAACAACTTACTAAAAAAAATAGACTACACAACATTTGAATTGTTGCATCAAGTTTACTGTATTTAAAATAAACTGACATAAGTCACTAGCACATTTACTGTGACAAAACCAGTAATTTTATTTGTACATGAACAAAATTTTGAGCTTCACTTAGATGTTGGTCTGAAATTTAGGTATAACATCCATTGGACTGATGGTTAGGTATAACATCCATCATCACATTTCACAAACAGCAAGATACCTAATAGTTTTTTGTGGTTTGTGTGGTTTTTGTTTTGATTTGTGTTGTTATTATCTGTGTTTCAATTTGGTTTTGTTTTCCTTTCTTTTCAGTACCATACAATATTTCCTGATATTGACTTCCGTCAGACAGGTGTGGGCAGGAAAAATCTATTATGTGACACAATCACCTGTATCTATTCAAGTAATGGTAGACTAAAAGACCTCTTCTTAAAAAAAAATAACAAATCACCATCAAAATCCTGCACAACTGGGGATCTTTGCTTCTAAGTCAGTAAAAGAAATCCAAAGTTTTCAGCTTTACAGACCGTGGTCCTCATGCACCATTCACTATTTTCATAATTATTATATCCACAAGCACAATTCAACGAGAATAAATGCACTCACCACTGAAACACATTACATTTTTCAAGCATTTTCACTCCATGAGGGTGACAGGAGAGAGTACCAAAAAACAGAAAGTAGTGCTGGCTAAGGGTAGTTAGTAATCCATTATTTTGAAGACTACGTTCAGGTTTCATTCCTGACGAAGAGTTGAGCCAATGTACAATATCTTTAACCAATTCCTCCAGGTAACCTTGTCCGTCCTAGCAAAACAAAGAGTAATAGCATTTACTATTAACAGAACTGGTTTTCTCTTCTTCATTGGAATCTGTAATTTTAATATTTTCTAAAATGTACAAACACAATACAGACAACAAAATAAAAATGCTGGCTGGCAAACACAATTCAGACTCAAAAAAAGGTTCAATGCAAATAAAGGTTTAGCTTGAAGGCATCTTGTAACCAATTCTATTCTTGCCAATAAAAGGATTGTTCCATGACATTTTCCTCTGGCCTGAAGCATATGAGTCTTTGGCACAAAAGAAAAAAGGATGTAGAGAAAGGAAGAATCTATAGCTTTTTTTCTTCACAACTTTAAGTGGCATTTATTAAAGTAGAAGTTACATCAAAATACAGCTTTAACATAGTCTTCTTTCTCAGTGTCTCACTGAATAATTCAAAATTTTAAGTTGCATTTCTAAATCATGCTGATCATTTTATTTTAACACCCAAAGTTTACAGAAGTCTCCGCTAAAATTAAAGTTATTCCTCTAAAGGGCATGCAGCAGCACTACCCATTCTACCTCCCATCTTGTAGCCGAAAACTTCTTACCTCTTCTGATTCAAGAAGAAATTCAGTAAATTGACAACCCACTACAGTGAGCTGCTTAGCCTTGGCATAGTCCAGATCCAGGTTGGCATACAGTTTACTGCTAGGCTTATAAAAATATAGCAATCTTCTTACGAACCTATAGAAAGTAAAAAAACAATTAGCTATTTTTCAGTAAGATGACAACAGCCTCACAGTACGAACTGATGCTGGTAGAAAAGAGATGTTATCACAAGATTAGCTAATAAGCAATAAATTTTCAACAGTTATTAAAAGAGTAGCAGTAATGTATACCCAGGCATGATTTCAGAGATGCAGCTGTACTGCATGTTATAAAGGTTTTTTCATATCAAGACTTAAAACAAGTGAAGGAACTCAAAATCTATGCTCCTACAAGCCATAGCTTCCTTCTCATTGTCATGCTTATTATTTGTTCTGCTGTAATTTGCCCTGTGGCAGGCAATACAGCCTGAGTTTCACATTGCAGGAATCAAAAAGCTCTCCCTTGCCAATTCTTAACACAAAAAAATAAAACATACATTTGTGCTTTAAAATAACATGCAATGTTCTGTCTGAAGGCAGATATCTCAAACACTATTAAAACTTAAATAAAAAAAATGAGAATAAGCCACTATGTCCAACTCTGAGGAGACCTTAGAGCAACTTTCCAGTACCTGAAAGGAGCCTACAGGACAGCTGGAGAGGGACTATTCATAAAAGCCTCTGGTGATAGGACAAGGGGGAAAGGATATAAGCTGGAGAAGGGCCGATTTAGACTAGACATGAGGAAGAACTTCACCATGAGAGCAGTGAGACATGGGTACAGGTTGCCAAGGGAAGCTGTGGCTGCCCCATCCCTGGAGGTGTTTAAGGCCAGGTCGGATGGGGCCTTGGGTAACCTGATCTAGTGGGACATGTCCCTGCAACAGCACTTTAAAGTCATTAAGGCATTTAACCTACAATCCTACAGAAAGGATCAATGAACAGTTGAATTTTTACACTAATTCAATCCTAAATTTTCTTCATTTATTTGAAATTAATGAACAATACTTGAGTGAATCCACCACATTTGGAAAATAACCCTTTAGCAGAGAGTACAGATTGGTCAGTAATGTTTAGGGAAGGAAAAACACGAAGAAATACAAATGCTATTTAAAATTATGGCTACGATTACAATAAGACTACCACTTATTCTGTGATCACTAATAAAAGCAGTCTGATTACTTTTACCGAAAATTTAAACTGGAGCAGCACGAGCCTTTCAGTGTTCCAGGATTTTCCTGAGATTAATGTATAAACAGCTTTCTATGCCTACCAATGCGGAACTATTCTTCAAAATAATTTAATCAAATCTATTTCTGAAATGTATGTTAAAAGGGACATCCAAGAACTAATCAATAACACTATTACCTCACATGCACAAAAGTAAAAAATGTCTTAATGCAAACATATGTGAGAGGAATCAGAACTGTACTGTTTTTTTCAAATCACAAATGCATCCTTTGCCATTAATAGCAACTAGAAATAACTTCCTCCTGGTTATTGATGAAAGCTGTAGCTATACAGCAGTACAACTGTACACCCATTCTGTCAAAACCTGTCAAGTGCTGACATCAAACACTACTGTATGAAATATTCAAGAGGTAATACTTTAATGTTCAAAATGAAATAAGGTAATTGCAAAGCTGGTATGATTCTTTATAAGGGAATAAAAATACAAAATATCTGCGTATAGAAAAGAACCTACCGAAGCTTAAAGACTTGTTTATTTAGAGCAAACACTGCAATGTAAATTTTATTTTTGCTGCTTACCTACAGATTTAAGTTTTAGAAATGCAAACTATGCAACAAACTTTACTGCTATTTAAAACAAAGTTTTTCCAAATCTTTCTTCAAAGGAGGTCCACAAAATTTTTTACATACCTGTGCAACTGTTCGTCTTTATAGTTCCTTAGATTTACATTTGGCCACTAGAAAAACAGCAAATATAGCATTATATGAAACTTGTACATCAATCATTGATTAGTCATTACAATTTATTCATTTCTATTATAGCTGTTTTTACTTAATAATTAGAAGTCTAAGAATTCCTGCATGTAATGTTACCCATAAAACTCCCATATTTTACTGAAAAGCCCACACTTCCTGCTCCAAGAACAGTTTGATTTTTTTTTTCTAGAGAAATACAGGGATTGTCCGTTGCATCCAATGTGTACAAGGCCACAATTCTAATGAAAATAAGCTACGAAAAGCTAATGAAATATAAACAATTATGTTCAGATTCTCTTCTCCAAATACCAGATTTTTAATATGGATAATAGAGAAGTAATTTTTTGTTATTTTCATTATTAATCTCTCTACTTTATCAGTCCCTGAAAAAATGTACAGGAATGTTTTCTCTTTAAATCTTGATGATGTCTGTCAACATCAATCCTTTTTTTTTCACTTCTATCACCTCCGTAACAACACAGTGAAGAAAACAATAAGAAAATGCTAGTAGCAGGTAACAATGATGCACAGAATGACAAGAGCTATTTTTGTTCAAAGACTACACTGAGTACTCACTCAGAAAGTTTTCTACCTCAAAGAAAGTATCTTTTCTGCCTAAAAAGCAGACAGTCTCTTAAAAGTTGTGCATTAAATATATTTAAGATAACGCCTTCCCCTGTCAGAGTTATTTCCTTTATTTTGCAAAAAACAAATTAATTTTGTTATAAACTTGATGCTATGGGAGTATTTCTACAAGTTCAAAACATACAATGGGATTGTTTACTCCTCAAATCTTCATGCGGCTCAATCTACACATCTGAGGTCTGATCTATAACCCACCTCCAGCCTTAATCTTCAGCTCATGTTATGTAAAAATATCTGCTATGAAACTGAACAAGACAGTATTCCTGTGTAGTTTTGATTAAGCCTACAGTTTTAGCAGATTTAAAGTCATTATAGCTAATTCTGTAAGTCTTTGTCTATATAAATAAAGTTACGTGAAATGTACTACACGCTTGATACGGATGTGAATTTAACTGCAGTGTATTTTTGCATGTAGTTTAAGGATTGTCTACAAAGAGACTGTATCAGCACTGATAGAACCCATGGCATCCTAATCTGAAATAAAACAGATGATGGGATGCAGGATGGAATTAATATTAAAAAAAAAATCAAAACTCATATGTGAAACTGAGACTTTTTTTTTCCCCCACAAACAATTTCATAGAAATATCATGTCCTTTTTAAACTCACCTTCAGTATGGTCCCTATTAGATTCCAATTCCAGTCAAGGTTCTCTTTATGATTGAGTACTTGGCTGTCTCGAAGATTCATTACAAGTGCTTCTTCTGTGTCCTGGAACACAAACATGAAAAACTACAGTAAGCTTCATTGCATTGTTTTTTTCAGTCTTGTCACATGATATACTTACTGTTCATGTAACAATCATTAAATGGGACATGCTCCACAGTAATTCACGTTTGAATGTAAACTGCATGGTTGTAGTATTGCATTATGAATCTAACAGCAAGAGATCAGTCCTGTTCTTAAAAAGCATTAAAAAAAATGGTAACTTCACACTTTAATTTCTAGAAATGCCATACAGCAACCATAATTAAATGAAAAAAATACTATAACAAACTCACATAAATGAATGTGAATTAGATGAGAGAGTGAAGCTTGGGGGGCAGGATCTAAGACTCCAGAACAAGATGTCAAATTCAGTTTTGCAAGATCAATAATAGCAGTACCTTTAAAATAAAGATGTCTTTCTGCACACGGTACTGATCCCTTTTTTGGTGCGTTGAGATTGCCTTCTGAATAATGTGATCTAAATGGAGGCTGTAAGGTTTAGGTCCTCTTTTCTTCATCTCATGAAAACGTTTTAAGCAGTTGAGTGCAGCACTTGCTCGTCTAATGGAAAAAAATATTGCAATCAGTATTTGGCAACTTATCAAACTGAAGAGCAACACTGCTACATATTAAGTAAATAAACACAGCTCAGCAAATAGTTAACCAATAATTCCAAGCAAATAGCATTTTCTTGATACAAGTTTTCATAGTCCTCAATCTTGTACTGAAATTAAGCAGAAAATCATGTTTCAGGATTTCTAGAATTGAAAAACACCTAGAGGTGCCCACCACAGTTCACAGAAGATATTGTAAAATTTAAAGTTGGTAAGGTATTGTGAGATGTCACAGTAAATCGATGTTCTGCAGTGAAGCTGAGAATCGAGGGGGCTAGCTTCAACTGTTTAACCAACTATTTCTTGTAAATGTAAATTTTTCTTTTTTTTTTTTGCCTTGGAGGGTTGCAGGAGTATCAGTAGTACCTGTCCTGCTCTTAATACCTAAAGAGTTCAGACAGTGTGTAATAATTTTTACAGGAAAAGATGGAAAGTAATAGAAAAGACAAGTGACAAAGGCAGAAACAGTTAATTACAAATTAATGGTAGTAGAAAGTGAAAAAAAAATCTGCTGAGCAATTAAGACAAGGAAGTCTAAAAATGAGGTGGTAAGTCTACCTTTCTTCACCATAAACAGAAATTCTCATAATGAAGACGAGTTGTTTTTTTTTAATTCTGTCTTCAAAAACCAACGTTTGAATTCGGTCACTTAATTATATTATGAAAAATTAACCTGTAATAGGGCTTGTAGTTTTTCACAGTATGAAATAACGCAGTGATAACCAAAAACAAGATCCACAAATAAAACAAAAATACTACTTCTACAAAATCACTTTCTTAAAAAACACAGGAATTTTTACTACTGTATCAGGTACATTTACAAATCCTCCAAAGCAAAAAACCTGCAGGTAATCCTCATACCCCTTCTGCTCTTCAACCTTCCTCTTACTCCACAGCTTTGACTAAGTGAAATATTCTGTGATGGAGCTTTAGATATGCCTTTTTCAAAAAGTTTTCACACATGAAAAACTGATTCATAAGCACTCTTCAAAACTAAAATGCCAAACAGCATTAAATTTCTTAAAAGCACTCTAAAAGCAGTTCAAAATCTCTGTAATTTATCACTCACAACAAAAATAGACAAAATTTAAAGTTATGATGTACTTATCAGAATACTGATCTGGCAAGGCAGATAAGGAATGGCAAGAGTAATTTTAAAAAAACATTTCCCATATTTTACTACTAGAAAAAAATCCGAACACACTGAACTGAAGTGATCTTCTACAAAGAAACACAAGTAAGAACACTGAGTTCTCAGAAACACTTTTTAAAGACAAGGGAGCCTATGAACCTATACGCTTCTTTCCTCAAGTTTAAACTCTGTGAAGTACACAGGAGTCAGTATTTTATAACACTTCAGAGGCAAAATTGCAAAATCAGTAGATGTGCAGAGAAATTATAAAAAAATAAGTAAAATAATTATAGGTTTTCAACATCCCCAAATTCATTTTTTCCTAGTTCAAAGAGGAGTTAAAAGCTTTTATAAACTTTTAGTGAGATGCATAAATATATCTAATTTGATTGATACCACAACTGCCAAACAGTTCCTTACTATTGCTTTACTACATGCCACTACAGAATGCTGCACACTAAATTTAAAATTTGTTCATTCACTCTTATATTTTAATAGAATTGAAAGGAACTGAAAAACGTTATCAACACAAACTTTGAACAAAAGCACCAAAGTTTTAATATAATTACTATGTAACATAGTAATATGTTAATTGAAGATAATTACCATTTTCTTCTGAAGTTTAACAAAACCAAACTACAAAAAAAACCAGTTCCATGTCACATTAATGACGACTCATTGATTTGGTCTATTACCATTAAATTAGCTACAGATAAATAACAACAGAAGAAAAAAAATAGTATAGGCTTTTTTAGTTTTGAAAGCTCAATTGTATCAAAATGCCAAAAAAGAAGTGTGAAATGATGAAGTGGTCAAAGAAACAGAAGTTCAGATATTGCTTGGTCAAACAGTGTCTTAGAATTTACTTATGAATAATTCTGAAGAAAAAAAAAATGTATTTGCGCTTTTAAATAAAGACAGCAGTGGTCTCAGGCACCAGAAAAATTATTATGTAGGCTTTCATTCAGCTGTAGGGAGAAAAGGAGATGTAAATATTTTTGCTTTTAAGCATAACTTAGAATTCTTACAGTCTTTTCTCTTTCATGATGTCAAAAGATGCTGCCATATTCATTAGCGTTGGTAAGCAGTGCAGGTGGTGGCTGTGAGAATGAGGAAGAATTGTGTTTGCCTGAAATACACCAGAACACCAGTTAGAATAACATTACATCACATCACTTTCAGCAATGTCTTCAGGACTGACATTTGAAGAATCTACTACTTCTCACAAGACTAATAAATGTATAACAACAAAACTACTTTTTGCACAGTGTCAGAGCACAACTTACACATACCATTCTGAATATTTGGTCTAACTAGTCCATCTGAAATACAACTGAAAGTAAAAAGAAAACTGTAGATTTCAAAGCCTTCTAATCTGTATTGTTTGCACTGGTGTTTTTTTTTAAGTGGCAACTTGCAGAAGCATGCAATGCATCAGCTATTCTTATGTCCTGTGTATATAAGTACTAAAAAAAAAAAATCTAAAATTAGAAATACAATTTAAGTTGAGGATTTCTATTAAAATCTTTCAGCACAGAAAAAAAATCTGATTCATTAACACAACTTCCTAAATTACTCAACACTTAACTGCCTTTACTTTGGGTAACACATGCAGTTTCACAAATAATTTTGGAAACTAAAGAATAACGGAGATAAAGAAATTACTTATAGGTCTTAAAACTAAATAAAGTACAATTTTTTTTCAGTATTTTCATCAAAGGTCTAATGAATCATGTCCTCAAAAAAATAAAAAATCTCTATGCTTTGCAGCATATTCAAATGTCAGTTACAGTAACTCCCATTCAAAATCAGAAAAGGAGTATATGTTACTACAGATTCCTTTGTTTAAACTACATGACCGAATACTCAAGAAATTCAACAAAAATTTTAAAGAAAAATCACTGAAAAGACTAAAGAACAGATTTGTTGTGGTTGTGATCCATCCTGCTAAGCTGAGATGTCATAAATGACTGTAGTAACAAGTGATCCTGTAGATCAAGATTGTGGTCTTGTTTTTTGAGGCATTAATCACCACTGAAATTAAGTCTGGTGTCTGAAGATGCAGACTATGTCTGATAACTCACAAATTTTTGTAACACAAAGTTCTATTTCACAGTCTTAGCGTGTCTAATGAAGTAGTCTATTTGGAAAAAAAGATTTTAAAAAAACCACTAAAAAATTAATCAAATAGTGTGTCGATGCATATACTATTCTGGTCATCAAGAGTGGATGCAAAAAATATGTTTTGCACGAAAGGTTAGTCATATCACTTTACACATGCCTAACAGCTCCTTGGGAGGCTGAAAGGTAGCACTGAAGTATATATGAAAACAATAGTATCCTCTTTATGCCAAAAACATTTAGGTTAAGAGAAAAAAGCTACTGTAAAACATATGTTAGGCAGAAGGAAGGGGTAAGAAGTAATGTACCTTCAGCTTCAGCAGGGGCCACACACGCCAGTGCTGAAAGAGCACTCCACCAAGCTGGAGTTAACTGAATGAACGATAGTATCAAGTGCCCCAGCCACATCAAGCTATACAAAATTTCATCTGCCTAGGCTGTTTGGCACAGTTAAACACACTGCCAGAGGGCTAGCAGCATTACAAGAAAAGCAAAAATAGGCAAAGGTCCTTTCCTCAAACAGAGTAACTGATGTAAATTAACCCATTATTCTGATGAAAAGTAGATGTTCCAGGTTCACAACACAAATTCAAAGCTACAATAGAAATACCTATTTACTACTAGTTACTAATACTACTTTTTCTCAGAAAACAAAAAAAATACTTACCATGTGCAAAAGTTCTCCTAAAAGGATAGTTGCTCTAACAGATACATGGTCATCACTACTTGTGATCACTTCAACCAGACCCTTCAGAAAGTTAAAAAATTATTACAACACAATGTACAACATCTTATTTTAATGTTTATATGAAAAAGAAATAGCGAGCATCTATTTAACTGAAACTTACCTCTAGCAGTCCATTGGTAATAAAAGCAGAAAGCACTAAAGCCAAATAATTATCCATGAGATCAGGCCTAGGGAGAAAAAATTATGGAAACAATTCAGAAAGCTCATTTCTTACTTTGTCTGCAAGAAAAACAACAAATATTTTGCCAATATCACCACAAACCAAATCTAATGTTTATATTAAGTTCATCAAATGCTCACCTAGATCTGGCTCGATGGGGTAATATAGTTTTAGCTTCAGCAGCTACAAAGCCATCAGAAAGTCTCCAGCAGTCCTGAAACCTGCTTGGATCTAGAACAAGAGAGTATAGACAATGGTAATTACAACATCAGATCTTAGAGTTATTTTAATGGCTGTCAGTATGTAAATAATAGTTCTTTCCAACAAATATTATTTCAGGTTCCAACACACAGAAAATTTTGTCAGAAGGGATCTCTGACAAATCATCTAACCCACACTCCTGAACAAAACAAAGCTAACTTCAAAGCTAGGAGAAAGACTGTGTCTAAGTATCAACCAAAATAATGATATTTCAAATCATAGAACACATTAAACAGCAAACACTGTAACTCCTACAATTTTAACACGTACATCTATATTATTCACTTATTAACATGAAACACAGATTAAGCTTTTATAATCAACTGCATGACAGAACATTTACAACCAGAGTTTAGAGAAGAGAACAAACGGAAGTTTGAAACTTGTTCCTTTTGTGCTCAAACTTTTGCGCTGTGAGACAAAGCAGAAGATACTCTTGGGTTTAGAATGGCATAGCTCTAAAGATAAAATCACAACTCTCCTAAATACAGAGACATCAAGAAGCATACACTTGCTGTAGGAAAAGTAAAAGTCTGCTAGAAAAGACTTTAATAACTTCTCAACATTACTAATGCTTCTAACTCTCCAAAGTAGTCTAATTTGTAGTGTGTTTGAACAGTCTTTTGTATAAATCCTCCATTATGCTCCACTGCTGGTCTTTTATCAAACTTAGAACACTTGACAGTTGATAAAGAATTTTAAACAAACTTCATAGCATTCAATCAAGTCAGTGATAAACAGTTAAAATTGATGTAATTTACAATATAAAGGAGACAGTGAAAAGTTCAAATTTGAAGAAGAGCTTAATAGACAGAATTCTTACCTGAACTGGTTCTAAATACTTACCTACACTGAGAAGTGCCTCAATAAATTCTTCTGCAATAACAGGTAGAGGAAGGCGAAAGATATCATAGAGAACTTCAAGTAGCCCTCGCTACCAACAGAAAAAAAAAAACAATACACACACAACAGTAATTTTACAGAAAATTGTCCTTCTGTTCACTATTAAAATCAAAGTTGAGATTTCTGAGTACTACAATTGGTATATTTGTTTCAGTGTTTCCTTTTTTGGTAACGTATTTATTTTCATAAACTGAAATTATCACCAGAAGTAGGGAAGGGAGTTGTTTACTTTAAAACTGTGCCTTATTGTCAGTATGAATTCCACAGAAACTCAGGCTACTTGGACTACACATTTTCAGAACAGTAAGTGCTGCCACCATCAACTTGTTGGCTTAACAGGTAATTGGGAAGAAACATTTTTATTTATCTCAGATTCAACTCGATTGTGTTTTAAACTTGTAACTCAAAGTGAACTTGCTTTGACTTATGACAGAGTATAAATTAATTTACATATTTTTCTCTCCTCCATTCCCCCTTCTCAGACATATAGGGTGTGCCTCCATTCTCACAGGAATTTTAAAATGGAATTACAGGCTCAACCCTGGGTGTCAAATAATGTCAAGGGTAGTGGTATCATTACTGGAGTCTGTTTAAACTACTAAAATGTTAAAATATTAAAAATATTAAAAATGTTAATTATATCAGTACTAAATATTTATCACCTACCCGTATTTCCATATTTGGTATACAGAGTACCCCAATAAGAGACTGAATCCCCGAGTTTCCAGGTTTGCACAGGCTGATAATACCTAGAAAACATCAAGCACATAACGTTTACTCACCAAACAAAAAAAGCATTAGACACACTATTAAATTTGATTTCCAGTTTGAGGAAGGTTACTGATGACAAAAATTACCCATCATAAAACATTTTCACTTTTATAATGTTATCACCTTTCCAATCAATATTTAAACTTTTTAATCACAGTACTTGTTTTTTCTTTTCATTAAATCCATAGATTTTGCCTTTTTTTATTGTGAACAGTATTTTCAAATGATCTGCAAAAACAATATTTACATGGAAGAAATGTCAGAATGAAAAGACAAAACTGTTAGAGCTGTGAGAAGCTATAAAAAGATCAAAAGCTGTATCTTAACCTAAAAATCATTCATAGCCTTCTAATCTAAAGTGAATTCTAAGCAACTAGTTTAAACATCCTTGGGATAACAGCCCATGCACCATTTGAAACCATCGTTTCCCAAATTACCAGTGCTCATCTCCAGAAGTTTCAACACAGTAAATTTAACCTTGCATAAAATCTCAGAGCCTCTCTTATAATTTGGTCCTTTTACACTGTTACACAGTGTAAATTTACACTGTTACACAAATTTACACTGTGTAAATTAATGTGTAAATTAATGTGTAAATTAATGTGTAAATTAATGTGTAAATTAATGTGTAAATTAATGTGTAAATTAATGTGTAAATTAATGTGTAAATTAATGTGTAAATTAATGTGTAAATTAATGTGTAAATTAATGTGTAAATTAATGTGTAAATTAATGTGTAAATTAATGTGTAAATTAATGTGTAAATTAATGTGTAAATTAATGTGTAAATGTGTTACACAGTGTAAATGCTATAGAATAACACCTAAAGCTAAAACTGACATTCAACCTCAATTACACATAATTTCTTCATTAGCAATGTGGCTGCAAAGACAGTAACCTTGCTCATTTCCTTGATCGCCTCATACTTCACAGAATAAATTAAAACTTACAGAAACATGTTATCTAGCAAACAAACAAGTTTCTCCAAAATGCAACTTTAAATGAACAAAAGGTGTGTAAATCTGGATTCTTTGTCTTACATATGATAAATAAACCAAGACCATGATTTGTTAAAAATTGCTAAAATATGAAAAATATCACCTACTCATCTATTGATTTTCATTAATACAAATTTAACTTTAATGATGTGTGCTCTATGTGAACTTGAAAAAGAGTTCTCAGTTTCAAAAATTCCATGTTACAAAAACTTAAGATACACATGTGTTGCCACAGACAAAGGGCATTTAAATACATTCCGCACTTTAGGTGCCTCTTCCAAGAGCATAAGGCAGCCACGTACATACAGCAGTTGACTGTGTAAGGACATTTTTGTACTAAAATTATTGAAGGTGTTAGTCTCCAACATAACAAGCAATATAAAACCAATGAATGTGTAACAGTGAAAGAGCCATGGCAAGTAATATATTCCAAGACAATTGTTTCTTCAGTCACTTGAACTTTCAGGCTACTAGTTCTAAGCATCTAAGTAAGGGGAAAGGCAGCAACACTCCTATCAGAAACCGCTGCCTAAAAGTTTGAAAGTTGTCACAAACTTCCTCATTACACAAGTGAATATAAATTTGATAAACTCCTGAAGGATACATGGATATTGAATTAAGCCTAACGATCACTGTCAAAACAAAAAATAAAGCAAACAGTCTTACAATGAAAAAGGCTGTCTACGCAGTCTGAATCTTCCCTTAATCTGAATCTTCCCTTCTTCTTAATTTCATATATTGCAATATTGCAGGGAAAGGACTTCGAAAAATAAAAAAAAAATGCTTTTTCAATTCAGAAATGTCTTCTACGTGGACAGTTTGTGACTTTTCATGTGCAATTTCCCTCCAGCTATGGCGGAAGAGCTGGTAAAAAGCAGGTGCTAACAGAATCATAGAACAGATAAGGGTGGAAGGGACCTTAAAGATCACCTAGTTCCAACACCTCTGCCACTGGGAGGGACATCCCACTAGATCAGGTTATCCCAGGCCCCATCCAACCTGGCCTTAAACACCTCCAGGAATGGGGCAGCCACAACTTCCTCTGGCAACCTGTTCACTGCTCTCATGGTGAAGAAATTCTTCCTAATGTCTAGTCTAAATCTGCCCTTCTCCAGTTTCTATCCGTTCCCCTTGCCCTATCACCACAAGCCTTTATGAATAGTCCCTTTCCAGCTTTCTTGTAGGCTCCTTTCAGGTACTGGAAGGTTGCTATAAGATCTCCTCAGAGCCTTCTCTTATCCAGGCTGGACAAGACCATCTCTTTCAGCCTGTCCTCATAGAGAACATGCTCCATCCCTCAGATCATCTTTGTAGCCCTCCTCTGGACCCATTCCAACAGTTCCATATCCTTCTTACATTGAGGATTCCAGAACTGGACACAATACTCCAGATGAGGTCTCACAAGTGAGGAACAGAGGGGCAGAATCACTTTCCTCAACCTGCTGGCCACACTTCTTTTGATGCAGTCCAGGATATGGTTGGCCTTCTGGGCCGTTGAGTGCACATTGCCAGGTCATGTCAAGCTTTTCGTCAACCAGCACCCCCAAGTCCTTCTCTACAGGACTGCTCTCAGCCATGTTGCCCCCCGATCATGTACTGTAACGGGGGTTGCCCCAACTCAGATGTAGGACCTCACACTTGGCCTTGTTGAACCTCTTGAATTTCTCACAGGCCCACTTCTCTAGCCTGTCCAGGTCCCTCTGGATGACATACTGTCCTTCTGGTGCGGCAACTACACCACTCAGCTTAGTGTCATCTGAAAATCTGCTGAGGGTGCACTCAATCTCACTGTCAATATCATTGATGAATTTATTAAACAGCGCTGGTCCCAGTATGGACCCCTGAGGGGCACCACTGGTCACAGATCTCCATCTAGACTTTGAGCCATTGACCCCTACTCTCTGAATATGACCCTCCAACCAGTTTCTTATCTGCTGTACCATCCACCCATCAAAACCATACCTCTCCAATTTAGAGAGAAGGATGTTGTGGGGCCCATGTCAAAGGATTTACAGAAGTCTAGACAGATCACATCTGTTGGTTTACCTGTGTCCACTGCTGCAGTCACCCCATCATAGAAAGTCACTAAGCTGGTCATCCAGGATTTGACCCTGGTGAAGCCATGCTGGCTGCCATTAATCACCTCCATGTTCTCCATGTGCTTTAGTATAGCTAATAAAACTACTCTGTTGATATCTCTTCACACAGGTAAAAACTTTTCTTATTTACCATCCCATAACAATGTCAAAGGAGATTCCTTACGATATAATGTTATTTTCAACCATCCTCTCCTCCATCAAGCTTGAAGTAATAACATCATGGTACAATTTACAAGGTATCCTATACACATGTCTTAGCAGCAATGTAGGAAGGTATTGGTAAAAATTAGACACAAAATGAGATGCATTCTCTGTTTAAACAAACACTCTTTTAAAATAGAAAGTAAAATTTTCCAATCATCCAGCTTCAAACAAACAATCTTACCTGCCCATGATCGAAATGCTGCCACTATTCCCATTTTACTAGCTAGGAACCGTGCTTCTCTGTCTTCCCTGTCATTAGAACAAGTACAACAATACAGTTAATTACTATTAAACAGCGTTACTAACAAAGCAAGTACGAAGTAGTTAACTGAGATTTCAGATGGTGGCCAAAATTCAGAGTAAATGAAAACTTTTACGTTAGGCATATATGTGTGTCTATGTATTTATGCAGTGTTTATATACACACATGAAACTTAGACTTTTAAAATATTGCTATATTTCCTTTTTCAGAGGAGTTTCCATGGCAGGAGGATAGCATCACAAAGTAAACACCTGCATCAGGTGAATCACTCTGCACTTCCACTGACAAGAGTCCACAGCAGAGACCTAAAGATTTGGATCTCATGCAGCTACCCAGACCTAAGCATGTAATACTGTTTGATAATTAAAAAAAACCTGAATTCCACTTAGAAACAAACAATCGCCGAAGATCACTAATCTAAACTTCTTCACAAAGAAGCTGTCAGTTCTGAGATAAGACCAGGTTATATTCGAGGCTTTATCCACCTGGCTCCTAGAAGGTCTTAAATATGAAGGTTGCGGGACCTCTGCTCCTGACTTCTCCCCTTGTATGAAGTTCACATCTCTCATTTCAATTTCTCTGTTGCTTCCTGTCCTCCCACATTCCACCACCATGGAGGGCTCTGGCTACAACTTTTTAATAACATCTTATCTTACAACTTTTTAGTAACAACTTATTAGAAAGGCCGCTATTCAGGGGAGGGTGTCCCCTAATGTTCTCCAGGCTAAATAAGCCCTTTAGATGTTAATTACTTAACAGTATAACAGGAAATTGCATTCTAACCTACTGTATTCATCTTTAAGTAGTTTAATACTGGGTCATTGCTTTATTTTCACTTTGGAAAGAAAAATAGTTTTATTCCAATACCATGAACACAACTGGTATCACAAGTAGCAGGAGTAACACTTACTTGAGTTGTCCTTCTGCTGTGTCTGGATTATGCCTGTAGTGAAAATCTGTGTAAGGAGCTAAAATTCGCTAAACAAAAGAAAGACATGCATTACTTTCACATGTAAATACACGTAAATGGGTCTTGCCCTTTCCTCAGTCCCACTCCAACCTGTCATGTTATTCCTGCTTTATAAATCACTATGCTCTTAGCCAAAAATGTTGTATTTTAAACATTTTTTTACTAACACAGAGGTTGAAATATGAGATGAAAATAAAACATTTTTAATTAACAAACATGTTTAATTTCCATCGCTAAAAAAATAAAACTGAACCCACCTCTAATTCTACATCTGCTCGCACATACTGTCGGGTCTTTGGATGATTAATGAGGTGCAAAACTGTAGTTATTAGAGCCTCATTTATTCGGCTTAGCTGACAATCAATCACATTTTTCAAGATGGTACTTAAACCACCCCGAAGAGCCACCACCTCGGGATTCTGAAGTGCTAAATAAAGAAAAAACATCAATTTGGCCAGTGACAGGAAAGAAAACATTTCACAGATTCCATTTTGACAAACCTGTTATCTCTTTAGTACATGTATCTTTGTGTTCCTGATCTGCTAAGGCACATGTAAAGCTTTTAATGGAACTGACTAATACTAGCAATAAACTGAGATCATGGATTAATTTACCATGAGCAAAACCACTGGTCAGTCACCACTGTGCAGCAACTTCCCAACTTATTTCCAACCAATTTTCTATACAGTAACTTCAGGATTTGCCTGCAAAGAGATTTTGTGCTTGACTAGACCAATATGGATAAAATCCTTAGATTAGGTTATAAAAGAGTATCAGACTCTTCACTTCTGTAGAAAAAAAGTTTGTATCTCAAAAAACACTGCTGAAGCTTTTATTGATCGATTTTGAAAAAACTTTTAAAAATCACCACCCACATACTATAACCCACTGTCCAGACAGCTTTTACATGGACACAAATACTGACTACCAGAAGCCAGCTAACCACAGTACCCACGGTAAAAATTTTTGAAGAAATAGGTTCTCTTGTTCTCTGAACTCTTGTATATTTGCCAGCATTACATGTACGGAATTCTCCCTACTTTCAGCTCATTAGTTGTAGAAACATCAGCTGCAGCAGTGAAGCATTTTTAAGGTAAACAAAATAACCAGCACATCTTAAAGGAAAGAACAGCACCCAAAATCTTTAGGTACATCCCTTCAGAGGCTTTAAGTTGAAATGATTTTGTTTTGTATCAAATCAATGACTAAAAATCCACGAAACTGACATTACTAACATTCAAATTCTAATTAATTATTAAACAAACACCCTTAATTTGAATAAAATTTACTTAATGTGAAGAGAATAAGACAGCTTTCAGTTATCTTACCTAGCTCACAGATAATGGCTATACATGCTCGAACCATCCTGTCTCGTTCTTGAAGACCATCATTTCCAACTGCTATCAAAGAATTAGTAATGGAACTGGGGAACAATGAGGCATTCACAGTGATCATCTGTCAAAAATGAAAAAAATCCTTCTGGTTTCTTCATTGTATTTCTCTAATATACTCAGATTCACCAGCATTCCCTTTCCTAGATATAACCAGACAGACCACTCTATATATGACTTCATTGTTTCTGGTGAATACTCAAAAGTAATTTTGTACTTGATATTTTCTTTTGTCAATGTACTTTATCATTCACTTCCTAATTCATTTTTTTTTACTTAAAACAGGGTTGACAAGTTTACTGTTGCAGAGAGAACTATGGCTACCCTTTCTGTATTTTGTTCAAGTTTTTCCTTTTATCGACAAAGAATCTATCCAATGCCACAGAGCAGATTATGTGGTATTCTAGAAGATTGATCCCTACTACAGCAGATTGTTTAATACCTATCTGATTGCTCAGATTAAAATCTCCTGTTTTGCAGACAGATCCTTAGATTGCTACAGACTACTAAAAATGACAGTCCACAGAAGAAGCTGCTGTAGTATTTGGAAGGCAGTTGTCAATAACATTCCTATATCGTCTTGCATAGTACTTCATCTTCCTAGAACTGCAGAGTAATTCAACTTCATCGTAAGTTACACAGCTATGGCACAAGACTCAACACGCTCCAACCCCATCTCCTGTCCTTAAATGCACCTTACACATTTTAAGCTGAAAAGCAAAGATGAAAATGAGACCTGCATCCATTAATCAAGTCCTACTTCAATTAAAAAAAAAAAACAATAAATTTGAGATGGAACAGAACAGATTTTAATAGCCAATACTCATTTACACAACTGAAGAGGTCCTGCACCATAGGAATCCTCAGCTGTTCATTTATGACAAGTAGAATTTACACCAGATTTAAAGAGCAAGACCCTGTGCAGACATTAAAGGCAATTATCCCACTTCAAAACACCCAACCAATATCAACCACACACTGCCCTCCCTTAAATAAGACTTCAACTGCTATGGCTGACTAGCCCTTTTGTTTCTAAAACAAGCAGGCTTATCTTCATTATTTTTTCAAAATGTTGTCCTTTATCCTTTTTTACAGCTGCTTTCAATGCTTTATATCTATTTGCTCATACAAAAGGAACTAATTGTTTCACCTTCTTTACAGAGGGGTTTAAATGAGAGAAGATCAACTATTATGACAAATATATTGGAACATTTTAAGAAGTTTATTTTGAATAAGTGTTTTTCAGAAACACCTTGCCATACACAATGTTGTCACCCACAGAACAGGAAGCTTTTAAGATAGGACTCAAAAAAAAAAAACCAGAACAACAACACACTTCCCCACCCACACAGTCTTTCACTTTCACAACAGCATGAAGCAACAAGAATTAGCAAAAGAATGCATTTAAGTATCCTCTCTACAAAATCATAAACTCTTTTTCTACTGATATTGACATGTGCTTAGCTGAGGACACAAGACTCTTAAAGCTGTTTTGATTCACTGTTTTCTTTGGGTTTAAGACAGAAGAACTAAAAATTTATTTCTTATAATATCAAATCCCAACTACAATAGTAGAATACAAATTTTTATTTGCTTTCACTCTGCACTAGGTGTTGAAATGCAACTCTAAAGACCAAGTACAGGTGATGCAAGGCTACTTACATGCAGCTACAATGAAATAGGCAAAGACTATAAATTTGGACTTTAAAGATTCCTTTAAAAGAGGAGAAGGAGGAAGGTGTTTCATATTGTACCTAACTGCTTTGAAAAACAAAAAAAATCCTATCTAGTAAAATATTAATAAAACATTAGTCTTATGACTTTTACTAGATGGAAAAACACTTTCTAAAGCAACTTAACACCATCCTTTTCTTGGCTGAAGATGCTGCTGAATTGCAAAGCTCTAACTAGGAAACGTAGAAGTGATTACAGTCAAAAGAGGCTGAGCATTTAAAGTCTTCATAAAATGAAAATTAGAAACCAAGTTTAAAATATTTAAAGTTGGTTTTGTTTTTCTTTTCCTATACTATTTTAAACTGCACTTTTAAAATAAGTTTATCATTAAGTGCCTTTTATAAATACACCTAACAGCACTGATTTTGTATTTTGTTCTGGTCTACGAAAAGGAAGAGAAGAAAGAAAATGTTTTAATTTGGAAGTTTTGTATCTGTGCCGTTTTTATATAGGAATTTTTGTTATCAAAGATGATGTTAAAGAATTACACCCAGACTCTGAAAACAATAGTTCTGTTATGTTCGCAGAACATAGTTCAGTTCTCTTCCATGAATCACAGTGAACTACCTCCTGTACAAAGGAATAAACTCAGATTGTTTTATTTGTGATTCATTTTTCTATTCCAGACCTTTATAAAATCTTTTAAGAATCCTGGTATCAAATCACCAAGCCCAACACGTTGAGAGATGGGAGAAAAGCAAGAGGAGGGCAACAAAAACACATCCAGGACACATGTCATAGTATCCCTTGCGGGAGTTTCTGAAGTACTGACTGCTCTATGCCAATGCACACTCACCTGCTGTAGCCCATACAGAACATGGAAAAGGTGTTAACTTTACTAGTAGCCAGGTTGGATGGCTTTTTGTTTGTCTGACAATGTCTTTTAAGAAACAAGGATATTCTTGGTATCAAAAGATGTTAGGAACCATCTTTCACTGACTTAGCTCTCATCACTAAGAAATCACCAGCTTCTCCGTACAAGATGTACATTCCATGCATGTACATCCCACATATATAAAGGACCATATAAAGGACCAGAGGAAAAAAAGCACTGGCGGCCAGCCATGTGATTTTTTTAATGCTTATCTGTTGGGATAATTTTTTCAAATCAAACTCACAGACTTATTCCTCTTGCTTCCTCTTGTTTGATTCAAGCAAGACAGAAGTCTGCTCAACTAGGAAATGATGAAGAGTCCAGGAATAATGAGGACGAATTTCTGACCCAAACGAGACTAGTTAATTACGTGTTTCCATTTCATCTTCTGATTTCAGTTCTTCTGGCTCTATTTTGAAGCTCATTTTTTAAAGCTTGTTATCACAGACTTTTTATAAGCTATGCTTTCTTCAAAGATTCATTCCTTAATGTCTGTGTTTTCAGTTTGTTTGGCTTTGGGAGTGGTGTTGGTGTTTAAATTTAAGAACTCTTTTTGGTGCAATTGCTGATCAAGCATACTGTCTCTTCTCTAAGACAAAAGCCAACCACACTTGTTACGAGAAAAAAACTGCATACCAAACTTCCAGATTTCCAACCAAATTAGATAGATATATATAGATAGACATATATAGATATATAAAAAATCACAAAAATAGAATAAACACAAGCAGTGCTCCTAGAGAACCATTCTTCCAGCTACTTCAAACTTTGAGTCTTTGGTAGTTTTCCCTAAGAAGCTCAGTAGAAACAGAAGAATAGAACCACCATAAAGAACAGTAAAAGCCCAGTACAAAGACAGTATACTATGTTGCCCCCCCAAAAAAACTTCAGTAACTCTTAATGACAACTTCTCTAGGATGAACTTGAAAACACAGCTATCGCAGCTTCAAACATCTCATATCCATCCATCCACATTACAGTAACCACCACTGACTATGTCTTATTGTGCATCTGAGAAAAGAACTGATAGCTTCAAAGTCTATGGATAAAGCAATAGGGCTAGAAGCATCTCTTCAATTCATTTATCAATGGCAGCACGCCACTTCAGTGCCTCATTTTTCAAATGGCAGAAAGTTTTCCAGCCTTGATTCGCACATGCTTAAACACACTATACGATAAAAGTTAAATCATTAGATAGTACTTAATAATATGGTTCTTATACCTTTGCATGCATCATTTGATAAGTTTTTCTGAAGTCTTGTCCAGAATGACCCCTATCAAAGGAAAAGTTGTAGGACTTTTCTAGCCCACAAGAGATTCTCAGTGTAAAATACAAAGATCACAACAAGTCTCAGCACTACCCCTTTCTTCTCCCTTTTAAATTATGAGCTGCAATGGCTTCTCACATGGTAAATTAAGGTAAGGTATTAAGAGACTGGATAAAAAAGCCCCTGCTGATGGAGAAAATCAGGAGACAGCCAACTATGACAGGCATAGCTGATAAGACAACATGTAATAGATTTTACCTTTCTGACTAATCGAAGTGCTTGCGTTCTTTCTACTTCATTACTCTGCTGTATGTCAATGCACCTAAAATAAGTTAAAAAACACATTTTATTTATAACAACACTAACTTTCACGTTAACTGTTACCATCTCGCATTAGTATATTCAATTGAATAAACAGAAGAAAGAATATCACAACTGATTGTTTAAAAATTCTGCCTTTCAGCAAGCACACTAATCACGATTGGTCAATTAGCTTCAGTTTATACTTTTCTTCCCATTTATCTTCATTATAATTAAATCACTAGAATTTCTCAGATATGCAATGGTACGATGTAACAGCTTCAACAAACAATTTTCAGAGCCAGCTGCACGTGACATTTCAAACAAGACTAAACATGAATATGAGTAATGTTTCACATCAACATATTTCGTGTGTCTTCTCAGATCAGAAAAGTCCTTTTGTTCCAACAAAATTAAACAGCATGCTAAAACTGTTTATGTGTATATATACAAGACACATATCTGTACCAGTATAATAAATCCAAAAAGATTTCAACAAGAAAGCACTAGAAATGCTAATATTTACATCAAATCATCATGCTGATCTTACTATGTCATTGTGAGTTTGCCCTTTGGTATTCTTCTATTGTGCCACGGGTTATACTTAGATTATAAATAATTGGGCATGAACTACTTTTTAGCCCTGACTTTGTACTAGAGGCCCCAAACACTATGATAACAAGAATCAGAACAACTCCCATAAAATAATTTGAGACATGAAAATCAGTGATAGTTCAACCTTCTAATAACACTGCAGATTAATTTATCACTAACAGCATTTACGACTGAAAAACACAGAATTGTTTTAGATTACTCACCACATGTCACGTATAAGATGGCATTTTATATGGATTAGCTGGTGTAATGTGTTATCTTTCTATTTCTAAAAGATGTTATTCATTTTGAAGATAAATGGCTTTTATAAAACTATGTATCAAGAATGTAAGAGGATAAGAAAACAACTTTTCTTACCAGTCTCAACCATGAAAAAGCAAGTGATTTACAATTGTACAGTTTACAAAAGGAAAAGAAAAATTACCTGGCTATCAAGTAATCCACTTTCAGTTTTAGCACCTTCTGGAGAATATTGGAGTCTCGAATGAGATAGCGGAGGGCTCGCAATCCTGCTGCTCGCACCTCTTTTGCTTCATTTAGTAAAGCTAACCTCAGACTACAAGGAAGAAAACAACGGAGACAAACAATTATTCAGCAGCAGGCTGCTTTACTATTGACACGTAACTTTACTATTTGACAAGAGGCTACTCTATAGTCTTTCAAATAAAGAAGCCTGATTTTAAAAAATAAAGTTTCTGCACTAATCTTCTGTCTTTGAGATAACCATGTGTACAGTCTAAAAAGCAAACCTTCACCCTGACAGCAGACACAGACGACATAGTAATCTGAAAAAGCCACAAACCATTTTCCCACCCCAAAATAACAGCCTGTATATCCACAAAATGATATATAACCAAGACCCATATACGACTTATTTGAGGAAATAGCTAAGCACAGTATTAGTTCAAGAAAATTAACAGGTAGGGAACATCTCCTCCTCAGCTACACTGCCAATCCATAAGCATGAGCCCTCAAAACAATGCCTTGACACCAAACAGAGACAAATTTGCACTTTAAGTAATTTATGCAACTCATATAAGGTGTTACGGCACCATGCGATGTTTACATGAAATATGAGAGAGTCATAACTTAGGCAGCCCCACACAACACATTTCTACAGACTTCAATTTACCACATAACCAAAGCATATTTCTCTGTAGACAAATTTTGAAAGCATTTTGCTCACATCAAGGTGAGCTTTCCTAAATATAACTATTATCATAATGTAATTTCCTAAATTCACTATCTAGGTAAAAAGAAATGAGATACTGAAGGCCTCCAGAGATGGAAACTGGAAGTATTAATAGACACACTTTTGAAGGTCCTCAAAAGATCTGCCCCTTTTCCTTGATCACAAAGTGAGGTAAACCACGCCCCGCCCCCAGTGGAGCATTTTAGTAGGATTCCTTTAGTGGACATCTAAGAATGCAAATACTTCAGTCAGACTGAATTTCTACCTAAACAAATGGCTTGCTTTATTTTCTTTTTTTTTTACTCTAGCATCATCACACAAAGTAATCAGCATTCCAATCTGCTAGCCAATGCCAAAACTGTTCTGAATCCTTCTGGAGATTAATCAGCCTAAGTAAAAGTAACTAATATAACAGGAATCTGCTTGTTATTTAGATAATGCAGAAAGGCCACAATGCTGCATACAAAGATGAACTTAACGTTATTTTCAGCACCAAGTAGGGAATTCATTCAGGAAGGACACCTTTGCTGCAATATAAAATGTGATTCTTCACATAAACTGTCCACTGATTCCATTTATTGTAGGCTAGAAACAAGTAAGAAACAGATTCTCAATACTATGAGATTCAGACAAACTCTTCCACTAAAAAACCCGCAGTAGAGGAGATTTATTTCCAAAGCCATTAAAGAAAAGTACAGAAGTTACACTTCAACTGTGCTAAGCAGGTAACATATATTCTTTAGATCATAAATTTTGTCTCTACTTTTGTAAACTTGCAGAGATGTGTGACAGACGAGTACGTAAGAATCAGTTCTACTCAGTGGTATTTTTCTATTTCTACTTTGACCTCACAGTTTACAACTGATTTGGATATGCCAGTTTAAGACACTTCAGCAGAGTTTCCATTTAGTGCAGAAGTTACCCATTACTCAATAAAACAGTGTTGTTGCTATGCATGACATATCTGGATTAGGACAGCCAAATACTGAATCTGAATTTTCTTCTGCTCATCAAGTAAAGTACATTACTTTTGTACTTCTTGAATGGCAGGCCAAAATAATCTTTAGACAAATACTTTCTCAAAAGCAATCAATGCTTTGAAAGCTTGTTCTACTATTAATGAGAGGAAGATATTCTTAATTTGTAGACGGAAGTCAATTTAAGAATTGGCAACAGTGAAATCTCTGCAAAGGACAACACTATCAAGCACTCAATTTCCAAATGCAGAACATACCAAAAAAAGGATGTGTCACTGTCTGTAAACAGTAAGAAAGCAATGAAAATATATAACTAACCGGAAAGATACAGACCTAAGATAAAGGCCACAAAAATACATAAAGGTCCAATGAAAGCAATGACATAGAACTGCACAAGGCTGAACAAACACCTCTTCATTAAAAACAAAAGGTAAACAAAATAACTTAGCAGTCAATGACTAAACTGCAAAAAACCTGATAGAAACCTGATCTCACAAAGAAAATGAAGACATGTCACAGCAGGCAGAAAAGAAAATATATAAGAAAACCCATGTGTGTCTGTATGTGTCTACATGTTCTGACTTCTCAGCTGCATCACAAGAAAAAAACTTGAAAAACTAAAGTTGAACTGTGGATAACTCAAAATGAAGAGGAGAAAGAATGAAGCAACTAAGAGACCAACACTGGTATGACAGAAACAAGCATTTTCTACATACTATGTCAATACTTTAGGGATCTCATCAAGACTCCTATCCTAAAGCCTTTCTCCTTATACAAAATATGAGTTAGTCTAAGAACTGAAAATGATGGAATAACTGGAGGAAATATACCAGCAAGTACTATAAGTGGCCCACCAATCTCCACACTCGAGTATTTAGAAGGATCCTTAACATGAGCCATTTGCATATATTTTCTAGCACTGTTATAAACGGCAGTGGCCAAGATGGAGAAAAGGCAATAAACATTAGTCTGTTCAAAAAGGATTCCAAAGGACATCCAGAGAACTGTTCATGATCTTAAGAAAAAAAAAAATCACCTTAATATAAAACTGGTTAGCTATGTGAAACACACAGTACTAATATACACAAACTATATTCTACTAATCTTTTGAAAAGGAATTATTACCGTTCTGTATAAATAGGCATGAGGTGTCGCTAATGACTGTATTAAGGAATACAAAGACATATATAAAGTGATGAAAAGTCACTTAACAAATCAAAATCTCAAAAAAAAAAAATAATTCAAACAGCATACATGAAAGTAAAATTTCTATCCTGACACTTCTATCCAGGTTCACAATCTCCATTTGTTGGCACTACTGAGTATACAATTCTTGATTTGGAGAAAGCATCAAGGCAGAAGTACAGAGGGCAACGTAGTTTATGTTAATGAGAATAGGATGAGGTTATGAGAAAGTTCAAGAGAATTTAAAAAGTATCTGTATGCATAGTTAACAAGATGGTGGAGAAAATTCCAGATTGTTAGCTGTGACTTAATGCACACTAAGACAAAATGCTGTGTTACAAACCCGTAATATATGGTTCTAAAATAGGCATCAGATCAAGACAATTATTTTAATATGCACAGTCCATGTGCATCTGTGGCTGAAAGTGCCAAAAAGACATCATGAGTGCCTAAGAGAAAAAGTAAATGCAATACTACTTGCCTTGGTATTTCAAGTACCACTACAGAAACAAAAATAACTTCCTAACACAGCATTAAGGCTGATAAACATTCCGACTGATAAAGAGCCTAGTGGAACTCACGAAGAATCAAATAAGAAAGGATATTCACTGTAGGGCAAAATTTTAAATCTGCCTGAGAAATTGATATTTTATTAAAATAATCCATCCTATAAATAATTTTGAAGAACCACCAACCAGCACAATTCTGTTTGATAAAACGCGAGCATTTGAGTGATATTCTTGAGTTATCACTCAAATGCTTGAATTATCACTCAAAACTAAAATTATCACTACAGCAGAATAACATACATACATGCACAAAATATTTGCTTCTTATATATTACAGCCAACACAGGAAACATAGGACAGACACAAGAACGACACTAACCAAGACCACTTTTCTTCTACATGTCTATTTTTTTTTGAAGCCATTAAGTATGTGACTATTTTTCTTCACATGTCTGATAAGAACATTTTCATCTCTTTCTTATTAATACCTGTAATTATTTTTTTACTAGCCCATCTTTCTGCAAAATTCTTCCTATGAAAGCAAACACTAATGTTTGCATTGCCTTTTAAGATTTATATTTAAAAATACTTGGTAAAAAATTCTGAAATTATACTCTTAAGTAATGCTTAGTCCCATCATAAAGCGCTATCATAAATAACGAATAAGATGAAAACCTACTAAAGCTGACAGCAAAATATGCACTCAGAAAAAATATACTAGCATTTTTTTCACTTTTTAGTTCTAGCAAGGAAAATCAGTTCCATTTAAGAAAACAACTTACAATATCACCACAAGAAATTACACAATTTTTTCCAACATTTTATATGAAGATTGGCTAGCTTTTCTAAGCTTGCTTTCCTAAGTCTGGTAACTAAGTTGAAAGAACACAAAATCACACTAAATACTAGATCACAGTTGTTTCTGCCACCAATGCTGAGCCTCAGGACAAATTTAGAAATGTCTGTATCAAAACATAGAAATTCTGAAAATAGGCACGTAGTTACTTTTGACTGTCAGAAATGGTAACAAAATATAGAATTCCACTTCAAAGTAAATACTCAAGGAATTTGACACCAAATTAACATAAAAGGTTTACCTTTAAATCCTGATTCTACATCTAGAATACACTCTAAATTCTATAGGTGCAAATTTTTATTAAAAGTTAAGTGCTTTCTGCAAGTATTGAGGAATTTAAAGGTATTTTTACATCTATGAGGAACATAATAAAGAAATCCAGACTTTAACTTCAAGGCTTTTCCCACTCATTGCCTAAAAAGAAAAGAACGGACTTCTTATTTACTCATTAAAGTATTTTTAAGGCATATGTTTGCACTATGAAATTCGAGACACAGTAGAAATACAGTATTCTAGCTCCAAAGTATGAAGTTTAATTGTTCTAGGTGCAGTTAAATAAGGTACCCTAGCCTTGCTTTAGTGCTCCTTACTACTTACCATATTATGATGCTGTCATATGTAAACCCTAGCTTTTCTTCAGCATGGCCAGCATTACAAAGAAGCTGAAAATAAAAGAAAACATCTATTAAATATAACTCTTTAAAAGTGATTATGTCAAACTGTAGATGAAATGCTTTCAAAAAACACCTGAGGAATTTTATCCACAGCAAAGGGAACCATACTAACTTCAGAGTCCCATGAGAACTTCAGTATTCTGTTTCTATACACACCAGACACACAAGTCCACGGCCTATCATATTAGAGAAAAGCTTGCACAACTGTGTAAATTGCCTACTAGTCAGTTTTTCATCTTCAGATTGCTCCTCTTGCTGCCTCTAAGCTCTTTTCAGAAGAGCCCCTAGTTGGCCAGTTGGTAACCTGAGCAAAGATGAAGGACTAAAGAAGTCAAAGCAGATCTGCATTCAAAAAGAGAGTTCAGGTGAGAGTTTTGAAGCAAAGATTGACACTGATGGTCCACTGTCAGGTTTTGCCACAGCACCACAAGCATATAAAAAAATCAGAAGGCACTCCCAATGGTGAGTGTCCCATAACTGACCTGTCCCATAAATGGCCCATGCCAGGTCTGCAGACTGAACCATAGATCTTGAACCTTTGAAAAAATCACTGCAAAGGCTGAATTCATGCACACAGACACCTATAGGCTGTCACAAATTCTGAATAGTTCAACCAAACCTATCCATTTTGAACACAAGAGTGAAGATTTACAGGTGCAGTTTTTAAGTACTAGACCAATCTCAAAGGACCAATCTAGAGCGTGGCAATGTTCTAGCCTCTTGACGAAGTCTTCTCTAAGCAAAGTTGGTGCTGTTCTTTGCAAAAGCAACAAAAAAAATTTCTAGTGATTTCATTTACTACTCCTAGCTAAACTTATAAAATACTTTGCTATCACATCCAAATCCCAACGCACTTTCACAAGCACTCCCAAAAGCTCAAGTGACTAATACTGATTGCAATAGCTTTGCACTTTGTACTATCTTCTCAAAATAGGCATGTGTTCAGTTCTGAGCCAGCACGGTATTAAGTTTCTCCTCAGCGAGGAATTCAGGAAGAGTTTGTGCTAACTAGTAAATACCCCTGCTCTGAAAGTATTAAAACACATAAACCCCTCTGGCATGTTCTTCGTATGTATTTACAGCTAAAAGCAAGGAATTTATCATAAACTAAAACAGTTACATTAAAGCTACTGTGAGTTGCAATATTTAACATGTTCCATACTCCCATTCTGCTCACCTCCATCTGAAAAAACCAGCATGTTGCACAGAAACCCTGGTTTTAAGTAAACTTATTAACTTGATGGTTTAAATGTAAACAATGCTTAGTTTTACGCTCAAGAAGAACATATTCTTCTGAGGCTCTCATTACATTAAGAAATTATTTTTCATACTGTGAGAAAAATGCATAGTAATAATGTTGAAATCCAAAGTCATTAACTGGACATATTATTGAATTGTCCTGGATCATCTTCATATTTAGGATCAGATAATCCAAGTCGACCGAAATATTTTGGATTTTGCCTTTCTCTTCAGTATCTCTAACCAAAGCTGATTATAAAACATAAGGAAAATTATTACATAACCTCTTTTCCCCCACCTTTCAAATGTAAGTGATAATAAAACTAGACAATTGGTGCATTAACTGGTTATGACAGTATGTCACTTCCTAGCATCAATCTATTTTTATGCCATGTTGTGGATTGCCTAAGGCCACCACTGCTGCTTTAGCATTTCTATTGACATCTTGTGAACTGTAAAAATTGGCTGGCAGAGTGTGAGCAAAACAGTGTGAGAAGATAGTGAGTAAAAACAGTTCATTGTTCAGTTTCAGACAAGTACATCAATAGTTGTTCAGGCTCATCATTTATACAGCTAAACCCCTCCCCATCATTCTATCTCAGACATAAATGAGCAGTCCTAATTTAACACACCAGATTGTCCTCAACAGTCTTTTCCTACTCAAAAAAGAAAGCCCACAGAATTATAATTCTGATGTACGTAAAAACATTTTTGAGAAAACTGCTACTGTGTACACTATTACATTTCTGAAGCAAGTCTCCTATCATTACACTTACCACTGGTTTGTTTCTGTGCGGTCCTGAAATGAAACTAAAGCAGATGACATGTTTCAAGAACACACCTAGCTGGCTGCAATTGCTAAAGAGCATTCAGTTCACTGGACTAGCTCTAGTCGAGTTGTCAGTAACCACTCCTACCAAACACATGCAGTGTGGTTATTAGCACCTCAGTACAACTTTTTTCCTGCATAAATGTGCTCCCACTGTGCAAACCCTCACTGATGTAGCAAGAAACTTGACCTTTTCTCAAAATTCAGTCTTTAACCACTTTGTTATATTGTATTCAGTCAGTTTAACCGCTGTGTGAGTACAAATCTCAGAAAGTGCTCTCTATAACTACCTGAAAGGAGGTTGTAGAGAGGAGGGTGCTGGCCTCTTCTCCCAAGTGACAAGGGACAGGACAAGAGGAAATGGCCTCAAGCTCCGCCAGGGGAGATTTAGGCTGGACATTGGGAAAAAATTTTTCACAGAAAGGGTCATTGGGCACTGGAACAGGCTGCCCAGGGAGGTGGTTGAGTCACCTTCCCTGGAGGTGTTTAAGGCACGGGTGGACGAGGTGCTAAGGGGCATGGTTTAGTGTTTGATAGGAATGGTTGGACTCAATGATCTGGTGGGTCTCTTCCAACCTGGTTATTCTATGATTCTATGATAATTTTTATCTAAGTGGTTGATGTTGTCAATGCATATGTGTGAAGTATTTCTCAGAGAATGAATAGACAAAATTGGCTAAAAAAAGTAAGAAGCAGATCAGCTATTTTAGCTATTATTTTACTTTCATTCCAATGGGCCATCACTACTTATGTACTGGCTTTCTTTGCAACACTTACACATGGTAGTGTGCTTCCAGGATTTCCAGCTAGAGAAGAATTTAGAAGACAGACAACAATATTAGAATTCAAAATGTTTCAGTGATTTTAAAGAAGTGACCGAATTCTGTGTGGCAATTCAATCAAATAAAAGCATCAGCATATCATATCCTTTGGGATACCACACATTAATAGACACAAAAAGCAAAAGGAGTTCAGCAGAGAAATACCAGATGTCCAGAAAACAATGTTCATCAAGTTAATTACAAAAAAAATTTTCAAAAGGAAAGCAAGATCGGTAAGTTACAGTAAACTGTAAACTAAATGAGTTAATGTGATGTCATTTCAGGGAAGAAAAAAAAATTGGAAATATTAATAGGACTGCATTATATTTGAAACTTAGACTTTTTTTACAACTCCACAGTCTGCTCTCAAAATTGCACAAAGAATAAAGTTTTGGGCACCCCATTTTAAGAGCAGAGAAACTGGAAAAAGTAGAGCAGAAAAATGTACAAGGCAGCTAGAACACATGCTCATGAAGGCTGAGACATGAGGTTTATTTAGTCAAGGGGAAAAAAAAAAACCCTTGTAAAAGTAAGGTTCGATTGATACATGTTTAGAAGGGGGGGGAAAAAGTCATGGAGGCTGCTATAAAGAAAATACTGTTCAGCTGGTCTCAATGGTTTGGGTATTTACTCAGTTATAAATGTCTGGTTTAAAGGGAAAATTTTGCCACTACCTTCTCATTTCACCTTCAAACAGCATTAAGTAGGTCAAAGATTCTGGTCAAAATGCAGTGAATTTTGTAGATGACTGAATTCCTGACAAGGCCAATGAACTGTCATATGTTTGTGTGTAACAATTAGTATGCATGTTATTGTAGTAGAACCTGGTAGGCAACCAGTAATAGAACACAAATCTGCTTTTGGCCACACATCATTATATTTCTCTAAAATAGCAATGGATTTTTATATCATGTAAATGCCTGGAATGAGGCAAATATAATATGAAAAATACAAAATGTATCTCATATATAATATGCATATATTTTTTATACTTAAACATAATAGTTGTTATATATACACAAACACACGGAGCATACTTCGCCTGTTAACCATCTATAGGTCAACTCTCAAAATTTTTTCTATAATAGTCTATGAATGGGAATAGCAGACACTCTGAGGGTATGATTTAATATTAGGACAAATTTGTACTTATGCTAGGCCAGACTGACTAACTTACAGTGAAGGTTTTTTTTTTCATGTTTACTGTCAGCTATGAGTTTTCATGCTACTTAGATGAGTCATAGCAATATGAGTAACGCATCACCATGTCTTGGAAACAGTAGCTCAAAACAACAAAACCACAGGAGGTCAACAGCACACCCAAGTTGAGTGCACTCCGAGACCACTCAAATTTATATTTGACAGAACAGCCACAGCAATTAATAGGTAAAACATGATTTATCCTATGCATCAAAAATGTGACTATACTGCTGTTTTGGAAAACAGTTTGAATCATCACTGGCAAAATCGATGAGGATACTACCTTGTAGATCCTGCTCTTAAGACAAACCCCTACTGAAATTGCAGACTCTGTATTTAGACCCACAAGCAGGTTTCTTCCACAGCTGTATGCCTCTAAACAATATTCTGCTCCTAACCACTATACACTTCATCATGAGATTTCAAGTTTTGCCTATAGTGGTTTAACTGCTTGGATGAATGCTACACTGAGTCAATACTGCATTCAGATTCTAAGGTACTTGGGTATTGCAAAGGACGACTGAGATTCTGAAACAATGGACTATGAATCAGACGGAGAGAGAATCCATTAAAGCATATAGAATAACAGAATGGTTTGGGTTGGAAGGAACTCAATCCCTACCCTAGTGAAATTTAGCAGAATTTAAAAAGCTAACAGATATATGATTTTAATCTGCTCAAAACTAATTCTGTCATTATTTAATGAGGCTGTACTACCCTGCTTTATATTTTCCTTATAAAATGATGCTATTCAATTGCTAAATTTAAGCATGTTTATTTTTGAAAGATAGAAATCCCTGTAAGAATATCTGTGTATCTTTTTCCTCTTCATTATTTCAATACATTTTTAAATTTAAAAAGGTATAAAGAATCTCTCAGAAGCTAACAGTAGGATAAACCTTCTATGAAACGGATTCCAAATGAATATTTCAAATCCAGAAATTATTTTCCACAAAGTAAACACAGTTGTAAAGTTCCTTCTGGTTTTCAGTATTTTATCACTTACTACTTCTCATGGGGGTGGGGAAAAACCCTAAGAAGTAACCATAATGTTTTGGTATTAATCAGCAGAAGCTGGGAAACTTCAAAGTGCTTGCCTTATGTAGCTGGCCGTATAAATGAAAGATGCATAATCCTACTCATCTTAACGAAGCCAAAGGCACATACTGAGCTTGGGAATGGCTAAGGACTGGAAGTATGACAGATCACTTAAGAACAGCTCAAATCCTAAAACAGTTTTCAGCCCAAAATTCAGGTTAACTTAAACAGAAGGTTTGAAAGGAACAACATTATTTTTGTCTAACACAGATCAGGTAGTGCTTCATAAACATTTTTGCCTACAAAACTGCAGCTTCTCTTAGCAGGTGATGAGCAGCAGAGGAGAAGAAAAATTTCTACTTCTGCCACTGCTGCAATTCAGAGCTAATCATACCTTTCCACTGCCTGAGTATTATTAGTGGTTTACTTGACATAAATATATGTCCCCAAATCTGCTAGGTGAGAATGAGCAATGTTCTGCAGTCAAATAGGCAGGAACATGAACGTTAAAAGTTTTTACTAGGAAGTAATTGCTAAAACTTGATTAAGGAAATGTAAGCTTTTGTAAAATATCACATATAAAGTATAATCTGCACAGTAAGAATGGGTACAATTCATGGTAGAAGACCATAGTAAAAAAAGGAAATAAAACCATCTCCCCCAAGCTCCAGGCTTTCACTCTTAACCACTGGAATGAAAAACACAGAACTGTTCCAACCACAAGGCAGACGATGTAACACAATCTGCAACTGTTATTCTATTTTCATAACTCCATTTACAGTTCAAACAAAATTGGGAAGAGCTCTAAAATCAAATGTACAAGTTATAAATTTATAAAGCAGATATTCCAGGGAGAAGAAAATTAGAGCAAGTGCTAAAAATCAGAGCAGGATGATAGTCCTGTGAGTCCCCAGGGTCACTGATTCAGTATCACAGCCACATTTCGAACTACAGTCTCTGTCTTCAAAAGCCATATTTAATTTTAGCAAATAATTTTCACAAATTCATCATTTCTTGACAGCTGTTAAGTCCAATTTATTAAAATTTTCCTTATATTTTCCAATTTCAACACCAGGTAAGTATAAGGAACAAGTAATTCAAATAGTTGTTTATGGAATAACTCAAGTTTTTTCAAAATTGTGTTTTAAAAAGAATGTTTAGTTCATCCTTTAATTCTAGTATGCCTATTTACTAAGTTAGATTTATAGGCGCTTAACATCCATTTTTCAGTAGTAAAATCAACACTGTTTTAAGACATATACTTTCACATACTGACTTAACGACTAGAAATCATGAATCTGGAAACCTAAACCAGCTCTTTAGTTTTAAGGCAACTAAGGAATTTCAAAGCACGCATACTTCAAAGACCATCATGCATATTTGTCCTTCTCATGTCAATTGACTCTCCAACCCCATCCTTGAGCATTCATTCTTTCACTCGAGATTCTCAAAACCGTAATCTTGGTAATCTTTCTCAATGATTTGTTATCAGTTCATCTACAACAATAATAATCTGAGCCTTACTTTACCCACAAAGTTCTCCACTACTACTTTGTTTCTTGGCTATGGCTGGTAATCACAGAAGTACAGGTTTCACCTTCAAGCATGTTGCCCTATATGTAATGTTCTATCAGAAAGGTGGTCAATTCATCAGATCCTTCCGAGCATCTGTGTAACACTCACAGTGAAGCTCCGAAGTCTCTTGGCTTAATGACTGCAACACACTTTTTCCTTCCCTTAACCAACTGAAGACCAGCCCAACCACAACCATTCAGTATGCTAAAAATACCCTTTTCCTAGCACACCATGCCCACCTGCCATCAGTCTTTTGAACTCCTCTCCATGAACTCCTACTTAAAAAATGCTACTTTGGCTCCTTCTGAAGGGCTTTCATGGTCTCCTCCTTCAACCTACTCTAAATGTTTAATTCCTGTCTCCTATAAGACAGCTTCCAACATATCCATCATACTTTCACAGCAAGAATCTGTCACATTCCCATGAGCTGGGTGCAAGTATTTGGAAAAAGCACCTAAAAATGAGAAATACAGAATGTTTCTAGAAGTCACCCCTTTAAACCTGTTTCACTATGAAATATGCAACAAAACTTTATGGCTGCTACTCTATAGCACCCAAATCACTGCATATTGTGTTTACTGATACAGTGATCCCCCTCACCATACTCTGCCAGTTTACATCCAGGCAGTCTGGCATTTCACATTTGATTCAATTCTCTGGAGCAGAAATCAATATTTAGACCTATTCGTGCAACTTAATCCATTAACTGATAGATACTTCAAGCTTCTAAGCATTAAAACACTAAAAAATTCAGCTAGTAGGACATTTAGACAAACTTCAGCAAAATCCTGCATTTCCATGTTTACTTGTCCTTATTTGTTCCTTTCCCATGCTATGCAGGTTTGAAGTACTGTTGCATGATTGAAGTACTGTTGCATGATTGAAGTACTGTTGCATGATTAGACCTCATTGCTCTCTATAACTACCTGAAAGGAGGTTGTAGAGAGGAGGGTGCTGGCCTCTTCTCCCAAGTGACAGGGGGCAGGACAAGAGGAAATGGCCTCAAGCTCTGCCAGGGGAGATTTAGGCTGGACATTAGGAAAAAATTTTTCACAGAAAGGGTCATTGGGCACTAGAACACGCTGCCCAGGGAGGCGGTTGATTCACTTTCCCTGGAGGTGTTTAAGGCACGGGTGGACGAGGTGCTAAGTGGCATGGTTTAGTGTTTGATAGGAATGGTTGGACTCAATGATCCAGTGGGTCTCTTCCAACCTGGTTATTCTATGATTCTATGATATTAAGCTGTTTCATGAATCCCCCAGCTACCACCTGATAAGAGTATATAAAAAAAACCACTTTGCCTATATTATCATTTGTTCTTTACCACCTTTTGAGCTCTTACCTTAGTAAAATTATTCAAGTGACCCAGTTTTCTCATATTTGAAACACCTTGTAACTTGGCCACATTTTGGAGAATCTCTCTCATATTATCACAGGGTTCTGCAAAAGAAAACAGATTATTAGCAGATATAGCTAAGAACATCAAAAAAACTAAACATGCATTCAACATGTAGCTTCCTACATACGACAGGTACTTTCATGCTCTTAAATAAGAATGCAGATCATTTTTACCTCAAGGAGCACAAACTTGAGCTATGCTCAGAACCAAAGCCAGGTACATTCAAGTTCTCTATGACAAATGCTAGAGCACATGGAGGAGAGAGACCTCCATTTTAAAGCCGATTTCAATCAATGTCTTAGATTCTCGATTGACAAAGAAATCCATTTATTGTCTGAATGTCAAACCCTAACATCTTGTAAGTAAAAAGCTTTACCCATAATCCCCTTGTAATCTAAAGGCAAGAAGTAAACATAAAGATAGAATTAAAAAGATATCCCATTACTGCCACATCACAACTTCTTTTTTTTCCTTCCAGGCCAAGGGGTGGTGAGATTTCAGGAACACAGGACTCTCTTCTGCTCAACATATTAAACTCTGTCCATGATTACTCAAAAATCACTAGATGGCTAAGGCTTTCCAATGACATAGGGAGTGAATCACAAGCCAAAAAAAAAACCAACACAACCCACAAACCAGGATTCAGACACTAACTGATCCCCCTGCATTCCGCTGAGAAACGGGAAAGGTATACTTAACATGGTGAGAAGACATAACAATGCCTTGTGTTTGGGAATCAGGATAGGAGTTGAGACATAGTGGGACAAACAGCACAGAGTGGGCTGGGCACAGAGACCTGTACCCCGAGCTACTGTAAAAGAAACTGCAGTAAGCTCTGCACACAGCAGTATTGTAGCAGGACAGTTTTCAAAGGGAGATACTCAACTGCAGGATTCTCATGCAGTCTTTGATTAGACACTGGGTGATGCTCACTAGAACATTTCCAACCACACTGTAGTCTTAAATGAATGAACTATCGAGACTGATCTGGAGATGTGAACTATTAGGAAATACTAAATGATCAAAAACACCCCAACATTTTGTTACATAAATCAAAGTCTTTAGAAAAAGCAGTAAGAGTCCAAACACCAGACTTCTAGAAAACAGCAGGGAAAGATTTGGGGAGGGGAGTTAGTTCAGCACTAAGTTCAGTAAAAGAAACTTGCTTACTACTGCAATATGAACAGCAACAGCTGAATTTGTGATATACAGCGTCTTATACTTCCCTGTTCATCCTGAAAAGACATTTGTATACTTTTCATTATTCAAAGGAAGCCAAAAGTGTCAGAGATGTAAAGAAAGCACCTTCTTCAACACCTCTCTACAAACCAAGACGAGTTTTTTTAATCAACTTACTTAGTTTGGAAACTCAAAAAACCCAAACCATATTTGGAAAAGCAGACAAAAGTAGCAATGTCATCGGGATATATCCAGAACACGTATGGAAAGACGAGACCCCATACTTGCACTACCATCAGGAATATAAGACAGTATTTAAAGATTAAGACACCTGCAAATAGGCACCTGAATTAAGGTGTGTAAACCTGCAAACCCACTGTAGTCAATGGAGATCTCAACTATCAGCCAATGAAATCGAAAACAATTAACTTTGACTGCAAGATGTCTGCTCAAGGGTAAGGCGAATCAATTGTATTGACTACACTGCTTATAATGAGACTTTAGCACATGCACAGACATGCTTCTGCCACCCCACATAACTGTGGGGTTGGTTTTTTTTCAGATAAAGGATCAGCAAGACTTTGGGAAGATCACAGGTTCCTAACGGTGGGCAACAAGATCAGTCATCACCAGCTTCACGTTAAATATCCTTTTCAACAAACCTAAGTCACAGCAATAAGCAAAGTCAGCAGTCAGATACACAGCACAGAGACACTGACATTGCAGAACAGTATGTGCAGTGAAATGAAACATTCAATAACTTCAAATTTAAATTGGAACATGCATATGCATCTTTTTTAAGTCTACCTGCAACCCAGACAAAAAAAATAATAATCTTTGATATGATCACATAAATTAGAGACAGTGAAAAGTTTCACTAGATCCATTTCAACTTCAAGATTCCTCTGTACAGTTTGATTTTCCAGGGCTTAACATAGTATGAGAGGTTTGCAATGGCACAAGCCATAGAAACAAGAGAACAATATAAACACTGAAAACATGTAGGCTAGGGTAGTTATGGCACTAGAAATAGTTTATATCATAGCCCTTGACTTCAACGGAACATAATACGAAAGGAAAGTGACTTCCTCATAACTTGGTATCTCTGAAAATATAGTATGGCTGATTTCTATGCTTTGGCTTGTTTGGGTAATGGGTGGGAGTTTCACTGGCTAACAACACTTTTGGACTGCAACATACTCCATTATGTCACAAGAAACATCCCAGGTGAGCAGCTTTAGAGCTCTCCAGAATATTCTACTTCAATTCTTTGGAGAAAAAGCAGAAATAAAAGCTTTTCAAGACAACTGGAAATATGCTTGTAAGTTTTAATTTTTAAAGTGCAGATGGCTATACACTGCAGGCAGATCTCTACCGAAACTGTGACAACAGGAAAGATTACAACACTAGTCCAGGAAAATTCTCGTACGTAACTGGCAATGAACATTCAATGAACTGAGCATTTTCAGTTACCTGATAAAGCGGGCACTAACTCAGAAGCGATCAAAAAGTGCTGTGCAGAAATGCAGCCAACTTGCACGTGAATAAATCAAGACATGTTGACACTATTACTTCCCATGTTAGCAATTTCGTAGCAATAGCCAACTTTTACAACAAGGCTGCCTAATTAAAACACGCAGTAAAGCCATCTTACTCTATGTCTGTATAAAAACTGCAGTTTTCCTCACATTGTCCTCTTTCTACTGAGGAAAATTCATTCCTAGACTGACAGAAATGTCTGAGGAAAATCATCTTTGTAGTGCTTGGCAGAGCAAACAGTATTTCCCAGAAACTTCACTAGCAGGTATTTGAAGTAAACTGAGGACACTAGTATAAGATCTACAATGCTGTGAAAAAATTGAGAACATGACAAACATCACTACTGAATTGATAATATTAATACAGCAAGTTAGCTGGCTTACACGTCAATAATATTAACACTAGTGCTGTGGAAAAAACAAGACAGTGGACAAATAAATACCCTCTAATGGCAAACTACCTCAGAAAGAACTAAGATTACAGAAGCCTCTTCAGTCAAACCTTATCAATCCAACTCGTTTCAAAATTCAAAAGAACCTTCTTTCAAAATATCTCTCCCAAAAATGTTAACAAAATAATTGTGACATATTAACTGCAAGGAAAGATGGGCTATTTTGCTTTTCTTCTTCTGAAAATACATCATATATTAGAAAGGAATAGAAAATTTACTTGGTTACACAAGCCCACTAATTTTTAATAAAAATATGGCCAATAGGGAAGGTAGGCCATCCTAAAGGTACTACATATGTGGCAGATTTAAAAGAATAAAATCAAAGTAATGTGACTTCACAGATGGAGATATAGTCTGTCCCTTACATGGACATGGGCTTGAGAATAGACTCAACACATTCTGGATTCTACCAAATAAGCCATGTGGCTTTCTCATAATCAGATCCAGCACTTCATATTTTCCTCTCAGAAACTCTCATGCAATGGTGTTGAAAAACATGGATTAATGCAGAAACGGAAAAACATGGCACAAAACCAGAGACTGATCTCCTAAAAGAAGATGGACTTCACATTTTATTGTCAATCCTAACGCATGTTGGTGCTAAGAAAGACTTCTGGGGTTTGTATTTCTGCAGGAACCCTGTTCAGATCACTACTGCAAAGATTTTGTAGCTCATTAACCCTTACTCTTCAGCTCTTCAGAACGTCTTACTTTTCTATCTGAAAATAAGACTAAGAGAAACTTCTTTTTATAATTTTAAGAACCCCTCAAAAAGTCTGCTTTTCCCCCTGACTTCTCATATATTACTGTGATATTGACTCATCTCAAGACGGCCCACAACAACCAAATATCTTCACATTCTTTCCTGTAGTGTTTCTGAGGGTGGAGTTGTGCAAAATGACTGAGCTAATCTTACAGCTTTTTTTTGTCGAGATACACAACCTCTTCTCTCTGCTCTCTCCTGCTGTATGATACACCCTGTCCTTTACACTAGTCCAGCACCCACTGACTTCACATTATTCTGCTAACTAACTCAGCAGAATATTTTTCATCCTTTTGCCTGCTAGGTTTCTGCTGTGTTACTGAGTCAAATTGAATACTAAAGTCTTTCAGAAGTTCATGCAGCAGTGGCTGTGTCACTGAGCCACCCACAGGTAGAGTGGTGGAAGTAGGACATACCCTTTCCAGAAGGGGCTCATTAGAAAAAGTTAGACTTTTTTTCTTTTAGCTGCACTTCTACATGTCGCAAACTGTCCTGATTAATGTACACAAAGCCACCTTACTTCAAATCTCATCTAAAAAATTGATACATAAAAATTTCAAGCCAGCACACTTGTGTTCTGCAGCAACAGCTTAGCTTTGCTGTTCATTATAGTCTTGTTTTCTGTTCATCTTTTATTAGAAATTGACCACTTTGAAGTAGCACGTGTCTTTATTCTTTGTACTTTTGTTAGACTAAACACAGTTTTTCTCACCCACAACAGTTTTCACTGAATATCATGCAGTACAAATAATGATAATCTTTAGCACAGAGTGAAACTGGTGTTTTTAAAACCCTACCCTCAAGAATTCCATGTTTCTCCACACCTTAAAGTAACTTATAGCTGCACGTATATTAAAAATCTCCAAAGTTGTGTTGTTTATTTGGTTTTAAACTCTCATGACCTTTTAGGGCTTGACTCTTTTTTTTTCACGCCTTCAGGACTGTGACATTGTTTTTCCCCAGTGAGAATCATGATGCATTCTGACAGATCCCATTCTCCAGAAAAAACATCACAGAGCTCTGGCTACACAAAACAGCTCACACTCCATATAATGCAGGGATGAAACAGGACCAGCAACAGCTATATTAGCACAAGTGACGACTCCTCTCCCGAGAGATTTGGCAGCACTGTTTCATCAAATTCAGCAGGCCAGCAGCATACCAGTTCACTATTCTGCTATGCATATGTGAATAAAAAGCAAACAAAAAGAATGATAGGCTTTATCACACAAACAATTCAGTAACTCTGAAGCCAACCATAATGACTTTAACTGTGGAGTGCATATTTTCTATGCATCACTTCGCAGATGCCAGGACAGTAGCAATACACAGGAACCAATATAAACCCTCAAATGAGAGACTGCACTAGCAGCTGATATCCACACTTACAAGAATCACAGTACCAAGAAATAAGACACTAAACATGCCTAAAGATATCTCTTAAAGAAGGAAGTTGTACTTCATCACAGTTAAGCATTTAATAACTGACCGAGGACACACAAGATATCTTCCTCTTACTGAAGAAAAGAATCGCAATGCAAATAGATGATGCCGGTGAACTCATTACACACCTCAACATTTACTACAGATTGTTAAAGTCTAAGTGCTATGCAACTGTATACTTCAAAGCTGCTCTTAGTGCCTTGTTAAACTACATGCTGCCAAAACAAAGAAAGTTGAGTGAAATGTACACCAACTAGAAACAACGCTCTATTCTCCATTTCCACTGAAACAGTCATGAGCAAAGAGTTACTAAAAGCAATGAAACATTAAAAATCAATTACTTAAAGGTGTCTATGTAAGCCTAGATGGCAATTAATCAGTCTGCTAAAACACTTTTTAGGAACACCTTTAATAATGAGATAAAACACCAATGAGAAGGCATACCCTGCCATTATCAACTTGCTGGGGCAAAAAAAAAATCGGGACAATTATATAATCTCTTATAACATGAGGTATTCTTAATTAACATCTCATTAAAAATGTGGAAACTGCACAGAAGAAAACTGAACATGTTCTGAGACCAATGGAAGAAGAGAAAGCTACACAAAGAAAACATACTGCATGACAGACCATTCCTGAATTATTTATATTGACACATCAAATCCCACTTTACCAGATACAAAAAAATTAACACATCAATGGTTTTATATTTACACTGTGATTTTTGGAAATACATTAATACATGTTTAGACTGAACGTATGCCTCAATTTACAAGGTAAAAACATAGAACAATTGTTCGTTTGTAATACCAAGTTTAGGCAGCTAGTATCACATTGAAAAATGTGATGAACACTAAGCCAGACAGACATGGTCTATGATCACTGTTAAAATTCCATTATCACACTTAAATCAGTTAAGTGCAAGATATTTTGCACCTGTATGGTGTGATGCCTAAGTTTTGCCAAATAATTCTTATAAATTTTAGACTCAAAACTCCACAGCATATAACAAATCTTAACAACTGAAAGCCTCCCCTTGAAATGTACATGTCACCAAAATCAGTAGATTTCTGCAGAATGTACGTAGGGATTTCACACATAAAGCACTTCAATTTGAATACAACCACAGAGAAACTCCAGTAACTCATGTTCATGAAAACTGGAAGAAAATAAAAACTATGAATTCAGATTATTTTCACTTTTGCTTCTTAAGAAAACTACAAAGAGATAAGAGTGGCTCAGTAATGCAGAAAAAAAGCACACCTCTCCCCTTTCATGGCAGTCAAAGAAAGTAAAAGAATCGTTCTTCCTATAACAATCTGGTAGAAATTAGCTTTACATCCATAAAAATGTCTGCTAACTAGAAAGCAGTGCTGAAGACAGTATATCCAAGGTAGGACACAGGAACCACTATAACCTCTGATATGAAGAAAGTCTGAGATCAGAATTACACTTAGGAGTCTAATCCTTCATATTTAGCTTGGTACATCCAGACTTGCACTTACATCATCCTGTAAGTAAACAGAAAAGTAAGGTTTAAGTATCTACTGCGATTGTGCAAATTTCTCTTTTGCAGATGTGCATAAAATACTGTAAATTAAAGGCTAATCTTTATAATTTTCTGAAGTAATGGATAAAGATAAAATCACAGAATCACTAGGTTGGAAAGGATCCCCTTGATCATCAAGTCCAACCATTCCCATCAACCACTAAACCATGGCCTTCAGCATGGTCTTTTAAACATCTCCAGGGATGGTGACTCAACCACCTCGCTGGGCAGCCTCTGCCAGTGCCCAATGACCCTTTTCATAAATTTTTTTTCCTGATGTCAAGCCTGAACCTCCCCTGGGGCAGCTTGAGGCCCATTCCCTCTTGTCCTGTCCCCTGTCACTTGGAAGAAGAGGCCAGCTCCCTGCTCTCCACTCCACAACCTCCTTTCAAGTAGTTGTAAAGAGCAATCAGGTCTCCCCTCAGCCTCCTCTTCTCCAGGCTAAACAACCCCAGCTCTCTCAGCCGCTCCTCATAAGACCTGTTCTCCAGCCCCTTCACCAGCTTCGTTGCTCTTCTCTGGACTCGCTCCAGAGCCTCAACATCCTTCTTGTGGTGAGGGGCCCAGAACTGAACACAGGATTCGAGGTGCAGGGAGATAGCAGGAAACAACACATTCTGGTGATGCAGTCACCTTGAAGCAATGGAAGCAGTTAAAAAATGGACCGCTTCCCAAATTACTTCTAACCAAGACACAGACTACATGTAGGAAAACCATCCTTACATCCTCACATTTGGCATTATGTTAATTATCCCCAGTGCGTCATCTTGCATGCCAAATTTGAAGACAGCATTGCTTTACCACTAAAACATTTTAAAAACAGGTTTATAGTTTAAATGTTATCAGCTTTTATATCATCTATGGTACTACTACTTAAACTGAAGCACAGAACAAAGCTGGATGTGCCACAAATTATTTTGAATCGCCAGAGGCAAATTTTAAACACCTTTCAACTTGGAAGACAGAAAGAGAAAACTGTAAGACCATTCCAAAGAACAGCTATGATGCTGAAAGTTAATTGGATAGAGCTTTTGATAAACTATTTTTTAAACACTCTATACCACTACACAAACTACTGTCCTGCATGATTTCTCTCAAAGACCAACTACGGAAACAATATTAACCCCAGGACTACATAAGGTACCAAGGCAGGCTTGCAAAAAACTGTTGTTCTTTAAATAACTTGTATATTCACAACAAACATGTGATTTAGTCCTCCATTTAAGCTTACAGTTAGGTCTTCAGCTCTCAGGAAGACTTGATGCTCATGCCAAGAACATTAGCAATCATTCTTAGCATATACAGTCACCACGTATTACATACTTACTCCCCTCCCTGGCCCCGCAACGGCCCATAATCCCATCTTTCTACAGTATCAGATACACAACTGTAACTACTGCACACTATGATGACTAGAACCAAGATGAGATTACAGCCTCCTAGCATACTCCAACCACCACTTCATAGTGGAACAGAAATAAATTATTCCAGAATATTGCTGAGGTCTAAAACTTTCTAGATGTTTGAAAGAAAAAGGGAAAGAAAAGAGAATTTGAAAAGATCACAAACGGAGGCACAAAATGCTGCAGGCAGGGTAACACTCCATAGCAGCATGACTATGCATTTGTTTGATCTGTTGTTCTACCCTCTCTGCTGCATAAATTACCAGCTACTGTCAAAGACAGGACACAAGGCTGGAGTAACCCAGTACAGCTGTTCTTGTGCTCAAAAGTCAGAAACAAAGCTGGAGGATAAGCCTTTCCCAGATTCACCACATTGGCTATGTTGGTATACAAATCAAATTAATCCCTTCCAGAACATCAACTATGAATCTGAATGGTGAATGCGAGTTTATGGTAATGGTTTAAAAAATTATCTTTGATTCCCCTAATCAATTTTCTTATTTTCTGCCACCAATCCTAGAAACAGAAAATTTAGGATAGTCATAGTTTGTAGTTGCCTTAACTAAAAGTATCATGTGACTGTTCCACATCATGCAACTACAGTTTGGTGAGCGCAACATGTAAATCTCCCTTCAGAACTACTCAAAAGAACACCGATCCTGTAATTCTCCGAATATAATCACACTGACAAGCAGGTTAATAATATTATCACTGACATTAGAAGAAAATTTGTGAAAGGGAGAACTATCATATCTAAGAATACTTTCCCAGTTAACATTCTGATTCTTCTCTGCATCATTTTAATTTGTTCAAGAACCCCAAAACATAAACCTTACCCAGTTAAATGGCCTTCACTGAACAACTCCAGGCTGTCAGGAGATAGCCACTGCCCCCGAAAATACCCCATCACATAGCATGTCATGTAAATAGGAAAAACCTAGTAGACCTAATTTGCTGAAGAAGACATGAAAGACAGTTTGGCAAGATATGGGAAGAGCAAAGTAAGAACATCCCCAAATTAAAGCATTAACAGTGGTACGTAACTGAAACTAGGAGTAATTCATAAATAGTATTAACTGTAGCAGGAAACCTTTCAACTGTGGCACATGTACAATGTGATAATTACCCCCCTTAGAATATTACAACCAGAAGACTTCAAAATAGTGCACAGACTGATGGTGCTTGTGAACTCCAGTCCCGGACTATTGATACCTCTTGCCCTTTCTCCTGAAAACATCATTTTCAGACAAGAGACACACTTACAAATTTCACAACAAGATGCAAGTACAATTCTTTACACACAGAAGACCCTTAATTCATTGGTCAACTTTATCTTAGGAAATTCTGTTCCACTCAAGTAACAGGCTAACCTAAAAAACTGAGTTGGAAATACCAACTTTACGGAAACAGCAAAATTTTTTCCATTTCTTTTTTTTGTAGTTCATGAAAAAAACCCCAGTAATTCTACCCATGAAAATCACATATGGTTTACATAAAGGAGAGGAACACATTCTAAATTCTCTAGATATGAGGTTGCTAAAGCTGAATTCTGAACTCAATGATGCTCAGAAGGTAGCAAAGAAAAAAATCCTACTTACAGGTTCTATGAGGTTTTTTTTCTTTAAAAAATGGTAATTTTCAGGCAACAGCTGTTCTTGATAATATTCTATTTTTATGAAGTAATTTGAAAAAAAACTATTTACAATCTGTGTACACTTCAAGCAGGGAGCCAATCTTTTATGCAGCTGAATAAAAAATCAATGTCTCTGCACTGTTCATCATACATCTTTATATGAAGAGATTAATAAAATTATTCTTTGTTATGCTCTTATGATTACCATACATTTTTCTGTAAATCAAAGCCATATTGTTTGGCGTTAAATACATTACCTCTATACAGAAGTATCTCCTACTTGTCATTCTGTAGTCTTAAAATCAACAGCTGTATATCATTTCACTATGAATAAAACTTATGCAAATAGGGTATAGAGATGTTTGGTTAAAATGAAAGAGGTACAAGTGCTGATAGTAGCCATTTCAAGCATGGGTGAGTAATCGCCCTAGCTCGTCTTTACCATTTTGCCAGTCTTTTTGTTCTAGACTAACAAGACTCAGGTTACTCAAGTGTCACTGATAAATGGGCACAAAACTTCACACTGCTTATCCAACTAAAAGAAAATTCAAAATCTTTGTACTCTTCATTTTACATCTCAGACAGACAAGCATATTTAACTTCTACATAATGAATAAATAAAGAAATTAGATGTAGTTTTCTGAAATGTTTCACAAGCAGCTACCTGAATAAATAGTCAGATAAGGCCAAAATTGTAGCAATAAGTAGCACTTAATGACCTTAAAGAGGTCTACATATTGAAGAACACGACCAGTAAATTTAGAAGCAAAATCTCCCCTTTAAGGAAAACTTTCTAAAGACGCTCCCACTCAGACTAATTTATTGACAAACTATATGGATTCCAAGGATATTGCTGTTGAGGTAGAATTTAGGAAAAGACAATTCCTCGTAGTATCTAGTTGCAGATCTATTCAGGCCACTGTTGAAATGCAGCTTGCTATACTCCGATGAATAAAAGAAGCAAAAGAACGAGTCCTACACAGCTTTCAGGTATGTACTAACAGTAAAACAGCCACATAACTAAGAAAATACAACCCCAAGCAGGTTTTTTTTGATTGCTGGGCTTGGGGGTTTCTCATTAGGTTTTGCAGCTTTTTTTTTAAACTCCGTTTTCTCACTCATGCATCTTTACCAGCATTCCTTCTTTTCAACAGATGCAAAGATTTGGTGAATACACTCATCGTCAATCATGTTCTGAAGTTCTGCTAATTCCTACTTTTTTACTGTTGAATTCTACCCCAGTTTCCTAACACCACAATAGATGGTTGGCAAATAAAAAATATCCATTACCACTGGGTACAGGAATACACTAACACCATAGATTCCTAAACCAGAATAAAGCAAAATGCATTTTCTTTTGACAGCTTAAACAATTTGTCAAGCAGCAGCCAGCTCTTCTGTAGCAGTGTTATGGCACCTTTTCTTCTGTATCAGAACTCATCACAGGAGTGTTGCTCAGTGTGCAAATTCATCTGCACTACACTACAAGCATCTGCCTACGTCCACGCAGTTAAAAACACTTCCAAGGAAAAGCAAGCCTTTTAATTTATCTAATCTTCTGTAGTTATCAAAGTCTTAAGTCACATGCTTTTATCTTAGTTACACAAAGCTCGCCGACTTCAAGGTAGATGACTTGTGTCATTTATTACTTAAAAAAAGTCTCGGGCAGGAATCTCAGTTAATATGAAATATAAAAAGCTTATCTGATTTTTCAGTACATTCCCCCTACCTAGTCAGCCATCACATCCACATCAGTTCTTAAGCCATGCTGTATCCCTCTTGAACATCATTCTTTCCCTCCTAGGTTTGAATGGATATAAACAGGTGGAAAACTGCCATTTTTCACCTTACCATTTCACTTCTTTTCACTTTGGAGAGACAAACTCTACCTGATGTTGATCATTTCTTCCAGTTTATTAGAGGAAAACTTCTGAGACTGACAGGTAATTAACTGGTGAAATACACATGAAGATCGTGACATCAGGCAAATATGTGATCTGTTTCTTTCTTGAAAGGCTGTCATTGACACAGCTTCCTTATTTACTGTAATTATGAGGGGTGTGTTTCTTTACACAGCATCTACACTGGATAGGCAGTGACAAAAAAAAATATTTCCTGAAACAAAGCATTGTGATAATCTCAAAGAGGGGTGGGGAGGGAAGGAAAAAAAAACATGAAGAACATTTATGACAAAGACTAAAACATTCATATGAAGAATGTGGCAGAAACAAAGAGATTTTGGTACTTCAACATTTTTAAGATTCAAATGATGGAGTGGGGGGGTAAAGCAGAATGCTCAATGTTTTGTAAACACAGCACTGCTTAAACACCTAAGAAGCTATTTATACCAACTGATCCAAATCTCAGAACAATCTCTTTTGTCAAATATAAATAGAAATCACAAGATATTAGAACAGCCACTTTATTCTCTGCCCTTATGAAGAGAAGTGCTGACATTTGTTGACCAATCTGAACCACAGCAGCCAAACGCAAAAAACCCACCCACAAAAAAAAATTTAGAGATGCCATACACAAAAACTTTAAAGATGGATATGAACACAGCTCTTGAAAGACATACTAGTGTCCAGCTCCTACAGATACCTTAATGCTAAGTGAAAACACTGCCTGCACCACCATTTCAGTAGTTCTGAGAAGTCTAAGGTTGTAAAAGCAGCAACAAAATAAAAAGCAAAGCCTACGGTACAGAAGTGTTATAATAACAAAACAATACTCAAATAAAGCACAACTGCAGACACAAAAGCTAAGTGTATGCCTTAACTTTGGAGTGCATATACTTAGCACCTCTAACTCTCTCACTTTTAAAACCTATCAAAAGTTTACATGTTGCCAAAAAGTTAGCAGTACACCTTCACTGGTCAGTTCTTAAGCCTCCTTCTATTAAAAGAACCCAATATACAAGAATAACACCATGGAAAATGTCTCAGACGTCAAGACCAGCTCAGTCCCCCTCCAGCTGTTATTCAAGTTGCCTGTTTTCAGAAAAGCTGAAAACAATGTTACTAATTATCTTCTTGCTCCTATCAGGGCTCCCTTACAGATTCACAACCAAGAGAGCAAAGAATCAGCTACTGCTACACAATCTGCTCTTACCCCAGCATCCTATAATAATGAAGGCATACTGCAAAGTGAGGGTGAAAAGTAAGGTAGCTGTCCATACATTTTGTTTCTTTGGCTACTTTTAATATACTGTTTCTACAGTGTGCTGCAGCCTCACTTCTCCATATTTTCAAGCCAGACCACCTCTTTATTGCAAGGTATGAAAAAACTTGAGGTGTTCTGTAACATTCTTGGCATTAGTGTAGAACTGCCTTGAGCCACCAAGGTAGTATACACCAGCTACCACCTCTGCACTGGTTCCTTCCTGCCTTGTTGCAAGCATGCCAAAAGGGAGGTTTTGCCTCCTCGAGGTTTCAGTATCAGACAGGCGCGGCAGCATCCCTCCCTGCTTCATCCATACCGATGAAGGAAGCTGCAAACAGTGTAGTCATCAAATCTCAAGCTGAATTTGGAAACAAAATTCACCAAGCCTTCTTTTACTATCCCACAAATAACCTTTAAAAATGCCCAACATTTTTGTGGGCTGTATACTGCAAATAGTGTCTTGAGATGTTTGCCCTCCATGCAATGCATCGCTATTTGCCATGTGAGCACACAATCAAATAAAGCATGGTTTAAAGCTATGCAAGAATAGTAAGAAAAGTAATACAGTTCAGATCTCAAAGTTAAACGGATTTTCTGTATCTTTCATCTTCACCTATATGATAGGAGGGAATTATAGACAACGGAGACAAAAAAAGGAAAAGTATTTTTTCAGATAACAGTAGCCATTCTTCTCAGCTACTTTATTCATACCCATCTCGTGCAGTAGCTAGAAGACTCAACATTTACAAAATAGAGAATTGGCTGTACAAGAAAAGCTTCTAAATCAAAGCAGTATCTTGTAGTGTGAGTTTATGAATAATAAATTAAAGTGCTGATGTTGGAGATAGGTAAACTTCAGTTAATTAGAGAATATCAGAAAGCGAAGACTTGCTCTCAAAAAGGAGGAAATGAAGACATACAGACATGAAGAGCACTCACCATCAGCAGTTGGCACCCTTTTACCTCTTCAAAGCTCCAAGAAGGCAAGGAGCTCTGATAATAGCCATTGGAGGCTCAGAGCTGGGAATCCTTGAAGGAAGGACATTTAAAGGAACCTGACTACAAATAAGTCACTGTGAGACATGGCTCTCAACTAGGCAAGTTCTGAACTACTAAGGCTCTCATGACACAAAGGCAAAAGCTGAAACTCCAGCAAAAGAAGAGGCATTGGTCACCGAAAAGGATAAATTAGGCTACTCAGTTACAGAGGTGAGTAAAGAACTTAGCAGTAAAGGAAGAATGTATTACACAAGCCTTTACAGCGCACAGAGCTTTCAGAAGCATATACAATTCTGTAATTCAGCTTGGAAAACCTGTAAAACATTGAGAAACCAAAACTGAGTTATGCTAAAAGCATATAGCACTTATTTTGTGGTTAAATACACAACCATGACCAATTCAATGCAAGAATTCCTACCAAATGCAGTAACCTGGTCAATAACTCCATTTGTCCTTTCTCACCTTAAGGAGTTATGAGCTTGATTCCAGTAGTCTAATTAAACCAATCTGCCTCATCCCACTGCTAATTTCTTCCAGATGACTACTGTGGGAGTTGTACTGGTGGCAAGTTTGTCCTCCTTTTCCTTTTCTGTTCTATTCTGAGAAGGTAATACAATACAAGGCCAAAACCCAACTACTCTGAACCCAAATTATTAACTGCAATTTTGTAATCAGTAGAACACACAGCATATGATCTTAAGTAGGGGCTAACCTGTATTTGCACAGCTTTTTCTTACTATACCAACATTATGCCCAAAAACATTTGGGCTGGGGACAATTCTTCTAGAGTTGATCACCCTTCCAGCAAACTCATTTTCTTAAAAAAATTATCGTCCCCAAAAGAGATTTATCAGAATCCTTTTAAAAGACAGGGTACTTGCCAGAGCTGACAGGCCAAGTAATTAAAAAAGAAAAAAAAAACCAAAACCAAAAAACACCCAAAAAAAACCCAAACAAAAAAGACCCAAACTGACACAACCAAAAAACTCCAGGAACAGCAAAAACCACAGATTTTACATTACCATCTTTAATCAGGCGAATTATGTACATATGTATTTTACGCACACATACAAACATAACGCACTATCATATAAAATGCCTTTCACAAACATTACTATATACTGTTTTTAAAAAAGAAGAGCATCAAGCAGCTCCAAAGACTAAAACCCTACTGTACCAGCCTTGGTAAAAATATCTAAGAGAATAACATGTTTTTATCTGGGAAAACACAGGCAGCTCTTAAAACTACAGTAGTAAAGAAAAGAGCAAGCAAAAAGCACACAGAGGAAGGTAAATCAGTGCTACAAGCAGCAAAGCACACCCAGAGCCATAACTGCAAAAAAAGCCAGGAAAAAGTAGGACCCAAAGCAGTACAAACAGGGCTAGCACTCTCCCAGCATCTATTATTAGTTCTGGTATACTCAGTAACAGCACTAGTCACTTGCATGGAAAGAGCATAGTTAGTACAGAGTCCACAGTATGGACTAACAAAGGTCTGACTTGTATGCTAAGTCATGTTCAACAAGCCATCAATAATAGGAACCTCTTTTTAAAAAGGCAGTACCAACATAACTTCACATGTTTTTAATAAAGAGGCCACCGTAACTAGAAGCATATGGCTGATGCTCTCCTTAAGGCAATCCTCTACTTTGCTCAAATCAGACAGATATTTCACATTAATCAATGCAAATTTCAGTTGTCTGGCAAAACAAAAACTGTTAGAAGAAGAAGTTACCAAAAATGAGCCCTGTGGAAAACTATGTGATCTGCTCAACACAGTGAATCGAAACAATATGTTACTGCAGAATTAGGGTAACAATTTACAGTACTTATACTAATTTCTTATATAAGTATTGTAACAGCAGGAAAAACAAACACTCATTGTGTTCAGCGTCAAAATCAAGTTATCATCTAGCTTAGTTAATGTCTTGCTGAGACTTTAACTTTTTCCTTTTGCTTTCTTTTTTAAGTGGAGTTCATACTTACTATGGATAGCTATGTGATTACTGATCGGTCAGCTGCAGTTTCTCTGACAAAAAAACAAACCGCTCACTTTTTGATAAGAGGTTCACAACTAAATTTAAAGCAGCTTCTTACTCAGCTGCAACCACAACAATTACTTATATTTTTTAAACAGAGACTATATATAGTCACAGCGCAAAACATTTTTTTCAATGTATTAAAAATTTATTTTTCATCTTATCCAAGAGCCTCTATTACAACAGGATACACACGAAGCAGTTACACTGCTACTACCACAGGTCTCATGGAATCAGCACGAGGCTGAGAATATCTTATGGAAAAAATCAATACCATAATAATAAGTCACCTATTGAATTCAGAGTAACAAATTTCAAACACACCGTATCTACAAACTACCACTCCAGCATTTAAATTTTGTGTAGTTCTTTCAGATCAAAACACTTCAGTATTTTACACATCCTAAAAAATTACTAAACCCATTCGCTGAAATCCTGATTCTGTACATTTCATAGACAGATAACACTGCTTACAGTAATAGCTGTGCCTTGTGTTTGAACTGTTAAGGCCTTTGTCCTACATTTCATTGATCAAAGTTTCACTTGTTTTTATTTTACAGACAGCGCTACACTAAAGCAACTGTATATTCGGAGACAGGGTGGCAGACTTTAAGAGCTTGTGTCTTTAAACTGAAAAAAAACTCAGTGCCTTTCCTAGCAACTAAAATACACTTGTAAATATGATATGTATACACACAAATAACTTTCAGCCCATAGTAAAACTATGTAATGAAAAAGCTCTAAACACAGCTGATACTCAGGAGAAAAAAAAAAGATTAAAGGTGGAGTTGCTGATACAGTCTCTCGCTAAGCTAAAAAGTTTACTGATGCTGTTAATACTTATGCTTCCTTTATATCCCACAACCCAATTTTAGTTCATTGACAATATACTTCCTCATAAAATGGATCTACTTGGGACAGCAGCAGTCCAGGATCTCCTGAAGCAGAACAGTTTTACTACAAGCATCATCTGCATTCCCTCACCCAGACGAAGATCTTCCGCCCCAGGGAAGATCATTGCTACTAGAGGGACATTTGTGTTCTGCATGGTGTTTAGCTCTTTGGTAGAATCTAACCCCTCCCTTAGCCTTCAGCAAGGGAACTACGCATCTGGGTAGGGAATGAGTTTGTATTTGTCTGAGACAAAATTAGTGTATAGCAGATATTATTGTTACTTCCTTCCTCTTATACCCTCCCCCCTCCCCCCATACATCTAAGACCAGTGAAGGATGTTTGGAGCAATTTAACGAGTAAACGAGAGATGAGCACCCGCAGGACTTACGGCGAGAGGCTCTGGACAAGCACCACGGCCAGCCAGCCTAGGACAGGCGGGGACAAACATCAAGGGACGGAAGCAGGACCGGCAGCCACCTTACAGGCGCGGGTCGGGCGCTGCCAACAGCCCCGTCCACAGGGCAGCGGCCTCCCCCGAAAACAAACCCGAAGGCGGCCGAGGAGCCTCTGCCCCGCGCCTGTGGTCGGGAGGAGCCTCGGCACGGCCCCGCGGGGAGGCTCCCACCCACGGGCCGCGCCGCCGGGCGCCCCCCTCACCCCCCCCGAAGCACCGGAGCCGCTCCCCGCCAACCCCGGTGCCCCGCAGCGAGGGCCGTACCTCGGGTGAGATCGAGGGGGACGTTCTCCTCGCCGCTGTCGTTCCGACCTGCGGGGACGGGGAGGAGAGAGAAGCGCGTTAGGGCTGGCGGGGAGGAAGGAGGGCGAGGAGGGGAAAGGGAGGAAATGGAGCCGGCCGGGCACCGGCAGGGAGCGAGCGCCGGCGGGAGGAGGGGGGTGCGTGCCGGCGCGGCCTGCCCGCGGGCCCTCACCTCGGATGCGGAGGTGCCTGAGCGAGCGGGCGCGGAGACTCGCCGCCATGTTCGCGGCCCCGCAGTCACAACACCGGAAACCTCGCGCGCTCTCGCGAGAAGCGCGCGCGCAGCCACCGCCGCCGCCGCCGCCGCCGCCGCCGCCCTTCCCGGCGCGAGGGACGCGGGGCGGGGCCGGAGCGGGGCCCGCCTCGGGGAGCCCGGGCCCGGGCTGTGAGCGCTGGGACCGCGCGGGGTTTGGGGGTTCGGAGGGCGAGCAGGCTTGTAATGAAGGCCTGGGCAGCGGGGGAGGGTGACCCCCACCAATCTTGTAGCGGGACGTGGTGTTTTGAGTTTTTTTTTTTTTAATGTATACAAATAAATAAACGAGAAAATAAATGAATAAATAAACAGATAACGAAATAAATAAATACGATTAAAAATTATATAAGTGTGTACATACTATGTAAAAAAACAAGCCCCAAACTTGAAAGCTGTTTACAGAATATATGTCGTGTTTAAATGCATACATATAAATATTCCTGGAAATCTTGTGTATATTCTATCGCTTCCCAAGGACTACTTTTGGTGTTATTATACAGTTGTAGAATCATAGAATCATAGAACCACCAGGTTGGAAGAGAGTCACCAGATCATCTAGTCCAACCATTCCTATCAGACACTAAACCATGCCCCTTAGCACCTCGTCCACCCGTGCCTTAAACACCTCCAGGGAAGGTGACTCAACCACCTCCCTGGGCAGCCTGTTCCAGTGCCCAATGACCCTTTCTGTGAAAAACTTTTCCTAATGTCCAGCCTAAATCTCCCCTGGCGGAGCTTGAGGCCATTCCCTCTTGTCCTGTCCCCTGTCACTTGGGAGAAGAGGCCAGCTCCCTGCTCTCCACAACCTCCTTTCAGGTAGTTGTAGAGAGCAATGAGGTCTCCCCTCAGCCTCCTCTTCTCCAGGCTAAACAAGCCCAGCTCTCTCAGCTGTTCCTTATAGAATCACTAGGTTGGAAAAGACGTCTTAGATCACAGAGTCCAGTAGTCAAAACTCTCACTAATCTGGAGCCTTGGCTCCAGCTCTCTGTCTGACCTTGCATTTGAGACAGAGAAAGATGCGAACAGAAGTGATTCTAGGAAAAAAACCCTGCATCTGTTGGGCACAGATCACACTCAACACAAGATGTTATCCTCTCCAAAAGAACACAGACTGTAACAGTGTCTGAAAAACACCATTGGAAGAAAAAAAAAAAGCATGCCATAAGAAAAACATGCTATCAGGGAGACATTCTGTCTAACTTTCAAAAAATACATTTACTCTGATGAACTAAAGCCTTTAGCTCAAATCAAAATATTCTGCTTTTTGTCACAGTAAGTGACGTGATGTTGTCTCCCAGGTGGGAGCATTGCATGGTGGCTTCCAGGTGGGGGATCATGGAATCCCTAGTTTGGAGAAGACCTTTGAGATCATCAAACCCAATTGTCCCTGTCCACTACTAAACCATCTCCCTAAGCAAAGAACTAAGCATCCAAGTCACACTTCCAGCCACTCGGGTGGTCCCAACCGTGCACCCACCCAGCTGCCCTGAGCTGCTGGAAGCATGGTTGAAGGAGAAAGGATTGTTCTCCCCAAGAGCCTCAAGAGTCACCAGGTTCCTCCTAAGGCAACTGAGCCCTGAGAGGGCAAAGCTGAGGAGAAAAAGCGCTAGAAAATTCCACAGAATGCCTTCCTTTCTCCTACAGAGCCTGCCCTGCTGGGAACTGTCTTCCTATGCAACTGCTCCTGCCACCGTGTCTGAAGGATTTGGTCTGTCAAATGAAATTGCTTTTCTTTCTTTTGGTTTTTTTTTATGAGATTTCCAGCTTGGTTTTCCTCTTTCAGTTGCCTTGTGATGAGATGGCAGTTCACGTGGATACAGCATGACTGTGGGCTTTGCAAAGCAAATGTTTTCTGCGCTCTGCTTTTCCATGCGTGCAGTAGTTAAAAGCAGGGGAAAAAAAAGGCTTTTTTTCCATTGCTTTCTTGATTTACTGAGCAGTCTGAAGGGCTGAGCTATTTCTTACCTTAATATTTGTTAAAGTTACCTAATAAAATAGTGTCTATGTATAAAAAAAAACCCTGAAGTCTGACTACAAGAATAAGTATGCTTATATTTTCTTGCCCTTGTCCTTTTCAGGCAAAAGTTGAAGCAGATAACACCTTACATTATGTTCTGACACTTCAGGCAGCTGTAGCCAAAGCACATTCCTGTACCCAGACTTTTCAGATTCACAGGAACAAAACCAGCAAGTAATAATCAAATTGAAGAGTAGAAGTAGCCTGTTGTATACAAATGGCTTCACAAGCTCAGGTAATTTTTCCTGTTATGTTGTAAAACATTTTCCACTCCAAGTTGTCCATCTTCTTTCTTGAGGTCTTTCAGTTCAGATCCTGCATTACTCATAAAAATCTATTTTTATTAAGTATTCATGAACTTTTTTTTTTCACGTATTCATTGATTCATTGCAAAAATAATGAAATAGTTTTAGACCAATCGGTACACTTCTGAAACATTAATACTGATTTAGGAGATTAAAAATAGTTATTTTTAACACTGGCATAGCAAAACTTTCTGGCACCGGAAGTTTTCATGACACGCAAGATTTTTGTTTTAATAGTGTTATGTCAAGTATATTTAATTTAAAATATCATTTTCAACAATTTTCATATCTTGAGGTTTGCTTACTAAATACAAAGCTAACGTTCTTGAAGAACTCCAGGTTCTCAAAATTAAAATGTCTAAACTGGAAAAGCTTATCCATCCATAACACAGGACCAAAGCATATCAAACTTAAATAGTGTCATCAATGTGCTTCAACGCTGCCCTTTAAAACTTCCATGTCCAGGGAACCACTGATTTCCTGAAAATGCCAAATAAGCTACTGCTTCTGGTAGTAATGTTGTATCCTGTTTACTACGAATTCTGCTGAAACGAATTAATTTCACAAAAGCTTTGAAGCCCCACTAAGTATTGGCCCACTATTAAACTTCTGGATTAGATTTCAATTTGTTATCTGCACGTAAAATATTTTGGACCCTGATGCTAAATGCTATGTTTTCTCTTGTAAATACGAAGTCAGATATGTTTTAAAAGAACCAGAACTACTTCTTCCAGCAAGGGAGAGAAAGAAAGGAGTAATGTTAAACCTCTAGATTACTGTTTTGCAGCTTTGTTCCTGCAGACACCCATCAAAATATTTCACTCAATTTGTGGGGCTCCAGTTTCCTCTTTTTTTTGGTGTGTTTTTTTTTTTTCTTCTCTAGTTATATTTGAATTATGCAGACAAAATTGAGGTTCTCTCCAGTAATGACACACAAAATAATGCTATAATGTCAGCTGTACGTGGTAACACACAAGGCTATGTTGAAAGTAGTTTGAGGTATAATTAATACTTGCCACAATCGGGGGAAAAAAGAACATCTCATTTTAAAGTTTTTGTAATGGTGAAATGAGAAATAGCAAGTATGTATTAGCCTTAAATAACACTTAGATGCATGAGGGCTCCCCATCAAAAAAAATAAAAAATGCACACTGCAAAGTGAGTCTTGAGTGTTAAAATGTCATGGTCATCACTGATATGAGGAGTCCTCACCCTGTGATAGTAGAGGACATCTTGGAATCTATTTTTGGACCATTTACTGTATTCTGTTATCCCATTAAATATAAATGGGAAAGCATCACAAAAGTTTAATTGAAAACTGATAAACGAGTTTTCTACACATTTTCGTCAGCTGCTGTTGCCCGTGAGTATGCAGGAGTGGAGAAACATGGTCAGTGGCGGGGGGGAGATATTTTGTCCATTTAGATAGGGGAAATTATAACCAAAGTGAAAATTAACTTCTTCGCTGGTCTGCTTTCTTGTCTGTGTCACAAGATACAGTTGATCTAGCCTCTTCGATGTATTATTTTTATCTTTCAGTGCCTAAATCACTGTAAATCAAATTAAAGAAAAGATGTTCTCATGGCCAAATTGGGAATCACACTACTTCAGTTTTACCTCTTAGTTTATAATTTTATGTGAACATAGCTTTTCTGTATATGTAAGTAAATCTAAAGCCAGGGACATAGCATGAAAGCAGTTTCCTTTGAGCTACTAGTGTAATTCCTTTCCCATTTGCAAAGCACAACATATTAGAACAACAAACCTCCAGTGTTATCTGGAGATTTGCAGAGACAGGTTAATCTTCAAACCATGTAAAAATGTTCCTCTACTTTCAGTGTGGATAGGGGCTTCTGAAACTAGGGCTATGTTGTTGCATGTACGTGCAAAGGACTCTCAGTTCCGTCCTTTTTCAGTCAGAAGACTGGCCCTTTTACCCCCTCCCCACATGTGGGATTTTGCCAGTGACAGCCTTTTTATATGCCAAATAGAGTTTTGCATTGTGCTCTAGAGGATACTGCTATGTGAATTGTAAATCTTGAAGACTGCTAATCTATTATGAAGATCAAAGAGAAAAGCTTTCCACTTGTTTGGGGTCAAATGAAGACATATGGGTATGAGGGACAAGCTAGCGACGGAGTCTTAACTGGCTTAAATTGTTCAGATTCTGTGGAAATGAACAGGATGTGTAATTTACACCAGCTGCAGCTTGCCCTTTATATACACACCGAAGGAGAAAAAATATAAACTTGGATCAATCTATGCAGGTAAGAAGTTAACCTACTGAATACAATTAAGCTACAGCGATTTGCAGTTGTTAAGCATTTTCTAATCTGCAAATATATTAGTAACGCTCTTCTTTAATTTGCAATATTGTAAAATTGGCTTTAAATAGATAGATGAATCCTAAATGACAGTGGGACAAACAGAAAGAGGATAAAATCTAGTGAATAAGAGTAAAAAGTTAAAAAATGAGTTTGCATCTTCCCCTGTGTCTAGACTGTTAGCAGAAATTTTTGTAATCACTCTATTTTTTAACCTTTTTGTTCACATGAAGCCCATCAAAGTGCTTAGGAAAGATAAGACAGCTTGTTTTCTGTAGCCAAGAAATATTTGCAAAGGAGATGCTTGAATGGAGTATCTCTGAAGTTGATCAGTGTCCAAATAAGACACTTGATACTTGAACCAATAGCTGGAGAATCGGATACTATTTTGTCCATTTGATATTGCAGGAATCAATTGGCCTGTTTTTCTTACATAAATATATCTCAGACTGTAAAAATATCTGGCTCAGCAACAGCTCAGAGCCAGGTCAAGAACACGTTGGTGAGCATTTGGTTTAGAAGTTCTGCAGTTTGAGACAATCAAATCCAGCTCATCAGCATGTTTATAAGCATCAAGACAAATGTCTAGTATGAAGCTTAATGAGTTATTGACAGCTCTGTACCGCCAGTGGTCACTCTGAAGTACCACATAGGTATTGCAGCAGACGTGCACAACGCCTCGCCCTTGGGCAGCTGTGCATTGATACTCACAGACCTCTGAGTTCTTCACAGTAGGTACAAAGTGGTAGAGGCCTGCATGCAGCGTCTCATTCCAGTGATACAGAGCAATGTGTGGGAGGATGCAGCTGCTGCTCAGAGATTACAACGGAAGGCCCTAGGATCTGCTGAGGAGAGGGTTGCGCTGCAAGATTTAAAAGGCTGAGCCTTCAAAGGGTGCAGGAACAGAAATGAGAAGGGAAAGGTGAATCTGCTAGCTGCAGCATAATCTACAGAAATCATAGTCCTTTACTGAGCTGTTCTTCAATTCTGTGTTCTGTGTTTCTATAATACAGCAATGAGCAGAAGTAGGAAAGATCCTTCCTCTTTATTATAAAATCAGCTGCCTCCTGGGAACAGTGTCTTTCTGCCCTGGACCCTGACAGAGAGTCTGAATGCTGCCAGAGCCTGGATGAAAACCAATTTGGGATATCAGGAAGGATAGAGGTCTTGAAACACAAGTGCAATGTGAAAGCATGGATATTGCATGTTACTCACACCTGCTGCTTTGGGAATCCACCTGTCTCATCGCATCACATAGGGAGGGTACTGGTGACATGGAGAGCCTGTAAACACATACTGTACCATCTTTGGATGGCCTTGCAGTAGTCCTGAGCCAAACCTGTCCTGTTTGGCCAATGTGACAACCATGAACCATCAAGGTCAGGTGACTAGGGATGGTCCTTGGCACTGTTTGAAGTATCAGTATGGATGCAGCTATAGTGCCTAGGTTGCATTTGGTTAAAGTCAAGGGTTGGGTTGCCAGCCTGCTCAGGCTGGGACAATGGAGGGAATAAGTCAGGCAAAGAAAAGCCTAGCGTGTAACCCCGAGGTGCAGGATGAATGTTTTTAATTGAACTTTTGATCCATGTGTTATATTTTTTTTTTGTCCCTTTTGGTCTCATGTTCACCAAGAAGCTTGGAGAAAAAGCAAGGGGCAATCTGCAGTTTAGTCCTGAGGGAGGCTGTTTCCACAGATTTTGCTTTTGGGGGTGTGATTGCTGTCCTGGCTGATGTGTTGTATTCCTAGTATATTCCTATGCTAGTCTTTTCAAATACTATCCAATAGATACTCTATATATTGTTGTGGAAAAGGGGTTCTATAGGGAATATTTCAAGTATCAGTAATACATTTTGCAAAAGTACCATGATTTGGCTGAAGACAAAGCAATTTCTAACAAAAATTTTAGCTCAGTAAATATTTTTTTCCGGAAATGTTCTGATTTTGGAAAACAGCAATAAGTGAATTCATTAACACAATACACTTAAGTCCAGCTAGAAATAAAAGCTATTAATAAACACCTGAATTTATTGCAGCTGGATAAAATGTTAATATTCCTTCAGCATCCAGTAATGGAAGAAATTAAAAAACGAACATACAATACATAGCAGAAACTCATGCAAGAGTAGAAATAAGTATGATACTAAAGCAACAACAACCAGCTGTAAAACAATAAAATGTCAAGTGATGCAAGAAGTCTTCCTGATTAACTGGTCAGGTTGCTAACTAGATTGTTAAGTAATGCAACCTCCCATTTAGGCACCCATTCATGTAAGATTTTTCACAGCATTCTGCACTGCATAATCCTATTGAAGCTGTGAAAAGCAGCAGGTGTTGAATTTGGGTATGGTTGATATATTAATTAGACCTGAGAAAAAAATTTAAATAAACACAGCTGTAAAGTGTTTCAGTCCAAGTAAACTCACAGGAATAGTGCTGACATTATATACATAGATAATTTATCGTGATCTGATGCAAAATTCTGTATGTCAGCAGAAGCTTCTTGTTGTGAGTCTTCATGATTTTTTTCTTAAAAGAAAACCTTGAGAAGCCCATTAACATTTCCTTTGGACACTGCCTAACAAAGGCTCTCTAACATTTTAATAGCAATGCTGTTACACATCTCATATCTATACTGAAATACTGTGGTATCGGAAATGCTCAGCAGTCAGTAGATGTCATTAGAGCAGGCTTCAGTCTCTTACATGGCCGGTAGCAAGTAGCTTGCTATGAACATTCCTGGCAGTATGGAAAGGAGCAGAAAAAGGGATGGGATAGAAAAGATAATATTTTTGTTTTAATTTAATTTAAACTGGCAGTAGTAAGATTTACTTATATATAGCATCATAACATATGTGCTAAAAAACCTCCCCCAAATGCTGAGGGAAGGAGGGTGTTTGGCCTGATTTTAAATGCTTTGGGATAAACAGCGTAGAACACAAAATACAAGAATTGTAAGTCTTCTCTGCGGTTGGTGAGTCATTAAACCTCTGCTGGTGTCACCCACAGAGTCAGGAATCTTGTACAAATAAATGAGCATTTAAACAGAGCAGCTTTTAAAAATGGGCTAAAAATGAAAGTGCCAGGGGCAGGAATACAGAAGTAAGGGAACATTTTTAAAAGGATGAAAAGAGAAAGGAACAAGGAAGCAGAAAAGCAAAGGACAGAACACCATGGTCAGAGGATCAAGGGAAAGAGGAATAATTATGGGGAACAAGAGGAATAATTATGGGGAACAGGAAGTAATTGAGAAAGCATATAGAAGAGTACAGAGCATATCTCAGACAGTGAAAGGAGGCAATGAGAAAAGAATATGGATGTCTTTGTATCATTACAGAACAAGAAACTGGACTTACCTGTGTGATCTGGAAGGAGTGTGATGGCATTGTCCAGCGCAGAAGAACATGAAAGAAGCTGAGATGCAGGAGAAGGGTGGGGAGCTTGGCAGAGTGTCCCTTCTGCCAGCAAGAAAAGCGGATGGGAGCCCTGGATTCTCTGTCTGTGTTTTGTGTACATTTTCCACCTGACATGCATCCACACGCAAATGAAAGAACAGGCAGCTTTTCCTGCTAAGAACTTGAAAATCAGGAATCAGGCCAAAAAAAGAATTAAAAGGCAGGAAAAAAAGCTAGTGCTGATTTTTCCTTTCTTTGTTTGTCTCATGATGCTTGAGCTGTAGGATTTGGCGATATTACTGAAGTAATGCAAATCATATAATGTTTCTTAAAACCCTTGGTATCCATCTAATTCACATGTCATTTGTATTCATGTTGACATTTTGCATACTTCCTTTCTGCCTAACAGGGAACATTTTAAGTTGAAGCAATATTTTTGTGCCTCTGTGTTAAGAAAAAAAATAAACATACAGTTTCCCATATTCTTTTCAACAAGACCCACAGCATAAAAAGCCTTGAGCAAGAAACTCTGTATATTTAATAACGGCTTAATCCTCTCTCTCAAAGTGCTTTAGAAGGAGGCAAATAGACATACTTTAACAAATTCTACATATGTTCAGGAGCCAACTAGCTAGAATGAAACACAGAGAAGAAAGGCTTCATGAGACATTGTAATTTTGCTGCCCCAGGCAAAGGAGGGGACTTGGGGCTATCATGCTGTTGCTCAGCACAAGGCTACAACATGTTGTGTTTGCATTCTGCAGTCCATGGCTAACCTGAGTGGCCTGGAAATGTCTTCCAGCTGGCTAGGATGCTGGAAACTGCTCAGGATGACCCTTCAGCCAAGTGGAGGACTTGGAGGGCTATGCCGCTATCCTGAGTAAGTGATTTCTGATAAATAAATTCATTCTTTCAGAACTGGTTCGGATGTCTTAGCTTGGCACATCCCCAGACCATATAAATGTAAGGGTTTAATTCTGGCAAAAGCCATAGACCTGACTCAAAGTCATGCCAATAAACTTAATGTTGACAGAGCTGGGAGAAAGCAAATGTTGTGAGGGGAGATAGTAACATAGATAATTCAATTCTAGACTTTGTCCCTAGTTTTTATTACATTTTAGAATATAATCTAAACCATGACTTAAATTTAATTTTAATCAGTATCCCCTATCTAGCCTCTTTTTATTACTCTAAACATGGTATGTTTAAAATACAGATTTTGGATGTTAAAATGCTTTTTAAACACAAAGTGTTTTCTCTCTCATCTTTGTGTTTAACCACAACTAGAGGCCAAAAAAAGTGAAAGAGAAAATAGTGAGAGACCTAATCTAGGAAAGAAGTAAAAATAAAATCAATTTGGCTTCAATGGTTTGGGTTTATATCCAGGATTAATGGATAAATGCTACAAATTGTTCTCTCTTCATGTCTTCCTTTCATACATTAAAAATGTGAATGAAATATTTTCCTGTCACAAAAGATTACTATTCATGGGAATCTGAGCTATCATTGTGATGAATGCCATGATAAACTAAGAATTCTGGGTGTAGCTTAGGCTTGGGAACATTGGCACTAAATAAAGGAGTGGTCAGAAAGTGAATGAGCAGGGGTGAACCACTGCTTTGTCTGTTAACCCTCATCTAGCCCATACGCTAAAGAAAGCAAGGAACCTGAGGAAAAAAATACTGACCCATCATGTAATTATAGACTGCACACCCAGTTAAAGATGCATTCACATAAGGAGGCAAAATTGAGGCTGTGCAAATACAAGCTGATTTTTGTATCTCCTAGCATTTGAGTGCTTCACTCTGTAGTGAAGCTACATGCAAAAGCCTTTCCATGTAGGGTGGTCTGGAGCTGCTATACACAAGTTGTAAGGATTCCTTTTTATGAGTCCATTGATTTCTTCAGAAGCTGTCTTATTTGATACAAAACACAAAGTCAAATACACACACACATATACACACACACTTTCAGTGTCAGTGTCAGTGACTTTGTCAAATACACACACTCACAAACATGTACACCTATATCTGACATGAAGTAACGTAGTGGTGAATTCAGTTCTTCCACTGAATTTCCTTCCCCTTGCTAAAGCAGTGATCTTCATAGTTGAGGTGGATTGTGCAACAAGATCTCACATAGAAGAGGGTTTTGTTACCACGGTGGGAGGAGTAGCCAAGGGATCTGCAATTATGTGGATCGAGAACATAAACCTCTTACACAGGAATGCACAGGAGATCAACTGCATTCCTGCAAAGCCTGCAGTTAGAGCAGATAAATGCTCAAAAGCTCCTGAATTAGAGAAGTCTTTTTTGCCCTCCCAGTATTTGTTTTGCTTAGACTGTTTAGTCAGACATCTTACAGGTATGACGCAGATGCAAACCAGACCTTAACTAGCTGTGTTCATGCTGAAGTCTAATTTCTATGTCAATGTTTTGATGTTTTCACTGCTGAATGTTTTAGCAGGCACAGCCACATACATATAGCCTGAGCTTGGAGAGGGAAAAATATTGAGAGAGAACAGCTTTCGTTTTCATTCTTTATAAGTTTTAAGAGGCAATAGAATGAATTACAGGTGAGAAACCTTAAAATATATTCTTTATTAAACTGTGTAAGTATATAGATTTTCTTGTCTGATGGGCTTTCTGCTTGCATTTCACTTTCTGGAGAGCAGTTACTGACAAATGCCACATTGTAGCTCTGCTGTCTTTGCAGCAATAATAAAATTTATTTTTGCTCTGTCAGCTGATCAGTGATAATTTTCAGAAGTTATTTTTCAGCTTCTGCTGTTCTATTTTTGCAAAAGATGGTGTACTCATATTTTTTGTCAGAAAGCACACTTTTATTCAGAAGAAAGGAAATAATTGCATCTACTAAACAGCATCGGTAAAACAATGAAAAAAACCACAATACCAGCAATTTTTTTTATGTAGTACCTTATAATTATGTTTTGACATCTTGTAACCATCACATTGTATTTGATGTGTGTAAACAATGCACAGATTTTTAGCTTGATCTATCTTGTATTTATTTTGATTTAATGTATCATAAGACCAATTCAGTCAGTATAAGCAGTATGGAAACAGTACCCACAACATATCAAGACTAGGAACATGGAAAAGGTATTCAAAATACACAAATGAAAAATCTTACAAAGAATAAAGTTCACTTAATTTTCAGGAGCACAAGAGGTTTGTGTTCTACTGAAGTCCTTTAACACAAGATAAACTGCATTCAACATGGAAGTTCATTTATTGGTCTTACTGAAATACATGAAGTTCTGCTATTACTTAAAACTAAAACAAGACTGGGCATGTACAAAGCATAAAACTGCTTGTCCCATTGCTAAGTTACAAGTGGTTGTGTGTATTTCTAAATGTCTGTGTTCCCTTTCAGTTTTTTGGTATATCACTATTTTGATGCAGATACCCTCTTGAGTGCTCCTAAAAACAAATAAACCACCAGCAGTGACACAGACAAGCGGTCAAACACACTCATTGTACTTAATATTCAAGATTGTGTTTCAAATTTGGGTGCTGGTGCTTATGTTTACACATGAGATTGGTATTTGTAGGCCCAGATGCTGGTTGAATATAGAATAGGAAACTCAAGTTTGCATATAGATTTTCAGTGTATTATCAGTAATTTTAAATATAATATAAAATAGCTTATAGGCTATTATGTCCACAGTTAATTGTATGTTTGATATCCCCATAGCATTGTACCTCCTTAGAGATTTACTGTTTTGAATCATCAATAAAAGGCACTTATGTAAGATGAAATCTCAGCTCCACCGAAAATGGAAGACCAAAATCTACTGACTTTGACAGAGCCAATTTTTTTTTTACCTTTATAAGCTAAGCTTGCTTAGAAACTTGCTTATTGCACTGTTTCACTCAGAGTACCTTACTTCCCTTGAGGACTGTAGGAGACAATTTTAAACAAGAGTTGCTTGCATTGATCCAGCCACATTGGTTGTTACAGGTTTCTGATTATCTTGCACTACAGCAAAAGCATCACACATTACAAATACGTGTTCCACCTTCTTTTCTGGGAGTTCACCACAAACGTTTTTCAGGTTTCCGGTGAATTCTGATATATAAGAGCAAAATTATATTTATTATTCCGATTCATCCGTTTGTTTTACTTTGATTTGCTGCTTGCTCATTCAGATAACAGCAACATCATGATTTTTAGAAGTAAGTGTTATTTCTACAATGGATAAACATGCAAATGTTTAATTTCTATACTCTTGTTTAGCCAAGTCTCATGCAAAATATCGTACTTAAAGAAAAATATATTATCAATAGCTATACTTATATATTTAATCTATAAGTTATTTCTAACTAGCTTAACATAAGTTTAGATGCCCATTTTAATACCTAAATTACTATAGTGACAACACCAATTAAACAAATGAAATCTTAATCTAAATGTTCTGAATATATTTTCAGCAACACTATACTATAAAGTAGACTCTTCTATGGCTTATATTTCAGAGCGCTGTATGTGACAAGTATAACATTTTTACAATTTTACTATTAAAATTAGTCAAAAAGTACCATAACATAGTGAAAAAATTTTAGGAAACATTTTTCTATCGTTAGTACAATGTAGAAAAAGAAACCTCAGCAAGAAAGGTACATGGCTGTACATATCAGTGTAGCTAACACTATTGCAGTTGGAATGGCCGGTCAGCAATGCATTGCCTTCTCTGATGCCCAGTTTTGATTTCCTGTTTTCACGACAGGATATTATCACTAAAGGAAGCTTTTCTTTTCAGGATACAGTCCTCCCCAGAGTGGTGGTCTCTGGTCTTTAATAGGCCAGACACAGAGTAAAACCTGTTCCCAGGGTTTGTTGTCCTCTGTATTCTTCACAGACCTGAACTGGCCTCTTTGGGTATAGATAATTGAATAACTGTTTTTACATGTGCTGTCACAAACATGGAAAGGAAGTGGGAAATTATAACTTTAACTTAGTTCATATTCCTAAATTTTAATTGCTGAGATAAATGACGTATACGAACATAATACATAACCAGGGATGACAAAACCCTAAAATCTTAAAAAAGGTTAATTGTATATTTAGAAGAGTGTAATTGATTAACTTGTAATCAGCTTTAGTGATTCCTCTTGTCTGAAGGAAGAAAGTCCGAAGCATCAGTCATTATCATAGATGCAATCTGAAATGGAAATAGAAAGGAAAAATATCAGTATTGTGTAGTACTTTGATTCAGGGATAAAGTTATTTGGTGCAATTGAATATACTTATTGTATTGTTTCAATCGTTCAACGTACCATCACCAATATCATCGTAAATCTCTCCATCACTGTAAGTTAAGAAAAGAAAAATAATGTTTTAAAAATTGAGACATTAGATATATATTTCTATTTGCATGTGGATACAAAATAGTATATTGGCATGGTGCAGACATGCTATCAAGTAGTTTGTTTGCTAACTAGGGAAGTACACCCTTCGTGGTGACAGGGAGTATTAAGCAAGATGGTTAGGGCAAAGGATTTTCAGTGAAAGTTAGGGCTGGATACCTTTCTTTCTAACATGAAAGGCTTGCTTTATTAACATCTTGATTTTTTAAACTAAGTTTTTAAGTAGCTATTCCAGCAAAATCATAGAAAAATTTCCATAAAAAATGAAACACTGTCTGATTTTTGTAAATGAAAACCAGAAAAAAATAAGGAAAAAACTGATAGGCCTCTGAAATTCTTTTTTTTTTTTGTATTTGGCAATGCCTCAATAGTTTTGGAAGAGCAGTTTTTTAGATAATTAATTTAGGTAATGACTATAAATGATATGTACTCAATGAACAGGAATTTTTAAAATACATCACTTCGATATGTGGACAGGCCCATCGAAGCCAATAAGGCTATTTTTATGTAAGTTAAATGTGTCTATAAATGATTGCAGGCATCAAGTCTAAAAGTGATGTCTGATTTGATTTTTAAAGGTCTAATGTAAAGCCTGTTGAAGGAAATGGAAAGGCTTTGTCTGATGACAGTTTTGGACAAAAATTGAATGCTGAACTCCACACAATTATTCAGAGCAACAGTGAGCCAAATCTGCTCAGTCCCAATAAGACTGGAATAAAAATAAGCCTAAAGAAAAATTGGTCCATTTTCACTCAACATTCAAAAATGGCATCAATAGACTTAATCACACTAATGTGGAGTTCAATAGTAGAGTCAAGTACCAATAATGTTTAATTTATGTAATTTTTCATTCTTTAAACCAGAGTTTATGATTAAGCAATGAGGAATGGAGACCTGGAAAATTTCCAGCATGGACACATATGACTAATTCTTGAGAAATCTAAATTCCATAGAAATAACTCAGCTTGCAGGATGAGAATGATGTACTAGTAGAATGACATATATTTAACTTTTACTTAACAAATGATTTAGAACAAAATTGAATGTTAGAACAAATTTTTCAAAAAGTTCACTTTGACTTACTTCTGAACTAAATCACTTCTCAGAACATAGCCATCTGAAAAAAAAAATGAAATATATATTTATCTAAGTTAAATTTAAATATTCATGTTATTTATTCTGTTGCTAGCACTAGTGAAATGCATTTTTTCTCTTTGAGGTGTTTCATACAGAAGACATAATTTATGATAACAATTTACAATGCGTAAGTACACAAAGAAAATTTTGTTGTCCAATTTTGTTTTAATTATTAATATCTGCTTGTTCAACAAAATATGGTGCCTTAGTGAAGGAATCAGAATACTACAGTACCTCCAAGACCAGTTAGATTTCTGCTGTGCCGGATATGTTATATATTCATAAAATGTCATTTCTCTTGCATCATTGCAAAATTAGGCTTTCATCTTATATTTTACTTTGCTGGTTGCGTAAGTGAGGTGTGAAACAATAGGCATTAACACAAAATATAGTACAGTTCACAAACTATAGCACAAAAATTTGGTATAATAATAACCACGCAATAATATTTATAATAATAACAGAAATGCGCATAGTTTCTTCTAGGGGCAAAAATGTCTTTGAAGTAGTATACACCAATTAATTATCATAAACTGTAGTAGTTTATGGAATTTTAAATGTATTATATTGATAACAACTGTCCATATCGGTAATGGAAATACCTTAGAAAATCTACTCACTAGGAAATTATTCTATTACTCTGCAGTGTTACTAATGAAATCAGATAAAAATACACATATCTTCTTCAATATGTGTAATACCTTGAAAAACTTAATTGCTGCAGTTGGTAAAATTTACCTGCTGACATACTTTTCAAATGGTATAACACATACAAGCAAAGACAAGCCATAACAACAGTTATGTATTTGTAGCCAAACATTGGTATGTTGGTATAAAATTAGCACAGTTCAATAGGAGAAATGCAATGACAGTTTTTTAGTAATTCATACACAATTCATAGGGTTTAGAATAAATTTATTTGCATGACTTGTGGAGTTCCTTGAATTCTTGGATCTGCTTGCTGGCTAGTTGTACACGTGTCAGTTCTGCTGCTGCAAAGCATAATCTTGGTTCTTCTGATGGTCCCTAGCCATTAAATTTGCGGGAGATACAGTCCCTGATGATCTCCCACACTTTTCAAACTTATTAATCCAAAATTACACATCTAAAGTTTCTAATTTATTCCTATGTTTGTGTCTTCCTTTCTAGAGAACAAGGCAGCAGTGTGGCACACACTCTGCATGATTACCCAGTGCCACCAAAAGCTGTGACACATAAGGCCAGCTGCTCTCTGACAGTGTAAAGGAAGCTTGGAGAGGACACAATGTATGTTTTCAGGCACTGAAGTCCATTTATATCCTAATGTTTAAGCAAAATATAAAAGTGAATTGAAGATTTTTGTGTGTTTCAAAAGGTACGTGGGTCAGACCAACAGGCAGAAGATAATAATTAAATGGAAGAATTCATGTGCAAGAAGGTAACAAAAACATATATAAGGGTTGATTTTCAGCCTATGTGGCCTTCAAAAGGTGAAATCATAGCTTCAGGACACAAGGAACTAGATCAACTAGAACAAATAAACCAAAATGTCATGCGTTTAACTAAAGTAGGATTCAAGCATAAGTAATTATGGTGAAAATTGGCAGAGGTCTATTCAGAAGTTGTCAGGAAGGATATTTTTATTTGTTTTGCTCTTTTATGCATAGCAAATCAGTAGCTCCTGTCACTGTTTGAAAGGCTTTGAAGACTATGTGAGGAAACCAGTCAGCATGAACTAATTTCTTCTGTTATTAGCTTGATTCAAAAAATACAGTGTTGAAAGTTGCTATTTCAGAAGTAGCTACACTACCTCAATTCATATTTTGAGAAACATATGTGTTGCTATGCAAAAAATTTTTCCTCACCCCGCAGACCTGCCAGGAAGAAGGGTATACTCCAGACTGCAACAGTTGAGTACAGAGGGGAAAAAAGTAGAAGTAAAGTGTCTGTATCCCTTTCAGAATTTTACGGCACAGCACTGTCTTCTACAGAGATCAGAAGTAAAATGTAAAGGTGAGTAGAAGAAGGCTGGTACTTTGAATGTTGCCTGTTCCTGCACAAACTGATTTTTTATTAGGAGGTTTGAAAAATATTGTTACAGAAGCACATTAAGAAATTGAAACAAACAGTAGAAGGTCTAGACTTCTCCAAAAGTGCAAAAACTACTGCCAATGCAGACCTTGGCCAAGAGTTTCAAAGAAATACTGAAAGGCTGCATGCAGCTCCCTAAACAAGCAGGCATGCCAACAGAGATATATGCATTGGATCAGCTCAGGGCTGGTGGTGGAAGCTCCTAAGCATTTCCCCCTGGCCCCAGCCTGTTGAAAAGATTGTACTCCATCCCTCTCAGTCTAAAGTAAGAATATTGTCATTGATTTTCCCTTGTCTAGAGTCAATGGTCAAGTGCTTCCGAGAAGTGCAGCAAGAACTTTACTATACTTTTACTAGATTCTGTGGAGTACAGCTGTAGTCTTTTTGGCAAATAGAGACAGAAGCAATAAAAGCATCTGTTAATCTTAGTTGAAGCAAAGCAAGGTTTACATAACTAAGTTGTTCTTCTCACATTTGGTATTTCTTGTCTGTTGGAGTTTTATTTTTTTTTTAAGGCAAGCCACTCTTAAAATGCAATAATAAAATGACAACAACCTACCTCCTGCCTACTACCAGCCAAGGAAAAAGACAGGTATTAGGCTCTACTTTAATATAGCAGAGAAGAGGTCTTTTTACACATTCTGACTCAATCATTCTATGGCAATTTCATTTGTAGGACAGACTTTTAATGAAACTTACATTTCCTTTCTTCGTTCCTGCACAGGACCTTGGTATCATCTGTACTTTCTATAATTTCAAGAAACTCTCCTGGTTTAATTTGTAAGTCTTTAGGTCCCCATCTTCTCTGGGGCAAATCCTGGACTGTGGTGGTAGAGTAAAGAACTTTAATTTCACCTTCAAACTGCAAAAATAAAATAAAGATATTATAGTTACAAACCATCAATTTAAAGCTTATAACCAGCCTTTTTTTGACAAATATATTTTTCATTTATTGCTACATTTTAGAAAATTAGGCAAATAATTTTTTTGTGCTATGTAGTATGTGCCCATGCTTGTCATTTGGTCTTACAAATACTCAGATATCTTTCAAAGGCAAAATAATGGATTACTTAAATATTAGAGAATAAAAATTAAAGGACACCATACAGATATTTTAATCTTTATATTTTATCTGAACAAAACTTTCTTTGATCAAAACTTACTTTGAACTTTTTTCTAAACTCCTTCTCTTCTTTTTCTGTCTTTTTAAGCTTTGGTGCATCTTTTTCATCTGATTTGAATTTTCCAAGTCTTGCTGATTTTAATGAACTAAAACAAGAGGTTACAGATAAAACCAGAATTAGCAACACAGATGAACCGTTTCCAGTCCTGTTGGGATTTTTTTTCTACATCCCTGATACTTTTGACATCTGTCAATGAGTATGGAAGGTTTTCGTGCCCTAACTGCTCTTCCTGATGCTTTACCTGGAAATTTTAAGGCTGACTCTACCTTTAGAGCCTTCCTCATCTCTGTAGGAGTTAGGGGTGATTGTTTCTGCTTAGGAAACTGTCAGTCACTGGCCTGACAGGTGAACTCTGGGTGGAAAACTGGTTGGGTGGCCGGGCCCAGAGAGTGGTGGGAAATGAGGTTAACTCCAGCTCGAGGCCAGTTACAAGTGGTGTCCCCAGGGCTCAGTGCTGGGTCCAGTCCTGTTCAACATCTTCATCAACGACCTGGATGAAGGCATTGAGTGTACGCTTAGCAAGTTTGCGGACAACACTAAGCTGGGAGGTAGTGTCAGTCTGCTAGAGGGTTGGGAGGCTCTGCAAAGGGATCTGAACAGCCTGGACAGCTGGGCAGAGTCCAATGCATGAAGATTAACTGGGCCAAATGCTGGGTCCTGCACTTGGGGCACAACAACCCTGTGCAGTGCTACAGACTAGGGGAAGAGTAGCTGGAAAGCTGCCTGGAGGAGAAGGACCTGGGGGTGTTGTTTGACAGCGACTGAACATGAGCCAGCAGTGTGCCCAGGTGGCCAAGAAGGCCAATGGTATCTTGGCTTGTATCAGAAACGGCGTGACCAGCAGGTCCAGGGAGGTTATTCTCCCTCTGTACTTGGCACTGGTGAGGCCACACCTCAAATCCTGTGTTCAGTTCTGGGCCCCTCACCACAAGAAGGATGTTGAAGCTCTGGAGCATGTCCAGAGAAAAGCAATGAAGCTGGTGAATGGGCTGGAGAACAAGTCTTATGAAGAGTGGCAGAGGGAGCTGGAGAAGAGGAGGCTGAGGGGAGACCTTATTGCTCTCTACAACTACCTCAAAGGAGATTGTAGAAAGGAGGGTTCTGGCCTCTTCTCCCAAGTGACAGGGGACAGGATAAGGGGGTATGGCCTCAAGCTGCACAGACTGGATATCAGGGGAAAAAAATTCATAGAACGGGTCATTGGGCACTGGAACAGGCTGCCCAGGAAGGTGGTTGAGTCACCATCCCTAGAAGTATTTAAAAGATGAGTAAACAAGGTGCTGAGGGGCATGGTTTAGTGATTGATGGGAATGGTTGGACTCCATGATCCAAGAGGTCTTTTCCAACCTGGTGATTCTCTGATTCTATGATTGACTGATGAGGAATGTATGCATGGGTGTGAACTAATCTATATTTAGCTTAGGAGGGTATGGATTTTCTTTTGGATGAAAAATTCAAAGAGGTCTCTCTGTTTTAATGCCTCCAGACTAGATTACTGTAGTGCATTTTCTAACTCCACCTGAGTAGATTTAGAGACAACAGAATATGACATGTTTCAGTCATCTTCATGGATGCATCTGTGTTCATAACTCATCTGTGCTCCAGAGATGGCCATAACTGCTTAGATCAGGAACAGAAATTTCCAAGTTGAACTTTACACCTCCAGACGTGCTTCATACTTATGAAACAGAATACTATCTCTTTTTCTCTTAAAATATTACTGCAGCTGGGATGAAGTACTTATGCCAACAGTTCCCAGATTTTGATAAGAAGACTGCATGAAGGGAATCGACAACAAAGTACCTTTAGGCCATACATTCATTTCTACCTCCTGTCCATCAGGCACTGAATTTGTTGAAATTCAAAATATGCTTATTTATTCTATAGTCTAGTCATTATTTCTATCTGAAAGGAGGAGGCAGGGAGCATTCAACTGCAATTGTCAACAGTAGGGTTAGGAGAACACAGAGCTACAAAGCACTTCCACAGAACTAAACACATATATTAGTAGCAATCTGTCTTCAGTAAATACTTTAAAATGTTTTGCAGTATATTACAGATTTCTAATCAGGGGAGTAATTCCCATTTTCACTTGCTTGAGTTCAGGTGGTTGAGGGAAGTCTGAAGAATCTACATCGTCATAGACATCATTGTCTTCACAATCTGAAACAATAGTTTTGAGAAACATGAAAAAATATTATGTGATTCTTGCGTAGTGAATACATTGCAATCTAGGGTAGCGTAGCTAAGTTGAAAAGAAATTACAGCAAGTACTGTAACCATTTATCCTCTGTAGTAACTGTGGGTTCTCTGTTTTGCACAATGTACTGTGCAAAACAAACACCAGCCAACCTTTTCAGAATAAGACGCTTTATTAATAATAACAATAGGTATTCACTGATACTTTAATCTTCTTAAGCTGGAGCAAGTTTTAGCACATGTTGGCTGCAGTAGCATTTAATCTTTATTTTAATTAGTCTAATTCCCACTGTGTTGCATCAAAGTATATTTTTGGGGTTTGATGTTAAGGTAACCTCAGACACTTCTTTAGCACTGGTCAATGCAGCGTTGCTTAGAAGTGGATATGAATCATATGTATGTTAGTTTTTAGGTCATCTTGCAATGCTGAAGCAGTGAAAAGACTTCTTATCCCAATAATATACTTTGAATCATAGCCGGCATGTTTGTAAGGTGGAAGCAGTTGTTCAACTCATCATATCAGTGGTTATAAATAATCACACAAGGAGATAAAGGTTTAGAACTTAGTTCAGGCAGCAGTCTTGAGAATTGCAAGAACTTGCTATTTATTCTGTGGCTGAGCTGGTATTTATGAGTATATTTTATCTCACAAAGACGTTGCAAGTACTAAAAATAACAACAAGAGCCTCTTTTTCCTTCTGAAGTCTTGCATTAAATGTTTCAAGAGTATTTAGCATTCATACTTAATGTCAGATAAAATGAACTAGAGGAAATCTCACATAGAAACTACATGACTTCTTAAAAATATATCAAACTTTTCTAGAGAGCTTGCAGTGCCTTTTATCTCCTTGTGTGCAGTTAAAGCAGTCACATTATTTGAGATTTGCTTGCTGAAACTGGATAAGCAATGGCAAATCTGGTTTCCTTCCTTGGATGTATTTTTGTGACTAGCATGATACAGGGTAATGTATACAGAAAAAAGGATCGGGAATCAATATAGAGACCGAACAATGGACTATTAATTACCTTTTCCAGACTGTTTTGTTGAAGGAGACACGCTAGAAAAGAAAATGTTCATTAGTATTTATATCACATTAATAGGCTTTTGCATCATTTAAATAATTTAAAAACCTTGCAATTCAAGGACTCCAAGTAATCTCCAGGTGTTCTGAAACTCCACTCACACCAGTGACACTCCTGGACTAAGTGTATTTTTATACCACTAAATCAAAATAAACCGGTACAGAACCAAATGAAAGAAGATGGTGGTAAAAATGGCAGTTGCTGATCAAACCTCTAAGCAATATGTTAGAAAACAATCTTTATATTTTTCTGTTTCGCATATTATTCCTAAAATTTGGATTAGTGGGACTAGATTTACCAATTTATCTCAGCTACATTGTACTGATGAACAAAGTACAATTTAACTGAGGATATAGCAAACTTACATCACTGAAATGGTACAAAGATGATGGATCATTTTGGTGCTCCTCACCAAGAAAATTTCTGGTTTATTTTAATTACCAGATTTATGCAACAAATACAACTTGTTAAGAGAGAATTATATATATTATGAAGGAGAAAAGAAAGGAAGTCAAGTTTTTTTTGCAGAAAAGTATCATCCTGAGTTGCAAATTGATGCATGATTCATTAGGCTGCTGTGAGAATATGTTAGTAGCATGTAATCAATACTTTATTAGAATTAGTAAATGTGCACTGTGATTTCCTGGCAGACTCTTACAATGAATCTCCATTATCTTCTGCCCCATTGACTTTGGTTGTTTTTTCTCGTACACTTTTCTTTTTGTCATCTTTGACCTTTAGCCTCTTCAAGATTCCCCAGGACCAGATACCATTCTTATCTTCATCCTGCGATACAGACCTTTGGAGTATGCATGCAATTATCACAGTGCAAAATGTAACATTCTTTTTAAAAGGTCCAGTTTAAAATCTCCACTGATGCACATAATCCTCATTAATGAAAACAAGATACATATCACAAGGTGAGGACACTTGCCTAAATTCTAAACACTAAAATGCCGAATTAGGAATATGTATGTTAGGTCTTGTGTAGATACTGAGATATGTTTGTAGGTATAGATATTAATCTAGTGGCTTACTGTTTTCACGTTGCTGCTCAGCAAGCTCACATCGTAGTTTGTTATTTTCATTTCAGAGCTGTTCAATCTAGTTGGGGATTTGGGGATTTTCATGACTGCAGCTTCGTTTGCTGGCATACCAAAACTAAGTGCAGAACAAAACTTTTCCAAAAGACCTAAGAACTCCGTTTTTTAGCTTCATTAATCCATCCAGATGTATACTCACTTGCTGATTATCCTAATACTTGCTAGTTATTATGCCTAAATAAAACCCCCCCTAAAATCTGAAATTAAAATAGTCTGTTAAAGAAGATTACTTAAATGATATAAAACCTCACCTAGTTACAGAATCTTCATCATCAACCCCATCATAAATGTCTTGATCAGAAGGAGGAGGTGGGAACATATCTTGAACAGATCAAACAGTGAATTAATATATTTTATGTTGACTGCTGCTTAAGAGGGTATTTATTTCTAATATTCTAAATATGTGTGTGCAGTTTGTGCAATATCCTTCTGCAATATCCCAGAATCTTTCTGTACATCAATGCAGCCCATTTATTAAAACATTGATTTAGACTTATCCCAGTTGGGAATGCCATCCACAGCATTTAAATGTGGTACTACCAATCACAAGAGCGTGAATAATGAAAACAAATGCATTTACATTGTATCCAATAAAATTATAAATGGATGACTCTTTTTTTATGACGACTGATGACTTTCAATTTTTGTGTGTGACTAACGGTGATTGAAGATGTCAGACCAACACTCAGAGCAAGTGACACCTTGTGTTTATCCACTGCAGCAAGAGGCAAGCGTCATGTAAGCTCCTGATTTTGGTCTCAGTTCTGACCTTTGAGCACCTCCCCCTTTACTAGTGAATGGTCAGAGTAATCGCTGATATCTGTACTTAGCTGGCAGCAGCTTCATTCAGCACTGCCAGGGGATGCTTCTGACATGACTAGTATCTAAACTCTAAGCTGAGTATTTGAACTGTGCTTTGTGATCAACAGAGTGCACTGCATAAATATATGTGCTATCAAAGGGGAAACTGGGTTTGCATGTGTGTTTTTGACAGTATGAAACTTAGGCATTAATACTAGTCAGTACTCCTGAGTATCACTGAAGCTGAAGTGCCCCTTAACTCTGACAGCAAAATGCAGCTTTATTTGCTAGTATTACTGGCTATTTCAGAAATGGATTTTTCCTGCACTAAACATCTTGGTCATGTTAATATTTTGCCAATTAGATCTCTGCTGGTTTGGGGAATCATTTACCTTCATAAAAAAAAAAAATAAAGGTTTGTTATCTTCTGGCATGATTCTGACTCACAGTATCTGAAGACAAAACTTTCTAGGTTCCCATGAGTGCAAAGAAAGTTAATTTGGCTACTACACCTCCTTGTTTGTTGCGTCATAGCTAACATTTAGAATACTTATGTATAATTGCTGCATTACTTGGAAGCTACAGAGGTCTGGATTTGAAGATAAACAGTACACAGAAACACCTCTCCCTAGAAACGTATATATAGAACTTACTTTCAGCTCCACTTTGGCCACCACTCTGACTGGAAAAGCAAAGGAGAGATGTTTTAGAGAAAACCAGTCATCCTTTGGAAAAAGAAAACAGCATGAACACCCATCACTTTTGTAGTTATTATTTCTAAACCCTTTGGCTTTGGTACTTACCTACATTGCTAGTTGAGCACTACATGTTCTGCACTGGAAACTTAGGCTCGTGCTTGTGTGTTCTATATGGGCAAGAACTAAATGTACTAATTCTTTTTTTTCTCTCTACTTTTACTGCACTCGCATCAATTACAGTCAAATAATCAAAAGAAAATGTGTCATCTAATTCGCAAGTGAGCTAGCTCTTAGATGAGGAGAGATTAACTTCTAGTAGATTCAGGTAAAGTAGGAAAAAATACTCTGTCTTTTTTTCCTTGGAACTAATTAATTACAAATCAGAAAAAAGTACTTTAGAATATAATTCACAGTAATTCAGAATATATTTTATATCCCTGTTGATATCTTCAAACTAAAGTACAAACTATGGCTTAAGATCAAAGAAAAATTCATGTTGGAAGAGATCTCAAGAGGATATCATGTAGTCAGACTTGATGGGACTGAAAATGTAATCTGACTGAAACCTATCTGCACCCTTTAGATTCAGCCCTTATAAGGGGATTTTCTTGAGGTGAAATGGTAAACAAATCAATTTATTGTTCAACTAGCTTTCATTGGGTGATACTTTAAACCTCCACTAGCAAGTTTCTAACACTTCAAGGGTTCCATATTAGCCTAGTGTTCCAACACTAATTGAAGAATAGCTGATAGGTTCACAGTAGCTGAGATTATTGCTAGGTCAGGGCCTTACTTTAACTTGGACATCAAAAGCAGGTATTTGTTGAACTTCTGTGCCAAGAAATGCTGAAATACAACAACCCTGATCAGTTATTCATTTTGTAATATTAACAATACCACTGAAAATAAAATAATACTATATGGTAAAGAGGCTTTGTTTTAGTATAGCATTCTTACAGTGGTTTCAAAACATGTTGATGTATGTCAAACCTTCCAACAATTCATGCTTATGAACTGAGCAGAATGCTATTAATTGCTAGAGAAGATAAAAATGTCAAAATACAGCTTAAAGGATTTAATGAATCTGAGCTATTCTTTCATCCTTCCAAGTTCCTTACACTATTATTTTAGTATGCAACAGTGTAAGTATTCTTGTTTGCTTTTGAATTCAAAAAATTTTCTAAATTCCTTGCATTGAGGTGGTTAATTCTAATGCTTGCCATAGTGAATAAGATTGGTCAAAGACACTTCCGCAATGAAGTACCTAATGCCCAGATTACCTAAACCCTAAACCAGCAAAAGTAACTCTTCTGGCTAGGTCATGGTGCTATAAGACCAGTGTGCAAGGAGGAAAGCTGATATTGAGCGATACTAAAAAATATGAGAAGCAAAACTCTATTAGTTGCTTAAAGAATGCCAGCCTGGAGGCAGATCTTTCCAAGAGCTGTTTCTGAAGCTCATGGGGGTGTTCTGGCAGCTGAGAATCTGCACATCAGGACATGTATTGGAGAATGAGCACTGGTTTGCTGCATCACACGACAGAAGCAGGCTTTTACGCGAGGTCGGGTAACAGAGCTGCCACCATCATGTTGAGTCCCATGATAGCCTTGGCTTTTGTCACAAGATCACTAGGGTATTTCCCTGCCAGCAAGTCTGATATACTGCCGGAGATGGCACTCCTCTAGCTGCTGATGTATTTGATGTGAAAAATAAGGCAGATTGAAGTAGAGTGCCTGCAAGGTAGCACTGCAGTGCAGATACATGTGAGACTGTGCCATAAGGGAGAAGCTTCTGATGAAGTCAAAAAAGTATAGCTCATACCCATCTCATGGGATTTTATAGGCCTTACTTTCAGGGATAAAAACATTTGCCACACTCTCTACTGATTGGCCATCCTAGTCATGCTTCTGGAAGTCCCATCTCTTCAATAGGAATTTTTGAAATTCCTCATAATTTGAAAGCAGCAAGGGTAATCATGAGGTCCCCAATGCAGTGTGTTCCCACTGCTTTTAGAGTCTTTTCTTCTTGCATGTTAGAAAAGGCAGTGTGTGACTTCAAAACACAGAGCAAAAAAAAAGAGAGGGAGAGAAGAGAATTGCACTTCCTGCAGGTGATTTGTAATCCTGCTTGTTTTGCATTTAGTTCTCTTTTTGATTGCAATGCTGTAGGTCCTCTTCTAACACTTTGGATTCCTTCTGAATGCAAGTGCTTCAGTTTGAATAACTCAGGTAGATCATTCTGATATAAATGGCTGTTCTTTTGTGACCAAGAATCTGCTTAATTGTTGAATAATTTCTCCTGTCTAGGCTGACTGGGGTGAATCATTGGCTCCTTTTCATGGATTCCTTATACATACCTGCTACTACTGTCCTGCTCTCCAACATCATCATAAACTTCTTGGTCAGTCTCTGTGTGCTTCACGGGAGTTCTGGCAGATGGTTGTTGCTTTCTTCTTAAAGAATCATAATCAATCTCCACCATGGTTGTTTTAATGTATCCATCTAAATGGATGAAACCATGAAATTAGGCAGAGGTAGTTTTAGAGCTTGTCATATAGGGGTGTGTTTAATAAAAGATTCAGAATCAGTGACTGAATTGTGTGATCTTTGTAAACTTTCAATGAAACATCTCATCACAAGCAACCTCAGGTTGCACACAACTACAAAACTCAGATCTGCCTCAGATCTCTCCCAAAACCCTCCCCTGCTGGTGTCAAGTTAGCCTCACCTTTGTTTGCTTCTGATCTAAGGCAGAATAATTTTCTATGCAGACTCCAGGAATCAAGGAGCAAGCTCCCTTTCTCAGCTAACCCTGATATATATATCATGGCAGTCCATGGTATAAAGGTTCTGACAAGTCATTCAGAGGAAGATACACTTTATTTGCATTGATCTTGATTCAGATTGGTAGACACACTGCAGCGGCATTGTTATCCTCTTGTCCCTGGATCTTGACTAAAATGATCTAGCTATACCTCCGGGTAGAATGGCTCAGAAGAAATTTGCAGCAGAGCAGTTGACATGATATTGGGAACTATGTCTCTGCTGAATGACATTTTAGAAAGGTGTACTGCCTGTACAAAATTGAGCATGAATGGATTTTCTCAAAGATAAAAATTACTCATAAATATCTTGAAAATGGAAAATCCGCCACTTCATTACTTCTGAGTAAACCCAGCCTGTTTAGAGTCTTCCCCTCAAACTGGTAACACATTGATTTTCTTTTTCTTTTATTTAAATGATCAGAACTCATTTTAGTAACAGCCATATAATTTTTAATATCCAACATGAAAAAAATGTTACCCTTGTTACTTTTACAGAGACAGATTTCGAAGCTATTTGAAGGCTGATATGGAATTACCTCTCGATAGGTCCATGAAGATCCAACACAGTGTTTCTAACTTATTCTAGTGTCTGTAGACATTACATTATGTTGTACAATAACTTCCTAATGTGAATGAAGTTTTGCATGCCAGCTAAGGACAGAAGGGTTGTGGTAATTATTTACTTTGGTGGCCAGTGACTCAGCCTTGGTAAGGCTCCTTCTTAGTGTAATGCTCATGTTTGTTATCATGCAGTGAAAACTTTCAGGAGCACAGTGAAAAAACAGAACTCACAACATCCTTTTATCCTGCCCAGCCACTTTCCCTCAGGGTTGTCTGTGAGGCGAATTATTTCAATCTCATCCCCCTGTTTGATAGTCAGCTCATTCTTCCCTCCCTTGTGGTCAACACAAGCTCGTGCCTGATGAAGGACTTGGATGGGTCCTGTTAACTGCAGAGAAATAGCAATGAAGGAAATCACAGATGTGGCAAAGTGGAGTTATTTCCTGAACATTCAGATGAAAGAGAAAATAACTGCATTGATGATTATTCTTTTCACTGACATTTTAAATGGTTTAGGTAAATAAACAGAAAGGCATCGCTCCTCTTTGCAGCTACCCAGTTTAAATTAATAACCAGGAATGCAAAGAGGGCAACTGCAGAGCAGTAGAACAACTGAAGAAGTGACTGGAAAAATCACAGAAATACAGACAGTAGGCTAACCTATGGAGCCTTTCACAGGTTCACAAAACAGACATCTATTTAATTCCAGTGCGCAGTCCCATGTAGTTCCAGAATTACTCATATGAGTTAATGTTTGTTAACATAAATAAGTCTACTACATAATGTTCTGGGCTTACCATTCTACTCTGTAAATGATCCTACAAACACTTGCAATTCATCCAGGCACTTGAACTACCTACCATGACAAATAGTTTTGTAGCCAGATTAAAAACGTATTTTGAACTTGACAAAGCTAAATAATGCTTCTTAAATGCCTTTCACAAGATAGCAAAGCAAAAAGCTTACTTTGAATTTCTTTCTTATTTCTTGCTCTTTCTTTTCTTTTTCCTTTTGTTCTTTCTTCTCTTGGTCCATTCTTTTCTTTTCTTCCTTGTCCCGCTTCTTCTCTTTTTCCCTTGATGATCTGAAAGTGCATTGTCAGGACTGAATGCAGCAGTGAAGAAAATCTCACTAGAGCTTCCTTACCCAAGGTTAATAAAGTGCATGTGATGGAAAAAGATTTCTCTCAGTTAAATCCAAGCTACAAATTCTAAACCCTAGTATGACTGCAAGAGATAAAGTAAGCTGTCCCTTCTCTTACATTGCATATATAGTTTAAAGTGGCTGTCCTCAAGTGGACAGCATGCCAGTGAGGGTTATCTGGAGGTAACAGACTGATTCTACATGTGCATGTCCAAACATCTCTGAACTAATTTTGGCAAGCAAGCTGGGAAACTGGTAGCAGTCTAGGCGCGAGGCTGCAGCTGTTAAATATTTACCCATTTATCAATGGCTAATGCAGCCTGAGCTATAGCCTGAGCTACCACTGGACTGTTGCTTTAAACCTAATTGCGACCTATTACAGCAGTCTTCTCAAGTGACAGTCAATCTTCTGCAACGCATCATAAATGTACCTATCGCACCAGGGTACATTGCTTGCTGTGCCTTGTGTACTGGATGGTACCGAGATCTGGGCCCTAGGATGTAATTAGGAGTACAGCTACTGCTCTGCCGTTTACTGCTAACAATTTGGCTGGAAGAGCTATGCTTTACAAATGCTATGGAACTGACTGAGTGAGGCTGCCTCCTTTTCCTCTCTTCATACCTTTGCTAAACCAGTATGCTCAAATAACATTAAAAATTAGACTAAATGAGGATTGCCTGTGTTTGTTATAGAGTTTTAAAACTATTTTCAACAATAAATTTTTCCTGATAGTCATTTCATATCTGAAACAAGACATTTTTTGTGTGGGACCATTAGACTGTTACTTATTCTGAGGGAATTAGAGCTTTTCTTTAGCTGCTGTCATACAACAAATCCCATACATTTAGACATTAGCAGGGCAGGAGACTCTTCAAAGTAAAGGGCTAAATGGCAGAGGAATGACCAGAGCTCATATTCTGTCTCTGTAGTTATTGTAAGGGACTCAGGCCATGCAAAATGTAAATCCAGCCTCTCACAGGAGTTTTAAGTACATTTGTCTAAGAAAAACCATGACAAAAGATCTGTCTGGGTGCATAGTACCTGGGGGCTGAGCTTATCTTTCATCCTAGGCTGTAATTCCAAACAGTGATACAGACATGTTCTTTAAATCAGATATCAGACTTCTGTTATCTAGATCACAGTAACCACATGGTTTTATTGCAGGAGTTTTTCCATCTCATGGTATAGCAGATATAAGTATGAAAGAACCTGTGAACAACTTGACTTTCCCTAGGTGAAATGATTGAACACAATACCACCTGGCAGGTACTGCAGTGCAATCATATTTCTGTGCCAGAAAAAAAATGTATATTTGTTAGCAAAGTTTTAGTAATAAAGATATGATAGGTTATAGATTTTTAAATTGCTACCTGATGTCATTTATGTCTTCATACATCTCTCCATCACTTTCTTGACCCTATAAGAAAAATACAGTTTTCAATGGCCTAGATACATTTGGAAAAACCTGAAGAAAATGGACCTTATTACAAAATGTATAAAAAAGTTTACAACAGAATGTAAACACAATGTAATTTAACCTCTGCAAACCAAGTTACTACATTATCCAAACCCACTATTCTTTTCTCTGACTATTTTTTTTTTTACTATACCATAATTATAAAGTCCTGGATTGTTACAATCACAATAGCACATTGCTTAATCCAAAGTGGATGTTTTAATTGCAATGTTAGTCCTGGGAAGCCTTTATCTTTGTTGATGATTACACTGCCATTATGAAAGTGCCAGGGTTAGCAGTAGTTAAACTGGAATGCTAAGGCTCTAAATGGGACTCAGAGCAGTGTCCCAGAGACTCTTTTAGTCCTTATGCATCCAAGTACTTAAATACATGATACAAACCTGTCCTTACCTGAAACAAGAGCTTTATTACTAGAATAGAACAGTGCCCTTATTTCTGGAAAATTTCAGTGAAATGAAATGCCAGTAAAAATAGAAGGAGTGGTTTAGCTTTTTTTTTAAAAAAAATCAACTTTTGGCATCTAGCCAGCTTTGATAATTAGTTCTAGTTTGCTCTGCTTACCTAGTTTTATTTCTGTCCTTCACAATTAGTCAGTGCTTCTACAACTTACTGTCAATATACTGGATTCTTTGTGCAAATAATTTTCTAGTGCATTGAAGGGATTTTACTAAAATTGTAAGTTATTTCTAAAAAGGATAAGTTTATCATGGAGGAGAACACTTACGCCTTCTGTGTTTCCATGACCTATGTGACAAAAAATAAAAACAGGTTATTTATTTTTACTGTGCAGAAAACAATTCACTCTAGCACTACTTTCAAACTGCTGATAATATCAATGATATTAACTAAAAATATATGCAGGCTTCTAGCTTCTAATCATAGAATCATCATAATGAGGGTATGAATGCAAAAATCAGAATTTTTCTAGCTTCCTTTTGTATTACACTATAAAACAGCAATAACTACAAACCAGCATATTTTACTATTTATTTTTAGAAGTGTTTAACTTGTTTTAAAGATTTTTTGTGACACCGATGAACCTACGTTTGCTATTTTTGGGTTTGTACAAAAATACCTATATATACAAGAAAGTAATTGTTGAAAACCTAACAAATTGAAGCAGACCTCAAAGGACTTCTTTGCACCAGCCTAAAAACTGAATAAAGAGGCCAAAGGCTCTTTTACAGAGCCAGCCTCTACCTCGGGCTGCAGGAGGAGAAACTCTGTCAATCTTCTGTGTCCTCCTTACTCTGCAGGTAGTTAGGTAAGAAAAGAGCTTGAGCTGAGGTTCAGGTCTGCAACTTACGCTGCTGTACAGCAGGGATGGCTAGCACACTAAACAATGCATACTGTGCCTGGCACAGACCAAGTGCTCTCGAGGAGAGATCAGGAGGCAGATTGAAATTCTTTGTGTCACAATCTGCTTCATTGGCTGCTCCTGGTACAACATAGCAACTCACTGCCTCTTATTGAAGGCAGACCACAAAGCAATGTTAAAAGCACAGTCAACGGGTTTTTTTTCATCACGTATAAAACAATGCCTGCTTCACCAGAGCACACAGCTTCAGTTCTGAAAGAGCAGCATTCCTTTTGATTCAGGTTTGAAAATCTGGTCATTTATAGTCCCAGCATATTTCTGATCAAAAAAAAGGGGGAGAAGGACAGATATTTAACACAGTTCTTGAGAGTCTGTAATATTAATTATAGAACACCTAGTGTTAGGAGCCAATGTCTTCACCCATGAAACTGCAGAATCAGCATAATTAGCTACACTAGTCATGCATGAATACAATATGCTTTTGCTTAGCTTAGAAATACAATATGCTTAAAACTTCATGTAGCTGCCATTAATTAAAATGTATACATCTTACCCCGTGAAACAAATTCAACATCATCATAATTCTCTTCATTTTCTGGACTTCTGTAAAGTTGAAAAAGTGGACACGTGAAACCAATGAAGATGTTTTTATTATTGCATTTTCATTCACCATGGTTCTAGTCCTTTTTTCAGCTATTTCATACAACGTCTGGATAGTCTGTTGAGTGCTTTATGCTACTTAAGTACCTGTGTGATTCCCTAATTGTTCTTCCTGACTGCGCCTTGATTTTTCACACGGGGTGACCTTGATCCAAAGTATAAAAGGAGAAAAGAGGACAAAGGCTCTCAGATACCATGGAGATCAGTGTGTAATGAAAAATATAATAGGTAGATGGGCTGACTGAATGGAAATCCTCTATGGGTCTTTTTAACCTTCTTTGCCTGTGCAGGATTCTTACACAATGTGGAAGCAGGAAGCTAGACTTCTGCACAACATTAAGTATAGCTCTAAGAGTTGCTCTTGGACTCATAGAGCTTAAAGTCTAAACAAGGGACAAGAAAATCAGCAGTGTATGGTTAGGCCAGGTAAAGGGTCCTGATGTCAGATTAAAAAACATTGTCAAACCAAGAGAAACAGGAAATTGAGAATGTAACTAATAATATTACCAACGACTTTTAACTTTATAATGCCGTGTAATAGTTGCAAGAAAACTAGGGCTGACAGTCATCATCAAAAGGTTGTAATCAAATAAAGGACTTGAAAGCAGAAAGTGTTCTTTGATAATCAACTTGATGGAGAAAGCACTGAGGCGGTGAAAGAAAACATGTCAGTGGGCAGCAGAGGGGAGAGTTTTCAGCAGAGGGGAGAGTACAAAGAGCACGCAGAAAGGGAGAGCAGAAGGACAGTCTGGAGCTAAATTTCGCGGGATCCTGAAGGCAAAGTGGACACAGTTGTCTCCCTCGCATGTTTGGCAAGGAGGGTGTCGGGGATGGGACCGCGAGGCGCTCCGGCCACTAGATGGGGCAGCAAAGCCGGGGTGCGGAGGCGGCAGCAGCAGAACCAGCAGCAGCAGCAGCAGCAGAACCAGCAGCAGCAGCAGCAGCAGAACCAGCAGCAGCAGCAGCAGCAGAACCAGCAGCAGCAGCAGCAGCAGCAGCAGCAGCAGCAGCAGCAGCAGCAGGGCTGGGGTGGTGTCGCTCCAGCCCTGCCAAAGCACAGGCTGTGCCCTCTCACACCCCGCTCTAAAGCCTGATGTGTTCCTCCTGCCCGCCCGCTGCTGCTGTTTGCAGACCCTGCTGGGCAGCGAGCAGCTCGTCGTTTGGGTTCAGCTTCTCTCTGGACAGTTTTGACGGTAGATTGAGGCGCTTCTAACTCCCACTGGGAGCTTCCCCTTTGTACACAGCCTTTCGGAGAAAAGTAAAGAAAGAAACTCCATACGTGGCAGAGGTTTCTCCGTGTTATCACAACAGGTCATGAGGCAGCTCCTGGTGTGGTTTCACGACCAGCGCTGAGCTCAGTACCTCTGGCTGGTGAGGCTGCTTCCTGGGGTATCAACTTATAGACTTGGCCCTCCTGGGTCTCCTTCCCACAGAAAAAAAAAAAAAAATCAGGGGGAAGCCTCAGTTATTGATACAAGTGATTTTCCACCAATATTTGAAGCCTGTGAACGCTTCCAGATTAAAAATGCCAGCAGGGTGTCTGTTGCCTCCCCCCTCTCCTTACCAGTAGGGCAGAAAAAAAAGTATTGTCACAGCTAAGACGTTTTAGGGAAACTGACAAATAGTTGGAGGGTTCAAGCTAATAAAAACTAATTCTAAACAGGCCAGGGATAAGGCAGGACAACGAAAGTGCTGTGAGACCTCACTCCACCAGAAACCTGGATATCTGCAGCCTTAAGCTGCTGCTGCATGAGAAAAGCAATAGGCAGAAAAAGGTGGGAAACTAAAGACCTTGGAGTTTATGTTTACTTACATTGTTTCAGAGCTGGGCTTGATGTTTCTGGGAGGCAAACTGGGAGCTGCTGGGAACTGCAGGGATGGGTGAGAGGCTGGTGGAGGAGGTGGCAGCTGCGTAGCAGAGTGTGGTGGAGGTACAGATGGGAACTGTGATGCTGAGGAAGGTGCTACCTGTTTCAAATCTTCATTTTTAGAGCCTGAAAAAAAAGCAGACCACAATGAATTTATAAAGCAAGCAGATGAAGAAGGCATCTCACTCTTTACATGAAATATTAGTATAAAATATCATTACTGCACACACCCTAGAGAAAGTGTGTTTGCTGAACCTGCTTCTTAGATATATTTGGTGTCTTATCAGAGTAGAGGCTCTGTCTAGAAGAGTGTACTGCCTATGGAAGTACGCTTTGCCAAGACATGAACAGGACACAAAAACCTTAGTTCATTCAGTATATTAGCCCTCCTGCTTTACAACTAAGTTATCATTTAGTTCTACAATTGGGTTGAAAAGACCAGCTGAAGAATTCACATGAGCATTGATTCACTCTTGCTAGAGTTTTCCTTGCCCACAGACAGAGTTTCAAGGCAAAGGGATGAGAGATGTAAAGATATTTTGGTATTGATTCAGAGGTATACAGGTCTCTGTATTTACTTGCACGCATTTGCAACATAAGATCTAAAAGGCTGGATTTCGTTTTCTAACAAGCTCCTGCTAGAAAGATGGCAGTTTGAGAAGCTGCACAGAAGCTATGCTTTGAACAAACAGATGCAGCCTTAGAAACAGATGCAGTGCATGAGGCACAGAAGCCGTGATAAGGAGGTGGGGTGAGTGAGCTGGTGTGCATGTGTGCTGCACTGAACTCATGCTCTGTGTACAAGCCAGAACCAAACCATAATAACCATTGCTTTGAGAGTTCATGCTGAGAGAGGTTATTTATCACAAAAAAATGAAATCACTGTTTAGATGCCATGATTTTAAACCTAGAATTTTTTTTTCATTCATCATGAGTGGATTAAAAGCTACTCAGAAAGCATTGTCCCCAGCAGTATTGAGGGAAGTCCAACAAAATCTCAGGAAGAGGAGAACAGAAGGGAAAAGCAAATTCATAGTTCAGTTCAAACCAATTACAATTGAAAAGAAAGCTCTGTTATTCTGGAGATTTTCTTTAACTTCACAACTGTATAGGAGGATTTAAAATCTTTTCAAAAATAAATCAACTTTCACCACATTGGAAAAAAATGTCTTAAATACAGAGCAATGACAAATATTTATTAATGCTTAATATCAAGACTGAAAGTTGCAAAAACTACTGAAAGAGCTTTCTTTAGCTGTTTGGGATTCTGAAATTCTGTCCTTGGTGCGCACAGGAGAAGGGGAATTGAAAACTAATAGAAGGACCTCTCATATGTCACACAGAAATCAAAGCAAAATTACCAAGCCTTGACAGTTTTTCTTCTTACTAACAAAGAACTTAAAAATTTCTGGACAAATTTGGCTTAGCTTGGAGCAACTTTTCAGCGTACATTGTCAACAACAGTACAGTTGAAATGTGTTAAGTTTCTCCATTACTTAAACAGCAAAGCACAAAAAGTCCCAACACTGCTGATTATGTTGGTGAATTTTTTTCTTTCCTTACAATTTATGATACGCCAACATTAAAGTTATATGGTATAACATAACTTTTTATTCACGTCTTTTTATGATTTTATTCAATAATGTAGCCCAAAAGTTATGTGAAATAATCCTTTCACTTAATACTGAGGAGGCTACAGCAAGGTTAATATGTGCCAGCTGGAGAGAGCCCAAAGGAGAAGAGTGAGAATGATTAGAGGTCTAGAAAACATGAATTCCTGGAAATATTGAATAAATGGTGGTTGTTCAGGGAAATACAATACAATTGTCTCTGGCAAAGAAGTAAGGGGGGAGTGTGTGTCTATATATATATATATACACACAGGTATGTATTTGTTTTCTTCATTTCCATGGTGAAAAAGGCAAGAAGTTAACATATTTAAAGGTTGGCAACATTTGTTAGAAGGCACTTTCTAATAGTGAAAGTGGAATTTCCATGGATTGAGGTACACATTAAAGAGGCAGGTTGAGCTTGTGACACAAATAAGTTTTAGTACAATTGTTCTTACTGTGCACATAGGGAAGGACTAAACTGCTTTACATCTCTTCTGATTCTATATTTTTTTAGATATTGCATTTAAAATACTTGCTAATGTATTGAATCTAACAGTTAGAGATCTACTAAAATATAGTTTTAGCCAGAACTTTCCCTCCAGAAAGATGCTCCTCTTGTTTGAAGATGAGAGATATAATGGACCACTAAAAGATTTGTTTGGTTAAGTTCGCTCACAATCTGCATTTTATTGTTTTCTAAGTACATCAGGCTTCAGGTTCAATTAATTTTTTTTTCTACCTTTGCTTACTAGGTCAAAAGACCATTTAGAACCACTGTTTTCTACCCTTAAATTATTGACACCTTAACCAATATTTCAGATTTCTTTTTCATAACTTTAAAGACCCAATTTTTTAAATCTCATCTCAAGGCATTTTTTTACCCATTTAGCAATTAATTTTTGTAATATCTCTAACTTTTCCAGCACTGTAAAAAAATATGGCACTGGAATTCTACACTTGTCTGTGTCTACTTGTCTGCCAAATGCAGTGATGAAAATTACAAGTCGTACTTCATCTGGCCATATCTCTACTGACTGCATTTGAGGTGTTTCATTATCTTCTCTGATTGTTATCCCTCCTCCTGTTATGGAAATGTAAACACCTAAACATCAAGCTAAAGCCTGTTGTCAAAAAAATTATTCAAGATTTTGTAACTATATGAAGATTCTTTCTGGGTAAACTTTCAAGAATTTAGGGTTACAGGCTGACAGCCATTGTGCATTAGACTTTTCTTTCACATTATTGCCCTTACTCAACTTTGGAGTTATTTATGATGTCTAGATTTTTACCCAAGGCTTTATACTACCCTCTCCTGCAGGTATGGTACACATACCTTCGTTTTACATGTATATCTACTTTTGAGTAAATGCAAAATTCGTTTAAATGAGCGAAGATTACACATGATTGTGCTCTTGTTACATCCGAGTCTCTGAGGTTTGTGCGTTCACATATAATTCTTCAGAGTCTTTGTTCATCCACAGATTTTATCAGCTATTATCTCTTGTTGTGCTAAAATTCCTGACAAATAGCATTGTTAATCTAAGTGTGTTGAATTCTTTTAAGTGGGTTCAAAAAAATAAAGAAGTCAGAAAGATTTTTGTCATGACAGCCATCTTAATTGGTGCTACTTATGCACTCATTTTTTTGTGTTTTAACAAGGAATCCTATACCAGTTTCTCCATGGTCATATTTATGTTGCCCTCATACAGTGTTGTGTAGACACACAACATGCATAAATGCATTATGCTATCATATGGTTTGTGATTAGCTTATAGCACTAAGATAAAAATTCTGCCCAAGCTTCTGTGCATAATACTTCTTTCATGTGATATGTCTTGAGAACCAAATCCAGGCTATCGGAAACTTAGCCAGGAAAGGACATTTAGATTAAGTGCTTATTTTTAAGCAAGAAGGCTGAACAACTTGTCCCTTTTAATTTATGCACATTGTCAGAATCTAACAATAACAAGATGATCCTTGTATTAATGGAAACACTACTTTTTATTTTCTAACTATTAGAACTAACTCTTCCATGCCTTTAGACTTATAATCACCAACACTTACACTGACTGAGAATGATGTGGGTGTCAACTGCATTAATTCCAATACTGAAAATAATGAGACAAGTTAGGTGGGAAGGTGTCATTTGGTATGAAAAAGTTGTTATAATCAGCCCTGCAGAGTCAAAGCTATCATAATGTTTCAGCAGCATTTTGTTTCCTATTTTAATGGAGTACTTCGTTTTGGCTCCCCTTCAATCTTCATAGAATCATAGAATCATAGAATAACCAGGTTTATTCTGGACCCACCAGAAGAGACCCACTGGATCATCGAGTCCAACCATTCCTATCAAACACTAAACCATGCCCCTTAGCACCTCATCCACCCGTCCCTTAAACACTGCCAGGGAAGGTGACTCAACCACCTCCCTGGGCAGCCTGTTCCAGTGACCATTGACCCTTTCTGTGAAATTTTTTTTCCTGATGTCCAGCCTAAACTTCCCCTGGTGGAGCTTCAGGCCATTCCCTCTTGTCCTGTCCCCTGTCACTTGGGAGAAGAGGCCAGCAACCTCCTCTCCACAACCTCCTTTCAGGTAGTTGTAGAGAGCAATGAGGTCTCCCCTCAGCCTCCTCTTCTCCAGGCTAAGTAACCCCAGCTCTCTCAGCCGTTCCTCGTAAGACTTGTTCTCCAGCCCCTTCATCAGCTTCGCTGCTCTTCTCTGGACTCTGAGACACTTGGTACTCTGAGGACTTGGAAAGGCTTTGTGCTGCTAGTGAATCTGAAGTCAGCTCTGGGCACTCAGAACAAGAAATCAAATTGAAACTACATTCTGGCCTCACCTGCACCCAAAGCACTCTCATTGCAGGAAACGGTGTTCTAGACCATCATTGTCTGGTCGTTTTGACCACTAACACCTCAGTTTCCGAATAGGCTCTTTTCTCTTCCTGGGACTCCCAACATTTTCACATGCTCTTTAGCACTGAAGAATCAGATGCAGAAACTTAAGGTCTTCACAAAAAAATGAAAGAACAGGTGTAAAGGAATGATATCTTCAAAAACCTGTGCAGCTGCATAGTGGCTAAGATAAACTTTCCATAGAAACTGTCCATAGAAAGTACAAAATATTCTAATGCATTGCTGCTTGTGATATTGAACTCTGATCATTCCCAGAGCTTCAGCATTTAACAGCAGAACTGTGTACAGAACATGACAATCATTTCTCTTGTGTTCTCGTGGAATCTTGTCAAACAACTTCCACTCGTGCAGCAACCAAAAGGTCACCTACATTCTTCAAGAAGACTAGAACACTGAAGCTGTCTTGATGTGAAATTTGTTATTTTGACCTTTGCTATTCCTGGCTTGTAAAAGAGAAATATTGATACTTCTTAGGTAGCTAACATATTGTCTGGAGAAAGAACCCATCAGTCCTTTATGTCCAAGTATTCCATGTTCAACAATCTCAGGAGAAACCAGCCTGTGTATAATAGTGCTCTATAATTTCCATGCCTCTCCTGTGTGAACTCAAAGAGAAACTAGCCAAAAACCCCAAATAAGTCCAGCTAATTGCAACCCACATACTCTACATAGTCTAAACCATTTTTTCAGGGCAGTATGAGAACAAGATCTCCATTCTCACCTTGCTTAAATCTTCAATGCTATCCTGAGATGCTGATGTACTTTGTCTCTAGATGTTAATACCAGAAATATGTGGCAAACTGAAGGGAAATCCCAGCAGTGCCTGGAGTCCTTATTGGAGGGACACATACAACAAGCAGTTGTGGGATAGGAATCTGATGGGAACCAATACTTTTGCTAGGGCCAGTTCTCCCCAGTCTTTTTCAAAATCCTGAAATAGATACGTCTTGTGTAAGGGCGATATGGAATCCAGTACTGACAAAGCTGAAATGCCATGTCTCTTTATCCGCTCTGTAGATACCTGGTTATCTCGCTGATTACATGAGGGATTAGCACATAGATGAACAGCAGTATCTAATTATCAACCTGAGCAAAACAGAGTAGTAGTCAAAGGGGAAAAAAACCCAACAAAACCATTTTTAGTTCTCACACTTCCCATTCAACAACCACTGGCTGAATATACAAACCTGATGATCATTTCAACCTGTACTACAATAGACTGTAGAATGACACAGAGCTTTTGACTGGCAAAAATGACAAATAATTTTGATAATCTCCCTTGAACTAGGGAACTATCCTAGCCAGGCAGAGGGTGTTCAGGCTTCAGCTATTCATATTTTTCTCACACTATGTCTGGATTGCCACAAAATGTATGCCTGCTCTCAGAGTCAATACTGCTTAAAAGCTCCAATTAGCTCAGAACACTCTCTTAGCTCACACTCTCTTACAAATGTATTAGCCTGGCCTCCAGTCTCAACACAGTCCTGACTTATCTGCAAAGACTTAACTCAGTTATGTTCAAGGTATCAGGCTGCAGCATGTAAGCCATCTATTGCCTCAACTCAGAAATTTCTAGTCCAAGACTGACTACGAGACAAAACTGGAACTGAACTGCAATGCATATCACACTAACTTCCATTTCAAATTCACTCCGATTGCACCTATTTCACCTTAAATACACAGCAATTCACACGTGTAAGAAGATCTCTCTCATAACGAAGTGGTCTCTTGCAGATACAAGGGAAAAACTTACCTCACTTCATACCCTAAAAAGCAGACTATCACCCTCTTTCTTTGGCCTAGAGCGTGGCCTCTGGCAAGACCTTTTTCACTCCCTGATGCAGCGAGCTTCTGCTTTTATTAACATAAAGAAAACCTGAAAATGATCAGCTATTGCAAGGGTACTCCAAACACTCTGCAGGAAAAACTGCCTAGAATTTGAAATTTCTTATTGAATTTCTTCAGTTTTTATAAAAGAGGGGAAAAGATTTTTCAAGCAGCTACACAGTCAAAAGTTTTGCATTTTGGAAGAAGCATACTTTTATAAAACAAAATGCTTTTGAGCTACTCTGCAAATGCAGCATCAGCTTTTAGTTTTACTGTAAAAGACTTCACTATTTTTACATGCAAGATCTAGGAAGCTCTCTGGGTGTTACAAAGGGTTTGCTAAGAATGTGCAACAACATCTGCAACAGCTGATCACCCACTTCCTACTTTATTCAGAATTTGCAGAGAGATGTTTTCTGCTCCGCTTCCCTAACCTGCATATTCATTTAGATATAAACTATAGTTTCAGGTTTCAGAATTATGCTGCTTTGGAGGTGCTCAAAGCAAACAGGGGAACTTAAAATATTAATGAAGCTCAGTGGTTTTGATTATGCTGTTGTCAGATATGCTGTAAAAACAGAGACACAAAGATTATTGGAGATACTACTCACAACTTGAAAACGAGGACCACAGAATGTTTTTTATAATTGTACTTCTGGATTTGAGACCTTACTTGTATAAAAGCCCTGGTACACTCTTTCTTAATTTTCTCTTCTTTTATTCTCCTCAGCTCTCCTGATTCGATTTCCAGTGAAACAGTAAAGCTGCTCTTTCAGCTCTGTACAAAATTCCTCCCTGAGAGGGGAAATTTTGCAGAAAGGGTGAAGGGGAAAATTTGAGACTTATTGAAGGTCTCCATCCATTTTAAGACTATTTTGCTGATTGTTGCTCATAGATCATTAAAAAGTATCATCAAAATAGATAGAGAATTTGTCCTTTTTAAAGCAGCACTTCTCGCTGATTTCAGCTGAGGTATCTTGTCCAGAGCACATGCAGGGACCATCTCAAGGGTATTATCACATAATGCTTAGTATCTATTCATAGAATCATAGAATGGTTTGGGTTGGAAGGGACCTTAAAGGTCATCCAGTTCCAACCCCACTGCCATGGGCAGGGACACCTTCCACTGGATCAGGCTGCCCAAGGCCCCAGCCAACCTGGCCTTGAACACCTCCAGGGACGGGGCATCCAGAACTTCCCTGGGAAACCTGTGCCAGTGCCTCACCACCCTTAAAATGTGAAACTGAGCAATATAAAAAAAAGTACTGAAGTGAGACTGTCTATGGGAATTTGAAGACCTTCAAGGCTCCTTACCCAGTTTTTCATTAGATTTCGTGAAGCTGATGTCTGTTATTCCTGGTCCCCCATACATTTACCTGAAAACTCTGGAAGCCAAGTTGAAATTATGACCAGACATATCTGCCAAGAACTTAACTCTGCTGGATCTGCTTGAAAGCAACTGCAAAAATCTGGGTAAGTATTTGTATGTAGCTTTTAGTGGAAACAAATACAAAACTCCAGCTTTCCTCTAAGGACATTCCTCTCTGCCCTTCTCTGAAAGTGAGAGAAGGCAAATTATTCTTCTTTCAGTGGCATTATACCAAAATATTTTATATCACCAAGAAAAAGGAGGATTAATTTTTGAAGTTCGTAGAACTGAAGAACAATGCTCAACTAAAATAAAGTTGAAGTTGTGCGTTTATCATAAATATCAGACCACAGCAGATGACATCCCACACGATGGGCATAATTTGGTACAAATGCAATGATATCACCTGTGTGGATCTGACCCAAAAGGAGTTGTCTTGTTCATGGGATTCATAAGGTCAGTTTCAAAGAAAACTGTTTGAATTCCTTTCTAATTTGCATATTATTTCTTTGGCCATCTTTCAACAATACAACTTGTGAGTTCCAAAAGATCAGTTGAATTAAATTTCCCTCAGTCTTATTGCTCACTTATTCACTCTCCAGCTATAACTACATGCACCACAGTTACTGCATATGCATGTAAGACTAAATTTTTCAGTAAGCAAAGAGTGGGCACATGCTTTCAGTCTGCTTCCCTTAGAAAGAAATTTTTTTCAGATTTTATTAAGAGGGATATTAATGCTGTGGAGGAAACCCTCCCACACAGAACTTTTTGAAGCATTACATTTAATTGGTCATGTAATTCTACTAAAATATGCGGAAAAATTACAAATTAAACTGCTTAGTGTGGCTTACAGCACTGAAAAACATTCCTGCAGTTTAAAAATGAATGCAACCATTCTGATAGGAATATGAATGAGACAAGTTATTGTCTACCTAAGGAAACAGATAAATCTAATCCAAGATACAAATAAAGTAAGACTTGAGTGAAATGAACATCTAGTGTTTCCTTCGGAAGTTTGTTCTGGATACAGCTTACTATTCTTGCACATTAAGAAACAAAACCACACAAACCCCATGGCATATTAGTATTTAAATTATTTGTCCTTACTTATTTCCATACAACACTCTGCAATATCTTTCGAATAGCTTATTGTATAGTTTTAGTTAAAAAGGAATAAAATGTATCCATCAATAAACCACTAAAGGACAGTTCTCAGCTGTGAATTGTCATAGGGTCTGCAACACATTTGTAGATCTTCCCCCTGATGGGTTGTTTATATCGTTGTATGGGGGCACAAAAATATATTTTTCTCATGTATATACTTGTCATAGTCTGCTTAGGAATTCTAGAGTAATTTCTGAAGCTGACTATACTAAATCCCATTGAGTTATCAATGATCATTCTCGAGAAGAGTTTTCAGAGTCTGAAATGCAGAACTTAGGATGGTGAAGATAAACCACCTGAATGCACCTGTCAATTCTGTTGCATAAACCTAAACAACAACTACTAGCAATGCCAGCCACAAGCTGACATGCAGTTTGGATTGTTTGGAGGCCACTTCTGTTTTGAATCAAAGTAAATTTCTAACATACTTTCTCCACAGGTCTAAACTTCTGCAAAGGCCTGAATGAGACACATGGTGTGTTATGTTGTATTAGAAAACAGTGTCAACCCTCTAGCAGGGTCCGTGCTGAATGGGGTTAACACAGTGATTAGATTACATGACATGTGAAAGGATTCTTTGTGAAGCAGTGTTGAGAACTCTAGTTAGAAAGGAGAATTTATAAGGAGGGGAAAACAGGACAGCTAGAAACAGAACAGCTTTAAGCAGAACAGCTATGACTTTATTATGGAAGTTAACAAAACAGAAACTGCTATAGATAATCTCTAAAACTGATGGAACAGAGCAATTCTTTCTAGTTAATTATGTTTCCTTGTTACAGTTTTTGAAATCATGTTATTTCCTGCACCTATTTTGTTTCACATGAAGAAACATTTTGGATGAACCTTCATCCTTTGGCTGCAGTATGTAGGTCATTGCACACAAGCAGCTGTTCTGTACCAAAGCTTTAAGTATTCTAAAACCTGTCCAACTTCCAGAAAGTATTATGAATACTAATTATGTTAATAATTTTAATTTAAAGCTCAACAAGAATGGTAGGAACTGGATGAATTTTTCCCATTCTTTAAATTGATACATATTTTGCTGAAAATCTACTTTGCAACTAGTTGTGTCAACGAAGTGTATCTGGCATACCATGTTACTTTATAAGCACTTTGTGGTAAGACTGAGGGAAAAAAGTCCTGCTTTTTTCCCCCAGTATTGTGGCGATGAAGTTCTGGAAATGTTGCTATTACCATTACTGGACAACACATCTTGAACTCTAAAGGTCTTAAGTTTAGGTAGTTAAGAAAAAAAATGTTTTGTAGTCCATTTTCTCATAATTACAAGAATGTTTGGCGTATACCTCTCATGTATTTGACGTCTGACGTATACTAAAATTTCTCTTTGAGCTGAGAAGTCTTAATTTCCCTGCATTGTTTAAATAATATTTCCTTAGTGACTCAAAGATGTAAAATTATGCAGCATGCACAATGTTGGAATTAGACAAAATATATAAACAATGCTGGAGTAAGTATTTGCATCTTTTTGTTTTTGTAGGCCTTTGTTCACAGGAAGAAACACTTTTAACAAATCTTTGCCATTATGTTGCATTACATGGGTAATGAAGCACAAGTTAATAAGTTGAGTAATGAAGTTAGTAATCCAAAATGTTCATTAAAGGAAACAGCTAGTCATTGCTGATAGCATTCATCTGAATGATTAAATACTAAAGTAAATATTCTATACTAATAGAGACAAAAAATATGAAGCATTTAATATTAAAGATATTAGGAAGATTTTGAAACAGTATACTAACAATTTATTTCCTCCTAAGAGGTCCATTTTATTAATGAAAATTTCTGAGGTCATTGTTTTCCATTTGAAACTGAAACAGACTAAAATGTGTGTATTTGGAACAATGATGCTGATTGTTCAGAGATCCTAAAGAGAAAATGTGGAAAACCCCACTATTGGAATGCAATATTTTGTTGCACGGGAATTTTTTATGCAACTGATGTTTTTTATATCAGTGTTTATGCTCTTCTGATTAATTTTTAACAGGAATTGTGTACTATGTATGAACTATTTATGTTTCATATTGAACAATAATTTTGTGAAATTGCCAACCTCTTCATCTGGTTGTTGCTTTTGGAAATAAATTATCATTTTTTAAGGAAATTTCTTAGAGTACATTTTCTTTGCTTGCATTTGCATCATTGTACATGTTTTCTTTTCCTTATCTTTCAAATATAAATGATTTACTAAAGATAATATTTTAAACTACTGAAATATTAAATGTCCTCCATCTCTGAATATTTCCAATTGCCATTTTTCTTTCTTGCATATGAAATGATACCACGCAATATAAAATTAACTAGCTCAGGTTTATAAATATTTCTTATTAAAAAAATCAGTAATGATTAAGTCTTTTTTATCAAACCATGAGAAGTTTCACCTACAATTGAGAATTAATTTTATGTTTCCCTTTAGAAAAGGATAGGCTTCTGTGTATGATTACTCATCTGTAGTTTACAATTACTTTACTTGTGGAAGTAAGCATTCCCAGATGAAGAATTCTGAATATCTAACCTCATATTTAGCCACCATAAGGCTCAGTCCTGTGAGCTTTTACCCATCAGGGTACTTTGGAAAAAATCTGTGGGTTCTCTTTTAGAAGTAAGATTTATGCATATGCATAGCATTTTTCAGCTGTCAGACTTAAATGTAGATTTAGACACTCTCTTTCAGGTGTTGTTATCCCTCTTCTATTTGTCTTTACATTTTTGCATGGAATGGAAAAAACCTACCAGATATGTGGTCTAGGACTTAACTTATCATCATTGTACTAGTTTGGGAAGGTCCTACACCTGGACCAGGGCAATCCATGGTTTTAATACAGAATGGGGCATGATATGATCGAGAGCAGCCCTGAAGAGAAGGACTTGGGGGTGCTGATTGATGAGCCAGCAATGTGTGCTCGCAGCCCAGAAGGCAAACCATAACCTGGGCTGCATCAAAAGAATTGTGGCCAGGAAGTAGTGGGAGACAATTCTCCTCTACTCCACTCTTGTAAGACCCCGCCTGGAGTACTGCATCCAGTTCTGGAATCCTCAATATAAGAAGGATATGGAACTGTTGGAACAGGTCCAGAGGAGGGCTGCAAACATGATCCGAGGGCTGGAGCAGCCCCTCTGCTATGAGGACAGACTGAGGGAGTTGAGGTTGTTCGGCCAGGAAAAAGGAAGGCTTCAAGGCAACCTTACAGCAGCCTGCCAGTACGTGAAGGGGGCACACAAGAAAGCTGGAGAGGGACTTTTTACAAGGGCAGGTAGTGATAGGATGAGGGGGAATGGCTATAAATTGGATGGAGGAAGATTTAGATTAGACATTAGGAAGAAATTTTTCATGATGAGGATGGTGAAACACTGGAACAGGTTGCCCAGGGAAGTTGTGCTTGCCCCCTTCCTGGAAGTGTTAAGCCCAGGTTGGATGGGGCCTTGAGAACTGAACATGAGCCAGCAGTGGCCCGCGGGGCCAAGAAGGCCAATGGCATCTTGGCTTGTATCAGAAACGGCGTGACCAGCAGGTCCAGGGAGGTTATTCTCCCTCTGTACTCGGCACTGGTGAGACCGCTCCTCGAATCCTGTGTTCAGTTCTGGGCCCCTCACCACAAGAAGGATGTTGAGGCTCTGGAGCGAGTCCAGAGAAGAGCAACCAAGCTGGTGAAGGGGCTGGAGAACAGGCCTTATGAGGAGCGGCTGAGAGAGCTGGGATTGTTTAGCCTGGAGAAGAGGAGGCTAAAGGGAGACCTCATTGCTCTCTACAACTACCTGAAAGGAGGTTGTAGAGAGGAGGGTTCTGGCCTCTTCTCCCAAGTGACAGGGGACAGGATGAGAGGAAATGGCCTCAAGCTGCACCAGGGGAGGTTCAGGCTTGACATCAGGAAAAAATATTTCATGGAAAGGGTCATTGGGCATTGGAACAGGCTGCCCAGGGAGGTGGTTGAGTCACCTTCCCTGGAGGTATTTAGAAGATAGGTGGATGAGGTGCTGAGGGGCATGGTTTAGTGATTGATGGGAATGGTTGGACTTGATGATCCAGGGAGTCCTTTCCAACTGAGTGATTCTGTGATTCTAGTGGGAGATGTGTGTGCCCATGGCAGGGGGGTTGGAACTGGGTGATCTTTAAGGTTCCTTCCAACTGAAACCATTCTATGATTACACACAGTGGCTATCACTCCACCCTAAACTGTGTTTTTTGGTGCCATCAACTACCTATTGTTTCATCTGTCTTGGAGACAGATGATTTGTCTCAAGTTACAATTCTTTTTATGCTCTTAAAACTTAATACTGAGCTGTTGTGTAACTTCATCCAATGTACTGCAGAGGTGAAAAAGGAAAACCTGCATTGACCTTTTAAGTCCATACTCTGCAGTAAACAGCTGTGACATCCTGTGATAAAAAAAAAAATACCCTGTTCTTTATAACTTTGGAAGCTGTTGTTTTATCTTGCATCAAGTAAGAGCAATAACTGACTAGTTCTACGGGGCTTTTCTAAGACAGTTAAGACATCTACTGTCCTTGAGAGTGGTGCTTGATTGTTAATTTCTTTCTCAACAGTGTTGCGAAAACTTTAACAGTGCACCTCAAATTTTAGTTCCTACTTTCTCTCTGGTTGTGTTACCTAACTCAAATAGCAGTGTCACTGAGTGGGTATACAATCCATTGCAGAATAGAACCTCAACAATGACTGCAGACACAACCATATACCAAGTTATAAATTGTGAGAATTTTCTTACGTCTTCTTTTCTTCCAGATTCAGTACTGTTTTCTTTTGTTTCTGCCAGTACAGCTCAACATTTTCTCCCTAGCTGAAGACTCAGTTTTGATTGTTCACGAGGCATTCAGATGTGTTTCGAGCACTAGGGAATCTGAGCCTTCAACTGACTTTATGTGGGTGGCCATCTGTACACACACAATCCCAATGAGGTCAGCCCAGCTGCAGTTCTTCTATGAAGCAACAGTATGCTTATGGCTTTACATTGAAAGCTGACTTCTCTTCTGTTTTCTAAGGAAGCCCTATGTGCACTTCGGGTGTTTATTATGAAACAATATCATTAGTATTATTATATGAATCTAGAAAGAACGTGCATCCCATTGATTTTTAGCAGAGGTAAATATGACCTGCTCTCAGGCAAAAATGCTGTATAGGGGCATAACACGGGAATTTACCAGAACTTTGTCTTCGCAGACACAGATGGGATTTTATTAAGCTTGCCTTTGGTGGAAAATAGTACTGCATCAGTAGTCAGACTTTCCTCAGCAAAACACTTGTATCTATGGAAGTTTTATCAAGAAACTGTTTTCAGGACCAGGTGAAAATTTCTAATACAAAGCCAGGCCAAGACCAAAACAGCATCCCTTAGAATTCAGGCAATCATTTTGGACAGTTTAAATCTGTCTCCTATGTGTGAGTAAGACTACTGCATCTAAGACAAGTCCTTCAGCATCTAATGTATTAAGTTATTTCATGCCCAATGAATACTTGATTATGTAAAAAACTAGTCAGGCAGCATTTAGGGGAAAGAGTAACAACCATTGTAAAAAGGCTGAATTGACACTTCTGAGATAGCACAGTTATAACTTGTTGTTAAATTAGACAATTCAAGGTTTTCTGCACCCCAGACATACACCGTAATACAAGTTTAACAATGACTCTGTGTGGAGCTTTTCTCTTCTCGAAGACAGCACAAAGCCTAAATTTTGCCCTAGTACAGATAAAGCCCCCCAAAAGCTAGATCTCAGAAAGATTGGTTGGATGGTAAAACCATTTCTGTTTGCTTGTTCTTCATTTTACTCAGCACCTGAATAACAAAAGCAAATTGAGTGACTATGGCAAGCTGCTGTTTAACAGGACAAAGTAATGTGCAGGAAAAATTTAAGCTGTGGAGGTGTCTTCTTCCTGACATGACTTTGACTTTAGAAATGACAGTTAAACAAAAAAAAAAGAAAGCTATTCAGTTTAACTGCTTTCCCAAAGCAGGTAGGTTTTATCATTCAAGTTTAACATTCCAAGAAAGTCAGTAGCAATGTGTAACTTTGTTGAGCTGAAAATAAGTTAAACTCTAGAGCACCTAGTCTATCCATCAGAACTGTTTTATGGAGACTTTTGCCATAAAGACACGAGCTGCATTAATTAATGACAAACAATCATAGAATCATAGAATCATAGAATCACCAGGTTGGAAGAGACCCACCGGATCATCGAGTCCAACCATTCCTATCAAACACTAAACCATGCCCCTTAGCACCTCGTCCACCCGTGCCTTAAACACCTCCAGGGAAGGTGAATCAACCACCTCCCTGGGCAGCCTGTATCCATATGTACATGCCAGCTCTGCAGAGAAAGGTTTGAATTTCAGGGGCACTGAATACCTTTGTACTGCTGTGGCTTCTAAATCTTCCAGTCTCACCCTGACTGTGTAGTAAAGAAAACCATGCCTGACACATCAGTTCTGTTTTGCAGCATGGTTGGAGGACAACCTGTACCGCCACACTGGGCAGCTCCAACCTTAGCTCATGTTTTGACCATGACTGTTGCAGGCTGCTGGTTGCACTAGTGCTTGTTAGTGACAGCTGGAGATCCTTCTTCTAGCTAAAATTTGAGTGTTACTCTTACAGCCCTGTTCACTGGATTAATTTTAAATACATAGGATAAATATTTCTAAACTTCAGTTTTAAAAAAAAGATGATGAAAAATTGCTTCCTTTAAAAAACTGCATGGGAACCAGAAAAAAAATGGAATAAATAAAGAGAAAAACAAAAGTATTCCTTCATTAATTATTTAAAAATAAACTAAAAATATTTAAAAAATGCAGGTTTGGTTTTTTCCAGGCTTTTTTGAGACTTCTCAGAGTTCTAGTCAGCAAAGATTATATTGTTCCTCTTTAATAAAATCATTTGCTGGTGTCATTTGTTGAAAATACTGCCTTTCCATTTCGAGATTGCTCTGGGCACTTGAGTAAAGGCAGTCATGCTGAAGAGTGCTCTGTGGAGAAGAGACAGCTGCTCACTTGGCTGTAAACTGGTGTATTTCTTTCAAAGAGGTACACACATTTACATAGTGTGAAGATCTGGCCCAGCCCATGGATTTGTGGGCTAATTTCTATAACAGTGGGTTAAAGCAGGAAAGTCAGAATGTAATAGCTGAGAAGAAAATACAATTTATGTTACTAATATGGTCCTAATTTTTGAGCGGGATTAATAATAACGATATGTAGTTGCACACACAGTGTGTTTTTGGTGTGCCTTTTTGTCTTTAAAGAAAGTAAATCCTGAGTTTTTCATCCAGTCATATCCCATTTGAATGTGCTCTGTCTCAGGAAAGCAAATATATGTATTCAAAATGGCTGAAGTCACACTGTATTCTATATAAAAAAGGCACAAGGAAATATTTTGTATCAATTAAATTACATGAACATATCTGATGCACTGCACGTGCACAGAGTTGAGTTTGAATAACTATCATCAGTCTGAGCATCTCTCATCAGTTACATTATGCATCTAATTTTAATGCTCTGAATCACACCATTGGGCATGTCCCTTCCTCGCTGACTACACTGCAGATTTAAGAGTCTAAGTTTGATCTGTTAAATTAAATCTGAGAGAGATGGTTAAGGCAGGCTAATGTAAGTGAAATGCCCCATGTTATCAGAAGTTACTTAACTTACTTAGCTGTGTGTACTACCTGACAAAATTTGTTGCAAGACATAACTAGACGAAATTACTTGAGCTAAAAAGTATATGTGAGAATTGAATATATCCTTTACTTTCTGAGCTCAATGCAGACAATGCATTAAAAAAGAAAAGAAATAAAAATCCATTAAAAATTAAAACAATATTATTTTTTTTACTGTCTTTGTTTTTCTCATGCACTGGGATCAAGAACAGCTTTTCTCCGAAACCATACAGCCTGAAACTTCAATTTTAAAATGTGATCAGGCTTTCTCATTCAATCATCATTCCTAGCACCTGATGCTATGAGAAAAAAGAAAAAGCCTCCTTTATCTACTATAAAATGCATAATAGAAATGTGTAAATGGCATCAGTGATTCCAAGTGGAAGTAATAGTGGCCGATTCTAGCTTTTTAAAATTATCAAAGAATGCCTAACAGATTTGGAGGAAAACTCTAACCCAAAAGTTTGAAATAAAAGTTATTTGAGGGAGAATTAAGGACATTCAGAACCTCCAAAAAAACTATCTCTCCTTTGAGGAGGTAATAGTGGATTTCTGGGCCTAACTTTAGGAAACAATATTTTACATGAGATTTTCAATGAAATATTTTGAGTGCCTGCGAAACAGCTTATATTATTGTTGCAACTTGTCTTAAGCAGTGAAAGGAACCTGTTGAAGGAGAACTCTTGGCAGGAGCAGAGTCACAGTAATTTCTTTTTTTTTTCACAAATTTTGTGCCACAGGACAGTGAGGCAGAAAGTAAATGCAGGTAGGGAAAAGGTTTTTTTTTAAATAGGGATTTGTGTCCTCCCAGAGTTTTAAAACGTTCTTACAGAAGCTTTTATCACACTCAAGACCTTCTCAAATTTTAGAGACACCTTGTGACAAACCTTAATGTTCATGCCTGAATTCTGACTCATAAAGTTCAGAGCTTGGTTCTTCATAAAACTGGTGAGGCAGAGCCTCAGATGCTACTAGCAGCCACACTACAGAAATCATGCAAACCTAACAGAAAACGTGAATCCAAGAGACACTTTGGGAGTCTTGATTCAGCTCTAGTATGAAATTGATGCAGCTCTATGTGGGAACAATTGATTCTATAATTTTATGTAGTGTTCAACTTTCTAAACAAACTCTAAAATACAGCAGCTTATAGGGTCATGCTGTGATTAGTCATTGTGAAAGGCAAAAAAGAAAAAAAAAAACTGTGGTTACTACAGATTGCAGTATACCACTTCGGTCACCTTCAAGCTCTGCCCAGGAAGCTGCTGTTCAGAACAGGACACAAAACATTGACATCTCATTTATAGGAAGTCAGGACTTAAATGTTTGTTCAGAAAAATAATTAAACTCCCTGACACAAGTTATAGAGACATCTAAGTAGTCTTGAAAAATAAATAAGCCTGATACAGAAAGCATTCATCCTATACTTTTTGCTGAGCGAGAGAGAATATAATTTTAATTTCTGTCCTGTATGGAAGAAGTACAAGCATAGCATAAAGTTTTAAGGGTTTGTCTGACACAGGTTTTACGTTATTTCTGAACAAAGGAAGAGTTTCCGCATAAAATGAATTGGGAACTAAACACATAAAAAAGAAAATAACCCAAGAAAGCAATAACAGAGAGAACTCACAGTCATTTGGTCTGTTCCTCCGGAAAATTTCCAGGTCCACACTGGGAGGTCTGCTGGGCTTCTGTGGGGGCTGTCCCAGCTTGAACAGTGGGGTCAAGGCTTTTCGCCTGGGGATTCCTAAACTACTACCTCCATCCCCTTTTTCTTGTGATTCACTTGATGGCCTTCCTGCAGCAAGTGCTGTGTTTGTCTTATGAAACTTTGGAGATGAGACCGATTCTTCCTGAATAACTTTGTTGAGAAACATGTTCTTGGCAGCATTCATTCCCTTTTCTTCAGTCTTATGCTCTACGGTTTTGGGGATGCCTTGAGGTGAGCTGGACTGGTGACCAACAGGCTTCAGAGTCACACGAGAAAAATGACTGCCTGCAGCTTCTGCAGCACAGTTACTATTTTCATCCATTTCCTTTGTTGCTTTAAATGAGTGTATATTTGGTCTAGGGCTTGATAGTCCTTTTTGCAGAAAAACATTTTTATTAGAAGTGTCTTCAGTGTGGGAGACGTCATGGTTTAGAGAAGGTTTCTGTGCAAGAAGTGGTTTAGAGAGAGGAGTCTTGGGCTCATTTTCTTGTGCTGCAGGTGTGAACTTTTCCTTAACTGCATTTACTTTGGAAAATGCTGGTTTTCCCTCACTGTCCTGTGGTGCAAAATTTGAATTTGGTTTTGTTCCCAGAGGACTTTTTTCTTTCTCCCGAGGAGCAGAGTTAAGGAACTTGTTCCCTGCAGGTTTTGGATACAGAGGCTTTGGCTCTTCCTTTGCTAAGTCACTGGTTTTTGTGGGAGGTTTAGCGCATCCAGCTTTTCCATCATTTTCTCTGTTAGCTGCCTGAAGCTGAACCCCAAACCTTTGTGCCACTGGTTTCAAATATGGGGATTTTGGATCCTTCTCTGTTTTATCATCAATTGAAGGCTTGACCCCCAGAGGGGGCTTAGGATGAACAGGTTTGTGAAAGGTACTGGATCCTGAAGTAGAAGCTGCATTTTCTTGACTTGTAAATTTCTCAAGTACTGCTTTCTTCGTCTGTAGTCCTGTATGGATAGGTTGTCCTGGGACTTTGAAGGGTCGACTGTTACCAGTAACGTCCTCTCTGGTGTTGTTACCTGTGTTAAATTTCGCCATGAGTGACTTCACATCTGACTTGCCATCCTATAAGCACAAAAAAGAGAAAAGAAAGAGCAGCAATGAGAAAGTCCCCACTGCAATTTCACACGTACTGTACTTTAAAGAGTTTCCTGGTCTGAGGGTTGTAGTACTGCTGATTGGCTGTGGAGATATTGCAGCACATCTTCCTGTAGGGTTAGAGGAGCTGAGCATTTTGTTATATCCTTACTGTGGTTATACAATGTTTTAAAATTTTCAGTGCATGTACTACGTTTAGGCAGTGTTGATGCAGTTCCTTTTGGGTATACCATAATTTCTGTTTCTTTATGATATTGGGAACCGAACACTTAATAAATACAAGAAAATGTATACTATTTAAAAATTAACATATCCCTAAAAATATGAATGTCCTGTGGTGAGAAGCATAGGCTGTACAAGAATCTGGATTATGTACCAAACCAGAATTATTCCTGCCAGATCTACGGAGAGCTGCAAGTTCATTTGTGAAAACAGAAATTCTTCAGGGTTGGGAAGTGTATGTTAGTTTTTCTTTCCCTTCTCACCAATTTTCTTCTCTGCTGTTCCCCCCCCCATCCCCGTTGGTCCTTGTTTCTCTTCTCCATTTGGAGTCCGAAAAAAACTGTGCATATGTGGATGGAAAATGAAAATATGTGGAATGAAATATGAAGAAATGACAACCAAGACACCCAGATACTATTAAAGATACTTAGCTTTGGACTGGGTGTGGGAGGAGGAATTTGAACAATTCCAAGTGTATAAATGCCATCTTCATTAAAAAATATTATAATTTGTCAGCCTTATTCAATACCTTTCAGCATCAGTCTTTAATATGAACTGAGAGCATACTTTAAATACATTTGAACTCAGCATACTTAAGACACAGCACAGTGAAGGAAGGAGGCAAAGGGTGTGAGTAGGTCCCGTTACACTGGAGTGGGGCCACCTTTGGGTTCCAGCAGCTCTGAACAGCAGGGACTCTTTTCCCAGCCCATAGTGGCAGCAGGGGTGCAGCTACAGCACATACACTAGTGTATCAGATACACATCTTGTTCAACTGGGAACTATTTTGTGTGTGGAAGTTAATAGATAAGACTAACAGTATAAAGCATGAATGTTAAAACTAGAAAGGGCTCTGAATTATTTGTTTGGAAACAAATGACAATCACTACAAAGCACAATAAATAGGGATCTTGAAAACATTTAGAAAGATGTTGAAGATTGAACGGTGTCAATATTCACTGCAGTTCAGTGGGTGTTCAGTAATTTTTTTATACTTCATTAACAAGAGCTTCTAAATTGGTCTTTTGCTCTTTTTGCCGTCTGTTTAATGGTATTATATCACATTAATCACCTTTTATAGTTGAATAGTTTTACCTGTGGCTGCTACAACTTAAAGTTACTTACAATAAATGCAGACAAAGCAAGATAGACGTATATGAAATTTGTCGTCAGAGTACCACATTGTTATCTCTTTTGCATGTACAGGGAAAGGAGGAAGTACACATTTACTGGGGAGATTATCAGGTTTAAGCCATCTGCTGCTGGCTGACGAGCACTCACACACACATACTCAGTTACACGGCAGCGATATGTATATGTATCACTGATCATCCAAGACTTCTCCCACAATACCTTGAAAAGCACTGATTTTACCCATTTAAAATTTAAGAAAACGTATTGCGTCAAACTACAGTAATGTGAATGTTCTGGAGAAGAGACATTCAGCATGTAGACCTTTTTGAACTGGGAAGTGTGGCTTTGAAAAGCTTTCTTGTTATGATATATGGTTTTTAAGATGTTTTCTACATCTTTGCATTAGCTAGCGCCATTACATATATACTTGCTTTCAAATACACTGAACCATTCACTACTGCTGTGCTAGGAGTGTCAATGGATTCCTTTTAACAAATTCCTTCCAAGTACTGTAAGCAAAACTTGCCTTAGTCACATAGATTTACAGTCTCTCCAAGTGTAAAAAGCTCTTGGGCATGTGGAAGTTCTAACAATCAGCAATGTTACCTCTCTTTTATTTACAGAGAGTAGTAGTAAGTGGCAAAGATAATACTGAGAATCAGAAAAGAGTAAGAAACTCTGTGAAATCTTTGGTTCTCTTTAATGTATGTCACCAGTTCCTGCTTTCATGAGCTGTGTTATGCTAGAAGCCATATTGTGGATTCTAATGCACAATATGACTGGCCAGGTGGACAGACAAGGAACTAGGAAAAGAGAGAATCTTTTATTTGTGGTCCTGCTCTGTGGGGTAATCCCCACAGTTTCTGTGTTTCCCTTCCCAGAAACAACAGCTACTACTTTTCCATTAGCTCATAAAATAGGTTATAAATCATGAAATGGGAACTTGAAAAGATTCTGAAGTGAGATAAAATTCACACTACCCTTCCAACTCCAAGTGCAAAGTGCCCATGGGACACAGGAGTCTCATGCAAGAAGTGCCTGAGTTATTTTCAAACTCTCTCTTTGTGGTCTGTTGGGAAAGTTAGTGCAAAATATTTTGGCATTTAAGCTTCTAATCTGAACTGGAAGCAGCACGTAAGGTGCATGGTAGCACTGCTTTGATACAAGACAGCTGCATTATTCAAATGTTTGCTCAAATCTACAACAATATCCAGGTTTCAGCTCCCATGCCATAGATTCATCATATACTTTCCCAGTTTCCCACTGCCTTCAGCAATGACTCACACAGATACCAAGTACAGACCTCTTCCACAACTACATAATTACACTTCAGTGTAAACAAGTACAATTCTCCATTATTTACAATATAACTACACATTTCTGTAGAGAAGTACGGAGTAAGGAGAACACATGAAATATGAAGGTTCCAGCTGTATTCTGGAATTTTCTGTGAATATTCCAGTCTCAACTAGCAGCCTGATCATAAACTCTTTGTTTTGGCATAAATATGCTCTCATTATTTATTTTCCAATCTTGGAGAAGTCAAAAGATCATTTCATTTCAATTTCCCCTTGTGTTTGCTCTTTCTGCAAACAGCAATCAATGAAAGGAATAGAAAATATCTGTGCATACGATCTTTAATTAAGCAAATGAAATATACATAACTGTTGACTGTACAAGGAATTGTGCAGTTCTTCAAAATACATGCACATCTGATTTATAAAGGAAAAATTTCATCTTTTCTCTTCCTACCTGTAAATTTTTCCTTTCTATTTCCAAGTAACAGGATCTAAACAGGTCTTTTAAAAACTAATAATCTTTTAACAGAATCAGATCTTGATGAGTTTGCTAGAAAGTATTGAAATAAACATTATAAAGCTATGCCTTTAAGAAGAAAAGTGTGTATACTCATGAATTCTGTGGCAGAAATAATCACAGAATCTGGTAACCACTAAGGGAATCAAGCCCTAACCCATGGGAAGTACGTAAGGAATATGGAACAGGACAGAAAGGACAAGGAAAAATGACACATGACAATTGCAGAAAAATACAGATCTGAAAACTATTTAGCAACATAAAGTCCTGGTTTAACTTCTGCTGAAGATAATGGATTTGAGGGAGGTTAGCTGCTTGCACAAAATGCTTGTGGCATTCTGAATTCATAATAAATTATTGCTTGGCTATTAACTTTTCCACATAATCTTCCCTTGAGTCTAGTTACAATTAATAGTTAAAGAAGAGTGAGTGCAGTGCAGTATTTGGAAAGTGGAGTTAAGATGTCACAATACCTTGTGCCTATGAATGTGGATAGCGGAAGTATGAAAATAAGGCAGAAAGACAGCACCTGCCCAAACAAAAAAGACCTGCTAATACAATGATTGGTATACAAGAGAAACTAGTCCTCATCAGGTACTAAATAATGAGGTAGGGTCTTCTGCTCTCTGAGGTGTATTTGAAAGGCAGGTCCCTAGGATGGGGAGACAAGACAAACTACAGGAACGTGAGATGGCAATATAGTTCATACACTCCAGGTCATTGTGAGACCAGGCCTCTTCTCCCAAGTGACAGGGGACAGGACAAGAGGGAATGGCCTCAAGCTCTGCCAGGGGAGGTTTAGGCTGGACATTAGGAAAAAATTCTTCACAGAAAAGGTCATTGGGCACTGGAACAGGCTGCCCAGGGAGGTGGTTGAGTCACCTTCCCTAGAGGTGTTTAAGGGACGGGTGGACGAGGTGCTAAGGGGCATGGTTTAGTGTTTGATAGGAATGGTTGGACTCAATGATCCAGTGGGTCTCTTCCAACCTGGTTATTCTGTGATTCTGTGATTTTCTTGCGCTTTTTTGGCATGAAATCAGAAAAAAATATCAAACCTTGGCAACTCAGTCTTCAACACAAAAGCTTGACAGCTTCAATTTTCCATCAAGAACTTCTATCCAATAAGAACAGACTAAATAATATCCCATTCTGAAAAAGGATAGTTTGGTGTTGTGGTTTTCTGTTTTGTTTTTGTTTTTGTTTTTTTTAACATAGCTATATATAAGCATGCAGTTTCATGATACTTAATAATTTGGGGTTTTAAAGTAATTTTTCTCACAAATCAACAGTTTTCAGAACAATGTAGATTTTCTAGCAAGTCTGTCCAGAAGCGAAGCAGGCAGATTCATCTTGACTCAGAACACTGTTTATACATAGTATATATAGTGACTGTCCTATGAATATCTTTGATTTGACTCTGGTTATTCCAGTAAAGCTAATGTAACATCTCCAAGTCTCTAGAAAGAAAAACTCATGTTCCTGCCACTGAAAAGTTCCTACTCTTGTTTCTAGAATTTCAACTTTCTGTGTGATTTTAAAGAGAATTTTGTGCAGTTTTAAGCCATTGAGTACCATCCTGACTCACTGCTGAAAAGAAAAACATTTGCCACAACACACTATGAACAAGATATATACGCTGGTATCTCAATCCAGAGTCTGGTATATTGTAAAATGCCCCACCCAAAAACGAGTCAGCCTCAAATAATGCAAAAGGAAATACTGGAAAATAATTGCCTTTAAGTGATATAATTTCTGCTATTCTTCAAAATGCAAAGATCACTTAAATTAAAACTGCTCCTTGTAAACTTTCAGGGAATTAAACAGAAAAATGAGACAGAGAAAACTCTTTTTTGTCAGTCTCATGTCTTTTCAGCTTCACAAGTAATTGTCAGTAATGTCTATGATTAAAATTTTCAGCTACATGAGGTTATATGTAATACTTCATACTGATTCATTTTCTCCTGACCTTTGCACATTTATTTCTAAGACAAACATGTACAATAGTTTACCTGGATTCCACAAAGCTCTCCAATATTTTGATATAGTCAGAAGAAGTGGCTCTACAATGAGACAATCCATGGGTTTATCACCTACCTTAACAGCCTGGTCTTTTTTCTAAGAGGAATTCTGCTTCTCATGTGAAGGTTTGCATAAGAATGATAATTGTGGGTTTCACTATCATGCTGAGTAGAGAAAACTGCTCTCCCCAGGATATTAGGCAAGAAGTGGTGGGGGAATAGGGAACTAAAACATGTCCAGAATATTTGGCTGCAGTATTCACCATGTGATATCCAAAAGTATAAGACTCCATTTACCCCATATTGCAAAGTCCTGTGAAGCTATATTGGTGCATACAAGCTTGACTCTTTACAGAATAATGACTATTGAAATTATGTATGGTAATTACAAGCATAAATACAAGAGTGGGCTGACCTCTTGAGTCATAAAACCAAGTCACCTGCTATCATTGAGCATGATCGCATACACTCCCACTTACCAGGTGTCAGGCAGTATGTTTCATCATAGAATCATCATCATCATAGAATCACTAGATTGGAAAGGACCCCCTGGATCATCGAGTCCAACTATTCCCATCAATCACTAAACCATGCCCCTCAACAGCTCATCCACTGTCTTTCAAACACCTCCAGGGATGGTGACACAACCACCTCCCTGGGCAGCCTGTTCCAGTGTCCAATAACCCTTTCCATGAAATTTTTTTTCCTGAAGTCAAGCCTGAACCTCCCCTGGCGGAGCTTGAGGCCATTGCCCCTTGTCCTGTTGTCACCTGGGAGAAGAGGCCAGCACCCTCCTCTCTACAACTACCTGAAAGGAGGTTGTAGAGAGCAATGAGGTCACCCCTCAGCCTCCTCTTCTCCAGTCTAAACAACCCCAGTTCTCTCAGCCGCTCCTCATAAGGCTTGTTCTCCAGCCCCTTCACCAGCTTCATTGCTCTTCTCTCCAGAGCCTCAACATCCTTCTTGCGGATCTAAACCTGTTTTTGTGCTGAAGGGAGACCCACATGAAAAACGCAGAACTTTCTACTAAACACAGATCAGCGAAGCTGCTGGAGCTCTGCACAGTAGTGAGATTGCAGAAGAAAAATTTTGTGTCTTGGAGCTTCATAAAGGTTGTTTGAATCCTCCTCATTGCCTGTCGCTTCTCTTTCTGCACAACTTAGTATTTTCTGAACCTCTTTTGGATTTCAAAATAAAGTATTGCAACAGCTTGATATTTCCAGCTTAATTTCACAAAACCTTCTATTTAGCTAGTTCAGAAGCTCATGAGAGTGCAGGAGTGAGATTATTTGAGTTGCAAACAATGCCATGTGCTTCATATTTGTTAGTTGCAATAATAAATTTGTTTTTACTAAATAATACAATGTTTTTTTTCTTAGTGGAAGAAATGCATTTCTTTGTGCTATTCATTCCGCTAAACACTGTATATTATTTATAAAATCACTTTTATTTGTGAAAGTAAATGATGATGAAGCATTTAGGATGATGAAGCATTCAACGATGATGAAGCATTTGTTATTAATATTATGGTAGATTAGACTTTCCAACTGTTGTTATTCCATCTTGTGGTCTTCATGACAGTTTTAAGGTGCTAACTGTAGCAATATAGTCATTTTGCATGGGTAAACATGACTGCAAGTGTTTTCTCACTGTATCGGTGACAGACAGATCATGCAATGATCAAAGAATGAGCTCATCTTTGCATCTCTGAGTGCTAGGCATTTCCTGTCATATTCTTTTTCATTCGATACAAAGAAATAAATATCCCTAACTGACAGAATGCTGCTGAGAATATAATTTGCAACAAATACAACGAAAATAACCATTTAAACTGTGAAACTGCTGTGAAAGTTGCCCATCTGCAATGTCTACCATATGCTTTTTTCACATGCAGGTGCAATAGTTTCCTGACTCCTGTGGTTTTTCCACTTATTTCTGTGAGGAATGTTTATGAATGGTTTGGGGGTATAAGCTATTTTCAGATGAAGGAAGAATCTCAATTAATGTTTTAAGGAATAGGATTCACAACCCTGAAAGCAGCATGTAGATATCTTGCCTTTTTTATTTTTCAAACAAACAACAGCAGCAAAAAAATGACAAGATTCTATTTAAGCAAGACAAGAATATCAATAATGCTAATGTCTTCTCATGTATAAGCATGCCACTATGGACTCTGTATAGATCAACACCAGCATCTAAATCCCAGTGTAACAATGATGTGTTACTGTTTTCGTGTGGAATTTCTATACTGCAGTTTTAGGTATTTTTTTTCTATGAAGCCATTTATTTGGCTTTCTCTTTCCATGTGCCTTTGGGAAAAGTGGCTGCTTAGGAATTAAAATTGTCAAAAATACAGGAAATAAAAAAGGGGAGAGAAAGACCGTCACTGACTTCCTCAGCCCTAAGTGCTAGTCCATCTTTTAAAGTAATTTTTCATCTACTGATGTGTTTCTGTGCCCTGAAATGGTTTGAAAGATTGGGCATTTTCATCTGAACACCTCTGGCTTTCCTATTCAATACTCACAGTGGATATCATCATAGTCACGATCTTACTACCTTCACAGGTGTGTCAGTACCATTGTAGGAGGTGATGTAAACAGAAATGAAATAATACAAAGTATTTTGTTTTTCTTTCCATGTTATTTTTACCCTGCTTAATTTCACTGATCTTAGCCTATTACATAATCCCAGAACAGGTGAGACCTTAGTGGTGAGTGAGGGTGGGAAAAGAAAAAGCCAGAAATGTTTGGCTGGGGCAGGTAATCCTTAAACCATGTATAAATAGAAAAAATAAGTACATGGAAGAGAACCTTTAGGCAGGTGCATTAGTATCATCAAAGCAAGTCTGACAATCTCCTTGTTAAGTCAGAATAGTGTTGCTCTGTTTAACTGTAATATACAACACATGCATACACATAGAGTGCTCAGCAAGAGAAAGTCAATGTTAACTCAGTTTTTCACTGAAACGCCTGCTCCTGACTTCTCTGCCTCCCTCTCACAGGCCTTTTGCCTCCCAGGGGCAGACAAGGAGCAGCAGCAGAAATGACTTATTTCTCCATTAATAATCTCTTTGTACATACTTGTACCAAGCGAGTTACAGTCTACCTGGTTTCATGCAGCTCCTGGGGGACTACATGTCAGGTATGTGAACTTTACCAAGTCGCAAGGCAGAGAGTTAGCAGTCCTGCTTAACAACACTGTGCCACTCCCCAGAGTGTCGAGTTCTGGGGAGAAGTGCCATCCAACTGTGGCAACAATCTTGTTACAGCATCACTTTGGAAAGTACCTGATTTTCTGTAAAACCTCAATATTCCTTGACACTGGCAAAAGCTTCTACCAGCAATTGCTATGGCACCCTATGAAAACAAATTTTTTTTGTAGTGTCAGTCGACGTTATCTTTGTGTCTGCACACAGGGCTAGACTTCCTGAAAAATGTGCCGTTGCATTTCCATTGGCTTGCCATTTGAAGGTGGTTCTTAGTATTTCTGACACAAGTTTGATGTGGTCATAAGTGAAACAGCAGCATTCTCCCATGTCTACATGCACTATTATGCTTACGGGAACAACCAGGGTTTCCAGATACTGTTCATGGACAGCTGACACACTATTCCCTGAAAGCTCCTCAAGTCAGTGCTGAGGCTCTTTTAAATCATCATAATTCAATTTCTGTAATGTTATAACCATTTACTATTGTTACTCTATTTATATTTATCTGAATATGGAGTACAGAAATCTGTTTCCACTATATGTATTTTTCCAGGGAAAGGTAGAATTGGCAGATTCAAGAAAGAGGTCAAGCGATGCTGACAGAGTCTCCTTGCCCTGACTACGCTTTTTGAAGGATGCATTTCTGTCACAAAGGAAAGCCCAGTATATTCCTGAGCATCACAGTCAGGTGCATGTTCAGCTGTTTCCACTTGGCTGTATGCACTTTAATAGATCATTCCTTCTAGAGTACAGTCCTTCCCCTGGACATCTAAACCTGATGCAAAGCACCTGCATATAAAGCAGTCTTACATGCAAAAACCCAGAAGGCTTTCTTTTTCATGATTTGACCTCAGAAGTGCTCTGTTGGCTCAAATCTTAAGAAATCCTTTGAATACAAAAGGTATGGACTGTCGTGTTCCACTGAATCATCATCTGCTCCACACTGCAGTCTCCCCTCTATGCTCTGTCCCTGGGCTGCCCCTCAGTGTCCCGCACTGTGTCACAGGCTATTTCCTGACCCTTTGTCTGCAAAAGTCACTCATGAGGGAGGCTCAGATTAAGCAGCTTTTGACTTAGGCTTTTTCACCCTGCAAGCTTTGTGGCTTTAACCTATGCCAGTGCTCCTGGATTCCACCAGCCTAGGTTCAGAAGTAGGAATCGAGGGGGAATGAAAAGCAGCATAGCAGCAGAAAATTCCCCTTGCCAGACAGACCAAACAGAAATACCAGGCTTCTACAGAACTCTTCATGTCACCAGAAAACTGTCATGAAAGTGCAGAGATCGCCATAGTGGTCAGGAGCCCTGATGCATACAGACGTAGCCCTGTGAAGCACGGGCTGGGAGGACTCCTGGAGCTTGACAACACCCTGCATATCCCACAGCTTTGCCTCATTGAGGACTACAGATGATCATCAATCAGCTTGATTAGATTAATTAAGGAGCTAAATTGCAGGTGATGTGCTTGTAGCTGTGAGTTTGCAGCATCTAACTCTATTCTGAGGCAAGGGGGATGTGGAGAGGACCTGGTGGCCACCTTGCTAAAGCAAACAAGCAGGCTGACTGCCTGGGAATATCCTAGAAGCTGTGTATGGGGGAAATCAGTAGCAACTGGAGAAAGAAGGAGTTGGGGAGGATGGGCAGCCCTTTCCTTGCCCTTATGACATCCTTCAGACTCTCTAGCCTGTGAGCCTCAGCAGTGGCCATGCCTGTGCTCTGCCTTACCCTGCCATCAGCTCACGGGGCCCTGATTTGCTCTGTGCCTCCCTGCTGTGTCTGAGCTTGTTATGGAGGGACCTAGGGCTGACTGAAGCCAGTGTAAGCCTGAAAGCATGGGGAAGGCTATCTTAGAAGCTGCTGTCAGCTGCATCCTGGCACCCAGAGAGGGAGCATGAGCTGGGAGAAGGGGAGATTAGGTAGGAAGAGAAGGAGGAAACAACTTTCTCAGGGAAGAAACCCCTTTAGTTTCCTCCTTATATACCCCCATGTAAAAGGCTTGGCAGGAGATTATCCACTAGCCCCAATTCCCCCTTGGTATCTCCCCTAGCTGCTGATACCATGAGGGAGAGGAAATGGAAAAGTAAGAGGAACAGAGAACTTCAGCAAAGCACCTCTGACTTCCCTTTCTCCTCAGCACGTCCTTCCCTGCTTCTTCCCAGCAAGCAAACAAATGTGCAAGAACATGCAAATACCTCACCAGGAGTTCTGCAAACCCTGCAGGAGGGAGAGGGGGATGTCTCTGGACACTCCATGCTTTTGTACTCAAACCTAACACCCCCTTTCCTGCCTTCTTTTATGTTAAAATCCTACTAGCTCTTCAAGTCTCCTCTGCTTTTATTGCAGAGAAGCAAAATAGAAACCTATGGTTCCTAAAAAGCTTTCCAGCTGCAGGCAAGGTCATGCTCTCACTGTTTGCCATTTGCATTCTCTTATAGGGGCACAGAGGACTCGCAGCTATAATGTCTGTGCCTCTTCAGGTATCACCTAGCTCAGTTATCATGAGCATTCTCTGGCAAGTGGGTAGCAAAGGCCCCTCACACTTCAAAACCTCCTCCTTAGACCTCTGAAGAAAAGGTTTCAGATGAGAGCAGTTTAGGCTCTGTTAATGTCATATGATTTCTTACCAATAGCTCTTCAGACTTTTTGCTTTAAAAAAATGGAAGATCAGACCTACATTTACTATCTACCATCCAAATCATATCAGGAGCAGACAGGTTGCTTTTGCTTAAAAAGAGTAATAATTCCCAAACAGATTTTCATAGTCAATTTTGATAAGTCAAGCAATCCCTGATAAATAAAGACAAAAATGCATTGTAATGAAATGCAGTCGACTTCTTTTAGTACCTTGTGCTCTCAAGAATGTACCTGTCACAAGTAGGGTCAAATTTGAAAACATCTGAAACAGAGAAAATTAAGACTCAAGTTAAATCCTCAGGTTTAATGAATCTTTTATGATACTGCCTCTGTACCCTTTCATGGTGCTTCTGTGATAATTAGTATTATTTAGTATAATTAGCTAATAATTTTAAAGCCTCTTCTCATGGTCTCGTATTTTACCTTTTTAGTTATCATACATGCTAAATAAAAAGCATTTTAATACCCTAAAACAGGAAGACGGAAGGGCCAAGTTAAAAAAAACAACAGTGCTTTGCAGTTTAGCCTGATTTTTTAGCAGAAATTCTATCTATGTTGCAGTGAAACCTTCCTGGCTTATTTTGTCAAGTCAGTTTTCCCAGGCAGTCACACATCTAAAGAGTGTGCATTTTTGTCTCTGTATCATTAACAACTTTCAGCAAATAGATGGCTACTTTCTCATGCAAGTCCTATTGACTTATTAAAGAGCTGGATAAGGAAGGAAAACTCTTGTTTCCCGGGTGGAATACTTCTTCTGTCTTGTGCCAGGAATAACAGAAGCATCCAACAAGGAGCTGCACTGTTTTGCTGGCCAAATGCCGCATTCATTTGTATGAGACACCGTGTTACACTGATTTCTGATATCATTCTGTAATGTCTCTTTTTTGTAACTAATATAGTAGTTTGCACTGGGGAGTATTTACAAAAATGTCTATTACATTCTTAATATTTTAATGGGTAGTTTCTCCAAGGCTGAGAAATTCATGCAACACAAAATAATTTTAGCAAAGCTTCACAATTTCAAGTTAATCCAGCATCATATATTTTTGTCTCTCATGAAGATTTTTTCAGTATCTAGCCCTCTTCATTGAAAAAAATTCTTGAAAAATTCTGCTTATTCTAGCATGTCCATGGATTTGCAAAGGCCAGAAAGGGAAAGGTTCTATCATGGATTTTGTCCTTCAGTAGTATTCAATGACATATAGATTCTCTGCTGCTGGAGTTCATAAGCAGTGAAAACACACGCTGAGCTGTTGGTGAAAAGTGACGTGTACAATTAGCAGTTTGTGAACTGGTTCAAAATGACATGTAGCACTAAGGGTTGAACCAGGTTATATTTCGAGGTTTCTTCCAACCTGCACTGTTCTATGATTCTGTGAGAGCAAAGACTCTTGGTTTTCCTTGCAGTTTGTTCTGTTGAAATACTAGCTGCTTCCAAACTGATCTGCAGGATAAAGTGCCACCATGCAAGTGATTAGTGTGCTTATCACATGGCTGAAGAGAGCCTTCACACAGGCAGTTATTACCCATCAGCTGATCAGTTATAACTTTCTGGACTCTGCAGTTGCATGACCAGTTCCCTGTTTCCCAGTCAGAACTGAGTCTCTGAACCACTGTCTAAGAGTATCGGGTCAAGGCCAAAGTAGAGCGAAGCAGAACTCTGTGACAGGATGCACTTAGGTGGTTGGTTTTTTTGGTATTTTGTTTGGTTTTTTTTTATTAGAGCTAAACTTCTGTTGTAAAGAGGTAGGGAACAGATTGGAATCCCAGTCTGTGCATAGTATCAGCTGGGAAGATGAGGCCGTACAATAAGGGTCTGGGGTGGAAAGCGAAATGTGTCACAGAAGAGTGGAAGAAGAAAGATAAGAACACATTTCATGTTCAGCTACTGCCACTGTGCAAACAGAGTTTAGGAATTCCCTGTGTTGGCCTGGCACTTTTTGTTTCTTGCTGCAGACACATTCTGCTTATTTATAAACCATTGTTCATCCGTTTACCCACCATACATCCTATGTACCATTTCTGCAACTCCTCCCATAAGTCAACAGTTAAACCACATCAGTTGAAAATTCACAGTAGTAAAAAATAAGCCTATGCTGTCAGTTACCTCGATTAGTTGTACCTTCAGAGAAAGTAATAAGTTCTCAGTTGATGTGGGCCATGGGACACTTAACTGTTAAACTTCTGAACTGTTTTGCCTGTGTAAAGTCCTCTACTGTTTTTCACTGCAGTGTTTGTAGAGGTGCCTCATCCACCTCTCCTTAGTTGAAGATCGTTTTATGTTATGTGTCACTGAAAAAATACAGATTAAAAATACTAGAGGAAAGAAAATGAGAGAAAAGGGACTGAGGCATGGGAAGGGAGAGTTACTTTACAATCCAGATCATTTCACTGCCTGAGGTTAGAGGACACGGCATTTATACCAGCAACACGAAGAAACACAGAATTAGAAAAACTTCATGAGAGGAGGACTTGGGTGGAGAGTCCCTAACCTACTGTACCAGAGGAGGAGAGGGAAGGTAGGCACAGACACATTAAATATAGCTTTAGGATAGCTTGGCTGGTGAGACAGGAACAAGCAAAATGCAAACACAGTGTAATTTCTGTGCCATGCATGGGAAAACATCTTCCTGTACCCATCTACCAGCCAGTGCTATACTGCAAGGTCTCCCTCGAGAGAGAGACTTTTGTTCTTGTTATGCTTTTCTCCCTGGACCATCTGACCAGTCACAAAACTGGCCAAACCTCAGAACTGCTTTCATGTAAGCAATGTCATGCCCTCTACTGTGAAATATCTTGTGTGAGCAACACGTTTTCAAGGATTGTCAGAAATGAAATCAGGTACATGGAAAAATGTTAAATCGTGAGTGTTAAAAGTTTAATTAAAAATAAATTCAGTGCTTTATGTGTTTTCTTAGTTTAGTACAATTCCTGACATCAGTAACAAAGACAATGATGTGTCTTAAATACCACCAACAAAGAGCATGATCCCACAGCATAAACATTTCAAAACACTAAATAACTTAAAAATGTTCCTGTGGGAATTTTATTCAAAACCAATAAAGTTTAAAAATGAAAACTCAATACTATCCAAACATCTTTAAAAAGAACATTTCAACAAAAAATTTACCAAGCCCTTCTGCCTAGGATTGTCTAACATCCTCCCAATGGCCTGATCCTTTGGACTTGTAAGAAAGTTTATTTTGACTTTCAATGAATTCTGATCCCTGATCCTTAGCTGGTGAGAGCAGGTTGATCACAAATCCTGCTGGCTTTGAAGCGCCTGGTTAACCTGTGATATAAACCAATAAATAAAATAGAAAGTTAGGTTAAATACATTCATCTTTGTCTCTGACAATCACAGCAGAAAACGAGGATCAGTTTTCCATTTGCTGAAAGTCATTTTAGTAAAGTCATCTCAGGCAGAGACTGTACACAAAGCCCATGTTCTGAAGCCTTGTTGGCATATTCAGAATTTTTTCTTTCAAAACTAATAATTCTTCCTTCCTGCTCTACTCTCCTTTCTTTTTCTGAGTCGCCTCTCTCTTCTGCTGACATCACTTTTCCCCATTTTGCCCCCTACCAGGCATGTGCTACCTGGGAAATGAGAGTTAAGTGGGCCATGTGTCCTCTCTCTATCATACACCTGCCCTGCAGCCATCTGGATCGTCAGCTTCTGAGCAGAAGGGAACCCTAATCCATGCAGCAATTTCTCTGCACCATTATTGTGTGAATATTTTTTCTGTAGTGTCATTCCTCGGAGCCTGCATGACAGTGACCTCTAATGGGAGAGCCACTCCACTTACAAATCATAGCCTCACGGTGTAACGTGGAGCAATGTAGGAGGAATGGAGGTAAGGAGGAAGCTCTGGGAGTCACCTTGTCCAACTATCTTCTCAGAGCAGGGACAATGCCTGCACATTGCTCAGAACATTATTCTGTTGTGTTTTGGCTATATGTGAGGATGGAGCTTCTGCAGCCTCCCTAGGCTATGGCAGTATTTGATTTCTCTAACTGTTAAAACAAAACACAGATAAAAAGAAAAAAAAACCAAACAAAAACTCTGGGATTTTCCTTTTTGTGTCTTATTTCCAATGTCTCTTATTCCCGTCGCTTCTCATTCTGTCCCTACGTATATCTGAGATGAGTCTGGCACTCTCCCACTAGATATTTGAAGACAGCAGTAAAGACTTTGCTTTGCCTTCTTATCTCCATGCTGAACAGTCCCAATTCCTTCAGCTTCTTATTTGTCACGTGTCCTAGTTCCCTCATCAGCTACTGTGAGCACAATGAATTGGGTTGTTGCTGCTGTGTCTGCTTAGTGCGTACCTGCTGCCCTGCTTTAGAGGCATAGAAGTTATGGCTTCTTTCTTAACTTTAATTATGCAGATTCGGTTGCTCACTAGTCTATTATTTGCAGACAGTTGAATCAGCTGTTCACAGGGTGCGTGCTAATGAGAAGGAGACATTCAGCAAGGTCTCTTTCAGTTTTGTCGTCACCTTACAGAGGCTACAGGTCATGACAGATAAGGAGGCAACATGTATTAACCTTTCCGCTCCAGAGCTCAAGTGTCTGGGAAAATAAAATTTTCCATTTTGTTGCTGTGCAGGATCACATTGCCAAATTTATTGTTAAGCACTGACTAGATTGAAGGGTAAAGCCAGTGTGCTAGGCATCTGTTAAAGGATGGGCCATTGCATCATCAGTTGCAGGAAGTAGAAAGGCACCAGTGGCTGGCTGAGGGAGGACCATAAATTGACTGCTCTTACAATCACAGAATCATAGAATGGTTTGCATCAGAAGGGACCTTAAAGATCATCCAGTTCCAACACCCCCTGCCATGGGCAGGGACACCTCCCACTAGACCAGACTGCTCAAGGCCCCATCCAGCCTGGCCTTGAACACTTCTGGGGAGGGGACTAGTACCTAGATTTGAGCCCTAGAAGCTGCTATTAGAGTCTGAGGAAAGGTGATTTTATTGAAAACTCATGTCATGTGCAGAAAACATTGAGATCAATGGCATCCTAGTGGCAGAATGAGGAATGAATTAGAAACTGAGATCCAAAAAAATAAGAGGTGGGAGCAGTTGTAGGGACAGGACAATTGGAGGACAAACTACTGGGCCTGTAAACACTTGAAGAGATAAAATGGATTTTCCAAAGGATTTGGAAAATAGTTTAAAAATTACTAAGATACAGAGCAGATCAGTGGCTGTAGCTAAATAATTTTGAGAGGCTTTGCTCTGGAGAAGTGAGAGCTTGGGGACAGATTTCCAAATGTTTTTCTTCTCCAGGGAGAGTAAGAAGGCCAGTCTCCCTATGACTTACTTTCAGAATCGAAATGCAGATGTTCTCAGCGGTTTAGAGAAGGGTCATGGTATTGTAGAGGTTGTGACACTTCCCCAAAACATGCTACACAAGTAAGTAATGGGAAGAAAAGCTGTTAGAGAAGTGTCAGCAGAAGTAAAGAACACCTAGCCATAGCTGAAAATCCAAGTTGCATGAGAACCTCTGAGCCCCATTTTATTGTCTGAAAATGTAAGCCCCCTAAAATAGTTGAAAAATATTTTGCCAATATTTATGGATTAAATTTGGAATTTTTCCTTATAAGTCCCATTTTTAAGCATGTGTAGTGAATTGTTTTCATGTTCCATGCCTTTCAATGATGACATTATAAGTTGTGGGCCACTGTTCACAACTTCAATGCAAGAACATGGGTGAAGCTTTCTTTTCGTACATTTCTGTGTACTATTTCAATACTTGAATTTCTATGTACTTCAACTTTGGGATTGAAGGGTGCTGCTGAATTCAGCTGCTATTTTTGTTCATTTCAGATTTTTCCTGTGAAAAGTCCTGAACTCTGATGGAGAATTACTTTTATTCTTTTTTACTTTGTTGGATTCTCTTACTTAGACTACCTTAAAAAGTTGACCTTTTATTGAAATGAACCCACAAACCCTATCAGACTCTTAAGCCCATACCTTTCATTCAAGTGTAGATTACTCACTGACAGCTATTAAAACTTTGTGCTTACAATTTTCAATAAAACAAAACAAAAAAGTGCACCTTTAGATATTCTTGTGTTATCTGTCTTAAAGCATCAGAAGACATTCACAAGTTTAGTCCCATGAGACAGGTATGGAATAAATGACTACAAAAAGTCTCAAAACACAGTAGGGCAAATGCTGCCAATTCTCATCTTTGAATGTGACTATAGAGAAAGGCTTTATTAAAAGGCTTTAATCAATGGTGACCATGGAGTTTCAAGGAAAGGAATCAAGTGTGGAAAACTTTTGTGAAAGTGAAATGCTGGGTTTTTCTTTCCAAATTCCTCCAAACACCTCTGGTGCTTTTAATAAAGCAGATAGTTTTGCTGTACTGGAGAAAAGGAGCCAGGATCCCTGCATTAACTTGTGTAATTTACTCTATGTTAGAGTAGGAAAAGCTGACATATAAAATCCAACATTTTTCCTGTTTTCGTTCAGGTGGCAGAGATAAAGATTAGGGTTATTTTGTATCTTAGGGTGAAATAGATAAACATGGTGTGTTCCGTATCAGCTTTACATTTACATTTGTTTATGAATGTGATTTATCTTGGGTTAATTTACATATTTAACACATTTTCCTATCTTAGATGTTTCATTTTTGTCCCCTCAGGAACAGGGAAATCCCTAAGGTTGTATGAAAGTTCAGCAAAGGTATTGTTGTTCTGAGTTTTATGAGTCTCTGCAAGTCTGTGTTTTCTCGAAGCTGCAAAGTACGGGGGTGCGAAAGGCTGGGGTTCATTCCACTCCTCTTAAGTAGGCCAAGATATTGTCTGATTTCAGTGTGAATGGGCTGAACAGAGACATGGTTGGATTTAGCAAGTCCTGGCTTGCCAACAGTCTTCCTTAATAATGTCACAGGATTCTAATTAATGCATTGGAATAATATCATGGGGCTCTCAGTTTGGCAGCAAGACACTGTAAGATAACTGGGATGCCAGTCTGGGATGTTCTGAGTGTAGTTTGGTCCCCTGTGCCAATCTAGAGGCATCACTGGCATTACACAAAGCATAGCTCCCCTTATGAATATGAAGAAGCTTTTTGTGACCAACTACTAGAGTAAATCTCTTCACTAAATTGCTCTACTTTTTGAGTAACAAGAACTTGGTCCCAAGCAATTAATGTATTTTGACTATCCTGGAAGAAGGCAAAACCATTTCCAAGGTGAATGCTACACAACTACAGCACTAGCTCTGACTGAGTTATTTCAGGTCAAGTTATGATACAACAGCTGTTCTCCAAGAACTGCCTGTGCGGAGACTTCTTGTCTATAGTCAAATAAAGTGGATGACAGAGTCTGCCACAATTAAGAAGTGAAGTTAGCAGCACTGATGAGACAGTGCAAATGCTTTCCAAACTGAGATACCTAGAAAATGTGCCATACCTTACATTTAACAGCTGTTCTAGCTCCATCTGGATGTTCTGATTAAATAGATACCAACGGTCTTCTCTTCTTTGCTGGATGTTCTGATTAAATAGATACCAACAGTCCTGTCTTCTTTGGTGGATTTTTTTTTTAAGTTCTTTTAATTTTTCTTTAAAAAAAATCCGCCTCAAATAATAGATGTAAATAGACCAATCAAATTCCTTGGTTGGCCATATCTATATCAAAATGTTTAACTGAATTCTCGTGTCTCAAAAGTGGTTTTGCTTCTGATGATAGACCTGAGAATTACCAGTATCACTGCAAGAAGACTGGTATGCTAAAGGCTGTTTCTCTAGGTGAAAAAATCAACAGAGCTTGTCTTGACTTGAAGTCAAAAATGCAATCCTTTTTGATTCTGTTCATCAGTTTCAATCTCACATGAAGCTACACTTACCAGCAGCTATTATTGTTGTCCTAGTATTTTCTCATCTGAAATTATGTCTAAGTGTTTTGGTTTAAACTTGGCTCAATTATGAAAGTCAGAAATGAAATAGCGAATTCTGTATTTTGGTCTTCATTTGGACCTGAGGATTCTGCAGATCTAGTTCTGCTCCTTCCAATCTCCTCCTGTGTGCAATGAAACAGAGACCAATTTCATGTTCAAAAGGTTGACTTTTTTGTAGGAATAAGTTTGTTTTCTTAGCTGCTCCAGCCTCCGCTACTTTAAAACTGCCAGAGAACAAACTTTCTTATATTACTACTCACTTCATCTTCTTCAGTTACTTGTTTTGCTCTCCTCCAAATTTTTTTCCTATCTTCTCTTATTGCTATAATATTAATTTTCACCTGTGCAGCTTCAAAGAAAAGAACAAAGAATGGGATTTGCTTCCTCAGTGAGGCTTCTGGGTTGCCTTTGATGCAAAGATGAAAGTGCTCCTTCCCCCCTAGTGCTATATAACATTGTGAAGGAAATATAGTAAGCGTATGAACTAATGCTTTGCATTACTTTGAATTGTCATTCATATCTGGATTCAGAGAAAACAAGTTGGAACTTTGAAAAGATTTAAACAAAAAAGTGAAACTATTAATTGTTGCTTATTTTTAAACTGCTTTTGGCCACAACAGAAGCCCTGTGAAAAACATATTTGCATATTTACATATTGTTTCTAAAGAAACCCTTTTGTGAAAGCAGCAAGACACTTTAACCATGCCAGAATATTAACTCTGTTTGCCTTGCAAACTTTAATTTAGGGTTTTGCAAATACAGACTCTATGTAATCTGGGCTCCTAAATAACTAGCTCAAGTTAAAGAATCTCTGTGGCAACCAGAATATGGTAACAGAACACAGATATGCTCCTTTGGTAGAATTATTGCCCTTGTTCAGATCACATCTATCCATATGTAAACCCAGAAGAAGTAAAGAGAGTTGAACTGAATTATTTGCACTAAAAAATGCACTATTTTGGCCTTTGGTACTTGGTTCTACACAGTGGGATTCACTACAACAGAAATAAATATAATATCAAATATATGGCTTATATTTTAAATATAAAAAGTATGTAAATACTTTGAGAACATTGCTTCAGATTCAAGAAGTCTATCTTTGTGTAAAACAGAGACAAACTCAACCAAAACCCTCTGAACTTTGAGAAGCATTGTTAAGTATAAACTGTATTCTGTATTCAATCCTATTTCACAATGCCATTTTTCAAGTGTTACTTGGAATGGATAAAGTTAGACCTTTTCCCCCATGAAGATACTGAATTCTACAGCTTGGGTTCCTTCCTAAGTTTCACAAGACAGATACTCCTTTCTCTTGAAACAAGACTACTTCAAATAAACAATACTTCTTTAGTAATATTACCTTCAGGGAAAAATTGCTGTGTTTGGGCATATGTACCATGATGAAAACATACAATTTGCTTCAAGAGATTTAAACTATTTTCCAGAGCAAAGATGACCAGAAAAGCTATTCAGATTTCACACTTTTCAATATCTATCTGTAAAATCACTTTAATTTAACCTAATTAAAAGGCTTGATCCATTCCCATTTCTTACCAGACACCCGACTGCAGAATTTCTCTAAATACACAAACTAATTTGATGGCTTAGCCCTGCGAGAAACAGTTTTCTCTTCCTTAATTTTGAATGCCAGAATCAGTAAGGCACATAGAAACCAGTTCACATGATGAAAGAACTAAAAAAACTAAAAACTTTCTTGATGCCCTCAAAAGCAGGAAGTCAGCCGAAAGGAACTGAATTAAAAAATATTAAAGTTTTACAGTCACATTTGCTGCAGTTTTAGTACTAAATCATATGCATCTATGTAATAAAAAGTAAATGAATAGAGCTCTGTACTTACCATAGTTTTGGACTCTCTGCCTCCAGAAGTCTGCTAAAGAGTATGTTCTGTACTAGAGAGAGTAAAAAATGTTCTTTGTCCTTCACTGTGAACTTCCTTTTTTGAAAGTGTATGTGGCCTATCCAGCCTTCACAGGAAAAGATATCAGCAAAATCCTTGTTTTGCATATTATCAGCGACCTAACAGAATTTTTAACAGCATTTGTTTGGGATACACTGTGGCACTGTGAAGGACACATGACAGTGAGTGAGCATTCATTCATTTTATGACCTCCAAGATTATAATGAAAAACAGGTCTCAGCTGATGAGAAAACCATATAGTTACATTTTTTACTAATCTTTGAATTAAAAAGGCAACTATATTTAATTTTTTATCTTTCATACTTGGGGTTCCTGAATTTTGGTGTATGCAGGCTTCACTACCAACCCCATGAACACCTTCTCCCAGCTCAGATTGTCAAAGATATTTAAAAGCTGAAGTAATTTTATTCCTCTAATAACTAGAAATATATTTCTGCTAATTAACCTTTGACTATTCAGCTCTTCATAGCTGATATTATCAGAAAAATAAGGTTGTCCTGGTCTGACCGGATATTAAAGTTCTGCACTACTGCAGACTTCCTATGCAGAAAAAAATGAAGGAAGAAAGGGCATACGGCCAGAAATCTCACTAATCTGGATCCAGCAAAGAAAGCTCAGATAGAGGGCTTGATGTAAAGAGATGAAGGAAGGAAGGAGTGAAGCACATGCTAAATACAGGGGATAGAAAGACAACACTGATATATTTTGGGTGATGTCCAACTATTAAGTAAGAAAACTGACTGTTCAATAAGCAATCTTCTCTTTATAATGTAGTGGGGGACAAATAAAAATGGAAGTAAAGTAGTAGAAACTACCATGTCTGTGTCACAAGGACGATTTAAACTGCATCCTATGAAGAAATCAGGATTTCCCCATTATCTCAGTACTAGAGCAACAAGAGGATGGCTGCATTGCTGTAAATCCCAGACCACTGATTTTCAATTAAAATGACAATAAAAAGTATCAACATTATTGATAGTACAAATACCTATAGGGGTGATTAGAAAATATATTACCTATTTTCTAAAAATCAGAAAATTACTAGGGCAACTACAGGCTTATTTGCTTGAGCACAACATTAAGCAACTCTAAGAACAGATTTATTAAAACCATTTGGAAGATAAAATATTAGGTATAGGTAGCTACATTTAAGATAGGTTTCATTAAAGATGGAATACATCTGAACAACTTAATATCTGTTTTACAAATTTTTACTTGCATTTTTTGGCAAAGGTTAATACAGTTAACTTGATCTATCTACATTTAAGCAGAGTCTTTCATACTATGTCCTTTGTAGAATTTTAAGTGATGAGAATCAGGAGCGGATGTGACGGGTTAGAAAGACTGCAAAGTAGATCAAGAGCTGGCTAAAGCAACATCAGTTTAGAAGCAGAAGGGGAATTTTTGAGTTTAACTGGGATCACTAGCAGCGTTCTGAAAGCCTAGATCATGGGACTGATCCTGCTCATTACCTGGGTCAAGAGTGTGGGTCAAGAGCTGGGCACATATCTGAAGATAACATCAGTATGGTTCTACCAGTACTAGGGAGAATCACGTAGTTACAAAGAATGAGAAGGCTTTATGTACTGGAGTGAGAGAAATCAATCAAAGTTTATTATTAAAATCATATACTTAGGGTTAAGAATATGAACTTTTGCTTTGGGCCAGGAAGACATTAATATGAGTCACTAACAAATATGAATATGGACTATGAATAAGAATATGGAAATCTTCCATATTCTACATGAGCAATTTATGAGCAAGACTTAATGACAGAACAGAGAGGATTCTGACATTAGGAAAAAAATCTGTTTGTCAAATGAAGAATCCTAAACTCTACTGGAAAGAAGCTTAGTCAGCATGTCTAGTCACACTGGGGGTTAAATCTCAGACTACAGTAAGTTTTTCTAGATCTGTCCTCTTTTTATTTACTTTTTTTAAAAAGCCATGAATGTTTGCATGCGCAGTTCTTGTGAAATTACTCTGTGTGCTAGGGATTTCCTGATATCTCATAGCTCTATTCTTAATGAGGATTCCTGCTGTTTCCACAGTGAGGCAGTAACATCAGTTTTTCCACCAAAAGCAGCTTTATTCCAGGTTCACAGTGCAACAAAGTACATGAGTGCTAGGTTTGAGGCTTTCTGAAGTGTCCCAGGACTGCAGGAATGCTTGGTGTGTGTGTGCTCTGTCTGTTGAGAAAATCCTATGCTTGCACTTCGGAATATTAATTAGTTGAAGCCAATTGGTTAGTGGGATCCTATTTCTACTTCTGTGGTGTGAAGGGAGCTGTTCATAGTGGTCTGCTTTTGTAGCACAGGGCAGGATTCACATTCTTTGGTCACCAGTATACCTCCACTCTTTGAATGTTTTCCTAGTGTAAGAATCTGGGAAACAGTTGTCTCTCCTGATTTGTTTTGTGATGTTTGCTCTTTGGTACTAAAATTCTTCAGAGTCACTTGCAGTGGGCAGAAGGCAAATAATGAAGGTTCCGGGGGACTCTTCCAGACTCGAATTGCAAGTATGCAAGGAACTGATTTTGTTTATCTGACAGCTTTTACCATTTCTGTGTTTCCAAAATGCTCTGCCCTCATATACCTTTATTCTTAACTTTTTAAAAGATTTTTTTTTTCTAGAAAAAAAGAAGGTTATAGGGAGTGGCCAACATGTATTCACCAAAGGGAAATAATTCTTGACCAATCCTATGGACCTCTGTGATGGCATAACTGGCTGAATAGATGAAGGAGGATCAGTGGATCTTGTCCACTTTGACTTTACCAAGGGTTTTGACACTGTCTCCCATAACATCCTCATAAGCTTAGGAAGTGTAGGCTAGGGAAGACTGTGCACAGCAGCATTCCCCAGGGACTGGTACTCGTCTCAGTCTTGTTCCACGTATTCATCAATGACCTCCATGAGGGGACAGAGTGTACCAGAAAGCTGTGCTGCCATTCCGTGAGACCTGGACAGGTTGGAGGGCCACAGAGATGATTAGGGGACTGGAGCATCTCTCTTATGAGGAAAGGCTGAGAGGCCTGGGCATCTTTAGGCTGGAGAAGATTGAGAGGGGATGCTTATATATGGCTGAAGGGCGGGAGTCAGGATGATGGGGCCAAACTCTTCTCAGTGGTGCCCAGGGACACAACAAGGGGCAATGGGCACAGACTGGAACACAGGAACTTCCACCTGAACATGCAGATAAAATTCCTTACTTTGAGAATGATAGAGCACATGAGAAGCCTTCCCATAGAGGCTGTGGAGTCTTCTTCCCTGCAGACATTCAAAACCTGCCTGGATGTGAACGTGCTCTTGCACGGAATTTGGACTAGATGATCTCTAGAAGTCCCTTCCCTGCTACAGTTCTGTGATTCTGAGATTATGTGAAATGTGTTTTCTTGTATCTACGTCTTTTATGTGGATCTTCTAGTGTCTAGCAGAACAGCTAAATTGACATTAATAACTTGTCCTCAACAGGGAAACTAATTTCTTTTTATTTTCTCAAAGTTTTTAATGAAACACCTCTGAGAACTACCCTTCCCAGCCCCCAAAAATTCTTCTCTGATTTCATATAAAAATTTTTAGCATATTGACATAGACAAGATACAACGTCAGCCTATTAAGCAAATGTGTGGAGAAGCAACAGTAATAACCCCAATGCGCATGTCTTCACAAACATTCTGATGATTCAGGGCCTAAAACAGAAGTAAGATGTGAGGTTAGAAATAAATCTACAAAGGTATTTTGCTGAAGATAATGACTTTCCCAGGTTCTCTACTAACAGCATACCAGCAATCAGCTGATGTTATATATCATACATTATTCTGATACTCATGCTGGATTTAAATCCTTGAAAATCATTTTGAAATCACACTGCAATGAATTATGAAAAAAACATTGACAACAGGTCACCATTATGTCATTGACTAATAAAGGCAGATAATTCATAGTCTAATGGTGGCCAAAGAGAGACAAAAGACAGACCACACCCACTGCATCAGCTCATCTTGTTAAGATATTTATTGGTGTATTACTTGGGTTTGATTAGTGATCAATTAAGCTGCAAGTATTTTTAAATGATGGCACTCCATTCCTCTTGGGTGGCTAGCTGGCCCACAGAAACCATAATTTGTAGAATTAGTTTACAATCCATTATAGTTTTTTTAAAAAAGGAGGGAAAAAATGATAGAAGATAGTATGTGTGACATATATATTAGTCAAAATTTAAGTGAAATGGTATGGTCATGGCTTACCTAGAACATGATTTCACTGTGACTCAAATATGACAGTAATGTAAAATCATTCTAATGAAGAATGAATCAAAACACATCCTGTGATTTTCAGAAGACTTAAGTATCTGAGTTCTGCCAGAAGAGTGAGTACTCAGTATGTCTGATATACCAGGAGCTAAATTTATGCTAATTTTTTTAAAAAGAGCTTTTAATATGCCATACCAGAGGAAATACATCTGAATATGTATGTATCATGAGTTATCATCATGGTATTTGCTGTCATGGCTGAATAGAAACATGCCAATGATATAGTGAAGGAATAAAATTAAGGTACTTAAGTGATTTTTTTAAAAGAAAAAAAAATGGAATCATTTTTTTGGAATCACTGGATCAAGCAAAGGTCAACTTGACACCCTGTTTTTTACAAGGGGACAATAGCACCAACCTAGGAAATGTCCAGGACCAGAGAAACACATAAAAATACTTCTACAGAATATCTTCCCATCCTGTCAAAACTGATGCTTTAGAGCCTTCCTGAGTGAGCATGGTTATCTACATATTTGAGAATATTCCATTATTTGTGTAAGGTTTTTAAACTACATATTTCCTTTTGGTATGCCCACTGTGTGCAGGACCAGTCTTCAGTCTGTTTTGAATCTGCCACTTGCTAGTTTTATTTCATTCCCTTACTTCTTATATTTGTCTTCCTCATATGACTCTCATTTTTCTGGCTCTGTATCATATTGTTCTCTCAATTTCACTCTTCCATCTGTGGAATAACTTCTGGAATAAGTAGCTTTAACAGCCTGGAGATATGGAGCTGTAGGAAGCAGTCCATTTTTCTCTGAGGTAGGGCTAGAAGGCACATGGGTGCTGTTATAGCTTGCTGGCCATGCTTTCTTCAGGCATGAAAACTCTTACTGTCACATCCAAATGGCATGCAAGCTTCAAATGACAAAACAATACACCTCAACATTCCCTTAAAGTATTCTTTTCCCAACTATTTTCTTTTCCCGATTTCAAAACTGCTAGAACAGTAGCTTTGCTGGATTTAAACATTCTACCAATCAAGTAACAGAATTCAGACTCTTAAGTGGGCATTATATTTTGTTCTTGCAAAATATATCCTTTCCTCCTGACTAACATGTAAGTTTTTTGATGGAGAGTGTGACAGGAGATGAAATCTGGATTTTAGGAGTTCAATTCTTATGCAGAACTCCACTATACTCTTGAAATTCTGTGATGTAACATTACTTGCCACGACATTCAAATACAGATATAAACATTCACAAATTTGAGTCACAAGGTGGCCAGCTTTAAAACCTATATCAAGTCACAGATTTAAAAGAAACATGTACATGGACTTACCTTTCACTTCTTTAACTGCGTCACTGAAATGCCCTAAATATTGGCTGACCACGTATTCTAAACAGATATAACACATTAGTACTTGGAGAGACTGCTTACCGGGTTTTGAGCAACATCACTATTTGGCATCTCCACAGGGCCGTTTTTCAATGCTTTCTCCCTGGCATGGTCTGCCACCAGGTTCTGGTGTAGGATTATTACACTGACGAGTTCGAGTGCTTTCTCCATTGATGCAGGTGGACCAGGCACTCCAACAGCTCCAGCCTCCATCAGTGACAACTGGTATTAAGAAACCATATTAGGATTAGTCCAGCAGCTCTCTGTCTTCTGTGCAGTGACACAAGGATCAGTTAAAGCTATTTACTTGGTAGCTTTGAGGGTAGACAATGTAGACCATGATTCATTTCTCATGTTTTCAGTCACTGTGACTCTTCAGATCACTGCACCCTCCAGCACACATCCTATCACACAGCTTTGGCTTTTGAAAATGCCCATATCAGTGGCACTGCTTAAGAACCCAGATTTTTCAACATTTTTCACCCTAGGAAGCTGTGTTAACATCAAATTCTAAGGCCTATTTTGGGCACCTGTGCTTTAAACACTTAGCCACAGTGAATTAATTTACTGCACAATATTTTTTTTAATATTGTCACTTGTGGCATTGCATTCCTCTCTCTTCCTCTTGGTGCACCAGTCTAATACTAAGCCAGCACAGTGATTATGCAATGTTACCATGTGTTAGCAAACATAATGCTTTTGCAGAAAACTGAAGACAAAGTAGCTTATAATGTGGTGAGATTGTTTTTGTCTGAAATCTGCTTACTGTTACTGCTTATCATTACCATTCTTCAACAATGCTGCTGTTTACTTAAATGAACTCGAGTTATCATTCCAAGACATAACAATGTGTTTGGAAGAATGAACTGTAATGCAGAGTACTCTTTTTATAGAAAGAACCCAGTAACTTACCATGACTTCCACAGCATATACCCATGAGATCTGACAGTAAGACAGTAGTAGGTACAAGGGAGTACTATGACATCCTTCTGTCCTCATAAGGGCTCTTTTAGTCAGCATATCGTTCACAAAACCAAATACACTCGTTTTAGTCTACCTGGAGTATTTACTAACCGTTAACTAATGTAGATCTGGGAATCTGACACGCAATTCCCTTAAAGTAACTTGAGCACATGCATGTACAGGCTCCATCTAGCAGCACAAGGGTGCCTCCATTTTTGCAGGGTTCACATTTGCACACACTGTATTCAGTTATGTAGTCTTCAATTGCTCTTTCCAAATTTTGTTTCTTTATATATGCGTCTCTCATCTTAACTGGAACAAGAGTGTGTATCGGAGAAGGCTGTAGAAACAAAAAGCCCATACATAACAGAATTTTACTAAGTTCTGAATCCTTTTGATGTACCCCTCAGTAGAGTAAACATCTGAAGAAACAAGGTGAAGAAAATAACTCAAATTTTCCTCTAAATTTTGTGTCTCAACTCCATCTTAGAACAACAGCTTTCAAACTGTGAGAGCCACAGCTCTGAAGAAGTTGTACTTACCCGTTGCTGTATCACTACTGGAGCATCAACCAAAGACTTAGCCCACTGTATGTAATCCTCTACATCAACCATTTTGGATCCTCGCAGTAACATTTCTTTTATTTTAACTGAAAAGTCAATCTTCCCTCCATCAACTAACGAAAGAACATCATCAATGACATTATCATCCTTAAATTCTGCTGCAGAGAGAAAGAAGAGAGGATGAAGAATAAAGTTTAATGCCCATGAGGAACAGCTGTTCTTTTAGCACAAACTGTTCATCTCTGTAAAATGACCTTAGCAAAGAACCCTTCACTCACTGGTTGTGGTGGAATTCAACCTTTCTTTGCTCATACCTCTTAATTAGGATGAAACCTTCTATTTGGCAATTAAATTAGAAAACCTTTTATCTGAAAGGTAAAGAAGGGGTACAGCAAAATGAGAGCCATTATGGAAATCATAGCCAAAAATTATGAGTAATGCTACCGTATCACTGAAGCTGAACTAGGAAAGGGCAGGAATTGGAATAGCAGGAGCTTCTGCCTTTTAACTAAAATACTAGAACAGAGCACTGAAGATAATTGGCTCTTCTTTGCTGAAAAATAGATCATAGAATCATAGTATGGTATGGGTTGGAAAGGACTCTGAAGATCATCAGTTCCAGCTCTGCTGCCATGGGCAGGGACAACTTCCATTAGCCAGGTTGCTCAAAGCCTCATCCAACCTGGCCTGGAGCATCTCCAGGGCGGGGGCATCCACGACTGCTCTGGGCAACCTGTTCCAATGCCTCAACACCCTCACAGTAAAAGATTTCTTCTTAATACCTAATATAAATCTTCCCTCTTTCAGCTTAAAACTGTTGTCCCTTGTCCTCTCACTATACTCCCTGAGTAAGAGCACTCCACCCTTCATTTTTCCCCACCTTTTCTTACAGTCTCTCCTTAATCTCCTTGTCTTTTGCAATTCTTAGGTCATATGACAAAAGACTTATCTCCAGACACACAAAGAAGCAGACAGGAACTAAAACAGGCAGGGGAACACAAGCAGCACACTCGGAGAGAGGGAGCCCCTGCCCTGACTCCTCCCAGGCCTGTCCCAGCAGTGATATCAGACCCACAGGGTGTGGCTGAGGATTAGTCAACAGCAAGATGAGTCAATGGAAAAGCTGTCTGGATGCAAAGAAGGGCATTTTAGGATTATGCAAACGTAGATACTCATGGTATATTTAGGGAAGTGCCATTTAAGAGGTAGGGGGTACCAAAGTGGCTTTGGGAGGAATAAGCACAGGAAAATAGAGAGATAAAGGCAAAAAAAGGGGGCTGGATGCATATAGAGCAGTGGCTGATCAATGAGTTTGTCTGTTGTGTACTGTCCTTGATCTTTGCAGGCTGTCCTGGCCTACCATTAAATTCCATTTCTAACTATTTCACATCCCTGAGTGATGGGATCATTCTGTCTGTGTGTGCATGTATGGTGATCTGTGTGCCAGCAACTAGAGTTGGACAATGGCTGGTAGGGATCTGGTGTTTGTAGTGCCAATCACTGGAGCAAGTGAGGATACATCCATCAGTATGTGATCACTAGCAAATATCAAGCCAGACTAACTGAATAACAGAGCAAGTGACTTGGGAGCCAATTAACAAAGTGGCTGTTGGTCAGGCTGTCATATCATTTCTAGACTGAAGCAACAGGAGGAGTTGGCTACTGGAGTTATCAAGGGTTCTAGGCCAAACACTGGAAAGACCTTAAGGCACTGGGGTTGACTGAGGGCTGTTTGCATGTGAGTGTGTCTGTGTGAGGCAGCTGGAGACAAAGGAATCCGAGGGCCAGTTGCTGTGTAGAATGACCACCTAAGGCTAGTGGCTATGCTGTCTGGTAAGAACATCTGCTCTAGATGACCCTGCTTGAGCAGAAGATTTGGAGGCCTCCAGATGGCCCTTTCAATCTCAAGTGTTCTGTGATTCTGTGGTATTTCCCACTAAAAGACTTTCACCCTGATCAGATGGAGAGAACGGAATGAATCCATTGGTGCTGTTTGTGTTTGCCTGAATGCTGTGCTTCTGTCTATGTTGATTTGTGTAGCCAACAATGCATGTATGTCTGTGTTATGTAAGTGTGTGTGTGTGCGCGCGTGTGTGTACTGTGAACACATACTCAGCGTGGCTTGAGTTGGGAGCATGGAAGTACAGCAGCCTTGCCTCTACTCATTAATTGGATTTGCCCTTTCCATAACACCAATAACTATATTGATAATGTAAGGGGAAGAAATTGGTATCATCTTTCTTTAAGCAAAAGATACTATGTAAGACAAGGATATACTTACAGTGGTCCTTCATATGAATCTTTTCACATTTACCACTATCAATATTAACATTGGCATGTAAGTTTTTATATGCAATATTGGCATCTAGGTGATAGCCGAGGCATCTTTTTACATCTTCTACAGTGATACCTGGAAGTGGAAATAATTTGAGGGAACGAATAACCATAAATAATGTAATATTATTATTATTGGAGAATAAATTTCAGGGCTATTGGAAATATTTATGGCTTTCTTCTTCTTATGTACCTTCTAATTTTTCTCTTCTGTGAAATGAACATGAGGGTGATTGTATTTGAAGTGACTGCACAGAGGCAGTGATTAGGAATCACTTCAGTGATCTGAAGTGATTAGGAAAGCACCAAAACTCTCCAAAAGCTGATTTCTATTTTCATTGATCTGGCTGACAGCAGGTGTCACTCTAGGGACCACTCTTTCCATATATTGTATTATAATTTTGCCATTCTCAGCTGTTTATCATTTGCTGGTTTTATGTGCTAAATTATTCAATCCTCAGTCTCTCCCTCCCAGCCTCAAACATGATTCTCCACTCTTTCCCCCCATAAAGTTAGTTAAGGCCACTAATCTCATGCCAGTACTCTATTCCTGTAAACTCTAGAACTCCTCTATCCACAACTGCCTCCAACTCTTCCTTTCTAATTTTTAAGTTCAAACATAAAGTTTGGAACTTCACTTTTGTGTTCATAAAGAATTTTGCATAAGATTAGCACTTAAAGAAAAAACTAGCACTATAATTTCCAGATGCTGAATGGGGTAATAGTAGGATAGATAAGTAACATCTTTGTCCTATGTCCCATTGCATAGGAACATCTGCTAGAAATATTGTTAGTGTCGCATGCAGCAGATACTTATTTTCAAATCTCCAAAATCAATGTGAGAATTGCCTTTTCTAATTGTATTCTAGAATGATCACTTTAATCCACTGCAAAAGTACATATATCTGAACTGCAGGGAGAATTAAATTGCTACTTTCCAAGGAAAATTCCACAGTAGATGTTAAAGACTATAAAAATGGTTTCAACACATTCAAGTGCACCATGTGATTTCTAGAAAGTTCTTCGATTTATTCCTTGGTTTATTTTGCCACCACTGTACTCCTACACCGATTGTACCACAAGAAGTGGTACAACTAGCAAATTGGATTTAAGGATTAGGCAGATTTTCTATGCTTTGAGGATTTGTTATGAATCATTTCACATCAATTAGTATTGTTAATATTTTGAAGAGGTTTGTTTAAGATTTTTTTTTTCCCCTCAGTTATGCACTTAAAAGACACGCTTCAAATAAAAGTTACAAAGACCAACTCTCATCTCTATTAAGCTCGTGCAATTCTGCAATGTCTCTGGTGTACAAGCAGCACACACTGAACTGTGCTGTTCTCTGTAGAGCTCCATATAAATCTACTCTCATTTGTCTTTTTGCATGACTGAAGACTTGGTGATAATCTGCATACCGTAGCAAGCCAACAGAATCCATACCTAGTCGAGACATAGCGTAATTATCCAGCACGTACACAAGTTCATATTTTCCTCCTACGGTTCCAGAGACAGCATAGTGAGTTCCATAATCTTCTAGGAATTTGAAATATTCCCCCTTATCATATTCAGCAGGCAAAGAGTTTAGATTGTCAATGAAACTATCTGTGAGACGGACATTACGACTCCGCATTTGGAATCTTCCCAGCTGAATCTTTCCTTTTACATGCAGAAAGGTTTGATTCTGAATATAGAGGGAAGAAAGGAGATGTGTTCACTATTCTGGTATGCAAGACAACAGGAAAATCTGTTCTGATTTACTTATAAAGAAACTGAAGAACTTTTAAACATGGTGTTCAATTAAATATGGTATTGGAAGAGGGACAAACTTGTTTAATTCAAATTTAAAGTTCTCAAATTTAAAGTTCTCCAATTTAAACTGAGGAAGCAGCAAGAGATCTGTATCGCTTCAGTTCTTTCAGTTTTGCAGAACACTCCCCTTACTAATTTCAACAAGTCCTTTGTGATCTATTTGACATCAAGGTCTTCTCGTTATATGCAATTATCTACCAGAAGGGCCTTTCTGATTTTTGTAACATTGAAAAGTAATTCCATATGGATTAACAGATAACAGGAGCTGCCCACTGAGGACAGCTGGAGTTTTGTCTTTGCTTACAGTCAGAGCAGAACTAAGTTCTCTTTTTTTTTTTTTTTAATCACTTCTGTGTTATTCTCAGGCTGTCAGAAGGAAGGGCACAACTTCAATTAAAAAAAAACCAAACAAAAAAACCCAACCAACCCAAAATTACATCATAAAATGAAAACTAATCAGGAAACAACCCCATTAAGGCATTTGACCCATACATACATTCTAAATCTAGGCTTATTGACTGGTACTTTTGTAAATTATGCTGCATATAGTTTTATCTCAACATCTAAACTAGGACCTAGCTGCTGCCCATAACATATGACATCTTAAGAAACAGTTGCACCTAAGACCTAGGCAAACACACACCTTCCAAACCTCATTATTATCTGTGGGACTCTGGTGACTCCCTTAGCAGTGGTGTCTCATAGGAGGTATATAAAAGCAATTTAGCAACTGACCATCACACTAACTGGCACCACTTAAAAGATCTTAAACTGCTGGCTCAGATGCTGCTTAGGACTAGCAGAAATCTTTAGGCATCTAAATGTCTGTGAGGAAATTTTTATAGAATCATTGGCTTGTTTAGGTTGGAAGAGACCCTTAAGGTCATTGTAAGTGTGAATATTCCTTTCATTCAGTATATACAAAATCCCTTACTCTCCTTATGTTCCCCAGGCTACTCCTGGCTTTAACTTGCAGGTGAGCTCTGAAGAGTTCTCGACCGAAAGATTGAATTAGTTGAGGCAGATCCGCTCTTCCTTGCATGTGGTGCAATTCAGCACTACAGAGTTGATGTACCTTGTACTTGATGGCATGTTGCAAGCACAGACTTTGGTGTATATTGTGAGAAAGGTTATATATGACCTGGTCACTTAATTCTACTGGCTCCCAGCTGGGCTAGGCCACAGTGTCTAGCATGTCTAGTATCATTTTTTGTGGTCTCTCTCTCTGACATCATTAGATATTAAGGCAACATCTTTACTAGAAAATAATATGGGATAGGGGTATTTTGTATCAAAGGGCAGGTAGAGAGGTATGGCCTGTGTGCAACCCCAAAATAGGCTTGCTTTCTTCAGAGTGCCTAGTGTGAACATACCCTTCCAACATGCTACAGAGCACCACAGTATGAGCGTTGCTTATAACAGTCTGAGAGCTGAGACAGAGCAAAATCAGCAGTGTGCTACTAAAACTATGGATTATCATGTATGTGCTAGTGCTAATGACTGTGCCTCTTAGCCTAGGATAGTTTATTAGTACAGACATACTTGAACAGCTAAGATCTGACCTTTCAATTGTTATTCAACATTTTGATTTTGTGTTTACCTAGTGTAGGCCTACTCAGGGGCAGTTTTTATTCCAGGATTTGACCTAATTTGCCCACACTGCATGAGATCAGAGCTGTTCCCTAACCAAGATGCGATCATACATTTTTGACCCTTTCTAACATCGAGCCCCTATTAAAGATGAAGGTGGTTGCTAATTAAGGTTAAACAGTGGGAAAAATTACATTTGGTTACAATTTGGCCAGGTCTGAAATCCTAACCTTTCTATTGCTAGTATTTCATTTTTGTGAATAAATGACAAAAAAGCAGCAGGCAACTAGAATACTTAGAAAGATTAATATTGCACTATTTTAACACTGTAAATTTTACTGTGGGTCAAACTATTACATTAAACCCTTTAGCTTGATTAAACTTACCCTTTCTGTGGAGCTTTTCAAGATAGAACTTAAACTTGAATTCTTGCTATAGTGATACTTGAAGTTTCCTCCTGTAACATTTTTATTATTTCCTTCGGTAGGTGTGTATTTCAGAGACAGGTCAACATTGAAGTATTTTTGTTTTTCTATGTAAACCTCTTTTAACATTTTTACACGATCATGGTAGAACATAGATGTGAAGGTTTTGTCTGCTTTTGTCTTGCAAAAGACAATGAAAAGTTGGTATGAGAAAACAAAACAGGTAGTGATAAAAAAAATCTACATAGTACCTTAAACTTGAATGTTTTATGTAGCATAGGAACATATTTTCTTAAAGCTCTTTTTTATTTTAAAAGAAATCAAATGGAAATACTACTTCATCCCCAAACCACCTCACATAGAACAGATCAGTGGTTCAAAACTAAACAGAAAACTGCAGTGACAATATTTCAGTGAGTGTTAAATTGCATTACGTAGCACTGACAAAGTAATCTATGTGTGTCAACAGTTCCTTTATAGGTAATGAGCAGTAGTTTCCAGACCCTTTCTAGAATACAGGCAAGGTTTGTTAACAGGTCCTGATATCTATAAGTTTGCTTTCTTTTCTTACAACAGACAATAGCTAATTCAGAATATCTATTTCAGTGCTGTTTATTTTTGCATACGCTAGCAGAACACAGAATTTTCATAACTGAAAATGGTTTTGCTTCAAAATCAAGTATGAGCAATCTCTGGGATGCATTTACTCATTTTGTGCAGGATCTGTCATTATTCTATGAAGTTCCTGCCTATAGTGATAGGCAATGCATTTGGTAAGCAAAATAACTGCTTAATTTCCGAAATACACATGATGTTTTTAAGATCACTAAATTTTTTTTGAGTTCAAACTTCACTGGAAGTCATTGTCTGAAACTCAAAAGCCTATTAAATTGTTTTTTTTTTTAATCAGCAGGACAGAGAAAGTCAACACTGAGTAGCAAAGCCAAGCAGGATTACATTATCATAATATTATTCCTGACTTTTTATCAGTGTCTTTTGTGTGTCCTTGAAAAAGTAGCTTGACTGCTGTTCTTCCCAGCAAACGAACTTCTCTTGTTGATTTCATCCACTCATATTATAAACATTGCAGAAAGATACTTTCATTTACTAGGCACAGGTGCAACAATGAACATGTGGTGAAACTGAACTTAACTGCTAAAACAAATGATAACCTGTTTCCCTCTGGAATTTCTCAAAATTTTGATGTTAAAAAGCTGCTGTTGCCTGACTCAGGATATGCTGAGTCTTTCATTATTCAATTAAATATACACTAGTTTGCACAGGAGACTTATACTTACATCATAAGTGAGAACACCCACATTCCATGGCTTGCGGTAGTATGTCCGAGTGTTTCCATCACGTACCCTTTCACAAAGACCATTGAAAAAGTCATTATCAAATGGGCTGGCCATTGGCTGCATTCCTAAAACATTGATTCTACAAGAGAAATATAGGAGAAGTTACATTTCAAAAAAAGGAAGTGTTAGCACTCATAGCCTGTAGACAGTAGTACTATGACTGGAAAAGCAAGATTCTGTAAGAGTTAGAGACTATATTTCTGGAACTGAATGTTGCTTTGTCCACAGCAGCTTGCTTTATCTCTTGTGGTCCTCTCATCTGTATAATGTAGATAACATTCATCTTTTAAAAACAATTTATTGCTGTGTATGAGAAATAAACAAATAAAAGAATCACAGAATCACAGAATCACAGAATAACCAGGTTGGAAGAGACCCACCGGATCACCGAGTCCAACCGTTAAAAGAGAGATATTAAACATCAAACACAGTGAGAACCTTAGGAATAAAAGAATTTCATCTTGACCAATGTATTTGTGTTCCGTATATGTTTAAAAAGGACATCTCAACAGCTACTTTTAACTTGTTTTTTTTCCACAACTTATATTAGGAGGTTTGCTGGTATGAACTTTGGTATTGCGTATACAAGAAACATCAAATATGTAAAAGGAATATACAGCTACTCCTAGCATTGTCTTTTGTCCCAGGGTGTGACCTGGTGGAGTAATAGAATTCCTTGGAGCAGAGGAGAAGAAATCTGAACCACTACAAACCCAGAGAAGTGGGTGTATAGATCTGTGGATCAACATACCGATGTGCAAAAGGTACTTCCAAAAATAAGTGCTTCTTGGAGGTTTCTGTATCTTTTTTTTTTCTCCTTTCTACAGCTCTTTCATAGATTCTAATCTTTTCAGTATTTCCAATATTTAGGTCTTATACATGTCTAGATACCTATCCAAATGTAGAAAGTGGTTATATATTCATCAATATCTCCATCAGGCTGCACATCTACATAACATTTTCTCATGGAAGACTTTATTCATGGATTATAATGGAAATAATAAAGAAGCTACTTCTAAAAATGTCTAAGTACCTGGCTTACTTCCCCATGCTATAAGGGCAGAGTATTTTTTCTCTTGTGCAGCAATACAGCAAAATTAAATATGAAGTATGCATCCTTTGCATTTAAACACAAGGTGGTGCTGTAGTACACATTTAATTGTTACAGTTTGGATTGCTGCTTTCTAACTCGATTTGTAGACAATGTGTCACACTTCCTACTTGAAAGTAAGAAATTCAACAGAGTATGAGAATAGAAAGATTAATTTTTGATTTAGATTAATGAGGAAGGCTCCTGCAAACATCAAAGATCTGGGAAGTGGAGAATGCAATACTGGAAAAAAGCTGCAGGCTGTGTTGTTACAGTAAGGCATCCCGTTGTATAAATTATACATAAATTATACATTTTGTTCCATTTAGACATCCTTATTAGTAAGGCATAATAATTGGGAATGACTAATTCATTACAAAATATCACTTGAAACATATCTATATATCTTTAAGATATACACTTAAATAATAGGTATTGTGAATACGTTCATGCAACTTCTACATATGATTTTGTGTATTAACATAAAAATTGATTTACACTATCTGTATAAATATTTTATCCTCCCAAAGTATACAACCCCCCCAGTAATTAGATGTTCTTCCAAAAGCTTTATAGCATTTCTGAATACAAATGTGAACACCATTCAGACTGCACTTTTGGGAATGTCATTGTGCCCCAGAGTTTTCATCTGGCTTTGGAGACAGTTGTAGGCTCTTCAAAAAACCCAGTACTAAAGTGCCCTTCATTTACGTACCCTTGCCCTGCAGTCCTACCAACTTCAGACACATCGATATCATAGTTACGGCATGGTGATCGTGGGTCAGATTCACAGTTATCTTCGTCAGAAAAGTCTCCACAGTCATTATCTCCGTTACACACAAGTTGTCGCTTTATACATCGACCTAATCAAAGAATAAAACATTGAGTGAATTCTTTTTCTTCCTCCCAAGATGGACTTTAAATGACAATCCCAGCTACTTTTTGTTGAGATCTTATTGTCGCAAGAATTTAAGTCTTATACCCTGCCTCCTTCAAATACCTCCTCCCACTATATTTACTTATGGGCTTACTAGGATGGCTAAGAAAAGTAAATGATAGGAAAACTGCTGTCATTTGGAGAAAGTTGAAAGTTGTTACTTCCTGTGATTAGTTACTTCCTGTGATTAGTTCTAAATTAATCTTTAATAATTACTCTTTTTTTCTTAATTTTTTATTAATAGAATACAGGAAAACATTAATTCAATATCAACAAAGAATCATTTCTAAATTGTTTAATTGTTGCTATTTGGACTATATTATTTGGTCAGTATAGTGTCCAGAACTATAGGGATTTGTGTTCTTAAGCAACAGGGAACTAGCAATTCTCTTGAGGTTGCATTATCACAGGTTTTATAAAGACTGATGTTTTTTCTACAGGATTTAAAGATTTGGGATAATTTTAGCCTTAGTATAATAAGACAACACTTGTTGGTATCAACTGCCTCACCTGTAAGTGCCACAAAATGTCTGTGAACTAGTAATTAAACACATATTTTCTAATTTTAATTTCTCTACAGCCATTTCACAGTATTTGAGATAAAGACAAAACCGACAATGTTAACTTCGCCTATCTTATTTTGATTTATGATGAATCCTGAATATTACATTAATTCATTTATCACATATATATTACTTCACAAATTTAAATCTTCATTTGTATCTAGAGGCATTCTGATCTCCTCCAGCTACCACCTATCATGCTACTTTGGTCATTAACCTTCCCCATATATTTTGTTAACATTCTTTCAGTCCCAGTTTTTCCCAGTGATTTTTCATAAAACTTAATGATTCTGTAGCAGATAGAGCAGTTAGAAGAAAGTACATTCAACTTATGAACATGGAGTAGAAATTATAAGAGAAGAATGTAAACTACATGGAAATTACAATGGGAGATGAAAGTGCCCCTTCTCAAGCATTGTTCATGCTGTGGTTTTGTCATTGTGGCTTTGGAACCTACCTATCTACACGCTGGGGACTCTCTTTCAGCCCTAGCAATAAAGCATTACTTAAGAAAATCATCCCCAGCTAGGAAAACACTGAAGCATATATCTCTTTTTTGAATGTATTTTGTCTTCAATGGAAACTTATTTAAATTCTTCACAGAACTAAACAAACATGGTTTCCTGAGTTATTGCATAACTCACTATGGCAGAAACCCAAAACCTACCAGAATTGCACTGGAAGTCAGTACCACAGTCTCGTTCTGATTCTTCGGGACAGACTTGGCTGGTTTTACAGCTTTGTGTATCTCCTAAGGTCTCCAGGCATGGTCTTCCACCAAACTGTCCGAATCGTTCAATACTTCTAGAGCGAAACTTAAAGGATAAATAATACCATTAACATAATTAGAGAAAAGAGAGAATTATCAGAACTGAAAGATTTCCAGCTGAACTTAGAAATTCTCAAAATAAAGCATCCTTGGTGAAATTTTTGGGGAAAATCCATAGGCAATGTTCACAGAGTAAAAAATTCTGCAGGAACATTGAATTAATAGTAATGTCTTAGCAAGCATGTAGAGATGCTTGATTTTCACTGCTTTTATTATTTTCAATCCATGGAGAAAATCAGTCGTATGTCTTTTGTATGTTTTCCATTCTTTCATTATTATGAAGTCTCATAAGAAGACTTCCACTAAGAAAATAAAAATCTACTTAGAAAAAAATGCTTTTTATTTCAAAAGGAAAATTAAAAAGTAATATTCTTAACAGAAACACCCACATGGCCAAAATAGTTAATTTCCACCAACAAAATATTTTGAATAAGAATGCTTGACCAATTTTGTACATCTGGATGTAGTCTTCTCTTACAACTTCAAATCTGAAATGATTATGGGTTTCATCAAGTCATAAACATACAATATTAGAATTGCAATCGGATATTTTTCTCTAACCAACGGCAGACAGATAATGTCCCATGAGTTGTGGCCTTGGAAGAAAGACTTCCAGCTATAGCTTACCCTTTGATAGGTGCATGGGTCACAGGGCCCCCATGCACTCCAGCTGCTCAGTTTACAATCTATTGGAGATGGAACATTCAGTTCTCCTGTTTCCCCGTAGAAAGCATTTCCCGAAGAGCTGTCAAACAAAACATTCCAGTATAGTCCTGGGCAGAACACTAAAATCACATGTGACTTCATATTTTAACTATACACCAATACTTTTGAAGCATCTTAAAGCTGTTTTCTACTTTAGTTTCATAGCACAATCTGGTACTTGCATGTAAACAGCTGCCTAATCTTAAATAATTTAGTGGCTTAAAAGTATACTAAAAAACTCTGTTTCCATTTTTTAGATCTTTGTGTGTTCTCCTGCTTTTCTGGTAGTTCATGTTATTGAAGTGAATCAAATTAAATACACAGGGAACATTTGCAGTTAGGCTGTGTTCCCGATACTTAAAGCTGAAGACAAAGGCACAGCAGCACATCTCAAACACATGTAGCACTTCAATATTTGTCTTTGTGATATTTTAACTTATCAAACTTAATGAGGTTGCCCTTAAGCCTAGAGACAAATTTTAATGCTAACTTACATAGTTGGAAAACTCCCCCAACTGTTTAACTATGTAAATATTCTTCAGCTTCCCAGCTTGAATATTTTGCCGGCTGGGCCTATATTTTCTAGAGTGACTCTTCACTTTGGTGCCCGGTTTTAAATTCCATGAAAGTCCTAGTTCTTAGTAAGTGATAGGCCATCTATTTATAGAATTTGAGTTTCTTTAAAGCACCCACAGTTAGACATTAAAATCAGATGAACTGTAGGATGACTTGCTAATTAAAAAAAACCAAAGCCAATAGTTTGCTGGTGACTTTATCCTCACAGGTAACAATGCTGGGAAGCAGAATTATGGAGGAGCATTGAAGTTTAATTTGCCTGGTTTTCTCTGTAATTTGTTTTGATTTGGCCTTACATGCTGAGTATTTATCCACTGCAAAGCAGTTCTACACCCCTCCAGGTTAATGTCATTGCCTCTGCTGTGCAATGGGACCTTCTTTGCTGAGCCCACCTAGCTGGCAGCCCTGCAACTCCCGTAGTGTGATGTATGGACTTCTGTTGCAAGCAGGGCCTTGCCATCCACTCTTTGACCCCTTCTCTCATAGAAGTATGTCAGAAATCTGAATCAATATAACCTGATTCCACAAGACTGACAAAGCTACGGTTTAGATAGGGAAAATAAACCAGTTGGTTCAGATTTCTGGTGCTGTTTATTGTATGTTCTGGTTACATATATAATGAATGAGTTGTTATTGAGACACTAAATCAACCTGTATCTCTTCCCAGCTATTGAACAGCTCAGGGATCACAGGGTTGTTGTGCAACCTTTTATACACTCGGCTGACCCTGACTGGCTTTATGCCCCACACTTTCCACTGTCACACACATCAGCAGTAAACACACTCCCACTGTCTTGCCTGCTGTTCCTAAACAACTCTTTTCCCAGAAGTCTCCTGACTTTAAGGTAGGGCCTGTAGTAAATGGATCCTCAGCTGAGGATGTTTGTTTTAACACATAGCATTCTGAAAAAAAAAGGGAAATAGCAAAAACTACAAATATGCCAAATGTCTAAGGACAGCAGAAATGAAAGAAAAAATTAAGAACTCTTTCTATACAATAGCAGCTTCCCAAACTCTTAGCTGGTAGGGAAGTGTTTGACTGGCACCAGGAATCGGAGTACCTGATAGATTATACTAGATCAAATCTTGTGAAAAATCCATTTTACACTAAATTCCCTTTCACTAATTCTCTGGTGGAGTCTGAGCACTTAAATCAATAACCCACACTTTGGTGGCTCAAAGTGCTGGAAACTTCATTGATGGTATTGAATACCTGCTTTCTTCTTAAACATTTTTGTGCGCATCCTTTGATTATCACTACCAGGAAGAAAGTAAGACATCAGCTGTCTCTTTGTTCTGACCCAGAAAGAATGTGATTAGATTAACCATGCCACTTTTAACCAGAGCTTTTTCTTCTACTTTCATATGCTCAACTAGAGGCCACCTTTCTTTCTCCAGTGCTACAGATCCCAAAACACTGTGCAAAGTGTGTGAATTTCAAATATTGACTAAGCATGCATACTTACATACATCAGAATGATACTTCAGCCTGGGCACAGATGCATATTTTTGAGATTACAATTCCATCTGAAGATTTATTGCAGTCATGCTTACTCTGTGTTATATTACGGTTTTTAACTCAAAAATAAGAAAGAAAAAGAAACAGGTATACTGCACCTCTTATAAACTTCTACAAAAAAAGACTAAGTTAAGTTCTAGAAGGTTGTTATATAGGAGTTGGAGGCACCATGCAGAAGTTGCTTCAGGGGAAATGCCATCTATATATAGAAGGCCAACTGCATCCTGGGTTGCATCAAAAGAAGCATGGTTAGCAGGTTGAGGGAGGGGATTCTGTCCCTCTACTCTGGCCAAACAACACCTGGAATGCTGTGTTCAGTTCTGGGGCCCTCAGCACAGGAGGGACATGCACCTTTTGGAGCAGGTCCAGAGGAGACCACAAAAAATGATCAAAGGCCTGGAACACCTCACCCATAAAGACAGGCTGAGAGAGTAGGTGTTGTTCAGCTTGCAGAAGAGAAGACTCCAAGGAGACCTTATTGCCACCTATTTAAAGGGAGTTTATAAGAAAGATGGGGAAAATGTTTGTAGTAGGGCCTGCAGCCATAGGACAAGGGGTAATGATTTTAAGCTAAAAGAAGGGAAGTTTAGGGCAATGAAATACTGGAACAGGTTGCCCAGAGAGGTGGTAGATGCCCTACCCTTGGAAACATTCAAGGTCAGGTTGGATGGGGCTCTGAGCAACCTGATTTAGTTGTAGATATCACTGCTCACTACTGGGGCATTGGACTAGAAGACGTTTAAATATCCCTTCCAAATGAAATCATTCTATGATCTGATAAATACATATATGTATATAAAGCTTTACCAGGAGAACAATTGAACACCAGAATAGGTTAGTCAGAGAAATGGTAGATTGTCCCTCACTGGAAATATTCAAGACTACTTAACAGAACCTGTGCATAACCTAATCTAAGGCCCCGCTTTGAACAGCACAGTGTACAAGATCTCCAGAAGTCCCTTCCAACCTGAACTTCTCAATGAATTCTACAATTCTATGAAATTCTGGAAAGTTGTAATGTATTTGCAGCTTGATGCAGCCCTTCAGCCCCTTGCTGCTTGCAGGCAGCAAGAACAAACCATGAAAAGCAGCATCTAGGAAGAGTGCCTAGAGAAGCAATCAGACTCATGGTAGTTCAGATCCTAATGAATCTCCTCAAACTTCCTACTAGTCGTTATTTTAAATTTAAAAAGAAAATTCCAGTGAGTAAAAGCTGAGTTGAACATTTCAATGTAAATGGAAGTCTTGCCACTGTCTGCAAACCGTAACTGATGATAGTATTTGAGTTTACTTTCAGGTGGCACAGGTTTTCATGTAATCCCAACAGAGAAGCTTTTGCAAGACTATTTGTTGAGTGATGTACACACACTCAAGTCCCCTCTAGGTTAGTGAACAAAGTTCACATGAATTGCTGCAGCTCCAGCTTCAAAGTTTTGGATTTAATTGAGGTTAGAGAATAATGAGAAAAAAAAAATCAGATAAATCTCATTGCAAATGAGTCTCAGAGTCTGAAACACCAACAACACATCCACTATCCAGAATGATCTGGATATTCAGAAGTTACACATATGGAAAGAGTATTTTATTCAACAATGCTGTTTAGGAAAAAAAAAGTATTAGAAAAATTGACAAGCCTTTCACATCCACATTACATCTGAGCAGAAAGGGTTACTGAAACACACACTAAAACAGGAGATATTAAGTCTCACAACTTAAGTATGAGAGGTAAAAGCAGTTCAGCTGCTGAAGAATGTGACTGAAGGTGGCAGTTGTGAGCAAGAACTTCAGAGACAAGTGTGGAAATTGAAAAAACTTCTATGCTGTTCTGTTATTGGGAAGGTTTGAAGGAGAGAGAAGTGCTCTTTGGAAAGGAAAAGCCATTTTGCAATCAGTACAGAAAATTGCTTGCAGCTTGTCTTGAAATACCATACAGTGTACAGCCACAGGTCATACAGCTTTCATGATTTGTTGTTGGTCAGTACTTCAGAATACAGAGCTGTTCAGTTCATTAGTTATAAAACTGATGACTCAAATAAAAGTCTTGGTTTGACAATCAGCACAAAGCAAGAAACAAGGCATGGCTTTCTTAAAGTTGGAGAGATGGTAGCACCACATAAGGGCATAATTTTGCCAACTGGAGTTGCTAGTACCATCATCAACTGTCATAGTCTCTGTTAGGATGTGAAGTCAAGTTGCTGGCGCACACTGCCTGCCATGAACTCTCTGCAATAGTATTTTCTGGCTGCATTGTTTCTAACAGAATATGTCAAACCTATTCTGTACCTGGATGTGAGTGCCTAAATAATAACAACCATCAAAACATAAGGAGATAAGGAAGCATTAACTCTTATAGTTTTGAAATCTGCTTTTGAAAGTCTGTTCAAGTACTTCAGCAGTCATTCTCAGGGCTAGACACATGCACAAGAGGCACAAACTGCAATTTAAGTCAAAGCAGATGGATCCCAATTTATTCCTAATGTGCATATTTCTATTATGAGACACATTCTCTCACCACTTTTTACTGACCATTCTCATAGATGACAGACTATTTCTGGTAGTGTAGCTCTTTGGTTGTTTTAAAATGATATTTTTGTGGAGACTAAGCATTTAGTTCTTCTAGTGATATAGTGAAAAAACTCCAAAGGCTATATTTCAAAGGACTTGGAAACAGACAGATTAAGAAACTTTAAACAGCAACAGAATTGCTGTCAGCATAAAATCATGCATCTTCAGAAAGAAACAGTTTAAGATTAGATTTTATTTTCACACTCAGTATGCAATATAAAACACCTACCTCCCTCCATGAACATAGCTTCAACATCTATCAGTGTTCAACACCGATATATATCCAAAAAAACCAGATAAACCATTTATATTTCACTCCTTGAAGTAGTTTCCTTTTTCACTGGATATCTGTGCAAGCTGCCATTAGAAATTTCTGCACTGGAGGTTTATGCTCTGTGTTGAAGAAACAAAACTGTAGAGACAGCAGCAGAAGACCAATGACACTCACCTTCTGCCTTCCCCCAAAAGTGAGGCAGCCACCTCTAAATTGCATAGTAAGGCTATAAGCCGCAGAATAACATGCATGCTTCTCATTTTGTAGCTGAACAGAGAAGAATTGCCATGACCCAATTTGTAATTTCTTTATTTGTTCATTTTGTTATTTATTACCAAGAGAACAAACAAAAAGCAGTTTCCTGAGGAATGCCAGTTACTGGCCAAAACTGATTTATGGTAAATGCTCTAAAGTCCACTTTTCAGAAAATTCCAGTTTTTCCTGCGTGGAGACTGGGAAATAGTGTAAAGTAGTTTCAAGATTAAAAACAATCCACTTTTGTTTACTAGTACCTTTTAAATATGGGAAAGACATTTTCTGTTTAGGTATAAGAACAGTTAACTTCCCAGTAAAAAGATGTCATAACAGTGACTCATGTAAGGAACAAATAGTTTCTAAAGCAGAGCTGTTTACAAGAGCAGATTCAGCGTCTAGCATCTTCGGAGTCTTCATTTGGAGTACTAGAGAAATAAAGTCCCAAGATTCCTTTTTCTTTCCCTCCTAGCCAATATAGAACACCACACGATTTTATGCTCCATCAAAACCACAAAAAACTCTTTTAGCTTTCACTCTGTCACCAAAATCCAAACCACAAGCTAGCTTTCTATAAGGGCATTCCTATTCAGTAGTTTGCTGTAATCCAGATTTAAGTCATCATGTGTTGGACAGTCACAAGAACAGAACTGACTCATAAATAATTCTTAACTGCTAAACAGCAGGTTAAGTATTTCAATGGAAGCTTAAAATAATTATCTAGTATAAGGATAATCGAAATTACCATGGGTAAGTTAAAAACCCAAACAAACAACTTACCTTTAATTTTTTATGTTCCTCCCTTTTTGTGGCAGGGAGAGGGGAGAGTATGGAATAGGGCAAGCATTATTTTCCCCTTATTCGGTCCTTAATTTTGGATAATTTCATTTAGAGGAACTTAAATATGATGCCAAACCAGTCCATTTTGATAAATCCAGTTGCATGAAACTCATTTGTTGAGTATTGCAAGACAAACACTTGCAATATTCTATTGTTTCATGAAATCTGCTTCAATTGATGATATATAAAACACTACAGTTCATGATTCTTTAAGACAAAGACTAAACCAGAATAAGCAGCTATTTAAAATAAGTTAGCAGACCATCAAGCATCTTTGGCCAGCCTGTAAGAGGTCCTGTTAACCAGCTTTTAGTGATTCTCCTGACAGCTGTTTCAAAACCCCAGCACAGCAAGACTGGTAATTTTAGCCTGAGCAAGATAACAGTCACTTAAATACTTAACTCAAATGCTGGTAAACACAATTCTCCACTCAATCACCAATACAGTAATTTTTTTTTTTTAGTTCCAATGGTATTTGAGTATGAAATTACATGATGCCATGCAGCCGAAAAAATAAAGTCACTCCTTCCCACTGCAGTGATTTTCTGTGAAACACTGCAAGTCCTATATTTCAAGCTGTATACCAGCAGCCTTCCATGAGTTGTTTTCAATCCCTTAACCATACCAATCAAATGGCATTAGAAGTAAGCAAGTGAGCACTTTTTCTATTTACTCAGTGATATATCAGGCTGATAGGTCACAGGTCTGTCTCCAATATTAAAGGCTAATCTAAACCAGTAGCTTTCTAACAGATTTATTCTTTTTCACTACCTGCACTACAGCTGAAAATCTGTTCTGAATGTGAGCTAAATGTTCTAGTTTAGTTTTACCAGCATTAGTTTAGACCTTCTGCAAATCTGTAATAGACAAATTAATCAAATTTCTGAATGCAATGCAATTTAAGTACCTAGCTTTCTCAGTCCTGCAGAAGGGAGTAAGAAAGCATCTTTAGGAGAAGCAAATTCAGACTGAGCAGATAATGAGATGAGCTTCTAGGGGAAGTTTACTAAGTCAGCTGAGGATTTTTTTTTTTACTGAGGGACAACATTTATTGCAGAGGCCTAACGCAAGAAGCTGCATGAAGACTTAAGGCCTTCCTATCACACAGCTATTTTAACCATCATTTAAGAAATAATTTTTAGCAGCCTCTGCGCTCCTAGAGTCAACTAGACCACAAGACTGAGTTATGAAGGACAGAATCAAGAGCCACACTGATGTTTGGTATGAATTGTTGCTTCATTTTAATGTCATTAAGTAACAATTACTTGAGATAGTACAGTTTTATTTAACAGTTTAACATCCGTAAGCTTCCATATTTCCAGTTTGAGTCAAATATTCAAATTTTTTTTTTTTTTTTTTTGCATTACAGAAAGTGCAAGAGACATTTATATACAACATTAATTGCATGACTGAATGGGGTACTAAAGCTGTGTTCACGTTGTCTTCTTAGCTCTCCAGTTCAGAAACAGCCTAGACATTTGATTTACCGATACTATTTCAAGTTCGTACTTAGCATTAACAGAAAAGTGTCTGACACATCAGCCATCACCACTGGCCCAGAATGTAGCTGTTACAGTCAGTTATAACCAACTGATTTAGAGATCTGTTACTAAAGAGGTCCTTTAGAAAAGGCACAGTTTTCAAGAGATGGAGAACTGCTTCTCATTAATGGCAACAGAGATGGTGCATCTGTTCACAAGGAATCTAGGCATGGAGTGAAGCTGTGATTGCCTTTTTGCTTTAATATACTAGAAACATACCACACTACACCATGTGACAACTCAAATGGAGCAACATCAGGGACACTCACTGAGATACATGCAAGAAGCCCATCTGCTTGTTCCATTTGTCTGCCAAGCCACCTCAAAAAAAGTAATCCTAGTAGATTTCCCTCCCTGAAAAAAAGCCATATTAGCACCAAGACAACAGTTAGTGTCCATGATTAACCCAGTGTTCTGCAAGGAGTGTTTCAGCTTATCTGTCCCTACAATGTAGAAATCTAGAACTCAGGACCCCAGCAGTTCTGTTACAGACCCCACAGTCCCTTTATTACATATTTATGGTGGAATGATAATTTTACAATTAGTTAAATAGACAAGTATTGGATTTTTCCCCATTCCACATATCTAACAGCTTTGTGGCTCAGAGACCAAGTCATATGTCCACTCACCAATCAGAGCTGAGTAGTATCCCCTTAACTTTACAACTGGCTGCCATTGTGATAACAGGCAATAGACCTAGTTGTTTAAGATGCAGAGTTTTACCTACTAATTCAGTTCCCTTATGTGAAGGTAACACTTCTTCCTCAGGTACATTCATTGTCCAAAAATATAGGAACTAAATGCTACAGAAAGAGGAAGTATAGTGACCATATTTTACAAGACACAGGACTTAGTATTACTAAGCTCTTCTGTGGAAGATTGTAAAGAATGTAAGTAAAATTAACATTCACCAATTTGAATTTAAGACTCCAGCATGAGTACAATTCTCCATTTGCTTTACCCTGAGTTATCATCTTCACAGCATGTTCTTTGAGGGTTCCCATTTCAATCCACTTGGACATGTTTTAGATTACAGACATCATGGAACTGTAGCAAGAGTGGCAGACAAAGTGAAACAAGTAGAAAAATCATGTTGAGAAGAGGTCCAGTTATTCCATTGTCTTTTTCTGGTTATGCCTAGTATGACGAGAGGACTTAAAGTTAGGATGGCTGTAAGTTATAGTTTTATTGCTTAAACTAGCTTAGAGCCACTGGAAATAAAACTAAAGCAATAAATAGCAACACTTGTCTTCTGTTACAAGGCACACAATATTTCACAGAAAGGCTTAGAGGTGTGGCAGAGGAATAGATCTGCTAGTTTGACAGTTCATATTCTCTAGTCAATGGTATACAAGTTTGAGTTTCATTAGGCTCCCGTTAAAAAAGCTCTCATAACAGCTGTTATTCTGCTTACTCTTGTTCACCCAGAGTACATACCCACAATTACTTAGGGGAATAAACTTCAGAAAGCTGAATGGGGCACAGTGTGCCAATGCTCTCCTAAAGCAATATCTGAAGAAATTCAGTCAGTCCCTCTGAGTTCGGCAGCACATATTTGCTCATTAACTTTCCTTAAGTAAAGGAAATCTAGACCAATTGTGGCCTTGAGAATTAAGTACATGGAAGAATAAAATCTTTATTTCTAAGAAAGTGAGCTAGTTAGCCTTTACTATAATGCAGTTATGCACAAATCTATGAAGCAGTATTCAAGCAAAAGTGTTCTTAGAGGGACTATTTGCCATACCTCAGAGAAACTTTAAAGTTAAACTAGTATAGTTTTTAGCCAACTCTTTACCAAAGGTTTCCAGAATAATTTTCAAAGAATGAAGTAGGTTGTCTTATTAATGGAACACTTACCTGATCTATGCAAATGGGTTGCCAAAAGGATCGCCAAAAGGTGGTTTCTGAGATTCTTTCTAAGGAAAAAGAGATCACAGGCTATTAGCGGACTTCCAGGTTTACTTAACATGATTGTGTCTGCTAGCTCCTGTTCCAAACAACACTGTTTTGAAAGAACACTGCAGAGACCCTGCCTAATACACCTTAACTGCACTGCTTTATCAATGAAAAAGGGCTCTAAAGTCTTGTAAGCAGTTAGCCTAGTCTAAGGCTAAGTATCAGGAAAGCTGACAGTGCTTACTAAACACTCATTTGGAACTGAGCCAGCATAGTCATGATAATGTCTGTTTTAGCCCAACTGTAGCCCAAGTTGCCTTAGCCCAACGTAAGCATTGGACTTAAGTTAAAATTCTGGAATTGATCCAGGGTTTCCATGGACGCCTTCAAGTGCTGTGCCCCAAATGGAGTGATGTGGCTAAGCCACTTCCTCTTCCAGTGTGTGCTGAATGTAGGAGCCTTGTATTTGTTCAGCAAGAGCATTGCACAGTCCACACTGCTCAGTCTACTCCAGGGAGGTAAATATAACCAAAGCAGAAGACTTCTGCAGCTACATTATTTTACAGTCTTTCATAAAAGCTCCCTCTACTGAAGAACCTTCTGCTAACACTTGCAGCTTGAGGAACTGGTTAAGGACCCAAACCAAATGGAATCATATTTTGGTAGCCTTCTTGTAACAAATGCCCGCTGTTAGATTGAATACCAGCCACAGACATGCAAGAAATTTTGTTCCACAGCCTCTAAAGCCAGAACTAAACCAGTGTTCAACCTGTTGTTAAGGAAAGGTTGGTTGTTGTTTTGGGCTTTTCTGTTCTGTTTTTTTTGTTTTGTTTAAGTGGGCTTGTGTTGGTGGTTTGGGGGGGGGGGGGATCTTTTTTTTTAGCACTACTTACAGAGGAGGCACTGAAAGGGTCTGTTTTAGCTTGACTTTCAAACTGGCCGTCAGCTGGCACCATGCTTTGTCGGGGAACAGGCTTTGGTGGTTCTAAGGAAAAGAAACATGCTGCTATAATCACTTCACAGCTTTAACAAGTACACAGCTTTAACTTTATAGCAGCACTAAAGCTCATCTAGTCAGATACGAAAAAAACCCATACAGAAGTTCCTTTGCATGACCTCACAGCTTTATCTTCTAGCTGTACCTCACTACACTTAAGCTAGATGTGACTTCTAACACCATACGGGCTCAGTTCACCTCAATGTAGTGAATTAGTTTATACACTAGGTGTCAGTGTTTGGCCACTGACATCGATCAATTCTATGGCATTGTTAGGGGAAGCCAATACTTCAACCCTCTGTTTCAGTAACCATTCAATCAAATTTGTAGTTCTATCAGAGAAGACTAGTGATCAGCCATTCCAATTGCTGAGTAGTTACCCAAGCAGAAGAAGCAAAAGATTTTACAAGTCATTTTGGCAGACAGCTTCTATGTCATTATCTGTACTATATTGAATAACGCCTACTTTACTACTACAATAATTGCTGAAAGCTCCAGAAATACCTGAAATGTTTTGTTGCTCTCTCCTTGCTGGTACTGCAGGTGGTTTTGTCAGATGGAAGTCTTTGAACATTTCCTTGACATCCTTTATCTCTTTATCCCCAAGTGGATCCAGAGCAATAAAAGCATCACTCTCTTTCTTGGATAGCTCCTTCTGAGGTGCAGTTCTGGGTGGTGGCTGAGGTAGGCTAGTAGTTGATATGGAGGGCAGTACAGATGACGTCTGAGCAGCTTGTGTTGATGTTGGGAACACACTACTCTGGAAAGGATTTACACCACTCGATGGTTGCACCCATGTACTAGGTAGAACTTGTGCCACCGGTCCCCAAAGACCAGAGGACTGAGGGGCTGCTGAACCAAGAGATGCAGGTTGGTTCCAGCTTGGCACTGCTTGAGTACCAAAGGCAAGTGATTGATTATATCCTGTAGGCTGAGCAGGCATCATAGACCCAGGAAAGGCTGATGAATCCTGAGTGAAGGCAGGTGTCTGTGCACTCCATGGAGATGAAGTTACTGGCAAGCCACCTGAGGGAAAGATTGTTGTTACACAGCACTGCAGTGTTCTGAAGACCTCAAACAAGAGTGTACTAGTTCCACTGGAGGCACCAGTGAAAAGTTTTTCATGTACTGTTTGCAAAATCTGTCAATTTATACCTAAAAATCATTTGGGGCAGAGAGAAGTGGGTTAATAATTTTATTTTTTTTTAAAACTCTGCTCCATTTCAGTCCTGAGAACTGAGGTTGATATAACAGAAGGAATGTAGTCCTAGCACAGGAGTGACAGACGTCTTTGCCATATAATTACTTCTACGCAGATGATTATTAAGACTCTGCAGCAGCGTTACCCTAGCCTCCCAAGTTGTGCTTGGATAACTTGAACATTGTGTACCTAGAACAGCAATACACTGCCAAAAGTTTAAGCAAAACCCCAATCCCAGTTGAGGATGCAGAGTTTAGGCCACTATTGATATAACTTAACAGTTTAGAGCAAGAGAGCACATGGCTTTAAGGGATACAGGACTACACAAGAAGTAAAGGGTAAACAGAACCCCTGCCCTGGTGTTATCAGGAATAAGACCTTATTCATCTGGAATAAGACCTTCACTAACCTAGACCAGCCAAAGGAGGTGCTGTGGTAGAACTTGTTTTGAAGAGGTCCAGTGGATTAGTTGGCACAGATCCTGTTTGTGCCACTGAAGTCAAGGTAGTGCTCCCGGTAGTCGGCACAAAAAGGCCTGAGCTAAATAGGTCACTGGATGCAGTCTAGAAAGAAAAAGAATCTTTGTGAGATTGCATGGCAGAACATATGCTAGCATGATCCAGAATACTTAGACCAGATCTACAAGCTTTTATTTATTTCACCTAGAGCAGAGATGGCAGCTTTAATGTATACATCAAAGACAAGTACTAAAATCTAAAGCTTCACCATTTTGTTCATGCCTACTGAGATGCATGGCATTAAATAGGTATAATATATAGTAGCCACAACCTAAAAGTAGAATTTGAATTATTTTCTATCATAACGTCTATATCTATGAGCTTCCTTCTGCCCCCCACCCCTCTAAACATTCCTACTCAGTCTACAGTGGCCCTTACAGTTGTGGCAAGGTCAACAGCAGAATTTTGCATCATATGAGTACAAGAAAAATGCAGATGACCCAGAGCTATCCTGGCAAACTGTTGAGATGGCCCTCAACATGCAGGTACTAAGAAGACATGTAGGTTTCTGTAAGCTTGTACTAGGACCTCATTGTCATGAAACCACAAGTTGATGGGCATACAGCTATCATTACAGGTTCTGGCATCATACCAAGTGTCAATATGTATAGCAGCATACTTACCAGACCTTTACAGAAGTATGGCAGCATTAAGGAAGAGAGTATATAATTTAGTGACCATTGCTATGAAGCATTCATGAATGTCAGAATGTACCATGGCTGCAGAGAGGTTAGAGTAAGTATAGCAGGTAAAAAAGAATTAGATGTGTTGTGAAGCTGTTTAGCCAGTAACACAGTATGAAGAAAGAAAAGCTTCCTTCACCCAGCTTCTCTAAGTAAGAGCATGCATATCACCAATAATTACTTGAACATGGTTCACCTTGACAGACCTCCTTCCTCTTCCTGGCTTGGTAGTTTGTGGTGGTGGGCTAATTGTTATAGACTCATGTGACATGAGCTGGATATTGCTTTCAGAATCCAGCTTTAGTCCATTCTGCAGAGATATTCCTTTGGAAGGACCTTCCACAAACAGGTTTGCTGGGGCTTTAAGAAAGCCATTCTGTTCTCTCTCTGGTACCCCATTTGGAGTTCTTGCTGTAGGCGACTTACTCTCAGGTGGCCACTGACTTGTTAGTACTTCTTGTTTGCCAGTTCTATTAGAAATCTGGTCAAACTCTTTACCAAAGTAGTCAATATCACCATTTGAAGCACCATTACCCACCGGTGTCAAGGTACTGAGACTTTCCTTCTTCTGATCAGCAGATTTTAGAGAATCAAGTGAAGGTGGTGCAGATTGGTCTGGCTGTGCAAAAGGATCATCACTGAAAGGGTCTGGATTAGGTGTGGGAAAGAAGCTGAGATTGGTAGAGAAAGAACTCTTGGGCAAGAGGAGTGGCTGTGGTTGTGGAAGAGAGCTTGTGATGCCATTCAAGAAGAGATCCTCTTTTGTAAAAGTCTGTTTGGTCTCAATTTCAGAATTTAGATCCACTAATAAAATTTCTTTAGCTTCCTATGTGTCCAGAAAGAAAAACAAAGTTAGTTTTATGTAAGACTTGCTGCATAGTACAGAAGCTCAAGGAAAAGAGCTACAAAAGGAGAGATCCAAGTATGCAATACATTATACTAGTAAGTATTCAGAGTCACAGTGAAATTGCTCTAAAGCTTCATCTTATAAGTCATTAAGGTACGCACTGCTAGCTATGGTTAAATCACAGCTACTTAGTTTCAGAAGCTCCACGTTAAAAGCACCTGTTCTATGATCCCTTAGTTAAATATCAGATGCTTGTTCTGCAGCCTAGAGTGTGGAGAGTCATTAAGTGCTATTTACACTTAGGCTTTCACTTAAGTCAAGGGTTCTAGTCCTTAGATTTGACAAGCTGTGAAAACACTGCCTTACTGTGACTTCAAGTTACGTTCTCAGCTTTAGACTAACACTAGAGAGCTACTTGCCAGTGGGAGACGTTAACACACCATCTCTCCACCAAGCAGGCAGTAGAAGGATTAGACTTGGGCACTTAGCTATACTGCTGGCACCAATTGTATTGTGGCTGATGGTGCTGTACAGTGCCAGAACAAACTGGTAGGATTCTGGGGAATCCGACTGAGCTATGACGAGTTTTACACACACTTTTGTGGAGTTAGGCCATACCTTGAACTAGACCTACTGATCTAGAATGGCCAGGAGTCCACTGAGGGACTTAAGGATACACTTGTCCATAAAATAAGCTTCAGCTTTAAAGGTCTTTAGCAGAGTTTCTGTAATAGCTCTTATGACAACAGTACATATTTCTAAGATACTTGACCAGAGAAATGGGCCTATGGGAACCTCATGAAGTTCAACAAGACAAAGTGCAAAGTCCTGCACCCAGGCAGGTCAATCCCAAAGGATAAATACAGGCCAGATAAGCAGATGAACATTTGTGGGTATTGGTGAAAGAAAATTTGAATGAACTGGCAATGTGTGCACACAGGCCAGAAAAGCCAATCACCTCAAGGGCTGCATCTAAAGAAATGTGACCAGTAGGTCAAGGAAGATAATTCTTCCCCTCTACTCCACTCTGGAGAGACCCTGCCTGGAGTACTGTATTCAGCTCTGGGTGGTGAGGCACTGGAACAAGTTGCCCAAAGAAGCTGTAGATGCCTGGAAGTATTCAGGGTCAGGTTAGACGGAACTTTGAGCAACATGGTCTAGTGGAAGGTGTCTGTGCACATGGTAGGAGTGTTGGCACTAAATGATCTTCTGGATCTCCAGCCCAAATGCATTCTATGAGTCTATGACTAGCAATGCATGATTCTGTTACACAGTCAAGTGAACTCTGCTGGAAAAGAATAACATTAGCTACTCTACTTAGTAAGTAGATAGTATTACAGCTGTAAGACAACAATACACTATGGACAGCTACAGAGATGTCTCAGTGAAAGTAGAAACCAGGACTAAAAGTAAAATCAGATCTTATAATCTGGATTCGAAGCAATAGACAAGAGAGCTAAACTAGATGCTACTTACTGTGGGACTGCTCATATCAGGAGGTGTTGACATATCCCCAAACAAGTTCATCTGGTCAACTCCCTTTAAGCCAGAAATATTGAAAGAATTGGTATCTGTTAGAGCTCTTGCAAGAACACAAATTAAGTATTGTGCAGATCTACTGTAAACACATCCAAATACTCTATTTCCCACACAATGCAGAGACAGATAGTTATGAACTCCTTAATGGTATCAGCATAGAGTTCTAAAATTTAACCTACCAGTTTCACTTTTTCAGCTTGATCAGCAGGTAGTGCTTCACTACCATTCTGTAATAGATGGATAACAGCATTAGCAATAATTGGAATATCAAAGCCTGCCTTGAGGGGAGGGACTTGCAGGCTTCAAAGAGCAAGGGACAGAAAGAGGAAGTATGATGGAGATCACAGTATTAGTTCTGTAATCCCCTTTTACTCTCAATTCAACATAATAGAGCACATGAAATTGCCTTCATAATGCTGGCAGTGCAATCAAAGTCAAAGTTAGTTGTGTTGCAGCAGAATACCTAACTAAGTGAGGCTGAGCTGGAGTGACTTACCTCAGTCTTACATGCTTCTTCACTCTAAAGAAAAAGAGAGCTTTTAGTACCTAGACATGTAGAATATCCAAAGCCTCTTGGTTTGGAGAGCTTATCAGATCTAGGAGGTAATCAAGCTGCTGGTACAACTACCAAGCAATAGCTTCAAGTGATCCTGTGTTTAGATAGACCTCAGTGTCAAGTCTTACAAGAGCTCAAAAGCCAAGCCAAAAGTTGAAGCAAGTTTTATTTCTATGCAGACTAATGCAGTTCTAATAATTTTACTCACCTTTTTCTTGTCATCTTCTTTCTTCTTCATGTTATATATTAGTTGGAAGAGGTCCTTAAGATCAACAACTAGAGGTTCAGCCTGAAAAAGAATGTAGATTTTAGGCCATGTCCTACTTCTCTGTTGACTTCTGCTGAGGCAACGGTGCAACAGTAAGGTTGCAATTCCTAAATGGTGCAATGCTAAGGCTGAGATAACAGGAAAAGTAAGAGTTTAAAGGACTGTCTGGTCTCCACACAAGAAAGCTTATGCAGAATCCAAGGGTAATGGGGAACAGCCACCTTAGAACTGTTTACTCCACAGGGAAAGTGGCTGTATTTGTGCAAGTTCTGCTATGTTTTTAGTAAAAATCCATGCACTTATGAAATCTTGCACTAGAAGCAAGTTGTAATCATGTTTCCTCAAAAGTGCAAAGTTTGTATAAACTCTCTGGTAGTCTCACAAGAAGAAAAGCATTTTGCATCTCTGTTTTCTACCAACTCCAACATCTGTAGATGATACTACATCTGTTTTTCAGCAGGATGCAATTAGATCAGCAAGGCAAGAACAAGGTAAGATTATCATCACCTCAAACATGTAAACCAACACCAGCTTTAAGTAGTACCAGTATAAGGATAAACATTTAGTGTGAATTAGAAAGGCCCTGCATTCCCTGTACACCCATTAACAAGCACATTTTGCATGGTCACTGAGGTGACTAATCTCCACTATACTCATTTTGAACTTCTGCTTGAAGCAGCGTCTAAAGTACGACAAGTCCCCTTGTTCAGCCACTGCCTTTGGCTCAGGCAAAGAATCTGTTGAATAGATCTTGCTGTTTACATCTGGGCATCATCTTCTCCTAGTCAAGGGTTTTAGGCATGCAGCTGCAGGAAAAGCCATTTAATGAGTTAAGTTTGACAAACAGTACATCTGTAGCAGTCTAGAGCTGCAGAAGTCCTTGCTTCTCAGATAGACAAGTTTGTATCAAATACAGTTAGCAGCAAGTCAGAGCTGTCCACAGGTTGGTTAAGGTTTTAGGCTGGTGAGCAGCACCTCACTGTGAAAAGCTCTGTCAGAACAGACTCCATGTCAGGGGACATACAATTCCAGTAAAGCCAATACAACACAGGACTCTGACAAACTAATAAAACAGGCTTAGGAGTGGATGTTACAGTTGTTAAAGTACCAACGTGCTCCAACATAGAGCTCCTCAGTCCCATCTGTGTTGGGCCTGAAGTTGCAAATAGTTTCTCCAGGAGGGCAGGCAGGGACGCAGATGAAGAAATTACTAGCTTCTAAGTCCTGGCTTTTCAAGTCATTATAAGGACTACTATAAAGACACTATAATAACAAGCTAATAAATGATGACTATCTAACTTTGTTCAGGTCATTTAGGAAGATGCATAACATGCAGCAGTAATTTCAAGAAGTTTGTTTCCGATACTGTTTATGTGCAGATTCTCTTCAGAAGGACAATACCTGGTTAAAGTATTTCTACATGGGGGAACCTAACACAGAGGGATTAGAATCTCTCCTAGAACTAACTCTAGGAGGACCAGAGTTGCCTTCAGTGATCCCAGAAACACCATTTGACTTGAGAATTAGTTTCCTCACAGACAATACCAGGCCACTGTATAGGAAAGTCCACGATAATGGCTCTGTTCATCTCACTAATGACACCCATGGTCTATGGATGTGTTCAGCAAAGTTAATCATAGTAAGCAAGGCCACTTGAGTGTTTTTATTCTGGAATGCAGATTAGTCAAACAAGACAAAAGCCATTGGTGATACAGCCAATTCCTACCGCCTTTCTTTAGAAGAAGGCTATCCATCTGTGCTGCTATGACCCTATGCCTCATAGGGATACCAGCAGAACACTACACCGTTACCAGATGGTGTTTACACAATAGCATTGGAAAAAGGTGTCTGATCTCTACCTGTTGTGCTGTTTTTATTGCAAAAAATTGGTGCTGGCCTTCTCCTCCACATATATAGCCAAAGGCACGATTGTCTGTTACATCCCGAGCAATAAAGGAGATTTTGTTTACTGGATGCTCATGTTCTATGACCTGGAATTGGAGAAAAAAACCAAAACAAACAACAATAAAACCTATATGTTTAAAATGCTAGTGACATAATAGCTGCTCTTCTCTGTAGTTAGAATGATTGAAACTGTTAGAAGGCTTCAGTTCAAGACTCATATTTATCAACCTTCGACTAACCACAATCAGATGTAGTTATCCTGTCAGGAAGCTTCAGCATTACAACCCATTTCACAAGAAAATTTATGTGGCTGGCATTAAGGAATCTAAGAATCTAGTTCAGATTGGTCTAACTTCCAAGCCCATAATTTGCTTTAAGAATCCTATTAGGAGAAAAAAAGTAATCTCTTACCCCAGTTTTCTCATCTACTATCTTGATACCAGAAAGGGAGATGTTCACCCAGATCCTTTGTTTGTGCTGACCCTGGGAACGGGCTGCCACTGCCATTCCCTAAAGAGGGAACAAAGTATTGATGAGACTTTCATTAGACTTTGTTTCCTTATATTCATCATGAGCCCATGTCTGTGACTGTAGTAGTGCTAATTAGTTATTCCTATGCAGGTGTACCATTAAAGCAGCATTCCTCTTGCAACACATACCTCATTAGGCTAAGTGATACCTCAGAATGAGATTTGGTTTCTTCTGTAAGTGTTTGAGCTTTAAAACTTATCTTAGTTCACAACTCTGCTGCAGTAGCAACATCCTTACCAGCTTTCTCTGACCTGATTGAAGCTACATGAGCATTCTGTGCTGCAGAAGTAATAGTCTTCATTGCTGCAGGGTCTTATTTACCCTCTGGCTTATCTGTATGTCTTGGTGTCACTATTGCCACACGATGCCAGCCTGCACTTTGAGATGAGTGTTAAACTGCAGAGTTCCCCCTCCACATCCAAACGTCAAGCTTGCTATTTGTGATCAACTTCATACTATTTGCATCCATAATGGATGCCTACAAGAGACGAAATGGAGCAATTCAAGCTATCAGTGAAACTGTCCTTTGAGTAAGGAGTTACAGCTTCAGAAGTAACATCCATCTAGGATGGCCTTGTCTTTACTATGATAAGCTGTATTTGGCACAACTTCAAAATGGTCACTTGATCGGCTTTCTGAAGGTTACCCAAAAGTTGTTCTCTATGTGTCAGCTCAAGCTGTTACCTTCAGCTTCATCATTGAATCCTGACTCATTTTGTCTCCTCTTGCCTCTGGGACATCATCAATGCCAATCAGTTTAGCTTTGTATCTCACACCATCACCTTTGAATCTAGCCAAGAGAGATTCATCTGTCTTTTCTGGTCCTGGAGATAAAGAAAAAAAAATTTTTATTTTAAGAGAGAAATGTCTATATGTCATTTTATTATTTTTTTTAAAAAATATATATACCATATAAGTATATATTAAAATTGTCCTTTTGAGTACAGCTGACTAAGAACTCAGTCCTTCCAGTACTGTGTGCACTGCAATGTAGTCACTCCTTTAAGGTCACAGTGCTCTTGTGGAATCTGACCTCATTTCAAAGAATAGAGTCCAAGGTTTAATATTTGGGGACTTCAGAACAATTGTTTGTCACAAAAGAGACAAATATTTCTAGGCAACAGCCAAGTGGATATAAATGCTAAGCAAAAACACGAAGAAGAAATTGTACTTCCCACAGCCAATGAGCTCTTCAGAAGGTAGCCTTTAGTTCTGGTGTAGTCAGATCTCTTCTTAGTGTGCAAGAATCTCCTAGTTCTTGTGCTAGAATTTTCTACCAACACCATTTCTACAAGTCCTGGTACCCCATCCATGTAATCACACAGCATCTTAATTAATCTGCCGTTTCTGCTGTTCCCAGAACGGAGAACTGCTTGCTTTTCTTCGCTGCATGCTCAATATATACTCAAGTGTGTACCTAGGTGTGCATTTCTGTATGACCTAATTCTATTTACGTGACTTGATCTATCAAAAAATCTATTATTTGATCTACAATAATTCTCATTAAGTGAGCTTTCTAGCTCCTCTGGTCTAGAATCTGTATCTGCGTCCAGCACTTCACTCCCTCTCTGGAAGGATGCAAGAAAGTAAGTTCAGGTTAAAAAACTGACAGCTACCTGCATGGTCGTAGGTCTGGTCACCTCCTCAGGAGGCTTGGACTTCTCTAGGCTTTTGAAGACCTGTCATGCTCAGCAAATGAGTCATTTAACAGGTGGAACAGAGCTCAGAATTTAAAGCTAGGAAAAAAACCACCCAGCTAAAAGTCTACCTTCTGGTTAGATTTATTTTGCTAGCCTATTTACTAATTCTTACAGTCAGCTTGAAACCTTAGAATTATTGTAACTATGTTGTAAGAGTGTTGTTAGTTTTAGGCAAGTGCAACAAAATTAAGGATACTGACTAGCAGAGGTGTTCAAGAGACAAGCATTTCTTACCTTTCTTTTTTTCCTTCTTTGAAGCTTGTGCTTTTGGTGGAGCCTGTTGTTCAGGCTGGCTGTTGACAGTCTTAGTTTCAGCTTCAGTAGACATGATGAGATGGTGGTTATGCTTGCTGTAATTTGAAAAAATCCAAATAACAATCAGGAGATAGACATAACATTTTTACCTTGAAGAGGAAATATTCTTATTAGACCTGTTAGTCCAGTATTGTTCTGCTGAACATTGAAGCCTACTCGTGCCTGAGAGCTTTAGTAGTGACCACAGGAAGTCTGACTCACCGTCTGTTCATCTCAGCATACAGAGAGCATGAAGTTATGGCCGCTAGGTGATGAACTCTCACCTCAGTAATACTTAATCAGTAGAGCACACTGACCTACATCCACATGCTGCACTTGCATCACTGTTTTAATCTGTTAACCTTTAGCTTTTTACCATTTAAAGCTATTTATAGAACCTCAGATATTTTGCTTCATTCTCCTTCAGCACTGCCTGCTGCACCTCCGTAGTAGGATATGAAAGAATGGAAGAAGCATTTGCTGGGATCTGTTCCAACCACCCATGATGATGACACCAGAACATACAAAGGAATCCACTAGATCTTGTTCACGTTTCTACAGCTAGTGGAAGTCTGAGATTATACCATCCAACAGGTAAAAGCAAATAGGCTCCTTAGGCTGCAAGCAGACTGTTCCAGGAAAAAAACCCACAACAAAACTCAGTCCCAAAACTCCACACCCTTGTCTTAACAGTAACCTAAGGTTTTCAAAACCCTACAATTTAATAAAAAGTATGGACTAGTACAACCTATCTCTTGGCTACCCCATGAGACCCTTTTGCCTCTGAGATACAAGATGCATTCAAAAAAAATCATGTGCAGTCATCATGTTTTGTTCCTACACAGCCGAAGCATTGATTCACACTTATCAAACAGAAGAACTCATTAACTTCATGGAGTTCTGAAGATCATCTATACCAAGCCAGAAAGAACTAGACATTCACATCTGCTACAAAAACTGTTCTATAAATCTTCTATCTGGGGTATTGCAGCGTTTTCAGTCAGTCTCTTGAATTTTAGGGTGACAAGTGAAGCCAAGAGACTGTTGAAATGATTAAGTAGCTGGGCTAAATTATATGAGTAACTTCCCCTGTATCCAGAAAAGCAGCCACAGTCCAAGCCACACCTTTTATATACAGGCCACCATTTGAGATATACTATTTATCCAGATACAAAGGCTGAAGCATTATATGTCCTCTAGAATTAGAGGCTTGTTATTCTCAGTAGCCTATTTGTTCCTTATTTTCTTTAGTTAGAGCTAATGCTTTATCCATTACTTAGAAAATATTTTTAGGTTTTTGCTCTCACTCCCGCCTTTCCCTCTTCCCTCAATTCATTACTAAGTTAGGTGCTACAGGCTGACTCATCCAGCTTGCCACTAACAAAGTAATGGATGTCAACGCTTAACAGTTTCTTAACCTAGGAAAAAAGAAATTTCTAGGTCTTTGAGAGAATTTCACTCTGAAGGCCTCCAGGAGGGAAGCTTCAAGGGAACTAGCTTTTAATATAAGTAAAGTTAAATCTAGCTATTTTATTAGATGGTTTGTGAATTGTATTTAGCATTGCTCAGGTACATCAGAGATAAAAGTGCTCAGATGGAAAAGATCTCTGGCAATCATACCTGTTGTCCTTCACAAGCAACTTTTCTGGCCACAGCTGGGGAACATTTGATGCAAGGGAACAGAGCTGTTGTGAAAATTTCAGGTGGTTCCAAGTAGGAATAGATGTTAGTGGAAGAGTTGATACAACAAGCTATGTTTATTTAGGAAATGTTATTGCTGAAAGAGCGGCTTGTTACCCTACTCTGACAAAGTAGTAAGGAGGAAACTATTACAGTCAACAGGGATTTTGCAGGATACTTGCACCTGTGCTAAAAAGTAGCATGTCCATTGAAAACCACACATTGAGTAGGTAAAATGAAGACACTAATTTTAGACTAGTTTGTCTGATGGTATAGTTTTGGATGGAGATAGTCTTTTTTAGCATAAAGAGCCTCTCTAGATTTATCAAATTCTTCAGAAGCAGAGAGGAAGGAAAGAGTTGAAGTTGAATCATTAGGTTAACCACCCATCCTCTCTTTAAAGGGCAGAAGGAAAAGGCCTGGAGAACAATAGAGCAAAGAAATACTCTCTAGGAGCTGAGTCACAGCTCTAGGACATTCTGCCCAGCTCTGTGCTGGGAAGAAGAAATAATAACCTCAAGGAACTGAGTCTTGCCGGTCAGTAATCCTGCTTCCCCAATTTAATCAGTAGAGCTACACCCAGCTCTGCTGTTATACAACCACAGTTAATCTCACTTTGAAGTAACACTAAGATGCAAGGTCTTTGTCACATTGAAGTCTGACTTCTTCATTAGAAGTGCTGGTGTGTTCTACATGCAAGTAACAATTAAAACAAAGTTAGAATCATCTGTTTGTAGTTCTTTTTTTTGCTTGGAGGCTTCCTTTCACACTATTCAGTCTCTTAGTATTTCCTTACTCAGGCTGTAGAAGTATGGCAACAAGAAACTAGAACTGCTCTGTTATACTTGAATTCTGAGTTAATCTGAAAAGACCCAGCCGGCAGTACGGCAGGATTAGATATACACATACTTTCATGCAAGGACAGTCATGCCTTCAGTTATACTGGCATAGTGGAGAACAAGATCATTTCTACAGCAACTATGCCAGCAGACTACTAAGTTAAGTCTTTTGAACCTTCTCCATGTGGATAACTTGCTTGCTACTACAACAGCTTAATTACTCGCTATGAAATTGTATGGCCCATTTTAACTACTATGCTAAATGCACTATTTCAGAACCCTGAGACTGTAGATTCATGAATGTTGCTATACTGGGAGAAGCGTTCCAAGCTCTTCCTTGTATTCATAGATGCACGCCACATTTTGTTCAGTCACTTTTCACTTTATTCCAGAAAGGGCTTATTAAAAGACCACTAATAGTATCTTCCTCCTTTCACATAGAGATTATCCTGTGATGAGTGAATACTTATCACTCCTTAGGGAAAGATCATTTAAGGCCTTCAACACAGGCTTAGAGGCATGAGCTGTTACCTACTGTCTCAAGTAAGGCAATTGACTATTCAGGCATTGTACTTAAATTTTTACACACTTGCCCTGGGAAAGTCAGTCTTAATACTTCGGACACACTATGCTCTTGGTGTCTTCTCTGAACTCCCTACAAGAAGAGCTGTTGGTAGTGACAAGTCATCCTTGAAATACATGTTTCTTAGCAAGACTTGAAGCACACCAGAAACAAATTTTGTTGAGCAACATAGTCTCATTTACGTGATGCTTTGAGCAAGGGGTGGCAACATGGCAGGTACCCTTAACGGATATATTTTTGGCACATGCACAGGGGATTGAGAATCTTCATTATGGCTGTAGTCTGTCACAGACTTTAAAGACTGGACAATTAACCTCACCCAACAGACAGGATTTTTGCCTCTCAGCAGACAAAAATAACTGCCTCAATGTTAATGAAAGCTTGTCTGATGAAAGGTTAGGGACGCTGAAAAAGTTGAGAGGCAAGGCAGATAAACTAAACATCTGGTCAGCAGTCTCACACTTTGTCCTTTTCACAGCCTGTGCTCTTTCTTTGTCCCCTGATACTACAAGTACATGATTCAGCTTAAAGAGTTATCACACATAAATATTAACCTCAAATTATAATCTGAGAGGTCAGGAGAGGACAAAAGAAGCTTTTATTGCCAAGTGCAAAATAGCCTGCTAGGATGAAGTAGTAACCGGAAACATTGCAATAGTTCAAGTGCTGGACGTGATTCCAATGAGGTTGTTCCCCTCCCCTCACCTTCTCAAAGAGTTTGTCAGGTTCTTCTGGTAAGAAGGCAGTATCAGGACCTGCACAATGTATGCTCAGAAGTATCTCTAGCCATCAAGTTCTGGATAGAAAAGCTGTTTTCAGAAGGCTGGTAAAAAAGCTCTCTTCACTTCAGTGAATTCAAGACTTCAGTTCTGCAGGCTAAAGAACTAGTCTAAAGGCCAAACAGCAATACACAAAACGACTAACAAGAGTCAAAGTTGTAAAGCCAGATACATTTACTAATAATGGACTATCTTGATTAGCATCATTTATCCACATTAGCAGTATAATAGCATGTTTGTTTGAGCCCCTGTATGACTGAAATCCTTATGTGCATAACCAACTATCATTTTCTGCCTAGTTCCTGCTGCAATGTTAGTGCCACAAGGAGCCTTGAGAAGGACTAGGCATGCATTAATATATCAGAAACATGAGTGTGCTATTCAGACTTTTGCCTTTTGAACAGGGTCATTCATGCCAAGGAGTCAAAATACCATCTTAGAGTGTTTTGTTTCATTGCTAGAACACTCATTGCTCTAGCATCTGGCAGTGCCTAAACATTCACGTTAAATAAAACTCCTGCAACATGGCACAAGATTATTATCATTTAGATGGAAAATTCCAGATGCTTTTTCTATTGCAAGCACAAACATTAGTTTGTTTCCTTTATTAAAGCAATCAAATTAGTCTGTTAGGGACTAGCATAGCCAATGACTAAAACATAGAATATACTAGCCTTACCCACAGGTAGGTTATACCTGTTAAGTATTGTTCACACTTGTTATGTATAAGAGTACGCATAAGTACCTGCTTGAAGACACGTGGTAGAAGAGAGTTCATAGACAGCTTGGGAACAGTTGCCCTCCAGCCTGTCATGTCTGGAATGCAAGACTAGCATCACTTGTTAGAAAGGTGACTGAATACAGGTTCCTATACCACTAAGTCTAAACCCAAGCCTCTGTGGTTATTCTTACAAAAGAGACAACTGAAAAGAATGTTGACTTACCTTTCCTGGCTAGTGAAGCTATCTGTCATTCTAACAATCAGTAAAGTCTAGATTAGCAATGCCCCCAGCAGTTTCACCTTGTGATTCCTTGATAGCATGGAAACCAAGACCAGTGTTTTCAGCCTAAGTTCAAAAAGCCTCTTTAATTGTCCTGTTTATGCCATAGGTAGTTTGAAACATGCTTTGTGGTTAAGAGATCATTTGCTTGGTATCATGACCTCGGTTAAGTCAGGCACTTGGCCTGCTGGGCAGAATATTTCTAGATTAACAAGATTTTACTTTTGGGAACTTCCTTCATGCAGTCTGCCACAAGGAATGTTGGATGTTCTGTCCTCTCACCCAAGAGAGATTAATACTTTGTCAAGGTATTAAGGACACCTTATGCCAAAGGCTTCCTCTACCAACAGGACTACCCTCTTGCAATAAGCTACAACTGCCCACCCATGTTGCAGGATATGGCACATAGCCCAGCTTTCTTTATCACATAGAGCCAGTAATGAGAAACAAGGCGGCTTACATTCATCTACTTAATGGAATAGCAGGGAGTACCTTCTTCACACTGCTCCCTTCCCCCAGCACCAACTGCAAAGTAGATAAAGATCTTAGTACTCCAAACAGGCATGTCAGCATGTTGGCATGTACCATTGCTGGTGCAGGATCATGCCTGTGAAACTACCCAGACACCATTTCAGTCAATTTGCCAGGTGCTATTTCATCAACAGAACGAAACAGTCTGTTCTCATCATGTCAGTGCATCAGCCTCCTCTGAGCTGTTTGAGTTTCAGCAAGAATGTAGAAATTCCAAGTTTCCAAGTGCTTTCAGCACACCTGAATCACAGCCAAGTGAACAGGTGGAACTGAAGAGGCCACAATTTCTTATGAGTTAATTAGTTTCTTCTCAACTCAGCTACTGCAGTAGCTCTACTTTGGATATTTTTTTTCCACTTGACAAGCAAATAATTACAACTGTTACAGATATACTAGAACAGAGGGCTCAGGGGAAGTCACAATCAGTTTAACCAAGCTGTACTCACTAAAAATTTGGAAAGATATGTTAGCAAGGCTTCCTTTCTGCTTACTTTAAAGGAAGAAAGTGAAATGCTTTTCATGAGCTAGCACTATCTAGCTCCTGAAGATTTAATCTCAAACTGAAGGGAACTAGCATTGTCATAGCTTGATAGTTATTCTTAAGCCAGGAACTCCAGTGTCCACAGTTAATGTCCAGGCACCTAGGCAGTTAATCTCCAATTATGAGTCATTCCAGGAATAAAGTAGCATCTTGCAACTAGCCTTGGTAGCAGCCTGTCCAATCTCTGTTCAGCATTTAGGATTCCAATCTGCTAGTTAATTTCTTAGGTTAAGAAACCCCTTCACTCTAAGTACCAGCAATATCAGCATCTGAACTCCAGATTCTTCTTTTAGAAAGAGATTGATAGATATTACAGTATACACTTTCTTCATAGAGAGATATTCCATTGGCAACACAGGCTTATTATTAGATTATATACTTAGATTAATCACAAGAAGTTTCCTCATATCAGTCTTCCAGGAAGACTGCATGCTTTGCATCATGCTAAGAGGCCACTCCTCTATACTACTTTCTCAAATTTCCAGTGATGAAGCCTCAGAGATCAGCAGCTCCCAAGACAGAGTTCAGTTGTCTGTTGTACCTAATGCTCAGGAAAGCACCACTTGCCTATGCACAGGATGACAAATCTCAGGCCATGTGCCTGCAGTGCGTGCCACTCGATTATCTACCAATACTAGAGGCTCACTAGATATACCAAATAACCTGGAAGCAAAGCAGTCATTAATCAAGACAGCTAGTGTTTACTCAGATGCAAACTAGTTTGAACTAGACAACAGCTCAAAGACTTCATTTCCAACTCCAGTCCTAACTCCCCCCTGCCTAGAAAGGCTGTTTCTGATCTTTTTGTAGTTAGTATAGCAGAGGACTCTTGCCAATAACTATGCTTTTCACACCCTTTCTCAGAGCAGGAACTTGACACATACTGAAATGGTTATCATAAGTTATTTCAGCTGCACGCTGTTAACTGTCTTGTGCTGGCAGTGCTATCCCTCTTCACAGTTTGGGTGTGGGCAAGCTACACAGAGAGATAGCATATGTTCTTTACAGCCTATGCTAAACTAAGTGTTCTTATACCTGTTCGTGAACGTATTTGTACAAGCAACAGGATTTAGTTGGTTTGTTCGTGTGCTCACTCAATCTATAAGCATGTGGTAATGGTCAGTGTCAAGCACTGCAGTTTTCTGACCCAGCCTGATGATCTCATGAACACCTGCCCTTAAACATTCATTTTAGCAGTATATGAAGAACCCTCCACCTAGCCCCATGCTACAGTGCCTGTTGCTACAGAAACTGTTGTAGCAGTCTGTGCCACAGGAGTCACTCCATAGTGTTCCTAGTAACACACGAAGTTACACACATGATGAAGTATGTTCATCAGAAGTATGATGAAGATTCTGTTTACACCTTATGAGTGCAGGCTTTTCTACAGCAGTTCCAGTCCTCAGTTGGATATTAGTAAGTACACAGCTTAATACAAGGGTTACTGTAGGTGTTAAGATTAGTCATTACCAAGGGCCTCAGCCCTGTTCTTTTCATGCAGCAAGACAGGCAATGAATAACTAAACAAGACGCAAATCTAAAAAAGGTGGTATACAAAGATATACACCAGAAGCAAAAAAAGGAGTAACCAAGACTCCGAGTTCCGCTGCAGCTCCTTCAGTAGCTAAACAGCTAGTCTACTATTCTGCAGTAAGTTTCCCTGTTGGTAACTGTAGTTTCGCATTTGTGATGTACATTAGGAGAAGTTTACAATATTCCTCCTAAATCCAGACACTAAAGTAATCCTGATCAGACTACCTAATTTTGCATTTCTATGATGGTCTTGATATCATGTCACGGATATGCCCCACACATCAGAAGCATGCAAAGACAAGAGTGAGACTTATATCCTACTCTACATCAGCCAGGCTGGCAGCTGCGTGAAGCGAGAACTGCTGTTCAAGCTATTAGAGAACTAGTTCTTACTCATACAGTGCCTAGAGAGCTAGTTCCTAGCTGATATTGTCATGAAGCCTCCTGTCAAGGTAAAGGTCTATTATCCCATTTTTCAGATCTGCTCAAGAGAATCCTCATGAAGTATTTTACTTTTCATCTTATTGCTTAAGGATGCAACATGAACTGACAGAAGCAGGAAATTCAGCTCTAAGGCCAATAGTCTGCCCTTAACTGGCCCCATAATAAGCAAGCTTTGAGATATAAGGTGCCATGCACCAGCCATGAAGGTTTATTAGAGTTTTCTTTAAAAAAATCTCAGATTGTTGCAAGTAAAGGTCTGCAAGGCATTTCAGCTGAGACACTTCATCTTCAAGCATTCCATAACACATACAAAGCACATCCTTTCAGAAAAGGGGAACTGGAATGGCCTATACCCCATCAACCAGGGCTGACAAGAGTTAGATGGAAGAAGATGCTTTGTTCAGCACTCAGCTACCCAGCTTCTAAACAAGCTAATCCTGTTGAAACTGGTACCTATTGTTTATTGACTAGGCCTGCCACTATGCTTCATCCAGCTTCTTTATAACCCTGAGACCCTTGAACCCAGATACTGCCTCAAAATCAGGTTTCTAAAGTCAGTCTGTTTTTTTTAGTCAGGGTACTTAGGCACTTTATTATACTTGATCCCTTTAACACAATCTCAAGTTGTACTTCCATGGAGTCCATGCTGAGGGAGAAGAGCAGTAGCTTATGCTTAGTTCTGTTTCTCAGCAGAAGCTCATACAGACCCCTTATAATTGCTCCTCCTCACTCCAGGAGCTAGTGTTTTGATTCTCCTAGTAATCCCTTAGTCTACATGCAAGATCTAGGATTTTCTCTAAACCCCTTGCAAATTACAAGTTACCTTCATGCTATCTCTTCATCATTTCTTTTCACAGAATCTAGTTAGCAAGCAGTATTTGCACAATCAGTATTGTTTCCAGAACAAGCTGACTTTCTCTGGATGTGCTATTTATTGTTTCATTGTCCAAGCAAATTCATGCTCACCTATTACTTGCTTTGCTGAATAAAGTCCACAAACATTCCCAAGAACAGGGTTAACCCAGCAGGTCACACAAGTGCCTCAGCACTGCAAAGCTCCCCAGCAGAGAACAGCAATAGGAGAGAAAAATCTGTAGATTGGGCAACAATGTTCAATAATTACAACATGTTATGTACTTTCATTTACTACATATCTCAAGCTATGTTTTTTATCCTGGACACCCCAAGCAGACACAAGCCCTGATTTCAGCCCCCCCCACCCCTCGTCACTAAGTGCATTTATTTGCCTTCCTGCAGAGACAAAAACCCAAGAGCTGTTTTTGCCACCCTTTGCATATATTACATTTACCTGTTTACAGTGCTTCTTTCTGTATCTGCTTGCAATATGAAAGCCTTAAGCAAGAAGTGTATGCATAGCGGCTACTGGCCTGCAGTGTGCAGTAACAGCACTTCGATATTCTTGATCAGAAAGTGGGTTGTGTACTGCAGATGTATGGAGATACTTTGAAAAGTAGCAGAAGGCACATGTTAGAATGGATAACCATCTCTACCTTCGCAAAAGGAAGCTGATGCCAGATTTTTGGCATTTAGCCCACCCCTCCAACTGACAGTGGTGAACACAACCTCTGGTTCTCAGCCAATAGCTTTGTTTGAAGTAAGTCACAGAACTATCAGAGTAACGCTTGTCATTCTCTCAGTTTCCTGTATACAGTGACAAGCACACAAACTGTTTGCTCTGCTGAGGGGAATCTATCTCAGGACTATGAGCACCTGGAGCACTCCACTTTATTCGGAGCCCTCCTGTACTGCAAGTCACAAGGTTTGCTAGTTAAGCCGCTTCTGAAGGTTCACTTGACATTCATTAAGCATTTGCATCCTCCTTATCACTTCTACCACTTGGTTCTCCTCCTCTAAAGGCAAACTCTAGTGAGTCAGTATTATTAGGAATTTCTGCTTTAGATTTGACCACATCTTCAGCCCAATCAGAAAAGCCTGGAAGCCTGATTATACCTCAAGAACCACTGTGGTGGATGCAACTGCAGTGATTCTTTTAACAGACACAGTGGATCACTCCCTGGGTCAATCCTCTTCTCAGCTGAAAAGATTTTCTTTGGATTCTCATTCACCTCTCCAATTAGCCAACTACAACCTCACCCACCTCCTGGAAGGTCGTAGTGGAAGTTCATCTGAAAACCTGCCCAACAGGTCATTATCAGATACAAGGACATATTTTCAATTTACCAGTGCCTGCTGAGTCTTCACAGCCAGATAGAACACATAGCTTCATAAATACTTTTCTCTAATTGAATCCGCATCTCTATTTGCCTGTCTACACAGGTGCTCCCAGCCCTAAGCATACTTATGCCTATTCCTTAGCACAGGGTGGGTAAATCTAAAACTAGATGCACTCAGATTTAGTCTATTTGAGACAGTCTCATTTAGGGAAGTCAGAGAAGACTTCTGAGGCAAAAATTTCAGGCCAGATAGCTTCAAACAATGCCTTCTCCCCCCTAACACACCCTACCCCACTCTCTACTCTACTCTACCCCCCACCCCGTAATTCTACCCTGCCAGTGAACTTGCATGCTTCCCTGTTAAGGGCTCAAGTAACCAGCCTCAGCTGATCTGAGGCATAGAGAAATACAGCTGTATTGGCAACACCTGCCTTTATCCTATTGCTCAGAACACAGGTACTACCCCAGCGTAAGTGTCATCATATGGTGACATAAAGTGTCACCAGCTGCAAAATCAGTTTCTCCAGCGAGGTAGAAGGCTCGTTCCACTTAATCCTGGACCTTTTTAGCTATACCCATTTACCACAGAAACAAGTATATCCACCAGCACCCCGAGGGGTGGCCCGCAAGGATGCTCAGTCATAAAAACAAACCCACCACCCCAACCCTGCTTCACAGCATCCTCACCCATCCCTCCTCTCTGCTGCTAGGGAGACTCCTTTCAGTAACGCCGGTGAAATTTAGCGTCCCTATACCTTCCCAGCTAGTGCTTCTTAGCGCTCACACACCCTTCCCTCCCCTCGTCTCCGCAGCGCCGGTTTCTCCCCGCGGCCCCATCCCGGCGGGGCGCCCTCCCCGAGCCCCCCCGCTGCTTACGGGCTAGATCCGAGCTGCTCCGAGCATGATCCGGGGGCGGCAGCCAGCCTGGCCGAGCACCGGGAGCCCGGTTAAATATTCGGTTGCGCCCCTCGCCTGCGGATTCGCTGGCCACTCACAGCGAGAGATGTGGTTTTAATCAAATGCTGGCAGCTGAGGGCGACCCAGGAATGCGCCGCGATGTTTTTGCTGCTCGCTCTCGGCTACTCCCCCTCAGCGCCGCCGCTGCTCGCGGGTTTAACCCCTTGCCAGCCGGCGCTCGGTGCCGCCTCCCTCCCCGGGACCCCTGGCAGGGGGGGCAGCAGCGGGACCCCCTCGGCCTCCTGGAGGATGGGGCCCCTCGTGTGTTTACATGAATCCGGGTGTTAAAAAGTCCAAGTCCAAACCAGCTTTTTGGGGGTTGTTTTTTTTTTTCCTTCCCAAACCAGCAAAACAGCCCCCTCGCACGCCCCTCAAATCTGCGGCTAGCTGAACAAAAATATTGGGTCAGTGCAATTCAGTTTCTGGGTCACATCCAGACCTGACCTTTGTACTTCCCACTCATATTTATTCAAACATCCAACATGTTTTGTTTCCCAGTGCAGTACAGCTGTTTTCCAACTTGTATGAAAGAGCCTCTGATTAAAAAAAATCACATTTTTGTCCTTGTAGCAACTTTTTTTTTTTTCTCAAGGTTGTACACTCAGCCTAACATTTATTTTCTCAAAACACTACAAGGTATTTCTGTTCAAAATAGTGATATTGTGCTCTACACCAATACCCAATTCAAAAAGATAAAAAGAGCAATGCTCTTCCTGAAGTTTTTATACATCAGAGAGCTATTTCTAAGTGTTTTGGAAGAGGGAAATACTTGATACAAAATTACTTTACCACTGAAGAGTTCATGGTTGAAAACTGGTACATGCATTTGGTCATCTTCTGTGTCCAAAGCTACCAAAAGATTCAATACTTACCGTATAGTATCGTACTCTCGTGAACAGCAAAAGTCATAGGAGCCCTGTGCCTGAAGTGACTAAAAGCTGATACTTGAGTCTCTCTTGCCTGTATCTTTCATTTCAGAGGTGGTACTTTTAACCAAAAAGGACACGAGAAGCCTATTTTCAAACATGAGCCTAGTGTTCACCAAAGTGTATGCCACAAAAGTAAGGAGGCATTTGCTACAATTAACAGGTTGCTGGCTAATGCACATGTCGGTATTTGCAGGATTAGATCAGAATTCCTTGGGACACTGTTGTATTCATGTTTAACAATGTTGGTTTTGTACAGCTTGCACTGCACTGTACATTGTCTTGAACACCTTGTGCTAGACGCCTACCAGCAGGACTGGAGCTTCTTGGTCCTGGGGCAGGGTGTATTTTAAAGAATAATACTTTGCTCAGCGTGCTTTGTGGAAGTTATACAGTCTGCCTGACATGAAGGATGACATTGTGCCTTGTTTAAACGTGGTGCAGTAACAAAGCAACTTCTATACAGCAGCCCAGCCTGGTGCTGGCATAAGCAGGATTACTACTTGTGCTTTGCCCAACACAAAACCCAGGCACGTTTCACTGAAATACCTTGACTAATTACATGAAAAGTTACAAATAAGATTTATGCAATTTGTTGTTGCATCTGGAAGACATGAAATTGTGTTTCATTTGTGAGAAGAGAGCAGTTAAAGACCCCTTTTGAGATGCAGTGAAATTACACCTGCTATAGAAACGCAAAGACATCCTTCACTGTCTACTTGGGACATCACTAGTAATCTCATGGGAAAAAAAATTATAGTTAATTGCTTAATAACTAACTGGAAAATTACATTTTTTTAGAGAATTAAAAAAAAAAGTCTCAAGCCTTTAAGGACTCTATTATCTATTTTGTAATACAACTTAAAACAGCTCCCCTGATGTCCCACATTGTTGAGTTATATAGTAAAACTCAGAACTGTTACATTCAACATATGTAATAGGATTACCTTCTGAATGTAGGAGGAATCCAGGCAGAAAGCCCCACAGGAGTTTAGTTATTTCACCTATACTGCACTGGAGGACTTAAAGGGCATGCTTAACACTTTATGAAAAATAAAAGGGTTTTTATTTCTCTACAGTAAACCCAGAGTCAAATGACTTTAAGCCTGACTATTCAAAGATTATAGTAGAGAGAAAATGCTGTGTTTCCCAGGATGATGACTTTTTCCCTCATATTTGTTGTGTCAGATCTTACTATTGCTGGCATAGATTCAGTCCCTACTCGAGGGTTTTTTTAAGTTAATCGTACATTGTACATGACAGTATCAGCCTCAGCACTTCCCCGACACAAGCCATTTCCAGCAGGTCTAAAATTATCTTGAAGTTGCAGCTGGAAACTTTCACCTCCATGCATTTTTCTATCACTTCTCCGGACATTAACTCTGCCCAACACACAGTCTGTCATTGGGATCACTGGCATTTCAGTCTGTATGGAAACTAGGGTAGCAGTGTGAAACAAAAACACTAAAATACAGAGATCTTCAGAAGACATCATCTTTCACAAATGCCTTGAAAGTGGTATCAATAACAGTTTGTGAAAAAGCTGCTTGCAGCAAAGCAATGTGATAGCTAATCTTGCGATGGCTTGCTCAGGAATGCATGGTTTATTATTAAAGTAATCTTTTAAGATTTTATTGGAATGTGCTTCCACAGTGGTCTTGCTGCCTTTGTGGTCTTTACTATGTGTGTGTCATCTTGTCCATAATTAAACTTTTCACTGACAGACCTGCGACTTTTTTTCCTTAAACCTCCCACTTTGAATGTTGGAATTTCATTTGAACTTTAAATACTGCCTTGGAATTTGCCATAAGGTAAACTGTCTGCTGTTGTATACTTCCCTGCACTGCTGCAGATGTTGCAGACACACAATATGTGTCTGTAGGAGGACTTGCAGACTTGCGCCTTAGTGTTAAAAAAAGGCTGACAGGAATGAATTAGTTGTTCAGATGCTCAGGTTGTCACTAGAGAATTCTTGCTTTGGAATATATGGGAATAAAAACTGATGGAAAACTGGCCTAAAAAGTATATTTTCACTGAAGCTTCACTGCTGTCAACTGGAGAAGGTAAAGTATGTCAAAGGAAACATGAAGGAAGAATTTGTACTTCAGCCTTTGGAATTCTCAGCCAAGTTTTTCATGTGACTTGGACTTGCTGACCACTTCTTTTTACAAATTCAGTTAAAGTCCACAGAATATCTGAAGCAAAAAGTATCCTTGCTAATTTAATTTACTTAAATTACAATCTACAGTTCATTTTTGTGTAGCTCTAGGCATATATCTAAGGAAACGCAATCCACACATTAATAGCCTCACTACCCAAGATAATCACAAGACCTCAAAGTTGTCTTGGAAATAATTTCTTCTGGAATCAAGAATAGACTTGAATTTAATCAAAATCTTGTTTGTTGAGGCCCAAGTCTGGACATCTGAGACTTAGACTGCCACAGGGATTTAAATTGGTAATATGTTCAGCCATTTAGAAGTGATTGAGTAGAAGTCTAAGAGCTATGACCACTCAGCTGAGGTACAACTGCTCTTTCGTTCTGTGCCTTAACCAGCTGCAAAGCAAGGTAAACCCAGTTATTTTAAATTGCCTTCAGTGGTCTTTGCTAACAATTAAATCCAAGCTTTCTCAGCTGATGACTGAGCTAATATATGGCTATTAGTACTTTACCCTCTGCCATACTTTGAGTAGAGATAACTTAGGAGGAGTTGTTGAATTTTAGGACTGGAAGCTCATGCATTGCCATTCTCCAGCCCCAAGGTTCTACCTGTCTGATGTGGTCACTCGCCTAACACTGGCTTCCAAAACAAGAGGAACGTTGTAGAGTTATTCAGCAGTTTTTCATATCTCCTTTTGTCTGCAGCTATAGTTTGTCTCAGGCCTGTCTGTGGATGTGTGCTGACATGGATGGTAAGCATGCTTTTATGCCACGCAACACGATCATGGTATGCAGTTTATACAGTGCCTCTGTTCCTAGCATGGCTGTGCTTGGTTCAATGGCCAGCTGATTTTAGTTGAAGCGGAAGTAAAATTTGGATGACTGAAACACAGTGCTTGGTCAGTGGTGTGGTCAACCAAGACTGTGAATATATCTGAGCAAAAAATACTCTGGTAGGCAGTATCATCTCATTTGAGAAAGTACACTGCCCCCACCCATGCTAAATAAATAAACACAGTATTTTGTTTGGCAGTCAGCAGGATAAAGAAAGGCCAATATCCAAGCCATGTTCTCTGTTTCAGAAGCTACTCTAAATAGTGGGAGGTGACCACTTTCTGTCTTGAACGAAGAGTGGCCAGTATCTGTGGCCTGGACTACAGTGCATATGCACTTACATTGCATACAGGAAGGAATTTTGGCCACTGTGCTTCTTCCCTAGAGAGCTGCAATGTTCAGAAGAGAGGGAGACTTTCAGATGCCTCCCTTTTGGCAGTGTTTCATGCTGGCTGGCTGTAGCTTCTGCTTGTGCATGTTATGTATTCTAACTATGTTTTTTGAGTCCATAGAGGGTGTCTGACAATTGGGCTTCATAATATTTAGCATCCAAGCATGGAAACTTATTCTGTGGTCTGGCCCACCACTGCCAACCTGTATGGATTGTTAAGTGGAGTTTGACAGTTGTCCTGCTTAATGGTGTTTGCAAATTCTGCTAAAATGTCTTGATTTTTATGTGTCTAAACAGTTTTATAAACCTAGTCTCTCTCATTCCAGTTAACCGAAACCTGTCTTTGGTGTACAGCACAACCCTCTGTCTATGTATGTCAACAGGAAAGCTTATCCTTAACCTTTGTGATATGTAAACTGAAGTTGCATAAGTTACACATTGTACACAATCTAGATCTAAGCAAATCCAGAAGAATGTATTAAAACCCATAGAATCTTATTTGATAAGCATAGACTTATACTCAGGTATAGACTTCCTTTGCCAATTAAGGTTCTATTGCATTTTCAAAGATTGTCTCTGTAACTGCAAGGTAGACAGATTGAGCAGAAGGGAATCTGGGATAATATAACTTTAGCTGAAATTCTAAGAATTAAGCCTCATCTTTGAATTTGGCCAGGTAAATAAATACATAACTAAGGAGGACAAAAAGCTATAAGATAGTGCCCAAAAATTGTCAGTTACATCCACCTGAGACAGTGACATCAGCTTTTTCTTTATCTCAGAAATAGAGCCAGGAAACAACACTGTTGGTATCAGTCATCTAGAAGAAGAAACACACACAGTTCTTCCTTCTGTTGTCTGTAAAGACACTGCCTTGCTTGTAGCATTTATGCATTCATGTACTTTCAGAAATCTTCCTCAAATGATGTTTACTATGTAGGTTCAATAATCCTGATATAGTTAGTGCATCCTAGAGTATTGTATAGCACTAAAAGGCCAGCCCTGGCATATTTATGTACCAATACTCAAAAGTGGGTATGAATACTTCCAAAAAAACATTTTTGATGAAAATATTCAATGCAGTCTTATGTAGAGTTTTGATTTAAAAAGTTTTGTTTGCTCATTTTCTTTGTCTTAGCTGATGCACCTTGTTCTAAATTAGAAGGACATATTATAACATAGTGGAATACATTTGGGGTATTTTCTGTGGAGCTCCAATTCCGTCTGAACACAGAACACAACTTTTGCATTTTGCATTTAGAGTCCTTCATAAACAATTTGCTTTTACTGCCTGAACTTAATCTGCTTGAACAAAGGTTTCACTATTTGCTAACAGTGCCCTGGGTAACCTGTTTTCCATACTCTGAATCCCATTAACACTCTAAGTGATCTTGCAGAAAATTACTAATATATTTATGGTATATATTTATGTTTATATTTAATATATATTTATATTATATTTATGCTTGTCATGTGATATGTACTCGAGGAAGTACAATCCTTTTTTGGACCTTTACCTTTCATTATACTTTTCTTCTCACTCTGATTATTTCTCAGCATTTATTAGAAGTATCTCTCTTCTTTTCAAATAAGACAGCATGTACTATCTTTGCTTTTTATCTGGTTCTTTTTTCTCTAGTTCTCTGGAACTACCTCTCCAAGTAGGATTGTGGGGTTGTTCTTCATCCAGATTTTCTAGAATAGCTTGCTTTTGTAGGAGTAGCCTTGCCACCTTATTGGCAACTTCTGTTTTGCATTTTCCCTTTCTACCTTGTAAATAACACATCATAAGATAAAGTGAAATTGTCATCTCTTCCTTTTTTGTTCTTCTTTAGTTATTGGTCTCTGACATGAGCTCATCAAGTGCCGGCTTTTTCGTGTCTTCATGAGGAGACATACCTCCAAATCAATGATAGGTGCAGATTCAGAGACCATCTGCACTGACCCATGTCTTCCCGTTTGTGTCACTTCATTTACTCTAAAATTTACAAAATGTGGCTAATAATATTTTGTTCGAATTGGCTCACACTTACTGCTATCTAAGGATTTTATATTTCATTCAGAGTTAATCCTCCCTCTGTACTCGGCACTGGTGAGACCGCTCCTCGAATACTGTGTTCAGTTCTGGGCCCCTCACCACAAGAAGGAAGTTGAGGCTCTGGAGAGAGTCCAGAGAAGAGCAACAAAGCTGGTGAAAGGGCTGGAGAACAGGCCTTATGAGGAGCGGCTGAGAGAGCTGGGGTTGTTTAGCCTGGAGAAGAGGAGGCTGAGGGGTGACCTCATTGCTCTCTACAACTACCTGAAAAGACGTTGTAGAGAGGAGGGTGCTGGCCTCTTCTCCCAAGTGACAGGGGACAGGACAAGAGGGGATGGCCTCAAGCTCCACCAGGGGAGGTTTAGGCTAGACGTTAGGAAAAAATTCTTTACAGAAAGGGTCATTGGGCACTGGAACAGGCTGCCCAGGGAGGTGGTTGAGTCACCTTCCCTGGAGGTGTTTAAGGCACGGGTGGACGAGGTGCTGAGGGATAAGGTTTAGTGTTTGGTAGGAACGGTTGGACTCGGTGATCCGGTGGGTCTCTTCCAACCTGGTTATTCTGTGATTCTGTGATTCTGTAATATATTTGAGTCTAGTTTACAGAAAGGAACATATAGGTTCATTGTGCAAACCATTATTACGTGTTCCTGATCTGTACCAGAAAACAGAGGCTCGTCTTTGTGGTGTTTTGTCTAAGAGGGAAAAACATTTGTGGTTCTTTTAGTTCATATTAACTTTACAGGAGCCCGTCTGGGCCTTGAAGATCCAGGCCTGACAATACTGGGTACAAAAGATAAGGAATAGAACAGTTCTTGCCCATAGAAGCTGTGGAAGTCCTGTACCTGGAGATGTTCAAGGGCAGACTGGATAAGGCTTTGAATAACTTCATCTATGGGAAGGTGTCCCTGCCCATGGCAGGGAGGCTGGAACTAGATTATTTTTAAGGTCCCTTCCAACCCAAACTATTGTACAATTCTATGATAATACAGTTGCTGTCAAATATGCAGGCCTCATTTTACTCACCTCATTCTCCCCAAAATGTAGGTTGAAAGTCAGAAAAGAACAGTTCTATGTCTTGTCTTCAAGATACTGAATTTAACAGACCAAGATGATTTCTGTTTCATCTAAAATGTTTTCATCTTAGACACCTGAGGCCTTGAAGCTGGCACTCACTTTGTGGCTTTGAACATGTCAGTTTGCCTTTGCTTTAGTCAGAATGCTAGAAAAGCTGGGACAAACCCATTTTCTGGGCTCAAACTCAGAAAAGTTTTTAGAGTACTTGTAAGATTGACATCAGGATATGACTCTTACTTCTTGGACTTTGCTCATTCCTCTAGAGTTCCTGTTTGCTGAAGAATTTTTCATAAAAAAGCTTCCTCTTGCTGCTTTTCAGAGTTTGATATTTTTACAAGTCAAAGTAGACTTTATGCTTCTTTTTGTCATAACTGATGTAAAACACTGTTAAAAGACATTTGCAATGTCATAAAATAATTATGATTTGACAAATCTGAGAACACTCAAATTTGATCGCCTCTCCACAGCTGTAGCATTCCAAGCAGCCTAGAAGATCGGAACACACTGTTATGACGAGAAAAATGGTTTGTGGAATGGATTCAGGATTTTCCTAGTAAATGCAAGTTACTAGAATGCTGCTTTATGAGATAAATTTGGATTTTCAATAAACAGTATAAAATATTAGAGAAACATGCAACAAATTCATCTATATAAATCTGACTATAAAAATGTATGTGGTTTAACCCAATTTGCCTCTGCTTGGGAAAATTATTACCACATATGCTGTAGCTCATGTTGAGGAAATGATGCTATAGACCGTAAACAACTATATCAATGATGTCTCCACAGTGCCTAATATTAAATACTCAGAACACAGCTTTGTTTTCTATAGCTTGACCTAGAGGTGAATACAAAGATCATGGTAGACTTTTTTTCTGTACTAACATCCACAGAATTCCTCACTAAAAAATTTGCTGGCAGGAAGCCTTACTTTCCTTAACCCTCTTCCCATACTTGCTTCAGTCAGAGCTGACAGAAATTACATTTTTTAAGAGGAGGCACCTTTCCAAGTCCTGTTACATCCCATCATGCAGCAGTATATGAAACTGATTTGCTAGTACAGGAGGCCGTCTTTTTCTTTGTTGGCATTGTTTAAAATATGAGTTACTGAAATAGCTCTGAAACAATCCCTGTGTTATGAATGTTTGGTAAGAATGTGGCTTCTTTTTATTTTAGTTTTCTGTTAGGGATGTTCCTTTAAGGGTTACTATAGCAATGAAATCTGCTATTGAGACCATAAACATTAATGATGACTTGGAAGTTGACACTCTGCAAAAACATTTCAGTCATTCTAAGAAAGACTTCCAACAGCACTGCTGTAATATGCAACTCCTACTGAGAACAGCAGGATTCAGATTTTTTTTAAGAAAATAGTCTATGTCCTAGATAGCAAAACTACAATGAAAGGAGAATAATATACTCTAATTTTGCAACAAGCCAAAATTCCCATTTCAGCATATTCTGATGCCGTATTTCTTATGTTTTGGCAGATCTGTCAGACCACTTTTAAAGGAGCATTTTTTCTGCTGAGTTCAAATTGGCTCTACATCTCTCTGGAACCAAACTTCTGTTGCTGCTGTAGTTGTTGTTGCCTTTCTTTTGCAAATGCAATAAAAATATGTGCTAGGCTATGTGTGAGCATAGGTATCATTTATCATGTAGGAAGCACAGATATAAACCAACCACCAACCAAACGAGGATATGCTCATAGGATATTTTGAGAGGAGTAAATCAAAATTTGGGCATCAGTCCAAATTTGAAACCTTTAAAATAGGAAAGGAAAATCACAGGTTTGTGTTTCAAACAAAATTTCTGATTATTTTTCACAAATACAGTTTAATGTAAACTGAGGAATGTCTTCAGCTGCTGCTTCTAGGAAAGGAGACAGTATAATAACAATATGTCTATCTATATTTAATGTTTGCTAACGCACGGCTCCTTTGGGAAACAACAGAGTAATAGCTAACTAAGCTGAGACAAAAGGCAAATTGTTTTAGGGACTCATAGCTATTAAATTTTCTCTTCATAATGAAATACAACACTTTGTCTTATTTTACAGCTTGTTTTAGAGATCTAGCACAGATGGATGTTTATGTAACTACCAATTGTCAAATCAAATAGGACTAACTCAAGAGAAATTCACGAAATATTCATCTCCCAGAAGCATTGCTTCTGTAGAGGCCAAAGGTGATGGTAGTGGGCTGAATCTTTCCTGCCCTCTTCCTGTGGCACACTGGCGTCTTTGTGGCTTTTTGGTCTTTTGTACGATAGCTCGTAGGCTTGTTAGAGGGTGTTGGGAAGCATTTTGTGGTTTGTGGGGATCTTTCTGGACTGAAGAACTCTTTTTCATTGTTGTCTGTGACTGTAGGAGCCTAGAGTTATGGTCTTCTCCAGCACTGTGATTCCAGAAACTTTATTTCCATTTGCAACAAAGTTGATCTCAAGGGTGTATTGTGTTTCCCTGCTGGGCCTGCTGTGTGTCTACTGTTGTAAATACAGCAGCCATTAATTTTCTGACTTTTTCTGGTGTTGTGATGCCTGTTCACAAGACTCCACATAAGAGCTGTGCCACTTCAGTCAGCTTTTGAGAATCCCCATATCTGGAAGGTAAAAACAGTTTAGCCTTGCTTATGGGCTAAAAAATGGTCAATTTCAGATATTAAGTAACTCTAGTTTTTAACTCCTTTCAGGGACAAACCAATAATATTTAAAATGTCAAATTCCAAGAGTAAAAAATTTTGGAAACAACAAATAAATATTTGTCTTGCACTAATTCCTCACACTAAGCTGTCATCTGTCATCAGGCCATTTGAGCCAAGTACAAATACCCATAGTCCCTGTTTTCAAAATCTTACAAACCTAATAGCCTTGCAAATCAGAGCATGAGAGAGGGTGACTAAAGAGAGGCACAAGGAGTTTTCTGCAGCAGTGTCCCATACAGAGTATGCCCTGGTTTAGTGACAGGACAGACATTTTTAAGCATTCCCATCTTCTATGAAGATGGAATTTCTGCATAACTCAGAGAAACCCAATAGTCAAAATTTGAAAACTTACAGGATTGTAACTTGAAGTGTACTGATATAACTCCTATACAGAACATTATCCAAGTATTCAGGTTGACACAGGAGTGATAAAGCACATTAATGTTCCTAATGACTGTGAGAAGGGCCACTGTAGGAATGCCTCTGTTACCAGACTGATACGAGCTGTGTCTTCAGCTGGTCCTATTAGTCCCCACCTTGAACAGACATAGCCTGTGTTGGAGGAACATCTTCCCCCATTACCCATACACACTTTGTTGTCTACTTCTGCTACGGACACAGCAGTTGTATACCACAATGCCCTTCATCTGCCACGTGTTTTTGCCTTCTCTCTCCAACATTCTCTATGTCCTTAAATGTTTCACAATACATTCAAACAGTCTAGATACAGGACAGCAGTAGCTCTTAGAGGTTATCTAGCTACCTGCCACTTAAATCTTTAGAAGCTAAACTAACCACACAGTCTGTTTTGAGCTTAGAAATCATCTTCCATGTCAGATTATGTGCACCTCTTCTAAGAGTCACAGTTTTGTGTATTATCCTTAAGAAGAAACGACTGTAGAAAAAGATGTTTTGAAACACAATTTTGAAAATATTGCTATGTTTTTAATTTTTATGTGTTGGTTGACAGCTCTTCTCCTTTTGTTGTTTGAAAAAAGAATGTAGCTTTTGTAAGAAAGAGCTTTTGTACGTAGAGAACAGTCAACTAGTAATTGTAGGTATTTTGTGCATCTGCTCCATTCTAGGAATGGAGTACTGTCTGAAAGACAGCTGCCAAAAGCTAGCAGGTCTCCCTAGTGCAGTTGTGCATTGGTGACCTAGACATTTCTCTGCAGATTTTCAGTGTATGGAGGATATAGCCTATGGTTCAGAGGGGAGATCTCTGTACCAATGGACATCTCTGCCTGTTTACCACTGGCAGGTGTTGTGCTGGTGATGTTGCAATTCCAAACTTCTGTCACATCAAACAAATGCAAAACTACTGCAGTCTGACAGGACCCCAGGGTATAGTCCTGTGTCCCTGTTGGTGTCACCCTCCACAACCAAGGTCAGATGCACAGTGCAGGGACCCGTAATGAGAGAGAAAGGCCTCAGCAGTAGCCACCAGAAACCGGCCAGGGCTCTGAGTGCACTGATCAATGCTGGAAAGTTTTTCTCCCATCCTAAGAAACTGTGTTCAAGGTCAGCTCTGATATGGCACAGCTGTGTAACCTTGGACTGAACGGCTGTAAAAACAGTAGATAGTTAGAAGTATCATCTGGGCAGCCCTTGGCTTGGGAGTTGTGTTTAGGATCAGGCTCTTGGTCTCAGTCCTTGCCTGAGCTATGCTGGGCTAGCCCTCTTGCTCTCCTGATCCTCACCTTTCCTCACCAATCTGATTTTTTTGGCTTGATCTCAGACCTGCCTCACTCCAGTAGATGTGTCTGGCAGTCAGTGGGCTATGGCTGACCCTGGCTGCTGCCACTAGACCTGCTCTGTTCGTCTTGTTTGGGCACTGTGGGAATGTGCGTCTGCCGCGAGGCCATGCTTCTGCCTCTCTTGCTGTTCCCCTGGCTCCCTGCTCACCCTCCCTCGCAGAACAGCCCCACTATCATATCTCCCTGACAAAACAAAAGTGTTGCTTAAGAATGTTATTTAGATTTGCATGTGTGGATCATGAGGTTTTTTTGCATTAGTTTCACTAACAATTCAAAATATAGCTCCTTTCACCGCTGTGTTTACTACAGCTACCTACTTAGTGTTTTATTCTGGTAGGAACTAGAGGGTTGAACAAAGATTGGTAGCTCTTGTAGGTAGGATAAAACATTTCAAAAAGCCCTGTCATTTGCTCCCACCCATCATCAGCAATGTATCTCAGTATCCTGACAAGTCTTGACAACAGCTAAATGTGAGCAAATCCAAGAGTAGGACTCTCAGCATCTCAGTCTGCAAAACTTGATAACACATAACAGGGTAGACAACGTGTTACAAATTATGGACAACAAAAATGGTATAGGAATGCTGTTCAGACAGGAAAGAAAGCTTGCAGTCAACATATGGCCAACAGCAAAGGGGAAATTAGAAGAATTAGGAGGAACAGAATCTAAAACGGCTAAAATCCATAATACTTATGATTAGATTTGAAAAGCCATAGTAATATTATGAGACCGTTCAATATAAGGCACAGGTTGTGAGAGCTGCTGTTAAGTGGTTCAATAACCTAATAGCAGTCTTCCAAACAGTATCCATGTCATAACTGCATGAGCTTAAAATGGAGCTGCAATTGAATTTTCCTGACATCCAAATTCAGCAGAAGTTGCAGCTTGTGTGCATATTTCAGTCTGGGAAGTCTGTGGTGGATAAGGATGCTGAGGCAACCTGAACACTGAAATTCAGCTACAGTGCAAGTGTGCGGGACCTGTACATTGACTCAGGTACTGAAAGGTCCTTATTGAAAGTTGCCATTGCTGCTGTCAGCTATGGAGTCTGTATGCCAGTTAGCATGACTGGTCTTAGTCTAATTCCTGCTAAATACTCCCTAGATTTCTGTCAGAATTACCACTAGTGAGACATAGCTCTATAGAGAAGACACCAGTGGAGAACCATGATGACAACATAGCTCTCTCTGGCAAGGGGTGATGTACACCTGTGGGTTGTGCTAATGGAGCTGAATGTTTCTACTCTGTAGATAATTCATTCTTTTCTGTTTTGATCTTGACCCTCCCGGAATCAAGAATTCCAAGCAAAAAAATTGAATTTCAAAATTGTTGGAAGACTTAGTTTTATTTGCTGCCATCTTGCACAAAGTGACAAAACCACCCCAGTTCCCTTCCTGCTTTCTGGAAAGAACATCTAGGTTCAGTGGAGTAAAAATATCCTGGAACCCAGTTATCAACCTCTGAAAACAGGGGTTTGTAACTGAAATGAGGAACTTGGTACAAAAATTGTCAGAGGAGCCCCCTGCCTACTTCTGCTTATGTGTCAGAGTGGAAAAGCAGAGTCCTTCACTACATGCGGTAGGTAATTTCACAGCTGCTGTAGCCCATGTCAGCAGGAAAGGGAAAAGAGGAAGAGGGAATCAAGTCAGTTTACTATCTTACCTATTTATTTCCAGTGTATTGACTGGAGAAAGCATTTCCACTACACCACTGCTGTACAAGTCTCTAATAATTAATTCCACCAAGGGTACAAGAGAAACTCTGGGGCCCCATAGCCTGTTTGCATGGAGAAGTGAAAGTTAAGTACAACGCTGTATGTTGATTTTCTGTTAAATCAGTACATAGTCATAACGAGTGATATACTTGAATTCTTTTCAAAACCAACATCAAAATAGCATTGCAATGCCACGAAGTATTGTGAAACCATTAAACCAGCTATAATTAGGGTGAGGGGAGGCTGCGGGCAGGGGAAAGGAGGGGTTTTTTTTTTCCACTATTTCACATATTCCGCATTATTTCCATGTTCTTAAATTGTCCAGTTTTGTTGTGGGACCAGAATTTGCTCTGTAGGACCCCACTATCTGTTTATCTGGTTTCTGGGGGCCCCGCTTGGACCTCCTCAGCCCACGTCCCTCTTTGTCCTGCTCCTTCTTCTGGGGCCCATGCATGATATGTGTGTGGTGTATTTCCTCTGTTGGAGAGCTGGAGGAACTCTACCAGGTAAAGTAATGAAGATGCAATACCTGCTTGTCCCACCATTGCTAGAGTGAAGGAGCCAGATTCAAGGCTTCATTTGAATGTTTTTCTGTCCTCAGAAAAAACGCAAGAGAGACCTCAGAATCTTCTCCAAGTTAATTAGTTCCCACTCTTACAAGTGCAACTTTCTTAACGTGACTATCTCTGGGAAGTGCAGAGTGACTCACACACCACTTCCAGTACTGAGACTAAAGTTGGTTCATGAAGAAGTGAAAATTCAGTAAGATAACTATGACACAGGGATATTTGTTCATTAACAGTTCAGCATTACATATGTGGCAATATGGGGAACTGAGTGTTCCAAATTTTTGAATCATCTCGCTTATGAATATTTTTCTTTTCTTTCAAGGAGAATTGACACAGACAATATTGACTGTAGACTAGGTATTTTCAGTGTGTTGTGACTCCTGTTTCTGCTGCTTTTCTGTTTGTCAAAAGATGCATTTCTAAAAGGGAAAAAACCACAAAGAATGTAACCATATGCTTGGAAACACTTATTACCTGAAGTGCCATGATTACGGGCAGTTATGTGTGTTCAAGTGTGTATAGAGAACTATAGTGCACCTGCACAGAAAATGAACACAAATAGTCATACCTGGCAGATGTATTTGACATATTGAAATAGGAATCAGTGATCTCAAATGGAAACTTACATTCATATAATAGGAAAACAATTCTCATATATATAATTAGTGACTGAACTTCAATAGCTAATGAGATGAAGTAGATGAACTTTTTTTTTTGTAATAAACCCAGGTAAATATAATAGTGTGTTTAATTTAATCACATGAATGGGTGTAGTTATGGCTTTTAAAATGTTTTTTTAATATTAATTTGTTAACGGTGTTATTCATGCTGTGTCATCTGTCAGGTTTATCTTTATTTGTAGGGCAATGAAGAGCTAATCATTCCATTAGTAATACATACAGAGAAGTAATTGACATACTGTGAGAAATATAATCTGATGTAATTGAAAAAACAATGCAGAAGTTGCATAAATGGACCTCATAAAAATGAATCAGCATATGCTATTGCACCAAAGGAAAAAACATTACAGACTAAAAGTGAATAAGTTTTGGACACCATTTGTGAATATCTATGGTAGCTCTCAGTGCAAAAAAAAAATCCACTTCTTTGCCAGCATGGTAGTGACCCTCAATGCTTAAGCACAAATTATACTTCCAGAGTCCTGCATTTATGGCTTCTGTTATTCAGAGACAAGGTTTAACTATTTAAGTGTCTCGCTACAAAATCTTTGTAATTACAGACCAAATAAAAATTGGCACATATGTTGGTAAAGGAAGGGTTGAAGCCATCTGCAGTCTGGGAAGACCATGGGGCCCTATTGCATTCTACGAAAGGTCTGACTCAGCTGAAGGGTGTGCCTAAATGAGCTGTATTCTCTAGAGTAAGAGTGGACCCATCTATCCATCTTAAGCACAGAAAAGCAGCATTAATACATTAACTACTTACCTGTGTCTAGTTCTGGGCTCTTTGTGTCTGTGAGAGCTGCTGGAGCCTCCTGCATAACTTGTGGAGCATTGCAGTAGATGTTCCTATGCTAAGAAAGCTGTAAATCTTTGGATTTTCTTGGAAAGTCAGAGATCTTTTTAAGATTTCATTTCTCTGTATTGGATGATAAATCCAGCTGCTTAGACTAGATACTGCAGCAAATCCACCTGCTTCTGTAGAGAAGGCTCTGCAGATACAAGATAAAGGGCCTTTGTTCTGGGTAGCAGAGCTGCAGGATATTGCTGCCTCATGGGCTTTAACTTGCAAAATTTAGGCTTAATTTCCCTGTGGCTGGTCTGCAATTTTCAGTGCCAGTGCCCTTGCAGCACCCCTCAGCAATGACAGGCAGGAAAATATCTCATGTCACAGCAGCAGGGTGGCTTACCTGCTGCTGCTGCACAGTGTTCTACATGTCTCTGTCAATGTCAGGACTATGTTGAATAAGACAGTGATTAGTATTTTTAAGACTGTCGTGTTTTTACTACATAAGGAGGCAGGTATTATGTGGCACCAATGGCATTCTCGTTGCAGGCATCTCTGAATTTCTATCAAAAATTTATCTGTAAGTACCATGCAGACAGAATCTTGCCAATCATCAGCTGAGTGACATTCAAAAGGAGCTGAGATAAAGTCTTTTTGAGATAGGTGTAGAAATAGCTCCTGATAAATGCAGCTAGATGGATCAGGTAATACTTGGTGTTATTCCAAAGCTTTCATTTATGTGTCTCCCGAGCTAGATAAAATGTGTCATCTGGGGTGCACTATACAAATGGAACAAACAATTCTGTGCTTGCCATGAATCTGGGTTAATTAGACAATTACGTGCAATTACTTAGCTTATTAAAAGGCAATATAATAAGACTTAATTTTGCAACTCAATATTTACTGATGCTAAAAAGCTTTTTGCCTGAGGAGGTGTTGGCCAGCACAGCTGAAGGAGTACTGTGAAGTCTAGTTTGTGCCCTGCACACAGGAAGAACCAGGTACAGCACTTCTCTGGGTGTATATCGCCCTGACTTCCACCACAAAACTCACCACTTTGCCAGGGCAGAAATTTTGTTCTCAGCCAAATATTGGTTTTGAGGTTGTAATAATGTAATTGTTTGGGCATTAGTTTGTTATATTCCATAAAATTAATTTGCCTGTACATATGAGAAAATGCTCATTGTGAATTCATGGTGATCACGAATCACAGAATCACAGAATGACTAGGTTGGGAAAGACCTCCAGGATCATCGAGTCCAACCATTCCAATCAACCATTAAACCATGCCCCTCAGCACCTCATCCACCCGTCTTTTAAACACCTCCAGGGATGGTGACTCAACGACCTCCCTTGGCAGCTTGTTCTAGTGCCCAATGACCCTTATATGAGAGATACTGTACTCTGTCACCTTGGAAATTGTTGGTGAGATTGTTTCCCTTTAATTCTTGAACTCTTCATTGTAAATTAATTAACACTGAAACCACAGAACGAATCTTCTATCCACCTGCTAGAAAACTGTGAGTATATTTATTATTCAGTAAAGCCTCAGAAGCAAACATAGATATTTATAGACCAACTGTAAGTATGTAACTGGGTTAAGAAAGTTGAGTATAAAGGGCAAAAGTGATGAACTTTCTTAGGTAGATGAGGACCATTCACATTCAGGGACCCACTGCATTTCCAGACATGTAGACTACTCAATATTTAGAAGTGTGCATGTCTTGTCATAGAAGTAAGGGAATTTCTTAGTAATCCATAATTCTCTGGTGAAACAAAGAGATGGCTAGGGAGATATGTTGGTAGTCTATAAATTCACAAAAGGCATAGGAAGTGTGGAAAGGGCCCACTTTTTCTTTCAGTAAAAGAATCAGAAAATTTCAGATGAGTTTGGTAGGAAGTAGGCTTAGACTGGATAAGGTGGTTCTTTACACCACGGAGCTCGTTGCCAGGGAATGGTATGGTAGACAGGAGCTCACCTAGGCTCAAATGATGACTGGACAAGTTCAGGGTGGAATAGTCCAGTAAGATATACTAAGTATGTGGAAACCACATACAGCTCTAGAAGATCCTGAAGTGAAAAGAATGGGAAGCTAGAAAAGTAATGAGAAATATTGTACACTTGCCTTTCTTTTATACTTTTCCTTAGCCATCCACACATAGCTACTGTTGGAGACAGGCTAGTGAGATGCTTGGGCTTATTCAGAATTGCGATTCTTCTGAAGATGATGACAATGATGGTGTAAGTGGTTTGTGGAGTGGACAATGTAGCAGCAAAAAGAATCCTGGAAGTCTGGTAAGTCATTTAGGGCACTGTACAATAGAAATTATATATATATATGTATGTATGTATGTATATGAAGATGGTCTAAAACTTTAGGGTATTCATTTTGTTTTGAAAGCTATTTGATTTGCATATGAAAGCAATATGAAGCATATGAAAAAATGTAGTGGTGTCTCCAGGGGTGGCTGAGAGCAGACTTCAGTACCAGTGCAGCCTTAATGTCTACTGAGTCAAACAAGTGAAAGAGGAAGGAGTTTTAGTGAAAACGTTCAAAGACACTTTGCAAAAACAGAGAGTTGGCAGAAAAATTAGGAGAACCAACAGAAGACTTGGTTTCTCATTTCGAGTATTTAAAAAAAATAAAGAAGAAATAAAAAGAGCAAACTAAGAAATAAAAACATTCCTGGGCCATCACTGTGAGCAGTAAAATAGTGTGAACACTGCTTAAATTAATATCAAATTATCCCAATTTGTCATTTGAAAACTAAATTGACAGGAAATGAAAGGTCTGGACTTGAGTAAAGACAGAGCCTTCTGTTGATTTCAGGTGCACTTGTGTGTTTCCTAGAAAACATTAAGTTTTAAATTGCTGTAGTTCAAAGAGAATGACTATGAGGCAGCTAGGGCTTATTCAAAAGAAATATTCAAAGCCATATCACAGTGCAAAAATGGTAATCAAAGTTGAAGATTGATTGAATGAAGTACCAGAAACTCAGTTCTGGGAGGAAACCTTTGCACTGCTACTAGGCGATGTGGCTACAAGGAGGATCCACAAAACAGAGTAAACCAAAAACAGGCCTTCTGGGCTGCAAAGAAATCATCTGTTGTCAGCTTATTACAGGGAAATTGAGGTGCAGCTCTAACCATCTGTCCACATGACAAGAATACTTTCAACATGTGGACAGACATGTACAACAAAGGAAAGACTCGAGCTGCAGCAGAGCTTTTTGTCTTTCTTGCTGAAGAGGAAGAGAGTAGCAAACAAAAGCCTAGTGAGAAATTAAGTAGAGAAAAGGAGAAGCAAATACATTTTGCAAAACAGCAATATACTGGAAACTACGTAAGCCTCAGCTTACATTTTTTTTCTCCTTTTGTCACAGTTTACTGTCATTCTTCTCTTAGTCCTCTACTTTATTGTTTCCACAGCTTTTCTGTGTCATGCTATGTCTCATCACATTGTGCAATCTTATTTGTGCACTACACATTTACTTTCTAGGATATTTAAAGAGAGTAACTAGTATTTTTATAGTAGTTTGTAGTAAAGCAAGTAAAAATATTTCATGGAGAAACAAAAAGCTGTGTAGCTAGAGTCTTTTCTTTGTCAATTGGAGACAGAAACTGGATTATGTGTTTTTCTCTTTTATAAATGCCTGTGCTCATAACTTTGTTATTGGGGTACAGGAATGAAAAGTAATGGGAAAATAAGAGCACTGCACAATAACCTGAAATAGAAAAACTGACACTAGTCAGGTATGACCAATATTGGAGCAGTTACCAGGAAAGAGGTGTTGCACAGATTCTGTGGGACACAATGACAAATTCTTCCTGTAAAACTAAGCATTTAACTCAGTCTCTGTTGTAGACCTTATATGTCACCCCAATCATTGTGTCAGAGAAATCTTCTCAAAGTGCATTGACTAGCTCAACAAACAACAGAAGACTTCAAATCTTTCCCTTCCTTTGCTGAAAATGTCTTTGCATAAGATATATCTGTTTGTTCTTTTCTTCCTATTACTGTTAGGGTCATGAGGCTGTGGAACAGGTTGCCTAGAGAAGAAGTGGATATCCCATCCCTGGAGATGTTCAAGACCAGGTTGGATGAGGCTTCCAGCAAATTAATATAGTGGAAGGTGTGCCTGCCCAAGGCAGGGGGATTGGAACTAGATGACCTTTAAGGTCCCTTCCAACCGAAACCATTCTATGACTCTGTGATTTCTTACTGTTTATCATCTGCAGTAGTTCTGTTAGGCAGAAACATTTGGCAAAGTGGATTGAATTTAGACAGGATTATAATGACCTTTAGTTGCAGTCTGAGTCCTCTCTGTGTCTCAAACTGTCATCCAAACAATGACTTTATGGTGCTGAAAATTTGTCTGTTCTATAATATGTGCAAATAAATACTAACATGCTGCAACTTGTTGAGTCCTCTGGAGAACAGCTTTCCCTAAAAGGGGAAAGGAATGGGTCTGAAGTGACAAATGTTTCATTGCCTTAACACAGGTATTTATTGCACATGTGCAGAAATGGAAGAGGAAGAAAGTGCTGAACTAATCCAAGAATAGCTCATCCAATATCAGAGGAAGATGATAACATGAGACAGTTTTCTCACATTTCCTTATTTGCTATTGTGCAAAAATAACCAAGTGTGATAATTGCCTTTGCACTGACCTCACAGAGAAATTCCTTCAAAAAAAATTCCATTCAGTCTCAATTCCACATAGTGCTTGGAAGATAGATACTGTTGGGATCCAACATCTCTAGGCTGCATTCAAAATGCCTTAGGCTTTTACTCAATTAATGTTCTTGTTTTCCAAGGAAGTGAGGTCCTTACAGGTTATTAGGCCATGGAATACTTATGTGAAAGGTAAAAGCAATCTATTGAAAGTCAAATTTAGCTCCACAGTGTAAGTATTGTGAAGTAAATGAGTTTAGCTGAGGGCAATATGACTTTAATACACCCATGGGCCAGATCCTATGCAGAGACATAGTGCAAATATGATACATTTAAAACCAAAGCAAATTACAAGCTGGAATGAAATTCTTTGTGCATACTAAATCTCAGAGTTGACTGTGACTGTGGTATTATATCATAGAATCATAGAATCACCAGATTGGCAAAGACTTCTTGAGCATGGAGTCCAACCATTCCTCTCTGCCACTAAACCATCTCCCTGAGCACCTCGTCTACCAATCTTTTAAGCACCTCCAGGGATAGTGACTCAACCACCTCCCTATGCATCTTGTTCCAGTGCTTGATGACCTTTTCTGTAAAAAATTTCATTCTGATATCTAGTCTGAACCTCCCTTGGTGCAGCTTGAGGCCATTCCGCCTTGCCCTTGTCCTGTCCCCTGTCACCTGGGAGAAGAGGCCAGCACCCTTCTCTCCACAACCTCCTTTCAGGTAGCTGTAGAAAGCAATAAGGTCTCCCCTCAGCCTCCTCTTCTCCAGGCTAAACAACCCTAGTTCCCCCAGCCACTCCTCATAAATCTTGTTCTTCAGCCCCTTCACCAGCTTTGTTGCTCTTCTCTGGACTCGCTCCAGAGTCTCAACATCCTTCTTGTGGTGAGGGGCCCAGACCTGAACACAGGATTCGAGGTGCGGTCTCACCAGTGCCGAGTACAGAGGGAGAATAACCTCCCTGGACCTACTGGCCATGTTATTTCTGATACAAGCCAAGATGCCATTGGCCTTCTTGGCCACCTGGGCACACTGCTGGCTCGTGTTCAGTTGCTGTCAATTAACAGCCCCAGGTCCTTCTCCTCCAGGCAGCTTTCCAGCCACTCTTCTCCTAGTCTGTAGCTGCACAGGGTTGTTGTGCCCCAAGTGCAGGACCTGGCATTTGGCCTTGTTGAACCTCATGCCATTGGACTCAGCCCAGCAGTCCAGCCTGTTCAGATCCCTTTGCAGAGCCTCCCTGCCCTCTAGCAGATCAACGCTTCCTCCCAGCTTAGTATCGTCTGCAAACATACTATGACAGGGACTCTACCCAAGCTTTGTGCGGTAGGCACAGACACAGATTTGGTATCTAATGGACCACTCAGTACTCAGCACTTCCAAGAGTGCTTCTCTGTTGTTTTATAAGGATTCTCATGTATCTTCTGTAAATTCCTTTAAGTCTTCATGATTTTAGTTTTAGTCTGGAACTTTAAATGGCTGTGTGTATTGTTTGTGTTTGGAATAAAACAGAAACAAACCAAAACTGGTCTGGGGACCACAGTAGAGGCGTTTATAACCAACATTACTATGCATTAAATTTGGCATAAAAACTTCTTTCTGCCTTCAGTGCCACGGGATTTAAGGAAATAGCTTTAAGGGACAGCTGCAAATAATTACTAAACTTCTTAATGGAACTCTATAATGTTACTAATCTGCTCTTTTTCTTCAAAAATGCTGATCTTTATTATTTGGACATAGCCCCTTTCCCCTTCTTATAAATAAATCCTGTGTACCTGATACAGCCCTAAGACCAAAGACCACTATTTCTTTCTGGAAGGCTAGGATTTCCAGAAGCCACCCTTACTTCTGGATTTTGTCTTAAAGGCAAAGAAAGAGGGAAAGTAAGAAATTATTTCCCCATATATTTTCCTTTTGCTCTCCAAAACACATTTTCTATTTTTCTCTGTTTTCTTCAGTGTTCAGAATTTCAAAGCAATGCAGCTGGAGTGGGAAAGAGGGAGAGTTGTGTACTTTCAGTAGGAAAATTTCTATTCATACAAACAACATGGTCCTTTCCACCTGAAAGGAACTGATTGAGAAACACTGTCTCTAAGAAGTCTTCTGATCACTGAGCTGGGGAACCTGTGGTTAGGACTGAGTTCACAGGATGATTTGCTGAAAATGTTTAACCCTTTAAAAAAGTTTGTAAAACCCAAGGTTTGGGACATAGATCCGAGAACAACAAATCAAAACAAAACAGAGCAGTCAGCATAAACTGTTAAGAGATAAAAACTGTTTTGGGGGAACATGAGCAATGCTAGTCTGATTTCTCACAGAACCATTAATGACTTTGTGAAAGAAAAGAGAGGTACTCACTGCATTCCAGACATGTCTGTAAATATTACACTAGTCTATTTATTACCCAGTGGCCTAAAGTCACATTATATAGATTATTGAAGGTCAGCAATTGTAAAGACTCCTAGTCACTTTTTAACTATTTGCTTTTCTTTCATTGCTACAGTGAAAGAGTAACTTAGAGTACTGATTAAGCCATCCTAGGCACAAGGGTCTAATAGATCAGAAATTACTGCGCCACTACAGATAGCAGATTGCAAAATGCAGACAGAGCAGGGAATAGGAAACAGAAGAAATAAAGCAACCTCTTGGTGATTCCTATTTCTCCTCCCAAAACCTCCTCCTACTAGCTAGGCAGTTTCTGAACTTCTTCTAGGTGCAGGTCTCTTGTAGACTGGTTTTTTCCTAGATCTCCCACAGATATTTTCCAAAACTTCTAGGTTTTATTTCACTGCAGGAATAAAAGCCTTCTAACATATATTAATATCAAAATCTCATCTTTTTCACAAAGCTTAGATCTTTATGATATAACTAGTCACACAACACAAAAGAATTGGCCAGTATATCACATGAACTATGGGACTAAAAGCCACCAAAGACGTGATCACATAAAGCATCAACAATCCTTGGATAGTGATGATATTGTGCTTCAGGTGATTTGGGTTGACAATTAAATGGCGTTTAACAATGAAGGCCTCAGTATCATCTTGGAAAAATTAATGATGAACAAAAATACCTGGGGATGATAAGTCAAGAAAGGATGAGTTTCAGAGTTTCATTGCATGCTCTTCTGTGACAAAACAGGTGATATACACAAAACATACGACTATTTTCATAGAAAATTAACTTCCTACACCTGCCTTATGTTACAGTCCCTTTGTTTTCAGTTAATGGAAAATAATGACCATCTCTGAGAGTTACTGGAGACACCAAAAAACTCTAGTTAGTCATCAGTTAATTCTCTGTTTGCACAGGTAAATGACTGGCTTGTGGTAACTATCGCCTCACATTCCCATAGTCCTAAAAATCTATGCCACTGCTTTTAGTTCTAGTATCCAATTAGAGTTCAAGAATATGCTCACAGAAAACAGTATAACTTAATTTAAAAACCTCACTTAAGATATTTTTTTATTTATGGACACCACTGTCCCTGATTGATTGCAGCACAGCAATTTCCTTTCAGTCAGAATATATGGTACAAATCTCTCTGTCTGGATTTGTTTGTGCACTCTTTGAAACACAATCACTTTCAAATATCTCTGGATCAGGCATGTTCAAACTGCAGCAATGCAAAACTGTGTTTTAAAGGTATAACCTGCCTCTAATAACTTGGTGTCACACTGTTGCTCACTGGGCCAGTCTGTATCCAGAGAAATCTGCTTATGCGTACAAGACTGACTTATAAAAGGCTCTAGAGGTGTGGAAATAGTAAATTCTTATTCCTCAGGGCCAGCATTCATACGATAAAATTATAAAGAGCTTTATCACATGTATAATATAAATAAATAACATAACGTATAGAAAAGGAAAGCGTCTCCAGTTTTAAAAATGAAATTATCATCTTTGCCTCAATATTTATTTTCCATAAATGCCTCTGCTGTACCCAGTCCCATTCATGCAGCAGCAGGAGTCTATTATCTCATAATAAATAATGGTGAATCCCATGGACATTGTATCTTAATTGGCATTCATCATGCTCACAGAATGTGGATATTATTTATAGCATGTTGTCTGGCAAAACTCTTTAACAAAAAACACAGGGAAGCAAAAGCCTTTCTTTTTTCATTTTGACTATGCTCAGGCTTAAGTAGTATTCATTAATATTGTTAAAAATTACCTATAATTTCCATTTTCATAAACATAAAGAAGTAGATTCTGTCTAGACTTATTTATAGCAAAACAGATTTACACCTTTTAAACTGAAATTTCTGTAATGAAAAATAAACAACTTATTTTCAGTTTATAGACTGCATGATGCAACAAGGTCTCACATGAAGTCTACACAGTCATTGCATGCAATATTTTCCATAATAGTTTCTACAATTATTACAATATTTCATCTTGTTTTTGGAGATACAACACAGGGCTGCCAAACTGAAGAGCAGTTCACAGAATCACAGAATCACAGAATCACAGAATCACAGAATCATTAGATTGGAAAAGACCCACAGGATCATTGAGTCCAACTATTCCTATCAAACACTAAACCATGCCCCTCAGCACCTCTTCCACCCGTCTTTCAAACACCTACAGGAAAGGTGACTCAACCACCTCCCTGGGCAGCCTCTGCCAGTGCCCAATGACTATTTCCACGAAAATTTTTTTCTGATGTCCAGCCTGAACCTCCCCTGGTGGAGCTTGAGGCCATTCCCTCTTGTCCTGTCCCCGTCACTTGGGAGAAGAGGCCAGCTCTCTCCTCTCTACCACCTTCTTTCAGGTAGTTGTAGAAAGCAATAAGGTCTCCCCTCAGCCTCCTCTTCTCCAGGCTAAACAACTCCAGTTCCCTCAGCCACTCCTCATAAGACTTGTTCTCCAGCCCCTTCACCAGCTTTGTTGCTCTTCTCTGGACTTGCTCCAGAGCCTCAACCTCCTTCTTGTGGTGAGGGGCCCAGACCTGAACACAGGATTCGAGGAGCGGTCTCACCAGTGCCGAGTACAGAGGGAGAATAACCTCCCTGGACCTGCTGGCCACGCCATTTCTGATACAAGCTAAGATGCCATTGGCCTTCTTGGCCACCTGGGCCACTGCTGGCTCACGTTCAGTCGCTGTCAACCAACACCTCCAGGTCCTTCTCCTCTGGGCAGCTTTCTAGCCACTCTTCCCCTAGTCTGTAGCACTGCACAGGGTTGTTGTGCCCCAAGTGCAGGACCTGGCATCTGGCCTTTCTCATGCCATTGCTCTCAGCCCAGCGGTCCAGCCTGTTCAGATCCCTTTGCAGAACCTCCCTGCCCTCCTGCAGATCCACACTTCCACCCAGCTTAGTGTCATCCGCAAACTTGCTAAGGGTGCACTCAATGCCTCCACCCAGGTCATTGATAAAGACATTGAACAGGGCTGGACCCAGCACTGAGCCTTGGGGACACCACTTGTAACTGGCCTCCAGCTGGAGTTAATCAGTCTAAAATAGTTTACTCCTGTATGTTTGTCCTGTAGTTCTCATTTCATTACATTGAAGCTGCCTGAAACATTCAGTTATGGTGTGTAGTCTGTCCTGTCTAGAGATGAATCAGACTTAGAAAATAAAAGACCAAAAGACACTGGTGTCATATTTACATTGACAGGAATGGTGGGTGGACAAAATTAAAATGTGAGGTTACAATCCATGTTTTGCAAAAGCTCCATTGTCTGTATTGTGCATATTCACCTACAGTACAGGACTGTGCAGAGGTTCCTAAGTAACAACTGTCCTTAACAAGGGAAAGAATAGTGATTCCATAGCGATATTCAGGCAATGTGAGTTTGTCTGGGAGCCCTGGCTCTTGTGGACTCCAAGGTTCCTGATAAGTGTGTCTCCCCTTTTTTTTTCTGGAATTGGCTTGAATATCTCTAACAGAGCTGAAACATGCGAAGTGATTTTATAAGTGACTAGGGGTTAAAATCCTCTAGGAATACTGCCACTTTTCTTCAGGCCATAGTTAATTTATGCAACGAAGTTGCAGCAAAGTGCCTCCCTTCACTTTCAATTGCCTTGGGATTCCCACTCATAGAATCATAGAATCATAGAATCACCAGGTTGGAAAAGACCCACCAGATCATCGAGCCCAACCATTCCTATCAAATACTAAACCATGCCCCTCAGCACCTCATCCACCCATCCCTCAACTCAACCACCTCCCTGGACAGCCTCTGCCAGTGCCCAATGACCCTTTCTGTGAAATATTAGATTAGATTAATCTGCTAGATGTAGAGACAATTAAGGCAGTTGAAGTTCACTTTGGCACAAAGGTGAAACAAAGCTACAAATGTTTGCAGTTGTTGTGAACTAATGAGGTGAGGCTTTGGTGAGGCTTGAGCTCTCAGTGCACAGTTCCACAATATTTCCCATTCCAGTTATTTCACGGAGAAATACACTACTGTTTTTCAAGACTGGCTGCTAGACTTTAACAACTGAAAAAACTGAAGAATTAGAGTACAGTGTGATATAACTCATTCCTCCCAGTTAAGATTGTTATTAGAAGAATATACTTTATGACTTTGAGATCAATTCTGTGGTTTTGGCTTAGCAAATTCCCCTTGAAAGTAAAAGGATGAATTACAAATTCGTCTTGGAATATTTGATCTCTATTATCTGTTAGGATAAATAAGCATTAATTTAAGGTCACATGGTTGCATGTGCCAAACTGCCTGAATTTCCATATACAATACAAAATACTTCAACTTTTACAATTTAAAAAAAAAAACAACAAATGATCTCTTTCACTATTGCTCACAACTTTAAATGCACCCTTGTCAGATACAATTATTTCTGATTCAAGAAAAGAAACAAACCCCAAACTTGTAACAACTGATCAGGCTAGTGAACAACCCATTTACATCAGACAGTTTATATTTGCAGAAAATGCCTTGAACCCTTCCAAAAGCAAATGTATTCTGCAGAAAGGAAACAGCAGAAGCATCCTGTATTTCTCTGCAGTTCAGCAATACTCATTGCCAACACCAACACCATATACTTTCAGAGCTGTGTTTTTCTTATTCTTACACTGTGACTTTTGAGGTTACATCGGGCAAACCAGCGTGGTATCAAAGTCCTCTATACACGTTGGTGATATGAATTTGGATGTTTTTTCTTCCTTGTTTGTCCTTGGAAAAGCAATTGCAAAACCTTTATCAAGTTTTCAGTCTTACATGTAAAGAAAGGTACATAATAAACCCTCTTTTTTGCCTTTTCAGGAACTGAGGAGAACACCATAACATCCAGGTAGTAGAATAACAGTGTAAGAAATCATTTACACACAGAAGTGACTAATGGCTGAGAACTGACAATAAAATGTTTCTACCATGTGTGTGCTCCTTGTTTTGGTTAAGAACATATTTTGAAATATGCTTTAAAGATCCCTCAAGGAGGGGTTTGTTTTTGATGTTGCAAGAATCCTCCGTGGCTGCCCTTTGCACAAGAACCTGATGTATTATTGATTATGGGAAATCCTTGCTTCTGAGAAAGTCTTGACAGGACATTTAAAGTGTTTGGGTTCATTTTTTTGGGGGGTGGGGGGAGGGAAATGAGAGTTTAGGTCATATGACCTGTGGAAAATCTCTGGCAGAAGAGGCACACTTCAGAAAAATGATGATGTTGCCTCATTTTCAATGGCATTTTTCCATTCTTTTGCTAGTTTAATTGTGCTGAAATCATCCATTCAAACAACAGAATAACTAATCAGACTGGGTATTTGTAAGAGATCTAGATTTATATTATATGTGAGTAAAATTATAATTAATGATGAGATGGAAAAGGCCAGATGGGAAACATTAAAATTAGAATTCATCAGTGGTTTATGTAACTTCAGAGGGATTATTCTCAAGGCAGATTAATGGACCCAAAATTCACTGCAAATTTTATTGGTTTTAATCTTTTTCAGAAGCTAGCTATTGATTTCTAAGACTGTCACCATTACAACTAATGCCTATTAAAACTGTTTAGCTGTTCATTTCATTTGGATTACAAATTAACTTATTTCATTTTGGTGGCCATCTCAGAAATTAAAAATTATTTTCTTTGCATTGATTCTTCAGTCATATCACACTGCAATAGATCTACTTCCACATTTCTCTTCCTGTTTAATGGTAACTCCTACAGGACTAAAGTTTTTAAAAGATTCTTTAAGAATGATACCTGTGATATCAGGCTATTTTGTTAAGAAAACAGAGAAAATACACTAAGCCTAACTCCAGCCTCCTTTTCAAACAACTACAACTCCATTTACTTCAGTAGACTTGTTCTGGATTAACACCACTCTAACCTGAGAGTGTTAGAGATCTTGGCTAACATGCACAGAATCACAGAATCACTAGGTTGGAAAAGACCCACTGGATCATCGAGTCCAACAATTCCTATCAAACCATTTCTATGCAGTTTTGTTAATCATAGAAATTCATTATCCCTTGAGGGAAACGTTGACATTGCCTTCATCTTACACCAATATTTGCTTTGTGAATCAATAAACCTTGATGTTTAATCAATCCATTTACAGTCAATGTCTGTTTAATATCTCATACTACATATGGTTACTGCCAAGAGCAAATTTAAAATCTCCTTTTTTATTGTAAAGCTGTGCTGAGGTGTCTTTCTGGGGTGTTAACAAATATTTGGAGAGCTTATTTACAATTGCACTCAAAGCATATGCTACAGATTTAAAGTAGGCTGCATTAATAATATTATTATTGCTCTGCCAGCTTTACTTTTCTAGAGTTGATGTAACATGATGTAAAGATACATATGGAGGACTATTGGTGTGGTACAGGGATGGCTGGGTTTGACAGCTCCAGGTGGAGGGGCATTTGCTAGTGTAATATCCTTAGCTTAGTATCTGCAGCCTCCATAATCTTTCTCTAGAGTCTGTGGAGGCAGATATTCATTTAAATAAGGAGCTGGGCCTTCACAGAGTAACTCAGTTATAGCCACGTCAGCTAGCTGGTTGGTACAGAGAGCATGATGGTAGCTAAGCAGAGTTAACCTGTCCTTAGCCTTTGCAAATTCTCTCTCTTTGCAGACACCCCAGTCCACCACAGATGTCAATTCTGGCACCACTACCAACTAAACTAGGGCCCAATAGTACAAAATATTCACATATTTGCGTTGCTTGAGTAAGAAGCAGTATTTAGCCACGAGCCAGTTTGTCCTTTACTATATGCAGTAAAAAATAGGGTTTTTTTTAAAAAAAAAAGAGCTAAGAAGGCAACTCCTATCCAGGGCAGCCGCTATTTACGTTAATGGCAAGGCATTACAGACAAATGCAAAAGGAAATGGGACATTTATAGGAATGTAAATATGAAAGAACACACTTTGGGGAGTTACACAGAAATGTAAACATACACTAACCATTAGAGTTCATTCTGCTCTGTTTCCTTCAGGATATGTTTATCATTCTCTCAAGAACAGACCCCAAAAGCCAACTCAATGTTGTATCATTTCACGTTTTATATAGGTGACAATCTTTGTATTATTGTATAGATGGGGACAAAAGGCTGTCAACATAAAATGTATTTTAATACAAAGTATTGTACCCATAGATGTAATGAACATTTGTTCAACCACAAAAAAGACTGGAATTGTTTTATTTCCAGACAGTACAAATGGAAACCCCTAGGACCACACTTGCAGTGTAAATCAGCTCCCCTTCATTCAGCCACTGATTTCAATCAAATTTGCTGCAAATTCTGCCCTTCTGAAAAAAGTATTTTTAATTCAGACTGATGAGAAGAAGTCATGGTTCCCTTGGAATCAGGCACAAGGCCATTGTCTTTCAAATCCCAAATGATACTTGAAAGGAGACAAGTGTAATTACTACCATTGTACACATGGGCAAATAGGGAGATCAATTTGATTAGCCAGATTCTCACAGCACATCACTGAGAGCATTTCTTGCCTTCCAGATATAGCCCCAAAGCCTGGCATAGCCACAGAACATTAGTATAATCATCTTGCTGTTTGAGACACCAGTCTTATTTTTCTCAGTTCTTCAATCAGTTTTTCTCTTATTCTTAAATATTTTTTACTAAGCTGCGAATGATTTGTGTCATAAAGGCTATTCAAGATGTCTGTTTCACCACCAAGTCAGTGAAAAGCATTGTAAATTGTGGAAAAAATGCTACATGTTTGGGTTATCTGAAAAATAATATCGATCTTTTTTTCACTTTTGTCTCTTATTCATTCTGTCTTTCTTAATTATATTTTAAAAATTCTCTCTTTTTCCTACCTTTGTCTGTCTGTCTCCCTCTCTCCCTGTTTCTCTCTCTTCCTCCCTTTCTCTTTTTCTCTCTTGAGGTTAGGGTTATACAGCTGTTAAAAATAATACAATATTTGTTTTTCTAAATATTTGTACAGGAATACTTTCCAGTAGACAAGAGGAAGATCACTGCCTACAGGGCATGTTATGCCAGCTCTCCTAAGACTTTCCTTGTTATGTTTCAGCAGACAGGATAGTGATGTGGTTGAATAACATTAAATGAAATAAGATAAATATTACTGTCCTGCACACTCTTGGATGTGTCACAGAATCCTTTTCATGACAGCAAAATTCTTTTTACTCTTTTAAAATAATGTGTGAAGCAAGTGTTTATCTCTTCTTCCGGCAGTTACTTCTTACAGTAGCAATTTATTAATTCTAAAGGATTCTGTAAAAATCTGGTCCAACCTTTTTAGGTGATACGTAGTTTAAATGAGATGCCCCAGCATCCTGTCAAGCTGAACCTTAGAAGCATACAGTGTACAGGAATCCACCAGTTCCGCGGGAAGGTTATTCCACTGTTTAACTGTTCTCATGATGAAAAAATTTCTGCTGGAATCCAACCAGAATCTCCCCAGGAGCAACTTATACCCATTGCCCCCTGTCTTTTCCACATGGCTCCTTGCAAAAAGGGGAGTCTTCCTCCTCTTAGAAGACATGCTATATGTGCTAGTACATGGTAATGAGGTCTTCCCTAAGCCTTCTCCTCTCAGGGCTGAACAAAACCAGTTGTCTTCCTTGTGTGTCTTATAGGACACTGGGAGAATACAATGTGCTGAAAAAGTCGCCAGGTGCTGCCAGGCTGAACAGTTGTCCTTCATGCAGTCTCCCTCATGCAGGAAGCTCCACTAGCTTCTGGACTGCTTTCATTCTTCACTTTGCAGGCACAGAATGGAAATGCCTTACCCTTTCTGCTCTCAGTGTGTCATGATTCAGAATTTATTCTGGCTCTTCAGTAAACATAATGCCTCTCTTTGCTTTATGAGATCTGTGGATTTTTTAGGCTCTTCAGAGCTATTGTAATAACATTCTTTCTGAAACCAGTAGAACACTTTCTGTTGATTGAACTGAGAGTAAGCTTGGGACACTGTCTTACTTCCTGCGCTTCTCTTTCATTATCTTGGGCAGGTACTTTTCCTACTGGCAAATGTTCCAGGTCATTGTAGTAACTTCAAAAACCTCTTACAGAACTGGTTAGTACTGTTATCTGCTATGATTTTAAATGACAATGTCATAATATTCAATAGTGCCAAAACTGAAATTTGGTTGCCTCTTCTTTCCTCTTATTTTCCATGAATTTGATGACTAAAGTGCCAAGACCTGAAAGTGTTGCAACATCCTGCTGTTGTTGCCTTTCTGCCTGCCTAAATCTGACTAGTTTGTCTTTAATGAAGAAGGCTAAAGGTGATTTTGATGATTCAGAGTTGGGGGTGGACTGAATGGGCTGAACAGTGGAAGCAATGAGGGGTGAGCGATGGCTCTGGCTTGAGCACCATCCCTGGCATGGAGCTGAATTTTTATTTTGCTATAATTAGCATCAAGGGGGTGGAACTGGACAGCATTGCCCATCTGAACGTGATTACAAGTTCTTTCCACCTACTCTAGATCCTGAGGAATTTCATTATTGATTTCTGTAGCATGCTCACATATGTCAGTGAGTGCCTCCAAAACTAACAGAAGAGGAGTCAGGGCAGGGAAGTGGAGGAAGAGAAGCAAGAGAACCAGCTGAATATTCCTGCCAAGTTTTGCTAAAGATCTGTGGCTGACTCTGTTATTCCAGTCCATGGTGTTTGCTTGTGGGATGTAATAGAGTACAGGGATTTGATTATTAGCACCAGGGCATATGGTTGCAGATGACTAGTTGGAAAATATAAGTGAAATAGTAAATCTATCAGTTAATATGTTTTTCTCACCACGGGACTTTCTGACAGATAGGGAATGTATCAGCAATTGGAAGCAGAACAGGCTGTGGTGTCCTCAATAAAAAAAAAGAAAAAGAAGGAAACAAGAATGGTAAAGTGGTGAGTCTTATCATTCAGTGCTCAGTGTTTGGGTTCAGCAACAATAGCCATAATGAAAGGGAGGGAGGTGATGAATGTCAGAAAATATATCTGACCTCTGCCTTTTTCCACTGCCAACATCCAAGATGGAGGGTTGGCAATCCCAGAGTGGTGGTGGCTAGAAAAGTAACTGCCAGGCATAGAGCGAGGGTCTGGCAGTAGAAGAGTGTACAGAGGATGGAAGGAGCCAGGGACAGAGGGACCTGGCAGGACCATGGCTATGCTGGGAAAAGGAGCTGCAAGGGAGCTCCATCTGTGGAAGAAAAGCTCCATCTCTGGAAGAAATATCACAGGCTTGTCCTGTCTCACCACATTCCCTGCATAAGCAGGCAGCAGCCTGCTCATTTCTCCTCTGTCCCAGACTCCTGGGTGAAAGCTTTTCTTGGCTGGATATGCTCCTGTGTGGTTAGTGCTCTCAGGCCACCTGAGCTCTGGGTATGTTTTTTTTGGTGTACAGGTTTTTCTTGGTCCCTGTCAGAAGGTAGTTATAGCTTGACCCTGGTGCCTTGACACACTTCTTGCCATGGTCTGCAAAATTGGAATAGGGATGTATTTAACAGTCTGAAACACAACACATTCAGATTTGCATTTGGTCTGAGCAGTTCTTTTTGGATAGGTGTAGTGCTTTTCCTAAGGCTGGGAAAATATTTTCCTCCAAGTCCTGGTTTCTTTTTATTATGTTAGTATACTTTATCATTTAAAAGCACTAGTTTGCAGGCACAGCATGTCATGGGTAGGGGAAAGGCCTTCAGGTTTTGAAAACCTCTGCCATAATGTTGTTCCTTTCTAGACCCTTTTGCTCATCTGAACTCCCCACGTATCTCCTGTCCTTGTATGGCCCTTCTCCCTTGCCACCTGGATGTGTCTTGCTGCTGCAGCAAAATTAAAAAAGCTGTCACCATTGTTATAAGATGAATTCTGAATATTTCAGGCTCACCTGAATTTGGGTGCTGTCATGCTTAAGTGGGCTGAGGAGGTATGATGTTGTGCTTGAAACTGATTTGAGATCAGTGACTCCATCCTATGGAAATCAAAGCCTCTGTGGTAGAGTTTGCTCAACTGCATGTGGGTGAACCATTGTAACCTGTCTCCATTGCAAGTGCAATTCCAGCCCAGTGCCCACAGGAACATAGTCCTCCCTGCCATGGCCCTGTGAAATTCTGGGTCTCCAAGCAGTTGTACAACCAGCCACAAGCCTCTCCTCCTGGGTCACCCACTTTGTCCTGCCGCCTGGGCCCCTTCAGCTGCAGGCCCCCTTGCCCCAAGGCAGTCCAACAAGGCTTTTTAGCATGGCCCTCACCTCCTCATGGTTCCCTGCACTTCAAAATGATCTCCCACTTTGAATCATCAGATGGCAATGTAACATACTGGCAGCTAAATGAAGGGTATGCAGCTACATGTACTTTGGTCTCCAAGATCACAGCAGTAGTAAATGAGCTCAAGAAATAAGCAAATATCATCCCTGATAGGTCCTTGCTGCAGTATTACACATAGAGTTTCTTTGTGGCCTGATACTTAAATCTTTTTCTTACCATTTTCCTTGTTAGTGCTGATCAAGCAAAACCACTCAAACTGTCAGCAAGAGGAAGCCACCATTATTTACATTAAATTTTGACCAAGTGAACGCCCTGATAAACTAGGTCACGGAGGACACAAATCCTGCTTGGATTTTCTTGTGAGTTCACTGGTGTTCTTGTAAAGGACTTTTACAAATGTACCATTCTTTCTACATATAAATGTCTCTTAAATACACAGAGAAGTTCAAATGAAGCTGGCTATTCTTTTAAGAGGAAATGTTTAGTACTAGACAGAGTAGATGATGGTGATTTAAGTGCTACTTCTTAGTAGCCTATGGGCTATTAACAACTGCTATGGCTTATTCCAAATAACCACAAGTATCAACAGCAAAAGTGAAGTGAATTTTCTAGAAAGGCAACAGCATTTGCTTAAGGAAAAAGAAGCATTGTTGTAACAAAATTAAGCCTTGCTGATTTTGCAGTCAAATGTCTTGGAAGCACTTTTCTCTAGATAATTGTTCCATACATGTCCTGTGCTAATAATACTAAAAAGTATCTTAATTGCATTTTTGCATCATTTGTATATTTAGCTTTCAAACCAGAATATTTTATCTTTCACTCCTTCAAGGATTGTTATTAACTTCGTAGCATAGACCCATGTTATCAGCTCTGTTGAGCAAAACTGAGATCATGAACCATAAAGGAGCCAACGCCAACCACATAACCACAGAGCTGCTCTAAGTCCCATACCCAGTAGCAACGCAGAGCAGAACTGAAATACTTGTAGGTCTTAGCTAGCAATTTTCTAATAGACGCCTGATGGACAGCAAATACAGAATAACGTATTTAACATACATACCCTTTCTCCGACCTCTTAGAAGGGACTCTTGTAAAGGGCTAGCTAGACGACCAGGCTGAAAAAAAATCAAAACTAAGGAAAATATATTCCATGTTGAAGGAAGGTTTTGCCACAGGATGCTGACCCCAAGGTGGGTGGTGACACATTGCTCTATAAATTATGTTAAATGACATTCACACTGGAGCAGTGATGGGGAACCCTCTTCTGTTTTTTCCTGCTTTGTCTTTGTACTGGGAAAGACTTCGGCTTTGGTGATGGCTTCAGGTGAGGCTCCGAGGAAAATCCTAGATCCTACTAAGATCTAGGACAGCATGATATTGTGGGGGTTTTCATCATGAGGAAGTGTTTGAATCCCAGAGATCTCTGGTTACTGGATTTGGAAATGAAAAAAGATCCAACACACCATTCCTTCAAAAAATGGCGTCTAGTACTTTAAATAAACAAATATTTTAAGGCCAGCTAAAACCATATCCAGAAATCTGAACTATAGAGAACTGTATGCAGTCTGTGCATGTGAAATAAATGTTCCAAGTATTTTCTGTAATTACATGAGAATAACATTATTTTGATCTTCTCTCTACAGAAAACTGCTGCTATGCAGTGCTACAGACTAGGAGAAGAGTGGCTGGAAAGCTGCCTGGAGGAGAAGGACCTGGGGATGTTGGTTGACAGCCAACTGAATATGAGCCAGCAGTGTGCCCAGGTGGCCAAGAAGGCCAATGGCATCTTGGCTTGGATCAGAAATGGCGTGACCAGCAGGTCCAGGGAGGTTATTCCCTCTCTGTACTCGGCACTGGTGAGACTGCACCTCAAATCCTGTGTTCAGTTCTGGGCCCCTCACCACAAGAAGGATGTGGAGGCTCTGGAGCGAGTCCAGAGAAGAGCAACAAAGCTGGTGAAGGGGCTGAAGAACAAGTCTTAGAGGAGCGGCTGAGAGAGCTGGGGTTGTTTAGCCTGGAGAAGAGGAGGCTGAGGGGAGACCTTATTGCTCTCTACAACTACCTGAAAGGAGGTTGTGGAGAGGAGGGTGCTGGCCTCTTCTCCCAGGTGACAGGGGACAGGACAAGAGGGAATGGCCTCAAGCTCCACCAGGGGAGGTTTAGGCTGGACATCTGAAAAAAATTTTCACAGGTCATCAGGCACTGGAACAGGCTGCCCAGGGAGGTGGTTGAGTCACCTTTCCTGGAGGTGTTTGAAAGACGGGTGGATGAAGTGCTGAGGGGCATGGTTTAGTGATTGATAGGAATGGTTGGATTCAATGATCCTGTGGGTCTTTTCCAATCTTGTGATTCTGTGATTCTGTTAAAAATGCTTATTGCCATACATGGATGAATAGAAAGCTGAACTAAAAACCTATGTGATTGAGGTTCTCTCCTCTATGCCTATCACTAGCACATCATAAATCCAAACAATTTGGGACTGTGGCACCTTTTGGATAAGTGAAACACGTCCTGTGGCAATGCCTGCTAGTGGAAGGAGGGCTGATCAACTATAATGTTAAGGGTTTATTTTTCTCCTAAAAAAAGTATTCTGACAAAATTCAGAACAGATGAAACAATAACTACAACGTTATTCCTTGAACTTTTCTGAGTAAAGTAGTCTTGAAGCAGTGATAGCAGCGGGAGCAGCAGAATAAACGGCAAATTTGTGTTATGCTTACTTACGGGGATTAATGTTCTTTGAACAATCAGATACCATTATTGCCACAAATTTAATTCCTGAATAATCTCTGCATTCATTTTTTTTTTTATTTTTCAAAAAACCTGTTATGCATTGCAGCCCCTTGGAATTAGTGGTACAGAAGAGATATTCTTTCTAAACCCTAGTCTTCAGGTTGTAATTCTGTCTCCTTTGGAGTCTTGTATATATGTAGAACCTCTATATGTTGGCATAGTAATTCCTAGACAGCTCTCAAAGGAGAAATACAAATCAGTTTTTTATTAGAACAGTCATCTAATACACATAGAAAACTGGCTGTGATTTCAGAAGATGAAGTCCTAGTTTATTATACCAGTTAATGCATCACCCGTTCAGATGTTCCGCCACAACAGTTTGTACAGCTGTTGATGAATCAGACTGAAGACACCATTGACTTCAGAAAACACAGGTTTTGGAAGTGTTTCTGAATATGGAATCTGTTTATAAGCTGGTTCACAGTGCCCTTTGGCATTGCTGCACAAAAACTGTGCCAGCACAACTAAGGAGAGTGGCGCAGGGTGGGAAAGAGTAATGGGTGGGAAGGATAAGAGTCTCTTAAATTGGCATTGCTGACAAAGACTTTGTCTTTTAACAGATAAAACTTTGACTTTGTCCTTTATAGCCACATAGTAAATTGTATAAGGTAGTATGCAGAATGTAAAGATCTAAGGGAAAAAAAAGCTATTGGACAGTACATTTACTGGTTTCCATTGTGCTACCTCCTCCAGTTTGTTGCTTTTTTGTATATTAAAATGCATGGTTTTAACATCACATTTATACCCTTGTACTTTAGCTCAAATACTTCCCTTGCTGATCTTTGTGCAGAGCTGGTGTCTTATTGTTGACAGAATGTCCCGGATATGTTGTTTTTGTCATTATAGACTGCTAAGAGTTTGCAAAGGTCTGATTTTTTTTAAGTCCTCCAGCATCCTGGCAACAGGCACAGCCAGCAGCATTCCAGCCTCTGTGGTAACAGGTCAGCATAGCTGCCGGTGACAACATAAATCTGTAGCCTGCATTCGAACTAGAGTAGGTATCAGGATAAGCCTACTAAGTATGCACAGATTCAGTATGAGCAATTCAGTCTACAAGGTATTATTTCCTCCCTAAATACATCCTATTGGACCACGCACTACTTCAATGAAAACTGCCTTGAATAAGTAAGCCTAGAGATGTCACACAAATATGCTGGTGTGACAGTAGTACAGATTGGAAATTGTTCACTATAGCAGGTACATGTATTCCTGCATTAAATAGCTACTTTTATGCGCACACACACACACACACAAATGTATGCACACATTTCATTCTTTCGGTATTTGTGGTCTGCTGGTTTGGGTAAAAGAAATTATGCCATATATGACTTATAGGAACTACATAAGTGATTTCCACATCAGCTGCTGAACATGTCTAATAACTACCACACTCAAACACAAATCTTCCTAAACTCTCCTGGGTTGTTAACTCTGCCTTATGTTTTGTGCAGAGACACAGAATATCCTAGCAACTGCATATCCTTCTCACTGCTTTTCTCTCTTTTCTCTTTGTCTTAATGTTAGATATCAAATTTTATGTGGGTTATGTACACAAAATGAGTGTTCTAGGTCAGGAAATTTCCCTGTTCAAATAAACAAATGCACTGTGCTGCTTTCTTTATTTCTTTCTGTCAGGAGAAAAAGTAAGCATAGGAGGTTGCAGTATTAAACTAATCAGTTGTTTCTCAGTTTGGTCAAGTCTCTTATCATCAGCTTGTAAAGGAATTAGCAAAACTACACCTGCTTTCCAGAATATTTTGAACTGAGAGCAGCATATGAAGAGAAAAGTAAGAAATTGCCACTAGAAAAAGGAGATGGAAAAATCAAAGCTAGGGTTGAAGTCCTTAAAATAATATTAGAACATTTCCTTAACCAAAATAAATGTGTGAGCATTTTTTTTTCCAATCCTGGTTGCACTCATAGTATATAGTGAAATTACAGGCATATGTGTTGCTGCATTTTCTTAAATATTTCCACTACGCTCTGGATGGAGTGTCAAGCTCTATAATGATTCGGTTTGTTCTTTAGATAGTGTTGGACATGCTCACAATTGCCTGAACTGTGTGTGGGAGGCTCAACTTCTCAGGTGGTGTTTAACTTCTTGCAAGATGGGGCCCAGTTTCTGCTTTAGATGAAGTATGTGAGCTACTTTTAAAATATATTTTTAGTTTCATGCAAAACATTCTTTCTGTAAGTCCAGTTACTTGTCAGTGTAATTCCCCCACACCTCAAACACAAATTACCAGGGCAGCACAGCAGATACATGGTCAAATTCCAATTATACTTTAGTGTAACACAATGGTTAAGAATTTCTTTTTTTTTGAAAAAAATGCTAGTTAGTGCAGTATTAGGTAGGTCACACTGGCCACATTCCCAGAATTTAACAGTGGGGGCCTTGTGGAATGCTAAACGATGTGTATAACAGCATTCAGGCTCTCTGTGAGCCAATCCGTCAAAACATTTGCTGCTTTGAAAATGTGTTCTTCAAAAAAATGGGCATATGGAACTTATTAAACTATTTGGTGGAGTGCAGGCAGCAGAGCCCAAGAGAAGCAGAAAAACATTTGAGGACACAGTTCTGCCTTAAGGTAATAGGATCTCTAAACTGTTCTTTTGCAATCAAATGCATACAAAATACGAACAAGAAACATCCTGAATGACATTCCAAACAGTCACAAGACCTTAAGTAAAGAACTTGTAATATTATTAAAAAGGCAGTGGTTCATTTGCAGCAATGGCTGGTACGCTTGGTTCTGTTTTCTCAGGGTAGTGTATGATTCTTGGCTCTTTCAAGTTCAAGTTGTATTGAAGAGTTCTGACTCATGGATTCACTGCAGGGAATTTCTTACTGCACTGGTAGTGAGGATCAGTCAGTCTCTCTGGAGATAAAGACAGTGCTGCAGATAAGAGAAAAAAATAAGCTGCCATTTTCTAGAACCTGCTTGTGCCTTTTTCCAAGTGACTCCTTGTCTCTGTCACACAGCAAGCACAGTACAGCCCCAGAGTGAGCAGAACTTCCCCTCGCAGTGTTGAACAATATGGCAAACTGCACAAATTACTTGCATGGAATTTTGGCTCTGGTAGCCACAGCAAGAGATAGCATTGGTTTTTGTTGCTCCAGAGGTAGCCCTAGAGCAAACTGTTACATGGAGTCCAATTTAGGGACAGAATTAGAGGATGGAGTAATCTCTGCAACCCCTGTAATGCCTGCCTTCCTTTCACCTACTCCGTCTCTCCTCTGATCTTGAAACTGGCCAATGCAGGGTCTTTATAACACACTTCTAGCTTTGATCACTACTGCAAAGAATTTAAAGGATACCTTATTCTTTTCTGGGCTCTTCCATACAAGGCCAACAGTCTTGTGATGAACTTTTTCTGTTCCATAAAAAGACCAAAATCTAAGACTTGGGACTTTATTTTGTTGGTGTATCTATACTTAAGGATAGTTCACTTTCTGTGTGGCTGTAGGGCAAAGACACAAAATGTGATGCTGAGGTATTAAAAATGGATTAGTTTTAAAGTATGTTTGGTGTCATTTGCTGCTATAGTGTAGGGTATTCTTTTTTATTCTAATATTTCATCCAAGGACTGAATTGCATATCAGGCTTTCAGAATTGTGGCACTGTTTTACAGAATCTCATAGTTACTGTTGATAGCAGGCAAACAAGTTTATAACCATTGCAAGAGTGAAGGGCAAGAACTCCATCACATAGAAGTAATGTGCTGTCAAGTGATGCTGGAGTTACTTGCCGTTGATATTGTCAAGCTTTATCTTGGCTTGATCCAATTTCAGCTTACACTGCCTGTCCCTGCTGTGTCCTTGTTTTCAGTCTCCTGCATTGTTTTCTCCAAGGCAGGATGCTGCTGTGTGTATTGCCCTTCTTCTTGGGGATTGTGGAGAGGGTAAGGGCTGGAGGTGGTCTGCTCTCTCATCTGCAATATGCCTTTCATTCCCTTGCAGCCAGGTCAAGCTGCTGCCCATGTGGTGCCCACAAGAATCTGTGGGGAAGGATCCTTGCATCGTCAAAACTCCTTTTTTTCAGCTGTAAAACTGAGTAGGTCTCAGCCCTGAGACTTTGTAATGGCTGGGGGAACAGAGAGCAAGGAGGGGGAGTGAAACACCTCTGCCTTCAATCACAGTCCCATGGAAATCTCACTGACCCTTTTCCAAAAAGCTTAATATGATACTTGGCAAAATCATGAGAATGTATTTGTTATCATTACTACTAGAAATTCAAATAGCAGTTTCCCTATCTACAGTGAAGGAATGCTGTATTATTTTGTTATGTAAAGGTCCTTGAAATAAGCTGCAACATCTAGCAGAAACTTTACTTTTAACTATATTCCCTGGACAGAAAAGCTCTCTGGGAACTGGACACTGCTGTATGAATGGAAATTTTTGAAAAAGGAAATTGCCTGTAATGGTTTGTGTTCGTCTCCATTACCGTGCTGCAGTGAATGAGTAAATCAAGTTAAACTGCAGTTATGTTCCAAGATCCCTTTGTCGTTGAGTTTTCCCACCTGAGGGAAACCAGTCTGCCTCATTTGAAAGCTGAATTTTCACACGGCAGAAGCATGGCACTGGAGCCACCGTTCTAGAGCCAGGGTAAATTTTTGCCTATAATGGAGGCAAGAAAGAAAACAGCTTCAAAAGTGCATGGATGGAAACTTTAGAAGTGCTGTGCTTTGGCCTTCTGCCACTACTTTTGAAGACAGGGACTTCTCCCATTGTGTTAGATTTTGACAGAGTCAGAACAATGACAAACTCCTTTAAAAAAATCCCACCCACTATTTTCAGTGCATGGTTTTATCAAGCCAGAATATTTGGTGCTAGAAAGCATTGTGGGATTTTGCAATGCTGAGAGGTGGACCCCCTGATTCTTTCATGTTAGCCCTATCCCTTCAGGGTGTCCTTGACACTCTTCCTCACATTGGAAGACTAGTGCTGCAGCTAACCCAATGGTATTGCCTGCTTCTCATCCCAACATGTGAGGAGGGGCTTGTGAAAGAAATGCAGGAGCAGCATCACATCCAGCAGCCACACTGGCTGTAGGTTTACTGGGATGGGTGGCAGTGTGTCCTGTAGGATGGTCCCTTCCTTTCTGCTTTCTTCCTTCTCTTTTCTGATGTGTACCTCTGCAGTTCCTAGCTGCTCATGGTCCTGTGCCTGAGCTTCTCCAGGAAGTTCAGTCATATAGTACAGGCTTCTATCCTCATGTCTGTGTTTCTAATGACCAAGTTGCTAGCCTCAGCTTTTTGAAAGGGCTGTGGATGTGTTTTCCTTTGTCAGAGTAAATATGCGTTCATATTCAAGGGATTCAGCTGTCACACCTCCAGTTAATGTTCCTTACCAAGCTTTATGAAGCCTTACGCTAAACTGGGTTTTCTTAAGTCTCATTGGTTTACTATTCAAAGTGCAGTTCCAGAGTAACTAATCAATATTTGTAGTCTGCTTTCTGTTGCGACTGGTATCAATTGAGACACTAAGGTTTGTTCTGCTCAAGTTATTTTATTTATATAATTTTAATTTGTTTTACTTTGGTATTCTACAACCGCTTCCTAAGGGATTTGTGCCTGGAAAAATTAGAAGAATGAGCCATATAAGTCCATGAGAGAGGTTATAAAATAAACATTATACCATGTGTGGGGTAAGATTTTTACTGCAAGTGGCTGCTCTCACTTTTTGGCATATATACACACAGGCATCTGTTTGAAGGCTGTTTGAAGTGGCTCTATTCCAGCATTTATGTAACTTGCCTGTAGAGAGGAAATGACATCATTTTGTTTCCTGAAGAATATTGCCTGTGCCAGAAATGAGGAAATAAAATCTGCAGTAAATATTATATGTATTTTTAAACCTTTCTGCCTTTACAGTAGGGCACCTCTCTGTATTAAGTGTTGCCATCCCGTCAAAGCAATGGCAAGCCCAGGAAACCCCATTCATTTCACATGAATATTTGCACACACTGCTAGCAATGGACTGTGAACCACTGTACCTTTTACGTCTGCTTAAATGAGATCCAGTGAGACAGGACTGAACTATTATAGTGTAATGTCAAAGTCTGTAACATGCCTCCATTAAAAGATACAGGCATGAACTGACAACAGCAACTTCATAATTACACTAGGCGAAGCTTCAGTGCTTTCAAGTGGCCATGGAAGAGCAGCAGCTATTTGTCATCTCTGGACAAAAACACGCAACTCCATTAATATGAGCTAATCAGTTTATTACAAATCTATATTAGGGTTTAAATAGAAAAGAAAGTTTATTTTATCAGAGTTTGCATAAAGGCTGTGTATGTTCCGAGACATTTATTTTATATCTTTGCCAAGCCATAAAGGTTCTCAGCTGGTGATTTCAAATGATCCATGTTGAATTACATCAATATGGGGTGTGGGGGATTCCTTCTACTCTGTCCTGCCAGGTATTTTTCAAATTTTTGACTTGGCTGATAATTCCTATTTTACTGCCTGCTTTGTCTACAGAAGTATTCAAGTATATTAAAGGCTACTGGATTGCCTAGCTAGCAGCCCAAGGCAAGTCAGAAGGTAATTTACTTCTTACAGAAAGATTTTGTTGGAGTTTGCATATGATTTTCTTTGTGTGAAAGGAAATGCAAAATAGGCAAGACATACTGACAAAAGGCCAACATCAACTCGCAGAAGTTTGGTTATACTGCCATAGGTATCATTTCAAATTACTTTTAGAGTTTCTAGGTACTTCATGTTTAATGCTAATATGAACTTATGAAAAACAAACTGCAATTTCTAGAATTTATGTTATTTCCTGTGCTTGACAGTTGTTTGTAAAAATGGTTGTTAGATACTGTTCACTCTGTCCCATAAATGAGTGCTTAGCCGGAGTGTAATCTATGACTAGTTTATTAAACAGGTTTGGGCTGCATATTTTTCACATTCCTATTCTTTTGAAAGTTTTTCATAAGTAAGTCATTATTCTTGTCAAAGAAAGTGGAAATGAGGAGAAGGGTTGGCTAATGATGGTCCTTAAAAATATATGGAATTCATATAATCTGCTAGCTTATACTTATGACTGGCCATGGATGTTCTCCAGAATATGCTGAAATCTGAGAAGCCACCTCATCCATTTAAAACAGTACAAAACTGTACAAAAATTATTTCTAATCTTTGTACCTTCATAAAGAAATTAAATCTACTTAATATCAAGGTAGGCATACCTCCTATCTGGAAGATCTTGGCTAACAAACTGTGGCCTTACATGATAATAACAACAGGAAAATCTAATGCAATCCAAGAACTGAGAAACAAAGGAATTTTTTTTTGTCCCATTAATTGTACAGACTTTTCAGGCTGAATCAATAAAAGAAGACAAACGGTGAGTATAATTATGGCTTTTTTTGGTATGGATCAGCTCACAGGAGGAGTTGAGACCCTTGTCTAGATGAGTACTTATAAATAAAGTTAATCACGTCAATGGATTCCTGAATGTATATATTTGACTAAATCAAAGCCTAACTGAATGTTACTGACCCAGGGGATTACCATGAGATAATGCTGAAACTCACTGATTTAGACAGCACTTAATCCAATGTATTGGGAAGGAACATTAGTCAGAACAGATATGAAAAATATAGTTGATTATAATAGTGAATTTGTTTTTACTGATGGTTAGCATGGGAGTACTACAGTAAAATCAGCATTCTTTTCACATGCTAAGTGTATACCTATAAAGTAGCAGTAAACCCCTTGAATCAACAATCCTCCTAAATCTTTTGATTTTGAAGGGTGATCATAATATAATCTTAAGGAAATGTTTGAAAGTACGCACTCTGGTTTGACTGAATTCCCAGAAAAGAATAGCTGGCTAAATAGAAATCTCTGCATTTCCTCCCAGTTACAAATACCTGTGGGATAGCCTAGTGAGTCTGAAAAAGCCAGACACGAACAATTAAATAAGAAATAAAAAGTCTTCCATATAAGCATAGAATCGTTAGAGTTGGAAGGGTCTTTAAAGATCACCAAGTTCCAACCCCCCTGCCCTGGGCAAGGACACCTCCCACTAGATCAGGTTACCCAAGGCCCAATCAACCTGGCCTTAAACACCTCCAGGAATGAGGCACCACAAACTCTCTTGGCAACCTGTTCCAGTGTCTCACCACTCTCACGGTGAAGAAACTCTTCCTAATGTCTAGTCTAAATCTGCCCTTCTCCAGTTTCTATCTGTTCCCCCTTGCCCTATCCCACAAGCTTTTATGAACAGTCCCTCCCCAGCTTTCTTGTTGGCTCCTTTCAGGTACTGGAAGGTCACTATAAGATCTCCTCAGAGCCTTCTCTTATCCAGGCTGAACAAGCCCAACTCTTTCAGCCTGTCCTCATAGGGAAGTTGCTCCAGCCCTTGGATCATCTTTGTAGCCCTCCTCTGGATCCATTCCAACAGTTCCATATCCTTCTTACATTGACGATTCCAGAACTGGACACAGTGCTCCAGATGAGGTCTCACAAGAGAAGAATAGAGGGGCAGAATCCATTCCCTTGACCTTCTGGCCACACTTTCAAAGGGATTTGCTCAAAGGATTATAATCTGTATCAGACAGGTACACTTTAATTCTTATTTTCAGATTCCTTGAAAGATCCCTGTATGTTCAGTATAGAGGCAATGTAACAGATTCATTCTTAGTGGGAGGTATATGAAGAATTCACTTCCTGTCTTTAGTCCCTACAGGTGCACTGGGCGCTTTTATATCAATCAATTAATATTGCAGTTGCTGTGAAATGAAAAGCACCACTTTTATCCTTGCTTACACAGAGACTGGATCAAGCTGTGACACCCAGCTAAACAGCAAGGAAATGCGATAGCAAAGGATGACCATTTCACATTGTTGTTTTTCTATTCTAGAAGTTTTGCATCTTGTTAAAAGACAATACAGATTTTCAAGACAAGAATGTCATATGTTCTCATTTATAGGAAAGAAAAATCATCTGAGAAGTACAGAGCATATGGAGCTTTATTAAAACCTATATGAATATTTCTGATACCTGCTTCTGTTGCTGCAATGTGCTGACAGAAATATTTGTTACAGTGCAGGACACTTCCAGGTTCAAAGTTAGCCTCACATGACCCCCTTCTTCTTTAATGTATTTTTTACAATCAAAGTATCAACAAAAAATGCACCTAGAAAAACAAAAAAACACACCTAGAAAAACAAAAAAGTGTTGTCATTGTAACTGTGCAAGCGCTAAAGCAACATCAAGGCAGGATCCAGCCAGCCCCTACTTGTGCACATCAATAGAGCACTCTAGTTCATAACTGTTATTCTATTATTCCTCTGTTCCACATTTTTGGCAACAGAAGCTTGCAGACTATTATGCCCAGTGAACAGGATTATGGCCTCTCTCTTATAACTGTAGGTAAGGATGATCTGCACGTAGTCTGTATTTATATACCTGTGTTAAAACTATTGAGAACTAGAAGGTAAATACACCACCCTGCTTTTCTGTCTAAGGTACACAAGTTTTTAGCCAATCCCTATTTCATAAAAATCTCTGTCCTTCTCTGAAGCAAATAATTTGTGCTTAGCCAGATGATATCTCCTGTGAGTTTTGCAGTCATTCATTTCAGTTGTTTCTCTGATTTTCAAATGCAATATGTACCGGTTGTTGTTGTGGAAAAACATGGCCGATTCCAACCTAAAATGGCAGAACCCAGTGGGTCTCACCAGATGCATACTGGGCACTTAAATATCAATGCATCTGCTTCTGTAGGTGATTTTTTTTTATTTTTCATCAATAACAGCAACAAATGTACCCTGCAGCCTACAAGTCTATAAGCCATGAAGATGTTAATTAGCATTTATTTTCCTTAGGAAATTACAGTGAAACCCAAGAACCCCAAATTTATTGAAAATTATGATGTTCTGTTCAGAAAAGAAATATATGAGTTTTATAATTATGGAAAAATGCAAACATGGCATGCCTAATATTAATGTGACCGTGGAGATAAGTTTGTCTCAGAGCACAAGTCTCCACAGCCGGTGGGTGAACTGGTAGGAAGCAGTGCACGGTTCCAAAAAACTGTTAGAATATTTTTGGCAGTACTAGTCATTCATAAAAAACTATGTCACTTATGGAAAAAAAAAGAGCCATTACTATGTCTCCAAGATTTCAATTTCTATTCCTAAATGACTGCTTTGTATTGTAACACAGTAAGAAGGATTTTCTGATGGAATCACCCCTGCTCTCATTCTCATGACTGTGGTCAAAAGCTGAGTAGGGATATCAATAGGATTTCATTCACCCTACATCCTCAGCATAGATGTATCTGAGACATGAAAATCTATCCCACAGGAAGAAGCCTTGCTACCAGATCCTAATAGTGTCAGAGGAGTCCTAGTAGAACTGTCTGTCTAAAAATGTAGAAGAAAAAAAATAAAACTTGATTATAGCGTAGAAAATATGAAATTAAAATGAGAATACAAAACTTGGTGTACAACTCCATTCCTGAGCTAGTCTCAGCTGCATTTCTGCAGTGGTTATATAATTTAAAGTCTTCTATAATTATATTTGTGGTCATGGAAGATTTAGTATTTTGAAATTTGGTTTCATTTAAGCATGGGATGAAACCCCAAAATACCAAAACTTTCAGTGAAGGATAAAGGGCCCTAGAATTCAGTCAGTCCTACCTTGATGTCCTAGTGGTGAGGACACTGGAAACCTCCATCATTTGCATTGGTGATCTGCAGATCAAGCAGAGTGTTATGGAAGGATGGTTGTGTTTGAAGGACCAGGCTGACCCTAGAGAGGTAATTAAGATTCTTGGGAATTTGGCAGCTTTCACACACTGGCAAGTGCTTCACTGAGTGTTTGCAGAGAGGAAAGGTGAGCTGGAAGAAGGTGGGACATGTCAGCCCCAAGGGAAAGACTCTCTTAAGATTCTTATGTAGGTCCCCTTGGAACAGGAACCAACCATTTTTATTTTTTTTATGGCATGTTTTATAGCATCATAGAATCATTTAGGTTGGAAAAGATCCTTCAGCTCATCAAATCCAACTATTAACACTAAGAAGTCTAAACCATGTCCCTAAGCACCACTATATATTTTTTAAATACCTCTAGGGATGGTGACTCAAGCACTTTGCTGGGCAGCCTGTTCCAATGCCTGACAACATTTTCAGTGAAGAAATTTTTCCTAATATCCAATCTAAACGTCTCCTGGCACAAATTTAGGCCATTTCCTCTCATCCTTTCTCTTGTTTCTAGGGAGAAAAGACCAACACCTGCATCACTACAGCCTCCTTTCAGAGTGAGAAGGTCTCCTCTGAGCCTCCTTCAGGCTGAAATTCCCTCAGTTGCTCCTCATAAGACTTGTTCTCCAATGCCTTCACCAGCTTCATTGCTCTTATGTGCACACACTCCAGCACCTCAATGTCTTTCTTTTAGACTAATAGAATCATAGAATGGTTTGGGTTGGAAGCGACCTTAAAGATTATCTAGTTCCAACCCCCTGCCTTGGGCAGGGACACCTTCCACTAGACTACATTGCTCAAAGCCCTATCCAACCTGGCACTGAACACTTCCAGGGAGGTGAAATCCACAACTCGCTGGGTAACCTGTCCCACTGCCTCACCACCCTCATTGTAAAGAATTTCTTCCTAATGACTCATATAAATCTTCATCACTCTAATTTAAAGCCATTCCTCCTCATCCTGTCACTGCATGACCTTGTAAGAAGTCCCTCCCCAGCTTTCTTGTATGCTCCCTTCAGGTACTAGAAGACTGCTGTGAGGTCTTCTCGGAGCTTTTTCTTCTCCAGGCTGAATGATCCCAACTCTCTCAGCCTGTCCTCATAGTAGTGGTGCTTCAGCCCTCTGATCATTTTTGCAGCCCTCCACTGGATCCATTCCAACAGTTCCATATCCTTCTTATACCGGGAATTCCAGAACTGGAAACAATACTCTAGGTGGTGTCTCACAAGAGTGGAATAGAGGGGGAGAATCACCACCCTCGTCTTGCTTGCCATCCTTCTTTTTAAATAGCCCAGCATACAGTTGGCTACGAGTGTACACTGCCAACTCACGTCGAGCTTCTCATCAATGGACACCCCCAAGTCCCTCTCTGCAGGGTTGCTCTCAAACGTGTCATCCCCCATCCTGTAATGAAACTGCAGATTGCCCTGACCCTGGTGTAGGACTTTGCACTTGGCCTTGTTGAACCTCCTGAGGTTCACACAGACCCACTTCCCTAGCTTGTCCAGTTCCCTGTGGATGACATCACATCCCTCTGCTGTAACAACTGTACCACTCAGCCTGGTGTCATCTGCCAACTTGCTGAAAGTGCACTTGATCTCCCTGTCTATAGCACCAATGAAAATAGCAGATAGCACTGGTCCCAGTATGGACCCCTGAGGGATACCACTTGTCACAGATCTTCATCTGGACATCGAGCTGTTGACCACTACTGTCCGAATGTGACCATCCAACCAATTCCTTATCCACAGAACATTCCAACCATCAAATCCATATCTCTCCAATTTAGAGAGGATACTGTGGGGGACTGTGTCAAAAGGCTTTACACAAGTCCAGATAGATAACATCTATTGCTCTTCCCACATCCACTGGTGTGGTCACCCCCTTATAGAAAGCCACTACTCTGGTCAGGCAGGACTTGCCCTTGGTGAAGCCATGCTGGCTGCCATTAATCACCTCCCTGTCCTCCGTGTGTTTTAGCATAGCTTCTAGGAGGATCTGTTCCATGATCTTCCCAGAGACGACGCTGACATGTCGGTAGTGCCCAGGATCATCTTTCCTACCCTTTTTAAAAATGGGCATGATGTTGCCCTTCCTCCAGGCAGCTTTCCAGCCATTCCTCCCCAAGCCTGCAGTGTTGCATGGGGTTGTTGTGACCCAAGTGCAGAACCCAGCACTTGGCTTGACCCAGCCTGCCCAAATGCCTCTGTAGAGCCTTCCTACTCACAAGAACATAAACACTATTGCACAACTTGGTGGCATCTGGAAACTTACTAAGGGTGCGCTCCATCCTCTTGTTGTATCATGGATAAAGATACTAAACAGTAGAGTCCCCATACTGAGCCCCGGGGAACACCCCTTGCGGCCAGCCTCCAACTGGATTTAATTCCATTCACCACAATTCTTTGGGCTTGGCCATCCAGCTAGTTTTTCACTCAGCGAAACATATGGCCATCCAAGCTGTAAACAGCCAGTTTCTCCAGGAGAATGTTCTGGAAAATGTTTCCAAAGGCTTTACTAAAATCTAGGTAGGCAACATCCACAGACTTTCTCTCATCCACTACAGGTCACGTTGTTATAGAAGGAGATCAGGTTGGTCAAGCAGGATCTGCCTTTCATAATCTAGTGCTGACAGAGCCTGATCACTTTGTTGTCCTGTACCTGCCTCTTTGATGTAAGAAAAACAACCGCAGTCAACAACAGCAACAACAAAAATATCTTTAAGATTTTTCATACCTTCCCTGTATTTCTTTTCCTTTTAGCATATCTATTCAGATAAAAGCAGCAAGAACAAATGATAAATTTAGATAAGGAAAGTAACAACCAATGAAAAATTCTGATGAATTTCTGGGTTCATTAGTGTTCTCCGTGAACAGCATTTGGAAAGTGTTTTTAAATACTTTTGGAGAATTTTCTTGAAATAAAGCTTCTCTGAAACAGTTTAGGCAGTGAGTGATGCATTCCTACTCTACAGAGCAGTTCCTAACTTAATTGAATATTTACTCACTTTTGCAACAAGTTTTCTGCTGCCAGCTTTTCAAAACCAGTAGCATTTGCTTCCCTCTTATACCTGATATGACATTCTCAGATTATGGCTTGAAATAAAATGTGCATGTGTGTTACTTTATGAATTAAGTATATTTGAATCTGGCAAAACGTTATCAGCTAGGCACCTTGCCATAATTTCTTAGAGGGCAAAGAACTATTTCACAGAGCTTTCTTCTGCATTGTCCAAAACACAGAACTTGATCTACAAACACATGGGGTTGTGAAAGCATTCATGTGATGCCAAAGCTTACAGTAAATTCTTATTCAACAGCTTCAACACTGCTTACAGAGTTGAAATGTTCTTTACATTAACATTACATTTCTATTAGTTGCTTTCTATTAAGCTAGAGTTGACTCAACCTATTCTCAACTCTTTTGCAGTCTATGCTCAAGCACACTTTGGCTGTTGTGATAAATTGAACTGAAGATTTCATACAGCTGGAAAAAATTCACCCTGAACACTAGGGGAAACACTGTGTGTGTGTTTTCAGCAGGATCTGCTGCAAACACTTACACAGACATTTGTAAGGGAAAAAATAACAGGGATTGCCATGGCCCAAAAGTTCTGACAATTTTAACTCTGTACAGATTGGCAGTGAAAATTGGCCTCTAATATGTGTATAAACTACTCCTCTGTCAAATCCTGTTTTTCTAAGGCAAAAGTAGCAGCCTTAGTTGGGATAAAAGCCCATTTACACATTTCAAATAGCATTTATATGTCCCTACAGGAAGATTGATTATCTCCCCTGGTAGTGTCAGGGTGTTTGGTTGAGCAGCACGGCTCTGTGTTCCTGCTGCCCCCAGCTCTAGCAGAGCTGGGACTGCACATGCTGAGGCCCCACAGCTGTGCAGTGCAGCCCAGGAGGGTATTTTTTCTTCTGCAGGCTTCAAAAACAGGAAGTGACATTTCAAGTAGTTGCAGATTTACTGTGAGCCCATGGCTGGTCCCTCTGTATTGTCCTCACTTTCCTGTTTGAGCTCGGAGGAAGTGGCTACATGGATGGGGGAAGGGAGATCTCCCTGCAAATCTTCTTTGACTGCAGCCTACTTACTTAGGGGAAGAATGATGAAAACATATCCAAACCCTTGCCAAAGGCTTGCAAGAAATATTTGACATGTCACCTATAAAAACAAGCAGGAGTTAAAGGTTAAATCACACACAACTCAAGCATTTGGGAAAAGGATATGTTTATGTCATCAGCTTCTGTTGGTTGTAAAGGAACAGCATATGGCAAAGGCTCTGAGTTATTAGGAAAATACACTATGGCTTGATGCGACTACCTGTGAACACAAAAAGCAACAATTGGCTCTATATATCTATATGTTCATGTCCAAATTCCCTTTTTGGCTCTATCACTATTCAGATAGTTAAGTGGGGAGCACACAGGACATCACTGGTTACTATCTTTGGTTGTGTGCATGTAGACATGAATTATTACACAAACAGTCTGGTTTCCCGTGTAGCATCTCTTCTTATGCAGAACTATCACTAAAGAATTAGGCAATGTTGCCCATTTCTCTCTTGTAATTTAGGGAGCTAAAGAATCCAAACTAGCTGTGTGCTTTATAAAACAATGTATTGGTATTAGGCAAACTGAAAGAAGGAAATACTGCCGTTATTGATGAGTGTCAACACACTACAAAGGCTGCATTAGCCTATACAATGTTAATGCTTTGGTGGTTGTACTTCAGGAAGAATGATTCTGCTGGCCATTACTTCTTTGGTCTGCTGAAAACGCAGCTGAATTTGGGAGGATCTGGTCAAATCAAATTCTTTCTCATTTTTTTTCTAGTCATACTCAGTGGGAATTTACTGGACAAAACCTGATCCTCAAGAGATAAAATCAGTCTTATCTTGTTAGAGTTTTCTCTTGGTAAATATTACCTAGTTATTAGCTAGCTGGGATCTGTCTCACTTAGCTTTAGCAATCTAGAAATATACTCAGCGTTAGTAATTTCCTCTACCAACACTACGGAGACACAGGAACTGTTTGAAGAAAATTCACTTTACATACTTGTTAGATGGAAAGATCACTGATTATAAAGGGATACTATATATATTGTTTATATTAAATTTCCAATTTTTAGGTGGCTAATGGTAAATGAGTAGAACCTCACTGTGAGAACTGAATATCCTATATTTTGCACAAATAAAATTAAAAATAACTTCAGAAGAACTTCAGACCAGTATTAACCCTCTGTGATTGTGTCCCATTCATTAAGAAAAAAATGCACCAGTGCATAATAATTTATAGTATTCAGTATTGTAATAAGTTGTAGCATGAATATAAACATTGTGCTGGCAGGGAAACAGTGACTTTTGGAAAATTTCCTCTCAGAACAGGCAAAGCTGCCAACATTACCTGCATAAAAAATAAAGTAGAACAATTCTTCAAATTAGTGTTGCAGCATAGGTTTTTCTATTGAAAAATTTTCTATTCTGTCAGGCTAGAACCCTAGAACCTATCAACATTTATTTAGTTTTGTGTTTTAGACAATATGCCTTGACATATAGACATTGTGCTGGGAGTCCTCTTTTATAAAATGAAACAGTCTGGGAGTTGTTCTAGGATGCTTGATTAGTTTATTTTTAGATAAATCCTTCCTTATTGGCGGTGCTGTGTTCCTCTGCTTGCTGTTAAAAATATTTTGCCTTAATGATTTTCTCTTTCCTGCACTTAAGTAAATGTGATTTGATTCTCAGAGGTCACAGGCGAAGATAGCTGAGCTTAAAGACCAGATCCAGATTCTGAAAAGAAGGAATGAAGATGATTGACCTGAAATTGGTATACCTTTCTTTCCCTACCTTAATGTCTTTTTCCCTTTACACCTATTGAGCCTGCTCTGTTATGTGTTTGAGTACATGGGTGTCTATGTCACTACGGCATCAGTCATCACCATGCACTGGTGACAATGGAGCCTTCTAACAGAGCCAGGGCATCTGAGTTTTTCAGGCTAGCATTTCCAATTTCCTCTCTTATACCTCTTCTAAATATCTCCCTTTCAGCTTCAGTCTCTTATTTTGCCATCTTTTCAATGGGAGAGAAGACTGGGGTAGGCACCTAACTTCATACTGCACTGTTTAAAATTTAGAATGCTCACCTGACAAGTGAGAAATCAAAACCTTCTTCCAAACTAAACTCAGGAGATGTGAACCTGTTATACAACACCCTGGGTGCTGCTTTAGCCCCTGGCTTTAGGCAGCGTGGAAGAGGTAGAGGAAGACATGGCCAGCAGCAGGTTCTGAAAGGAAATGTTTTAGAGATTATGCAAAAGTCAACACTACAATCTGCAAACCAGTGTATCAATCATCACAGACCTGTTAACTTTGCAGGCAAGATCTCCGTCTTTTTCAGCATAATGTCTTGGCTAAAATCACAAACTGACTGTTCACCATCCTTTGTTCCAGGTACTAAAATTGTAGATGTGATTTATTGCATTCATTTCTTCCTTAATCTGTCATGCAGGCCGCGGGAGCATGGCAAAGGATGCTGCACTCGGCAGACCTGAGGCTGTGGAGGCAGGCACTTTATGGGTGAGAGATATTGGCTAGGCTCAAGCTATTCTTATGTGGTCCATCTCACCTCACCAGTCACTCTGAGTTTTTCCTTCTTTACTTCAAGAGTCCTTGATAAATATATTGCAGGTCCAAGAAAGGAACTTGAATCAAATACACCCGTTTTGCCTTTGCACTGGGAGGAATTTGTTAAGAGAATAAGCATGAATTGAATTTCAGCTTTCAAAGATAGCAATGCTTTGAAATAATCCCTGCTGTGAGGCTAGAAAGAGGTCTCCCCAGGCCTTTTCCTTTTCTTTGCAGCGTTCCAAAAAACAGTGTTCATAGGTCCATTATCCACAAAAAAGTGTGCCAATGATCTCACAAGAAATGTGATTCTGCCCACCAGCTACAGATCTGGCTGAATATGAAAAGCTGATATATTTTCAGTGGAAATATCAATTGAAGTTCATATGGAGTGTACTGTCATAATTTTACTTTGTTATTCAAGTGGAAGTTCTACATTATTACACAGCTGATGATATCATCACATTGTTCTCAATTATAATTTTATAGTATATAGTTAAATGAAGATTCAATGCTACCTATCTGAAATACTTTCAAAGGAAACTCTGTGAAATAATCCTACTAGTTTTTCCCCAATCAATTTATTTTACAGACTGGTGCTATTATAAAGGGATATTCTTTGAGTTTTTATATGGCTGACATTTGAAACTATTTTCTTCATGTACTGAATTTGAAGAAGTGGATGTGCATGTCTCTGCTTTAAGAGTGCTGTCACAGCCAGTTGGACAAACTGTACTTCTTACAGTATTACATTTTAGTTTAAATTTGAACATCCAGTTTATGAAAATCATTGCTATATTATAAATTGTTCTTCCCAGGAGAAATCTGACATGGAAAATGTTGTATTTTTTTCCTTAGCCTTGTGTCCCAACCATGCAGTCAAACCTTGTCATTGTAGTATAATTTTAGAATGTCTTACAAGCTCAATTCAAGCTCTTGGCTTTGATGAGATACAGACATCAACTGTGCTGTCCCTTGAACTGTGACCTTAAACAACCAGGCTTTTTCCTTCCCCATGGGAATCATGTGATTGCACTCTCAGCGGATCATTTTTCCTGGATTCTTTTATGGTATTTCCTACACAGGAAAACCACCCTGTTATCTCACTTTAAAAGATTGCTAATGAGCATTTTTATGTTTTTTGAAAAATGTAAGTGTCTTCTTCCCTTCCATTGCTTATCTAAAAATACATTCTTTAGAAGGAGTAAGAAAGGATCACAGATGGATTTTTTTTTTTCACACAGGACAGAAAATAAACAGTGGTAAATATGATAATGCAGCTGTTAATCAAAAAGCTTCACTATAATGTAGAAAGAAATCTAGTTAAACAACAAATTCGACATTTTCCCCCAACCCAGAGATAAGTCACAGTTTAAAGTCATCAAAGAAAATGTTCGATACTCTCATACTGCAAATTCCAACAGGTAAAAATTTTCAAAAAGAATTTATATTCTCTTGCTTGTGCAGTCTCTCATAATTAAACAGCTAACATGCCTTGATGGACTCATATCTTTATGTTTCTACGCTGATATTTTACCAAGGAACCAGTTAAAACAGGCTTTCAATGGCTTAAGGGGTATGTGAAGTTCTCAGAAAGAAAAGCATGATAAACTAAATACGACTTTTAGTTACTTTGATTTGTAAGTAAATTAATCCTGAATTTATGTCATTGGATCTGATAAAAGAATCTGCCTCAACACCATTCACAGTGGTTTTGCTACATGAAACAAGCTGCCTTATGGTTGAATGAAATCCGGTGCTGATGTGAATTCCGATTTTGTCTGAAAAAATCCCATGTATTTTTTATATGCAGAGACTCAGTCCACTCATACATATAGTGTACTTTTAAGTGACATTACTTGTGTTTATAAAGAAGTACATCTTCCCTATAGAAAAGAATTCATATGTATAAGTCAGATATGTCTGTATATAGAGAGCAAAGAACTCCAGTAAATCAAAACTCTGGTTTAAGCTGATTTGTAGTTCTGAGAATACATATTCACTACTATTTCATGGCTTGTAAAAGTGTTTATTAAATGAGTAGCTGCTGACATTCATAAGCAAATTCAAACCATGCATTCTTGACTTCGCTTGCAATCCTCAGAGTGGGAGATACATGAAAGAGAGTGTTTCTTACAAGATTGTCCTTTATGACTGCTTTATTCTGTTTTTCCCCTGTGGATTGTGATTATTTATGTTTCCTGCCATCTGATTGCAAATCTAAGATCCTAGGGCTAGTCCTAAAGTGAATGAATACATATTCTTTTTGCAAGCCTTTGAAATTCTTCTTCTAAGTAACTCTCTAATTCAGCTCTAGGGAAAGCTAAGACTTCTTAAGAAGAGTAGTAAATTTACCTCACAAAATCTTAGTGAAGTAATGGTACATGTAGGGTGGGATGGTTTTGCCATTACTGAAAGGGTAACGTAATGTTTTGTTTAAGAAAATGTGCTTTTTTTTTTAACTACTAAAGATGTGTCCTGAATTATCAGAAGATGTGCACTAGTAAGTATTTCTCCTTTAACTCAGGTAATCCAGACCCATATTTTTAGCAGTGAAGGTTGTAAATATGATATAAATTAATATGCTACCAGGGTATAAAATTTATTTGTTATACACAAACTGTTCACAAAAATTCTCTTCCATTTCTCTAGATATGTTACAAGAAACTTTTTAAAAGAGAGAATATTGGTGAAATTTCATGTGTTTTCAAAACTAGGACAAAAGGCAAGAAATACTATTAGTTTTTTTTTATCAAAGTATACCCTTTTTCCTTGAACTACAGCGACACAGTCCATCAGAAGGATATCTTTGATACTTATATGGTATATGGATACTTTGCCTTTTGACTAATGACAACCCAAAATCCACAGAAGAATTTGATTTTCCAACAAAAATTTAGAGAGCAATAAATGATTCAAAAATCCTGTGTTCACAAGCCTGGAGTTCCAGTAATTTTTCCCTGCACTATAAGCCTGAATAGGTTGCTCCTTTCATGATATACCATGCTCTGAGACACAAGTCCCTGACCTTACTGGGAAGTTTTCTGCCCCACATATTTTACATTATTTGAACATGTAAAATAAATTGAGCTTCCTTACTATTTTACCATAATTCCTTGAATCACTATTGCAGGTCTTTCTGAAATATTTCTGAGTTGTCAGCTTCTTTTTTAAAAGAAAAGTGTTGGTGCCAGATCTGGTAAGATTATTGCAATGAGAAACTGTAATTTCTGTATGAAATGACTTCCCTACTCCCACCTTCATGTCTCCTTCTAATGCATCTGAGAGTTGCATTTTGTTTCATGCACAGGCAGCATATGTTTGATTATGCTTTTTAGTCCTGCTTCTTTCCAGGATACAATCTTCTACCCTAACAGTGTGCCTTGCAGCCTGTGTCTCTGGGTATATGACATAGCATTCAGCTGTGTTAAAATGACGTTGCTGAAATGAAGAAATCTTAAAATGTCACCCAGGCCAATACATATAGCTAATCAGTTCACATCTCATTTACCTCTCCAGTGAACTGTACTGATAAGTGCAGATACTACTAAGAGTTTAGAAGTTTTTGTCAAATTTTGATTTGAACTTCTCCAATCAGAAAGATACTTTTCAGATACTTTTTCTGATGTACCACTTACCTAGGGCATCCATAAACCAAAATTCTTAGCATTTGTTGTGTTATTATATTCTAATGCCTTTCTGGTTGTGCAGTAATTCCATGATCTTGCCTGGGGTTGATGTCAGCTTGCCATTTTACAAGTTTAGAAAAATGCAGTTTACAAAATCTTTAGGATCTGCTCAATTCTTTTTAGAATAAAGATTATGTAATTTTCTGTGGAAAATGAACTAATCCAAAATTCAACTTCACTTCAAATTCTATATAAAGACCATTGATGTATAAATTACTCTGTTGGTAGCCCTTAGCAGTTAACATGCTCAATATTTTTACTGTACTTATAATTCCTGGACAAGATTTTTCTGTCTGGTAAATTCAAGTAATTTCATCCTTCTGTCTTCATTTTTAATGATCATAGAGTTTTAATGATTTCTTTAACTGCTTTTTTTTCTTCATTGGTGTTTTTATCCAGTATTGTTCTTTCTGCTGGCCCAATGTTTTCCATACACATATGCATACTCAACTGCTACAAATATCTTTATTCCTCTTGATGTTTTGGGTTTATTTCTTAATAAATACAGCCATGCCCGGTATTGTCAGTTTGGAGCATCTGGGAAAGTCTTCTTTACCAATTTCCAATTTTTTCCTGGTATACCAAAGACGGTGTGAATGATTCCTGATCAATCTTTCTTCCAGTTGCTAAACCAAATTGTATCGGTCCCAGGATTTCTCCAGGATTTCTACTGACCACCTTGTGGTGCATAGGATGTTTTCTTCTTTCTTTGTTGTATATGAGCTGCCCACAAAGGCAGAGTGCCTTGCTATGAATTTCCAATAGCTGACTGCAACCAAAGGAGGGATATTTGGCAAGGTGCTGTTAGTATTATAGGCCTTATAGGTGCTAAATATCTTCTTAAGTAATCAAAATTACATGTTGACATGTTCAGAAATAATTTCTACCCATATCAGAAACAGTTGTATTTCTTGAGGCCTGTAACATATGGAGAAGGTGGAGCAGACATTTTGGTAAAGCCTGCTCAACTAATACAAAAACATGGTTGATGTTGCACTGGAGAGACCACACAGCGGCTGAGGTTATTTTTTCCAATCCTTTGTACTTAAATATCTCTTTCCATTCAGTTTTTATCTTCAGCTTTGAGAGACTAGATCTTTGAAAGCAACCGGTATGTGTAATACTCAGAACTGTATTCTGTTTCCACATGGGAAAAGCATCAGTATAATTACATCTATTTTATCTATTTTATCTATTTTATCTATTTGTACTTCCACAGCACCAAAACCTCCTAAACTGGCATTCTGTAGATGGACACATTTTTTCCTGAACATTTAACATGTAGCCCAGATTGCTATTTCTGGTTCCTCAGACTGTTCAATAGCCTATTGTCCTATTTCATGATCTATAATTTAATACATGAATTAGTATAAAATCAAGGTCCTATCTTCTTGAATTGTTTGTAACTCTAAATCATTCCATATCACTGCTGTACTTCTTAAATAGCCTGTAACCACTGAGTTTGATATCATGTGAGTCATACTAGTGCAGCTGAGTAATACCAGCTAGCTCAAATGTCTTTTCCTAAATTTTTATTTCCCATTCCCCTGACTCTCAGAATGATTCTAGGAACAATGACTGTTTTTCTCATCTCAGTTTTTGATGTTTCAGTCCTTTTATATTTGTTCATCTGTACTTGCAAGTTCTTTTGCAGAGTCTAGATGTTATCTAGCATACACTTTCTTATTACAGAGGAGGAAGTGGTCCAGAAGCCATCCATTCTACCTTCCTAGAAAAAGCGTCCCTGGCATTTATATTTTTCTGAAGTAGTTTCCCTGAAACCAAGATATTTCTCCTAATTTATATTACTGGTAGAAAAGATGCTGTTGCATGGATAACTCAAGTAGAGGACTAAACATAGGTAGTGAAGCTACATACACCTATGCCTAACCTCTGAGTATGTATGTTTTTCATTTATGGTAGGCAGTATTCACCTGGTGCAAACAAGTAATTTGCCTGGATACAGGCAAGTGGTAAATAAGACTTCCAACATATGCCTGAAATAGATGAAGCAGGGCCCCCTTGCAAAACCAAAATGTTGCTATCATAACAAGGAGACATCTTAAAATAGCCAAACTCATGAGTTTGGGTTAATAATAGTATTTTCCCACCTGATTTTCAGAGAAATGCAATTCAAATGTATTCAACTGGCTTGTGCAGCCATGTTTCAGGTCTCTTGGCTGTTAAACTGAAACTTTCAAATGTTCCAAATAAGAACTCAGAAATTACTATTTTTTAATAAACCAGAGTGGGAGAACATGACTTTGTCATAGGAAACTGGTGATGAATGTTAGTTGCTGCATTAGTTTTGAAAGACCAGTGGAAAAAGTTTGTTAAAAGTAGCAACTTTTATACTTCTGTTGTAATCAGAAAGTCTAATTCTGCTTTACACTTCTTCCTGATCTAATAAAAAGGCTGTGCTTTCACAGAGCCGTATCATTCCTTTACTGACCAAAGAGCAGTGCATATGTGTTATGCTATGTACTGAGGAGGTTTAAGATTTTGGGGAAGAGGACTTCCTATCTTTCTGCTTGTAGGTATTGTCAGTGAAAAATCTTGAGCTCCTTGGTTCCTTCCTCAGACTCCTTCCATAGGGGCTGGTATTGAATTCTGAACTCCTTCCAGATGTTTTATGGATATAGATACAAGCAATGCTGCAACAAAAGTTAAACTCCTCACACAAACCTAGTCATGAAGGAAATCACATTTGATTTGATGCAGCACAATCATGTACATGTTGAAAATGAAGATATATGTAAAGGTGAAATTTGAACTCTCCCACAACAGGGATTCTGAAGCTGATGGTGAATAGAGGAAAGGGGTGCCCCTGTGCTTATATTGTTTAGACTCTCTGCAGACTCAGGGAGGGAGAATGTGTGTGTGTGCATGTCAGGAATGATGATGACATGTGATTTTTCTTTTATGGAATGCCATGCAGGAGTTCTCCAAGCACTGCAACTGAAGCTGCAAGCAGCAGCAGAAAATCTTTCTTCTGCTGATCCTTTTGCACAAATCACATGGATACTATCTTCTTTGCTGTTTATGCGTAAATAGAAAGGGGAAGGAACTGAGTGTGAAATATTCATTCTGTAGCAAAAATGAAGAACACCTTGTACATATAGCAACATTTAAGGAAGATGTTTATAGAATACAAAAGTACAACACCCTTCTCTTTCCATTGCCGTATAGAAAGATCTACTTTTTTACAGGACGAAGGTCTTTAAGGCATGTATTTGTTGTGACGGGAAGAAATAGAGCTCTGAGAGATCACATATATAAGATGTTGGAGCAAACCTATGGTTGAAGCTAGAGTTGAGGGTCAAAATGTAACTTTATTTTGTGCCAGGTGGACCCTAGGCACCTGCATAGTTATCAAGAAAGACAAAACAATCATAGATGTGTTTCCTATTTCATTCTGTTAATAATAAACCTTATTTCTTGAAGGAAGACTTTATAGGAGCACCTAGTAAGAGACTTCAACATTGTTTCCCTGCTCTTGGGGGCCATTCTCCTACAGAGATGTACTGAAGGCCATCCCTTCTTTGTTCTGTATGCATACATGATGTAGCTTTAAAAGGAGGCTTTTCTGCTCTTTTTCTTGAAGTAATAATATCCTTGAGATACAGAAGAGATTGCTGTCATAAGTCCACTGGTTTTTAACAAGGCTTCTTTATTGCAGATGGCATGCATCATTTTTTAGGAAGAAATTGATTTTGGATGTACCCTTTAATTTAGTTGAATAATACCTACATTTGACCAGAACTTAATTAAACTCTGATAATGTCATAAATCCAGCTGGACTGAGTTGCCCTTCCTGTGCAAATGTTATCACGAGTTTGTATGAAACTTCTCTTCCTTGTTTTCAAGCTTCATAAAAGGAGAAGCAAACTATAGTTACAATAGTGTTCTTCAATCAAGGATCAGATTCTGATTGCCTTACTTTTGCTGAGTGACATCTTTACACTATAAATTTTATTGCTAATATTGCAGAAATAGAAGTAGAATTGGTCTCAGGTAACTGAAAGTTCTAGTATCTTACTTGGAATATGAATGCAGAACTTGTATTTACTTTTGTCCTTTGCCTTTTGTTTTCTCGCTGAGAAGAGTCAAACTCTATCTTTTCTACACCTTCCCACTAGACAGCTGTAGATAGCACTAAAAGCCAGAGCGAGTGTTCTCAAGGCTGGACAAACACACTTCTCTCAGCCTTTCTTTTTATGTCCTTGGTTTCCAGCCCCCAGACATCTTGGTAGATTTTGCTGGGCTTGCTTCAAGATGTCAATGTCTGTCTTGTAGTGCTTCCAGTTTGGGGTGTCTCAGTACTGTGTGTCCTGAATGAGAAGAATAATCACTTTCTCATCCTACTGAATGTATCACTGAGGACTTCATCAAGCTGAGCTCTGAATCCCCATTCTTTGGTTAGGATTGAAAAACCATCCTCAGTGCTGTCTTGGGGGCTGACTTGCAAGAATCTCATACCCTTGCAGGAACAGTGAATTTGTGTTAATTTTAGAGGAGTCTAGGCTTGAAAACAATTACAGGTTTCTGTATTAGCTTCCCTGGAGGTGTTTAAGGGATGGGTGGATGAGGTGCTGAGGGGCATGGTTTAGTGTTTGATAGGAATGGTTGGACTCGATGATCCCGTGGGTCTCTTCCAACCTGTTTATTCTATGATTCTATGATTCCATGATTATCCTGTTCGCTCTGGTGATTAGACAGCAAAGGAATTAATGATTAATTAATAAATGGTGTTTTGTTGAGATGTAATCAATCCAGATTTTATTTCATCATCTTTTCAAAAATATAATTCAAGATGAAAAACATTGCTTGGAACAGAGATATGTTTTGTAGGTAAATACAGATAAACAGAACTACGTGGTAAACATTATATAGTTATGTGCAAGCTGAAGCGACTGTGTTCTGTGTGGATACAGGAGTTTCTTGAAGCCTCTACCCAGAACTCCATAATGCAATAGCATTAACCAAGAGAGAATCAACTGCAAAGTCTGTCATCTCCTTAGAATTTCAAAAGCCAAGTAATCAGGTTATAAAATCTCAGTATTTGACTATTCCAGTAGAAATCTTTGCTGAAATTACAAGACTAACTTCCCGGTATTTTTTTACTATTTTCAGCCAAGAGTATGGCTTGCTGAGCTTATCTACTTGCAGCTGGCCTTTGAAGGCAAACACCTATTGGCACACACAGATTACCCTTCTGTTTACAAGCTTCAGCAGCTTCCTCTGCATATTTAGTAAACACTTTAAACCACTGAATTAGAGAAGACCTAGTTTCTCAGCAGCAGGCAGTCATCACCAAATGGGACATTTCATTTCTGTCTCCATTGTGCTAACAATGGGGTAAACCTGAACTGTCTGTATGCTTGTGCTCAGGCTGAGAGGCCCTTGTCTTTCTCTTTGCAGTGAAGAGATGCTGAGCTCAGACATGCCTGTGGGGAATAGCATCTGGGACTAGGAACCCTATAACAACTGTTGGCTGCATAATTACGTAGCTGACTGTAGCAGACAAGTTGCCCTGTGTGGTGTACCTGTAGCCTCCATGTCCATTTTAATACTGTGCTTCTATCTGTGGTTCCTTCAAACTAGCAAGCACCATTTAGTGACCCAGTACTTCATTTCTCTTCCTTCCAGCTCTCTCCAAAACAACAAGTGGGAAAGGTCATGCTTGCTATACCTATCAGTCCTTCCCAGTCCAAACAGCAGCATTTGAAGGCCAGAGATAGTCAGCCATGCACTTTCCCAGCTGCTGGGGGGGGTTGTTTTGCTACCTCTTTACCTACTCTACCAGTTTTGCAGCCCTGAAACTACCGCTGAGAGTGGTGTAGGGGGGTCTCAGGTATTTGAAAGTTTGTGAGAATTCTTGTACTTCTCTCTGTGTATACCCTGAGGCAATTACAATGTTTGCTATGATTTTGAATAGCATATCCCTCACAGTCCCTAAATATTATTACAGGTCTGGCTAACTGTGGCACCTTTAGAATGATTAATTTACAGATTCCAACTGCTACAGATAGGGCTAATTTTTTAATTTTTTTTGCTGTAGTAAAAAATACAAAGGCTTACTGCTTTCTCAAGTGATTTAATTCAAGAGCATAATTTATATGTACATTCAAAGCCTGACTTTTTAAGGATGGTAAAGTTTGTGGTCAATGTTGTTGGTGTCTGAGAAATAATCAGATTATGCTGTGATGAAGGTAGGATGATACTAATTTGAGCAGTTGGATTTCTTTTGAGTTAAAATGTAATTAGAATGTTTCCATTTAATTTTATTAGTATGTTATCGTTCCTAAGTATTTGCAGCCCATATAAACTTCAATGAGCCTATATGAAAACTAAAGATGGCAAAATTAACCTGTTCTCTTGCACAAAGATGATAGTCTGTTTTGGCTGTCTGCTGTGTACACATATGCTGTGTCTCCTATACCAGCCAAGAGTCCTGTTAAATGAAGTCCCTGAACAATGTTTATCTCCTACAGAATCATTGAATCATAGAATCATTAGGTTGGAAAAGACCTTTGAGATCATTAACTCCAACTGCATCTGTCTATTACTAAATCACGTCTCCAAGAACCTCATCTACCTGCTTTTTAAACACCTCCAGGGATGGTCACTCAACCACCTCCCTGGGCAGCCTGTTCCAGTGCCTGACATCTCTTTCTGTGAAGAAATTTTTCCTAATGTGCAATGTAAACTTCCCCTGAGGCAGCTTGATGCCATTCCCTCTTGTCCTGTCCCCTGTCACTTAGGAGAAGAGGCCAGCTCCCTCTTCTCCACAACCTCCTTTTGGATGGTTGTAGAAAGCAATAAGGTCTCCCCTCAGCCTCTTCTTCTCCAAGCTCAACAAACCCAGTTCCCTCAGCTGCTCCTCATAAGACTTGTTCTCCAGCCCCTTCACCAGTTTTGTCACCCTTCTCTGGACACGCTCTAGGATCTCAATGTCTTTCTTATAGCGAGGGGCCCAAAATCAAGCACAGGATTCAAGGTGCAGCCTCACCAGTGCAGAGTACAGGGGCAGAATCACTTCCTTGGTCCTGGTGGCCAAACTTTCTGATACAAGCCAAGATGATACGAGCCACATTGCTGGCTCAGGTTCAGCCAGCTGTCAACCAACATCCCAAGGTCTTTCTCTAACAGGCAGCTTTCTAGCCACTCTTCCCCAAACCTGTAGCACTGCACAAGGTTTTTGTGTCCCAAGTATAGGACTATGCACTTGGTGTTGTTAAAAGTCACCCCATTTGCCTCAGCCCATCAATCCAGCCTATTCAGATCTCTCTCTAGAGCATCTTTACCCTCCAGCAGATCAACACTTCCTCCCAGTTTACTGTCATCTGCAAACTTGCTAAGTGTGCGCTCAATCCTGTCATCAAGGTCTTTGATAAAGACATTGAACGGGACCGGACCCAGCACTGAGCCCTGGGGAACACCACTTGTGACCAGCCTCCAGCTGGCTTTAACTCCATTTACCACCACTCTCTCAGCTCAGCCTTCCAGCCAGTTTTTAACCCAGCAAAGGGTACGTCTCTTCAGGTCAGTGGTAGCCAGTTTCCTAAGTAGGATACTGTGAGATACTGTGTCAAAGCGTTTACTAAATTCCAGGTACGCTACATCCACAGCCTCCCCCTCATCCATCAAGCAGGTCACCTTGTCATAGAAAGTGATCAAGTTAGTTTGGCAAGACCTGCCTTTTATAAACTCATGCTGAATGGGCCTGATTGTCTGTAGGTGCTGTGAGATGGCACCCAAGATGATCTGCTCCATGACTTTCCCTGACACTGAGGTCAGACTGACAGGTCTGTAGTTTCCTGGATCCTCTCTCTGGCCCTTCTTTTAAATGCGTGTAACATCAGCCAGCCTCCAGTCCAGTGGAACTTGCCCAGTCAGCCAGGACTGCTGGTAGATGATGGAAAGAGGTCTGGCAAACACCTCCACCAGCTCCCTTAATACCCTTGGGTGAACCCCATCTGGCCTCATAGACTTGTGAATATCTAATTTTCCTGGCAGGTCTCTAACCATTTCCTCTTTGATTGAGGGGGCTTTGTTCTGCTCTTACTCCCTGCCTACTGGCTCATGAAGTTGAGTAACCAGGGAACATCTCGCCTTACTATTAAAGATGGAGGCAAAGAAGGCATTAGTCACCTCAGCCTTATCCTTGTCCTTTGTCACTGTATCACTGCACTTTATAGAAACTCACATTGCTCTCATAAGGTGTAAAGAGGGGGTCCAAGTGGTAACTAGCTACTTCCCTGACGTGGAAAGTGATTAACCATGTTGTCTTTTTTGCAATGGCCACGCTCTATAAGGATACTCTTGTATCTACCACTGTGTATTAATGGCCAACAGCAGCCACCAAAGAAAGTGTGAAGAGATAAGGCAGCATATAGTGATGTTTTCTGAGCAGTGACTTGTGATGTTTGTTGAACTGAAGCTGTTATATTCTTAGACTAAAAGTATACTCACACTGGCATGTGGGTAAATGCTTCCTCTCCAGAATGGATGCACTCTTTGGTGGGATGTGTGACCCAGCTGTGTTGGGGTGCCATGCAGAAGCCATGCCTGAGGAAAGGCAGTGTGTTGGCATGAATTGGCAAGTGTGTTTGATCCAGTCTTTCCTCATGCCTGTAAAATTTTTGTCAGTTTGGAAGCTTTGCCTCAGTGGATCCAGTGGGAATTGACAGGGCAGTGGCACTGTTTGAGCCGCGACTATTAGTAGCCAATATAAAAAAAATGTTGATGTAGTGAGGTTCAGATCTGCAGCTATGGACTTTTTAATGCTTACTGTGAATTATGTCAGCATTTTTTTTTTTTTTTATGTGGGCTGTGTCACATACCATTTCATAGTTTCCTGGAAGAAATAAGGAACTACTCTGGCCAAGCTGCTGCCTATTCTGAATAGAGTTTTTAGGCTAAAAGAACTTACTCTTTTGTATCATCTCCATTAAGTCACTTTAGAGTAGCAGAAATTGCTTTGGAAGTTATTTCTAATAAGCTATATAAAGCTCTCTTTGAAGGAAAAAAAAATAAAAGAGAAAAAGAACCTACAGACCATCAAAGAAAATAAAGAACAGATTCTGGTATCCTGGATGAATCAACCAAAAGCCAAAGGGCTGAGTGTAAGCAGGTCTTGCTGCTCTTCACATAATTACATTAAAATAAATGAATACAAGAGTAGTACCTGGCAGGCCCTCTGAAATCCATGTCCTCACCTGGTTATGCTGTAATAATTACTAGGAGGTTTGGAGATTCAAAAACCAAAAAATGTGTTTCTGGAGAGATTCTGGGAGGACTTGGGTGTGGCACAGCAGCCCTTGAGGTTTCATTTCTAGTGGATGCCTATTTAATACTCTGAGACTGGAACTAATTGATGGATGTGGCTTAAGGACTTGAATTAAAAGATTCAGCACTTGGCTCATTTGAGGAAGGGAATGCAAGGAGCTGGAGAACATAGAAGGGGTATGAGCAAATCCCTGTCCATTCAGTACCGAGTAGGCAACTTAGAACAGCAACATTTCAAATATGAATGTTTTTGTATTAGAGGAAACTATTGTGAGTCTAGAATTAAAACTCTTGACTAGTACTCCGATGTCTGTTTGATCTGCCTCAAAGCAACCTTACAGGCTGTAAACTGCAGTAAATTTACTGTGGCTGCTCTGGGTATCCGACAAGCAGCCCTCCGGCCCTTGTGCTCTTAGCTTCTGAATTATCCATGAGCACCCTCTGTGGGTATCAGTAGGTGACTGCAAAAACAGCAACAGCGAAGAGAACGCGTGAAACTTACTACAAATGAGTATATCATTGCAGCTTTTGCAGAACTGAGTATATATGCCATATCACACAGATTCAAATGATACTCCCCAGGAAAAGTCAGGGAGCCGCATTTCGAGCTTTTATACCTTCAAGAGAGGCTGTAGAGTCTAATTTGCAGCCAGTGTGCTACTGCAGAGAGCTTTCAGTGCTTTACTAAAAAACAAGTAAACTCTGGACTTGGTATTTCTATAGCACTAGCTGAAAAAAATTAAGTACTGAACTGTTTGAAGCTTTGTGTCACAGAATCTCTCAAGCTGGGGGATAAGCCTACCAACCCTCAAGTCAATTTCTGTGGAAACACACTCTTCTGTGATTTATTATATTGCTTCTCTTTTTAGTTCCTGTTAGAAATATAATACCAGATCACTTGTACTCTTTGTTGGTGGAGGCAGGGGAGTTTCACGGGAGTGCAAAAAAATCTGGAAGAACAGTACTAATCTTCTTGCAACATATTTCTTAAGTTTCTCCCACAGGTTATACATAACTGTGGCAGTGTGTGCTACACAATACCTAGAAAAGAATCTACTGAAAGACTCCTTGCACTCCTTGCAGAAAAGGATAAAGGAGAAGGAGTAGCACATTGCAAATGGATTGCTGTTCTTAATTTAGAAGTCAAAATGCTAAGATTTAGGTTTCTTCTCTGTATTTATAGATGATTAAGTCTCTTTCGTAGAAATGAGTATTCACTTTCACTCAGTGAAAGAAAGGTGTTATAGATAGTGAAAGCTAATTAATTTCCATCTGGTTAAGTAATTTTATAATTACAAACTCCCTCCCCAGCACCCCCCCCCCCCCCCCCCGTTTATGAACTCTTTAAATCTCCTAATAAATGAAAGTTCTTCCAACAAATACTCATGTAATAACTAGCATAAATATGTAGCTAAACTTTCCATGCAGAGATGGAAAACTTAATTCCAATCCCCTTTATTGCAGTAAATTAAGGTATTCGAAAGAAGAACATATTAGTGGTCAAATCTATACACGTTTATTCAAACATTTATTAAAACATCCTGCTGTAATGAGAAATGCAAATATTTCATTTCCGTATCCAGGCTGCATAACTGCACTTTTTATTATCATTTTCCTGTCTCTTTTTGTGCAAATCTATCTTGCTAGAGCTCCAGAGGTTATTAAGTTGCTGGCCTCCTTTAAAATAGTCTTAAATGATGAAACCTGTGTAGTCTAAGATTACTGCCTCTTTGTTCCGATCACAATCTACAAGAAGAATCTTATTGCTACCATGAACAGGAGGATTACATAGTAAGATTCATGGTCACCTGTAGTTTTAGTACAAATAATTTCTGTCCTTTACGAGTGTAATGGATAAGGTTCCAAATAAGAAACAGCAAGTCAGTTTATAAAAGCCCTGTTTAAGTAAGTAACTGATGAAACTCAGTCTATCTGGAAAATGAACATGTGAAGAGGTACTATACCACCTTACTGAAAAACAATTTCAGCAAGAAGAAAAATCCAATGCATTATAAAATTCAGTGGCTGCCTGAAAAATAATAAACAGAAGCAGGAATTTATATGCTTACCGTAGGACTAGTTCAGATTTAGGCTCTGCAATTGGATCTGCTCCTTCCAAGATCTCTCTTTGAGATGTATTGCAAATCTGGAATGAAAAAATAGAAATAAAACATGTAGAGGAGAGACTTCCTGGATCAGCAGCTCCAATCCCCATTCGTCATGGACAACTATACTCCATGAGAATTTACAGACCTATTTTAGAGCTAGTTAGGTTGTTTCTCATTCTGCTTTACAGGAAGGCTGTCCTCAACCCCAGTCCTCAGAGAGTTTGACCCTTTGCAGCTTATAGTAAGCTTTAAAAACAGTAGACACCCACAAGCAAGACCCACAAGTTGCAGCTGGACCAACAGCAGATGGTGAATATTGCAAACAAGAAACAAAGTGTGCTTGTTGTGAAGAACTCTCTGTTAAAGGGCACTGAAGCACCCATCTGCCAGCCTGACAGGGAGTCACCTGATGTATGCTGCCTTCTGGAAGCTAAGATCTCGGATGCTGCAGAAAGTGCCACATATTGTCAAGATCACAGACTACCATCTACCATTACTCTTCCATGTAGACATGAATCACACTGTAAGCCCTAACCTAGGCAGAATCAAGAAAGACTGTAAGGCCCTGGGGAAGATAATGAAGAACCTTGGTGCCCAAGTCATCTTTTCTTTCATATCACCAGTTCAAGGAATAGGGGAAGACAGGAATAGATGCATAATGCAGATCAGCTTCTGGCTGTGTGGCTGGTATTGCTGCAAGGGCTTTGGCTTCTATGATAACAGAACCCTTCTATGAGGACTACAGCCTGCTGGGTCTGAATGGAATACACCTATCTAGAAGATATGGGAAATCTATGGTAATAGCCTGACCAACTTAGTAAGGCGGGCTTTAAACTAAAGGACTTGGGGGAAGGGACCCAATACAGCAATGACCATGCCACCATCACCACAGCCAGTTGGGAAAAAAAAAACCAAAAAAAAACCCAGGTCAATCAGAGCAGCATAGAATGTCTCACCTGTCCCCCTAACTGTGAATCACAACAGCATCTGCCTTAAGTGTATGTATACTAAAGCATGCAGTCTGCACGCAGACAGAGCTAGAGAATCCCTTGGCTTTACCATGAGCTTCTGGGTCTGCTCAGAACCAAAAAGGAAATGTACCAGAGGCAGAAAAGTGAAGCATTACACCTTCAGAATTACAGAGGCATTAATAAGAGTATGCAGAAATGCAGGTAGGAAAGCAGAAACTCAGCTTGAATTTCAATTGGCCAGAGACGTCAAAAACTTCACTTAAGGCTTCTTCAATTATGTTAAGAACAAGCAGAAACAGAAGGAGAATATTGGCCCACTGTTGAACAGAAGAGGTGAATCAGTCACCACCAGCGTAAAAAAGGCAGAGATCTTCAATATCTTCTTCACCTCTGTCTTTACCCATGCTGTTGGGCCCCAAGTCACTGGAACAAACTTCTGGGTTGATGCAGACACAGACCCACCAGCAGTGAACGAAGAGCTGGGATGTGAACTATTACAGAGCTTGCCCCGTACAAATTAATGGACCAAGATGCCATCCACCCGAGGGTGTTCAGAGAGAGCTGGCTGATGTTGTGAGGCCACTCTCCGTGGTCTTTGAGAAGTTGTGTAGATCAGAGAACATCCCTGAAGATGCCCCCACACAAGAAAGGCTCCAAGGAGGACCCAGCCAATTATAGACCCATCTATAAGCCTCACTTCAGTATTTGGGAAGATTAAAGGAGTAAATGCTCCTAGCAACTGTCACAAGTCAACTGAAGAACATTGCTGGGAAAAGCCAGGATGGATGCAGTAGGGGCAGATTGTACTTAACAAGCCTGATAGCCTTGTATGACAAAGTGACCCAACTGTTTTATGCAGGGTAAGAGGTGGACATTGTCTATCTGGACTTCTCCATGGGTTTTGACAGGGTTCCTCACAGCCTCCTCCTGGAGAAACTGGCGCACTACGGTCTGGACAAGTGGTCTATGCAGTGCGTGAGGCTTACAGGCCATACCCAGGGTGTGATGGTAAATGGTTCTTTCTTAAACTGGTAACATGTCACAAACGTGGTTCCCCAAGGAACTTAATGGGCCCGATGCTGTTTAATATCTTCATGAATAACCTTGATGCTGGAATCAAGATCATCCTGATGAATTCTGCAGATGACACTAATTTGAGTGGGGAGGTTGACCCTCCAGAGGGAAGAGCTACCCTCCAGGAAGACCTGGACAGGCTGGAAGAGCAGTGTGTCAGTAACCTTATGAAGTTCAAGGAAGGTAAGTGTAAGGTACTTTTGAATACATCACCCTTGTATGCAGCTCAGACTGGGTTCCACCTGGCCGGAGAGCAGCTCTGTGGAGAAGCACCTGGGAGATGTTGGTGGACAACAGACTCAAGATGACTGAACCGTGTAGTGCTGCAGCAGCAAAGAAGACCAACAGGATGCTGGAGTGCATTGAGAAGGGTATCTCCAGCAGAGATAAAGAAGTTATAATTCCACTTTACTCAGCACTGCACCTGGAGTATTGCATCCAGTTTTGGCCCCACTGTACAAAAAAATATGCAGATGGGCTAGAGAGGGTCCAGAGAAGGGCCACTAAGATGATCAGAGGACTACGAAACCTACCATATGAAGTAAGGCTGAGAGAACTGGGTTTGTTCAGCCTTGAGAGAAGAAGGCTTAGGGAAGACCTTATTACCATTTACCAGTACATAAGGGGTGTCTACCAAGACGATGGAGACCCCTTTTTTACAAGGAATCACATGGAAAAGACAAAGGATAGAAGGTATAAGTTACTCCTGGGGAGATTCTGTTTGGATTCCAGAAGAAAATTTTTCACCATGAGAACAGCTAAACATTGGAATAATCTCCCCAGAGAAGTGGTGGATTCCTCTACACTGGATACTTTTAAGGCCCTGCTTGGAAGAGTTCTGGGCCATCTAATAAAGATTACAAATTACCTAAAAGGTTGGAGCAGGTTAACCTGGCATTCTGTGATTCTGTGATAATGCACTGGTATGTGGTTTATACCTATTTTCTTCCTTGCCATCACTGACCTTTGCTCTTAACAGCTTTTCTTCCTTCCAGGTTTTTATGCTTGTGACATCTTCTTAAAGAGGAACTTTGCCCTATAATACCGTAATTTTTCATACTACTTAGTATTTCTTCTTCCAACATCATCCTAATATCACCAGCTCCAGATTAAATCAATGTTTTATTGAAGAGTAATCCAAATTGTATACAGCTGTTCAAATGAATTTCTATTGATGCCTTTCACTATGTTGAACATTATCCACTCTACTGTCTCTGAAAAAAAATTCACTATCCTCTGAGCTGCACCACAGGCATGGGTTAATAATCCTTTGATTATATATTTCAATGTCTATTTTCTCTCTTGGTCAGTTCTAGTTGATGACTCTCCTGGTTTTTGAAGGATTTTTTTTCTAAGTCTTCACTACAAATCTTGTTTGACTTAGCCCATTTCCACCAGTTCAGCTTTCAATCATGCGCCTTCCTTTTTCTTGTTCCACTCTTCCTCTGAAGTGATCGTGCTGTCTGCAAGGCACCAGTTCTGTGGAAACTTGAAGATTTGCATACAATTGTGCTATTACCAAATTTCACTATCATAACCATCCTCTTTTTTTGAAAAGAGTTTGAAGATTGAAACTGAGACCAAACCCTTTTCTTTCAACAGGAATTGTCATCCCTCATTTCCAGGTCTAAATCCATTTTCTAATTCTTATGTCTATGCCTGTTCTCTCCAGCAGTGGTGTCTTCGTATGCAGCATGTATCACATGTTTCACTGAACCTTGATAGACTAAAACTTTACTTTTTTTTTTTTCTAGAAATCCAGTTACTAGATCAATCTGGCACAATCCTCTTCTGATCAGTCCACATTGAATTCTATTCCTGTTTTTAATTATCTACAAGCTTTCCTTTCAAACTTTGATATAAAGGTGCCAAGATTGGTCTAGGGGAGCAGTTTATCATTTCATAACATACTGATTGGCATTCATTAGCTTATGGATGTTTTCAGTGCATGCTTAAACATATACTTCTGAGGGGAGTGGGATGATTGTTTCCCCCCTTCCTTCCTTGAAAATGCATTGATACTTATCACCACTGTGGTACGGAAAGCATCCTTCTCTCAGGTGCCATCCACTTAGTGCTGTAACATGACTGCTGTGAGAAATCCTGTGGAGCTTCCAAAATAAGCTTGTGCTGTGAACTTCCCTTTGTTGTATAGACACAAGTAGCATAGTTACAGATTCAAAAGCTCCTTCTGTGCTTTTACATATAGATTGTAGTTGCTGCTTGTATAACGTTATTCCACTAGATGGTACCACAATCATTGCAGACACTGGGATTTGCCCTTGTTTTCTATAATTTGAAAAGAGTTCACTCACGTCATACCCTTAATATTTTCCTTTTAGTTCTACAGAACAGGGAGCTGAGGAGAGGATAGACCAAAATCCTATGGACACTGGCAGATTTGTATATTAATTCTTATAGACTCTTTGCCCTTTATTCTTACTGCTTAGTTTCATTCATGTCAGTGGAATTTTTCAGCGTGCAAAATTTTAGGCTAAATGAAGTCAATCAAATACATGTGCAGCCTCTGCAAATTCAACATCTCCAACACATTTTGTTGATTACTTGAAATGATCAAACCATACAAAACAGTACAGAACTAGCCTTTGCAAGCTAAAAGTGCACACGCTTGTCCTTAAAGCGGAAAGGAAAGTACACCAATCCTTGTTACCAGCATACCTTACATATTGGCTCTTACATGTTAGCATGTTAGCTGGTTCTGAGTGATTTTTTTTCATCTTAAAAAGCATAAAAATAAAATTATAGAATTTTTTTTTTTTTTGGAGGGAGGTGTGATTAATCTACAAAAGAAGAAAGAAGGTGATTTCCCCTTTCCTCCAAGTTTTTAAAAGCATTTTGCTCTTACTGGGGAATCATCACACAGATTACCTGCTTGTAACCACTTGAAAAGGTAAGACTATTAAGGCTTACATTAAGGAATTGAGGCTCACGTTTCAATTTGTTCTAATTCCAGGTTAATGGGTCAGTAAGAAATAGGAAAGAGCTTTAACATGCATGCCAATGTTAACAGAATTGGTTGCAAAAGTACATTCACCTTACATTTTTTTTGTGATTAGTCGTAACTTACATAATATTCAGAAAATCTCCAGCTATTTTTGAGTTTATTTCCAAATGAACTCTGAGCTTTGCTTTTGCTTATTGAAAGCTGAAATTTTAGTGAGATTGCTGTGAATTTGAGACTGCTCCATGCCTGAGGTGTAACAATGGGACTAGAGTAAATAGGTATAAATATATGTTTATTTAAAAGGTAAGCGGCAATAATGTTTTAAGTAGATGTTTTCATGACTTCAAGTTGCTTATATGACTTTCCTGATCCTGTTTAAAAAAAAAACACAAAGAAAAAGCAAATTAAAAAAAGGGTGCAAGCATTTCTCATTGTCCATCACTTCATATAGACAAGAGAAATTTGAGTTCAAAAGTACCTTTTTTTGGTTTTTTTCAGTGAAATTATGACATAAACTTAAATTGATAATGATTCATTTATAAATTTTTCCTCACTTTGGACACTGTTCATTCTCCTTGTTGTATGGACTTCACAGATGTGGCTTTCTCAAATAATATTTATTCTTAATTGTGATGAAATGAGTGTTTCATCACCAATACTGTACACTGTATTTTGTGGTTTGTACCAACTGCTGAGCAAAGTAATAATTCTTGATTCCATATGGACAAAGTAAGTTTTAGATTTCTGAAAATTTTAGTTTAAATACTATGTCATCTACCCTAAGTATTCAATAATGCAAGGGAGTTTATCATTGAGACTTTTCCATTGCCTTGACTGGAAACAGGACCTTTTCTGCGTAGAGAGCGTTTATGAACAGCAATATTGTCTGGTACCAGCCCCAAGACTTGCTTTGTTTTTTGGTTTTATGTGGAGAGTTGAAGATTTCTGTTGGCCATAGTAAGCATGAAGTGGAGGTTGGGGGGTGGGGAGAAGACACATTTCTATGATTGCCTTCTCTCTGAGTGCTCAAATTAAAAGACTGGATGCGGCTGTAGTACATTATCGTTAGAAAGTGCTTGTGTCAAGAAAATGCTGATTAGGCTGGGAGATCTGGTTATCTGTGAGGCTGAAGAGCTGCCTGAAACAGCAGGGCAACGTGCAATTGCATGGTAGGCTTCTAGAGATAGTCACCATGTCGTTTTCCCCTTTGCTATATAATAGACTGCAGAATCTAGCTGTTGAGTTCAGTACAGGGAGCAGTTTGTGGATGGTGCTACATCTGTGTGTGGCTGAGCTGCAAAGCAGAGAGAGTTCTTAGCTCAGGCTGGCAAATGCGCACAGCAGGTAACAACAAAGTTCAGCTTCACCTAAATGTCTTGTATTAGCCTGAACCTGAGCCACTAGCTCATATTAAGCCTCAGATTTTCTTATCTCCCTGGGTTTTAGTCCAGGGAAAATATGAACAACAATCAGAAAGTTAAAGGAAAAGGTATATGGCAGCTTTCTTCTTTGGAGTATAGATGTACCCTGAGTTCCTCTGGCTTTTCACATTAGCTTGATCAATAATTTACGGTGGGAACTTTATTCAGAAAATATATGTGCGGCCTTTTTCTTGTAAAAAAACAGTATTTTTTTAGGCTTGGGCTTTGCTATTTAATTTGCTTGAAAGAAATGTTATTAGAAGAGATAGATGTGCAAATAGATTAAAATCTGAATTTGTGATTGACTATTGGAAAAACATCATTTTTACACAGAGGCGAGGTAGAACTTATAGTGCAGAAGAAATTATTAGCAGTAGTTTATGTCAACATTTCATTCAAAATGAGTCTGCACTCCCTAAAAATTTCTTATATCTGCTCTCACTACCTGTGATTGTGTACACAGAACAAAACAGTTCTAGTTTCGTGACTACTGAACCTTTCAGTCTGTTGCTGGAATCGTGAAATATTCAGGCACTTTCTCATTCTTTATCAATATATATTCGATTTATGCATGAAGCTAGTAAAAATCACTTTTGGAATTAAGAACACTAACAAATATTATGTAAAATATGTCCACTCAATCCACTCCATTGACATAAAACAGGTAAAGTAAATGTGCCAGATTGCAGAACTTTGTATTGAGATGCTTGCTAACCATTTCTCATGTTTTTTAATTTAAACCCTTCCTACATTTTTCCCTAACAAGATTGTTCCTCACCTTGGCCAATCTGCCCATTCACTCTGACAGAATACTGATGGCAGGAGAATAAATGTTCTGACACATCTCTGCACAAAGCCATGATGTCAGGTGGCATTCAGTGACTCCACGCTAGACTTCAGGAAGTAATGTGCACCTCTCAAGGTGCTCTGTGCTGATTACTTACTCTGTCTACCCCTTCTTCCCTTGCCCCACTTTTTCTCCAATGGCAAGAACAAATTCAGCTTTTATACATACCTGCAGTGCTACAAAGCTTTCAGGTGACTTCCTTACCTTAAGTCGGTAGATCAAACCTACTCTACACAGCAGAGGTGGCTGTAAAATGCAGAATAGTCTTAATCTAATTCATTTCTTGCTAAGAATTATGTGTTACCATTTCTAAATGTAATTTGTAATCCATAGGGATTTTTTAAAAAACCCTGCAATTGCTAGTTCTATTTCCTCAGACCTGCATAGTCATCTGCAGGGCACAGCCAAGCAGCAAGCCTTAGAGAAGTAAATCCTCTGAATTGGGCAGCACTAGCACAAAGAAATCTGTTATATTCTTAGCAGTAGCACCTACAGTCTGTTAGTGCTGCCCTGCAAGAAGTGACACTGAACAGGAGGAAAATACAGCCAGTGTAAGTAAAACCAACCAGCTTCAACCCGTCCCTTCTACTCTTTAGAATGACCTCATTTTCTTATTTGAATAAGTTTCTGTTCCAGCATATGTCTGTGTATTCTATTAAAGGGATCAAAATAAGCTGGAATACTTGTCACAATATTATAAAAGAATTGATGAAGTAATCTGCCTACACCAGTTTAAGTTCCTTCTAGAGTTTGCTAATACAGCTATGTTGATTTTGGCACTGTACTATGAACAGGCTTTCTGCACTCTGAAATGGCCGATTTCTTTCTCCTTATCTTCTAGTCCCTTTTTTTTCCTATTGCAAATTAACTCTTTCTGACAATTAGCTTGCTCAGTGCTCTGTATTTTGGACATGAGTTTTGGAAACTAGTTTATCTGAAGAAGTATTTGTGTTTGTCCATCTGAGTTAGTGATATTTAGTTCTTGGGGATTCTTGTGGTGTTAGAGTAACAATTCAGCTAAACAGTGTTATTCAGCCATATGGAAAAGGAGATAAAGCATCTCAACACTGCATAGGAAACAGATGAACAGAATTTATTAGCCTGTTTTGGATCGGGCCATAAAGTTGGTACAAAGTCTCTTATCATTACGCACAAATGACACTTTATTTCTTTGTGTACTTGCTATTTTGTAGATAAGAAGGGATTTTAGAGGAACACTTAGACATGGATGAAGAAATTAAAGGTGTTTGTGAAGATTTTGAATGCAGCTTCTTTTTTTGATATGAAGCAGTTTGTACAGCAACTGCTTGAGTCTTACCAAAGTAGGGACACTAGAATCTCATTGCACCAAGTAGCTAATTAGGGGAATCTTTTCATAGTTACTTTTATTATGGCAGCTAGCTATGTGTAGGCTCTTTAGAGGCTAACTACATGCTCATGTAATTAAAGAGAAGGTGCTGAACACTGAAAACCGAAATCACACATATTTAATCAGAGATGAGGGATTGTGATTGAGAGGTTTATATTCTAATATTAACTAATCTGTCAAAGATAACACTAACTGTCATGGGCTCACCTCCTTGTTTGGTTTGAATGACCACATTGTAATTCACTATGCTACTCTATGTCTGATCAGTTTAACTTGCCTGGATTTCTTTGGCATTTATGGATATCTTTGTTATAATTTAACTGAAGTTTTGTTGGGTTTTTTCCCCTTTAGTCTTCCCAAAAGATATTTGAGAGAAATTCTTATGAGTCCCAGTGATTTATTTCTCGTTAGTCAGTGCTTCTGCTTTTCTGACCTTCAAATAGGCTCTGAGAATTAAATACTTTCCCTAAAAGTTCATGAGTTTTCCATTGTGAATAAGGAAAAATATTTAAATTTAGTTCATTTTCCTCTCAAGGTCAAGCCTCTTCTGTCTCATCATTTCCCAACCAGCACTGACTTTTTTATGATTGTGACAAAGGGAAAATTGTTACGTTATGTGTGCATAATCACGAGATAACATTGTCATGTTTCTTGTAGTGGATGTTTGTATGTAATACAAACTATTGGAGTCAGAGTTACTAAGAAGCGTGTATTTTATGGTTCCTGCACTCTTTGCCTTTGTGTTGCCAGAATTTGACTATGTTGACAGAAACTTTTTCCGTATCTGTTCTAGCCTGGCTTTATTTTGAGAGCTGACGGAAAGTTCTCCACTGGTTCTTGCTGAGAACCCTCATTTTGCTAGACTGAAATAAGGACAACTGTTAATTTTTGTCTCCCCTTATCCCATGCCAACTTGTTTCTATTTGAAGGTATTGACAAAAGGTTTCTGTCATCCAGTATCGGATTATGTGAATTAGCTAGAAATAATCCCAAGACTATTATTTATTTCTAGAATTCTATGGGATTGTTCACATCTTGGATGTGACTCAATGAAGCGATGGCTTAGGTGACATTAGTTTGGTCTCAACTATTCATTCAGCTTTGGTGAAGGTATATGTTGGAAAATACTATTGTTGCATATGAAAAAATCTACAATTTACATTATAGTAAAATCTTTGGTCATGTGCACATGTGAAAGATAAAGGCTGCAAAGCAAAATGGGAGTTTAGAAATTCTGTTGGTGGAAAGCTCAGGCTGCTGAGCTGGTTTCTCTCAACTTCTTTAATGACAGAATACATTGTACACAAAAAATCTCTCTTGCTTGCAGCGTGAAATGAGAGTTAATCAAGGTAGTGTATCTATACTATACTATACTATACTATACTATACTATACTATACTATACTATACTATACTATACTATACTATACTATACTATACTATACTATACTATACTATACTATACTATACTGAATTATAGTAAAGACTGCTTCATAGATAAGGCTTCATTTGTTATGCTCCCAAGGGACTGCAGTATAAGTCCAAGCTGGAGCAGGGGCAATGAAAGGAGTTCATTGCAATGTTGAACACTGGTCTGGTCCAACAGGACCAGGAGCGGAGACAAAGTAACGGACAGTGATGGACAAAGCTTTAAGTTGTTGTAACCTGGGATCTGAGTTGTGTGTTATGGGAATTACTATAGCAAGAAACTCTAGCTGTTAGCCAGGCTACAAGCAAAGGGAAGAGTTCATTGCAACGTTGAACCTGGCCCAAAAGGGGCAAGGGTGGAGGTTGTTATGGATATACCTTTAAACTGTTGTAACTCATAATTTTAGTTACATGTTATAGGAATTGCTATAGCAGGAACCATTTCACTCAATGGAGGTTAAAGCTTACAAGAAGCAGTGGGAGCACAGTAGTGACTCAACCTAAACCGGCTTTGGTACCCAGTAACTCCGCACAGCACACTGCCTCTCCTGTCCTGAGTGATGACCATAATAGTTGGAGCTCAAAGTCATGGACTAAATGAACTCAAGGGATGTTTTGAGGATATTTATGGACATTTTAGAGACATTTTACAGGGATGGTGTGTAGACTAAAGGAATTATATCTGTGTATTATACCAAACGGTGGGAAGGGCAGAGATGGTTAATAAGAATACATTAGATAGTGTGGGACAAGAGCATATTATTATCAGTGTGGAATAACGGTGGACAATATGCTGGGCTGGCCTGGGCTGGGATAGAGTTAATTTTCTTAACAATAGCTAGTATGGGCTATGCTTTGGATTTGTGTTGAAAACAGAGTTGGTAATTTAGGGATGTTTCTGTTATTGCTGAGCCATGCTTACACAGTGTCAAGGCCTTTCCTACTTCTTACATCATTCCACCAGGAAGCAGGCTGGGGGTGCACAAGAAGTTGGATGGGGAAACAGCCAGGACAGCTGACCCCAACTGAACAAATGGATATTCTATACCGTATATGCTCAGCATATAAAGATGAGGAAAGAAGAAGGAAGGAGCAGAGAGAATGTTCAGAGTTACGGTATTTTTCTTCCCAAGTAACCATGACATATGATGGAGCCCTGCTTTCCTGGAGATGGCTGAGCACCTGCCTGCCAATGGGATGTAGTAAGTGAATTCCGTGTTTTGCTTTGCTTGTGCATGCACCTTTTGCTTTACCGATTAAATTGTCTTTATTTTAAGCCATGAGTTCTCTCACTTTTACTCTCCCAATTCTCTCCCCCATCCTACCAGGGGGTAGTGAGTGAATGTTCTTGGGGGTAGTCGGTGGGGCTTAGTTGTCACCTGCGTTAAACCACAACCTGTTTGATCTGGGAGGCTGGATTCTGGTCCTTCTGCTGAGAGAATTGCAGGTTAACAGCGAGAAGAACATAAAATGGCAGTTGGAGAGTCACACTACAGCCTCAATCTTGAACATGGACAACAGGTCCTTTCTCCTGTGTCTTTTTCCCTTTTGTTTTTCTCTTTGGGTCATTAATCACCAACCTATTGTGCTTTAATTGAACTAAGAAAAGTCTGTTACAGATACTCTTCTTTTTCTGTCATCCTCTGGAGACAATGTTTATTACGGCAGTTTTATTTTGGAACATTGTAATATACAGTCTTGGGGAAAGTTGATCAAAGATGTTTGCCCTTTACTCTGAAGCTGATCTTTACAGTAATTCTCAGCATGATGGGAAGAAGTCTAATGGTTGTGTCTGACTTTTTGTAAATGTCTGTCTAAGCATTAGGCTTGATTTCATTTGCTTTTGGTGTGTTAAGAGATAAAGTGAAGACACAAAGTGAAGAATGTCTTGTTGAAGGACAACTGAGTGTAGTGGGCTGAACGGCCAGGGTATTATAAACTGTGGAAAAAAGTTATGATGACTGCTAATAATCCAGAGAGCATTCCAAACAATACAGTGTACCCTGCCTTCCAGCTTTCTATTTCAGCTATTTTTTTTCCAGAATCTAAACAATCTCTATTCTTCCACTTTAAACTTTTATATGTAATATCTTTAATTTTATCTTTTTTTGAAATATGATCAAGAGATTAGTTTCAAATTAGTTCTGCCTCAGTGAGTTGCAACAGAGAGCAAATTCTTTTCAGAGACCAATTTTAAGGGAACAAAACTTTATATGGGAGCAAATCCTGTTATTTACATCCTATGACACTTGTTGCTGGCTGTAGGAGGGAAGTCCTAAATCGCACCATGGTCAACAAGGGAGAGAAGCAGCTAGAGTTACTTCAAAGGAGTATAATTGAATTTATAAAGTAGGATTAATACATAAAATAGTAATAAAATATTGAGGTACGTGTTTCAGTTTGGACAAGGTCTGCAGTAGCAAACAAAGCAAGAGGCTGATATGTTTGGGTTTTATATAAATATGCATTCATACAGGCTTTGTAATATTTGTCTTTATTTTTATTGTTTATTAATTTGCCTCTGGGCATCGCTCTTTGCAATTTTGTCAGGGCACTGAAGGGCCCACAGCAGCTCTAGCACTGGGCATCAGCCACCACCTTGGGTAAAGAGCCAGGCTGAGGACAGGACACCAGACTGTGGGTGGGCTTGGCCCATTGCCAAAGCATGAGAGGCTGAAGACCAGCTGGAGCTGGAGGATTCCAGAGCTGCACTGCTGGGGCAGTGACTGATGGCCCTGAAGGGGCTTAGGTGGGCTCCTGGGCTCATGGAAGAGGTCCTGGAGGCAGCTGGTTGGGACAGTAAGACCTAGAAGTGCCCCCAGAGCCCTCAAGCTCTTCTACTACACCCAAAGATGAGAAGAGAAACTTCTGAATTTAAGTTTTGAAAGACTGGTAACACGGACAAAGCCCACAAAGCTGGAAGAGTCTACAGAGGAGGATGGACGTGGAGTTGAGGATGTCAGCCTAGCAAAAGAGGTGAAAATGGAGAGTGCTTGGTCTTAAGAGCGGAAGAAAGGTGTGGAAGTGAGGAAAGCTTAAGGTGAAGGGAAAACATGCCGAGAGGAAAAGGTTCCAGTGCTACTCCATTTCTTTCAGCCTAGGACCTGAACCACAGAATAAGAAAGATTGGTATGGATCTCTGCAGGTCAGCCAGCTCAGCCCCCTGCTCCAAGTAAGTCTCATGAGATCAGTGCTGTGTCCAGTTCTATTACAAACACCTCAAGAGATCGAGATTCAACAGCCTCTCTAGGTTGCTGTGCAGTTTTTGGCCACCCCTATGGTTTAAACAAAAACCAAGTCATTAGATCCACTTGGAATTTCCCATGCTCCAGTCTAAGTCTGTGGTCTCTTGCCCTATCACTGTGCACATCTGAGAAGAAGAATCTGTCTCTGCCTTCATGTTTTCTCATCAGGCTTTTATAGACAGTATTATGGTCTCCCCTTAGCTTTCCCTTCTGAAGTCTTCATAAATGAGCACAAATTTCTCCACTTTTCCTCATTATGTGTGCTTCAGCCCTTGACCATCTCAGGGGCCCTCCACTGGATTCATTCCTTTAGCTCTGTGTCTGAACACTTGATAACCAAAAGGTTAGCTGACCTTTCCTGTCTGTGGGGAAAACAAATGCCTATTCTGTTTGGAAAATGAGAATTTGAATGTGTGTCCTGCATAGATGATCTGTGGAGCTACTATGCTATTGAGCAAAACGTGGATTAAACCCACTAAGAAACCCACATTTTCAGACAACGTAGATCAGTGTATTATTATACAGCAAATAGTTTAGTGTCCTTAGAATTTGATATCACTCCCTGAACCCTTAAGTTTACCTGAGGATGTGTTTGTGGCAAGTGAATAGATGACCAGGGAATTTAGGTTCTTTCCAGATGGGACGTCAGTTAAATAGAGAGTCTGAGGACTGAAATTTTAAACTTGGTTCTAAAGATGAGGTTGAACATGCCTTTATGCATATGAACAAATTTGATCTCCATTTCATGGCACAAGCATTTGCTGTTTACAGGAAGGGAGCTTGGACACCACAGATTAATACATTGCTGGAGTATGTTCCATTACAGCAAACTTCAACATATTAATAAAGATACATGTGCTTTTGGCTGGCATAATTCATTATTTGTTTTCAAGGTGCTCATGGCACCAAGCTATAATCACAAAAAAAAAATAGTGGTGTGTTTTATTTTTTTATGTCTCATCTGTGAAAAATCAGACAAGAAAAGACTAGTATGGAACAGCTGTTAAGTGTATAATTAAGTGTTCTAGAGCCAAAAAGCAGCTGGAGCCTTAACTAATTTCACATCAGGCAAGCCTGAGGAGAGAAAATGGCAACATCCATTTCCAGAAACAAGTACAGGATTGTCTTTGGATTCCTGTGTAAATATTAGCTACATGTTTAGAGCTTTGTACCTGCATTGTATCAGAACCCTACTTTGTACTTAAGAAAATCAAATTTCTAATCATTGTGGGGTTTGTATGAGAACAAACAAGCTTAGTGTAAGCAAATGTTACCTGCTTAAGCTTGTAGATGGCTCTGCAGAAGCTCAGGGGGTTATCGATATCCACAGTCATGGTATGAAATGAGTTCTGCAACTGTTCTCCTACAGATAAGACATGCTTAGTGGGAATGCACTAAGCTGTTAATAGAAGTATTGCAGTTTTTTTCTAGCACCATGATTTTCTCTTTAGAATGGATTTCTGCTGTCACTTCTGTTAATGAACATTACTTCTGAAGACTGGATGATTCTGCTTTACAAATAAGGGGTCTAGATCCTGGGATGACTGTGCCCAGTAATCCTTCTGCCAAGACAGGTGATATCCTCTCTTTCAAGCTTAGATCTGGCTGAAAATTTCTAAGCAGGCAAAATCAATTCTGCACTAGTGACATAGCAGGCTTTGTTGGAGACACAGGAAAAATCCGGGAGAAGGGACTACAAGGACAGTCATTAGAGATTTGGAATATACTGGATGATTTCAGAGATCCCTGAGAGGAAGGGTAAGGTTGTATATTCTCTTTCTCTTCTGCCAACCTAATTCTTCTGCTGCTTCTGCTGCTTCCCTGTCTGCTTTCTCAGTTAGCTTATACTTGGCATTTATAAACACTTCACAATTACCTCTTTTCACTTCTTCTTCCTCCAGCAGGTCTTCTCCCTGTTTCAGCCTGATCTGGAACACAACTGGAGAGAAAATCCATAGAACCAAACTTATTTATTCTTCCCTTGCCTTGCAGAAGATAGCTCTCTTCTTCAGCCAAACACATGCTGCAAGCTTTGACACTCTGACAAAGAGTAAGAACAGGGGCAAATATTTGTTCAGGTTAGACACCTAGCCAGAGGCATACAGACTTGTCAATGTGTTGTACATTGCAGTTGGCCATGAAAAGCAATCTCGAGATCTGTGGGCCCTGATAATGATTTTGTAGTGGGATACTGGGATAAAGTTGGATACAAGCATAAATGTGATTGGATTACAATAGTTATTGTCTTGGTGGTGATTGTTTGACAATGTGATTTAGCCAAAACAGTTAGCTTTTGACTAGTTTTAAAAACTCCTAGGGTTGTGTGAAGGGATATGTTTTAGGAAAAAAAAAACCACTAGTGGTGTAATTTAAATGTAAGAACTACAGAGAACTTGGGAAAATCCTTAAAAAAAGAAAAGGGGTTTGAGAATAATAAGTAATTTAAAAGGAGGAAACACTGTGTGGAACTAATAGGAACCAGATTAAATGGAAAATAAACCTTTCAAAAAATGCTAAAAGGTTCTTGCTTTTCTATTACTAGTATAGAATAACTTAATTTCTGTAATATGAACTTTATTTGGAAAGGTAAACTTTTTAATTTTTTAAGTATCTTCATACTTCATGTATTAATTTCTTCACCATCTCCATTCTGTGCAAAAACCTGATAATTCAGGCAGGAAAGTTTCTGGAATGCAAAATGATGTTTATCTGGATGGGTGGCATGGTGCAGTGACACAAATATTTGTCAAGATCAGCAGAATCTTTTGAGAACTGTTTCTTTACAGAAAACTGCAGTTTAACTTCACTAAAAGTATTCAAGTGCTTCAGCTGGTCTTGTGTAGTAATTTTGCCACAACCACTCTGAAGTTTCAGTGTTCCTGAAATATTTTTCTTCTGTTTGTTCAAATTCTTGATACTTGGCTTATAGAGTGGGTTCATTACTTCTGACAAAACTGGCAAATTTAAGACGGTTCTTGTACCCATTCTTGTGCTACAATGCTTGTGGTTAGCAGCGTCCTGAGACTGGTGTCCAAAAGACCTCATTCAATTCCTCTGAATCAGAGAGTGCTTGAAAATTATATATCCCATTGCTTGGAAAGTGCCTAGGCTATGCAGCATGAGCTAGGTACACTTAATATACCCTCCAGGGGCCCACTGGAAAACTGAATTTTCCCAAAGAAAGATCCTGAAATGGGACTACTCATTCCACATACTAGATTCTATCCAAAATGAACTTTAAAACCTCTTTTTTTCTCACACAAAGTTTGGCAGAAAGTAATTTTATGTTGAATAAGAACATTTTAATAAAGAATGAAAATGAAAAGCAATAAATTGATTGCAGGGCTCACAACAGTTAATAGTAAAAGTGAGATATATGATCAGAATTGTTTCAGTTCCAACTCTGTCGCTGGTTTGGTTTACTGGGATATATTCCCTCACAGGAACTTGGTATAATATCAATACAGAAGATAAATAGGATTTTCCATATAAAAAAAAATTGCAGCAATAAATTCATTGCACATATTGAAAAGTAAACATTTCATCAGAAAAATAATACGTGATTGTAACTACCCTCTGGAGAGTACTAATACTTGCAGAAATTAATTAAATAAATAGGGAGATGGATATTATTCAACTTCACTAGAAATCATGACCTAACAATGAAAGTCCATCCTCCTGGGTAATTTCAAGGCCAAGGAAATAGGCTTTAATCACTTTTATCACATCAAATCTCATGGGGCTTCACTTTAAAGGACAGAAAGAGTGAGTGTATACATTAAACCAAATGTAACTAACGAGCAAACTAAATGTAACTGAAGTGCAAAATCTGCTGAAAATCTTAACTACAGTAGACCAAGTCACTAGTGAGGAAGTTTAGAAAGATAAGCAAAACTATTACATGGCCACGTTTAAAAAAAACCAAACAATAAAAATCCTATTTAGCAGTAATAATATGGATGAACATGATTACAGACTAGGAAGTACAGACAGAATATTTTCAAATAGCTCTTCTTTTCTGAGCCTTGTAAGAACACACATTTTCCCATTCTTTATAGTATTTGTTAATATTAACTGGCATGAAAAATGAGAAAATTTGGTCATGGATTTAGTATTATAAGCAAAGCTAATCCGTCATGCTTTGAGTCAGTTTGTAATTTAAATTACTAAAGGAAATTTGATTGATTTAATATTCTCAAACCATTGGGTCCTACTTAAAAAGGGCATTAGAACAACAAATTTCCTCTAAATGGAACAGGAAATTAACATAATGAACTTCCCAGCAAGATTTCCAGAGATCCATGTGACAAATTTAGCCTTGTCTACTTTGAATTTTAATAGACCAAAGGTCTACTAATAATACATTAAGCTATACAGTTAATTCAGGATAAGTGTATGTTTAGGATAGAGAGGGGAATCCTCTATTGCTCTGATAGCTTTGGACTAGTTAGTGAAAAGGTCTTTTGTCTTGGCGGTTGATACTTGCAGTTTTTCTACTGCTACTTTACTTCTTCTCCAGGGCTTTTTTACTTGATGTGAAATAGTTGAGTGTCTAAACAGATAACTAGCCAGTTCTGTTGATGCATCTGATGTATTAAATTAATTAAATGTTCATTTAGGGTGCAGGTTGTGGCTTTTATCACCTCAATCTCTTCTTAGCTTCAGGGAGTTAGATTTGTAAATCTGTGATTAAGATATAGCATTGCTTGTGTTAATAGTGAAAATAATCTCTTAGGCTACTAGCTTGTCTCACAGAGGCAAAACCAAGTAAAACTTTGTGTTTTCCAGTAAAAGCAGTGACTTATAGCAAAATTTCAATGCAGTGGTGATTGAAGTCAGTAGATTCTGGAAACTAATATGAAAGAATCTGAGATCAAGCCAGTAACCAAAGTGCTCAGTCATTTCACCAGATAGTGCTGTGCATCAGTTACATTTACTTCCAAAAATACTAAAGCTTGAAAGAAGTTTGGGGATAATAGTACCTTCAGACAACCTTAGAACTCCTAGCTTTGTCAGAGTTGCGTACTTCATTCTTAGGCTTGGTCATTTTCTGAAGACAATAGCAGACAGTGCCTATTTTAATGCAAAACCATAATTCTGATTTCAATAACATTAAACTACTTTATCTCAGGGCCTAGTGTGAAGTGTAATTTGATTCATCAGAGCTGCAATTAATGTTCAGCTGGAAAGGTTACTTCCCTATCCATCAGAAGCACTGGAAAGATGCTTAGCTGAGGAAGTTCATACTGATGTTTTTCTCTGTTCTTTCAATTACAGTAAAGGAAGTGGTCACATCTGGGTGGGCTTTATTTGGACTATGACAGGAACTCTGCCAGGTCACAAGATCTGTTTCTGTTAAAGATGCTGGGTTCATCTAATTCATTTCAGGGAAATCTTTCATAATTAGCTGACTCATATGCTAAAAAGATCCAACCCAGATGAGGGGAGGGGAAATGGTGAAATGGTTTGCTGCGGCTTCCCTCTCTGATTTATTTATTAACTCTTAAAAAACCTTTATTCATTATGTCTCTAGGCATGAATGAAGAATCTATCTTTAATTTTTTATTTAACTTTCTAGCATTGCAATTTGGAAAGGATTATAAGTATTTATTATAATTGTTTTATGTTATGAGAAATGTTTTGCAATTGTTTTAATTGTTTTAAGCAATGAGATGACATCAGAACAGTAGCTCTTGGAAGTTTATATAACTTCTTTTCCTACTTCATCAACAAGCCATTGTACAGACTTGTATGATACGTATTGTATGCCTACATTTTATCTCAAGCCTTTTATCAAAATTTACAGAAATAAAAATTACATGAATGAATACAACAGACTTCTTAAAACAAATCTGATTCATCATAGTGATCATTGGGATGTCAGGTGAATGGCCTGGATCACTGGACATGCTTTGTCTTCCACATGATCTTATTGGCATGCTTATGATGTTGGTGGCTCATTTGGTATTGTCTTCAAAAACAAGACTTCAGCGCAGTGAATTCTGAAGAATGTTATGTACATTCTGATGGAATGATTCTCTTCAAAATTAGTGGAAGCAGATGATATTAAGGTAAGTCTTTGGTCCACAGCTCATTCCCACTACCACAGGTCTCCACACAGATATATAAGACTGTTTCTCAAAGAAAGGAGCAATGCTACAGTAGCAAATGTCTGTATAATCTCTTGTCTAAGCAGAGGTTGTCTTTTTAGATCCAGGAGGATGGACTCTTGGAAGAAAAGTAGTAATGTTTCATACACAGAGAAACAAGAAAGTGTGGTAACCGCTGGCTTGGTAGTTGTGATCTAAATGACATCTGAATAGTATAATTCTTTTTTGATTCCTGATTTGGCAACTCTGATGAATATTCTTGATCATCATCTAGTCCATGCTTTGTGTCATGGATGCGTTGATACAAGCTAAGAATATTGTGTTTCATCTGTTACGAGAAATCTGGCTTTCCAAAAAGAAAATGGGAAGTGGACAAATCTAAGCAGCTCAAGTACTGCTGGGAGACTGACTATGGGAAGCAGAAATGTTTAGGGAGAAAATCAAAAGATAAATTTGTGAATGCTATTGCTAACATATTTGTAATCAGAGAAGTTATTGAGTCCTACTGCACTCAATGCAACTTGTGGTCTTTAGCAGAAAAGATATTTATCTGCCTTGGGCTCAACGGCTACCATGTTTTATGTTGTTGCTGGCTGAAAAATAGGCTGAGGGACTGAGAAGGTGGAACTGACTGGAAACTCTTCCACTACAGATTTATCTTCAGTCTTGCAGAATCTTGTGAGTTTTGTTTCTTGTACAGGCCAGCTTCAGCAGCTGAGTGAAGAAAAGGGGAAAACGTGAGTAACATGGTCATTCCAGTCAAAAAAGAAAGAAAAAGGTTGAGCTCACCAGAGCACAAGGCTTATGAAAGAAAACTAGAAAATGTAATTCCTAGAAGCTAAAATCTAGGAGGCAAGCATTTGTTCTGAGGTCATATGATGTTCCAACACCTCAAATTAGTAGTTGGTATCCAGCACTTCCCTGTTTTGTGTCTGACCTTCAGAGATTAAAACACTGCTCTTCTAATCACAGTGAAGACAGGCACTCCTCTGTTAGTTATTTTTCATGCTGTTTGTAGATTCTGTGTTAATCAATTCAAGAGGAACAAAGATAAAGAGCATATTTGGTGCTTAGGGGCTTTAATTAACAGCTTCTAATAACTGGCTGCTAATTTTTCTCACACAGCCTTTTGTGTCTAATGAATTTATCTACTATGGTACCAGGATGAGAGGAAGATCTGTTCTACAAGTTATACAAGCTGCTTCTATACTATAGTATCTTGCTTGTAAAGAACTGAAAAATCCTGTGTCAGAATAAAGATGCAGTTTGAAATCCCTTAGAATACTCTTCTCTTGACAACAATCTGAATGACTATTAAGTGTACATGCTTTTCAAGTAAACAGTAGATCACGACAGCTGTCAAACAGATGTGGGACTTCCATCCTTAAATAACAAGCAAGTGTTCCCATTGTATGAGTGGTTATAATTGGTAATTTATTCCCATTTCTTCTTAAAAGTTAATACTAAAAGAAGGCTAGTGTTTATGGATTGTCCAAGAACAGAGGACAGTCTAAAATAAGGGACAACAAATCTCATATAATCAAGTATTGTTTAAAACATCTGCTCCCATTTAGGCTTTGGAGTAGCCTACATCTGTTTTACATGGGTTTTTTAATGTAATTGTTTCCCCTATTCAATTTTAAGTAAAATTTCTGATTTGTCTTCATATGTAGTAGTTGCAGAGAAATTTGTCTCAACATTAATATTGTGAACCATAACATTTTAGAGATCTTAAGTCAGAAACGTTGTGACCTTGGATAATAAAATTTACCAGAATCTTACTTTTGCATTAAGTTTCTTTTTCAGGATCTTGACTCATAAAAAAATTGTTTTTAATCTCTTTCTCAAACTGTTCTGTATGATTAGAGATGTGGGAACGCATTGAGCATGAAAACTGTGATTTTCTATAACCAGATGTCACCAGGTCGTGAGGTCTTAAGAAAACCATAAAAAAAAAAAGCATAAAAGCATATTTTCATAGAATATGCATAGAATATTTTCGTAGAATGAAAAAATATTTGACTAGAAAGAGATCTTTGGAATATTCTCTGGTCTAATCCCCCATGCTTAAAGCAGAGTCGATTAGAGCATGTTGCTCAGGTCTATGTCCAGTCAGGTTGTTAAAATCTCTAAGGCTGATATAAATATAGTAGTAAAGTCTCAGTGTGGGAGCCAATGTGGGGGTTTTGTGCCACTTGCACATGATAGTCTTTATTTGGTAGCTGCTCCCAGTTAAAGCAGAGTGAGACAGGACTCGTTATTTCAATGCTGCTTCCTCCTTCTAACACATGGCATGGTACCATTCCTGTTCACCATTTTAATCTGAAGGCAATCTGTTTAAAAGTGATGTTTAATGTCAATTTAACATTGAATTAAAAATTATGAATGTATATCTTACCATAGGCTACCTTTCTCCAAAAAGAAGAACCAGCACTTCTGCATATTTTGCAGGCTTTTTAGAAATGACTGGTTGTCTCTACCTGCTTTTCATTAGGACCCTACTGATTCATGCTTTAAACGTATTTTTTATCTCCCCTCCTTTTACTTAATTTATCAGTTACAGCTTTCAGTAATCTGGTAATCTGCTCTGTTTCCTCCAGTCTGAGTTTTATGATTCTGGCAGCTTCATTTGGTCTCTTCATACCACTCTGGCCCTCTGTGATGGCCTTGCAGCACAACAGGATTGCAAAGCATGTGTCCTGAAAGAGCAAAGCAAGTGGACTGTCTAGTGTAGACTGAGAAGCTCACAAAATATTGTGAGGAATAATAGGGCTTAGTATACTTAGAAGGAGTTTAAATACAGTTAATTAAGATTAAATTAGCTGTAGCATCATGGGTATAGGTAGATAAATCAAATATGAAAAGAGGATAGTGAGTTGGAGCACCAGGACAATCCATGCAGGTTTTACTTTTTTAAAATTCTTTTTCTTGATTAGAATGAATAAATCATTCTTTAAACATTTCAGTGTCATTTGTTAGTTTTGAAAAAACTCTCAGGTCCCTGAGAAAAACTGTGCAAATAAGGAGTTCTATGTCAAGGAATCCTTTGACAAAGCATTTCCTAGAACACTGCAGCACGTGCTGTGGTGTGTGCTGGGTTCCCTTTGTGCTAGGAGGAGGGATATTACTGTGACTGGCTTCGTTCCTCTTAGCCTGTAGAAACCCGGTCAGGCTCAGTGTATAGTGCTACAAGTTGAACAAACACTGAAACATTCCTGACAAGACTATAAAAGCATTCACATAAAGAATATAAAGGCCAAACATCCTAGGGTACTTTTAAATATTTTAAAAATATCTGTGCTACTTGTTAAAAAAACCCAAAAAACTTGAGGGATATGGCAGGGGTTTGGAAGCTTGCTAGGCTCTTCACGTTACACTAAGACGATGTTTCTGGGTACAAGTGCAGCACTGCCTGAGCTGTGGTCAGAGTTTTCACATGCATGCGAATGTGGGGTGGGTGGTGGTTGCTCAAGAATTATTTGTGCTTTTCAAGAAGTAACACAAACCTGAAATTCCCTGTGCATCTTTATATCCATATGTAGCTTTTAGGAGGAAAAGTATGAAAAAGTTGTTTAAAGGAAGAAAGAAATTATTCTTTCATATCAGAAGTCTGGTATTATTAATATTATTATTATTGTGATTTTTATCAATAGTAGTAATATTTTTAATTCCTATGAACAGGGCTGAGTTGCACTGCATGCACAGAGAAGCAGAATTGGATGCATCTGGGCTAAATATAACTCAGCAGTACTATGAATTTAAGTTACCTCGGTGAGAAAATCTTTACAGCTCAGCTGTATTGCTGAAATTTAACTGATACGAGTTTTCCCTAGTGAAGGGAGATGTCGCATTGTGTATATCTGCATATATAACAAAGGAATAGCCTGAGAGTAGTCTGGAAGTTGTCAAATACTCTTGTAGCAGGGAATGACTGCACAACCTCCTTCTATAAAGTTTGTTGGTTTGGGGTTTTTTTCCTTTTTAATTTTTTTCCTTTTTGTAGATGACAACTATTGTGGGTATGTCCTGTGAACTCTGTTCACGGGTTTCAGTGCCCAATAATCTTGTATTTACAAATGCCAAGGTCTTAACAGGGATATTGCCAGTGACAACCTTCTAGGAATTCAGTTCATTAGATGTGGACTACTTCATAAAAACATCCATAGCTGGTCTTGACTTACACTGCTACTATGGGCACCAGGAGAAGCTTAACAGCTCCCAGGACTTAGTGTTTCAGCTAATTTGCTAGCTCTTCTGGTAGATAAATTTTCCTAATATAAAGGATTTTGGAAGTTGCTCTGTAGTAAGCCATTGTCTAAAACCACGTCTCAAATAATTTCTTAATTCCTCTCTGCTTTCAGAAATTGTATTACGCTGTATAAGGATGGCTAAATTAAATTTATTAGTTAAAAAGGTTAGATGAAATATCTTTTTTTAAAGGCCATGACTCAATTGTCCTGATATAGCTATAGTGTGGGTGGACAAGAGTTTAGCTGCAGTTAAAAAAATTGTATTTGCTTACAGATTTTGCTCAGTTTCTAAGTCAATAATATTTATCTACTGGATAGAAAAGAAGACAACATATTTATTAAAGAACAGAAAAATAATAGCTCACCTTGATTATATTTATTTTGCTCTGCCTACAATTTCAATGTCTTCTAAGAGACAAAATCTGTATTTCATTTATGATCAAAATTTAGATTTTCATGAGGCAATGTGTGATTCAAGAGAGTGTATGCTGTGTAAAAATATTTATAACACTGGCCTAAAATGGCCACCACCTATTCTTCATGTGGACAGTAGCCAAATTAATACTAGACCATGATTTCTGGCCTCTACTCTCTCCTGCAGACTGCATGGAAATTGTATGAGAAAGAGCAAACTGGCACAGGCTAAAATCATGCCATTTAAAGTGGACACAAATACTGAAGGAGTCACAACAGGATGAGCAAATCCATTTTTGGAGCTTCCAGAAGACAGGTAGGAACTGACATTTAAATACCAGCATAAATGAGACTTCACTTATGGGAGCTGATATAAAGAAATGGAACCCATGATTTTTCACAGACATTTGATACTTGCTGAGAGGGAAACAGCAGTGGCAGCACAACGACGGCAGCTGAGTCTCAGAGGCAGCTAAGGTAACAAAAGGGCAGCTTAGGCTTGCATACAAATGTGCATAAAGAACTCCTTTTGTTGGCAAATCAGGACTGCTTTGATTCTTTTGCCATCACAAGAAACCTCATTCAACCTACCTGGTACTGCTGAATTAAGTTAGATAATATTGCTTCAGCTGTAGGTAGTTTCTGTTTGTGTGTTTTCTTTACAACCTTTTTGAGTCTTTCTTCACAGACCTCAGGTTTATGTTGCTTCTTGAGAAGGTTTTTCAGTTTTTCTGTATCTGCCCATAAAGAAGTGCAGGAGTCTGAAACATGCCTGGAGATACAGGGAAGTAGGGGTAGTGCATTCAGCAGTTCTGGTCTGACCTTTGAATACCTCGGAGTCAGGTCAGAGACAGAGAGGGGTGTGATACTAGATCCTCGTTCATATAGGTAAATCCAGCTGGAGGAGAAGGAGCTAAGGGATTTGGTCAACTCTCACATTCAACTCCAGAATGTTAAAATAACTCTAAGAGAACAATGGAACATGTAGGTTTCTGAACACAGACACAAAAACAAATACAGAACTAGCACCTCTAAACTGATTTCAGAGGCAAAAGATTGGATCAAATTTCTGTTATGTTTAAATGAAAACAATTATACCAGTTGGCACACATATGAATAAATACTTTTTTCATTACTTCCGTGTTGCACAAAAGTAAAAGCTGCCAAAATAGATTTGAATAAGCTTAACTTTACTGAAAATAATTTTGAAAACTCTAACAAAGAAGCCTCTATTTCAATACCATTTTGTTATTTTAGGTCCCTTGTTCATATCCTCTTTTTTTAATCTTCAGAGGGAAATGGCTTTTCCTTTGTTGTTTACTTATGTACTCAATAGCAGTTTGACACTAGTCAAATTGTGTTTGCGTTTTTCTTAGGCAGACTTCAAAAATTTCCCCATAAAACCAATCTATAGATTTTAAAATTCTTGAGTAAAACGTTGTCCACACTATAGGTATATTAGGACAAGTGAGTCATGGCCTTTAAAAAAGATATTTCATCTAACCTTTTTAACTAATAAATTTAATTTAGCCATCCTTATACAGCGTAATACAATTTCTGAAAGCAGAGAGGAATTAAGAAATTATGTGAGACATGGTTTTAGACAGTAGCTTACTACAGAGCAACTTCCAAAATCTTGAAGGCAGGGCAGGGTTTAGAGATGGTACTCATAGACAGCTGGAACATGTTAGTTGGTCCATTGAACATGTGTTAATGTTGCTTGGGTTATAAGACATTTTGTCATCCTTCTTGTTCACAAGAAAAGAAAATGAAATTATATCTCTTCAGTATTGCTGCCTGCTATGCCATATGCAAAACATCCCTCATTACTTGTGTGCCATCGATGCACAGCACTTACAGCACTGTTTCTTACTGCTTACTCGGCAAAGGAATGTCTTAGATTGGAGATATATTGATCCTGTCCCATGAGAAAGAGACAGTTTTTCACTTCTTGCTTGCACATGCCACTTCCAGCAGACTTGTTGGCTGTCCATCTATTGAACTGTATATCAACTTTAACCTCATTGTTTTGTCTTCAAGGTTTTGTATCATACAATCTGTCTTACCTCCTGGGTGAGGTCATCACAGGAGCACTTTTATAATTCCCCTGACTGTAATGAGAGTATATAACTTTTGAGGACTAAAGAACTGGTCTGTTAACTTCTTTCGCACCCAAACCACTCTGTATCACCTTCAATCTCTACCATGGTGCACTTATTGACTCTCCTATTTTCATGTCATCTTTTGTGTTTCATATTCACTTTTCTTCATGATGCTGTAATGCATTGCTACCCATATAATATCATCACACTAACATGCTTTTCATCCTTGAAAACAATGCTATGGTACTCATGGGAATGCTTGCTGTACACTGCCCTTGACACACAAATTGTTCAGTTTCTTTACTCTGTGCTGCAGAAATCTCATTCTGCGGAAAGCTTGAGTTCTGAATTGATTTCCATTCTACTCTGTGCCATTGTAGTCACTGTTATTCTGACTAATTTTCTCATCTTAGGTCATAGAAGTGACGCTAGTAGTATTGTTGGAGAAGTCAACCATGGTGGTATTTTTAGACATTTCGGCAATAAATGTATTCATGTAGGAAAACATCAAAAGTATACTGTTCAACACCTATGGCTGGAGATTGATCTGGTTTTAATACATCCTAGGATTGGACTAAGAAAGGAAAATATTTTTATTCCACTAAGGACAATTCATCATTCTCGAAGGGTGACAGGGAAAAGCACCCTAACTGCCAAGCCTTTCAGAAGATACAATTGTTCTCATAGCTCTGAACATCCAGAGAAACTCAGCCTGTATAATACAGTGGTTTCTACCAGTCCTACTGATCTCTGCCTTGAGATTATTTCTGCACAAAGGAAGCAGATGTGGCAGGAAACTGAAGATTTGACACCCCCTCTTCTGTAATTCTGGAAATGATACCGTATTAAAGAACAATTGCACAGGAATAACTACCACGTGGTGGTAAGAAGATGCTGTAAATATTTGTCCAGAGAGTGGTGCTCTGATCTCAGCTAAAGAAACACTCTTCTGTTTCACCAACCCTGTTGCCCTGGGGCTCTGACAAATTCCTTTCTTAACTTAGCCTCACCTGGAGACACACCCCAGTATGTGGAGATTTGCAGGTAAGGAGTGGAATTTGCTCACGAGGAAACAACTTGAAACATTCTATTTTAAAGTGAATGCAAAAGAGGCCAAAGAGCATGGGATCTGCCTGATATCAAAGCAAAAAATCAGATGACTGAAATTATGTTGCAAAGATAATCTTACTGGTTTATTAGGAGTGAGAAGTATAGTTGTGAATGAACACTGAGTTTCTGCTGCTTTTGCTGAATATTGTCTTGAAAGGTTTAGCAAGTGCAAACTGCTATGTATGAAATTGCCTAAATTTAGCCGTCTGCAATGGAAATCACAAGTGGGGACAGCTCAGAGATCTCTGTAGTCCACCTTGAAGACAGGCACAATTTTAAAGGTAGAAAATAAAAATACTTAATCAGAAGGCTATTGGACTTTATTTTTTTCAGGAGATATATGTGCATTATTTGGGAACTTTTAGCCTTTCGATATTTTCCTTTACATTGTCCCTTTGCATGCAGTCTTCTTTCTCACATCCTTTTATTGTAGTTGCCTCAGGTATGTCATAGGAAGCTCTGCAGGAAAGGCCCATTCCTTTGCTCCCCTCTTCAAGAAGGGATCTTAGCAAATTTATGGTTTCACTAAAATATTATAAAATGTTAGAAACAGCTGTAATAAATGTGATTAGTAATTTGATAGTTGTGCTGCATTTGAGGAACGTACTGTAGTCAGAATCTCATGGGGGTTTTTTTGAGGTAAAAAGGCCACATTTTCAAGGGAACTGAGATGGAGGGTTCTTTTCCTGCCTTGGAGCATTCTTGCAAATTAGGCTTTGTTTTTTAATACCTGAAAAGACTCTAATCTGTACTTGGTTTTAATCCTGGGGCTGTAACCCTCAGTTACCCTTCCTGTTTAAGTTTGCTGGGTGCAGCTAAAAGTCAATGAGAAGATGCTATGTATTGCTTTTTTTGCTTAGAATCTGTTATTTCCCAAAACTTATTTTTGAAGTTTTCCAGAGGGTTATTTGAGATAGCTAGTGGAAATACGTAAATTCATTTTGGGAGCAACCATACTTTTATTTTTAATCCTGGGTCCTGCTTGTAGCCAGGAGACCCTGTTTTACTTGAGAAAGAAGTGTTTAACTGAACTGTGATACCTAGGTGTGACACAAAGCTGGGAATCAAATAGCTCTGGTATTTGCTCTTATTCAGAAGAAATATACATGAGCTGCATTTCTCTCCTTGTTTAACCATTCTGCCCAAGTGAGCAGCTAGTTAAGCCTACTGCATTACATGACAATGCTGGATCACTTTAGAGCTAAAACAATTGATGAACTGACTCATAACAATAATTGGTTTAGGTCTGAAATAATGTTCTCTTGTGCTATAATGAAGATGACTCAACACGGTTTCTCCACGGAGAGCATTAAGAATAATAAACTTTTACCCTTAAGAAAGTTTTCTGTACTTTGCTCGTATTTCTTAGTTGAAGTTCCATTATACAAAAAACATGGAATTTAACTGTGTGATAGTGTTTGTGGGTGTCTTCTTATCCAACTATTTACAAGACAGAAAGGGAAAAAAAGAAAAACAAACAAAAAAGGAAATTAAGACACCAGAAATCCTAGCCCGTAATCCTAGGAGTATTTTACATTTTTGTACTGTGAAATCACATTAAGCCACTCAGATTACCAATGTTCTTAGAGTGCTACTCAGGTCTGCAGCTAAATATTATTATCTTATGTTTAATAAGTAGCCCCATCCAACCCTCATCTTGTCCACTTTCAGTGAGCCAGAGATCTCTCCTTACTACAGACCTTTCTTTCTCATCCGTGAAGACAGAAAAATAGCTTTACATGGAAGGAAGAATTAGAGGGTAGCATTTACCATATTTATAATGACTTCTAATATCATGAGGTTTTGGATGTGTTAGTTGATATTTAGACCTTAATTTCTAAGAAGTCTACTAGGTCTTGTAAGTCATTGCTTGCACGATGTGCTCCAAGGATTTGGCGTTCTACCCATGGCTCATGGCAGCGTGGCATTGTATATCAGGGTAGGTTGACTTTTATTCATAAGGCACTTACCCATGATTAAGACTGAGTCCACAGGCACTCCTACCCAATTTGAAACTCTTAGAGGCTGTGAGTTTAGTGTCACTGAAACCTAATCTTTGAGCTTCCTGCTGCCTGTCACTGGTACTGTGCACTTAACTCCCCGGAGATGGTACGTATTCTTTCCTACCCTGAAGGATTAAGACTAGTCCTGAATCTTTACACTATGACAAAGGAATTCTTCATGACAAACTGTTTGTCCTGCTGAAATAAATATAAAACACCTGGACAAATCCAAATGGTCATCACAACAGGCTTTTGTTTTCAAAAGCTTCCTGCCAAAAATTTTACTAGATCTATTTTTATTAAATAAGGCAGCCTTAGAGAATTTAAAACTACTGCATGATTTTGTTACTAATTCCCTGAGATCTTCATTGTAAAAACAGTTTTTCCATCTGCATCTCATTTTTCTTGTTGGTAGATATGTGTTGCGCAGTCTAATATGTATCTTGTAACTCCACACGTCTGTTTCGCTTCTCTCCTCACATTGGTTAGATGCTCATCACACCTAGTAAAGCTTTCCTGCCACTCCCAGCTAAACTTTTTGCACCTATAGCCTTGTCAGACTGAACTGCTTGTGGAGTACAAGGATTAAGGGCCAAGCCTGCCTCTGGCACTAAACGTTAGCCCTATTTACGTAACTTTTCCTCGCCACTGCCATCCATAATAGCACAGTGTATTTCTAACTACTAATTACCATTCAAGCACCAGCAATTTTTTTCTTCGCACAGAAGAGAGCATGCTCATTCCCTGTAAGTGCCTCCTAGATGCAGCTGCAAAGACTCAGAATTCTGTAGGCAGCTGTCATAATAAATAACAAGTAATGGAAAAAACAAAATTATGAAGGTGTAACGTTGATGCCATCAGATGGAGAAGAATGAAAAGAACAAAAAGTCTACAGCAAGTACAACTTGTGAGAATGAACAGGAGAAAGCATATTAGGGCACAGTCTGATCTGCATTCCAAGGGAACAGCTGGGGTTAGTTTGGTTTCTGATGCAGACACATGTGGCATGAAGGTGTTGTGTTAGTTATGGATAGTCTATTTATTATCAACTAAAAGTGCTGAAGAGCCTTGCAGTAAAAAGTGTATTTTTCCTATGAAGTAATTTGCTAGCATTGTGATTTATTTCTCAAAATTTTCTTGTGCCTTTCTAAGGTAAATTCCATGCACCACACTGCCCATATTTTCTTTCAGACAGATGGAGATACCAGCAGGGATTTAACAGAAAGTATTCTGTTTTACTTGAATACAATGATTAATACTGGAACTTGGACATCCCTATTTCTTTGTTCTCTAATGTCAAAATCTCTAGCTCATACTTTAGCTACTTTATTCATTTATGTAATGTCTGTAGGACCAGTCTTATATAGTAGGTATTGCATTCCAAAATTTAATATTCATTACAAAAAATAATAAGTTGATCTTCTTTTCATTTTAACTGATGCAGATTCCCACGTGATGCACTTGACCTAGCATGCCTGCTCTGGCATTGTAGGCCAGTTTCTTTTCATTATTACTCCACAGCTCTCAGGAAGAGGAATTTCACTGGGACTAGAGGACTTTTTACTAACAGATGTAGGATGGAAGCAGAGTTATTTCATGGTTAGCAAGGAACCTCATGGTAGCAGCCTGGCTGGCTCAGGACCATTTCTTAGCAACTATGTTTTAATGGCTCACCTGTTCTTAATCTTCACTTTCTGCTATATACACAGAGTCTCCAGATCCCGTGATGCAAATGACTGCGAGCAATATGTCCCTTTTCTTTCCTCCTAGCCCTTTGGCAAAGGGTATTTTCCTTAAGCTGACACAGACCAGCCAAGTAGTGAGGACTGAACACATTCACTTCAGCTGATCTGTTGGGAGCCTTCTATCTTTTTATTTCCCTTTTTTGAACTAAACCAGAAAGCCCAACTAAGTGACCAAAGTAGTTACTTTTGATAGTACACCCTTGAATTTAAAAAGTGCTTTACAATTAGAAGAGGTTCCAGCTTCAAGGAACTTACCATCTTAAGTCAAACAGATGTGATATGGGTAATTAAAATAAAAAAAATAAAAGAAGACAGTACAACATGGAGCTCAAAGGAAGAGCCTTGCAGAAACATGCTTAGCACAGCCTTCCCAGGATTGCTCCATATGCTGCACTTCTGATTGCTCAGTGTTCAGACCTGTTCTTTCCCAACAAAACAATATGATTTTCTGCCAGCTGTGGTTCTGGGATGCACGAAAGAGGACAGGGAGAGCCAACCGACTTTTTACAGGCCATGAAAGAGAACACAGATAATAAGTTTTGGGTCACTACCAGTACATTTCCACCATTTAGAATATTTCTAATCTCTTGACCTGGCCGGTTTGTCTTCATTAAGTTTTCTTAAGTATTTACCACTTGCCCCAGGTGGCTTAAGTATAGATACAGACAAGTTGAAAACCCCCTCCCCAAAAAAAAAATAAAAGTAGCTGCTCCACCAGAATCGTTTGCTTGAATATAATAACTCTAAATTAAAAACAATGAGTGCTACATACATTTAGCATTCAAACCTTCTGGCTCAGCTGCTTAGTTCAAACACCTCTGCCCCTTGCATCTTCTAAGAATGAGAATTTCTAGCATACTCACAAGGTTTATGAATTCCACTTCTGGTGCACTAGGACAAGAAGTGAATTTCAGAATCCAAGATACTATAAGAGTAATATAATTTATGCCTTTAGAAATTAATATGTCAAATGAAAGCTACACTGTCTAATAAAAATAACAACATCAGAACTGTAAATAACTGAAGTATCTGCAATAATAGGTAATCTAAAAAATATTTAAAATGTTTAAATACTGGAAAACCAGAATATATAATCAGAATTCTATTTTTAATGATATCGAAGCCAGGATTTCATTTCCTCAGTACTGCAACATGAAAAACTAATACTGTGATGGGTTTTTGCTGGAACACATCATCCAGTAACTATACACATTTTGAGTTCTTTACCGAATGTGATAAGTAGCACATTTAGACTAATGACATTTCCCACAAAAGATGACTAAAAAGAATGTCATAAAATGCTTTTGAGGTGTGCATGGCACATCATGGCACTGAGTTGGAGTTCTGAGGGGGCTAATAACTTTTAGACGTCATTCTGGTGTTTCAAATTAACCTGTTTAGATTTTCCCTAATGCACTAGTATGCTCAGTCACTGTAGAACTTTAAATACTTGGCCCATCTGAAGCAATCATAATTTTGATACACATATTTAGCTCTTAGCTTTGTAAAATTCTAATGATTGTAGCTGTCCCATGGAAAATCACTATTTTGTCTTTATACGCTCTTACAGGTTTAAAATACAGCAGAAACATGACGCAGAGAAAGGCCCAGAGAGTGAAACTTTGCAGGTCTGCAAAACAAAGTCAGCTCAGATCAAACACCAGTCATGTATAGAAAGATCTATAATCTCTATGGTGTATAATTTAATATTGAGCTTTGCCTTTGGAAGCAGAGATATTCCATCAATTTTGGTTTAGAAATCTAAGTAAAATGGAAACGAATAATAAGCTAAATAAACTAGAAAAAGAATAGTGAAATAAAAGGAGGCAACAGCAAACTATCCTGGGTTAATGCATGATTGACCGACTGCATTGTAGTGCATCAAAACCCTTCCAAGTGCTGGATTTATTTGGAAAATACCTAGAAAGAACTTTTAGCAAATAGGGTACATCGTTCATTGTCAACCTGTCTTCTGGTTTTGATTTTACTGCTAAACAGGCTTACACTAATTGGAATTTTTAGGAACATTCAGTGTTCAACAGTCCAGTTCTGCTTTCCTGAAGTCGGTGCTGTCATTGGCACAACATAAAGCCAGTATGAAAAATCCCAGAAAGTACTGCCTTCTAGTACCTCACTTCTAGGCTGTTAAGCTTTCTTTTTCTCAACATAAGTTTATGCACCAATGAAGGTGATGATAGTAATATTAGCCTTAGTGAGTTTTCTTTCTACAAACAAATGCCCTACTTATTTTATCTGAGATGGCATTTTTCCTGTATCACATGTAGTTGTCCTTATTTTTTGTGAACTTCATGCCATTTATATGTTTAGCTTATAGCTTTGCAGAGGACTTAAGCCAGCCCATGAAAGCTCAGTGCAATTGTGGATAAGCAAATTTTTCTAGACATGATTTTATACACATCTTAATAAAAGTTTAATTCGAAAAAATAATCCCCAACTATAATTCTTATAACACGCTTTAGTACAATTAGAGGACAAGAGATGGGTGACCTTCTTAAACTTGGCTGTATGAGGAGATAAATTTATAATCACTGTGATCAAGCTACTAGAAACAATGATTTGCTGAAATGTGACTGATAATCACAGAAATCCTGCTCATCAGGAAACATAGCGGATTTTATTATTCTTCCAGAGGGAAAGAAAATAATTCTAAAGAATAGTCTGGAGGACAGAGAGCTGTCAAGAGTGCAGTGCTTGTTAAAAGATCCTTAAATTCTATGGGAGTTTATAAAAAAGCGTAAAATGATACACACTGAAACTGCCTCATTCCATTATTGATGCTTTCTGCTGATTGTATTATTGTCGTAAATGTAAGTTGGAAGTCACCTAAATAGGTCTGAATATTTTCTTCCATTCCTCAAAGACCTATGTAGGGTTTCTTAAATGTGAAATCCAGCATGTTTTCTGGTGCTTTGTTCAGTGGCAAGACATATGGCAATGTTTCCCAATACATCCCTCAACATCTGCTTTTAACAAACAATGTTATGTTAGAGAAATGTGCAAAACTAATCAGGAGTGTATGCTCAATTCGCAAGCGCAATCAATAAATTATGTTGCTGAAAAAAAAAGGCAAAAAAACCCCCCACATCAAAAAAAAAACCCACCCCAAAAAAGAGAAAAAAACAAAACCAACAAAATATCAACAGAAAGTAAGAGTTTCAGGGCCTTGATATAATTCTGTCCTTCTAGGTGCTTAGATAGTGCTTAATATTTCAAAATTGATATATACTTTGCCTACAGTTTCTCTAATGGAACTGCTTCTTGAGGAAAAGAGTAAAGAACCTCATTGCAAAGTTCTGTAAAATATCAGACCAATGTGTTTGTCTCTGTCTATGACTGCTTCAGAGAGTCAGGATAATTCAGCTGGCTAAATATATATTTCAAGATAGTAAGTCCTTGTATAAAATTATAAGGCAATCCATTTTCAAGCTCAGAACAGATTAGGCTGTGAGAATGCTGTTACTGTGGTCTCAGCATCAAAAGGCAAGGAAGGCTGATGAGAAATCCACAGAATGATAAGATAATTCTGAGGCAGAAAAGAAATCTCTCATCTCATGTAATCGAAAAGGCCAGACTGGCCATTTAAGTGCTTCAAAGAGATTTCTCTTGAAGGATGCTTAGACCTTGACTCAGACTTATCTGGCTGTTGTGTTTGTTGATTATCTAAATGAGTACATCTCTACAGCTGGAAATGACCAGGTACTGCATCCTTATTAAATGGAAACACTGATGCTACAGCAGACAGCAAATACACTCCATAGTTGTTAACCTAAGGTAAAAAAAGAATAAAGCATATTAACAATATTTATTTTATATACCATCTTGCACCTTTTCAGGTGACACCACTGATACTTTCTCAGATAGAGAAGCAGAGAGACCAGCATAGCCAAAGTACGTATATTGAGAGAACTGAGTGATTCTCTAGCTAAACAGACTAAGCAACAGAAATGTTTCATCCAAGAAGCCAATCTATTGAAGAAAACATTGAAGTAAGACCACAATAAAAGAAGAGGAAATAGTAAAGTAATTTAGATGTTGCAATATATTTCCACACCAACTTCAGCCCTTTAATAAAAGGTTTCTAGACACCCTGTTGACAAAACAATTTGATTCAACCCGCAACAGCCATTGCGTGAAGAAAAGTTATGTGGCATGACCAGATGGGCCCATGACTACCTTAACAAGTAGAGTACTAACACTGTGATAACTCACACTGCTTGCTATGCATTTCATAGGAAAAGAACACGCAGTACAAGTAGGTTATATATTCCTAGCAGCATTGCATTGGAAGAGTATGGTTTAATTATATGTATTTCCATTGGCCAGAAAGTAAATAATTTTATTTCTCCATAACTTGGAATTCCAGACACTTGTATATCAACTGGGTTTTATCTGCAAAGATGGTAAATTTCCAAAAGGAGTTCATTTAGTAATAAATTGTCAAGAGCATGGCGGAGGGACAATATCAAGTGTCAAGACTCTTAATAAAGATGTTATCATTTTGTCTTTCCTTAATGGTGAGTTGTTCCTTCTTAACTCAAAAGGACTAGTTTGTAAAATCAGAGACTTGATCGTGCTTTAGCTTGCTATTTACCATATGCTTCTATCTAATTATTCAGTACAGAACCAGGGGTGACAACACATTTTTTAGTTAGCATCTACTACTGGGCAGGTAAAAAGCCTCTTATTTAATGGAAGAGGCAGGGAACTGATGTGAAACTTCAGAAGTGTTTTTATTTAAGATGTCAAAAGATGTTAATCAAGTGCCCCTGCTCATTTTGTCCAAGTCAGTCTGAAGTTCTTCTGTGCACAATAATCTAAACAGCCATGTTGTAAGTCTCCAATAATTTGTCTTTCTAGCTAGTGTTTTCTCACTGTAGTTTTCAAAAAGGTTAAGAGTTGAGCATGAAGATTACATTTTAGACTGTTTTCCTGGTTATATATATTAGTTACTTCCTTAAGTAAGAAATAGCTTTTTGACAGATCATGTAGACACAAAATGTGTGGTCAAATGCAAATGATGGGAACTAGAATTGGTCTTATCTTAAGAGGTGTAACAGACCTATTGCAGTGTTATGCCAGAACACAGAAACAGGTTATCTGTTCTACATTGCAGGTGCCAATACATTCCACCCATCCACGGTATTACTCATAGTAATACATGTCCACTGGAAATGTGTCCAGTCCTGATTTGGACTCTGGCAAGAAGGTAGAACAGCTGTGCAAGTGACTGACTACTTGCAGCAGCAAAACGTTTGCGGTTAAATGTTTTGACTGGCAGTTATAGTTGAACTGTTTTTTCTCTACCCTTCACTATTTGGTTGATAGTAGTGTAACCTGGTACTAGTGAAACCTCTTGCTGTAATCAGGACATTTTTTTTCTCAAATAGAAATGATTTTTCAGTATTCACACACATATATTACAAGGTAACATCTTCAGTTCCAATAATTTTGATAGATCTCTTCCACAGGTTTTTCAGGTCTTGTAATGTGGACATAAGGCTGTGTCATGCTTTAGCATCAGCCTCATGGCAGAAGCGGAAACAAAATTCTGCCTTTATTCTTGTCCATTACCTCTTGACAAACAGAATCATAGAATAGCACAGGTTGCACAGGACCTCAGAAGATCATCTGATCCAACTTTTTTGTGGGAAGGAGAGCATAGATCACATTATCTAGCACCCTGTCCAATCATATTTTGAAAACTTCTAGAAATGGATGTTCTTCCTGACTGGGAAGGTTGTTCCAATGAGTGATCTTACTGTGAAAAATGTCTTTCCTATGCTGAGATGAAGCCTCTCCATGTGCGACTTGTATCTGTTGTACTTGGTCTTCTCTATGTGGTTGCTTGTGAAGAGAGGGCCCCTATCCACTTTGTCACCATCTTTTAAGTATTGGAATATAGTGATTAAATCCCCACTGCACCTTCTCCTCTCCAGAAAGAAAAGAAAGAACTCATTCAGTCTTTCTCTGTAACCAGAGTTACAGGTACACTGAAAATCCTAAATGAGAAGACCCTTTTGTTATAGAATTATTTTTACATTCATATGTTAAAAATACAGGTTTTGTAACTATTGAATGCCCTTTTTATATTTCTGAAGTTATAAACTTTGAAAGATTTTTGAGAAGATTCTTGTGAAGATTTAATTACTCTAAAATGCTACTGATTTTCCCATTCCAAGCCAATCTGCTAGACACTTTGTTTCATATCTGCAGGTGTCTATTCTGAGAGACTGATGTAGAGATACTTTTTTTTCACCTTTTGATTTAATGATGGACAAGAACTTACAACTGTGAAATTGAAGTTACTTCATTTTGCTTTGGAATTTCCAATTAAGTGGAATCTATAACCTCCTTGGGAAGCTACTATAATCTCTAATTACTCTGAATATTAGCAGATTGCATTTCATTTCAAAGTCTGACTTATATAAACTCAGTTCCAGTCTCTGAGCTTTGTCTGCATGAACAAGTTTCCATCTCTAAATATCTCATACAAGGTTAATGAATCATTCATTACAGACTTCATAGCTGTAATCATGGGTGCTTACTAACTAGTATTTTCTTTCACAAAAAAATCTTTACTATCAAATATCCATGCCATGTTTTTCTCCATAGTGTGTTTGGTCTCATCTAGAATACTTGAAATTTGAACACATAGCAAATTTTACTTAAAAGGATTTAAAATCAGTTGGTTTTAACCTTGTGTAACATTATTGGTCTCATATGTATGGATCTAATATGTTTTTCTTCATCAGTGCCTTCCTTCTTCTCTTCTCTAACTTATTGTGATCACTAGTGTTACACTATTAATACCAAGTAATTGTAAGGAAATGAGAATAATATCAATAGTAGATGGGAGAGAAAACTTTCTTCAGCCCAGAGACTGTTTTTTTGCCAGTAACAGTGTGGTTTAGTGCTCCATGGTGTCAATCTGTTCAAGTCATAGCAGGGTGTTCTCTATCTGTGGGGGAAACGTCTCTTACGTTCCCTATGAAATTCAGCCTGGATTGTAAGCTCCTTACTGCATCTAGAAGATCTTGTCCAGAATTCAAAACTATTTTCCCTGCCAAATAGCCCACACACAGTCAGCAACCACAAACCCACATAGATCCTGTTGTAATGAGTAATTTGAGTCTTTGGTTGCAATATCCATTACTAACCCTTCGGTAGCATCTTTGCCTATCTTCTTCATGAGGGTCAGAATCGTCTCACACATGGTGCAAAATGCTGGCAAGCAGGAGGTGATAACTTGATTTTACAGGTAAAATGTTGCGATTAAAACTTTTCTATTTGTTTCAGTGAAAATATATGCTACCACATAGTAGTCTGATTACCATAAGAAGGATGTAATGCTGGGAGCTGTATCGTAGGTGAGTCACTCTACAACAGTAGTTCCTTCCATGCAGAATAAGGCAGACCGATCATCTTGATATCCTCCATGAGAAGTGATAGCAATAAAGTAGTTATCAAGTAAAATTCTTCCCTATGATTCTTAGAACTTCCTCTGCAACACAATAGTATGATCCATTCCCCAAACAAAATAGTACCTTACACAGAAATGATCTTGAAAATTCTGAAAAGCTGACAAAAGTGATACATAACTGGGAGCAGGAAAAACTGTATTTTTTTTCCTTTTATTCCCTTTAAGTTTTTTCCTATTTTTTTTTTTTAAAAAAAAACTTGTGAAAAACTTGTTAGCAAGCCTTAAGACTATAGTGTGAGAGACAGAATGCTTGAAGCACAGAAAGTGGCTTTTCTTTCACTTGCTTGTATTGCTTTCTCTCTCTTCTTGTTGAAAGACAGTTAAGGCAATATTTCATCCAGGTTTCTTCCTACAGAAGAGGCAGCTTATATAAAATCTGTTATACTTGAAATTTCTTTGTTATAATCAATATGACTAATAGCTGATTGAAATGTACTATGGTATATGGGTTTTTTGTAAACAGATTTAGAAGTTTTATTATTTACTGCTATGAGGATTAGCAGAAACGTATTTTTAAAGATTGTTGAAGTTTTAGGGCATTGTATATAAAGGAAACTGATTAGCCATTGAATAAGAGTTTTGGCAAGCATTTCCTAGCATAAAAGCAATGATTTACTGCCTCCACTTTCAGTTTTATCCCTTGCTGCCTTTATTTCATTTAAAAGAAACAGGCAGACTCCTGGGGCAGTATTTGCAGATGCAGCTGTCCAGTCCTCCTGTAATACCCATTAGTCTGACTGATGCGGAACAGAAGGTAGAACAAATGGATAAATATTTTGTATTGTATATATAGTTAATATAGATTCAGATTGAGATAAGGGGATTGACCTGAAGGAAATAAAGAAATAGATTTCACCTACTAAGATTACATTTCTGTTTGTAAACAAGTCAGGTAATAAGGGATCAATGCACAAGAAAGTTTTCCACAAACCTTAGGACACAGGCAACAATTACGGCTTTTTCTAAAATATGCTTAATAAAACAAAGCTATTGTTCTCATTAGCTCAGCTGAGCCATTGTGTTTTTAAAAGAATTTGTAGTTAGAAAGTTTGTTTTTACAAATAGTTAGACAAGACACATGCCAAAGGCTTGTGTTCATAAAGCAAATGTCAAACCCCTTCTTTGCAGTGACGAGACATGGCCTGTGGGAGAGGATGCAGTCTGGCTTGTAAGCATAAGGCAGCCAATCAGAAAATATGCCTATGAGCAAAGTCTGGAAAAGTACATTTGCCTTTCTTTTTATTGACCTCTAAGGAACAACACATGTGGCTTGTTTTCTTCCTTCTTTGTTACCTTTTTCTTCAAGAAATAAAAGGTACAATCTCCCATCTCAGAAGGGCATCTATAAAAAGATGCTAATTGTCTATATCTTGAAGTTCAGACTGTAGCTCAAAGCAGATAGGCAGTTAACATACAGTAACTTGTTACTATTTGAGATAATTCATGTCTTATGCCTCTGGATTTTCAGAGCAGTCTGGGGTTATAAGTAAAAGCAATATATGAAAATTCTTAGACTGAGCTGAGGAGGAATAGTGGACCTTTGGCTATTTTCCCCACGAGTGACAGTCTGAAAAGCAACTTTACTTACAACGTCTCCTCCTGTCAGAAAAAGTCAAGTGGCAGCAAAGGAGAGATGTGCCTTGACACAACTCCCAGTTGCTGTGGGGAAGAGTTGGCAGGGTGACAGCCTAGTGTCAAGGTAGATAACCGCAGAATGAGGCCTTCTGACCAATACCCTGTTAATCTCATTTCCTAGACTCGTTACACTTGTGGTCTTAGAGTGACACAGTACAATGCACTTTAGCAAGTAGAATAAAACATCACTGGGTTGTAGCTCAACATTACTACCAGTGAACCCATCTTTATGTGAATGTGCTTTGATTGGCAGAAACATTTGTATTTACATCCAGATTATTAGTAAAGAGTTTATCATTGTATAACCACAGTCCTCCTAGTCAACAAAAAACCTCTCCATTCCACGATTGTTTTTCACCAACAGTTACTTTGATGTCTATTAGTCAGCTTTCTTAAGCTGCTTATTTGGCATGTTAAGAATATTGCATAGTGTTATTTTTAACCAGAATGTTGTGCAGTACTAAGTCAAACCACTTATCATAAGTCCAAGAATGTTTCCTCTCTGTTAGACTTCAAACCTGCAGTCTAATTGACAAAAGCAGTTTCGTTTGACAAGATCTATTTTCTGTAACACGATGTTAACAAGCAATAATTATATTCCCATCCTTTCATCTTTTATCTCTTGCATTCCATATTAACTTATCTCCTACTTCATCCGGATTAATCATGTGACAAATATTTAGGTCATCTCCCTGCTGTTGTGAATAGTTGCACATTAGCTGTCCACCTGTCCATGGTTTTGTAAGATATTTAAAAAAATAATATTAGTGTGGTATTCATGGCTAGCTCTTTCAGGATCCTTGAGTGCAAGCCCTCTTAATTTTAAGAAATTTACCTCCGAAGATTATGCTGAACATAGCATCCTGCTTAATGAGCTGGACAGGACTTCATGCCCTTTCCTGTACCCTGATGTCAGGCATACAAAATACATGCAAGAAATATAACCTGTTCTGCCCTTTCTACTTAATTTCTGCTTAGAGTACTGATCACAGAATCATAGAATCACCAGGCTGGAAAGGATCCAATGATCTTGGATCATTGAGTCCAACCGTTCACTGATGTCACTGCTAAAATTTCTTTTTCCTAAATATTTCACCTACTTTTTATCCCTCCCTGCCAGGCATTTACACCTGCCTCTTAATGTCATTTCTTCATTTTCACTGTTCCTGGATTGTCTTTTTTTTTGCTATACATTGCTTTTTTTTTAGTTCTATTGTCTGGTTTTGCTTTCCTGAATTACTTTACCTCAAGAAGCCATCATTTTTTCTTTCTTGACTATAGTCAAGCAAAAGTTGCATTCTAAAGTCTTCATATTTCATTTTGGAACATGTATGCCCACATTTTCCACTGAGTTTTTTTGATTTTCCTTTATTTTAAGCACCTAAATTCTGACTTCTGAGTTTTTCATTAAACTTAACACTCTATTAAATTTAGCCTGAAATTAATCTGATCAAGTTTCAATCTAGATTTTGTGGTTTAACTTGTGAAATTGAATACAAAGGAAGAGCTGAGATTGAGCTTTAGGTGTGAAGGTCATCAGTGTTTATATGGGTCCATGTCATATATTGTACTCTATTCTATTTGTTGTTGTAGGGTAGACACAACATAGATAGAAACAGTTTTGAACAAATGTGACCATGCAGTAATTGATTGTGTTCCTTTCCTAACGTCAGTCCCGGAGCATATCTGGTGTGTGCTATAACCTCAACATTAGCTGTCCTATTTTTTCACTTGTACTTAAAGGAAAATGGTAAAAGAGGCATTGGCAATTCTTAGATGTTTTCCTCACCTGCTGCCTGGGCCTTCTGGTGTATGACAATGCATGTTTAGATAGTCTATTTATATGTCATTTCTTTCTCTTTGCTGCTATTTTCCAGTTTTAGAATGGAGCTATCAGGACACAACATAGTCTTAAAATATAGAATTTTATTGAACAAATTGAAGTGTAAGGATAAAAGAGAACAAGAATAAATAGTGAAGTTTAGTATCTAGACTAAGTTAACAGAAGTGTTCTGACAATAGCCTTATCATATTATGAAACTTTTGAAAACTTTGTGGATAAATTAAAACCAAGATCTTACTAGAATAATTTCTCAACTAAGAAGAGCATCGTTATTTGTTTGGTCTGGCTGATCAGGTTTAGGAATTTTCCTTAACAAATGAAATATAAAATCAAGATTTTTTCTGATCTAGATCCTTTCACTGGCCAAATTTTCTAGCAGAACAACAGCTTGACTCTCCCAATGTTCTGTTTCCTTCTTTAGTATAAGTCTTGTCAGCTGAAAAGTTGTGCTGCTTTATTCAGCCCTTTTCTAACATGGGCCTCCTGGTGAGCCTTACAATGCAGCCAGTTTCTCCTTGGTGACTCATGATGCTTTTCCCAGCCTTATGGTGCTGCTCTTTTCAGAGCAGAGACTCTCTCAATTGAAAAGGAGAGCTGGATTGTCCTTTCTGTTTTGCTATTAGACACAGACACATACTAATATCAGGCTCTTGATAAGCTGCCAATGGATTTTCTTGCCTTAGCAGGTATTGGGACTTTTTCATGTAGGTGGAGAGGTCTGAAAGTCCTTCTGTCTGGGTCAGGGCCACTCAGCTAGACAATAACTCAGCAGGAGCCACACGTTCAACAGAGGACATTGTCTTTTCAGAATTTCAGATTTATTCATAGAGACTCTTTATTCAGCTTCAGCCAAAACAAAAACAAACAAGCAAAAACTGCCTCCTGCACTTTCCCATCCAGCAGATTTACAGTCTGTAAACAACAGAAAAAGTCATTGATATACAGGATCTCTTTGTTTCTTTTAGTAGTGCTGACGATCCAGTTTCCAGTTAACAAAACCCTGCCTGTTCTCTGCTTGCACAGCTCTGGCCAGATAAGATCATTTTGGAGGAAGGACAGGGGAATAGAGCTCCTCTTTAGATTTTCATGGTAGTGTTTCCAAATGGGGCAGTAAAATCTAATTCAGACCTACAGCTGAGACCCACTTCAATGTAAGTATTCCAGCTGTCAAACACACATCCAGCATTAAGATCAGGTTCTGTGTCAGATTTTCCTGCTTTTATTTCATCTCCTAACTTGCAGTCAGTGCCAAGTAATGGCTTACCCTAAATATTTTGCTATTGAAGTCCTCCAGGTCCCAAGACCAATCCCAGGAATTCTCTCCAATACTTAAAAATAGCAGAGTCGAGTTTGATTGTTGGAGGTTTGGGATTTTTTTGCTTTTTTTTTTTTGACTTGAAAATACTCTTGAATCTTATGTTCAATATTTTTCCTAAGCTCATGGAAGCTTGAAACTTATCCTTAAAAAACGGCAGCTGAGATTATCTAATCATCTGTTCAAAATCCCTTCAAAATAACAGTTAGGAATTTTGTTGATACCTGCATTCTCTTTATTCTGGATAAGGAGTTAGAATGAGGCTCTTGGGATTTATCAAAAAAAAAAGTAAAACTCAGTAATTTACTTACAGATAAGCTAGACAGTTTCTATAACAACTGTACATTGACATGTTTGTAGTCTGCTAACCGACCCGGGAAACATAAAAAATTGCCAGCTGTAGCCTTGATTTCTCTTTCTTCCATTTCCATTTAGCTCCCTTCTGTCATTGTGAACTTTTTCTATGGTATTGATATGTTAGCCTAGGTCAGGCATGCTGTCATGTTAAAAAGAATTACACAGACTAAAAGATATGTCTGTCTGTAGCCATAAATACTGTTTTCCCACAGCTGCAATAGTGTCAAGGGTTTGAAACAGCTTCTGTGTAAGTTAAATTTTCTTATTAAGCCTGGTTCATGTTATCTTAACATCTACTCAAGATCTGCATGACTTTTGAAGCGCTTATGCATCTTATTGATGCCTTCCCTTGCAATTAGATCACTCATTTTTGGCAACGACATTAGCAGAAGTCTTATATTCAACTAATCATAAACAATCACTAGTGATGGGGATTAACATTTTTGTATCTCTTACAGAGGATAAATGCTGACTTAACCAGTTGACCAGAGAGTTTAGACTGATACAGTGTTTTTGTAGTTTTACTGAATATTTTTAGATGAAATTTTACTGTTCTCTTACTATAAGAAATGGGAAAAAGGAAAGCTCATTTGCATGTGTTGCATGAATCCTTAGCACATGCATAAAAAGAACACTGCTAATACTGCTAACACCACAAAATGGCACTGCAATCTTAATGTCTTTATGACAGCTTTGAACTCCATGTTTTTGTATTTTTCAGTCTTAGTGCAAGTAAAATAATCTGCATTTATTAGTTCGTTAGCAAATATTAATGTATTTTTTTCTTGCATATGTATATGAGGCCACAAGCTCTGCCTACTTCTCTTCTGGGTAACGTAAGCTTTACTGTGAAGGCACGCGTCCAATTCAGCATAAGTATGTTTCCCAACTCTTCCCTTTAGAAACACTTTTATTTAATAATAAATCTTCAAATAACCAGAGGAACAGTAGAACTGAGAGCGAGGGATCATTTGGTGAATACGATTTATGAGAAAAAAAGGCAGCAAAGTACTAAAAGAGCTCTGAGATAACCTCTCTTTCTTATCATCTGCAAGTGTAAAAGCAGCACTAAAGGTGGATGTCAGGGCCATGGACAGCTGTGAATAACATTTTGGTCTAGCGGAAAATATTGTGTAAAAATTACACATATTTGAAAATTATAGGCTTCCAATAGTTACTTGCTATCTAAGACAGTAAGTTAGTTTCTACCATAAAGCAAATGTAGTGGCTTCTTAAGCCCTTTGGAATTAACAACCACTCTCACTCTTCACACCTGACCAATAGCAGAAGAGATAATTATACTAGTCTCAAAATTAGATACCAAAGTGGAACTTGTCCATTGACTCTAAAATCAATCAGAATTCCCAAACCACAACAACTCCACAGTAGAGCTGTTTAGTGCTGGTACAAAATTAACTTGTCTTTGGATGATGACAATAATTAAAAGTCTGCTTTGATAGAGACAAAAATAAAATTTTATCCCTATCACCAAAAATTGGGAAGTTTTTATACTAATTCTGAAACATCATTCTCTTTAGATTTATATCATTATTTCAGACTATGATCTCTGGAAGGTCTAGCACTGAACATCAAAATATCTCTGGAAAGTTATGTTTCCCCTATATTTTTAAAAAATTAATTACTAATTACCTTACAAGCTAAAAACTCAAGTTCATACTTCCCTGAAAGCCTCATTGAAAGATGGTGTTGTTATTAAAAAGATTCAAAAGAAGTCTCCACCTGCTGCAGATCCAGTGGGAAGACTAGAAATATACTTTCTTCCACAAGTCAACGAGACACACATTGCTGAGATAACACCTGGAATAAGACAAAAGACTGGATAGTAAGTTTGGAGTGTTGAACTCAGCCTAAACATACCACAAAATCAGACCATTTTTGTAAGTGAAGTACAGTGCAGCACCATCTCACACCTCTTCTGGAATCACCTTTCACACAGAAATGTGCAAAACAGTGGCTTCTGGTGTGTATCTTTAATATGCTTCATACAAGGGAGAGAAGTTTTATCAAAGCAGGATTATTATCTTATCTACAGTCTGTCTGAGAAGATCAGCTTTAATTCAAAAGTTCTTTCGTTCATTATGACTGAAAAAGGTCTTGAAACTCTGGAGACCCTGTACCCACATATACATCCTTGAAATATTGACATGACCACAAGTGTGTTACAATGATATTGTAACCAACAACTGCTAAAAATCCTGAGAAAATAAAATCTCTTGAAAATGACCACCCACACTGGAAAAAGCATTTCATATTGCTATGTTGAAAAAACCTGTAAAAAAATAGAGGGAAGTAGTTGAAATCAAATAATCCAAATACCAAATCAGGTTAATTTACACAGCCTTGCAATTTCTTTATGATCAAAATGAGCTCATTCCTGTGGAAAACAACACTCCAGAAATGGATGTAATTGTTAGTTCAGGGCACAAAAGGCTAAAGAGCATTGAAAATACAGTGCATGGTTGATTTAGCAGGTTAAGAGTTGTTTTTAAACTGAGGACAAAATCCCCTTCTCAAGAATGTATAATAGTTCAAAGGATAAATCAAAGTTTGATATTTTGAACAACTTACACTTTGGATCACACATGTATTTTTTACAGATGTGAATAGGGCATTAAAATAAACCTCATGTTAGAGGCTTTAGAAATGCTATTTGTCTAGGAATTTTATATGCCTAGGCTGGAAAAACATTAGACATGTACTGTTTAGTTTTTCAACAGCACTATCTTTTTTTCATTTTCCCTGGCATGTTGGTTGGTATTCTGAAGTAATTATTTTCTTTGACAATTCAGTTTTGATATTTGTTGTTACGCAAGAATACCCTATTCAGAAGACAAACATGGAGTTGTAATGCACTGACAGATGAGAAAGAATGAGCTAGACTAACTGGAATATTGAAACTTTTCCTTCCTCTTGTCATCTTTAAAGTCATATCTTTAACTGATTCCTTTTATGTCCCTACGTGCTTGTAATTGATGGGACATTGCTTGCTAAGAGATAATTCATTTAGTCTGTTTCCAAAAGGCAGAAATTCTTCACAAAAACATATTCTCCATTAAAGACTCCTTTATCTCCTAGTTCAGATTCTACTTCATCAAAGATATGTTGCTGAAGTAGATTTAGTTTTCTGACTAAAATCTATATGCATGCCATCCAGAAGCCCAGCACCATGAACAAAATCAGATTTAGCTCCAGAGTTCATTTTATTGTATACCAACATAAATACCAAATGCTCCGTATTTTCAGGGTGCATACACTCTTCTTCAGGTTGGCAGGGTAATATTTTCACCTCCTTTTAGTCTGACTTTTTTTGGTTACCACTAGAGATAATTATGTTAATTAAATATCCCCCGGCAATGTACTATTTCAAACAGAACATCTAGTTAAGATATCTTTATATTTTTATTGTTATTCTGGGTCAGTGGTTTTTGGAGTTGTCTTACAGCTAGATTACCTACAGGTTTCAACACATTCAACACAAGAATGTTAATTGAAATAATAAACTGCATATTACATATTTCATAGGTATTTTTTAATGTTTAAAATGCAGGATGCCACAAAGTCACAATTATAGTATAGTCAACTTACTTTCAGGGTTTTTTTTTTAGTCTTGTAGTGCTAATTTCTGAGCTGTTTTGCTGTGCATTGTCTTGCTAGTCTTTTTGTTGTTTCTTGATGTATTTATAATGAAACTATAGGCTGGATTTACCTCAGTGGCGTTGGTATGAGAGAACTGGATCCCAATCTGTTTGAGCAGGAATGATCTAAACATACATCTCTCATTCTCTCTAACGAAGATACTTAACCTTGAGGGTACTCTGCAGAGGAGTTGTCCTCTTGCTCCTGGGAATTGAATCCCAAGTACATGGAAGTGCACTGGTGCAGTCCTGAGTCAGTGACGCATATCATCTTTAGTATTTCCTTGTGGGCATCTCTGGGCTTCTCCCTGTGAAAGCACTGAATCACTTTCCAAAATTACCTACCTTTTAATATAGTAAAAGATGAGGCAGTGCCTTCACTGTACACACCAAAGCTGTCTCCATCATGGAAACAAAGAGCTTCGTCTTCTAATGAAAGGCTTTTAGTCAGGTCAAGTACCTCCATTTAGACTTATATTTTTCAGATTTGGAGCTTAAACAAGGCTCCATTACATTTTCATTCCACCACCAAAAACCTGAAGATGCCTTTTAAAATCATATAAACTGATATTTCTTTGTGAACTTTACATCGTGAATCAGAAATCCATCTGCTGCTAGCACTTCAGGCTATTCAGCCAGCCAGCAATGCTACTGTTAGTTGCATACAGCTAGAAACAAACACTGCACCAGCACTAGTGTAGCCACGTTACTGTGAATTGTAGAATCAGAGAATCATAGCATAGTTTGAGTTGGAAAGGACATTAAAATTCATATAATTCTACCCCCCACACACACCGTGGCCAGGGACACCTCCCACAAGATCAGGCTGCTGAAGGCCCCATCTGACCTGGCCTTGAATACTTCCAGGGATGGGGCAGCCATTATTTCCCTGGGCAACCTGTGCCAGTGCCTCAGCGCCCTCATGATGAAGAATTTCCTCCTAATGCCTAGCCTAAATCTTCCCCTCTCCAATTTATATCCCCTAGTCCTATCACTACAAGCCCTTGTGAATAGTCCCTGTCCAGCTTTCTTGTTGCCCCTTCAGGTACTGGAAGGTCACTATAAGGTCTCCTCAGAGCCTTCTCTTCTCCAGGCTGAACAACCCCAACTCTCTCAGCCTGTCCTCATAGGGAAGGTGCTCCAACCCTCTGATCATCTTTGTAGCCCTCCTCTGGACCTGTTTCAACATTTCAATATCCTTCTTACGTTGAGGATTCCAGAACTGGGCACAATACTCCAGATGAGGTATTACAAGAGAGGAATAGATGGGCAGAATCACTTCCCTTGACCTGTTTGCCACTCTTCTTTTGATGCAGCCCAGGATATAGTTGGCCTTCTGGGCTGCAAGCACACATTGCTGGCTCATGTTGAGGTTCTCATCGATCAGCCCTGCCAAGTCCTTCTCCGCAGGGCTGCTTTCAATCACATCATCCCCAAGACTGCCTCAACCCAGATGTAGGACCTTGCACTTGGCCTTGTTAAACCTCGTGAGATTTGTGCAGACCCACTTCTCCAGATTGTCCAGGTCCCTCTGGCATGCAGTTCATCTTCCAGTGAAATAATTTCATGATGTGAGGAGTTTTTATGTTACTCCAAGAAAACTCCTGAGGAGTTTTTTAAACACATTACTGCAATCAAGAAAATTAAAACACTTCTGCCACTGTATTTACACAATATGTATATTCCATACTAATGTTGTTGTAAGTTGGAAAACAAGAAGTTAATGTCTTCCGTAGCAAAAATCTGTCACACTGTTAGTACCACACCATCCTTCTTCTTTAAGACTTAATAGCATTAAAATCACTATTTCCTAGAGAATCAAATGTTCATATTCTCAGCTGTCATAACTTGACATAAGCATCAATCTCAAGGCTTTACGCCATAGGTAGGAAGCCTCATGCACTAGACTGCATAAAACAGATCCATAAGGGGAACTGTATTGCCTCCAAAGGACTGTATAACTTCAGGTCTCCTGTGACTACATTTATTGTCTGAGCTGCAGTCATAGTACTCATCTCAGTTCCTGATCTATGTGCAATAATAGCATATCAGCATCGTTTTTCTGTATTGTATTGTTGTGGTTTGCGCTAAAATAGCGTCAATTTTGTGGCTGACTCAGTTGCTTTAAGCACCTTTATTCTCTAAATGCTAGCTGTATGTTTTTCAGACAGTGCTTTCTTCCCAAAGCAATAACTCAAGGCACTGTTATACAAAAAGGCCAATGCTCACACTTAACCAAGACCATTCTCAAGCTAGCAGAAGGGGGCTGCACCTGCCAGGAGGGTTGGATAGTGACCCTAAAATGACCCACAGGGTATTCCATCCCACATACATCATACTCAGAATAAATTCGAGAGATCGCAAGGTCATGCTCTCTTCTGCAATGGTCAATGGTCCAGTGAGGACCCTGCCTGTCTGCATATTCCTGATGCAACATCTGTGTGTTCTTGAATCCAGTTTCTGAGTCCATTTCCTCCTAGCTGTGGACCTATTCCCTCATGTCTGCTCTCCAGTATTTGTGGTATGTATGGTCATTGAGGGGTGGGAGTGCAGTCTCATATATTTTTATATTTCTTATTACTTTATTATCTTCACCATCATAATTTCATTAAAGCTGTAGTTTTAGTTTGCAGCCCACAAGCCTTTTCCTCTCATTTCCCTTTCCCTGCAGGGACGGGGGTGGTAAGGGATTTTGGAGGCTCAGCTGCACAATTCTAGCTGCCAAAATTTAGCCATGTGGGGCTAAACAATGATATGTATAAAAGTACATTTTTACAAGGAAAAGAAGTTTTGCTATGGAAGAGTTTTTCTATGCAGGTATTATGCCTATATGTAGAGAGTAGTAATTGCAGTGAGAAGTGCACAAACCAATTTGGAAGTAAAGGAAAAAATGCTACTTTAAATATACTACAAATTAGTATCAGTAAACATTTACAATTTCTTAATCATATTCTGGTGGTTTTCATTAACCTTTCTGATCTCAACTGATGAACACAGACAAAAATATGAAGGAAAAAAAAGAAAAAGAAGAATATTTCAGAGAGAAAAGACTTTTTTCCTGTAGTGTTTGTAGGGTAGGTCATGATTTCATTTTCATCCGTTGAAATATGGAGTAAATTTACCACCAGTCATGGACTAAATACACCACCATCTGTTTACAGTAGCTGGAGATCATTTGGCATGACTTTATCCCAGTTTTATGCAGTTTCAACTTTGATCTGAACTGGGCCATTTTGCCTTTGCCAAAATTTTCATGCCAACTTTTATAGAGCTGCAAAGAACTGCCAGAGAAATCACATGGCTGATAGTTCTCCAGTGACATCAGAAATAAAACCTGCATTAACATGTGTTCTCTCTCCCGTAGTCCTCCTGCAGTTGTGGGAGCACATAGGCATGTGAGGAGGAGCTGATTAGGTGAACAAACCAGTTATGTAGTCTTTTTCCTTGCAAAACCTTCCAGCACTTTCTGGCTTCAATTCCTTTGCATTTCAGCAGGTACATAAGCAATATCCCTCCTCTGTTTATTAAAAGACAGTTAGCTCATCTCCAAGCCTTAAAGGTGCATTTGTCTATGAAAACATAACAAGACTGAGGAATACTTTTTCTTTCATCTTAAATGTGTCTACTAAATAACATACCCATTAGCAACAACTTGCCAGTACTATTCCAGAGCCAGAGGCAATGTGCCAAACACAGACCAGAGGACAAAACAGTTTATCGAGAACTTAAGAAGAAAACAGGAACTGCTAAAAATAGATAACAGTAGCAATACTTGGGTTTGAAGTATGGAACACTTAGCAACCACAGAAATATTCACAGCATTTGGAGAGATTGTTGTTGAACACTGTATTGATCTGATCTAGGCTTGCTGACTGCAGAAGAGTATTTACCTTTCTAACAGTCTGAGTTAAATTTGATTTGTCCAAAGACCTGTGCCCTGAGACTGGATAAGTATAGCCTCTTCTTTTCACTGTATTTGTTTAAATTGGGAAATCTAGGTAATTTAAAGATATGAAAGGTAACTTTCATATTGACTGGTTGATTGGACTGCTCAAACTTGCCTCCAATGAAGGTAATATTAGACCACATCTCATTCTGTAACGACAATAACGAAGAACCATGGGCATGTAAAACCATAAGAAAATGAATGCAAACTTGAAAATGCTTGGGAAAATTCACCAACTCAAAAAAGAAAAAAATAAAACAAAACAATACCACCACCACTCAAACAAGTACCTCTTGTATCTATATTAATTTAGCAACTGAAAATAAACTACATGATGCCCTTGACTTCAGTGAGATATTACTGAATTGTGTCATATTGACACAGTAGATGAGTCTGTATTTACCATTGCTTGAGTTTTCATCACGTTCTCATGCCTGACTCTGAAGCTACTCTTTATCTGGGATGATATTTGATGAGATTTCACTAGGAATGAGGAGTGGCACAGAGGAGAAGCTGGGTTGTGCCAGAAATATTGGTATCTACAAAGTTTGCTTTACTTCAGACTGTGCTGCTAATGACTAACCAATCCCTCTTTTCTTCCTCAGACCCATCATTTTTGTTGCACAATTATCAGATCTTTTCTCTTGATTTTAGTTGTTTACTTTTTGTTTTCTTCCTTCTTTCATGTTACTTCTTGTCTTCTTTTAATGGTCATCTTTACTGGATGCTTTTTCCCACTCCCATAAATGAAACAAGAGTAAATTACATACAGCTGAAGCTGACTGGGCATGTAGGTGTAGGAGGTGGTACCCTGCTAGGTCCTTTGATGTTCTGGATCAGTATTGTGAATTATGGAAACGACAGTAGCTAAAATTAAATGAAAATAAAACCTCCACACTATTCAAAGTTAAATGAAACAGAGGCTGAATTTACAAAATATCAAAAATATAAAATGGCAATTTTTCTTAATATTGGACTGGAATTAAATCCTCAAATTAAATAATTATATTAAATAAAAAATAGTCCAACTTCACACATACTCCATCCTTTTAGAAGATCTCAAGGTTTTGGAGTCTATTATCAGGCTAAAGATCTGGACCAAAGCCAGTCTAACTGATGACTTGCAAATGGTGTAACCAGAATTAATTTTTTTTTATCAGGAAGGGCCCAGAATAGCGTAACAATTTTCAGTCAGATGGATTAGTATTCTGGCATGTTCTGGCACCTCTTTCACTAGAAAATTAGCTGTTGATTTATAAACTGAAAATAACATATTATCTAAAATCTAACCCACAAGTTAGAACCAATTATAAAATTTCCTTCTTACATTGTAGTTCTTGTGTTGTGGTGACTTTTCTCATTCTTCCAAGGATAGTGGCATAATTCAGACATTTTTGGTACTAGGTGTTGTCAAAAGTACTGCATATGGCTTCAGGACTCTTAGGATTGGAAGTCTCAGACATGAATTTGTTCATAAAATAGTATTTAGGCATGCTTTTCCTGAGGTATTCCCTAAATATGTTTTAGTAGAGTACTAGCATCTCAAACAGAAATCACTGCACTTTTATGTTCTTAATTAATGTATGTTAAAAGGACAGGTATCTCACAGAAAAGAATCACATGGCTACACAGCCTTGTGAAAAATAAAGTTATTCCTAGACATCTACTGAGACAATATATTACAGCTTTGCTGTTCAGTTCCTATACTCTTATATTTGCGTTCTTGTTATTTCTTACAGAGATCTCCAAATTTTTAGGTTTCATTATATCATGGTCAGATCTGGATTATGATTTCCGCTCTATTTTGCTGCCTTTTGTTTGTATGGAAAATATAGTCTTGAGTAAGATTTAAAGAAATTTTTGCATAAGAAGTGGTTCGTGCCCTCTATGTGCAGTTTTCCTTACCTGCAACAGAAATGCTTTGCGTTTTCATTTTTATCATTATAAATAATTTTTATGTACACTTGATATCTTTAAAATTCATGTAAAATTCAAGACCCTAACTGACATATTTGTACTCTTTTTCTTAACTACTATTTTCTATAATTTATGTTAATTTGAAAAAAAAACCAGTCTTTTACGATGAATTTTGCTTATAAACTCTTGGAAAATACTGATAGCATAAACTGAATATGAAACAGTATTTGGAAAAAAAAATGCTATTTTTGCACAAAGGGAACATAACTTATTTTTCCCCTAGATTTATGAGCTGTTGGCCCTCACCTGATGTTAAATGCTTCTCTAAAATAATCAAAACCAGACACTATAATGGCCATTGAAGCTGAAATATACTTCCTGCACTGTGATTAATTTCCATCACTAAAAATCATGGCCTGTAGTAAATTTCGTATTGCTGACACAAGCATATGATCCAGTAATTTTGTGCTGGGACTTGGCATTGTGTTTTGTATGTCTGCTTCTACCAATATCTCTAAGAATAGATTAAATCATTTCAAGATAGGGATAGAAAGTGACAGCTGGGTAATATATCTACGGAAATAACTACTTTGAGCAACAGACTTACAGGACTGAAGAGCCACTTCTTTTCTTTAGGCTTCTGTGTCCCATACAGATGGAGATAATTTCTGAAACAGATGAATTCCTGAGGCTTTTACCTTTAGCTTTATTTTCTTTTCTTTTCAGCCTAGAAAAAGTCTGACAAGTATGCTTCAGTACAATAGGGGGGTCATATGTCATATAACTGCCCTCAGTTGCAAGACACTAACTTGATGTCCCAGTATGTCTGGTCCAGGCCTGTGTGTTCCTAGTCTAAGCAGAGCAGTCTGCTGTCTTCCTAGTCTCTGTTCATTTGCCCTTCACAGTAACTATAAATCTGTTGAATAAAGTATAGCTAGTACTCATTGACAAGCTGTAGAGAAGGGGATAAATGAAAAATACCTAGAACAACATTAGCACACATATTAGTCTTAGGTGGTTATTTGTGTTCAGCCTGAAAATTTTGCACACTTTTTCAATCAAAATATTCCACCATCTTTAACATCACAGGCAAATTTTAATGGCATCAGTAACAGCATATTAACTAGATTCCTTTTGTATATTATAGGTGGAATAAACAGTAGAATGCTGGAGACCATTTATGCCAGGCTGTTATTCTGGCAACTGGTTAAAATATGAGATGTGAATTTGATACGTAGCTTTTTCAGGACAGAGTCTTCCTGTCAATGTGGCTATGTGTAATAGTTTACCTTATTGGAGACAGGAGGAAGATGGTACTTGTATTTTCTTTACCTACTACTGTGTTACGCACTTGCTTAGAAAAGGAGATGAAGATGAGCAACAGCAACAAACCTGTGGTAATGGTCAAAGATACTGCTCAGTGAAAGCAACTCTGAATACTTTAGACAAATAGAACAGACTACTTTTTTTTTGGAGATCTGATTTCGCCTGAGAGAAACGACTGTGCTTAGTGCAAGAGTAAGTGGATGAAAACATGATCTGTTCTAGAAATAAGGGGAAAAGTAATGAAGTAGTGGTTCCTGTCACAATGTGTTTTGTTAAACAGGAATGAGTGGAAGAGCTGAGTTCAGAAGGCTTGCTGGAGAAAATATCTGATAATGTCAGCATCTCCCACTGGTTTAGTCACCTTGTCTTTCCTTTAGACTCAGTGCAGAGATAGATAACCCTTCTGGAGCTTGAGACAACTTACCCTAAAGCAGATATCTAGAAATAGGTCAGCTGAATCACTCTACCTGGGAGCTGAGGACAACTATCTCAGAAGTTGTAATCTATGTTGCAGATAATCTCAAATCAGTGAGATGAATCCCAACCTTTAGGTCTCAGTTCCACCTCAGCGTCTTGCACAAACAGCTATCTGCCTGGGGAGTTTCAGTTTTCCATCTCATTTGGCAGGACATGAAACAAGCTGCTTGACACATAAGATGCCCTGCAAAACTGAGTGTATTGGGAAGTTCAGCAATATGCACTGGGTGTAAGTGAATATACGGTGGTCTTACTTGGACTACAAGAAGCAAGCTTCAGCATTACTGCTTCTCACAACAGGATGAAGTCAGATTTTTGGTAAGGGATTAAGAAAATTTTGGGGACTTAATTATTGATAAGACACAAATTCCTTTTTATAAATTCTGGCATTTCATTAGCTCCATGGCAGTTATGACTCTGGGACAATTAGCTAGATCCTTATACAGGTACTGCCACTGCAGTAGTAGTGTCAGGATTGAAACTTGTTAAGCGATGGAACAGGAGTGTTACCAAATTTATTGAGTGGATACAACTTCTTGGAGTAGAAACTTCTGCTTCAAAGTCCCCCAGTCTGAATGATGCAAGTATATGCAATGAGTTTGATTTAAAGAAGGTGGAAAGCTCTCTGAACCTGGGCATGAAGTAGTGTTACCAACTGACTCTGCTAAAGAAGATAAAGCGGTCTAAAGCAGACCTTGGTTTCCTGAAATTACTCTCAAAAGTGTTCAACCAACCTTATGTTGCTGGATGCATGCAGCTATAACACCAAGTTCAATTTCCAAACTGTTTTCACCTACTGTGTGACTTGTCTCTAAAGTGAACCTGTATATTAACATTAGAACATTATATTAACATTAGAAACACTATTTCGAGGCATATGACTAGAGTTATGGCTCTTAAAGCTTGAAGCTGGCATAGTCCATGTGGAATTACTGTTGTTGAATGTGTGACAGAGGGGATGACAAATCTGTTTAGATAAACTAAGAAATAGAAGCAGTGAGTGGAAACCCTCACAATGGGATGGCTGAGCAATCACTGTCTGATTACATTAGGACAGATGGTGGGGGCAATTGCCCATTAGGAAGCTGAATATTTGATCAGATGGAAAAGAGTATTTCACCACACTGTGCTACTAATCCCTGACTTGAGCAATATCAGATGAGCATCACACCTGGAAAACTTCTTCCAATAACTTATGGGTTTTTAATCAATATATTCAGAGAGGCATGACAAGTCACTGAATCAGCCTTGTTTATGTTTTTATGTATTGCCTGTTTTTTTCTTCAACAGAAATATCGTAACAGCTTCAGAACAGTGTTTCAAGTTTTCTCTTCCGGTTTCCTTTTTTTTAAAACTCATCTGAGTTATAAGCTTTGGTTTATGTGAATTGTATGGCTTTTAGTTTCATTAAGTAATGTCTGAGTTATACGATGTTTTTCCTTTCTCCAGGTACTTCTTATTATTCTTAAATCCACTTACCACTTGCCCATTTACCCATTATCTTAGAGCTTACATTGTTTTGTCTAGGAGCTAAAGAACAATACAAATAAGAAAAGAGACAACATCCAATAAGTCTGAGATAAATAGTGTTTAATCTTTGCTTAAGGTTTATTTTGACAAATGCCTATCTGAAAGTATGGTTCTGGATGGATGTTTAACATTTCGACTGCAAGTGGAGTGGAAAATGAATGTATATCTATCTATCTATCTCACTAGGCACATAAAATTATGTTGGTTTTGTTAGTTTAAGAGACAAACTAGTGTATTGCTGGTGTTACAGGGTTATCATTGACTCATGACATAGATCCCCTTGTAAAAGTGTTCAGGGAAGGCATTTCAGTTCTTTGAATAGCCATGTTGAAATGTGCACCGAACAGCAGATAGAGCAAGAGTGCTCCATTTTAAACAGGTCACAGTTTTCCATTCAGAAGAAGCAGCTTGAGTTCAGCCTTGAGCTACTAGAAACCTGTCAATTCATTAGCATGACTGAATCTAAATGGAGGAATACTATAATAAAAAAGGTGCCCTTCATCTTCATCAGTTCAGATTGTATTAAGGCTTTATTCAGATACATATACACACATGCCTAGTCCCATTTTGTGTCTGGGATTTAGGTTGGAAAGAATTAAAAAGAAATCCCTTCAGCTTCTGATGCATAGATACAGCATGATCTCACCAACACCTCAAGTCTGTAATGTTTTGTGTTTCTAGAGAATTTCAAACTCTGTAATAATGCTATTATATTTTAATTGGTGGTTCCACAGTTGTCAGGCTGATCACACAAGTTTGACTGCCATTTCTATAAGTCTGGTGAATAATAACATTAGTGGAATCACCCTGTGAGAGAAGCCAGAACTTCAACCATGCCTATTGCATTGGGATAGTTATCAGGGTTTCACAGTTGGTCAGAGGTGAGTATCCATAGAGTTAGTAACTCAGAAGAACGTACTTATCACATATTTTGGGGCAAAAATCTCTGTCAAAAGTATAATATTCTGGCATAAGTTTCCAGTTTAAACTGTCACTTCAAGATTTCAACCTGTGTTTTGGTTGTCAGTCTAGTACTACTGCATTTTAAAGTCAAAGTTCACATGCCTCAATTTTTGCCTTAGGGAGAAGGTCTTTGTCAAAAAAAGAAATACATTTTAAGCTGTTATGTTTGTGAAGTGAAAGTGAGACCTTGGTCTAAGTCTTGACATCACATTTGCTAAGAAAGTATAACTGTCTTTGTTTAGAAAAACACATAGATCATGATTTGAGAATGTCTGGGTTGGAATTTTGGGATATTTGCAAGGGATGATACTGTTAGAAAGAAGTATTTTATCCAATAGAGTAGATTGCAAGTAACTAATGCTGATAACTGAAATGTTCTGTGGCTATTGTAATTGCACTATGAATGTCAATGAAGTCAACAGAAAAAAGCCTGGAATCTTTCTGCAAGGTCAAGATTTATCATGATAACTTGTGCAATGGATTTATTCCTCTTCTCCACAAAATGCCATATTGTGATAGTAACTCTCTTACTCAGTCTCGTGAGCTGGAACTCATGAGCATACTGAATCTTAAAACTTCAAAATTATTTCCACAGGTTAACAGAAGAACTGAATGAGTTTGAAGTTATTGTGCTAATCACTAGAATACAAAGACAGTGTCATTTAGTCAAACCAATACCTGTCATTTAACTCTGTGTAATGTCTCATGCTTGTCAAGAGAGGGAAGATTGCACTTTCCACAGATTTGTAGTATTGTTCGAGTCAAAATGACGCTTCTACTCTATTTACATGGAACTGATTTTTCCAGTCAGATACACAACTGAACACCCGTCTTGAAAACAAGGGTTACTATTTTAATGTGTTTTGGTTCTACTCAGTGTAAGAAAGAGAAGGCTGAGGTTTTCTATCCTTTGTATGAACAAGCTTTCTGGCTTCTCAGTTGAAGAGACAGGCAATCTGCAGTGTAAATACTCTGAGATAATGGTAACAGGATCAATACGGAACATACAAGTTTATTTACAAATTTGTTATCAGCATTTCTTACCATTTTTAATTACCATGGGTCTTCAAGGGTTTACACACAGAGGTCAGCTTTGGAATAAATGGGACCAGTCTCATTCAGAAATAAGCAGATTCAAAAGCAGATTGTGTAAGTATAAGCCAAAAAAACCAATAATATTTCTGACTTTCACCACAAGATGCGTTTTACACTACAGTGATGTTTTTCAAGGTCTAACAACTGCACAGATAAGAAGCATGGGTTCAAATGTGTGTTTGTATAAAACCAATTTAAAATATGATCAAAGGAGAAACAAACAATCCAATATATTTTTAGCCTGTGCTTTGTAAGCATGTGGCCAAGCAATGACTATCTTAATGTTCATTTGGAGTTAGAAGCAAGACAAATGCAACTATGCTAACATACTGCTGTCATTCATAATAATCGGTAATTGGTAATAATAACAAAATCATTCCTTGCCTTTGAGTGTAGCTAGTTGAGTTCTGAGTGAGCAAATCACAAATAGTTTAAAAGAATATTTGGTCCAGATGTTGTATTTGTTAAGTAGTTACTAAACTAAAATAAAATGTAATAGTTAAACATTCCAGTAACATTTTGGTTTGATGATTGTGCCTTTTCAGAAGTATTGAACTACAGTTAAAGCAAAATGATATATAGGACTGGGTCTCTTGACAACATTCCCCACAGAATAAAGCTTAAGAACAATTTTCCTGTTATGGCTACTCTTTCACTATCTCTTTTGGGTTTTTTCTGATGTTAATAACCTTAATGAAACCATTGATTTCAGCTTTATTCATGTCCCACTGATTTTTGGCTTCTGTTTGTGGTATTAGAAATGTCTTGTTTAAAATGGCTTTTGCAGAGTATGAAATCCACTTAGAAAAGCACCACACAGCCTGAAATATGGAGCTGATGTTCACCTTCTATATCAGTCTTTCTATTACTCACTGTAACAAAATTTACAACATCACAGCAAGCAGCCATAGTAACAACAACACAGTAGAAAGTTTCCTATTGTTTTGTCCAAGGAAGAATTACCTCTGTATTTCCTTTTTCTGTGGTGCAAATTAAATTTATTATTATATTCACATTACACATTATCATTATTACATTTAAGTTATATTTAAGTCAACTGCTTCTCAATGCTTTCAGAGCTAGTGTTTCAGATAATAATGCATTAGGTGTTTTGCCCTAAAACTAGTACAGTGTAAAAAAAAATCTTTCACTCAGTAACATTTGCTTATAAGTTGAGAAATCAGAAAACTGTATTAAAATGTTTTCCCATCACAATTGTAAGAGCCATGAAAGCAATTCTATCTTTTCTAGATCTCTAGGAATGAGAAAAGAAAATTTTATTTGACTTGCTAAAGTCTTACACAAACACTTCTTACATTTTATGTGCAACAAATCTGTAATTAAGATTAAGAACCCTTTTTCTATGTTATGCAGTACCATGAAACGATGTAATAAACAAGAATGTTCCCAAAATTCCACAGAAAACATCCTCAGTAATGAATCGTACAATTCAAAATGTGATTCAATATAAAAAATATAAATTTTTCACATAATTTAAATTGAAAATGTGGCTTCAATGAGATTAGGAATTTTTGAGTGTGGAAAGAAGAAAAGAAAATACAAGGAAAAGTATCTTTTCATACAAATGTCAGTGTGATTTACTAACTTATGACATGCCTGAGAAAGAAGATACAGATGATTCTCAGCCAAGGGATAATAGTAGTTCATACCGTACCCTTGGCTATGAAAGTGAGCCCTGGAATGCCTTTACTTCTTTTTCTTCTGCTATTTTGTGTTCCTGGATATTTGTTGCTGCAAGATTTCTTTAAATAAATAAAGGGAAACTGGATATTTGACAAATAATCCTTACAATGGTTGTTCAAAATCACTCTGGAACAATGATAGAAATAAAATTTTAGTAAACTGTGAATCATCGGGAAGCACCCATGTAAAGAACACCACTATGCCTAAACCATGCAATATGACTTTGATGTACGCAATATGAATATTGTCACAGTGTGTATCAATGTTGGAGGGATGAAAATGATAACTAAAATGTAAGGCATAATTATATTTATCTCCTAGAGAACAATTAAAGCATTTCAGGTACTAGCAAGGACATTCCTAATCAAGGACTTCCAAATCACATCTGCTTGTGTTGCAGTATCCTCTGTTCCTGGCTTTGAATTTGTCTTTACCGCTGCTCAATTCACGTCTTATATCACTATGTCTGTCATTTGCTATCATTCCTACCAATGCTGTATTTAATAAGTTTAAAGAAAGCAGAAGGTTCAGCAGGTGGGTCTTTCATACTTTTCCTACAAAGGTCAAGACTGGCAACAACACATGCTTGTGACAGTCACGGCCCTAAGAGTGTTAAAACTCTGATCTGGTTGTCTTTGTTCCTCTGTCCTTACTGAAAGACCGACAGAAGAAAACAACAAAGACAGGATTTTAAAGGATTCTCTCTCTGTTGAAAGGAAATGAGCTGAAGATAACTGCCCTATTGTTGCTTAATCAGGCATGGTAAATAACAATAATAATAATAATGAAGAATTATTGGGAAATTATGAAGAAACAATAGGAAAAACATCAATACGGTTTCCCATGGAACTTATATTTTCTCCTGGAGTGAACAGTTATTTCTTTACTACATTATGATAGTACAATAAATCCCATTGAGTATTAATCAAGGACAAAATAAATTGACTAGCAACTGACAAAATGGCCATTTCCAGAAGTTAGTATCTGTATGGATACTTCACCTGATCAAATTATGTCTGAGAGGCCTCTGTCCAGTTTGATGTGAATTCAGTCAGGTTCAACATTTTCACCAAAGACCTGAAGGTAGCAATTTAAACACCATTAAAAATTTTCACAGTATTTCATAAAATCAGTAAAGTAGTATGTAACATTGATTTCTTGTTAATGAAGACCTATTTAAAAAGCCTTTTCTCATTTAGCCAAATGCAAAATTACTCACCTGGGATCAAGCATTATTCATCATGGCTTTTTGAGCTACACCCAAGTTGTGTGTTTCCCATCTCGTCTCTCCCTGCCTCTGCATCAAATATAAGAATTCTGCAGTCTATCTTGTTGTCATTTTAGCACCTTTAAAAGTTCCTTTGGAATTTGAATCAGCTTCTTAATCCATTTTTGCAGGAGTGAGTCTACACAGAAGAAAGTTGCTGCTTTTTCTTTACCCAAAGAAGCTGGGAGGAGTGTTATAATACTGACCTTCGGAGATAGTGAATGCTTGTTCTATTGAGACAAGACTACAAGGTACAGGTAGAAAGCTTGTAGCAACTACTGGGAGCAGAATATGAATTCAGATTCTTCTGAGGCTTACAACTTTCCAAAATATGGGTGTGTTTTCACAGAAACAAATATTAAAATCACTGTCTTGAATAACTTCCTTAACTGTGCCTCTGAGATAAAGGTTTTCACAGGAGAACTGCCCATATTTTTGGGAAGGGTAAAGTATATCTTTCTTTGTTTCAATGTTTCATGGGTGTAATTTTGCCAAAATATTTATCATAGATATAGGTAATTTCAGTCCCAGTGGATAAAGTTTAGTAAGTGTGGAAGGAGCTAAAACTAATATTTTATTAGAAACAGAAGTTCAAGGTAGTCATAGTCCTGTAAGAGATTAGCAAAACCAGGCAGTTTTTAAGCCAGTAAGTGAAGAAACTAGCTTGTAGTATTTTCAGTCAAAGCATAGAGGGTTCTTCTTTCTTTCTTCATCTTAGTGAGAGAGTTTTTCAAATTGCCATGTACTGTTCAATGTTCAATTTTTGAGCCTTTTCCTTCTCTCGTCCTGGACAGCCTTAGATAGGTGTGTGAAACCAACAGGGCTGAGGCATCTTCAGAACATAACTGTACTCTTCCCAGCAACCCCATGAGCATGTTAGACATAACCTTACGCTCCACATCGATTCCCTGGTGAAATCTGAATGACTTTTAAGACCTTGGTGCTCACATTCAAAGACTTCCTATGCCTGAGACAAAGGAATTCAGGAGGAAGAGCATATTCAGTTGTGTTTCTGTAGCACAAAGTAAGAGACAAAGTCTTAGCTGTGAGTCTGAGGAACTCCTGGTATTCCTGAGGACCATGATACTCATTATGCCTCCCACTCTGATTTCATGAAGAATTACTCTGACCTTGTGTTTTCTGTTATAAACACATAGCAACATTCATGCTGAACAAACAAACAAACAAATGAAAAACACTCTTCCAGTACCAGAACCTCCCCTACTTGTTCCCTGAGGAGAGAGAAGAAAACAAACAATATGTGACAGATGTTAGTCATGTTGCTTAATGCACGAGTAAAAACACCCAGATGTCAGGGAAATGACCATGACAAAAAAGACATGAAAACATAGAATAATCGAGGTTGTAGGGGATCTCAGGAGACCTTTATTCCAACATCCAGCTCAAGGGAGGATCTGCCATGAGACCAGATCAGGTTGGTCCACACTTAGTCCACGCCAGTCTTGAAATTTTCCAAGGGCATACATAGATGATCTGATGATAGTATAGAGATACAGTGGATTGAATGTAATGGAATCACCTTCAGAAGGACTCCTTTATTGCTGGATTTAATTACGTTTAAAGAACACTGAGATCACCATTAGGAAAAAAGTGTGGAAAGTGAGAGATAATTGAGTAATTTCAACATAAATAACTAAAAGAAGAAAAAAATAGTATTTTAGAGAATAGTAGCATTTAAAGAAAACACAGTAACCTGCATTCCAGCAAAAATAAATCCAAGGTCATTGGTGACAATTGGTGGAATAGGTGAGTGACAAATGCCAGGGACTGCTGTGAGGTTTGCTTACCTATTACTTCAAACAGACTCTGTGTATTGGATTTCTAAAATGCTTTATTAGTACTCTGATACATGTGTGGAGATACCTTGTAGAGACTGATGGGATTACAACCTCAAAGTGTTAGCTCAGCCTTAATGTACACACAGCTGAGTAGCAGGATTTCTTTTGCAATTTGTAGCGCAGTATTTGCGGCCAACCAAAATTGGTGTTTGGTTTTACTGCAAGAGCCCTCATGGTAAATTGACATGGTTCAACTGCAGTTTTTTGAGGGGTAGGAAAGCAATGTTCTCACTAGCTGTTCTACACTCTTCTCCGTCAGTGACTACCAGTTATGACATTTAAGGGGGAAGCTATGTAAAGCTTTTGCTAGGGCGGTAATAAAGTAGCTCTGGTCTTTGTGAGCATAAAGCACAATGGATCAGGTCTGGAAAATCTAGTAGACTCATCAGGAGTCTCTAGCTAGCTGAGACCATGTAAATCTGACTCTTTTCCAGCATCACATAGATAGTGATAAAACTGGTGGAAACTGGAATGTTGTCTGTGCTTAAAACCTTGCTTCTGGTGAATATTGTTCTGATGGCAGATAATGCAGAGAGCTAGCCCTATGGAAACAATCATTCTTACTGCGTAGTTTGTTCCTCTTGGGAACTGGTTTAAGTAACCATTTTGCCAGTGTAAACCACATCTCTGCTGGAAACAGTGTGGGAGGAATACCCAACTGTCTTCCATCAAAGTTGGGACAGCAAACCAATTTCAGTGATGACTCCTATAGAAGTCTTGTTGTTATTTATTGAATAATTTATTTTATTAATTATTCTAACAGGAAACACTCTTTTTTGAGAGGCTTAATTGATCACCTAGTCACTTGCTGCTGTAGACACCATTAATTTTGTCATGCAGTGGAGAGGGAGGTATCTGTCTGCACTACTTAAGGTTCATTAATTTAATGCACTGCTGATTATATGTACCTGTCATGCTAAACAAAATTGTTGTTGGCTTCAGCAGTCATACAAGCCCTGGTAGGCCTGGTGCTTCTGGGAACTCACAGGCTCTGTGAGTTCTGCAGGCTCTGCAGGAGAAGCTGAATCACATGCCATTTGCCATAGGTAGCAGATGACCCTCAAACTGATATGCACTATCTGAAAACCGCTTATCCCCATTAGATTCAGCTGGGATAGAGTCACAGCATAGCCTGGAGGGGAATGAAAGGAAGAGTGATTATCTTCCTCCAAATTCTCTGAAGAAGAAAGATACAGAAAATGTCCTTGAACATCCCTACAACACAGGAGAAGGGTGGAAAACAACCCACTGGAGTGGCTGCTTCTTTTCCTTTTACATCTCTGCAACTGTTGTATCATATCTTCCTTGGAGGAAGGAAGGTCTGAGAGACAGGAAAACAGAAACTCAGAGACAGTAGCTGTTTCAACCTGAATGGTGATAGGGAAGATCATGTTGGTAGGTGGTGGAGCTGAGTTACTGTGTTTAATTCAGTTTGGTAGGGGAGATGCATTGCTATGGCATTTTTTTTAATTCCTTTTGGACAAGGGGAATTGATAGAGCAAAACCAGAAAGGCTATCTGGTGTGCAAGATATTTGTTTGCCCTTGCAGGAGTCTGGGCAGGAACAGACTAGTAGCTGATGTGCCAGGTCTCGCTGTGGAACTAAGGCTGTAGATAGAGTTCTGGGGCTCTGCTGCCATGGGACACATCCTCTAATGAGGAGGAAGTTGAGTTATTGCCAGCGCAGGCTGAGACCTGCTTAGGACTGAGATTTCAACCCTGCCTCTTGCTGTAGCTTAAGAGATGACTTAGGAAAGGTTTTAGCATGGAGTGTGACTGTAATATTTGTTCTGCCTTGGGTCTGTGGTGGCTGCATGCCAGCTTGCCTGTGGCACGATTACAGAGAAGGCAGGGGTTGTCCAGGCCTTGAGGGCTGTGTGTTTTCATTATAAGAAGGCAGGGGGTATTAGAAATCTCTTCCATGTCATGAAGTCAAGCTGCAAAAAGAGGACTTTGTCTCCTGGGGGGGTGGCAGTGCTGAAGGGCCCGTGACTTCTTCTGAGAAATCTCATCTGCTCTGCAGATCTGAAATGCAGTGGCTGCTGGTTAATGACCTGTAGCCTGTACAAACATTCTGGATGGTCAGATATGAAAAAGGTGGTAAACTTGATGATACATGGAAAGGACATTAATGAGGACGAGATTTTTATTCATTGTATTTCATATGTGGTTTCTGCTTTTACACATTCTTTCAATTTGGGAACTTCACAGCTTGTAAATGTCAATTAGTTTGGTCTCTTATTTTAACAAATCCAAGTTTTGTGTGGTTTTCATGTCCATGGTTTCAAAACTAATTTTCTTTCTGAGAGCTCTGGCATCTTATATCCAAAAGAACACCACATTCCAGCTTTTTAAAAGGCAACATTTCGTTCAGCAAAAGCTAGTCCCTTCTCTTGAGAAAGCGTGAATTGGCTTCTGAAGCTTGTCCTATACTGGGCTCACCAAGAGTGCAGGGTGACATCTGGATCTCGAAATGGGATTTATATCTTCAATACTTCAGGCTTTCTCCTGCTGTGCTCAAGGGGAAGAGATATCAGCTGGCCTCTAGGTCAGCACTAGCTACGAAGTATGAGCACACTATACATGGCTGGCTGTTTCCCTGTTGGTTCAGAGGATGCCTTGCCAAATACTGAAATGTTTGGTTAAGCCCTGATGTTCCAATAATTGTTCCTTACTTCTTGATGCTGTATCTTGTGGTGGGGAGTTGCATCATCATATTAAACAGTAATTTGTTTCCTTTAATTCTCTGGGAATGGATTTCCATGCTAGAAGGGGGAAATAATTAGTGAAGTAGTATCTCTGTGAAAGAAAGAGAAGAACAAAAAGGGCGTATGTTGTCTGAAATAATTAACTAATTGCCTATAATTATCAATTCCTATGGAAGCATCAATTGATGTCTGTGGAAATAAGCTATATTGATACACCTCTGAGGCTCAGAAGAGAGTTCAAACTTCCTCCTTCCTCCACTGAGTCTGTAATGTTAGCACAGTCTTCTATTGTTGTGGGACTGTGGGAGTGAAGACTCATTTTCATTGACTCTGATATTGCTGCTGGTGCTGCAGAGGATCAGAAAGAATAGCACCTGGCTTTGGGCCTCCATTTCCAGAGGAATGAAGGGAAAAAAGAAATGAGAGGGATTGGCAGAAGGGCAGTAATTTGAACAGGGGTGTAAAACACGATCCTGGGAAGAGTTTGAGCAAGCTGGATTTGTTTAATGTGGGAAGGAGGATACTAGTAGGTGATAGGATAGCTCACCTCTCAGGTAAAGATGACAAAACAAAAGATGGTAGTAAGAGATGAGGCAACAGGGGGCAAATATAGCAAATCACATCTTGGCAGATTCTGCTTAAATATTTAGAAAAACTATTTCAGTAGAAATGTAGTGCAATTCAGGAACATGTCACCAATCCAAAAAGGTTCTGGATGTCCATTGTTGGTGATTTATGGATTATGTACTCTCATGTTGTTGGTAATAGCCCATTCTTAAGTGGGAAGTTGGAGTACAGAACTTCAAAGGTCCTGCCAAACTCATATTTCTGTAATCTTCCTTGGGTTTTCCATCTCTCTGTGCAGGCACACATATCAGAGATTTGAGTAGACAAATATACTCCATTGCAAACCTCTGGATTTTCATGCAGCGGTAGTTAGATAGGAGAAAGGATGACTCAATCTGGTGCATCCATAGTGCTATCTTTTAATTCAGCTCTACATCCATTCTGATTAGCTGTCATGGTTTACTCCATGTTTCTTCTTTTCCTAATTGTAATAGGTAAGGTAATTATGGTTCTTTACTATGACTTTGTTAAAGAACATTGAACTGAGTGATGGTGATGTAAAGCGTTACATCAGAGAGTCAGTGGTGTTGTAAATATTAAGTTCAGTTTTGTGCGTTCAATTTAATATTGGCCAGAAGAGAACTGGGCAATATCCTGGATAAACAAATCTGTACATTGAGGGAAATTCTTTATTTTCAGAAGCAGGCTGCTTATAAATATTATCAGAAACAGCATATCTTTTTTCTCTCCATTCTAAGAAAGGAAGGAAATTCTGATCTTCTAATCTCTGGACAAACTTGCTCACGTCACCTGCTTTGGAATAAATTCTTCAGCATTTCCATCTGAATTCATTGGAGGAACGTAAAAGGTAGTCCCACAGGAGCACTGAACAGTGCCCCAGTGGAATATGCCTGTGAAAGCCAGTGTCAACAATGGGATGTGTGTCACAAAATTTTCCTCTTGCTCTCATTTGGAAAATGGGAAGCAAGTACAGAACATGATTGGCTTTCTAAGCATGGTCCTGAGGTCTGAGGCTGCAAAAGTTTTGGAAGTGTGTTTCCCACCCCATTGTCATCTCCACTCTAAACGTAAAAAAACCCATTGATTCATCACTCTAATACCACAGTTCAGCACATCTGGCAGGACATACTTGGGAAGAACAAATGGAGAGGTATGGGAGTTGAACACCTAGGTAATGACACTCTGCAGAAAGCTTTGTCTGGTTTGAGCCAGTACTGCATTTGGCTGACATTGCTGCAGTCACTATTCCTATACACCTTCCACCTCCACATTTTTCACAAAACAAAGTGATGTCACATCGTGTTTTCTGAAGACAGTTTGTTGTTATAAGAACTGAAGAGCAAACCATTATTTTGCTCTAATAATGGCTACTTTTATTTGAAGCAGATCAAAACAAAGAAAGAGTGCTTAAGTTGATGGGATGGGGTTTAAAAAAGGATAAAAGTTGGGATGAAGGGCTGGATTGGACATTTCTTGGGTAAAAGAATTGATATGCAAAGTTTTCATGAGTTCAAATCAACCAATTTTCCTAGGGGAAAGGAACCGAATGCATCTGGTAAGGTAAGGATGTGTCTTGATCATGTTCATGTGCAGCAGTCTGGTTTCTTTGAACAGAATGCCTGAGAAATTTATTCAAAGGTAAGGAAGTAGTTCATGAAGACAAAAAGCCATTAGAATCACTGGATATGAATCAGTATGACTCAATGAGTCAGTAGACTTGAGAACTGGGAATTATTTGTGGTGTGAAACAGCAGACCTCCAGTCACTAGAGCAAAAGATTTTAATGTGAATAAACTGTAAGAATTCTTGTAATTTGAAGTTCTGTAGTTTGCTGTCCAGAAATATAAAATAGCCAAGAGAAATAATTTCAGCATGGGGCCCAGGGAGTACTATTGACAACCGGAGTGTAATACATGTTGCTGACTTGCATTGTTAAAAAATGACAGGGAAAATCATGGCTGCTTCCAGCAGCCAGACAAACCTAGCAAATTTCCATTTGAAAAAATGTAGTGCTGGCACTTCAGCCAAAGTCATACTCAAGATGGTAACTGCATTAAGATTATTTTAAAATTTAAAACTTTCTTCTAAATCCTATCCCTTACGTGACCTTTTAGATGATATGTTTAAAAAATTCCCTTGAGATAGTTGATAACCTTATTCTTAATAAACTATTTTATTTTAGCTCTTTAACATTACTTTATCAACAAGGATACCACAAAAAGAAGGGAAAAAACTATTAGCAAACAAAGAATATTCAAGTAATTCCAGCTTCTGAAATCTATTTTGTGAAAAAAAATACGATTCCAAAGGCAGTTATTGCTGTTTACTTGGTGTACAGCTGAAATTCGGATGATTACTTAATGGTCAGCTCTGTTAGTATTACAGATCTGAGTCAGTATAATGTGTTTGAAAGAGTTCCTGAAAGGTCTTGCTACATTGCATGCCTTCAAAGGGCAGTGGAGGATGATGCAACATCTTCAAAAGATCACACAACAGCAAGGTGATTATAATCAGCACGGCAAGTTTCACAGCAGTCTGAGCTGATAGCAGTGCATCTTGAAATGCTATATTAATATTTTTAATTCATTTACTGAACCAAAGGAGGATAAACTTATAGAGTCATAAAACTACTCACATAATGCAGACAGGAGATCCACAAAATCATTTTCTCCTTCAAGCCCATTTTATGAAAGAATCAGAGAATAGTTTTTGTTGGAAAGGACCAATAAATGTTATCTAGTCGAATCCCACATACAGTGAGCAGAAACATCTTTAACTAGGTAAGATGATGTGCTTCTAATCAAGCAATTTGAAAGGTAATTTTCTGGGCTGTCCATCTGGGCTTTTAGATATGTGTTTGCTTCGTCTCTTTTTGGTTTTCAAAATCTGAAATCAAAATGGACTGTTGTCCATTTTGATGGGAACGGTTGGACTCGATGATCCGGTGGGTCTCTTCCAACCTGGTTATTCTGTGATTCTGTGATTCTGTTGTCATAAAGTCTGAGCTTCCGTGTGACCTCTATGCAGAGCAAAATTCTTTGGTGCTATTTAAATAAAGCCTTCTCGATTAAAAAAAAAAATCCATTCTTCACTTTGTTTTGATAGCTTTAAGCTTTAAAATAATAATAGTGAAACACCCCGTGGTTAATAATTTTAAGCAGATACAATTTATCTCCTGCTTGTTAGGACTTGAAGAGAGGTTAGTTCCTGCTCTCTTAGAAAAGCCTGGGAAAGTTGACCTGGCAAAATGCCCCGATGCTCAAGTAATAACGGGATCTGCTGGGCTAATACAGTGGGGAGAAAAATTCCAGTAAAAAAATAAGAAAAATAATTATTATAGGGAAACTGTTTGTTTCAATGGTGAAATGCTACAATGTTTGTCTGGTTTGTGCTGACTTCAGACCTCAAGTGCCACATGTCCATCATACTGTCCTCTTCAGATCTTTCTTGTGTGAAATATTCAGTGTTCTCAGTCTTGTCAAGGGTAGCTTTCTTCTTTCTCTGAAATGCTTTGTAGTCCTACAGTTCCCCTTGGATGTCTATGAGACAATTAAAAATTATAACATTTTTTAAAGTCATAAATAAATAACTGTGTTACCCTCCAAGCCTTCACGCACTTTGTAACCCAACTGAGCATCAAGTCCTCCCTCAAGGATTGGTCCTGTTTGGTCTTGCAAAACTCTTTCACGGGTGCTCCTCAGTTTTGAAAGAAAATTAACAGGTCTTTCAGCATAATCACTAAAACAATGTAGTATTGCTTGATTTCTCTGTGCTTCCACAAGAGGAATTTTCATCACAGAAACTTTAATTTCTCTTAAAACCCCTTCTGATACTTTGGATATATTGTGAAGACAAACTGTATGGAGGAAATGTGAGGGGAATGTTATTTATAAAAAGTGGAGAAGAGCAGAGCTTAGGAACTGAGCAATCACTTTCACAGATCAGGATTTTTACCCAACAAGCGTGCTCCCTTGTTAGTAGTGGGCAGTAATGCATGGCTGCAAATAGTCCTTGGATGAGTAGCTTTGAAAAAAACATGTACAAAAACATATTCCTAACCACAGAAAAAAAATTGCTTACATTTTTAGCACAAATATAGTAGTTCCAGCTCAAGCTGTTCCAGAACTACAAAGTGCTGGGGGCTGAGGGGAAGGAAGAAAAGTCCCAGACCCCACAACCAGCGTTTTTTGGAGAGGAGAGAGAGATCATTGCAATGTTTCTTAACCCTTCCCTAATTAGCCATACTATAATGAGCTAGGTGGTACTCCTGCTCTGAATTATGCCATTGTATGTGTTCGTATCCTGTATCTTACTTTTATGAGAAGGTTCTGGCATTTTCCAGACTTAAGGAGTCTTTGTAAATGTAATTCAGTAAGAGTACCATGGAGGATCTGCCCTGATTCTTGAGGGCTAGATACAGACATAAATAAGTGAAATACCTTACAATTTTTGAGGGGAATCCTTACTGAAATACATGTTATCTTTAAGTTTGTATGATGCTAGCACCAACTTTATGATTTTTCATTTACCCTGAAGTTCGTTAGTGGAAAGATGTTGACAGTCTGAAAGAGCTAAAGACATGCACCTTTGAATTGCTCTGATATGTGTCTGTAGACCTCTGAAACAGTGGAGTATACAACAAAGTTATTGAATTCTCTGTTGAAGCTCAATGGTTTGATGGCTAAATTTCCCACCAAATTTCTGGCCCAGGCTTTTTTGTGATTATCTTAAGTATTTTCCCCTGTCTTTTAGCTTTAATACTAAGACAAAAATTTTTATTTGCTCCAGGAAGAATGTATGAGTAGCTGAAGAACTTAAATTTGAAGTTACCTCCATTGAACACAAGAAACTGGCCCTTTAAGCAACATTCAGTGAAGCCTCACTGGTATTTCCCATTTCCTATGCTTACTCCTGTCTTTCATCATCCTTCATTGCTGTTCTACAGGGGGCATTTGCCTGCTACTAAAATTGGAGTGCCCTGATAACTTTTCCCTCTTCTTCCCACATGTCGTACTACCAAAGTTCACAGGATGACATTTTTTTAGTTTGCCCAGACTGAGATATGCTCCTAACAGGAAGTCGTCTTCTCAAGTGTGTAGCTTTAATGGGCTCTGTCCTGCATGTCAGTCTCAGTGCTTTTATACAGAACATCACCACCTTGCTGAGTCTGAGCTGAAGGGATTGTCTATGCTGTGCTGTAAGGAAGTGATAACAATTTAAAAGCAATCACACTTCCCCCTTTCAGTCCTTTTCTTTAAAGCTGAAGAACTATTTTCTAGTTAACAATTTGCCAAATCCCTACTGAAATCTGATCTCTTCACATTTGTACTTTTCAAAAAAATCAGTTTAGCTTACAAGTCTTCTCCCAAACTTCGCACAAAGCTTGGTAAAAGAAAGCTTCATAAGTTGAAGGAAAAGTGAGATGCCTCCTCTGAAGGAAATGTTAACACCACCCTTGCATAAGCTCTAACTCTTGTGCTACTGAGGGCTCAGTTTCTTTCAGTCACATCAATAACATGAGAAATTTCAAAGAAATAGTAACTTTTCAATGGATGCATTAATTAGCCTCTTTGTCCAATACACATGACTACGAGTTCGCATGAGCAGAGGATGGGAGCTCATAGTGGGGACAACAAGCAGGTAGACCTATTTGTCAAGCTGCAGGGACAAAGAGCCTGACCAGTACCAGCACTGTATGGATTAAATCTTGAACCCTTGAAGCCAATGGAAGAACTTGATTTCACTTACTGTATGAATCCCTAATGACAATGTCTTAAAAGCATAGTATAGTAGCTTAGATTGCCTGACTGAACTGCAGTAAAAGAAAGAAACTTGGAAAAAAACAGGCTTCCACTGGCAGGATTTTCAGTTTATCTCCCGTAGAATGACTTTTTCCTTAAAAATGTTCTGTATGAGTGGACATGTATGAGCCACTTTCTCTTGCTTGCCCTTTCTGAACCCTCTTGAGTTCATCTAATTGACCTTCTTTTTGTCATCTTTGCGGTCACATTCTTTTTGTAGTCATCATCAGCCCCTGCAACTTCTTGTCATTGTATCAGCCATTACACTACTGACAGGTCTTTCGTTGTGGAATAAAGACATACTTCTCCCTAGGCATATCAGCATGCAAATCATACCCTTTCCCATGACCTTGTCAAACATTCTCATTCGGCCTTTCTTTTTCTGACATCTGTAAATAGTAATGACTCCTATTCACTCAGAAGTCATGACACCACATAGAAATAAACCATACCGTATCTTTGCTTTGGTGATGTGTGGGAAGGACACACTTTGATCTTGGTTACATCAGTGTAAATAATGCTTGTCATTGTTTATAGTGGATGTCATTTGTCCTGGGATGCTTACAAACAGAACCTTTCAGTGTGGACAGAAATGTCAAGGAAGTGGCATTTGGCAAGAGATATGCCAGACACGTGCTGAGTGTATGGCTTAGGTTTGTACAAAAGCTGATTTACATGAAAGATTTGTTCAAATCCGTATTCATGTGTTAATGGGTATTTGGGACTGAGCACGCTGTAGTTGTAGTTACACTTTGTCTGCTGGTTGGCAGTGTAGAGCCTGCTCTGCAGGAGCAGAGGGCAGTGCAGCACTCAGCAGGATTTTGATGCTTCAGGCTCTGTAAGAGTGGTCCTCTGAGAAGGCATCTAGAAAGAACTGTCCGAGGCTATGATAGACAAAACCTTGAGAAGAGATACATTCTACGGAGACTGTAGAGATTAAATAGGGAGCATAGGCTCCTTATTCAGGGCAGCTAATAATGTGGGAGAAGAGTCAGAGATCACTCTTACAGATCTGATCTAGTAGTTAGTTTACTGAGTTCAAATCAGTAAGTAGTGGTATGTAAAGTATTTAATAAATACTGATGGATTGGTGATCAATAATCTACCACACTTAAAGTTAGTATGAGATTTTGCATAAACTTACTACACGTATCATAAAAGTTACATGCACACAGAAAACATCACTTACTCACTCTTTGATGTCTAGGGGCAGGAAGGGGATCTCATCCTCAAGGAGTAACTGTGAGAGGCATCCCTTTGAGAGGGGAGATCACCAACATACATCCAGCTGCTGCAAAGGGAGCTCAACAGCCCCTGATAGAAGCAGTTTATAGTTTACAGTTTAAAGTGTTTAGTTTGTAGTCAAATTTTCTGCTCTGATAATGCAGTTTTGTCTGCTTATCTGCCCAGTCTCCAGCCAAATCATTTTGGGGGGGCTTGGTGTCAAGTTCTCACTGACAACCTCATAGGATAGGGCTAACTTTGGTTAGGCCTACTTGCTAAGCAACTACCCGGACAAAAGTTCAGTTAGTTCAAACTGAAGGAGTGCATCCATCACAGCTAATAAAAAAAAGATGGTGGAGCCAGTGAAGACAATTCACATGGTTAATGCTACTGCTTGCAACTTTTTACTACTTCTCACAGCACAAGAATAGTCTTCAGGTGTGGTAACAAGTTCACAATAAAGAAATGAAAAATTTGCTTCACACTTCATGTGAGTAAACTACAGGACCTCACAAGACATGAAGTTGTGAAGCCAAAAATAGTCAGATTTTTAAAGCAATTAGTCACATTAATGCTGCTTCATTCCATTAAGGCATAGAAACAGAATTCCCTTGGCCATACATTGCTGGAAACCTGGAGGGTAGTCAGAGGAAAGGAGCACTTGTTCTTTTCCTTTTGTCTTCAAGCACTTGTTCCTAGACCCTCTTTTCCCAGATAAACAAGTTCTGTGTGTGTGCATAGTCTCTTAGCATGGAAGTTCCCCAAAGCCTAGTGCTCTAAACACAAGAAACTTCCTATGAACTGGCAAAGTGATAAACAATGGAAAATGAAGAGGAATCCCTGTACCCTCAAGCTAAAAGAGATTCTTCAGTTCAAGTCTTCTGCAGCCCACAGCTTTAAGCACTAGATAGCTTGTCCTGCAGTACTCTTCTCTGTTTGTTTAGCTTACCTGAATCAAAGCCTCAGTTCTGCCCTGAGAAATCAAATTATCTGAGCCTTGGGTAGGAAAAGGTTTTTAGGATATTTCCTCTTTTGACTCTTCATTCCCACAGAAATTGGTTAAGGGTTAGGATCTTAAATGCTGTTTGAAGATCTGGACCAAAACTGATAATAGATGCTCTATTCTGCCAAGCCTCAGCAATGCCCCAAGTCCTGTTTAAGCATTCGCTGATCCCTGCAAGAAACAATATGGGCTCCTGGTCAGTTTTCTGTGCTTATAGAAATGCTGATATACAACAGCAATGAGACAACATTACTTGCTTTCTATTCTTGAAAGTTTAGTGTGTATCAGAGTTTTGTGCTTTAATTGCTTCGTGATTCTCACTTTTGATTTTCTCCTCAGTGTTTTATGTAACAATTAACTAGATTAAGGATATTGTTTTTCTTTGATCTAGTAATGACACCCTCATGCTGAGACAGAGCATGTGAAAGACAGAGGAAAATGAGAGTGTACAACAAAAATAAACATCCTGCATTTAGCATCCTCCTATGTAAAAAAGGTAGAATAAGCTAAATTATTTACAAGCATAGAAGCAAAGCTTTTAATCATGTAGCTGCAGGGAGGGCTAAACACTCATATTTGATTCAGTTAAAGGCAGGATCAGAAACAGTTATTTTTGCATACCAGTCAGGAAGTCTTTTTCCCCTTTTTAGGCATGTGAATGTAGGTTAGGAAACATCTGTGGTTTTGACTTGTTCTGTTGCACGAACTCTTTTTTAATAGGGTATCCAGTTGCTGGAAAAGTTATTGGTTTTCCTCATACCAGGGATTACCAATGTAGTCTGAGATATCAGAGAGGAATCAGATGAACTCATTACATAAAAATCTTGTTCTTATCCTGATATCCTCCTAAGGAGAAAATAGATGAATGAAAGACAGCATTAGGGAAATTAAAAATCATTTAAAAGCAAATTTCTCTTAACTAGGAGAGTTTCCTCAGGCTCATTGGAAATACTGGCTGCTCTTACTGGCTCCGATTCAGACAAGTGTTCCTGTTCAACTACTTAAGGACATACTTTTCTCCTCTTGAACCTGATTGTATTGGAGTTGGGGGTTGTCTCCACCCACACCTACAATGAAGGATATTGAACAGAGCTACAGCTGACCATGCTGTGTGCCAAATCTCTGTATATGTCATTGAAAGTGGGAAAGATGCTTAGTCTAAGTAGACCCAGAGAATGCTTATGGCACTACTTATCTCTCACTGCAGCAGGCCCACAAGTGTGTTAATAAATTGCATTTTCAAGTGAAAATGTAAAGCTGGAATGTTCCAGCTTGAAGATTTGTCTGAGGGATGATCTCTTTTAGGAACATTATTTCCTTATTCAAGCAGCCTGTTGATTTTTTATGACAAATAAATAAATTCCAGAGAGGGGGGTCTTGTGACAGTGGCTTTTCTTCCAATATATTTGGACTTTGTGAAGATCCTCAGCCATATCCAGGTTCATCAGTGTAGCTTGAATACGGTCGGCTGGAGAACATCTCTCATTATCTGTCCTTCTCTGATTAATGCTCTCACTGACATGCTTAAATCAACATTCCCAACAGTTCACTTAATAAGGAACTTCTAAACAGACTTTTTCTCCCATGTAACCAAGCAGTCACAAAAATATGTTGTGCAAATCTTTGATTTCTTTGATGTGGCTTGTGCACCGAAATATAAACTGGAAACATGTCTGTGTTTCTGTTACAATTCTAACTGATATTAACTACGATACTTGTGGATCTAAACAAACAGGTTTGAGCAGAACAGGCGATAACATTTTGTTTTGGATAATTGTCAGTTTTTGTAAAAGAGAAAGATAAAATTCACAAAATTGCTCCTCTAGGTTTTGCACTCCTGAACTAGTTTTCAATAATCCTTAGCCTGTCTCTACAAATGTCTAAGTATTTTGTTTTAAATCTGCTGATTTCTTCAGAAAAAATACCCAAAATGGAAGGGTATAGTTATGGGGCAGTAAGTTGTTCAATTTTTCTTTATTTCTGTTCTTCTCCTACTTTACTGCTTCCCTCAAGCCTCCTTTTGAATACTGTAAACCCTTCTATCTCATTTGCCTGCATTGAGTCAATAGGACATTTATTTCAACTCTTCCGGAAGGTCTATTTAGCATAATGGAGCATTGCACATGGCACATTTTCCAATTTTTGCACTCAGCCGAACTTGCTGATCCCATGTGAGCAGCTGACAGGACTTTAGTGGGGAATTTTTGATTAATTGCTTTCTTGAAACTGGTAGCATGTTGTTAGGATCCAACACAAGACCAAAACTTCTAAAATCCTCTCTTAAGAATAAGTATTCTGCATACTTGTATAAACCATAGCCAAATTCTTTTATCAGGCTTGTATTTGTCAGCAAGTCTTATGTTGATTGTCATATTGTAGATAGACTGTAGTACTCTTTATTGAGTAACAGTGTCCTACACAAACCTCAGCTGCTACTGCCAATTTCAAGGCAAGTTAATATTACCTTGGAATAAGTGAAGTAGCATGTAATTTTATGTATTGAGGGAGAATGAGAAAAAAACTGTTGCATGCCGAAGAAGTCAAGAGCTCCTCAGACACATCACCTGGAAAGAAGCAGTAAAAGTTCTTATAAAACAAAACCTGAAGCAGTAAAAAGTAGAAGAGGCATAGTAAAAATAAGAAATTTATTTATTTATTTATTTATTTATTTATTTAAAGTTAGCTACTCCGTTCATGTGTTCCACTGTGGGAAGTAAGATTAACAGTGGCATGGAAGTTTGAATAGCTGTGGAAGCCACTTTTGTCACTGCTACTAGTACAGAATTCTGTGTTAGTACCAAAGCTTGTCAGTTGAAGGATTACCGAGGATAGTTCAATTATTTTAAAACTATGAGAGTCAAAAAATTTTTAAAAAGGCAAACTTGCAAACAGAGTCCACTTTGTCAACATATATAATATACTGTCCCTAAAATTTCTAAGATGAATATTCTCACGTGACTTCTTGTCTTGATTATGCAGAAGTCATTAAAGAATTCCATGCATGATACTGCTGAAATAACTCAAGCACAGCATCATCTGATAAAGAACTTGAACAGCACAGCTTCTTCTTCTCCAATATGCACTAGAGCAGTACTCAGCCATGAGCTGGCTGCCCAAAATTGTACGTGAAACTGAGCTGAAGAACTCTCATGAATAAAAAAGTGAGCAAACAGCAGAGAGAATATTGTGCTCTATACTGGTCTGATACATTCAGAAATTAGAATTATTGCAAGTGAGATGAGAAGAGAGGGTTATTCTGTGTTTGGAGGAAGACAGAGGAAAGAATGTTCATTTACGTCAAGATTGAGGAGATACTTTTTATTTAAAACCTAGATTATGTGGAATGCTGAAGTACAGCCACCTCAGGGATTTCTCACACTCTCTCACACACAAAAAATCTCTCTGAGATGTTAATGCTGATTTTTAATAAACCTTAGAACAGCATGGAATTTCCAAAGGTGAGAAATTAAGAAAGTTAGTGTTGCATCAGACTCTAGGAAAGGTGAAAAAAGTAGCCAGGATAATTAGAGCCTACACTAAAACAAATAGATTAATGGAGCCTCAAACAACAAAGAAGAATAATATAATTCCACCCATTAACACATGTTTGTGAAGAACAGATATTGCAAAGCAAATGTAATTTCTTCCACTTTAATGAAAGCTTTGGTCAATAAGAAAGATGTAACACAGAGCTTCTGAAAAGTATCTGGAGTAGTGGCCTGCAACATTTATTATGTTTGCAATTTTCTAGTTTCTTAGTATAGTTGGATTAAGAATTGGAGTATAATTGACCTTACCACTTGGTCAGTGTAAAGCCACAGTTGCATTTTGTATTTTAACCCTATGATATATTAGTATCTACCAGGAAGAAAAAAAATAATATTACTGCAGATAAAAGTGGCTGATGACATGAAGATTGGGGCATGGGAAAGAGCACGAATGATGGAGGGTACTATGGACTGATTTATAACTATTGCAAGAAATACCATGTATTTTAGTTCAACAAACTTTAAATCCTTTCCTCTGAGAAAACCATATCTCTGAAGAAAAAAAGTCTTATCTTTAAAAATAAGGGTTCTTTCATGTGCAATAGCACCATGAAAAAAAAATCGAGTATCATGGTGAGCAGCCTCCTACTAATTTTCCAGCACAACTCTGCATCCCAAACAATTCAGGCAGACTTTGGGGAAATTTATACCACCTCTGTGCTTAGAACTTGCCGCAAGTGCCATTGGAAACTTGTGACTGGATTTAATACCAACAGTGTCTCAAACTGCAGGTGTTAGAGCCATTTCCTTAAAAAAGCTACCGAAGCTATTCAACAAAATGTCTTCTGGTGAAGAGAGGAGGAAAAACAATTTAACAACAAAGGTGTGGGGGAGGGGGAAGGAAAGAGCCAGGAGCTTAGTTTCCTCAGTTCAGAATGGAGTTAGGGTCCAGATTACTTAGTTAGAAATACCTCAAATAATTTTATCTGCATTTCACAAATATTTTCAGATGTCTTTAATATTTGCTTGAGCTTTTGAGGCGTCAGTATTACAATCTGCAAAAAATGAGATCTCTCTCAAGTTGTAGATATCTAGCAGTCAATGTATTTTTGTCTCCTGGGTAAGACAAACTTACTGATTACTTCTCAGAAAAGACCTGAGCATAGAATGTGAAACTTTGCTTAACTTCTATGACACTCCTGAACCTTGACAACTATAGATCACAAAAAAATATACTAGAATAACTTAGGTGACACTTTTTCCATTAAAAATAATTCTGTTGTAATGAACAGTTCTGGCTTGGGTTTACTTTAGCCAATGGATGTCACTGTTGTTCCACTGCATGTCAGGTACTGTACCTATCTAGTAGTACTGAAAAATGCATCTATGCTGAAGTAAAACAAAGCTGAACAGAAGGTGCATGTAGGACCCTCCACTGCTAGAGAAGAGGAAGCAGTTGAGGATATGGCTTAGAAGAGGAGAGCCAGGAAATCAGCCAGAAATTTAGGCTGTTTCCTCAGCAAAGCTTTTTTACTACTGCATACAATTCTTGTAGTCTGATGTAGAACCGTAAGAAAGGATTAGGAGAATAGGGTGGCAAAAGAAGAAAGCCTTCCATTACATCCTGGGAAAGTTCATATTTGCTCTGCAGTATAGGAAGAAGGAAGAGAGGAATGTTGACTCATTCACAGGAAAGAAAAGAATAACAACTTAGTTGCCTTTGAATTTAGACTTACCAAACTAGCAAAATAAGATGATGAGGCTAATGGTGTTTGTAACTAATGGCAGAATAGAAAGGATCACCTGATACTGGGTGATTGACTGCCTGGAAAAAAGTGCTAAGGGCAAAACCCAGAAGAAAACTGACTCTTTTGTTTTGCTCTTTGTGAATGTGGATGAAATGGTTGGAATGGATGATGCTGAACTTGATCCTGTTAGGGAGGAAAATCTGAAAAGTGAGGAAAATTTTAAGAAGAGGAAAAGATTAAAAGGGAGTTACGGGACCTGAGGAGAAAGCAGGGCAGCAGAGCAAAAGCAAGACATTCTGCCTCTTCCTGTCAGTTATATCCTCACCAGTAAATTAAAATAGGCTAGTTGTCTGTATATGCAACCCTGTCTGCCCACATTGCACCAGAAAACCTCAGTGGCCCAGTCTGTACTCCCTATAAGCACAAGAGGAGGACTGTCCACTTTCCCTGAAGTACTGGGGCAATACTGGCTGGCACAGGTCAAAACTACGTCAAAAGCTCTGTTAACAGTTATACTATAGCCGCATGTCAGAGCTTGAGCCTTAAATCCTGGCCAGGTTTATGTGGCCTCATATGAGGGCAATGAAGGTAAGGCTTGATGGTCTCTCTGTTCAACAGCCTGTTGGACAGTCATGCTAATCTTGACCCCAGGATACACTTTGGTCAAGTCTAAAACAAGAATTGAACTTGCACTTTAGGAGTTCTGCTGTGAACGTATTTGAATATCTTGCCCTCCATATGCAAACGAAGACCTCAGCAAACTTAGGGACCTTATTAGTCAGATCTTCTCAAAATATTTCTTGAGGAAATATATGGGGCTGCTGATAAATCCCAAAAGGGCCTAGGTTAAAGATTGGAGTGTTTTAGATTGGCTTTCTGCAAAAGTTTCCAAAGATGCTGCCATTGGATGGTGGATCCTGGCTGGACTTGGTATGGTCTACCACAGGGCGCTACCACAGTTGGAAATACTGGAGCAACGGCTGCATATCTTCTTACTCAGCCAAGGGTGGAGGAATTCCTTGGGCCATGCCAGTCCCTTACCTTACCAGTGACAAGCTCTCTACAAGACCTTTTAACTTAGTTCTACTACAGCTCCATGACAGCCACGACCACGGGACTTGCTATGTGAAGTGCTAGATGGGAGAACTGAAAACATGCCTCCTCTTAATAGGCTGTAGCGATGCACTGTTTGCCTAAAGCGCTGACCAGTGAGGCCTTCCTAGCCCTGTGATCCCAGGAGCTATGGGCTGGCAGGTGGTAGCAGTGTTCTGTCTGTTCTGATTAGCATTGAGAAAAGTAGAGAGGCTGTGACACAGCGCTGGAGAATGTGAGAGATACCTGCTTGTCTTCAGCACACCACAGAGTAAACTTACAGAAAGCTTAGTCTGAATCTCAAGCTCAGCATGGAGAATGTGATCATCTTGCTGGTTCTGACCCTTCCTTCCTGGCTCTTGCTTTCTCTCCTGGACTGCATGAGCACAGACAACACCTTGTTCTTGGGCTGGAGAAGGGGCTGCAGAAAAAGTCTTATGAGGAGTGGCTGAGGGAACTGGGGTTGTTTGGGCTTGAGAAGAGGAGGCTGAGGGGAGACCTTATTGCTCTCTACAACTACCTGAAAAGTGCTTGTAGAGAGGAGGGTGCTGGCCTCTTCTCCCAAGTGACAGGGGACAGGACAAGGGGCAAAGGCCTCAAACTGCGCCAGGGGAGGTTCACGCTTGACATCAGAAGGAAATTTTTCACAGGAAGGGTCAGCAGGCACTGGAACAAGCTGACCAGGGAATACCTGAATTAGCACAGCACACTTTACTGCTGTCTTGTGGAAGGAAACCAGCATTAATCCTGAGTAAGGAAGTCTCTGGGTCTTTTAGAAGCCCCATTTTCCCCAGATATCTATTGCCAAGAGCTCTTTCAGCCAGACCTGCCGAGCTGAGGTAAAGTCGTTAATGGCTGAGCTGTGGCTTGAAGTGGTTATGTGCAATATTGAGAAGTCATAAACAGTTCTCATGTAAATGTTTTATTAGGGAGTGGGGAACCTTTAGACATGTTAGATTTCTGTAAAGCTGATCTGAGCTGATAACTTCATACCACACTGTTCTCACAGATTATTTTGTTTCATAGAACAACAACAACAGAACAAGCCTTCCCCTCCCTTCCCCCAGTTGGGTGCGGGGGTGATAGATTCTGTTAGACTTCAGAGACAAGGGAGATGTTCACACACAACTGAAGGGCTGAATTCAGCAGACTTAAGGAGATCTGTACAAAGACCTGTTGGCACAAAGCAGATTACTACAATCCCTGGCATAGGTTCTGTATTTGACGTAGGTATGCTGGTGGCTAAAAATGTCTTGTTGTTTTTGAGAGACTTCAATCAATTAGTAGTAGTCTCTAACAATTAAAAATAGTCTTCACCTGACACTGAAAGAGGAAAGTTGTCTCATTTTTAAAATGAGTATCTGCTCTTGCTCAACAAATTGGGTAAGTTACAATTGAAGACTGGTGTGATGTACAGATACTTAAGACTGTCTGTTTTCCAAGGGATTATTTTAGAAATCTTGTCATATTTTTAACTTTACAAACTTTATTTCTAATACGGCTTATTTGCATGTATTGCATTCCTTTGCTTATAATACAACACTGAGTTTTCATGGAGACCTAGCTGTGGGAACAAAAATAGCTTTCTAAAAGCTAATTTTAGAAAGCTTGAATTTTTTGTGTATGGAAAGACTTTTGGCAAATAGCTCAAGGAGGTAGAACTCAGTGACTTCCCATGACAGAGCCTCAACTTGGGAAGTCTTATGATAGGGTAGTTTCTCCTTTTAAATTTGAAATTAACCAGTTATATTATCGCTGTTTTTTCTGCAGTCACAAAAACTTTCATTTTGTTATAAAAAGCAGAAATATTTCAAAATTCTGATTTGTTGCCAGGTATAGTGGTAGTAGTGAGTCAAAAAAACCCGCCTCAAATGCAGTAATTACTCTAGTTTTCCTCACTCCTTGCCTCCCTCTTTTAGTTCAAGAGCACACACACACACCTGGTAATAGGTCCAGGAAGAAGAATGTAGTAGGACCTTGAATAGCAAAAGGCTCCTGTTCAACTTCAGTGCCCTGTGCCAGCTAAAGAATTGCAAACATCTCTGCTGAACACTAACAGATAGAGGTAACTGAAGAAAGGTTAAAACTGTAAAGCTAGAAATCCTACTAGTGGGTAAAGTTCAGCATGAAGCCTTGGTTAATTATTGCTAACTACCTGAAAATTGTAATCAACTAATTCAATCTCTTAGATGTTTCACTGATCATTGCTTTTAATAAACTTATATCTTCTTTACTTTTTCCCTACTATTATTTTACTTCTTGCCCTTTATTGTCTTTTTCTGATCTTATTATTTTTCTTTCTGGACACAGTCTGCTTCATTTTATGCCAGATCATTTTGCTTGTCCCCTCTTTATTCTCCCTTTTATTTCCTGCAGAATTGAAAATAACAACTGTCTCTGTTCTTTAAACAGAAATGTCAGAAATCTGAATTGGTCACTTATTCTTACAGATAGTCTCTCCAGACCAGCTAAGTTAGTACACTGGCAGATGTTTTCCCTTTGGCCTGAAAAGCTATTGTATGTTATCCTCATGCTGCTTGCACACACAGAAACTCTAAAAAACTCATCTACAACCCCCAAGTCCATCCGCTGGGTTTGACTACAGCAGCTAAATACATCTGCAGGCTCAGTTTATTTGCCTTAGATCAATTTAGTCAGTAGCATATGGCACTCTAGAAATCATTGGTTGCCATGGGTAAAAATGGAATACTAGCAAATAAAAAATCCCAAAGCAAGGCAAATTCTGAGACATGTGTTACTTATGTGACTGTTCCATTGCAAAAGCTTGGACAACCACTATCGAGCTATTGAAAACTTGGGCTGAAAGGGCTTCTTCCAAATGTCTGGAACAGTTTCTTCCTACTGTTTTTACATTAACGTATTCAGCATGCCAGACATACTCCAGAAATGGAAATGCATCTGCTTTCAAGTCAAATCATAATTCATGATATATTAATGTCCAGACCTAAGAGACTACAGGATCATCTTGGCAACTCATTTTGAGTTCCCAAATACAGACAGCTATTGATTTATCCAGAGTTTTACCTGTCTGCTTCTCCATAGCAATAGCCATTGCAATACACAGTGGGATGTGCTGGCACTTACAGCTATGAAATTTTGACGTAATACCCTTTCCATATTTAGATCAGAGCTTTACCATCTGCCCTCTATTTGAGGTTAGTATAGCGAACATATTTGTGTTACGCAAATTACTGTAGAAACTGAGCATGCAATAAATGTATAAGAATAATACAACTTACAAATGGCTTCTTGCTTTTGGAGCATGATGTCTCTTCATTTTGCTTTCCCCCCACCCGCCCCCATCTCTCACCATATTCTGTTAGTGTAGATAGTTCTTTTTCCATGTCTTTCATCATGTAAGAGTGGCTGCCAAACCCACTGTTAATTGCCTCTTAGTGGGAGATTTTCTGCTGACCAGGCCAAATGCAGAGATGAACCTCCCTCATAAGACCATTATTGTCCCTGACAGTTTCATTGTTCATGATGAGCAGAGTTGCCATTGGCAGCCACTTTTCCCAAGCAGAGAACTGGAGAGGACATATAGAAAAAGTATACGGTTCAGCTCTCATGTTTCCTGCTACCTAAGGAGCCCACTGGTTCAGTTTGTCTTCAGCACGTGGAAAAGGCTTAACTCCTTAGGATCCATTAGTAGAGTAAGGAGATACCTAAGAGGTAGGCAAAGAATGCTGAACTAGCCTGATGTTTAGCTTTAGGGGAACTCATGCCTTTACCTTGGAGTGCAGGAAACATATTAACCCTTTCACAATCAGCAACCCCCTTTGCCCAATAGCCACAGTGTTGGAATGTCTCCCTGGAGAAGGTAGCTGCCCTTTTATGTGAGCTTCCTGCAAAGGAGCTCTGAACGTAATCCTGTTGGATGTTCTGGTATTTTCTTAGATCATCTTGGTGAAGCACCATCCTTTTTGTTTAGAAAAATTCTCACATACAGTTTTCTCCCTATGAACTAAAGCAATGTTAGGGGGTTTAGGATTTTATTTACTCATCACCTCTCACACACACACCCCTGCCTTGTGTCAGGATTGTCATCCTTAAATTGGTGATAGGTCTGATCACTTTAAACATGGGATACATGTTCTAAACTTTCAAACCAGAGCACTGGGACACGGAGGATTTGTAATCTCTCTTACCTACCAGGAAGTTCTGATGGTGATTTCTCACTGCTTAATTATATTTTCACTTGACTGAGAAAATGGGAGCAACAGTAGAGACTAGGGATCAGAGATTAACTACCATGAGTCCTTCATTTCATTTCATCAAAGATCTCATTTAAGGTTAATAATTTAAAGCTCATCCCACTCTTAAATTCCTGGCCTGGGACAGGCAAGACAGGAGGTACTTTCCTTTCAAGGTGCTGTAGTTCAAAACCTCAGATACGTGTGAAAGAGATGATCCTGAATCTCCAAAAACACATGTGTGTGAGTCACCTAAGCACTACGATATTGCACACACAAGCAGGGGAATTCCTCCTTATCCAGCTGTTTTACGTTGTGTTGCCAGATCAACTCTCCCAGAACAAGATAAGCACATGGATTTTTATTTTCTCTAATTGTGTCAAAATTTGGATCTAAGCTAGATATGTGTCTGATCGCAACTTCTTTGCACTTCATAGTGTTCGCACCAGACAGCAGCAGAAAGTAGGGGAATGTGGTTTACTAATGTGCCTTTCCAGCTATGAAGACTCCTTTTATATTTGAGTGCCAGCAGATTAGGGGGTCATTATCCCCCATTATTCAGCAGTCTTAAGGCCATATTTGGAATACTGTGCCTAGGTTTGGGCCACCAGTACAAGAAATTCACTGATAGTCTAGAGAAAGTCTAGCAGATGGTTGCTGGAGAGAACAACTCAGTTCAACTACCTAATTGAGTTTATAAAGAAAATGGAGCCAAATTCTGCTCAGAGGTGCACAGATATAGGACATATGCATATGGAAAAAATTCTTACCTGAGGGTGGCTAAATCCTAGACATGTTCCCACATTGCTGCTCACCTTCAGAGAATTTTAAAATGCAACAGGACTTAGAGCAAACTTATCTAACTTTGAAGCTGGGTCTTGTTTGAGAAGGGGGTTGGGTGACATGAACACAAGCCTCTCTTTTTACCTGAATTATTCCAGGATTAGTACAAAGAATATTTGTGTCTATGAAATTAGGTGAGTTTTGAGCCCGCTATTCCTAAATAAATGCTGGTCATAGGCATTCAAACAGGTATTTGGGAACCAAAGTTCAGCTGTATATCTAGCCTTCTCAGACTAGTTTTTTGACTATTTATTTTTCATAAATGATAGCCAGTTGTGGGTTATTCTTTATATCTTCCAGTATCACCAGCTCTGATTAAGAGGCTGCAAGGTCCTGGCAACGTCTCAGCTATGCGCAGGTTGAACAAACCGAATTTACTGACATAATGGAGGAGAATCTGCACTATATCTCCGCTGTTAGTGCATGTACAAAGCAGAGTCTGCCTTGTTCCACTTGGATATTGGATGTTGCACCCCCTGTAGAATCATGCTATGCATCATACCGTAATGTCCCACTTCTTGTCCCATTCTAACTTGCAGGCCCATTTCTTCACTTGTCCACGTCCTCTAGATGACATCTCATCCTTCTGCTGTGACAACTGCCCCTCTCAGCTTAGTAATCTGCAAACTTGCTGAGGGTGCACTTGTTCTCTCTGTCTGTATTATTGACGGAAATATTAAACAGCACTAGTCCCGGTATGGACCCCTGAGGGATACCATTTGTCACAGATCTCAACCTGGACATTGAGCCATTTTATTTATATATATTTTCGAGTCCTGTGCATATGCAGGAACACTGCTCATGGCACAGTGATCCCTGAAGATTATTTTCTCTGCCGATAGTCCTAAGTGAACCAACTGCAGACTAAAAGTCCTGTCATTTTATCAATCTGGAGTAGTACCTGAACAGGGATTAGTTGCATTTCTTGTATGCAGCAGACACAGTATTAGCAACACTTAGCTTCTGTGGGTCACTCTTTGCACTACACACCTGGGATATAGGCTTATAAATTGTGCTTTCTTTCTGTTAAATCTCTAATCAAATGTGATCAAGTGACTAGAAAGGAGCACTAGGTCCCATAATCTGGCCTCTTGTGTAACAGAAGCATATACTTCCGTCAAGACATTCTCTCAGAACCTAGCCTGTGAAATTTAAGTGTACACTTTGGGGAGAGGAGGAATCATGAACTCAAATGCTGATGTCTTAGACTCTGAATTATACATTAACTTACCTACAATTTCCATAAAACACACTCCTAAGAACTAATGATTTATTCTTGATTTACGATATTACATTAGTTCTAATTGAGTTTGTATTAACAGTCTTATTTCTCACGCACTGAGGAATTTAGATGAGGTATGATAGTCTGAGAAGCCTATACCACAGTAACCCATAAAATTCTTTATTCTGGGTTTTCACAATTTAATACTCCCAAAAGCTGTTTTGTGGTTTTCATTTTAAAATAAAACACGTGTTTTTCTTCATTGTAATTTTTCTGTAAACTATGCAGAGTTAACAACCTGATGCACCAAATCCTACATTTGCATGGTGCTTTTTTTGTTTATTTGTTCCTATTTCAGTAGTTCATGAAGTAATTTGGGCATTATTTGTTAACCTCATGCCACGTGTCCTTGGGCAAAATTTTAATGGATTGGTATTGAATAATCCTGTATAATTACAAATGCAAACAACAGCAACATCTAGGCTATATTAACTCACATATCATGATTACTTATTCTGGATTTTTTCTTAATTGAGCTCTGCTTAGTTATTCATACATCAGGACTGAAATACTTACATCTACTGGAAATAAACATCAGCTAAGAATTCTGTGTGTGGACCTCTGTCTATGTATAGTAGAACAGATCAAGTAGTGCAAGCAGAGGAAATATGCTTAAAGCTGACCAGCTTTCTGGACTGTTTCAAATTTAAGCATTGGTGTCTGCTCCCATTAGAGCTCAATTTTGCCTCTTGGCTGGAATTGTTCGGAGTTATTCATTATCATTAGTTCCTTGGCCTTTGTATGGGACTGCTTTTTGCTGGTATTGACAATACTGACTTTTTTGAGATATATGAAACCTCATTGTTACAATACCTTCATCTTAGTTTACTTGCTACTTGGCCAAATATTAACATTTTATGCTAAAATTTACCATTAGATGATATTGGGCTCACTTAATTTTTTTTTCCAGAAAGTTTCAGCCAAAACCTTTTCCAAGAAAATGCTGGAGAAAATACATGGCATAGCAATGCTAAAACAATCCCCAAAACCTTTTCTTTGTCTAACTGTATACTATACATGCTTTGGAGCAAGGAGTTGAAATTTAGGCAGAGTGCTGTGGCCATTCTGTCAGGAGAACACTAGATCCTGTCTCCGTGAAAAAAAACTGACATAATGTTTTTGAAACTCTGAATCTACATGTATAGAAGTCTGGCTTCTTGAAACTGGGCAGCTAAAACTGACATAAATGATAGCTTGTCACAGCTTTGACTCTATACACTCTCTAGGCACTTTTATTTTTTTTTTCTTTCAAAAAAACTGCACTTTATGCTTAGGAAATCTGCATCCACACAGCAAAATTTCACCTCTGCTGTTTCTTGTATGTAATGGCTAGTACAAAGTGAGCAAAGGGAAAGATTTCTATTTAAGAGTCGGTGGGGACACAAAGATGGGAGAGAAATTATTGAAACAAGATGGACAATGCCATGATAGAAACAGGTAAACTATAATAATCTTCAGAGGTTATTTGCAGAAGAGTCAGTATGTACAAGCAAAAACTGTGTGCTGGAGCCTAAGAGAGAATGCAAAGGAAGAATGCTTCAAAGACTCTGCAAAAATAGTGTTTTCCTCATGAAATGGAACCCTGAATGCAAAAGATATTAATTTGAAACATCTTAGACTCATGCTTTTTCCATTTTCAAGGCAAGTTTTCATCTTAACATTGGTTCCTGGGTCTGCGTGCAATTTCTCAGAGGACTCTGATTCAGGAAACTGAATAAGAGGACTTGGGCCCCTTATTTTCACAGAAAGTTACAGAGGTCCATTTTATTTTCTGTCCATTACTAAAGATGGGTTCAGTAAGCACAGAATGCTTGAGGTTGGAAGGGAACTCCCAAATCATCTCAGCCAAGTCCCCCTATCCAAACGGGTCACCTAGAATAGGTTGCCCAGGACCACATCCAGATGTCTTTTGAAGACCTCCAAGAGTGGAGATTCCATCATCCCTCTAGGCAGCCTATTCCTATGCTCTGTCACACAATAAAAATTATATCTCCTTATATTCAGCAAGAACCTCCTGCATTTCAGTTTGTCCCTGTTGTCTTTTGTCCTGTCACTGGACACTACTGGAAAGACCTAGTCCTGCCTTTTTTAGAGTCTCCTTCTTGATATTTGGATACTTTGATGAGATCCCCCTTGAGCCTTCTCTCCTCCAAGCTAAATAGTCCTAGCTTTGTCAACCTTTCCTCCTACAGGAAGTGTTCCAGTGCCTTTATCAAGTTAGTGGTCCTGAAATCATACTGACTACTCCCAACCACTTTCTTGTCCTTAGTGTGCCTGTGAGTGGTTCCCAGATTTAGCTGCTCCGTCACTTTCCCAGTGATTGAAATGAAGCTGACTGCCCTGTAATTTCCTGGTCTTTCTTCCTTTCTGCCCTTTTTGACAATATGAGTGATGCTTGCTTTCCTCTTGTCTTCAGACACCTTTCCCAAATGCACTGGTCTTTAAAGATAATTGAAGTGCCCTTACAATGATTTTAGTCACCTCCCTGAGCACTCATGTGTGCATCCTATCAGAGCCCATGGACTTAATATATGTCTATTTACTTAAGTATTCTCTAACCTGATCCTCTTGCACCAAGTGAAATTCTTCCTTGCTTTAGATGTTTCCTGTAGTCCAGGGTTTTAGACTTCTCAAAGCTAGTCTGATTAGTAAAGACTGAGATGAAGATGGTACTCAGTACCTTAGCCTTCTCCGTCTTGTGTGTTACCAAGGGACACTGTTTCATTCAGCAGCAGGCCCACAGCTTTCCTAGACTTCCTTTTGCTACTTAAGAACTTATAGCAACACTTGTCCTTGACATCACTCACTAGATTCAACTCCACCTTCCTTAACTGTATCTCTGCATGCTCAGACAGTGTCTCCATATTCCTACAGGGAAACTTGTTCCTCCTTCCAATTTCTGGACACTGAGTTTTTGTGTGTGAGTTTTTCCACATTGGGATGGACTATTCTTGAACTTGAAGAAAGCCGTCCTTAAATATATGGCTTTATCCCATGTGAACCTTTCCAGCAGATCTTTAAAGTGACCAAATTCTGCTCTCCCGAAGTCCAGGCTTGTGGTCCTGCTTTTTTGAGCAACTCCGTTACCTCCACTATCTCATGATCACTTCTGTCTTCACATACAGGACAAGAGGGAATGGCCTCAAGCTCCACCAGGGGAGGTTTAGGCTCAACGTTAGTCAAAAAATTTTCACGGAAAGGGTCATTGGGCACTGGAACAGGCTGCCCAGGGAGGTGGCTGAGTCACCTTCCCTGGAGGGATTTAAGGCACAGGTGGATGAGGTGCTAAGGGGCATAGTTTAGTGTTTGATAGGAATGGTTGGACTCGATGATCCGGTGGGTCTTTTCCAACCTGGTCATTCTGTGATTCTATGATTCTATGATTCTACACCTTACTGAGCCTTTCTTTGTATAAGGCCCAGCAGAGTACCTCTCCTCATTGATTACGACTTGGGTCAGGAAGTTTTCATAGACAACTCCAGGAACTTCCTGAGTTGCTTATGCCTTGCTGCATTGTCTCTTCAGGTGTTATTGGTGTGGTGGAAGTCCCCCATAAGGATCATGACTTGTGCATGTGAGTCCTATTCTGTCTGTAGAAGGCCTCATGCACTTGTTCTTCCTGGTCAGGTAGCCTATAGCAGACACGCAATGCAATATGACATATGTTTGTCTGCTATTAATCCTTAACCACAGGCTCTCAGTTGGGTTACCCATCTGCACCCAGAGCTCCTAGCACTTCTGATACTCACTCAAATAAAGGACAACTCCCTCATCTCACTTTCCCAGCCTGTCCTTCTTAGAGCCTGTATCTCACCCTTGCAGCACTCTGATCACAGAAGTCATCCCACCGTGCCTGCAGTATCACACAGATCTCTAATTCCTGTGTTTGTCCTCCAGGATTCAAGCATACAGTGTACAGGTACTATGGAGATACATCCAAGCACACTGATTTCCTGGAAATGGTCTGGGGGATTCCCCATAATGGTGCCTTGTGGACATGTCTTTGCTTTATATGCAAATGTTTGAGGTGACTATGCTTAAGTGCTGTTTTCATTATGTGTCCTTTTTACTTACATCATCTTAAGTTCTTTTCTTGTAAGACCTGTACATCACTGCCTCCCAAGGCTGCCATTTCGAGTTTAAAGCATTTCTTACAGGCTCAGTAAAACAAATGTTTTGATGATTTACGAGGGCATTTACTTATGTCACATTACATTTTGAGTGCAACCTTAATGGTTTTTGCTTGCTATACTGAATTAATTTGCAGAACACTTAAGAATGTAAGGTTCTGTACACAATTAACTAAAGGAAGAAGCATTAATGTTTGGTTACATGGAATACAGTGTACCAAGAAGAGAGAAAAGACTTCACACTGCAGTTCTGCTTGTGTAGCAGATTTACATTAATATGTTTTAGGGGTTGTTGGTCACAGCTTCTTATTGCATTCTTAAAGTTCACTTTGCTTGTATTGCTTGGAGAATGCTCTTGAAAGTGACTTCTTTGCTTAATGGTTCTGAAGTGTTTCTACAGGAGCAGGAGTTCTGAAAGCTGTCTTGAGCCCAAGACAGGCTTTGGAATTCCCTCAATCCTTTTGCCTTGGTGACACTAATAGGACTGTTTAGTTGTGAATATCTGGATTTGGTGTGAATTTTAGTTTCCCCTTTTTTTCCCCCATTACTTCTTATTGTCAAGCAACAAGTATAGATGGACTTTTTCCTGTATTGACCTATAGCCACCTCAAGATTATTTGAGGTAAATATCTGAAAATTGATAATGTATATGCAGATGTTACCGTTCATTGTTCTTACACAAAATGTCTGAAAATACAAATAAGAACTGGAATCCTGAAGTTCCTGATTGTAGAAATGGTGCATTTTGTACAGATTCTAATTTGGATAACAGACTTCGGAACAAAGTTTGAGGTCTTTTCTTGAATGACCCTGAGAATGCCACGTGTAAGGACAGTTTGAGGGAGCTGGGCTTGTTTTTAATTTGGCAGATAGGAGAGTCAACTGGCAATTTTATAGCAGCCAACAGCAACTTGAGGAAATGTTATAAAGATAATTGAGCAGGACTTTTTCAAGAAGGGGCAGGTAGAATAACATAGGCTAGTGACCACCCATTGCTGTTTGGAATATTGATTGTTAGGAAAAGGGGAGGTAGTGCAGCTTTGGAACAAGTTGTGCACAGGGCTGTGGAAATTCCATTCTTGGGTCTATCATGTTTTTTTGTAGCCAAGTCTCAAGTACCTTCAGTCTGGTGTTTTTCATAGGCTGACTTCAAGCCGCTTGTCCTGTGCGGCTCCCAGGGGTCCCTTCCAGCCAACGTTCCTATGATTCCATGTGCATATCTATGAGTTTCTGCTTTTTTTTCTGCTTTTTCTAAAGGGATCTGAACAGGCTGGACCGCTGGGCAGAGTCCAATGGCATAAGGTTTAACAAGGCCAAATGCCGGGTCCTGCACTTGGGGCACAACAACCCTATGCAGTGCTACAGACTGGGAGAAGTCTGTCTAGAAAGCTGCCTGGAGGAGAGGGACCTGGGGGTGTTGGTTGACAGCCGACTGAATATGAGCCAGCAGTGTGCCCAGGTGGCCAAGAAGGCCAATGGCATCTTGGCTTGTATCAGAAGTGCTGGGTCCAGCCCTGTTCAATGTCTTCATCAATGACCTGGATGAAGGCATCGAGTGCACCCTTAGCAAGTTTGCGGACGACACTAAGCTGGGTGGAGGTGTCGATCTGCTGGAGGGTAGGGAGGCTCTGCAAAGGGATCTGAACAGGCTGGACCGCTGGGCAGAGTCCAATGGCATGAGGTTTAACAAGGCCAAATGACGGGTCCTGCACTTGAGGCACAACAACCCTATGCAGTGCTACAGACTGGGAGAAGTCTGTCTAGAAAGCTGCCTGGAGGAGAGGGACCTGGGGGTGTTGGTTGACAGCCGACTGAATATGAGCCAGCAGTGTGCCCAGGTGGCCAAGAAGGCCAATGGCATCTTGGCTTGTATCAGAGACGGCGTGACCAGCAGGTCCAGGGAGGTTATCCTCCCTCTGTACTCGGCACTGGTGAGACCGCTCCTCGAATACTGTGTTCAGTTCTGGGCCCCTCACCACAAGAAGGATGTTGAGGCTCTGGAGCGAGTCCAGAGAAGAGCAACAAAGCTGGTGAAGGGGCTGGAGAACAGGCCTTATGAGGAGCGGCTGAGAGAGCTGGGGTTGTTTAGCCTTGAGAAGAGGAGGCTGAGGGGTGACCTCATTGCTCTCTATAACTACCTGAAAGGAGGTTGTAGAGAGGAGGGTGCTGGCCTCTTCTCCCAAGTGATGGGGGACAGGACAAGAGGGAATGGCCTCAAGCTCCGCCAGGGGAGGTTTAGGCTAGACGTTAGGAAAAAATTCTTTACAGAAAGGGTCATTGGGCACTGGAACAGGCTGCCCAGGGAGGTGGTTGAGTTACCTTCCCTGGAGGTGTTTAAGGCACGGGTGGATGAGATGCTGAGGGATATGGTTTAGTGTTTGATGGGAACGGTTGGACTCGATGATCCGGTGGGTCTCTTCCAACCTGGTTATTCTGTGATTCTGTGATTCTGTGAGAAATGGTGTGACCAGCAGGTCCAGGGAGGTTATTCTCCCTCTCTACTCTGCACTGGTGAGACCGCTCCTCGAATCCTGTGTTCAGTTCTGGGCCCCTCACCACAAGAAGGATGTTGAGGCTCTGGAGCAAGTCCAGAGAAGAGCAACAAAGCTGGTGAAGGGGCTGGAGAACAGGTCTTATGAGGAGCGGCTGAGAGAGCTGGGGTTGTTTAGCCTTGAGAAGAGGAGGCTGAGGGGAGACCTCATTGCTCTCTATAACTACCTGAAAGGAGGTTGTAGAGAGGAGGGTGCTGGCCTCTTCTCCCAAGTGATGGGGGACAGGACAAGAGGGAATGGCCTCAAGCTCCACCAGGGGAGGTTTAGGCTGGACATTAGGAAAAAATTCTTCACAGAAAGGGTCATTGGGCACTGGAACAGGCTGCCCAGGGAGGTGGTTGAGTCACCTTCCCTGGAGGGGTTTAAGGCACGGGTGGACGAGGTGCTAAGGGGCATGGTTTAGTGTCTGATAGGAATGGTTGGACTCGATGATCCGGTGGGTCTCCTCCAACCTGGTTATTCTATAATTCTATGATTCTATGATAAATATTCTAGATTTTTAACATGTATAAGGCCAGAATGTCAAGGTTATTTAGATGCTTAACTTCTGTTAAACCCAATGAGTGATATGGAGCTTTGAATATGGAAGGGGAAGAAGAAGAATAAATTTGCAGCATATTCTTTACTTAAACTTAATTCCACATACTAACTGCCCAAGAACCAGATAGTGAGGAAGGGGAGAACCTGGTGTTGTCCCTCAGCAGGGAATGGTCATTAAAAAATACTGCAGAATCAGTCATAGAAAGAAAGCCAAGCAGTAAAGTGGAAAGTGTATGATGTGGACACCTGAAGGTAGTTATGGCTAGCGCCCTTTTACTCTGTCTGATTAAATTAAATGGAAGACTACTGAGTCGACAGCTCAATTTGCAGCAATTTCCCTTCTGTGATATTTGGAGATGAATAGCTCTTTATTTTTATTCTAAACACAGAAACAACTGTTTGCCTTTCTTCTGCTTACCTTCTCCTGGGAAAGGAAAGAATTTTGCAATAGCAGTGAAATAAGAGGGCTATAAGAAAACATGTACTGCTAGGGAGTGTGTCTGTTCAGGTTTGACCTGCTCTGAATAGGAACATGGAAAGTAGGCCAAGCTAGTAACTTACAATAGTGTGAAAATACATTGAAGAGGACCGGGTTTGCAGAAACCTGAACAGCCAGGTAACTTCTGGTAAATCAGTCAGGCGGAGGCAGAAGGATCCAAAACCACTCAAAAACTTAAGCACTGCACAGACTCACTTCAGCCATTAAATAATGAAAAATTTGGTCTTGATTTGAGGAGTTTCCAAGTTTGAGGGTTCCAAGTTCATTAGATTCTCTGTGTGTGCACACATATCACTTGTTCATAAAAACAGCCTCCTCTTAGCAGAGATCCTTATAGACTCAATTTTAGAGGATTCATCTGTCCAGTTTTAAATATTCTCTATCTCTTGTAGAATCAAATGGCATATCTGAGTTTGAAATTTCATTAAGGTCTTCAGCGATGGCCAATAAGCATCCACAGAGCAAGCTGTTTACTAGAACTATTAACTTTGTAGATTTTTAAAAAAAATTTGTTCATGGCACTAAGTTTATTCTTGGTCAAGATGCAGCGAGATTCTAGGCCAGGGCAGCATAGCTGAAAGTGAAATTGAGTACTTTATTTTCATTTGCTAAGCTATAATTCGTTTTTACAGGCAATGAGTTCTTTGCTATTTATAATATTGGGAAAACAGGTTTGGTTTTAAGCAATAGGAATAGGCTTGCAACAAAAGCATTATAAATGTGGATGGGAACTGCACACTATCTGAAGTGCATCCTAAGGTCAGACTTATCTTAATTCTGAGGAAAAATACAAGCTGAGATGAAATAAAGAAACTTGAATAGATGCATGGCTATTTTTCATTTCTTGGCAGAAGATACAACTGCTAGTTGATCAAATACTGGGGTCAAACCAAGAACCTCTGTCCCTAGAGAACGAATTACTTGCAGCTGGTTCCCAGGATAGTTTTGCCAGGTTTCCCACTCTCCAAACTGGCACGAAATCTTAACGTTATCCTCAAACTGCTAAATTAGAAGATTGTTTCTTGTATATAGAATTATGGCAATAGTTTATATGCACATTTGGTTGAGAATCTAGGAAGAAAGTTAGTATCAGGCAAATAATAAATCATATCAAATCTCTGCCATTTTCCTAATGAAGATAAGGTCTTAGAATTTTCATGTGATTAACTTTTGGAAATTTAGTTTATTAGCTTAAAGTGAACACAAGTAGCTTTTATAACATTTGATAAATTTGCAATTTTTAAATGTATTTTCTGGGAGAACTCAAAAATTTAAACAGAGTCTTATTTTGATTGCTATTGGTCCCATTCTCCTTGAATTAAGAAGTTACTGTCATGATATTGACATGAAGAAATTTCTGTGGTGCTTGTGCTTTTATACTTTCAAGGAATCAAAATAAGGTTATAACTAAAGGGAAAAAGAAGCTGACCTGCTACATGGAAACTGAAGTGACAGTTTTCCTCAATATTTATGTAAGAGTGAATATATATAATGTTGCCCACAGGTAATGAACTGCACTATTTACAAAAGCCCTTTTGCAAAATCTGTATGAAAGAGATGAAAATTGTATGAAAGGCTATGATCTATTGAGAATCAGCCCTCGACACAAGCTTTTGTTTAAAATTTAATTTTTTTAAGAGGTGCTGAGGGATATGGTTTAGTGTTTGGTAGGAACGGTTGGACTCGGTGATCCGGTGGGTCTCTTCCAACCTGGTTATTCTGTGATTCTGTGATTCTGTGAAAATTACTCACAGATTTGTGTCACACAGTCACATGATGTGATCTTTAAAATGGGATTTTATAGGGAAAAACTGGTAATCACAGGAAACAGGGCTAGAAGGGACCTCAGGACTTCATTTAATTATCCCTCTGCCACAAGGCAGGATCAACTGCGCAAAACTTTTTAAGCTTGTCCTTAAAGACCTCCAAAGACAGATTCCATAATCTCCCACGCAATCTTTTCCAAAGCTTCACTGTCCTAGCCATCAGAGAGTTTCCCAGACTATCGTGGTTTTGGGCTGGGTTTTTTTTTGTTTGTTTTTGTTTATTTATCTTATTTCTGTTTTTTAATATCATGACATATATAGGCAATATCAAACTTTTTTTCTTTATTTTTAAATGTAGTCAAAGTAAACTCACTTCTGTATAAGTGTATTTTACCATTGTTCAGATGGGAACAATGATTCCAAAGCCAGAATAACTCTGCTTTGCTGACTAATAAGAAAGCAGAGTTTACAGAATTATCTGTAAACTGAGAATATCTAATCTAAAGTTAATGGAAGAGGCTGTTTTATTCACTGCTTCATGTTCAAGTCTAATATTTTGTCTAGCTTTGTTCTTATGAAATTTGAGAAATTTGATACCACTGAATTTTGTGAAACAAGTTCTAAGTGCAAAGGTTTTGGGGGTTTATAGATGGGCTCTGGGAAAACCACATGACAGATTTCTGTAGCAAGGTTAAATCAACAAATGTTGTACAAACCAACTATGCAAGTTTTTACTCTTAGGCAGTGTATGGCTTTTAGAAGTTATGTAATTGTTAAATTTGCTAAGACAAGCAGGATATCCTAACTGTAATGCAACACGACATTAGCATGACTGTCCACAGAGAATAACAATGAAACCAAGAGATTATTTAGGTGTGAGCCTAACATATGTATTTAGAAAGCTTTGAGTACACCCTTCCAGATCAGCGGCAATTTAGTTGAAGGATGTGAAATTTCTTTTCTGTGTACAAGTTCACTCAAATGTTTGTGTAACGTCCTTGTTTCAATATCCTTGACTTCTTCTTCCTCCACTTAGAAATTTTGTGTATTACCTTAACATATTTTTGGATTTCACTCTTTTATCTTCAGTATTAATATTCAAGTATACAATAATGATAAGAAACTGCTTCCCAGAGGAAGTGCGAAGTAGTTTACTTGGTGATCCATAGTGGAACAAGAGCTCAGAGAATGAAGAAATAAGATATCACATGATACATAATGTAAACCCAAGCCAAGGCTGCTCAGCTAAAAGTAAATAGCCAGCAGGTTGTCTTTAACAACAAACAGTTTTGTCAAAATAAAGCTTATACCTTTCTTAATGTGGTTCTTGCTCTTTTTGTTGGTTTAGGAAATCATGAGTTCAGCTGTAGGAGCTTTAGACTGTCTAAACTTGCTGCAAGTGTACTGTACTGTAAAGAGCTGCATTCCAAGTTTCCAGTCATGCAAAAAAAAAAATTCCAGTAAGTATGTCTTTCAAGGTCAGCTTGCGTTCATCAGTGAGACAAGATAGGCAGACACACTTAATATTAAAACTATATAATATGACTAAAATACATGAGACCTGGGGACATCGAAGCCCAAATTCCAGATCTTCCAAAATCCTCGCAACTTGAATCTAACCCAGGATGCATCTGGAGTCCTGAGGTGCTTACATTTTTTTCTGTTAGAAGTTTTCTAGAGGCCTGGTGGTCTGCTTCTGGACAAACCAGATTGGTTCAGATTGTGAAAGGGGTGCACAGTCAAGCATCTAAATCACACCTGGTCTCCCTGTATTTCATAAGCAAGGTATTCTGCCCTTTACCTGCCTGCTGGATGCATCACAACCCAATAATTGACATCAACATTATATTTGTGTGGCAACTCTAGCAAGATTCAATTGCCAGCAGTTCCTTCTTTTCACATTCCCATATGTTGACTGGATCATTGACCCGAAGGCCAGTCAAGGCAACACAACCCTACTGCCAAGAGAGCTAGGAGTTAACAGGGAGGCCATCAAATTATAGATGGGATGTAAATCAAAATCGGTATATTTTGTGTACTTCTATTAATATAAAGAGTGCTGATAAGTGATCTTAAAGTATGACTTGTGAATCTGTGGAAACATCTTTAGCTTCTAGTACAGATTCTGTGCTGGCTGTTTTGGGAATCTTGGAGATATCTGTAGACACATTGCCTCCTTAGGTATCTAATCACAAAGAGTACAGTGGTTTTCAGATAGAAGTTACTGAGTGACACCTGGTTTTCCTGGTGGAACTGCATGTGAAAACTGCAGACTTTCATTTGGGGCGCAGTTATCCTTAGAAATGTATTTAGTATTAAAGCAGAAGGTTTGGGAAATAGACATCCTTTGTATAGAATGTGGTAATACTTTGAAGAGCATAGTGCTTCCCAAACACTTCCTTCTTTCTGTGAGGAATGGGCAGAGTGTGGGAGAGGAGGCAGAAGTAATCCAAGAAGTCCTGTGGGAGATTCCTGCATTTGGGGCTGTCAATGCAATCACAACTCTGACAAATGGTTCAAATTCTTACTTTATCTGTACCCAGAAAGATATTTGCAACCAAATGTCATTACCTCAGGTCATCTTTCTAGTGAAGTTTCTTGTGTGTTCTTTTTTTAAACTATATCTGTTCCGTCAAGGTTAAAAAGCTGTGGGTAAATAAACACGCTGTCGGTATTAAGGCAGAAAAACTAATCTAAAGTGAAACTGATTTATATGTTATAAGTTCTAAAATACTGGGAATTCTCAAGCAGAGATTAAGGCTCTGATAACACAGTTGCACTTATGTTCTATAAAAATAAAAATCTTGAAGCTAATGTAAAGAAAGTAAATTTTCTTGTTTGTTCATCAACAGTCAGCATTTCATCAAATATCCTAAAAACCAAGCTCATCCTGAATGTAGTGTAGTTATAAACTCTGGAATTGCAGAACATATGAACCTGGCCCAATACATTTCTTTCTGAAAGTTCACTTTCTTTAAATTTGATTTCTCTCATGAAAGATAAGGAGGAAAAGGATCACACAAAAGTTGTTCCCAAGTTTACAACTAGTTTTATCCTTCACTGACATCAGTGGGAACCCCTCTCCATAATCTCTTTGGAATTCTGATAAAGGGCTTTTTTTACTTTTATATGAACAATTCAGCAAAACCTCATGACCTCAATCATGTCCTTTCTCAACAGAGGGAGAAGGCACAGACAAATGCACTAGTCAAGAATACTTCTATTCTGATGACACCTTCAAAATAATACTTTGCATTTTTTGTCAATGTGTCGTGATAAGTATTTTTAAATGTAAGCACCTTATACTGTGGGTGGTGTTTTTATAATTAGTTTCATTATCTCAATATTTTTTCTAAGAAATCATACGTTTGCTCATATATGTATGTATATGTATATGGGGTTTTTATGTGTGTACGTATATATACACATATATGTAAGCCCAAGAAGAAAACCTGCGTTGTTTTAATCCAATAACAAAACTTAAGGCATTTCTCAGCTCATTCACTTTCTGAACACAGAATCTCATGGTTAAAGAAGAAAAAAATACTAAAGGAACCATAGTGTTAAGTATAGATGGCTACATCTGTTTCATTCAGTTACCACGTTCAAGCAGAAAAAAAGACACCTGTGAAGGGAATATACTCTATGCATGTGCAGCCTCTTGTATAATTCCTTGTGCAGAATAATCCTTCAATTGGTAAGATCACTGGTGTGATACCACTCTCCTAGTCTAAGTGAAGTCCAATTCCGTGAAACGGATATCTCAGAAGAGTTTCTGAAACGTGAGTGAAAGGGATAACTTCAGCCTCATTTAGAGCATGGACTTAGTATGTTCCTTGGTATGTTACAGCTAGGTAAGAAGTGTAGTAACAAATTACGAACATTGTTGGGTTTTTTAACCCATGTAGAGTTTTTTGCTATTCTTGTTCCTCATATACTATGTATTGTCTGTGCTGTCTTTGGAGAAATCCCAGTAGGTGACACCAGATCCTGGATGATGTGATAAGGATGTATATCAGAGAGGTGAATCTAAGAATCAGCGTATATGTGCAAAAGCTCACTCTCACTTGTAGAGCTTGGGTGGCTGAGACACTTGGGCTGAGTGATTACAGCTGTAGTTAAGACTCCTCAGTTTTAATGTTTTGTTATTTTCATTTACCATCTTTGTGTGGCCTTGTAGTAGGGTTTGAATCTCAGGTTTATCATGTACTATGACATCTCTAGTGTGCACTGGTGCATACACTTATTCATTCTCAGAAGGGAGAGTCTCAAACAGGGCTTGGACATCCATATCCTGCTGCTTGGAAGGAGGCGACTGGAAGAGTGTAAGTGAAGTGTGCTCTGTTATCATATTTGTGTTAAATAAAATTGCCGTGCTTCAGGAAATTCTTAGCTCTGGAATTCCTGTATTGTTGAGACAATGTTGGAAAGTATTCCCTGCAATGAATTCTTTGCTTTTGAAAAAATTCCCTATGAAAAGCAACTGGGTGTTTGCAAGGCTCTCTGCAAGGAGAGCTGCATGAGCAGGGTTGGCAGTGCCAATGTGGACGTGGGCTCCATCCTCAGCACTGACAACATACTCCCCTGCACTTGCTAGATTTCCTGCACACAAGAAGGATTGGGTGTAGGAGCCTGATGGGTGGTGGTGCTTGCAAGTACAGGATCTCTGTCACCCCTTGATGCCATGTTGCTCCCCACAGGCCTCCTCCTCCCAGCTGGGATCTCTTTGTTCATGGCAGACCTGGGCAGGGTATAGGATCACCTGGGCAACCTGTGCCAGGGCCATGTCACATTCACATCAAAAAGTGTTTCCTTAGGTTCAGGATAAGCCTCTGTTGTCTAGATCCTTTTCAGTATCTTCATTTTTCCTCGGCCTCCACCTAGACTCCCAGGTTTGCTTCCGCAAAGTTGCTTCCCATAACATCAGCCCCTATTCTCTGTCTGCGTTGAATACTAATGCAAGGCTTTGCACTTCCCAGTTTGGTGTAGAACCATGAAAATTTGAATCACAGCTGGTTTCAAGCTGCTCCACACTTGTTTCAGTCAAGTCTGGAGAAGTAGCATGCTCTTCCTAGTGCTTCCTTAGCTGAACACTTCTTGTAGTTTTTAGTAAATAGGCACTGAGTTTCCATGTGTACAAATTTGAAGACTAGTAGGTTGTTTCTTTAAATTAGTTGAAAATAAGGGGGAGGGGGACTGTTTGTTTGTTTTTCTAGAGAAGAATAAAGTAAAAATGCAATTTTTAAGCAGTGTTTTAAAAAACCCAGGGAACAGACGAAGCAAAGAAGTGCTGTGGTCATTGTCCTCTCTCCTCACACAAGACCACGCATGTGACAAACACATAAATCTGTTCCTTTGTTTCTCTAGAAGAGGAAATAGTTTGTTGTCATGTCAAACTGGCAAAAGACATCTGGAGCAATAGTGCTGCACAACATGATAGCCAGGGATAAAGTAATTGGCTATTTCCTGGAAGATGTGTTTATACATTTTATATACAAAGAGAAGGTTTATTAAGTTTTGTGTAACTGCTAAGTATTTTAAAATTACAGTGGCTGAATTTCCTTGCCATATTTTTTCAATAATGAAGCATCAGGAATAAATTTGTTAGGAAGATGGGTAACGCAACTATCAATTTAAGTTTTTTCCTTATTTCTACACATAATAGCCACTCTGTCTTGGTGATTTACCTATACTGAGACAATTTTGTTACCAGTTTATTTTTTTTAATTATTAATTGCCATTACTGGAGTGTGAAAATGTGCCAGTCATATTTTTCCAAGTACCCCTAGCCTACTAATCTCCCTGAAGGGAGTTACTTTTAAGGAGAACAGGTTTAAAGAAATGCAAACAAAACCAAAGTTTACCTAATATAGCAGATGTGAGACCACACGAATTGCTCCTAAACTGTGTGTGCTCTGTCAGACCATATAGCTTCTTACCCTTATGAGCAAGAGCAACTCAGCTCTGCTGATTTCTCAGTGAAGACTTCCCTGCCAGTTCAAAAACAATGTCTTCCTGCTCAGAACATCTTCCCACCTAACATACCATTTTGATTTACTCTGCTTATGCTCAGTTATCCAGAAAGCTAAGTTATTTCCATCTCCTCCTTTGAACTTTAAAACATCATAGCTTTTGCTGCCTAATCACTTTATTCTCTATAACCTTTCATCAAAATATTGAGTATTTTAGATAGCACTTAGGTTAAAATTAATTTTGAAGTGTAATGTCATAGTCACTGCTGCAGCAGTCCTGTCTTATTGAAGCCAGCTGTAAGGAAGATAGCCTGGAGTCTTCTATGGCAGTTAGCCATGTTAACTAACTGTAGATGGAGACTTCTTCTAACCCTAAATATAAACATATCTAGCGAAGGATAACTATGCTTCACATGCAGTTAGATATATCAAACTTAAGGAGAAGCTGCAGAAGAAAACATAAAATGTTCCTGTAAGGAACAATGAAATTACAAGGAATAAGAAAAGTTTTGTTAGCTATATACTATGTCATCATACATTTGAGCTGGAAAAAATATTTGCTGAAATTAAGTGAAGTTTATTGTTTTATTCAGCCTGTGTAGAGGGAGAAAAAAAATTTACTTGTTTTCAGAATAAAATATTTCAGATTTACTTTGTGATAATTTCGACAGATTTTTTTTAATTCTGTACTATAATGCAGAAATTCAAAAATCTTTAAGATTTCTTTTCAGTGGCAGCTTGAAATTTCTAAATCAAAACATTTTATTTTCAGTTTATTTTTAGATTTCTAGTTTTTATTACTAAGAAGGTGGAGTTATATGTGTAGATTTCAGATATATGTGAAATAATATTTCTTTCAATATAATCCTACTAAAAAGCCTTACTAGCAATATTTTAAGGGCATCTGGAACATATTTGCTGCAGTTTCTCTTTATTGTGAGATAATGTGTTTTGAAACAATATCACAGCAGAGAGGTTATGCAATGTTGCATAAATTTCATAGACTATTATTTCCTCCTTCATTTTATTGAGCCATCTTTCCATAATGTACATAAAAGTTCTGATATTTCTTGGATTTTTAGTTGTTATATTCATAGCATGTATATTTGCCTTACCCTACCCCAACCAAGCTAACTGTTTTTTTGTGAGCCTTATGTTCTGTAAGAAAAAGAAAGATGGCATTGACTTCTTGAGCTGTGGTTTAGAAGCATGATTTCTGTCAATTCCCAACAAGTAAACAAAAAACCTGTTTTTATGGAACAGATATACTTTACAGATGGTATTTAAGTTTTGTTTATTCTGCCTGTCACTTCACAGAAAATTACATGTTTTCAATACGATTTGAGAATACTTGGTTCCAAAATATTTATTTTTAACATATTGCAGTCTGTGAATTTCTAATATACAAAGGAAGATGGTTCTTCGACAAATGGCCCTTTGCAGTTAAGCCTAAGGTTCATCTAAGGTTCAGATGCTTCATTATCACCAGGCAGGAAATGAACAAGTTAGATTTTAGACCAATATTGCTCTGCAAATAGCGAGAGAAATTGCTGACTAACATCTGATCTCTGATTCATCACTTATAATTAACATTGTTGTTATTCCAGACAGCTAGGAGCACTGTAAACACCAGTAGCAAACATTCAATTATATCCTAGATAGCCAAGACTATGTATTGAGGCATGCTTAGAACTAGGTAAAGATAGGGTGGATAAGAGAAAAGAGGGGGAGAACAGAACACGGGACTAGAAAGCATATTATAGAAAGCCAGGAATAGCTATGCCATTACAATGTTATGCGTTTTTTTAATTAACGTACAACAGTTCTTTGATGTCTGATCAAGATTGAAGCATCTTTGTGTCTCAACATGAATATTCCCATGATTTCTGTTTCAAAATGAATGCTTTCAACAAGCATCTGTGTAGGTACTCTGCTTACAAATAAGATTTAGTTACTGAATCAGCATCTTCACATTTTTGGCTGGGTTCTAGACAAGATGGCTTTATAGATTCTGTTCCTAGGATGGTTAGATGGCAGGCAGAAGCATAAATCATTAAAGCCCATATCTTCTCCTCCATTAATTTCAAGACTTAAATTGCCTTGGAGTCAGGAAATACTGACACTGTCACCCTTGGTATCTAGATTATGGCAAGTCTTGGAAGAGTGGGAACAGGTTCCTGGGCATGTGATTCAGTTAGCTGAAGGTAAAACATCCTACTGGCACCTAAGATATCCTATTATTTTGTAGAGATTCATCTCAATTATCCTGCTCTCCCAAGAATGCAACTACAGATCTTACTCAAAAGCAAGCTGCTGTATTCAGGCATTTTGAAAGTCATTTGTACTAGTACTCCAATGCATATGTAACATATGCAGTTCTCACAGTTTAAACATTTGATACCTAGTACACCCTTTTCCTAAATGTCTGTGTAATATGTGGCCATACATATGCCTCTGTGTTTAGTTCTGGCAGAATTGCAACCCCTTAAACATACATCTCCAAAATCACATCTCTTGCCCACAATAAGGCTTCTTCCTTGTTGCTGTCACAGAGTGTTTCAACTAATCTCTTTGCTTCTCCAGGAATTTCTTGCATGGTTTTCCTTGCCCTTGCTCTTTACTGGGATTAAACTGGGGAGTAGTCCCTAAGAGTTCTGGAAGAGAAAGTGACTTTGGAGAAGAAGGACCTCTAGAGTCATAGCCTGGCTGGGCAGCCCCTCATAACCTTAGGAAGAGGTTGCTGCAGGCCAGATGTCTTTTACACGGCAGCTTAAGGAGAAAAGAATGCAGGAAATTTATGTTCTATGCTTAGTAACTACAAGATGATGACATAGCTTCTTTATTCACTGAAGAAAACAAAGCTGATCAAATGGTCTTATTAATAAGCTATTAAAGGAGATTAGAGGGATAAACAAATGAATGTGGTATATGTACTCTCTCAAAATTCCTGTGATTGAAGTAATTAGTAAATGAGGGTAAAAAGCTGTCTGCCATTATCGCAGAGTCATCGAATCATTAAGGTTGGAAAAGACCTCTAAGATCATCAAGTCCAACTATTAAGGGCGGCTATTAATACCTGGTGAGATTTTGAAAGAAGAGGAGATTATTTACATGTAACCCTTGCACTCTTACCAACATGCATAAATACATGAAGGGAGAGCATAAAGGCAACACAGCCAGGCTCTTTCCAGTGGTGCCAACTAACAGGATAATAGACAACATTCAGAAGCCATTTGGGCATGGTCCTGGGCAACCTGCTCTGGTGGCTCTGCTTGAGCAGGGAGGTTGGGCAAGACTACCTCCAGTGGTCCCTTCCAACCTCAACCATTCTATGCTTCTCTGCAAAGCAACAGGTATTCATTCTCCCTGTCAGCAATAACAGCAGTGCTGAATGAAAGGAGGCACAGCCCCTGCTTTTTTGATTTTATGTCTGGAGGTTTCATTCTCTCTGCAGAGGTCAAGCAACAGGGCAGTGGCAGGGAAGGTTTTCCTAATGTGCCATTATTGTGCCTGAATCGGAGATTGAAACTCAAAGTATGAAACAACTTCTTCCTAACATTTCTGTCAGGGCTGCAGCACCGCAGGTCATGATAGACATAGCCTCCTGTGTGAGAGTGGGACAGAGAAACTGAAATAACTGGCATTTTGCTGGAGAGACACCAGCCATCAGAAGAGATATTGATGAGTGACATGGTATAGGTCTTACCCAGGAAGGTCTCCTGTCTGAGACAGCCTGGCAGACCTGCTTCCTTGGGAATATTGGGTTAGCACAGTCTGACTCCAGTTATGAGCCTAAATTGTTGTTTGAATTTCAGAAAAATGCCTGTCCTGCTACCATAAGAGAGTTCATTTTGTGACAGCTATAATTATGAAACACACAGGAATTAAAAATATTGACAGTGTTATTTCTGTTTTACCTGAGGTAGTGGGAAGAATACAGACCCTTTAGGTCAGCTGTTGCAGCGTGAGAAAACTCTCCACCCTCTCAAGAGCTGACAAACATGTTTCTGGCTCATTCTGGCTCCCTTGCGTCTTCCCCCAGCTGCTATCTCCTTTTTGGTCTTCACTCTTCCAGGAGAAAGTTGGATTATTTCGTTATTACTGATTGCCCTCACACTACCTGCAGTGCAGCAAGTTGCCCACAGTCTGTCCTCTTTAAATTTTCCCCTACCTTGGGACTGCACATTTATCCTGGCAATATCTTATTTATATCTGTGGAGGAGGAGGAGATGTCTCTATGCTGCTTAAACGGCTTTGCTTCAAATGTTTGTATTCCTGCAACTGTCTGCTCACATCGCTGAAATGCCGCAGAAAAGCTGTTCCTGTCTTTGAGAGGTCTATGATGGCAAAAAAGGCTTGTTTTCAGTGGCTGCTCTGACTTTGGATTCAGGTGGACACTGAGGCATATGTGCAGAGGAGCTCTGAATTGGTGCATCCGAATATGAATGGGTGTGTTTTGTAACTAACCACCATATCATGCTAAAACAAGTCAGAAAGGCAAATGGAGGAGTATGTGACAGATTCTAAGAGTAAAAAGACATTAAGACATCTACTCATAATCTGACAGCTATCTCATTAGCGGTTTAATAATAACAGCAGAAAGCCATATCCAAAGTAACAGGAAAGGATCTAGAAGTAGCAGAAAATGTTTCACAGTACCCAGCAGGGATGGAGACATTAGAAAGCCAAAAGCAGAACTCATGCACATACTGAACAATAGAAATTAGCTTTCAGCATCCCTGAAATGGGGAAGTTTAGCTGCAAAGGGAAAAGGTTTATTGAATTACATGAGTGGAAGAACATTCAGTACCACAGAACCCAAGATAAAGTGAAATAGTTGGCATATGAGTTCAAAGAATTGACAAAAACACTCAGCAATATGTCCTGCATGATTGAATGACCCCTCTCAAAAGTTTAGCAGATTTTTTATGAAGTCACTTCATGGAATTTTTCTAACAAGATCCATTTGCAGAGTTTGGCAACAATTTTATTGCCCCAGAAGTCTCCCTTTTTTTTTAAGATTATTGCATTCAAGAATCAACATCTTAAAAAAAGTAGTTTGATCCTAAGAATAAAGATCTGCTATATGAGATGGGAAGACATGATAAAGACATTTGGGGGCTGAGACAAGGAAAACTTGGTCCTTACTGGAAGTTTGCTCTGATGTAACTGAAATTCTTGAGATAACATCAAAAGACAGGGAGTAACTAGAGAAAATGAATCCACATGATTTTACAGATTTCAGTTACAGAATGACCATATAGATGTTATCCAAACTAAAAAGCAATATAAAATTCTAGACAATCACCCTGACTCTCAGAACAAGTATTAAACACTGCAAAGCAGGTGCTGAGTTGGAACTTCCGCATCAAGTACCAGAAAGCCAAGCTCTTTAAAGAATGCATGTATTAGTTGTATTATTCAGAGAGTTACTGGGTAAATAGTAGAAAAAAGTAGTGCAAAAAGGCCAAGACTAGAGCCTAAGCTCTTCTTTGTACCACAAACCACATATGGAAAGGTAACCAGAAAATAACTCACAAGAATGCTCTGCAGCTATGTTTAGATAATAGATGCCCTTGTTTTTGCCATGACTTTGTTACCCCTCACAATCCCAGCTCCTCCCTGATATCATTAATGACTGAGTTCAGACTTGCCTTGCTTTTCCTGGACTATTTTCAAGAAGTAATTTTGTTTTATATTATTCCTTCATGACCTATTTCTTCTACATTACAAACTCTTCTGTATGTTTAATTAAATGTGCTTAGAGCTAATGATTTTTTAAAAAAATATGGACATGATGAGTCTGTGGTTTTCCTAGGCTGTTGCTAATTTATTCAAAAAAACCAAGACAATGGGGTTTTCCAGGAGTATCTGGGGTTTTTAGAAGGTTACAAAAATGAGTCATTGCAGGTACCTGAAGTCCAAATATATCTGACTTTCAAAAAGCATTTCTGAAAGTCCACACCGCAAATTATATTTTAATGAACTAATTAAAAAAATAAAACAAAACAAAAATCCACATCATCTCAACCACTTTCCCTAAAGAAGCAAGAATAAACACCACCAAAATGCTTACTTTGTGTATTCTGGAAGTGACATGAAGTTTATGGTTTGGAAAGAATGTTGATGTCAATGTATGGGTAACTAGGACAATGCAGGCAATCTTCTCAGTGGGCTGCTAGATTATGTTTTTCTTTCATGACTGCAAGTGAAGCATGTGATTAGAAGTTAGATGGGGATGGGACAAGCAACATGGAAGAAAAAGCTGGTGGTTCTACTATCCATGGTACTTTTCCTTTTCATAGAATTATAGAATAGTTTGGGTTGGAAAGGACCTTAAAGATCATCTAGTTCCAATGCCCTGCCATGGCCAGGGACACGTCCCACTAGATCACTCTTCCCAAAGCCCCATCCAACCTGGTCTTGAACACCTGCAGAGATGGGGCATCCACAGCTTCTCTGGACAACCTGTTCTAGCGCCTTAGCACTCTAATGGTGAAGAAATTCTTCTTTATGTCTGGTCTAAATCTGCCTCTTTCCAGTTTATACCCATTGCCCCTAGTCCTATCACTACAAGCCTTTGTAAACAGCCTCTCTCCAGCTTTCTTGTAGGCCCCTTTCAGGTACTGGAAGGCTGCTATAAGGTCTCCTTGGAGCCTTCTCTTTTCCAGGCTGAACAGCCCATCTCTCTCAGATGGTTCTCATATAGGAGGTGCTCCAGTCCTTCTGCAAAATTACAGCTTGAAACTCCTATTGTATTTAGGTTTCAGGGGCTGTTGCTTTCTTCCAGGTGCCTCTCAACAGATGGTGTTGATTCCAACCTTGCCTTGTGGCACTCAGAAGCTTATGTACTATGGTGAGTAGTTTCCCCCTTGTTGCTTGCGTTTGGACTGAATAAACTTACTTGTGGTTTAGGTCTCTGGATATTCTTCTCAATTTCAGGTGGACAACAAAGCCCTAAGGAAAGACTTGCAGTTACATACGTGTTATTGTAGGTGTGGCAAGTAAACAAAGTTTATGCAGCTACTCCCAGCTACAAAGGTCACTTAAGGAAAATATAAAGTTTAAAATTTACACTTGCATAACAGTTACAAAACCCAAATTAACTCAGCAAAGAAAGAGGATTTCACCAATGTCAGCACAAAGCAGACTTCATCCACTGGCTGTCATATTCAACTAAGCCTAGACAATGTGTTGTTTTCAGCTGCTTTTTCCTTTGGGCTCCCCTCCAGACTCCTTGGGACTGACATCAAAGTGGGAACCATGAATGTCAGTGTTCTCTGGGAAGGAATATGAAGCAGCATGTCCAAACAGGTCCACTGCCAGCAGCTGCATTCCCACTGGAAGGTATTTCCTCAGCTTTGTGACTGAGGAACCCTGTGCTTTTCTGGGTTCTGCAAAAGTGTTTCTACAGTGTGAGAAGGATTATTAAGCTGAAGCTAGCAGGTATCTCTCCTGGTCTACACCTGAGTAACCAACTGTGCAAACCAGTGATTAGTTTTTTCCAATTAATGGCTTCCTCTAAAGCTGCTGTCTCTGTTAAAATCTCCATCAGCCCACTGGGGATGTTATATTCACCATTTCTGCTGTAATACTGGAAACCTGATAAATACCATAGTTTGTGTAGATATGTCAAATGTGCCACCATAAAACAGAAGTTCTTTTCTAAACCAGGGCCATATTCTTAAAGCAGCTTTGACTTCGCTATTTGAACTGTAGCTGGAGGTACTGTAGTAGAGGGGACTCCTGAGAAATTGCATCATGTGGACTTGGATTCTACTTAAATGTCATATGGGATTTTAGTTCAATATATGCCTGAGGTAGGGAAATAAGGCACGCCAACAAATTTCCTTCAAGCCTGAAAAAGCTGTGTGCGCAATGTTCTTCATACTCATACAGTGAGGACTCTGTTCCTTGTGTATTGTCAATAAGTGTAAGAGTGATGGCCAAATTCAGATGTGTGAAGTGGAATAAGTTTCAAGACATTTTATGGGGAAACAAAGTTAAGGTATCTTATACCTATGCATACATGATGCATGATTCACAGTGTGACCTGTCACAACTCTCAGAATATAGCCTGGGATTGATGTAATAAATAAGCAGTGCAGTGTAGGACAGATGATGTTACCAAAGTGCTCTGGAGTTCAAAAGGAGATCTGTGTGTGCATGTAAAGTGCTGATGCATTTTTTGCTGTATTTTTCTTGGATTTGTAAGTCTAAATATTTCTTACTGTTTACTGGATATAATTTGTATGTAAAGAAATGTTTGTTCATGTCTGTCTTAAGTAGAAATTAAAATAGAATGGTAAGACACCATTTAATTCTCTGTTGCACAGTGGAGATCATAATCTCTCAACAGCCACTGTGTCAAATGCATGCCAAGGATGAGTTATATTTCAGAAAGAATAAGAAATATTAAGAAAGCATATTCACCTCTTTGAACGAAGTAATGTGTTAACTACTGAACTGGGGCAATAAAGACAAGGAAATATGTATGCCATAAGACAGAAGCAATGAGAACTGAATTCCTTCTTATTATTCACAGATTTGTGAAGTGTTAGAAGTGGATTTTTTGCACCATCTTTATTACTAAGTAAAAACAATAGTAAATAAATAGTATAATCACATGAACCTGAACATTTGCCACATTGTTGCATGTGCATCATCAACAGATAAAATGCAAGCAGAGATGAAATAAAGCGCTTTACATTAACAATAACTTATGTAATATTTTACACTGTATTATTTCAATAAATATAATGCTTGGCTTCCTGATGATTTTATCAATTTAGACAATCATTGTCAGATAATAACTAAGAAGTGACCTGAGGATTTGGTTTTAGTAATGAGAATTTACTCTGTTTCTGTCATGACAGAAGTACTTCAATCTATTGTAATAGCAAAAACAGGTCAAGTACAGAAATATTATCATTCCAGTCAAGCTAAATGTTTGACTAGGAGAAAAATTTTCCTTGAGTCAGAAGTACTCACAAAGAAAAAGAAATGTTCGTCATCTATTAATGATATGAGATTAAAATATTGAATAGTGTGTGAAAGATAAGGATGAATCAGAGAAATAAGTAGAATTACTGATACATTCCATTGAAGAAAGTCTGAGTGCTCTGGCAAAGCTGACATGCTTTCCCATACTCAGTTTCAATAGTACAAATAAATGAAGGAAAAATACTGAGTTTAGTCTTTGTGTCACACAGATTGATATTAAAACCTCATTAATCCTAAGCAGAAGGAATTGAAAAAATAAAGACACTCCATATTACTATTGTTAGAAGTGAGACTGTAAAAAACTTCCGTGTAAATACTTATTGTACTTTCTGGCATCTGCACAAAAAAGTACATAGACCTCGTTGAGGTGGCAGAGGCAGCAAATATTTTATTTTATTTTCTATAGAATAGTCGCAGGCTGCTTAGGGCTTTGCTCAGTTCTCGTTTTGTTTTTTTTTGGAGTTGCTACTGAGCCCATCACCTTCCAGCCTGCAGCATAGAATCATAGAATCAACACCAAGTTGGAATAGGCCTCTTGGATCATCGAGTCCAACCATTCCTATCTGCCACTAAACCATGTACCTGAGCACCTCGTCTACCCATCTTTTAAACACCTCCAGGGATGGTGACACAACCACCTCCCTGGGCAGCATCTGCCAGTGCTCGATGATCCTTTTTGTAAAAAATGTTTTCCTGATCTCCAGGCTGCACCTCCCCTGGCGGAGCTTGAGGCCATTCCCTCTTGCCCTGTCCCCTGTCACCTGGGAGAAGAGGCCAGCTCCCTCCTCTCTACAACCTCCATTCAGGTAGTTCTAAAGAGCAATAAGGTCTCCCCTCAGCCTCCTCTTCTCAAGGCTGAACAATTCCCATTCCCTCAGCCACTCCTCGTAAGACTTGTTCTCCAGTCCCTTCACCAGCTTTGTTGCTCTTCTCTGGACGCGTTCCAGAGCCTCAACATCCTTCGTGTAGTGAGGGGCCCAGAACTGAACACAGGATTCAAGGAACGGTCTCAGCAGTTTTCCACCCAGGAAAGTGTGCGTCTGTCCAGGCCAGAGGCTGACAGTTTCCGAAGCAGAGTGCTGTGAGAAAATGTCAAAGGCTTTACTGAAGTCTAAGAAGACACATCCACAGCCTTTCCCTCATCTAGTAAGCGGGTCACCCTGTCATAGAAGGTTATCAGGTTAGTTTGGCAGGACCTGCCTTTCATGAACAGCATCACACAGAGAAATTCTGCCCCAGTGCCAGAGCTGTGCACCTTTTAACTTCACAGGATTTGCTCAAATTAATTTTTAATTAATCATTTAAATTAATCATTTCCAATGATCCTTCTCAGCCAAAGAGGTGTATTCAGTACAAAGTGAACAACATGTGGATTTCCCCACTCTAATCAGTTTATCTTGGAAAAAATAAAGTCTAAAATTATCCTGAAATACCTCAATGTCTTTCTGCTGCAAGACAGATTTTGCTGTTAATGATCTAAGCTGCATATGCATTGTCTCTGGGAACAGGAATGAGATTGTACTGTACGGCAAATATTTAAATAGAACTGCATTTGAAAGCCTGCTATATAATCATGAGATTAAAACATCCTGTGCTCTCCCTAATCTGTATTCGGCACTCCTGGGGAGGGTAAGCGTACTTTTGGCATATCTTTTAAGCCTCTGATTTACAATCACAGGCTGGGAATTAATCCAATTTCCAGTTCCAAGTAGATTCACTTAAATATTACTCACACCTAGCCTCAGTGACAAAGCGCCAAAGATTTGTTCCAGTAATCAGGAATAGCAGTCATGGTGGAAAGGCTTTTCATTCCCCTGGACTCACCACAGTGAGTCCCCTTCTTCATAGACCATGCTCCAGTGGCGACTCCCCTCTGCAGTCACTCACAAGCTGTCCCCTCACAGGCAATTCCTTTTACGCAAGAGTTGGAATGGGCTCTATTTGATTTCTGCATTCACTATGGGGAACAGAATTCTTGTTCACTGAGAAAACAGAAGAAAAAGTGAATCACAATTGTACAGACAGACAGTGATTTAGTTGGTCCACAGAGAAGGTCCATGACATCTGTTATACAGAGTATTTCGCTAGGAATGTGGAATGGCTCAAAAATCATCTTTTGCCTGTATTGTAGGGCTATTCAGAACATTAGCTAAAAATGAAACATACACCCACCTCTACAGACAGTACAAAATAACAGAAAGAAAAAAAGGAATTCCCACTGTGCTTATGTAATGATACTATTGCTAAATTCTATTCATGGTAGCTGAAAGGCAACTATTTTACTTCTAATCAAAGGAAGAGGAAGAACCATTGCATCATGTAGATCCTCACTGTCCAATGCCATAATGTTATCTTTTACCAATTATCTATTAACAAATTACACACGTACCTTAATAAAATAATGTATCTAGATTTATACTTAATCTTAAATGTGGATATTTCAGTATGTGGCAATGTTTTTCCTTCCATACAGACTAGCTTACCATTCAGTTCCGTATCACCACACTTGTTTTATTCCATCTAACCAGAATTCCTCCAGGAATTCCTGCTGCCAGGCAGAACTCCTAGCATACAGTAAAAAAATTAAGGACATGATAAAGAACACTGCCCAGAAACTGGTCACCCTGGACTGAGTCTGGAACAGAAGGAGAAAGTTGTGTAATAAATGGTGGAGACAAGCGGAGTCTTCTATAAACTTCACTGGATTAAACACATGAAGCGGAAGACTGAGCAAAGGAGGATTTGGCATGAGATAGAGGAATATTGAGGGGCAGCAGAACGCACAGTAGAGAAAAAGAAGTACTAATATCACATCTGGGAAAATGCTGCAGTTAAGAAAGAAATATGTGTACCAATTTGGAATAGAAAATCAGGTGTAGCCAGAAAAAACTAAAACATATACAAGTGCAAGGAGATGAAAGTTAAAACCAAGGAATTTGAATTAACTGCAAAATAACACACTAACACTGAACAGGCACCAAAGGCATGATAGCCTAGTGAAACTGTTATTATACCTGTGAAATCAGCCTTGAATATTACTGACTAGGAAAGAAAGAAAGATATATTGAAACAATGGCATTGTTGTTGAGAGAAAAATGTGCTGCTATGAATTACTACCATCGCTCCCCAGCAAGGGTGTTTACAACTGTCTTCCCATTCTTCACTGGTAGTGTCATCATTAAAATAATGCATTTAAATTGCTTCAGGTGATGAGTGTTGACCTGGACCATGGCTATTTAGTTTAGAACATGAACTTTCACCTGTCTCCATTCGTCTGGTTATGCAACAACTGCAATGCAAACAACTAACATTCTGATGTTAGCTGGTCCTAATTCTTTACAACACTGTATTTGACTGCTGTTAGCCAACGCTTTGAAAAATAAAAGGTCTCTAGTGGAAACTGCTGTGACTTCCTAAGCAACAGAATCCATTGCACATGAAGTTTTGCCTGCTGTTCCAGGGCTATTCCTATTAATAAAGCGTTTTACTATTTAGACATGCATTTCAGTTTGGAGTTTGTTTTCTCTTCTCTACTAACTGCAGCTTGTGCTCTGGCTAACTTGTGCATAAAAGACTACCAACCTTACTGGCACTCTGCACAGTTTTCAAAATATTATGAACTTCTTTTCTTTTTTTTTTTATTAGCCTTATTCTGAAAAATGAGTAACTTAAAATAAAATTAGAAATTAAGCTATTTTATCTCTCAGCTCTTGAAAAATAACTTGAGTGTTTATATAACAACATATCCAGAAAGGAACTTTGCTGTGTTTTTTAAATTTGTTTTTTAATGACAGAAAAGACGGTTCATTATGTAACAACTAGACGTGCTTGTCTGCAACGTTATAAAAAAAGAGTTTGGATGGAAAGAGTGATGGAAGTATCCCTGATGTTAACAGCTTAACAATTCAGGAAGAATTTGACCCTTGGATGCATATGAGAGATTTCCTCAGCTTGCTTTGCCCACTGAAACAGAACTGAAGACCTATACACAACTCAGCAGAGATGTATGAGATTTGCCCAGCTGTGGGATGAAGATGAGTGACTCAGCTGCAAGGCCATTCTAACATGAGTTTGGTGTTGCTCCTGAATGGTCACTTCCTTGCCTTATCACAGCCTCAGAGCTTGCTCTCAGCAATACTATGCACCGTCACTGTTTAAATCTGACTAATGCCATCTGCAGTTCTCAGTGACATAATGACCATCCTTATGATTTTGTAGAAGTTTTAATTTAACATGTAGAACTTCACATTTTAAAAGGAGATCCTTGCACTAGTGCAATGCCGGATCTTGCCTGACAAGAAGGAAAAAACCCAGTGTAGAGACTAAGCAAGGAGAAATGATGTTTCCTTTTCCTGCCTTTCTGTGGACTATTTCAATGTGCTCTTGAATCTCCACAGCCAGCAGATTTCTACTTTTGATGTAACTTGTCACTTTTTGTCCACTCTCTTAATGACTTCATTACAGAGGAAACATAATCAGACTTGGGGTTTTGGTACAGGGTCAGGTGATTTCAGTTTGAAGGGCATGACCTCTTTGCATTTCTTTTTTCTTTTCTTTTTTTTTCATTTTAAATCAGAACAGAGTTATTTTAAAAATTATCAGTACTATAAAATGTTAGGAGGAGTCAAGCAAAATACATATGGCTCCATCTCTATCTAGACACAAGATATAGTTCTCTCTGGTCTTCTAACAGTGATGATGCTTCAGTTGAAGCAATGGTTTTTGCACTTACTTCACTCTGCATTGACTCTACAAGTAAAAGAGTAAATAAACCAGGGTCAACATTAACACTCATTTAGTTTATCATGTGACACTGAGGGAGCTTAAAGATGTATGGGAAACTGAGGAACCACATTTCTTTACATAGGTTTATAATAAAACTTTCATGACATTTTTCCTCCAGCAATAGATTCTATGATCTTATTGCAAGTTATGACCTGCCCAGGTAAGAAATTCTGAAATAAATCCACATCCTGGCATAAAAGCTTGTTAGGGAGAAATATGGGGGAGATGTTAGGAGCTGACAGCCTTAAAAATGATATTTAGCAGAAGGTCAGATTTTTTTTGACAGAGTAAATTGTATTATGGGCAGTATTTGGGGAAAGTTTATTCTAAGGTAGCAGACATATAATTACTAAACATGGCATATGGTGATGATGTTGATGGGTGTTACTTTATCTTTTTGAGAATTTATGTTGAAAACTCATCCAAGTCCAGTCTTTTCTGCCAATCAGATCCTTTGAACAGATGGAAACAGTAAGCATGTGCATGGGTAGGTAAAGGAAGCAGGAGAGATTGTGCACATCTGCTCTGTTAACATTTTATCGCATCTTAATTTTAGTCTGTTCAGCTTCAGCTATCAGTCTGGCTGTGCCAGATATTCCCATTATAACAGTCCTACACGCAGAATAACCTCTTGTTTGCCAATAGTGTGGTATAAGAACAAATCTAGTTTAAGAGAGAAGCTTTATTCTCCCTGTGAGAACGGTCTTCAGTGCAGTTCTTGAAAAGGAAGTAAAACTCAGTTTGCCCTGCAAACATAACAAAATTACTATTTGTCTCATTTGGAAGGGGAGGATGCAGAACACCCATCACTCGGGGACTGAGGATCTTGGGTGTCTGGAAGACAAAGGGCTGGAAGCACTGCCCATTGGCTCTTTGGCTGAGTGGCAGGCAAGCTAGTAGCCAACCTAACACAGGTGACCTGCAGATCTGACAGCCTGCATGCACCACCAGCTCTAATGATACCCTGAATTTCCATGTTTACAAAGAGATATAACACATTTGGAAATATACTCCCAACACTACCTTTGTATTAGTCCAGAATTTAGACTGTAAAAAAAATCAGTTTCCATTTTGCTTGTGGCTGAACAAGGATTAAGATGCGGATTTGGATTAAGATGCTTGTTTGCTAATGCCTAAGTTATACTGATCTGGGCAAATGCTTCGTAGTGATACTTGTGATAGACCAAAGTAGGATCTTTGATGCTATTAGGAGCATAACTTTTTTTCCCAGGCTTAACCTAAATTTGCTGTTGCTGTATGTTCTGTTCTCATGTTGTGGGTTATTGCAATATTAAAAAGTGTTCTCATGAAACTAATCCACAAATGATCTGCCAACAGCAAGACAGATGATACACACAGAGTTCTCAAAACATCAAAGAAATAGATGTACTTTTGAAATAGATTAAATAATTCAAAGCATATTGTTTAAAATGCGGAGAACTGGAGGGGAGAGTGTAGAAAAAAAACTCAAGAATGCTGAGTGCATTTCCTGATGGAAGTGAACTGATATGAAAATAAATAAAGGCTTGTTCTATTAACAACCAGTCTGAACACCTACACAAATATATCTAATCTAGCAGGAAGGATATGTATTAGTATTTGTGTCACAGAAGCATGTCCTGCAGTGATGAGCGTGATAGGAAAAGATATTCTAAACTTGACATACTTTGTATGCAGCACTTAATTAAACACAACTAAATAGCCAAATCACACATACTAGTGCAAAGGCTTGTCAGAGCTGAGACTCATTTTACAGGGGATATGATCCAGATCATAATATAGAATTGTTATCACATTGAAAGGTATTGTTTTCTTGAGGTGAAGAATTTTTTCATTTACTGAAAATCTTAGAGTTACTGAAAAATGATGGGATGAATCCCATGACTGGAATTTGGCTATTAATGGCCACAGGCTGTTCAGCAGGGACAGACTGTGAAGGAGGGGTGGAGGCATTGTCCTTTGTATCAGAAAATGAAAAGAGTAGGAAGAGCTGTCTTGGAAGAACAGCCACAAACAGGTTGAAAGCTTGTGGGTGAAAATAAAAGACCAAAGCAGCAAAAGGAACCTTGAAGTTGGTATATACTACAGGCCATCTGATCAAGGGGAGTCTACTGATTAAACCTTCTTCCTCCAGCTACAGGAAGCTTAACACTTGCAAGCTCTCGTCCTGCTGAGGGACTTCAATCACTGACATATGCTGGAAAAGTAGCATGGAAAGCCGTAGGCAATCCATGAGACTCCTCGAGGGCATGAAAGATAATTTCTTAACCCAGCCAACAGACACCCCTACCCGAGGGGATGAAAGACTGGACCCAATGGTGGTCACCAATGCAATTGAGCTCATTAGTGGTGTCAAGATTGGAGGCAGCCTGGGCTGCAGTGATGACACGTTGGTGAAGTTCAAGGTCCTGAGGGATATGGGACAGGTCAGTACAGTCAGGAAAGAAAAATTCCAGCTCTTCAAGGAGTTAACCAATAGGATCCCCTGGGATATGGTCCTCAGGGATGAGGGAGCAGAACAGAGCTGGCCAATATTTAAGGATGCCTTCCATAACGTGCAAGAGCACTCAGTCCCCAGATGTAGGAAATCAGGCAGGGAAGGAAGGAGACCAGTATGACTGACTCAAAACCTGCTGGTCAACTGAAGAGGCGCCTGCCGAGGCAGTGCAAGCAGGGACAAGGAACTTGAGAAGGGAGTAGTGTCACTGCCCAGTTGTACAGGGATGGAGGCCAAGGCACAGCTGGAGCTGAACTTGGTAAGGGAAGGAAAGAATAATAAAATGGCCTTCTGTGGGTGTGCCAATCAGAAAAGAAAGTTTGAAGAAAGCATACCTCCCAAAATAAACAAAAATGGTGTCTTCGTATCGATAGATGAGGAGAAGACTGAGATACTCAACAATTTTTTGCCTCAGTCTTCACTGACAATCACTCTCCTCACCCCTCCTGGATCAACAAGAGAGGAACCAGGGGGTATATCCTCTTCCATTGTAGGGGAATATCAGGATCATAACCACCTGAGGAACATGAACATATACAAGTCTATGGGACCTGGTGAGATGCATCCCAGAGTACTAAGGGAACTGGCTGATGCAGTGGCCAAGCCACTCTCCATGATATTTGAAAAGTCATGGCAGACTGAAGAAGTCCCTGGTAACTGGAAGAAGGATAACATTGTCCCCATTTTTAAAAGGGGTAGAAAAGACAACCCTGGGAACCACTAACATGTCAGCCTCATCTCTGTCACTGGGAAGATCATGGAACAGATCCTCCTAGAAGCTATCCTAAAGCACATGGAGGATGAGGAATGATGTGATTGAGAGCAGCCCTGTAGAGAAGGATGTTGACAGTAGTGGTCAACAGCTCGAAGTCCGCATGGAGATCTGTGATGAGGTATCCCTCAGGGGTCCGTACTGGGGCCAGTGCTGTCTGTATTTTCATTGATGATAAAGACAGGGAGTTCAAGTGCACCTTCAGCAAGTTGGCAGATGACACCAAGCTGAGTAGTGCATTTGTTACATTAGAAAGACAGGATGTCATCCACAGGGACCTGGACAAGCTGGAGAAAGGGGCCTGTGTGAACATAATGAGATCAACAAGGCCAAGTGCAAGGTTCTACATCAGGGTCAGGGCAATCTGCAGTTTCAGTACAGGATGGGGGATGACATGATTGAGAGCAGCCCGGTGGAGAAGGACTTGAGGATGTTGACTGATGAGAAGCTTGACATGAGCCAGCAATGTACACTCACAGCCCAGAAGGCCAATGGTATCCTGGGATGCATCAAAAGGAGGTTTAGGGATGTTATTCTGTCTTTTTACTCCTCTCTCATGAGACCCCACCTGGAGTATTGTGCCCAGTTCTGGAATCCTCAATACAAGAAGGGTGCAGGAGCATTTTCTTCATTTCTGTTTACATTCATATCATCAGGCATCTTTTGAAACAGAGATTTAATTACCCAGTGTTGAAGGAAAGTTGACCTTTGTCATGTTGAATCATTCTTCTCTTAGTGAATAGTTAAGGAACAGTTCTGGAAGGCCTAGATGTCCTACTGTGGCCTACTTTGGGATTTTCTTCAGAAACTCAGCACATAGGATCATACAAAGCCATCCCTTGGGTTCATTCTCTGTGTGCCAGCTGAGGGCACTCATGGCTAGGTTGTTGTCCAAAAGAACTGTCGCCTTCTTCGCTGGATGCATTTCTCCTGCCACATTCATGAAAACTCTTCCAAAGGTCATCATTTTATCTTGCAAAAGAAAAGATGGCACATGAGCTATATGCTGGAAACTGAAAATGTTTTCCAGGGTAGGAAAATTAATTTACATCCACCTCCAAGTAAATTAGGCTCGTGCACTACAAAAATGAAAAATCTTGTATTCTAGGAACAGTGTAATTTATGGCAAAATAGGTGGCCATTCCCATAAAATGCAAAGCTCTTCTTGTATCTACACTATCTCTTTTTTCACTTTGGAGTAGAACTGGTAATTAATTATCAGATATTAAAAACCCTTTTGGTCTTTGCTGAAGTAACAGATTATGTGACATTTGATTTCAGCATTCTATGTCAGATCGTAAATAGGCTATGAACTAAAAACATTTTAACAATGAGATACCTTGTTTGTAATTAGTTATATAAATTATTTTTATCAAGAAATAAATATGTTAAAAAAGCCTCCTAACTTGTTCCTCAAACAGTCATTTTTACCAAAGGCAGGGGAGCAACCAGTAACTTATCCCTGCTACTTTTAGTGAAGTAAAGTCCATGCGACTGAATGAAACATCTATGAAAGATTTTATTCTATTAGCCATTTAGAGTATCCCACATGCAGTAAATTTGGATAACGATGATCTATAAAAATTGTTCAGTAATGCATATCTATGCAGTTGCTAAAGGAAGGACATCCAGAGAACACACGTGGAAAGAATAAATCCAGCAAGGGTATTCAGCTGGAGTCAACAGATCATTAACAGATAGTTAAACATAGATGAGGTATGTTTGCATATTAAATTCAGTCTTGATGCAAACGGATCAAAATATAACTAAGCCAAATGGGAGCTGCTGTCACAAAAAGGTGGAATCTGCCCATCTGCTTTTAAGAGAAGAAGACAACATAAGCCAATCAGTGGCTCAATTTCTCAGATAGATTCATTGTTCTCCTACATGTGCAATGTTCATTGGTCTACCAGTCTCAAGCTCAGCTGATGAAAGATGTGGAGAAAAGTAGTAGGAAGGAAGCAATGAGGCATTGCCACTAATTGTATTTAGCATGACAGATTCTCTGGAAAGAAAAATAACTTCCCATGAATTACTACTCAAAGTAGATTATTTTTAAAGGTTATGCACTATTCAATTAGTAGTTTGTTTGGATCAGAGCCTAAGGTGCCCAGACTGACATATATCTTTATTACAGTCAATGGCAAAGCAGATCAATGAGGAACTTGCTGTTCCTTGATTTGTTGCAATACTGCCTGGGACTCAGATATGGTTAGTGGACTGCTTTAAAGGAAGAAAAACTTGTTTCGGTCTTGTCCATACAAGTTATCCCCTGTGGATGCTGTCCTCCAAATCTTTCCTGGGCATTTTCTTGGTGAGTGCTAGCTAATGTGAGCCAAAATTCTTGTTAGCAACTATGACAGCCAGCAGGATGGACCATCACGAATGACACACTCCAGCTTGTTCCTTGGTCTGCTCTTGTTTAGCAGTATATACAGAGTCTAGTGTTTGGGGCAACCCTCACAAACATTTCTAACCATGCAAAAGGAAAGACCACAAAAATATCTTACTGCCATTTTCATTTTTTCTCATGTGTTTTTCCCTATATTCTGTGATATCTCAAAGTGACCTGGGAACTCACTGTAATCACTGTGAGTATGAGTGCCAAGTCTCGAAAAGGATGGCAAAGTGTAGAAAAACTGTCCCCCATCATGCCTGGGAGCTCTGGAGTGTTCTTGAGAAAGAGAACACTGAACTTTGTTCCCGCTCTGGAAAACAGATTAAATTTAAAAAAAAAAAAAAAGTAAGTAAACAAGCAGTTTGGGCAGTCTTATCAGTAATTTTGAAAATATTTGACTCTAAGTGTGAGAGTAAATGTGTTTCTAAAATTTAATAAAAGAAAAGCCTAGCAAGTCTGGCTGCAGATATTGATGAGACGAAACTTTCTCGTCTTTTTTAATGGGGACCTGTAGAACTTTCCTATTTTACCCATTCAGTAAGGGATACTGGAGTCTGAAATCCCACTATGATGTTCATTAGATAAGGGGAAAAGATCAATTATTTCCTTCTTATTATTTAATGTAAAGTTTTCTCTTTTTAAAATGGTAGACAACTCTCATGTAATTGTAAAGGAAGAAGTCAGCAGAAAGTGGCCTTTAAAGGTCATTTTTAGCCCGGGTAATGTGATTAAATGAACTACTGAGAAACACATTTAAAAATCTCATTTACTACATTTGTATCTGTCACAGGAAATTTTACCCAGATACCAGTAAGAAATACACTGAAATAAAGTCAAAATCTTCTTAGAACTGCATGTAAAAGGATATTTTATTTTCTTAATGTGACACCAGGGGATGAAATTATGTCAAAGTTATTCTAGTTTAGACTGCACAGATGAAAAATACTCTACTTCTAGTTTTATGTAAAAACTGAGTATAATGGGAAAAAAAAATAAAAGGATTCCATCCCAATTTCATCTCATCACAGTCATTATATATACAGGCAAGTCAGTAGGGCTGATTGCACACACTTCACCCTATTACACATCTTCCTGGCTGAAGCTGGAGAATGAGACATGTAGCGAGGCCTGGAAAAGGAGGAAGTTTTTTGTTGTAATTCAGATTATTTTTAATAATCCTGGATCATGTACCATGCAGCTTCATTAACTAATTTTTTCATGGGTGATTATAAACAAACCATGCCACTATACAGTTCCTGTCTAGTATCTGGTCTGTTCAAGTTTACTGTGTTATCTGTATATTGATAGACAAGCCCACTGCAGAAGGTTTCATATTATTTAATTTCTCCAGGATCTGACATTTTGCATTTTCCACATTTGTTTTATCATAGAACCATAGAATGGTTTGTGTTAGAAGTGACCTTAAAGATCTCTGGTCTCAATCCCCCTGCCACGGGCAGAAATACCTTCCAGCAGACCAGGTTGCTCAAAGCCCTATCCAATGGCAGGTTTTCATCGAAGTGGCAGATCTTCTCCACATTGCAGTCTTATCTGACTGCAACTTATCTGACTAAGGCAGAGAAATAATTTGGAGCTTGCCAGGAAGAGAGACAAAACTGACCTCAGCAATATTTTTTCTGTGAGTCACTTCAGCAGTGTGTCCCACAATCACTATTCTATTGCCATTCAGTATGGATTTTCTGAAAGGTCCATCTCTTTCCAGTGTCATGGCTTTTATTATACAAGAAACTTAGCATTTACTTTTAATAACAGAAGTTTCTAGCCTTACGATTTTAAAATAAATCTCGGAATCACATTTATGTGACAGTAATATATGGCAATTAAAAATTTTCCACATTGTACCACTTTCAATAAATAAAAATAACCTTATGATCCTTTGGGAAGTGAAATACAATTTTTTCAGTGTTTGGCACAGACATACTGATACAGTGATAGCTATGAGAAAGCAATCTTCAAATCTGGTAGAAATATATTACATGAAAATATAATTATCAGGTGTCCTAGTCACAGCTTCAATTTTGTTTCTTACTTCGACTTGTAGAAGTGCTGATAAATTCTTAGGGGCTCTGCCTACTTTCCAGAGAACAAGGGAAGGATTTGTGTCAAGTTTCATGCCCTTGATTTAGCAAGGGTAGAGCTACAAGCACCAATACATGAAAAGGTACCCTAGTTGTCCCTAATATTCCCTAGTTGTCCCTAGTATTAGGTAATGCTGGTTAGGTGCTTTCTTTAGTTTATATTGCAGTAACACACTACAGTGCTGAGCAGAACTGTTGCTGCTGCTACATGTTTTTTTCCCACCAGAATACTCACCGACTTGCAGGTATTCGAAAATGGAGAGATCTAAGCAGAAAATTATATAAGTTAAAAAATAATGAATGTGTTTGGCTTGCTTGTTACTTTCTGGTTTGTTTTGGTTTGCATTGGGTTGGCTTTTTTGGTATAGGTTAGATTTTTTTTCTTTAATGGCAGTATAAAATAGATGTTTGTGATAGATATGTATTATAAAATCTATCCAAAAAGTGGAGTTCCTTTGCCGATATGGTAGTTTCTGTAATTAGACAATTCATTACCTTTGAAAAAGTGGAATTTCTATCTCTACTTCCTTTTCATTTCCTTAACTCTACAAACAGTCTCTAAAGGGCAAGGAAATCAGAAGATGTGGGCAAACGGAGTGGAGAAAAAAAAACCTCAATTTTTTTTTTTAATTAGTGTGACTTTTTGCCTGCCTTTTTTCTTCTATAGCACCACGTAATGTCCTGCATCTCTGTTTATCAGCTAGTCTCTTCCTCTCAAACACACAGTGAGCAGAAAGCAGAGAGACCTGTAACCCCTGCATCTTCCTAAAGAAGGGCTGCCAGAAAACAGTGATCGTCTCAGTGTCTAATTGAGGCAGGATAAAATGAAGAGTTGAAACCTTGCCCACCCTGACTTTGAGCCCAGGTTGCTTAGGATGTTGGGAAATGTTGAAAGAGGGGAATTCTCCTTCCCTGAGCCACTGGACAACAGAGAAAGAAGTCTGATTGTTAAAAAAAACCAAAAAAAACAAACAAACAAAATTACCCCACCAAACACAAGGGATCACTAACTCACTAACTCAGTCTCTGGGGAAGGAAGACAGCGATGACCCTGTCATGCTTGTCTGCACAATGCCCTGGGAGTGTGTGCTACATTGCTGATGAGATCAGCTGTGCCTCTGCGTGTATGGCAAGGTCAATAGAGCCCATTATTCACTCCTGGAGGAGGGAGTGATATACAGCTTCCAGTTCATTTTGATAAACAAATTCTTAATCTTCTCTTTCCCAACCTTTTCTGAAACAGAAGACAACTGGGAGAAGGTCAGCCTTAGTGCCATCCATACAAATGACTTTTCCCTGGATTGGATAAAACACCTTGCCTGTGTCTCACAGAGCTAGAGGGAAGGATACATACAACCCAAATCTATCCTGCTCGCTCTGACATTCAATGACATTGAATGACATTCAATTCAGATGACAACTGCCCTGTTTCAGACATCCTTCTACACATATGTATCTATCAGCAACATATGTAAAATATATCAGGAAAAGTTTTCAATATTACATTTTTCTATAAAAGAGTTCATTTTCTCACGTTTACATTAATTTAAAGAGGTTAATCTAATGGCTGGTGTTAGTTTCACTGAGTCATTCCAAAACTATTATGAATAGTTAGAAGAAAAATTAATTTCATGATTGAATTGTTGACTGCTTGACTTCATGTCCTGTATTTGCTGTCCATATTGATTCTGTAAGTGCATATTTTGTTTTTTGAGGGCTTTTTTTGTTTTGGGGGTTTTTTTTAAGCTTTTGTCCCTATTGCTATTGAAATTTGCCTTACGTATGCTGTCATGCATCTTCACTACTTATGGCATGGAATTAGGAAATCAAATCTAACCTGTAATTATAAAGTTATGAACTGGCTCTAAATAAATGCATCCAGGAAATAAAAGTGATTTTAGACTTTGCATGTAAAATCGCCTTCTAGAGAACTAGTGGGGATACTTTATTTACCAGTTTTAAAGTGGAGTTTTAACAACTTTAAAAGCAGAATACTGTCTGCAGCTATACAGATCTCTTCCTGTCTTACTGTTGAATCAGCCTCAGATTTTGAGAACTTGAGGTGCTCATTACAAATACAGAAATTCAAATCTAAGAATTTGAAAATCACTTTAAAAACTAGATTTCATATGCAAAAAACTATAAAAATATCACCAAGCTTCAGTTTCATTATCTGTCTGTCTACATGAAACTTAATCTAGAAACCCCAAGATTATTAAACTCTTGCCTTTAAAATACATTTTCTGTCCAGTAAATTACAATGCAAAATGTGTTATGTTCAGTGGTAAGTTACTTAACAGTCAGTACCTGTGTTCACTTACAGCAAAGTCACTGAAATTACACACTTCAATTGTGCTTGATATTGTCCTAATTAAAGGGGAAATCATGCTGTGAGAGACAGAGAGACTGCTGACATCTCTCTTCTCAGACCATCTCTCGGGTACTGAGCTAATGGAGTAATTCTGTGTTTCAGTCCAGAAGCATTCTTGCAATTGTCTGCAGTCTCATACTAAATACTTCATCCAATAAATATTTTTTAGGTTTAACTCATTTCCTCTACTTTGATGCGCTCTGTGTTCAAAGATGTAATTAAAAACTAGTGCAGTTGTCTGACATCAGCTTAGCCTAGCAATTGTTCTCCATATGGAGGCCAGGCTATAAAAAAAAAAGGATAATCTAAAAAGAAAAGCATACTGGAATTTTATATCTCCTGAAATATATAATCTTAATTTTCAGTTGTTTACTATAACTCAGGAGCAATTCTACAGTATGGCCATCATAATCATATATTAATATAGGCTTGTGTACTAACGAGACTTGTATGAGGCTGTCTGTGCAAAAGAGAGGAAAAACGAAAAGCAAGAAAGACAGAAAACCTCAGGCCCTTATTCTTGCTTTTTTGAACTGCTTTCCACAGAAGTATCTGTTCTTCACAAATGATAATAGGAGGTAATGCTTGAGCCTGATGTAATTGAGTAAAGGAAGAATCAAAAAACATTTGACTTGCTTCGTCCAGAGTAAAACAATGTTGAGCAGAAAGAGCATTCTTGTAAACTATGCATTTTGTCATAGGTCTCATGATATTTAGCTTCCTTCCCCTCCAAAAAAAAAAGACAAAAAACTTGCCTTGGTTTTGTTTTGTGTTTTTATTAGCTCATTCTTGATGTTGATAGAAATAAAACAACTGGTAGAATGAAAAGCATATTCCCAGAAGGCCAATAAAAGAATACATGAATTTAAAATCTTTTAGCCTAGACTGTGATTTTAGGTCATGGTAGGGGAAGTAATATATGACTTTTACACACATAGGTCTGGTCTCACTTAAATACGCAACTGCAGAGTTAAACTCCCTGGGGAGGTGACTAGCTGTTACCGCTGGGCCAACCTTATGGCTCACTGCTGCCAAAAGGCAAAACCCCCTCCTTGTTTCCCATTCCCTTCACTCCTGCTGTGCAGCTCTGTCTCTGCCTCTGCATAGATTTTGGCATGTGGCTGGCCACACTGTAAACTGATTTAAATTGCTAAACCAATCCTTTGCATTGGATTAGCTTTCTGACATGTTAGCAAGCTGAACTGGCTCATCACTGGGGCTGACCAGTGAAAGAGTGGGTGCCAGGGAGGGAGCAGGAACAGTTGGCTTGAACCAGGGAGTAACATGGTAAGAGAAGGATCTTTCTGTTTCTTTGTGGTAGGAAACCATTAGATTCAGTTGTAATCGCTAATTTCACTTTGAGAAGCACAAGTCACCTGATTTGAATAGTGTAATAAAATTAATAAATCCTTGATGCCTGTTGGTAACAAGGACATTGGTAATTTAGAGTTCAGAGGGTTTTCTGGCTTGCCTGAATTTTCTTCTTTTTCATATAAACCTTCTGACACTTTTTTGCCTGTTCATGTGTATCACTGAGTGAACTTGCTTGTAGAGTTCCCGAGCAGTTTCTCTGTGGTTTTTTAGTGATTATCTCTTCTAGTGCTCCTTCTATATACAGCTTTTGTGGTAGTTAGTATAGTTAGTGAAGCTATTGCAAGAGAAACTGTCAGTATGGTTATTAGTATTTGTTCCCATTAAAAAAAATAGCTCTGCTGAAAAAAAAAAAAAAGATATGTAGGTATTAAACAGGGAAGTCAAAGGAAACATCTTGCAGTGCCAAGAAATCTTTTCATTTTGAAACAAGACTATTCGTGCAAAGTGGAAGAAAATTAGCAATAGATTTCACATGCTCCCAGGGAAAAATTCTGTCAGAGGTAGAAACTGCATATCTCTTTGTAGTTCACCACTGAACATTTTCTTTCCTTTCTATATTTTCCCTCAATGAGAACCCTCCAAGTATGGGGATAACTCTGGAGATGGACATCAAGAAATAAGAAAAGCACACTTGTAGACACATGAGTAATCTTGAAAATACACTGATTAAAAGAGAGTATGTTCTCATCACTGCTATTTTCAGCTGCCTTGTCAAGTTGGGAATTGCAACCACTAAAGCACAATTTCAGATCTTATTTCAAAGACATTCAAATGAAGAACTGCTTGTTGTGACACATGCCTTTTTATTATTCTAAAAGTGATTGATATCTTGCTGGAGGCAAAAGTACCTGCGAAATGTTATGCATTTTCTAAACAATTCCTGCTGCTTCTGCTTTAAATAGTGTGATATGTACAATGGCAAATTGCTAGAGGACAAATAATTTGAGTTTCTCATATATCAGTTCTAAATATGTGGATAATGTGGAGGTCTCTTCAGGATGTGCTGCACATACAAAAATATGTGTATATATAAATATATATAAAAACATGCATCTGTATACGTGTATATAATGTTGTGCAAAAAAAGTTCTGTAGTGACCCATGCATTATAGAGCCTGAATAAGAATAGATTTTTAAAGACATGTCAGCAAAAAGTTAAGAGAAAATCCTGGGCAATAGGTCCAAAAGGAATGTGCTAAGATCCCTTATGATACTACTGGAGAAGTATGAGGGAATGGACCATTGTCAGAAATTAGGCTTAGAGATTCTTCCTAAATTTCATCTCCTGATGTCACTGCCAGAGGGAGCACACTCAGTGTAGATGGATCATAGATCTGACCCAGTAAGAAGTTTCTTAAGACATGAATTTAACCAAGATTCTAGTTGGCTGCATGGGATAGGAACTCAAAAATCAGGCTGTGGCAACCATATTGAATGAGGGTGCAAGTTTTTGATATCTTTCCCTGTCTTAATAATGTACCTCACATATGCTTATCTGTAAAAATATACTTTCTGAACTAAGAAACACCAAACAGGATTTGAAAAACTAATATTCTAATTTTTTTCCATATAAAATTATAGTGGGAAGTGTCTTCAGGTAATGTTGTCCATGTTGAAGCTAGGGAAAATTTGCAGTATCTCGTTGCCCACACGAGCAACTCAGATTTCAGAAAATATTTTAAAAGTACTATACGAAGCTTACTTGTGTTGTTATTCTTCCATAAAAGTGATTGCCAATCATACTGCATTTAATCATGTTGCCCTGCTGTTTGGCTTGGATCTGTATTAACCTACTATAAATTTTACTTAAGTCCTTTTCACTATCACAGGAATCTTTCAAATGTTCTGAAGATTAGAAAGAAAATACAAAAATTGTAAAGCCGACAAACCATATTATCTCCTTTAAATATTTATCAGAAAAAAAAAATATTGGACTGGAAGTGATTCAGCTTCCAATAAGAAAGTGAATGAACTTGAGAGCTCTTTGAATTTTGACCAGTTGAAGTTGCGACTCCCCTCCCTGCTTTGTCCTCAGTTGGGGAATATGAACCTGTATCTCTCATCTTCTAAGATATCAATATGGAGGAGTATGTTTCCATTTTCCCATGAGAAATATTTTGCAATACTACAAGCAGTTCCAGGACTATTAAAATCACGATTTTCCCCCAAGTGTATGATTCTTTGGTTGTTTAGTTGTTTGTTTTATTTATTCCAGATAACATATCCACAAATGTCTCTCTCACATTAAGATCTTTGATACAGTTTTACTATTAATGAATACCTGAGTCTGAAACCAGACCTCCTAAATAAAGGATTAGTTCATTTCTGAGTAATACAGTTGCTCTTTTGCCAGAGAATTAATGTAAGAAAAAAGCCTGATGTGCTGTACTGTTTAATGGCTTTGGCCTTTACCACCTCTGCCAAATTAAACGCCATGTTATAGTCTGTGCTTCTAACTGAGAACAATGACCTAAACTTTCTTGAATCGAGAAAGTGTCATCAAGATGATTAGGTTTGATTTTAAGAAAAAAGTTGATGCTCAATATTTACCACAGCATAATTTCTTAAACAATTACAAAAAAAAACTGATGGAAAGCTGGCTCAAGCTATGATCCATTCTTTGTTGAAGCATGTTTTATTGAATGGGCAAGTGTTTAGAGATCTTCCACTGAAAAACAGCTCTTGAAAAATAGGACTCTTGCAAGTATAAAATTACAGTGGTTTGAAGTGCCACTGACTATACGTTTACACCAGTGAGAACATTTCTTGCTTTCTGTGTCAATATTAAATACCAACGCAGAGAACCAAAGGAATGACAAGGGAGGAAATTATGGTCAATGGAAAGTTGTTTAAATTAAGGCAATCTCATCTAATTGCTCTGTATTGTATGTGAAATGTTCTTTGACAAGATAGAATCATAGAATCACCGAACTACCAGGTTGGAATAGACCTCTTGGATCATCGAGTCCAACCATACCTATCTGCCACTAAACCATGTACGTGAGCACCTCATCTACCCATCTGTTAAACACCTCCAGGAAGGGTGACCAACCACCTCCCTGGGCAGCCTGTTCCAGTGCTCGATGACCCATTCTGTGAAAATATTTTTCTGATATCCAGACTGAACCTCCCCTGGTGGAGCTTGAGGCCATTCCCTCTTGTCCTGTTGCCTGACACCTGGGAGAAGAAGCCAGCTCCCTCCTCTCTACAACCTCCTTTCAGGCAGTTATAGAGAGCAATAAGGTCTCCCCTCAGCCTCCTCTTCTCCAGGCTAAACAGTTCCCATTCCCTCAGCTCTCCACTCCTCTAAGACTTGTTCTCCAGCCCCTTCACCAGCTTCACTGCCCTTTTCTGGACACAGTCCAGAGCCTCAACATCCTTCTTGTGGTGAGGGGCCCAGAACTGAACACAGGATTCGAGGAGTGGTCTCACCAGTGCCGAGTATAGAGGCAGAATAACCTCCCTGGACCTGCTGGTCACGCCGTTTCTGATACAAGCCAAGATGCCATTGGCCTTCTTGGCCACCTGGGCACACTGCTGGCTCATGTTCAGTCACTGTCGACCAACACCCCCAGGTCCTTCTCCTCCAGGCAGCTTTCTCTTCTTCTAGTCTGTAGCACTGCACAGGGTTGTTGTGCCCCAAGTGCAGGACCCGGCATTTGGCCTTGTTAAACCTCATGCCATTGGACTCTGCCCACCGGTCCAGCCTGTTCAGATCCCTTTGCAGAGCCTCCCGACCCTCCAGCAGATCCACACTTCCACCCAGCTTAGCATCATCTGCAAACTTACACTTAATGCCTTCATCTAGTTCACTGACAAAGACATTGGACAGGACGGCACCCAGCACTGAGCCCTGGGGGACACCACTTGTGACTGGCCTGAGCCCTGGGGGACTTGCAAACCAAGCAAGTTCATGGTAAGAATATGGAGTTCAGTGCTGACTCATTTAACCTTGCTCCAGATTCAGCAGTTGTTGAAGTCAAGCAGCTTTAGCTATCTGTGCTGTTATTTTTAATACTGATTTGGGTGACTCCAGACAATGCTGCTGTCAATGGTTAAGACGTACCCTCAATTTTCATGCAGATTGATAGTTTAAGGTTTTACTTGAAAAATATGCACACTTTTGTACAAATTAGTCTCTCCAGCTTCTTGACACCCTTGTAAAGTTTCATATTAAGGATCAAGATCATGTACATAGGTTTTCTTCACACAGTTATTTTATCTTAAAAATGAATGGTCTAGTGAGTGAACAGTGGAGTGGTGGAAGAATGACTTGTATTGGGAATGCAAAAGCAAAAAATTGTTAATTCAATTATGTCATGTCAACATTCAGAGGTAAGATTGAAGCAACAAATTTTATCTCAACAAACTGTCTTTGATAACTATTTTTAGTTCTAACCCATAGGCGAAGCAGATAGAAACACAGTTAGAACAAAAATATTTGCTGCAGGAATAAGGCAAATACCAGTCCTGTGAGAACCTGTTTAGAATTGGCTGGAAAGTTTATATATATTTTGCCTATGCAATTACTTTTTTACTACATCTAGAAATATTTGCTGAAAATTATATTTCTACAAAAAATCATGTGGAATTTTCCATCCATTTTTATCAGCTCTTCTGGTCAGTTCTGTTGATAGGTGCTCTCCAAGACAGTCTCTTTGCGGTCTTCTGTGTTGTAGAGTGACTGACATGAGCCTCACTGATCCACGAGCACATGCACCAGATGGATTTCTGTGCATATATGGTGGGCATTTTCTGTCTCAAACTTTTTAAAAAGCTTTTGTATCACTGCACTGCACTACAGCCACAGTAATGGTCAGGTCTGAAAATGTAAACCTGTGTGTGGAAGTAGGCAAGCTCTGCCATGTGTCATGGTAGTGAAGAATAGAATGCAAGACTGGTAAGATGCGAGGGATGAGGAGTGCTTTAACATGAGAATGGTAAGGGGGCAGGTAAGAAACAGAATGGAGAGAGGTAAAAAATTTCCATTAGGGTGGGGAATGAGTTACAGCTGTTTAAGCTAAATTTCTCTGAAGTATGTATTATTTCCTTCTCTCCTTTTTAATAATGAATTCTTGCTTTCCAGTACCATACAGAACACTAGAAACAAAGAACTACTTAGAAACTCTGTGTGTGTCTTACATGCAACTGGCTCATTTGCAGCCACTACTAGTGCTAGAATTGCAGGATCAGAACAACCCCTTCACAGCAGTGGTTTTTAAATGATAGTGTAGTGTTGCCTTCTGTCTGCTGCTTAACTAAAGAGTAGACAAAAAAATGGGCAAAAGTGCGCACTTATCTTTGCCACAACATCAACCAAAGCCCTAAAGAAGTTTGGCTTGGTGTAGTATCCATGTGAAGTAGAAAAAAAATCAACAAAAGCATAGACACTCAACTGCAGAGTCATGTTTTAAATTGTACGGTACAATCTGAAAATTTTCAAGGTATATTCTCCTCTTCATTATTGAGGTGACAAGCAATGGCCATCATGGATACCAACATTTATCACTCTTTTGAGAGTATAGGTATCCCCAAATACATCTGGTACTCTGCAATCTTCTTTTGAGATTGTCGTTTAGGGTCACATCTTCTGGAGTTTTTCCCCTAAAATGGAAGTATTAGACTTTCTCAGAGGGAAATATGAGTCTCCAGTCCTTAATCAAGCAGCAAGACATAAACTTTGATCATTTCTTCAGAAAATGATGACTGAAATGATGCTCACAGCTCTTTCTCTCATCAAATCCAGTGCTCTCTGTGTTCTTGGTGGGGAGAGATGTGCAGGAAGGTGCTTTCTTCAGAATCTATGGTTTAAAAGGAGCATGTCTATTCCTAGTTTGCTATCCAATGTCGTGTTTAGGGAACACTGACTTTTGGATGTGCTTGAGGATTGTAGGCAGAATATGCTAGCAGAAGCAGGTAAAATATCCTTGACCAAGCATTCAAATCTGATGACTTTTACACTTTAAAAGTGTCTCAAATGATTCGCTGGACATTGCAAAACATGGAGAGTGTTTGACAGACTCATGCAGAACTATGAGATAGCCTTTGTGTGGCTGCCAATATCTGAAGACATGGGTGGTATGGCTGGGAACCCAGGGCGTTTCAGGAAAGCCCTGGGATTACGGATGAGTGATCTACAATTCCCACAATGGAAAGGGTTGTTTTTATTACACAGATATTATAGAATATAGCTATTATAGATAATATTAGTATTAGTATTTTTAACAGGAATTTGATTGGCTTCAAAGACTTAAGTTTGTCTACTTTCCAGGCAGTTAAACTTTCCCATGGCCCTGCCTTACAATCATTGCAATTACAGTTAGGGGTTTTTTTGTTTTGCTTGAAGAAGCTGTAGCAGCTGTAGTACAAAAATATTTGTCTGTCTTAGTTTTTGAGATTTCACCCAGTGTCTACTTGGATAGCAAGCATTTTTTATGGCTGTTCTAATGAAGACAGAATACTTGAGTGTTTTTCTGGAGTGGGGGAAGCAAAGATTAAAAAACAAACAGGAGATGCCTTTAAGGGGTTAGTTCACCAAGAATTAGTTACTTTTCCCTTTGACCTCCATAGTGTTTGGACAAATAAACTCTGTGTTTTTGGAGTGTAGAGACAGAGAAGAATGTTAATTAGGTTCAAGCCAAGTCGTTTGACGATCAGTTTCAGTTTCAAAAGGTGCTGTTGCTGTAACAATGGTCATGCGTAAGATGTGTGTTTGGGATAGTCTGCTGTAAAGACAGGGCAGTCTGGTGAAAAGCAGGGGTTCACATTCACTGTGAGTGTTAGAAAAACTGCTAAGTCCGCTTGACTTTACAAGCACAAAATGAAGGAGACAAGCCAGGGGATTTGATCCCTCCCACAGCATCCTGAAGCCAAGGAGTAATTGCAGGAAGGAGATAGACATTGGTGGTACAAAATTCTCACTAGGATGGTAAGGATAGATGCACAGTCCAACGTTCATTATTGCTTTTGAATTCTTTTAATAGAATAATCCATAACATTTCTGGAGGAATATTTTCATACTTAAAATTTGAGATATGGGAACTCAGTAGGGAAAAATCCACCTGGCAGTAAACTTGTATTTGTTTTGGGTTTATTTTTTCTTTAAGATATTAAAAATCTCTTTTAATTTTGTGAAGCTGAGCACAGCCACAGTAAATCCTACAGAGAATTTAAAGGGGAATATCAAAACTAGTGGCTGTGGAGCCTAAGGCTGGGTCTTAATAATTTTTTGTAATTGTTACAGAAGTGATCATGTGCAGTAGAAGGAATATGGTCATTAAAAGTTATGACTTTTAGGGTGTTTTTTAGCGCAAATCTGGAACTACATCAGAAATAGTTACAGTTTCATGTTATATCAGCTAAGGCTAAGTGGAGCAGAGTTTTTCTGCTGGGGAGTGAATTTATCAAAACAATTGCCCTCTTCTGCTGATTTGTTGCTGTGTTGAACACTTTTCCATGATGAGCCTTAATTTATTCCCACCATTTAAACTATTCACATAAAACATTATTCCTTTGCCAAATAAGAAAGCTGGTGCTGCATACAAAATAACTGGGTAGTTTCAGTATCAGAATGTTAAGGATTTCTGATTTTTCAAATCCATTTGTATATTTTACAGCAATAGAACAAGGGGTCATGCTTTTAAACTAAAAGAACATAGACTCAGACTACATATGAGGAAGAAATTTTTTACAATGAGTGAGGTGAAACACTGGAACAGGTAGCTCAGAGAGTTGGTAGACGCCCATCCCTGGAAACATTCAAGGTCAGGTTAGATGGGGCTTTGTGTAACCTGATTGAGTTGAAGGTGGCCCAGCTTATTGCAAAGTGGTTGGACTTGATGACCTTCAAACATCCTTTCCAAGCCAAACCATTCTACTATTATATAGTTTTCCAACCACTGGAATCTAGCTGCAGAAGCCAACATATTTTGTAAAGGCAGGTAGCAAATAAAGTTCACTTTGTGTTTTCTCTTTTTTTAAAAAAATGAGGAAAAAGGAGAGAAAAGAGACAGAGGTTTTGTTCAAAGTCATAAAACTAGTTAAAAATAAGAAAAATCATTAGCAGCATGTATGTGTCCTGGACATTACAGCCTAAGAAATCTAAGGAGTCAAAATATTGGAACAGGTTAGGTGCTTCTCATAAAGGACAAATGGGTTTGTAGAGTGCACACTTTCAGCAATTCCAGGTGCAGAACAAGCACAGGTATCCACTTTGGATTTTTTTTTTGCGCCTGCTCATACCAACTTATAGAATTACAGGAACCCTTCCACTGCTTAAAGGAGGCCTACAAGAAAGCTGGGGAGGGGCTGTTTATCAGGGAGTGTAGTGACAGGATGAGAGGGAATGGTTTTAAGATGAAAGAGGGGAAATTTAGATTAGGCATTAGGAAGAAATTTTTGACTGTGAGGATGGTGACATACTGGCACAGGTTGCCCAGAGAGGTCATGGATGCCCTATGCCTGGAAGTGTTCAAGGCCAAGCTTGATGCAGCCCTTTTGAAATTTCTGTCCTTGTGTTCAGGTCTCTGCATTGTCTAGAGAGAAAACAGATGTTGCCTACTCTATCAGATAGAGTATCTAGGAAAATATTCTTAAATTTACGTTCTTATATAAAAATACAAACCAACGACAGCTGAGCATTGTGGTGAAATTTAATTTAGTTTTATAAACTATTATAAGGTAAATTGACTGTTGCTCAATATTCTTTTTGCCCACAATTAAGTAGCATATTATGCCATTCACAAGAGGCAGGATGAGTTTGGCAAAGAGGAACCAGACACTCAATTGCAGTCTGTCTTGGGCCATGTTTCGGAAGGGCGTTTCTGCTGGAGGAATATATTCAGCATTGTTTTGACAGATCCACACTAATGTAAAAAATCTGGCTCATGAAACCATGGTGCTTGCTTGCTTGATGCCTAGTATGGCTTCCTAGCAGTAGATTAAAAATAGCAGAACTTGGCTTTGTACATGGAAATAAAAATTGCCATGATGGAGGGAAATCTTTCTGCGTTGGCGGTGTTATTTTGAACAGATTCTTTTATTAGTGCTTTTTTATCACAGCATGAACCTCAAAAAGGCGTTGGCCTTTTATTTTAAGGGGAGGAACTGAAATATAAATGATGATACCATCTAAAACTGCTGCAAGCTGTCTGCTAAGTGAAGGAAGAAACTGCATATGCAGGGTTCTAAAGTTAGACATGTAGTTCTCATCTCTGTTTTGGCATTTTTGTAAGCATACTCACATTCAAAGTACTTAAAGCCTCCTGATCACACCAAAATAAATGGAAGCAGCATTTCTGATTATCAGTGCTTACATGCCAAAATGCAATGTTCCTGTCCTGGCTATCTGCAGGCAGAAAAGTAATATATGAGTCCATTTTACAATATTGTTAATCTGATTTTCTCTCACAGTATTAGGGCTTGGAACAAAATGGAATTTAAGATACGTTCTTGGAGAATGAATTCTAGTCCCTTTCACCCTCAGGAAACTTCTAGCTTAGAAACAACCTTTACAAAATCCTTCTATCCTTCTAAAAAAACCCTGATGTCTACCTAAAGCAAAAATCATGACATTATTTACTCTAGACCTAGCCCCTTCATAACATGATGACCTAATTAAGATATATGAGCATCTTCTGAAACAAAAGATGCCTAGAGCGGCTAAGTTAATCATTAAGAATGTTGTTCAAATGCATTTCTGCCAAATGAGGATGTTAAAGAACTGTTGCAAGGCTCCAGAATTTCATGTTCGTTATTAAGCTCTGCAGAATAAATACTCAGGCAGCGAAAAGAGAAATCAAACCCTTCTCCAACACTAAAATGTTCTAGCTTTAAAACGAGAATCCGTTTTGCTAAGTTAGCTAACTGCTAACAAGTCAACAGGTTTTTTTTTTCTGATGCTATAGAAATTTCCAGGGAAGGAATATACAAATACCCTGATTTTCATAATCATAAAATCTACCAGGCATAAAAAGGAGTTCTAGCTGCCATCAAATTCCTGTTTTGTGTTCTACCACCAGTTAAATCACAGGTACATTTTACCTCAACCCTCCAAATATACATTCTCTGCATACTTGGTGGGAAGAGATGACAAAGAGACAAAATGAGACTGGTGTTCATGGGGCCTGAGGGGAAGTAAAGAGTCACACTCATAGCCAGTAAAGTGAACATATGGTGCCTAACTTAGAGGACCAAGTCAAGAAGAGGATTCCTTTGTTTCCTGAGTATGTACCAGATCCAAATGGGGTCCATCAGGTGATTCAAGATCTGACACCCTAAGTGTCCCAAATTGCCTTTTAGATGGTTCATCTGCTGTCCATTGACTCTATATGAGGAAACTTGATTTTCACATACCTTCTCTACTCTACTGAAGTTTTGTTAGGGGAGTGTTTACTGATGTAAACATCTTCCAAGGATGTTTTTTGATATCCCTTTGGAGCACTTTGATAAAGATGTAAACTAAAGCCTCCAAAGAAATAATGAACAGACTGATTTGGTATCTGTCTCCCATCTGTAGAATCCATCAGGCTTAACACAGTTGCAACAAACAACCACAAAAAAAGACAAAGTATTTCCATTGGTACATCTTTTTTACAGTATTCTTGTCCTCTGTCATCTTCCCTCTGTCATACAAATGTTAGATTTTTAAATAGAATTTTATAACATGTAAGACTTAATACTAGCTATGCCCACACTGAGAAAATACACATTAAAATTAACCTTTGAATTTTTGAACACAGTTCTTTCATTATAGCTGAGCAGCCCAATAAATCCATCAGGGAACTGCATTTTTGGCTTGGAAACAATGACCTTGCAGATCCCTCTACATAAATTAAGGCTTGAGAGTAGTTTTCAAACCTAGTTTTCTGCTGTGCCCAGTTTATACCTCTGATCAGGAGATAATAATGCAACTGTTCCCGGCAAGCACAAGAGAATAGTGGAAAATCCCTGCTTGGTTCATGGCAGTAGTAACAGATTGTACTACTAAGTAGAGCAAGACATTTTGAGGTTGAGTGGGTTACTCCTGAGGAATATGTGATTTGGGACAGAAAGTCTAAGAACAACAGAAGTAGGTGGAATGTAAGAAAACAAAATTATCTGTGGAAAAGCGTAGGAGATTCTTTAGTATATGCAGTAGATGACACCACTTTTCTGTGTGTACTATATAGTACTCAATGCTTTAAGGAGGTTACTGGGCAGCATACTGGAAGGTGTCTAAGCTAGGAGACTCTTCCCAGCTGCTAGAGCACATTCATTTTGTCAGGGTGGGGAGGGAGACCTGTTATAGTCCAGAGAACTTGTGGTTAACTCTTCCAAGTTCAAACTCTTGAGAAAGAAGTTACGGTCAAGTAGTTCACAGGGTCTGCAGTGTTCATCCATTTGGACAGATTTGGGGTCTAGGAGTTTTTGTTGTTACTGTTGGTTTTGTAGTGGTTTGGGTTGGAAGGGGCCTTAAAGATCTCTTAGTTCAATCATCTAGTGCTCTATCACTTCTGGCACACTGTTGGAGCACACAGACAGTTCTGAACACAGTTCTGAACCCAGTGAGAACAGGAAATGCATAATTTTTGGATACTGTAGTTTAGACATTGTCTGCTTAGTGCTCAAATTCCTCTGTATAGTATATGTTCCATCTCTCAGTGTAGGATGTTACCATATACCATCTATCGGGCAAATTAGAATTAATTTAATCTACTGTTATCAAGAGATTTTATGCTTTCAGGGCAAAGCAGAACAGACTTCTTAAAGGAGAAATGCTCAATCTCTCAATCTGCTTGTAACATTTTATTTTGTATCCTTCTGAGTGGCAGGATTTCTTGCATGTCAGCTATATTCTGAGAAACACCAAGTCCCACATACTAGCTCTGAGTTAAAAGTGGTATGCTAGAAAACTGAGATAGGCATCATCATGTTTGTTTAATTATCTTTCAGAATTAAAAAGGTCCAAACAATTTAAACCTGAATTTATACTGTTCATAAACAACTTCGAAAAAATTCTGGTTTCAAGAAAGGCTTCCCCCAGCTACCCTCTGCCAAACCCAACCAAGTTCTTTACATCTGATCTAATATGTGTTGTGTCAGGCTCTTGTCCAACGTAAAATTGGTCAAGTTAGAAACCTTTGGTAAGGGGCTTAATAACAAACACTGACAAGACCAGGTATCATTATATTTATCTCTCAGGCATTACATCACATTAAAAGGAGTATCCAGATTCTTCCAGAGGCTTTGCTTAAAAAATAGGTGTATTGCTTAGAGCAATCTTTTATCACTCCTTAAGAACACTACCTTGGCTTTGGAGGAATACTTGGCAGGATGTTTCATCAGTTTAAATGCATACATGGCTAACATAAAGTACTATAATAAATGTTCCGTCACCTCCCCTCTGGTTATAGGGGAAAGAAACAATACCTGTATCCCTTTTCTTATTTTATTTTTTTAATATAAAAATTCAGATAATCACAAATAGATGTTGGAACAGTTTGCAATACTGTTACAAGTGCTTTCATTACTGGCTGCCTTGCATGCTTGAATTCCCTGAAATGGCTTTAAGGCAAGATTTGGTACATGAGACCTGCAAGAAATAGCTTTCTCATTTATTCCCTTCTATAATTACTGATATGCAACAAGCATATTGGACATTAATGGTAGTGCTGAAGGGATTGCCCTGTGATACGCTGAGCTCTCAGTACTTGTTACAGCTATAAGCTTAAAAATAGGCTCATGGACTTCACTTTAACTATCCTATCAGGCAGGACAGGGTATCCACAGAGCCCAGGCAGTCTCGATAAATTAGATCTTTGATAAAATTTTTATGAAAGAAGACTGGATCAATTAGTTAGAAAGCTCAAGGGGGAAAGCTGAGATTTCGCTGATGTAGAACAAAATTGAACATAGCTGAGAAAGGACAACTGTTAAGGAAGTGTCTGGGAAACAACTGGTACAATCATGCAATGTGAATGTAAATGTAGACTTGCCCGTGTCTGAGAATATGAGTACTGTAGGCTTGATTAAGTACAAATGATCAGATTGATGGGAAAAGAATCAGATTGACATCCATTCCGCTGACAGATAAAGGAGTGCTGAAAACTTACCTTTTGTCTGCATTTCATTAGGACTGTGTTGAAGAGGAAAGCATATTTTTGGTTTATTTCCATAGAATAAATTTACTGCTAATTTTAATGTGAACAAAATTTGATTGGCTTACCTAGTATTTAAGACACATTCGATTTTTGGGGCTTGGGCTCAGTTGTTCCATGGTGGAAGAGCTTATGTGCAAGACTGGATGTATACGCTAGTAAGACCAAACACACAAATAGTAACAGCAGATACAGTCTCATGCAGCTATAAAGTCAGCTTCTTTAGGTAGTTGAAGTGGCTGAAAAATAGCCCAACAACAAGGAAGAGGGAATCAAGTAAACACCTTAACTTAAGTTTTTTTGTAGTTCTTGAACACTGTTCTGACATGCAAGGGGAGTGCAGTCATATGGCAGCCCAGGCCTAGCCTGGCTTATATTGAAGCAGTAACTTCAGTGACAAAATGTGGTCAAAATAACAGATATTAATAGCATAATGATCATCTGCACAGATAAAAAATTGAATTTCAGAGATATAGACATATACTTGGGTGTACATTGAATAAATAATGCACCGTGAAAAAAGAACTATAACATGCCTTATAAATGACACTAGACATTCAAGAAGCAATATGAAGATTTTCAAATGAGATGTCTTCTTATAAAAGCACAGTATACAAGGAGGTTGGAAACTAGAATTTCTATTCTGTGGATAATTCAGACACTACAGAAATATTTGTTCCAATTTAAGCTGGAACAGAAAGCAAAGTGTTGCAATGAAGAAAAACCTTGTAGACATTAAAATTTATGACTCATGGAGCATTTGATATCGCAAATCCCAGATAGTGATGATGATGATAATGAACGATGAAGTTTTAGGAGAATAAAAGTTATTCATGTTTATTATTGAGCTTAAATAATTTATACCTTGTCTGGTTTTTGCATTAAGGCAATACAAATATAAATCATTAGCTAACTTGAAATACTTATGTTGTCATTCTGATATATTTTCCTTTACTGAAATAGCAGCATTATTGTAGAATGAGTTATTAATTATGGTGGTCAAATGTCAGTAGCACACAGTCACTGTGTTAGTATATGGGAGCAAAAACGTGTCAAGATGTCAACGCTCATGGTGGGGGGAGTGGAACTGAGTGATCTTTCAGGTCCCTTCTGACTCAAACCATACTATGATTCTATGATTCTATGATTCTATGATTCTATGATTCTATGATTCTATGATTAGGAAGTACCCATCAGCATGTTCCAGTGAAATGGTTCATTTTCAGTGAAGCTGCACTTTCCTGTGGGGAGAAATGGTTCCATTGACTTTTTGATCATCTGTACACAACAGAAAGCAGCTGGAGCATTTGCTAGTGTGTGTGCCTTGCTGCAGACATTGCCAAAAGGAGCAACGATCCAAAGCAAGGCATTTAGCAGTCTTTTCCTAGCTGTTTTATTGTTACCTTTTAGCACTTGTGTTAGGTTCAATCTCTTTTAATTAAATTGCTCAGGCAAGGTTGTGGATTTCTGTAGGAAAGTTAAGAAAACACTAACTTAGTAGTCTACCTTTCAAAATTCAAATAATTATGTCATTTCAAAACTGGAAATATGTAAATGGCAACTCACTCATGTGGCAGATGACAAAACGAAATACATCTTGAACGGAAGAAAACAGTGGGAAAAGACATGGAAAGACTGTGTTAGCACAGCCAGTCTCCTAAAGTCCCAGAGAAATGTAGCTTTTAGCCCTAAAAATCTTTTTCATATATATATAATTTTTCATCTGAAAATTTTTGAGAATGGAGACCCATTTCAGGATTTCAGCAAGAGATCTACATTCCCATTTGAGCTTAGCTCTTAAAAAAAAATACACAGACAAGGTGCAGACTCCAAGGAGATCACACTCATTTCAGTTGAATTATGAAAAAAAAAGAATATATGATGGAAAATTGGAGAAAGTGGGTTTTTTTAATGTAGGGAAGAGGAGACGGAGAGAAAATATGACTGTTCTGAAATGTGAGGAAGATGTCAGGGGAAAAGGAGTGGAGGTATACTGTTCCAAGTAGCCTTGAGGATATGGTTGGATGTGATAGGCTTGAACTGCAGCAAAGGAGATTTGTGCTACAAAGTGGGGAAAGATTTTGGAGAACAGGGCAAAGCAGTGGAAAACTTCTTGTGAGAAACTTCAGAGATTTTGTGATTTAAGACTTGTAAGAACAAACTGAGCAGACATCTGGCAAGATGACATGGACAGAGCCAGACAGTCTCTGCAGGACCCTTCTGTTACCTGTCTCCATCTGTAATTCTGTGGTTCCAAATTATAGCTGTAGTTTGTCCTAATCCAGGGGATGACCAATGCACAAATGTCTTTCCCTTTACGTTTTCTCAGTCTAGGTCTTCAGTTTCCTACAAGGCAAGACCCAGTCAGAAACAGATTTTGATGCAGAAATCAGTTCTAAAGGGCATATGGAAGAAAAAGAATGAAGATAGGTGACAGCAGAGTAAATTAAAGCTCAAGCTTGCAAGATGGAATACTGGGAAAGGATAATTTCAACTTGGGTGTTTCAGCAGCAGCTATAGCTGGAGCATCAAGACTGATAGTAGTGTGTAGTTGCAGTCCATGTACTTCTGCAGCTTTCACTAGTTTCTGTTGGGGCTCATACTTTGGTTAGGACTCTGAACCAAAGCAGAGGGTGAATGGCTACCCCTCCTATTCGGGTTTAATTACTGTGTCTTGCTAGCTTGTGTCTAAACAGCTCATGGTGTACGAAAATCAGGTGTGCTGCTAGCCTTACTCACTGTTTCTAGCTGCTAGCCTTACTCTCTAGTTTCATTACGAATCAGATTCTAGAACCAGAATTTTCATTAGTTGTAGGCTATTTTGCTGATCTGAAGGGACAGAAAGATTTCTATTTAGGAGGTTCATCATCTGTTAAATTCCTTGCATGAAACGATTTGTAAAATACTGCTACTGCTATCTTGGTTACTTCACTGCGAGCTGGATTTATCTTAGGCTTTAGGAGGCTGGTATTTCAGGTGAGTCAAGTTATTTTTTTTTACTTAAGTTTCACATTTTTTGCCCTACTACTAGCCATGGGAAATAGAATAAAACAATCTTTCCAAAGATTCTACAATGTGTAGAAAAGATACTTAAAGATTTTTTTATTTATTTTATTTCTCAGAATATATTCTCTTTAGCAGGGTTTAATGAAGAGTGTGAGGAGTGCTTTAGTTTCACTTCATAAGGATCATACCAGATGAAAATTTCGACTTAGTACTTGGTAATTAGATAAATAGACCTTTAAGAAACTATTAGAACCACTATGGGAATGTAAAGATGCTCAGATGGTGAAAATTAACTCTCATACTCAAGGAAGTCACATGTACAGAAGACCTGATTTGATTACTGATCAGAACAATTATGTTATGATATATACAGTTCAATAAAAGCAGCTGGTTAGCTACTGAAGAAAATTTTTGGAGTAAATCATCTATATTCCAGGAAGCATGGCTATTGGTCCAGAAATCACAATGGAAATGCACGTCTACCAAGATTAAAAGCCAAAACCACATGTTTGTTGTTTTAAAGTATCTGCTCTTTATGCCAATATCTTGAAAAGTACTGAAAGAATGCATTCTGGAGGAAATTATGTCAGAAGTAATGCTCTGGTAGCAATCAGGAAAGTAGTATTTTAAAACTTTCAGATAGATAGATCAGGACATATTTGCTATGCTGTTAAAGAATCACTTGCTCCCTCTCAAGATAACCAGTTAAGTTTTGATCAGCACCCATAGCCCATAAAGGAAAAATGACTACAGGCTATAATTTAAGTTCTCAAAACAGAATTGTTGTTCTAGTTGCTTCTGCAGCCATGGAAGTACCACTGCAAGCAAGGGTTTTAGGGACTGCTACCATGACTCAGTGAAAGGCTGTTGTGCTTCAGTGAGACCATGAGGAGCCCAGGTGACCATCTGTCCCTTTTGATATTCAATATAGATAAGACAGGTTAGTGTTCTAGCATGCCAGTCTTTTCATTGTTTTTAAATGCCTCCATAGAAGGCAGGAATAATAACTGAATGTATTATTCCTGATTGTAAAAGCCAGCCTGATGAGGAGAAGCTTTTTAAGTCATTAGAATAATATTTAGAAGCTTAGCCACAATTCAGTCTCATCAGAGAGATTTAAATAAACATCATTTTCCTCTTTCTTGCACTCCAGCAGTTGTGAGCAGGTGCTGGTTCTCTGTAGGGACTCATAACCTCATTCCTTGTTGTGCTCTTTATTTCTTTTGGAATAATTATCTGCTTTAATCATACAAAGCTGGAGGCTGTTCTTTGAATGTACAGGATCTGAAGATTGTCTGTGTTTTACCTAATACTAGTTATTTTCACAGTTTGTCTTAGGACATTACTTTGGTAATGAGTGTTTACCTTGAATTCCCTGCTGGCTATGCTGTGGAAGGAATAGGCACACAGACAGAACAATATATAGGGTAGCAAAGGACATATATCAAATTAACTACACTCCCTCAGTCAATTAACTTCATTAGCATATTAAAATTACTGTGACTCAAAGAGAAATTTGCCTGATTAACTTGGATCTGTTTTTTAAAACCCCAATATTTATTGTTTGACAAACGCGATATTTTGGTTCATATTCCATACTACATGGTAGTGATTGGAGTCATACATGAACCCAGGATCGTATTTTGATGCTAGATAGATATACACAGCCGAATTGTACCAATTAATTCTCTGGCTCTAGCTGTTCATTCATCTTTTTGCTTTGCATATATGAAAAGAGAATCCAGTCATGACAGGTCTTCATTTTCTTAGTCCATTATCATGATGAAATGAGCCTAAATAAGAAAAAGAGGATGCATTAATATTCTCAGGAATTCATCGTTATCTGTAGTAAAGTAATCACATAAAAGACTCTTGCTTGCATCAAAGCCTTCCCTTTAAAAAAAAAAATTACAGCTATTGATATAGTTTTGTGCTTAAGTAGAGTAACATTCCTCTTTAAAATATGACAGTTTATTCTTTCAAAGCAGGAATTATCAGGCATATCACAGATATTTCTTTCCTGTATGCAGTCAGTGTACTTCTCTAAATTACTTCCATTTACGTAGAATATCACTAATGAATACCTTCAGTTTATGAATTAGATTATTATATTGAAATGAAATTGTCAAAGTGTGGTTTGTAAGATATGCTACTTCGTGGCAACGTTGCACAGACAGTAATAACTAATAGGATTCAAAACCTCAGTCAGTAGACATGCTTTTTAGATCCCAGAGTGAATGCATCTTATGCGTAATGAAGCCCTATTCTTTATTGTGCCTGTAAAGTGCTTCTATGGAAATGTACATACCTTAAAGTCCATGTAAAACTAAGTGATACAGAATAGCTGGAAGAATGAAGGTAATGTGGTTTAAATCAACATGACTGTCTAGTTGAAGTGAAAGCACTTTTCAGGTGATATGAATATGATGATCATACTGGTGGAATGGTACTGGCAGCTGAGGTTATGAAGGGAAAAAAATCAAAATTGCTTTAGCAGGGATGTAGAAGAATATCTACTAGAATATATATCTCTAGACTCAGAGAGATGGGTCAAAAACCTTCAGAGTTGCAGAAGGAAGACAATGATTGGAAATGTCACTTTGGGAGGTCAAAACTGTGACTCTGGCATATGTATTTATTGGAAAAACCTGCTCTCTTATATTTGATTTAGGTAAGTAAAGAAAACCTTATCTAGTCCTTGGAATCTTGGGCTGCGTGGATACAAACTGATTTAGTTTCATATAAACAGAAGATTAAAATAGGATAATAGCTATGGGTTTGTCACCCTTTCAGACACACTGAAGTTTCAGCTGAACTACTCACTCTGTGATGCAATGGAAAATGACATAGTTTCCATCCAGAAGAAGCATCACAAGGCTTGTGTGGCACAGCACTGGACAGTTAGCTTTACTGAAAACTTTCACAGTGTTGGGCGTACGGGAAAGTAAGTTAAATAAATACTTTGAACCTTATCTGTGCATACGGCAATGCCAGGTTTGTCCAAGAGGGACACTGCTAGTTGCAGCCCAGACGTTTATAAAGCTTTATCTCTGCAATCTGTGCTTTCATCTTTTACTTTCTATTTCTTACCTCTTTTATCAGTGACCTCTTCCCCTACCACCTTCATTTCTATCTATCCCTTTTATGGCCTTTTTTCCCTTTCAAATATCTCCTTTGCAGAATGTTATTTCAATATTAATTGGAGTTTGCAGTGAGGTTTCACTTTCGACTTTGTTCTAAGTAAAATCAAGAATAGACCAAAGCTGTGTATTAACACAAAATGAAAAACTGTAGAATCATAGAATAGTTTAGGTTGGAAGAGTTCTTAAGGATCATCTAGTTCCAAACCCCCTGCCATGGGCGGGGACATCCCACTGGGTCAGGCTAGATCATGGGAGAAAGCTCTGAGGTGTGCCATGCATCACTTTTGAAATCCTTTCTGAAATTGGGTTGACTGAAACAGACATTGCCCTGTTTCAGAGATAAGTAGCTTCCGCACCTCTGTTCCTTCTAGAAATACTGTAGCACTTTGCTAGTTCCATCTGGTTCAGAAGAAGGAAATTCAAACTAAATGGCCTATGCCACATATTTTGAGTAGCTTTTTAGCATGTTGTCTTCATTTGCTGACATCTGAATGCTAGCTGTAATATCTCCTACTGATAGACTGATTGCTATTCCCTCTATCACTGTGTACTCAAATATAGTACTCAAAAATGTTTTTACTCAGTTTTGTATACTCTGGCAGTGGATTTACAACAATAGGGTAACTTGGTCATCACCTAACTTACAGGTGAGAAGCTCAACATATACCACAAGATACACTAGAACTGGAGTAAATAAAGGACTCCAGTTCTGTAATTTGTAACTTTCCCAGTGCTTCAATAAAGGATGGGGCAATACAAGATGAGTTTTTATACAGGAGAAGAGTGGTGAACACAGAAGAGTTTGCTGTTGCCCCCATTTTTGTGAACCACAAATCAAGATGTTTTAAGACAGAATTTCACTTGGTCTTCAGGGAAGTATGTTATTTCTCAAGGAAAGGTTTTATTTTCAATCAGACTATGATAATTTTCTCTTCAGGTCAGGAGGAGAAAATCCAGTTCTATAAATCAGGATTTGTTATCATTCCCTTCTGGGTTTTGATTTTGGTTTTCTTAGGTGTGGAAGGAGTGTTGCTGACAAATGATGGTAAATCTGGAAAACATCAGATGATTAATAGTCCACTGGTAGGCACCATCTTCCACAAAAGCTTCTGGTCCCCTCTAGGAAGCCATAGGAGAAATATGCCTGTGTGGCATGATTGAGGTGCTGTTCCCTGTAGCTCTCCTGCAAGTACACACAGGCTGGCTGGAGCTCTTCTCAGCCTGGGAAGATGCCAAGTGGGTGAATCTCCTGTTTCACCTCCTCCACAGATGCTCTCTGTGTGACTAATCTGGCACCAGGACTGCCTCTGCAGTAGTTTATGTCCAGCTACATTATTCAGAAACAATGGGCATGCTGAAAAAGAACTTTAATCTTTTTTTTTTCTAAAAATATAAGTATAGATACATAAAGGTAGTTAAACATTAATAAAATAGAGCTATATAGTGTATTTATAACCTTTGAACTGGTTTAGAGTAGAACTTGATATCCTTTTATGTAAAGCATAATGATTGGTTTATGGCATTGCATTCTTCAGCAAAAATACATGTCTTTTAAAAGGTTCTCCGGTTTCTTAATTTATTTCATTGCAGTTTTGTTATCTGCTGGCTGTTATTTCAAGACATGTGAAAAAAAATGCCTGGAACACACTGTCAGTAGTGCAAATATGCTGAATTTCTTAATTATAACAGAGTACTTCAGCAGCAGTTCAGCTTTTAAGGGAAAAATAATAAAACCAAATCGCTACCTTTTTAAAAACAGACAAAGCCTAGTGATGTTGACAGGAAAATACTGACTTATCCTCAGTGACAGCTGATGAAATCGTTTAAGAGGATATTCTTTTAACAGTTAGTTATTTTGTTGATTTTTAGGTTGACACCTAATTCAAGCAGTGACAGGTAAGTTAAGTAACAGAGAATTTTCTTTCCGAAAAGGCTGAACTCCGTAAATCTGAAAAGTGGGTATAAGCCTCTACAGGCAGAGGTGAGATTTGGACTAGGGCAGCCCTCATGCTAGGGAACACCATATCTACTGAGTGAACACAAAAGTATGTTGCAATGCCATTACAGTAAAAATAGCTTAAAAGACCAGAGATTAATCCTGAGTAACTCAAATTGGGTGAGGAAAGGAAGCAAATGACTGTTGATTCATACCAGGGGTTGGGAAAATACAGCTGGTCCTCAGCAAAACAGTAAATATCTTGAATACAAAGAGGTGTACCATGTTTTAGTCCTCCTTCAGTGCTGGCTATTTAGAAAACAGAGATTCTAGAAAATAAAAGGATTCTGTTTAATTTATCCAGTCACATGATGCATCTTTCTGTCATCATGTGCGGAGGGAGTGCAATTGAGTTTCTGAGTGTCCCTCTCTTGTTAACAGTGACGGAGTCATTCCACCAGCCAAGTCCTATTCCCATTCCTGTCCAAAGCAAAGTTCCCATTGCACAAGGTGCTGAAGAACAATGTTATCCATTTCTCAAGTTTACGTGTTACATGAACTGTTAAATCCTAGAATCGCTATGTTGGAAAAGACCTTCGAGATCATCGAGTCCAACCATACCTGTCCACTACTAAATCAAAAAGATAGGTCTCTCATTATTCATCTGAAAAGAATAAATATAGAGAGAGAGGGGAAGCATCTTTTTTTTTCACTGGCTTGTGTCCCCTAGAGTGAAGTAAACAGCAGGTACAGTGCTTCTACTCCAAATTAAGAATTATTTAAATCTGCTGCTATGTATTCATCTCAGACTAATGAAATTTGTTTTCAAAAATATAGGACAAAAAACTGTCTGACCTTGAACTAGATTCTGGTTCAAAATAGGGCTAATAAAACTGGTTGATTAATATGGCTGAACACGGAAAGGGGATGGAAGAAAAGACAAGACTGTACATTAGTTCTGCTTCTGAAGGCTTTTTAGTGAGAAATCCCAAAAAGCTACCTAATTAAGGATCAAACCTCACGCAGTAAATAAGTGGCATCGAACTCCTTTCTATAATGAATATCCATGAGCATTTATTTATAAAATAATGCATGTGAATAATGACAAAATCCAGGACCCTTTCTAAGTCTATTACATCATCCATAATATGAATGAGTAATTATTATCATCTAGAGAAACACTTCCTATATTTAATCCACTATAAAATGAGAAAGCAAAAAAGCGGATGTAGGCGCTGTAATTACAGCTGAGGAATAACTATTAGTAGAACCATATCAAAATCAAGACAAATTTTATTCTGAGATACAATAGCAAAAAGTTGCAGTAGTTGTTCTGTGAAGAATATAGGGAAAAATTCATAGAAACAGCAATTGCAGAAGAAGTTCTGAAAACTGTTAGGCTATGGATGATGTGGAAGTGCCTCTCAGCTGGATGGCACCAAATCAAATGATCTAAGTAAATTATCATAATAGCAATACTTATAACTGTTAGAAATTGAAATTTCACAATGTCAGGAAAGTGATAGAATGTGAAGAGCTATCATTGAAGAGTAGCCACAAACAGGTTGAAAGCTTGTGGGTCAGAATAAAAGACAAAGGAACCAAGAGGAATCTTATAGTAGGTTTATACTACACCTGGCCACCTGATCAAGGAGAGCCAACGAATGAAGCCTCTTTCCTCCAGCTACAGAGGCTTCATGATCACAAGCTCTCATCCTGCTCGGGGACTCCAACCACTCTAACATATGCTGGAAAGGTAGCATGGCGAGCTGTAGGCAATGCAGGAGACTCCTGGAATGCATTGAAGATATTTCTTAGTCCAGCCGTTAGAGACCCCCACCTGAAGAGATGTAATGCTGGACCTGATGGTCACAGGTACAAGTGGGCTTATCAGTGACCTTACGATTGGAGGCAGCCTGGGCTGCAGTGATCATGCACTAGTGGAGTTTAAGGTCCTGAGGGATATGGGGCAGGTGAGGAGTATAGTCAGGACACTAAATTTCAGGAAAGTAGTATTCCAGCTCTTGAAGGAATTACACGGTAGGACCCGCTGGGACATGCTCCTCGAGGATAAGGGAGAAGAACAGAGCTGGCAAATATGTAAGCACGCTTTCCATGAGGCACAATAGCGCTCAGTCCCCAGATGCAGGAAATTAGACAGGAAAGGGAAGAGAGCAGTGTGTCTCACTTGAGATCTGCTGGTCAAACTCATGAACAAGAGGGAACTTGCACAGGCAGTGCAAGCAGGGACGGGTAACCTGGGACATGTATAGGGACGCTGCCTGGTTGTGTAGAGATGAGGTCAGGAAGACCAAGGCGCAGCTAGTGCTAAACTTGGCAAGGGAAGTAAAGGCTAACAAGAAGGGCTTCTACAGGTACGTCAATCAAAAGAGGAAAGTTGAAGAGCACGTACTCCCACTGATAGCTGAAAATGGTGACCTTGTATCAACAGATAAGAAGGCTCGGGTACTTAGGAACATTTTTGCCTCAGTCTTCACTGATAACCACTCTCCTCACCCATCCTGGGCCATGGGACGAGATGGTGACTAGGGGGGGGTAAACCCCCTCCCCCTGTAGAGAATAACCATGTTCATGACCACCTGAGGAACCTAAACATATATAAGCCTACGGGACCCGATAAAATGCATCCCAGAGTCCTGAGGAAAGTGGCAGATGTGGTCGCCAGCCGTTCTCCATGATATTTGTAAAGTCATGGCAATCAGAAATCCCTGGTGACAGGAAGAAGGGTAACATTGTCCCCATTTTTAAAAAGGGTAGGAAAGACTACCCTGGGAACCACTTACCTGTCAGCCTCACCTCTGTGCCTGGGAAGATCGTGGAACAGATCCTCCTTGAAGCTATGCTAAAGCACATGGAGGATGAGGGATAATGTGATTGAGAGGGGCCCTGTAGAGAAGGATCTGGGTGTGCTGGTTGATGAGAAGCTCAACATGAGCTGGCAATGTGCACTCACAGCCCAGGAGGCCATACATATCCTAGGCTGCGTCAAAAGAAGTGTGGCCAGCAGGTCAAGGGAGGCGATTCTGTCCCTTTATTCCTCTCTTGTGAAACCTCATCTGGAGTACTGTGTCCAGTTCTGGAATCCTCAACACAGGAAGGATATGGAGCTGTTGGAACAGGTTCAGAGGAGGGCTATAAAGATGACCAGACTGCTGGAGCACCTCCTATATGAGGTCAGGCAGAGAGAGTTGGGGTTGTTAAGCCTAGAGAAGGCTCCAAGAAGATCTTATAACAACCTTCAAGTACCTGAAGGGGGCCTACAAGAAAGCTGGAGAGGAACTGTTTACAAAGGCTTGTAGTGATAGGACTAGGGGCAATGAGTACAAATTGGAGAGAGGCAGGTTTACACTAGACATAAGGGAGAATTTCTTCACCGTGAGAGTGGTGAGACACTGACACAGGTTGCCCAGGGCAGTGGTGGCTGCCCCATCCCTGGAGGTGTTCAAGGCCAGGTTGGATGGGGCCTTGGGCAGCCTGATCTAGTGGGATGTGTCCCTGCCCATCACAGGGGGGTTGGAACTAGATTATTCTTAAGGTCCCTTCCAACCAAAACTATTCTATGATTCTACAATTCTATGATTCTTTCATTCTGTGTTTATTATGATTATTAGTGATATATGGTACTTTAATGAACAGAGAATTAGTAATTCTTTGTCAGATTTTATCAGTGTTATGCAGAAAATTTAACTGATTTAGTAACTGATAATTATTCTCTTGCAAAATACCACAAAATTCATCCTGTAGGTTTTCCTATGGCCCCTTTTCTGCCCTATGTCTTTGTATGTTTCTATCTCAAATTTTACAACTATTTAATTGCTTGTTAGTGTGACAGTTCAAATGCCCTTAAAAGACGATTAGATGGTTGCAAAGATTAAAACAGGTTATTGGCTTCACTGTCTTCTTGCTTTTTCTCTATTGCATTTGCTTAATGTGACCTAATTTGATTTTTCAGTGTTCAGAATCTGCATGGTCCATTTTAAATGATAATTTAGTAATTATATTTATATTCTACCATGCTTTGAAAGAATATCCCATGGTCAAAAATAGCTTGGTGCAGTCACACAGTGAAATCCATGTGGCACTACACAATACAGATTACATTAGTTATTAGCCATTCAAAGTAAAATTTAAAAGCAAGCAAGTACAAATCAACACATTCCAGATAGTTTTCCAGTCAAGAAGTCTCCAAGTATTTTGTGTTTTGACAATGGCTGACTGACTTAGAGCTGTAATTTGCTCTGGCAAGTCTATCCCACACACCCTTCCACTGGCAGAGATGAAGGCTCAAAGAAATTTTCAGGCTTAATTAATTTTCACACCCACACCTGCTTGTAGATAGAATAGAAACTACCAGCTGGCTTTGAAAAAGACTGAGCATACAGAATGTCCTGGCTTTTCACTAGGTGAATACCTGCACTAGCTTGCTAAATTCCCTCAGCAGGCTACATAGCAAAATCCGTGGGGTCAGGACATGAGCACCACAATGACGTTGTTTTTGTTGTTAACATGCTTTCTGGAATGGTACTGGCTGGTAACAGCACTCTCCAATGATTTTGGCATGTTTGTGGCACATCCTAAGCCCTGGCAGTTCCCAGAATGCAAAAATGGCCATATGTTTGGGTTAGGAAGAGAGCTTAGCCATATGGACAAAAGCTGCCCAGTGTTTTGTAAAGAATTAGTTTGCCAGTGTAGGTGAACTCAAAAGTGTGTGAAGGTGAAAATCTCTGCCCAAAGGGTCCTGCTAAATAAAAGGTACCAGGAAGGTCAGTCCCTGACCCTGAGGCCAAGTGGTGCAACTGCTTTGTGCACATGCAGTTTAGGGATAACACCTTCTGCAGCTGATACCCATGCCTAGGCAACGTAATCTCTGGATCTCTCCTGGGCCTCAGTGATGGTTTTGCAGGCCAGGGCATTATTTAACATGCACCTTGCCAGTTCAAGCTGTCTGAGACAATGTGTTGCAGGCCACCAGAGCAGTGGTACTACAGCACAAAAAATGGCCATATGTATTGCACACCTCTGGGCTGTGGCACAGGGGAACATAGGAGCTTCGAGGGTTCAAAGTCAGCCCAGATAGAGTAGAAGGAGCATGTATAGTGTGGTAGCCAATCTCACAGTCCTTAGGATAAGCTGTTATCAGAAACCTTTCCAGGATTTGAATGGGAGGAAACAAAAAAGTCTACCAGTTAATCAGCGTGGACAAGCAAGGCTCCGTGATATCGCCTCTGACCAGCATAGATATATCCAAAGTGACTTGTGTTGCAGCAGAATAATCACATATATTGAAAAAGGGAAAAATGCTCTGTATACTCTTCTGTGTAATACTGCTTCCTTTACATGGGATTACTCTTTTCCTAAATAGTGCTGTCTCATGGCTGACTTTCCCAAGACCTTTCTCCCTGGAAGTCTTTGATGTTTTAACTTAATTAGTGAAGCGCACAACGGTTCTGTCAGAGCAGTAACTTCTTCCTAGCTGCCAAGTATCTTCTATGGCAATAAATTTCCATAGAAGTTTGGCAATTCAGGTTACATAAAAGCGAAGTGACTCTGATGCTTCCAGGAAATGCAGCTCAAGTGCTGAATGTGTTCACGTATGCAGAGCCCTCCTGACAGGCCACAGCTTCCAGCAAGCTTTGGAAATCACAGACAGAGCCACAGTAACCCTGTTCTCAGTGAGATGGAGTGGTGACTGATGAGCATGCCTGGATGCCTTAATCTTTGCATATGTTGGCTGGTTTCTGTTTATCTTGATGTAATTAACTGAACAGTCCCCATATTAGTTCATTTAGTGTCATGAGAATGGGTATCTTCCTCTTGTATCAGTTGCAGCTGTCCTTTACTGATTGGACTCCAGTGCACACACTGTACTTCTTGCAGTGACTCTTGTACTGAAAAATGTCACAACCACATGAAAACTCAGAATTGACTCAGAGGTAGCCCACAGATGCGTTCAGATACATGAGTGGTAAATAAAAATACAGACCAAAAGAGCATGGAAAGCCAAAAAGCTTCACTAACAGGAGCAATGAATGGAAGCAAGATAAATTATTCGTATTTATCAGGCAGAAATGACTTCACACACACAGATCCTTTTGGCTACAAATTGTTCTAGGAAGGAGTTTGTAGTGAGGCAGATGATGTTCACAGGAGTTTGCAGTACAGTTCTTGTGAAACAAACTTAGACTTGGACTCTATTATAAAGGTTATTTTAAAACTTTCCCTCTTCATCATCCAAAGGACCATATGCTCTCAAACATAAATCTTCCAAATTTTATCATCAGTTTTTCTTGCCTGAAAAGTTTATTTGTATTTCAATATAACAACAAGCATTTGATTAGAAGCTGAGGACTACCAGGTTATATAATTTGGCTCCAAAAGGCAAAACAGTCTCCCCGCAGCCATTCAAAGCAGTCTGTACACTCACATTTCGTGCAACTCAGCCTACTGCAGTGTGAAACCTCATTATAAACTATAGAGGGCAGGTGAGGATTGTAAAACTTAGGATGGACTTGTGCACTCAGTGTCCAAGTGCCTGAAACAATGTCTTTTCTTATAGGTACCTAAGCCAGATGTTTCTTCCAGCTGGTGACTTGAACTGCTGTGGCATGACTTTTTAATTTTCAAATGCATTAAAGAGTTCATAAGTCTAGACAAGAAAAAAGAAACATGGGTGAAAGTTACTTTGTAGATGGAGTTTAACATCAAATATTAACAAAGAAAGTTATGTAAAAGAAAGGTTATTGTTATGTTCCTCCCTTTATTTGTTTTCCTGCCACCAGAGCTGAACTTGGGTAAACATTTCTCAAAGCATTAACCATTCACTCATGGCTGATGTATGGCATAGTTTTTCTTGGTGTCACAGCAGTGTATTTAGTTTTCTGGTGTTGCCTTCATATTTAAGGACTGGAATTTGCAGACCTCTACAGATAATTGTAATTAGAGTGATGAGTGGGAAAGGAGCATTGTATACATTTACACTGTTCTTTCCAAGTGGCTAATGACAGTTACTTTGAAATAATTACAAACATTTAATTCAAGGAAAGAGTCAAATCAGACCAATAATTCAGGTCTCATATCACCATTTGGCAACATAATATTTAGTAATTTGAGTAAATCTCCTCTTTCCAGTAAAGAGTTGGGGAAAAAAAAAAGAAAAAAAAAGGAAAAAAAGAAAAAAAAGAAAAAAAAGAAAAAAAAAGAAAAAAAAGGAAAAAAAGGAAAAAAGAAAAAAGAAAAAAGAAAAAGAAAAAAGGAAAAAAGAAAAAAGAAAAAAGAAAAAAGAAAAAAGAAAAAAGAAAAAAGAAAAAAGAAAAAGAAAAAAGGAAAAAAGAAAAAAGGAAAAAAGAAAAAAGAAAAAAGGAGAGGAGAGGAGAGGAGGGGAGGGGAGGGGAGGGGAGGGGAGGGGAGGGGAGGGGAGGGGAGGGGAGGGGAGGGGAGGGGAGGGGAGGGGAGGAAAAAATAAATTAAAAATACACAAGGGATTTTTTAGCTGATATCATTGGGAAGGTGGTAATGCTGTAGGAATGCGGGTCTAGTCATTTTCCTTCTACTGCATAATGTCTTTCAAAGGCCATAACAGGGAATAATTGACCTCATTTGGATTTTTTTTAAAAACACTAAATTTCAAAAAAAAATTGAGGAAGTTTATGAAAGACCATAATTGGGTAAAAGGAAATATTTTCATCTACATTTTTGTTTTGTTTAAACTAAAACAAATTTCGTAAGTAATTCCTATGTCCTTATTCTTTGACACCTTTAAAAGAGGGAAGGAGAAAGTGAAACAGTGGCAAAATCTAATTTTTTTTGTGATGTCTGACCCTGGTTATAAGATTTTTCAGCTATATATGTAGAACAGAGTACTGACCCAGGTAGATGGTCTTGTGGAAATATTTCCTTTTTCGATTTTTTATTGCTCCTCAAGTCTGTGATCATCAGAAAACAGCCCCATTTTTTGATGAAAACATGAAACAAATGACTATTGCACAAAGCATGATTGGATTTATTATCTTCACAGGTACAGTCTAACCTTGCTAATATTTGCCGTCAAAGGCCAGCATTTCCCTATCAAATGTGCATCCATTTGATGACAGCTACAAACAATGCCAAAAAATTTAAAAATTTATTTTCTAAGCACAGATCAATGCATTCCAGTCATGTAAATGTAGCTATGTGTTTACTGCAGGTGGTCATTTCTCATGAATAAATTCGCAAAATTAGAAGGGGACATACGAAATCTTCAGAACAGATGAGAGCAAAGTTGGTTTCTTTCCCGGAGTTTTCCTCTCATTACAAAAGCTTGGACAGTAAGCTCATACATGTCTGTTCCAGACTTGGTATATATACAGAAAATTACAGTGCTTTGAGAAAAACATGTGGCAGCTACTACTGTGTTAATCAATTAAGTATTGGATTAGCCCAGTCGTTCCACAGAGAGAATGCATAACTGAGAATTACTAGCTTGCTTAATTTTCTTCATTAAGAATTTTATAACCAATGCTATGAATATTTATGTGTATTTTCCTCTCAGAGAACTGGTCTGTCCTCTGGGCTGAAGCCATTTACACTGACCACTCACTGTAGTATGAGCTTTTTATTTCTAATTAAACATAATTTATTTACAAGCAAGTCTGAAAAAAATGTGTCCCTCCTTAGCCTTTCCCCAAGAATTACTAATAACAGCCAAACTCAAATTTTACCCTCTGAGCTTACATTTTGTATTTGGCCATTGCATTTAGTGTTTTATATTCCTGAATGCAAACTAAAGCATTTGGAGTTCTTCTTGAGACTATATCATACATAAAATAATCCAAAACTACTAATAAGATATATTAGAAACTATTTTTAATTTCTGAAGTATTCACATACTAGTCAAGGCAGTTTAATCTGTGCTGAACACAAAACGTACAAGACGAGGTATCTCCTAACCATTGTCTGCTTCTGTTATTCAAGCTTGGCTCCAAACACCAAGGCTCTGAACTTATCACGAAGATTATACAAAAAAAAAATTTTTTTTCTTTCTGTTGACTTTTTCTGATCATAATATTCCCCCTAACAGCATAGTTCTCTGGTTTTTTTTTTCCCATATGTAAGATGGGATCACATTAGTTTGTATGCCTCACAGATTAAAAGTGCAGGCGTGTTCCCTACCCACAGGATAGATCAACTAGCATTTGTCTGCATGGGGAAGAAGAGCTTAATTCTTGAGAAAATATCATCTGCTCCTGCAGATAAAGGGATTTCTACAATATTGTAATAAAAGTTATACTTGGTCTGGAGGTTTTCTGAACAGAAAGCAGAGATGAAAGAAAAATGGAAGTTGGGGCTTAGGGCTTAGCTTTTTCTTGATGGTAGAGTATTAATTTGGTTTATCTCATGTTAGGGAATTCTAATGGTAATATGATCACTCTGAAAACTGTGTCAAAAAAAACCACATGAAAACCTATTTCAGTAGTGCTTTTGATTGTAATGAAAGGAATGTAAGCAATAAATTTGATGATAATTTTAGATGCTATTATTATTTTCATACTTTGAAACCACTTAATTTAATTTTATCCAAAGAATTAAATCAATTCTTCCTGCTTTTATTTTTATCCAGGAAGATTAATGTATTATCTGTATTAGAGACACAGTTATGACAAGCCAGTTGAAAATTGTCTTAAGAAACACTGACATAGTGGTTTAGGGAGAACCCTACACTGCACTCTGCCTTGGGACTTCCTCTAGTGTAGGGAACCTTCATTTTATATTTCTTGGTGAGCAAGGTATTATTTGTTTTTCTAGCTTTCTGAATCACTTTAAGATTAAGGTGCTGTATGTACACATCCATCTGATCCTCTTTCGAGAGAAACAAACCAGAACAAATTCTTTTGAAATCCCTGATTTTTTCTCTATATGCAAAACAGACTAGAAAAACCCTTGAGTTATCAAGATTGCAGATGAGGAGCAGAACAAAAAACTGTCTTGTTTAGTGCTAGCTTTTAGCTGACTACCTGAGAGATGAGTCAAAGTAAACTTCTAAATGCTGGAGTGCTTCCCTTGCCATATTTTCTCCAGCATACTGTAGAGCAGCAAAGCAGAAATATTCCCTGTTACTTGAACCACTGGAAAGTGCCTGTCTTTATGATAGACAAGAGTTTGCAATTTTTTCAACTGCAGGGCTGTGGACAAGACCAAGATAGGGGTGAAAGTAAGGAAGTACAGAAGAAGGCACTGAAATTGTTTTTCCTTCCCATGAAGGAAGACTGCAATGGAATGGGACTTTTCAGGCCTCCTTAATTGCATTTTGAGGGAGTGAAAGAAAACTACAAAAAGTTTTGGTAATTATGATAAAGCTAGATAATGCTGGCTTGTGCCTATGAACAATAATAATGCTATAGTTGATTATTGTTGTAAATTACACTTTGATATGTGGATTCAACAAAAACTTGGTTTGAATTAACAGTGTTTATCTTAAAAGCAATGAAACATGGTGTTTACATCTGAGATAATCAGGGAATCGTGCTTAAATTATTGTATTTTTTTTTATGGACACTTCAGTGGCAAAAATTGCCAACATAATAAGGCTTTTGTAAATGATATAATGAGGAAATCTCTGTTATGAAGTGCTCAGTTCAGCTGAGAAGCAGACTTCCTAATCTGTGCAGAAGCCTTCAAGCTCCCAGGACTATTTAAAACTGACACACAAAAATATAAAGGGAGAAAGGCAATAGGACAGCTTAGAAATGTGCAGACAAGTGCTAACAGAGAGCTAAATTCCATATCTGACAGATTGTGAGGGCTTAGGATGTTTTCTCTGACTGGCAAACTGAGTTGCCAGAATGAGGATCTGCTAGGAAGAGAAGTACCATCCACTGAGTATCAGTCCTCAGTGCTGGCAAACCACATCATTGCTGAATTGCTAACAGGCTTATGCCAAATGGCACAAAACCTGAAACAGTGAAAATTGGTGTGTGAGGAGGAAAAGGTCTCTGTGTCTCCTCCTTATCTAACTTAATTAGGAAGGACTGTATTCTGTACTTTGTTCACATCAGTCATCATGTTACTGCATGAGCAGGTGTCAGTGGGACTGCATGAGAACAAAGCTTCAGGCACCGAGCAGAACTGCAAAGCAGCAAGGTGCCCCCTGTCATTAGCTCAGTGATCCTTATAAGTAAATAACTTATTTCACAGGGTATGCTTTTGGTTTTCCCTGTTGCCTATTAAAGCCATGTTTCTAAGACTATACTTTTTGTTCAGTCTCGTCAAACCAGTCATGACTTCATTAGTGTGCCGCGAAAAGGTGTAAGTGCTATCCTGAAAATTCCATTGACAGTTTACGGCTTCCGATGAACTGATGTAAAATGGGAATTTTTGATTTTTCAGGAGATTTATCAGGCGTGGTTCTGAAAGAGATAGGCCATGTCTGACAACTTTCTTTTTTTCAGTCTACGTTTTTATTTCCAGCTGAAAGCAAGGCTAAGCTGTAGTAGTGTTGTCATCACAGACTGTCTCCTGAGCACTTTGAATTGCAAGTGAAAATTTTATAGTACCTTTCTGATGAAAAGCTTATTTTGCATTGTGGTCTGCCCCTATTGTCAAATATTATCTAGGCGCTTGATGCCATATACTACATCTTCAGAGAAATCAACAAATCCAAGACACCGACAGATATTTTGCAGTAGCATTGAGATACTCTAGGCAACACAAGTGAAAACAGGGGGATCACTGCTTGGGAACAGGCTGGGTATCAGCTGCTGTGGGTAACAAGCACTTGTATTGTACATTACTTGTTTTCCTGTTGTTGTCATATATTCATTGTCCTATGAAACTGTCTTTATCTCAACTTACGAGTTTTACTTCCCAAATCTCTTCCCCATCCCATTGCCAGGGTGAAAGAGTGAGTAAGAAGTTGCATGATACTAAACTGCCAGGTGGGACTAAGCCACAACACTGACCCAAAGAAGAGAGGAGAAGCAGAAATGTGACAACAAGCTGATAGGTAAAGGTTCTCATATGACTGCCAGAGCTCTCTTTAGGGAAAACATCTCTGGGGAAATCTCTTTGCAGTCTGACGTATCTTACATGCCAAAGCTTAGACTATCTCTGCTCCTCACCCTGACCCCCAAAAAGTAAAACTAAAACTTTAAGTGTCCTGGACACAGTAAAAAATAATAACAGACAACCCCCAAGCACTTTTAAATCCCAAAGGCATTTTCATAGGAACCACTTTCTGAGTTTGTGAATTTCAGAGACTCCAGATAGAAATCATCCTTTTTAATTCATAGAATCTCATAAAATATGGAGATACCTGCACTGATACCTAGGCTATATCCTCTAAGTCCTATTTCAGAAGTAGATTTTTATCCCAGGCTTATTTCACTGTGGTCTAAATTATACTGAGACATTCCTGATTTCTTGATTTACTGATTTATTTTCAATGTTCTTTCCTGTAATACATTAAGGAAGTCTTTCTTTCAGTCATCAAATACAGGCAGTCTCACCAGTAGCAGTGAAAAGAGTAAGAAAAAGAAAAGAGTAAGGAGAAGAAAAAGGCTTAGGAGAAGCAGAGCATCTTGCTTTTTTGCTTTGGACACTCAGAACACTAAAAATATGCAGAAAGATTAAGAACAAGCATTGAGAGAACTAAGATCTACCCAACGTGGGCAGAAACCTGAGCCAATAGTCAAGTCTTGCACTGTAACTAGAGAGTCAGTAAATTTTCTATCAGTCATATTTTGGCCCCAGTGAATCCCAGGCTAAAGGAACACCTTTGCTTCTGGGCTGAACGGAGCTCACTGCACAGACTACGCCATAAGAAAACTTGACTAACCATAATTGCTGTACTTTGTTCACACCAATCATCATCTTACTCCACAAGTAAGTATCAGTGCCTAAACAAAGCAAAGTCATTTCTCAAATAGCTAAGCTACAAAGAACATGAAAAACTACAGACAAAGATCACCAACTCAGTTGCCACCAGTTACGAGTGGTTTATGCATTAATACTGAATATTGTTATCTTTTCTACTTAGATAAAATGGCACATTTCTCCATTAATTACACTGACACTGGAAGGATTTACATCCCTACTTAAACATTTTTCTTTGAATCTCTCTGCTCAGAAAAAGCAGACCTGTGAGGAAATGTAAAAATCTCCTCCAAGCAATCAGGACACTTAGCAATTTGTACCCAGCCAAGATGGTTTAAAAAGCTCATGCTCATTCAGAAGGGGTTTGGAAGGTGGGAGTGAGCCCCAGGTCTGAGTCATTACTGAAGAATTTCTGAGATTTCCCTAAGTAACTAATAGTAGAAGTGTGTTCATGGCTGGATAGCTCATATGCGGAAATGAACCACTCCCAAGTTTCTTGACAGTCTGCAGTGAGTAACAGCGACTGTTTTCTTTAGTCAGGTTGGGTTTAGATGAGCATATTGTAGAACAACTCCAAAGACCACTGTGGAACATTCTAGAGCGTCAAAAAGTAGTGAGTTTGCGTTTATTTAAAAAACTGCTATCCTCTAAAGTCATAAGAGAGATTTGAGGATTTACATCACTCTGGGATTGTAAAGAAGATGGACTCTGGGCTTCTTTTAAGAAGGTCCCTGGAGGGTTAGAGCTGCAGAGGCCTTTCATGTTCATGTCTGTAAATGTTAAGCTGGCAAGTGTATGTCTGAATTCCATTTCTGTGTAACCACTTCAGGAAGCAATCAGAAAGAGCAATCATACAGACAATTCCCTGGTGTTAATTTCCCCTGGTGGGTCAAGGTCATGTCAGGCTCATGGTTGGATTTTATCCTAGAATGCCTTCCCAGTGGTTCTGTCCTGTACACTGCAGTTCAATTCCAGGTTCCCCCACCGCTGGAAGCTGTAAATTAGTTAAAAACTAGCTTTTTGGTTTTGCTGTGTAGTTTATGGTGTTTCTGAAAGGCCTTCTGCCAGCACTTTATCCAAAGTCTTTGGGTATAAAACTTCACAGGATTTTTTTTTTTTTAATGTTCTGATGCCGCATGTGTTTGCCCAATTGGGTTGATAATTTGACAAGCAGATCAAACATGTTAATGTTTGTTCTTTTCATTCAAGTTTCATTAGTGGGGGAAAAGATATCTTGTGTAATAATTGTCCTGCTACATACTTTTTTTTCAATGTACAGAGTTTAGATACATTCTCTTTTAACTGTTAGGACTACAAATGAATCAGGGAAAAGTAGAAGGGTGTCAGCTATGGTAAGTGACTTGTTGGGGATTATTCTTGTGGTGAAGTTCACTTATCAAACTGTGGAAAAATTTTGGAACTTTCTCCTCTCCCTAACTTTTAGAAATTAGAAGGGGTTGATATGTTCTGACAACAGATAAGTCAAATAGAAGGCATACTTGGATGCAGACTTCTTTGCTCTTTTGTTGTTGTTGTTCAGGCTATTTTGGCTGTTGTAAAACTCTCTTTTGCTCTCCAGTGAGTCCTAGCATACATGGGAATTCAACAGGGAACAGGAGAATCAGCTATTTATTTTTAAACTTAAACAAAAATGTTCTCCTCTAATAACAGCCAGAGAGAAGAAACAGCACTGCTAGCACTGTGCTTACAGTACACTGCATTTTGCAAAAAGTTTTTAGAGTGCAAGTTTGGCAAAGAGATCTACTATATATATAGACACTGTGACATGGTAGGCAGCTTTGATTAATGGAGGGCTCTGACCTTAAGACATATTTCAGTGGGGGTTTTTCTTAATACATGTTTGTAGTCAGGTGATCATGAGAGAATCTAGGTTTGCTTAAGTGTTTCCAACCCTTGCTCTTACAATATTGACAGCTTGAACTGCATGCAATTCAGAGGTTCAAAATAAAAGTTTACAAAATGACAGTCTTTAAATGTTGTTTTCTAAGTTTAATGATTTTCTGAATACTCAGGATAGAGTATATTGAATGAGGGTTTCATAGAAATCTTGCTGATACGTGTACTCTGTGTTCCTTAGCAGACACTATTATATATAACTTAAACTACAATTGCCATCAAGCACAAGTGTTCCCATGTGTACCTTAGGTTTCACCTCCCAAAATGAGGGAACTAGAACACTGAATACCCAAGGACTGCAGCCTTTCTCCTCCACTGCTGAACCATGTCCCAACCTTAATTTGACCTTGAGGCAGGAGGAACGGCAACAATTGTCCACTACCTCCTGCATCACTACTGTGCCAGTTCACCAGAGGCATGTGTCACCTTCCCGTGCCCAGTGCAGTAAGTCAGCCTTGCTGCCTTTGATTGCCTTGCAGTTCCAATGCAGGGAGAGCTCTGCTCAACATCAGTAGAAACACAGTCTGAGAGAAGCACAGCACTGGATTTCCAGATCACTCCCTCCTTTGTACACAATCAGTACATCATGTCCAGATGGATATTTTTCCCATCTGTCTTCTCTAAAAGGCATATTGGCATTTCCAAATAAGTAGAAGCTACTTTATTTCTAAATACCAGCAAGACTAATTAGAAAGTAGGTCTTTTTATTGAATGTAGCTGGCACACTATGTATTTCCGTGTTCTCTGGGAAAAGGGTTGCAGCTGGAACAAACGCACTGTCACCTATAGTAAAACCATGAAAAAGATTCTTACTTGCGGTAAATAAATGGTCTTACAGACAAAGGCTGTCAAGCAACACTAGAGCTATCCTTTGAACATACTTTGTGCCTTTGTCCGTAGCACAAATTTAAGGTTCAGGGTTGATTTCTACTGTACACCACCAAGTCAGCAAAGGCATCTGCTGGGTCACCAAAGCTAGGGCACTGCTACTTCCTGGTAAATACACCTCATTTCTAAAGAAAGCTGTGCTTCCTGGACATAGTCCCATAGCTGACTGTGAGTTTAGCCAGAGCTGGCCTAGAGCTCAGGCACTCCATGATAAGGCATGATGACAGCACATCCTTATGTAACTGTAGGTGCTGCTATGCATGTATTTTACAAATGTGGACTCCAAATAGAGAATGCAAAACTCAACATTCAGAAGCTTTGGCTCTATACAGAGAGCCTACAAAAAATAGTGGAATGGCCTAAGAAAGTAATATAAGAAATCAAATCCTGTGAATGCATCTGGTTAGGAAACATATTTAAGGCCCTCGCCCACCTCTTATAGTTAGCTGTCTTAGCCATTGCTATAAAAAAGGCAATGATATCTATTAGGATTTTGGTCTTCAACTCACCCCGGAGAGTAAGCTTTGTCAGTGCCTTTTGAAAGACCCGAGCTGGACTCACCTGTTTTCAAGAGGCCATAGCAACGTGACAGGCCATATGGATGAAGGTCATAATAACCACTAGGTCAAAATGCTTGTCTGGCAAGCAGGAAGGCAAGGTCCCAGTCTGTCACAGCTAGATGGGTATGTAAGCCTTTGTGGCTTGAGGCTTGACTGCACCTGCTGAGCAAGGAATTCTCAGCAGCATGAGCAAAGGGCTCTGTCCAGTTTCTGGCTGCAGCCTGAGGCATATTAATGCAAAGTAAAAAGTTAAACCCAATATTAAAGCCTCATTAGACTGACAGCTCTACTGACCACCTTTTTATTTTCACATAGCAATGAAGCAAAATTCCTCTTTCTCAGGAAACGCTTTAGGATGGAGGGATACCCAGCTTGGAGTGAGGTGACAAAGCCCTGGAGATGCCTGGTGTCTTTCCTCTATGCAGGCACAGAGTAGATTGCACTCTATCTGAACAGATTTTAGGAAGCAATTTGATCCCCTCAATGGGCATCACAAAGCCTGTTTTAAGATTCTTTCCAGGCTTTGCATAAAGGCCACGATAGCAGTAGGGAGTGGGTTCTTCTTGGGAGAGCAGAAAGGGAGAAATCCACTAGGACTTCAGCATTGCTAGGCACAACTTTCAGAAATGTGCACTACTGATGTGAAAAAATATTTTATGTACGTATCACATTATTTCATTCTGAAAGCATTTATACCTACATGAAAATACAGACATGAAATTCTCATCCAATGTATCAGGCTGTCTGTGTAACGCTTTTGACCATAGTTCCTGTTAGGCTAGGCAATGGAAAAATAATCCATCATTTATTTCAAATTATATCACTGTGAAAGTACTATTTAATAAAGAGATTACATCTTTCTATGGAGTCACCTCAATATAGTATTTGCTTATCAGAACATGTATTTTATTACTGTCCTTCCAGAATAAGTCTGTTATAGGATATTTTGCTAGTCATAATGGACTTTAACAATTTCAGAATAATGAGCTAAATTGATCCAAGGTGGCACAAATAAATGATCTGACTGGTGGTGGCAAGATTCCTGCTTACAAATATTAACCTAATGAAACAGATGAGGAAATGTGAGACAAGTGAGTTCAAAACTGCAAAGATCTTTTAGGCAACTGGGTGAAGTGTAAACATTATGGCTCACAGTCTGGGAGCCAGAGTATAAAAAAAAGAAGTGGAGGTTATTTTAAGAAAAAAAAAATCTGAAACTTGCCTTCACATGCAAGCAGGCAAATAAGAAAATAGCTTAAATTAGATGAGATTTTGTGGTTACAAATGGTGTTTACTTTGAGTTCATCTGTAATGCTGAGGAACATTCCTGATTGCTTGAGGGTATTCCTGAATCCATAAATGTCTGGGGGATCCCATCACTCTTATTCAACAGGTGCAAAGACCAAATACGTGCCCAGCCTGACAGTCCCTTCAAGAAAGTCTGCCAGAAACAGCCTGAGTCATAAGCAAATGGGACCCACTCTGAAAACAATGTAGGAGAGAAATATAGGCATTACAGTAACTTCCCCTATTTTTGACCAGACAATTTTGTTAGGTGATCACAAAATCTTGGTGTGTTCTTGCAATCCCCTTACTCCAGTGCTGAATCTCTTGGTATACTTAAACCATCAATTCTGCTGGGGAAAAGCTACCTGCTCAGCAGGTATCATAAGGCCCTGGCACAGCGTATTTTATCTTGGCATCCTACAATAACAAGTTTTAGAGCTTACATGAAAGGATTTTGGTTTCCATTAAAGGATTTGTAAAAAAAGCAGCAAAGTTGTGAATACCAGAAAAGAAAGTAGTACTTATTCACATTAGAAAAGAAATTGCCTACTGGAAAATTTGAAATTAGATATTATTGATTCTAATACAAATCTTTTGTTGTTTATTTATAATTTGTTTGCTTTTGCAACATTTTAATACAGGCTAAATAATTACTTACCCAAAAATTCTGAAAGTTTACTTAAAGAGATCTTACTCTCAAGATCTCTTACTCTCAAGAGCTTCATTTAGCAAGTGAAGATTCCCATTTTACGTATTTTAATATATAAGGTAAACGGACAGCTTAAAATGCAGTAAGAAAAAACCAAGAATTTAGAAGCCACATTAACGTGACATAAATGAAATCTGGTGAATTTTAAAAAGAAAGTAAAGGAAACCTTGAAGAAGGGACAATTGATGAGAATTGTTCTTGTTCTTCCGATTTCTAATATTCTTATGTAAAATCTCATTACTTTGTTGTATCTATTTGGTATTAATGCTGATGCTTGTTTATTAAAGACTTGAACAAGCATCTTGTTATTGGGCAAGTTCTTATGCTTAAATTTATAAAGGGAACCCAAGGTTTTTGAAACAGAGTGATTCATGGACAAAAAGCAGGTAGAATGCAAGGTATGATCCTGAGTGTGATAATTTCAACATAATCAGATTTATCCCGACAGTCAACTTTTTTACTAGACTGACATATATTTAGTTACCTCACAAGAAAAAAGTCCTGCTACAAGCCATAAACCCAAGTAGAAGGCAGTCAGTTTAAAAGTGATGTGCTAATCATCAAAACAGTCTGATTTACCATAAGCCATTAAAATGTTTTTAGGATGAGGGCCGTTTGTGGGAATAACCTCTCTTAGGAGGATAGCATCCATGATTGAAATCAGGAAATAGAATGTTTCTGCCTTTTGTTATGGGACTGGAAAAAGGAGAGTTATTATCATTGACACTACAACTTCTGCTACTTTAGCACAAAATGTTCTTAAGTGAAACAGAATGATGTGTTTAATACGCCTGCAACAGGAAGCTTTTATCATTTCAGTTCCAAATTATATTATTTCTGTGGTTGGGAGATATGTATTTCAAATAGAAACCCGTTTTGATTTTTATTTTTTTGCCTTTTGCCATTTGTAAAATGAACAGAACTGAAATTGCTTTTATGCTAACACGTTGTTTTCTTAATAGCAGTTAATGCCAAGAATTTCTTCCAGTGTGCTTTTGACTGAAGTTTCCAAAACAAGGGAATTCAAAATGATAGCTGGGATGACAGGAAATCATGATTTCATAGAACAAAACATACTATGATGCTTTTCCAGTAGAAATATTTATTTTGGTCCTTTCGCAAATAGGTCATTTTGTTAACATCCTTGCTGATTAGAAAGACAAGTAAAAACATTATTAGCTTTTCTTTCAAGTCTTCAAGACTGCAGTCTCATTGTAGCTGATAGGCAGAATGTGTACGCAACCCAGCCAGGATGATTGCCAGCTCCTTAGAAACCTGGTGTGGAAAAAACTTTTTCACAGACCCAGGGGAAATCTGAAAATACAGGGCAATATTGCATGTGTAAGAGCATAAGTATGAGATGACATGCTGGAATCTGTTCAGATCACAGTAATATCTTTTTATTAAATATATTTCAAATTGCCACTGTCTTCCCAGAGAATTATATAATAGCGCTAGATAATGTCTAGTTTCCAGTGAAATATAATAACTAAAGACAGAGTATGTGACTGCCACACTAGTATTTCTGGGGTTTATGTGTTTTATACGCTTTAACATGTACATTAAACTGCATCTTCCACACATAACACAATATTCAGATAATTTAAACAACTTCATTTATTAGAACTAGTCTTTAACATTGCCTGAGAAGCTGATTTAAAATATTTCACCTCCAAACACTGGATAATTTCCAGATTAATTTGATTTACTGTAGTAAGGAAGGCATAGTAACTAGTACAATGTAATACAACTCAGGTACTTAGATCAGAAATTGGTGACAGGCTTCCAGTTATAGAGCAAACTACCATGCAAAGATAGTTGTGTACCGTCTTATCATAATTACACAGATGCAGGAAAACATGAGCAATAGGCTGAAGTTCAAGGCCGCCATTGATAATGTTTTCAATTAATAAATCATTACTTAAATAGAAAACTACATCCCCCTTTTTGTACTAAAACAGCTTTTTCTTTTCACTGTTTGTTCTTTCATTTATCTACCCATGACATTCTGATTGATATGATAATGCAGAAATAGCATAGTCAGGTGGCTGCAAAACCATTTACATCAAGGAAAGCTCAGTGACAAAGCATGGGAAGTTAGTTTCTGACAGCAAAAAAGCTATACTCAAGTACAAGCTGACTTCTACTACAAAGTATTTTAGTAAAAATCTGTCAATCAAAAAATGGAATGTCTGGTTTAGGGTTTAGGGTGATAAAACAAAAGGTAGTATAATAATGCTAGGTTGAAGTTAGACACTATAATGCTTTTAAGAAATATGTGCTTCCAGGACAAAGCAACAAGCTAGATGGCCTAGCAGCCTCTTACTAAAGATTTTTTCTCTCTAATGCATGTATTTAGTCAGTGTTGAAGAATAGTTATTTCTTCTAGTCAGGTACTTGCCCAGGTTAAGGTAAGGAGTGCACGTAACTAACATAGGAGTTGGGTTGAAGTTATATTAATGTTTGTTTATAGAGTGCTCTGAACAGAGCATTCAGAACAGAAAAATTTTAGATGAACAAAGTATTTTTATACATATGGATGATTCAGGAAACAACCTTTTCTGCTTCTGCTTTGATTTTGATACAATGCATGTCCATAAACATCCACTTGTAAACTGCAATATTTGAAACCCAAAACTAAGCAATTCCCCAGAACAGTTGCTGCAGTGTTTAATAAGGTTTTACTTTAAGGATTAACAATGTCAACTTTAAGATGTTTTCTGGTTAAAAGCGGTGGGTGCATACTTTAAGCACAGGTGAAAGTCTTGGAAATGAAAGGAATAAAAGATGAAGCTCTCTGGCTCCCCTTGCTGCATCTGTGCTGCAAAGAGATGTTCAAATAAGTAGAGTCTCCTCCTTGAAAACGGTGATGATAGGAACCAGAGCATTTTTCTTTGGAAGGCTGATGGCTGTTACTTGCAGCACATTGCTTTTCAGTAGTAGGCCTCTTGCACCTTGGCATTACACATGGAATTGATTCAGGTTTCTTCATATGAAACAACTAATACCTTTGCTAATGTGCTGGGGTTTGGAGTAAGACTTCTATACCTAAGCTACCAAAAGAGCTGAACTCTTCTCCTGGAGTACCAATAGACCATGTTCCACGCAGAGCAAGACAAGCGTAAGAGCCGAACTGGTGATAAGTGCTCTAGGGCTCAGTGAAACCCAAGACTTCTTTCCCTCTCCCCTACTCCCAGCAAATATCTACCTGTCCAGTCATCTAGGCATAGATTGTCTTTTAAGGAAAACTTGAAAAAATATGTTCATTTCTAAAACGCCCATGAGTTTTCCTCAGAATTATGGTCCCCAGCTATCTGGCAATTCATTGAACCTACATAGTCTTTCCCCCAGTAATCCCATTTATCTAAAGAATAAACACATCTATCACAAAAAAATGTCATAATTCCTGTTTACTTGTAGGGCTAAGCCTCCTCTCTTTGATACTCATGAGGATTTCCCTTTGACTTCAACAGGACGAAGACCACACTCCTTAGGAGAATCATCTGTTCTCTCAGATTTTTCTGAAGGTATGCTCAAGGCTGTAGGAGGAAGGGAGTATTTATATCTATTATTTGCCTTTATTCATTCTCCTAACACGAACAGGTTTTTCTCTGCAGATGTCTTCCTCTGTGGAGGAAGAGCAGGCAGCAGCTCCACCTCCTCCTTCATTAGGTCTCTAACCAGCTGCTGTCTAAAGTAGTTGCAATTCAAAATTTTTATCTAAAGCCTTGTGAAAGTATCTGAAGGCAGCAGTTTACTGTTCTCAGCAATGGCTCCTCTTCCACAGAGCAAAACCACGGATTCCTGCTGTTAGAATGTCAAACTTTATTTCTGTAGCATTGATTTCATTCGGTCTCATAAACTCAGCTGAATTGCCTTCCACTTTCAAAACTGACAGAGAGAAAAAGGATGTTTCTCACTTCTCTTGCCTGTGAAATGAGGCCTCTTCACAGTTAAGAAAAGATCAGCAAAAACCACAGACCACAGTTAGCAGCAGTGAATTACTGACCCAGAAATTACTTGCAGACCTGACACTGGTGTTAGCAGGTACTTACTATAAACTACATTCATCTAAACTATCATAATCTCTATGCTGCATCTAAAAATCATGTTTCCTACTTTGAGTATCATTCTGCAAGTGTTTGCAAGACAAGTTTATCTGCATGCATGCAAGTGCGCTCAGGAAAAGCCAAGATACTCTGCTTAGAGATAACTGCAACTTGTCATGTGTTTGATTTTAAATTACAGTTTTAATAGTTAAACACAGACATGCAGGATATCTTTTCATGGTACAGAAGTCCCTATTAAGTGGACTTATTAAATACTCTGTTACCTACCATGTTTACCTGTAAATTAGAAGGTATTGATTTTTAAAATTATCGTTTAGCACATGCAAGAGAACTGGGTGATCAGGCCAAGTCAACACAGACTCATGAAAGGCAGGTCTTGCCAAACTAACCTGATCACCTTCTATGACAAAGTGACCTGCCTACTGTTTGAGGGAAAGGCTGTGGATGTATCTTCCTGGACTTCAGTAAAGCCTTTGACACAGTTTCTCACAGCATTCTGCTCAGGAAACTGTCACCTCTGGCCTGGACAGGAGAATGCTCTTCTGGCTGGAAAACTGGTTGGATGGATGGGCCTGGAGAGTGGTGGTAAATGGTGTTAAATCCAGCTGGAGGCCAGTTACAAGTGGTGTCCCCAGGGTTCAGTGCTGGATCCAGCTCTGTTCAATGTCTTTAGCAATGACCTGGATGAAGGCATTGAGTGCACCTTCACATTTTATATATATATAAAATATATATCCCAACATTTTAGCCAAATAAACCCTTTTGCATTTCATTTTTTATAGACTCAGATTTCAAATAAATAATCACACTGTCCTTATTCCTTCTTGTTATTATCTGTTTTACAAATTCAAGTGTCTATTGAAGATGTTTATCAGTAGTTGTATAATTCTCATAGAGTAAGGGATGTGAACAAAGGTGTGAAAAGAGGACTGAGGAAGATATCAAGAGGTCGACTTTCTGTCCTGAGGCAGGATTAACTACTTATAAATCATTCCTGATGTAGTCATAAAACATCCCTGACTGTTTTTAACAGAGAAGTTTGGCAAATTCCTTAGATAGTCTGTTCCTAACTGCCTTCACTGTCACAGAATGTGGTTTTGCATCTAACTTCAGTGTGCTGATCAGCTATGTAAGTTCATTGTTTTTTACTCTATCCACAGTAGACATTATTACCTCCTCTTTAGCAACAGCCTTTTGCATATTTGAAGGCTGTTTTCATGTCTCCCCACAGCCTTTCTTCACTTTAAGAATAAACAAATCCTGTTCTTTCTTCATAGGCCATGTTCTCTAGACCTCTGACCTGTTTGTAGCTCTGCTCCGCACTCTCTCCACTTGATCTGCATTTCTCTTGGGAAATGACCAAGAACTTGCCTGCAGGCCATAATTGAAAATATTATTCCCTCTGCCTAGGATCCAAAACTTCTGCTTGGACACGTCAGTAAGTTTGAGGGGGTTTTCTGCTTTGTGCAGAGTTTATGACCAGTTTTAATAGTCAATATTTTAATAGTCAATACCTTGTCTGTAAACCTGGAGCTTATCATTCATTTCCCGGTTATTTCTACTTAAGCATAGCATTTTGTAACTTAATCATATAAGTCTGTTGGTGAAGAAGATGTTGAATTTGAATCCTGATTCTCAAAGTAACAGAAACATTGTCTGTTACTAAATCCCAGATAGACACTTTTGAAATCCTACCTCGTACATAATTAGATAGTATGAAGTAAATCCACAATAAATACACTCTGGGCTTTCCAATTGACACCAGCCCTTGCCCAACAAATACTGAATCTAATCTTTTTACTAATGCAGGTGGTGCAAACAGAAGAGATCCTCCCTATTTTGGTGTGGTGCACAACTCTCTTTTTCTCAAAAGCGTTTTTTTCGTCACAGATAAAAATAAGATTTGTTTGCTTGTTCCTGAGAAATCAACATTAGCTGCTATTTATTTTTGTGTTGTCTTTGGGATACTTATAATGGATTAATTGTTTATTTTAGCATTTTCCAAACAATTTAGGTTAGGCTGACTGTCACCAGCATGCTAATTGTTCCCATCCTGTTTTTCAAAACTGGCCATTTATTTGTTCCTTCCATCATATAGAACCTCACACAGCTATAAGATGTTCTCTGAGTGCTATGGAATGATTTTGCTCCCACCCAACCCAATTCAAACACATAGCCCGTATAAAGAGTATCTTCTATTCCTAATCTGGACTGACTTTTTCACTTATCTTAGTTTTATTAGCTTTCTTACCCTGTCAGTCATCTTACTAAGAGCATACCATACACTGGCTTTCATTATGTTTACTGCAGTTAACTTTCCTTTCTGACCTTCTTCTTACCAAGAATGTGATTATAGAAAATTCCTATTTACCCTTTAAGTATCTAGTGCTTGGTTTTGTTCCTGCTTTATGCCCCTACTTGTTTCTTGATATACATCCCTTGGGTTTTTTCTACAGACTTTTCACTTATGTAGTTTTTATCCCAACCTTTAGATCGAAATTCAGTCTCTTGCTATGTTTCTCATATCTTCTTTGCAATTCGTAGTTTATACTTCCATTCTTAATATTATTGAGAAATCACCAATCTTTCATTCACCTCTAGAGGTCTTGAGATAGAGCTAATTATATACATGTAATTAGTATGCCTGCTGGTTCCTGCTGTGAGATTGATCTCTACTGGCATTTGCCTTGTTTCCTCCACGCTGTGGTCTGATGCACCAGAGATTCAGGTGAAGTAACAAGAAGATTATTTTATTTCCCTCCATCTTCCCTCATCCAAACTCTTCACAGTCACAAGTCTCTTACAATATTATCTCTCATCCTACAGAAGCAGTTGGCATGTCTTGAACAAACTGTCTTTTTTTTTCCACACTAGTTCTCACTCAGTCTTTGCTTTAGCTCTGCAATCTATCCTGTTCACTTGCGCAGGCTTATTCTGAAATAATAAGATTAAAGGATAATTTAGGTGGGAAAGGGGGGTATCAAGGGCTCTAATCTACCCTGTCATTTGTAGCAGGGCCCACTTCAGTCAGAACACTCTATTTAGGAACATTATCTAGTTTTGAAAACCTGGAGTGTCTGCAGCTTCTGTGAGAGCAGCTGGTTCCAGTACTGAACCACTATTACTGCAAAATATTTTTCCCTATCTCTATCTGGAATTCCCCATGCTGCCACTTGAGTTCATGGTCCTTTCTCTGTGCAAACATTGTCAGATGAGACCATGTTATCTCTATTGTACATTGAGGGGTATTGAAGCTGTACGGATATGCAGAATCTTGGCCTGGTCTGTGTGGACTTGTTCGTGATGATTTCTTTCCATTCTGTAGTTTGAATGGCATTACCTTAAGTATTGGTGATAGCTTCAACTTAACCCTAAATTTGGAAAAAAAGTAAAAGATAAGGAGAGATAGTGTGGTGATACTTCTGGCTAGTGCAAATACTGCTTTGAAGGTGCAGAGGCAGAAGGAAAAACGCAGACTTTCACTCTAAAAGCAAACACAAGCAATTCTTCAGCTAGGGCTTTCTCCAGGACTCCAGAAGACAGATCAGCAAAGCATTCAAAAGGATTCATTTTAATCCTACAAGGTTTTGAAATGTGCGATTTCTTAGTGTATATATATATGGTGATAACAAATAACCAAATATTGGAAGTAGAAATTCTGTTCTGATTCAAAAAGAAATGTTTCAATGAAATATGTTTTGAAAAGTTGCTGATTCAGTAAGGTTAGAACACATAATTATAATTTTACTGCTATTTCTGATTATTTCAAGTGCTCATTCAAGTCACTTCCATGGAAAATTCAACAAAAAAATGGGGAGACTTCATTTCTTATTTTCTGATGAAAGAATTTTTAAAAAACATATAGCCAAATTCAGTTGAATTTTAAAGTGAAATATTTCAAGAGCACTTGGATCTATTTACTCACACAATTATTTTGCTTTTAAAACTTACTACAATAGCTTGGAAGGAAAATAAATAAACTGAATTATAGTTGTATTATCTGTGATCCATCACAGGTAGATAGCAATCCAGAGAAATAATTAATCAAAAGTTTTCCCATTATAGCAAAAATATTGCAATGCTGAAATAATGGCATTTAAAATTGCTTCCAGTCTACAGAGCAGTTATTTCAGCATACATCTTCTGGATAAAGGTATTCATAAGGAATGTGTAAAACCTGTAAGGTTTATGATCTTCCCAAGCTAAATATTCATTGTTAAACTGCCTGCTTGATACAATGAAAAATAATCCCAGTCTGCCTGGTAATTTTTTGCTAAGTGTATTTGATACGAAGCCAGACCATAAAAATGCCAACAAATTTCTGAACATTGTTGCCCAGGCTCATGATATCTAACTGAGGACAGGCATGTTCAAAAGTGTATGTGGACATCCATATCTCCACACACAAATGATACAAGTGTGGCACTTGACATCCATCTCAAAACAAGACTATCTTCTTCTTTTCTGCAAACGTAGTTACTGAGCCTTTTGAGTTTCTTTCTATTTCATACATGTGAGATGGTGCTTCTTTCCTGCTGGAAATGGAAGAGAGCTCGTTAGCTGCTTAGGGAAAGTGAGTGTATTCTTTTCTCACACACTGCAGTTTCAACAGAGCCATTACTCATATTATCCAAACACACTGAAAGAAAGATCTCAGTGTGTACATCTAGTCTTTAAACTCGGGTGTCACTGAATGACTTCTATATGTTGTGGCATGAATTTATCCCAAAAATTTCAGCTTGTACAGGCCAGGATCAAAATAGCTACAATATTCCTACTCCTGCCTCTATCTGCTTGGCTCCAACAGATTCTCAAAGGAATTCAGATTGCTGTTCACTGATGTAATACTCACAGGATATTGAGGTATTCCACAGGTATGGAAATCACCCTTGCACTCTCAAAATTACACAGAAACACAGATTATTTGAGTGAAAAACTGGAATTTGTTTTCAGTTTCCAGTTAGGAACGCCTTTTCCACACTTGCTTTTCTTCTTCTTAATACAGTAATTTAATTGTAAAAGGAGACATTTTAAGGAGTAAAATGAATATAAAAAATGGGTGCAAAAGCCTTTGATGGAGGATCTGTGACAAGTCTCAAGCTAAAAAAATAAACAATTGTTTCACAAAGGCAGCAGAAAATTTTTGACAAAAAAAGTCATAGAAAAGATATTGGTTTAAAGAGAGAAATAAACATAAAGTAAGCTGTAGCATTCAAGAAGGGTTAAAAGAAGATGAAGACTCTTTCACCAAACAATAGTTTGTATGGACAGGAAAATCACGGAGAAGATCTGCTTTGACCAAAGATAAATGCAGGAAAGAGGGAAATAAAAATGCCAAAAACTTTGCCAAAATGTTGCTCAACTTCTTGTAATCTGGGGACTTGACTTGCATAATATGAGGTCAGTTGAACAACATTTTTTCCCCTCCAAGAAGTATATAAAGGAACCACAGCAAAAAGCAATGAATAGAACTTAACTCTGGAGTTTGGATATGAATCAGGATGCGGTAAAGTCTGTTTATCAGAGTCTCAGATGTCTACTGTTCTCCTATTACATTAAGAATATAATTGAAGTAGCTACCACTTAAGGATTGTGCAATGACTTGCATGAAGTGACCTTGTCGATCACCTTCCCATTCCTGTTAGACGTTTGTCAAAGACTCTCTTTGTCCCATTTGACACTTACTGGAACCAGCTCAGGGTTACATTTCTCATATCAGTCAAGCCTCCTCCACTGTCAAATGTGGGCAAGATGCTTTTGAGAAGGGCTTTGCCTGGAACATGGACTGATACCTTCTCATTTTACATGATAATATTGAAGAAGGTGTAATGAATCAAATGAGTCAGACTCCTCTTGTGGAATGTATCAGAGAAAGTAGCAGTGATAGGATGATGCTGATGCCAGATATAAATTCTCTTTCTTCTTCGTAGACTATTTACAAAGCAAAGAAGATAGATGGCTGTCGTTTGCCAGGTTTATCCTTTTTGATCAAGATAATACCCGAATCAGGCACCCTAACTAAAAAGAAACACTGATTTCAGAGATGTGTGGGTTTGGTTGAGAATGGTTCCTTTCTCATTGAACATCAAGGCTGTTACTTTAACCTAGTTAGCACTGTCAACAGAGATCATTTCTGGTTCATGCGAAATGCTTTTCATCTCTTCACTAGAAAATCTCAAGAAAAAGCATCTAAAAGAAGTCTAACAAAAGGTGGATAAACTTATTAACTGACTTAAAAACTGAAGAGAATAAAAGAACAAGCAGAAGTTAGCAAAAATATTGAACTTTGCTGCTGCTTGATTTAAAAGACCATTGTTTCTATGGCAAACAAGAAAAGGTGGTTCTGCCCTTTATTTCATACAAGAATAGATTTACCTGGAGAGTTGGCCAGCTTCCATTGCAAAATTTCTGTCTAGACATTTATAATGCTGTGAGCTCAATAGTTTCTCAGACATTTATCATGCTAATAAATATATACCCACAAATCCACTTTGGCAACAAAATATAGTATTATTCCTGTTTTATAGATATCATAGATTATACAATCTAGCCAAACTCACACAGCGTATCAGAAAGTAGTCAAGAGGACAACTCTAAGAGCCTTGTTGTTGGTCCTGACATAAATCAATCATTCTATCCTTCTTCAGTGCAAAAATGTTTACTTGAAAGAGGCCTTAGAACCACAAAGTGTTCTTGAAAAAAGACAATAATTCATCCTGAAAGCCATAGAGTGGGTGCTGAAATGCAAAGACATGCAAAGTGAGCCACTATACCTGATATGCAAGTTGTTTCCTGCACTGTAGGCTGATCCACGTCTGTCCTACATCTGTCAGCTTGTCTGTATGAGAGCAGACAGTAGTTTTGTTAGTTTATGAAACAACTGTTTATTTTTAGAGGGTGTCAACAGTCAGTCAGAATAGCAAAAAATATGACCATATTCTGTATGGTTAGTAAAAATTTTTGGCGTACACTTAGATCTCAGTGGTTTCCTTCATATAATTGTTTCATGAAGAACAGAAATACCTGAGTGTATTGTTTCCAGATCCTGTGCTTGACAAAAACCCAGAGCAAGAGGGACACTGGCTTCCTCTTTGGGAATGGCTGAAGTCCACACAGCTTAGTCTGTAAGTGACTATTCATTACTTTCCATTTCTAATGAAATATGTATAACTCCCTCTCTCTCTTTCTCTCTCTCTCTCTTTCAGGTATTCTCAGTCCTTCCTGTCACCTATAAGAAAATAAAATTGAAACCTGATCTGTGAAGTGCCTGAACAACTCAGCAGGTTTATTTCTTCTCTGCTAATTACGCAGAAAGTGTAAGGGAAATCCTGGGTTAAGAATTGTTCTCTGTATTTGAATGACATTGTTTTGCCTTACTGTGTTAAATAACAGGGTTACAACAGCCCAGTATGCTATTGTTTTTTTCACACTTCACTATTCAGCATGTTCCTACAGTTTTTAAACCCTTTTTACCTGTCAAATGTCAATTGATAAATCCCGGTCCGTAGGGCTGTACTCTACACAGGCAACTCTCTAAGCACTGTAGAGATCAAGTCTTAAATTCTCATGAGGAAGAAAGAGTTTCGATTACTGAATGATCAAAGAATAAGAATCTTTTCTGTAGGTCTGACTGCACTGTACGGGAAATCCAAATGTCAAACTGAGATGTAACTGTATGTTGTTATGTGCTAGAGGTTTTGTAATGCATGTCATTTGAACCACACTATGCAATATCAGGAAAAGTGAATACTAGGTATACAAGGAATTAGCTAACTGTGTCAAAGAATTGTTCCTATGAAATTATCACTCAGTAGAGAGATGCCCCAAGTGGAACTACAAACAGTGTGTTAGTTCTAGCATTATTCCAGGCATACAGAAGTGAAGTGTAAGCATGGAAACCAGAGAAAATAATTTGTGCTCTCTCAAGAGGTCTTCACTTCCAAGCTCAAACCAGTGTGTTTACACTGCTTCCTACTGCTATTGCCCAACTTGTTCTTAACATGGATATCATTCTCCACTCAGCAAATCCTCAGCCTCCAACGACAGCATGTTTAGCACTGTTGCCTGAAATCAAAGTAGAAAATGTATTATTCCTCTCTTTCTGGGTTTTCCATATCTGAAGACATAGTCCTCTGACGTTCTCATTTTTAGACTGAATAGTGTTGATACTTTCAAATTCAGCACACAGGTCATATTTCTAGATATTTTTGTTTTCTAGTTTTTCTTTTTTTTTTCTTTGGACTCTCCTCAATTGCTCTACAGTTGTTTGAAAAGACAAGGAAGGAGGAGGGAGAAGAATATTCCCTAGATTTCCCCAATACACACAAGATATTTGAGGTGGAGTTTCACCAAGGTCAAGTAAAATTGCTTTGTGAGTCTTACATTCTTCTTGTTTGTAAAGCCACTTTTTGCCTTCTTCACGAAAGAGTGATACAGTAGATTCCCATCTGTTTATGATCTGTTGTGAATCCCAGACTCTTCTTCTAAACTGTTTCCTAGACAATTGTACTCCACCTTGAACTGATACAGTTGATTGTTCTTAAAAAAGGAGGATTATAGAATCATAGAATCATAGAATAACCAGGTTGGAAAAGACCCACCGGATCATCGAGTCCAACCATTCCTATCAAACACTAAACCATGCCCCTTAGCACCTCGTCCACCCGTGCCTTAAACACCTCCAGGGAAAGTGAATCAACCACCTCCCCGGGCAGCCTGTTCCAGTGCCCAATGACCCTTTCAGTGAAAAACTTTTTCCTAATGTTCAGCCTGAACCTCCCTTGGTGGAGCTTGAGGCCATTCCCTCTCGTCCTGTCCCCTGTCACTTGGGAGAAGAGGCCAGCACCCTCCTCTCTACAACCTCCTTTCAGGTAGTTGTAGAGAGCAATGAGGTCTCCCCTCAGCCTGCCCTTTGCAAGGCTAAACAACCCCAGCTCTCTCAGCCATTCCTTATAAAGCCTGTTCTCCAGCCCCTTCACCAGCTTTGTCGATGGTATCTGACTTTCTTTTCTCAGGATATATTACTTTAATTTACCAAGATGATTTTACATTCTAATGCTGTCCTCAAATGCACCAGTGGTCCCTCCTGATTGCAAACATGACCAGATAGCTCAGATTCTCATGAGATCTTGATGAGAATAGAATAATACATAAGACACAGTACAATGTTATGTTCTTCATAGTTTATTTTTCTCATTTGTATGAATAAGTTAAACACATGCAGGACTTCTGTGTAGCATCAACAACTTGTAGACTTGTGTGTACTACTAAATTCCAGCACACAGTAACTGCATTCAAATTGTACGTGTATTGTGTCTGAATGTATTAGCTACTGATCAGTATCTGAAGGTTATCAGAGAGGATGATCTTTATCCCACCCAGCACTGTGCCAGAATAATTTAATTGTCTGTGTAATAAGTTGCACATGGTAGAGCACAGGGGTAAGCAGGGGAATTGCCCATCACAGGTCTCCCATAATATGAACCAAGCTATCGGCTGATATGGAGCAGTGATTTGGACACTCGGACCTTTAGTCTCCCCTCACTGAGATAAAGCACTTTGTGTCTGGTAGGATAGATGGGGACGAACTGCTAGACAGAAGTTGTGCTCAGACATCTGGGAGGCATCTGCCAGGACCTCATTGCCAGTGACAAAATGGATTATCCCTCGATTTCTATTTCCCTTCCTCCTATAAGGAAAACAATACTTCAGTTTACCTTTTGAAAGAGATAATTAAGAAATTATCTGACAGTTTTTAAAACCTTATCTTTCTTTGTAAGTAATTTTGTAGTGGAAAGCTGGTTTTCATCCCTGTGATAATAAGTTCACAAAACTTCTGGAGACAAACAAATACGTATGTGCCCAGGATTTCAGTGTTTTTTCCGCTTTATGCCCATCTCATTTCTAGATAGGTGCTGCTCAAGCAGGGTATACATAGGCATACACATGCGGTGTTGCAGCACATTTTTATTCCCAGTGTAGTCTCTGTCTCTCCCATCTCCATTCAGAGCAGAGTGTACAGCCCTGCAACCTCAGAGGGTTTTTTCTGGGCTGGGGAGGAAAAAGTAAAAGTATTCTGTGGATTGACAGTGGCAGTCACAGAGAGGCAACGGATGGGCCAGTTGGCCAATATTTTTTCAGATAAATCAAATTGCTGCTGTATGCTCAGAGACAGTATTTAATCCTGCCTCTTGGACTTTGACTTGTTGCCTTTTGGAAGAATTTACCCAATATTTTGGGAAAAACGTTATGCTTGTCAGCAGACTAGAGTAGGTTACAGATATGTCAGGATATTTTACTCCAGTTTTTACTTCTCCAAAACAGATTGAGGGCCCTTAAGGAAGCAAAAATGCAGATTAAGAGAATGAGATTCAAGCTGCCATAAATAACCTCAGGTCAGGTATCTAGTTCCAGTCTGGCTTCGTTGTGAACTAGGGATGGGAAAGACATTCCTGTGAAAGGCTGGGGACTGGGCGTGGACAACCTTCTTCTGTATCCTCATCAGGGAAGGTAGTGGGTGTGTCAGTGTATTTTGTGTAAATAAACTCTGAAACTGGCTGCAAACAAGCCTGCATAGGGAAAAAAAAAAAAAGATATTACAAGTATGTTTTGTACAGATTTGTATTTTTTTGTACATCGTACCAGAGAGAGAAAATTCCACTGATACTTGTGAAAAATAACAGCCTGCTAAGCCTTTTCACGCTTTAGTAATTTTAAGATTTTCACCACTGGAAGAGCTAAAATACTTCGGCTACTTTCTCTTAGTCTGTAGAATCCCTTTTACTTACTTCAGCAACCTGCTCCATTGACATCTGGCATGGCGAGCCTCAAGTGCTGGTGGCCAGAACAATTCATACAGGTGTGATCGGCTTACAGTCAAACTAATTCAGTGATCTGTCTGCTCAGGCATGGTACAGTTCCACCCTCTATTTTTAGACTATGGTACCTCTTTATTATTGCTACATGCCACATTTTCTCTTTTATCATTATTTCTAGAATAAGGAGCAAATTTGAGTGTGCATGCTAACTTGGCAACTCACCTTGCTGCAGGGATTTCATCAGATGACACCACAAACCTGTTATCAATCTGTTAGTACAAGGTTAGATTTGTTAACTTGTTGTGACAGTACTTTGTTACTAATTATTTTTCTCCCACTTGATAATTTTGAACAAAGTACTGAGTAAAAATCTGTGTTGTGCTTTATAATGTAATGAACTTTCCTAATTTGCTGTTCTGATGAATGTATTGAAATTCATTTTGCAAGTCAAACCATCCAATTTCTTTCAAGAGAAGAACCTGCCTCTGTTAAAACATACTAGATATCTGGAAAACTAATTTTGTAAGAACATTGTGATTTTTTGAAGATGCCTAAATACTAAATGATTCCCACAAACAGTGTAGTAGTGTACACCACACATTCCCCTGGTGTATTTCCTCTGGCACACCAGTCCTCCCAAAATGGCTCTCCAGTTGCAGGCCCACAGCTGTGAACAACTGAAAGGAGAGACTTATCAGATAAAAACAGGCTGAACAATACAAACCTCCCCCAGACAGAGCCTATCAAGTAAGATAATTCAGGGTATTATTTACACTACCAGCGTATCTGAACAATAATCTCTACTTTGAACATCTGAAATAGGGAACTAAAATATATGTTTTGGTTCAGATATGAGTGGCTCATTGTTAGTCGTGAGCCATGAAGTTTAACTCCTTTTCACTCTGTGGCTTGTGTCCATCTCTGCTCCTGCAAGTTAGACCAATTTGGATTAGATTACTTTCTGAAGAGCTTTCTAATCTATGTGCTGATATTCATCAGTCAAAAATGGCTCCAGGATATTTTCTCTGGAAGCTTTAAGTGCTGGTTTCTACAAATCTATGGATCATTACTAGCATTAGGATAAACTTGAATGCAGAAATTCCTGGTATCTACATACCTGGTATTTTAACACTTGAATGCAGTGGTTATCCATCATGAGAGAAGTGTGAGGTTTGTCCACTGAAATCTACAGAAAAATATATTCAAAGTGAAGATATATTTTCTTACCAGTATTGAATCCAAAGGCATTTGTAATCATGATTTTTGGTCAAGAACCAAGATAGGAGTCATTACTTCCAGCTCAAAAAAGTATTTAAAATTGAGGTATTTTCAATAGTATTTATCAGGTTCATATTTGGTTGTATATTTTTATGTATCGGCCTGGGTCTCAGCCTCAGTAATATAAAGTTAGGAATAAATATTGTGAGAAGTTTGCATTTGAGCATTCCCAATTTAAAAAAAAAAAAGTCAAGCAATGAAAAATGTAGAAGAGCTTTATTAAGCATTACTCCCTAAATATAAATAGTTAAGTTCTTTGCCAACTCCTTTGGCAACTTGAGTAATTAAAAAAAAACCTAATATGCTGGTAGCTTTCTGCTTTATTTGTGTTGAATGACCACTTATTAAATACTTGTTTCCCAACTGTTCCTTCTCAAGAATACTTAAAATATCTTTAACTATATGAGAAATAATAAACTGACAGCAGGCTGACAGAGTCAACTTCTCCAAGAGATGTATGACTATCATACTTCCAAGCAATGTGACACTGAAATTAATGCATGGCCTAATGTGCTTTTGAAGGGGTCGGTTCATTGAGAAAGCAAGCATCTGAGTGTTTGTGTTAGATAGCAGCTCTCCGTGCTGTTACCTGTACCTTGCTGTAGAAGAAGGGCAGAGCTTATGTGAAAAGCGGTTGATTTGAATTCTTTATTCATTAGAAAGAAACACTTTCATATAATGCTAAGAACAATGATACAGCTGACTCCACTAGTGTAACACTAATGCTAACAGTGAATACGAGATTACGTAAAGAAAAGTAAGCAAGGTAAATGTACAGATGCAAAATGTGGTGACAGGAAGTGTATACAGTGTCAGAATGAAAAAATGCAGAATGTTCATAAGGAGCATACATTTTAGGCTATAAAATGATCTGCATGAACTATATACATGTTTATAGTCAGGCATCTGGCATGTGTTACATGGCTAGCTTTGTTTGAAGAAACTCTACCCATTCTGCATTAAGCCAAGTCCCTCAGTGTTAATAAGATCTGTAGCTCTAAAAAGACAGACTGTATGCTGCCAGTTCAAGTGCTCTGAGAAATGTCTTCCAATATATCAACAGGTCAAATTTCTGCCTTTGTGCTAGTGCCACTCACACAGAGGAAATCTTTCCCCGTTTGTCTTGGAATGACTGCAGCACATTGTCAACAGCCAGAACCACAGTCAAGTAGTCAGGAATATAATTCCAGAACTTGTACCCCTCTGCCTGTGAATCTTCTCTTCGGTATTTATGTACATGTGACAACAGTACAGCATAATACTATTTTACAAGTTCATCTTGGCTGTAAACGTAATCTGCACTGTATGGTTCAATTTGATTTAAAACAGTTTTACGTCAAAACTGATATTGTCCCCCTACATTCCTCTCCCACCATGCTGCTTTTATGAACTCAGAATGATATCCTGAGGGAGAGGATATATTCTCTCTTCATTTCTGATAAAAACTTGCTATTCCACTTCTTGGTTCAGCACCTAGATGCAAAATTAATCCACCTCTCCTACCTCAGAGGGTTACCGTCTATAGCAAGAACTGTCCTGAACAATAATAACTGCATTCCCTTAAATCCTGATTTCAAATTGCCACACATTCTTCTTCATGCAGAAAAAGTTCTGTAAAGGATTTTCAGAAGCAAATCAGTCTCTAAGGGGAGTTACTAAAATTTATAATAGTTCATATTTTCTTGAGAACTTTAGCTGTTTGGAGAAGAAAGGATCAAGAGGTCACACATTTCTGCATTTCTCCCTCTCTAACTAGTAGACACAGTTTATAACTTATGATTCATCTGAGTACGGTCCTAGACCATTCTATAACCATCCTCTCTCCAGGGAGGATTGGGACAGTCGAAGCAGTTATTTTTATCAACCTCTCCTCACTTTAAAATTCTATTTTTACATGCGCTGGAGGTAAAGACTTTCAAGGCACTACACCCCAAAACAGAAATTGCAAGAAGTGCAGCTTCCAAGCTTGATCATGAAGCACATGCAAGAGAACCGGGTGATCAGGCCAAGTCAACACAGACTCATGAAAGGCAGGTCTTGCCAAACTAACCTGATCCCCTTCTATAACAAAGTGACTTGGCTGCTGGATGAGGGAAAGGCTGTGGATGTATCTTCCTGGACTTCAGCAAAGCCTTTGACACAGTTTCTCACAGCATTCTGCTTAGGAAACTGTCAGCCTCTGGCCTGGACAGGCAAACGCTCTCCTGGGTGGAAAACTGGTTGGATGGCCGGGCCCAGAGAGTGGTGGTAAATGGTGTGAAATCCAGCTGGAGGCGAGTGACAAGTGGTGTCCCCAGGGCTCAGTGCTGGGTCCAGCCCTGTTCAATGTCTTCATCAATGACCTGGATGAAGGCATCGAGTGCACCCTTAGCAAGTTTGCAGACGACACTAAGTTGGGTGGAAGTGTGGATCTGCTGGAGGGTCGGGAGGCTCCAAAGGGATCAGAACAGGCTGGACCGCTGGGCTGAGTCCAATGGCATGAGGTTTAACAAGGCCAAATGCCGGGTCCTGCACTTGGGGCACAACAACCCTGTGCAGTGCTACAGACTAGAAGAAGTCTGGCTAGAAAGCTGCCTGGAGGAGAGGGACCTGAGGGTGTTGGTTGACAGCGACTGAACATGAGCCAGCAGTGTGCCCAGGTGGCCAAGGCGGCCAATGGCATCTTGGTTTGTATCAGAAACGGCGTGACCAGCAGGTCCAGGGAGGTTATTCTCCCTCTGTACTCGGCACTGGTGAGACCACTCCTCGAATCCTGTATTCAGTTCTAGGCCCCTCACCACAAGAAGGATGTTGAGGCTCTGGACTGTGTCCAGAAAAGGGCAATGAAGCTGATGAAGGGGCTGGAGAACAAGTCTTACGAGGAGTGGCTGAGAGAGCTGGAGTTGTTTAGCCTTGCAAAGGGGAGGCTGAGGGGAGACCTCATTGCCCTCTACAACTACCTGAAAGGAGGTTGTAGAGAGGAGGGTGCTGGCCTCTTCTCCCAGGTGACAGGGGACAGGACAAGAGGGAATGGCCTCAAGCTCTGCCAGGGGAGATTTAGGCTGGACATTAGGAAAAAATTCTTCACAGAAAGGGTCATTGGGCACTGGAACAGGCTGCCCAGGGAGGTGGTTGAGTCACCTTCCCTGGAGATGTTTAAGGCATGGCTGGACGAGGTGCTAAGGGGCATGGTTTAGTGTTTGATAGGAATGGTTGGACTCAATGATCCGGTGGGTCTCTTCCAACCTGGTTATTCTATGATTCTATGATTCTATGAAATGAAGAGGAGCACCTGGGGAACTAAAGCCTTGACAATTCTGGTCTCCCTCTAAAAATCATTTACTAATATAAAGTAGCTAAAAGAAGATTCTTCTCCTAATTAAGTAGGTAAGGATAGGAATCACAATGCTGGATTAAGTCTGTAAACCTTAGACTGTTTTTTTAAAAGAGTACCCAAATAAGATGTAGTCATATCCTTCCTTATTTGCCTGAAATTGAAGGATAGCTCTTCTCAAAATATTATGCACAGTGTTATCCAAAATAAACTTTCCTGTCCTTTTAATCCATCAAATGTGGTCATTCATACTCTATTCTCTCAGTCATTTGTATACCACTTTTCATGTTCTGCTTTACAAAACAATTTACATAATTAAACTAAATAATACCTTTAGGCTTGAATACACAACCTGAGAGCAGGTCTGAACTAGAAATTTTGTTCCAATGACTCTTCATAAGCAGGAAACCTACAGTGTTCTCATATGCCACTACGCAAGCTACTTGCACCACTGGCATGTCTGCTTCAGAGTTGGGGTTTCTCTTTCCCTGCTTCTGAGGGGGTCCCCCAAGTTATCACTTGTAACTAAATGGAACAGTATCCCCAGTCAAGTAAATTTCCTGCAATCCCTCCTCTTCCATGTTTCCTTGACCAGCAACTGCTTAAAATAATGCTAGATCTTTTTTAAATTTTTTTTTTCTCCTGACTATTCCCATCAAGAAGAAGAGCATAAAACAAAAAAAGTTCTGTACATCCATGCCTTACCTAAACACAACAATTTACTCATAAGTTTGGGATAAATTCCCCTGCACTCAGACTGCTACCTCTGATACAGGGGAGATGGGCAACCCCAATACAATTCTCATGATGCCTCTCTGCCAGAAATGCATTAGCCTCAGCTTGCCTCTTCTCCCGCTCTTCTCTGCTATTTTCTTTAATAGAAAAGCATGCCGTTTGAGTAGCTTTGGCCTTGGAAGAAATAAAAGTCTTACATGTTTCTGACAGCCAGGAGAGTGGATGTTCCTTATAACAGGATTCCTTTGCACATACAAATACTATAAAGCCAATGTCTAAAATACGCTGGGGTACAAATGCATAGCATCTATTTCACTGTTATTGATTATGCTATCACCACTTAGCAGCTGTAATGGAACACACTCCTTTACTCATACCTAGCCTCTCTGCTGATGCTATTAAATTCCATGCTGTGCCATACTTCCATGGTCCCTTCCAAGTCATATCTTCTGATGATCTGATCCAAACCTCTCTAAGGTAGAATGTCATCATCAGTCATTTAGATCTTGTATTTTTTACTCCCTAGTTGTTTCCTTAGTTATATCACTGATGGCCTTCTTTAGAAAAGGTTTTTATACATTTCACTAAGATAACATGCTTTAATTATCTTTCTCTCTCCTAACTGTGACTATGCTGTCTCCTTACATTGCCTGCAAGACAGTTGAGTGTTTCTGTGACATTGCATGAATTGGTCCTGACACTGACACACCTTGGTCCCAGGATACACAGCACACACTTGCTGGCTGGCTTGAGAGGTCTTCACTGCAAGGGTGGCACATGGCAGCCTTCCACATGGCTTGCACTAACATATTCTTCTTCTAAGAACTGGGATTTAGAGCTTCTTTTATAGTCCCCTTTGTTTTGCCTTGTGTGTGAAGCTTGGTCTGGTTAAAAGACTGTCATTCTCCATGCTGCTTTACTGATGCTGTAAAGGCAATCCTTACCTGGTGTCATCACAGAGCTGTGTGAGAGGGCTGCAATTGTTCTTTTTCATTTACTACTGCCACCCAAAACTCAGAGCTCAGCTCACCAAAAAGAACAAAACCAGCCACAGGGAACTTCCAGGAGAAGAAAGCAGAAGGTATTGTTTAGTTTACTTAGGTCAGTAGTGGATAATGAAGTATGAAACAGATGCTGAAAAGCTCAAAGGACAGTTCTGTTTACCAGTCATCCAATTTCACAAAGTGCATTCTTATGCAAGGTCTCACTGTGAAAAAGCTAAACAGACAATTCAATACTAATGACATCTTTCTTAACTTAGTTACAATTGCCTGTCTCTGTGGTTCCATGGGTGAAAATTTTCTTCTGAGATATTAATGACTCCACAAAAGTAACTTCCTGAGCTTAAAGGCAAGACAGTGGATGGAAATGGTCAGTAGGATTAAAGTGATCATGAGCAGGTCTAGACTGAATAGTATGTGAACTACTATAAATAGATCATAAGGAAACTATTTTGAAAAATCTTCCTTTAATATGAAGCTTTTCAAATCAACTCATGGCATTACTTATTCAAAAGGAATATGATAGGTAGGTACTAATACAGCTGGTATCTTTTTATAAAGCCAAACAAAACAGCCAATACATTTTTATAATCTAGTATTTGGCTAACTGAAAGATAAGGAAACTGAAGGTTAAGTTTTCCTTTTCTTCTCCTTTTTCACCACTCATAGAAAGTTCGATGGCTCTAAATTGCCATTTCCACAAAATTTAAGTGCCATAGCCCTAACCTAAACTAACCTAACCTAACCCAACCCAACCCAGCCCAACCTAACCTGATTTTATAGCCAACATGCTTAGCATCTGTAGCACCCTTGATCATGTCCAGAAGTGCCCTGCACCTTGAGAGGGCCAAGGTGGCTGGCATCACCATCATACATAATCCAAGCTACATCTCAGACTTGGCCTCCTTCCTGCAGTGATCCCCATGGGCCCAAATGCAGGAAGCTTTCCCAGGCAGAACCTGAGATGCACCAGTGAGGTCAGGCTCCTTACAAAATGTTTTGGGCACTCATTTTTTTCAGCGCTTCCTTTTGGAGAAGTGCTTTTAGTGTCCCCTTCTTTTTTCCTCCTCATTAAGATGATAGTCTAGTAATTGAAGTATTCATACAAGGAAGAGTGGAAGCCCCTTGATTCGGCATATTCTCAGGACAAAGTTGTTAAAATTCACATCTTCAAGTATGACAAGACAACTGTTTCCAAAATCTTTTTGTTGAAAGAAGATGCAACTCTCAGCACTCCCAATGGTATCAAGGCATGAGCCACTGTTCCCGGGAAACAAGAATCACTTTTCTAGTAATCACTCATTTGTAGGATCAGCTTCATGTCTTAAGGAGACAGGTGAGATACCTTAAAATAGATTTTTCAATTGCTAATTGCTCTTAGTGCTTATAGAATGAAGGCCAACAAATATCATCAAAGAAAAATCATATTTAAGTGTATAAGATGGTAGCTGATATTTCTAACATTATTATCTTTTTCTCTGCTTTTACTGAATTCTGGTCTTGTTTGCTTTAGTGGGGCAGCCATACTTGTATAGGAAAATGCTTTATCAGTGCTCTGTTATTTTGGAAACAGAAAACTTTAAGTCAATTTTTTTTCCACTGAAACCAAAGAATTTTTGTTTTGGAATGCTTCCAAGATGCTGTTGCCCATGGCTTGTCCCATGCCACAATACTTGTGTATCTCTTGAGAGAAGAGAGGGTTTAGAAGTTTGCATAAGAAGACAAGAAAAACTCACAAATGCATCTGCTTACATTTCGCTCTGCTGTCTGACCAAACTCCACAGAGAGGTGGTGTGGTTCACCATGCAGCTCTGGAAACAGACTGAATCATCCTCCACCTTCTCAATTCCAGCTGCTGTTGTTAAATGCTTGTTGCACAGCCTGTTGAAAATCACAAAGGGCTTGATAAAATGCATGCAGTTCACAACTATCTTCTCTTTCACCTGCTTCTCAGTTTTCAAGGATATTCCAGCAAAGGGAATGTAGACACAAAAGGAGGCTTACTGTTGTTTATTGCCAGCACATCACTGAAGTCAGAGGGAAAGAATTTTTTGTCTTAAGCAGAAGGAAATTTTAAAATGTGAGTGAAAAATGCCATAGTTACTTTAAGTATTTTTTGTAATGTAAGACACCTTTACAGTTTACAGAAATTAGTACTTGAACTTACAGCTTTGCTAGCAAGTGAGAAGCTAAAGAAAACTCAGAAAGGATCTACTAGTATAGGAATACTGCTAGAATTTGGACCTAGATTTCTCACAACAGCTTGAGCATTTTAAACTTGGAATACAATAGATGCTTTGTGATTTATTTTGATGGATCTAGAATCTGGCTTTCAGATACCTAGTAGTTGTCCTACTTGTTCCAGAGAGACTATATATCATTTTGATCAACACTGAAAGTTGAGATTCCTCTCAGAGCCAAGAAAATTATATTTACAGAGCCATATTCCATCAAATATTTATTAATCGTATCACATTAAATAAAAATAGAAAAAGCAACTGTGAGAGAAAATAATGTTTAAATTTATTTCCCTCTGCTTAATTCCCATCTGAAGTGAGTTCTTCTGAGGATCTGCTTTAATATGATCCAAGTTTGTTTCCACACAAAACAAACCCATTTCAAAATACTTATAAGACATTGCATTGCGCAGTACATGGGATGTGAAAGGGAAAACTGATGACTAACACTGTAGGCATTATTTATTAACTTTAATTTATACTATCTCATATCCTCCTGTCAGCTCACTACTTATATGCCTTTTTTATTATAGATGAATGAAAACAGATACTTTTACATTCTTTTTAAGTCATTAAAAAATGTTAATTATTTAATATAAGTCATCACAATGAATAACAAGACGTGTCCCTGAAGTTTTCAGCTTCCTGTTGCAGTTCATTCTAGGCTTAGACATTCTTTAAAGCAAAAGGAATTAAATCACATCAAATTTTGCAGGGCCAAATTTAAGGGAATCAGAGATTAATGACACAGATACCTAGCCAGTGTTCTGAAATAGCATTACACATATGTATTGTAGGGTTACCTGTCCAAAGGTTCTTTCAAATACTTTTTTATCACAAGAAAAAAGTATAGAAAACAGGAAGGGATTGTTTGTTGATATAGGTTCAGGATGAAATACTCATTTCAATGTGAAGTCTGCACAAAAATAATTATTGTGGATATCTTTAGATACAGTAACTAAAATCTTACATTCAAATATGAGTTACAGGCATGAACCTTTAGGCCTCTTTTTTCTAAAGCTAAACCCCAGACCTAGAGGCCAGGACCCAGTAGATCAGCATACACAGCCCTGTAGCTTCTGGGAGCACCTGCCAGCTCCAGGCCAAGAGTTCCGATTAACTGGAGTTATGAGCCAGAAATCTGCTTCCAGGGAAGTATCTTTGCTCTGAAATCCAGAAAAGGCTCAGTCCCAGTCTCCTTGACATTATCTAATAGAGCAAATCCATAAAGCCTTCATTTTGCAGTAGGGAAGATCCAGCTTTGGTCTTTGGAACTGAATCCCATCACTCATATCCCCAGGAGGGATGTTGGACACTAGTTGAGGAGGAGTTATTGTTACCCCTCACCTCCCTTAAGGCTGTGCCACGGTGAGCAAAGGGTTGATGATTCAAAATGTCAGAGAAGGAGAACAGCATGTGGCAGGCTTTGACCCTGCAGCTCCCTAACTTGGTTGGCCAGGATGAGCAGGTGCAGGTCTGTAGGCTATCATAGACGGACTGAACAGTTTTTTAATACTTCAATGTGTATCATCTATACTTTCAGTAAAATTGCTGTGCAATGATGTGGCTATGGTTTTATCTAGAAAGAGAATTAGCACCTCTTGCTGTGAGGGTAACTGAGATCTATATGTAACACAAATTAACTGAAGCTTTTCAAGGAAGCCTCCATGACTGCCTAAGCTAGATACAAGTATTGCTCTGCAAATGCAGCTTACGCACCTGTCACTAGTTCTCCACTTTGGGTGGGTAAGAACCACAAGACTAATCCCTGGAGACTTAGACATTCTCTGAATCAGAATTACTAGTTATCATTTTTTCAATTTCTAAGGAATGATCCATATCCTCCTGTGAGCACTAAACCGGGCTGAAAAATACATTTCTTCTGTTATTTCTGATACTTACAGTAAGCCTAAAGGACTGCTTTTATCTCTTTAGAGTGGATGAACTGCAGCAAAAAGAAATAGAATTATTTGGATCTGAAAGTTATGAATTATATCTTTAATGCAGAATGACTGGTTCTTGTCACTGTTGGACCCCAGGGTGGTTTCCTTTGCATTTGCATAATGCAAGTTAACAAAGATACTGAGTACTGAATCTTGTTGCTTTAAAAGCATAATTTAGGGTAGATGTAACAAAAACTGTTTAATAGTATTTTAAAAAAATATTGTGGAAGTCTCTAACTTGAAGAGGATAGAAATTAAGACTAGGAGGGGTTACTTTGGGATAAAAGACTTCTGTGTTCTTGCTTTTAATCCCTGGAAAGAACTCCCATCCCAGTCACCTGCTTTGTGCGTATCATCAAGTAGATCTCCAGCTGCAGAGCTAAAGACTTAGCTGTATAAGTCTAATAACAATAAATCCAAGGACAAGTAGGATTCCTGGTTTTTAAATAAATGTTTTCACACTTTCAAGCCACTGCATATTCAGGAAGAACTTGTTCTCTCCATGTTGTCCTGAGAAGTCATGTTCCCACGCTGTGAAGTGTTCCTATAGGAGAAAAGGACACTGCCCTGCACTGTGTACAGACAGCAGCCCCAGACACAGCCCATGTCTGTCACTGAGCAACATCCACCAATCTTTTCATGGCCTGAGTAATAATACCTTCACTCAGCTGCAAAGGGACAAGATAGAGCTCAGCTTTGGCAAAGAGTTTTCCAAAATTTCAGTCCAATCTTTTATGTAAGTCTAAACCAAATCTATTTTGAATTTTGAGGAATGCAAGTATCAGAGTAAATAGTTTCCAATATGAGGAAAATGTCACTTTGCTATCCTACATTTTGTAGTTGCAGCAAGAGTTTCAACCATAAATGTGGCTGGGACAAAATTCCCAGGCTAGTAAAATACAGGAAATATAAAAAATCTTCGGGGGATAGGGGGTAATGAGATTAGAACATTAATTTTATCTATTTGTAGAATTCAGAGAATTTGGGAAAGACTTTGCTGAGCTTATTAAGGAAAATTGAGTTTTTAAACCTCTGTAAATCTCCCTGTAGTTTCTCATGAGCTGAACTGCCAGGGCTCTCTGGCAGGAGAGACTTGTTATACGTCTGGGAAGTTCATGTGAGGGTTTTTAACTTCCTTCATAACAACTATAAAAAAATCTTTCACTTAACTAAATGATTAGGAAACAAAATAACTAAGGTTACAAGACACTTTGTCTTCATTTTCTCTCTTTTAGCACACTTTGAGTAAATTTAAATGTTAGTTTTTTTCAGAAATAACTTGGGGAAAGCATAGCTATTCATTACACAACCTCTTCTTAAACAAGGTATGACTGGGAAATATATTGCTCAGAAACTGTAGCAAACACATATGATATTATACCACAAGTTAATGCTTAGCTGAATAAACTTAATTTTAAACCAAAAAATATTTGTAAATAATGTTACTATCAGCAGGTACAGATATACTGCTGGTATAAACCAAATTTCTGGGAGTTTAGCAGGTTAGTAGGCTGTTCAATCCACTCACTTCTTTTCTTGTTTATGAATAGTAGTTACTAGCTAACAGAAAATCATGAAGTGCCTCTTTATATTCTTTGGTCTCAGCTTGTTTTTTACCAGGAAGGCTTCCTTAAATTCATTACCAATATGTCATTGCACATCTTTGTTTGCATTCCATCACATGACTATGTAGATCAGAAATGAAAGGAGGCTTTTTTTTCAGTTTGTCTCTGATGAGTCTCGTCAGGTCTCAGGGTCAAAACCCCTAAAGCTTTAAACTCATACTTTGCAGATTTTCTAGCGACTCTCATCACATCTGTTGTAGGAGGTGGCACTTTATCTGTGGAGACGTGGAGTCACATATGGATGTACTGAGTCCATCAAATTCCTATTCAGAAAAATGTTCAGAATCAAAATGATCATGGGCTAGTTGGTAAATGGAGTACATATGTACTTAGGGCAAAGAAATGCAATGGTCCCTAACATTTTTCAGCTCACTTGATTTGCCTGTCTTGCTCCCTTGATTGTGTAAAGTTTCTTGGTATCTGTGAGATGCTACCGGGATTACTTGTGCCAGTAAGAGCTCTTTGCAGCAGGGAAGTGTTGCAAAATCTGTGCCCATTCTGGGGAAAGTGGAGTGGACAGTGTTTCACTCTTTGTGTGGGGAGCAGAGGGCAGGGAGGGGAAGGGAAGCCACCACTGGCAAAGTATCCAGAATTTAGTTTTCCTCTTTACAACTTTTTTGTTCTCAGTTATTATTATTATTCAGTCTACAATTTTTTTTTGAGTTTCATTGGGCCTTATTCCATTACTTTTTCTCAAATGTTAAAAAGACCATGTACCAAATTTTGAGTGAAGGCAATTCAGTATGGAGCTACTGAACACTTTATCCTAAAGATCTCTGTTTTTCCTAAGTGTAGATTGCTCTCCCTTTTAAACTAAAGAAAGTTTTGGAGTTGATGGAATTCCTTATGCATTTCAACTGGAGCTTCATGTGTTGTAGCAGGAGGGGGCTCTGAAGGGCAGAAGGAATATTTCACAAGCAAGGACACATTTGCAGAAGCTGCTCTCACTTCTTGTCCTGGTGTGCAAGCATCCCTCTAGAAAGACCTGGGGACTGGTATTCCATAACTTGTGGTGCTGTAGTAAAATTCAGTTGTCATACTCAAAGCTGACAGTCCAGTTACAGGATTTCAAGGGTTTTAGAAATATAAGAGAAGGGATTTTTCTGTTCCTGGAGAATAAGTGGCTTAATAATTTTGATGTAAACAATGAATTTTCAGTTGGAAGAATCTATGAATGCTGTAAAGCTAGAGTGGCATCAAAGGGAAGGATATAAATGATAAAGAAAGAAGGCACTTCCCAGAAAGAAGTAATGTGCTCCTCTGGTGGACATGCCCAACCTCTACCTGTGTTGGATGTCAACAGCTGTTTTTTGCAGCCTCATACCACTGTGGCAGAGGTGGAGGTTTCTGTGCTACTTAAAAGCACTAATTTTAATATTAATTAGTTTTTCTTTTTAAAAAATGTAGTAAGATTTCTTAGTTACCACCAGCATATTCCGCCGCTGGAAACCTACACCTTGCTTGCAGGGTAACAACATTTTCTGCATTTCTGTCCTTATCAGCACTCTTACAAAGTCCTCACCAGTCTTGTCAGACAAGTGATGTTAAAGGCATACTGTAAAAAAACAGAAGCTACTTATGGTCTGAGCTATATCCAGTCTTTGAGTATACACTGTATTTGCACACTGTTGCATTTACTTGTTTCTCAGTTGCTTAAGAGTTGATGCAAGGAACTAATTAAAGACTAGTAAATACAAGGGACAGGTATTAACCCTCTTAACATACTCCTGCTTTTCAGTATAGTTGGTCTTGATTTTTTGCTGCTGTGAGATCATATAGTTAACTTCTTCTGATTTCTGTGTATAGAGAGAAATTAAAAATCTTTGCGTAGAAACAAGCCTTGAAATATACTTAATTCTATAGTGTTAATTTCTCTGTTTGCATGCCCACTTAGATTACTGACACCTTCATAGCAAAAGTAGCTGATGATGGCAGTGAGAAATCCCCTTGCTGGCAGATATTTGTCAGATTTTTGTTGTTTCATGGTTCTTTATGAATAGCTCGATGCTCTTGTGTCTATTAAAAACACATTTTTAAACTAAGTTTGTCCCCATCTAGAAAGATTATTCAAATCTAAAAGAATTGGGATAATAGAGCATTTTGGGAAAATAATGACAACCAGTCAAATAGAGTCATCTTGTATTCATTTATTTATTTAATTTTCCTAGCACCTGGGCTAGTTTTTACTCTCAAAGTTTATTTACTGAAAAAAAAATGTCAATAGATAGTCACAGAGCTGCATCTTACACCACGATTTAATAAATACAGGATACTTGGCAAAACTTGGGCCTGATACCTTCACAAATCACTGCTATTCCAGCAGAACTATTTTGCATTCTAAATAAATGTAAGTTTGGTTTTATATCAAAACCACCAGCATCTTACCCCTTTTTTTAGGTCTCAAACAGCAAAAAAATGTTTGCATCTTACTTAATCATCCAGAGTTAAGGGGCCCAGTTATAATCCTGTTGATTTTTTATATTAGTCTGTAATTCTTTGCTACCATTACCAGTTCCAAATGATGCCATTCTTAGCATGCAAGTGGCTCTACTCTGGTAGATTCTCCTTTACCATTAGCTGCTCTTTGCTCCACTGGCTGCTTTGACAAACTATTCCAGCTTGCTTCACAGAGTGTTATTTTAGCTCTTAGAAAGAATGTAACATTGTGAACTGAGACACTTTATTGCACACAGGATGACCTTAAGTAAATTCTTCTCATCTTTTCCCTCATGAGACTCTTGAAAAGACTTAAGTACTTCAGATCTTACAACAGACAGTCTTGTCTTTTTTTTCCTATTCCTAAGCTAACGTCTTTTGCATCCCTGTGTTAGATGTTACTTTTTCATATACTATTAGGATGATACACTTCTAAATGGTGATGCTGTTCCATCTTTCTATACACTAATACAACTAGAAACATGTCTGGGTTTTTAAGCAGAAAGTACATAATTAATTAGCGTATAAAATAAACATATTATAACCCCTTTTATTCTTAACATTTAATCTCCTTTTCTAACAGATATTAACTTGTTGACAGGATCTTCATCATCTTCCTCCTGTTTGATCTCCCCTCTTTTACAAAAATATCTAGAGGTTAAGTTGCAGTCTGTGTTTTGTTCTACGTCTTTAAGCTGTAAGCATTTTACTTCAGAACCCATCTAGTTCATTTCCATGGGTTTTCCAGGAAAAAAATTAAAAAGGAACATGGTCAAAAGGAAATTTTATTTCTGAAAACATGGAGTTTGAGGTAGAAAAGAACTATTACTGAATATGTCTCAGTTTTAGCAGCATCAGCCAAAGTAAAAAGATACTTAATTTTGCTTTCACAAGCAATTCTAAATTGTTTTCCCCTGCTCCTCAAGTGGACTCCAGTCTAGTAAACAGTGTTCATGGTGCACAGATACATTTGCAAGGGCATTTCGGAGTTTCAGAAAGGGGTCTGCAAGAGCAATACATAAAATAAGATAAGAGCTACTAATAATAGGTCCCAGAAAGACAAAATAAGTGTAATTCAGACCCCAGTTCAGGCACTCATCTGAGAGTGGGAACCCTGAATGCTGCTTTTTACATCAAACTTTGCATGCCAAAGTCAGCAGTTGTAATGCATAAGGGGTAGCTGAAAATCAGTACCAGCACCTACTTGTAGCCTTATATTTAAAACCAAAATTTTTTTTTGAGGTAATCTAAGCACCTGTAGGATTCAGCATGCACCTACAGGGGATCCCTGGGTTTCTTTTGCCCTGAACCATTTGCTTGGCAGCACAACAAGCACCAGCAGGTGTATAGAAAACACTGCTGTAAAACCTGTTTCTCAGATGCAGCACAGCAGGCTTGAGTCCTTTGGGTCCACTAACAGGATGGACACCCCAGGAGGTCTTCTGTTATAGAAAGGATGAGTGCTAGTACTGCAAACCTGGTTTAGTGCTGTCAAAGAGAAATTGTACACATTCCCTCAGAAGATAATGCCATGGTCTGTATCTTGAAGGAAGGAATATATCATTAAGAATAATAACAATAATAAGAATCAAATCTTGGCCAGCTTGCAGTAGGAAAGAATGTGATTGTAATAGGAATTTAGCTTGTTTACTAGTTGAAACAAAAACAGTCCTCCAGCAGGAACAAAGGACAGACCTGAGCTCACCAAGAGGACACAATGAGGAAGGAGATAAGATAACGAGCATCAGAGGGTTCTGAAGACACAAAGGAACTGTGATGTACATTCAAGAGTGGGTGATAGACATGGTAATGAGCTCTATGTACGTTTAACCAATATTTCCTGAATATGTAACAAATGTTTCTTAGAATCTATACAAATATGTATGTTTAACCAGTATAAAAGTCCTGTAACCTCCCTCAGTGGACACACACATTAGGTGAAGTGATTCCCTGTGGGGTGATTGGGCACAGCCCCATCCTTAGTCTTTCCTGCTGGCGAGCTCTGGGTAGATACCTGCTCAATGCACAGATATTTTTATTGCCGTCCTGAGGCAATTCAACACCAGGTGTTGAATATGGGATAAGAACTTTGTACCTAAGCCATGGGCACTTGTGTTATGGCTTGGGTTTGGCTTTGAGTTTCCGTATTGGTCTTAAGTCAGGATACCCAACAAACAGAAGATGGGCATTGTAATGACTAACTTACAAGCTCATCATTCAGTTGTTTATATGTTCACACCACAAATCCGTATATACATGATGAGTACTCATCCTGCTCATTAAGTTTCCTACAAATTTTTGATTCACATCACAATTCACAATATGTTTTTAAAACATAAATTGTCTATATCAACTAAACATTAGCTTTGTAGACAAGCACTGAAAAAACAGGAGTGGGGGAATTAGCAGCTATTCATTGACTTCCCATTTCATTAAAGCTCACTGTGACATTTTCCAGCTAATGAATGAAATTCCTTGTTAACTACTGATTAAATTTGAGCTGACTCTTCCACAACAGTTAATCAGCCAGGCACTTTGACATTATACCAAGATATGTAGGCTGCTGACATCCTCCGGATAGTGCAAATAAGTCCTGTTAAAAAAGCAAATATTGATCTGAAAAACAAAATTATGAAAAAAATATCTAAGGAGTAATATTGTTTCTAACACCAATACAATCTGACCGACAATATCATCCTAACTTTTCTCATACATCTCTTTAAAGAGCTATATAGGAAGTAAAGTGGGTAAAAAAAGTGGAACATAATCAGAGGTGTTACTGACTTTAGCAGAAAGTTCACTCCCTTGTGAAACTTGATACTGCTTTATTTATTTGTATACACCAAAAAAAAGGTCAGTATTTGCTGAGTCATGGCACTCCTAAAAATTCCAGTGAGGGGCATCACAAAAACAAGATTTAAAACAGCTGTTAGGAAACTACACACAGAAACATAAAGTGAAGTCCTTGTACTCTTCTCCAAAAAGGCTTATCATCCAAAGGCACAGATATCTGTGACAATCTTGTGAATTATAGTACAATATGCTCCCTCTGGGCATGAAGATAGGATATTTGCAAGTGAGACATTGAGGGAATGGTAGAAATAGGACATACACAAGTCTAGCATTTTTGGCAGTAGTTTCTCCCTTCAGCCTCATAGCATATACCTGGACAACTCATCAAAGCTGAGGGCTTTCTTTGGCCAAGGAGCAAACAAAACTTAGGGGTTTCATGCTGCTTCAGCAGTGTATACTGTAGTCCATTCCTGTGCATGTTATAAACTCTACTCTTCACCTCTCCAGACATCCTTCATTTTGTCCCTTGTATTTCTCCAATATGGGTAACAGTGACAGCAGCTACAAACTCTATGAGAGGCTGAAGGAAGCTCGAGAGGCACCTGCAAATCTGCAAGGAGGCAGTGCAAGAAGTACATACCTTGCACAACGTGTTGGGGTCAAGGCAACACAATGAAGATATCCTCAAGGCCACCAGATGTTGCTGCTATTGCCTAAAGGAAAGTAGAGATCCCACAGAACCTCCTTTCCCCACTGTGGCTATCAGGATCCTGCCACCACATCAATCCTGCTCTGTCCTTTTCTTTGCAAGAGTAGACTGTTTCTCCCTCCACCTGACTCTTGCTGGCTGACATGCTCACTGGAGGGTCTTTAAGCTGCCTGCTCCCAGGTAGCAAAAAAGGAGAAAAAGAAAAGAAGGAGAAAAAGAAAAGAAGGAGAAAAAGAAAAAAAGGAGATTTTTTTAGGAGAAAATGACAGGACAGGACAGAGATCAAGACAGCCATGCCCCTGTCTGTCAGAGTGAAATTTTAGGGGTTATGTTCTCTGGGCTTCACAGAGGGATTTTCTCCTCCGCTCTGCCTTGTGCACTTCACTGACCCCTAAGCACCCCTTGCAGGCAGTACTGGGCTGCCAGGATCCCAGACAGAAAGACAGAAGTATAGAATCACAGAATATTTTGAGTTGGAAGGGACCCATCAGAATAATCAAGTCCAAATCCCTGCTCCTCTCAGGACAACCTGAAACCAAACTGTATGGCTAAGAGCATTGTCAGATTCTCCTTGAACTCTGAGAGGTTCGGTGCTGTGATCACTTCCTTGGAAGCCTGTTCCAGTGACCAACCACCTTGTTGGTGAATAACCCTTTCCTAATGCCACTTTGATGTAAACCCATCTTCGAGTTAACCCACCAGCCAACTTCTCACCCAACATATTATGGACTTACCTAGCTATGTGCTGGACATTTTACCCAAAAGGATATTCCAAGAGATAATATCAAAATCTTTGCTAAAATCCCAAACAACCCACATCTACAGGTTTCCCTTATTCAACTAGATGGGTGACACTGTCATAAAATGAAATTAAGTCAGCTAAGCAAGGACTTTATCCTCATAAACCTGTGCTGTCTATTACCAATGACTGCATTGTTTCTCAAATGTTTTTCAATAACTCCCAGAAAAAACTTATCCATAACTTTACCACGCACTGAAGTGAGAATGCAAATACTAGGGTCTTCCTTCTCACCCTTGAAAATCGGGACAACTTTTGGCCACTTTCAGTCAACTGGGATCTCTCTAGACTCCCAAGACCATTGAAAAATAATGGAGGGAGGTCCCACAATGACATTGATTGGCTTTTTCAGTACCCTGGAATGACTTGCAGCCCACAGACTGACATGGGCAGCTGGAGCAGATGATTATATCTGCCACAGGAGAAATGTCAAATTGTCTGAAGGTCTTGAAGGTCCTACTCAGAGGATTGTTCACACAGGTGGCATAATTGTTGACAGGGACAGGAACATTAGGCATTTCTCTTCAATGTTGCTGTCGAAAGTATTTCCTCATCTGACTGTAAGAGCTGTGGCCATTCTGCTTGTGCCACTTTTGCACACACATGGCAGTTAGAGTGGCATGAGTGGGTAAGGATATGACACAGACAGACAGGCAACTGTTGCATCTACAGACAGGGACATAGGGAAGTCAGGGATAAGTAGATTGTATCTCCGCTGACTTCCCATCACCTCTGAAGGAGATCGCTAGCTATGCACAGGGTGGGTCTCCAACTGTGCAAGCAATAACTTAAAAGCTAATTAAATTCCTCGATTAAACTCCTCAATTAAACTCCTTAACAACTAATGAAGCAAAGACCTTTCATACTGCTCTTTTCTTATTCACAGTTCCAGCAATTTAAAACAGAAACTGAAAACCTCGTGTTTCCTTTAAGGAAAAGTGATATTTCTTCATTCTTAGTTCTCCTAATTTTTGCAGTAACACAGTTTTCTTGCCTTATTAATTGCCACATATCAAGCTCAGAATCTGTCTTTAGGTCTCCCCTAATTATTTTTTTCTAAACTGACATAAAATTTTGTTTGTAACACGCTGAATGTTTACGAACACAGCTTATAAACTTACTAGTGGTAACTGGGAATATATTTAACTGTATATTCAGGGCATTTTCTGTTTTGCTAATACTTAGACTTCTATGCATTTTAGTTTTACTGGGTGTGTATAGTAAAAATGCCTGTATGTCACATCTTTCACTTGACTTACAAAAAACAGGTTTTGCTGTTATTGGGACCCCTGAGATAAAATAGCTAATCCTGTATTCCTCCATATCAAATAATCATTATTTGCATAGTGCCATGCTTAATAGGCTAAATGTGCCAAAAACATGCATCCCTGATTTTATATTCGAAGGCAGGTGTACAATGCATTATAATATAGAGTGTGACCTTCCTCCCAGACATCTAGGCAACTGATCCTACATCCAGCTAGCCTGTTTTGATCATAAGAGACATTCATGCACGATTAGGATTGTTTTCATGATGTTGATGCCAGTTCAGATGTACATACAGCCAAAATAGTAGTCATGTAACTCTAAAGATATTCGCTATGATTTCTGCATCATCATAGCCAAGAACAGGCCTAACTCATTCAAGCTGACCTCAGTCCACTTTAATATTTCTGAAATAATATCTACATAAGGAAAACCTGCAATGAACAAAAAACCTTCACACCCGGAAAAGATTAAGCAAGTAACTGGATTTATCAAAACGCAGGGACAAACACAATGTTTTGTTTAGTTCTTATATTGATTCTTTTTCCACTTGAATTAACATAGTTGATATTGTCTCATAATCTATAATATGGTTTATTTAATGCAAGTGCTCTCTGAGAGACAGAGTGTCAGGAAGAGACTGCAAATGTAATCTCATAGATTTGGACTAAGCATGATCTTAATCTAATTGGGTCCTTAGTCTCTTCTCTTGTAGCTAAAGAAAAGGCACCATAATATTGCTTTATTTGATTGCAAGCTCTTCAGTATCTTCCTCTGTGTTTGCATGCTGTCTAGTGTCATGGAGACTTCTTCCCAGTTAAAGCCTGTGGGTGCTGCTGCAATATAAATAAATTAGAATAAGGGGAGTGAAATGAAATAAGAAATTGGTATAGACACTCTGTATGTGAAGCTGATGTTCTTCTCTTCTAGCAAAAAACAATCCAGGCAGAATATAAACATTTCCTCAGAAAATCTTGTGAAGAGGAAGAGTCATTCTTGTGGATGATCTCGCTTTAGGAGAGAATTAGAATAGAATTAGCCTGAGAAACTTGCTTATAGCTGAGAACACTCCAGAAACGTATTTATGGCATGAGTTTGCCCTTTTGTCTAAAAAGCAATAAACAACCATCAAGAGAAATGGCAAAGCCAAGAAGGGTTTAAAGGCTGGAATTTATTAGAACACTATTTCCTCATACCTAGTACTAAACTTTCCTCCACTGAATGTTAATTTCATTTCCTTGTTGGTAACAATGAGTATTGCTCTTAAAAAAACACCTGTTTCTTCCCACTGTCTTATCTAGAAGTCTCCTGCAGAGTCTAACCTCATATCCTTAATCTGGACTTGTGGAGATGGGAAAATATTCATCTGCAGATGCGAATGCAAATGGAACAACAGCGTATGTTTATCCAAAGACCTATTTAGTTACTTTGAAAAACAATGGGGGTTGAGCAGATTTTGGGGTGTTCAGAGCTCCGTGACAAGGTCTAAAGTTTTGAAATAAAAAATTTGGCAGTGTATTTTTCAGCATCATACTCCTGCTCTTGGGCTTCCAGTGTAGCTCTAGTCTGCACCCACACTCAAAAACCACGTGTATCAAAGAGATGATCTGAGTGCAGCAAGGTAGTGCAGGCAAGCAGTGTGTCTCTGACTTTCATGGTCCATTCAAAATCAGCCAAGGGCACCCCCTCCTAACAGAGGCCCCAAGGGAACAGAAACACTTGAATTCCGCTTGCTCTAAGTAGTCTTGAGAAATCTTTGCAGACCCATCACATAATCAGTGTTATTTAAAAAAGCCTCCCGTTCCACGATCTGCTTCTGACACATGTGAAAAGAAAGCCCAAAGGAGCTCCCCAGAACCACAATGGGTGTGTGGCAGACCTTGCTTAATACTGGACTTGTTTTCACTCCCAGACCTGTATTTCACCCCAAAGAGTGGAATCCCCTCCATTTCATTTTGTGTAATCTACTGATCAGCCTCAGGACAGCTGGGAAGGAGTGCCCTAGCAGCTTCTCGGGTTGCAAACCACTTTTGCCCAAACAAATAAATAATTCAACCATATTTACCTCAGGGCCCTGTGCAGGGCAAGGAAGGATACATTATTTTTCCCATACACAGTCTCTCCAAAATGCAAAGGCTTTTACTCAATAGTAGTCCTGTGACACCTAGTTTACATTTTCATACCACTGTGTAAATATACTTCTCCTCCCCATGCCCCTCTGGGGTAGTGGAATAAATGTTTGATTTCGTATTCACAGCCAGGAAAGCTGGCACAATCAACTTTGAAGTGACAGCAAAGCACAGCTCTGAGCTTATTTGGAAGAACAAAAAAAATTGCAGTCAAAGAAATGTTTGTTGGCAGGGAGCTCTGAAGCACATTTAGTCCAACCTCCTGTTCTAAGCAGGACTATTTCCAGCAAAGATCAGCTCACTCCCTGATACATAAATATTAAGTAACTACTGAGATTAGGAGAGATTCTTCAAAATGTTACAAAAAATCCATAATCTTGCACTTTGGACTGCTGGAGTTTCCTTCCCCAAATCACAGATGTGTTTTAAATATGCAGTGAAAACAATCAATCTTTATTTGACAGAGAAGCTGTCAAACATTGGTTTTAGTAGGTTAAATTCTATTTATTTTTTGGCTGAATGAACACAGAGACACATAGAAGCACTTTCAGCAACTTCCTGTAACCTAAGCACATCTTTTCTCCTTATCCCACACACTGTGCCAAGGGAAGAGACATGAGCAGTGAGAATCACTGCAAACATGAATCTACTCTGCCTAATGGACTGATTAGGCTGCATAATAGTTGACAACTATGACAACTAATAATTTTAAGTATTCTTTTTTTTTTCCTTCCAATACCAGTTTTGTCAGATTTAAGCAACATATGTACTCCAGGCCACAAGTATCGTGACAGATTACCACACTGACAGCAAAATGGTTATTTCCTTGATGAAATCTCTGATTGCTGCTTGGAAATGAGGCAAAGAACATGATGTTACTGCATGTATCCTCCAGACCTGTAGTGAACAGTGCAGAGGATGGTTAGCGGCAAGAAGTTTGCTGCAGCCCTGGTAAACCTGTTCCTTCACCCCTTCTCATTATAAGAACTTTGAAGCTGACAGACCATTTTACAAGTCATCTATTTATCCTTTTAGGCTTCAATTATAATAATGGCAATAGAAAAGCAACCAGGGTCATACTGGAAGTGGCAAGGTCAAAAGCACTGCTTGCTTTCACTGGACAACTGACTTCCTGAAACCCTAACAGGCGAAGGTATTTCCATTAACCACAAGGAAGATTAGTTTGATTTGTTTTGTTTGGCAGCAGCACGATGGACAGTCATACAGCTGTCACAGCAGGGCTGGAGGAAGCTGTAAAGCTGCCTGGCTAGCTGGTTGCAGCACAGATTCACAAGCCTGTCAGACATGTAAAATATGCGTAAGAGGACTTTTCCTGTTTTACATGTTAATTTACAGTGGAGTGTGGGGACACTGGCTCAGTTTCTCTTATCTTGCTATGTCTAATCTCACATTACCTCTCTTGCACAGACTTTATTGCTACCTGCGAAACAAAATCTCTTCTCACCTGAGAGGCTCTTGATCTCACTGCCATCCAAGGTACCCATGGGAAGTCAAACATATTCATGTGAAAGCGTGGACAGATTTTCTCCATTTAGAATCCAAGGAATCCTAATTTCTTCTTTTCTCAAAGAAGGCAGCCTGATGAACCACCTGTAGAAGCACATGTAGATATTAACAAATCACTGGACATTGGCAATCACAGAAGAGAGAGATCCACTCATGATTTCTCAATTTTATCCCAAGTATGACACATATGGGCTGGAATACTCTGTTGGTCAGTCTCTTGATGATAAACAAAATATTTTCAGCAAGAAAACCAGAGCTGTTTCTTAAATCCCTGGCTTTTCAGAATTACTTGGAGTGCAGTAGGCCACTCAGCATACTGCACAGAACACTCTTCAATAGGGTTTTAAATTTTAAATGTAAAAATCCCAAGTACTGAACATTAATACCAATACAGAAATTTATCCAGCTTAGGAAGCACTGGAAGTTTTGGGCTCTATCTATATAAAAACTCCATTGTGCGGATACCTTTCACTATTCTGACAGAGACTTTCTGAGATAGCTTTACTCCATCTAGATGATATACTAGGGCATCCATATTGCTAAATTAAAGAGGTCCAGAAAGTGACCTGAACACTGGCCAGTGTTCCCCATACAATTAATTCACTCCCATGATTTCTGAGGTGGCCTTATCCTGAGCCACTTTTTCTCCAAGGAAATCCTGTGTACAATCCAAGGAGACAGACAGGATGGAGACTATACTCCAAAGGCATGTTGGACATGATGCCCCTCCACAGATTATTAGGCCAGAAAATGGCCTAACAAGACTTTGGCAGGGAATGGCTTCAGCACAGGCTGAGGCTTCAGGGAGAGAAGATAAGCGGTCCTGGGATGAGGAAGGATTTTACAGGTGAGGAACCTTTCTACAGTTTGCATTATGGTTGCCCACTTCCTCTTTCAGGGCTGTGTGAATTTTTTGTAATACCTTAAACAAATGCCATTTCCCCTGCTTCTCTTTTTGCTCACATTCAAATTTTAGCAGTCTGGCTCCACTCTATAATGCCCTGAGTGCTTTAACAGTGACCAAGGAAATATGCATTCAATGTTCCCGCCCCCAGACCACGACTCTATATCTCTGAATTCTTTCTAATTAAACACAGTAGAAAGGTGAATAAGGACTACTTCAGACTACTGCATTCAGTCCAGAAACTTAATTACTTGAATTGTCTTCATTTTTTTAGTTTTCTTTCAAACTGTTGTATTCAAATAAATCCCCTAAACCATCTTAAATCCTTCAAAGTCGCATTAGGCCAGCACTATATGTTTAATTTCATTGGGTGAACTGTTGTTCTTTCCAATTCACACTTAATCTGCTAAGTTAATCATCTGAAGAGCAGAATGACTTGTGAGAGATGTGAAACACTTTCTTCAACAATTTTCTGAAGAAAAAAAAAGTTTTAAGTTCACTTTTAGGCAATAACATCACAAGGTGAAATAAAACAAGTTACTTCCCTTCATGCCAAAAGATTTCTTGCCCTCTTGAATCATCTACACAAATAAACTTGTAACATACTGGCCAAGTCTTTGTTCTTTCCATCACTACGAGGGATGATGATGTGTGAAAATCAAAAATGCAAGGCTGAGTGAGATTTTTAATGTATTCAGCATTAAAAGCATATTTCTCTATCCCTGGATGTCACTGAGGTTTTGTAGTGGAGCAGTTAGGGCAGAACTTCCTGTAGTTTAGAAAATCCCACCCATTTCTCTCTCTCTCTAAGGAACTTGCAAGTTTTGGTATGTAACTCAAAAAAGGTATGTTTTCTGATGCACAAAATTATTTTCACCATGATGTGAGCAGTGATAAACGTCACCTAAAAATGTTTAAATGCCATCTTATTCTTAAAGGACCATACCATGGTCTTATAGGAGAAAGGACATTAGATTTACCATTGTCATTTCATGCAGCACCAAAGTATTCACTACACATAACTCTCAAATACAGATAGTGCTTTTTCCACAGTAATCTGTTGCTTTTCTGATTGATGGCAGAATGTGAAACTGACTGAAAAAATGCAAAGTTCAGATCAATGTTCAGCCAAAACTAAGTCTTTCTCAGTTCCAGATTAACCTGTGTAAAAGCAATAAGTTTCATGGGCTGATGGCCAAGAAAATATGAATGAGTTTATAAGTCTTAGAAATACTGTTCTATTTGAAGCTTTCCCAGAAGCAGTGCTTATTCATTGCAAACAAAGAAGAACTTCAAATCTGAAGCTGTTTGGACTGAATTTCAGGTTTGTATCTAACTTAGAAGTGGGCAAGACTCATTTGTTTTTCAAGTTAGTGTTATGAAAATTTCAATGACTCTTTTACTTTGTGATACCTCAAATTCTTTGCAAGTCCAGCACTTTAATGCATGTTAACATTTCATATACTGATATTCATGTAGATTGTTTATTGAATGAGAATAATGTTATAGAGGTAAAAGTTGAACTGCTTTTTTTTTAGGATTTGACACTTAAAGTTTATACAGTGCTAAAGAAAGGCAGTAGATGATGAATAACAGTAAATCCTAATATTAAAAAATAAGGGGAAATGATAACATGCTTGGATCTCCACCTAAGTTGACCCTCTATATAGACAGACTGAGGCGTCAGAACCATCCAGACTCCTGCTAGTCCCTTGGGCATAGTAGTCAGCTGTGCTTGGTGTTTCGTTGACTCAAGCACATCAGTTCACTGCTTTCTATGCTTTCCTATTTTGCCAAGTTTCTTCCTTTCTTATACTCTTTTTCCCTGACAGTCAATTTGGGAATCACTGTAGTTTGGTTTTCACACACTGAGATAGCACTTAGTCATCTCTGTGATTGCTTTCTTATAACTGTGTGAACTTAGTTACTGGGAATACAGTCATTTTGCTCTGCTGTTCAGATAACTGTGAAAAGTACACTAACTTGTTACAGTTAGAGTTGGTTTGATTTTTTTTTTAAGTTTGTTTGACTTAGCCCCTGTTTTCTCAAGGTAGCGTGTTCACTCCTATTTATGCAACACAGATGATTTCAGATGCCATTGGGACCTTGCTCTGCATTAAGAAGTATTTGCATTCAGTTCAGTTAATCTTGGAAGGCTAGTAATTGACTTATTTGTATTATTCAGGATGCACTATGCACTGTTATTTAGAAAAAACAGCTAATTTGATCTAATCACGGATCTTATGATGGAAGATGAGAGGATACCTGTGTCATCCAGTCCAGCTCTCTGCAACTCCACCATCATCTGCACAGGCACACACCTCATATAGCTACACTGTATGCCCAAACATGCACAATCATGACAATGAAACTGAAGGTCCAAAAGCTACAAAAATTCTCTAACAAATCTGGAGAAACCAAGCATTTTGGCTTTCCCTTAGGTCCCTGTAACACAAGGGAGTTCATTACATGAAAATGCCCTGGCTAGCACAAATATATGTTGGCTTTGGAGAATGATATAGAAAAATGGTAGCAATGCTATCACTCCCCCATTAATTCAGTGCATAGTCCCACTGGTGAGCTCTGTCATCCATAGATTTAGATTTCTGCTGGGATCAGTGCTATCTTGGACATTTAGAGAGTTTCAGAGGCTCAACAAGAAAATGTGTAAGTGAACTAATCCTCACAAGGGAAAGTGTTATTTGGGGAAGAAAAGAAAATTAATTTTGTGATTTATCATAAGAAGATAGAGAAGTTGGTGAAAAAAATAAAACTATCTTCAGCGTTTCAGGGAACTAACTCATTAAAGCAGAATAGTTGGCTGATCTGAGACTATACAATGGAGTTTAATGACTTGTTAATATCTCGGAAGAGGAATGTGTGGTCTGATTTACAGAGGCTTGCATGCTTGAGGCAGTTAACTTCAGAGCAGGGAACTGATGCTCAGTATCTTTGAAAATAGAATCAATGATTTTATACAGGCTTAGAAGTCTTGTAGCTAGTTCTGATAGTGACATTTATTTCAATCACTCCATTTCACTGCCTTTGAACTAGGTATTTCCAGCCTGAAATTCTTTATTGAAGTTGGTATTCTAACATATTTTCAAATAAAATAGACATTTATAGATCTATAAAATAAAGCATTCTATGAAATATTAAGCTGACATATGTAAATATAACTGCATTAGCCATGATGGGAGTCCAAACTGCTTACTCAGAGGTCAGACATGACCCAAAGAAAAGCTGGGACTTGCCCAGGTTCATGGTGAGGAGTCAGTGTCAGAGTTTCCAGCACCTGAGTCATGTATTTGGCTGAGTCATCCACACCTCTGTAAGTACATGGATTCATCCATAATGCATCATGCTTTCTTCTTTTCACTCACTCACAGTTTGCTACCAATTTAAACTGAGTGATCCTAACATTTATCCTGGGTTCAGGTTCATGTGTATGTCTCAGCCTCTTTGCTTGTTCCTTTTTCCCATTGTTTTGTCCCGTCTGGGAGTTGTGCTAGTGGCTCAGCCCTTTCTCCTAATATCTGTGCACATGGACTTGGAGCACATCTCCCTTATCTTCCATTCCCTACCCTTCACTTACCCTGCCCAGGAGACCGAGGACAGCAGGACCACTCCTGACCTCTATCCATGGAGGACTGCTGTGCTTTTCACTAAAATCAAAACCAAGCAAAATCTTTACCAGATTTTAATCATGACATTGTTTTGTGTGGTCAGGAAAAGAATCATAGGGTTTACAGACTGTGGTTGCCTTTATTAATAATTTAGCACAAGGTAGCTCAATCATTGCCCTTTAGTCTGGCCCATGTCTCCATATAAAATTCAATTGCTATCAACTTGTACAGGTTTTATCTGTAAGCAGGGAAATATCTGTCTGCAGCTAGAGCAAATCTTGTGAGTCCGTGTTCCTTAAAGCAAGAGAGCAATGGGAAAAAATTGTTTACTTCAAAAATAATCGTGTGATCTGTAAATCATCTCACAATTTGGGAGATATATTATCATAGCTTCTATTGCTGATGGAACTGCAATGTCAATTGCAGCTGCATCAGTCAAGGACAGGAGCTTATTCAATATTCCATATACAGCTATAGACATTATATTTTGCCACCACATACAAGAAGGAAGGTGACAATGATACCAGGCAGTTTCTTGATACCTGACAATGCTCTCTTTCTCTTTTTTGATATTTCTTGAAGTTTTTTGTGTGCAAGCTTTTTTTAGGGGGTAGTATCAGTGAAGAGCTGCAATTCCTAACTTATTTTTTATAACACACCAGCACTGTGTTTGGAGCATTATTTCCAATCATTGCTTGCTTGGAAAAATTACAAGTATATTTGGGCAACAGCCTTCTGCTTTGTGTGTTCCAAATAAGTATAAGGGGAAAATTAAACAGAAGCATAAAGTATTTAATATTCTCGGATTTAAAATTTATAATACAAGGAATGCCATCTAACTGCAGGAGCTATTGCTCGCCACTTATACTCATGGTTACAATACTAAAAAACTACTTGCAAGTCAAGTAATGCTGTCTATAACTAAACATCTGATCCTCTGTGAAGGAAGTCTGAAGTTTTTGCCTCACTTTGACTTACTAGCAAAACCTTAAATCAAGGTTCTTTGTTTCGCTGTGCAGACATGCCCAAAGCAAATGGACATAGCTCTTAATGGCAAAGAGTAAACATGGCTTTAAAAAGAGAAAAATAACAGCCAAGCCTCTCAAGTTGCTCATACAATCTTTGGGAAAATTACAAGAATGGATATTTAATATTTTGAAGTTCTTGTAAATGAGTCTTCGACACTACCAGCTGCTGAATCAGGATTATCCCTACAAATGAAGCAGGCACAAGAATCATCAAAGCTTCCTCATTTTTCTTTCTTAACCTGCTGTAATTTTGATTTATAATTAAAAGTCCTTATGTTCTCACACAAAGAGCAATTTACTGGATAGAGCAATTTAGATTCTTGGAGGTCATCAAGGCTCTGTCCAGTTAAGCAAAAGAAAAAAAAAAACAAACTAAAAATAGGTGGAGTAGGTTTTAAGCACATTGACCAGCAGCACTGTGAGGTGTCCAGCTGCTCCAGGGCATGGGCAGAGCTGGAAGGCTTGGAAGCATGATGTAAATCCTTACACACCGAGTGGGGCTCTGTCAGGGCTGGCAACAGAAACCGCTGAGCACAGGGGTACGTCCAGCAGCACATCCTGCCCTCAATCTGAAACACTTCATGCATCCTGCATGTCCAGTTGCTCAGGGGCTGCAGCCCTGACTCCGCTTGTGAGGCTGGTGCTGGTATTTTTTATTCAAAGGACTAAACAGGATGTACTGTTTGGTTTGCAGACAGTCAAATAGCCTCTACTTTGCAGGATAGCCAAGTCCTTGCAGCGCATGGGGAATGGGGAAGCCTGAACTGAATGCCTTCCCAGCCTTGGGACATTCAAGCCCATCCCTGTCACCTCCAGCTGATCAGTGCAGCCACTCATATCCTTCCCCACCCACCTCACTCTGCACGGGGGCACAGGCTCTGCAGGAGGTTTGAAAACTGCCTTTAGATGGTTTTTTTTAAATCCCTGTTAGGCTTATGCACCAGGAGCTCAGTGTGGGAAAGCCCTGCACAGGCACAAGAGCAAGACTGGGGGAACACTGGAAAGCACCAAGTTGTACAGGGAAGTACTGTGGAAACTCAGGCCCTGATACTGTGCGTGTCCAGTGGAGTTTGTATTTTAATTAGATGCTTCAGGTCTGCCAAAGGCATGTCTTGTATTTGTAAATCCTTCATTGGATCCAGTATTGAATTTGCAGGCTTTCTGGTGACAAAAAAGAAAACATGGATATACCGTAGCTTGAGTCCATCAAAACATAATATATATCTCCAAAGTGTTTGGCAGCATTAATAATTTCAATAAACCCAGGCCCTCCTAAACTGACCTTGTTAATCCGTACCATCAAATGGAGTTTTATAAAGATATGTAGTCAAACACTTTGAATTAGAACATCCATTTAAGATAAAGTACAGCACTTCGACGTGTCTGACACTGTTTGTATCAGACTGCAGCATTTTTTTTCAGCGAACCTAGTGCTGTCTGTTCTACCTGTGAAGGGGCAAAATATAATTGCATAGCAAAATGTCAAAACATATTTGTCACTCCTCCTCCTATATCTCCTAACTCTTTCCATTTACCAATGGTACAGCAAAATAGAGTAAAGATGAAAGGATATGAAGTTGTGGGAAGTCAGCTGTTAAATCTTCATTATTTCATTCAGGTGCTAAATTCAGAAAATCTTGTAAATTTACACTTATAAAGTGGTTTTGTTTTGTCATAAACTTCACTGGTTTTTATAGTGCATTGCAGATGAGAAGTTCAAGTAGGTGGAGAAAATGGAAATATATAAAGTCTAGGGTGTACTAGTCTTAATCTAAGGCTTGATCAGTAAGGGAGAGAGCAAAATGATCAATGACTACCTACTTGAAGAAGGAAAAATCATCAGAAATAATCTGTTTTCTTCATGATAAAAGAGAAGAGGCATGCCTAAAGACATATGCCACACAGGTCTGGGCATGATTTCAGTGCCAGTTAGGGAAAGAGTTTCACAGCTTCTCCTCCACTCTGCAATGACAGATTATGCTAGGTACTTGTACTGAGGGGGGATTTAGTCCTATTAGCCTTCTTCCCTCTGCCCTATAAATCTTTTACTGCTTCAAGAGGTTTACTCAGCAATCTCCTAAAGGTAATGAGTGATGAAATTATTTGATTTGCAGCCAATCTACATTACTCGTATCTTTAATGTGTTCACAGCCTGGTCTCCATTGGAAGAGGACTTCATACAGCAGTTATCAGGGAAAAAGCTCAAGTTTGCTCAAGTCCTATTGCTTATACTAGTTTCCCTCTGTAAAGTCTTCAAGCTTTGCTTTATAGATTGTGAATTTGCATATACGTGAATCTAAATAGGTAATTATACTGTCCCTGACATTTCTTCTTCATCCATCTTTACTTTTTCAGCAGTACATCAAGTGGTGAATCAATTTATTGATCAGGTTTTCAAATGCCTTTCACTTCATATACTTAGTTACATCAATGCAAAATAAATCTATTCTTTCAGAAAATATCTAGCAGCATCACAAACCTCATACGCCCCTCTGGTAAAGTAGCCTGAACAATTGTATCCTGCAAGTTTTTTCACACATAAAACCCTGATTCCTACTTAGAGGAGCCTGATACAGAGAAATAAACTGATCATGGGGGAATCTTTAACTGAGACCACCAAGAGACAACCCAAATTCTAGACATTAATGAAATTAATACAAAATCAGGTCTCACTGAAGTGAAAGCAAGAGGAAAAAGATTGTCATCAGGAGGAGCCAGCACTGACTTATCAAAGGCACATCATTGAATGGATTGCCTTTAGCCAGAGGATTCTGTGGGCAAAGGGAGAGCAGTGAACATCAGTTAACTGGAGTTTAGGAAGGCTTTCAACATGTTTTTCAATAGTAGCCTTACAGCGAAACGGGGGAGGTACTGTGGATGGGTGGACTACCAGGTGGATAGAAAATGTCTGAACCATGAGGCTCCAAGTATAATGATCAGTGGTTTGAAGTCCAAGTGGTGACTCACCAGTTGTGACTGGTTTTGCTCAGTGGGTAATAGGAGTATGATACTCTTCAAGATAATTACGAACCACTTGGACCTAGTGATAGTATGCACCCTAGGCAAGGGTGCAGAGGACACCAAAATGCTCTATAATGTCCTGGTCAACACTGAAGAGGGCATGGTTGCCTTTCAGAGGCAGAAATGGACAGCCTGAAAGCTCATGATGTTCATCAAGAACAACTGCGACGTCCTGTTCTTGACATGAACCAGCCCCTTGTAGCAGTGCACTCTGAGGGCCATCTATCTGGAAAGGAACTTTGTGGAAAATAGTCTGGGGAGCCCTGACAGACAACAACTTAAGGATGAGACAGTAGTGAACCACTGGAAGGCTGAAGACCAGCTGCTGTCCGGCTTTGATTTTTCTAGGAGATGCTGACAAATAAGGGCAAAACAGGCAAAGTCCAACAAAGGATTATGGTGAGCAGGGGCTGAAACCCATTTATGGAGGGGCTGAAGGAACTAGATTTGCTTACCTTAGCTCTTTTCTCTGGAGAAGAGAAGACTAGGTAAGGACCTAATTGTATTCTTCAACCATATAAAGGGAAAATGGGAGTTATAAATAAGTAGGAGCCAGGAGTGCACAATAGAATAGGAGGTATAACTTTCATCAGAAGTTACAACAAGGAAAATGACAACTAAAAACAAGAAAAGAAAATCACAGTGAGAGTTCTTAAGCAGGTCAGTAGATTTTCCAGAGAGGCTGTGGTGTCACAGTCCTTGGTAATATTCAGAACTTGACTAGAGATATCCCTGGGCAGCCTGATATAACTTTGAAGATAGCTTTGAGAAGCATATTGCACCAGACAACCTCCAGAGGTCCTTTTCCAGCTTAAATTACTCTATGACTGTGTGACTGCATTTCTAAAGAAGATCACACATTTTGTCTCACTAGAAAGGACAAGTGATGTATAAGTCTCAGATTTTTTAAAAAATAAGATTTTTAATTAGCTTTTAGTGAAACCCAAAATCTTTTGCTTTCTTGTATGACATCTGAGAAAAAAATGATGACTAAAACTTTCATTCAGAACACACAACTTCCTGAATTTTTTTCTCAGACAGCAGTCACCATGACTAAGCACGTGATAAAACCTGCTGAGGCCAAGATGTTCCGCAGCAGATTTTTGAGGAAGTGTCCCATCACATGCACATGTACAGTCCAGATGCCCTCCCAGACTTGGCATCACTAGCGTTTTCCCCAAAATTCCAGCAGTATTTACTCAATTCTGCTATTTTCCAGTGCAAATTCAGGTAAAAAAATTCATATATGCCTTTGTTCACAATGCAAGAAATTGTCCTTATTTTGCCAGTGTAGCTACATGGACTACATAAGTGGCATAGCACTCAAGTAAAAACACATACATTGAAGATTATTGACCAATCAGCTTTTTTGAAAGAGCAATGCAGCTTCAGCAAGAAAGGTTTGTTCCGTGTCTCTCCTACCTTGTCACTTTTACTGAACTTCCCAGAAACTGGGGATACACAGGTCTGAAATGCCTATGGATTGCCTGGGACTCTTCTGCTTTACATATTTGGCTATCCGGGAACATGCCCTAACCAAAGGCTATCAATGTCTTCTAAAGCAGGAGTGAAGGACAGTTCCAGGTCAGGCTGTGCCGGTCTAAAAAAAAATAAAAAAATAAAAGGTATATATCACTGGTGACTGTAAAAAAATATGTGTGTGTAAATGTGTGTGAAAGCAAGAGGGACTGTCTTGCTTAACAGAGAATTCAGTCAAGAACAGAAGACCTGAATTTCAAGCACAGTGATGTCTTACAGTGACAATCTCAAATATCTTTGTTAGTGCCCAGTTCTGTTGCTGTACAAGTGCTTCCCGGATAAAATAATTCAAGGCCTCAAAGAAGATAAATGCGTCACTTTGAGATGCTTATTAAGCTTGGACATTAATTAAGTTCCACGTACTTAGTGCTATGGACACAACTGTAGCGTTAGGAATGAATAGACCTGCAATCCCAGGCATCTGGAGAATGTTAAGGTAAAAATTAAGGTAACTACAGAGTTAAAAACATTTTCCTTTAGATGGCGAGTAAATGAAGAGTTTCCAGATCAAGACGCCATATATAGGCATCTAAGTCTGCTTTAGTCCTACTTTAGGAATGTATGTCTTTTTTTCACAGTATATTTTGATGTCCAAGTTAATTTGGTCATGGAAACTGAATGGAAAAAATTGCTTTGAAAGTGCCTCATAAATTCCTTGGAAAAATATTTAACATTCACATAGGAAGGACTTTAAATAATTTCTTTGGGGATTTAAAGAAGAATATACATACCAAAGGGAGTGGGGAGAAGCTTAGCAATATGCAGAGGCAGAAAACCAGAAACCTTGCTCAATCAAATGCCTTTGGGAGAGCAACATGCTGATTTTGCTTCCAGATGGGAGGCTGAATCCATAACCTTATTAGGATCTAACCGCATTTCAAGTTCCATTTGCAATGTTCATGGATTAAGCCAAGTACCTTAAAGACTGCAATAACTTCAATTGACATTTATGTGTCTATTAGCATAATTGTAATTAGCTCTTTGTTCACTGCTTAGAAAATTATTCAAAACTAAGCTATGAAAATTATCTGTATAGCTACTTTCTTCTCTGTGCCTAGATTTGTGTGACATTCCTGAACTTTAAGTGGATGCAAAGAAGACTCTCTAATTCTTTTTTCATTCTTTCCATATATACATGTTTCCTATATGGTTTATGTTCACAGATGTGAACAAATGTATAATTTGTACACCATATATATTGTAATGGATATAATGTGGTAGTTCTTTTATAATTTGTGTAGATCATATGACGTCATTTAGTCACCTACTGCGGTAAGTAGAACTTAAAGCACCACAAATTCTAAATGGGTATTGGCAAAAGAACAGTCTTATTTCTAAAAGTCTACATGCTCTTTAGGTACCACCTGAACACAATTTACTCCTTTGTTCTGAAATTACTTCTTAAGAGTCCTGTGCAACCAAATGGAAGCTGTGGCCCTACCAGACATATCTTAATGACCATGAATGCAAGACAAATCTTGCCTTCCATGTACACAGCAGGAGAGGTGCTGTTGGTGTTGCTGACAGCACCTCCCAGCAAGCCCCGTACTCTGCCAGGGGATGTGGAGGGGGGCCTGTAGGACACCTCATACCCACAGCAACCTTGCCATGTTTGCCTCAGCACATCTGGTGGGATCATCTTCTGCTGCTGCCAAGAGTTTTGATTCCTCAGCAGCATCTATGCCAGACCTACTGATTGTCTTGTGATGTAACTCTGGCTTGAATACTGTAGTCTAGCTGCTCAACAGCCCCTTGTGACTCAGAAGCCATAATACTTCCCAGCCAGGGTGCTCAACTGGCACAGCAGTACAGCCACCACCCAGAGAGCTGCTGATGTCTGCCACCTCCTGCCTTCAGCCTGTGTCATTCTCAATCACCACTAATCCTTCTGTGCAGTACTCTGTCCTCAAACGTTTTAAACAGTCATAGGACACAAGGGAATGGTTTTCGGTTATACAGTCAGTCCTGTGATTTGAAACCTTCTCTTTCCTACCTTGATTTAGAGCCACCAGAAATGAAACAATTGAGTGTCATTTGGATAAGGACAAACTGAACTCTTACTGAGCTGATACTACAGCATAGAGGTTTTTTAAAATAAATTATATACACCGAGCATATTAACAATTACTTTATCACATGGTATTTGGAAGAAGGTGATTTAAGGGCCTGTCAGTGAAAACTGAAATAGCATGTTTAAATTCAGAATGTGTAATTTTAATGCAAGCTTTCTATATGTTAGTATGTTATAATCTACATGTTCCTGAGGATTCTTTTTCCTCTGTTACAGTTAAGTCCACCAACCTTCCCTGCTATATATGCCAGCATGAGACAGAGAGAGGGACTGATTACATCTCTTTCCAGAAAGCACTAACCAGCTTTCAAGCCTGGCCTGACTGGTACAGCTGTTACATTTCTAATTTATTTGAGTTCATGACAGGGTTGATATTGTTTGTCTGTAAAAGCTATAAACATTAAAATACCTTCTTCAGAACTGAGATTCAGTGATGGTGGCTACTGCCATCTAAACTCTGTCAAATAATATCTTAAATCTATTGGGCATGTTTGTTTTCATTACGTGGTAGATAATTCTTAGTGATGTGTTATCTCTGAGCATGGAGTGTATGTTTTTTTTTAAATGCACTGTAAGTGAAACTGAGAACTGTATTGTGGCATTTTTATGTATACAAAGATGCAGCAAGGTGACATATAATACTGATAGCAATGTCAGCCCTGGGAAAATAGCTAAATGGCATTGTCAGCTGCAGCTAAATACAGAAATTAGCGATGGAATTCCTTAAGGCCTTAATTCCATGAGGTACCAGCATCTTTCCACAAGCGTAACTTAATTAGATAAGAGAGTGTTAGCTTTGTGCAGTGCTGCTCAGTGGTTTTTCTCTTACCAGAGAGTGATTTGTAGCTCATATAAACAGTAAAAACTCCAGTGTCTCCCTGAAACATATTCCCACTGGCCAGATGCCACCCTGGTACATCTCTTTGCCTTGTAGCAGCTAGCTTGCAGTGGACTGGGGCTTACCCCAGCTCTACACATATTGAAATTATACCTTCCTCTTCTGTAGATCAAACAAAATCAAATGGTTCATATGGTTTATACAAAAAAAAAAAAAAAGACAAAATATTTGTTGAAAGAGAACGGCTAGGAACCCACCTTGAACTACTGAGTCTCAGGCTTAGCTTGAGAAGGACTGTGCAGTCCACTAAATGCATTAAAACATGCCTGATATGTGATGAAGGCCCATTTCAAATTATTGTTTGTTTAAAAAATATGAAGTCTAATCTTTGCTAGTAATTACATAAATGCATACAAAGAAGGCCACGTATTTCAAAGGGAAATATTAATCCTCAAAGTAGCCCACAAGAGTGTGTGGTGAGAAAGAACAGCTGAGATTTGATTCCCTTAATGTCTTTGAAAAAGGATGAGAAGGAAACGATCCGAAGTTCTGATTCTTGTAAAATGCTCTGTAGAGCTCCTGCGGAGACTGAGACTTGTAGCTATGACCACACTGAAACTTATATTCCTCTTTGTGTACCTTGATTTGGTATAATGACTGAGGACAGAAAAAGCAATGGGATTCAAAGAAAGACCACGATTTATACACAGAGAATTACAGAATGGTTTCAGTTGGAAAAGACCTTTCAGATCATCGAATCCAACCATTGGTCCAGCCCTGCTAAGTCCGCCACTAGACCATCGCCCAGGTGCAGCATTTAATTATCTTTTAAACACCTGCAGGGATGACGACTCAACTAGTTCCCTGAGCAGACTATTCCAATGCTTGACAACCATTTTAGTAAAGAAATTCCTCCTAATATCCAACCTAAATCTCCCCTAGCTCATATTGGAGCCATTTCCCCTTGTCCTGTTACTAGCTACCACAGAGAAGAGAATGACACTGCACTTCACTACACACAATCAAACTCAGTTGAGGGGATTCATTAAAAAAAATTGTTTAAAGTATTGTCAACCCCACACTTGAGAGTATAAGGCTGCCTACAATTAGAAAGGCTAGGAAGAAATTTCTGCAGTGATAGGGAGCCTTGCACTTTAGAAGCACTTTGTAGCGGATACACCCAGAGACAAGATGATAAAGTACTTGGATCTGAGAGCAGACTGAACATTGACATCCTGTGTCCCTGGTTTGAAAACAAAGATGTCCACCAGCAAAGAGAACGAAAGAATGGTTGTATGGAGTCAGCCAAGTGCTTACGCAGCTTTTTGCTGCTTTAGTTAGAGGCTAACACCAGTTGTCATGGGAAAGATACAAGAAAGGAAACCAAGTGCTATGAATTACTGGGAGAGATCTGTCTTGGGTACCTAATTTAGGCTCCCAAATTAGGAGTGAATGTCCCAAAGTTCCTGGGTCCCCTGTAGAGAGACATCTTCTTGACAAATGGGGTACCAAGTTGTTCCTGAAGACAGCAACAACTTCACAATGAGATGTTCATCTGGAGTTTCAGTCCAGTGCTACAAACCCCTGGTTTACATGATGACACCTGTCATGAGACCACTGAGTGCCATCATGTTCAGTAAACAGAGCAGAGTTCTGCCACCACCAAAGGCTGCACCACATCTTGGGATTTACAGTTGAATCTGCACACAGGGACACTATGCTCCTCAGTTCACCTTTTAAAAGTGATCAGAGATATTAAAAAACTACATATTCTACCTGAATAAAGTTGTTTGGCCTCTTGAAGAGCATTCAAACTGTTGAAACATATTAGCAGAAAGCTTGCTTCTTCACAGGAGAATGCTGAGCAGGTATACCTAACGGTGAGCAGATTTCAGTGACTAACTTAGCATGGTTATCAGTGCTAGAGTCATAAAATAAAATGCTTTTTGTCACACTGTCATTATATTTGAGCAGCATCATTCCTGTGTGGGAAGAGTTGATGGTAAAAGCATTCATATTTTGGCCAAATAGTTAAATGGAAATTAAGTATTCTGTTTCTCCTACCCAGATGTGTCCAACCTTTCCCTAAAGTAGAAAAGGATTTGAATTTTACAATGTTTAGATCACTAGTTTAAAATCCTAACCCAGGATGCTGTAACACTTGAAAACTGCCATTTTATTGGCATAATCACTGAGATTTTGCTGGCTACTTTGTCTTAGAAGTCACTAGAAATCTTGATGACATATACTTTTACTTTTAATTTTATTTTTATTGAATTATAATGTTTTGCCAAGGCCTGCTTTTGCAGAGGTGTGACTGGGTCACTACAGTTCTCAACAGCAGCCAAGGCTCATTTTCATTGAAAAAGAAAAAGAAATTAAGAAAACAGCCCTTTTCAATTTAAAAAGGAGTGTTTCAACAGAATCCCTTCCCAAAATGCTTGCATGGTTTCTTTTTTTTTTCATTCTAACCCAGAATAAAAACAAATTTTGAAACTTCAATGTTTTGTTATGTACTGGAACTGCCGCCCACTGGCCAACTCCACTTTTTTTATTGAATCCTCGTGTTCCAACTAATGAGCACTTTGTACTGTTTGTTCCCAAGTCAGAGATGACAGAAAATCTGACTATTCTTTTAACTATACTTTTTTTAAAACGGATTATCTATGGAATTCATAGATTGGAGCCATCGTTCTGTGAACTGGATTAACAAAGTATAGCTTTAGAGTTTTCAAAAAAATCCCACAATTCAAAAAAAATTTGAAAAAAACATAATATAGAAATGATAGCGCTTAACTACTATTTGCTTCATGTACTATTCTTACTATTTTTGTATAAAGGTTTTAGCACAATGGCAATATGCATGTAAACCGAATTAAAAGATATAAATAGGTGATATAAGTATAGATATATAAAATCACAATATGCAATTTAAAAAAAAATTAAATCCTCTAGAATCTCTAAAAAGGCTTTATAATAATCTAAATTTCAACATGACTTTTTATAATATGAATATAAACTGCACATACGAATTACCAAACAGCATCTCTCCATTTGGTATTTTGGTTTACAGATCTCTAGTTTGTGGAGAGTTTAATAAACAAGGATTGGGAAATCCTAATTACGTCTGTGTGCCACTTATGAAGTCAGTAGATTTACTTGTATAATGTTTGGGCTAATCATGCGAATTTCATTCTGCCCAAACTATTACACTCATTTATATAACCACCCCCTTCATTTCCTGTTTCTGTAATGACTGTAAAAATCTTGAAGCTCTTGAGACTGCTTAACTTGGACACTTTGTTGTGATTGCCAATGAATGGATTTGGTTCTGTAGATTTTCTGGTGTATATTTACAGATATCTCTTACTTTCATAGTTCTACTATAGAGGGAATTTGTCGAGGATAAGTGACACATCTAGTTACTTGTGACATCATTTTTATCATCCTATTTTAACATTGATAAGACCAGCAAGAAAATTTTACATTTCTTTTCTTGTTAACCTCACTAGGAATTGTGCTGAGCATGGCTTTTGTAGAATAAAGGATGATAAGCTTGAAGACTTTAGACCAACTGAGGTTAAACAGAAATGTGTCTTGTAAGCATCAGGTATAAGAATCAAGTAAAAAAGTAGTTGCAGTAGTATCATATAGCAAAACAATGTAAATAGCATTGAATTTAAAAGGTGTGGTTTAAAAAAGCCCTTTAACATGCAATAGAAAAATATTTCATATAAATTATTAACTAGAAGCACTCTGGAGAACTGAAATTGTGTTGTTCTAATGGATTAAGTTTTATGCGAAAATGTCTAGTAATCACTAACTGCTCAGAGTCCAATTCAGTGACATGTATACTTCTATTTTGTATTCTGTTTGTTTCATTGTCTGTAGCATGTCAATATATTTACAGGTAAAAAAAGTTATATAAACATGTACTCTAATAAATCATAGTCAAAATTCTTGTGCTTTTCGGGATGCAGAATTTCTGTAAACAGAATAATGTAGCCCCACTTAAATGCCAATTTTTTTTCATGTCCAGTTAGAGAATTCATTCCTGTATTTCCAAAATAAAGTAGCATACCTTGTGAAATCATATTCCCTTAGTTTAGTCACCCAGGAAACAGAAAGGCTGGACCATTTGAATAAATACAGGTTTCTCATTTCCCTAATATTTAACTAATATTGCCATTTGTGCATCATTAGAAATTCATTTCTGAAATCAGAATGAAATGCCTAATAAATATAATGTTTTGTACTCAGTCAAGGAAACATTTGATGCTGTTCTGATCTATAAACATCATATGATCTCATACTTCCTGATGCTAGCATCAAAGTCTTCTTTGCAGCTGTACATGTGACCAAAGGGCAAAACTCTGCAGAGATTTTGTGTGTGAGAAGTTTGATTTGATAATCTTACAGCCAAAAGTAAGTGTTCAAAATTCACTTAAGAAACATTTTCCTCTGAAAAAGAGGGAGCATAGAAAGAGGGAGTCATGGCAATAAGGCCCGTCTGCAGCTGAAGAAACACCAAACATAATTATTTATCCAAAATTTTACCAGCAGTCACAATAATTATTACTGAAAAAAGTTTTTTGCACTTCAGATCAGTTTCTGAGCAGTGGGAAGTGTGATTATTTTCCTGTTCTTTATATGTACTGTTTTAGGAATTCATATATACAAGAAAGATATGCATAAACACCAGCCAGGTATCTGTCAGCAGCTAACGTGGAAAGCTTCTTTTCTAATGACAAAGGGGAAATGTAATTGTGTGAATAATCTGAAATGCTACCTCTTGGTAGCGTTAGCAGATGAAGGGTTGAAAGACATGAATGCTGTTGGTAAGCCCTTTGATTTCCTTTATGTGGTTTGCAGGAGAACAAGAAATGCTGAGGCAGTGCTGGAAACTGTGCATTATGCACCTAGAAACAATGTAGATACTTAAGTTGTATTAAACATCCTTTCTCAAAGTAGGAAATAATAGAGGGTGTTTTGAGGGACTTTCTTTAACGCTGGCATTTGAATATTCAGGTAGTGACTATGTTTGCACACTCGGTTTCTGCAGCAAGTTCTCTAAGTCCCACTACCAGTAACTCGAGTCTCAGATGGTTCTGTGTGATCTTCGCATGGACATACTATTAAGCATTCATGTTCACAGGAGTATATTAGCAGTTTTTCTTCTGTGAATTGACAGTGAGGCAATGAGTATAAAAATATATGTAGTAAGATGTAAAACTAGCAATTCTTTTACATAAAGAAACTATATTACATAGATTAGGGTCCACTTTCCAGAAGTGAAACATCTGAACAAAGTACCACACATCTCACCATGACCCATATAGGCAGTGTTGAGGTCTGGCAAGGGAAGACCCAGCTTGTGTCTCAAAGGCTGTATCCATGCTTACAGTTCTCTTTACCCAGAAGAACAGCAAGAGCTGGAGAGTCACAGCAGCCCTCCTGAGTTAGAGCTACTCTCTTGGATATGATTGGAAAGAAGTATCCATGTTCTTGTGCCAGGTATATAATGAGGCTGTGGACATGAGCAGTGCAGAGAGCATGTGGTTGAAGGTAATGCGACAGTTGGAATCTTCTCCCTACAAAACTATCCTTGTGGCAAGACCAGGGAAGAGAATAAAAAGACACATAATGCAACTAACTACTGAGCTCTGAGATTATTTTCCCACACTGTTAGTACAAATGAAAAAGGAAATGGATAATTTGACCAATCAAAGAAAAAGTCCAAATCTGCAGGAAGTCTGCATGTAATGAGAGATCATGGCTCATTCAACAGGGCCTTTGGGAATTCATTGCCAGCAGGTTCTCTACCTGTTATTTAAGAAGAAAATAATTTTCCCAATAAGAAGGTGCTCAGACAAAAAAAAGTCCACCTCAGAATAAAAATCATAATGTAACCATGACCAAGAAAAGCTCAGACTGTCCTCTGCTTGTTGGAAAAAAAAAAAAAAAAGCTGACATCTGTGAAAAGCTAGAAGTCTGACCTTGAAATGTTCCTGAGCTCAGCACAAAGAACTGCTGCTACTGATCAGAAAAGTTTGTTCAGGAGAATTACAAGCTGCCATGGCATGTTCCTTCTAACCTACCTTCAGAGAAGGGAAAAACAAATAAGGGAGTAAGAACTTAATTAAGTCTATGTCTAACAGGTGAAGTGCTGAGCAGAGATTTCTCAAGCTATTGCCAACCAGTGCTAGTAAATCTTCCCAGAGTAGTATGGAAGCCCAGTTTATGTACACCTGCAACAAAGTCAATTTGTGCACTTCTGGGCCCAGCCTAATAAATTGGAGGGAAAGGGGCCAAGGGATGGGGGAAGGAGGATTAGTAAGCCTTCAAAGAACAAGCGGAGAGTCCCAAGATCATATCTATACTACTTCAAATCAAAGGTGGCTTGCATTGAGAGAGCCTAGTTTTTTCTACACTTCTAATACAGATGAGTCCAGAGATAGGGTGAGATCAAGTGAGTTTCATTTGCAAACATCTCCTAGGTTGGAGAGGGTTTGCCCTGAAACAGACAATTCTAGCCCATGATTCACTTGACCTATTCCAGATTGTGTATTTTGAGATTAAATTAATTGTTACCAGGAAGTATCAGATTTCCCTCTGAGCACAGTTTAAACAACAGCTGGATATTTTTGCTGGAAATTCCCAACATGAAAAATGAACCCTACATTCTGCATCAGTTTGCTGAGTTCTAATAAGAGCTTTTGAAGAAGGGATCAGAGTTGTGTCTCAGACAGACACAAAAGGAAGACAAAAAGGAAACTTTTAAGGGTTGTTCTTACCATGAAAGAGAAGGGGGTTATTTAATTTCATTTTTCAGTAGCTCATCAAAAGTGGAGTCTTTTGGTCTCAGCAGAAAGCAAACATCCCTCATGAGTGAAAGGGAAACTGAGTCTGCCAAAAAGCTGTGCCAGAGACTGGAAACCAGCAGATGCAGGTGACTGGAAACCAGCAGATGCAGGTTACTGGAAGGTGCTGGTGTAGAACCCAACGAACAAAAAAATATTGAGGTTGTCTTATTGCCTCACATACAGACTTATGCAAGTACTTCATTACTCTGTATAGTTGCCTAGTTGCAGGCTCCTGTTTCATGACTTCTTTGGATATGAACACCTAACAGTGTGGTCTGTCAGTAGGGCCTCCCACTTCAGGCTTTCCAAATGTGGTGCCAGTCCCCAGGGAGCAGAACCACACTGTATTTGCATTGAGTTGTTGGACTTGCAGCTGTGGTATCTGCTGGCTGAAAGAGTCATGACTCTAGGCAGCTTTCCTGCAGGCCTTTTGTGGCCTGTTTTGAGAAATCTGCTGTGATTTTCAGAGTTGTAATGAAGTATAAAACCAAGCCAGTTTTACATAGTTTCAGATTTCATTGCTAACCTTCCAGGCAACTCCCTGAGTAAGATGCATGCAGGCATTTCATGACCTTAATTTCCCATATGGTTGACTCATTATTCTACCTCCTGCAGTCAACTCTTGATTTCTTAATGTATTTTCCTTTAATCTTCTGCTCCGTGCTGTCACATTGGTTAGAAGATATTTTTGGTTGAAACACCGTAAGTACTGAAGTAGTAGCATTCTCTTTCTCAAGCCAGCTGGGAAATTCTGAGGAATGATCTCTACCACATGTATGCACCTTATTTTATTTTGTCCAGACTTATACATAAATAAGCAAATTACTCTCTCAAATTCCACTCATTTATTTTCAACTATTATCAAATTTTAATTTACAAATTTCACTATTAAAAAAACCAGAAATTTTCTTATATGGGGGTGGCTGCATGTGCTCCTGAGTGCATACTTTTAGCACAGCTACAGCTACACATGTTGGTCCCTTGCACCCTGCATTTCATTTCTTCCTTCTGATGCATGTGGAGCCACGGTCTCAACTCTGCATGACATCATCTTCTTTTCAGTGCCTTCACTGAGAAATGACTGGTCAGCTTCTTAGGATGTGCTTCTTCCTTAAGTCTCATCCCCATTATGGGCCACCCATAACATATTCAATCCCCTCCAAATCAACAACTTCCCCACCTTTTCCCCTACCTTTGCCAATGGATTACCTCTGCTTACAGATTCCATCATTATTTAGGCGTGGTGTAAAGATAGCATTTAAGAGCTATTGTCACCAGTTAGGACTCCCACATGCCAGACACTGCAGAAAAGTAGAAAAAGCAGAAAAAGTGTTGACCGCCCACCCAGAAAGGTTTATAGTGGCATAAGCCCTAGTTCCTGGCATGATGGCTTCTCTCAGAGGGGAAATAAAATTAAAATGGATAGCCGTCATTTTTGTTGACAGATCACAAGAGTGAAAAATGTGAGAATTGGGTCCAGTTATTTTGTTGGCTTAATTGTCCTCTTTGACAAGAATAGCAGCATTAGAAACACTAACAAAACAGAGGAAGAAGAGTTTTGAGATTTTTCCCTCTAATTCTTCATAAGTGACTGATAATATAAGATGCCTAGTCCTCTGAAAGAAGGTTCATAGCTTAGAACTTCCTCCTAATGATAGAAGTCACATTCTGAAAAAGTAAATCCTATTGTGAAGTACAGCAATGATGTTACCATACAAAAGTAAACATGACTTTTAGCAAAGGGGAACACATGTTTTTATACTAAATATCCACAGCCATTACTGCAATGAGTTTTCTACTTTGAAAAGATTTTAGAAACCCCTTGTAAAGAATACATTTCATAAATTAAGATTCCTTTCTAATTTGAGACTGCTTTTGCTGACTTCCTTGACAGCAGTATCAGAGCCAGGACGTGTTTGCTTCCAGACAGAGGACTTCATTCCCTTAACTACCCTGGCTATTTTTTTTCAAATAAGTATGGATTTTTAAATGATTTGCTAATGCTTGTCAGCACAGACAAATTCACTAAATCTCATTTAGCTGGGAGCATTTACTGGAAGTCAATGCCCCCGAGAATGCCAATGGAAGTCAATAATGGATCATACTATTTTCAATTATTCAACAATTTTGTACATTTCTATCTTCTCCACATGCTGGATAAACCCACTTAGAACTATTAACACTGTACTTTAAACAACAACAGTGAATACCAGTCCTATTCTTAACATACTCAGTAGTTACATGATGACAAATCTTGCGTGCAGGGACAAAGCACTGCTTCACTTTTGGAGGGTGTTGGTGGAGAAATCATTCTAGCAAAGGCTTCTTTTGAAAAACAGGCATAGGCCAGATATTTATCTTTATGCCAAAATACGCTTCCGTTACGTAATATCTATGCTGTAAATGGAGGCAGGAAAATCCCACAAACACAGAGATTGCTGACCTGCAGATAGTGTCACAGAGAACTGATGCACAAGAAAAGGGATGTTATTGCAAGGTGCTGGTGAAGCCTGAAGTAACTACAGCCTGAAGAATTAACAGTCTTACTAACAAGGATCCCTCTTTCCTGTTAGGAACTAATTAAAAGTAGCAGATGGTATAAATGACACGTAAATCAGGGTTAGAATTGATGATGTATGATATAATAGATCCTTTTTTGCATTTCTGCCTCTGTAAATGTCCCTCAGTTCATTCCCTCACTCCTTGTTATCATCAATACTTTTATGCAAGCTAATGTTCCCTTGCTCCACATTCTCTTGCCCTTGGCACATGGAAAAAGCCAGCACTGGCCAGATTATGTAAAATAAATCTGTCAACGTTTTCATTAAATTGTCACAGCTCTGAATTTTGCTGGATACATGAGGAGTAATCAAACACTAGCATGAAATGCTGCATTACATACAACTACCAGCAAACTCGAAGGGGCGCTCCCAGGGGAGTCAATTCTTCCCCTGATGGTCTACCAGGATTATGCATCTCATCTGGCAGCAGCATGGGAGGGTCCAGCATGTACAGAATGAGAAATCACTCCTAGATAAATGATTCTACTGAACAAGTATTTGCCTAACTCTTTAATTTTGCAGCCAAATTTCATGCAAATATGTTCAGACATTTTCATTTCTATGGATAACTTTGCATTGGTAGCAGTTTCAATTAAGTTCAAATCTTGAACCAGTTGTGATTAAGGTATGTAGAGAAGGAATTTTACACTGATTATCTAAATCTGGATTTCAAATTCTAGTAGGATTTCTGTAAAACTAGTGAAATGATATTCCATCATTCACAGGAGTCACTTGCAATTAAATTGAACAACCAGTGAAGGGATTTGAACAGTGCAGTGTTGGGAATGGGTATGCGCCTCAAACACATCAGACAGATTACATGAGTGGACTGGGAATGGTCATTTACTAGAAATAAGTAGAAGTGTCCATCTCAAGAGCAAAAAAAAAGCCTCAGGAAGCCTTGAGAAAAGTCTGAGAGCTAACAAGAAATATACATCAGACAGATTATTCAGGCACATTATTTATTCTAAAAGGGATGAGAAGATTAAGAGTTAGTATACCAACAATGCAATAAAAGTTGAACAGAACAGATCATAAACTTTCATGCAACACAACTCTAGACAGCTGCTCTCAAACATGCAATGTTTTTTGGAAGAAAAGGTATCTTATGTTGAAGCAGTAACACTTATTTTGAAAAAAGAGAATGACAAGTATTTTACTCAGCTGAAAAACTTCCAGATTCAGAATAAAATTGCTTAGACTTATATTTTTTTTTAACCTCAAACATAATTTTGTACTATGAGACTTTTGAAGTACCATACACCACACACTCCATGACCCAAAACACTAGATAAGAAAGAGGATTTTTTTTTCTTGTGGTGCAATTGCTAAATTCCTTTATTCTTTTTTCTCTTGCTAACTGCCTTGTGAACTCAAGAAGTCTGATGGCCTAGTGGTGAATCATTATTCTTCGATTATGTCTTTGTAATTACAGGGAATGACATAAGCTCATTGTGAAGCAGATTTGGAAAATATTCAAAGAGGTTTTATCCTTTTTCCTTAATCTTTTTATGGCTACACAGATGCATATTATAACTGTATTAAGGCACTCTGGGGCTTGCTTTACCAAGCCATTATAACACTTCTGAAGTACTTCACAGTGCACTGCCTTTCACTTTCTGTCTTCCAAAAAGAAAACATTTTGTAGAGATTACAGAGAATATTCTTGAGTTTCTCTTTCTGTGGAAGTCCCACACATTTGCGCTATGCTTTTCAAAGTGGGAATTCTCTAAATTTACAGTTTTTATCCCTTTTCAATATAGATTTTTTTTTTCTAAGATTTGGTCCTGGAAGGAAATTGAAGTGATCTACAAAATTTTAATGAAAAATCCAAGCATGCTAGTAGCATGCATATGAGAACATTATACATAGCTCTCTTGCATAATATATATTTTTGAGTGTTTTGTTTAACACTGACAGATGAAAAGCTGCACTATTTTTTCTGCCTGAACTGAGAGAAATCAGCATTTTTACTTTAGAGAGAGACTGTGACATGATGAAGGGAAAAAGGGAAAGAGAAAAAGTAATTAATGAAAATCTACACCTAATAACATATAATGTACTAAATTTGGCCAACATGTTTCAGATAGCAATGAAATATGTAGATTGAATTTCTTGTTACCGTATAAACCATATCATAAGTCCTTCTTACTTTTTGTTTCATTTCATGCTGGAAAATCCCTATGGATCTATGTTGATTTGCCTTTTGAAAACCTGAAAATTATCTGAAGATTTTTGCATGGCTTCAGAAGTATTTATCTTTCTGTAGACTACGTTTTTATTTCACTTCCAACCTATCCAGTACCAGACATTGCTAATATTGGCAAGGTTAACAATACCACAAATGCAAGGAAACAGGGAAAATCAACAGAGAAAATAAATCCTAGGCAACAGCTAAATGTATTTATTGATTAGTTAAACATCAGGGAACCCACAGCTCCTGCTGTATATGTGATGTAGCTCCTTACTCCTAGCCAACAAGATAAGAAAGAAGAACATCCAAGAACAACATATGGCTCACTTTCTGGAGCAAGGCTGAATATCTTTTATTTGGTAGAAGCCAATTTTTGATGAGGAACTAAGGATGGATTTACTTTTAAGATAAGTGACTCACTGAAGTGGCATACATATTTGGATTGGATGACACCTATGTATTTGCAGGTGAAAGGAAAACACCATGAACTATCAATTACTCTACCAAATTCCAAGAATCTAAATGAAAGGTCATATTTATTATACACATAATGAATTAAGATGCTGGATGAAATATGCTCACCTGCAATTGTTTCTTTCACCAGGCAGTAGCTAGGTAACAGCAGCTGACAAAAAGCATGAAAAATCCCAGGTTTACATAACAAGTCACTTTGTTTTGCGTTTTATCTGCAGCAGATTTGTTATGAGATTAGTCAGCTGCTGTCTTCTCTAACACACAGTGGCACTGTATAACAGTCCTATAACCTGAAAGACTCCTAAATGCACATGTGCAAACTAGCATTTTTGTCCCTGTTGTGGTTCTAAAAATTGCACATTTAGTGTCAGGAGTCATCACTTTGCATGTCATCACCCATAGCTTAAGCTGTGCCTTAACTGATGCCATGGGGCTTATCAAGCCTTGGACAGAGCTCTGATGCATCAGAAAAGTACTGTTTCAAGGAAGAAGTGCTTTTTGTAGGCATGTAAGTAAAACTCTACATGAGAAAAGGAAATTATTGTATATAAGGACACTGCAGCCCAGACCAAAGCCATCAAAGTAGGCTGGTTATAAGGTATCTTATCACTAAGGTCTGGTCAGACTGCTGTTCCAAACATTTTTTTCTTATTCCAATGGTCTGATTCAGAAGTAAAATCTCAGAGTAGAAGGCAGCTTTGGTCCAGTTATAGTTATGCATCGAAACACAGCCATAAGAAATCAGATTTCACTATCATGCTTTAACAAGCTAGTGTTTGCTTGCTGAAATGGGGTAACTGTGCATACAGATGCTCCTTGCCTCAGGCAGAAGTGAAGTAACTAAAATTAGCTCAGTCCCAGTGAAAAAAAATTCCATGTTCACGTAAATTGCTGTTTATTGCCACAGACAAGGATCACGCACGTGGAAACAGCCATGACACAGCCAATGAGCAAGGATATGTCTAAGTGCGAGTCCTTCCTCTTACAAACCAAATTGCTTTTAAAACATCATTTTATAAAGGAAAGTCCTTTACCAGATCAGTTTCGTCCTATTTCTCTTCCTGCCAGTTGCACAATTCTCATGAGCTTTATAGGAAAGGCATCAGGTGCCTTAACAGTCATTTAACTTGACTGCTATTTAACTTGACTTTAATCTAAGCACAGAACCACTTTCATTGAGGTCAATTAAAGCTGAATATTCTGTTCTGAGGACCTTAAAGAGAGAGTCTGCTGGTTTTGAGGCATTCAGTGACCCTTGATAGTTTAGTCATCTAGGAGGGCATTATTAATGATAAACTTACTGTAAATGCATAGCAACATGATGGGCTGATATGTTGTTTTATTCACAAAATCTGGAACTAGTAACATGGAGGAAAAAGTAACATGGAGTTTTTAGTTTTAAAATTATAGCCTAATTAAGCATAGGGGGAAGGTGATACAACATAAATATGAGCAGCCTTTCGACGTGTGCTTTTTTGTGAGCAAATAACAGAAACAAGCACTGTTTCAGACCAAATGCACCTGAATGTGGCTGCCCTTGGGAATACAGTTATACTTTTAACAGCTCTGCTGGTGAATCTAACTTTCTGAAATGCAGCCACTGATTAAAGTGGAGAAGACCAAACATCTGCATTTCATCATGATGAGCACAAAAAAAGGAATTATATTTAATCTTGCAAAGCATCCCATCATTGTGAATAAAAGAGGCTAGAAAAGATAACTAGGGTTTTTGTAAAGTTCCTTATACATGAATTTGTAACAAGGAATAGAAAACAAAATTGACAGTCTACATAAGCAAAGCAATGCATGCACAGAAAAAAACTCTCTACCCACATATATAAAAATAAATTAATAATTGTATGAAATACATAGTCATTCAACTACACTAAACCAGCAATTTAACGGTAAATTTTTAGTCTTTAGAATTCCTCCCCTTTCCATTTTCTCACTGTTTACAGGCCTGTTTGGAATACTGAGTTTCTCTCATCAGTCGCTGCACTATTTACAGCAAAGCTGAATATTAATTTGCAAACACTTACATTTAAGTGACTCATTCTAATTAGTAAGATGAAGACTGTAAATCAGAATAACTCATATCTCACCAAAATGGCATGGTTGTGTACAGTAATAGAAGTCCACAGAGAGAGCTTTTCCATTAATTCATTCTCCTGTAATTTCCATTAATTCGTAACTTTTTAATGTTTTTTGCATACAGTCAGGAAAATAAGTAAGAGGTAAGACAGAGTGGGAGGAAGTATGAATGTCCAGCACCATACACACCAAGCAAGTGCCTATTTTGGAAAGCATAAGTTGTTCTTTATTGAGCAGTACCACATTTAATGTCTTTCTCTCAGCTTTTATAACTCCTGACACTTTATAGTTATTTCATGATTACAGGAACACTTTTATTTGTAGCCTCTGTTAAAAAGCCTTGCCTTTTCCATTTTATCTTCCCTGTCTTCACTAGTTTCATGCATCATGCAGACTATCCTAACAGCCAAGGAATGAACATGGCTTGGTCCCAAAACCATGATCAAAATTCCTGAGTCACCCAGAAGGGTGGCTGCTGGGCTGGTCAAAGCTGTCCCTCTCCCAGGCGGCAGCGAGCTGCCACAACAATCTCCCAGAGACTGGCAAGATATCATTTCCTAAAAGGCTAATGTGTGTCTCCTGTCTGCAGTATTATTTTTACACTGGCTCCAATTATGTTAACATTTCTTGATTCAAAAGCTGTCACAAATCCCCTTCAACAGAACTGTGCAAAAAAGCAAGACCCTCAAAATTCAGTGGATGAAACATGGGTTCTTGAAAAATCCGGACTGGTTCTTAATATTTGTTCACAAAAGACATCTGCACATTTCTTAAGATACCAAAGGTAAAATTAAAACAGACGTATTCTGGTGTTAAAATTGTAAGTGCTTATGTGCTGAAAACTGACGCAGTCCTTTTAATGGGTGTGCTTCAGAGAGAGATGTTAGAAGTGATTGGTAGAGAACAGCTTCCCTCTGTGAGCATAATTTTGAGGTTTTGAAATTCCAATATATCATAAGACAGTGCCAGGCACTGAAATATGCTACTAAGTTTCTTAGCAGATCTTCTAAAGTTGTCACAGTAATTATTTTCAAGGTGTTTTCCATATATGCCACTCTGGGAGTCTGTTTCAGTGAACCCATTTCTGGGAAAGTCTTGCATTAATTCCAGGTACAAACAGTAAAACACGCAAAATGCTCTAATGTGCACAGATAAACACTTTATTAGCTTTCCACATTTTTTAAAAAAAAATAGCAAGGCAAATTCTTAGCAAGTTTGCGGACGACTCTAAGCTGGGTGGAAGTGTGGATCTGCTGGAGGGTAGGGAGGCTCTGCAAAGGGATCTGAACAGGCTGGACCGCTGGGCAGAGTCCAATGGCATGAGGTTTAACAAGGCCAAATGCCGGGTCCTGCACTTGGGGCACAACAACCCTGTGCAGTGCTACAGACTAGGAGAAGTCTGTCTAGAAAGCTGCCAGGAGGAGAAGGACCTGGGGGTGTTGGTTGACAGTGACTGAACATGAGCCAGCAGTGGCCCAGGTGGCCAAGAAGGCCAATGGCATCTTGGCTTGTATCAGAAATGGTGTGACCAGCAGGTCCAGGGAGGTTATTCTCCCTCTGTACTCGGCACTGGTGAGACCGCTCCTCGAATACTGTGTTCAGTTCTGGGCCCCTCACCACAAGAAGGATGTTGAGGCTCTGGAGCGAGTCCACAGAAGAGCAACAAAGCTGGTGAGGGGGCTGGAGAACAGGCCTTATGAGGAGCGGCTGAGAGAGCTGGGGTTGTTTAGCCTGGAGAAGAGGAGGCTGAGGGGTGACCTCATTGCTCTCTACAACTACCTGAAAGGAGGTTGTAGAGAGGAGGGTGCTGGCCTCTTCTCGCAAGCGACGAGGGACAGGACAAGAGGGAATGGCCTCAAGCTCCGCCAGGGGAGGTTTAGGCTGGACATTAGGAAAAAATTCTTCACAGAAAGGGTTACTGAGCACTGGCAGAGGCTGCCCAGGGAGGTGGTTAATTCACCTTCCCTGGAGGTGTTTAAGGCACGGGTGGACGAGGTGCTAAGGGGAATGGTTTAGTGTTTTATAGGAATGGTGGGACTCAATGATCCGGTGGGTCTCTTCCAACCTGGTTATTCTATGATTCTATGTTTCTAAATCATCAATTATTGCACCATGTGGTCCACCCTTCCAGGACTTCTCTTCCTCATACCTAACATATGACCTTAAAAAGTTACGTAAGATCACACTTCCTGCAGTCATGTGCCTCCATTTGCCATTTGAATTGAATAGATGAGTTCAAAGCTGCCATAGATAAAAGAGAGTCTCCTAAGTCTTCATCTGTTTTACGAAAATCTGGCCTTTTTAAGTGGAGCAGTTAAAAAATAAATTCGCAGACCAGTTTTGAAAAAGAAGTGGATTGTAACACATGAGCTTTCATTGCTTGTTTTGGGAATCTGCATAGTATAAGGTTTCAATCAGAGTCAGCTGGAATTTGATTTTCCAACATGGAAGGACAGTTCAGATTCAACAGTAGCAGTCTTACTTAAGGTCATGCAAAGTGTCTCCCTTGAACTGTCATTTGAAAATTCCTGATTCCAGAAATCATGATTACATTTTATTTCCACCTTTCGGAAAGGTTCAAAGCTTCTAACAACTCAAACACAAAAGCCTGTCAATGCCTAGACCAGACCCACAAGACTGCTGAAATGAAAAGTTATGAACTTGAGATCACTGGGCCCTGGAACAATCCAGGTAAAGACAGGAAGCCTGGCAGTGCTTAAAAGGAGTGTGACCACACTAAGATTTCCAAAACACAGCATGATATAGGGCATGTTCAGATGTTATAATAAGCAAAGAGACTGTCTGCTTTTCATTGAACTTTCCATCAGATTCCCACAAAATGATTTGATTTTCACCAAAAGATACACTGTAGTTGAAAATAAAATCATGCTGGTGAAACAAACCCATTTTTAAATTTTGCAAACATATTTTTTTGCTTCATCTTTCAAAAAAAAACCCTTTTTAATATGGAAGACCACAAAACAGCAAGTGGTAAACCAGTACATAGTGATTGCCCTCAAAAGCTATCCCAGTTCAGTGAAGAAACTAATTCACATTAAAACCACTCACTTGCCTCCTCTGAATAAAGGGAGAGAAATGTGGGGGAAAAAGTCTGCTAAGGTGTTTGTCATATGAGATATGTCTTTTTAAAAAACATCTATCTTACTTGAGTTTTGTCCTGTATTCCCACACAATGCAAGACTACATAACCTTGGTGTTATGCAGGATACAGTGCTGAAGGTTTAGGAAGAGAGACAAAGCTAGACAACTAGGAGACATGAAAACATGTTAATATGTCCCTGATTGAGACCGTAGACTGCAAATACTGCATCTGTTGAACAAAAGACAAGATTCACGGCCTGTATTAGTTTGTGGTATAGCACATACTAAATATAGTCAAACTATGTAAAGTGGAACAGTGAGGTTCCCTGGCACTTTTTCAGGACCTGCACAGAGAGAAGGCCTGTTACTTTCAGTTCAGAGCAATATACCATTTATCACAGAAAGACCCACTAAACACAAATGAGATCCTGCAGAAACTTGTAAGGAGTGAAGAGTGAGAGAGTTACTGAAAGCACCAAAGCAGGTGCTTTCTGTAAAAGGCTCCTGAAAAACTATTTTGTCAAGTACTGACTCTGGTTTTCAAGAGTGAATACTGTCTTAAGAGTTAACTGTACAAATACATTGTGGTCCCACATGTATGGAAAAGTCTAAGGTGACTCAATGACCTGTGTTTTGCTTATGACAATTAGAGTAGCAAAGCAGATTTTTCACACTCTGAATACATTACTAAGGAGTCCACCTCCTCCTCTGCCCCTTCACAAGTGTCAAACCAGCATCACCTTTCTGCTGGGCATCATCTTTCTGCTGGACATCACAAGACAATATACCTCAGCTGGACTCTCGCTCCTGTCCTTAGAAGAACTGTGGAGCAGCATTAACCTTTATTCTGAATGAAGCCTGCTTGTGGGGCTCCTTCATAACTTAGGACAACATTTATTTTCTTCTGTGTCCATTGAAGACAAAACTAACAGCCACAGCAGAGAGCTATCCATGAAGACATGGACAGCAAGTGTGTGAGGGTCATTACCATGTACTTTTCTTGCAGTTGCTTTTAATTTACACTTTGGTAATCATGCAAAATAGATGATCTAAGCTTTCAAAAAGAGAACTGAGATGAGGAGCAGTTTAATGAGCAGCACTGTAATGATGTGGCATTTGCTCTTGGCCAGGAGCAGTGGAGGAGATGAAGAGTTGGTACTGGTCCCAGCACCGAAACTGAACAAAGTTCTTTCCGTTTTGTAAGGCCATGCCTGAAAGACTGGACAGATCTCAGATTATTCCTTTCCCGTGGCAGCTGAAATGCAACATTTTCCTTTTAAAGACCTACAGTGCGTACCAAAAGCAGCTGTTCTAGAGACAGACCTGTTTCTGGATATGCCTGTCCATGAGGCAGGCTGGTCAGGGAAGATTTGTGATGGTACAGGCTATTACAGGAACAGGGGAGCAAGGGGTAGAGTTCCTAGGGAGCCTGACATGGTTTCAAATAGACATTTTTGCTGCATAATTGGAAAAGCTACAACTAACACTTTCCTTTCTGCCTGGCATTTTTCTCTTTCTCAGACTCTGAAGGCCTCTGAGTCTGCACCAGCCGTGTGCAAGCCAATGCTACAAGAGTCACTGAAAATTTGTTCCTGAGAACATCATGAGTGGGATGTTGTCCTTATTGTTTACTGCAGCTCTATTTCAGAGCTCACCTTGTTTATGTAATGTGCAGACATGTGCATATGAACTTCTTGTTGCAAAGATAAGGAATGTGGGGTTGCTGGCCAATGTCTTCTTTCCATTACTCCTTTGGGGTTTTTTGTTTGGTTGGTTGGATTTTTCATTTCCCTTCTATGGCCAGGAACAGGATTTGCTTCTCAACGTATTTCAGCCAGGCACTGCTGATTTTGCTCCACTGCTCAGTAGTAAATCTTGTTTTTAAAAAAATATAAGACAGAGAAAGAAATATAGGATATCTAAAAGCAGCTTATATTAAGCCATACAGATACTATGCCTCAGGTTCTAACATTAACTTAATGTGGTGCTTAACCTGAGATAGAATCAGAGCTGTGCATTTTGAGGGTCATTGGCACTAAAGCAACCATTTTGTATGAGTACCAAAAAGAAGCAAAACCTGCACACTCCTGGTACATCAGGAAAAACATGTCTTTAATTTGTAAATGTGAGATACAGGGTGCTACAGATCCTCAGTCTCTAAGTATCTCTTTGTAATCCAAAAAGATCATGACTGTGTTTGTAGGTGTTGTTTCAGACCCCGCTATGACAAGTGGAAGGCTAGGATGCTTGCCATTGGGCTACCACATCCTGATGTGCTGGCATCAGGTGGGAGCCTTTACCAAGAGCCAAAATGCTCTACCAGGCAACTGGCCAACAATTTTCCTACCCCAGCCTGCAAGATACCCAGCAACTCCCATTTAAAGAGGTGATGTTTCTCTGAAGGAAAGGTAGATGTTAAAGAAACAGTATTCATATTGATAGTGTAGCAGAGTATGTTTCTCTGTACTTACAGAGCTCAAATGTTTCCAGTTGCTCAAAGCAAGTGTAGAAGGCATTCCTCTGGTGTCCTCTGGGTATTTTTTAAAATCCTTTCTTTTGAAGTGTGATATGTTCACCAAAACCATTAGGAGTCTCATGGTTTTGGTCAAATGGATTTTACATAGGATCTAGATTAATTCTTAGACATTCTTTGTGTTTAATTTGAACGATATAAATCTATTTGTTTCTGTCTTAATACTATAATGCATTTTCTTTATTCTTCACATACGGGTACCTGATTTTTTACATAAACTTAAATTCTGTTTCCAAAAATACTATGACTATGGCATTAATTTTGTTACTAAGGTATTTGGGTAGTTATGTAGATCTATTTGGAAATTAAAGAGTATCAAAAATATTGATAGAAACTACAATTGGTGTTGTACAATAGGCTTCTTTTGTCAAAAGAGTATATGTACTTTCAGATTTCATGGGTGAAAAAGGATATTGTTTTTCAAGTTTATGTCATATATTCTGGATGTCTTACATTATTGTGAAACAGCACCTTTCCAAGAACATAACATGCTGGGTACCAGAGCAAAGAGTTCCCCACTGGAGAAATTGGTACTATTTGTTGCAGTTCCTTCCTTTGGGATTTCTTTATTTGGCTACATTTGTTGATGTTGTTTTGTGCTTTGGTTTGTAGTAGAAACAGATTTAAGGTTGTTTTCTTAAATCAGCCTTGATAATTTATAAGCCCATGCTAGAAGCAGGGTTATCATGGATTATGGGAAATACAGCAGGCTTAAAAGCTGTGTTCTCAGTGGGTGAGTAGCTGGATGGGTAAATGCAAATGTGCTTGGATTTGAATAAGTGCTACAAAATACAGCTTAAATGTCAAACACCTGAAGTGATTCTGCACACTAAAAACAGGTGCCAAGAAGCTGTGTGGGGCTTATGGTACTTTCTAAGTGTTCAGACCTGACATTACATCAGACCTGACTCTGCTTGAAAATGGGAAATGGGTGTCTCCCTGACAGCTTCATAGAGAGCAGCAGCAGCATATCCCTGCCACTGCACTGCCACTGGAACCATTCTCAAATAATTGTCTCGTGTATAGGAAGTTTAAATCTGGTCTTTGAAAGCTCTCTGCTGTGGCAGCAGGGAACAGAATGTGTGGTGCCATTCTGGTTAATGAAACATTAAATATATGTGACAGAGAATAAAGATTAACATATCTGGTAAAAAGCCAAGAAAAAATCTTTACCCAATTTTATTTTTCTCTTAATACCCTTAGGAATAAATGACAAAGAATGTGTCAAAGAGATATTTGCCAGAATTTCACACGGTGATGCCATTTGCTGTGCATTAGGTTTCAGAAGACTGCATTTCAGCACTTGAAAACAGAGTGCTTTCTGGCTGATACCCTCTGGTACCCAAGCACAGGTATTACTCTGTTTTTTTTTCTTTCTTCCTTTATTAGAAAAGGACAGTTCCTATAATATCGTAAAGCAACTTCTTTCACATTTATTGCCCAGGCTCATTTCATACAGTGGACAGAGTCGAGATCTGGCCAGGATGGACTTGGTCTGAGCTCACATCGGTTCTGACCTGGACCCCATAAACTTGGAATGGGAGAGGGGTGGGAAATTATGGGCACAGTGTTGCAACTTTTCTCTGCAATGCTCAATTATTGGAGTAGGGCCAGGCCCTGCTCACTTGGCTTATCTGGCTATGCCCTGGAGAGATATTTTTGGCTGCTTGAAGCTTTCCCAGTCTTATCCACAAGATATTGGCTTGCTTATGACAGATGAAACATGCAGCAATCTGTCTCCTGTCTTTCCTGGCTCAGACACAGCTCACCAAGTGAGGTGTCTCTGGACAAAACTCTGTGGCTTGGGTGCAGTTTCTAGCACTGTACTCCTTCACCTCTTTCTGGATACCTTTTGCTCTGAATACAAGAACTTTGAAGCTCTTTTCCCTAGACAGACCTGAAGAGATCCTGGGACTCATTATTTTCTGATCTACTCCATTTCCATGTCTTCACACCAGCCTGTACAATTCCTAGGGATATTTTCCAAAACAAAACAAACAAACAAAAAAATAAGATACACCAAATTATTTCCAGTTTGTAGACTCTAATCCAGACCCACTATATCTTGCAATCAAAAGCCCTCTGGTTGCCATTTTATCTGCTAGATTTTTCATGAAAGAGGGTTTCTTTGTATAAATTAATTCTTGTAATTGCATAAGTGTACATTCAGCTACCACAGTGTCTTAAAACATCTTTTATTAAAAAATAGGGAAACTACATAACCATCAGCCTCTGCAGGCTGAGGCCTCCAGCAATCCCTGTCCTGACTGATGCAAAGAAGTGGAGGTTGTTTCCCGGCACTGCCAGCGGCTGAAACACCTCAGCCCTACCTGCAACACCTGAGCCCGGGCTGTAACCTGGGGTTTTCATCATCCTGGTTAGGTGAGGTTCATATCCTGAAGTTTTGCTTGACTAGCTTGAGTGACTCGCATGGTATGACATGGACCCAGGCAGAAATGCCTGAACTGGCTCTGACTGAATACCCTCCGTTACAGCAGGAGGGTGGTTGTGGTTATGGTTATGTTTATGTGAAGATTTAATATATTGCCCTGGATTTCTGTTACTTGTTCTGCTTCATCTCCCCAAAATCTTTGAACAGATCCCTTTATCCAATGCCAGTGTGTCTGAGACCTGTTACTGAAGTGAGTGCAGGGCTTCAGCAGCGCTGCACCAAGAACCCATTGATAAATGCAACCCCACAACCACTACCTGCTGGGTTTGTCTGCATCATGCCAACGCAAAAAAGATAAAAAGCAACCTGCTTCCCCCAGAAGACTGGAAATAATGCTTGGAGCATTTTAAAGCATTCAATAGAGCTTAAAATTATCATTTAACATGAATAAAATAATTGTATGTAAGTAACATTTGGATTCTATTAAAGAACAAACAATAACCCTCCTCCTTACCCCAAGAAGTAATAAAAAGAAATTGCAGAACATTTTTTTTTCCTGAACAGCAGGAACTCTAGAGTGCTGTCAAAGATAAGAAATTAGGATTACCTTGATATGCTGTGTTTGATTATAGCTCAATAATGGTTTCTAAAACACTCAAAATAAACCTTTTCATGGCTCAAGGAACATACGTATCTAGAATCAATTTGCAGTAAGGGGCAAAGATTAAAAAAACAAATTAACTCTGCAATCTCTTTCCTCTCTTGTGCTAACAATGGTGACCTTTGGGACATTTTGCAGGAGCCATCTTTTGATTTGATTATTTGTTTTTCCTTGACTCTTTTTATAACTTTTTGCCAGTTACGTTTTTCCTTTTGCCTCTGTTTACACATGTAGGTGGCAAGAGTGAGGGAGGCTGCCTATGTCTGTGGCAGCCAGAGTGAGCTGAAGGCCTTAGCACCAGTATGTTCAAACACATCACTCCTGATGTCAGTAAAGAAAGGCATAGAGGTGTTTTGTGCATTTTCGAGTCCAGCAAATGCTGACTTTCTAAATGGCCATACATACATACTGCCAAACAGTGCCCTCTTCAATAAAATTTCAGAGCCAGTGAAATAATCAGCATTTTTATCTTTCACAGATTCTTTCTAATATAATAATTTTTTCCTGAAGAAAGTGAAGATAATTTCAGGATGCATTTCACAGCATGAATAAACATTGCTTCAGTTTGATTTTGCCTAACATAGGACTGGGATCAATATTAGCAATTCTATAAATCAGGGGCTTGGGGGTTTTTTTGCTGGTGGTGGCCAAGTTCACAAAAATAATTTCAATTTCAACAAGACATGAAAGCCTACATGATACTAGTATGTGGCTGAGGTGAAGAAAAGAGGTGGCACAGAGATCCCCAAGCCATGCACTTTACACTCTTGAGAGGCCCAGACTCCTACCTTGCTCTATTCTTTGTCAATTTTGTGAAAATAGTAAATACTTCTTGTAAAGCAATTTTTATAACAGCTAGGGGTAGCTCACACTGCTCCTAAAAGTGCAGTTTCAAGTCACTGTGGCAATGTATCCTGTGTTGTAAACTATTTTATTGTGCACTTCTGTAAAGTTTTTTCTACTGTCCTTAGTACACCTGGAAAGGCAATGTCCTGCACAAACCACATTTTCAACTACCATGCAAAAACTAAATCCTCCAGCTTTTACTGGGATACAAATGGATGTGTTTGTCCCTTTTGGGAGAACTTCTTTGTGCTGGGCCTATTCAGTTCCTCATGGTCTCACTGCAGCATGAGCTATCTCACCTAGACATGATATCTGTTTAACTCATGTAGGCTGCATTTTGAAAAGAGTAAGCTATTGTGGCAGTTCAGCTGTAAGACTGAAATTAAAATTATTTGGCTGGGTACACATTGACTGAGTCACTGGTGTCTCTTCTGTTTGAGGAACAGCCTTTGTCTTCAAGACAATATTATTTGTATCTGGTTTCTTGTCAGCTTGTACTTGAACATACTGCTTCCTTCTTTCCAAAAAGTGTGAACTTTTTAAAGGAACATTTGCAGAAACACAGGTAATAAAAGATGTGGTTTTATGTCTGTCATTGCTATTCAACTCTTACCCAGAAGAGTCAAGTTCTATGTGAATTTCCCTTAGATGCTTTCTTATATCAACAATTTCCCTTAAAAAAAAAACCAATTTAGGCATCTAGGAGCAGATTTACAACCATAATTAGGTATCTTAAGAGACATTTACATACGTAACAGATTTTTCTGAGATATATGAATGAGGTATATAACTCCTTTTTAAATGCATAAGTAGCCTTGATCACATTCAAAAAGAGACGTTTTAACTCTCAAATTGGTCAGAAATTTTACCTAAGTAGCAAAGTATTTTAGGTGCTTTTTTCCTCCTTTTAAAATATCAATTTATTTAATATTTAATTTAGATTGATTATTCTTGCCCGGGGTTGTCACAGTCCAGGTCTTCTGGAAACTGTGCCAGCTGAGTCACTGTCTTAATTGGTTTGTAATTATCTGGATCTTTTTAATAGCTTCCACATCAAGACTTCTAGACTGACATGAAATATTAATGAAAGGGTAAAACAGGGCACTTTCTCTTTCTAAACAGATATTCCTTAGATAGCTATTCCTCAAGTAATCATGCCTGGTTTTAATTACATTAAATCCATGAGGCATTTTAAACTCACACTCTCCAGAATGACACAAAGCATGATAGCATGGCAGAGAAAGAAGAATAGGGCAAGGTCGTTCAAGATCATGAAGTAATTTACCACATTGTTTGAAAAAGCCAATCCTTCTCTGACAGGTACACTTACATGTATATTTTACTGCACACAGCTGGATTATTTGACTCCCAGTAGCGTTCCATTTGGAAAGCCTTAAATTTTAAGTGGATCCAGAAGGATCATTGCTGAATCCAAACAGCCTATTCACCCAGGAAATTAGAAATCTTTGCATCATCTCTGAGTCAAATGTTCTTTAGAAGCTTGTGTTTTCAGCCTTATAAGTCTCATATTTTGCCACTGGGATGTTATGACTGAGACTGCTGTCTCAGTGGTCTGGAGACAATACTTGCATTCATATTTTTCTCACTTGCAGATGTAATGATGAAGACATTCACACTGATAACAAGAGCCTGACCTTAGTCTATTCAGACTGCTTTTGCTCAGGTGATGACTATTTTGAACACTGACAATGCCGAGAAGTACCACAGAACCCCTATCAGTTCAAAATGATGTGGAACCATTCTTGAAATTATCATAATGGTAATTAGCTGCAAAAAGAATGTGATTTAACCTTTGAAAATAAGAATTAGAGATTTATTTGCACTCATTTACAACATGTCCTTAAGACCTACCTTGAGCCTACTAGAGTATTGTAACTGTTCTCAGTGTGGCTGATTATGCTGCTTTTCTGAAATTGTAGGGTTAAAGTAAAGACAAACAATTAGCAGTCACTGGAATGCTAAGCCATCCCTTGACTTAAAACAAATACAGGCCTCAAGCTGTGCCACAGGAGGTTTAGATTGGATATTAGAAAAAAGCTCTTTACTGAAAGAGTCAAGCATTGGAATAGACTGCCCAGGGAAGTGGTGGTCTCCATCCCTGCAGGTGTTCAAAAAAACATGTAGACTTGGCACTTTGGGACATAGTTTAGTACGCGTGGTGGTGTTGGGCTTACCCTTAGACTTGATCATCTTAGAGGTCTTATCCAAACTTAATGATTCAATTCTATGATTCTATAGTAGCAGTATACTGAGGAGAAGAGCAAAAAAAAGGTGGTGACCATGACAGAGGATTTATCATGGTTCCTCATATTTAAATAATGTTAAGGTCAAACACAAAACTACAGGAATCACAACCATAAAGATGATGTTTTCAAACAGTTTTTTAAACATAAGCATAAAATGTTCTGAACTTGTCTATCAAAATTTACTTTTACAGCAAGCCAGTGGAAGGCATGCCAGAGCTGGCACATGTGTGCAGGTGACATCTCTGCTTGCACGGTGGTGTTACTACTATCTACTCCCAGATTCTCCTCCCCGTGCATTCTCAGAAACAAATGGCACAATGCTGCTGCTCCTGGGCTCAGTCCTGCTGACTGGGAAATAGCTGGTTAAATGTCTTGCCTTTGCACTACCTTGGTCACAGGTTGTCATTTACTCCAAGCTGCTAGACTTTCAGTTAGACATCCTAGGCAAGCAGCTCTGTGCTGAGGACACATTTACTTCTAGCCCACAGCATTTTCTAAAATCAAAGATGTAGTATTTCGACAGTCTTGAAAAAGGACTTCACATTGATGGAGAACAGGAGCGTGTGGCATTATTTCTGCCTGAGGGGGAGATATTGGCTAAAGGAATGGAGAGAAGGAGTGCAAATGTTAAAAGTTCTCAGAAGAAGAGAGGAGCATTCTTTCAGATCAGCAACAAATTCCTCCTTTAACTTTTCTGCAAATGGAAAAGAACATGCCTGAGATGAGAGAAAAGGATAGGGACGGGTCACTGAGTAAGGAGAAGGTCTAGAGGAACAGAGCAGATGAGAAACATCTGTCTGATAAAGGGGCAGATAGGGTTATGAACAGGAAGCTCTTTGTGGATAGATATGGCTCATCTGATGAGCCGCATCATAATTTGTCATCTTAGAATCTGTCAAAATGCTGAGAGAAGTGGGTAATGAGTTGAGTGAAAGTCATTCAAAAACAAATTTCAGGTTTTTCAGGTGTAGGGAGAGAGGACTGGTTGATGCAGACAGCACGATGTCAATAACATAAAGAACATAAAAAGTAGGACGGGAAAGGATTTCCACCAAGCAAAATCAACTGCCATGAAGCCACATGAAAAGGTGAAAAAAACTGTGAGAGCTGAGTGAGGCTTATGGATAGTAGGAAGGCGGGTTAACAAGGTTATTTTGTAAAGGAATCAAAGCAAGGCAAGGGTACTGCATGCAGGAGCATGGAGGAAAGGAGAAAGGAGCTGGATTTTGTATTCTTCAGCAGACATGTGGGACTGGGAGTATTAAAGAGGAAATGACAGCTGATACAGCTCAAAGAGAAGATAACAGGCTGGATGCTAGTGGAGTTTCTCATGCTCAGCCACATAACTGAGGTTGTTAAATATTTGCATTAACAAACTCAATTCAAAAGGTAGGAGAGTGCACAGAAACAATTTGCATTCTTTACTTGAGTAATAGATGGGAGGAAATTAGTTATTACCATGACATGCAAGGCCTGGCACATGACCAAAGGAGAGGCTTGTGATCAGCTGGATATATATTGGGAGGACAAAAACGCACAGGTATGAATTGAGGACTCATATCACTGTTGAAGACACTGGAAAGCCTTGACTACTCTGGGAAAAAGAAGGCTGAATTAGTATTAAGAGCATGCTTGTTGTCTATAAATTTCTAATGAAGGAGAAGCAGGTAAAGAAATGAGCTGCTTATGTTATGGGACAATAATGACCCAAGAAACAATTATTTTAAATGGTCATGTAGACATTTTGGCTGAAATCTATGGATTTAAAAAGAAAAAAGAAAAAAATGACTTTGTTTAAAGAAAGTCCTTCCAGGACCAGTGGGGTAAAAGTTTTAATTTTTACTGACCCAAAAAATTCTATGATTCTATGATTCTACAAAATATGACCATTGTTCATGGGATGCTCTTAGGTGTTTTGGATCAACAGATGCTCTAATTATTATAGTTATGGTGTGGAATTTTTACTTTCCACCTCCACTGTGCCTTCAAATACCCGTTCAAAACTCGCCATCACCTTCAGCTTATATTCTTTGGTTTTAAGTGTTTTCTTCTGTGGGAGACAGCCATTACCTTTCACACCTAGACAGCTGCCATCATGACACTCTGTAGCCCAGATTCTGTAGCCAATTTATTTGCATCCTATTTCCTCTGACCATCATCTGCTCCAGGGTAGATCCTAGTTTTATTTGCCTAGTTCCTATGTTTAAGGAAAAAAAAAAATTGAAAATTATGGTCTCTGTCTCTTTGTTCAGGCTTGGCAGCCACTGCTGACATGCAGTAATCAAAGGTGGGAAGCACACCCTCATGACCAGTTTACTGGCAACATTGCAACATAGTCCTTGAACAGCCCCTGAAAAATGGTTCTCTGCGTTATGATTTATTGTGCACCCGCACAGAGGCTCACTGACTTCACTATGCCCATTCTTTCCTTCCATAGTAAAGGCACTTTGTACAGAAAAAACTTCATAGCATTTAAAATTCTCCAGTAGTCTAAAATGTAAAAATTTAACCTAGGCAGTCTTTTGTGTCTTTGTCAGCTGTTCTGAAACATGTTTGTTTTGATTTTGTTTTTTCCCCCCAAACAAACACAATATTTCCTTTTACTTGGCTTGTTTTTTGCAGTATAAATCCAGGTTTTGTCTTTCTTCCAAGACTGCGTGATGACAGGGGAATTGCTGGATGATGATGTCACGCTAGACTAAAGAGAATACAATTGAGCAATTTGACAGGAAACCTGACTTTTAGTTGGACTGTGCACAATCCTTTGGTTTTGACTATTTAACCACTCCAATAGAGTGAATGATATTTTTGCCAGTTCAACTAAGGCATGACAGCTCACAGAAAAATTCCTAAAAACTCTTTCAAATTTCTCACAGTGTAACGAAAGGACAGTAAAATTGAGGGTCAACATGCTTCAGAAGACCATAGACTTTCAGTTCAATATATATAATCTCTAAACTGATCTAGCTGAACAGGAAACCTTTTAGGCTAAAACAGTAAACTAATATTAGGTAGGAGAAGACCTAACAATTCTATAATTTCCAAAGTAAATTATCAAATAGAATATTCTCCAGTGTTCATAAACTGAAAAGAAATGACACTTAAAACCCCCTTCAAGTCCACTTTTGAAATAATCTGCAGCAGATCCTGCCTCTCAAACTACTTCTAAACATATTTAAGAAACCGTGTTTAGTATTTTGGGAAGTAGAATGGGTCTCAAAGACATTTCTCAATAATATACTTCTTTCAAAAGTGGAGAAAATAACTTGAATTTAATTAAAGGAAATACACTGTTTGAGTACTCTTCCTATAATGAACTACCATAACTACAGTTTCTGGTCTCATCACATGTTATTTAGTAGTAAGGTGGTGATACTAAAAAAATCTAGAAGGCATATGATCATAAATTTTCAATGTGAAACCACTTGGCATCCAAGAAAGGACAATAGGTGTTAAAAACATTGTATGCTGCAAGGTGTACATTTCTTGCTCAGTTTTACCACACCAACACAACATCTTATACTGTACTGGATTACTTCTCCCTCTCATCTTATATATCCAGCCATGTGGACTAAGACTTATCTATTGCACTAAAGAACTCCAAAGACTGACCATTCATGGCATAGAAGATGGCAAATAGATTATGGCAAATCCCATCCAAAGTGCATGGGCTATAATTTTTTATGAATTTAAGAATGGCAAGAACAGCATCTCTACATTTTGAGGTGCTTGTACTGTACTGGTGAAGGCTTAAATTGTCCATTGTTCTTTTCCTTATGACTTGGAATATGTGATTTTCTTTGGTCCCCTAGGTGATTCTTAAACTTCTTTTTTTAATTTTGTTTATATTTTCCCTCCATTGTAGTTCCAGAAGTCAAGAAAATCTCTGCAATCAATTTTACAGGGTTTATTCATTAAATAGAAAAGCTTCAAATCTAGACATGAAAATTTAGATAGCTGTGTCTATTCTCTACTTTTTCTTTGCATTTTTCAAACTGCTTGAATTTCTGTCATGAGAATTCTCTTCTGAGAAAACCCTAACAACTACCTGTGTGTTTTGATAGCTAAAATGCTGTTTTTAAAGATAAAACACAAGTGCAGTTCTTTTGTAAATTCAACTGCACTACAGAAATAAATGAGACATCTTTAAATTAAATAAATTGTGTATCCTTTTTTGTCCTACATTTGCTTTTTTTCCTCCTTCCCTACTGCAATGTAGAACAAAAAAAATATAATAAAATCTAGTTTGCCATGCCCTTGTATCTTCAGCTTACTATTTTGCTCTCTACAGTCTACAGCATATTGATACTTCTGCTTGTCCTTATACAAGTATGTATAAATGCTGTTTTTCTTGCTGAGCTCCATTCCACTTTGAGAGACACATTAGGATGATAGGGTTTTTTGCAGAGTCCGTAGATATTACTACTGATAGGTAAAAAATGGAAGCAGTCATTTCACCCTGAATCATGACAATATGCCCTTATTTTTATTAATAATTTCTTATAGAACTCAAAAGCCAAAGATATTAATTTTTTTAAACCTTTGATTCATCTGTTTACTACATTTCATCATGTCAATTTGTGAAATATTTACCTGGAAGGTCTGGCCGGCACATGTGATTCAAATTTTCTGTAACATTTCCCTCTAAAATACTCTTCATGCTTACCCTTTTAATTTCCATCTTTCTCAGAACTGGAAAGAATCATAGAATTACAGAATCTTAGAATGATTTGGCTTGGAAAAGACCTTAAAGATCATCCAGTTCCAACTCCCCTGCCACAGGCAGGGACACCTTCCACTAGATCAGGTTGCTCAAAGCCTCACCCAACCCGGCCTCGAACACTTCCACAAATGAGGCATCCACAGTTTCTCTGGGCAACCTGTTCCAGTGCCTCACCACCCTCACAGTAAAAAAATTCTTCCTCATATCTAATCTAAATCTCCCCTTTCTCCTTAAAAGCATCACCTCTCGTCAGGTCACTGCACCCCTTGATATGAGCCCATTCCAAGCTTTCTTGTAGGCCCCCTACAGGCTGCTGTAAGGTCTTCCAAAGCTGCCTCTCCACTAAACAAGCCCAACCCTCAGCTTGTCCTCATACAGGAGGTGTTCCAGCCTTCTACTCCTCTTCATGGCCCTCCAGACTCACTCTAACAGATTCATGTCCTCCCTGCACTGAGGACTCCAGGACAGAGTGCAGTACTCCAGGTGAGTTTCTTGAGAGCAGAGTAGAGAGGAAGAATTACCTCCCTCAACCTACCGGCCATGCTTCTTCTAATGCAGCCCAGGATACAGTTGGCTTTCTGTGCTGCAAGCATACATTGCTGGCTCATGTTGAGATTCTCATCCAGCAGTACCCCCAAATCCTCTGAAGGGCTACTCTCAATCCATTCTCTGGCCTGCCTGTGCTTAGCATTGCTCCTAACCCAGGTGGCTTTGTTGAACTTCATGAGGTTCATGCAGGCCCACCTCTCAAGCCTGGATGGCTTCCCTTCACTTCAGTGCATTGACCACAACACACTTCTTGGTGTCACTGGCAAACTTGCTGAAGGGTGCACTCAGTCTCACTGCCCATGTCTACAACAGAGAAAATACACATCACTGGTCTCTGTGGAACACCACTCATCACTGGTCTAAGAAGAAAGCAAGGTTAGACCTTGCCTCATAGCAGCTGTATATATATATCCTAAATTGGGAAAAGAAGGAGACTGTGGTGAGACAACTGTGAAAGAGTATATAAGGAGGAACATAGTTGCTGTCTCAGACTTCCATAGCTCACTCCTCTTTTGTAGGAAGCAGAACAGGACATTTCTCTGCAGCTGCTGGTTGGGCAGGTACTGGGGATGCTCATTGCAGCAGCCAAGGAGATGCAGACAGTGCAGGATGAATCCATGAGGCTGCAAAATACTGTGACACAGGACAGAGAATCTCCACTGGTGGCACGCTGATTCTGTGGAACCAATGAAGAGCATCTCTGGAAAAAAGGATGTAGTCCCTCTACATCTAGATAAATGTCCCCACTAAGGTGCACAATCACTCACCATGGATGAGGGAGAAGCAAGACCACCAGCTAAAATACAACAAACCAGAAATAATGCACAGTGTTTTTATAAAGAAAAAAACAAAGCTGGGCTGAGTGAAAGACCGTTCAGAAACATAGCCTGAAAAACCCTGAAATCTAATCAACTGAAACTGAACTACAATATACTATTCAGTTAACCTCTTTCCAAATAACTCAGTTGATTTAATAAAAGAAGCTTTTTTTCCTTCATTGAACCATATTATTTGGGGGGAAAATATGATTCAAATTATTAATGTCCGCCCATTAAGCAGTATCAACATTATCCACTTCCCAGGATCAAGTTTCTACTAGGTGCATTGGATCAAATTCTTAGCTTAATTTGCTTTGCTAGTATTTTTCTTGCAGATAATTTGGCCTCTATCTTCATTTGATGTGACTGAAAAAAAGATATTTTCATTGGTTTTCCACTGCTAAATTGAGAGCAGCCCTGCGGAGCAGGACTTGGGGGTGTTGGCTCAACATGAGCCAGCAATGTGTGCTTGCAGACCAGAAAGCCAGCTGTATTCTGGGCTGCATCAAAAGAAATGTGACCAGCAGGTCGAGGGAGGTGATTCCCCCACTATATTCTACCCTCATGAGAACCCATCGAGAGTACAGCGTCCAGTTCTGGAATCCCCAACGCAAGAAGGAAAAGAAACAGATGCAACAGGTCCAGAGGAGGGCCACAAAGATGATCAGAGGGCTGGAGCACCCTTGCTATGAGGACAGGCTGAGAATTGTTCAGCCTCAACAAGAGAAGGCTCTGGGGAGACATTATAGCAACTTTCCGGTACCTAAAGGAAGCCTACCAGAAATCTGGAGGGCGACTATTTACAAAGGCATGTAGTGATAGGACAAAGGGGAATGGCTTTAAATTGCAAAGTGGAAGATTTATATTAGACGTTAGGAAGAAATTCTTCACAATGAGGATGGTGAGACATTGGAAAAGGTTGCCCAGGGGACTTGTGGATGGCACCTACCTGGAAGAGTTCAAGGCCAGGTTGGAGGGGACCATGAGCAGCCTGGTCTAGTGGAAGGTGTCCCTGCACATGACAAGGTGGCTAGAACTGGATGATCTTTAAGGTTGCTTCCAACTCAAACCATTCTATGATTCAATGATCCTATGATTCTATGATTCATTCTATGATTCTATACCTAGAGAATGAAAACAAGTTTGACCACAGAGAACAAAGCAAAAGTACCTGAAAACATACCTCAAAACTAATGCAGTCATATGTGATGAGAGGCTCAGTCAATGACTACATGGGAATGCTGTCCTGTTCTTAAGCATTCAAGAACACTTTCAAGTATTCCACTTGTACTTGAAAGTAGATAGAAAGTGCATAAATGCAGATACTGCATGTGCAGCCAGTCCACTTTTGCATGTATCATCTGACGTGCTCAGGGTGACAGTAAACCCAGACTTCACTAATTACTGCTTCACAAAGATCTGAAAGAATCAACAGAGAATATTTCAGAGGGCTTTTTTACTAAATTTATATAAAACTCATCTTCCACCCTCAGTTATACATATTAGCTTGTATTTACCTTTCATGTCAGAGATCACTGGCAACAAACACCAGTCAGAAAGCAACGCGAACACACTGGCAGGCAGCCATGCTGGAAACCACAAAGGCAGCAAGGTTCCAGTTTCCTTGGTCACTCTCTGTGTATTTATGTGCCTGTGCAACACAAATGAATAACAATCTGCTGTGCGTTCTCAGAGAGCAAAGGGGGAAAGTTTCATAGTCAATACCTTTGCATTCTTAGGTCATGTTTTGAATAAGTAGAATAGAAATTGTCAGAGGTTTAACAGTAGAAATAGATGAACTGAAGAAGCAGCTTAATCAGCAAAAGTATGTAGGACTAAAATTATTATACTTATATCTGATGTTGGACAGATTAGCAGAGTGTGGGCTGACTTCTTGATTGGGCTGTCTCATGATAGGGTTAAATGAGGAGATATTCTTGCTCAAGAAGTGTCCTGTGCGTTTTCTGTGTCCATGTGCAACACAGTGGAGAGGATGCTGGTAAGGAATGCCAGGTCTTTGTCCTGCCATTTGAACAGCACAAAAGCTCAAAACTCAAGTTTGAAGTATATGTGACAGTACAATGTAAATCTCAATGTTATGATCCTCTTAGAGTCTGAAATTATGAACTCAGTGCATCAGAGCACAGGCGTTTGCTTAAAAAGTACATTTTTAAACCAGAAAAAGAAAAGCGTAGTTTTAAAATAAAACTTCCACCAACATATAGGAAAGACGGGGCCAAATCTATGTCCCAATTAAGAAAAGGAATGTGATTTTCACAGAATCACAGAATCACTAAGTTGGAAAAGACCCCCAGGATCACCGAGTCCAACCATTAACCATTTTGCTTCAGAAGGAAAATGTTTGGAAGAGCAAAGGATATGAGTCTGAATGAATCCTTCATGAATTCACAAAGGGACTGGGTAGAATAAGTCCTGTCCCTCCTTGAAGCTGCAGATTCCTTCATTGACTGAAAGCTTAGGATTTAATGATTGTAATGCATGCCATGAGTTTGTTGAGTGGTTTAACAGCTTGACAGCTGTTATCAGACAGCAAGGAAAGTCATGGAGAAGTAGATATCTATATATGCACAGTTTACTTTTATTTCAAATCATCCTCGTTCATAGCTTTTGTAACCACACTGGCTATGGTTTTATTTTGTAAATAAAATGCTTTCAGTTGCTATTGCCCTAACCTGTCCAGGAGTAAGGAGGATTTCAAAGCATCTGGCAAACATGAAAGCACACCATCCAGACAGGGACACAGACCTTCACATCTGGTGCTGGCTTATTCCTGCAGAGTGGAGTGCTCCAATACATTTATCCAAGATAGCTAAAAAGAGGGTACAATTTATTTCCACTAAGCTATCAAGGTGCTGTTGGAACTTACTTTTTATGGCATGGGTTTTTGAGATCAGAGGAACAGACACAAATTCTAGTGCTGGTGGTGCTAGGAAAATTGCCTGGGCTGTACCAGCTACATGAACCCACAGCCTCCTGTTAGTAAAATAAACAGACTCCAGAAGGCAACCAAAATCACCCAACATGTTTGCTTTACCATTACAGAACTAAATATGGAGTCTCAGATATACCAGTCTGCAAAATCACGCATATGTTTCTGGATATTTATCTTTACTTCAGTTGCTGTGTGAAATTTGAGAAAAAACATTGTGTGATTTTTTTTCTAAGTGTGATTTTGTTGGTCCAGTGTGAATGATGAGACCAGAGAAAGAGTGCTGTAGTGGGTTGACCTTGGCTGGCTACCAAGTGCCCACCCAGCCACTCTTTCACTCCTCTTCTTCAACAAGATGGGGGAAGAAAATACAATTAAAAGCTTGTGGGTAGAGCTAAGGACAGGGAGATCTCTCAGCAGTTACCATCACAGGCAAAACAGACTTGATTTGGGGGAGATTAATTTAATTTATTGCCAATTAATAACAGAATAAGATAGCAAGAAATAAATCAATTTTTAAATCCTTTTGACGCACCCTGCCCACTTCTTCCCAGGTTCAGCTTCACTCCTAACTCTTCTACCTCCTCCTCTGTTTCCTGGGCAGCACAGAGAGATGAGGAAGGGGGACTGCAGTCAGTCCATAATGTTTTGCCTCTGTTGCCCCTTCCAGCTCACACTGTTTTCCTGCACCAGCATGGCACCCCTCTCACAGGATATGGTCTTTCATGAACCTCTCCAAAGCTGGTCCTGCCCATGGGCTGAAGTCTTTCAGAAACTCTTCCAACATGGGTTCTTTCCATGGGGTATAGTCCTTCAGGAATGGACTCCTCCAGCATGGGTTGCCCACAGGACCTGCTAGAAATCCTGCTCCTGCACAGGCTTCTCTCCATGGTCCACAACTCTTGTCAGGAACCTGCACCTGCATGGGCTCTCAGTGGGCTGCAGCTTCCTTCAGAGCTCATTTACCTGCTCCAGCTTGGAGTCCTCCATGGCCTGCAGTGTGGATATCTGCTCTAATATGGTCCTCCTTGGGCTGCAGGGGGCACAACTTGCACCCCAAGGGGTTGAAGGGAATCTCTGATCAGAGCCAGAAACACCCTGTCCTCTCCTTCTTCACTGACTTCAGTGCCTGCAGAGTTATTTCTCTCACTTTTCTCAATCCTCTTTCCACAGTTGCTGCACAGCAGTTTTTTGCTGTTCCTTAAAGATGTTACCACAGAGCTGTGAGCAGTGTTGCCAATAGGCTCAGCTTTGGCCAGCAACTCATCCGTCTTGAAAGTGATTGGAAGTGGTTCTGTCCAACATGGCTCCAGTCCTGTCTCTCTTCTCACAGGCCTCACCCTTGAAGGTGCCCTACAATTAGAACCCTGCCACATATAGAATCACAGAATCACAGAATAACCAGGTTGGAAGAGACACACCGGATCACCGAGTACAACCGTTCCTACCAAACACTAAACCATATCCCTCAGCACCTCGTCCACCCGTGCCTTAAACACCTCCAGGGAAGGTGACTCAACCACCTCCCTGGGCAGCCTGTTCCAGTGCCCAATGACCCTTTCTGTAAAGAATTTTTTCCTAATGTCTAGCCTAAACCTCCCCTGGCGGAGCTTGAGGCCATTCCCTCTTGTCCTGTCCCCTGTCACTTGGGAGAAGAGGCCAGCACCCTCCTCTCTACAACGTCCTTTCAGGTAGTTGTAGAGAGCAATGAGGTCACCCCTCAGCCTCCTCTTCTCCAGGCTAAACAACCCCAGCTCTCTCAGCCGCTCCTCATAAGGCCTGTTCTCCAGCCCTTTCACCAGCTTTGTTGCTCTTCTCTGGACTCTCTCCAGAGCCTCAACATCCTTCTTGTGGTGAGGGGCCCAGAAATGAACACAGGATTCGAGGAGCGGTCTCACCAGTGCCGAGTACAGAGGGAGGATAACCTCCCTGGACCTGCTGGTCACGCCGTTTCTGATACAAGCCAAGATGCCATTGGCCTTCTTGGCCACCTGGGCACACTGCTGGCTCATATTCAGTCGGCTGTCAACCAACACCCCCAGGTCCCTCTCCTCCAGGCAGCTTTCTAGACAGACTTCTCCCAGTCTGTAGCACTGCATAGGGTTGTTGTGCCCCAAGTGCAGGACCCGGCATTTGGCCTTGTTAAACCTCATGCCATTGGACTCTGCCCAGCGGTCCAGCCTGTTCAGATCCCTTTGCAGAGCCTCCCGACCCTCCAGCAGATCGACACTTCCACCCAGCTTAGTGTCGTCCGCCAACTTGCTAAGGGTGCACTCGATGCCTTCATCCAGATCATTGATGAAGACATTGAACAGGGCTGGACCCAGCACTGAGCCCTGGGGAACCCCACTTGTCACTGGCCTCCAGCTGGATTTCACACCATTTACCACCACTCTCTGGGCCCGGCCAGCCAACCAGTTTTCCACCCAGGAGAGTGTGCGCCTGTCCAGCCCAGAGGCTGACAGTTTCTCAAGCAGAACGCTGTGAGAAACTGTGTCAAAGGCTTTGCTGAAGTCCAGGAAGACCACATCCACAGCCTTTCCCTCATCCAGTAGCCGGGTCACTTTGTCATAGAAGGCGATCAGGTTAGTCTGGCAAGACCTGCCTTTTGTGAACCCATGTTGACTGGGCCTGATCACCCGGTTCTCTTGCATGTGCTTCATGATAGCACTCAAGATCACCTGTTCCATGACTTTCCCTGGCACTGAGGTCAGACTGACAGGCCTGTAGTTTCCTGGGTCCTCCCTGCGGCCCTTTTTGTAGATGGGCACAACATCAGCCAGCCTCCAGTCCAGTGGGACTTCCCCAGTCTTCCAGGACTGTTGGAAGATGATGGAAAGGGGTTTGGCCAGCACATCCGCCAGCTCCTTCAGTACCCTAGGGTGAATCCCGTCCGGCCCCATAGACTTGTGACTGTCCAGTCGGGCTAGCAAGTCTCTGACCACCTCCTCTTGGATCATGGGAGCCTCATTATGCTCCTCTAGCTCCTGGGTTTGTACACAGACGGAACGACCCTCCTTACGACTAAAGACTGAGGCAAAGAAGGCATTAAGTACCTCAGCCTTTTCCTCATCCCCTGTTACTGTTGTTCCTTCTGTGTCCAATAGGGACTGTATGGTCTCCCTAGTCCGCCTTTTATTATTTATATATTTGTAGAAAGATTTTTTGTTATCTTTCACTGACTTGGCCAATCCAATTTCTAGCTGAGCCTTAGCCCTTCTGATTTTTTCCCTACACAATCTCACTTCCCTCCTGTAGTCCACCCAAGAGGCCTGTCCCTTCTTCCAGAGGCCATAAACATTTCTTTTCTTCTTGATATCCCTCAAGATATACCCAATATAAACACCAAGAAATCTAGAACCTCCAAAGATTCCATGGAATATAAGAGCTGGAAGGTCTGTAATCACAGGACTTACATGCTTGTAATTTATGAGGTCACAAATAAAGTATTAATATATGCAAAAACTTTCATCAGTTCTAAGACAGCATAACATTCATCTAATAGCACCTATTGCAAGCCAAATTGCTGTTCACAAATCTCAAAGTTTTAGTCACTCAGCCAAGAAGAGCAAACTGTAACAGAGTAGGTCCAGGAATAAATCATCCGGCTCAAGTAATGAACAACAAATAGTCAAGGTAAGCATGTCACAAACAATTTTGTAACCATGGAGGTGCAAGTGCCACAACAAGCACCATTCAAAATCTCTAGCTGTGTCAACTAAATGAGTCAATGATTGTTTAACAAGACTGCATTCATTAATAATGATGAGTGATAGACATGCTCTGCTTAGTGGTTCTGATTGCATAATCATCTCAGCTCTCTGGTCAGCCAAGCTGGAATTTCATGAGGCACTTGAACCTCTTATAACATTTTCAGTATTCCCTACTTTGACTAAATCAGAAATACATTAAAATATCTTTCTGCCAATGTCTTAGTACATATGAATGCCCCACCAAGAAATGAAGATGGAGATCCATGACTAGTGGTGTCTTTCAGAGGTCCATACTGGGATCGGTGCTCTTTAGTATCTTCATCAATTATATTGACAGCGAGTGCACTCTCAGCAAGTTTTCAGATGACACCAAGATGAGTGGTGTAGTTGCCACACTGGGATGTCCTCCAGAGGGACCTGGACAGGCTGGAGAAAGGGGCCTGTGAGAACCCCATGAGGTTCAACAAGGCCAAGTGCAAAGTCCTACACCTGGGTCGGGGCAATCCCCAATTCCAGTACACAATGGGGGATGGCATGATTGAGAGCAGCCCTGCAGAGAAGGACATGGGTTGCCAGTTGATGAGAAGCTTGATATGAGCTGGCAGGGTGCACTCACAGCCCAGATGACCAACTGTATCCTGGGCTGCATCAAAAGAAGCGTGGCCAGCAGGTCAAGGGAGGTGATTCTGCTCCTCTATTCCTCTCTTGTGAGACCTCATCTGGAGCACTGTGTCCAGTTCTGGAATCCTTAACATAAGAAGGATATTGAACTGCTGGAATGAGTCCACAGGAGGGCTGCAAAGATGACCAGAGGGATGGAGCACCTTCCCTACGAGGACAGACTGAGAGAGTTGAGCTTGCTCAGCCTGGAGAAGAGAAGGCTCCAAGGAGATCTTATAGTGACCTCCCAGTACCTGAAAGGAGCCTACAAGAAAGCTGGAGAGGGATTATTCATAAAGGCTTGTGGTGATATGACAAGGGGGAACGGATATAAACTGCAGAAGGGCAGATTTAGACAAGATGTTAGGAAGAATTTCTTCACCATGAGAGTGGTGAGACACTGTAACAGGTTGCCAAGGGACGTTGTGGACGCCCCATCCCTGGAGGTGTTTAAGGCCAAATTGAATGGAGTTGCATGGGGCCTTGGGCAACCTGATCTAGTGAGATGTCCCTGCCCATGGCAGGGGGGTGGAACTAGAAGATCTTTAAGGTCCCTTCCAACCCTAACTATTCTATGATTCTATGATCCAAAAAGCAGTTAAACTCTGGAATGCAGAGCTTAGATGCACTGGAGAATCATCACCACCAGCAGTCTTTAAGAAGACATTAGGCAAACAACTATAAGGTTTGGCAGAAATACATTGGCAGAGATACATAGGCAGAGTTGCATCATTTTGAGGTCCGTTCTTTCCTTACCTGCCAGTGGTTTCTAATAGCTTTTGTCATAAGTGACCTGGTAAACACAAAACAAAAAAAATGTATGTGATTTTCCTGTTTTAAACAACCGGGTTTTGAAAGTATCCACAATGAAAAGTTATTTTCCTAGAACGTTCACTGGAAAGTAGAAGTTGGAAAAATTGGAGGACTAATTCAGAAGCCAAATGAACAGTTCATAGAGAAATCTGACTGCAGAGAACATAGTATCTCAGGAAAGGAGCCATTTTCAGACCCCTGACTGCAGTATGAGTCATTTCTCAGCTGCGTTGGAAAGTCACTGTGGCCAGTTCTCAACGGCTTCTTCTAGGAAATTAGCTATAATCAACTTGTTGGCATGCACTGAATGTGCAAGTATTATGCAGCAAAGGGGATCATGCCAAAGATGAGGTGATGTATGCATAAGCATCCAGGTGTAAAGTCTTGGAGCCAAAATATGTATTTAGGTTGCATCTTCTGTGGGCGCTCATGAACCACATTAAACTGCCTTCCAGGTGCAAGTGGCCTTTCTAGGTGTCTGTCCCACAGTAAAGATCCCCTCATTAAAATGTATCTGTGGAAAAAAAAATCAGTTCCCTTGAATCATTATCAGATAACATTTTGTTTTCTTACTATTACAGTGGAAGACATTGGCTGGGAGCCTACAGCACCTGAAAGACATGGTTCTTCTTTGCTTTTCATGCTGTCAAGCACAATATTTCTACAATATTCATTCTCATCTGCACATCTGCCTCCAGTGAAAAATGTTTATGAAAATTTAGCCAATATGACTCAGTCATTTCTAACCATAAGAGAAAGAAAACAATGCATTGCTTTGCTCACATTAAATATCCTAGCAGTGTTGCTTTTGTAATATAGATTTACTTGAGTAAGACACAAATTTTAATTGAGGCCACTGACAGAGATGGCTGTAAAAGTCAGAAGTGACTTGTTTGCATTTTTCTGTTATTCCACACTGTACTGCTTTGAGAGAATACACTGCTGAGAAATTCCCTTAAGTATCTCAGGAAAATAAAAAGATGTTGTGATTTTAGGTCAGTCTAGAGCCCTTCAATGAGGCTATACTATTCAAGCAGTCTTTGGGGTGTGATGAATATACAGAAATAAATTAACATCACACACATTCAAATTGTGATCCTGTGTTCTCAAAAATGGTAAAATAATAATAAAGTATTTATATAAATTACCCTGTCTCAATAAAATAAGAACCAGCCTGAACTCCACCACTTAGCCTTCAGAGCACAAAACCAGGAACAAATACTCCTTCAATCACAAAGTACTCTCTGTAACATATAATTTCATTTTTGTTACAGGTGCAGTTTACCAAAATTGTATCATTCTTTAAGGTTTATTAATAGCTGCAATTTCCTAATGAAACAATCCTTATGTAAAATACCAGAAATAAAAGTCTGAGGTTCAGGAAGCTAGACATTTGGATGCTACTTGGTTCATTGTAACTCAAGTTCCAAACTCTTGTGAAAACTTCTGATATTTCCAGACATTTAATGTCTCAGTTTCTTCCTATTATCATATTTATCAACGTGACAGTTAGATGAGCATTTCACAATGTATGACTAAATTTTAGCAGATATTTTGTGAGTTGGCTGCATCAGCTTTTCCTTCTTCCCTCCACCCAATGAGCATTTTTTTTTTGCAATTTTTTTACCCTAGGCACTAACTGAGCAAAATACACTCATTTTTAGCTTTGTGCTCTGTACTCTGAGCAGGTTTGTTAGGATTTGTACAAATTTGTTCATTCATATACTGCAGATAATAGTGAGGATGTAAATTTTACTGATTAGGAGGGAAAGAAATAAGGCTTAAACAGACATCCTTTATTTGTGATTTTGAATTTAACCCCAGCAATATTCCCAGGATTGCCCTCAGATTAGAACAGTGGGTTTGATTCTTATTTGTAACTTACTTAAGTCAATACATTGCACTCTTTTCTTTCTTCTCAGTAAACCATGATCTAAATTGTTCATGAACTGAATTCTTGTTCTTCTCAGCTCACCTTTCCAAAGAGTTTCCTACACTTTTTAAGAATTTTACTAGTAACATTGAAATTTTGGTGTAAATAAAAGTGATTTTCACTTAGCAGCCTCTGTGACCTTACTTGGTGAATCACCTTCTAAATTAAAATTGCAGATGTTAAATACTAAGACCAGAGTTTTCGTCTGCTCAGAAAATCCAGTGTTTCAACCACATGCTGTTGGGGTGTACAAATAAACTAGTGAGGCTCCTACTAGGAAAAAGCAATTGCTCCTCTCTTCTTATTTTCATTCATGAATCACACCATATACTGTTCCAAGAATGGTGTTGCATAAGGATGAACATAATTTGCAATTTTGTGTATTACTGAAGGAACCAAGTTAGCACACAATCACCAATACAAGCTGCATGCAAAAAAAAAAAAATGTATTCTCCTTCACACACAAATTATCAAGCTGTGGTTGCTATCTGATTCGAAATAGGACTTAGGGGAAGTCATTCTTAAGCTGAAACTTACAGCTTTGCAAAACTCTAGCTAGGCTACCAAAACCACTTTTTGCAAGTAGCTCTCAGTTTCCTTATTTTAATTTTTGGTAACCAATTCAACTCCAGCTGCTAGGAACTGGTACACATTCTGACACTGGAACTGCTGAGTCAAAAACGCATATGTCTTTAATGGGGCTTTTGGCAAGCATGGCATAGACAGTATTATGGAGTTTGATACAAGTAAAACTAATAGTTTGTTTCATGTTTTACAAATATAAATCAATGTTTAGGATAAAAAATAATGCTGTTTACACACAGGAAAAATATTTACAGATATAAATCAGCTAATTGGTGCATTATACTACTGTTCCTCATGTCTATGTTCCTAAACTACGAGCTAAAAGGAAAGTGGCTGACAACAGAACATAACAATCAGAAGGGGATACATTTTTAAAAGGTTAATGAAATCAATACAAAGCTGTCAACCTTGCAGTCAGAATTTTCTGGTTTGGAGATGGTGAGATTTCTAAGTCTTGTCCATGTTACAGCTTTATATTGAAACTTGAAACTTGATACACACCTCAAATTAAATGCAGTTATTTGTAGCAACGTTTTGGCTCTAACTGTAAGTTTCTTATTTCGACTACAGCCTCAGAAGACACATCATAAAAGCACTTTTATATACTGGAAATTCCTGATTTAAGGGATTATTTGTAATGTCTCCTCTGTGAAGGAAGATGAGATATTTTGTTAGATAAAGAAATGCTTGGGGATTAGCAAACTGGACAGCACGCAGCCAGCCTCCCACACATGCAAACCATCTCAACACACTCTGCTGAACCAAAGTTAATATTCATGATAGTTGATAATAAGTTTTAGGTGTCCTTTCCAGTCAAATATAGCCTATCTGTTCAGATTTGTTGGGCATTTCTATGAATCATTTGAAAGGAACTGGTTCTGTGCAAAGTTCTTAGAGAGAAGGAAAGGATAGAGCAAGAAGATGCAAGATTAACACAATTAAGGGATCTGGTTACTGTTCTATGCTCTAGCCTTACTGCTGCCTACATACTTGTGTGAGACTGCAGTGGGGTAGGGACTGGAGGATCCCAGACCACCTGTGGCAACCATGGGGCCTCACTACATGCCCTGTTACTCACTGGGGCCCAGCCCTTGCAACCCCTGCTCTCCAGCAAGCAGGACAAGACACATATTGTCCTATGTAGAGACATTGGGCTGGTTTTACAGACTCTGTAGTGCAACAGGAAAAGTCTGACCTGAATAAAAATGCACCAATAAACACCTTTCTTGAAGGAATATTCAGCTCATAAGGCAGTTGGCCTATATTCCCTGGTATAGTTATATATTTACTGAAGTCCTGAATGAATACCTTGGAAGTTGATAGGGTTTTGTCCTCCACATCAGCTGCAGTAAAACATAACCTTAATTTCTTTTTAAGATGGCATGCCTTGTGGTTTATCTGCCACTGATTGTTTCAGGATGAATTGCTATTCCTATGTGTGGTTTTAACTGAAAAGAAAATCATGGGTGTTAGATCTATAATGATATGTATCTCACAGTAATGTCTTAAACAGCAGAGAAAAGTCACTAAATAGAGGTTCCTTCTGACATCCATAAGATGTCGGAAGGTGATGTTCCCACAGACTACTAAGGCTCTGAGATTGAAGAGCTCCATTTCATCAATTAAATGAACTTTTTTAAGGTCAGGACAATGTTTTACAGGACTTATGAGATTCACCCATGATAGTCTTGGTATAATTTCTCTAGAGTGGAAAGAAACAGGATATAAGAAGTCCATTTGAAGGCCCCAAAGTTCACTGTGATGAAATAGCTAGACAAGCATACTCACATGCTGTGAAAATATGTGTGTGTTTTACGTCAATCTGTGATGAAGCTAGTTCTGCAAGATACTTCTGCACATCACGTTTTGCTTTTTTTAATTTCTTTGTGTTGTAAAAACAGCTTCAGGCTTAACACCCACCATGCCAGCAATTGGACAATGACTAAGAAAACAAATCTGGTACACTTTCCAAGGATTTTCCTCAGGGTAAGATGAGTAGCTTGAAACTTGGACTGGTTAGGTTAGTAAAGCTAAAAGCAAAGAGAAGAAATTCTAACACTGTGATGATGGCATTCAATTGTTCTTCGTGCCCATAGGGGTTAGAAAATAACTCATTTTAATTTGTTCTATAAAAAATGTCCTGCTTTCAAGAATAAGCTTTTAACATTAAAGAGATTCTAATACTGGACAAAGCAGCTGTTGGAGAAAGTCATTCACTGGAGAATTTTATGAGAGCCTTTTGTTATAGATGGTTTCAATATAGCTGAACTTCCTCCAAGAAAGGACATCTTCAGTGGACCTCTTGAAATCTCTCTAGGCCACGTATATCCATGACACTTGGGAAACAATGTGTAGATAAATCAGGCAGTTCCACAGAAAGGATGCATGTTGAAAGCATTTATGCAATGACTCGCCATAGTGCGAGGTAAGCATTTGAATGGTTATTTACTATTGTTCTATTTGTCGTTCAGATTATTTTTTACTGGAGAGCTGATACAAATGTGCAGGCTGCAGCTGCCTAACATTTTCTAATAGACAAGATTTTAGTGTTTTCTTTGAAAAGGAATTCAATTAATTGCAAAGTAATTTCAGTAGTCTACAGACAAAAGCCCATAAGCTGCAGAAGCCCCTTTATTATCCCATGAAATTTCATTCAGTGTAACGTAGATTACAAATTAAGAAAAGTGAGTTGTACCTCAAGAAAAAAATGTTATCCACCTCAGTAAATATCTTTCCAATGACAACAAGGATGTTAAAAGATGTTAAATCTATTTGTGTCTGTGTTTATGTGTGTAGAAGAGAGAATTCACACACATGTATACTAGACTTGCAGGTGAACATAAATATCTGTTTATGTCTACACAAACACACACATACTGCCAGTCAAGTTGCATCTGTGTTTCATTCTGTTACACGCTTATACAGTATTAATTTCCTCAAGGTTTTTCTGATTTATTTTACAAACCAACACAAAGCTAGCAACAGATTTTGACAAGCAATTTCCATATTTAAAACAATATTAAAGTAAGTCTCTGTGCCTTAAGTGCTTGAGGGAGGAGGTGGTCTTCTAGTAAGTAGTTACATCAAATTAGAATATTTTTTTTTCATATATTCACATCAAGAAAAAAAAGTCAGAGATCATGGAAAATTAACATTAAAGGCTTGCAAAATCATCTAATGGTATGTCATGATTACAGTTAATCTTCTCACGCTATTTTCCAGCTCTTTCCTTCATTGTAGCAGTATTATAGATCATCTGATTTTTGCTATATTGTGAAACTTGATTCCTGATCTGGAATGGAGTTGCTTTATAACTTTTGCGAACATTGTTATCTAAAACACCTTTATGTCTACCACTTTACATCGGCAAATTTAAAAAAGGACAATCTTTCAAACAAATTCACAAGCATGAACTGGTTAGAGTACATTCAGCAAAAACAACATCCCCTGCTACATTTTCAATTGTGTTTGATTTAAGAGTATTACTGAGGTTTTTCAACACTATTTTACCAGTTTCACATACTATATATGTACGAAGTCATTAAGGGTGCAATCTGCACAACATCTTCATGCGCAGTCTGGCCGCAGTATTTTGCAAGCTCATTGACTGAATAATTGTGTAAGTCCCAGCAGTGACAGCAACAGAGGGCAGCACAATGAAAAGAGGTAACACTAAATGAGCATATTTGCTCTCACTGATATTTTAAAACCAATTAAATAGTAAACATGCTGCAGCTTAAAGTAAGTTTTTTGTGCCTTAAATATATGCTTGAGAGAGGAGGTGCTCTCCAAGTTCACCTGCAATTATGTTAGAACACATAAAGTAAAGGGCCAAATCCTGCCCCACCTTAAATCTGATGTAAAGTCTTTGGAAGTCTTATCTTGAAGCTAGGTAGTTTGGGCTAAATGGGAGAGGCTGAGTTAAGATTTGCACTGATAGCAGTACCACTGAATAGGATTTACAGCTTTGTTTCATTATGGCCTGGTTTTGAACTGATATTAAGAGCATTGGATTTAGTTCTTTTAAAAAAATGGTTTTGAAAAAAACTCAAATTTAGCTCACGTACAGGTTTCAAAGGAAGCTAAATAGCTCTAACTAAGAGGAAAGATCCCTTTGTGTGGCTTGGAAATACAGACAATGGAACTGGAAAAGGAAAACGAGTTCACAGACTGTTTATAAAAAAACATGAAAAAAAACCGTTCACTATAAATGTTCTAAGCATTATTGCAGTTGCAACATCAATTTGCGTGGGGGAATGGTCCCTGCAGGATGAAAATCAGCCACAGAAAAATGTGGGATTTGCTCACAGCAAATTAAAACCAGATTAATTGATTATTAGGGGACAGCATTCATACTTCTTCTATGCTGAAGGGAAGTGCAATAAAAGTTGCTCTGCTTCTCACGGTTTGTACACTAGGAGTGCAAATTAGGGCCCAAGTGCAAGCTCAGAGAGATGCTCAGGTGACTCTAACCTCTAATAATGCAGATAAATATAAATGCCAATATGTTCCTACATGTTTTTTTCATTTAGAAACACCAATCTACATGTCATGCTGTCTTAGCCCAGTGAATCGCTCCTTAACAAATCTGTGAAAGACAGGGATGTGCTGCTGCCCCAGCTGCATAGTCAGAAACACAGATACTAATGAGACTAATGATACCTGAATAGTCTCCATCATCTTAACCATCTGTTCCTATTTGCACACCTTCATAACCACAAGATCACCGTTACCCTTAATTTTAAAGAAGACTGGCAACAGCACAGCTTCCTCACTTTCCTCAGCCTTCTCATCCTGATAAGCACATTAAAACCGGGGCAATTGGTCTTAAAAAATTAGTCCTTTTCTAAACATTCCCAGGGAGCCCCATGACGAGTCAAATGGGAGAAGAATAATGACCTGGAGAAAGTATAGACAGGTGAGAAGCAGACATGCTGGGAGAAACCAGAGAGCATGTTCTGCTGCATGGACTATCTGCTTTTTCACTCCACAGAAGGAGCACAGAGACAGGAAGGGCTGTGACAGCCTCAGGATTACACCATGTCATAGACACGGACCCTCTGTGACTCAGGGGAAGCTGACATTGCCTCCCTCAGGAGCCCTCTGGCATCAAACTCAGTGATCCGGGCTTGGCCGGGATGGGAAGGAGAATTAATCTCATTTGTTTGGCTCTAGAGAATCTTAGAGTAAATAGCTGCTCAGGCTTTGAGCTGAAGTGCAGATGTGCATCAGCCAGTTTATTATACAAATCCGTTTTTCTTTTCTTGTTTTGAATACAAACCAAAACTTTCAGAAACAAAGATAAAGATTGCTAATAAAAAAAAAAGAAAGCTATCTGTGACCTTCCTGACACACTGGCAGATCTTTTAAAAACACTCTCAAGAAATGCTGCAATCCACCTTCATCTGAAGCACCTCTCTTATGTTAAGAGTGCGTGACAGTGTTTTCACTGTCCATAAGGATCTTACCCCAGGAGTCTCATTAATTCCCATAGCTGTTTTGCACGATTTTGCACTGCAATGTTTCCTACTGGAAAATAGATTTCCAGTTAATTACACTGATAGAGTAGACTGAAGTTTACTGATGATTGTCATTGAGACTATTATTTTACATGAAACCATTCACAACACTAAATGTTGCAGATAGTTCTACATTGCTTCATTCAGGAAGAATAATCTAATGTTTACCCACACTAAATAGATTTGAACACAGTAATTAAATTATTCAGAGAAAGTTAGGATGGTTATGGGAACAAGAGAAATCTTCACTCTAAATCCCTGGTTCAAATTTGGTTCAGTGTTTGTTTATGCTGAGCCATGACTGTTCAGTCACCAGAATCATGCAATATTTCTGGGCCTGTTTGGAAAGAAAACTGGGGTAGCAGATCCATTATTTTCTTTGTAATATCTGTAAGTATGAGTTTTGTAGCTTCAGCCTATCATCCTGCAACTAATATGTGGATGATGTCAGAAACAATGTCAGAGGTTAAGCACACATAAATTTAGTCTCACTCTTATAACTGAAGAAAGGATTTAATTATTTAGGCCTGAGTCACAGTGGTTTCTTACACAGCTAGAAAAAACCCTCATATTTATATCCCCCAGGCATCATATTCTTTGGAGACAACTGTCATATAGAAGGGTCCATAAGGAAGCAAGTCATATGGCAAATACAGAGACGGAAAGGATCTGTGCCATGGAAAGAGGGAGAAAAATTATGTTGCTCATCTTTCCATTACCTTCTTTCATGAGGTGCCATTCTGCTTCCTTCTTTCTCCCCACCACTCTCATCTTCTCTAAGTCAGGTTTTGCCTACATCTAGATTTGTGTCCCGATCTTTATGACTATATCTTCATTTTTTCAAATTCAGTTTGGATTATGACACTGACGCCCCATGACTGCTTCTTCCTGCTCTTCAGAAGGTTGTGAGGAAGTCCTTAGGCAGACACAGAATGAATTTTAAAAAAAAAGACAAAACTATCATAAGAGGAGTCTTAGAAATATAATTTACTACTGCAATTTAAAAACTCCATGAGCTTTATTTCACTTTAATTTGTGTCCCAGATATGAATGGTATCATACAGCATGAAACAGAAAGTGCAAGTGAGATAACTAGGTATAACATCGTCTATAATAGAAAACAAACCAAAAAAAGTCCAAGCTTCTTGATGATACAAAGCTGATGTGTTTGGGAGAAGTAGCTACATGTAGAACAAATATTTTCTAAATTAAGTCTGGTTCACTATTTCCAGGATGTTTGCTGGACAACACAGCTAAATAAAACATGATTACTCAGTTCATAATACAGCACTGTTTTCTAAACCAATACAGAGAAATAGGTTTTTACATTTTAACAGTTGCCATTTAGCTCATTGGCAAGTGAAAAATAATTTCCCTGTACTATCAAACAGAAATATAGACTTGACTTCTGAAGACACAGTGGGTTTAGTATAAGACTGGACAAGAGAGAAACATGATTTCTTCCAGTAGCTGATTTCAAGTGACTCAACTAAATCTATTCTAGAAACATCCTGACCTAAAGAAACTTAAAGTTTAGCTCTCTATCACGCCATTATTCTGAGCACAGTTTTAGAGGAGGTGAGCTGCTAAGAACATAATCATGATGAATGTTTAGCTGGTTTGAAAGTTAGAAGGGTCATCAACTGAACACAGAGACTCAAACATTCAATATGATAAGATGCTTAATATTTTTTCATTAAAAGGGACTTACACAATAAGAACTATACTTTCGTGCTTTGAAAATGCTACCCGTAACTCCTGTGATGTTGGAATCACAATCATAGAATGGTTTGAGTTGGAAGGAACCTTAAAGATCATCTAATTCCAATCCCCTGCCATGCATAGGCAGGGAAATCTAGCACTAGATCAGGCTGCCCAAGGCCTTGAACACCTTAGAGATAGGGCATCCACAACTTCCCTGGGCAACCTGTGCCAGTGCCTCACCATCCTCATCATGAAGAATTTCCCCTTTATGCCTAGTATAAATCTTCCTCTCTCCAGTTTATAGCCATTCCCCCTAATCCTATCACTATATGCCTTTGTAAAACATCCCTTCCCAGCTTTCTTGTAAACCTCCTTCAGATACTGTAAGGTCACTATAAGGTCTCCTTGGAGCCTTCTCTTCTTCAGGCTGAACAAGTCTAACTCTCTCAGCCTGCACTCATATGGGAGGTGTTCCAGCCCTTAGATCACTTTTGTAGCCCTTCTCTGGGCCCATTCCAACAGTTCCATATCCTTCTTACACTGAGTATTCCAGAACTGGACACAGTTCTCAAGGGGAGTTCTCACGAGTGAGCAATAGAGGGGCACAATCATTTCTCTCGACCTGCTGGCCATGCTTCTTTTGATGCAGCCCAGGAAATGGTTGGCCTTCTGGGCTGCAAGCACATATTCCTCATCTTTAAAATAAAAATGACAGGTTCTAGTAATAATTATTGAGTATGAGTATATATACAAATCCAAGATTAAATTGGGAGTTTGTTCTTCAAAAAACTGTTCTTCAAATAATTTCATCTCACTTATGCAAAGTTAGAAGCCACACAAAAAAAAAAGGCAAGGGAAGTGAAATAACTTTATTCTGGAAATGGTAGTTAATATTTTCTGTATAGGAACCTGTTACACTTTCATGGACTCTGAGTGACTCTCCACAACGTGACAGCTTCTTAACACAAAGTCATGAAAATGGAGGTAGGCTGGGAAAAGTAGGTATTTTTGTATCTGTAGTACACCAACCTGAAAAATTCTGCCTCTAACTGTGAGTCTATACTACATAGCTGGCAATTGTTTTCAACCTTCATAAATTATTTTGGTACATGCTGTTTGCCTTCTAGTTCATAAAATGCTACAGGTTCACATAGTGTACTTGCTCCAATTTTCCAAATTTTCCCCTTTGTTTCCACGTGATTATAACAGAATTTACTCCATAGGCAATATAGTAAGAAACACCACAGAGAAGAATATTCATCAAAGTAGGAAGACACACCAGACCTTTATAATTAGCAGATTAATTGTACCTCAGCTTCTCTGTAGACAGTCATCAACTGTGTGGCACTCACTCTGCAGTGAACAGGAGATCCAATAACCCCAGACATTTTGCATGGAGCCTTCTGCTTTTAAACTGTCCTTGACACTGTTTCCTGCCTGAAAACACTAGTGTTAAATTCAATTTTTCCCCTTCCTCTTCTGCAGATATCTTGGTCAATGTTTTCCACTAGTGGAATGTCTGTTAAGTTTAAAAACTTATTGTTTTACACACATGGAGTTGTCTCTCCCTCTTTTACCTCAGTATTTTCTTGCTCATTAATCTGTGTCTTCTTGATGAATTCTGGTCATTCAAAATTAGGTACATCATACCTAGCATTGGCTTTGCATCATTGGGGATACCCATTATCTAGTCTGGGCAGCTGCTGAAGCTCTCACTACAGTCAAAGGAGAGAGGTGTATGTAACCCATGAACAATTTCAAACATCTCTGGAGACAAATATAAAGTTCTGGGGGTAAATCACTCCTCTGACAGCATCTCTTCTGCATCCATTGCAAGATAAACTTTGAATAATGAGAAATAAATAAGACGAACTCTGAGTATGTTTCCATGGGATTATTCTTATGCTCAGTAAAGTATCCTAGAGTTAGGATGCTTTAAATGGAAGTGTAGGACTGAAATTATGATAACCTCTATCACAGAAATCAGCTAAATGAGCTTCATAGAATTAATCGCTCATCCACTTATAACATCTTCACCTGTGAATATATATATCTCCTACTCACCAGGCAGTGAATCCTAACATGACACATGATCACAGCTGAAAATTTTCATGCTATAGTTTGCAGGAAAACATGGTGTACAATCAAATCACAGTTTTATTATTTTTGTGGAAAATAGCTGCAGCCATTTCAAAGTGTAGGAGTAAATTTCAGATCTTTGTTCAAAATGTAAATTTATTTCCATTTTCCTTCTCCCAAAAGAGAGAGGCCATAACCCTGCCTGGTCTCTGATTAAGTGCACACACTGGATGGAAAGGACTGGTGCATTTACTTGCGTGGCAAGCAGATGGGAGTCTGCTTGAAAAGAATCTATTTTGTGAAGAAGAATTGAGAGACATGGAAAACTGACTGCTTCATTAAGTTAATTTTTACAAAGGCTCCATCCATCAATATGCATTTCAAAAAAATTAGATTCATAGAATCCATTTTGATAATTTTAACTGGAGAATATGTTGAAAGGCAAGCTTCTTGCTCAACAGATCTTCTCTCACATAGCTTTTCTGATGAAAGATTATTTTTCACTTCGTTTCAATAATCTACAAACTAGTATATTGAACCAATGTTGTATAGGATAAAAGAGACAAGATATGGAATGCTAAGACAAAAATATTTCTTCCATGCACCACTGACTGAATTACAATCATTTCTACCAGACATAGACTGCAGTTACAATTGATTTATACTGAGATGTTTGTTTCTGGTGCTTTTTACAAGATTAATAATTTTCAGATCCTGGTGGAAACTAATGATGTTCAAAATACAGTGCTAGGATAAGGATAAGTATTTGGAAAAGAGTGTTTTTCTGCTTGTAAACATGAAATTGAGATAGCCTAAACAGGTTTACTACACCATTTTACAGTATTCTTTCAGGATGTTATTCTTCATGCAGGGCAACATATAGACTAACTTTTTCACATGCTACTTTGTCATCTGGGGCTGTGTTCTCGTCCTTTGGATTTTTGTTCCTCTGTCTTTCTATGAATTTATTCACACAAAATAGACCTCTAATGACAAAGCAAGGCTAAAACTTCCGATGCCCTTTGTTTATTAGTTCCTAAGAATAAGAATGGTGTTAGTTGTACAGCTATTTAGGGACTTTATCTAGGGCTTGTGAACATATCATACAAATAAAATCTTTCCTTTGACATTTGGCTCAACATTAGATTACATTATACATCCTCTGTTACATTATGCATAATATTACATTGTGCATCTATTGTACATCCTTCTTTAAAGAAGGACTGCCTTATTCATTTACTTATAGCCAGATTAGCACATAAGGAAATGGATCATACAGTGGATATGAAACAACTGGGAAATCATAGGTTTTCCATACAGGGCTAACACCTCCTGCAAAAAAGAAATCCCTTATGTACTCAAAACACATATTTATATATAAACATATTCATATAGAAATCTAAAAAAAAAAAGGAGTTTGAGGGGTTTGTGTGGGTGTGTTTACAATTTTCAGTAACTGAGTGCTCCAAGGTGAACAACTTTAAGCTCAACCAGAGCAGAGTCCAACACTCCCGTGCCAGCCATTGAAGCAATAACCTGCTCATTCACACACCCACGCACAGTCAGACCTGGCACAAGGCCTGGACAACTATTCCAGATGCAAGTAGTCAACGGATAGATAAAAGAATCCTGGCACTGGTTCTTCTAGCATGGCTATACCCTTGGCGATGACTTCATTTATGACCTCTTAAAATGAGTTAAGGAGACAAATTAGCTTGGCAAATTCTTCTCTGATGGCAAGTAGAAAAAAGACAAGTCAGTCCAGACAAGTTTGTCTATCTACCTGTCATTTTCCCTGCACATTCATGCAAATTTTATATTTCTCCCATATCATCATGCAAGAATAAAAGCCAGAGACCTAGGGCAGCAGCCCAGGGGTATAATTCATAGAATTATAGAATCATAGAATAATTTGGTTGGATAGGACCTGCAAAGGTCATCTAGTCCAACTCCTTTGGAATTATCTGGGACATCTTGAACTCTATCAAAGCCCCGTCCAACCTGGCCTTGAATGTTTCCAGGAACGGATTATCTACTGCCCCTCTGGGCAACTTGATCCGGTGTTTCACCACCCTTACTGTAAAAATTGTCTTCCTTATATCTAGTCTAAATCTACATTCTCTCAACTTAAAATCATGACCTGTTGTCCTACCCCTACAGGCCCTATTAAACAGTCTGTCCTCATCTTTCTTTCTTAAGTGCCCTTTGAGTACTGAAACATAAGGTCTTCCCAGAGACTTCTTTTCTCCAGTCTGAGCTTCCCTGCCTAAATTAAGAATTAGCCACATATTAGCTTTTCTTGGTTTACATGACAGCCTGTGCACTCTCTGGGGTTATGAGATACCTAAGACTTCTCTCAGTTATGCAGTTAATACCTAAGGCAAAGGGAAGCTTTACAGTGAGTCACTGTGTCAGACCTACACACGAGTGGGTTGCTCCCATAACTCAGCAGCCAGTCTAACTTGCTTTCTAGTTCTGCTGCACCCAGTGGCACCAAAGAAGTGCAATGCAGCTAAAAAACTAGTCCCAACTTTTTGACGCTTTTGCTCTACATTTCTTCACTCAAGAATTTCCTAGTTGTGACAACATAGCTGATGCCGCAATATCCCCTTAAATGTTTCAAAGTTCGGAGTTTCAGTGTTTACAAGTATTAGGCAGATTACCACTCAGTACAATGGGGACATCTAGGACTGGCAGTTTGGCTAAGCCTTTACTTCTTCTGGGTAAGGAACGACTAAAGCTCTCATTTTGTAGTAAAACGTCATGAATATCTGAACTTCTGAGACATGATATTTGAGGTGGATCTCTAATATCTGTTAATGAATGTTTTCAAACAAGGCAACTTAACAGACCCATAGTGGATGCATCTGAAAATAAATCAGTTCAGCAAGCATCTGTACATGTCCACAATGCTTCCACAAACCCTTTGTAGATTTGTTTTATTTGACTGGCCATCCACACCAATGTATAGATTAGTCTGCTAGCATATTGACAAACAGTACAATGTCATCTGCCTTTTGATCAACCAACCTCCTCGCCCTTTGTAGACCACAAATGACACTGAAAGAGAGAGGACAGTGAACTCCTTCTAAAGCTACCATGAGCATGGTAGTAATATTTACAGTATGTTTCCTGTACACCGTTGTTAATTTATTTACTGGGAGTCTACAACAAAAGAAGGAAAACAAGAATATATTTTACAGCCCTGAAGTCAACAAATTCCCAGTCCTCAAGTCAGCATGTAATTGAGACACCAGTGGCTGGCTTGTGACCTCTACTGAACAATAAACGGTGGTTGTTTTCCTTTACACAGGAAATGCACATTGTCAGAGAGTACTGTTTAACTAAACCACAGTGACAGGAAAAGCTTCCTAGAAATACAATGCTTAATAAAACTACATGCATAAAAATTGTACTCACTCACACACACTAGAGATCAGCCATGACAGAGCTCTCACTGTAATATTACAAATGTTTTATATATTATTATATTTTTAACTCTCTAGTAAGTGAAGTAAGATACCACAATATCAAAAGTCCTTTGAAGAAAGTTCAGAAAAAGGCATTAGAATAAAAATAAAGATATAAAAGCAAAAAGATCAGCAACAAGAACTTTGTCACACACAGTTGAAATTAATCTTGTGTGTTCCTGGAAAGGAAGCACTTTTCCAGTTCCTGGCTCTCCAACAACAGCACCAGCCAAAACCTATCAGGACTGCTGCTGATCCAGAGCTGAATTTTACCCATCCTAGAACTGAGGCATTCTAATTCTGCAGGGAAAGACAGACTGACATAAGTTGCAGGCACTGTGTGAAATTGGTTGGGGGGATGGAACTCCAGCAGCTGTCCTGCAGGAGGTAGTCTGGAAGAAAACAGCAGGTGTGACATGAAAAGACAATGAAATAATACCATTTACTGGCAGGTAGTGTTTTTCTCATAGGGCTTTTCTTCTGTGACCACGGCAGAAAATACACAGACTGGAATTTGCCAGAGGCAAAAATAAGCATTTGTAGAACTGAGCCTGTGAGACTGAGGTAAAGAGATGAACTAGGGCAAGAAGAAGGAGAGAGTAACAATGTATGGAAATGCAAAAAAATAAGGTAAAGGGTTCCACTAAGGAAGTAAAACATGGCCACCAGGCCATTTAGTCAAACAAAACCAAATCCCCCAGGTTCACCGAAAAGGTCTGAGACTTCCGGCAGGGGAGGAAGCCAGCTTGGTTGAATAGAGAGATCTTGAGGGATATCAAGAAGAAAAGAAATGTTTATGGCCTCTGGAAGAAGGGACAGGCCTCTTGGGTGGACTACAGGAGGGAAGTGAGATTGTGTAGGGAAAAAATCAGAAGGGCTAAGGCTCAGCTAGAAATTGGATTGGCCAAGTCTGTGAAAGATAACAAAAAATCTTTCTACAAATATATAAATAATAAAAGGCGGACTAGGGAGACCATACAGTCCCTATGGGACACAGAAGGGACAACAGTAACAGGGGATGAGGAAAAGGCTGAGGTACTTAATGCCTTCTTTGCCTCAGTCTTTAGTCGTAAGGAGGGTCGTTCCGTCTGTGTACAAACCCAGGAGCTAGAGGAGCATAATGAGGCTCCCGTGATCCAAGAGAAGGTGGTCAGAGACTTGCTAGCCCGACTGGACAGGCACAAGTCTATGGGGCCGGACGGGATTCACCCTAGGGTACTGAAGGAGCTGGCGGATGTGCTGGCCAAACCCCTTTCCATCATCTTCCAACAGTCCTGGAAGACTGGGGAAGTCCCACTGGACTGGAGGCTGGCTGATGTTGTGCCCATCTACAAAAAGGGCCGCAGGGAGGACCCAGGAAACTACAGGCCTGTCAGTCTGACCTCAGTGCCAGGGAAAGTCATGGAACAGGTGATCTTGAGTGCTATCATGAAGCACATGCAAGAGAACCGGGTGATCAGGCCCAGTCAACATGGGTTCACAAAAGGCAGGTCTTGCCAGACTAACCTGATCGCCTTCTATGACAAAGTGACCCGGCTACTGGATGAGGGAAAGGCTGTGGATGTGGTCTTCCTGGACTTCAGCAAAGCCTTTGACACAGTTTCTCACAGTGTTCTGCTTGAGAAACTGTCAGCCTCTGGGCTGGACAGGCGCACACTCTCCTGGGTGGAAAACTGGTTGGCTGGCCGGGCCCAGAGAGTGGTGGTAAATGGTGTGAAATCCAGCTGGAGGCCAGTGACAAGTGGGGTTCCCCAGGGCTCAGTGCTGGGTCCAGCCCTGTTCAATGTCTTCATCAATGATCTGGATGAAGGCATCGAGTGCACCCTTAGCAAGTTTGCGGACGACACTAAGCTGGGTGGAAGTGTCGATCTGCTGGAGGGTCGGGAGGCTCTGCAAAGGGATCTGAACAGGCTGGACCGCTGGGCAGAGTCCAATGGCATGAGGTTTAACAAGGCCAAATGCCGGGTCCTGCACTTGGGGCACAACAACCCTGTGCAGTGCTACAGACTGGGAGAAGTCTGTCTAGAAAGCTGCCTGGAGGAGAGGGACCTGGGGGTGTTGGTTGACAGCCGACTGAATATGAGCCAGCAGTGTGCCCAGGTGGCCAAGAAGGCCAATGGCATCTTGGCTTGTATCAGAAACGGCGTGACCAGCAGGTCCAGGGAGGTTATCCTCCCTCTGTACTCGGCACTGGTGAGACCACTCCTCGAATCCTGTGTTCAGTTCTGGGCCCCTCACCACAAGAAGGATGTTGAGGCTCTGGAGAGAGTCCAGAGAAGAGCAACAAAGCTGGTGAGGGGGCTGGAGAACAGGCCTTATGAGGAGCGGCTGAGAGAGCTGGGGTTGTTTAGCCTGGAGAAGAGGAGGCTGAGGGGTGACCTCATTGCTCTCTACAACTACCTGAAAGGACGTTGTAGAGAGGAGGGTGCTGGCCTCTTCTCCCAAGTGACAGGGGACAGGACAAGAGGGAATGGCCTCAAGCTCTGCCAGGGGAGGTTTAGGCTAGACATTAGGAAAAAATTCTTTACAGAAAGGGTCATTGGGCACTGGAACAGGCTGCCCAGGGAGGTGGTTGAGTCACCTTCCCTGGAGGTGTTTAAGGCACGGGTGGACGAGGTGCTGAGGGATATGGTTTAGTGTTTGGTAGGAACGGTTGGACTCGGTGATCCGGTGGGTCTCTTCCAACCTGGTTATTCTGTGATTCTGTGATTCTGTGATTCTATGGACTCTAGGGCACAGGAGGAGCTTGGCCAATTGAAGACCATATTAGCTGATCAATTGCTGACCATCTCACATCTATGAGACAATTAGAGCGCAGGTTATCTGTAAAAGTGAATGCCAGTAGCTGTGTGGTTTTTTCTCAATTCTGTAGCTACCTTTCCTCTATATGCTAAATGGGCACCTTAAGTTTCTGGTAATTAAGAGGGTTTTTTTCCTTGGTTTGAACTTCACAGTAGAAAAATTAAAAGCTTTTCCATTTCAGCAGTGTTAAGGGGCAGAAATATGCAAGTTGCACAATAAATCTGGAGAGCCAAATATAATCTCCTATTCAAATATCCCAGTGATTATATACCATTGTAATGTATGTATTTGCATCTTATCAAAAATCTAAACACATCTCTATTACTGTTGCATAATTCTCAACTGCTACAGTATCTGACATCTTTTTTTGCTTGAGTTTTATCACAGAAACTTCTCAAATATCTCTGCTTCACAGTAATTAAAAAGAAACCCAGACACTTGTCAAATCCACAGTGCATGCCAGTGTACAAAAAACAGTGGAAGAAAGCAGACCTGAAAACTTGCCATCTTAGCAGACCGGCAGATATCCAGGGAAAATGAGGCCCAGCTGCAAATGATTTTGAAAGACAGAGTTGCATGGGAAGTATCAGATCAAACTTCTGGGGTCTTTGCAATTCTATGCATTTCAGCAGGGTGGAGTAGCACCGTATTTTTCAAAAAAATGATATTTCCCTTGCAGTTTAACTTCCTGGAGTGCCTATGTGAGGAGCTTAATGTTATGAAAGTACAGGAAGCGGTTAGACTTTGACAGCCTTCGCTTCACAGCGTGCCGCATGCTGCAACAGAAACTAGTCTTTCACTTAGGAAACCACTGTTATTTTCCACATAACTTTCTGGTATGAAATGAAGTTACACAGGTCTACAGTCTGTCTCCATTAATGCCTGTGTCTCACTTTGTTCCTTCTCTTAAGAGGCTATTGTTCCAGTAAAGAAGAGTTTTATCATCAAAAATGGGACAGCAATTTTACCATCACAATAAAAACAAACATAAACTCATAAAAAACTTGTTTTCACTACCCAGAAAATGCTGTCTTGGAATCACAGAATCATAAAATAGTGAGGGCTGGAAAGGACCTTAAAGATCATCTAGTTCCAACTGCCCTGCCATGGGCAGGGACATCCCACTACATCAGGTTACCCAAGGTTATCTTCATGAGCTATGGTACAGAGTAGGGTTAGCAAAGTCTCTTTTTTCCCCAATATCATTAAAAAAGCACCTTAGCCTTTAACATTTTTGCTCCACTGATGTTTTAGAAGTGTTGATACATTTCCTTTAATCACAAGGTTGATCTTATGACATCAACACATCAGAAGTCAATGAAATAAAAATGCATTTGCAGTTGTTATAAAAGGGATTAATAGTTTAAATTTGGGCATTAGATACCTATACACTTCAATCTTCATCTCTGTACTATTTTCAGTGAACATTTTGGCACTCAGTAACTCTAAAAACAAAGGCACTTAATTTAGAGGGATTTAGACAACAGCTTTACATGAAAAACTTCAGCTGCAAAACCCTTTCTTATTAAAGCATTGAAGTATTTTCTTCATTTTTAGCACATTTAAATTGAACCTGAGTGAAAAAAAAGTTTTAAAAATGGAACAAGTATCTAAGGCTTTTACTTCATTATGCTTATCCAGAATTCAAAATAAACAGAACTAGTCTCATAGCATTTCTCATAGCATTCTGCTTTGGAAACTGTCAGCCTCTGGCCTGGGCAGGCGCACACTCTCATGGGTGGAAAACTGGTTGGGTGGCCAGGCTCAGAGAGTGGTGGGAAATGGAGTTAACTCCAGCTGGAGGCCAGTGACAAGTGGGGTTCCCCAGGGCTCAGTGCTGGGTCCAGCCCTGTTCAATGTCTTTATCAATGACCTGGATGAAGACATTGAGTGCCCCCTTAGCAAGTTTGCGGACGACACTAAGCTGGGTGGAAGTGTTGATCTGCTGGAGAGTAGGGAGGCTCTGCAAAGGGATCTGAACAGGCTGGACTGCTGGGCAGAGTCCAATGGCATGAGGTTTAACAAGGCCAAATGCCGGGTCCTGCACTTGGGGCACAACAACCCTGTGCAGCTATAGACTAGGAGAAGCCTGGCTGGAAAGCTGCCAGGAGGAGAAGGACCTGGGAGTGTTGGTCGACAGCCAACTGAACATGAGCCAGCAGTGTGCCAAAGTGGCCAAGAAGGCCAATGGCATCTTGGCTTGTATCAGAAACGGCGTGACCAGCAGGTCCAGGGAGGTTATTCTCCCTCTGTACTCGGCACTGGTGAGACCGCTCCTCAAATACTGTATTCAGTTCTGGGCCCCTCACCACAAGAAGGATGTTGAGGCTCTGGAGTGAGTCCAGAGAAGAGCAACAAAGCTGGTGAAGGGGCTGGAGAACAAGTCTTATAAGGAGTGACTGAGAGAGCTGGGGTTGTTTAGCCTGGGGAAGAGGAGGCTGAGGGGAGACCTCATTGCTCTCTACAACTACCTGAAGGGAGGTTGTAGAGAGGAGGGTGCTGGCCTCTTCTCCCAAGTGACAGGGGACAGGACAAGAAGGAATGGTCTCAAGCTCTGCCAGGGGAGGTTCAGGCTCGACATTAAGGAAAAAATTCTTCACTGAAAGGGTCATTAGGCACTGGAACAGGCTGTCCGGGGAGGTGGTTGACTCGCCTTCCCTGGAGGTGTTTAAGGTGCGGGTGGATGAGGTACTGAGGGGCATGGTTTAGAGATTGGTGGGAATGGTTGGACTCAATGATCCAGTGGGTCTCTTCCAACCTGGTGATTCTATGATTCTATGATTCTAGTCTAATCCTATAACAATGGTATTGGCTTTGGTACCACAGACACTTAAAGATTATTTATAATAATATAACTTCAGTGGAGTTACTGCAAATTTATTCCAGCATAATCAAGAGATAAGGTGTAGCACTAATAAAAGTAAAACTCCAGAGATGGAAACATTTGTAAATACTCTCATGGGTCTTCTGCAAAGACTTCAACAAGAGCTCTGTCTCTCTGTAGTGCCTTTCCCTTCCACCTGCCTCCATGCATTCTTGCCTTCTTCACCTGCTTGCACTCCAAAGCCAAAGAGATGAAGACTCCGCATATGTACTGCAAGGACAGAAGTAGCAGTACCTACTCCTAATGTAACTGTGGTTGTCTCCCTGCCTGAAAGCTTGACATTACAATCCCCACTTTTCCACAGAGAAGGCTAAAAGTGCAGAGACCCAGTACCTCCATCCTGTAGATAAGAGTACAACCTAAACCATAAAATTCTGTATAAATCATAAAGGACAATACAGGGGAAAGAACATGAAGGCATTAACAATTAGCTGCTGATGGCTCAACTAAAGGCATTGATGCAGATGTCCAGCGAGAGGCCATATATCTTAGACACTGTTATTTCTAATCTAGTGATATCAACTTATTCTTTTATCTAAAAATTTCTTTAGTATGTCACTAATTGACAATAGTGTATTTTAATGTATATAGACATTGTACAAGAAAGGGCAATTGTTGCTGTGTCAAGAATATTAAAAAATGGCATACTACTGTAAGTGTAGAAGCCTGATATATGCCATATTAGCAGATAGCTGAAGAGATATTTTTTTCCTTATTAGGCTGCAGCATATGTATTAGAAGTAAGACTTTTCTCATTCAGTTCTTTGGAAATTTCTACAAAGCATTACTGACCTTTCAGCACAGCAGAATCCAAGTTACCAATCACAAATGAGAGTAAAGTCCAACTCCTAACTCTCTTAAACAGTAGCCAAAGAGATATCGACTCGTGCCTACACTGAATGTACATTTCCAAATGACAGATAGCGCTGACGTCAATTCCAGCGCAAGGCCATGCAGACAGTACAGCAATCCTTTTATTTGATCTTTTCCACTGACTTCATGCAATACTGATTGCGTTACTTTACACCATAGAAAAAAAGAGTAAAAATTAAATCTGCTTTTACTATAAACTTGCAAGGACTGTTTTAGAACATCACATACATTTCTTCGGTGTCAACATATGAAATAGAAGACAAGCTTTCTTCAAAAGCTTTTTAACATACATAAAGCTGGAAGAAGTTAAATGGAAATGCTCATAGTTGTAATACACTATGTAGGTGTGAAGGCCTTGTTTTATTGCAGTTCCTCACTTGGGGTATCTGTAATTTTTAAGCATCCCTTGTTTCTCCCTTAAGTCCCATTTTACACCCAAAATATGTATAGATGTGTAGTTCATGAAAGATCATGTAGCTGTTCATACAACTACGTCCATCTATGGAGGCAATGCTTCTTATGGATATTATTTATTCTTGAAATATTTGGAATGAGATATAGTTTGTCAAAATTATTAGGATTTGTTTTAAGTTTCTTTTAAGAAAGTTTATTTTTCCTTTGGCTTGATATCTTGAGAAAAAAAAAAAAAGAGAGAAAAAAAAAAAGAAAAAAAATTATGTGTCAGCATGCAGTTCTTCAGTGGCATGGCAAGGACCTGACAGCCCAGTGAGACCTTCTTGTCTCCATGCTTCCACTCTCATGGAAGTGACTATTTATCAAAGTGATTTTTTTTCACTGAAACTGTAGTTCTTCTTTAAATATGTCAGATATCTATGCAAATGTAGCCATGGAAAAAGGGTGGATGCACAGGGTGTCCTTTTCCGATGAGGCAACACAGCCGCATGCCAGGTTAGAAATTACCTTTTATGGTCACAGGCATGTTCACCAGCAAAGTTCACACCTATGAACCACCAGGAAAAAAAGGCACAAGCTCAGGGTACTTCAGCATGTACTAATAAGCCTGCTACACTGGAGGAGCCTTTTCCCCAGCTGCAAAGCTGTGCCTCTGTAAAGTAAGAAAGAAAAGAATTTATAAGGTGAAAGGAACTCTACAAGAGGATATGCAGACTTTCAGTCCAGCAGTCAGTGCTTTCTCCCTGGAGAGTGGAAACTCGGGTCTTGGTCCCTGCTCACAAGCAGATCAGGGTTTGCGCAAAAGCCCCAGGATCTTTCCTTCTTCCTTCCTTCTCCTAAGAGATATGAAAGCCTGCATCGCAGCAATTGGGCCCTGTGCTTCACCAGGCTAAGAGATGCTTCTCTGGAGAGGAACTGAATTTTTATGCTAATTTGAGCATTATTTCTTCTTTTTCAACTGTTCAGATGCACTAACTGGCACATCTATGTCTTTTCTCATCTGTGTTGTGAGACAAACCTTCAGATCTTTTACTCTAACCTTTAACAGTAGCTTCAGTTCACTGTCATCCACATCTGCCAACCAAAATATCTTCTTCTATCCCACCAGCCAGCCTAGGATGCATATACCCACTCAGAGAGAGTGGGGGACTTATTCTGCACACATGATTTGGTTATAAAATAAATCTGAATATTATTCCTCACTGAGAGACTCTACTCCACAGAACTGTTTAAGAATGTAGCTGCTATTATTTCTAATGACAGTTGTTTCCTAATATGAAGATTTGGCCTAAGTACAGTTTAAAAGCTTTTGTCATTCTTTTAACGACTTAGTTTCAGTGTTACAATGGGCCCAACTAGTGTGACAGGTTCCTGTGTGGTTTCACAGAACTTGTAATTCTTGTTTCTTTTCCTGGGTTTGCTCTGTTACACTTTCTCTGTTCCTTGAGGCGTCCAAGAAGTTTGCAGCTCTTTCAGTCATCACTAAGTAATGGAGGTGACTTCTGGAGAGTTACATCTTGGCACTCACTGCCACTGCTGCATGGAAATCTGGAAGTGCAAGAGTTAACCTGACACTGGAATGCCCCTGCAGATCCAGTTTCAGAGAGTACAAGACATCAACATGGTATTTAGCAGTCCTTGCCCTTCTTCATTCCACTCCAAAATTTCAAACTCAGAGGAACTAAACATCTTGGAAAAAAAAAAAATCCATTGAACTTTAAAACCATAGACAGTTTCTCATGAACAAAAAGAGCAAAGTTTAAGCACAGAGCTAACATCCTTGTTGTTTGAATGTGGCCAGCATGAAGGGTGGGGTAGTTTTGGTTCTAGTGCCTTTTTCTAGATTAGCATGAGTCAACATCTTAGATGCACATATGCCAGGAACAGTGAGAACTCATTGCTAGATCTAGATTCAGTTTGTTAGTACCTTATCCCATAGTTTTTAATGATTTTCTGTACAGAAATTGGCATAAACTCATCCCATTTTTCAGGGCAATGGGGATAATGCTTGCTGTTGGTAGCTAAAAATTAAGTAGATGCCCTAAATATAGATTCAGGGACCTAACTGAAAACATCCTTTATATGATTTTGGCCGTGTAGCTTAAAATGTTTCTAGACAAAGATTTACATATAAAAGCTTAGATGTTTTTATTATTATTGTTGTTGTTGTTATTGTTATTGTTGTTATTATTGTTAAGAAACAAGACTCTTGACTTCTGCTGTGCTACATAGATCGGATTTACTAGACTACACAGTAGAATATATGATAATGTCTGTTTTTTCTATTTTAATAGTGAAATAGGATTTTTCCTGTGGTATATGTTGAAAATATGTTGCATTGCATTCCCATACTCACAAAGGCAGCAGAATAAAGAGGTATGAAAATTGCATTGATGCATTTTGTGATTTGTTTAAATAACTGGGGTTGATTTCTGGGAGGCATAAACGTTTTTCATTATCTAGAATAACTACTATGATCCACTATCTTCCATTGGACTGAAGTAGATATTATGTTTGATCAAAACAGCTGTCATTTAAGTAATCCCTAAAATGAATTAAGATTCACGTAAAGGAAAAAGAAAAGAAAGAAAGGAAAAATGTACCTCATCTACTTCATGGGTAAGAAAAAATAGGGGAAAAAATGTAAAGTATAAGGAATGAGACCTAGGTAGAGTGTCAACCATCCTTCAGCTTTAAATTATTACCTTTCTGCTTAGCAAGAATAGCTGAAATTACAAAGCATTTTTTTCACCTGCAAAAGACTGAATGTTCAAAAAAAATTTGGCAAGACAGTGCTAATTGTTCAGATACTGCCTGCAGTGCTGGAAGGCCCAGACCAGAGATATTTTTTGGCCTCATACAGAGCAGGTGATTTCACCCACAGGATTTTATACTACACATTGGGAGTGCCTAGTAGATCAGGAAGATCTGAAGTCACTCTCCTTTTCCACTGTCAGTTAAGACCATTGAAATTATACTGAATATTTTTACAGCAAAACTTTTCCAACTTAACTGTGGTAAATAATGGAAAAGAAAATTAAAAGGATAAATTGACATAGGGGATATTCAGACTCAAAATTATTTAAAAATTGATTAAACTAATCTCAAAGCAAGGGAAAGTGGAAATCTCTTAAATCAGTTAACAGGAAGAACAATATTTTTCTGTATACTGTCTGAGCTGAATTTTGAACCTAAAACACCTGAGGTGAGTGGTCCTCCCTCAACACTCGAAAAGAAAGGTGGTCCTCTTCTCAGCTTCATGTTGTCAATGGTAACAGTTCTCAAGTTCGTATGTATATTATCAGTATTGTTATGTTTATTATAAATCTCAGGTTGTGCTCATCAATCTCATGACTTCTGAGACCAAAATAAGTGACAGAAATTGGCAAAAAGAGTATTCATTTGGAGAAAGAAACAGTATTTTCTCTTTAAAAAAGTTCTTAGCTGTTCCTTTCTTCCAAGCTGATCTCTAGATATTCCCTTAAAATTAAACTGCTGTTGGTTACCTACTAAAGTAAAAAAGTAGTATTTTACAGCCGATCTAGATCAAAGTAAATTTCATATGCAAAATGCATGTTATTTACCATAATGATGCTGCATCTTTAGTGTCACACACTGTACATACATGTATTTAAAAGAAACAGATGAATTTCTTCTTCATCCCTTCATGGCCCTGTAATATGTTGCATTTATTATGCACTAAAAAATACTAGTAGACACAGAAAATAAAGCATGTGTGCTGTATTGATTACTAGTAATTGTAATTGAAATACTTTCTGTATCTGAAAAAGTAGAACGTAAATAGCCACGTATACATCAAGCCCAGAGAGCAACAGATTTTTAGCAAAAGCCAATAATGCAGTGAGAACATAAAAATTCATCGAGTATAAAAATGAATATTTCTTGGATACTATTCAGTGTTAGTAAACATAACCCATTTGGATGTCCTCAGAAAGACCAACATACAAGAAGCATCCAGGCTTTTACAACTGGCATTACTCTTGTGTTTGAATAAACATTTCCTTTTCTAACCGCAGTCCATTCATTTATTTGCTTGTGTACTTATTTCCTTTGGAATCTCTAACTGTTATGGAAAAATCCACAGCCAAAAGGGAGGCATGAGGAAAAAATTACAAAGTTTCCACGTAGAGCTCTGTCACTGGTATGGCATGTTGCAAACCTGCGGGTCTCCCTTGATCCACCACTCTGAGCAATATCAGCACTATCTATGGCATTTGTAGCTGATCAGTATCTTGGCACCAAATGAATATTTTTAAAGGAGTAAAGTCAGAATCAGCACTAGTATCATCTTCTTTGCAGTCGAGCCCTAAAACCTGGAGGCTTTTATTCCCTCTTTCTCTAATCTGGTACATCTCCTTCCCTTCTAGTTTTCACTTAGTCTTTCATAATAAGTTTATGTGGCAAAGAAACTGAATTTGCAATTAGCTCTGTAAAGAGATATCCTAGGATTTGTCCAGACCTCCCTGGTAGAGATGCAGCTTTTCTTGATTGTTCCTTGGCTAATGCAGGCTTGGGAGATTTCTTCTCAAGAGAATTTACCTTATCCCACCACATTTTGTAAACTCATCTGAAATACTTCCAAAGAGCAAATGTGTTCTGAAATGTTAATAGTAATGTAAGTGTAAATGTTTCTGTGTTTTATGTGTTTTCTTATAGGAAGAAAAAACTGTTTTCTCCAGCTTTCTTAAAATTATCTTCATCTTTTTCCCATGCATCCCATCCTAAAAACAACACAATGTGCTGAACAATTACCTCACTCAAAAAAGTTCTCAAGAACATAATAGAAATGCTTTTAATGTAATTTGGCTTCCCAAAGGATATTTCTACAGGGATGGATGCTTTCTGAGGCAGCCTGGCCTCAGAAACAAACACATCAGCATCTAGAAAAGATGCTCCTCCCTAGAATGAGCTCCATTATGCTGTCTCTTGCTCCTTGCTTATAGAATTTGCAGCATCATAATCCAAGCAAATATTTTTTTTTAACATCTTTGCTATTGAGTACATTATAGTTTCATAGTAAAACGCAAGGCAACAGGACACCTTGCAAATATCTTGTGGAAGTATTACTCTTGGTACTAGTTACTTTTTGTTGCTCCGAATGCTGTAATTATCATAATGAATTAAAGACACAGCACGGCTAAGAAAATTTTAATTAGGATGTCCAGTGTGATTTTGATACTGTGAGCATCAAAGCTCTTGCAGAAGGACAGGTAAATAAATCTAAGTAATCTTAGAAATATCACGTCAAGGATGTGTATTTCAAAATATTTATATCTTACTATGCATTAGCACTTATGTAGATCACTCAGAAGGACATTACGTATTATTTTTCTTTTGCTGGATAGTTCAGATTCTGGTAAAGAAGACGTGAAGGTGGTATCTCCACTGTGATATTAAAAACAGGGTGGTCACAGATAGCAAGATACATTTCCTAGAGCAGAAAAAAAAACCCTGCTCACTGAAAAGGAAACTCAAAGACTTTTTTAAAGCTTCTCACATGTCTAGATAGCATTTTTTCATATCATCAGTGTTAAATATCGAGGGAGCATTACTCCAAGTCCAACTGGCAGCAGAGGAGAAGGTAGTGATGTACCATTCTGCAGAAGTGGACTTCCTCATTTCCTAAGTTCCTGTGGGCATTTTCATGTAACAATCCTTTTGCTCTTGCAGGACTGGGAAGACTGGCTTGACAGTTATCTTTCCTGCTCTCCTGCTTTGGCAAATTGCTTTGCTATGAATTTATAGGTTAGTCTGTGTGCAAGGCATGGACTTTTTCACTGCTAGGGCTAGTTCCATTCTGATGCTACTGTTCCAACTGGCACATTGTTAAACAAAAGCTTGTTCTTGTCTGCACTAAATGCTGACTGGTGTTAATGTCTTGTTAGTTGACATAACTTAGCTTTGTAATTGAAGGGCTTTTGGTTACACACACAAATTCCCACCAGATGCAGGAGGCAGAGGTGTACTCTGAGGTCTGCGGTCCCAAGAAGATGTCACACTTCAGAAAATCACATACTTGCTCTGAAGGAAACACCATTGATTTTCACATGCAGTTTGTGTGTCTTTTCACAACCATAATGAAAAGAAATTTGAGGCATCTTTTTTGCCTTTTGACTCCAAAATTCCCTTTCTATTTACTGTTTATGTCTATCTGAAATCTTAGGTTTCTTGCTCTAGAAAGAACAATTTATGCAGTCCCTAGAGAGATCTGTTGTTCAGGAGCTAGCAGTAGTGCTTTCTGCAAGAGCCAGAAAAACATGCAATAGTGTACGCACGTAAGTTCTGTTAGTAGTAAGACAAAAGCACAACAGTCTGATCAAAGAGATGGATCAAGTGCAACCCATTTTAAATGAAACCACGTAAAACAGGAAATCTTGGATTTATACAAGGCTAAGCTGTAAATTAATTTAGCAGAAAGGCATATAAAAATTTAAAGGTATAAAATATAAAGATATCCATGAATTCCAGGACAGTTTTTGATATCAGCTGACATTATTAGTATGTTTGGTACTGAATGCCTTCAATAAAAAGCAATTTACCCACTCATCAGAAAAATTGTTACCCACCGCCATTATATCTGGTGATGGTACACTAACACAAAGCATGGGCTTTTTCTTCTCAGTGCAGTGACAGTTAACTAGGTTTTTGGACTAGGAAATCTTACGAAGCTTCCCAAATGCCCATTAGTATCATCATACTCATGAAGTCGGGGAAACCTGAGGCCTGGGAAAGTGATGCCAGAAGAGGAGTAAATTTTCATTTTGATTCTCTTACGTGGGTTGCATTTCCACGCACATACTCAACATTGACTCTTATTTGCCATCTACATTGACATGACCAGAGAAGAGACAAGTGACTGGAATCTACACCCAGGGTGATTCATAGCTCCTTGCCACAAGGAAAGAGAAGTGTATGTGGAGGAAGTAGCAATAAGGTTTTCCATTTACAACATTTCAAAGCTGACATTAAAAATGCAAGCACTTTTGTTTTAACTACTTTTATAGAAGCTTAGTTTAGCACAGTGCAAAAGAGAAAATATGGATTAGACATAAGGAAGAAATGCTTCGCTATGACAGTGGTGGGGCACAGGCACAGGTTTCTCAGGAAAGCTGTGGCTGTCCCATCCCTGGAGGTGTCTAAGGCCAGGTTGGCTGGGGCCTTGGGCAGCCTGATCTAGTGGGGGGTGTCCCTGCCCATGGAGGGGGGTTGGAACTAGAAGACCTTTGAGGTCCTTCCAACCCAAACTATTCTATGATTCTATGATTATAAACAATAACTGTGTGAAGTTCTTCACATAAGAACATCAGAAATCCCAGTTTGCCCTCAAAAAAGATTAATAAGGTCCTTTGAATGAAAACCACAGGTTATGGCAGTTCTGGGAAAACAGAAGAGCAACTTCACAGAAATTATAGAAACTGTAGGTAAAGCAAGGTTAAAGATCTAAATGATAGGTCTTTCCTGAATTAAACATGGGCACATTTATCTACATGCATCTCTACATGCACCCTCAAAATGAATTTCACAGAATCACTAGGTTGGAAAAGACCCCCAGGATCATCGAGTCCAACCATTCCTATCAATCACTAAACCATGCCCCTCAGCAACTCATCCATCCATCTTTTAAATACCTCCAGGGATGGGGACTCAACCACCTCCCTGGGCAGCCTGTTCCAGTGCCCAATGACCCTTTCTGTGAAAAACATTTTTCTGATGTCCAGCCTGAACCTCCCCTGGTGCAGCTTGAGGCCATTCCCTCTGGTCCTGTCCCCTGCCACTTGGGAGAAGAGGCCAGCTCCCTGCTCTCCACAACCTCCTTTCAGGTACTTGTAGAGAGCAATAAGGTCTCCCCTCAGCTTCTTCTTCTCCAGGCTAAACAACCCCAGCTGAGGGGGCCAGAACTGAGCTCTGTATTCAAGGAGCGGTCTCAGCAGTGCCGAGTACAGAGGGAGAATAACCTCCCTGGACCTGCTGGTCACGCCATTTCTGATAAGCCAAGATGCCATTGGCCTTCTTGGCCACCTGGGCACACTGCTGGCTCATGTTCAGTCGCTGTCAACCAACACCCCTGGTCCTTCTCCTCTGGGCAGCTTTTTAGCCAGACTTCTCCTAGTCTGTAGCACTGCTACAGATTTAACTTATTTATTCACATCTTTGAAAGATTAAATTGTTATCAAAGAATACATCATTGCAAAGTCTTATTTTATAACAAATCTTTCCCGGTGACCATAAAGCAACATGTTGGGAATAACAGAAAACATTATAAGTGTCATTGGACTGTTGAGAGTTGGCACAGTTTGTCAGGTTCCAGGTGCTCTGGCATTTTGCAACTCAGAGTCAGTGTCAGAAACTTCCACAGATCATCTTCCATCAGCTTACTTCAAGGTCAATTTGTGATTTAAAAAGCACAGAAAGTTTTGTTTATTATTTTGCCTTCAGTAACTCTAAGAACCCTTTTGTCAGACTTCAGATGAATCTTCAGGATACAGCAGCACCGTGGGCCTTTCACAGCAGTTGGCAAAAGCCAGGATATTCATCTGCTGTAAAAGCAGTTTTACTGAAATCCTGCAAGTTGCTATGATCAAGTCTGATTACAATATGAAGTCACCATGAGGTCAGTGTTAATCTACAGCAAACCATGCCTGTTACTAAGTCAAGATAAATAGCAATAAACTGCATCTATATTAGGCTTAATTTGAGGTTTAGCTAGTTAATCTTTCTCTAACCTCACCCCACAGTCCTATAATAGACTAACATCAAAAGTCTTTTGAAAACTTTTGTAAGATTGCGACATACAAGTCAGTAATTTCACCTTGCTAGTATTCACACACAAAACTAGTTCTTGAACTTTATTTCATGGAAAGTACTTATAAAAAAACCAAAATTTAAAAATAATTTCTTACTTCATGCCTTGCAGCTATTTTTAGTCAAATTTCACAGTTTATAAAAATTCAAGGTTTGCCTGGCTCCCTCAGCTTACAAAAGTTTTCCAAGGCCCATGCTTTCTAGACTTGACTTAATAACCCGAAATATTTCAGGGCTGTCAACACTTCACTGATGACTTATCTTGTCCATCTTAAATATGAAATTCCTTAGGCACTGGGGTGCCATGCCAAGAGTCTTTCTTTTACTATCCTGTTCTGCCAGGACAGACTTCACAGTCTGACTGTGAGCAACTTTATCATTTTCAGGAGAATACATAGCCAAAATTCAAGCCATCCTAGAGGTAAATCAAACTGAAAGCCCCAAGAAATCAAGTAATGATTAAAACCCAAAAGCTTCCATCAAAGTTTAATATTTTTTGAAGAAAAGGACATACATCAATATATTTAACTGAATACATATCTGTCTCAGCAGCAGCTTCTGATAGTCATTGCTGCTTTTGTTTAAAAGTTAGAGCAATAAAATACCAATGAAAATGACAAGCAATAAAATATCATTGATATTACTATTAACAATGTCCCATTTCTGTATGTCTAAAAAGCTAAGTGTAATTTCTTCAAAGACAGAAATGAAAAAATCTATAGACGTCTCCGCATCAAGAAAGCCCTACACCTTTTCCAGGGAAATTTTTATCTCTCTAACACTGTTAGTAATATTTTATATTTTCAAAAAGCCTACAGGCATCAGATGAAATCCCTTGGTATTCATTGGCAATTTGAGCATTGACAGTTTTCATTTATATAATGAAAGCTCAGAGTGACAGTTTGTGTAGGTATCTTCCTATTCTATTTCTATTTTATTGCTTTTCAATAATTCCCTGAACTTATAAATGAGCCTGTGAAGGAAGGAAAGCTATCTGAACTGGTTTGTTTTGCAGTTATATTTATCTCGTAACGCTAACTAAGGCTCCCTCACCTGCATAGTAGTATCTCCTGTAGCCTCAAGCAATGAAGCCTGCTACTCTAGGTTTCAAAGGTCAAACTGAAGGATTCTGTGTATTTGGTTTAATATGGGTTTTTCAACTCAGGTATTTAGGGAATGATCTCAGAGGTCTTCCAGCAAACCTTCCACACCTTAGGAAAGGCTAGCGATGCATGCTCCAGGCAAAAAACCCCACAGGTCCTATATGCAAAACCAACAAGGGTCAAACTGTTAACAAGAGGTGGAATTTTGGTGCCTATGCCCTACTGTAGGCCCAGTAAAATCCCTCTTCATCTGAAACACTAGCATAAATTGGTGCATGTAGTGTACGCAGCAGTACACCACTTTCCCTTGAGAACATCCCTGGTCTAAGTGTCCCACTCTAAACAGGGTAGGTAAGGACTGCCCGGGCATGCAATGATCCTGCAGCCAGAGAGGCAGGTGCTAACAGTCTGGCAGTATTCTTAGCAACATGCAGGCCCTGAATTGTCTACAGTCTGCAGCTGTTCTTCTGCTAGGCTTTCCAGTCCAGCAATGAATGAGGAAGAATCACCAGTAGTTTGCTACCTTTTGTAACTACCTTTCCTCACCTGTGCCTAAGGGACATGGAGTGTTTTCATTTGACCTCAGGGTTTTCCACTCAGACACAGAAACTGAAAGCCAGACCTTGTGGCTTCTGTATTCTGATCACTGTAATCTCATCTAGAATCAAGCCTTAAGCACTGAATGGCCAATATCAGACATACCTACAACTGCCCAAGTATTCCTTAAGGTAGCATTTGTGCATGCACTTCCAAGAAAGCATCCAGGCATCTTGTTTCCCAGCACTGGCTGGAAGCACCACAGATCACTAGGCACTCCCTTTCTTGGGCCTGTGTGTCTAACACTCTCATAAATGATGTCATGAGCAACGGTTCAGACAGAGAAGTGTCAAAAGTTGTTTCTTAAAGAGCTTTGTGACTGGAGCAAAAGCCATATGTCATTAACCTTCAAAAAAAACCAAAAAAAAAACCCCACACAAACACACCCTCCATGCTCACAGTCCTGAGCAGACAAGGAGGGCCTTGAAACCAATTCTGTTTTCAACATTATAGCTCCAAAGAGAAGATGAAGTGTAGAATTACTCCTGACCTTAGATTTTAATTGGTAGTTGTCAGTGGTTGGTGTCTATGGATCACTCTTCTAAAGCACCAGAGGCAGGTGGCAGTCTGCATAGCTTTCGTTATAAATGTTCTCTACATTTTCAGTCTTACTTTGTTCACACAGAGAATAAGAAGGGAATGTTCTCCTAACAACATTTCATGTTTTCTACAGTCTTGATACCTTGTCTGTTGCCCTGATGGTTACACAGCATTACAATGGACCCTGAAAATGGCTTGACTTGACATCCCCCAACCACAACTACTGCATGTAAACTCTGAAATGTGCTGGTCCCAGGAATCTCTAGGGGAACTCGTTGTTACCCTCACATAACAGGACTTTGCAGAGGTAAGAGACTATAAACAGGGAGCATAGATTGACTGCAAAATGCCATTTTGCCTAAGGCCACTGCAGGAGGTCTGAAGCAATTAATATTGCGACAGCTTAGGCCTCCAAATTTAAGGAGCAATCAGAAAATATTTGCCATGCAGAGAACAGTAGAACACACAGAACTCAAGGGCATAGCAATGAAGCCTGCATTTCTGCTACTCCATGCAGAGAAGCTACCACAAACCACGAGAGATATTTTGCCATATTGCCAAATAGACCTTTTTCCAGAAAAGATAATTAGTTTGTACCCAGGATGATGCAGACTTGGCTGTACTTCCCAGTTTTTGGACTACTTCCCTTTCCTGCCATCTTATAAGTCTGTACACTGAATTGTACTGTCGGCTTCCACATGAACCATTACATGATTCATGTGTAAACACTCCCACAATCACCTTATAAAGTGAGTGGATTAAAAACATTAGCCCTGTGATTCCACTAATCCAGTTCTGGTATGCATTCCCAATATCCTTGTTTGCCATGCTGCTAGGTGTTCTTCCTACTTGCTACATCCAGCTCACATTTCTGTCAGAATATTAAAAAAAAATTTATTAGCATTTAAATGTTAATAGTGGCCTGAACCAGGCACAGTGTTGGTACCTATCATGCCCAGTCAACATACTTCTGCTGGCATATGTACATGTGCCTGCAAATGCGCATGCTATTCTAGGCTGTGGGCCAATGCTGAAGGTGGTGTCACACACGTGAAGAACTTACTATTTTTCATTTAACTGGAATTTCATCTGCAATTGAAAAGTATGGAAAATCAAGTTCTAATAAAAACACAACACAACAAAAAAAAAACAACCAACAAGTAGTACTTAGTTACCAGCTAACATCTTCACACAGTGTTTCCCCTCATGCTGAGACTCTCAAGAAAAAAGAAGATATTTACCTAAAACAATTCCTGGACTCAATTCTACACAATATTTTATTTTTCATTATTGCTCTACTATCAACAGAACTTTTATTTTAAATAAAAGATGGCCTCCAAACAGTTGCAGATTATTTAAGCTCAGTTTGGTAAATGCATAATAAACAAGTCGAGCACAATGTAAAGCAAAAAATTTCAATGGCAAAAGTAAAACCGGGGAAGAATTGAAGCAGTAACTCCAGATTTACAATCCAACAATGCTCCCACCCAGCCACACACAGAGCATGCCCTCATGCTTAACACTTCTCTTTTGCCGTCTCTCAGCAGCTTATGGGGCCCAGGGATACTATTGTCAGGCACCTGGCTGTTGCCACACGCTGTGCAGGAAGCTTGAGTACATAAGTACATTTCCATCCAGAATATAACTGTGGGAGCCAGATGCTGAAGAACTTTGTTACTTTGGCACCAGACCTGTGTGTATGTCAATTTCATACTGAATCTAACACAAAATTCTCAGATGCAGAAAAAGAACTTAGCACAGTGAAAGCCAGAGAGTTAAGCAGATTAATATTGGCTATAGAACTGGTCCAAATAGTACAAAATATCATCTAGAGCTTTTCAACATCAAATGGAGTCTTTCTGTTGAATTCGGTAGACCTTAAACCCCAAATTCTGTTGAAAGAATGTTGCCAGCTCTATTTATAGCAAGTCTTTTCCTCTCTATTATTTAACACCATCATCGAAATCTGCATATAAGTTTTTCTTTTCAAATATTGATTTCTTTCCCTTCTCATTTTTCTGTTTTTAAATATAGGCTGGTTTATATCCTAAAGTTTGTGGAACAATGACTGTTTATTTTATCAGTTTTGTGCAGTGAAAAGTAGAGTCTACACTTGCCAAATCAGTTATGGGACTACACATCTCTCAAGAGTCATGGCTGGCACAGAGGCACAGCTAAGGACTAATTTTCACCTTCTCCACACTGCCAGAAGCATGAAACAATCCAAATCTACCCACATTTTCAAACTGGTGAAGTAAACTAGCACCACAAAAAAGCCTTTGAGATGCAATAATGAGAGAAATAAAACATTGTGTAGATTAATGTTTGGTTTGGTGAGAGATCCAATGTTTCCTCTGTCAGTGTAAAATAATCACGCAACTTCTCGTAATGTGCTTGCCCCTATGCGTGTGGTGCTTTAAGAAGTGAAAGTCATTACTTCCTGTGCAACATTTGCCTTCTGGGTGGGGAAGTCCCCAGACTTATGGTGTCTCTGCTGTCTGTTCCACTGGCTTTCTGGAACATTGTGCAGTCAGATGTCTCTGGAGCTAACATTAAGAGTTTTTACTCCTCCTTTAGACTTACATCAGAGGAACAGGTCATAAATGACCTTTGGAGACATGTGGTATGCCTAGCAATATCTTTTACTACATATAAGGAATGACTCCCACCCACTTTATTGCTTGTAATCAATATGCTCCAGAGTTTTGCCTTGGGATCTGGTGTGCTAGGTATAAAAACTTAACTATCATGCCTGAAGAAAATTAGCAGAGCACAGCATAAACTTATACTGGCCAGGATCTAAGCTTGTGCTTCTGTAAACAGATACATGTTTACATGAAGAATGTTCAAGTGAGCATCAATTCTAAACTATACCCCAGTCTACAACACAGGGCTCTCCAGAGCTGATTTAGCTGTGCAGTGAGTGGATGGTGGAGAATAGGAAGGGAAAATCTCAAAAGGACCGCAAGATGAAGAGAATGAGGAGAAAACTGGACTACTTGGGTTAACAAAGTCAGTAAAACATGTAGATTTAGATCACCAAGTCACACTAAGACAGCAGCAGTTCCCTGCAAATCAGACATCATTCTGTTCTTCACTGCCATGGTTGTGCTAGCTACAGGTTAGGTTCTTCAGTTTGAAACTATTTTCCTTCCCTTGTACCACTGTACACCTTCCATGTAACACTGCAGTCTCTCCCTCTTCTCTCTCTTATTCCAACTGATCTAGACAAGAAAAGAGACAAGACCATGATCATCTTGCTTCATATATCAGAGTAGAGAGTAAATCACTCAGACACATGAGTGTGCAATCTGAAGGACCAAACTGATGCAGCCTGTGAATTCATCTCCATGACTATACCACCCAGCCTGTCCCACCAGACATGCTTCATTCTGCTTAAATTAAGACAGGAGAAGCCAGAGTTGAATGCTGAGAAGCTTCAGCTCACAGGATTCGGGCTGTGGGAGATGTATTTTTTGCTGCTTCTTAAAATGGACTTTACCATCTTGCTTGCTTTCTGTTAATAAAGGGGAAAATAACACTGGTTCTTTATCTAAAGACAACACATTTCATATGAAACAGAAGCTCTTACTAAGGCGCTGTATTGTACCAAACAATCTGGCCAGACTGGCCAGGATAATTGGCAGTGCTCTAACAGGGTGATGTGTAATAACATCTAAATATTTCTGCGTGTAAGAAATTATGTCATAATACAATTGGCTTGGCTTTTGCTCAAAGTTCTGCACCTGAGATGAATCACTTTGGTGCATAATCTAGTAACATTGTCTCTGTTTGCAGTTGTGTTATATAAATGCTTTTATGAAGAGCAGCTGTGCCAGGAACACTGTTAGGGCTGAATGTCCAAGACACTTCATAGTGCTGTGCTCCACTGAGAACATGTACAAGTGAAAACAACATTTTGTATTCCAGTGAAGACTTATTTGCACTTAATCAAACAATGGGATAATTAGGAAAAGTTAATATCAGCTTAAGTTTAACACTAAAAGCTATGTAGAACTAGGGATGGGCAGAACCCTTTGAACAGAATCAGAAAGCACGTTTGCATTGTGCAAGGTTGTAGAAAGCAGAGATCCTGAGCTAGCACATACCTGAACTTGTCTGTCTACATGGCATAGCAGAGTGCCAGGACACCAGTTCATGTCTTGGAATCAGGATAGCAGCATCAGTGTGATACCGCTCCTGGGTAATGAGCTTGGCATCACTTTGCTGACATGGTCATTCTCCTCCAGATTCCAGGGCTCTATTAACTCAGGCATACATGCAACATGCTGTGTTGCACAGTGGGCATAGGCTCTGAGTTACACGGAGCTTTGGACCAAGTGCAAAATGAAAATTTTCAGAGAGTCAAGAAAAGCAACTCCATAAGTATTAGAAGAACAAAATTAAGAGAATTAGAGATTAATTTGATCAAGGAAAGACAGTGATATGAAGTTAAAAGTCTTAGGATAGGAAGTCAATAAGTCAGCATAAAAGGCATGCACATAAACAGCACCTAAGTAATGTCTGGCCTTATGCTGGCCCAGTGCACCAAGGTGAACTTCATCTCCAAAGAAAAATTAAGTGAAATTATTAATAACTCAGCATATGTTAAGATATCACATTTGAAATCAGCTAGTATGAGAAATCTGGGGTTTATTGCCCACTTTGAAATAAAGTACTTGCAATACTCCCTTTAGAAAAAAAGAATAAAATTTTCTTATGGAAGATCTAAATTTTTACATAACATTTCAGAAGTTTTGGGAACTTGGAACTCCTCATTTTTTCCCGTATAATGCTGAGAATCTTGTTTTATGAAACATAAGATCTGTTGTATAAACCTACTGTAAAATGCTGTGGTAGAAGATAATTTCACTGATTGGTGTGATTTTACAATCTGACTAAGCACATATTTAGTTTATGGAGCAGCCACTACATAAATGAATGCCAATGCATCCAATGAATGTTGGAATATCAAGAAAGTCTTGGCAGTCATTAGTAAAATGCAAGCACCTCTGAGATGAAATTATCAGGACTGAAAGTTGATAGCTCTATATGAAGGAGAAGTAGAAATCCCCTTACCATTGGGGCTGGAAATCAAATAAAAGTTTGTTGGCAGTAAGGGACATCACTTCATTAATTAAGGAAGAAATATGAAGACTTAATAGCTAGACACTTTTGTGTATTTATGCTATTTTAAAATCAGACCTTTCCATAGCATCACAGACTGTGTGAATATACCTCAGAGGCCCTTATCTATGTAGAAATAAACATCCGTATGGACGTAACCATGCCTGAAGATTAGATAAAATTCAGAGTCATACCCTCAATTCTCTTCTTTGCCAGCCACCTAGAGGAATAGGGAAAATCCAGGATCTTAGCAGTTCTCACGTTGTCTGCCTCCAGCCAAAAAACGTAGTGGCAGCACCAAACTGATGCACCTACATGCCAAAAGTTGGATTATTAGCAAACAGGGAAGGGCTGTTCTCATTAAATACCCTTCCTACCAACACTCCGGAATCTCTGTATTTCTGCTAAGCTTCATATGGCCGAACTGCATCTGCTACAAGCAGAAATGTTATCATCACAAGGTCACAGCATTTCCTCCGTTAATGAAATTGAGGTCTGGGACTTGGTACAAAATGTTAAAAAAGGGGAAGAATAGAATCAAAAGGTCACCTTTATGTCTTCATTGCCCCCTATTTGTCACTCCTTATGTTACTTCCTCCTGCCATCTATTTATAACTTCCTGGTATGAGCTGTCGTACCACAAATATATATGACCCATTTAACATGTTAACAATTGTCTCAAACATTGCGTTATTAACCATCTTGGTTTTCTAGGTCATGAATTCAGATCCTATTTTTACATTTGCCTTTGTCCTACTTAGGAAAATGACAAGCTCGCTTGAAACAAACTGCGTAAAACACACAGATGTCAGCAATCTGGCTTCTGCATAACCTGCAGAAGTCTTTAAAGGGAGTTTCTAAGTTCTGTGTCACTTCCCTAAACAGAGTTTCTTTGTCTCCTCACTTAAAATGTATAATATAAGGAACTTTTTGAGGGCTAGACAGAAGAGACCAAAGGTAGCTGGAACCAAACCAGAGGATCATAGTCTTGTTATTTGCTCAAGACAACATAAATGGCTGATAGGTCTGGCAAATTCACACCTCCGCAGTCAGGGGGAAACTTTAGCAGAGCAACTTCTTCTGTTGACTGATTCTAGAGATTCCTACAAGGTCTCAGTGCAGCCTTCTCAAGCTTCCTTTCAGAGACCCTGTAGAAAGCCTTGGTTGATGTACAAACACATTATTCCAATGTGTTTAAAAAACTCTGCTCAAAAGCAGATGGTGCTGTCATGGTGCTGTGTCTAGCAAAGCAAAAGAAGTCACCATGTCCAAATACCCCTAGAACACAGAAAGGATAAAAAGGGCAATTGTGTTTAGGCAATAGGACTTTTCTCATGATGCCATTATATGTATCACTCATTTAAAGCTAACTTCACTGCATCTCCCAGAGTGCAGTAGGAACTTCAGTCAGTTGAATGGCTTTTAGAGAACTCGTAACACTGTTGTCCTCATGAACTTCCAACACATCCTTCCATTGCAGGAAGAGATTTTAGACTTCAGGAATTGTTGCTTTTCTACAAAGAATTTTTAATGAGCATGATAGGATTGAGCACAGCTTGAAATAGATGTTGGTCAGCAACGTTTAGGTGAGTTTACCCCAAGATAAACAGAAACTAAGCACAGCTCATTGCAAACACTCCAGGAAACAGGGTGTGACCAGTGTCTGCTTTCTATTTTGGTGGTTCTCTCTGTGTCACCAGTTGACATATGGTGCTATGATTCAGTTTATGTAGCAGCCCCTGTGCGTCCCTAGCAGAACAGGTAACTTAGAAGGCAAACTGGACACCGTTAACACTGTCGTTTATATAATCGTGGAATATCTTCTATTGTACTGAGCTGAACTGGACATGTAGTGCTGCATAGATGCATTGCCTTTTGCCCAGAAATACCTTCTCTCTGTCACTAGCAGAGATCGTGAGCTTCAGTTTGCATTGATGAGAATAACTTTGAATTACCAAGAGGTATTTATTAACGTCATCTGAAGTAGCCGTCATTAGTCCTACTGAGGCACCTTCTAACTGTAAACTTAGCTTAGGGAAAACAAAAAAATCTTGGAAAGTATCATTTTATGAATAACTACTTCAAAAATAATCAGTCTCAAGCTTTGTGAAACAGAATGAAATTCTAACTATATTCATTTAATTACAACAACATTTGGTATTGGACATCTTGACTGAAGACTGACTTGCTTCTATATGACTACAAAGAACGCCTTTCCTTTGGGGAAGCAAATACCACCATTTCACTTGAAGCAGTCTGGAGTCTGATTTTTAAAGTTCTTTCCCACAGAAATACATGTCACAAACTCACTACAGTTGTGTTCCAATACAAACTGGAACACAAGCACAACCACACTCTCACCCAAGCACACAGGAAGAGCCATGGCATCTCTTCAAGGTCACGTAGAATTTCAAGTGCTGTTCTTAGCCCGGGACATAATCAGCAAAGCACACATCAGCCATTCCCGCAGAGTAAGGAATAAACTGGGAAAAAAAATGAGAAAAAAAGAGCATGCAGCTGTTTTTCTTCACAAAGGAATGTAATGTTCGATCAGATTTTCCTTGTCACAAGTCTATATGATCCTGGTCACTGTCAGCAGAGCAGATTAAAAATCACAGACATTTTCAACCCCAGAAAATACAATCCTCTTCTTATATTCTATATCTATCCATTTATCCAGGTATTACATGACTCTTAGAAGAATAATGCTTGAGTTTTTCTTGGTCACCCTGTCACATTTCCTGATTTTTTAAAACATTCATATATTTATTTTAGATCTAAAATGATCTTCAGCTATATCACTCTGTATGAAATATAGAGGGACTATGATTCTTTTCAAGTAAGATTCCCAGGGCATTTTTTAAAAAAATCTATGAAGTGTCAGGCTGTAATTCAATCTATCTGTAAATAATGCATCTATACAAAAGCATTTGCAAGATTATTAATTTTTTTTGAATGGAAAGGTCTTTCAGAACTAGTAAGAGGGAACAGACCTATCCTTCACTGCAATCTTTCTCTGTTGTCCAATTTGCTTATTTTGCAGGTTTCAGACTTGCTCTTATCTCTTCTCCCAGCATTCAGAAAATGTCATATCTGCCTCTGTTATTCATTTTATCTATTATGATCTGCCTTGCTTGTGCCTCCCACAAACAAAATCACTTTCAGGAAAAATGATGATGTGGTTATTGTTCTGAATATTCTTTCGTAAGTGTCATTTCCACGTGGTATTTGAAAGCCTAAATATGTTACAACAGTGGATTTTTTTAATGTGCATAGCAAAGTTGAACTTAGTCATGAATTTTCTTTTCTGATTACACTGGCCCAGTACAGACTTATTTTCAGTATTTAAGCCTTTGCAAGGCCCCATTGTAGCAGCAGCAGAACTGCATAAATCTTCAAAATGGAAATATCTTCAGGCAGGTTTTATGCCAATTTAAGTTAAAAATATATGTTTTCAAACTTTCTAGAAATGCAACATGATCTAAATGGGTTTCTTTTCTCCAGAATAATGAAATACTTTTTGGATAATATTTTCCATAAACAAATACCTTGGGCTGCTTTTGTCTCCCATATATTCTTAATCAATATAGAACACAGAATCATGCAGATTTTGGCCACAGAGAATCAGAATACTTGGAACAAATAAAGGTCAGGAAGGACTGACTCACATCTCTGATTGTTAAAGCACAACACCTGTTAATATAAGTATAAATGTGCAATACCAATATCAAAACATATATTAAGATACAATCCTCAGAGTATTTACAATCAAAACCGACAGGAGATCCTTCAGGCACCAGCCTCATACTTGTGAATCCATGTTTTCATATTGCATTATATTTTGGAAAGCAGTAAGGTAAATAACTTGAGATCAAGTAACTCTCTCTGGTGAATCAAAACAAAAGGCTGGGACAGCATGACCCTTATTTAATCAAGGAATACTATAAATGCACTCAGAAGGCCTGATTCTACTCTCAGATATATTAATTTTGAAACTAATGGAATGATAACAGCTATGATCAGGCTTGTTCTATTTAATTATTATGCACCAAAGTGTTTTAAAAGTCTTGCATGATGTGTATATATATTTGATAATGATAAAATTCCAAGCATAAGGACAGTATAGGGCAAGTAGAATTTCATGCTAAATCTGTATCTTATGAAGGTATGTAGAAGTTTCTTTAAACAAATGATTTATCTAATTTACCTATCCATTGCACAAGCATAGCTCCATATCTATTAGCTGCTGTTACAGCCTTATTAATTTGAGCATCTTTTTGATACGCATTACTTTGATCAGTCTGCAAAACCAAACTTATTGCAAACCAATATAGCATAATTAATGAATATATTACATGTATTTCTGGAATGGTATAAAGAAACTCTGATTTTTGAATGACAAAAATTAGCATTTTTCAAATAATTGAGTGTAATACAGCTAAATATTTCTAAGATAACCTACTTGACAGAATTAAGATATTTATGGAAAATACATTGGAAAATTATTCTAGACTATACATTAATTACCCACAGGAGATGGATGTGGTGGATGGAAGAACTACCCAGATTTATTTGAGGTGTTCAAATGTGATACTTCTCTTGGCTACGCTTAAATGTTTGTAATAAATAGTTTCTCCTTTTTTTTAATTTAAACCCTTCTTAATTTAGTTGATAAAGGTTTTTCACCTACTATCAACCCATTTCTCTACTCAGTTAACACTCGCTGCATTTAAAAGTGGCAAAAACTGGAGAACACTGACCACATATCATACAGACCAGAGTAGGTATTAGATATAAATTATTTGCAGTCATGCTATGCTACAAATATAGAATCATAGAATCATTTGGTGACTCAACCACTTCCCTGGGCAGCCTGTTCCAGTGCCTGATAACCCTTTTAGTGAAGAAATTTTTCCTAATGTCTAACCTGAACCTCCCCTGGTGCAACTTCAGGATGTTTCTCCTAGTCTTATCACTTGTCACCTGGGAGATCAACACCCACCTCGCTACAACTTCTTTTCATGTAGCTGTAGACAGTGATCAGGTCTCCCTTCAGCCTCTTTTTCTCCAGCATAAACAACCCCCCCAGCCCCTTCACAGCCTCATTGTCCTCTAGACACACAGAATCACAGAATCACAGAATCACAGAATAACCAGGTTGGAAGAGACCCACCGGATCACCGAGTCCAACCGTTCCTACCAAACACTAAACCATATCCCTCAGCACCTCGTCCACCCGTGCCTTAAACACCTCCAGGGAAGGTGACTCAACCACCTCCCTGGGCAGCCTGTTCCAGTGCCCAATGACCCTTTCTGTAAAGAATTTTTTCCTAACGTCTAGCCTAAACCTCCCCTGGCGGAGCTTGAAGCCATTCCCTCTTGTCCTGTCCCCTGTCACTTGGGAGAAGAGGCCAGCACCCTCCTCTCTACAACGTCCTTTCAGGTAGTTGTAGAGAGCAATGAGGTCACCCCTCAGCCTCCTCTTCTCCAGGCTAAACAACCCCAGCTCTCTCAGCCCCTCCTCATAAGGCCTGTTCTCCAGCCCTTTCACCAGCTTTGTTGCTCAACTGTAGCCCCTCAGTGTCTTTCTTGTGGTGAGGGGCCCAAGACTGAACACAGTATTTGAAATGTGGCCTCACCGATGCTAAGTATAGGGGTACAAGCGCTTCCCTAGTCCTGCTGGCCATGCTGTTTCTGATACAAGTCAAGATGCTGTTGGACTTCTTTGCCACCTGGACACACTGCTGACTCATATTCAGCTGGCTGCTGAACAACATCCCCAAGTCCTTCTCCCCCAGGCAACTTTACAGCCACTCTTCCCCAGACCTGTAGCTCTGCATGGGGCTGTTGTGTCCCAAGCACAGAACTCGGCACTTTGTTTCACTGATCCTCATACTGTTGGTTGCAGCCCGTAGATCCAGTCTGTTCGGATCGCTATATAGAGCCTCCCTATCCTCCAGCAGATCAACACTTCGGCCCAATTCAGTATCATCTGCAAACTTACTGAGGGTGCACTCGATCCCCTCATCCAGGTCATTGATAAAGACATTGAACAGGGCTGGACCCAGCACTGAGCCCTGGGTACACCACTTGTCACTGGCCTCCAGCTGGAGTTAACTCCATTTCCCACCACTCTCTGGGCTCGGCCATCCAACCAGTTTTCCACCCAGCAGAGGGTTGCCTGTCCAGACCAGAGGCTGACAGTTTCTCGAGTAGAATACTGTGACAAACAGTGTTCAAAGGCTTCCCTAAAGTCCAGGTACATTGTATCCACAGCCTTTCCCTCCTCCATTAAGTGGATAACCTTATCATAGGAGGAGATCAGGTTAGCTTGGCAGTACTTGCCTTTCATAAACCCATGTTGACTGGTCCTGAACAACTCATTGTCTTGTGTTTGCTGTGTGGTGGCACTCAAGGTAAATATATCTACTCACAGTCTCTAAAATCCTCTACTTGAATTCCTGAAATACATAGCTTTTTACAGTATATAATTTCTAATAAAATAACTATTTCAGTTCCACTCCACTCTAATGTTGAATAGTCACCTCAAATTGGCTTTGGCAATACAGTAATCTAGAATCAGTTTAATCACAGATGGTAGATGCAAAACTTAGCAGTACCCATTTCACTGTCTGTTCTGACAGCAGCAATTTTTTCCAGTGTCCATGTAACAGAAAGAAAATGCAATTCACACTGAGATAATACTGAGGAGGTGCCTCTGTAAAAACAAACTTCCAGGAGTATTGCTTGCATGGGTTCAAGCTAAATGAACACAAATGTTTCCAGAAAAGAATGCTGCACCAATCTGATTAAACCACATTTTATGCAGATTTACATAAACATTTTTAAGAACAATGCTGATTTATTCAAATGTTTTTTAGAAATATGTCATAGCCACAGTGTCTGACAGCATTAGAATGATGTACAATAGAGTTCTATACATCTTTAAACTTATGTGTAGCAGCATAAATTGTCAATTTCGTAACTCAATTTTTAAGTTTGGTTCTTAAAAAAAAACAACAACCAAACCCACAACAAAACACTCTGGGCAGAGCACAAGTACAGGAGCTTGAAATATTCTTGAGCTAACCAATGTCAACCACCAGCTTAATAAGTCCCACTTACTGGTACAGTTTCAAGACCAACAAGTTGCATATAAAATATCATCACTAATTTAGGATTTTTTTCTATGAAATATTGACTACTATCCTTTTCTGAAACAACACATTCATTCAGTTTTAAAAGTAGTCATTCTGGTTATTTCGCACATAAATCACCATTTAGAAAAAAAGAGAGTTAAGTGAAAACCATTGCGAAAAGACAGTTTCTATGTCATCCCTCCAGAACTGAAAACCTTGTGGGCTGCTTGTAACAGGTTAAAATCTCTTCCCGTTTTCACCAATAATTGTTAGAAAATATTTACCGGACAAAGAAGCAATTGAGATCACCTTTCTTCAGACTGAAATAAAAGTGAATGCCAAGTCAAGAATCCCACTCTTGATGCTTGTTAATTCTGGCTAAAAATGCAATTGTGTTTCCAAAACTTGCAGCTGATGCAGATTTCTGAAATGTTCAAATGAAAAACACTTAACCAAGATCTTCCTTTTTCCTGTCTTATGAAAAAAAGATTGAATTCTTTTTCTAGTGATAATTAAATAAGCAATAACTTTCAAATATTCAACCTCTCTCCATTATCAAATGAATTATTTCCTGTATAATCAGGATAGAACACTACCCTTCAAGTCCCAGACTAGAGCTTTGCAACAAAATGCCAAGCAGATTCACACAAATTTCAAAGATCAAAGCAAGACTATTCATATTTGCAGTGGTCCTATAATGTCTTCCTGTTTTTTAAATTGAAGTCGTCTTTGCGTTTGATAGGTAGATTTTGTCACGTGCTACAGACACTCCACAAGTCATTAAGTTTTTATGACAAGTTTGCAACTGTGTACTGACACTATCTGAAAGAGACAACACAGTTAAAATTATGGCTGCAAGATGCTAATACTGCGACTTTTTGTTTGCTTCTTTAGCTGTCTCCTTAGAATGGACAATTCCACTTTAGAATACAAATAAAAGATTTATTTCAGTACATATTTTTACAGCAACACATTGATAAATAATGTCACAATGGTTATCAGTTGAGAACATGCATATGCTGATTTCATCTAAATTACATTTTCCCAGTTTGCTTAAGGGAAAACAAATATGAATAACATCAAAATCAGATTACATAGCTTGCCATTTTTATCCTTTGTCTATGAGACCAGTTAAAGATAGAAAAGATTTCTGATTTCTGCTTCACCATACAGATGAGATGCTTTTTGCTGCCTGTTTTTTGAGGATATAGATTTTGCTATCTATCATAGGGATACAGAGTGATTCTTCTTCCAGACTTAAATTCCAATCTTAACAAACAGCAAAACCAGTTTCTCTGCTTGGGCATGTTGGGTAGGAGTTCACGCATGCAGAACAAGAACACTTTTCCTTTGAGTAGATTGCTGCAGAGCCCTTGCACAGACATTTGCAGTTAGTTTCATGTATGGACTCAAGTCTAGTTTTCGGTCTCTGACAGCAGCATGGCAAGAAGTCCATGTGAAAAGCATCCCACTATTGTGTTATTCTTGCAAGTCAGGCAGACTCTTAAAAACACATGAGCTTGGGCTTTAATGTCTTTTTCAGTTCTCCTAGGGGCTTGGGATTTTTCCCTGTTAGCATTGTTGTAGGTGGTATTACCTCCAACTAATGGTGCAGGCCTTGTTTTGCTACTTCTGAGCAAAGCCAGTTTCTCCTGGATCTTGGCTAATTAATTATTAAATCTAAGTTGTTAATTAAAATAACAGAAATATTTAGGAAAAAAACAATTCTGCTGACCACAATGATACACAGTAGGCCGTATTGTGAAGCTGTGCGATAAATTCAGAAAATTTCTTCCATTTGGGGGTGATATTGTCTATGTAGACATAAACCACAGCAAATCTAGACATATACTACAGCACACACGGTGCAGAGCAGCAGGGCAGACAGAATTTGGTTCTTATTACTGCTTCACATTTTTTAGATTAGGCAAGGCTCCAAGTTGACTTCAACCAGTATGCTGTGGTTTGGGTCCTACCCCAGATGACTAACATCTTGGTGGAACTATTTTCAGTCAAGGGATTATTTGTATACTCCCTCCTGAATACTGATTCTACCACATCCACTTTGTGTCACAGCCCCAAACAAAAGGAAGGGAAGTGCTGCCAGCATTTCTCTTGTGATCTTTGCGTGAGCATCTCCATCCAAATTGCTGCCCACTCACTCTTCCTGGCACTGAAAGACTGCTGTGGGAATTGTACAGCCGTTGAAATGGCACCTTTACACACAAACCAAATAATGCTTCTGTTTCCTCATGCCTTATTTCCAACATCACTCCATTTTCTTTCTGTTTTTCTGGGAAGAACCCCCTTGGCTTTCCCCTCCTGCTAAAGTATTTAAGTAGTACATAAGAATTAAACCCTCTGTTAAGAACGTGACAATGTGTTCAACCAGCAGCCTCACTAGTACCAGGGGTACACAGACCAACTCAATGGCAATAGGAAGAGCACTCTGCATCGTTCCATTTCAGAAAAGAAAATAATCCTTCACTGGACTCCGAACTGTTGGGTTATATAGCACTGCTGGTTTAACATTCAACAACAAATGCTTGTAGCCATACTGCAATCCCCAGACTTTCTCACTTATGATGTGTATGGGTCCTACTTAACACACTGCTGTGTTATGGTCTGACTTTGAGGAACCTGTTTCTCCTTGTGTATTGCAGAGGGAGCTAGGGACCATTTTCAGCTTTGGACTCCACTGCAGAGGTTATGTGCCTAAACACCTAGCACTGAAAGCTTCAGCATTGCTACACTTAAATTCCTGTTTGGATGTACCCCTAATTTTGTTGCTGTACAACTCCTCAAGACTTGAGTATTATGTTGGCAATGTGTTCAGAAACACTGACCAAATTGCTATGTCTAACAAATACATAAAAAACTTCTCCTTGGGAAAACATTCTAAACACTCACTAACAGAAGAAACGTTGGCAACTATTCACTGTTCGGGATTCAGAGTTATACACAGATTTTTCTTCTGGACCTAAAGAAGTTGTCTGTCCTCTTATTGCTAGTAGGAAACAGCATGCAATGTCCACATTTATATGAGCAATGCATAGACAAAGTAACATGCCTAGATTTAGAGCTCTAGTTGTTGTGTTTCATGAGATACTACCATCAGTGTGACCTTGAAGCACACTGCTCTCCTTGGCTCAGGAACTATCTGCAGAGCACACTGGCTGTTATGAATTTCATCCTTATGTATCTACCTCTTTCAATTCAGTATGTGCAAAGCCTGTGAGCCAAAATGAGGGTTAGAATACAACAAGGCAGCAGAGCCTGGTGGCCTAAATTTCCACATCGAACTCTAGACACCTACCTAACGCACATAAACTGGGACCCTAATCACTTCCCACCCTCAGCACAGCCAAAGGAGTCAGCTAAGGACACCTGCAGAGGATTAGCCAGATCCAAGGTGGGATCCCACCTTCTGGAGGTGCTTGCTTGCTTCTCTCCAATTAGACATGAATGCAACATTAAGTAAGCTCCTACATTAAATGCCTCAGGTAAGTGCCACAGATTAGATGGGATGAATACAGGCCCATGTGTTGTATCAGGATAAACTGACAACACACTGAGCTCTAACGAGGAAATGCAGAATGTTATGCACTGTTTGTAAATCAGCAACCTGATGCCACCTTCCCCTCTGCAACTCTGCAGGAACTTAATTGTGATTTACCCCAAAGCCACAGCTGCCAAGTCCTAATCCAGATGGCTTAATTAAAAGCAATCTTGTTAGATAAGGACAGGTAGACCCATCAGATAGAAGAAATCAGACAGAAAGAATAATCTTAAAATATGCCTCAGGTTAAAGTTACTCTGAAAACTGCTAAGTAGGCGAAATATTACAGGTTTCATGTTTATTGTGCTTGTAATATTATGACAAAATTTCAGTTTGTAGTTCCTTGACTGAGAAAAGCTACCTTATTCCTTTCATTTCTCTGGTACCTCAAGTACTTAGAGACATTTATCTCCTTGGTAAGCTCCTTTTTTGCTGGCTACTTGAAATTGCATTTAACTTAACATTACTTCTGTGTTTCACACTGGCTAGCTTTCAAAAGCAATTTTAAGGGTTCAGGACCATTTCCTCTACCCAAACCAATGCTGTTGCATGAATAACTGTTCCCTTTTTCCTCCCCTTAAAGATGTTTACTCTATATAAACAAGATTTTCTGAAGGACTTCCATGAAGAAAGCTAGTTTGGCAAGGGTCTGTACTGAATGTGTTGGAGAGAGATACTCTGACATCTCTTGCATGCACTGCGTGAGATGAATCTCCTAGCAGAAAGTAGTTATGTATCTACACAAAGAAAGGGAATTCAGGCATAATGTGTACAATGCATTTCTCACATGGAGGATTGGGACCAGCAGTAGACAAAGGTGAGGGCAGTCCCCTAGGGCAGCTTTCTTCAGCGGGTGGCAATGAAAAGGCAAGTTTACTGGTCCTGCTAGCACCATCAACTCAGAATCAAGGTTTAAAGAGAAACACAGAGACCTTTTCTGAAAGAAAAGTCCCCTTTCTCTCTTGTCTGCACCTGCAGCAGCAGGAATAGCAAAACCAAAGCTGATTTCATTCACTCCTCCTCTTGGCTTTTTTCCCTCCCTCATAACAGCAGGAAAAGCCTGGCTGTGGCTTGCCAGCCTTTGTGTGACAAAGTTCAACTGTGCCCACATGGCTGAAATGTCTCAAGGCAACTCTGCCTAGAAGTCCATTTGTGCAATATGCTGGGACAAATAAAGAATAAAATCAGAGTCCAGACCTAGATCCAACAAACAAAAGAGAAGAGCCCCTAAAGCAAAAGATGACTGAGAGCCAGAAGATGTGTTGGCAAGGGAGAGGACTTCCGCTGCAACAAAACTCAGAACACTGGCATCTGAGAGGCATTGACCAAAGAAATTTCTGACTGCAGAATTTCTAGATTAAGGCAGAAATAGGGGTTGTCAGATGAGAGTATTGAATGTCCTGATCCAAGAGCTGGAGACAAAAATAAGTGGAGTGCCTTTGAGAAAAGCAAGGTGTTAAATGGACTTGTGTTTCTCCAAAACATTTGGAGATTTATCTTGCTCACTACGATTGCATAGCTTTAGTCTAAATGCTATTGTCATCCAGATCCATGCAGGTGCACTTGCTTTACACCTCTAGTAGACTTACTGCCTAAGTACAATTATGATATACCTCGTGAATTTCAAAAATAACACAAAAGATCCGTACTCAGCAGACAATTAAAATTTGAATATATGCAGAAGCAAGCTGTTCCCAGACCTGCAATTAAATAGCTAACTGGATTAGTAGACTCTGTTTCTGTGAACTAGTTCTTCTACTGAATCACATTGGCTTTCATCAGCATGTTGTAACATACAAGGTTTCAGAAAACAGCATTGCCTGGGAAAACCTAGCCAAAGTTTACTGGCTTTTGTACAAGAAAATGGTGAGCCATTCTAGAAAAAGGTTGCACACAGAGATAACTATTTTTGTACCAAACTGGTTTATGATTATAGAATGAAACACACATATAAATATTGCATAGGCAAATACATCTTCACTTAATTGACCAAACTTCAAGATTTACATGCATGTCAACTAAACAAACGTATCTTTGTCACAGTTAACCATAGGTACCTCATCTCTTCTTTACTTACTTACAATATCTCAGGTCCTAAGTAGCACGTCAAAATGGTTGTCTTCCCATCTCTAAGCCAGACTCATCTCACCTAGTGCTAGCCATATGCAAGGAACAAATCCAGGACAAACTACTGTCATAGTTAACATGAGAGATAAGTCCCAAGAGCAACACATCGTACCTACCCTAGATACCTATCTTACAAAGATATGAATTCCTCTCTTCCACCAATGTTTATGGAGATAACATAAACAATCAGTTTTGGACTACATCACTAATTTGCTGGTGAACAAGATAAAGCCCACTCTATGTGTGCAACTGCTAGAACAAGATGCCATACGTTTTAGGAGATTGTTAAAAATCAACAACAGAACTGTTGTTGAATCAAAAAAAAGTAGAAGAAACAAAAAGACATATTATTTGATTTATGATATACTAATTTTAAAAAGTTTTTAATGATTTAGAAACTGTCTCCAGTCATTCTCTGGAACCCATCAAGGAACTATTCATGCCATTCCTTTTTGAGTACTCTCTATTATCTTACTGTCTTTTTCTCCATAATGTCTCCACATTTACACCAAAACTGCTTCTCTACAGCTGATATCAATGTAAGAAACATTCTTGTTTACATTTTTATTGCTTTTCTGACCAATTTAAAATCTAAGGATATTTTACTTTCTATGACTGTAACTTCTTCCAGTATTTTTTTCTTCTCATTTGACAAAACGGTTAATTCTCCATGTGTCCCAATACTCTTAAAATAATTTTCAGCCAAGTCCTTAATCTTGTGAGTAATGTATATCAGATAAATATTTCCATGAATTTTAGTGAAACTAGGGATTCAAATTGGACTGGTTTGAAAATACATTTTTACAACTGTGTGTTGTTACACTCCATTTCTCTTCATCAAACTCAAAGGTAGTTCAAACACTGGTGAAAGAATCTGTGTTCTCCAGCTTTGTGAGATAATGTAAGATATCTGTAAGATACTTTGCAAAATAGAGCAGAATAAGTTAATTTTGTATCATATTTCTTTGACTAATTTGTTGATTCTTAAATTAATGCAATGGATATTGATCTTGCTGAAAATACTTAAAGATGTAATAAAACATCTTCCACTAGAACTTCTGGTTTTTGTTCTGAAACTTTCAATTCCAGGCTGAAAACATCTTCTTCTTTGTGTCAGCTGGCAGCCTATTTATATAAAATTAAATTTAACCTTTCTCTATAGTAAAGGCTGATGCTGTAAACCTAAGCTTTGACAAGGACTGAAGTTGCCACAACCACCACTTTGCACCTTGGTGACTATTCCATGAAAACTAAAGGAAAGTTGCAGGTGCAACCTGCAGGTATGCAGGTGTATGCCTTGATGTCCAGACCAAAATGCATTTGTATAATAATACAGGATTTTCCAAAAGCTCCATAATATAACTTAGCATGAATATTAGCATTTGTTCCTTTACAGTCAGACATTTTTTAAAGAAAGGCGACTGGAATTTCTCTACTTCCTGCTGAATTCACTGCTGATCTTTGGGATCTATTGCCCAAGTGTGCTGAGCAGGATCAGAGTGCTGTTAACAGACTTGTGGTTTCCATTTTATGCTGCTCCTCAGTGTTTCTTTATTTTAGAAGGATATAGAGAGAAATAATATCACGGAATCACAAAATAAAAGAGTCATTTAGGTTGGAAAAGACTTTGAGATCATTGAGTCAAACTGTATAAGTAACGCTGCCAAGTCCACCACTAAACTATGTCCTGAAGTACCACATCTACGTGACTTTTAAATACCTCCAGGTATGGTGAATCCACCACATGGAGTAACCTGTTCCAGGGCTTGACAGCTCTTTCAGTGAAGTAATATTTCCCTGAAAGCCAATCTAAGCCTTCCCTGGTGCACCTTGAGGTCATTTCCTCTTGTCCTATTGTTCCTTTGGAGAAGAGACCAACACTCGCATTACAAGGCAAATCTTCAAGGATTCTCTTCTTGTTTTAACATTTCTCTGAATGAGCTAAAATGGCAAGTTTTATGAAATGAATGCCACCCTCCTACCCAAAGCTTTCAAGTTTTTTCCAGTTTAGGATACATGATGTACAGTTTGTCTATATGTCATTTTAAGCACCTGCACTTTCTTCTAAAAGCTGATCTTTGGCCATACTCCTCCTCTTCTAGTTAGCACATGTGACAAGTTATCTAGTATAGAAGTAATATTTTCATCAAATCATTGTCAGCCTTCTGAATCTCTAGGATAAATTACATTTGTACAGTCCTACTTCAAGCCAGAGTTCCAGGGATATTTTGTGTTTAAGTCAGTCTAGAGCCATTTACTCTATATATTATACAGCAGAAGTTATTTAACTTTTGCAGTTTTCTTAAATGGTGAAAGAAAGTTAACTCCTCAATGGCCTCAAACTTGGCTGGGGCCAGGGTATTTCTTACAGATATTCATCTATGTCATAGTTATATTAAACAAGTCTATCGTGTTTCTCAGCATGATCGCTACCTAGGAACTACGAATTAGTGTATCAAGTTATGAGAACGATAAATGGAAACCTGTCCTGATGCTTTTAACTTATTCCATTTAATTGCTTTGGGGTTTAAAATCTGACTTAAGCAATTTGATTTAAATTATTACTTCTTTTTTACTAGTTAGTATTCAACTGGTAGTTTAAAACAATAAATTATTTGGTAATATTTTATAAATATGGTTGCTTTTATGCTAAATCTTAACAAGCATATTTGCCAGTGGATTGTGTCATGATTTATGTTCCTCAGTGTGAGCAAAAGACAGAACCATGGATTAAAAGAGAGAGAGAAGCAAAAATTCTTTAACTGGAAGAACCACTGAAAAGCTGCAAATCAGGTAAAAATAAGCTCAAGATTAGACACATCATAGCAACTATGTAGTGTCCTTATATTGCATTTCACAAAAGACCAAAATATTTGGGGTGGGAGAGGAAACACTATTCAGCAAAGGTGACTGTCCCAGCTGAGATAACATGGTTTCAAAGAAGAACTTTCCAATTTTACTGCAGAACATTTAATTTAATTTAATGTGGAGATTTTTGGATTTTTTTTTCTGCATTTTTGTCTCTTGAAAGCATTTTAATTATGGAACTCTTGCTTAGCTAATTAGCCCTCTGACACTATTTAACAACAGAAGGATTCAATATAGTGATAGAAAATACATACCAAATCCGGAGAGTAATATTTTAAAAACACAAAAAAATCTAAGAGCTCACTTATGCTACAGTTTCTGACAATATAAAATACAGGCTGAGAAGCTGGGGAGGGGCAGTATTGTTCTAGTGTGGGTTTTTCTTAATGAACAGTTCTTTTGGAGACTGTACATCACCTGATCAAATTTATCCAAATTCACCAGCCTTACCTGTCATTGCCACAAAGAATGAAAATTCTTTTATTGTTCTTGGATTTGATCAGGATCAAAAGTAAGAGGCTGGAATACAGTATCCATTTTTATATATACATATATATATGGCACTGGAACAGGCTGCCCAGGGAGGTGGTTGAGTCACCTTCCCTGGAGGTGTTTAAGGCACGGGTGGATGAGGTGCTGAGGGATATGGTTTAGTGTTTGATAGGAACGGTTGGACTCGATGATCCGGTGGGTCTCTTCCAACCTGGTTATTCTGTGATTCTGTGATATATATTTATTATCGGTTAGTTCTAGAACATGTTTGAAAATATTTAGATTCTTTTTTGATGACATTGTAATCTCATAGGACCTACAAGAACTGATGCAAAGATAAATAAGGTTCATTTGAATCGGATCCTCTTCTGTCACAAAATCTACAAACCTTCACCACCACCACACAATCCCCTCATTGGTGTCCTGTCTTACAAAGACTTGAATGTGGAGGGTTGTGCTGATTTTGGCTGGAGTAGAGTTAATTTTCTTCATGGCAGCTCCTGTGGTGCTATGTTTTGGATTTGTGCTGGAAACAGTGTTGACAACACAAGGATGTTTTAACCACTGCTGAGCACTGCTTACACAGAGCCCAGATTCCAAGGTAAAGGTGTCCTCTTCCTTTTGAAAATAGTTAGAGCATTTTCCTGGAAGACAGAACCAACTCAACATGAAGAAGGTGTGGAATTATTTTTAGCCTATTCTGAACCCTGACCTTTGGCACCTTCATTTCCCACGAATCACCTAGGTGCTTCTGCACAACCATATCTAAGGTGCTGAGTGCCCTGAAGTCAGATGTTACAGAATGCCAGAGGCCTGTATTTGGATTGCTTTTTTAATGCCAATAAACTGCACCACTAGTAGTGAATGCTAGAACTACTCCAATATTTTTCCGCTTCTACTTAATGCATTCTGTCTCAAAGTGTTCAAAAAAATGGATGAGGACTGTGCATAACAAAAAGGAAAGGAGACACTTCAATGTACCATGTTGAGACTCTTTCTCAGTATTTGTGCAGAGTTTGTAGCAAGGTCATCTTACACAGGGAGTATGTCAAGGAATAAATACCCATTCCTATTACCCAGGAATTATTACCCACTATTCGTGTAATCATAGAATCATAGAATCATAGAATATTTATAGTTGGAAGGGACCTTAAAGATCATCTAGATCCAACCCCCCAGCCATGCGCAGGGATACATCCCACTGGATCAGGCTGCCCAAGGCTCTATCCAACCTGGTCTTAAACACTTCCAGGGATGGGGCAGCCACAATTTCCTTGGGCAACCTGTTCCAGGCTGCCTCCAATCCTGATGTCACTGATGAGTTTGCTTGTATTGGTGACAATCAGGTCCAGTATTGCATCTCTTCAGGTGGGGGTCTCTATCAGCTGGACTAAGAAATGATCTTCAATACACTCCAGAAGTCTCCTGGATTGTCTGTTCCAACAGCTCATAACTATAACATGCAAAGCAGCATTCCTGAAATGGATTTTATTGTACAAATGTTAAGGAACTGCAAAGTTTCTTTCTACTTCCAGATGCTTTGAATCATCAGCAAGGTTTTTATCTTCTGGTCTTACTTCAAAACTATGTGCAAATCGCATCTTCCAAAACAGAATTTCTGGTGAGCCCACTTAATGACACTTTCCTCACTGGAGCATGCTCCCTGTCTTTCTCTCACTTCTTTTGTATCTAGATTGAATGTATTTTCCAGGGCCCACAAATACAGGCATATTTCATATTATACACTACTTTTTAAATGAAAATTGTGAGGAAGAGAAAAGAAAAGGCTGGTTGCAAGCTCTTATTCAAATATTGGCAAAACATCTGTGAAAAAAAAATCTTTAACTGGAAGGGAAAAGTGTGTGTTGTTTTAAATTAAAGACCTCACATTGTGCTTCCTGTTCCATTAAGTCAATCTAAGTTTACAGGATATCACCTCCCACAAAAAGGCTGCAAGATTAAGCTGGCATTGAAAAGCTGTCTTAACAAATGAATTCAGTCTGAGAGAGAAGCGCCCCAAGATGCTGAATGATATAATAATTTCTTCTGACCTTCTACAATATGGTACATTTTGAATTGGTAATCTTGTTTTTCCAATCTGAATCATCAATGATGCTTTTTATTTGTCAAATAGGATCATGTCTCCCAGAGGGCTTCATTATCTGACATTCTTTGGACAGGCAGATTAAGCTGCCAGAGTAAGTCCATCTCTGAAATCCTGCTGCAAGAAGGTGGCATTTCCCTGGAAAATGGTCATTACAGCAGAATCTTGGCTAGTGTCAACTCCATGTGCTCTCTCCCCAAATTTCTGGCCAAGAGTGACAGGTGATCTGCCTGTCCAGTAGCATGTAGCAACAAAAGTTTGCACTGCCTTCTCATGCAGAAAAGGATACACAAGTTCTTCTCCTCTTTCAGTAGGACCTGGTACCCCCTTCCTTTTCCTGGAAAAGAAATATTAAAGCAGAGTGCACTAAATCCGCTTAATAAAGTCTGTGACTAAGCAGCGATCCTTGATGTTAATTGAAAAGCTCTGAAGATCAGCTGCAAATATTTCAATGCTCATGCTACTGCTTCTCTATGTGCTCTGCCACATACGTGCCTGTTATAAACACTACCACGGGAACTATGCATATTTGCTCCCACATATGATCATTAGAAGCTGATCCTAAACTCATCGCTCTCTAAAGGTGAAAAAGGGAAAATTTGAAGCTCTTTTAGGCAGTTAAACTATTTGTTGATAGCTTGTTTGGGATGCTAGAATAAAGTTATATCAATAGTCTTCTATCAATTTTTGAGTTAATAAAAATTTTAAATTAATTAATATAAGTAGATTATTATAGTTAATTAATATAAGTATAGAAACCAGAACCATATTTATTTTTCTATTTGGAATCTGGACAGAGGCTTTTGAGAGACGATGAAGGGATTACAGACAGGAAAGAAGTACTACCACTGTTCATGTGTGTTAAAGCAGCATCCAAATGTTCCAATGAGTTTAAAGCATTTTTGCTTTGTGTCAAAAAAGCAAAGAAGAGAGAGGAAAGCATGAAAAGACGTGTCCAAACTTACACTAAATATTGGAAGAACTACAAGTAAAGCCATAACTGCAGAATACCAGCTGATACATTAAGTAGGAAAGAATTCTGCTTCCCATTTAACACTTACTTTTCCTAAATGCTATAATTAATTTCTCTACCTTTCTGTCAACAAATTGTAAAAGACATATTGCTCATAGGGAATTATAAATTACATTTGGTTATTATGTGTACATGAAGTACACAAAGTACATTAAATATCATAATTTAGTGTTTGCAATTTAGTTCCGTACTTCCATGAACCAAAGAAAGCGGTTTACAGTAAATCCAGTTGAGCATAAACTTAGTAGAAAGTGACCTGCTCTCCAAACAAGGAAATCTCTCTGCCCACCTTTGTGAAGACACTTACTTCTCTCACTATTCCATTTCTCTCAACTCACCTTTCAAGTTTATTGGTCACCCGCAACAGAAGTTTTGAACTAAACTCTGAAGAGACAAATTCAGAGTTACACAGTAATGTCATATCAGCTTCGTGTAGACAGTAGTCCAGTTTTCAGATATTTCTATTCCCCATGGCATTTTCCCCACATGAAAAATTATATCAAGAATAGAAAAATAAAATCAGAATTTTTTTTTATTGCTTCTTTATTTAAAAAAAAACCAAAATTCTCCACATGAAAAAATACGACATTGTTGTTCCACCTAAACCCTTTCTTGGTAAGGACTGGTCAGGCCTGATGTTTCTGATTAACAGCATACTTTCCTTGAGAAAAATAGACTTCCTTTTTTTGTGAGAATTTATAAAAGTCTTAAATCAACAGATATAACATGGATTTGATTTTGTTCTGCCATGCTACAAAGATTGGCAAGCGAGTCAAAGCCTAGAGTGATGAAAGTTTTCTTTCAACTACCAGCATTGTAAGGATACCTACATGCCAGACATTTTCTGTCAGTTACAGAATTCTAAAACATGAAGGTCACTAGCTCTATTTGAAAAACACTTCCAATTTGCATTTTAAAGCTATAATTTAAGTGGTTATAATTTAAAAAAAAATGTTAACATGGGAATTGAAGATGGAAACAAAGACAGGCTAATGGAATAACTTCCAGAACTACACAGTATCACATAACTTTCTGGAAAAGATCTCCCATAATGAGAGTTGCATTGTAAAAGACATAGAAGAAATGGACATACTTATTGATGAGAACAAGTTAAGTTGGCATTAATCATAAAGAACATGGATAAGGAGTGGCTCTCAACCATGTAAACCCAGAATGGAGAAATTTTGTAAGAGCTTTACTTACCAGAAATTATGATTTCCACAGTACCTTTAAATTAATATTATTGCAAAATATAGAATCACTTCAAACCAGTCCTCTCTGCATTTTAAATTCTGTTCTTGTGATTCAAGGATTTTTTAATTTCATTTTACTCCAGTTCTAAGATTCAACAGTAATTCCAAAACACACTTTTTGTTCAGAACTGTATTGTGTCATAATGTAAAACAGTTATTCCCATTTTCCTTTCCAAAAAGTCATTACAAATGCTTTTATAAAATACTTTCAAAGATAATTCTGAATTTTTTTCTTAAGTTTAAGAATTCTCAACAAAAATAAGGATCAGGGGTTTTACTGGATAAAAATAAATAATTTTTTATAATGCAAATAATTTACATAAAACAAGTAAGTAATCAAAAATCAACCTTCCTTCAGCAGCAATCCCCTGCAAAAAATGCTCAGCTGATCTCAAAAGTAAATGCTTATTTATTTGGGTTGGGTAACTTAATACCTTGAGGTGTCTGAGCATCTTGTGAGACTATAAATTGCAGCAGGACTTTGGAAACTCCTGATCTTTCAAGGAAGTGCTCAGTACCCAGCTACATAATATGTTTAGACCATTAAACTTAGTGGTTTAGTTTTGGGTTTTATTGGTTTTATTACAGGAGGATACTCCAGAGCAAGTTACTGATGGCTTAGTTTTCTGTGCTTCTCTACACCAGAAGGCACTCCTTCAGAGCTTCAGGTCAATGCATGTTTTAATTGCGACTTCAACATAAGCCAGATAGGACTCATTATTCAAAAGAAATAAAAGTGTTAATGTTTCTAAACACATTTCTTAATTTTATTAATTGATAGGGAAAGTAGCTGCAGAGAATTTAAATAAATAACACTAGAAGTTGCTTGAAAATTCTCTAGGGCTGTAGACTCTGTAATAATCAGCTTACAGAGGTTTAGAAATTTATTTTGCAAACTTTTGTGATTCTGAGCAACACTTACTTGACTAAAGTCACTCATGTCAGTAGCCCTATGGACATGTATGAGGATTTACAGGACCAGGGCCCAACATTACAATTAGTTATCCTCTCTGTAACCCCAAACATAAAATAAGTATTGTTGTGCAACACTTAGTATATCCCAAATGAAATCACATGTTTTGGTTTGGGGTTTTTTTTTTTTGTCTGATTTCAGTGGGAACAAAATCAGGCCTCAAAAGTTAAAACAAAAAGATTAAAGAAATTGCATTAAAGAAAGCTGCAGTAAACATAGTCATGTTTTGATACAGTTATCAACTTCCAAATAACTGAAATGCACTCAGATCACTTAAGAAAATATCCAGAATGTCTCATTTTACAGTTGCTAAGCGAGGAGAGCTACTGCCAAAATATACAGATAATTACTGCCACATGTGCTAGAAAATTAAGTTTTTTTCTGTGGGTTTTGTTTATTGTCAATTATTGGTTTGGTCCTATTATTTTATTTTATATAAACTGTGCCTTATTTCTATGTACAAAATTAAATAATTATATATTTATTCATGGGATATCAGAGTCTGAATCTGTCATGATATTTTCGTGGACAATATCTATCGACATTAATTTGGATATGGAAAAAAAATATCTTTGGAGACTTCTAGGAGACATACGTGCAATGAGAAGCAGGTTTAGTCATCCTCTAGCGTACATCTTCTATTCCAGAAATTTCAAAGGTTACACATTTCAGTTCATGTGGTGTTTTGTGCATTCAACAATACATTTCCCACAGACACAGACATTTACTTTCTATCAGACAAGAATTTCCATGTATGGAGGAGCACTACTGTCCGTGAGTTGCAACAGTGAAACACTGAACACTGAAATACTTCAACGCTGACAATGCTTGCCATGTTTGCAATTAGTATGCTAATTATGAGCTAAGCTGAAGATTTTGCAATGTTTAAATTAACTGCCAGTTAGTCTCTAGTATTATCTTCAAATGAGTTTGACTACATGGTTTGCCAGATAACTGGGGGAAGTAGTGCCAGATAATTAGGGGAAGACACATAGAAATTGCCTCTGTGAAACAGAGAAGAGGAAATGAGTGGAGTACCTTCTTACTTGTATCTTTATGTAGAGTACCTGAGTAAGATACTTCTACTTGCAGTCATATGTACACTTTAAAAATTAATGGGTAATTTTGAAGCTATGAAGATTCATACTGAATCTAAAACCTTCACTGCTCTAAGCAGTTTAATTTTTAAATTTAGTTTAAAGTTTATTAAAGTTTATTAAAGTTTCTAATTTAATTTACATAATCCCCAGGCTCTGAGATTTTTCAGCTGGCACAAAAATGTAGCCTGGCCTCAGCTGCCCTTCTTCAGTCTTACTGTTATTTGTGGATGTCCTGGGCAATAAGACTCAATCACTTACCATTAAAAAAAAACTGAGATCTGTTGTTCAAGATGATTCATTGCTCCGAAATAATTCCCAAACATAGATCAAGAGCTAGTACCAACCATTCCCAAGGAGCATGCTGAATATATGTAATGTGTTTTGAAGAGTTTAATGCCATGAGCATGGGCTCTGAGTGTTGGCTGAACCCTAATAACAGAAAGTAATCAAGGGAACATTTATTTAATGACAACAGATGTAACCTCTACTTGTTACTTCAGACTGGTTTTGTTCTGACCAATATTTATGTAAGTGATTCTGACTCAATGCTAGGAGAATTAATATTTAAATAACATGAAGGCAGAGCTTACATACCTATAAAGATACCATAGTTTAGCTGATAACGAAACAAGCTAACATTTAATGAAATAACCTCAAGAATAACAGTGAAAAATGAAGAAATAATTGGGTGCAGTAAATCACTTTTCAAGATTTTGTTACAATCTTTTTCTTTCATGTATAAAATCCCCAAAACACACCTCTGAAGCAAGATTTGTAAGAAACAAAGTGGACTAGATACTTCACTGGTAAGAAACAGTATCAAATATATCCACCTCGTCCTTATTCTTTTTTATTCTCCTTTATTCTTTTTTATTCTCCTTTATTCTTTTTTATTCTTAAGTCAATGAGACTTAAAATAGTTATAAATCATATCACTGAGGTAAACTACTGAAAAGGAGTCTGGTATAAGCATGGATCTGTGGCACTGAGCATTGTCCTGCTCTAAAAAGAACCAGGAGATACATATATTACTCCTTTACTCAAGAAAAGAATCTTCCAGTTCTTGACTTCCTTAACCTCAAACATGAATACATTTAAAATAGTTATATGGTTCCCAGACTGGGTAAAACCAAGTGCCTGGATGTTAATAATGAAAGCCTCAGAGGACTTCCTAAATTGCAGTGGGAAAAAAAACAATAGTTTTAAATTTCTTGATAAATATATGACAAATCTATCACTGTAAAACACTTTTCCTGCTGTTTCTCCCAGACACAGCTTGATCATTGGAGTCAGCTCCTGCAGCAGAAACCAAAATAATCTGGAAGCTCAATGACCTGAACACTTTTGAAAGCCTTACCCAGGCAGCACTAAGGAGTACAAAGCTCTGACTGCATTCAGCTCCTGAAAGACACAAGCCCCTGTTATTGCCTTATTGTTTTTACTGAAAATATAAGGCTCATTTCTAATTAGCAAGAAGAAAGCCTGCAAGACTAATAAATGAAGAAAATATTAGCTTTGTATCTCCTATCAACAGCACAACTTGTCATACATCTCATTCCCTGCTATTGCTTCTGGGATTCTTTCTTTATATTTGAATTTACAAATAGTATATTGTTTATTAGTTGTGTTTTATCAGGCAAATAAGTATGAGAAGAAGAAACAGACTAAACAGCTTACATGGTGGGGTGATTTGAAAACATGTACTTCTGTCTGCCAGGGATTCTTTTTATCTCAGATTCACCAAGCTATGGCTTTTTTTCCAGGATTTTCAGTTTAAAATTGAAAAAAAAAAACCCAACCAAAACCACCTCTCTGAATTGAAGTAAGATTGCATTTGAGGGATTCAGTATGCTTTTTCTGCAAAGCTTATTTTATTACGTATTTGCCAACCTAAAAAGTAGTAGATTACTAGACTAGATAAAGTTTCTTTCGTATGTCATAAGAAAACCGCAGTCTCGTAGGATGAATATAATCACAGATAAATTCTCTACCCACCATAAGTTACTTTAGAAACCTACTTTCACCGTTCAAGATATGAAGGTGTAATTTTACTCTCTTAATCAAAAATTGGTCTTACTATTACTTTGATAATAGCATTATCAATCTCAAATTTTTTTCAGATAATTCTCCATTTTCTGGAGACGTCTTTAAGTTTATAGAAATACAAATAATCAATACAGTACTTAAAGTTTATGCTATCTTGGAGTCAGGAAAGCCTGGAACTATTAGCTGAACATAATGCATTTTGGTATCTTAAACAATCGTAACTGTTTCTGCACTTTCTATATATTGGTTTCTGTACTCTCTACAAACTTGAAATTATTGCCAATAAAATTAGTACATTCAAGGCAGAAATTCTGGACTCTTTTCCTGGTTTTCTATAGTTTTTTGCATCCACAATTTCACATCTCTAGTTCCTAAAGTACACTAATCACTCAAATGTACTGTGTTGTTTTGGATTGTTTAGGAAATCACTATGACCTGTGAGCATACCTGTTGATTTTTGAATGCAGGATGTTAGAATCCAGATTTAAAGGTTTTACTTCTAGTAGCCAATTATCAGTCTGAGCTGACATTGAATTAGCTGATGAGGGAAACTCAATAAGGCAAAATTAATAATAAAAAGAGGCTTAAAACATTTCAGAAAAATGTCCCAAATGGATTGTTATTTGAGATTAAGATCTCATATCAGAAAACTATGTCTGCCTGATAAATTGAGTCCGTACTTGGTTTACAATGCAAAGAGTATCTGGCAATTTGTGGTCAAGTAAACACACAAAAGGAATTTTCATGTAAATAATCCTGATTCTGTCCCTAATCACCCTGTCAATATGAACTGAAGATAACAGCACCTGGAGATCATAAAATAAAATATTTTCACTGTTTTTTCCTGTTCTTACTAACATTCAATGAAAAGTGAACATGAATCTGGAAACCTGCATGTGTATAAGAAATGTATTTTAAAATGTCCTTAGCTCACATAATTATAGACGGATAGAAAAGGGAAATCCAAGTTCTGAAACACTTAATAGAACTTGAGAACTGAAGCACGTGAGTGCCATGAGCACTGAGCTCTGACAGCATTCCTCATAGGACAGATACAGCTCCAAACCCCCACCAGCTCTGCAGATTTAAAGTTCTAAACACTTAGATTTTTAAGCTTCAGACCTGGAGCTAATGCTGTAATGAGATTTAGTATCAGCTCTAAGAAAGGGGGAAGAGAGAAATAAACAGCTGGATTCCTTTTAACTGCTTGATTATCTTTAGTGTTCTCTATGGGGAATCATCTAATTTGGACAGATTTGCAGAGAATTTTGCTAACATGTATATCTTAAGTCTAGATTCTCTAATGGAAGAAAAAATGTAAAAATTAAAAGGAGCACATTTGCATATTTGCTCAACTTTGTCTACAGTTTATTCAACTAAATCATACGATGTTCTCAGAATCACTCATGATGAACTCTGATGAAATGACCGCAGTTAATTTATTGGTGAACCCTTGAAAATCTGTCCTGCATGCCAAGTACTGCTAGAAACCTGTTATATTTGCCATATAATTACTTTTATAGATTTACTAGTCATTACAGACTTCCCCAATCTGTTGACATAAGAAGGAAACAAACTGAATTTAAATTACTTGGGGTGAAATTGTGCAAGTCTCACCGTGAGTAATACCAATAGCAAACCTGCAAATTGCCCTGCTAACTTCAGCACATTTATTTGAGGGCGGAGGTCTAGTTACACAGGAGGATTTAGCCAACTAAACTATCCAATTCCTATGTCCCAAATAGAGAATTTCCTGACTCTGAGCTTCAATCCTAGGTCCTCTACCAGAACAGTCCCATAGGTCACTGCTGTTGCACAGACCTGACTAAATTCAGACTAAAACTAGAATAAAATTAATCTATTGAGAAAAAAGTTCAAAATAAACACAGCCTGTAGTTGGTTACAAAACAAGCAACTGAGCCATGGAATTCTTTGCCAAAGGATGTTTAGGATGCTGAAAGTTTAAATGGGTTTAAGCCTCACCAGGCAGGTTTATAGAAATCTAACAAAGATTACTACATAGAAACACACATAGCTCATGAAATCCCCTAGCTAAAAATGTCTGGTGGAAGACAGAATGGTAAGAAATAGTCCGCACCTTGTTCTTACACTTTTCTGTACTACATTCAACTTGTGGCCAGAACTGGGACATAGCATACACTAAGTGAGCAGATACCTCCTTCACAACTGAAACTTGTCTGTCTCACTTCTGAAAAACATATAGTAAACATTCTTGGGGGAATACATACACTGAGTAAATGCATCTGGAAGCAAAGAATATTTTGTCTTTCATCATGGACTGAAGCACTCATCTCATGCACAGTCAAATCAGGTTAAATTTTCTTCTGTGCCTAAAGGGAACCAATTTTCCCCACCAAAATAAAGGTGTTCTCACATGTAGGTCCCTTAATTCCATTTGATTTTTTCCTGCCTTTTAAGATTGAACTAAATAAAATTTAGTTCCAGTGCCTGTAGCAATGAGTATTTAATAAGCCTTTACTGAAGCAGGCAACAGAGACACTAAGATTTACAGGATCTCTTATATTTCCTCTTACATTAGTCATTAAAATCCTGTTGTGTGCTGTATCTACAGCTGTGGATTCCCCTAGAGAGCAACATGCTGCAATATCCATCATTGCAACATCTAAGTCTGCTAGCTGAGTGACTACTGAGCCTGTGAACAAACAGCAGCCTTATCGAGGAATGACAGCTGTACACAGTCTTCCATCACTCAGCTGTCATCTAGGCTCTCCAAGCTCAGCGTTGCCACGGTGCAGCGTGATGTTGTCAAATCTTGAGCTCATGCTGCTAAGAAGCTCAGTGTGTGCCGTTGTGGCCAGCACAAGGTCCCAGGCCTGCATTTTCTTATTGCTTAATATAAGGAAAAAGAGCACTCTGCAGAAACTCTTCATGTAAAGTTTAGACTACAAACATGCACAAGTTTTCCATAGCCCATTGCCTTCCCAGGCTGACAAAAGCTTATCAGCTTCCAAACTCAACCCTCTCACTAGCACAGTGTTTTCAGCAGGCAGGGTGGCATCCAGTTTGATAAATTATCATTTTACATAAAGAAAAACTAATGCTTGTGTTGAAGTACTATACAGGGACTAAGTAATACTACAGACGCTTGATTCCTGTAACTGAACCCAGAGAAGAATATCTTTTTCATTCAGTCCAGAACTAAATACTGTCAAGATTTCCCATGAATCAGAAGTTTTCTAAGCCTTGAAGTGAAAAACTCAATATATAGGACTGTCTCATGTAAGAGTATCCTTAGGGATAAACCTTGTTTACGTGTTTTGTCCAAGAACAGATTATAGTGAATCACTAGCTGAATGTGAGTCAACAAAGTAATGCACTTGAAAAAAACAGAAGAATGCCATACACAGATGTTTATCTACAAGTATTACTTTCTGCTTTACTGATCACTAGTCAGCCCTTTGATGGAGTTGTGCATTTATTTCTCAGAACTGTCTTTCAAAAGAACTATGGGCTAACTACACAGGACCCACGAGAAAGGAATTAGTATTAACAGAGCTATAGAAACAAGGAAAAATGACAAAATTTGGATTGTTTAACCTGTAACATACCATGCTACAGATGAGAACAATCTTTAAATACATATCAATTTGCTGCAAAGCGAAAGGGCATAGTATGTTTCCATGGTCACAATAGATTAAACAAGAAATAAATTGTTGGAAGAAAGATTCATGTTAAATACCAGGACAGATTTTCTATTAATTGGAATAAGCTGCGGAAGAAGATATTGGAATTTTTACTGCTGGTAGCTGGTGGCTTTTAAAAAAATGAGAAACACTAGATAATCTCTCTCATGAGGTCCTTATCAACTTATTTTCCAAAGCTCTATGCAAGATGCACAAGAGCTCCTGGGGAAATGGCGACTTGGTTATAAAACAAGAAAACTTTTGAGTCACTGAATCTTGATTTTTTTTTTTTATGGGTCATAAAGCAGCTGCAGGTGAGCTGATAGATTTTTACACCATGCCGCACAGCAGTTTTAAGTCTTTCCCAGCAGAAGAAACAGTTATAGCATCACCCACACTCTGTAGAAGCATGAATTCTAGCCTATGGCAAACAGCTTTTAATTTTTTTTAAAAAAAATCATTATCCCAAAGCACCAGCATGAAATCAGGTGGGCTAATAGAAGGTGGGCAGTAGAGGTCATCTCTTTGTGCACAGAGCAGAAATCAGTTACTTTTCCTTCCTAAAAAGGGAAAAAGATAGTGAAAAAAAGAGATCTCTTTTACTCAAATACCTCAAAGTCTGATCTTCTATTGCCTCATATGTGCTAAAGTTCGAGTCTTAATAGTTACAGCCTGGAGTTAGAAGGTTGCTAGGACTAAGAGTGGAGCAGGAAGCATTCTGCCAAGTGTCTACTTGAGCTTTCAGCCATGTAAAGGGGTACAGTTAATGTTCTTTAGATGGAAAAGGTGCAGCTTTAGTGCTCTGGTGCATGGTCTTCACCTGCAGAAGCCTCGTGGTATCTATTTCTACTCTGAAGAACCATGAGATGAAAGAAAGAAGGAAGCACATCCTGCTGTTGGCCTGGCCCTTCTGTGGGCAAAAAGAAGAGGGTGAAAATAGCTTATTATGTCCTCCTAACCACTCTGAGCATCTTTTTAAGAGCTGGTACTGCCTAGACCTTACAAGCCTCTCAGCCTTGGTCTGTGTCATGTTTAATCAAAGACAAGAAAAATAACAGATGTTTTTATTCAATCAATAATCTTCTATTTTATTAACTGTAAGGTCTCACGTTTCCTCAGATGTGTGATGTTAATTCTTGCCATACTAGATTGCACAAGTCATACTGAGTTGCTGGATCAGACACAAAGTAAAGTGGCTGCCCTAATTATGTGTAATCTCTGCATGGTCTTCCAGACATCTAACAGACTGAGAGCTTCAGCAATGCCAAAACCATGGGGGAAAATAAAACCAAGAACAACATTCCAGAATACTTTGGGGTTTTCTTTGAATCGGTGACAATTTCAGGGATAATAAAGGAAGCTGGAGTCCCCCCAAGCCTTAGCTTTAATGTTACAGCTTCCATTGGAAGGTATTATTTTCAAAACCAGAGATACAAGGATGACCTAGACAAAAAGAACTCATCTGCTTAGACAGCACTCCATCACAAGCCCATCCAAATGATCTTTCTGTATCACTTGCATGCAGCTACGTTGCTATGTAGTGTTGGGAATTGTGTGTGCCATAAGACACACAGCTATTGGGCTCCTTCTGAGTGAATTCACACAGCAGTCCACTCCCAGAAGGAGCTGGACCTCCAGTCGTGACTAGTCACAAGTTTTGAGGCACCTGCTGCAGCTCAGAATTCCTTTCCTCTGAGAGCTATTTCTCTACGCTAGTAGTACTACTCTATTAAGAAAATTGTTTCACAAGGTCACCCTTGCTTACAGTTGATTTGCTAGAGTTACAAAGTTAGAGCTTCTGAACCCAACCCAAGTTGACTCTGCAGGCTATGGGAATCCACAGAGATGTCTGAGATACAAACAGTGCTTTGCTTATGCCAGACTGTCTGCCCTTCCTGCTCTGAAGTAAATCCCAGTTGTGATTAAAGAGACTAGCCAAAGACCACATAAATTTGTCACGTATTGTGCTGGATGCACTGTAGGAGATGTGTGTTCGAAGCCACCTGGTTCCAGACCAGCAACTGCTTCTTAGTAGTGCTTCCCTTCTGAGCCTCAGCCTTATAGAGAGGCAGAGCTGGCATGACAGAGAAATTCTTGATTAACATCACCTGAAAATAGATGGGCTTTATATCTCATTATCAGAAAAAATATGCAGCATGCACGTATACACTCGATGTATGTGTATTCTACATCTTCTATATACACATATATACAGTGTATATGTGCATAAGGGTGTATATGTGATGTATAAAGGTGCATGAAGACACAAACTTTATACTGAAACAATGCAAATCTCTAACCCACAATAAACCAGAAAATTTTTGCACTTTAAATAACGGGGTGAAAGGGAAAATAATATGGAATTAATTAATAGGAAAAGAAATAGTGCTTTTCACCAGTTTTCTGCAGAATTTGCCTAAATTTGATCTCATTCATTTGATTAACTCACAGACGTGAAGTTAAGCATGTACTGAACAAGGATTTAAATCAATGTAATGTCAAAATCCTGATTGACGTCATTTGTTAGAGTCCTTTTACTTACGTTGTCCAGAACTTGATATATTGTATTGATTCATTGTTCTTTGCCTGACTATGTGAGCCAGACTTTGGCTGGGAAAAAGATTACTGCTCCAAATACTTTCTTCTTCAAAATATTTCCTAACAGGGATAGTTTCCCTATTTCTTGCCTTTTTGAGCTTACACAAAGCTATTCTCTGTAGTTTAAACTGCTTTTTTTTCTGTGTTGCTGTTAATGGAGGTTTAGCTTGCTTGTAACTCTGTTTAATGTAAGTTAATAATTACTTTTCTAGTAAGTCTCCAGTGCTGATACGACTAGGTCAAATGCCAGAATCCATTGCTAATGGAACAATTTTTAAATAGCTCAGAGCTGAATTTAGGTGTTAAACAAGAGGTTAGTCATGCAGTCAATATTATGTTCATAAATTAAACAGCTCCAGTCAACAATCCCAGGAAGGATTCACTTGCCTATCCTGTTACCGTATGGGCTGTTTCCTTGCAACCAGTGCTAGAGAACAGTTCTAGGACTTTAATGTAGTCGCATACATTTAAGCAACCACAAATTTCTCATATCAACCACGCATTGACACTAAACCCCAGTACAGTTTTTGGGCTAAAAGCAAGCAAAGTTCACACAAACTTGGACAGTGAAAACATTAAACAGTATGCAGATGTATTATCTGCAGTTTTACTGGCTGATAGAACAGACCACAATGGAATAATAGAATCATTTAGGTTGGAAAATACTTCTAAGATTATCAAGCCCAACTGTAAACTTAAAACTGCCAATTTTACCTCTAAACCATGTCCCTAAGCATCACATCTACACGTCTTTTAAATACCTCCAGGGATGGAGACTCAACCACTTCCTTGGCCAGCCTGTTCCAATGCTTGACAAATTATGGGTATAAAGGAATTAATAATCTATCTCATTATTATTACTTGTGCAAGATCTACATCATCAAGATTTATTAAGTAGCAAATAATATTAAATATTTCTTGAAATCTCTCAGGCAGAGAGCAGTATTACTAAACGCTATTTTACCACAAGATAACTGACAAGGAGTTATGCAGCATTCAGAAGTATTTCAGAGAGCCACTGGAGACTATGAAAGAACTTCTACAGTTATTGAAAGATATTGTGATGGGATTTTAAACTCATGAACCAATAACATGACAAATAAAGCAAGCAGATGTCGATGGAAATAACCCACTGTAAGAAATAATAGTATTTACTCCAGTTCTTCTTTTCTTGTATTAGGAAATTTAAGGGAAAATTAAGTAAGAGGAAGAAGACTGGAACGGGCAGTACAAAAATACATGGCAGCCTGATTTAAATTCTGCCTCCTAGTGCACATTCTGAAGCTCAGGAACCAGAGCACTATTAGATATTCTGATTCACACTGAGGACATTCTAGTGCTTGACCCAGAAGTAAAGCAGAGTCCTAAAACTGACTTCAATGGATTTTCAATGATTTCCAATTAAGGAACAGTTGTGCTGATGCATAAAGCATCTTCTTGTCCCATTTATTTCTTTAGAGGGAAAAAAGCACGTGCACACATGCGTATACAGACATTAGAAGTTGTCCAAGTCTTCGGTTACGTTTCATACTTTGTTCTGCCAGGACAAAATCATGATGTGCCCAAAGACTTTTCCAGCCAAGCAAAACCAAAACACATGCATTACCACTTGTATGGGAGAACTGGTTCAGTACTCCCGTCTCTGAGGTCAGTGGATGATACAGCAGAATAACACCCCTGGTGCTTTATGAAACAGTGCTTCAGCTAGTTCAGGAATGAGTTCAGCCAAAACCACATGTTCTACATTCTCAGCCAATGAAACATCATAAGTGGGGCTGTAACAAAGCAAGACTGCCTTGCTGAAATAAAGACAGGCAGTGCTCAAGAAACTAAGATATGGAATGAAGGCCTTTGACTTTCAAATCTGGTTTCTGACAGTGGAGTATTAAAATCTCGAAAAGAAAAATACTTTTTTTTAATTTTGAATCACTATAGGGGTCTGAGATATAGCTGCACACAAAGAATAATATTTAATTTCACAGACTGAGAAACGTGCATCAATTTAATAATTGCTATTTAAAGATATTTCAAACAACCGCAGTTACAGTTTGTTTTAAAATACTAACTGAACTACTAGACAGCAGGACTACTTAATAATTCTTAAGAAATAATTCTTGTGAACTGGTACCAAGAACGTAGAAGATGACAATCAGAATATATGGAATTAAATTTTAGCCAAAGAACTTTTTGTTTTATTTTTGACAACAATATTGTGAAAAAAGGGAGGTGATGCAAAATAAAATTCAAGACTAAATAACTCAGTAGCAAGGTTCATTGCAGAGGAGATTACACTGCTGGAGAGAAAAGTTCAAGATTGTGGTGTATTTTCTCTAGATGTAGTGAATGGTGAAGAATGAAAATAAGCATGCGTGAGAATGAGGAGTCTGATCTTCTCTTTAAAGTTTCGCTTACCTTGTGTAATAAGTCAATTCACTAACAAAATAAAGACTGTCAAAAAAACATCAACAATGCCAAGTGTTTGACACTGAAGCTTGCCTGAGTTCTGTGAGATTGAACAGCTCCTTAAATTCTAGATATTCTTTTCAAACTACTTCAGGAAGTGACTGAGAATTTAAATTATTATCATTCTTAATATCTCTGGTAACATTTCACTTTAATGTTTTTGAAATTTTTCAAAACCACTGTTCTGGTCTGAGCTGAAGTAGATTCAGTTTTCTAACTTCAGCTAAGCCTCATCTGAGGAACTTCATTTTCTGAAATTTAACTGTATGTTTTCTGGCAGTGTTTATCTCTAGAAGTGATAACATGGGGCACCAGTATGCAGAAAGGCCATTGCTTACACTTATTCATATAGAAGCCAAGGCCATCCTTGAGCTGGTAAAGCCATAAGTGAAGGGGGCGAAAAAGAGTCATTCCTGCAGGGTGGAGCAGACAGGACAGGTGACCCCAAACTGACTAACATAGTATTCCATTCCATATACATATACTTGGTACAAAACTGAGAGATCATGAGTGTCAAGCTTTCTTCTTTGATGGCTGAGGTCCTGTTAGGATTTTGTCTGTCTTTTTGCCCTGAGCTCAGATTCATATGTTCCTGAAACCAGTTCCTGAGTCCAAGTCCCTTCTGCCACTGAGTCCAGCCCAGAATCTTTCCCTGTGCCTGCTCTGCAGCATTAGTGGTGATGTAATCATCAAGAGAGGGTGCAATTTCTTATATTGTTATGTATATCTTTACATATATATATATAATCTTCCTATTAATATGATTTTCCTATTAGCATTATTTTCCAATAGTATTATTGTCTCATTAAAGCTGTTTTAGTTTCCAACCCTCAAATCTTTATCTCTCGTTTTGCTTTCCTCTTTCCCTGGGGGAGAATGAGGGAATTTAGACCACCTTTAATGCTCACGTATGGCTATCGATCAGGCTGCGTCAGGGCTTACATAAACAGATATGCATGTACATATTTGGATGCATAGCAAGAAAATTTTACATTTCTGCCTAGAATTCTATGGGAGTAAAGTATATAAACTAATATCCATAGGACTGGGATTCAAGCAATAAGAGTACTGTGCAACCAGAAAGGTATTTTCAGTCAATTCAGCTCACCACCGTTTACTATGAGAGCCTCCTATCCTCAAATTACCCTTGCACTCTACAACATAATGGGAAATGTTTGCTTAATCCCATCAGGCTGTTGGTTTTAATAGATGTGTGAGTGAAGTTTCTTGTAGGAGTTGTTTCAAGACACCTAAAAATAATGGCTTAAAAGACATAAACTATTTCTACAATGTAACAACTTCTGTATATGTGACTTTATCCTGAAAGTCATGAGGAAAGAGGTTTTAAAATAAACTGCCTACTTTCAAACATGTGCTGACAAGTTTTATGTGTCATTAAAACATTTAACACAATTGCAAATGACTACTTGTAATTAAATACTTTTTAGGTTCTTAATTATTAAAATGAAACTTTGTTGGTTAAGTGTAATATTTATTAAACTAACTTTACGGTTAAACAAGTTCGAAATCCCTGCTCCCCAATTATAGCTTATTTTATGCCAATAGTGAGTTACCCTATCTAAAGCCATGAAAAAGTAAGTTTACACTATTCAATGAAACATTCTCCTCAGCAGGAGGAGAATCTAAAGCATACAGGGGTCAGCAGGAGTCTTTCTGTTGCATTCAGTTAAATTGCTCTTAAGTGCTTTTATAAATATGCAGAATCTTTATGTTTATGAAAATTATACATTGTTCTTTCTGTGTGGTTCTACAAGTTTCATTCTCATAGCCAAGCACTTATTTAATACAGGTCTTGCTTGCTTTCCACAGAAATTCTTTGGCTGCCCTCCTTTGTAAACCCCAAAGAATTTGGATTCCTTGTGCACTAGGCATGAAAAGATTTCCTTCCTATACTCCTCCAAGAACAGTTTTAATAGCAACTCCACATATTTACTGTGTAGGCCTGTTTGGTCTGTTAGGTTGTAAAATTATTACTCATTATTTTTTTTCTGACTCTCTGTTCCCTCTGCTACGATGGAAATTAATTTCAGTTAAGATTCTACTCTAGCATATATCTTCTCTTTTTTGAGTTTCTCATAATTAAATTGTCTTTGGCTGCAAAGGGTACAGAATGATAAACAGACAAAATGTCAAGTGATTTAAACTTCCCATAATTCTCTCTGATATTGATTTCTGCCAAATATTTGCTTTTCCATTCATTTCAGCTGAGAAAAATTGAAATTAATGGTTCAAAAATTGGCTTCTTGTATCTTTACCAAGATAAAATGTGTCAGATTAAAAACATTGACATAAAAACTTAATTACAGTTAAAATGATGGAAATATTATTGATTCTATTTCTTTTTATAATGTGTTAATTATTGATTTAACTAAATTACTTTATTATTCAATGAAAGAAAACATTTTCCTATTACGTACTGAACAAATATGAGATGAGGTGTGTTTAGCTTTAAATACTTTAATTGAATACCAACTAATATCATACATATATTTTTAAAGGCAAAACACTTATCTCACTTGGCATTACATCAATAAGTTCTATATATACTCCATCTAATTCCTAAGGACAGATGTTAACACAAATATGAATGTTGATAAAGGTAGCTATAACTTACTACAAAATTTAACAGGCAACCAAACAAGAAACAAATTATATACATAAACTTCTCAGTAATCCCTATAAAAGATTCATCTCCTTTGTGCTTATTGAGATATATTGACCTGATATATATTGACCTGATCCTTCTGCACTTACAACCCAGACTTCAGTTTTCAGTGTCATTACTTAAACATTTTGAAGCTTAATTCCTCAAAGTCTACAGCACTCAAATCCAGCAAAGCAGTAACACATATTAATAGCTTTAAGCCTGTGATTGGTCCTACTATCATTTCTTGCGATATCACACAAAACAAGCTCAGTTAAAGTTTCAGTCTTCCAGTTAAGCATGCACTTAGGCTTACTCTGAATCAAGTGTCCACTCATCTAAGGATCAGCCTTTAGGATCAAACCTGTAAGCAGTGCATGTACTTTAAAAGTGCATAAATGATGTCAGAATGGACACCAACTTGTGATGTGTTTCTGATCATTCTGATTTGTTTGCCACCTGTGTCACATATGTGACATCCTCTTGGCAAGATACCAACATTCCTCTTCGCCCTGGCACAATCAGCTTGTCTGGTTCTGATACGTGTGGGCTTTCCAATAGAAGACTCCAGCCTCTTCCATGGAGAGACTGGGATTACATGGAGAAATGGCAAAGGTTATGAACTGATCAGAAAGGGGGAAATACGTTCAAGAAATATATGGTTTCTGCATATACAGTAAATATAACTCCTCAGCTTTGACAGAAGCATGGCCCAAGATTTGTACCTGGCTCTGGTACCAAGGAAAGGGCTAAATCTGACACACATATGATGATATAGACACAGTCTTCTAAGACTTTTCTTAGTCTGAGGATTACAGCAGAAATAGTTAAACATTCAGATGTAAAAGGAGGTCATTGCTGTTCTGTTTGTCCTGCTTGAGATTAGAGCACCAATCAAAAAAGAATTTTGGAGTGGGGAAGTTCTTAAAACAAAGATGCCAGTGACCTTCAGATGCCAATCCCCAATCTCCAGTGTATGCAATCTTCATCGTTTGTTTCTTGATCAGGGGACAGAAAGTACACTACCTCTTCACTGCAGCGATGGGAACAGCTGAAAGGAATAGAAAATTGCAAAATCAGGGAAAGACCGACTTGGAGTCTGTTATGGCATCCCAAGATTGTTTGGGAGGATAAAAGAAAATGCCTTGCACACATAGAAGAATTGTAAAGGTAAAAAAATGTGGAATATATAAATGTATTAAAAGCAATCTGAAACTGAAAGTACTATGTCCATCATGCACTTTTAAAGAAAACTGACAATGAAAGACTCTGTTGGTTTAGGCAGAAGCACCTGCCTGTTATGCAAACATAGAAAGGTTTCTGGAATTAAAGGCTTTTTATAGGAAGTTTTTACTGTTTTCTACGGGATATCATCAATGTCAACTACATTCATTAAAATTTATCTTTCATTAGCACTGTGGCAAAACAATTTATGTCTCATTTCAGAACAGAGTCTTTTTAGCACTTTGTATCACTTCAGATTCAGTTTGTTCCTTGTGTGCATCCTAATTTGGTTCCAAGAATTTATTCAAATGTTCAGTATTAAGCATAAAAATATTCTTTGGTGCCATGCACAGATCTTTCATTTTATTAATATGGAAAATAAAATACACTTATATTAGCGCTCAAGCCTTATATGATACAACTATGAAAATACTCAATTCGTACCTACTTCTGTGTAAGTTTGCCACCTCAGGGAAGGAGGTAATTCTGCAAAAAGAATTTAACTGTTTAATTTTTATTATGAGTTCTAGCCTTCAGAACCAAAAAGAAAATCTCAGGTAATCAAGAAAGAAACAGAAAAAGAGAAAAGAAGTTACAGGGCACTGCCCTTCAAATGGGAGAGCCATATAGGTTTTAGTAGTTACCTTTCTTTTTGAATTTTAGGTTAGAATCTCAAAACAAACTGACAGTTTGGGAATCCAGTCCAAACACTCTCTAATTCCCCACCTCCCACTGTTATCATAGTAAAAAATATTCAATGTGATCACGTAGTAAATATCTTATTGGTATCTGCAGACAGGGGATGACGTACCATTCATTTTTCTCCTACAGTGGTCCTATTCAGGCATCATATTCAACATTTATTAAGAACGTCTTCTATAAAGGCAAATGTAAAAAATTCGGCTCCCTCACCTTTTGTCGGTCTCTGTGATTCAGAGTGTCTAACTTAAACAAGGCAAGTCTGTTGATAATGAAAAGCAAAAACTAATATCTTTAGATTAACTACAGATCTTGTAGTAAAGGTTAATCCTTCGTAATGGCTGGCAGATGATCTGGGACCTATGTTCTTACACCAATTTTGATAGATCTATAGTTAATTGATCCAGGACTTGACTTAAACTTCCCCTACTACCATCCTGCTTTCACCCAAGCATCCTGCTTTTGTACCTTTTACAGGTTTACTTATCTTTTCCCCTTCACTTCTTTTCCCTTTACTTTTTAGCTGTTTAGCAGAATGCCGAGTACATGGTCTATCGTCATTTCCGTAGTGGATAAGGCTTCATTGTTTTCCACCCAGACACAGAACTCCTTTCCGAAAACAGTTTGCATTTGCAGTCTCTTCCAGTCTACATCAGTATTAAAATTTCCCTTACTCACTGTCTTCATGTGGTTTTTCTCCTATAGAAATGACTGTTGCTGGGTCTCAGGAGAATGCAGTTGTGCCGCAGCACCTTTTTCAGCTTGCGTCACTAGAACATCATAGTCTGGAACCAGATTTCCATCTTGCGGTTCACCCATTTTATTTCCTCTGCTCTCTCTGAATTCTCAGCTAGGAGATTTTTTTTTTTTCCTTTCTTAACTGCGGGGCTTAAGGGATCACAATATTGCAGTTGTTTGTGGCTTGGCTTTCTCTTTCTATTTCTCTCATCTTACAATGCTGCTCTCCCACCAGTTCAAACTTCTAAGGTAGTTAGTTCTCTCAAGTCACAAAGCCAAGGAAAAAGAAAAACATTTTTTTTCTACTACATTCTTTTCTCTTTTAAAACTATTGTAAGTGAAGTGCAGTATTGCATCTGGCAGTTAAAGAGGTACAACTATACACTTATTCCCCTTCTTATCCGTAAGCACAAAAAAATTCAGAGTCACTGCCTTTCTGTGAGGTTATTCATTGAGGCTGCTAATGCATTGAGCCTTCATCAGCGACATTTATTCCAGTCACTGAAGTCAAGTTTATGTCCTGTGCTGGGACCACATTTGGACTTCACTCAGCTGCATTACCTGTACAGGACATTCTCCATGGAAGAAAGTAGTAGAGAGACTAATTCAAGGACTTGAGGTTTTTTTAAATGTATTTAGCTATATAAAGTTCTTATTAAATATGGATCACGTTTCTACATTTCAGTACTTCCAGAGGAGCTTATGTCAAGACATTATCCACCAACCAGTAATGCAGAGGCAAACCCTGTATTAGGAAACTCCTCAATAATAATGATTTTAATATAACACTTGAATTCATAAATTATGACAGAATACATTCCATAAAGATAAGGAAGGTAGCTCAAGTTTCATGCATGTCTGTTACTTAACAAAGAGTTAATTTTAAAATGCAGTGATTCTTCGTTATGAAAAAAAATAACTACAATGCTCTAGTTATGTTGGGGTAAAATTAAGGGGAACCTAGCTTCACGCAGCACATGGAGATAATTCTAGAACTAACACAGCCTCAGCTGCTTCAGTAGCATTTCAGTATGATTTGAAATGCTCATGGGAAAAGCACATTAGGTGAACATCAGCCCTGTGGAAAGCAAGTGCAAATACTAACTTCTGTAATACACAGCAGATGTCATACAGTTTTCAAACTAATGATAAATAACTAGCTGTGGAATTGCTTTTACACAGCTTGAAAGCCTAAATATTGCCAACTTATTACTGTAAACTACCAAGAGTTCTTCTAGTAACCTGATGTTATTTTATTTTCCTCCACGATTAATAGTCTACTAAGCTAACACAGCCCCACTACTTTAGGGCGAATGATAAGATCAGTTTGTTACTCTGTTTTAATTATTAAAAGCTGTGTATCGTATTCAGGTTTAAAGAAGAAAAATGTTCTCCACGTTTATCTGAAATGTGCAGTCCTGTTAGTTGCATGATTAAGAATTTAAATTCAAGCCTTTAGAATGCCACCCTCAAAGTGGACTCAAAACGAGGCTTTATCCTTGGAAACACATGCACTTGTATAGTTCATGTACAGCAATAACCCCCTTACGGCAACAACCCCTTTTCAACCAGCCACTTTTCTCCCTTGGCTTCAATGAGATCTGGATCACATCCTTAAAGATTATCAGTTACAGAAACTGGAGTCTATAATCTTGAATAATAACAAAAAAGACAGCAAGAGTGGTAGCAATACAGATTCTGCTGCTCAGCCAGCGGCAAGGTCTCTGTTCCTTCACAAGAAAGACAAACACACCACAGCTCCTTGATGAACTTTTGGACATTGTTGTTATTTCTTCCATGAACAAAATGCAGAGGGCAATGGGAGTGCTACACTATAAGTAAATATGAAAATAGTGATATCTCAACTCCAAAGTCTCTAATTTTCAGCGTGTAATGCTTGCACTCTTTAAAACAGTCTTGAAAACATTTTATTCCATTTTCTCTGAGACATCAAATCATACCTAGAAAAGGGTTAACAGTTTCTTCAGTCTGAAGATTATTTCCTGAATTCAGATGAGCTGTGAATTACAAAACATTTGAGAACAAAAGATAAGAACACAGCTATCTGTTATAAGGGAATACACATAATGTAATTGTGATTTTCGTGTTACTATTTGTATTCCTTGTTTATAAATCAATTTGTCAGGGTCAGAGGAAGATATTCTCTTCCATAGGATACTGAATTTTTACAGAGACTTATATACTAAGGTTCATGTGGAATTTTAAAACAGTTGTAAAAACTATTGGATGAACAAAACTATGAAAAAGTTTCAGACAATTATTTCTGTTGTGGAATTGCTGTTTTTAAAAGGCAGGACAAACCTTGTTTTTTACTATTTCAACTTTTCCATACTTGCAACTGACTTTAGAACAGGGGAATAAAATAGTTTTCCTTCTAGTACCTAAAACTTTTTATGCCTTTGAAATGCTTGTTTTCCACTTCCATTCATCTTATTTAAGAAATGGCACTTTGATATCACCAGTTGTAAATCAAAGATTATTTCATGCTATTTAAAGCTTCTTAAAAATTTGTCAGAATTCAGAGCTGAAATGGATGATGGGACTGCATTAATCACCACTCAGCAAGCTTTCCCTTGTAAAGTAAAACATTGCCATGTTTTACTACACGTTCTCACTGTTTTGTCAGACTGTGCTCCACAAGCCTTTTCTACTGGTATAATTTGGTACTGATTCTGAAATAAACTAACCTGGTCCTTATGCCAAGTGCTCCTTTTCATGCTGCATGACACCTATTCAGCTTCATTACAGTACTAGTGTTTGCCCATCCATACAAGCAGAAATTGGAGATGAAGAGTCGGGTTTATTTCTTGCTGAGCAGGAACAGGCATAGTAGAACTGGGATAGAACTGTGAGAGGATAGGAATACCTTAAGCAGCAACACTGGCTTATGCCAGACTGAAATGTTCATGTATTTATGGCCCTAGTTTTCTCTTCTTTTAAGTATTTTTATCTAAACTACAGCTGTGAATTTTACTTGCTCTAAAAAAGCCCTTTACGTATTACAGCAGAGCAGCACTAGAGCAGACAACCAAAGCTGCAGAATCTTCATCCCTGCAGGTTTTTCAGACTTGGACAAAGACATGGCTGACTTATTGCTAGCGACAGTCGTTCCTGGAGCACGAAGTTTGACTAGAAACCTTCAGAGGTCCAACCACATTTCCATGACCTATAATGTGAAGTACTGAAATAAAGCTGCTAAGTACTAAGTTAATGAAAAAAATTACATGAATTATTGTCTTAATTGTCTGTGTAGACTGACAATCTTGGCTTTTGACTCTGAAATCTACTTTATCCTGTCAATCAAGGTTTTTAAAGCACTCCATAGGTAGGAAAACGGAAAGCCCTTCCTGAATGTGAGCACACAAAATCAAGATTATTTAGAATTACATTGCCTTTTCCTAACACTTGAGGGGCTGTAGGGCAGAAAGTTGGCATCCTAACTTTGCACTCTAGCTAACCTGCTCTTATATACTCCTTAAATATCTCATTATCAGACAGCTTCCCACTTGTGGAAGCCCAGCCTTAAAAGTGTTCCAGGGAAAAACAACACATCATGGCAAGAGGCCTGACAGAATATACCTTCAGTGGGGAAGTAAGAACCTGTCTACACAAGGAACGCTTGGTACATGGATACATAGGATGCAGTCTAACTCTGTAAGAACCTCAGTCTGCATGCTGGGGAGTAAAGGGAATACATGAAGGGAAAAAAAGAAAAAAAATGCATCATGGATAAAATGGGATGCATAAAGGCAGAAATGCTGTAAGATACTACTAAAACTTACAGAATGTGCCACTGTAGTACGTCTCTTTTCACTCTGTAATTAAGGAAGTATTCAGTTATTTCTAATTTAAAAATCAAATGAAGATTATGGCTGTGAGACAGAAAATGAGACACCTTGAAGTGTTGTGAATGCCCAGGAGATTCCTTCAGGGACTTTTTTTACCAGGCCTTGGAGTCCTGCACAAGTATCTAGAAACCATGGTATTTAATTGTCTGTACAATGCATAAGCTTTGTCCAGGTGGAAAGGCTATAATGCATTACTCCTGAAGGCTAATGGAATGCTGCTTGTTAACAACAAGCTTCCAAGCCTCATCTTAGCCTCAGAGCCCTAAGGCTCTGGCTAACACCTTAGAGCTCAGGGCTTAGATTTCAATCTAGACTGTTTTATTAATCTAAGAATAAGTAACAGCATCTGAACGATCCCAGTGAATTCAATGCAACTAGTCACTTAGATGTTTGCCTGAACTAACTCATACAAGAACTAAAGACTGACACTCTGAGCATGCTAAGTATTGAAATAAAACCTCTCCTTTAACAGTACTCTTTAACAGCTTTCATAGCTTTCAAAGCATCACTACACCACATTATTTAAAAGTCTAGTTGAATAAATATCTGGTAGAGTTTATTCTGAGCTTTTTCTATTTGTACTAATTTTTTCCCAGTGCACTAGGAAAGCTTATTGAGAATCCCTTTGGCTAAAGCTAGCAGTTTACTTGTGCATTTGCTTCACAAATATTAAATTATACATATCTCCAGGTACCACTCGTACGCTATGGCTGCACAGGTCATGAAAAGAAATCCACATCAAATTTTCAGCCTTCAGATGCACAACTTCTATAATAATAAACTAGTACCTGGAAATATGCGGCGTACAATTCATTAACACTATGAGCAGAAAAATTACTAAGTACACTTTGCAAAGTCCTGTCAAAAAGATTTAGAACAGTTTTACCATATACACTGGATTAATATGCTTAAAAGTTTCAAAACAGTGATTTTCTTATGAATATCTACTGTTGATAATAAAGAGTTGCCGCATTACAGGAGCTTCTACTATTTCAGCTGACATTATTTTGTATCTTCTTCAAGTTTAGAATGCTTCCATCACCTTTTAAAAGACTGAATCACGCAAACCAGTTGATTAAGACAATATCAACTCCCAGCAGCTCCAAGTTAGTAAATGTATCATTACTTTGAATCATTTTACATTGCTATGCATATAAACTGCAGAATATATACTATATATATGAACTTTAATTTAATTACAGTAGAAACAAAGTGTTTGCAGCTGCAGAAAAAAAAAAAAGAAAAAAACCACCAACAGAAAGTTTTTACTTTCACAAAACAAAAAGAAAAAACCCACAAGAGTTCCTGACTAGGTAACAGTCTTATGGGGTTTTTTTTTCCTGTTAATTTCAGGAACTACAGTAAAAAGTGTCTGTTAACAAAAAACCTGTACTGTCCAACTAAAAGATCGCAGTAGACATTAAGAAGCTTGCAAACACTGAAATATGAATGCGTTAGTGGTCTCCTGAGCAGCAAAATTAACATGTCCATTTCCTCCAGATAAGTGTTTTATATTACATCCACTGTAATCCTTCCCACTTTCAATAGGTTAATATTAGTTAATTCAATAGGTTAATAACCAAGTATGTCTAATAAGACTGACCTCTAATCATTGCTAAAGCCTGGTCCAGCAGCAAATATACAATAAGTTGATTGCACATACAGATGAACAGTGTTCCCACAGCCAATCAAGTTTCTGCAGTTACACCACCTGGGAACTGCATATTGTAACACATCGATATAATAGCAGCCATAATTGCAATGGCTTGTTGTGGTTTACCACAAAAAAAATCTGACCAAAATTACTAACAAAAAAACATTTTAAAAAGTCACAAAAATTGTTTTTAAGACTTCACATCTTTTCTTTCTGATTTAAAAAGAGTTTGGCACAATTAATGGAAATACTTCCTTCTGATCTTACTCTCACCCAAGAAACTGCATTCACAAACACCACTGTAATAGTTTTACTATCAGATTAATACTTCTGCAAACTCTGATGACAAAAATTCGAATAGCCATTAATTTATGCTACAGTAAGGACCTTGATTGCTGGAGCTGTTAACAAATGCATGTTCCGGTTACATTTTGACTCTGGACTGTTCTCAAGTATACTAAAGGAAAACTAAAATTGCTTTTCTTTAACTTGACTTTTCAAGGATTTTACATAAAATATATTTCATAAAGGTTTCCTCTGTTAAAGTCAGAGGGAGGTCTTCTGCTGACGTCACTGGAACAACATCAAACTGCATTCTAAAAATGAGGCTATGTATTTGCCAAAAAACCACCCAAACCTAACTTACCTGCTTAATTCCTCATTAGTCCTAAAGAATTACCTGATTTTAAATTATCCTGCTTGTCCATAACTTATGTCCTAACAGCAACAGTGTTATTATAACACTCTGGGAAAACAGATACCTAAATAAAGAGCTCCTGTATTGATTATCTGTGGGAGTGATTATCTGCAGACTAGACATTAGGAAGAAATTCTTCATGCTGAGGGTGGTGAGACACTGGAACACATTGACCCTTCCCTGGAAGTGTTCAAGGCCAGGTTGGATGGGGCCTTGGGCAGCCTGATCTGGTAGGAGGTGTCCCTGCCCACGGCAGGGTGGTGCAACTAGATAATCATTAAGGTCCCTTCCAACTCAAACCATTCTATGATTCTATGTAAGTTAATCCTACTATACAATACAATATCAGGAGGTTAAAAGTCTGCAAGATGGGTGATTCCAAATTTATTTCTTTTTATGCTTTATCCAGAAATTTGTTATTGCCAACTATTCTTCAAACCAGTTACCATCACTAGCTGATTCAAATGGAACTTCACAGCACTGTAAAAATTTTAAAGGCTTATACTCCTCTTGTCTGGGTACAAATACTACTACTGAAATAGTAGAACTAAATTAATGCAAGAGGAGGTAGATAGAACAGCAGATTCACTCTGTTTCTTTAGACTTAGCAACATCCACAATGCCTTCAGATCTCAATTTGCTTTAATTATGGAAAACAACCATCTGATGCTTATAAAGAGAATAAACCTACGAGGCCTCCTATGAATTCTAATGTATGTGGATGCTGGAGCTATGCGGGTTTACGTAGTCATGAGCTTTAAACCTCATTATTCTACTTATAATCTTGTTATTAATTTCATGAAGCGGCTTCAAGTCATATTTTTGGCATGTATTCAAAATACTTATACCACCTTAAATTAAATTTACAGGAACGATGATTCAAGAGGTCTTTTCCAACCTGGCGATTCTATGATTCTATGAAACAGCATCAGCTCACTGGGTTTTCTCGCTTCAGTGCAGCTAGAAGCAAACTAGAATGACAGTGGCAAGATAAAACCTAACTACAGAATCCAAACAGATCCTCATTATACATGTATTTAAATATGAGTTATGCCTACTTAAAGAATGAGCTGAGACATTAAATTCCTTTATAGGCTTGCTGTTATTTGCCATGCATATGAAAAACACTGTATAGCTCATGAACAGCTAATGGATATATCAGAAGCCTATCAATGTTCTGGGAGAAAGACTGTTTGCATAAAGCATGTGATAGCAAGCTCCAACCATTTTACTCCCATTCATTTTAAATTAGTTTAATAGAAACATATATTACAACTGAATATTCAGCTTATACTAGCAATATATCTAGCTTACATTTCAGGAACAAGGAGAAGATATGAACCTGAAGTAACATAAGTCAAAATAAAAGGATTCACAGGCCAAAATACATAACTATTTTTCCCCTTGCCGCTCTGTAAAACTCTACTGCACCCCTCTTGAAGGATTTAGCATCTTAACAGTAACGTCAGGTACTTGTCAACAACATTCAACAAATTTCCCCTATTTGTACCCTTCTGCATTCACAACTACCGCCACTTCTGCTTTTAGAAGATTGTAGCATTACTGCAGTATGTCAGAAACAGCCCTTTCTGTTTCTTCAAAACCCTGAACAGTGTCCGCAAGGGCTGCTTCTCCCATTTTGCCAAGTCTGTCTTCAGATATGTCCTCTACCCTATTTCCACATTGTCCCCAGTTACTACTGTAGTTATTGGTACATAATTTGAATTATCTGTTACCTGGATTTGTTGGTCACCATCTCATGACCAGCAGTCTAACATCACAACAGACGTCAGCACAGATATCAACGAGCAGATCGGTGGTAGCAAGGGGATTCACCTTTCTGCCTAGGAACAAACTTTTTTTCTGAACTGTTGGCTCACTCTCAGCCCCAGACCTTGTCATTCCACTTTCTGAACAGATGGCCCCATTTGTTTAAGAGACAAATTCTGCCTCACATTTCCAAATCAGTTTTACAAATATGGACATCTGGCTTAATGGGAATAAAACAAAAGAAAAATCATCCATTCAGAACAATGACACACGAGCATAATCATGCAATAATAAAGGAATAGGCCGAAGAGTTGCACTGATGTTGTGTGAGCAGTACCAAAACCCCACAAAAACAAGTATATTTTCATTTGGCAGCATCATGGCAAAAGACATAACTCTGGAAGAGTAATTGTTCAACAATACAAAATAAGATTTCTTATCTTTCAATTACTTTTGTAATGTCATGGAATTTGTGTTTGAGTTTTCTCCTGCACCTTATATGAACTTTATAACATCCCTAAGCATTTGCAGTAAGATCTGTTTTGGAATACATTGGTTAGAAAGTACTAGCAGCTCAAATAGAATGAAATAGCTCTTACACATGAAAGCATAAACACTCTTCCACACATCCATACGATCTGAAAAGACAATCTTTCCCAGAAGACATGAAGAAACAGATAGCAAAAAAGGCTTGAAAACACAGACTGAGCCAAGCATTAAATGCAAGGTTATCAGAGAGATGCAAAAAGTGTGATTACACAGACAAAGCAGTGCCTTGCAAAGAGAAACTAAATACCTCCATGTGTAACTCCAGTACTGGAAGTAGTGAAACTGCACTAGCACGTTGCTCTTCAAGGCAGCGCGTTAATTCATGTGAAGCTCATAATCATGGACATTGCTATGCTAATAAGATCCTAGCTAACGTCCTTAGATGTAGCTTAAAGTATGTTCACCCAGCACTGTCTTGTGCCATAATTGCAGAGGGCTCTTGGCACAGAGGGGAGAGTTTTGAGACCACAGTCTGACAAGGTTAGTTTCTGAATGCTAGTTGTAGGAAAAGGAAAAAGAGAGAGATCAGCAGACTCCATAAGTCAGAGTCATCACCTGAAAAATAAGTGTCGCATACTCTGGGTCACGTCTTCAGCAACTGTAAGCTGACACAGATTCACAGAAATCTCCAAGCTATGCAAAATGCTAGCGGTTGGGACACGGTCACAAAATTAAATCCAGTGCTAGGCACTTCTGAATGTGCTTACTTCTGCATTATGCATTGAACCCTCATTTCTTAATTACAGTAATCACCTGTTTACCTGCCAAGCTGTGTTGAGGTATGTTCCTTAGGCATTAATGTCACCTTTCAAAAAACATTGTCCTAAGGGTGGGAAATAAATAGACACAGCCAAAATTCACAGATGTTCAGACTTGTGCAAAGGGGGAGAATTTTATCTTTCAAAAGGCATCTGTGCAGATTTGGTAGGAGCTGGTACATGACAAAAATAAATTCTGCAGTTAACAAGACTAGCAGGATATGTTTAGAAAAGAGAGTGGAGACCTATGCACAGAATACCAAGGACAACAAAACTGCCAGGTAAAATAATTCACTGATTCCCAGACACCTGACTACACAAGAAGCAAAACAGATGGCAAACGTTCATACAAATGGGCTTATAAATAGTGTACCATAATGAACAAATACGTACTGTGTAGCATGTGCAAAGGACACCTAACCTAATTATCCATGCCATAATAAGAATACTTTGGCTGTAATATGGTTCTTACCCTTTTCATATCCAAGTGGTGCGAGCAGAGATATGTGGATGTCAGTCACAATTGAAATGTAAGAAATCAGTAGCTACCTAGACAAGTTTATGCATACCCCACAGGCCTACAGAACAATGGCAGAACATCAGTACAGATTTCCCAAAAATAACCACATAATTTTAAAAAGAGAAATTTGATCATATTGTCAAAATAGATATCCTCTGGTGGTACAATTGAAGCACTTTATAGTATTTAGACTTCATTTAAAAGACTGATTACAGCCTGTGTACAGGAACAGAACAATAACTGGCATAGGGAACTGCGCCATGCAGGCTCATTTGAGGTTTATGTAGTTTTCCAGACATACCTTGCATCACATGCTTAGTACCACGCTACCACAGTTATGTGGTTGTCGTCATCTGAACTATTTAATTCAGGTTGGCCATGTTGGTGTGAATTGCTGTCGTACCTAGGACTTCAACACAGATACCTCCTCCACCCCCTACCCACAAGAAAGCCTGAAAAATAATTGGTAAAACTTTACAGCTAATGCAATCCCAAAATCCTTGCCAAGATCTGAATGGCAGCAAAACTACTAATTCTGTGAGAGAGCATTTAAGGAAAACTTTACACAAGCCATTAGAGGAAGCTTTAATACAGGCTGAGCAGCTGATAAAACACTGGCATAATACAGACAAAATATGAAAGAAAAGCATATTAGTAAATGAAAGTGGAGAATCCAATCTTCCACATCGAGTCATTTGAGAAGGTAAAGAGCAATACAATTGCAAAATCTGCAGACAACAAAAGAGTGTTGCAGATAATCAAGATTAAATACTGCGAGAAATATTAGAGGAGCTTTATTGAAATAGGCAAGTGGGCAACAACAGATAAAATTCAGGGCTGTGCCATTGAAAGCTAAGATGGCCACATCTGAACATTTTTTGGTTCTCAGTTAAGTGCCACTCACCAATGACCATCTAGATAAGAATGCTGATCAGTGTGTCATAACATCCCAAACAAAAAGAAAGGATGCTCAAAGAAACATTATAAAATCCTTGCAGAAAGCAGCATTGCACTCTCATCTGCAAGGCACTGTTCAGTTCTATTTACTCAGTTTCAAAAATTTAATAAGAGCTGCAGGAGAAACAGAGGAAGTTCAGCAAAGCCTCACGTTTAGTTTCATTCTTACTGTGTGGCCCAACTGATAGTGTTCACTGGGCAAAGGCCGGTATTTAACTGCAGAATGCAGAACACCTTTCAACAGCTAAATAATGCACACAGCAGGCTGACATTCAGGATTACAATAGCCTTCTTTCTTCAGTGTCTAAAAAATCCGCCTTCACAAACTCTGCCTGTTAGCTGTGCCATTTCTCCTTTGTCAAAATATAATATACAATATATTCTACAGAAGTCATTGCATTCACGTTTGCAGACAAGCCACCTGAATTATAGGACTTCTCTAGCTTGTTTGATTCAAATAAATCCATCAAATTTACGAGGGTTCTGTAAATTCTGAAATTTATTTAAAATAACAAATAATAATCCAAAAAAGAGGGAATCATCTGTCCTCTATGTCATTGATGGAAAAGCAAAGAAGCCATTGTGTAAGTTTCTGCAGTACTGATTAGATTTATATAAGAAAAAAGCTTTCAAACATTCAAAAAACTGGCTAATACAACTGCAGATAAAGGCCTGAGATAAATGGCTTGACAGGCAACATCAGAAGTGAAAAAATAGGTTAAACAATGTAAGTGACACCTTATTAACCATGCTTGCTTTGCCCCATCTTCCATGACTGTCAATGTGCTACTATGCTGCAAGAGCTCAGATCTTTTCACCATTGAAAAACCTGAGAACGGAGTAACAATTAGAGAAACAGATTCATTCAGCAGCAGTCTGAGAGGCCAACAATAACAACAACAACAAAAAAAAGACTATCTGACTTTAGCAAGGTCCCCTCTAAAACATCGGTACAGAAACAGTCTGTAAGCTGTGAAGTATTGTCAAAATTGGAATCGGCTAAGACAGGAAAAGAAAAGGAGCAGTAATAAAGGGTCAGTTTTCTTTACTGAAAAAGTATGTTGTCAGGTAAGACTAAGCTGTTTATTTCTTTTTAAGTATAAGTAAAACAAAACTGGAACAAAGACTGAGTAGTAAGCAAGAAAAAACTGCAGGTGCTCCACAGTTATTTAGGGTGGTCAAGTTCAGACAGGACTGTGAAAAGTTTACAAGAGAAAACAAAGTAATCACCAAAATGGCAAATGAAACTCAATGTTAGTACATACAAAATAACCCACATTGGACAGAAGAAAAAAGGAAGAGCATACTTTCATCATCCCAAATTAGCTGTGCGAACTTGGGAAAATAGTCTGGTATCACTGCAGAAAACTCATTAAAGACCTCTGCTCAATGCTGAGCTGTGGTAAAAAAAGCAGACGTGATGTTTTAAGGGATAAGAAATAGGAAGGTGAATAATACAGAAAGTATTGTAATGCCATGATATAAATCAGTGGCGGAGTCTCATCTGGAATGCTGTATGTGCTTCTGACTATCCAGTCTCAAAAACAATACTACAAAACTAGGCAGGATTCAGAAAAAAACAATGCAAATGGTGAAAAGGCTGGAAACCTCATATAAAATGATCAGAAAGAACGCAATCAAAATTACTTAGCTTCTGAAAGGAAAAGACTGTCAAAGACAAATGTGCAGTATGATAAAGTATAGAGAAAGTAAACACAGGTTTTCCTTCTCCCTGCTTCATAACACAAGAAGGTGGTCATTAATTGACATGAATACTTTACAAATTTAAAAGCAAAAAAGGAGATACTTCATATCTAACACGATTAATCTGTATACAGAATAAACATGATTAAAGCCAAGTACTTCTACACAGTCATTGCCTTTCTATATGTTATGAAGCAATAAAAAAAATAATAAAGAACTAGAGTGCTAAAATAATTGGATGGAACAGTAAAACAGTTAAGGATAAGGAGTAAGCCAAGTCTAGGAAGCAAATTACCCTCTGCTTTACAAATAATATCTTGTACCTCCTCAGCAGCCCGGCAATGGCCAGAGTTGACTACTGCTTGCTGAAATAAACCAACCACGAAACCGATCTTTCTGCAGTCCCTTCTCTATATATGTGAGAGACAAAGGGGTGATGTGCATTGTAAATTGGCAATGGAGACAGCTAAGATGGAAATTGTTAGGAAATGGCACACTAACACTGCAAAGAACCAGCAAAAAGCAGTTTATAACAGATTATTGAAATCCATTAATCAAAGTTAAATTTAAGAATGATGACAATTCTAAACCAAAGTTGCTGACCACAGAAGGAATAAGGATGTCCGGAACACAACTATAAAATCTACATAAGCAGAATTAAGAAGCAGATTTATTAAGGCAGAGATGTGACTATGCAACTGGCAGAAATCAAGGTTTGGTAATGAAGTTCATTCTAGGCATTTCATAGCATTAACTAACCAACCTGTTTAAAGCTGAAAACATAATAAATTAGGCTTTGTTTAAAATGGATTATACTGCATGACAGCATAGGTGTGCTGGCACTGGCCTCAGAAAAGACACACCTACAGGCTTTAAAACTGAGTTTACATGTTATAAACATGTGGGTAAATAGGGACCTCGTCCAGGAAGCAACCCTAAGAGTGACTGTAGTTTGATGTTCCGCAAAGGCACTTAGAAATCTACCTTATGTTTCAAAGTTTGTATTTGAGGGACTAGCAGAGTTTTAGGCACAACTCACCCAGTGGCCTATATTCTGTAAATGTGTGAATGAAGCAGATGTAACTCATCTTCCACAGTGAGAAATCTGGGATTTAAATAAGTTCAAGGGAGAATTTTCACAGACAGGAGTCACACTTTTAGGTCCCACTGATATTCCAAACAAAATTGCTAATTGCATATGAAGCTTTGCAAAATTCCTCTTGATAGATTCCTTGGCTATATAAATTTTTGTTTGGATTCTTTTGTTTATACATACATACGTATATGTATATATAGGCATATTAAATGTGGACAGGACCATTTTCTGACACCAAGGCCAACTGCTGGTGAACTGATTGGGTCTCTACTAGTAAAATGCTTTAGATTGCAAAACAAAGAACATACAACCTAGAAATGGATATTGGACAGTGCTAACTCCCACATCCTGCCTGGAAGAGGGGCAACTGGCCTGGGCCAGGGCACAGCAGTGGCTGTTCTGGCAGTGCAGCAGCAGAGAAGACCCAGTTCTAGCACCACACAAGTGCTTGCTGGTACAAAGCAGCTCGCGGACCCCTACCTCTCATTACCAGCATCTGGGCTGTGTTTTTTAAAATCTTGGTACTTTTTCTTTACAACGGGGGAACATCAAATAAAATACAAATAGTTTTTTCCCTTTACTGTCGTTACAGAAGTCTGAAACACACAGATACTTCTCCCATTTAAGTTCTTCTTCCCCTATGATGCACTTAGTTCACACAAAATTAAATGCATGTAATATTCAGGTGACATCAGAACCAGCACATGGCAACAACATAAAAGCCATATATGGACAAGGAGGCAGGCTGCCGTCTTCTACTGCGCAAGCACTTATGACAACATCATACTGCGGGATTTGCATGACTAAAATCAGGCAAAAAATATTCTCTTTGAAAGAAAGGCAAGGCAGGGTATAAGCAGTAGCCAGAGGCAGCTTCAGACTTGTCAATTCAGCTGTGTAAAGAATGTGCCAGTCTCACTGTTGGAATAGTTTCCACACTTAATATACAGAGCGAGTCATTAAAAATGAGGGGGAGTAACACAAAAGGGTGAGGCATATGGCACACAGTGTGCTACCACAGCATACCATATATTCCAGATAATAGTGTGCATTAGAAAATCCATTTACACTTTCACTGCTGACAGGTAGAGCTACTACCAATTACCCTCTCTCTCAACCACAACTTCTGTTTCACTGTAAATTCCTGGCCTTAATGAATCAACAGGAAATTTGCCATAGAAGTAACTAGGAACAATATTAATTGTTCAGGATTCTGCAAGTGTTTACATTCCTCTAACTCAGATATGTATACTTATAACATGGTTTAGTACCACTTGTTTCACCCTTCCACATTACTGTCCTCAATTTTTTCATTATTTCAGAATACCAAAGGCTGGAAAATAGTCAAACACTTGATTTACTATCAGGTTCAAGAAGCTGGTTAGGTGTTTAAGAGGCAGCTCTCCTGTCCAGAAGAACATTTTATTTCTAGTTCCAGTCCTCTTTCAAGTTTTGTATGAGTGGGTCTCCTGAAAAGTAAACAAGGTGAGACATAAGCAACATTAGCTAACTCAATTTCTGGAGGTCTGTGTGGCATGAGTTCGAAGCTGACATCACATATGAAAGACTTGCTCAGTGAAATGACAATCTGATGGTTCAGGGCTTAATCCTGCTCCATGAACATCAATGCAAAACATATCAACTTCCATTGTAACAATATTTTTACAAGTAATGTTCTGCTTCTCTTTTTTGAAAGGAAAACAGCACTGTTAATTCATTTATTGTGACATTGGTAACCTAAAGTATTTGAACAGATCAGTTCCAAAACTATAAGAAATGATAATACCCCATTCCAGAAGGACTGTATAGGGTGCTCTTCCATAAACAGATTGTATGGATTCACATTGGTGACTGATGAATATTGATATTCAGGAGCTACGCGCACCATTTATAGAGCATAGTAGTTTATACATGCAATGTATAAACAATGCAACAACTTTGGATCCCTTTGATCCATTACACAAGTAAGTAGGTCTGAGCTCATACAGGAAAAAGGGAGAAAGATCATGCAGAAACCTGTTTCAGTTTTGCGGCTGTCTGAATGAACATTACGTTATTCACATAAAGGCTCTGGGTGAACATGCAGCTACTGAATGAACTCTGATGAAATTGCCAATATGTACCCACAGAATTCCTGTCATGAACAGGTGAGCACAACATCAAGCTGCACAGAATAAATTTTAACTTAGATAACATATCCACCAGTGTGGTACAGTTTAATTTTGCCAGAAATTAATGTTAAAATACTCTTTTTGAACAAATTCCAACACTTCTTACAACCAGAAAGCCCATCTTTACAACTTATTCTGAGACTGAATAGTCCCATTGATGGCAGTGGTACTATCCACACATTATGGTATGTTCACTACAGGGAATGCTGTGACTCAGCTTGGTCTGCACTTTTTATTATATTTAACCATAAATCTTACTCATAGAAATAAAATTGCATGAGCTCTCATTTCATAAACAGAAAATAAAAGTGCTTATTTTATTGCTTTTAGTATGTAAAAGGCCACAGGAAATCTACCCACTTGAAAATGACTCTACACATCCTCATATTCCAAGAGGTATTTTAAATTAGTTTCCAGTGTGAGATTCTGCTATTTTGGGAACTTTAAGTTAAGCGCTGACAACCAAAAACCATCCACTTTCTGGGTGAAAAATCCCTGGTTCTTTAATAATTCATAGGTCTTAGGTACATTCTGTATGCAGGAAGGAATTTTCTTGTTACGTCAAATATAGATTTGTACAGTCCAACATTCTGCCAGTCCTTAATTTAAAAAGAAAAAATAGCCTTCTGATGGTTATTTTGTTCTTTCCTACATCTAAGGATGAAAAAATCACATTTTATGAATGAATTACACTGATGCTTCCATACATCGTTTTCCGTTCCCATGATAACATTTCCCTCAGTGCATGAAGAAATGCAACTACATTTGCAGAAAGATTGAGCAGAGACTTTTTGCTAGGGGTGAAGGGACCAGAGGGAAGATCCAAGGCTTAAGCACATTTCCTAAAATGCAAAATTATAGAAATTGTGTGATCCAATGCTCCAGTGTATAAATGATGGTGGGGAAGGGATGGAGAGCAAATTCAGACATATTTCTAGGGCCTTAACCTAGCAGAAATCATATGTACTATCTTAAGACAATAAGCGTCTCGAGTGATTTCAAGGATGCAAAAAAACAGCTGTTTGTTGAATCAAAGCCTACAAATGCAGACTGTCATTTATTTTGTTCACAAGAAACATTTGCTATTAAAGGAAATCGGGATAAAGAGCAAACTTGTCTGAATCAAGTGCAAATTTTGTATACCTGATGCTTTGTATACCTGATTCTTTCCATAGTAATTCTCCAAAATGGAACACCAATAAAACAATGCTAATAAACAGTCATTGTCCACAAAAGTGAGACCATCAAAATATACTCATATTCCTTAAGTTAAACGAACTCCTTCTTTATTGTATCCATCTAACTTTTTTGATATGGGAACACTCATCCTCAGTCCAAGCCATTAAGAGACAAAATTAAAGCAACACAGCTATCAAGTGAAACAATACTCTAGAAATATCACTTTGTCCCAAAATAGCACACTAAAAATTTTTAAAAGAAAATGGCCTTCCTAGATAATAAACATTTTCAGTGATTCATTCACTTTTCTGCCTCTGAGATCTCTATGTCACTAGCCATGAAAGGCATTTACCCAATGTAGATCAATGACCCTAATCATAGCTGAGCCTATCAAAGACAATCAAAGAACTAATCATATCATTTAAGCCAGAGGTCAATGTCAACAGTTTATTTCTAAAACAACAACAAAAATATTTTAATTTCTTCCATACTTACCATGTGCTAGAATGGTTTATAAACAAGAGAAGTACATATCAAGAATGTTGCCATACAGCTTAAAGAGGATGAAATATATCTCCGGAATGCCCAGGTCCAGACTAAACTGTAAACTTATGTTCCACTCAAGTCTTTATGCTGATCCCTAATAAAATTAATTCTGAAGAAGAATTTTAAGACTATTTGCTAATCAGGTTGAAGAGGATGCTGGTGTCAAAATCTGTGTCCCACTGTAGTTAACAGCTGTAGCTGCTCTTGACTTCAGTAAAACCAGGGTTTCAAACAGTTTTTTGTAAAGGTGTTCTTAAACGTTATTGGAAATAGAAAGAAAACACCAACAATGGCTGCCAACACATCACAGATAAACACAACAAAAGTTTCAAGAACTAAGATTTTGAAAATATAATTGTAGATTCACAGATGTAATGCAGCCAGGAATATCCCCTTAATTATAAATGGGTTTGCCACTTGAGATGAACATATCAGTTGCTGGAATAACTATCTTACCTCTCACATACAAACATTTTAAGGCACAAAGCAGTAATATGCTCTGGGATTTAATGAAGTTACTTTCTTAGATGGCACAGAATAAACCAGACAGTTTTTTTGCCATAAAGAAATGGGTAAGAAAACTCCTTATTTCTTCTATAGAACAGTCATATGCACTTTAGAACCATTGGAATCAATGTCACTTAACACTCAAGAAGTAATTCAGCCTAGACAGCAATGGTAGACTGGCCTGAAGAATTTACACCAACAGATATTGAACAAGAATTCAACACTTGTAAGTAAGTCACTGAAAGTGTGATTTTTGTAGTACCAGTAAAAGTTTGTGAAGAGTTTGGACAAGAAAGATTTAAATCAGCATTACCACAAGCAGGACAGCCATTAAGAATGTTGTCTTTTTGATATTAAGATAATGTTTTGGTGAGATGTGTTTAATACCAGAGGATATTGGAAACAAAAAGCAAAACAAATCATCCCTTTGTGCTTTGGCATGGTAATCACAGTATTGTATCACTACAATTATTTTAACCTCACAGACTCATTTTCCATTATTTCATTTTATTACACAGTGCTTCAATGAAGTCTCTTTGTTCTTCCACACAGTAAAAATTGGAAGCTGTATAGTAGCTGTCCTCAGGTCAAAAGCATGCTTCTTTAAGCCTCTCTTTTCCTTTATTTTGTTTCTCCAGAATGAGCAGTTGAAAACAAGAGCCAAAGCACACACACAGAGTTTACTTCCATGGTAAAAAAAACATCCGGCCAAAAGACATGTCCATACAAAAAGTTTCTCAGTCTATTCTCTTACTGTTCCTTGTAATAGGCTCGCAAGCTAACGCTGAAACTCAGTCTCAATAACAGATTAATATCTTTATAGTGCTCAAAGTATAAGGAAAGCTAGGTTTTGACTTAAAATAATTCTGTATAATGATGTTTTATTCACAGTGACTGAAACACTCTCATCTTCTTATGAAGATCATGAAAGGTATTTTCCTATTGAAAAAAGATGAATGTTCACAAACTACTCTTGGGAAAACACATTGCAGAAAACAAATCTTTAACTTTACCTTCTATTTTCTTCATGTTTCTTGCAGATTTCTGAAAGCTGGTATGGAAATATAAAAGAAAAAATAAGCAGCTGAGAAATTAAACCAAGCTCAGCAAACAGAAATACAAAGAAACTAACGCAAAATCAGAAGATAGAGATATCTGAACAAACTTAGTGTAGCATTTTCCCCATTAAACCCAACGACAGTAATGCTGAAGGCACTGGTTAACCTCTCGTGCTTCATATAACAACAGCAAGTTTAGAAAATGTCATGGAAACTAATTTTAAAATTAATGCTGTTTTCTTACTGGCATCTTCCTGTACCCTACCACCAGTCCTCTCTTACATAATACCACACATTAGAACAAGGAATTTGGTGGCAGGATTGATCACACAATTTCACCGTTTAAGAATAAAGCGTATTGCATTACAAAGTTATCAAGATTCCCTCTCAGGTCAGAGAAGACAAACAGGCACTCTCAGAGGAGAATTCCACATGCTCTCAGGGAAGAGCTCAATGGCACCTCAAATACATTTAAACTCAGGTTGCTGTGGCAAGGAACAACCCTGTCCCATCCTCAGCCACACATTCCTACAGGACTTTGAATGTTCACTCTCAGTGAGATCAAGGAACAGATACAGGTGAAAATCTCCAAATTTAGATGAAAGCACTCTAGTCAACAATCTTTCAGGAACATAAAACCCAATATGAGTCAACAAATGTCTACAGAAAATAATCTGTATGTAGATAGAAGCAGCCTGCACAAAATTTAATTTAAAATGGTAACAAAACCATAGCCTAAAGTAGAAGGCTGTTCCAGACTGCCCGTTTATTACAGAAGAAACCTAGGCAACATTACAAAACCAGCACAATCATATGAGACCTGCTTAAATTACTCTAATTTCCCTAAAACCTAAAGAGCATGGTTATGAGATTTTCCCATGATGCTTGTTGGAAGGATTTTTTTTTACATACCATTCAGGTTTTTGTACAAAATTTCTTTCCAGTGAAGGGGTAAACAATAAAGCAACCCTCTAAGTATAAGATGTTTTTGTCCTTGCCTTTATTGTATTAGTGTAGCCAGTTAGTCTAATTTTAATTTCACAAAATAAAACTATAAACTACTTCATGTGTAACTGAGTTCCACTTTAGAAAACTTCTCAGTAATAATTTATGACAACTTTAGATTGTTTCTGGAGAACTGAGAGTTGCAGAAAAAAAAGTCCTTATGACTATTGTATAGCATTTCTTAATCCATGCTGAGTTCTTACATGATATGTTTTTTAATAGAACTTCAGTTATTTGTATTATTATTATTTCACAAATTTGAAAATATTGGAAGCTGATCCTGCAGGGATTCTAAGCACAATGAGACAATCTTCATGGATTATTTTTAGCAAACAAGAATATACATCAGAAAGTACTGAAAATAATTTGGTATATACATTTTTGCAATTCCTATGCTACATCTTTTGAGATACATTATTCCAGATGATTTAAGACTTCTTTAAAGTTAAGCTCTTCCCTTTAAAAACTGAAGCATGGCTGCTTCTCCTTCTTAGTACTGCCTAATAACACAGTTTCCCCAGGGATAATAAAATATCTTCTTTTTAATGATAATAATTTTTTCATAGTTCAGGTGAAAGAATAAACTGCTTTTTAAGACCAAGGATACATAAGTATACATAAAACAAAATTTCACTGTAGAATTTTCAATTTCCACCATTTCTGTATCACTTAAGGTTATGTTAAGACTTCCCAGGCTGTTTATGAACTTCCCAGATTTCCTATAAATGGTCAGTGTGTCTTCATGCAAACCAAGCTATACACAGGGCACAGTTCTAGTATACAGCTCATTGCTGCAAGGCCTATTGTTCACGTGCTTAAAGCTGCATTCTCAGCTATTTTCATGCCTCTACATTGTAGCTCACATTTTGAATCCCATTCCCACCAGCCAGTCTAGCAACACAAATATCAAATTACCTCTGTATCCCAGAGCTTCCAGAATGCCTCTTGGTGGGCTTGCACCATGTCAGCTCCTGGTGCTACCAAATGGATTCACCTTATGCTCCCTGGTATCCTTGCTTTTTGAAGAGAGGCAAAGATGAAAAATCCTCAACAATCATAAAACCACAGTCCATTTGATTAAATCGGTATGATGGTGGCTGGGAAATATAGAAAACATGCTCTGTAAGGCCTTGTTTACACCAAGGTAGCTTAGCAAGAGGACAAAGGTAAAAATTTAGGCCTCCAAGCATACTAGCAGACCATGATACCCAGCACAAGGTTCTCAGAAGCCTTTGTTGGCAGACTTCAGCCCCTTCCCTCTACCCTCGCTGTCTGTTCTCCAGCCCAAAATGTCTCTAACTGCCAGCAAACATACAGGGCATTGGTATTATCTCCTAAAATAGGTATCTGAAACCTATTTTTATTCCTTGGTCTCCATACTGCTGTTTGAGAGAGCTGTGTTCTTTCTCAGCTGAATTAGTCCCAATTTATATGCTCAAACCAATATAGCCACTGCAATAGCTGGCATGCCTGCATGGCAACACCCATCTGGGAGGCTCTGATCTCCTTCTTTTTGTCTCTCCTGCTGACATACATTCAATATTACGCAATTCAAATGGCAATCCCACCTTAGTTAACTTGTTTGCTTTCACTTCTGTTCCAGGATGTTGTCCATTACCCTAATTACAGACCAGTGGCATGCTTAATCTGCTAACTATAATAGATTTTAAAAGTACTTTATGCAAGAAATAGGATTACTGAGTGTTTAGAACTGTATGTTCTCCAGTTCTGTTAGGACTACCTGTATAATGATTTTAATGCTGGAAATTAACTCATGGCACAAAAATAACATTAGCAATTCATATTTTTCATCCGATCAAGTGTTATTCAGGAAGGTTTAACTTTCTAAAAAAAACTACAGCAGTATTTTTTTCAAACAAAAGCTACTATAAGCAACATATACATTGAAAATGTTTACATAGTCAAGGAGCACGGCAATAGGAGCAGAACTATATTTACAAAAGGAAAAACAAACAAAAAGTGCTAGGTATTTTTCCTGGTCTGCTGTATTGACAAGAATAGAGATCCAGACCATCAGGGACACCGGAGACATGAGGCAAACCCAAGAGGAGTCAGTGTTCACAGAAGCCTATGACACACGAAAATATGTTGATACAGTAAAAAAAAAAATAAAGAAAGAAAGAAAAATAAACACAGTGAGAGAGAAGGCATTACTCAGAAGCAAAAGGACAAGGAAACTCATGGGAGAACCTCATAATTACCAAGGAAATGGTGGCATGGGTAGTCCTCTTGCTCAAAAGAGGAAGAGGGTAATGCTGGACTTAATAGGGAAACATTCTTGGAAAGCAAAACTGAGGCTTCTTACCAGAGCAGTTACTTCAAAACGTCTTTCTTTCATTCTGTCATTGAAAGGCCATACTGAAAGGAAGCAATTAATTTTCTTTCAGATACTTTTCCAGTCTGTCATCCTGAGCTAAATATAATACACAGTAGATTATCATTGCAGTTATTCCCTACAGTATAGATCAACAGACCTGTAAAGACCTGTATACAGTCGTTATTTGGGTGAAAATCTCAGTTTATGTTGGGTTTTTGTAATCTAATCTAATCTAATCTAATCTAATCTAATCTCTATGAAAACAAAGTCTGCCTTTCAAAGGTTTAAACTGAAAAGTTTACGTTATCAGTGCAAATCAACAAAACAAAAGTTTCTGAAATGCACATTTCAGTATGTTATCAAGTAAATTCTTTGTAAAAATTTGTTAAACTGTGTGTTATTTTTAGCAAAAAGCAATCATCCAGCCATCATGGCAAAGGCTCGGGAACAAGTTGAAGATCAAATAGCAAGAGTAAACTGAAAAGGAAACAGCAAGGCTCAGAGTATATACTACTACTGAGGAGACAAATTCTGCTAAGGTCTGAGTCCCCTCCTTTAAAAACAAGCAGCAGCATCTTTCAGAGTGCTTTTTAAACATAGTTTATTAGGGCCTAAAACTGGCAAAAAACTACACACCTTAGCAGCCCTTCAGTCCTGAGTACGTAATCTCCACAAGTAATCTGCTGAGTCTATTACGCCTACTGGAAATAGAGCTGCTTGGTTGTTCATTTCCCTAAACTGTTCATCTGCTGTCAGTTTAAATCTCTTGTGCAATATTTGAGCCTTCCAGTTACTGTAACAGCAATTTTTGCTTTCAGAGGCTTCCTCTTCCTCCCAAGACCAAAATTTGTTTTAGCAATTCAGTTCATTTTATTTATAAATATTTAATTTTCATTTGCCTCCTTATAATTTGTTGAGTGGATAGTAACATGAATTTATTATGAAGTGTATTTATCTTTCTGTACCTCATTACTGCTCAAGAGTTCTGTTGCCTCTACCAAGCATTTTGCTAAACAAACTTCTGGAGGCCAAATTCAAATGCATGGAGGAAATTAAGTGTAAATTTAGGATGCATTTCTTCTTTTATGCCTCTCTGCAATCTTCCTCAAAACCACATCCCCACTAGAGTTCAGAAATGGCATTAAGGTTGGTGATCTGAAGTCAGGAGACATGATCTGGATAAGTTTTTAATCCCTTGTTTCCTATACAAATTGCATCATTATTTTCAGAAATAACCCAAAGTGGCACATTCGGGGATTATAAGCACACACAAATATAAAAAAAAAGGTGGAATTAAAAAAAAAAAAACAACCAACAAAGAAAACCCCTAATCTTTAACATGAAATAAGAAACTCTGACTCAAGTCTTGTAGTTGTTATTCCATATTACTTTATATTAGGTTTACTCTTACTGAGACATGAGCACAACTGAACGAATCAGTTCAAATCGAATTCGAGTCTGCTTGAAAAAATACAGAAGTGAAAAATGAAATGAAGAACGCAGAAAAAGCTTTAAGACTAAAAAAGAAAAAAAAACCTCAAATCCCTAACACACAGGTTGTCAGCGAATGAATAACTGACAAAAAAATAACAGAACTTTTAGCCCATCTGCACATCTTGTCATGACAATGGCTGACAACATTTTCAGTGTACTTTCAACTCAACCATAGTTAGCAAATATTCTGATAACATAAATACCCAGAAACAGCACAGCATTTCATTCTGGTTTGACCTAACGTGCATCACTACAGTTTCATAGAAGCAGGTAACAATTAATGGAATTTTATTTGTCATTTTAAAATATTTATGATGTAACTTTCTTGGTTGGTTATCAAAAATTAGAGAGAAGTTAGTAACTAGGCAATTCTAAGCACATCTTCATACTTTTTCCCCTAGGACCAGCACCATAACTACTTCATGTTGCATTGGTAAGTTCACAAAAGGAATCAGATTTTCTCATTAATACTAAAAAAAATGGGAGCTGGAGAGTAAAAAAAAAAAGGTAGAAGCAGCTAATTCAGTTTTGAATTTTCATATCAGAAATCACTGCAATGCTGAACACCTTGAGTACAGTAACTGCACACATCAGTCTGAATGAAAACCATACATTACACTTACTATCGTTTGCTTAATGAAGCACAGAAAAAAATGAAATAACACTGCAAACATTTAACAAAAGTATTAAAATAATAAGTGCTTCTTACTTTGTCTTTGCACAGATAAAAGAGCTAGATAATGTTTGCCATGGCTGAACAAAAATGCAATGTTAGTGGGAAAGCACATAGTCAAAACTACCTCTACTAGCATTCTTGAAATGTCATGATGATCCATTTTCTTTATATGGAGTGATATTACTGCCTGTGTATATTTCAGCTAAAACTAGTATTTTGAAATGTTCATGCTGGCCTACTGAAACAGACGCTGCAGTTCTCCCTATTACCAAAATCACTAAAATATCTCCCTATCACCCTGTCACTAAAATACCCATTTATCTACCATGCTGTGATATTTCAGATATCTAAACAGGTTTCTGGTTACTATTATAATAGAGTTCAAATAGGGGTCTATAGTTTATAATAGATTATATATTGTTCCAACATATTCTCTTCTTATTCTCAGACAAAACACTATGCTTAGTTCTGCCTGTAAGGTCCTATAAGAGCAGGCACTTCTTCAAAATACTGTTCACTGCAGATCTGGCATTTAAGTTTCCTGACTAGGAAGCAGTCCAAAAATTGATGTCTACAACATCAGCTTTTGTATTAACCATTTCTAGGTACTAGGCATTTACAGAAGTCACACATTCTATTCTACAAATTTCTGGGTTTATGTGGGGTTTTGTTAGCCACTGGGAGAGTCTTACCAAGCACATTATTTACTTAGCAAAGCTTTAGGACAGTGAAAGTAAACTACTGTAACCAGTTTAGCCTTCACTATTTCTGGATTCTGCTAAAAAAAAAAATTGGTTTGCAGTGAAGTAGTAACTTTAACACCCACCACAATTTTTAAGATTGAAGTTACAACTATATGCTTAGTACATCACAACTGAAACCATATCAGATTGTATATTCATACAGTTAGCACCATATATCCAGTTAGCACCACAGTTCGCTCTGAACCAGTACTGAAACTGAAACAAGTATTATTTAGTTCCAAAATAAGATTTCATATCACAGATAAAAATGTGATTGGTACAGAAAATTTCTACTACTTAAATCTGTACATTTGTGTAAGATACTGGATGAGTCATTAATTTCTCTAAAGGCGACTACCAATGTCTATCCAGCAAAAGAAGCAACAAAAAATAGGATAGTAGTTCAGATAAAATGGACTGATTAGTTCCTGCAGGGAACAAAAAGTTAGAAGAAATAACATTGATACCATGACTGTCATACATCAGTCAATTTGGTCAATATGGCATCAGAAAGCACTCCAGTAAGGAAGTGATGAAAGCTAAAAACAATCTACAGAAACTATTTGGAAGATAAACAGCTCTGAACAGATGCAAGACAATGTTTTCAAAGAGGAAGTTTCAGACATGGAATCTAGCAAAAAGGAACTGAGAGATTCATGCAAGAATAAGTGGCAACATACCTGGAAATGTGAAGCCTTGAAAACAAGTGACACAAAATGGAGGTTTGGGAAATGCATACAACACAAAAAGCATCAAAGCAGTGGTAGCAGCACAAGAGATTACGTGGAACTTTAAAAATACCTTACATTTTCAGCATTAACATGCATGTTGAGATCTGTATATTATAGGTAGGATTTAGTGGTTAGGTTCCAAAATTAGATACTCAGCATCATCCCAGCTACTTAACCCTGAAGATCAGCTCACTCAGCTGCTATTGCTCAAGATAGCTGACATTTCTAGTACCACCTTAATTTTAATCAGTTTCACTTCTGTTCATATCTATGGATATGAAACACATATCTATGGATAGTTCCACATTCCTCTGCTTCCCACAGCTGTGACACCCTAATCAAGGACATATTCAGAAAGTCAGGCTGAAGACAGACAGCAAGACAAATGAGAAATGTTCCCTGGAGCTAAGGCTTAAAACCCAGGTCTTTCTATTCCCAGACTTGTGAGCTAATCTGTAAAATGATCTTCTTTTTCATTCCCGATTAGTATTTAATTATTCCACGCAAGGCAAAACACCTTCAAAAGGAGACACGGCAACCATTCCACCTCAGAGTATTTTATAGCCAGAATAGTTTCTGGAAGATAGGAGACGCTGATTAGAGCTCCCTCAGGCAGAGGAAGGAACCAAATGCAAGCCTGCTGCCTTGTAAATGCTGAGCTAGTACATAGCACCCACTGGGAGTGGCAGACAAGGAGCAGAACATTAAGAGTTTTTGGACAAAAAAGGCTCCATGTCTAATTTCAGGGAAGGGATCCTGAACTGGAGGAAACTATGGTATCCCAGTCCCAGGCAATGACACCGCTTAAAGCAGTCCCCCATGTGGAGTCCTTTACAAGACCTCTCCCAAGCAGCTCTCCATTCAGCTTGTCAGGATTTGCCATACAATTCTCCTTTTCAAAGGAGCTGACTAAGTGGCTAACTTTAATGATATTAATTTGCTAACACTCAGTACCTAGACACTGCAAAGCTCAATGCTGCAGCAACTTCTGCTTTTCTTTGTGAGTGCAAGTGCCACTGCCAGAGCAGGGAAATAGGCTGATGCCTTGCATGACAGAACAACTCTGGGTGGACACTAAGCAATTTTAATTTTTTTTTTTTTAAATGCTTAAAAAGTTTTAAAGTGAGCAGCCCAGAGTGAAAGCACTTAGTTTAACTCAACAGAAAGTCACAATGAAAGGGAGTGAACAAAACATTTTGGATATACAAACAGTGAAGTTCAGAGGGAAAGAAATGCACCTACAAAACTACACCTCTTCAACTCCGCTTCTCCACATGCTCCTGTTGTGTTCCTCTCTTCCATCATTTCCAGCCTTACCCCCAAACCTCCCACAACGTGTATGTCACACCAGCTGTCTTCTTGAAAGCTACCATCTTTCCACAGCCTTACAGATAACATCCCTTCTTTCATCACAGTAATAAAATTAACATGATTAACCAATAATCATTAAAATAAAACATTCTACGTGTATCTCTCTCCATGAACATATATAAAATTATTTTAGATTATTTGTAACACAGATTGTAATTTCCCCTAATTAGGGACACTGGGTTATATTCTCAGTAGTGATATGTATCAGTACATTTCCAAGAAACTATCTGATTTACATCACATAAGTATCTCACTTGTCTAATTAATACACATCAGGCCATTATGCAGGAATGCTTTTCACATGGCATATATGTCCATGAACTTGGTGATACATCACACACATTCCTTACCAATCTGAGGTGTCAGAGAGGATGTCCCAAAACACTGCTACACTTCTCTTCAGTTAGGTGTGGTAGAAGCATTACTGCAATAAGTGTATTACAGATACACATGCAGGAAGAAAATACAAACAAGATGGCATAAACCTTTGTCATTTCCATAGGCCATTATCACTGAACAAGAAACACTGCTCCATTGTATTATTTTTCATTTATTTTCCTGTCAGCATGTCTCAAGGAGTGCCCCATAGCACAGAAATACGTAGTACAAAACTTAACACATCCTGAACTATCAATTTTCTGACAACTGTCTGGTTATTTCCAGGATTAGACAACATGTTAGGCACAGTTTATGTAAGAAAGGATGGGAAGCACACAGACACTTCATTTACTGTACTAAAACAAACAGTCCTAAAGTGCAATCCTTCACATGACATGGTGGCAGCTTCAATCTTTCTTTCCTCCTCTTCAGATTAGATAACAACTGCAGCCACTCCACTTCCTAAATCCATTCTCAGGTTCTTAAATTGAAACCAAATGAAAAAACACCACCACCACAACAGCAATAAAACAAACCACCTCTTAAGTACTGTAGAGACACCGTAGAGCATTTAAGCTTTTTTGTGCTACACAACTAGGAAAGAATCAAGTTCTTTGAAAATGTTCAAACCTCAGCAACCAACAACCGTTCTAAAATAAATACTGGGCTCAGCAGCACTGCACAAGATATCACAAGCCTGTATGATCACAGGTAATTACTCATACTTCGTGGATTTGAGCTTTCATCACAATACCAAAACTGTTACAGCTGCATACAGTAGCTGTAGCAACTGACTGTTTAGTCAAGAATACTTACGTTATCTAAATGTCTCATCTGAAACGTGCATGCATGTAAAAATGAGCTACAATTTAGTGATATACAAGGTGAAATTATATAGAAAAGCACAGCTACAATGCCAAGGTACATAAACCAAGCCTTATCTTGTGAAAAGTTACGATTCCTGTTGACATGTGGAAGTTCAGGCTGTTGCAATCATGCAATCAAAAGGCGTGTTTGCAAGTCTAACATTTATAATTACACAAACATTCCCCCGCCCTTGATGTCAAACACACTGAATGCCTTTCTGACAGTGAGAGGCTTTCCAGCTGGTGAAGAAAACAGCATCAGGAATTCAGTTTGTATATTAATTAGAACTATTATCTAACTAGTTTTCTAAAGAAATTTAGTTCCTTTTTGTTCCAGCCTGCTACTCTGCCACAGCCAGATGCTGTAATAGTGGATAGGATATATAAATACAACATGTACATCTGAAGATTTACTTATAAACTGCTCAGAAATATTACTAATGCATACCTTCAATAAACAGTGAACTGATGATTATAGAATGCAGTGGTTCGAAGTTTACTTATGCCTGTTTAAAGTATATTAATTGCTTACACATACATTTGCCATCTGTGACAAGCTTACAGCCTCAATTAACCAGACATTAGCGCTCTGCAAACTGTTTACCAGTGAAAAAGTATAAAGTTAGAACTACATACGTTATATCAACTATTAATGGGTCTGCCTCTTCCAGACAAAGCAAGTTCCTCTTTGGGAGGCAACAGAGTCAACTGAGATTGCAAGGGAGAGGCAAGTAGCAATTCTGGCTCTAACCTTTGTGTGTCTTCGGAAAAGCTGTGCTGGGTTCCTTCACCTTTTTGACTGCCTGGTGTTTAGAAAACAGCGATCTCAGATTGGAACTCAGGCCTGGAATCATCCCACGTTAGTAAGATACCTAACCAAAGCGCCTGCCTTGTGAGATTAATTATCTAGGCTTCTTGTATAATCATTGGAGAACATGATATAAATCTACTGATCCATATAAAATTTTCTGTATTACTCCGATTATGCTGATCATGGGTTTAAACTGGAATCAGTGTAACTGGTTACATCTGTACTCAAATTCACAAGTAGAAAAGGAGGACAGGGCTAGACTTGACTCACAGGCCCACCTGCCTCAGACATACATTTTTAAAAAAAAATTCCCATACACCACAGGTAAAACTCCAAGTGATAGTAAAGACAACATCACATTAGCCATGGAAACATTTGAATGAACATGACTGACACCAACCATATTTACAGGTTTCTTAAAGAGTACTGGTTCCCCACCCCCCGCCCAGAGCAAATGATAAAGAAGTGGAAAATTAAAATCACAGAATCATAGAATGGTTTGGATTGGAAGGAACCTTTAAAAGTCATTCCAACCCACCTGCCATGGGCAGGGACACCTCCCACTGGATCAGGTTGCTCAAAGCCTCATCCAGCCTGGCGCTGAACACCCCCAGGGATGGGGCATCCACAACTTTCCCAGGCAACATGTTCCAGTGCCTCACTACTCTCACAGTAAAAAAATTCTTCCTTACATCGAATCTAAATCCACCCTCTTTCAGCTTAAAACCATTATCCCTCCTCCTATCATGATTAGTACCGATTAATATTAGACTTCGGACAAAGATGATCAAAATGATAAATATTAGCTGCTGTTACGTTATTTACTATTCAGTTAGGTGGTTTATCAGTGGCTGTGTTAAAAATGTCACATGCCAGCTGCAAGATCCACAGAGTCCCAAAGCAGCCTGAATCAGTTTTTCTTGTGATGCTCTTGGAGCGCACCTGGCCTTTTCTTTCCACAATTAGTGGAAAGAGATCACTAGAAATCTAGTGATTTCACTAGAAATCGAGTGAAAAATCTAATATACATGAGGAGCTGAAAAGCTGGTTTGAATGGAAACAAGTTCTGAGCAGCAGGGATTCACTGAACCATGGCAACTGAATAGCTGTGGATACGCACACCCCCTCTGTTCTCCTTTCAGAGACTCAGTGGTCACTACACTCCCTTGTGCATCTCTCAGATCAGAAGAGCTTCTGCTGCATTTCAGGACTGACAGCCACAGAAACTTACCAGCAGGACTGTACCCTGACAACTGATTTAAAGTATCGGTGAAGAGGAGAACACTTTGAGTGTCTCCCCCAAGTCACCATGTACTATCAGTACAGCAGAGAGCAGACGCAGGCAGGTACTATCATGACAATCCACTAACATATATTCTCTTTAACACCAGCTGCTGTAGAGGCAGGTACAGCAGCAGAAAGAAGAGTGATAGATAGCAGCAACAGCAGGGCCACTCCCAGCTTTGTACCAGGCTGTAAGCAGTGTGTGTCTCACTACCATAGCTAAAATGCCCTTGCCCTACAGCAAAGAGCTAGAGCCAGGCACACCTGCATCAGTCCATATCTCAGTGTTTAAGCAACTATAAACAAACTAAATACTCTTAAAGTACAGTGATACTATGCATTCAGCATTAAAAAAAAAAATGTTTTATGCTGTATCTATTTTACTAGCCTACCAACAAAAGTGAAGCAGCTCTTAAGCATCAGGCTGATAACGCAACTGTTCTCAGCATAAGGAAACTGCAATAACTCTTACAAGGGCAATTGAAGTGCTTGGTAGCAGGAACTACTGTTCCATTTGTCTGCCTTTTCCAGTTCCAGCCTAAGATGCCGATGTTTCAGAATTTGTTAATCTAATTAGGTCAGTCTGTTGAAGTTAATTTTTATTGCCCTGCTCAAATGAAAGGAAATGGGAATCATTAAGTTACCTTTCCTGATCATTCCTTCAACACACCTGGCTTCCCAGAGGATAAACTACCCTCTGCTGGAATAACAGAGAATTTACATGCAAGAAAACTTCCTTAAAAACTCCTTGCAGACCTTTTTAAAAGCGTTCATCTGCAAATACAGCTCAATTGCCGCAGGCTTACTAAAGTTGGGGTCAATTCCAATGATTTCGCAGCCAGTGCCCTCTCAGTGAAAGAGAACTGATTCACCTAATACATGAATCATTCTTACACAAACAGACTTTTTTTCAATGAGCTTAAAAAGCTTTTTTTAAGAACCAAGCTGCTGATTTACACATAGTATCCAGTACCTTGTTGGTTTATATCATTTTTCTTGTACTGGAATCTCTCAGAATTCAAACCTTAATGTGATATAACTCACCACATGCAAGATTTGATTGCATACAGTAGTTACATAGTGTACAAAAACTTTCTCAATAACTGCAAGGGCAAGCATTTATAAAAATGAAAAGTCTTTCCCAAAGAGCCCAGCCTCAGCATTTAATAGGAGAATTCTTCCACTAGGCAACGAAAGAGCTGCTGCATTGCACTACTAACTGTTAATCCATTCTGACAGCTGGAAACACTTTCACGCCCAGCCCCACAGTGGGCAGGATGGTACAAGAAGCAGCTTCTATTAAACTTTCAACTGATCATAACTCACATCTAGCCTCAAATCACAAGCCCAAGCCAGCCTTCATGCTGCAGAGGTAGGATACAGCCTCAGCATAAACTATAAAGGATTCTGCCCACTTTCCCAAGATGCTCCTGGTACCTTCACAAAGAAAACAGACTTCAACTCAAAATTACTGACAACCTTCTTTGAGTGCTTCACCAGGACAGAAATAGAAAACACATTTGTACAAAGAAAGTGTATTTTTCAGAGAAACTTCAGGTTATTTATAAAGAGGCGCTGAATAAACCAAAGCCAAGTATGACAACAACGAATGGAATGGTACAAACACCTATCTTGAGTTAAGCCACTTCCATGACTGCTAATCTGGCTGCAAAAAAAATCACAGGTCCACTGGTTTCATCAAAGATGCCTTTGGTACACAGCTTTTAACACTTGATAAAAGTTCCAACTTTCATACAGAAGTGAATGGATTCAGTTCTTTCTTCAAAGCAACAGAACATGGCTGTTGAACACACTGCTGGGTCCCACTACAACACCTCAAGAAGAAAAAGAAATGGAAGAAAGCCTGCCACTCTGTTGAAATTTCTGGCACACTGGTATTATCACAGAATTACAGTCAGTATCCTTGGAAAGAGTCTTCAGGTCTCTAATGGAAAATCTCCAGAACAACTAGGCCTGAATAGGACCTGACAGATGACTTCTGCAATGTTGGGCTGTTCCTGCTTCCAACACAGCCATTGATTACTGTACATCAACACAACAAAGTAAACCACCACCATACACATCCAGCTGCAGAAAAGTGAATCAATAAAAACCACAAAAATTTCCAACTACTAATATTTACAAAGTATATTCTAAAGTCCCCTGTAAAACCAATCCATCATATATTCTAAAAGGATATTAATTTAGTTAAATGAAGGTGCCACAGTTTGTGCCCAAGAGGCATTTAATTTGTAACATTTTACTCTTCATTGGGTCCGACTTAGCTGTCTACTTGTAATTTATCAGGCAAGAACCTGGAACAACCAAACATATTTTAAAGGCTTAATATTGACAGGTAATTATTAGTGTTCTTCTAAGAAATTCCCCTTTATGCTGTTGGCCTCTGAAAGTAAGAACTGCGAAGCTCAGAAAAAAAAAAATCAAAAAAAAATAGTATAAGCAATAGTCAAGGAAAATGCTAATATTATCCCTACTGCTACAAAGAAATGGGTCAAAAAAATAACTTACAAGTATTTTAACTGTTAATGCAGACTTTGTAACTGCAAAAATAGAACCACGTACCATTGCAGTGACAAATGTTACTACAGAGGAAAATGTCCTTCATTGTACTAAAAAAGATTAACAGCATCGTTTAAACAGGAAAAATACCCCAAACTTCAGTAGCATGATTGACTAATATGGAACACATGACTGTGGAGTAAATTACAGAGTTGTGGGGTTTGGCACAATAGTGTTCTACTGGACTGCAAAGGTGCCTCACATGCCAGAGCATCATCAGATCCCCTAGACATGGCAGTGTGCAGCTCTCTCCTAGACAGTCATATAGCAAGAAGAGCGGGGTGGGAGGATGGACTACTTTCACTCCCAGAGAATTCCCCCACCCAGGGAAATCCCCCATTCACCAAGATGTTTTATCAGGTAAAACAGAACTGTGCCAGAAGTGCTAGTAATATTGCTAATCACGCTAATAACAACCAGAACTCCTAAAATAAATTTAATACTGTTACTATCTGTGATGATTTTATATGAAAGTATAAGGGCAGGAAAATATTATACACTTTAAAATACATATATTTTAAATCTACTTACAATGGTATTTCTCTTCAAATTACATTGCAGAATTTCTCAGTTCCTTTTAGACATTTTTCCAACTTAGTCCTTGTATAATTTTTCTTTCCTAATGATTAATAAAACTATTATGTCACATTTGGTTCAGTCTCTGTCCATTGTCTATTAATAATGATTGTATTTTAGCATACAGACAGAGTTTAGTCTAACGGCTGCTTTTTTCCTGAAAAACTTTATATGCTGAACAAAAATTAAGAAAAAAAGCAATGAGAAGGTTTTCCCATAGCCAAATTTCCCTTCAAGGAGAAAGGCCGACAAACTGTTGAGTAAGTCAAGAATGTTACTGAACTTCATATATTTAATGGGAGTTCAACATGCAAAATGTTTATCAGCCCTGCAGCATGTCAAGAGCTCAGTACAAAGTTTCTAAAATTGTCTGTATATCCACTTTTACTGCTGACCAAACACACAGCTCCTCTGGAAAAAGAGGTCATAGGAGCACCTCCAGAAACCAGCCATCGATTCACATGCGTACATGGGCATTTTGATGTTAAAGTCCCAGCTAAATACAGCTGGAAGATCTCTGTGTAGTTTATTTGTCTACATTCTACATTCCAGCTGCCCCTGAGCAATGCAGGTAAGGTTTTGGAATTATCAGTTGGCTAAAGGAACTAAGGGATGTTACACAGCAGCTGAGACATGCTGAATAAATATGAGCCTCTTACCACACTACGGAAGAAAAAGAAAAAAAAAAAGAAAAAAACCAATATCAACTACGGTAATTTCAATCTTTCACCAAGCTGGAAACGTGACCACGGTTGGTTGTACAGTTCAACTAATCAAGCTATAGTGGTTGACTCATGTATTTCAGTATTAATCGTCTAAAAATCGTAACAACGTTAAAATCACGAGAAGTTTACACTGAAGCAAGCAAAAGTTTACCCTAATCATTTTCATTGTTCGTGTTTTCTAATCCAGTGGTTTTTAAATTAACTGGGGCATTTTTTCCATACATGATTATCACTCCAAAGCTTTTCCTTTTTTCTTTGTGGTATTTTGACTTCCCACCTAAGTGATTTCCACACAAACATAAGCTCTTCAGTGGTTACTCAATGCTACAAAGTGTGACACTGCTGCTATGCCAGCAGGACTACTCATGTTGCAAGTGGAATTTCTCCAGTTTTTCAATTCCACTTTAAGTCTCTCTCTGAAGACTAGCGCTTTCATGTGATTACATTTTTCATCTTGACTAGGAGTTCTAGATACCAGAAACATTAATTCAAAATGAAACTCATAGAAGTTACTGACTTTTTTCCTAATAACTTCAACAGTTTTACACAATGGGTAGATAGAGAAAGCTCCCATGCAACCTGTCCCACAATTCTGATTCCTATCGTATTCTCTAATTAAAGAACTAACACTATTTCACAAAAATGATATTGTTTTATTATTTATTGATATTTCACAAAAACTATATTTTTGTTGATTCTTCACTGATTTCTCTGGCTTCTCTTCATTTTCATTCAGTTCTTTAGATGTATCCATTTTAAGACAGACCTTACAGGACAAAAAACAGCATTTGCTCCATGATACACACGCACATGTACGCATACCCACAGAAGGACCTGAGCACCCTCTGCTATAGATGGGAGACATCTGACGACACACAGTCTGCTACGAGATGGTCAAAAAACACCTCCTTGGGCTGGATCTGTGGATAAGGAAAAAAAAAGCAGGGGGGGGGAGTGAGAAGAGGCAGCAACAAAGAAACACAAATAATTTCCTCTGCCCTTAGTCATTAAAAACCTTTGCAACACCACAGGGAAACAAGGTAGTTCCCTTCCCCTACTGGTAATGACTGCTGCACCTGTGTTAACTTAATCCCACATTATGGCCTCTAATGCCAGAGCACCGAAGTGTCAGTGCAGGAAGGACTATTGAGAAAGCATGTGCAATTCCACTGCCTCAATTCAGAGCACTGTGCCTGGGTCAGCTTCCTTGGAGCAGCCAGAAACCTGTTTAAAAGATAAGAAAAAACAACCTCCGTGCTGCGCTTTCATTTGAAAGTATTTTGAAGTGCTTACAATTTGCTTCTGACAATTAGGCAAACCTAATTGAGCAACCTTTACTCCCACACATAGCTTTGTGCTTGTGATGGAATTTTTTAAAAGACAAAGAGCTGTCAATACTACCAAGATCAAAAAAAAGAAGTTCTGTTTATTTTCTCTGAGCAGACCAGATCAGCACCACTACTACCATTTATCTCTGTTATTCCAAAAACCAACATTTTTCTATTTTTTCCAAAACTGACCTTTAGCTTTCAAAGCAGGTAGAGAACACCACTAGAAAGCTGATTGAATTTAAAAATGGCTTTTTTCCTTTACATTTGCTCCTATAGCACTGAAAAATGAAACTCTCTGTTCCCTTTTCCACAGTACATTTCCACATTTGTACATTTTGTTCTGTCAGTGTGTCACGATATTATCATGACTTTACAAAATGCTATGAAGTCCACAGTCATCATTCACACAGGCTTAAAAACAGTGTGGCAGGAGGAGAGTTAAGACCAAAGCAGATCAGACTTTTATAATACTTTCTGCCTCTATGTCAGAAAAGACATTCTTGTAAGGACATGAATGTCAAGCTTCGGGGCACAGGTTTTGTATCCTTTGTAGTGATACACAAGGATGGGCATTAGACCAGCTGGATCCATGTGTCCATCAACACGGGTCACTAGCACTTTTCCCTCCAGCAGAAACACCTCTGTGTGTGTGTGTACCTATAGAATCACCAGGTAGGAAAACACCTGTTGGATCATCAAGTCCAACCTTTCCTATCTGCCACTAACCCACGTCCCCATTGCAGGCAGCACAGTTTTGTGGCCATTTCTGGACTTCACCAGCTTGAAAGAAAGCCACCCAAGGGGTATGGCATACGCGTCACGACTCTCCCTCCACCAGCCCAGGTGAAGACTGAGCTGCAACCTCTAAGCTTCGCTGGCAAGTGTCACTCCATTTCCAATTCTTTCATAGAATCACTAGGTTGGAAAAGGCTTCTAGGATCATTGACCATTCCTATCAATCACTAAACTGTGTCCCTAAGCTCCTCGTCTACCCATCTTTTAAACACCTCCAGGGATGGGGACTCGACCACATCCCTGGGCAGCCTGTTCCAGTGCCCAATGACCCTTTCCGTGAAAAATTTCTTTCTGATGTCCAGCCTGAACCTCCCCTGGTGGAGCTTGAGGCCATTCCCTCTTGTCCTGTCCCCTGTCACTTGGGAGAAGAGGCCAGCACCCTCCTCTCCACAACCTCCTTTCAGGTACTTGTAGAGAGCAATGAGGTCTCTCCTCAGCCTCCTCTTCTCCAGGCTAAACAACCCCAGCTCTCTCAGCCGCTCCTCATAAGGCCTGTTCTCCAGCCCCCTCACCAGCTTCGTTGCTCTTCTCTGGACTCGCTCCAGAGCCTCAACATCCTTCTTGTGGTGAGGGGCCCAGAACTGAACACAGGATTCGAGGAGCGGTCTCACCAGTGCCGAGTACAGAGGGAGAATAACCTCCCTGGACCTGCTGGTCACGCCGTTTCTGACACAAGACCAGATGCCACTGGCCTTCTTGGCCACCTGGGCCACTGCTGGCTCGTGTTCAGCCGGCTGTCAATCAACACCCCCATTCGCACGTACACTCGCAGGCGACCGCCTCGCAGTCAAGACACAACAAGTTCTGCAAACAAACAAGCGCTGCCCTCGGACGCTCACACGCCCTTTCCCGTGTGTGGTAACCCCCGCAGCCCTCGCTGCGCCCCAGCCCCGCCGCGCTCCCCTCGCGGACGGGCGGAGGCGCCGCCCCGGCCCCGCGCGCAGGTGCCCCCCGCCCCGGGGGGAGGCGCCGGGGCGCGCGCCGCCAATGGGGCGCGAGGGCGGGGAGGGGCCGCCCCCGCCCTCCGCGGCGAAACTCGGCGGGAGCGCCGCGGGGAGCCAGACGGCGCGCGCTCCGAGCTCCGCGCGGCAGGGCGGGAGCCGCGCCCGGGGCACCTGCAGCCGCCGCGCCTCCGACGGGCTCCGCGGGGCTCCCGGCGCCGCCACCCGCCCCGCTTCCCTCTTCCCTTTCTTTTTTTCGCTTCTGTTACCTTTTTTTTTTTAGTTTAGTTTTTACTTTTTTTTTATTTTACTTTTTTTTTCTTTTTTCTTTCTTTTTTGTTTGTTTTTTTATTTTTCTTTTTTTACTTCTTTTCACTTTTGTTTTATAATTTTCTTACTTTTTTTTATTTTTTCACTTCTTTTTTACTTTATTTTTTACTACTTTCACTCTTGCTTTTCTTTTTTCTTCTTTTTTTTATTTTATTTTCTCCCTTGCTTGAAGTTTTCTTTTCACCCTCCTCTCCCTTATCCTGCCCTCCTCTTTCCAGACCCGTTGCTCATTTCCCCAGCATCATGTCCTTTGACCCCACCCTCATGCCACCTGCGAACGGCTCCGCCAACGGGACGGCCGGCGGGACTGAGGGTGGGAAGCCCCCCACCATCCCCACCATCATGTTCATCTTCGGTGTGGTGGGCAACCTCACGGCCATCGTGGTGCTCTGCAAGTCCAGGAAGGAGCAGAAAGAGACCACTTTCTACACGCTGGTCTGTGGGCTAGCAGTCACCGATCTCTTGGGGACTTGCCTGGTGAGCCCAGTCACCATCGCCACTTACCTGCAGAACCGCTGGCCAGGAGGACCAGCACTGTGTGAGTACAGCTCCTTCATCCTCCTCTTTTTTGGACTCTCTGGCCTCAGCATTATCTGTGCCATGTCTATAGAGAGGTACCTGGCCATCAACCATGCCTATTTCTACAACCATTATGTAGACAAGAAGCTGGCGGGGCTCACGCTCTTTGCCATCTACGCTTCCAACGTGCTGTTCTGCGCTCTCCCCAGCATGGGTCTTGGCAAATCCACCTTGCAGTACCCATGCACTTGGTGTTTCATAGACTGGCGAACAAAGGAGGCCACCCATGCAGCGTATTCCTACATGTACGCCGGCTTCAGCTCCTTCCTCATCATGGTCACTGTGATCTGCAACATCTTGGTGTGTGTGGCCCTCATTCGCATGCACCGCCAGTTCATGCGACGCACGTCCTTGGGGACAGACACTACTTCCAGCCGTTTATCTGACTTTCGCAGACGCCGGAGCTTCCGTCGGATGGCTGGAGCAGAGATCCAGATGGTTATTCTGCTCATTGCCACTTCCCTGGTGGTGGTCATCTGCTCCATTCCTCTGGTGGTGAGTAACATTGTGCAACCCTTCTTTTCCATCACCGGCACTGATGAGTCTTTTCTCCTCCTAGTTTGTGCTTGTAGGACAGAGTATTGTTTAGCTGGTGCTGTAAACTGTTAAAATAACTTAAAGGTTGTTAGCACATATGCACAGTGAGAGAAGGTTGTATTGATTTACGTTTATAAGAAAAGAAACAAACCTAGCTCAAGACATGGGCTCCTTTGATTGGCTGAAATACAGCACCAGAAATTCTCATTGTTTTTTCCACTGTTTAACTGGAATCCACACAGCAGAAGTCTTACTGACAGCTAAAGGCGCTTTAAAGTTCACTTCCCAAATGAATTTGTGATGAGTGAGGCTTGGGTCTGGCCTGCATTTTTGGATGTTTATTGTGCTTCAGAAACTTGCACACAGTTGCTGAAGGGTGCAGCAGTCCTTGGTGTGCAGAAGGAGGAGAGAGCTCTGTTCATTTGGCACCACCAATGCGCAGAGTGCTTCACACCCAGAACCTGAGCCAGGCTTCCCCTTCTGAGGGATTTACCCACCACCTCTGGCATGGATCCCGTGCACTTGCATCCCTCCAGCAGCTTCCCCACTGTGGGAGGAGTAAACTGAGTGTAACTACTCGTTGGTGTAATTCTCAGTTAAATGAGAGTTGGAGGAATCTCACCCACATAAACCTAGAGATCATAACAAAATGCCAGACAACATTACCACTAATGGTTTGCTAATTTTCTGAAATGGCTGATACAATTATTGACATGGAATTTAATATGCAGGATCCACTTATTGCTATTCCTCCACCTTATCTCCAAGGAAGACAAAAGGAAAAAAACAACAAACCCACCAGCTGGAGGCTCAGTTCTTTCTTGCCACCCACTGTAATAAAAGTTGGCGAACTATTTCTGGCCCAGAGACATTAAACAAATCGCTGGCTTGCCCTATTCGCCACCTTTCAAAACACAGCGTAGGAAGCCAAACAGTGATTGTCAGACAGAAGGTGGTTTTAGAAGGATTGTCTTAAGGGGGTTTATTGTTGTTGGTAGCACGATCCCTCTGTCATAGAGGGGCTCCAGTGAGTGTGAAATACAGCTGGGGACGCAAAACAGTGTATACTACAGTAAGGAAGTTGAGAAGTACATGTGAACAGGACTGGAGAGGTCAGAGCAGCTGTAATCACAAGGCCAGTTTTGCCACATTACTGACATAAACAGAAGCCAGTGAAGTGTGGCTGTGCTGGAGTATCAGCACCTCAGTTGTCGCTGAAGGCCATCTCCCGTCGTTTGGCTTTCTCATTTTGCACCGTGCTGTGGCGTGACCAAGTGCAATGCTTGACATCTGGGTGAAGTGGTGAGGTGCCATCTGAGCTGCAGGCAGAGTGGCTCTGAGAGGTGCACGTGTGCTGGATGAAGGAGCTGCACACAACCTGCCCTGCAGTCTTGCTCCAGAAACTGCACAGGTAAACCGACCTGCTGCACCAGGAGCCACCAGGTCACGGAGTGGCCAAAACCTCCACAGTGACGTGGGCTGACAGTACTTAATTTGATTAATCTTCTATTATAACAGCTACTTCACAAAAAAACTAATGCTTTGTTTTCAGAAAAGAAGGTGGTAAATTTAAAGAATGGTTTCTGGTAATTAAATACAGTGTAGTAATGTGATACAGGGTATCGGCTGAGGGACTTAAGCAGTTTCAGAAAAAAGCCAAACTTTATCCTGTGGAGGAGCGGCTGGAGGAAGGCTGAGAAGTCTGAACATAAAATGCAAAAGGAAATTGTTCATATCAATTTAGAGCTCGAAAGCCTTTTACAGAATATTAAGGGGAAAAAAAAAGAGGGAAAAATCAAGAGGGAGGTATTACCAGAAAAGGAACTGGATTGTTGACAGTTAAAATTAATGGAACTGGGTGGGGCAGAAGGCTTATTATTTAAACAGTAGCTAGTGAAAAACTTGTATATAGCAGAAGGTATGTGAAGGTGCAGGTGATGAAGTTGCGTAGCTCTCTCAGACCTTGATTTCACTACTTGGAATGGCACAGTGTTACCTTGTTGGTGTTCACGTAAGTTAGCTGTTCCCTGCTAAAGCAACAGATCTTTTCTGTATCTAATATGAGGTAAGAGACTGTCATTTCACTTAGATAGATGACTAAGAAAAAAATGAAGTTTTATATAAAAAAAAAAACCAAAACACAAAAGCAAACCAGCCACCACATATATACACATCGTCACAGTGTCCAGTGTGGTTAAATTTCTTTGTTGTTAAGTAGCTTTTATAAGTCATTAGCCTCCCCCTGTGGGAATGAGGTATAGCCTTATAAGCTTCATTGTGCCATGATGTAGTGCAGCACATGTTGCCTTCTGGTTGCATATAAATTGAGGTTAAGGGTTCAGGTATAAACTCAGAAAAGTGCATGATTTATGGTACAAATCCCTAGACAGAGCCACAGGGAGAGATAGGAGGATCACTAATACAGAGGTACATTTTCATGACCCAACTTTTAGGGAGCCATCACCGAGTGAGAGGTTCGCCTATAACAGGACAGCCTGGCAGTTACCAAGAACACCAAGCTGTAAGGTCTGGGTGGCAGCATGATGCAGATGCACAAAGCAAGCTCACACAGTGCTTTGTGACTGAAGTTTTCTGAGGAGTTGACTTTCTACTGATGAGTTCAGCTGAACAAATAATTTCTTAAGTCAAAGCAAAGCAACTTCTGAATGAGAGACATAAGCCTCTAATATTTTTTAGGATATACACTTTCACAACGTAATAACATAGCAGGCAGAGACAGTCCAGGAGGCTACATTTATTAGGGTTTAACAAAAAAATTATCAAGTCCTAAAATATCAAATAGCCCTGAAATAATCAGCAAAGGCTTGCATTGGTTTAAGAAGTGGTTAAAGAACAGGGAGCTGAGTCACAGAGAACAGCAGTTTTTAATAGTGAGATGCTCCAGCACTCAGTTTACAAGTAGGGTTGTTTAGTGTCTTAATGATTTATTCATAAAATCAGCAAAAGTTTACAGTGACAAGTGTTGTAGCAAAATTATGGAGGATTGTGCAAAATGCTGAATGAACTTGACAGAACTCAAGACTATTAAAATTTGTCAGGGAAAGAAAAGTTCAGTGAAAAACATTAGTGAAAAGCTTTTTGGTATAACCTGACGTGTTCTAAATTTGCAGAAAAGGATGTGCAAGGCATGAAGAAGAATCTGACAATAGTTTAAAACTTAAATAAGGAAAACAACATAAATTATGTTCTGACTCTTGTCTGCACTCCACATTGCTTATCTTGCCTTCTGAAATATCATGAGTTTTTAGAATATAGAATTGGATAGAGTTTAAAGTAGGGAGTAAGTTTTATTTGGAGGGATTTTGTGAAGAATAAAAATAGAAGTTATTATTTGGCCTTTAAAATACCCAAGTCTTTCAAGAGTAAATAGGCACGCACTTCTGAAAGTCTGTAAATCACTCCAGAAGTCTGTCGGATACTCTGAAGATTTTTTTAAGTGCGTGATATTTTTCTAACCCTGACTGCTGAACATTGTTGTTAAGTTACGGTGAAGTGGAAAATAAAAATAAAAAAAAATAAAATCCAGTGTCTTAAGGTGATTGCATGAAGTCGTCAGCAGTTTCTAACTTAATGTTTGATTGATCTACAAGTTTGGGGTTTCTTTTGGCTTGGTTGGTTTTGATGTTTTGCTTTAAATATCAGGGACTGTCCACAGCCGACAGCAAGGCTGCAGACGTGATTTTTTGAGCAACAGATTAGATACCAAGCAGACACCTTCAAGACACCCTTGAAGGGCAAAGGTTATTGGCTTCTACAGCTGAAAAACTTGTTCCTGCTTACTAACGAACCCTTTTTAGATTTATCCTTTTGGTATGTGGGAAGATTTTGAGCACAGGTGGAAGCTATGAAGACAATTACCAGTGTGTGACTGTAACTACAGAAGTCACTTTACAGTACTTCATAGGATTGTAAATCATGATTTGCATCTGTAGCAAGTAAAAAGGGAAGGTAGAAAACAGCTCAGAGGACTCTCATCCTACAAGTACCTATCAATTCAGCATAAACGCAACATACTTTGGAGCTATGTGGTTCTTAACACAATTACTAATAAACTGCTAGTACTTAAAAGGTATGTTGCCTGAATTCTACCACTATGAAGCTAACATACAAAATGTATTCTTTTGCAATTTGAATTGTTTGAGTCTGCTTCTTTGGTTGGGATTTCAAATTGCACAAATTGAAGTATCAGATTTGCTAATTTAGTAGTGGATTCCACTTACTTGGCACTTAAAAGATCTGAGGCAATATCCTTTCTCATGCTACCTCCTGCAGCGGAAGAATTCTAGATAAAACAGGATACATCTCTTGATTTGTATTTCTTTTTAAAGATGATACATTACTAAATGCTGTTTAATCAGTGTGTAAAGAAATGATAAAACTGTCATTCCAATACAGATTAATTTTTACCATATCGTGATTAAGGCGTAAACCCAGCAGCAGGTCTGAACTGATAAATGCATGTGACATTCTGGGCGGCTTCTAATTAAAGACATAAATAATGAAGAGACCTTTCAGGGAAGTAGAAACAGTTCTGTGCAGTCCAAAGTTTTCACTAAATAGATCCATTTCATGAATCTTTAACCTGTATGTGCTGCATACCTGTCAAAATGAAATAATGTATGCAGAGATAACGTAAAGCAATCTGCACCACACAATTAGCAATTGTCCTTTGCAGCCACAGAGTCAGAACTTAAAGACATTTTTGTATTTCCATCAAGTCTGCCAGGTAGACAGGCAAAGGTGAAATAGGCACCTCAATTTCGTATACTGGTTATCAAAAGAACAATCCCTCTATTAAACCACTGATGTATAACTATAGCTCCAAGTTTAAAAAATAGTCAGGTCTACAAAGTTGGACTCTATACTTCTCCATCTATCTTCAAAGTGTGGCTTCTGCTTTTGTGATCTAAATGAATGCACCAGCAAATACCCCTCCCTGTCACGCCTCTAATCTTCCTGTTAACGACTGTGTTTAGTTATATGACCTGCTATAAGGACTCCACTCCCTCAACACTGTCCTTTGAACTCTTGGCTCTGCAGGCACTGTACCCATCCAATGATCAGCTGGTCAAACACATAGACGAGCACTTTACACTCTTCCAGGGGGTATTCCCCTGCATGAGGAAATCTCAGTGCAGAAAAAGAAAAGCAGCATTTCAAAAGAGATGTTTTAATGGCATAGGTGAAATTCTCTTTGGGGAAATTTGGCCTTTGCATGTGTGTACATATATGTATTTGACTTCTTGTCATTTTGGAGGGGGGGAAAAAACAATCTTACACTAAAGTAGGTTTTTCAAGAACAAAGTTTAGCTGATGCCAGACAACATCTCATCACCTTACTGTCAGCTGGATGAACGCGAGCCAGCAGTGGCCCAGGTGGCCAAGAAGGCCAATGGCATCTGGTCTTGTGTCAGAAACGGCGTGACCAGCAGGTCCAGGGAGGTTATTCTCCCTCTGTACTCGGCACTGGGGAGACCGCTCCTCGAATCCTGTGTTCAGTTCTGGGCCCCTCACCACAAGAAGGATGTTGAGGCTCTGGTGCGAGTCCAGAGAAGAGCAACGAAGCTGGTGAGGGGGCTGGAGAACAAGCCTTATGAGGAGCGGCTGAGAGAGCTGGGGTTGTTTAGCCTGGAGAAGAGGAGGCTGAGGGGAGACCTTATTGCTCTCTACAAGTACCTGAAAGGAGGTTGTGGAGAGGAGGGTGCTGGCCTCTTCTCCCAAGTGACAGGGGACAGGACAAGAGGGAATGGCCTCAAGCTCCACCAGGGGAGGTTCAGGCTGGACATCAGAAAAAAAAATTTTATGGAAAAGGTCATTGGGCACTGGAACAGGCTGCTCAGGAAGATAGTTGAGTCCCCATCCCTGGAGGTGTTTAAAAGACAGGTGGATGAGGTGCTCAGGGACATGGTTTAATGGTTGACAGGAATGGTCGGACTCGATGATCCTGGGGGTCTTTTCCAACCTAGTGATTCTGTCTACAACTACCTGTAAGGGGGTTGTAGTGAAGTTGGTGTCAGTCTTTTCTCCCAAATGACAGACGACGGGGCGAGAGGGAAAGGCCCCGAGTTGTGCCGGGGCAGGTTCAGGTTAGACACGAGGGAAGGTTTCTTCACCGAAAGAGTTCCCGGGAACTGCAACCGGGTGCTCGGGGAGGCGTTTGAGTCACCACCCCTGCAGGTATTTAAAAGACGGGTAGTCGAGGCGCTGAGGGCCGGGGCTTGGCGGGGGACAGGGGCGGTCGGACGGAGTCTCCGAAGGGGCCGCCGCGCCACCCAGCGGCGCTGCCGGGACAGGCGGCACCGAGCTCCGCCCGGGCGGGGCCCCGGGACGGGGCTGGCGGCTCTGCTCCGGGCCGGGGGAACCGGGGCTCACGGGGCCGCGGGTGTGGGACAGGGGGCTGCTGTAAAATAAATAATGACACAAAAACATAAAGCTTAATAAAAGAAAAACCCATAAAAATAAATTCAGTATGTGTAGGGATTCTCTTTGGGGTGCTTGAATGTCATGATTGGATTGACAGAATAGTGAGGGCAGTAACTCAGCCATCACACAGACATCTGTGGTGTTAGAAATCATCAGGAAAGTAACGAAGAATAAAACTTGCACCATTATTTTGCTGTATACATTTGATTTTTTCCATCTTTTTAATTCCACGGGCAGGTTTTGTTGCTCATAAACCTAGAAGAACATGCTGAGAAAGAAAATACAGGCAGTCATTGATGTGACTTTTCTCAGATTCAGAGGAAGAAGCTGAAGAAGACGGATCCTGTCTTCTAAACAGAAATTTTAGTCTTCAGTTTTGTGGATAATAAACAAAAATTGCTAATTAAATAGTATTAAATATTAATTAAATAAATTTAATATTTAATTTAAATAAATTAATTAAATAAATATTATGGAGCAGCTTTAACATCTTAAATTCTTGACCACTTCATCAGTATTTTTATCCTTTCTGAGTAGAAACAAAATGCTGGCTCATGTAGGAGGAGCAGAGCACTCCAGAGAGTCCAGTGATGCAGTCTTCTCATTATCATGTCCTATTAAAAATCTCCTAATAGGAGGGCCTTCCTTTTTTTAATTTTTTTTTTTTATAACATTTCTGTTTTCCAAATCATGCCACAGCAAGCAAACAGTTGAAGATATACAAACAATTTCAGTAAGGACAGGTGCCAGGAAAATGCATTTCTAAATTTGGGAATCGACAGCTGTACTTGTTTCCAGCGTCTAGCGTATTTGGATTATAATCTATTTCAATTTGTTTCTAAACAATTATTAGACTTTTGCTAGAGAAACTGATTGGCCAGGTTTCCTCTGTGGAGTCAGATATCTCTTTGCAGGTAGCATAGGAGTTAAGGTATATAAGAAAGAATGATGCAGGTCTAAATCTTTGCTCCTAGGTTCTATCTAGAAAAAGGAGTTTTACAACACATCAGCCAGAAGTTGGAGGCTCAAGGATTAATTATGAGGGGAAGGAGAGAGAAAGAGCCATTCCTTTCCCACCTGTAACAAAGAAGGCAAATTTACATAGAGATTCATCTCTGGGTTTTTTGCTATTTCCAAAAATAAACAACACTGCCAGTCTGAGATGCCTGGCTTTGCCAGCCTCTTCTCTTGTTATAGCTTGCAGTAGCAAATCTAGATCTCTGCTTTGAAATGTAAACTTTGATTTCCTGATATAGTTGTATAATTAGGTGTTTTTCTTCCCCCATTTCCTTGTGTAGGTTCGTGTTTTTGTGAACCAGCTGTACCAGCCAGAATCAGTGCAGGATGTGAGGCAAAACCCTGACCTGCAAGCCATCCGCATTGCCTCAGTGAACCCCATTCTGGACCCATGGGTCTACATCCTTCTTCGCAAGACTGTGCTCAGCAAAGCCATTGAGAAGATCAAATGCCTCTTCTGCCGCATTGGAGGGGCTCGGAGGCAGCATTCGGGGGGGAATTTTAACTGCGTGGATGGCCGCAGGATCTCCTCTGGCATGTCAAGTCAGTCACCCTCCTTCATCTCCCGCGAGCTGAGGGAGATTAGCAGCACCTCGCAAACGCTGCTCTATCCTCCAGAGTTAAGCGAAAGCAGCATCGGTGGTCGTGTGCTGCTTCCAGGCCCCAGTGCCAGCTTGGCTCAGTCTGACACCACATCAGTAAGGACACTGCGGAGCTCGGAGGCCTCGGACTCTTCTCAGGGCCAGGACTCCGAAAGCATCTTGCTGGTGAATGAGATCAGGTCTGGTTGCGGGGCCAGCTCTGCATCCAAGGGCAGCCCTCTCCAGGTCACCTTCCCAACAGAGACATTGAATTTATCAGAAAAGTGTATATAGATCGCCATTTAAGGCGTCAACATTGGGGATACTTCCTGGTACATTGGAAAAACTGGTGCAATAGTTAGGTGTTTTGCCTATTTGAGGGGAGAGGGGTTCAGCTGTGCTCCAAAGGGCTATTTTCCTCTTGCCGTGTGATGGGTACATTTTTCTTAGACTACTGAGGACTGTGTGAAACAGACACTGCACCTGGGTTCTGCCGTCAGAAATGGTGCAAGGCAGGTCTAATGGGACTGGAAATATGAACTGCCTTGTCTTGTTTGGTGACACAGGAGACCTACTGGGCCTCTAGAAATAGAAAGACCCATCACTTTTTTTTTTTTTCTTCTTTTCGTTCTTTTCATTTCTAAATCTGGTAGAACTGTGCTTTCTTTCCCCATGGTTGCTCAGCTAAAAGAGTTTAAGCTTCTGGTACTAGAGCTGAATGTGAGGCAGCTGCTAGGAACTGGACAGAGCTATTCTGAGAGCTGCCTGGGGCGGGATTTTAAAGTGTCTCACTAAAGCATGAAAATGTGAATTTTTACCATTGTATATATATCAGGATTGAAAATATTTAAAAGTCTATTCTTCTCTATGAGAAGGTTTTTTACTAATACAAGGTATATAGAAACAATTTCCAGCCTTCTTTTCCCCCAGTATTTCCTGCTGATAAGACATTCTTGGTTTAGTTTTGTTGTCCATACTAGGTTCACAGCTGATGAGGTGAATCTCTAGCTAAGAACACATAAGCACTTTCTGAGTGAAATGGGAATATTTGTGCTATTAAGAGAGAAAAAGAAAACACATCCTTTCAGTTAAGAATATCCATTTTCAGTATATGTACATACCAAAAAGTCAGATTTTATTCATGTGCTGAGGATGTTTCTCTGTGTACCGCATCTGTGCCTCTCTGAGTACTTTGGCCCACAGTCTGCACACACTTAGGCACACACTTAACATCACCCATCAAAGTAGTCCCTCTGCTGCCAGGGAGACTCCTTACATGTAAAGTTAAGGACATATAGAAGTGCTTTCAGTATCAGGGCCTAAAACTTTCAACCCTTGGTTAATAGTCTTAATAGTCACTTTAGTTAAAGCATCACTGATGTAATAAAGGTATTTTTTCATAACATTTATCATTTTACTTTAAATAGTAAATAGAATTTTATGACTGTGTAATCTGATACTCCATCAAATAAATGTACAAACCCATGGAAGCAGAATCTTCATTTAAAAGGTATAGATTATATAGAAGCGTCTCCTGATTTTGCAGCCCTTGCAAATCATTTGTTCCTAGAGTTTTAACAGTAAACACATCACCAAAACCAGCTGTTAACCACTGACAAAAAGGAGTTCTATGTTTTATGTTGTAAGGGTTAAGTCTTGTTCCAGAAACACTGTTTATCAAAACAATCCTGTACAGATGTTTGGAGGGTGTTTGTCAAATACTAAGCATGTTATGCTGCTTGAAGTGTTTTCATGTGAAATGCTTTATTGTAATCTTGAGCCTTAAGTTGATATGTTTAAGCAGTTGTACTGACCAGAGTAATTTTGGAGATCACAATTAAATGGAAATGTTCTGCTTGATCTCAGAAGGTTGTATGAGTCTGCCAGACAGTGCTAACTCCTCTCCTTAACACACCTCCCTTCTTGGAATGGTTTGCACTCACCTGCTGACAAAACATACTTTGTAAGTTTCCAAAACACCGCAGAATGATCGCTATCAGCCAGAGGCAGCTGTCTTCAAAAATGTCCCCAAGAGCACCAAGGTAGAGTCACGGAAATTCTTTATGCAAGCAAGTAAAAAAGTGAAAAGACTATACTTAGTTAAACCTCAGGCTGGCTCCATTATTTTCCTTTAACAGGGGAGCAGCATAGAAACTGAAGCTAAATCTCTACACAAATATGTGCAGCAGTAGCCACTTTTTGACCAGTTAAGCTGGGGAACAGTATTACTTAAATTCCTACAGCAGCTATAGATAAAGATCTGCCTGAATTCTTTGTAATTAAACCACTTCACTTAACTTTGTCTGCTGCTTACCAGTGACCAACAAATAGAAAACACTCATCGTACTTCCCAAGACATGAGACAGTACCTGGCAGCGCAGGAAGGCAGGGCTGCCACCTGCCCCAATGCTGGACTGCACCATCGCAGCTGGCCTGAAGCAGCACACCGGTGTTGTTGGTACTGTATGCAATAACGGAATTAGATATATTAAGTGTATAATAAGTATTTAGATAAGTGAAGGCTTATTATAAGTGGAAGTTATTTTATTCTTTACTAATATTGTTATTACTTTTCAGCATTACTGATGAGAAATACACTTGGTCTGGAGGAGCTTTAAGCAAGAATAGACCATCTTAAGTAGCTGACCTTCTAGCTCCCCTTAGCAAACACGTACAATAAGCCTGAGGTGTTCTTCCTGCCCACAGCACTGCTGGTGTGTCCGTAGTGGACTGGACTCACAGCACACATCATCAGCACCTCAGTAATGAAGCTGAGAAGTCCCAAGCAGGCTATTGCTCCCAGTGTCTCCTGAGCAGTACTGGAATTGCCTGCCACGACTCAATGGCAGTGCACAAAGACAAAAAGGAAGCATCTCTACTGCCTAGGTGCAAACAGAGATGGGCAGTCCTGGCTAAAAGGACTGGGTACGCGTGCCTTTGGTTAGGGTGACAGACTTGTCCCCATCACATGCCTGACAGTCCCACTCAGCTTTGGCACCCTCCCACAAACATGTTACTGAATTATCTTCATCAGCCTCCCCAGGTATAACAAGTCTCATAAAATAAAGCTACAAGTTTACAGAGGTTAATTTGCCACATGGAAGTTAAAAAGGTTTTTTTTCCTGCTAGGTACTATGAGCAGCTTCCATACATTCCAAAGGGCTTCCCTTCTCACACATAACAGCTCCCTTCCACTCCCAGATCCCAGAGATCCATATAACCCAAAACAGCCTGTCTTCCACATCTGTATCCACTTTCCCTTGTCCTCTGTGTTCACAGAAAATGCACTCTGCCATTCAAAAATTTGCCATACGAAAATTGTATCTCCTCGACTCGCTCTGCTAGCCCTGTGACTGGCAATCCTCTCACTTCTAGCAGTTTGTCCTGCCCACATGTCCCACTCCACCACTACACAGAATCCTTTGCATCCAGAGACACCACTGGACCTCACACCCCATTAACCACACCCCAAAAATCCAGCCTTAACTCAATTTAAGCCCCTGTCCTGTGCCATGGTCTAGAGAATCTACTCATCACAGGCAGGATGACAGCCAGTATCTGTAGGAGGCAGTGATTTCTGTGAAAATTTGTATTTTTATTTGAATCTCTGATCAATAATACAAGTTAGCATTATGATTTGGCCGAGGTTTAGGGTGTAGGATATACTGACAGTGGGCTTAGACTATTGGTGGGTTGTAGGATGCCATTTTAAATCAAGCTTATACATCCCTGCTGTCTGCAATGGTAACGCTGCCTGACCCAAACCAGTGCGATAGATGCAATGACAAAGTGCTAACAAAACCAGTGTCACCCACTGCCTTGAAATGGCATTAGCCATCATCCTAACCAAGAAGCTTTCTACAAAGTTAAATACTACCAGGCCTTTCCACTCCTAGGCCTTGTTCTAGACGTGCCAGCTTTACCAGATCTGGAAACCAACTGAAGCCTACATCACGTCCTTTCTGAACCCAAATAGTCAACTCATTCTCCACCTCTAATCTTCCCCCTTGATCATTTACCCTCTAGAACCTTTAGGTCTCCTAGAGCTGTGGCTCTTGAAAAATCAGCTCTCAACACTAGGCCAGCACAACTGGAAGGATCTAGCAATCATCCACATTTATAAGCTCCTCCCACCTCTGAACTAGACCTTTTTGGAGATACCACAATCCAAGAACTCCAACCCACTCAAAAACATAATGTTAACAATACCAGCCTACAATAAATACACGGTGCTGTAACCTGCCAATAAACCAAGCCCATAACCACCTGCTTTCCTGTGCCCCAGTCCTAACTACACTTGGTATACATTTCTAGCTATTACATAACTTCAAAATAAGTTAAGAGACTGCCAGCTCTCAACATTAGTTTTTACCTCCTTCCCCTTGGTTTTGGAATTTAGGGGGCACCTACCTTGATGACCAGGTAGGTTTCCAATGCTACCTCTATAATCTTGGTAACCAACAACAACATATATTCAATACACGTTTCACTAACTAAGAGAGTAGAGGGAACTGTTACATTTGCTTTTTTCCCCCTTTGTAACTACTTTTAACAGCCGATCTCTTACATTATCATCAAATTAAAGTCACTGTTGTGTTATCTGATCCATACATTTTTACCCACTAGTGTTGTCAAAAATTATTTGTTCTCTCTCAGTATAATCTAAGTCTTTAAAGATACTTATCTCTGTCTATTAGCGTGGAATTAATCTGTCCTGTTTCAGCATCTGAATTTAACTGCCAGTCAGTAACCTTGAACTTTATTTGTAAACAATGGAAATAATATGGCACCTTGTGAGGCTGATTCAACTCATTCTAAGATACTTACCTAACACAAGGCATATGAATGGCTGAGTCTGTGTACTTCTTTTCACTGGATATAAAGGGATTCAAAGGAAAAAAAATATATTTAAATTATGGAATCATAGAGTGGTTTGGTTTGGAATGGACCTTGAAGAGCATCCAGTTCCAACCTCTCTGCCACAGGCAGGGACACCTTCCACCAGATCAGGTTGTTCAAAGCTCCATCCAGCCTGGCCTTGAACACCTCCAGGGATGGGACATCCTCAACTTCCCACACAACCTGTGCCAGTACCTCACCACCCTCACAGTAAAAAATTTCTTCCTAATATCTAATCTAAATCTGCCCTCTTTCAGCTTAAAACCATTATGCCTTGTCCTATCACTGCACTCCCTAACAAAGAGCCCCTCCCCAGCTGTCCTGTAGGCCCCTTTTAAGGCTGCTGTAAGGTCTCCCTGGAGACTTCTCTTCTCCAGGATGAACAACCCCAACTCTCTCAGCCTGTCCTTACAGGGCAGGTGTCCCATGCCTATGTTCCATGCCTCTGATCATCCTTGCGGCCCTCCTTTGGACTCGCTCTAACAGATCCATGTCCTTCCTGTGCCAAGGGCTCCCGAACTGAACACAAAACACCATATGAAGTTTCATGAAAGCAAAGGGCCAGGATCATCTTCCTCGACCTGCTGGTCACAATTCTTTTCATAGAATCATAGAATCATAGAATAACCAGGTTGGAAGAGACCCACCGGATCATCGAGTCCAACCATTCCTATCAAACACTAAACGATGCCCCTTAGCACGTCGTCCACCCGTGCCTTAAACACCTCCAGGGAAGGTGACTCAACCCCCTCCCTGGGCAGCCTGTTCCAGTTCCCAATGACCCTTTCTGTGAAGAATTTTTTCCTAATGTCCAGCCTAAACTTCCCCTGGCAGAGCTTGAGGCCATAATGCATCCCAGGATACTTTTTTGATGCATCCCAGGATACATTTGGCTTTCTGGGCTGCCAGCACACACTGCCAGCTCATGTTAAGCTTCTCGTCCACCAGCACTTCCAAGTCCTTCTCTTCAAAGCTACTCTCCCCCTAATCTATTGTTGTTGTTGAGATTTCCTGTTTAGCAATGCTGCAACACTTCAGCATTTTAACACGATTCATATGGAAGGCAAAAACACAGAAGCTACAGCAGCCACTCCCATTAGTGATGAAGAAGAATAAAAATAAATTACCAGTAGCAAAGTGACAGTGTGCTTCACACATATCCTATAGTGGGTAACACAGGCTTTCTCCTTTGAGTTCCTCACATTTGTATACATACTCCTGAGAGTTTTAAAATCACTGAGCACTATCTTTTATGAAAGACTTCTCCTGAGATGGCTTTTCTTTTTTTTTTATGCTAACACATTAGTATGTTCGGCAAAGAGAGAAGCCAACTAATTTAATGAGTAGCAGCCTAAAACAGTCAATGATAATGTTTTTTCTTGTTAAAGCCAAAAGAATAAAGAGGCATTACTCATCAGCAGAGAAGTCAATATTTTATTCAAACAGATCCAAAAAGCCCCACACATGCAAAACATGGCATGCTGTACAAAAAAACCATGTTGAAATCATCATTTTTTTAACTTCTTCCCAGTTTGACAATAATAGTGTCACAAGAACTTATCTGCTCTACAAAACACTACAGCCCTGACAATAACTAGAATTTATAACCTAATCTAATCAGAAAAAAAACACATTTAGTACAGAGGATGGAAACAACCACCTCTCAAACCTGGCATGGGTGTACTGCCAGTTGCTGTAGATGTACACCGGTCCATCAGTTTGGCCCAGCAGTGCTGAAGTTAATAGGAATTTTTTAGATCATTTCAGTGGAAACAGACTTCGTGATAACATGAACGTATGAAAGGAGGGACGCAGTCCTTCCTGCATCAGTAAATACAGAACACTGACACAAGTATAAAGCGCAAAGAAAGAAAAGATGTGTTGGACTAGAGCCGAGCTCCTTCAAAATTAAAACATTCTTTAAAGCCACTAGGACATTTCCTTTTCTAAACAGAGAATGTCTCCTTTTTGAAGAAATCTGACCAAATCCTTCTCATACTAGCTTTTCCTATGGCTGAAAAGATTGTATTATTTAAGTTGTTAGGAAAAATAAGATTAAAAAATTCTTCAGCTAGGATAATTTAAACTCCCTATCAAACCATATCTTATTCAATGCCTGTTCAGTAAGCATTTAAGATCTATTTCTGAACTGAATGAAAAGATAAAAAAGTAGCATGATGCTGTTTTACTTTTCCTAATATATTTTAGTTGCTGTAATTGGAATTATTTTGAATAGTCAGGAGATGTTAAAAACTGTAAATGTTTTGTGTGTGCGTGTGCAAGCACAGATCTAAAAACTTACATATATACAAAAATATATTCAGGAAGAGTCTTGCAAAAATTAATGAAAACTTAGTAAATAAAACATGACAAATAAGTTTTTGAAAAGGACAATTAATTTCTGCACAGACTGTAAGTGTCCTGTTAAAGCTATTCAGCTGGACGCGTGATCTGAGATCAAAATAGTTTTTCTACAATACATTTTCTATTGCAAAAATCACTATACTTCTTGAGCAACATTATTTCCTTTTAACATGAGTCAATTTGAAAACAGAAATCAGATATGAAAAATGCAAAGATGACTGATTTTAAAAGGTTTCACTTGTCTACAAAACCATTATTCAAACATTTTTATTCTGTAAAATATTATCAAAACCAAGTAGAAACTATATGTTCCTAATTCTGAATTCCCCAGGAATGCTTGTGTTGACTATTTTGTCCAGTTCAGTTATGAGGTGACCATCTCTACCATGTCTCCAAGACAATGAAGAGAGAGCAGTTTCAGCACAGTGCACAAAGAATCAGCCTGAGTTTGTTTTTCTAATCTGCTCGTGTAAGGTAACAACAGCTACCTTCCCCTAAGGAAAGATGAACATCAAACAAATCTCCTATGTTATGCCTCTTAAGTTAATACAATATGAATACAGCACCCAAGACCACAAAAAAAAAAAAAAAGATAAAAACAGGAGACTCAGGTAATGCTGTCCTGAAAACCTGGTCCACTAAGAACGTTCTTTAAAAGGAAGGTTGTAAGAATTAGGAAAAACAAATGGACTCCCTTTATCAGATTACTCTCACCAGGAAAGAAAAGGCTAGATGTAATACACTTCAGACCACAGATTTCTAACTCTGACAATTTTACTTTTGGTGATGTCTGTAGCACAGCACTCAAGATAAGGAAAGGCCAGTTTCAGTCTCAGCTGATCTTTCTTCCAGCAAAACATCAGTAATAACTAAGCATTCAAGTGCTTGTTTTGGAGAGCGTTTCCATTCATCTAATCAGAAAGTGTTTAACCCATCACCTATAAAAGTAACATAAGGGTTTCTACCAATTTAATTTGACCACAAATCAGATGCCCGACCTATCACACACACACACAGACACACACACAAACAAGAAAAATAATAATCCATCTGCGCTTCATAGGAAACTTCATCACAGAAAAGTAATCTTAAGGAAAAATAAAGAATTCTGATAACAGACAACAGTTCTGGAAGATAAATAACAAATAAGGATTGAAATATATTTTTAAAAGATCCCTTTTACAGTTTAAAGGAAAGCTTATTAATTACTGGGAAAACATAGACGATAACTTGTAAAATTATGAAATATATAAAGATGAAAGCAGTTGTTAGAAATTAGTTAAGTATTTTAGCATTACATTCGCTCTTAAGATTTTTAGAATAAACTCTTGGGTTTCCTCTTGAAAAATACAGATGGAACAACAACTCAGGTCATTGCTTTTTCAATTTACAAAAGTAAAATAACATAAATTCTCTAACTTTGGTAAGCTCTCCCATTGCTTAAGAAACAAAAAAAAAGGCAAGCCCAATACAATAAATTACGCTACTTCTTAAAACAGTGTGGCAACCTATAAAGCTGCCCTATCGGGCTCTGATGAAAAGGGTTTCATCAGGAGTTGTAGGACAACTCTCCTCAGTAACAGTCTCCACTGTCCCTGAAGCAGAAACAATCACTACCGTTTTAGCTGCTGAAAGAGCTTTCTCCTTCTCTGCAATGGCAGCACAGACTGCCACAATTTCATCACTTTCGAAGTCATAGTCTGGGATTGGTTCTTGTCCAAGCTCTTTTCCTTTTGCCAGTGCTTGCAGTGCCTCAGTTTTTGTTGCCTTCTGCTGTTCATGTAGTTTTCTTGCCCAGGAAAGGTCCTCTTTCCATACTTCAGGGTTCATTGGAAAGATGTGTAAGGATACCTGGAAACTTCGGATTGCCTATTAACAAAATAGGGAAGAAATAAGGATTGGAAATTTTAACGCTTATATATTTCACATATCTCAACATAGAAATTAACAAAGAAACATAAATGTACATCATTCAATCAAAGACAAAACTGATTTTACTCCAGTCTGTCTTCAGTGGAACAATCCTCCCTCAGCTCTAAGTTCAACAGCAGCATTATTCCCAAACAACTGTGTGTCCAGGCGTATGAAAGTACTAAGAACTCATGAACAGATCAAGCACCTGGCAACAAGGGCACAAATAAGACACATGTCTTAATAATACTGCTATAATATCAAAACATAAGACGTGTCAAAAATAATATCGCAATTAAAAATGGAAAAGCAAAAATAATTTTTTTTGTTTTGATAATTTTCTACCCCACTTTTCTCCTGAGAGGAGAATGTAAAGGAAGGCAAAAGCAGATAGATATGGTTTAAACAAATACAGAAAAGGGATGACTGGGATTTGCAGTATCACTAATATTGCTGCTTTTAAATTAGCATGTAGTCATTTCACATACAGACCTAACACTACAGTAATTCTAGCTGCATGATAAGCAGTTTCCAGAACAGGTTTATGGTTGCAAACACACTTACCTAAACAGGCAGAAGTAGACAAATGAACTCCCAACTTGGAGAGTTGCTCTAAGAAAGAACTCCTGTAATCTTACAAACGATGTGATATTAATATAAGTAAGGCTAGTTGATACTATGTCTCCTGTCTTTCAGCTCAACTGGGAAGTCCCAAAAATACAAATAATCAAGACAGAAGTTGTTAAATATAACAAAGCTGACCATCTAATACAGTAGATGTGTTATTTGACAATATGAAGAGATTGCTACAGTACTGGGAAAGTGCTAGACCAAGAACTACAACTGAACTTGGTTTATAGGTACATTAACAGTGAAAAGGTCAAGACTGACCTTACCTACTCAGACTCGTGTATGTACATTCAGGCACGTGTGTGTTTCACATTTATGACTGTATGGTCTGTTATGGAAATGACCATCTGAGTGGCCAGACTCTTGTGTGATGATGTATAGAAGCTGCCCTGTAGGGTAGGAAAACAGTGATGATATAGATTTGGATTATATTTGGGAAGAGTTCCAGCAACTTGCATATAAAGACTTCAAAGACATATGAAAAAAACATCAAATTCCATATTCTGCTGTAATTTATAAATACTTAAACCATGCAAATTAATTTGAAAAATCACAACTTTTCATCTGCATTAATAGAAACTACCTATTCATCCTTCTGCTGGCAAAGATTAATATACAAACTCCATGTGACGCAAACTCAGCAGACAAGGAGATACAAATAAGATTTAATAAATGCTGATTATGCTATCAGTATTACTGCTGTTGCAATGGGAAGCCTTTCAGTTCCAGGAAAAAAAAAACCCAAAACTTATTATTGGTCCATAGCCAACTCTGAAGTGTAGGAGCATGCTGAACTTAAAACAGAAGGAGGAGTACAGTTTAATTCTTGCAAAACAGTGTCATTTTTTTCAGCTTTCCAGCTCTTAATTTCCAGGGATGGATGAGCTACAAGAGAAGACTAAATGCTCTTTTTTGTATTTCTGTTGAAAACAAAATATGAACAAATGCCATCTGCTTTTAAGTTTTCCAAGAAAGAGGCCCCCTAATTAAAACCTGTCTATATAGTTATACTCATGCACAACATTAAACACAGTAATCAAATATAAGGTAACGTTTAATAAGCTTAGAAGTTGCCTTGATGAGTCATCAGTACATGATGGTGTAAGAGAGCTGGTGGACAAAGTCCCCTATGCACCCGCCCAGGGAGGCCGGCAGCAGCTGGATCATAAGCCTTCTCATGTGGGCCAAAGTAACACAGATCAGATATGGCACGGCTGTGCGCTGCTACTGCTTCCTGGACGTCCTCAAAGAGCTGAGCAGCCACTGCGTCCACTTCAAGTTTCTCTTCAAGGTGCATCTTCCTCACTTCCACAGCTTCCTTCTTCCTCTTATTTTGAAGAAGTTTCTATCCTCCTCTTGTATATTCTTCTGCTTCATATCCCAGATCTCCTTTTGCACAAACTCACTTCTTCCCAACCCTCCTTCCTCAAGAACACTTAATGCCTCACTGCCTTTACACTTCAGCAAGCATCCCTGCAAGACACTGCAGCATGTTCTGCAGAAGTCACTGCTTCAGGCTGTCCCTACCCATAGGTCTGTACACTATACTCTATTATAGACATGGGCATAATCCATGATGATTGAAGGAATGAAAAAAATCTATCCCATCATAAAAATTTACGTATTTAGCAAAAAAAAAAAAAAAGCCTGAAGTGATATGTGTGCTCTTAACTTGCAAATTAGGAAAATACAGCAGGACAGAAAACATTTATTTCCTTACTATCGACTTATACTGCTAAAATTATGACAAGGAACTTTAAAATAATGGCAAAACAACTTTTTCCCCAATCCCAGTTTGTCATATGCTCTGCATCTGTTTCTGCTAACACTTTTGATTACAAGGTCTAAATGTTGAGAAGAGGACTTCATCATCACAGTTAAAGCCTCAAAACTGCCAAACATCTCACAAGAACTGAGCACCTCTGCTAGAAATGTAGCAAAAATGGCATTTAAACATTTGGAGACTCCCTTGCCCTTCTGCTTTCTTCACTAGAAATATAAATTATCTCTGAGTATGAGATATTTTCATTCATTAAAAAAAGATCCTTAAGTGGGTTATCGAAATATACCTATGACTACCAATAGAGGTTAAAAAAAAAGGGAATACACCATAGCAGCTGAAGACTGCAGGACTAACAAAGGACCTCTGGGGGAGCTAGTACTACCGGCTATTACCTATAACTGGGACTGTTTAAAGCTACTGAAAAGAATGTAACAGATCCCCACTTCAACAGATAAAGCATTTTATTTTCTCTCTGACATAATACTTCTTGAACACTATGCACTAGAATGTGCATGTTGCTGGAGTGTAGTTCAAGATGGAGTTGCCAGGACATAAATATGCCCTATCACGTTTTATTTTCTAAAGAAATGTCTATTATCAAGTCCTGACAAGGAAAGCAGTACCAGTTAGTGTGATACAAAAACTGTAAATGGAGCAACAAGAAATTCTAGGCCAAAATTATAAACCAAATAACAATTTTTTTAAATTACATTGCCTTTTTTTCATTTAAGCACATAACTATCAACTACACTAATACATAGTTAAATCCAATTCCAACCTGCTGCCGTAGGCAGGTACACTTCCCATCAGACCAGGCTGCTCAAGGCTCCATTCAGCCGAGTGTGGAACACTTCCCAGGAGATGCATCCAAAACTTCCCTGGGCAACCTGTGCCAGTGCCTCACAACCCTCATCATGAAGAATTTCTTCCTATTGTCTAATTTATATCTGCCCTCTTTCAGCTTAAAACCATTACCCTCATCCTACCTCTACACTCCCTGATAAACAGCTCCTCCCCAGCTTTCCTGTAGGCTGCTTTTAAGTGCTGGAAGGCTGCTATAAGCTCTTCCTAGAGCCTTCTCTTCTCTAGGCTGAACAACTCCGACTCTCTCAGCCTGTCCTCCTACAGGAGGTGCTCCAGCCCCCTGATGATTTTCGTGACTCTCCTCTGGATCCGTTCCAACAGTTCTATATCCTTCTCAGGCTGAGGATTCCAGAACTGGACACCATACTCCAGATGAGGTCTCACAAGAGAGGAACAGAGGGGCAGAATCACCTCCCTCGACCTGATGACCACGCTTTTTTGATGCAGCCCAGGACATGGTTGGCCTTCTGGGCTGCGAGTGCACACTGCCAGCTCATGTCGACCTCATCAATCAGCATCCCCAAGTCCTTCTCTGCAGGGCTCCTCTCAATCACACTGTTTCCCAGCCTGTATTGCATACTCTATCCCTATAAAAGAATCTACACATTTTGTTGTGCTTAGAAGTAAGATTACCACAGCAGTGTAATCAAGTATTTTAATCTCATGTAAGTGTATAAAAATAAAATCTCAGCTATTTATCCCCTTAAATTGACACAGATTTAATTGCTTTCCAGTGGAAAGTCAACCATTGGTTTCCTTTTGAGGAAAGGGCTCCAACTGTCAAATCTCAAGCATTATAAAAAAGCCCTGACATAAAAGTTTTATTACTTTTTCTAGAAGATTAAAGGCTAATAGGTAAAGGATAATTATGACTTCAATTACCTGGTCAAGAAGCCTCCATAGGTTTAATGATTATTAAATCATTTAACCTTTTATGAATTGCTTGGTTCAAAAATATACAGCGAACGTTATCTGAATTTTAGAAAAACTCCCCAAGTTGTAAATGGCAAAAAAGTAGACTACTAAAGCACTGGAAACACCAACAGAAGCTTACCTACGCCTCAGTTTCTTACTCAAAGTCAAAAAATTGACTCTACTTTAGCTCAAACCAAAACAGACAGACAAAAACATTCAGAGGGGAAACTACCCAGTGATAACTCTTCCCTTTCTATTCACAGACAGTAAGGTCACCATAACAATTACAGGAGCACCTGTGTTTTGTTTCAGATGAATAATGTGCTTTGATGCATATCTCCAATTGTTCGCACTTAAAATGCTTTTGTTTGCATCATGGAATGGTGTGAGACTACATAAACTAGATTCCTTTCTGATTAAGCTCAGCAATGTAGTCCAAGAGAGCACATGAAGTGCTCCAAAGAGCAGAGCTAGTCTGAAGTCAAACAAACTGAACGTAACGTAGACGTTGGGTCTCCAGCACTATTAACTCAAGATTTCCACTCCTGGTGGTGTGATGTGACTTGATGTAGACAGATGATGCTTATAGAATCTGGTGAGCAGACCTGGTGGTATAACTGTAGTAGTACTGGTATATTTATATCTATAATTCACATTACAGTAACCACACTATTTTATAGAATAAGCAGCATCAGTTACTTAGGATTCTTTCAGGAAATAAAAATTTGAATCTCCTGAGATTAATGCATTTAAAAATCTCAGACATAATTTACAGCTACAATTTCAGGCACATCATAGAAGGGAAAAAAAAAAGATTCCTAGACTAAAGACTTACTTTCTACACCATAAAAGCCATGGAATGTCACCAGTTATGTGATGTGATGCAGATATGCATGGATTCTGTATTAAGACATCGCAACAACATAAGGTAGCATACTACATATCTGCAACACAAAGCTTTTGTCTTACATTATTCTCATTTATTGGATTTTTTTGTTTTGTTTTGTTTTTAATACTGCTCGTTACTACACTTTAGAAAGAAACTGAGTTTTCAGGATCTGTTAGCCTCCCTCAAAAAAATAATAATTATTCTTTTTATTCTTGAAAATTTTCTATCCATATATGGTAACTTTCAAAAAACACTCTAAATTAACAACAAAATCAAAGCAGCACTAGCTACTTCTATTAGAAATAAAATTAAACGAGAATTATTTTTTATCTGAGAGCTCATGATGAATTTTTTTTCACATGCTTTTGTGAATGTGTCTGTATTTAAAAGTTCACTCATTACATTTCTGTACTAGCAGAAAACTAGTACACTGTATATGTGACCTTATTTACAGGTGTATAGCCTGTAGGCAGAGAGTGATCTGATATGAAGGAAAAGTCTCCCTTTGCATCACAGTGTAGCCAAGATAGCACCACGGCATAAAGCTACAGCCAGAGGAGAGATGCACTCCAGCTACTGCAGAGGATAGCAGCCTTTTCACTGTCTTAAAGAACCAACCTCAGCCACCATTTGGGGCCAAAGAGCCAGAGGAAAGCATGAATGAGCACACATGATTTGCTGCACCTGGTGCAGAAGAGTAGGAGTCAGGGCAAACAAGATACTAAAATTTTATTAGCAGGCATGTAGAAAGCTGAGCCTGAACATCACCTGGGACTTCACAGTATCACCTAGGACTTCACAGTATCCTCATCTTTAAACTACGGTAAGCTGCGTTGTAGCAGTATAGTACCCAGAATGCAGTATGTGAACTTTGTCAACTTAATTATTCTATTTCATAAAGCTATCAGGTAAATACAGTACATAACACAAAAGCCTTTGAGCTAAGCAGGTCTTCCACAAGCCCAGCAAGAAAACCACACAGGAAATATTTCTGAGAAACAACAAAGTAGAGGGAATACTGGAGGTAAATAACAACTTCTTCCTTGATTGCTTTCAGGTTACATAACAATATTCAGCTACCCTGGTATTTCTCTACTTTCATTCTCTCATACACAGTTCAGAGGATGTGGTTTACAAGCTTAGCACATCAGTGCTGTCCATTTTCCTACCAGTGCTATCTCTCCTAATCCAAGCTGCGCACGTCCCAGTGTCTGCCAGGCATCCCAGGAACGTGGGTTTCTCTGGACAGCCATTTCTGCTGCATGCACTGCTGGAAACATTTCATGTAAAGACATCAGGACCTATGACAGAAAAATAAAAATAAGACAAATAAGAGTAAGCAAAATTGAAAACAGATTTAAGCTTTCTGCGATTTCCCAGGCAACCACCATTGCTTCAGTAACTAATGACAGGTTCGTCTCACCTAGCTTTTTCTAGTTTAAAAGTTACTCATCTCACATGGTGACCATACACATTGCATAGCCCACGGAGAGAAACAGGTATGCTAGATGATTCACCTGAATTAATTAAGCAACTCTACTAGAAGTAGATTAATTGCCTCTGAAGATGTCCCTCCATCGCTCTTCCTCCTTACATATTCTGTAAATGCATAATACAATAAACCGAGGGACAAACACCCTGAGAAAGAAACACAACAAATAAACAAGTACTGTTAAAAAACTCCTGGACTGTATGTTTTCTTTTTAATAGAAGAGTGGAATCTACCAAATGAAGTTGCAGTGCACATGATATAATTATAGAAACAATTCCTGTAATTCGACATGGAAACTGCCCTTAACAATGACTGCTGTATTTGGAGAGCAAGTATTCTGCAATAGCAAAGCCTAACTTAGACATGAAATCAGCTACATTTAAAAAAAAAAAAAGTGGTTTACAAATGTGGAAATCTCTTTCACTCAGCAGTACAGGTTAGTGTCAGCCTGTTGCCACAGTATTCTACTCCTTTCATTCAATCCCCATACCTAAGCCTATAAATCATAGTTAACAGTACATAACACGGTTCAAAGTTTGCTGTATTTTTCCAAGACCACCATGAGACTGGCACATTACCTGAAGACCTGCATCACTCTGAGATCATGATTTCAAACACCCACATGCTATGGTGATAGATACCAGTGTAAGGAACAAACGACAACTGCATTCTTACGCTATGATGAGAATGTCAACCACAAGAGTAAGACTCATGCGTGGGCAACCACTTTCATCCCAACTGACCTGCAAACATGATGAATAATATTAAAACATATTAGGACTACTGCTGACATGCAAAAGGCATTTATTTAACCTTACTGTTCCATGCTATATTAAACACATAAATGTGAGTGTGGAGTAGAGGAGGATTCAAACACAATAATCTTGACTATTTACTTTAATTAGCGTAAAGTACTTGCACAACACTGGGGTGAGTTCAGTTAAAAAAAACCCCAAAATAAAAAAAAAAACAGCTTTACTTCAAAAAAATAATCCTGTACCTAAGCAAACCAGGAAGCATAGCTTTCACTAAACCATTTTGATCCACACTCCTGCTGTGTTAATAAGGCCAAATTTTTCTAAGGACTACTCCTGTGGCTTCTCTTACATTCCATTCAATTCCAGGCTGTAGACTGGAATTTGCAAATACCTAAAAATCTTTAAAAAACAATGCACAGCTGTATGTCATGTTATCCTCCCTTTTCCACCAACGGGTCTCAATCACTGATTGAATCACACAAAGTTTACAATGAATACTATGTATTTTTCCAAAAGTTTCAGTTCAACTGCACTTTTGTGTGCTGTTCCTCTCACCTGCAATAGATCTGTGAATTTAATCAAACTGTTATAAGTGGACAGGCACACAGCCTATCAAAACCAAGTGATTCTGCACCTGTCAGCTAGGTTTTACGTTAAACTCTTAGTGTGTTTGTTCTCATAAGAGAAAATAATCTAAGTATATGCTCACCTGAACATTTTTATGCATCCTGAGCATTCAGTATTTCCTACCAGTACTTTCTACGGCAGAAGAATCCCAAACATCTGCAAAAGTATTTGGCAAATCTTCTGTAGATTTTAACTGCTTTGTTTACTGAATTATGACCTCACTAATAAAAGGTAATTATTCCACTTTCACCTATTTGTGACTGTCGTGCGTACTAATTTATACAGCTGCTTTAGAAATGCTCTTCTGGACCAGGGTGGTAATTACTCTGCTCCTAATAACTACGGCATCAGCTTCTCAAGGCACATTCAAACAAATACAAATCTGAATTTATACGCATTTTGTCCAGCACAGGTATTTTTTTCAATTATTAATAAAATTGACTCAGCTACACTTTTCAGTCATAATAAACTATTCTCCTACACTTCTGTTTTCAGGTGAATAAAATCTTCAGAATGAACATACAATGTCAGAGCAGAATATGTGCAGCCTTGCCTTGGGTTACACTACCCATGACATTAGTATCACTGCAATAAAATACCTCCGCATGATAGACACCACTGGTACTTGTAAACTCAAATAGAAAACTTCAATCTTCTGGATGTCTGCAGGAAGTACAATACAGCAGAAAGGAAGCAGTCTAGGAGGTTCCTGGAGTGTGTGGATCCAAGTTCCTCACACAACTGGTGAGTGAACCAACAGGAGAAGGTGCCCTGGACCTGCTGTTTTGTGAACAGAGAAGGCCTTGTGGGGGATGTGACGGTTGGAGGATGCATGGGACAAAGTAATCATGAGATGGTAGAATTTTCAGTTTAGGTGAGGTGAGGAGGAGGAATTAGCAGAACAGTCAAGCTAAACTTCCAGAAGGCAGACTTGGAACTGTCCAGAAGGCTGGTTGATAAAGTCCCATGGGAGACAGTCCTTAAGGGCAAAGGAGCCCAAGAGGGCTGGGTGCTCCTCAAAAAGGAAATCCTGGCAGCTCAGGAGCAAGCTGTCCCCATGTGCCAGAAAAGCAGCCGGCAGGGAAGAAAAACATTTTGGGTGAGCAGGGAGATCTTGAGGGACATCAAAAAGAAGAGGAATGTCTATGAACTTCAGAAGAAGGGACAGACGTCTTGGGTGGACTACAGGGAGGAAGTGAGATTGTGCAGAGGAAAATTCAGGAGGGCTAAAGATCAACTAGAGCTCAGATTGGCCAAGTTGGTGAAAGAAAACAAAAAATCTTTTTATAAATACATTAACAATAAAAGGAGGACCAGGGAGAATATTCAGTCCTTATTAGATACAAATGGAACAACTGTGACAAAGGATGAGGACAAGGCTGAGGTCCTTAATGCCTTCTTTGCCTCAGTCTTTAATAGTAAGGAAAGTTGTTCCCTGTGTGTACACACCCAGGAGTTAGAGGAGCAGAACAAATCTCTCATGAACAAAGAGGAAGAGGTGAGAGACTTGCTTGCCCAGCTAGACACTCACAAGTCCACGGGGCCAGATGGGATCTATCCAAGAGTACTGAGGAAGCTGACGGATGTGCTTGCCAAACTCCTTTCCATCATCTTCCAGCAGTCCTGGCTGAATGGGGGAAAAGTTCCACTGGGCTGGAGGCTGGCTGATGTCGTGCCCATCTACAAGAAGGGTCGCAGGGAGGATCCAGGGAACTACAGGCCAGTCAGTCTGATCTCAGTGCTGGGGAAAGTCATGGAATAGATGATCTTGAGTGCTATCGTGAAGCACATGCAAGAGAACTGGGTGATCAGGCCCAGTCGACACAGACTCATGAAAGGCAGGTCTAAGTAACCCGACTGCCTTCTATGACAAGGTCATCTTCCTACTGGACGAGGGAAAGGCTGTGGATGTGTCTTCTTGGACTTCAGCAAAGCCTTTGACACAGTTTCTCACAGCATTCTGCTTAGGAAACTGTCAGCCTCTGGCCTGGACAGGCACACACTCTCCTGGGTGGAAACTGGTTGGGTGGCCGGGCCCAGAGAGTGGTGGGAAATGGTGTTAACTCCAGCTGGAGGCCAGTGACAAGTGGGGTTCCCCAGGGCTCAGTGCTGGGTCCAGCCCTGTTCAATGTCTTTATCAATGACCTGGATGAAGGCATTGAGTGCACCCTTAGCAAGTCTGCGGATGACACTAAGCTGGGTGGAAGTGTGGATCTGCTGGAGGGTAGGGAGGCTCTGCAAAGGGATCTGGACAGGCTGGACCGCTGGGCAGAGATCAATGGCACAAGGTTTTACAAGGCCAAATGCCAGGTACTGCACCTGAGGCACAGCAACCCTGTGCAGTGCTACAGACTAGGAGAAGAGTGGCTGGAAAGCTGCCTGGAGGAGAAGGACCTGGGGGTGTTGGTTGACGGCGACTGAACATGAGCCAGCAGTGTGCCCAGGTGGCCAAGAAGGCCAATGGCATCTTGGCTTGCATCAGAAACGGCGTGGCCAGCAGGTCCAGGGAGGTTATTCTCCCTCTGTACTCGGCACTGGTGAAATCACTCCTCGAATCCTGTGTTCAGTTCTGGGCCCCTCACCACAAGAAGGATGTTGAGGCTCTGGAGCGAGTCCAGAGAAGAGCAACCAAGTTGGTGAAGGGGCTGGAGAACAAATCTTACAGGAGTGCCTGAGGGAGCTGGGGTTGTTTAGTTTTGAGAAGAGGAGGCTGAGGGGAGACCTCATTGCTCTCCACAACTACCTGAAAGGAGGTTGTGGAGAGGAGGGTGGTGGCCTCTTCTCCCAAGTGACAGGGGACAGGACAAGATGGAATGGCCTCAAGCTCCATCAGGGGAGGTTCAGGCTGGACATCAGAAAAAAAATTTTCATGGAAAAGGTGATTGGACACTGGAACAGGCTGCCCAGTGTGGTGGTTGAGGCTCCACCCCTGGAGGTATTTAAAAGACATGTGGATGAGGTGCTGAGGGGCATGGTTTAGTGATTGATAGGAATGGTTGGACTCAATGATTCTGGGGGTCTTTTCCAACCTAGCGATTCTATGTTTCTGTGACACACTCAGTTATTTCACATCTGGAAAGTCATGCTGTGAAGGAATAAAACCCATCACTAGCATAAAGCTTTCTTCTGCAGATATTTGAGAAGAAGTGCTCAGTCCTTTCACTCAGGTAGGCCACATGGATTAGCAGAAGCCACACGGGAACCATGTGTGCTGCAGCCCCCTCTCTTGTACAACATGCCTGTCACATGCTCAACATGTGGCACATCAAGCACCAATTCTGTTTATATACATCATCCCTTGATAATACCCAGCGTAGTGTGGTCTAACTAACTTTGTTCAGTATCTAAAGGGTTATTGCCACTCCTTACACATGTGCCCCTTACGGAGTGTCCAAATAGGGGGAAGCCATTATTCTCGTAAATTAAGGGAATTATACCTGTGGCCTTTATCAAAACATAGATTTCTCATCCTGAATTAACATAGCAGTCTAACAAAAGCCCACAATCAAACTACCCATTATAGAGACAGTATTTCACGCACAGTATGTACTCGAATATTTATACATATGTGAATGATACAACATGACGTGACATGAAGGCAACTACTCTGAAATACTACTTCCATTGCATTTCAGGTCTTCTTGCACAACTCATCACTAACTTAAACATACCTAGAATTGAATTCTTTGCCTCCTTCAGAAACCATCTTACTTTCTTTAATCTGTAGTGCTGTCATTACTATAACATTATCATTTTTTTTACTTCCTTCACATAAATTTAGTTTACATTTATGCCTTGTTTAGGAGCAAGGTTATGTTGCTATCTGCAAAACTTTTCTCATTGTCTTGATTATATCCTCTTTATTGTTATGTTTCCTTGCTCCCTACATATCACACCATAATGGACCAAAATCCATTTGACTTAATAAAAATTTGGACACTTAACGAATGTCTTGTTCGAAGTCTTGCTCGCACTTTCTACTGCAAACAACCGGATTTTCTCCTCTTGTTTCAAGAATTTATTTCCTATTATTTACCCTTATTTGAAAAAGTTACTCCTATTTTATCAGCTCCAATGTGGCGTCCTACAAAGAGGCCTGCAGGTCTTCTTTCATTTCAGTCAATATGCTTGAAATACTTGAGCTGATCAGAAAGCTGTTATCTCTTCACTCAGACGGGTGACTGAAAGATGAATCTGGAAACAAGCATAAGTCCCTACACTCGATCTGAGAAGAATGCTGGCTGCTGCTTTTATCTTTGCTCAATTTTATTTCATTGTCACAGTCTCTTTCTTTATAAATTTGTTTATACTTAGACATTTCTCTTCTGTTAACTGTTTTGAAATAGTTGTTCTATAGAACATAGAATAGAACACGCCTCTGAGGGTTCCCTCTGTAATAAACACATTCTTTGATTCAGATGAATTCCTATCAAAACAGTAAAGTGGATTCTGGCGGGGGGGGGGTTGTTTCATGTTGGGTGTACTTAATACAACAAACTCTTGACGTTCTTTTAATCCTTTATGGCCTACTTCAGTAGAACTGACTCTAAACTGAAGCCATCATCAGCATCAGTTCAGACCTGCATACAATTAAATTACTTCATCAGTAACCTTGTGTGGTCTCTTTCCATTCAAAGTACATTCACACCAATTCCAATGTGGTTTTGGTGGGGCTTTTTTGACAGCAGTGATTACTGTCACCTTCTGCTAGTTACTTCTTGCAAAACATTCAGATTACTAGTAAAAACAGGAACAAGCAAGCCTTCTTCTAAAAAGTACACAAATCATTCTAATACAGTATTCGGAGCACTTCTTTTTCAAACAGATGTTTACTTCTTAAAGAAACTATTAATAATTCAGTTGTAGTAAAGTATTTTTCACCAATCAGACCAATAGCATGAAGCTTCACAGGGGAACCATGTATCACTGAAAATTCCATTTAAATCTCCCGTCCTCAATGTTTTAGCATCAACTTATTTAGATGGCCATACATTAAGAAAAAGGCAAAGACCTAACTTTGTCATTTGAAAGTATGAATATATTAAGCTTTTGCTTCATAAAAGAGACAATCCTAGCAGCAAAACAGGTCTTTAGTTTATTTTGAAGCAAGTGATGACAAGAAGGGTTATTTTGCCACAACCACCTAAGGTAAAGAAGAGGATGTGTGTGCTTATGAACACCCTTTTAAGAGCCGACACACTAAGACTCTATTCTTTTCCTGTTGCTCTCAAATTAATTTCTCAGATTAATTTCCTTCTGTAAATTTCATTAGCAGGATGGCAGTCAAGTTTTAAGTAATCTAATTGCGTATTTATTTTCCAATAGTAATAGCACTTCATTAGAAAACATTTTAGAACTAATCAAACAATTAAGAGAAAAAATCCTTTACAAAGCAGAAAAAAATTCAAGACTCCAATGCACATATATATTAAAAATGACTACACAGAAATGTCTTATAAAGATGTTCAGTAGGTGGATTTTCAGAACTTACATTATTCCATCAAAGATTTAGCACTGTCACATGCATTAAAACAAAGAACATCCAAGTCACAATGACTTAGTTTAACAGATCTAGCTTTAAAAAAAAAATAAAATGAGACATTAGAGGAATTAGAAAAACTCAGTGGCAAAAAAACCCAATTAAATATAGCAACTGTCATCAGGAGACTGTCCAAGTACTAGAAACCTAAGCAGTACAATGACCCATCCTGTCCTACCCACAATATTTTGGAAGTGTTATGAATCTGAGTAAGTCCTGGTTTTAGACAAGCTCACTGGCTTGAAGCTGAATCACTATATATAGATACATTCCAAGTCCAGTGAAACTCACCCAATTCCCTCTTCCATCCAGAAACATTTCAAAACACTGATGAATAAAATTCTTCCTACCCATAAGCAATTTAAAATTATCAGTGCTGTAAAGCAATTACCACTGCACCACACAACAATGCTTTTTGCTCGAGATCTTTCTGGAGTTCATCTAAACGTTTTATGGCAAACTCTTCTCCCTACATCCCAGTTTTAAAACAAACAAATGAACAAAACCCATTTAAAAATAATTTACAATTATTAGCTGATTTGTTAGAACCTAAACTTGGGATTGTGAGCCTGGTCATGTCTTAGGAATCTTATCATTTCTTAAACAGGAAGAGGGATGGGTGGAAGTTTATATTTCTTCATGGAGTTCAAGATTAAAAAAACTTCAGGAAAGGCAAAAATTAACTACTTGAATACAAATATGATGGGTTTGGCCTATTAAAAAAAAAAGAAAAGAAAAAAGAGACCTACATCTGAAATGCTGGCACTGTTTTCATTCAATGAATTAAAACTGAGGATGCAGGGTTGTACAGAAAATAGATCCTCAGACAGCTAGTGAGAGAGTCAAAAAGCTTGTTAAATGGAGATAAACCTGACTGTTTCTTCACATTTGTTTTACTTATTTCTATAAACATCTATAAACAATTGTACTATGTACTTTTGGAATCCTGTCATAGTAACACAGTATTTGACAATGTTACGTGAGATCTGAGCTGGAAGTACCACTGGTTGAGGAACATGAACCAGGCACATTCCCAGGACATGTGTAGGTTAGCAGAGTGCCTGATCCCCCAAGTGAGTTTACTACATATCATGATGTAGTAAGTCCTCTGATATGTCTCTTCACCCAAGAAGGAATCTCACGTGGTCCAGCACACAGTTCAGACTCTAATTCAAAGAATTTCTTCAGGTCTGTTCCTCCATTTTTGTAATTCAAAGCAACAGCAAAATAACGTTTTATGAATGAACGTTTTATGAACAGCCAACGTTTAATGAATTTGGCCAACAATATACTTCAAGAAGTCCTAGTGACTGCATTAATATAGGTAGTCTTCATACACTCCTTTGATTATACTTACAATACTACTTATTTAATGCTAGAATCAACACTACGCTGTTGTTGGGGGAGTGGGCAGGGGTTAAAGTCTTTTTTTAAAGAAAAATATAGAAATGAATTGTCCGCATAAGCATTCACTTGCCTCTCACTGTTCTTACGATGGGGGAGCAGTTTAGGTGGTTATGAAATGTCAAGTATATGTACTTGCAGATCTTGCATGCAAAGAACAGTTTGAGTGTGCCCCTAACCTCTGCACACAGCATAATAATCTGTTTTTAAATGGATCAAAAAGTAGCTGAGAACAGTGGAAAAAATTCTTAGCTATTTTTATTGGTTTTTTAAGCAATTGAGCAATTCCACAATCCCATATGTTTTTCTGGAAACACACTTACTGCAAGTGTCATTGATAAATGGGAACTTTAAACACTATTTCCGCTCTTCAGAACTACCAAAAGACATTTGCCCTACATCTGTTAAAATACAGAATTTTAAGAACTTACCATAAATATTTACGGATTCCCACTGTATCATTAGCATAGTTATCTGAGCTGCATATTAAACAACAGGGTAATTAAAACGTTACATTTGCTGCTGAAAAATAAAATACTAATGTATCGGGAAGCTGCCATATAATCCAACATTCCAACATAAGATTATCTCAATAAGTGTAACAGGATATATACATATTCAAGCCCGTGCAAAACACTCCATCCAATGTTAATTCTCAAAAGAAATTACTTCATGAGGAGACTTTTCCATACTGAAAGAGAATTCATACAGACTATAAAGAATGTTTGCATTTCGCAGAAAGCCATTCTAAATATGAATCACCTTCTCTAGTACATGACTCACATACCGAGACAGGTAGGTTTTCATAGACCCAGTATGGGTCAAGCCCTTACTGAAGTCGGTGTATAGTTCTTCCAAATGAGGAGCTACCAAAACTTTCTTGTTTAGCTACTCAATAACAGCTGCAATAGCTGTGCTGGTATTCTGGACTGGAATAACACAGTCAGCTCTAGGATAGTATCATTTAAATATTAACCACAGTATTTTTGGAATGAATTACGTATTCCTGTTTTGCCAAAACAGGATTTTACAGCTCATATTAGTGCCTTTAAAAGTAGAAAGGCATCAGATTACGCATTAGACTAATCAGCTTCCAGTAAGTGTAAGTCATACCGCAAAAAACATCTGCAATAATTATTTATGTGCACTGAAGAGATGTCACCGATTTAAAGATCAGAGGTTTTGTTAAAAAGATTCAAGAAATAACTTCATAAATGCATAATATTTTGTACATAAACTTTTCTGTGTTCTCATTCACAGTTTAACAGAGGTATTACGCAATGTCAGAAAGTGAAACCGAAGAGAAACAGTGCAACTGCCCAGCACTGCTCTCCTCTTCAGGAAAGGAAGCAACAGCACAATGGAAGCAGATGTTTGAGTTCCTTTATTCTTTCAGCTTTCATTACTGTCCAATGATTTCATTAGACAGGCAAAGACATTTCACAAGACAAATCAGAGTCACACAGTATCCTGGTAGCAGCAAAGCTGTGCGCCTTATTCTTTCAACACACCTTTCCCACTTACCTGAAATACAGGGACTGGGGTGCTGAATAAGCCAACCACCCCTCAGTGTTAGGGATTGCAGCTGAGGCACTGGTTGAGGATGGTGCAGTATGCATCCATTTGCACCAGTCACTGCATCATAGCTTGGATCCTGGTCAGCTAACATAATTCCCTGTTCTCCTGTTATCTCCACAGTGAAAATATTTAATTTCAGTATTATTTCAATTAAATAAGAGTATTTTCAGAGAGCTAGCTTAATTCCTGCATTCACATAAGACCACAACAAAGAACTGTTACAAGAACAATATTCACTAATTCGTCCCTTGTGCCTTTGAGCTCAATTGTCCTTTTCAATAGCTTTCTCTTTACTTTAAATCAAAAAAAAAATTATAAGTGCAAAAGAAAGGCTACTTCAAAAACACCCTGTGTTAAGGAGACAATATTTTATTCAAAATAGTTACATCTTTAAACCACAGTAAAAAAAATGATGGGACCAAAACGATTTTCATATCTTAGCAGATTGTTTTTTAGTAGCGGAATTAAAAATTAAAAGTATAAATGCACAGCTATTTAAACTAATAACCTTTACAGCAACCTGGGAAGCTACTAATTAAAGCAGAATTACATTATTCTGTCTTTTCCAATAATGCGTAATTAAGATTTGGAACTCCTGGGTACATAGCTCTGCAGACGCCAGAAGTTTACATGAGAACAGAAAGCAATGAGACAAATTTGTCGAAGAAAAATCTTTCAAGCACTTCTAAGCACAGAGCAGCCCCAAGGCTAATGCCTGCTGGAAGCTGTGGAAAGTATCATGGGAGAGGTACTGCTATACACTTGTACTTTTTCCCAGCCGTTCACTGTTGGAACTTGTCAGGATGCTAGGTTAGACACATCTTGGACCTAAGCTAGCATTTGATGTAAAGATATCCAAATACAACTAAAGATTCAATGGAGATTTACATGCTTAACAAGTCTGGGAGAATTAATTGCTCACTTTTCAGCATCATGTAGGATACAGAGGGAGAGAACTGCTCTAGAAGAATTCAGTGATTTAAAGTAAAAACAATTACTTCATCTTATTACTAACACTATTCAAATTTACAAACCAAGTCAGAAATCAACCCTTCATACACATCCCTCCCCAAGTTCTTCTTAACACAGTCTATCTGGATCCCTTGTACACATATGATATGTTGAGAAAGCAGCCCAACAATACACTCCCTCAAAATAAAAATCAGGAAGAAAAAACTTCAAAGCTATGAATTAATTCTCAAATCAAATGCATAACCCAAATAAGACCTAAACCTTCTGCAGCTACATAAAAAGAAAGCCTCCTTCAGCATTACTGTATTGAAATGAGATTATGATTATTGAATTAATTCTTCTGCAGAATCAAGCTTTACTCACTTCACAAATAACATGACTGTGGGGAGGAGACCTGATAGCATTCAGTAAACAAAAAAGAGTAACCATTGCCACCACACCTTGGAAAATAGCCAGTTTTGGTTCTTTAGTTTTGCTGGGTGGGGGGCTTCTTGAGAGGGGTGTCTTGTTTTGGTTTTTTGTACAAGAAAAGATTTACAGTAACAACAAAGATTTTAAAACTAAACAATATAGCAAGTTTCCTAAAAGTTACATAACACCTTGACCAAGTAATGATTTTACTTTTTTTCCTTTCTCCTAACTTTAAACAATTATTTTATCAGCCATATTTTGAGTAGCTACCATCCTAAAAATATTTTTTCCTATTCCCATCTTTCCAGCTGGTTGAAAGAAGCCATATACTTCTTGTTCACGTCCTCAATCCAAATCAAATACATTTTTGGAGAAGACCATTTTTATTTAATAAAGGAAAAAAAATGTATTTTTGCACCTTTGCATACAGATCAAGACAAAAGCTTCCCAATCCAAACTAAATAATGGATCCTGGCACCTATGCCTTCTAAGCCACACAAAGACACACTGAAATTACAAGCTGATTTCTTAACTTTAGTGAGGCGTTGATGGCTGTATGCTTTTTTCCTCAGAACAGCTTTAAAATAAAGGCTCAGATGAACAAATACCAAAAGTATATTCCACTTAATGCTCTTTTCCGAGACTAATTTATCTACATAATACTTTATATGAAAACAGACTGGACTGTATCTTTTGCATACAGTGTCCTAGTTTAATGTGGATAGTATTAAGCCAACTCTTCAGAAAGACCAGGCAGGATTTTAATGGTCAATTTGCTAATCTATCACAGTAAGGCTTTCCTTGCTCCTCCCAATACAACCCGTAAATATTTCAGTTGCCTCTTCCACACTGCAACATCCTAATTCACATCCTAACAAAGGCATTTATGGCAACTGGTTGTGATAATAATATTATTTTAAATCCTGTTAAAAGATACCCTGTTGTGCTGGGAAAAATGAAAAACCTAAATTGTGCAGTAGTTTATGCATATAACAACACAACGTTGCACAGTATCTGTTCACAAACACATTGTTTTCTTTTTTAATTTCTAAACTGATAAAGAATTGCAATGTTTTACCTGCGATTTCATTTCATAAAGCGTAGCATCTTCTGGAGTTAACTGAAGTGCTTCATCCCACTTGTGAATAGCCTCTTTGTACCTGTAGTTAAAACAATATTACAGTCTCACTATATTTAAAGATATTGGATATTTCTACTTATATCGTGACACTATCCTAAATAAAGTGCCATGGGATCTCATTAGTATTAACATCTCTTCTTACCACTTCCCTATAAGACATGCTGAACTGTTTTCAGGAACTGGCTATTTGTTCTTCTGACCAAACGCATGCTAAGTGCTACTGTACAACTGGCCTCAAGTGAATTTACAAGTCACACAGGAAATCTACAGAAAAGCAATGACTTAAAATTACAAATCTTAATATTAGTCCAGTTCCCCTCATTGCCAAAATAATCCTTAGTCAGGCATAAAGAAATACATTCTGAACTCTACATGCCTTGCTACAGCCATGATTAATAATTTGTTTTCACTCTGACAAGGCTGAAACATAGGAGTTCCCCTTCTGCATTTCTATACTGTAAGAAACTGAAGATGTCTGAGTTACTTTGGTATATAAATATAAGAAGGAAGATGCAAGTAAATAGCTATTCTGAAATCAGCTTTGGGAAGGTACACACTAGCTTCATAATATGCTGCCCCTCCATAGAAAACAGAAAAAGAAGAGTTGGCCAAAACCAATAAAAAGCAGGTCTTTGTCTTGAACAAAGAGCTAAAAGTTGGACAAACACATACTACGATTTTGAACTATACTGAAGAAATGTATCGGCATAATAAGATGCAGTTACAGGGGTGTAGCCTTTCAGCCTTAAAGGTGTTCTCAAAGTAAAATTAAGAAGTCTGTGGGGTGCCACAGGTTCTCTGAATCTGTTTCAAAATCCACCAGTGTTATGGAACTGTTTAGGGACTCCTATATTTATATTAATTTCACTGCAAAGGTACGGAAACAGTTACTCTTGCTGGACACACACTCTGCAATTTTAATATAGTACAGGTAAGTGTAATTTTCATACACACTTCATATGCAAGGAGATTTTATATTCCCATATCCCCCATTCTTCCTTTCCTCTCCCTTCCCCATTTTTTAGTCCTCTTGCTTGTATGACACCCCCAGGTCTTCTAAAGTGGTCATATGAAGGCTTCAGAAAGTTCTGAAACAATTTGGAAGAGAACAGATTGCAAAAGCAAGGCAACTGAAGTAAAACTCTCATTGTAATACAGGTACTGCTAGCATACAAATGACACTGCTAATTATGTTTAGCACTCAAATTAAACATTAAAGGTTGTTTCAAAAATTTTCACATTTCCTCAAAGTTTAGTTACCAGCTGCACATTTGTCACCTCCATTCACTCTCCATGGGCAGATGTCTGCACTAAAGGAAACATCAAATTTTCTAACTATGTCAGTAGAAGCCTTCAGCTGTGATTTAGTTAGCAAAACTACTTTTTGATTAGAAGATTATCGTTTTGTTCAAGACCTAGCGCAGATGTAGCACAACAAATCCTACATGAGTAAAGGAAGTCCTCAGTTCAGTCAGATCACGCCCTGCAATGTGCCCTCTGTGCCCAGCAAGTCACAGTATTTTGAAAGTAGCTACAGAGTTAAGAAAAATATTATTTTGGAGAACAGTGCAAATACAGTAACATCAGTTACTAGAAAGGAAGGAACAACACTGGCATTCTGCAAATAGAAAGACACAAAAGGGCATTTCAGGAATCTTCATTTTTACTTATGTGCAGCAGGCAGCATTACTCAAAGTGTCAATCTGAACAGAATAAGAACTCAGAGCAAAAACATGCTACTTCTGAAAGGGAGCATCAAATATAAGCAAATATTCCACTATATCCTGTTGGGTTTTGCTGCCAGTTTCACAGAAACACAGAATCACTAGGGTGGAAAAGACCCCCAGGATCATCGAGTCCAACCATTCCTATTAAAATATGCCCCTCAGCATCTCATCCACACGTCTTTTAAACACCTCCGGGGACAGCGACTCAACCACCTCCCTGGGCAGCCTCTGCCAGTGTCTAATCACCCTTTCCGTGAAAAATTATTTTCCGATGTCAAGTCTGAACCTCCCCCCGCACAGCTTGAGGCCATTCCCTCTTGTCCTGTCCCCTGTCACTTGGGAGAAGAGGCCAGCACCCTCCTCTCCACAACCTCCTTTCAGGTACTTGTAGAGAGCAATGAGGTCTCCCCTCAGCCTCCTCCAGGCTAAACAACCCCAGCTCTCTCAGCTGCTCCTCATAAGACTTGTTCTCCAGCCCCTTCACCAGCTTCATTGCTCCTCTCTGGACACACTCCAGAGCCTCAACATCCTTCTTGTGGTGAGGGACCCAGAACTGAACACAAGATTCAAGGAGCAGTCTCATCAGTGCCAAGTAGAGAGGGAGAATAACCTCCCAGGACCTGCTGGCCACGCCGTTTCTGATGCAAGCCAAGATGCCATTGGCCTTCTTGGCCACCTGGGCCACTGCTGGCTCATGTTCAGTCACTGTCAACCAACACCCCCAGGTCCTTCTCCTCTGGGCGGCTTTCTAGCTACCCTTTCCCTAGTCTGTAGCTGCACAGGGTTGTTGTGCCCCAAGTGCAGGACCCAGCATTTGGCCTTTTTAAATGCTAATTTGTCATCAGTCTAACAGCATAAAGATGGGTAAGGGAAAAGAGGTTGTCCATTCACATAAATAATGTGCTGTGTGTGGTCCAGAGTGCATGATCCAAGAAAAGTGATGACAGAATGCTGGAATCACTTCCCAGGATGGAGAACACAATAGAAGAGAGCTGCACAAGGAAGATTTGTCTGCAGCTACATGCTGAACTACCTGTTCAAAAAGATTGAGTGTTGTCTAACAGGTTACACTGTGGAGATACCCAGGTGGCTGTAAAATACTGATCTTTTCAGCGCATACATTTCCTTAAGAAGAAAGTCTGGTAAGACATGACAGTTCTATTCTTCTAAATACTCAGGAAAACAGATGTTACCATTGCTGTTCCTGGAAAAACTAAGGACACTGTTCTTACTATTAGAATCTGAGTCACGTTGCTTGCTCTAGTAATTTAAATTTAGTAAAAAATTCCTTTCTGTAAAGATAGTTCAAAGAATTTTCTGCCTAGCTCTTTGGAAGGAAAAGATTATATACTGTATCTAACACCTCTCTGAAAGCGCTGCCTGTGGATATAAGGTACAGTTGTAAAGCCAATGTTCCAGTAAATGTTTTATGAAAACCATAAACCTTGGTTGAAATGAGAAGTGAGCTAACACACATAAGTAGTGTTGTAAAATAAATAATTAAAAATAAGATCACTTTACTGTCTCTCAGTACCTCTTTTAAGCAGAACTGTACTTACCATTATAAGGACAGAGAACTAGTTTTGAAAAGGAAAATGTCACCTGCTTTGGATCTAATTAACACAAATTTAATCGTCATTCCATTCACTACTCCCATGTATTTTCTTAGCAAGTAAATAAGCTCACATATAGTTGAGTCACTAGTAGGTAACAAGCCTTTATGCATTGGCTGAGCTGCATAAACTGCCACGTCACAGCTAGGAAAAGTGAAGTAATGGATTTTAGCTAAATGCTGTTCCACTGAGGCCTACCTTAACTTCTTCTGATACACCTGATATGGAAAGAGAGCAGACATGTTCAGAAAACATGCTGTGGCATTGCTGACGCATCTGAATTTTGTGTCTCTTCAGAAGAAAGGGCTATGAAACCTAGCACTTCAAAAACTGAAATAAGTTTTATCAAAAGTAACATCTCAGAAATAAGAATCAGACTAAAGAATCGCAGATACATCCACTGGTAATGCTATAAACCTTTTTGAGCAGCCTGACCTAGCTGGAGGTGTCCCTGCCTATGGCAGGGGGTTGGAATTAGATGATCTTTAACATCCCATCCATCTCAAACCATTCTATGATTCTTCAGAAACTGCTGATATTTATCAAGATGGAGATTAATCCCAAGCACCATTTGGCAGGGCCCACGGACTAGAAAGCAGCTTTACAGATTAAAAAAATGGAGGTCCTGGGGGACATGAAGCTGAGCCAGAAACGTGCCCTGCAGCAAAGAAGCCCAACAGCATCTTAGGCTGCCTTAGCGTCACCAGGAGACAGACGTAATCTACCTCAGCTCCGGTGAGAGCACATCTATAGCGCTGGATCCAGTTCTGGGTTGCCCAGTACAACAGAGACATGGATATACTGGAATGAGTCCAGCAAAGGGCCACAAAGACGATTACAGGCTTGGAGCATCTGTCATTTAAGGCGAGAGTGAGAGAGATGGGAGTATGAAAGGGGAACAAGGAGTAAAGAAGATGGAACCAGGCTCTTCACAATAGTTCCCAGTGACAGGACAAGAAGCAATACACTCAAACCACAGGAAGTTCTGCTTAAGCGTATCTCCATTGTTGGAGGTACTCAAATCCCAACTGGACAATGTCCTGAGCAACTTTCCTAGTTGGCTTTGAACTGAGCAGACGCTGGAGCAGAAAATCTCCAGGACATCCTTAGGATTGTAAGATATTAAGATATCAGCAAGCTCAGTAATACAGGATTTAAGATGGACTATGACTATCTCTTGGCTAGATGAAAACAAATTTTAAGCAAAACACAGTCTTATAAATAGACCCATTAATTTTTAGATGTCTGGGATTACAATAAAAACTTACATAATGTAGCAGTAAAGAAGTCTCAGAATATTAATAAGAAGCCCTAATCTATATATCCATTGTAACTAAGCATCTAAACTCCAGAAATAGAAAGCATTTTTAAGAAAAAAATTATCATATTCTGAAGTACTGAATTACTTTTTATGTAAGTACAAAGATACAGCATACTTAATTTTATCTACCTACCGAGATTTCAGTAAAATAGCACACCACACTGCAAAAACACATACAATTATAACCAGAACTTAATTATCATTTTCTCTTCTTTATTGCAATGTCATAAAAAAGAATGAATTATTGAGGACTAGATACATCTGGGACAGCTTCAGTGTAGAATATTTGATGGATCTAGCCAATTCTTAATTTAACAGCATATGAAATCCCATCACCCCCTTAAAGTACTAAAACTGCTCTCTTCAGACGTGCTATTGACCATCTGGGAACTATACAGACTTGGCACATTTTACTACAGCTTGCTAAACTTTTGAAACAAACATCTCATGCTTACACTTCACTTTTTCAACACCATTTCTGGGAAAACGGGATCTCTTGATCAAAATCATTAAAACAAATTTGTATTTCCATAACAACATTTAATTCCAAAAAAATACCAAATCTTCCAGTTACATTGTGAAAAGGTTTTTAATCATATACATATATATATATCACGCAGGATCTAGAGTCCTGTAGTTCTGCTAAGAGAAGGCTGCCACAATTGATGCTTCAGAAACAGATTAAGACAAGGCATACTCAGAGTCACACTGCAGTATCTGAGATACACTGAAAAGATGAGATGCTATCAAATTCAGACAAAATGAGACAGATCCGCAGGAGAGGGGCAGATCACAGGAGTACACTGTAAAGAGAAGGGATGAAGCAACATAATTCCTGGGAATTTTTAGGGACTCAGAGGGACACTCATACAACTACATGTAACAGGAGGATAAGGAAAAACAGTTAGAACTAAGGAAGGGAGAGGAAAAAAAAACATTTCAAAAAGAATATGGCTAATTGTCAAATATATTATAGAGGATGAACAAGAATGGTCTGTGGCCACCAGAACACCAGTTAGAAGATTTTCAACAAATTCAGACTTTGGTGGAAGCTAGAAAAAAGAACACTAGTCAGTAATTATACAGAGTACATAAAAGGCAAAGAAAATAAAAAGCAAAGCAGAGGCTGATTACAGGAACAGACTTCCCTTTTCAAGCTTGGGTGAACTGTGGGAGAAAAGACTCAAACAACAGGTGAAGGAGGTCATGAAAAAGAATGAATGTAACACGGCTCTTTTGTCTTTAAAACCTTCAGATTCCTGCCACCCAGCTAGGTTTTTACAGTAAAATACTTCTTCTGCTGTGGGTGGAGAGGAAGGTGCATGGCACTTCACAGAAGCACCTAGAGAACAGTGGGCACCTAGAGAACAGTGGGCAGGAACAGGCAAAAGGAAATTGTTTGCTTAAGTGCACGCACACAATCCTTGTCCAGAGTTAGTGCCAGACAGCACAAGTAACTTCACTGGTAACCTTCACAAGATTGCTAGGTGCTTACACACATGAAGTACAATAGTAAATGGGGTTTTTTTGAAGCCTTAGCAATTTGAAGTCTACAATTTGGGGGATTTTTTTTTTTTATTGCAGACAATTCTGACACTTTTGGTAAACTATCATTGCTGTAGCTCAAAAGCATGGCTATTTTGTAGTATACGAAGTGTCATGTATTACTTCTGATTATAGAGGGAGAAAGTTAAAACCAACTGCTCAGTCTACTAAAAATTCCAATAAAACATTTTAATTTAATAAGCTGACCTAGGTATAACCACACTAATCACCACAGGTAAAGAGGTGCATGGTAATTCTTCAGTGGCACCCAATGATACACGTTCTTGCCCCACAGTAAAGGAGAGGGAAACACAAACAAACTTACTTAACTGTCCTTTGAGTAGCTAAACTATACCGAATTTACCATGGGGTAAAACAGCCTGCACACAGCTAATGCACAGGATTTCAAAGTGTAAGTATCCACCAGAGTTATTATTCTTGCACATACTAGACCCCTCAATATCATGCCATTGACACTTGGACACTAGTATCTCCAAAGAGATAAAGACAGAGGAAACATGTAATTCTCTATTGCATTTCGAGACTTAAAGGGCAATTTTAATTTCTTTTTCATAGAAGTAGCAATAAGCTAAGTAGGCAGACACCCTATAAACCTATAAAACCTATAAACCCTATAAAGTTGCATTTATACAGCAGAATCTTTTTCTATGCAGCAAATACAAAAGTTCTGCTAGAAATAAATCAATTGAATAATAAAAGTAATAGCTACATGAATTTTTCAAAGATAATTATCTCACTTCCACATAGGAACAAATGGGAAATGCCATATCATCGCATGCCAAAAGCAATTACCACCTATCATCATACTAAACTATAAGACCAAGATTTTAACGTAAGTTCCACCTGCCATTTTCCTAATTTTTATTTCAGCCACACAGGTAAATATGAACACTGTTTATCCTTACATCTATTAGGCAAATGCAGTTTTGAAATTACCTTTGTCAAAGAAAAGGTTTGAAATCCAGCACTGGAGAAAGATGATCTCATAACTAACACCCAGAAACAAAATCCACAACATCAGGGTTCTGTTATTCTTGTACTGCCTTCGACAGTGACATCCTCTCTGACATGGAAATAACATTTAATTTCCTACATTTAATTTTCATACAATATGAAAAAATGATCTCATAAAAAAAGTCACTCACCAATACTTCACAATTCTTTTTTTGAGGAACAGGAATGGAAGAGATACAGTAAATAATTTTAATGACAAATGACAGAGGAGCTGATGCAATACAGCACTACATAATGAGTTAACAGTGCTTACACTTGAAAATTTGCTGTAAGATGTCCTTCACAAATACATTTTGTGCTGCTGCCTTTGACTTAAACCATTCTTTACACTCTGGTGAATAACTGATTTGTGGTCTACTCCAGTCAGATATTATACTTACCTGTAAGGAGACAAGAAAATTTGCAAGTAACATACCTGGTTTGTCTTAAACACAGAGTAGAACAATAATTTCTTTATAGGCAGTCTAACAACAGTATTATTGATACAGAGGAAATAACAGCCATATTCAGGAATACTGTAAGTTGTATTAGAGTGCTTAAGAAATGAAATTGTCAAGACCTTCCACACCACTAAGAAATATTCTCACGCAGGAGAACATTTAGTATGTCGTAAAACTACTTTGCTCATTTATGAGCTGTAAAAAACACATTAATTACATACATACAACTGAAAACAAAATATCCATTTTCAAATGCTTTCATCTTCAACAGTACTGTCAGATAAAGTAACAACTGGCAAAAAAAGAAAACATCTAAGTAACCCCGAATAGGATCTAGAAGCTGTTTAGCAACCACCTATAATCACATGGAATAGTTTGTTAAATCCCAACCCTGTAATCTAACATAATATAATTGAAACTGGATATTGACTGCCATTTTATGGGTGAGAGCTCTGTAGGAAGCCAAAATAAACAGTGGCAAATAGGAGCAGAACTGAGGTTTACACATGGAAATTCAACTCAAGAACAGGAATACAAGTTCTGAACATGTCATTTCATTATTTAAGCAATAAGAACAGATCAACATAACCTAACAAGCTTCAAAAGAGAAGGAATTGTATAGTTTCAGTAAAACCAATTCATTATTTTACTACTCTGAACAATAGCCTCAAATAACATAATTCAACTACTAGAACCGTTACAATATGTCAAGTATCCACAGAGAAGTAATGTGTATTTACTACTGAAATGAAGTTTTAAATACAAAGATTTAGCTCCTCAAAATAGTTGCAACAGGAGTTTCTATGAAGGCAGCAGAAAGAAAAATGTGGAATAAAAACTGTTATGCTGCATTTCAAGCAATTTTGAGGTCATAGTCCAGTCCTGAGAATTATTTGTTCATATAGCATTTAAATATATGAAAGTAGAGCTAGAATGATGAGTACCATCTGTTTTCTTCTTTGTTAAGAAGGCATTTAATAATTTTAACATTTTAATTATTTGTCCACAGATTGCTGACAGCTCTGTCTCTCTTACCTCATGTTATGATCCTGCTGGTTCTCAAATATCAGTCACAGAAACCAGAGCAAGAAGTTAAAACCTGCCAACAGCACCAAAAGTCTTCCTAGGATTTAGATACCTGTATCAATTATTGCCAAAATATGATGCTCCAGGGTCAGGTGTTAACAAGGCAAAACATTTTGGGAGAGATAACACTCAGAACACAAAGCCCGCTTACGTTCTATTCTGAGCAGTTCTATTTCATCTAGCTGACATGCTTTTGTTATCTGTCCTAAATAATGTAATTCCTCTCCATTTTCATTACTTCTGGCCTCTTTACAATGTTTGCTGATGTCAATATCACAGAGTAATAATGACAGAAGTTATAAGTAAAAACAGAGAGAAAGAGATAAAGACAGAGGAAACATGTAATTCTCTATTGCATTTCGAGACTTAAAGGGCAATTTTAATTTCTTTTTCATAGAAGTAGCAATAAGCTAAGTAGGCAGACACCCTATAAACCTCCCTACATAGCTGAAATGATTATAAACTATTGATGCAAAACGATTATAAAGTACCAACGCAAATACCAGCCAACAAAAGCCACCAAGTCTCCTGAAATAAGAGAAATACAGATCTGTAATTAACAGCACGACCTACCTACAACGACATGATATGGATGTATACAGATTGCATAAAGACTGTATTTCACCATTCAGAAGTAAAAGAATGTATCAAGCACTTCTAAATCCCCAAATGACTAACATGCAAATCATACACATAGAAGTGGCAAGAACAGGACCTCTTACTATCAGCACTAAGAAGACAAGGAGTGGTTGAGCCTCAGTGTCACCAGGCAAAAATGTTCTATACAGGGACAGATGAGGCAATATCAATTTTGTGCTCCAGTTTCCATGATAGAGCCATTTAGTCACTTGTGATAACTTTATGCTTCTACTGATAAGGAACCTTCCAAGAACGAATAGATCCGAACTGAAGATTTCTGTTGGCAGTGGAATTTTGCATACACATTTAACAGTGCCTATCAAAAGAGAACAGGAAGAACTGTTTGAACCATCTCCCTCCATTTTTTTTCCGCAGCATAGCACAAGATGCAACATAAAACATTAAAGATTCAACATAACATTAATAATTCAGATGCTTTTATTGACATTAATTACTGCATAGGAATATGTAAGCCATTTAGTCCACACTATCCAATGCTTCTGAATTCTAACTTACAAAAGTAATTCTTCCTCTTATGGCTCAAATCCTATGCTCTATCCACCAGGGAACATCTACGAAGAATGTTTTGAGCTCTGGAAGTACTCCCTCTCCATTAAACTACCCATAAATTTACAACACATTTCGAAAAAGCAAATGAGACAACAGACACTAGTTTGTTGCAATAATGCACCCAGCTGTAATGCATCTGTGTAACGGAAGACACCCCTTCTGGGGAAAAAAGAGGGAGGTAATCAGAGCTTGATAGCTTTGGTGTTGCATGGGGAGAAAGGATTCATGTGAATTAATTATAAAACTTATTTTATTAATTAATTATAAAAATAAGCCTTTTAGTTTATAATCCTTACTACCTCCTCTCCTTAAATATTAGGCTGGTCCCACTGATTAAAGAAACATTAAGTCTGACTTGCAAAAGCCTTATTATCTGTCTACAAACTAGAAGTTTCTCTCTGCTTATCTCTATTTATTACCAGAATATGATATCTAAAACTAAATAATTTGGGAACCCTCATAATCAGTTAAAATACATTCAAAAATTATAAATTACTCTGAAAAAAAAGCCAGGTTATAGATGCTCCTCATACTTACACAATGTTCCACATAATGGTTGTTTATACTTACAATTCATATAAAACTTCATTAAGTTTTATGACAGCTATTTATTCTGTAAAATAATTAGGACATTTTAATATTGACAATTCCAATTTTCATGGGGTTTTTTTCCGTTCTGTAGGTCAACAACACTTCTAAATTTTTTCTAGTATTGCTTGGAATTCCTTTCTCACTCCGAAATCAGCTACGAAAATAAATAATTTCTGAAACCTCGTTCATTCATTTCCACCCACAACACAGAAATACTGGAATTCTGCCACATTTTTGAAAGGGAAATACAAATGTCTTAGTATTAATGTGTGGGGTCACTCTAACTGAGTCTCAAATGTCGTTCCGCACTATCCTCATCTCAGTCTACTTTCTTGCCCCTGCTTTGCACCGATATAAAAGCTTTTGCTTTTTAAGCCAAGTCAACAACATAACCTGTTCAAATATTAGTTTGTTTTAAAACAGCAAGCAGCTTCTCAGTGTAAACTCTCCACTTGGCTACACGAACACAAAGAGCAGAGCTTTATTTAGGCAGCAATGACATGACTATCTTGTAATGGTTTCACGTGATAGCTAAACTTTAACATCCGAAGTACATGTTTGTATGCTGCACAAGTTCACAGTCCTTACTTTACTAAACAAGACAAATGTGATAGTCATGAAACTGAATGCATGAAATGGCATCTTTAGCAAATAGCTTCCTACCGTCTTTGTACCGAGAGATCTACAAACAGATATTTCAAACTGGCAGTGAGACAAAGATGGTCTAATACGGGCTAAGACAAAATTTATTTTCTATATTGGAAAATTTTATTTCAATCTCAACTGTGACCCTACCTCCCAGAATGCTTTATACAAACCTCTTCTTTATTAAGCCTCCACTTAAGTCCTTTTTGAAGTCTGAAGAAATATTAATAAAATTCAGATCAGAAATGCTCTTTGAAGACTGAAGTTGAACTGCTTCTCTAAACTACAATTCTATTTTAGAACATGCAATACTCCAAATGATATGTCCAGAAAAATAAGTTATGCTTAAGCAATACAAGAGAAAATTAACCTTCTGACAACAGAAAAGTTGCACTGACAGGCTAGATTAAAGACAATTAAAAACACTTCTGCCCACATCCAAATTTACTGAGAGTGAATTTATCATCATCACAAGAGCCAACTGCCAGGAAAAGAACTTCCAGACAAATACAATTTCCTACAGAGAAGCCTAAGCTGCATAACTCCTTCAGCAAGTTTATGCTCTTTAACATATTTAACAGGTGTCTTCCATTTCAAATAGTAAATAGGATTATGGAGCCAGATGAGTACAAGACACTATTCATCACCAAGACCTCTTACCCAAAGAAACTAGTTTAAAAATACAAAAAAATGTACAGCAATTAACTGCATTTTGTCTTAACTGTCATTTCTTAATTTTTGCACAAAACCAAAAGCTTAAGTCATGGTCTAATACACTACATTTCTATTACTAGCTGACAGGTCATAGACAAAACAAAAACTATTTTTTAAGATTTGCCATTTAGTTGCCAGGACCAGTAAAACTCCAGAAGGTGGTTTGAAAGTATGTGCAATACACACTAAGAATGGCTGCCTGAAAAAGTTATGTTGGAACCAGCTTCAAAATAGCAAACTTCAGTTCTTCACAAGAAAACAGAATATCTATGATCGTTTTTCAGAAAGTAAGAAAGAGGGAAGGGATTTGTTACCTCTCACTATATGGCTTTGGTGTGCAAGGCACCATCCAGAGGTAGGAAGGTATATTTCTCTGTCTAAAATGCTTAACTTACAGTATTTAAACACCATAACAGAAAATCAAGCATGATAGTATAAATACCAAGATTCTTCTATTGAGATTGGAGTATATGCACTGGTCACCTAGATGATTGCAATAAGAAAAATGTACAATGTCTATCACCTATTTTAGGTATGTCACACTGTTTACCAGAAGTATTTTGCAATGCGTTAACAGTTCTGTTGAGCTATGATTCTCTCTGCACCTAACCCCAGTAAAAACGCCGTTACTTCAGTTATGTACTGCTTACACTAAAAAAATAACTGTTCTGTATTTAACACATTAGCACACTTCTTTATAAGCTAAGTAAAAGTACTTCTGTTAAACGTCCAGTGACAAAGTGAGAAAAGAACTGGATTCATTCTGAAGGAGACAAACATTTAAGAAGTATAAAAACTATAACGCCTGGCCTCTGAGTGAAAATATATCCACAGATATCCATTTCAAACTTTAAGTGCAATACAGTAACAGCAACACATAGGCAACACCATATAAATGAAAGAGCTTGTCTCCAATTCCCTCACTGTGTGGCCTTTATTCTAATACCCATTCTCGTACCTATTTTGGCAAAAGCATTCGTGAACCAGATCAGAGGCAGCCAACTGAAAGATGTTTTTTTTCAGCCAGGCTTCTTTCCCAGTCCAGACAACTCTAAGTTGACACCCCCAGGGTACAGCAAATAAATGAGATCATTGCAAAAGGGAGGAAACAAGAGGACACATTGACTCTGGAAGAAATCAGCTTAACCAGTGATGGAACTGCAACCTTTGACTAGATATTTGGCTTGTAAACAACCAAAGCTAGAGAGCATGAATACCAGCCCTTGCTTTCAATTAACTCACCCTTGATATAATTTAACAGTGGTCTACAGAATTACTAAATGGTTAACTCCCATGTAAACATATGAACAGGGGAAAAAAAACAGGAAAAAATCAAGATCCACAATAAACTATTATTTTTTTTAATTTGATGACTATATGTTAGTGCCCTTACAAGTAATATTTCTTGCAGTAGTACATTATGTTGTGAAGCCAATTCTTAAAAAATTAGCAGTCCTATAACATCAAATATTTCCACAAAGGAAAAAGAAAATAGAATCAGACCTTGGTTTGGGTTGGATTATGTATGTACCACTCTTGATTTTTCCCACCAGCTATATCAATTAAACCTTCAAAAGGCATGACTGAACACGACATTGTTCCTAAAATGTTTTTATTCTGTGCCTTTACCACCAAATCTCCTTTCCAGTTTAAGGATACTTTCATGATACACTGTAAGATGTGGAAGACGCTATTTAGAGAACTAGAAACTAAGCTGACATATATAAACTAAGATCTTCACAACAAAGCACATTGTTGTATCCTACTTCTTCAGAAAACTCTTGAAACAAATGATGATGGGCAATTGTGATCCCTGAAAATCAGTGCATTTTAATGTCAGAAGATACAGAAAACAGGCAAACATCATGCTCAGTGAGGATCATGCAAGGGATACTGAATTACTGTTTCAAAATTAAATTTCATGAACCATAAAGATAGTTAAAACAAATGGGGGGAAGGAGAATATTATCTTTGTCAGCAACAACAACTGGGCCTTGTTTAAGAGCAACTGGACAAAGTTACTAAATTAGGAAACTGCTTTATTTTTTTCCCAGCAGTTTCCCCTATGAAGAGAAAGAATATTATTAAACGATCAACTCTAAACACAAAGGTTTTATTATTCAAGTACAAGCAACTTTGTGTATTTAACAGTAGATGTGGACAATAAATAAAGCCACAAAACCGTAATTTTAAAAAATTAAATAGCATCAGTATTTTTTTACAGTATCCAAACCACAATACATAACGTCACTAATACAGGGAATCCTGGATACCATGACAGCAGAACTTCAGCAGAGCAACTCTTGCCAGTGCCTGTCAAGCAAAGGATGTGGAAAAGGTCTCAGATTTGATTTCTCTGTAAAAAATGCTTAGATTATTAAGCTGAGCTGTTTTCGCTGAGCTGTGTTACAGTATGTATATAATAGAATTCTCTACATTTAAAAGTTGCATGACTAAAATGTGTCACTGAAGTTATGGGCAAAATCTCTTAGCTCAAGCAAGACACACGTTCTTTAACTTGCTAGGCATACTTCTGCATTAAAGTATGTACATGAACCTCTAGCCACCATCTACCAGTAGAGACCTGCCAGCAGAAACTGGTTTCCGCAGGATGGAGATGGTGCTGGTTTTGCTGCTACTTTGTCTACATTTTAAAAGATGGTCCCTTTCCAAGCCGGTTTATAACAATAATATGCAGCAAGAAAAAGGAATGAAAACAGTTTCAGAGACCAGCTCTGGAAACAAACAAACCAGCTGTGAGACAAACTCACAGTGGGGTACTTCATGTCGACACAAGACTTAGAGGAAATGAAAACGCACCACGTGCACTCTGCTGTATTCATTTATTATCCCCTGCATGCAGCAAAAGGTCGTAAATGTTGCTGAGGAAAAATATCTCAAAGGCTGAGTAACTAGAGTAACTCTACTTGTGTATGATGTACGGGGCTAGAAATATGCCAGCATATGTGCTTTCACATGCTTTTTTAATAATTTTTAAAGCACTGCTGTGATAATAAGTGATAAAAATTAAATGTAAAATTGTCATAATAAATAACAAAAATAACAAAAAAAAAAATATTAATATAACTTTTCTTATTTATTTAAAGTCCTTTTTTTTAATAGTTCCTTATAGGTCCTTAACTAGTACTATCAAATTTTCTGGAATAAATACAAATATTCTATTTTGTCATTAAAAAAGCTGTCTGGAAAATGTGCTAGGAATTAAAATGAAGTAACAGAAGCAACTAGCAACAAAAAGACTATCATAACCTTCAGAGGCAAGAATTCATTATTTTGCAATAACTGCACATGCTTAAGAAGGATAGGAGAAAGTGATTGTTACGCATGACTCCTCTATACAGAGATATTAATATATACATAAAAATTAATATATACTGATCAAACTCTCAAGTACCTTTTTTTTTAAACTTCTTCAGTTCCAGTAACATATGCTACATATTTAAGTATATGTGGGTTCTAAGTAAACAGACACATTTTCACAGAGTTCATTTAAAAAGAAAACAATACATAGCACATTTCCAGAGAATGAATTAGCCTTTCACTTATAAAGTTTTGTAAACTATATTTCATTAATAGAAGGAACAGACCTTTTAACCTTAAATCCAAAGACTGAACTGTGTTGATACCTGTTCCTCCTTACATTGCCTCCATTAAATGCCTACAGTTATACAGGATGATATATAGCCATCAATTAAATTATGCTTTCTACTTAAGGAAAACATAAACACGTATGTAAATGCTTCCACAGTCTACACTTACAAACATATATCTAGATAAGTACGTACACATTCAAATACAGAAGGACACTACAACGTCATAAAACAGAATTCTGAAGTAAGAATAATCTTAACAAAAAGATACTCTGTATACAGTTTAAGTAGTGTACAATCCTTCTTGCACACACTCAGAAAAATATGCATTAAATGAGTAACAATTTCAAAACGGAACTCCCACTTTAACAAATAATAACCAGTTGTTGGAAAAAATCTTTGCCAGAACAAAAGAAAACCAGCTAAATTAAAGATAAATTGCATCTTAAACAACAGGAACTACTTAAAAACAGCATTCTGCAAAGAACTCCTCAATGAGAGAAGATAAGTATAGGTATCACCAGGAAGAAACGACTCTATTAGTAAATGAGGAAAAACAATAAAGCTGGCAAAAAAAAATTCAAGACAAAAATGAACAGTACTACATAGGGCATTTTACAGCAGGGTGCTAAACACTGTAAAAAACTCTCTGCATTTTTTTTTTTTCAATTCCATAGAAGGGTTACAAGGCCAGCAAAACCATATGCCCTGACTAATCAAAGAGAAACTACAACATGTGCTTTTCCAAAAAAAAAAAATGGAGGTAAGAAGCCCATAGTCGTTCAGAGTCTTTACTATTTCAGCTTACTTCTTCTGCACTCAAGAGTTACAGTTTACGGACCCTGGGTCTCATTTTAGTGACCATATCATGCATAAGGCATTGTCAAGGAAGTGACCAGCAAGGGAGTTCTGTATATGAACACAATAGACAATAATGCTAAACAGTGAAAAATATTAAAAGTAATCAGTTATTTTGATTAGAAGTCATGATCATTTTAATCAAACCCCTATTCATACTATACAATCTTACATAGAGTGATAAGCTACCTATTTTCTCTGCAATTTTGCATGATTTACCTTAGAAAACATTTGGTATAATCAAATCTAATAACTACCAAGAGTAAGAATTTTCATTTTATTTGGAGAATATTGGTACTGGTCATTTACTCTGAAAGAAGTAAGCACTATATGGAACAGCTAATTATACCTGGCATGCAGATTACATCCACAACTCATATCGAACACCTATTTTCAATCTACAAGGAAAAGTAGGAGTGAATGCTTACTATATTGTCCTAGTTTCATCATACACATTTTCCAGTGATTTCTTCTATACTTAATTACAAAATCAAACTGTGTAAGGCTTTCAGATAAATCTTATGGAATAGTCAACATTCCCAATGCAATAAATCAGCAGTCTAACAGAATTTTAGAATTTACTCTAGGAGACAGAAATAAAAGCTAGATTTATAGATTCCCATATTATCTACTGAATCAATCCTTTTAATTTTCTAACTTTAAAAATAAATCTTTATTTCAAATGGAGTCAATTAGCAGAGATGGCAAGAAGGTAGAGCAAAGACTGCTCATTTTTTCACATCTTTTTCTGTACCCAAAGCATTCAACCAAAGACACATGGACTAGTGAAACAAAATGAAAAGTAGACTCTAGAAATAGAAAGAAGTTCCTCACCCACAGAGAAAGGTTCCATAACAACAACCTCTACAGTCAAATTCTGTTACTTTAGCACTTTCACAACTCATTCGTAATGAAATGCTTACTATAATTGAAACCTGAAAAACACAGGTAAACAAACACAAATGTTGTTAGAACATGACAGAAAGGCTTTCCAATTCAATTAAATAAGTATTATTCTTTGGCTCCATCTCCTAACAACTATTTTTTTACTGACCCTTGACTTACCACTACACTAAACAAACTTTTTAAAGAAGTGTGACTCATCATCTAACACTGACAACTTACAATGTCAAGTGAGAAATACAAACTCAATTACAGCTTACACAGCTAAGTCTCACAAACTACACATGCTGAAGTAACACCGGCCTATAAGCATCAGGGGAAAAAGGCCTCGACTGCTAAAATGTGGAATAAGTAGCTCTACACAGAAGTATTTTTTTTTTAATAGATTAAAAAATTAAATTAAGCTATTGTCAAAGATTTCCTCTAGAAAATCAAACACTTTCACAAAATCAACCTATTACGTGGTATGCTCCTAGCACTTTGACACATGCTTATTTAATTTGCTGCTGCAAAAGCTAAAGGAAAGAAACAGCAAAACCTTTTAATCAGTCCGATTTATGCAGTAAGTGACAAAGTGACGTCAAGTGACAAAGTGATGCAACTATATATTTTAACATAGGTGAATCTCTACAAGCTCAGCCAAAATATGAGTGTTCCAGCCGAAAACTTCATCTTCCCAAACCAATACCAGCTTTAGAGATGGACATTTTTTAGTGTAATATGGAACAATAAACATCATCAGAAGCAAGAGCAGTACTAACTTTAACATAGCAAAATTGAAATATTAAATGTAAATCAATAAGAACTTAAACCAAACACTGTCTACTTGCAAAAGATATTTAAGTATTTCAATTAGCATTTCTTGCACACCTTCAGGGTACATTTAGAAGAATTCTATCTCCACCTACTGGAACAGCTAAAAAGGTGTTTTCAGTTTGAAAACAGCACAGAACCACTGCAAAGCTATCTATATCAATATGCAATGCAATTATATTGAAGATGCTAGTCTGACTTCTCCTTGCTTTTAGCTCTCTATGTGTCATATGTTTAAGGACTTTCTATTTCACTGTTTAAACTCACCTAAATATGTTCTTAAGCTTGTGTCCACAGCCAAGGACTGACTACCTACCTACCAGTCAAAACACACTATAACTGCAAACTGCAATGTTCCAAATACAGAGGCTGAGCACATAAGCGTTTATCCTTTTGGACTGTGCTGGATTTAAAACAGTGTAGTACTATCAACACAGAAAACCTAATCTGGATTATGGTTGTTGGTTTTTCGTTTGTTGCGGTTTTTTTGTTTAATTCCAGTGTATGTGGGCACATCCATACTAGCATTTCGAGTTGGATAAATTGCCAGCATGGTAAGTTTTATACAAGCAAAATGAACTTCTTTTCCAGAATACTCTCCATTCTTTCCATCAAAAGACAATATTCTGTTTCCCAAAAGACAGTGTGTGTGCTAGCACGTTTGTTTAATTCCTCTTCCCCACACATCAAAAGACCACACAAATGTGATGCTTCTCCCATGTACCTGTGTTTTCATTTCATTTTAACTGTGAGATCACTCATTCACAAGTCATCTTCATAACTGTCCACTGACCAAGCTTCTAGGCCAGAATGTCCTAAGCCATGTCTTTCACAATAACAGACCCACTGGGATAATCAACCTAGTCCAACACCTGTTTCCGGTAATCTCATTGCCTTTCTTCCCATCCCGCATAAACATTAAAACAAGGATCAGAAACTGCCTTCAGCACCATTTTTATTCTGTGTGTGTCTCGAACTTTGCTTAACATACACATTACAGTACATACAAATACTCCTCAAACAGCTCCCACAAAAGCATAAAACCCACAAAGGGCTGCCACCTCCAAAACAATTCACCCATGCCACTCCTGAGTTTGTCAATGCACAAAGAAAGCAAGCTGTACAAAATCTGACCCCCAAGAGGTTCATTATTCCTTCTCCTCAAGAAGCACCGAGACTCGCTTTACAAGCACATGTCACTCATAGCTCACGTATCCACAGAAATCAAGTTACTATATACGCAGAGACTAACAAAACCATGGTGTGGCTGTAACACCATCACTACCTTCCCTTACTGGAAAAATAAGCTAATGGACTCACCAAGCATAAAGGTGGAAATCACTATTCTAACCAAGTAATAGTGGATCCTCTTATAAAATTCATCTTTCATCACATTAATTTTGCCATGCACATTACCTCAGAGTCTGTTTTCCTTAAGAAGTAAAGTTGAATGTATTGCTTTCCATTCTCTCTTTTATTTAATAGCCTGTTTCTTCACACAGGTTTTCCTTCAGTATCCCCTTCTCTCCACTCCACAAGTAACACCAAATAAGATACAACCTTACATACCCCCTCATGATCTGTCTTCACTTTCCTTCTGGGTTTTTCAATGGAAGAGATACTACTTTTTACCTAAATGGTAACACAATCCAATTCAGATCTTCTTTTAACTGTTATTGTGCTTTGATATTTCAGGAAACAATCTACCTGAGTCAGCCCAGGCTGTACAGAAGTACATTCAAGAAATAAACAACAAAAATCTGAAACATAATTCCAGAAACAGCTTTCCACCAGAGAGAATCAACATTCCTTTCAGTCTGCCTCAAGTTCCCTGTAATGGCATGTCAGCTATTCCACCTGTATAAGGAATAAAAGCCTCCAACTGTGAGATAAGACTCTAATCTATGTGAGATCTTTTTTTACGAGAAAGAGCTGCCTCAAAGCTACATGCCCCAACAGCACCCTAGCTTCCATACAACTCTTTGCTGGGGAAATACTTGGATGGATGGATGGATGGATGGATGGATGGATGGATGGATGGATGGATGGATGGATGGGCGGGCTCAAAGAATTGTGGTGAACGAACTTAAACCCACCAGGTCACCAGTCACAAGTGGTGCTCCTCAAGGCTCAGTGCTGGGACCAGTTCCATTTAATATCTTTATCAATGATCTCAATAAGGGGATCAAGTGCACCTTCATTAAGTTTGCAGGTGAGACTAGCTTGGGCAGGAGTGTTTTTCTGCATGAGGGTAGGAAGGCTTGCAGAGGGACCTGGACAGGCTGGATCATTGGGCAGAGGCCAACGGTATGGGGTTCAACAAGGACAATTGTCAGGTCCTGCACTTGGATCACAACTCCATGCAACACTACAGGCTTGGAGTGGCTGGAAAGTTGCCTGGGAGAGGAGGATCTGGGGATGTTGGTGGACAGCTGGCTAAGCATGAACCAGCAGTGAGCCCAGGATCCTGGATTGTATCAGAAACGGTGTGGCCAGCAGGAGTAGGGAAGCGATCGTCCCCTTGTACTCAGCACTGGTGAGTCTGCACCTCAAATGCTGAGCTCAGTTTGGGACCCCTCAGTAAAAGGACACTGAGGTGCTGCATGTCCAGAGAAGGGCAAGGAAGCTGGTAAGGAGTCTGGAGCAAAAGTCCTGCGCGGAGCTTCTAAGGGAACTGGGATTATTTATCCTGGAGAAAAGGAGGCTGGAGGGAGACCTTATCACTCTCTACACAAATCTAAAAAGAGGTTGTAGTAAGGTGGGTGTCGGTCCCTTCTCCCAAGTAACAAAGGATGGGATCAGACAACATGCCCTTAAGATGTACAAGAGGAGGTTTAGATCAGATATTAGGAAAAATTTCTTCACCCAAAGGTTGTCAAGCATTGGAATAGGCTGCCCACTGGAGGTTTTTAGCAGATGTGGTGTTTAAGGACATGGTTTAGTGATGAATTTGGAAGTGCCAGGTTTAAGGTTGGGTTCAATTATCTTAAAGGTCTTTACCAATCTAAATGATTCTGTGATTCTATGATAACTGCCCAAACTGTACACAGTGTGTCACAGTACTTGATGGAAATTACAATTTCAAGTTAGAACTTCTGTTAAATCTCGGATATAAGGTTGCTATATTTCTGAAAGAGTGTGACAAACCTTCCAAAAGATGCATTTTATTTCTTGTTACTTGATTCTCATATTCTTAAAAGCTGTTCAGCGTTTCTCAGTAGCTCTCATGATCACTCTCTGATGAGTGATAGCTCTCACTAAATTCACAAGAATACCTCTTTTTGCTGCTTATGGAAAGGTTAAGCTTTTGTATTGCTTTCTAACTGACAGATGAAGGAAAATTCAATCTCTAAGACCAACTTAAGATAATAAAAGCACCAAAAATTACGTTCTGCTCCAAGTAAGTATGTAGCAGTCTGCATCTCTCTGTCCTAAACCACAAGATTATTTGTTGCTGTTAAAGAGATGTATTGCACTTCACGTAATACACAAAAAATCCAAAATATCAGAAAGGAAAACCAAAATACAAAATGATATAAAACATCCAAAGCAAAACACAAGGAAGGCAAAAGCAGAATGGAAGATCAGACAGAAATGAAACACAATCTCTATTTAATTTGTATAAGTACAGTAAATATTATCAGATTATTAAATTATCAGATGAAGAATGAAAATACTTAAAAATACTTCTGCTTTCTCAAGCTTAAAACCACAATCTCTATATCCTGAAAAGGACAGAGCAGACCTACCTTTCTGTAGATCACTGTATGATTTATTTGAAGTGTTAAAAACAAAAATGTCGGTAGACTCCTAATTTCTGTATTCTGCGGTTTTAGTTTTTAACATAAATGACTCCTGCCTTAAAGGTGTTTAGTAATACAATGGCAATACGCTTAAAATTTATTTAGCTTAATTTGGTTTTGTTGCAGTTTGAGGTAAACTAGAGTCAGTTTTGTGACTAACTCAGTTGCTGCACTTGCATTTTTCTTAACACTAGCTGCACGGTTTTTGAGACAGTGTTCTTCTCCAAAGTGATAACACAGGGCACTGGTATGCAAAGAGGCCAGTGTTTATCCTCAAGCTGGCAGAAAAGGAGCTGCACCTGTGAGGAGGGGTGAATGGGGCAGGTGACCCTAAACTGAACAACAGAGTATTCCATCCCATATATGTCATACTCAGTCTAAACTTGAGAGATCACAAGGGTCTCACTCTTCTGCAACGGCCAATGTCCAGTGAGGACCTTGCCTGTCTGGTTGTTCCTGACCCCAGATTTGTGTGTTCCTGAATCCAGTTCCTGAGTCCAACTCCCTCCTAGCTGTGGACCCATGCCCTCATGTCTGCTCTGCAGCATTTGTGGTGACGTTATGATCATCAAGGGGTGGAGTGGGGTCACGATCTCATATATTTTTATACTTTTTTTTCAATTATTATTGTTGTTGTTGTTATTATTATCATTATTGTTGTTGTTTTTATCATTATCATTTCATTAAAGCTGTACTTAAAGTTTCCAACCTGTAAGTCTTTTTCCACTCATTTCCCTCTCCCTTTTCACTGAGGGGCAGCAGGGGGGAAGGATTTCAGAAGCTCAACTACATGGGTTTTAGCTGCCAAAAATTAGCTAAACTGTGACAGGTTTAAAGTACAAGTCAACTTTAAAGGCTTTGAAATTTTCTTCAGGACTACAGAATTCAGGAACACAAAAGGATATACAGAAATTAATCACTTCCACCCCTGAACAGTGTCATCATTAGATTGACCAGTAAAAAGAGGAAACCGGTTTTGAATATTTCACCAGAAGGCTTTCTTCAAAGACTTTTTGTATTTATTTATTATTTTTAAGTCAGATCAGACCACACAGTGTGTTTATTATCATACAGAAACTTGGCTGCTTTTATCTCCACGTTGCTCTCTCTTCCCATATTGTCCAAGGAACCTTGTTTTTTAGGATCAAATTTCTTAACACAAAATATTTTAACAGCACAGGAGCGCATATTGACTTACTATGGAATTGGTTCTACTAGGAAACTGATGTTATATCAAGTCTGAAACAATGAATGCAGCAGAGGCACTCATACCAGTAAAGTCAGGATACAGATTCAGATGTCAAGTAGTCTGAAGATTTTAAGGGGACTATTCTTGCAAGTGTTTTGTTCCCCTCCAGAGAAGATCCAGCCAAATTATGTAGTTAACACATAACTTATAGTCCCTTTTTCCCCTCTAACAACCCTCCCCTACTCCAAGAGTACTTTCTGCTTGAACCATAACAGGACAATGGAACCATCTTTGCAGTATCCTTCCAAAATTGCAGAACTCTCAAGACCCAGAGCTGTTACCAGAAGATGTTCAGACGTATCAGAAGAGCACTTACCTGAACCTGATTTCCCAAAAGCATTAGACAGATTACCAGCACATTACCTGAATTGCAGTATTTCCCTAGACACTGTACACAGTCGAATAAGTTTACCCTTAATAAGCAAAAAGACACATTTAAAGAAGAAATCTACCAGAGGAGCTAAAGCATGACTTACTGCGTGGCTTATCTCACTGTATCTGATTTACCCTCATAACTTGCAGATCCAATCAGCTTCTCATCTTCATCAGTCCATCACAGATACAGACTTCATTTCACAGCCACCAAAACCAGCAAAGGCCATAACTTATTTAGTAACAGACAAGAGGATTAGAATGAAAGGAATGATCAGTTTTTCAAATACGGAAAAACATGAATGCAGCTGCTAGCAAATTAGCTACTGCTAAGAAAAGGGATTAAAATACCATTTAGCACTTATGCAGTCAGTGAAAAGAAGATAATATTAATACCTTCTGTTTTCAGCCAAACTGGCACCTTCATCCTTCAGCTGCTTACTTCTCTTTACACAGTCTTCTAAGAGAACTTCCTTTCTTCTCTTAGTGGCGTGCACCCAGTTAGCATCATCACTATCAGACAGATCCTTATCATCTGCAGCTTCCGCTTCAAACTGCTGAGAGGTAGCTTTGGAAACTTTCTCACCAATCTTTCTCTTCCACCCAAAAGAAGCCATCTGGAGAACTAGAGAAAAATGAATTTTCACAGTTAGGTAATTTAGCTATAAGAAATAGAAGGAAAAACAAACCTAGCTTATCTAGATTCTAGGACAATAGTATGTCACACACAGACACTGCACAAAATCTGCCCATTGGCTTCACCAGGGGTGTCAGCTGGTCACCAAAGGAACTGACTATCTTCACTAGAGATGTCAGTCAGTCACTGAGGGGTCTGACCAGCTTCATCAGGGACATCGGACGGTCCATGAGGACACTAGGGTTATCAGTCAGGCACAGAGGGGCTAGCTGGCTTCATCAGAGATGTCAGTCAGTCACTAAAAGAACTGACTGGCTTCACCAGGGATGTCAGCTGGTCATTGAAGGATGTCAGCTGGTCATTGAAGGATGTCAGAAAGAGACTGACTGGCTTCACCAGGTATATCAGTCCGTCACTGAAGGAAGACCAGTCAGGCACAGAGGGATTGACTGGCTTCACCAAGGATGTCAGTCGGTCACCAAAAGAATTAACTAGCTTCACTAGAGTTGTCAGCTGGTCACTGAGGGGACTGACCAGCTTCACCAGGGATGTCAGTCAGTCGACAAGGGAACCAATTGGCTTCACTAGAAATGTCAGTCGGTCACTAAGAGGTCTGTCCAACTATACCAGGGATGTCAGTCAGTCACCCAGAGGTCTGACTAGATTCACCAGCAATGTCAGCCCGTGGCCGAGGGGATTGACTGGCTGCACCAGGGTTCCCAGTCGGCCTCCGAGGGGTCTCACCAACTACACCAGGGACGTCAAGCTGGTCACCGAAGGGTCTGACCAGCTTCACCAGGGATGTCAGTCACGCAGGAAGGGATTGCCCGGCTTCCCCAAGGATGTCGGTCCATCACCGAGGGCTGATCGGCTTCCCCGCGGCCGAGGGGACTGACCCGCTACCCCCGAGAAGCCCCTCGGGCCTGACAGACGCCAGCCGCTCACCGAGGCCGCCGCGTTACCTGCGCTCCCCGCCCCGCCGGAAGCGGAAGGGCGGGCGGCAGCGGGTCTCGCGGGGCCGGGGAGGCGGGGCGGGTCCGCGGGGAGCGCCGGCAGGGGGCGTGGGAGAGCGGCTGGAGCCACAGAGACACAGAGTCGCTGGGTTAGAAAAGAGGCGCCGAATCATCGAGTGCAACCACTCCAATCTGCCACGAAACCGAGCCCCTCAGCACCTCATCCACACGTCTTTTAATCACCTCCAGGGAAGGTGACTCAACCACCTCCTTGGGCAGCCTGTTCCAGTGACCCTTCCTGACCCAGTGACCCTTCCCATGAAAAATTTTTTCCTGATGTCCAGGCTGAACTTCCTTTGGCGCAGCTTGAGGCCATTCCCTCTTGTCCTGTCCCCTGCCACCTGGGAGAAAGAGGCCACCACCCTCCTCTCTACAACCTCCTTTCAGCTAGTTGTAAAGAGCAATGAGGTCTCCCCTCAGCCTCCTCCAGGTTAAACAACCCCAGCTCTTCCAGCTGCTCCTCGTAAGATTTGTTCTCCAGCCCCTTCACCAGCTTTGTTGCTCTTCTCTGTACTCTCTCCAGAGCCTCAACATCCTTCTTGTGGTGAGGGGCCCAGAACTGAACACAGTATTCGAGGAGCGGTCTCACCAGTGCCGAGTACAGAGGGAGAAGAACCTCCCTGGACCTGCTGGTCACACTGATTCTGACACAAGCCAAGATGCCATTGGCCTTCTTGGCCACCTGGGCACACTGCTGGCTCATGTTCAGTCACTGTCAACCAACACCCCCAGGTCCCTCTCCTCCAGGCAGCTTTCTAGACAGACTTCTCCTAGTCTGTAGCACTGCATAGGGTTGTTGTGCCCCAAGTGCAGGACCCGGCATTTGGCCTTGTTAAACCTCATGCCATTGGTCTCAGCCCAGCGGTCCAGCCTGTTCAGATCCCTCTGCAGAGCCTCCCTACCCTCCAGCAGATCAACACTTCCACCCAGAGAAGCAGGTTCAAGGCGTGCAGTGCCACGCGAGTCCCGTTCAATGTCTTTCTCAACGAGTTGGATGAGGGGATCGAATGCACCCTCACCAAAAGTGCAGGTGACACGGAGCTGTGCGAGGGTGTGGATCTGCATGAGGGTACAGGAGCTCTGCAGAGGGATCTGGACAAGCTGGACAGATAGGCTGAGGCCAATGGGATGGAGTTCAGCAAGGACAAGCATCGGGTCACACACCTGGGACACAAAACCCGTGCAGTGCTACAGGCTTGGGGAAGAGTGGCTGGAAAGCTGCCTGGCAGATAAAGACCTGGGGGTGTTGATTGACAGCCGACTGAACATGAGCCAGCAGTGTGCCCAAGGGGGCAAGAAGGCCAATGGGATCTTGGCTTGTATCAGAATCAGTGTGGCCAGCAGGACCAGGGAAAGGATTGTCCCCTGTACTCAGCACTGGTGAGGCCGCAGCTCAAATCTTTTCAGTTCAAGGCCCCTCAGTAGAAGGACATTAAGGTCCTGCAGCATGTCCAGAGAAGAGCTATGAAGCTGGTGAAGGAGCTGGAGAACAAGTCTTTTGAGGAGCAGCCAAAGAAACAGGTGTTGCTTAGGCTGGAGGAGAATGAGGGGAGACCTTATTGCTGTCTACACCTACCTGAAAGGACATAGCAGTGAGGTGGGTGTCAGTCTCTTCTCCCAAGTGACAGGACAAGAGGAAATGTCTTCAAGTTGTGCCAGGGGAGGTTTACATTGGATATTAGGAACAATTTCTTTACTGAAAGAGCAGTGAAGCATAGGAACAGGCTGCCTAGGGAAGTGGTGGAGTCACCATCAGTGGTGTTCACAAACTGTATAGACATGGCACTTCAGGACGTGGTTTAGTAGGCTGATGGTTGGACTGGATGATCTTAAAAGGTCTTTTCCCAACCTTAATGTTAAGGCTGAAAATGAGGTTTTCCCAAAAGGAAGAAAAAGGAAAATTAAAATTACTCCTTAGTTAGAAGGGCAAATACCAAGTCAAAAGAACTGAACCATACATGGTACATGAGAAGAGCAGGGTGATGGTAGGAGGTAATGGGTGTCAGCACAGGGCAGTGGAAAGGGTGCCCCCTTTAATTCCTTTTTGCAGCAAGAGGATTTACAGGATCATGGGGAAGTCAGTCAGTCAGTGGACAGGCTACCAGAGCTGGTGGCCCAGCCGGCCTAGCAGGAAATTCTGCAGTGATTTGTTGTCACGTTGCTCCCTATCAAGTGTAATCGCCCTTCTCTGTTAATTTATAACAGGTAACACTGGAAAACAGCATACACAGTTTCACACACAATGGTTCAGTATTTTATGTTTACTTAAAGTGTTGAAAGTTTAAAAAGTTACACAGTTATAAACAAGCATTTTTGCCATTCAGCTTTGTCAAAAGAAATTAACATAGGAAATAGGCACATCTTTGTTTAGATCAGGACTTCATATCTTACACTGGTAATCAACTGGTAAAATAAAATTTATTTCCAAGTTTGTATTAAACACTCATATCAAGACAAACATGAAAGTTTTTGTTTTTTTTAAATATTGCACCACCAAAATGAATTTTTTATCCATTACTGAGTGAGTTATACTGCATATGGACAATCAGGTTCATCCATGGTTTTGAAAAAAATTACAATAGAAAGGCAAGATAATTCAATGTACTCCAACAGGAGTAAGCTTGGGAATACAGGGTAACATACTCAAACAACTGTGTATTTGCATAAGCTGCCTCCTTACAGCCCTAGCAGCTCTCAGTGAATTTTGTTTCACAGCCTCTTGGCAGACACTATGATGATGCTAAAAAAAAAAAGTCTGCAAGGTCAGTAGCAACATGTGAAGAAGCTGTTTCAGCTGCAAGATCAACAAAGCATAGGGAAGTCACAAAATAGACAGCTGTTCCGGGTTCAACTAGGTTGTCATCCCTCTTTCTCCCTCCCCCGGCACATAAAAAAAACCCCTCAGTTCAATCAGAAAACTTTTGGCCATCAAAATTGATTTATCCTACCAAAAAAATATACTTTATTTAAAGCTACACATACAGTACAGTTCTGCCAGAAACTTATTTTAACCTCCAGTTACCAAGACACTGGAAAAAAACACAACTGCCTTAATGCATAAGAGGGCCAAAAAAGTATATAAAATTTTAAAGCTATCTGCACCTGGCATATATATTATATATTTGCATTTGTGGTCAGCATTACAAGTTTGCAAGCCAGGAGCAGATATCATTTAAAATATTTACTTTAACCATACACAAGAGTGATACCAAACAAATTCCTGATGAGGAAGTACTGCAATTAAAGAAAAAAACTGTGCGTTTGTTATATTCATACAAGTGCAATGTTTAACAATTTCAAAATAAAAGGGTAGCAAAAATGAACACACCAATTTATTTAGTACATCGGAACCAATTCTTACACGACTAAAAACAGGACTTACAAATAGGATCTGCAGCTGGTCCCTCACGTCAACATCTCAATCTAATCTCAAGAGTTTAAACCCAAAGCTTTACCTAAGGAAAAATCTTCAACTCTGAGATACAGTAATACAGACTTGCATCACAGGGACCGTGTGCGACACTTGAGGATAAACAAATGAAGTTGTAACTTGTGCCTACATACTAGACGGACCACACAATTGCCCAGTTCAGGATGCAGTTACAGCAGTTCTGGGGCTTAAAGCAGCTTTATGTTTCTGCAGATTCTGTGCATATTTGTAACAGAGTAATTTCTGGATTAAACTGTTCATCTATCTGTAGCTAGCAGTTTTCTGCAGATAAAGGCTCAGACTCGTTGGTCATTGGCAAGTATCCCCATCAATTTTAAGAGTTCATGTTTCACTGTTCATAGTAATGCCTTGATTTCCAGTCTCTCCCTGGGAGAGCAACCTTTGAAATCAAGTAGGTCATGAGCTTACATTGAAGAGAACATTAATTCTTGAATGAAAAACTAAATATTTTATGGCATACACTTTACTCCTTATGTCTGTTAGTGCTAGATGAAAATTGAACTGTGGCTAATTATATTCAACTTACAAGAGACTGAATGTTTTTGTGCAAGTACTAGTTGTGATTTTAACATACAAGATTCAGTTTTCTTCCTGAAACATTGCAAAAAACAGAAATGCGTAAGGATTTATGTTACTGGTAATTGCGATCTACAGTTGAAAACTTTTTGATTATTAGCACTCAAGTTGTCATGGTCAGTTTTTACTGTTTAAATGAAAATCCAGAATATCTAATTTCACAATTAAATTAAATAGCCGTATTTGCTACAGAGGTGGCCTGGAATACCGAACCTATCTATGTGGTTTCAGCCGCAAAGTGAATTCTATATAGTATATGCTAACTTAACACCTGATAATCAGCTCTACTGAGGCATTAACATCATTTTTAAAAACCTGTCAATTTCAGACTGGAATAGCATGCAACAGCCCTGAGGCTGTTCTCAGAGCTACATACACATGTTCAAGTAAAATGATTCTCATCCTGCAGTAGCAGCAGGGAACTGCTGTGCTGCTACCCCACTAAGCTGTATGCACAGATCAAGGACTTGTTGACAGTTCTGCTTCACACAGCAACATTTTGGTTTAGCCCATGGGGTGCCAAGTCTCCCTCAGCATTAAGACTCTCACCATTGTTGTGGACTCCATTGTTCTACTCGCAGCCCACAAGATTCCACCCTTGCTGCATTACAGAGTACCTATGCACACTGCCAGCTGGTTATATTTTCATGAGTTTAATCAAATTTTCAGTTGTTAAAGGCAGCACATTGCAACACATTAAAGTATTCTTTATCATTTACTGTCAAATAAGGGGGAAGAAACACAGCAGTTTACTATTAGATGATAGCTCTGACCAACTGAGGCACAACTGTAGATGGTGACCGACACAGCATAGTTAGGTCACTTAACTATTAAGTGTACAATTACTTATAGTGCATCAGATCTATGCATTACTAGTGAAAAAAACAAGGTCCACCTAACCTAAATGTTATATGCGGCCTAACGTGCATTCAATGTCAAATGTTATTTATGAACACTGTCCCAAGGGCACGTGTCTTCCTGTACCTGCATTATGCTATTGGACAGCAATCAGAATTCACTCCAGCTTCAAAATAGTATACGTTAACTGCCCATAATCATTTCAATCCCCATGCAAATGGCATTCTGTGGCTAGCTTTTTCAGTGCCTTAATTTAAACTTGATTATAATTGGAAGCATCTGACTATGATTTAGGCATGCTTATTGCTACAGAAGAAATAAGCCCATCTTCAAAATCATTGTGCGAGTATTTTAATAAGATTTGCACACATCTCAAAAAACTCTATTGTATGACTCCCTGGTCTTGGAGTTAATTCAGCTGTAGAAGAATCAAGCGAAGAGCTCACTGATGAGGTAAGGGATGCATCTGCAGATTTTCCTTGCACATCAGCATCTGAATCTTTTTGACAGGATCTATAGTTGCTCACAGAACCTGATCTCTGTGGAGTTGCAGTCCCAGACTTCGCTTCAGTGATTTCATCTGTGGGGCAAGGGCAGGGAGGAGGAATATTAGTTACCAGTATCAAATCAGTTACAGGAACAGCAGACTTCTTCCTCTTCTCACACTTCAAAATCTTGGTTTTTAAAATAAATAAAAAGCTTCTGCAAACTGTATACATTTGATACAAAAAAAAAAGGATTATATATATATATAGTAACACAGAAGCAAGTGCCCTTCCACAAATTATTCCTGTACTCTGAACTGTGCTCCCGAACCATTTAGATCTAGTTTAATCAACACTTGTCATATTTTTCATGAACTAATCTCAGCAGCTAATAGTTGAGCTTAGGTTACTCTAGAACAAAAACAGGATAGCACCCTAAGTCCAACAACAGTTCAAACATTTCTTAGACGCTTTCTACTAGGATCTACTTTATTTTCATTCTATGTTTTCTGTATATTTGGTCATTTACAATTTATTATCACACATTGCTACTTTAATTGCTAGCACCTACATTATTTTATCCTTCACTTTTGGAAGTTTTTCCCATTCAGCACTTCAGTTTACCTTCAGTATGAGGAGGTAATACTTTCATTTCAGAAGTAATATTCTACCAAAGTATCTCTGTTCTTAAATACTGAAAATTAGTTCGACTTTCACCTGGCATCAGCAAAGTTATTTCCAGGAGAAATCAGTGGACACAGGAAGAAAGACTGCCCTTCCTCCATCAAAGCTAGTTTAAACTACAGTTTGGTAACAAAACAGAGAACAATTTACTGTGGTGGAGAGAAAGGAAAGTCAAATCAGATTCACGACTGGAAGAGAGATGGCAAATTCATACCCTTGGGTTGTATTTCTTCAAGAACTGAAGCCAGGACTGCAGCAGGCTGCCCACGCCAAGCTGCACGGCCCAAAGAAGGCATCTCCCCTCCAACAGTGGCAGCATTTGCCCTATCGTGCAGTAGGTCAGTACAGGAAGGTGTTTAGGCCCCTGTATCAAGTACCACAGGATCTAAGAAAGCACTTGTATTGTCAGAAGGAATGAGGCAAGAACTGCACTGCCGCTGCCAAGTCACATCAGATTAAACTGTCATGAGACACAGCCTTAGCCACTCTATACTGTAACCCAGCCATGCTCCAGTAAACCCTTTTTCCATGCCACATTCTTCCCTAAGCACATTGTCATTAACACCACTGGCTGCAGGTAATTCTGTTTTAGCCTACTATGCCCACGAACAAGCAGCATTACAACCAGCCTCTGTTAGCCCCTCCATTCATTTTCACATACCGTCAATGCTACGGAAGTCCAGTAAGTATGTCCTGCTGTCCACCTGATACAATTGTAAACTCATTTTGGAGTACGCACTTGTTACTGGATTCTTCCTTCGAACACGTAGATAGTATGGATTTACAACCTAGTACAAGAGATTTGAGTTAAGTTACCAAAACTGCTATAGCAGCACTGCATATCAGTTTTGTTATTTCAATTCAGTCGAGGTAAGTGACTTAAGAGATTAGAGATTTGCGCTTTTTGGGTTTGGTGTTGCTGAGTTTTTTTAAGCCAACAAAAAACATTCCTACAGCCCCAACAGAAACATTAGACACATTAGCAAGAGTTTATTACTGTCGGCATGAATAGCCTCTCCTGAAGCCCTTCCTGTAAAACAAGCAGTCAGCACAGGCACAAGAGATAGCTGCCCAGCACATGAGAACATAGTTCTAGACTTCTAGGCTATGCAGAACACAGCTCAAACAATAGTTTACTGTTGTCTGCTACAAAGGTCCTTTATTCTTTTACCTTCCATTCATAATCCAGTTGTTTAATTGCTCGACAAACTTCAGCCATGATATCATTTGGTCGACTCTGACTCCGTATTCCCAAGTGCCACTTAGCTCTTCTTACACCTTGATGCTTTGACTTCTGTGGATTCAGCTCATCGAGAGTATGGCGCGGACGTGGTGCTTCAGCTACTAAGAATGGCACTCTCTCAGGGTGAGGGCGAGACAGGTGGTGATCATCAAGGAAAGAATCTGGTGGACTGGTGGCCAAGTAGAAGTCTTTGGCCTCATTCATTATTCTTCTATTATCTATAATAAGGTGATAAGCAACCGCTAAAGGGTCCTGATGATTCCGGCTGTATAGACAACTGAGCACTTCCTCTTCAGTGCATTCAAACTTCTCACACACTTCTTTTAAGGCTTCATCATCTATCATGGTAGAGCTATATGATGGGTCTTCAGGAAACAAGTACTTGGGAAGGTCCTGCTTAAACCATTCATGTTCCCTAAATTTAAAAATAATCAAAGACTGAGTATACGCATGTAAAGCAAGTCTTTTTAATATTAAATTCTTATTTTAAAATAGAATTAATTCTAGTCTGCACAAAAAGAATCACAGTTGTCATACCAAGTCCCCTTCTGTGCAGAACAGACAATGAAGCAGTACAAAATTATAAGTAATCCCCTCCTTCACACAATTTTGCCAGATATTTTGCAGGAGACTGGAAAAAAATGAATCTTCCTCTAAATGTTTTAGCTATCTGAGCTCCAAAAATATCTTTGCACAATCTATCAACCAGATTTTTATATAAAGTGGGTTTTTTTTATACTGCCACTGTATTTGTTTTGTGATAATTTCAACTGAAATTCTTACCCTACCCATTTGAGTTGTCCCTCCCCAAGTACACACAACAATACACTACAAAACTAAGAAATATTGAAGCTGTATAATGTTTTTGGTGGACGTTTGGACATGGATTTTTTGATCATTAAAGTCACATGCTCCCCACACCAAACAAGTTGCCTATCATGCTTTCATCCAAAACACCCCCATCTGACTCTTCAGGACTTATAAGATTTGAGGGAAGCTATGGAAGTGTTAAATCTGCATCCCTTTACTCTTGTATCCATGGGCTGGTATGCACAAGAGGGAAAAAGGAAAGCTCTATAAGGAATCAAATACTTAGTGTTGCCCAATTCTGCAGAAAAAATAAGACTGTCTTGTGTGCCTAGAATAGAACACCTGTCAAAGGGTATGGCATGACATAATTTTTAGGAATTCTAGCCCACAGCATAAAGGCTTGCTACAGATTTAAGAGCAATTACATGGATGCCATGTCTTAATCCCATCCAGCTACTAAGCACTACAGAACTACGTTCACTTCCTACTACCACCACCCTGCCCCAGTATGATAGGGAGGAGAACTAGAAGAGTAAAAGTGATAAAGAAACTTGTGAGTTTCTCCACTGCCTCCATAGGGAGGAAGTGAGATTCTCTTTGAATTCTTGGAGTTGGCTGGCCAATCTATTCACAGTTGGTAATTGACTCCACAAGTATTGCTCAGTAATTACCAAAACATCTGTCTGTTACCAAGATTACTCTCAGCACAAATTCAAAACATAGCTTTGTCCAAGCTACCAATGAAGACATTTAAATCTATCTTAGCCAAAAACCAGCACAATGGACCAAGCTCTAGCCAGCGTGATGCTATGAACATGCCTCAGCACAAATGTTTTGAGCAAAAAACACGTTCATCAGAAGCAAACAGTTAATTTGGAAGCACAAAAAGCTTTTCTTTTACCACTACAAAGCACAGTCCTTGCTGGATGACTGAACCCAGAAGAATATGGTTACTGTTTATTGCAGTAGGCCTTTTCCCTTGCACATCCACTCACACACACCTAAAAGAATTCAGTTATTCAATTCAGCTTAGTTTGTCCTTTAAACTGTGAGGTGACATATCTTATAGCTAATAAGACAAAACCATTTCAGATTCAAAATCCATCCATTCTCTGTAATCAATGTTTATCAACACCTTTCTCGCATCACTTCTGGACTTATTTAACACGACTGAGATAAGCTAACTTCCCACTCAAGTTTTACAATGCTTAGTTGTCACAGTGATTTGATTTCTACAATAAATTACTCCCCATAATAATAAAGCAGAAACGGAGAAGCATACCCTGAAAGAACATGAATATTGCCAATTTTCTTAACTTCCAGCCCTAAAAGCAGCAGCATTTTCACTGAGGTGGTATATCACAGCTCTCTTAGAGCTTTTTACAAAGGAAACAGGAATGCCTAACTAAGCTGCTACATGGAGAACAGCTACCAATTTTTTATTTTTTTTTGAACCGCTGCATACTTGTCAAAGCAGCTGCAATCTGGAGCCCATGATGGCTATCTGCACCTACAAGCTATAACTTACCAGTATTCAATGCAGTAATCATCAGTAACAAACAAATTCATGCTGGGATTTTGAAGCTAGTAAGTGCTACCTTGAATGTGGAATGGCTACAAATTGGAGAGGGGAAGATTTAGACAAGACATAAGGAGGAAATTCTTCACAATGAGAGTAATGAGACACTGACACAGGTTGCCCAGGGAAGCTGTGGCTGCCCCATCCCTGGAAGCATTCCAAGGCCAGGTTGGATGAGACCTTGAGCAGCCTGATCTAGTGGGAGGCATCCCTGCCCATGGCAGGGGGGTTGGAACTGGATGACCTTTAAGGTTCCTCCCAACTCAAGCCATTCTGTGATTCTATGTGGAATATTCAGTCTTAAAAGGTGATTCTTCAGAGTCTGAAGAAGTACTAATAACAGCAGTAGTTACCAGCTTGAAGAGCCATCACTTCCTCTCAGACGTTTACAGTACAGAATAGTGGTTCTTAACACCAAAGATATTTTCTTTGCCCACAAAAGTCAGCTTGTTTTTTGCAAACCACTAACACAGTTGTCTTAAACCTAGAGTTTATTTCCATATGTAACGTATATAATTTGTTTCACTGTGACCTCCAATAGATGCTTCACTGACGACTGGAGATTAGAACCATCAGAGCTAAAGCAAAACAATCAGAAGTTGAATTTTTCATCTTAGTCTCTAAAATACACACAAGTTGTATGAATGATTTCTCTATTCTGCATATTTGCACCAAGATTATCATTCCAATATCCCGTGTGATCAGACATCAGTTAGTGTTTTACCTAATGTCTCTGATTGTTGCTCTCTTCATTGGATCCACTTGCAGCATGTGCTTCAAAAGACTAATTACAGATGGATTCAGGTACTGAGGGGTATAAAAGATACCATCACATATCTTCTTAAAAAGGGTTGGCACGTGATCATCATCAAATGGAAGTGTTCCACATAACAAAGCGTAGAGAATAACCCCACTGCTCCAGATATCTACTTCTGGACCTGCATATAACCTGGTAAAAAGTTAACTATTAGTGAGGTAATACATTCAAATAGATTGTTTTTCCTCTACTTTCTCACTTTGTATCACAGTAGTTAAAAGCGTATGAACTTGAGGCAACTAATCAGCAAGTACTATACAATTTTAGTTCAATGCCATGCTTCTCTTGAACTCAGAATACTGCAAGTTGGTACAGACCCATAAGAATAAGTCCAACTCTCCACTCCTTGAAGGTCTGCCTAAAACTAAATCATTGCAGTTTATAACATTCTAAAGGATCAGAGTGCTTCCCAGAGCCTGCTCCACCCCTGACTTGCCAAAAACTATGCTGGCAGAAGGAGTGACAGCAAAAGTTATGAATAACTTGCGTTCTTCCCCTTCACATATATCACAAGGCACAAGTATATGTGCAACAATACTCCACAAATGCAATTTAAGACAATGGCAGGCTGCAAGAAACTCGCATCTACTGCGAAGAAAGCCTGTTATACATTATATAATACATGTTATCACTGTTTTAGTGGACTCTCTGCAAAGTCATCTACTCCCCTAAATGGGGATGCTGAAAAGCTTGAGACAAGTCCATATCTGAGAACTTGTCATAGATTCTACGCTACTGCCTGAATAAAACAGACATATGGCCTCCAGTCAGCCAGAGGTGATACTAGGGTAGGTAGGTGAAAGTTGATTTGACTATCACAGAGTCCAAAAACAGAGAAGTTACCTTCAGACTAAATATCTACTCTGCAGCAGGTATTTCACTGCTACTGAACATCACAGCAGACGTTCCTGTAATTCTATCTGTACCCCTACTTCCAAGGTCTGAACTGCAAGCGAGATTTTTAAACCAATTCAGGCATACTGCGTTTGGGGTGTTAGATATCATCTCCACCTTACAGGAACTATTAAAAACTACTTCATTGAAGCCTTAAACACTCATGAAAAATTATCAAAATAATTAAAAGTTCAGCCCACGGTTTCTCAGCATCGGGCATGTCAATTGCACTAGATTTGTAGCCTTTACAGATAAGCAGCATAACAACCGAAGTACATGCACACATGTATCCAATATAAAAAGAACTACCTTCCTGAAATTACTTCTGGTGCAGCATAGTTAGGGGAACCACAGCTTGTTCTTAAAAATTCTCCATCTGACATCATATTTGATAGACCTGAAAGTGTATAAGAGTAACTACTAAAAATTCAAAAAGCAAAATTATTTTACACTGCATATACCACCTAGAACAGACCCCTAGAAATTCAAATTAGAAAGTTTACTGAGATAAATTTAACAAGTAACTTGTTTGGAATTACTGACATTTTTATATGAGTGTACCATATAATCTGACATTTAGTTTACCAGAAATCTATGTAAAATTAATCAATTATTGCACACAACCAACAAATATTTGATAACATATTATTTGAGAACATTTATTACATGACAGAAAACAGTCCAGTTTGGATGATGTAGGTATGACAGAGAATAAAGTTGCTCTAGGGAGATGGAGTAACATACAAAGATAGGATCTTGGTTATTAATAAGGAAGTCTTAAAAAACACATTTGCTTCTAAACACCGAAGTGGAAGATGCTAACACAGAATTGCCAAAAACTCTTTAAGAGCTTATATTGAATAGAAGAACTGAGGGGAACCCATGACTTTGCCACAATTTAGACACCTACACTGCTTAGATTGATCACTGCTGTTCAGTAGTTTAGTTTCAGATATTCACTCAGTATAGTTTAGCATCAGTAAAGAACTACCACTCCTAGGACAGCTGTGTATTATACCCTCTAGTTTCCTCAGTGGAGGCTCCATGACCAACACGATCATAAGCCAGAGAAATCAGTCCCTAGGAAGGAATTATACATATCCTTTACACAGGGCTGGAAGGGAGGTGAGAAGTATAGCTTGGCTAGCTTCCATATTGTAAAACACAAAAGCATTTATTAAGGTCTTGTTTAATACACTAGTCACGACTAACTGAGTGCTACAGCTTTGATGATACTTAAGTTGCAGGAAGATAGTCTGTCTAGAAAGATGCCTGGAAGAGAAAGACCTGGGGGTGTTGCTTGACAGTGACTGAACATGAGCCAGCAGTGTGCCCAGGTGGCCAAGAAGGCCAATGGCATCTTGGCTTGTATCAGAAACGGCGTGACCAGCAGGTCCAGGGAGGTTATTTTCCCTCTGTACTCGGCACTGGTGAGACCACACATCGAATCCTGTGTTCAGTTCTGGGCCCCTCACCACAAGAAGGATGCTGAGGCTCTGGAGCGAGTCCAGAGAAGAGCAACGAAGCTGGTGAGGGGGCTGGAGAACAGGCCTTATGAGGAACGGCTGAGAGAGCTGGGGTTGTTTAGCCTGGAGAAGAGGAGGCTGAGGGGAGACCTCATTGCTTTCTATAACTACCTGAAAGGAGGTTGTAGAGAGGAGGGTGCTGGCCTCTTCTCCCAGGTGACAGAGGACAGGACAAGAGGGAATGGCCTCAAGCTCCACCAGGGGAGATTTAGGCTGGACATTAGGAAAAAATTTTTCACAGAAAGGGTCATTGGGCACTGGAACAGGCTGCCCAAGGAGGTGGTTGAGTCACCTTCCCTGGAGGTGTTTAAGGCACAGGAGGTGCTGAGGGGCGTGGTTTAGTGTTTGATAGGAATGGTTGGACTCGATGATCCAGTGGATCTCTTCCAACCTGGTTATTCTATGATTCTATATTCTATACTTCATTGTTCCACCGCATAAGCCATTTAATTCAAAGCATTTATTACACACAAGAAATCATTACCACTCAGTAACAATACACCAGTACCCAAATACTCGATCATACTTTTAAAATAGACTTAGAATATCACTATTTCCTGTCACCTTTTATCAGACACCTCAAAGTGCTTTACAAGGTCAAGTGTTATTCACTATGTCTACAAGACATATACCGTGATGTCACAGCAGTATGGATCCCTTACTACGTTTATATGGTGAAGTTTCCCAATTCAGACAGCTCCAAAATCTAGCTGCCAGTCTTCTCAGACACAGTGTCACAAACAGCTAGTATAAACAATTCAGCTTTCTGATTAGTAAGACATGTATATGGCAAAAAAACACAGGACTTCGCAAGATTGACTGTTCTTCATTTACCTTTCATACTTCAATTACACTTCTTCAATCACATTTTCAGAGTTTTCAAAGTGAATTTAGAGCAGTTTAGTAGAAGGACTAGTGTATTTTACCACAGCAATGGGGCTCTTAAACATGATAAACTGCCCTTGCATGGCACTTCCAAGAGAGCTAAGCATTTTACAGATGGTGAAACAGGCAATAGGAGTGAATATTGAAGTGGAAAGGTCAGGAATTTAAGCATTTCAGAGAAAATATTGCTAAGCAAAACCAAAGAAGTGAGTTCGCAATTTCACTCAGTCATAGAAAATACACAAGAAGAAAGCTTGAGAAGCAACCAAATTCTACACATGTGCAAGAACATGATTTTGCTTTACATTCATACTCTCCAGGTTCTTGTATTTTATGCCACCACCAGAATATTCAACTACAGACATTTTATTAATAATTTCCCATAGTAATTAGCAGGATCTACGCAATGAGAAATGCAATCAAACATAAAAAATAGTAATGCTTACCAAAGTCAGCTATCTTGGCATTCATGTGTGCATCAAGCAGCACATTTTCAGGCTTCAGATCTCTGTGTACCACCATATGCCTGTGACAGTAATCCACGCCAGAAAGGATTTGCTGGAACAGACGTCTACTCTCCTTCTCATCAAGCTAAGGCAGACAAACATTTTAAACAATTATCAGACCATGGAAGACAAGTAGTTTTTCATTTATATGGATCAAAGGAAATTTTCCATGGCCTAAATTTATCACTTATAGTTTTGACACTTTATAGAACAGATTATCAGAACCTGTAGCAGAAAGCCTCACAGCTTACATGATTTTGTTTCTACCACAGCTCTAAAACAACTAAAAAAAAAACATGCCCACCAACTCAGAAATTCACAGAAATTTCTCAGTCATGCTTTTGAAATTCTTTAGGCAGATGTTACATACTCAGTAATTAGAAACATTAGCACCTAATCGCTAACTTTATCTAAGTGAAATATCAATGAACTTTGATATTTAAGCATACCATAAGATTTAAGTTGACAAAAGCTGCTGCTGACATGCAGCACAGAAGCAATAAATATTAGATGCTATTTATGCTATCAGAAGCTAGCCACAAACAGCAGACCTATCTGGACATTTCCTACATACATGCCCTATCCATGCCAAAGTTTGTTCTGGCAACTAATTAAAAGTATCCTGGCTACCTAAATGATCTGTCAAAAGTGACTTCAGAGCTTTCACATAAACTGTTCTGCTAGCAAAAAATGATAGTAAGGGCTCAATGGTAACTTTCCAGTAATGGGTTATACTGAAGAAACAGTTTTCAGTTACTCAAGCTGGATACATACTCATGCAGTTTGTACCCAATAACTGCAAATTAACATACCAGTATCAGTACAGAGAAAAGTCGCTAAGATGAAGTCATACATAAAGATATGAAATGTGTTAACATACAACCCTTTTTACTTTCACAACAAGATATAGTCTTGAAGTATATTTTAACTGCTAACGAAAAAATTAACGCCGAATCCATACAAACAAACTTTGATATAACCGAGTGTGACCAGTAACCCCTGCTCCTGGTGCCTGGTGATGGGGTTAGCACAGCTAACACCATTTTATGAGGCAAACAGCCAGTCTGTGACTGAGTCACGTATTTGTTCCCTTTCCCTCATTATCAGACTGTGAAGGTCCCACGAACCAAGTAGACAAACCAAACAGATTTCTTCTTCCCTTCCCAACCAGCCTCAAGGTTCCTACATGCCAAACTGCTTACACCCTTCCTCACCAGCCGTGAAGGCTCCAGGCACTCAGCCAAACAGATGGTGGTGATGGTCTCATCAAAGAATAGGGAAATGTAACAGCACAGAGAGTCTGAAGTGGGGAACCTGGGCCAGGACTGCTGCCAGACAGCGAGATCCAAAAACCCCCCCACGGCCAGGGACGCCAGCACCACTGCCTCCCTCCTCCAGGACTGAGCGAGTGACTCATTCTTTCACATGTTTTTCAAGTCTAGATCGCGATTGTTATATTGATACAGTAAACCATGTATTAAGATGTGACAGTCTGCAGATGGTTTAGGTGATTAGAAACTGAAAGTTAAGTTGTAATATAAATTCTATGTTATGGTACTTTTAAGTTGTACTACATTGATTCTGTTTGTAGAATTTCTGTGCTACACTGACCATAATATCCTGTTAAAAAGAAATAAAACTTTATTTATACCATTCAGCTAAGGATTCCCCAAAAGAACCTGCCTGTCCTCTCAGTTTCAAGTGACACAGGAACATTACAAAAGCAGTAACAGAATGCAAGTCATTAATTTGTAGAGTTTGACTACTTCTTACCCTTCCATTTTTACAGATATAATCAAACAGTTCTCCACCTGAAACATATTCCATCACCATGAAAATGTCAGTTGGTGTACTGATGACCTGGTACCTGATAAGAGAAGGCATACGTTAGTCAACACACTCAGTACAAGATGTTAGTTACATTTGGATAAAATATCTGCCAGACAATTTGCAGACAATTTGCAGAATGACAATGTTTTTCTAAAACTATTCTCACTCCTTTCACTATGTGGCCATCATTGGCAAGACTAGCAGGAAATTTCTATTCCCTGCCAGGAATATCAGTCTTTGTACTTTCAGAGGACTAAGCTAAGTTTCACAGAAGTCGTTAGGAATACCTATGATGCTGTCCGGCACACAACTTGGTGCAGTGAGGAAGGAATTCAAAAGCACTTTGCTACTGTCTAAAAAACATACACTTTTCAACTTCAACATGCAAAAAACCTGACTTTCCATAAATAAAAAAGTGTGCACCAAGACTAAAAAAAAAAATTGCCTTTAAGAATAATGACCATTATCTTTGTGAAAGAGACCTAAACTTCTAAACAGTATTTAAGAGTTTCCACACTTTAGATGTTATATTTTTACTACTCTGCTTTCATTAATTTTCAGGAAAAAAAAAATACTTCCAAGTTTTGAAATACTAGTTTATTGCCAAACTCCCCATTTAAGAGATTTTGGGTTTGTTCTACATATACTTACCTCAAAGTTGTTTAATGTACCAGTGAGAACAAATAGACTACTGCTTAAATATGTTTGATTACAGCAAGCAAAACTTACAGCTTAATTATATGGGGGTGCCTGAAGAGCTTGAGGTTCTGAATCTCCCTGCGGATTTTTCCTACAACATCAAGGCTGCGAATCTTCTGTCGATTCAGAATCTTCACTGCAACTTTATGCCCAGTTAATTCATGTTTGCCAACTGCAAGGAACAAAGAAGTATTTAATCAATGTTTTCAACTACTCTGTAAAGATATTAATTTACATATTTTGACTGTACTCAAGAAACATAAGTTAAGATGTCATGTCAGCATTCCACATATCCCTATTAATCTTTGGTGAGGCTGAAAAGCAGACAGCATGTTATTTCTTCTGCCCTACACCGATTTCTCCCACAACTCTATCATAAGATAATGAATGGGATAAAAAAAAAAGAAAAAGCTTACACCTAACACTCAGAACTCTTACAGCCTGACTGTATTTTTGCACTGTTGCTTCCTAAACACTTCCATGTTTGCTCATGAGGAAGACCACTTTCTCTCTCTGCACCACTCCATAGTTCTAGCGCACTCGAAAACCCAGTCAGACACATTCTCCTGCAGCTTTTCTACTTTACAAGCAACAATCACTCTTACTAAAGAAATTGCTGCCGTCCTTCCCTCAAGAAGCCCGTTTCAGAAGTTACTCTGAACTATCCCTAAAAAATAATTCTTGATCTGTCCTTGGAGCAGTGTGCCCTCCACAGTCTGTGCGGTAAACACCAGACCTCTAATATACAGAATAAATGGCAAAGCAACAGAAAATGCACAAAATAAAATCCAAGAGTAACTAGGGGAAGCAATGCAAACATGTAACCTGATAAATTCCTCAGTTTCTTTCCTGCTTCTAGGAAAGTTTCAATTTCCTTTCAATAGTGGAACCGAAAAGGGTAAAATAGTTCCTAGACAGCTACTCCTCTCAAAGCCCTTAATTTTGCACCTGTTATTGGAAGTTGCCACCAAGTTGGCAAGAATATGTTTCTTAAACCCAACACTGGATCACAAATGAACCAGAGAAGGTTTGATACAATATGTGGAATACTTTAAAGCTTCACAAAGAGGAATATAAGTACAGTTAAGTTTCTTCTAAGCAGTTGCGGTTTTTTAAAGTTAGACAGAACGTCGCTCTTCTAATAGCATGTTTTCTTGAAAAAGCTGTTTTTCAGACACTGTCCTCTCATCTTGTGTTCAGTATGATCTGTGCTGAACAGGTATCTCTTCTTCTGTAATCAACTCTGGAGTTTTTGTCTTATCCAAAAAGGCAAGGTCAAGCAGAGCTGGTGCCAGCTCCAAATTAGCAAGACACTTGACTGTTGTGAAGTTTCACAATGTTAAAATTAGACCTTGGAAACTAATACAATATGCATAAGATTCCTGGGAAAATTTATACATATGCATGTAAGTGGGAAACATTCTGTAACAACCCTTTGCCTCTTGCACGTGATTGACGGAGATCACTTCCACATATTGCCCAGGCCTGATAAAGGACTCTTGCTTTCTAAAACTCCAAAATGAGCCTTGGAGAGTTTTATTTGCTGGTATTTTCAGTATCAGATTAAATATCTTTTCCAATAGACAGCTTTACTACCTACACTGGTTTCTGCATGCAGTGATTGTATTATAATGAAGGAAGGAATATATCATTGTTTTAAGGGAATGAATTAGCTTAAGCAAATCTTGGCCTGCTTGCAGTTAGAAAGAATGTGATTGTAAGAGGAGCTTAGCTTGTTTCCTAAGTGAAACAAGCAACAACTCAAGTATGGTGTATCTTAAGGAAACTTATTTCTGACTGACACAACGATGAAGGAGATAAAGACCACCACAGGCTTCTGAAGACACAGTGATGCAAATACGAGAGTGCATGATAAACTACGACAATGAGTTCTCAAAAAAATAATGAATATTTAATGTGTTTCCTGGAATCTATATGAACATGTACTTTTAACCAGTATTTCCTGGAATCTAACTAGTTTTCCTGGAATCTATACAAATATGTACGTTTAACCAGTGTAACAGTCATGTAACCAGCCTCAACAGCTGGACATATTAGGTGGAATTTTACAATTCCCTGTGTAACCCGGTGTTGCATTAAAGAGTACCTGCTTAATAATAAAATTGGCATTGATTGCATTTGGCTTTTTCACAGCATCAGTAACTACATCACTTTCATTACCCACCCTGATTCCTACCTTTTGAAGATAAACTAGATCTCAGGGACACATAGATGCTTCATCTTTGTCCACGTGAATGAACATTGCAACAGACCAGTGCTGAACATTAGTGCTCTTTCATCTGTGTGCCTCTGCTTACTTGAAAATTTAACTACACTCCAGGCTGCAAGCTTCATTTAATATGTATTCATCAGAAGCTGTGATAAACAGCAGTGATCCACCAAAATCCTTCTGCATTCAACCCATAATTTGGATAGAATTAGCAAACACGTATCAATCTACAAATCTCATTCCCAACACAAGATACTTCTGCTGCTTTTTGCCTCTATATTGAGATTAAAAACATAATGCAACTAAGAAGAAACTCCTAACAGAAACAAATACAATTAGAAGCATCTGAGTGATTATTCGTACAACAAAAAGATAGCCACTCTGGAAAATAAAGCAGTTCGTCCAAGTTTCTGTAGGGAAGTAACTGGGTAGTGGATTACCCAACACCTGGAACTATCACAACGCCTTTTGTACCCTGAGAATACAGAAAGGAAAAACTAACAATGGCCACAGTAACCACAACACTGGATAGGCATGTTTGCCCTGCAGAGGAAAGCAGGACAAAGCCCACATCTATCACAAGTTCTAGATAGACCACAAAGCATTGGTAACTGAGTGCATAGAACTGTAAAGTCAGGTCACCCAGAAAAATTATTTGCTTTCAACCAAACCTATAGTTACAGCAATCACACCCCCTTTGTTTTCTTCAGTTCAAATGTGAGTGAAGTTTTAAAGGAACCCAACAAATTCTATGACATGTGTTCAAACTGCGAGGAGCAATGAACCTTTAATATTAAACATTAGAAAAGCAACTATTCCATTTCAATTCCAAAATATGTCTCTCAATAATGTGACCTGAAGTAAGCCAGAACTATATGAAAGCAAAATCTTTAATTACTATGTTAAAATTTAACATTCATTTTGGTTAGTAAGAAACATCCTCTTAGAAGCTAACAAAAAATCAGACATGAATTTGCATCTTCCTTTGCTCTACAACATATATTTAAGGTGTTTAATTTATTAGAGTAGCACATATACTTGAGCATTCAACAGCTGAGTGTATAAATATTCAGTCCTGATATACTTTACGTTGTGTCACTCATTAGCCAATTTCTGATTTGTCACTATATTACAAAAACTGGAATTTCATTAGAATTCAGAAAAACACTAAAAGTAATTTATTAACTACAACAATCCATGTTTAATATGCAAGGCACATAAGAAAAGAGGTTTTCAAAACACATTTTTTATTCAATTAAACAGTAACATTTGCAGTTGATTGAAACCAATTCCAGCTGTCTCAGCCTTCAAGATTGCATCAAGCCTTTATTTTATTCATTGACTGGGAGAAAACAAGATTTTCTGCTTCTTCAACTCCGTTTGCCAACTGAATAAATTACTGTAAAGAAAACACACTTTGTGCAGGTGCACGGAGATCACAAAAACCTGTTCACTTATGACTTTTCAAAAATTGAATCATTATTTTCTTCAGTATTTTTTGCCTCCCTTTTAAAATTCATTTTAAGATCATAACAAATCTAGCTTTTTAAAATACAAGTTACCAATAACCACGTAATTCATGAAACATGATTGCTTTCTTGGATACAGTTCAAGATATCTGTTATCAGTAAAACAGAGGACACTTACTGGTAACAGACTGCTGGCCAGTTTTGAGTTCGGCATAAACACAGAACTGAAAGCAAGACCTCCAATGATAACATCACGTAGAAAGGTAAGAAGCCTGGGTTAAATTTCCTAAAGTTACTTTGTATTACCTTTTGACAGAGGTTTTACCTATAAAATGTAAGACTCGCAAATTAGAAGTAACCAAAATGTTTGACACCCTCAACTAGCTATCATTAGTCCTTCAAAAGAATCACTGCAAAAGTTTTCACTTTACAGACCTAATATTTCCCTATATTTCTTTATTCTCTGGCAATACTGATTGCCTTCAAGCACCACTATGCCTATGCACAGCACCGAGACTTCCAAGATGGTGACAAAGTCCCAAAGCAGCAGTGACTTCTTTTAACCGTTCAAGTGCAGAAGCAACCACCTCTAAACTCAGTTCAGCCAGTCTTCATCTGGAAAATGGGTTAGGAGGCCATCCAGAGTAAACAACATTCTTGCGAAATACAGGCCCCGGTCACAAAGTTTGGAGGAAAGAAGCTGAACAAGCATATGACGGATTTAATGAAATATTTCTGCAAGAGACTAAACGGCAAAGACGAGGGCCAGAGAAATGCAGACTTTAAAAGTATGAACTAAACAAACATTTTCACTAACAGTAAAAACATCTCACCTGAGTAATGCTGTGCAAAGGCACATTGCTGCACAACACTAGGTAGCACACTTGCCTTCACCATCCATTTCCAGGTCTCTCATTGCCTTGACCAAGGAGACCTATTCACATTCAGTTCTACAGTCTATAAAGACCACAGTTTTTAACCTATTTCCTACAGACTGGAACAAATATTGCATATTTACAGCCTTAAGCAGCTTCTTATATTTTCTTAGTACAAATCACTGGAAGCCTGACTACTCCTTTTTTCATGACAGCTAACCTTATTTCCAGAAGTACCTGGAACTATCCGGATATATCTTGGAATAAAAGTTTCCATTTTGTTTTAGGAGGAAACATCAGTAGTGGTTATTTTTTTTTTTAAAAAAAAAGAATCTATTATTATAGAGATTTTTTTTACAATGAATCCTAGAAAATTTTAAATAATGTGTCTCACATATGTGATTCAGGTTCAGTAGTCTTTTACTCCACGGCTTTTAGTTTCTGTGGCACCCTGCCTTTCCCTATATATTGGCTAGGAACAGCCATCTCCCTCCATGACTGCCCATCCAAGGCAGTCAGGTCACTAGTTAATTCAAGCTAACACAGCCAGGTGAACAGTTAAACTGGAAAAACATCACACCAGTAACAGATGTCTGGGAGGGTGAAGGTAACAGGGTAAGCAAGAGACTTTTAACAAAGTAAAGCGCTGGTTTTCCAGTTCAACTATTTTTAGGCTGCCACTGCTGTTAAAATTAAAGACCCACTTTCAAGAAACCATGTGCCTGACCCCTCTACATCACTTGAGCTCAAGGAAGACCCTAGCCAAATTAAAAAAAAAAAACAAACAACAAACCAAAACCAAAAAACCCACCACATTTGTTACCATTTTTTCCTTTATCTTTAATTGATGAAACCTTATCAGTCAGAGAAAGGAAATCGTGAGGAATATAGGACAACAATCACAGACGTGCTGTTAAATGAAGAAAGCATATGCTCAAGAGGAAGATGAGTGCATCATAGATAAAAGAAGTCCTTTATTAAGGACAGCTGAAGCAAAACAAAACTAACATAGCACATCATCCACAGACAGGAAAAAAAAATATTGACCTTAAAATTCTTTGTCCATGAGTCCATGAACACTAACACTTGCTTTCAGATCCTAAATAAATTCCCAAGCCACTAAAGAAAGGCAGCCAGTATGCAGAATGATGCTGCACTTTACCACAAGCTGATTTCTCTCTCATCTTTAAAACATATATGCTCATACACCCAAGTGCATACTCTTCACATAATCAGTAGTTACAAAGCATCCTAAAAGAACACCTAATGTCAATCAATAAGGCAGGCAGAGAGGTACTATGGAAAAACAGCAGCAATAAAACTGGCAACTCTATTTCTTCTTTCAATTAACTGTTTAAGCTAACTTTATTTCCTGAAATATTAATAGGAATGACATTTAACAACAGTAGCTCCTCCACAAACTGGCCATCTTTGAAAGTTTCAACTTCAGACACATTTTTGCCAATAACAGATAAGACCAGCAGCAGTAGTGCAGCAGTGTGCTCCAAAATTTAAAAGAGGATTAGAACATTTATAGTTAACTTTAGTTAATGCAGTGTACTGAGGGGGGAAACCCCCACATCTTGGATTGCTCTTCTCCCCCCCTCATCACATGGTCCATCTATAAACAGAGAATGTGATGTCTGTCTTCCACCATCTCCTATCTTCTCTCTATTTAAGGAGGTGACAAGTTTCCAAAGAAAGGAATGGTACCTCAGCTGCCCGTGGCGGGTGGGTCACTGCTTCCCAGTGGCCAGGGGTGTCACTTTATAAGGCTGTCTTGAAAAATGGAAATTGAAGGGCTTGACTGAAAATACTTTCCACTGCTTTCCTAGATATCCTTAGAGACAAATATACTCCTATTTTCTACACTTTAGTGATTTTTTCAGAACATTACAGTAGCTGAAAGAGCTTGTGCAGAAAACATACAATAAAAACATCTACTTTAAAGATTTCATGTTAAAAGCCAGTTGATCCATTAGATACAGCAGAACAACCTGTGGTTTTTAATAGATTACTTACGATTATAACCGTTAAGTTAATCATAAAAAAAACCTTATTAACAACCTGAGTCTAGTCGAACTCATTTGTGAAAGGATATATTCAAGTTTGCATGCCCTGATATTTGAAAAATTATCACACACGATGCAGTAGGAGCGGTGTAAGACAATGCATAGTTTTGCCACCTGTGCTGAACCGAATCAAAGGAGATTTTAAATCCTATTTTATTTCTACTAGGCTTCAGATGTGCAGCAGGGTGTCTGCACCCCTACCAGGGAAAGTTTTGCAAGTCTGAGCTGAAAAAAGACCTTGACAGCTAATGGTCAACTGGACGGAGAATCAAGTTCTTCTGTGCTCACGTGTCAGCTGCGTTTCCAGCTAATCCAATAATGCCAGAGTCATATTTTTATTCTGATTTCTCCTTTTACAGAGGGAAAAATCTTGCCTCCCTTACAGGAGCATCAAGCATTGGTATCTGTGTAGCAAAATACAGCACCCAGACAGCTCAAGAAATAAGACTACCTACTTGCACTGCACATACGGCACAGTTTTAAACAAATGCAGCTCCGTCAGCTCCCTGGCAGCTGGGAAGCACAGAAGGGATCAACTCTGTTTCCTCCACACCGAGTCCCAAGGACGCCAGCCGCAACCCCTCTCCTGCCTAGCATTGCCGGGGATCAGAATGGCCAGGCAGTGCCCAGCAACTCCCACTTCCCACACAGCTGAGTCTCCACAGTGCTCTTGGTGGGAACCGAAGCAGGGCCAAATCACAGAGTCACTTGATTGGAAGAGACTTTTGAGATTATTGAGTCCAACCGTACCTGTCCACTGCTAAATCCCATCCGGTGGGAGATGTCCCTGCTGATGGCAAGGGGTTTGGATCTAGATGATCTTTAAGGTCCCTTCCAACACAAATCATTCTATGACTATGATTCCAAGCACCACAGCAACACATCTTTTAAATAGTTCAAGGGATGGTGGCTCCATCACTTTCCTGGGCAGACTGTTCCAGTGCTTGACATCCCTTTCCGCGAAATCATATTTCCTAATATCTCTTTGAAACCTCCCCTTGTGCAACTTCAGACCATTTCCTCTCATTGCTTGTTACTTGGGGGAAGAGATCTGCACCCACCTCGCTACAGCTTCCTTTCAGGTAGGCGTAGACAGCAATAAGGTCTCCCTTTGATACTGAAAATGCTGGCAAATACACACTAATACTTGTTTGGGACTTTTAGAAAGCAAGCACCCTCAGGCCCGGGCAGCACAAGCAGGGGTCTCCATCAATAACGTGCAGTGGAACAAGAGCTGGGGACTGAGTGTATGTATTTCCCACTTACAGACAACTGTATACGCTTTCCCAGAAATCTTTTGCATCTTCTATTACTAACCAAGGACTAATTTTAACGTTATTATGAACTTCACAACAGTCAAATCTCTTGCTAATTTGGAGCTTTGGCTCCAGCTCTCTGGCTGACCTTGCATTTGAGATACAGACTCCAAACAAAGATGATTCTAGGAAAAAAAAAAAAATCTGTTTAGCACAGATCATATTTAATACAAGACGTTATCATCTCCAAAGAATGAACAGTGTGTGGAAAAAAACCACTGAAATAACACCACGCTATAAGAGGGACATCCTACCTCTTCGAAAAAAAAAATTACTGAGATAAATTCAGCTTTTCTTTAGCTCAACTCAAAATATTCCACGTTTTCTAACAGTAACTACTAGTACCACACTCAGCCTCCTCTTCTCATAGCTAAACAACTCCAGCTCCCTCAGCTGCTCCTCACAATATCTGCTTCCGAGCCCCTTCAACAGCTTCGTCGCTCTTCTCTGGACACACTCTGGGACCTCAATGTCTTTCTCGTAGCGAGGGGCCCAGAGCTGAGCGCGGGATTCGCGGCGCGGCTCCACCAGCGCTGAGATCGGGGGCAGGATCACTGCCCCGGTCCCGCCGGCCACGCTCTCTGGCACAGGCCACGATGCTGCCGGCCTTCTCGCCCACCTGGGCCACAGAGGGCTCTCGCTGAGGCGCCGCCGTCCAACACCCCAGCTCCCTCTCGGCCAGCGGCTGCCCAGCCGCTGCTCCCCCCGCGCCCCGACGAGGCCAGGGCCGCCGCTCACCCTTCACTTTGCCGAAGGTGCCGACACCGAGCGTGTCGCCCAGGATGTAGTGCCCGATCTTCACCCGCCCGTGCTCGTGCTTCTGTTTATCCGCCGCCGCCATCTTGAGCCAAGGGCCGAGCCTGCGCATCGCGCCCGGGGAGGAGCAACCGCACGGTCCCCGCCCGCGCCGGAACCCGGAAGCGAACGCCGCACGTGGCGCCGTCCCTTGGACCAAACCATTGCGGTCCGGGAGGGGGGGGGGGCGCGGACAGGAGCTGAATCATAGAATCATAGAATCATAGAATCACTAGGTTGGAAAGGACCCACAGCATCATCGAGTCCAACCACTCCCATCAATCACTAAACCTTGTCCCTCAGCACCTCATCCGCCCGTCTTTTAAACACCTCCAGGGATGAGGACTCAATCTCCTCCCTGGGCAGCCTGTTCCAGTGTCCAATCACTCTTTCCGTGAATTTTTTTTTTTCTGATGTCCAGCCTAAACCTCCCCTGGCGGAGCTTGAGGCTGTTTCCCCTTGTCCTGTCCCCTGTCACTGGGGAGGAGAGCCCAGCTCCCTCCTCTCTACAACGTCCTTTCAGGTACTTGTAGAGAGCAATGAGGTCTCCCCTCAGCCTCCTCTTCTCCAGGCTAAACAACCCCAGCTCTCTCAGCCGCTCCTCGTAAGTCTTGTTCTCCAGCCCCCTCACCAGCTTCGTTGCTCTTCTCTGGACTCGCTCCAGAGCCTCAACATCCTTCTTGTGGTGAGGGGCCCAGAACTGAACACAAGATTCGAGGAGCGGTCTCACCAGTGCTGAGTACAGAGGGAGAATAACCTCCCTGGACCTGCTGGTCACACTGATTCTGACACAAGCCAAGATGCCATTGGCCTTCTTGGCCACCTGGGCACACTGCTGGCTCATGTTCAGTCACTGTCAACCAACACCCCCAGGTCCCTCTCCTCCAGGCAGCTTTCTAGACAGACTTCTCCCAGTCTGTAGCACTGCATAGGGTTGTTGTGCCCCAAGTGCAGGACCCGGCACTTGGCCTTGTTAAACCTCATGCCCTTGGTCTCAGCCCAGTGGTCCAGCCTGTTCAGATCCCTTTGCAGAGCCTCCCTACCCTCCAGCAGATCCCACCCAGCTTAGTGTCACCTGCAGGCTTGCTAAGGTGCACTCAGTGCCTCCATCCCCCATGTGCCGGTGTGTTGGAACATTTTACAGAGAACAAGGATGCTGTGAGATTGTTTAACAGTGAACAACTCTAACACGGCCTTGAAACAGAGAGCCGAAAGATAAACATGGGCCAGCGGGGAGGAATGTAGCAGCTAGTTCTGTGGGAACAAGCACCAGCTGAAAGAAAAACAATTGAAGAGAACTGTCAACATAGTTAAGTTTTAGTATAACTTGGTTTCTTAGCATGTGCAGTAGTTTAGCCAATAATATGTTAGGAATAGCCTTATAGACAGCTACCTTTAACCAATAATACACTGTAGATACCCTCGTGGGCACCCAGTTATGTAACCGAAAAGGGTTTATAAAGAAACAGCTAAGCTCAATAAAGTGAACGCTCGCTGATCACATTGATCTCTGCGTTTTGATTCCATGCTCCTGTCAACACCGGTGGGTGGCGCCGCACAAGGTCCCTGCGAGTGGCCGAGGGGGATGGCGGGGGAGTCCAGCAGAAGCACAGGCTCGTTTAGGCTGGAAAAGACCTCTCAGATCATCGAACCCAACTGTAAACCCAGCACTGCCGAGCTAACCGTGTCCCTCAGCGCCACGTCCGTGAAACACCGCCCCGCTCCCCTGTCCCGGCGCGCCACCGCTCTTCCAGTAAAGAGATTTTTCCGAATATCCAACCTAATCCTCCCCTGGTGCAACTTGAGGCCGGTTCACCTCGCCCTGCCCCTTGTTACTTGGGAGAAGGGGCCGCCACCCGCCCCGCTGCAGCCCCCTTTCAGCCGGGTGAGAAACACTCACTGGTAAAGCACGAAAAGGACAAAGACTTAGAGGCAAAGGCAATAATATTTTTATTTTGCAATTCAGCGCTGAATTGGATGCCCTTCTGGAAAAGGTGTAACATCTTACAAAAGCATGGGGTATATACACTAGCTTTAGACAAAGAACCGTGTAAATCCTCAGAAAGAAGGAATAAATCACTATGTTAAGGGAATGAATTAGCTTTAGCAATAATAATAAGAAGGATCATATCTTGGCAAGCTTGCAGTAAGAAGGAATGTGATTGTAACAGGAGTTTTGCTTGTTTACTAGTTGAAACAAGCAACGAATCAAGTATTGTGTATCTTAAAGAAACTTATCTGACTGATGCTCCAAGAGAAGGAAAAGGCCTAAACAAAGAATAAATCTGAGCTCACCAAGAGGACACAGTGAGGAAGGAGGTAAAATAATGAGCATCAGAGGAGTCTGAAAACACAAAGGAACTGTGATGTACATACAAAGTAGGTGATATGATGTGATAGTGAGTTCTGTGTATGTTTAGCCAGTATTTCCCAGAATATGTAACCAGTGTTTCCCACAATCTACATGAATATGTATGTTTAACCAATATAGAAGTCCTGTAACCAGCCTCAGAGGGGGAAGAACTACCTATTCCTCCACTCAAAGAATGTTCATTCTTTTTCAGATTATCCAACCATGCCTGGAGACTCCCTTTGGCTTGGCTCCTGACCTAAAACAGCTACATCATACAGGACAACTAAGCATATCAATAAATTCCCACAACCCTAAAACAGGTTATCTCTTGACCTAAAACAGCTACATCTTACAAGACATTTATATGATGAGATAATTAAACATACAAACCAGCTGCAGCAAAATTTGTCAATTAATTCCCACAGCTGAGTACATAGGCTGATGAGGTCTGCCCTCTGCCTACTCTCCAGACTAAAGGTCCGGTCCCTCAGCCAGTCCTCATAGAATGTGCATTCCAGACCCTTCACTGGCTTTGCTGCCCTTCTCTGGACATGCTCCAGACCCTCCAATGTCTTTCCTGAAGTGAGAGGCCCAAAACTGAGCACAGTATTTGAGGTGTTGATACAATATGTGGAATATTTCAAAGTGGAATATTTTGATTTAAGCTAAAGTACAGTTAAGTTTTGTCTAAGCAGTTGTGGTTTTAGAAAGTTAGACAGAATGTCTCTCTGACAGCATGTTTTTTTTAAAAAACAGTGCTTTTCAGGCACTGTCCTTTCTTTGAAAATGATAACATATTGTGTGAGGAATTAATTGTGCTAAACAGATGTCTCTTCTTCTGCAGTCACCTCTGTTTGGAATCCTTACTAATCTGAAAGGCAAGGTCAAGCAGAGAGCTGGAGCCAGCTCCAAGCTAGCAAGAGTTTTGACTGTTGCAGAGTTTCATAACATTAAAATTAGATCTTGGAAAGTAATACAATATGCATAAGATTTCTGGGAAAATTTATACATATGCATGTAAGTGGGAGATATATTCAATAACAGCCTTTGCCTTGTTGCACATGATTGATGGAGATCACTCCCGCATGGTGCCCAGGCCTGATGATGCTTGCTTTCTAAAATTCCAAAATCAGTCTTAGAGAGTTTTTATTTGCCAACATTTTTGGTATCAATGCAGCCTCACCAGTGCCAAATCCAAGCAGACAATCCCTCCCCTGCTCCTGCTGGCCACGCTGTTTCTGATACAATCCAGGATGCCACTGACCACCCTGGGCATCTGGGCTCACTGCTGGCTCATGGTCACCTGGTTGTCAATCAGCTACCCCAAGTCCTTTTCCTCTGTGCAGCTTTCCAGCCACTCCTCCCCAAGCCTGCAGGTCTGCACAGGGTTGTTGTGCCCCAAGTGCAGGACTCGATGCTCGGCTTTGCTAAACCTCATACACTTCACCTCAGCCCATCAATCCAACCTGTCCAGATCCTTCTGTAGAGCCTTCCTAACCCCATGCAGATCAACACTCACACACAGCTTGGTGTCACCTGCAAACTTACTGAGGGTACACTTGATCCCTCATCCAGATGACTACACATACTTTTAATTACAAAAACACACTGCTACCATGAGCTTGCTTGGCTCAGCTCTGGGGTGCCATGCACTGTGCTGGGAAGGCTGCTGGTAGAGAGCAGAGGTGGCAGCTCCCACTGAGGCAGCAGCTGGAGGCAGGGGAGGGCTTGTCTCCAGATGCTGGTAATGTGGCAAGTGCCAGGCCACAGGCTCAAGGTGCACTTTAGATGCAGCCCTTGGTGATGTTCTTGGCTCTGGCAGTGAAGCTGAGTGGGCTGGTGGCCAGCAAACCAGCGTACTCGGGGAGCATACTGCCTTCCCCAACCATCTGTGCTCAGCAACAAAGCAAGCCCTCCCACAGTTTAAGGTGAAGCAAGCTGGACTAGCTGTGTTTCTTCCATTCTACCTGGCTCTGACATAAACATACACCATCCTAACCCTTCATTATAGTAACTTGGAAGCATGAGCTGCCAGACCAATTCTCTCAGAAAAACGATACAATGACAGGAAACAATTCCTATGACAGGAAACATAGCCATCCTCGAAAAAACAGACCTCTCAAGTCTCCATATTTCCAATCAAACTTGTAAATTAAATCTGTTAGTTCTTCTTCCCTTTCTCCCCTTCCCTTCCTTTGTCCAAATTCATACTCTATTATGGGAGTAAGAAGGCAAGTAGGACTCTCTGAAATCCTCTGACTTTGACCAGATGACTGTGCTGCCATTTGTATTGTCAGGTCATTCATTCACATTGCTTTTGGCTTGTAGCCTGCCCTCCATTGATGCATTGTGCATACTCTTCTATTCTTTACTACAAATGGATTATTTTTTAATCACTTTCCAACCCTGCTCTCAAAGAAACAGATGAAGCTGGAGAGGGAGCGACAATAACATAGGCTGGCAAGCAATGGAGGGACTACTTATAATATTTATCCTTGTAAAATTTTCATGGCATGAAATAAAAGAACATTTTAAACAGAAAAATTGTCAAAACAAGTGATGTAAAATTAATACATATTTTTTATTTGAGTAATTGAGGATTTAAATTTTAAACACTTTTATGAGGATCATCTTTGAGGAGAAAAGGTGAGAAGTTCTCAGCCTGCACTAATTTACCTGTATTAAGCTCTAATATAAATGTAATAAATAAATGTTAAAAGATAGTATGTAACGCAGGAATAGCAGGCACTAGTGTTCTTCAGGAAGCCTGTGCTAATGCAGAAAGATGCCAGATTTTTCACTTCGTGACTTCTGAATTCAGATACGTTAATTATACCCTTTCTGGGCATCATCTAATAGAAGTTTTCCCACGGAAATACTAATTTGGATTAGAATTCATGCTCAGCATCAGTAAGCTTGTGAATTATATTGTTGTGCTATTTTTTTTTTCTTGTAATTGGAGGAGAAGAATAGAGAGTACTGAAATCTGGCAATTTCTCTGTAGCAGAACTTCCTGTCTTCTGTTGCCAGTCCCACCAGTTCCTAACAGAGCCTCAGTGTATGTACAGAAAGAGCATGGAGGGGAGATGAGCAAGCATTAGGCTTTGAACCCATCTGTATCCATGTGATTTCCTGCAGTTAGGCTTAAATGAAAGTGGCATCCGGTATTTTTAAGAAGAAACAGACATCATATTGCTTTTGGGAAAACAGAGTGGATTAAGCTACACCTGGCTGCAGAGAGAAAAAATGTATTTGATATGTCTAGAGAGCTCATTAGTACTTTGATACCAAATGATTCAAAGCTATCCTTGGCTTTAATTCAAGCTGTTGTCCTAAGCATGGCAACACAATGACAATAATTTTGAAAAGCTCCACAGATGTATACTAGAAAATGATAGTTATTACCATTACCATTAAAAACTTTCTAAATAATCTCTTCAATACCAGAGCATTTTTGAAAATGAAAAGGAAACAAACCATTAAACGTAGGTGGGAAATGGACCACAGCAGTCATTCTTTAGCTTTACATTTGCAGCCATGAGCGAGCGTTACCAGAATTATTTGTTCATTTGTGTACAGACTTGATGTTTACATCACTGCATTCAGTTTTAGTCGAGTTCTTTGTCACACCTTAAGCACTGAGATTACATTAAAACAAGCATAAAACTTAAAATAGGTAAAGTCTCCCAAGCTGAGCCAAATCAATCATAACCTAAAGCTACAGGATCTGAGGAGGGCAAGTGTACCTGAGGTGTTGGCCTTAGTTGCCCACGAAGCATAAGAAATACCTGTACAGAGAGCAGGGAAAACTGGCAGCTGTACTACCAAGACCAAAGCCTCATGAAAGCCAGTGTCCTGTCTGACAGCAGCGTGAGAAACAATTTCTCACTGGTAAATACTGAAAAGTACAAAGTCTTTGAAGCAAAGGCAATAATATTTTATTTTACAATTCAGTGCTGAATTGGATGCTTTTCTAAATAAGGCATCCCATCTTACAAAAGCAGTGGGTATATATACTAGTTTTATACAAAGAACCATGTAAGTCATCAAGAATGTTTATATTTTAGATTATTCAACCACATCTGGAGACTCCCCTCAGGTTATCTCTTGACCTAGGACAACTATACCTTACAAGACAATTAAGCATATCAATAATTTCTTGCAATGCTAAGAGAGTGCATATTCTTTCAGGCTATTAATCCATGTCTGGAGACTGTCTGCATATTCTCCATTAACACAATACAAATTTATATTACAAGATAATTAAACATACAAGCCAGCTGCAGCAAAACTTATCAATTAACTCTCACAGCAACACAGAGAGATAGACTAGGACTGGGATGGCAGTTGATGTGGGGCTCATGGGATCAGACCTCCTCAGCCAGAGATCTGTGGACATTTTGTCTCTGAGTATGTGTGGAAATTTTTAAAGGATAGTTTTTAAAGAAGTTCAAAATACCCTGTACCAGTCATTAAAACTCAATGGAATGACATTTCCTTATGCCTGGAACATGACGTTTATTGTCTTAAGCACCACACACTGCGCTGAACACAGGCAGGAGCTGATTGCTCTCTTTATTTAAATGCTTTCTTTTGAATTTAACATAAAATCCTATTCTACCTGCTGTGAGCCTAGCTATGCACTGAGCTCTGCAGACATCTCAGTAGTTCTGACATCCATGTGAGAATTAATTGGTAAGTTTTGCTGCAGCAGGTTTGTACATTTAATTATCTTTTAATACAAATCTGTCTTGTATCAAAAGATCATACATGAATAACCTGAAAGAATAATTGTTCTCTTAAGAGTTGCAAGAATTTATTGATATGCTTAATTGTACTGTAAGATGTAGCTGTTAAAAGTTAAGAGATAACCTATCTTAGGGCTATGAGAATTTGTTGATGTCCTCAACTGACTTGTGAGATGCAGTTGTCTTGTGTCAGGAGATAACCTGAAGGAAGTCTCCAGACATGGCTGGATAACCTAAAAAGATAAATATCCTTTGAGGACTTAACACAGTTCTTTGTCTAAAACTAGTATACATACCCTTATTTAGAAGGGCATCTAATTCAGCGCTGAATTGTAAAATAAAATATTATTGCCTTTGCTTCAAAGACTTTGTTCTTTTCAGTATTTTACCAGTGAATAAGTGTTTCTCACACCCACAATTGCTAGATATCTGCTTCTGGCAGCTGGCAGGGTGTCAGCTGCAGCTGTGGGGTGGCAGCATGCTGGTACCTGTGGGAGCAACAGAGTATATGGAATATTAACTGGGACTAAGACAAAGCATGAAGCTGGTACCAAGCATATTAGAATAAACATTACTTAAGAGAACAGACGTTCCAAACTAGACACACAGGATGACTAATCTTGAATGTGTGATAAGGCCAGGCTGGAAAAAATGTCCTAGGAGTAAGTGAATTGGAGATACAGCTGAGAACAGTCATGAGAGTGGAACGGACAAAACCAAAACCATCCCCTTTGTCTGAAGGCTGTAAACGGGTATAAACTGGACAGGGGTAAATTTAGATTAGACATTAGGAAGAATTTCTTCACCATGAGAGTGGTGAGACACTGGAATAGGTTACCAAGGGAGGTCGTGGCTGCCCCATCCCTGGAGATTTTTAAGACCAGGCTGGATGGGGCCTCAGGTAACCTGTGGGATGTCCCTGCCCAGGGTGGGGAGGGGGTAGGAGTGTGGGGTGGGGGCATGGGGGCGTGTGGAATTAGATGATCTTTAAGGTCCCTTCCAACCCTAACTATTCTATAATTCTATGAAACGGAGGAACTGCATGAAGATCTGCCTGAATGAGAGCAGCCAGGAGGAGCAGAAGCAGTACTACTGCTTTCTTTATGTGACTTGGGCACGCGGTGCTGACTGAAAACAATGTGGAGAAATCTGTGAACAGAGCCCAGGGCAGCCAGGGCAGAAAGTTCCAGAAGGAGATCGGGCGGGGGCCAGCACCACCCCTTTGACATGACAGCTGTCCCAGCCACTCCAGAGCCAGAGAAGGTTCCAGACTCCCGCATGGACTATATAAGTCGGGCCACAGGGCTGCTTTTGGCTCGTCACTCCGCGGAGTCGGGGAGGTGCAGTGGGACTGGGTCTGGGATGGCGTTGCGCTTGGTGGATGGTCTTTTCTCTTTCTACTTTTTGCTCGGCGTCCCGGGCTGCCCCCGGGGCCCTGTGAAGCGCTGCACCTTGGCTGGAGCTGCCCTTACGAGGCGCCGGGGGGTGGGGATGGTGCCTGGAGGCCGCTCGCAGCCTGGCGCTCCTGGCACTGAAGGGACCCGCCAGGCGCGGTCGCCTCTCTCTTCCTCCAGCCCCTCACTGGACACGGGGGCCCTCTCGGTGGGAGAAGAAGCCTGGAGGAGACGCTGCGCTGCCCATCGCTTCGCTCGGACCAGCCTCGGAGGCGCCGCGGCTGCCGCGTGTTCCCGCCGATCCCGTCGAGCTGGTGATGTATTTTTCCTTTTATTTCTCTTGGGGGAGGAGTGAGTGAGAGTGTGTGTTGGGGGGATCCGAGTGCCCTCGGGATCGGATTGTGATTTAAACGGGTGGGAATTTTTCTGTAATCTTGCAAGATACACTGATCCAGCACGTGGGATGTTCCAGAGGGAAATAATTCCATCTCAACTGTGGTTAAGTTTTCTGTAACCACTTCTGGTTGAAAGTTGGAACGTTCCTCTGGTAGTAATTTTTCTCTGATAGGATGTTTTCCTTAAAACAGTGGTTTTCGCTGTTTTTCTTTTCTTTGCAAATGGTCACGTATGGTAGTAAATAGATGTCTCTTACTCTGTTAGCACTTCTGGAGTTTTTCCATCTCCTGAAAGCCAGGGTCAACCAGAGAGATGGAGCCAGCTCCAAATTGGCAAGAGTTTTGGCTGTTGTAGTTTTATACCATAAAAATTACACATAGGAAAGTAATACAATATGCATAAGATTTTTGGGAAAATGTATAATTATATGTCTAAGTGGAAAATATATTCCCTAACAGGCTTTGTTTCGCTACACGATTGACGGCAATCGCCTCCACGCATTTCCCAGGTCTGATGGAAGAGGCTTGGTTTCTAAAACTCCAAAAAGGAATCTTAAGTTTATTTGCTAGCATTTTTGGTATTGCCACCCCCATATATTGTCTGTGCAGCCGACTGTGTGTTGATTTTTGTTGGGAGCAAGAGTAAATGGTTTTGATTCCTGCCCTGAGAGTGATCTCGTTGCATCCTGGTTGCAGCACAGGTGAATGACTCACACAGAGTCAGGCTTGGACTGGAATGAGTGGCTTGTGGATCCAGGGCGTGGCGTCTGTCCATGCAGCTTAGAACAGGGAGGGTTGGGTTCCGTGTTGTCAGAGAACTGAAGTTTTAGGTGAAGTGTTCATGGCCAACCAGGCGTGGGGTGAAGAGAGTAGTAGTAGTTAAAATGTTGAAACCTGAGCATATTCCCAAATCGCCATGGGTCAATGCATCATTGGTTTTGTGATTGATAGGAATGGTTGGACTCTTATGATCTTGTGGGTTTTTTTCACAATCTAGTGATTCTGTGATAATTTTCTTGTCTGGGCATGCACCAGTAGTGGGAGTTGGTAGGACAAAAATTACTAAGAGGTTATTTTTTTGGGTAATTCTGGAACAAAGTAGGAAGAAGCAGTTTTGTGTGTTTGGCTGTCTCATAAGGTGAGAAATGCCACAGCTCTGGGAATGTGAAATCCTAAGTGCCTCACAAAAAACTGTTGAGCAGGACATAAGGCACAGTCAGTATTTGAAGTTAGCTGGCTCTTCTGTTCAAATGTCACTCGGAGTGGTATTGCTGTCTCAGCAGTGGTAGCTGTTGTGGTTGAGACAAACTACAAGGGGAAAAGCACTGATTCCACTCTACCTTTTTTTTGGTGGATACTCTTATATTTACAGATGGAAGGGCTGGTTTGTGGCATGCCTCTCTCCTCATTGTCAAACTGCACATAAGGCAGCAAGTGTTACATAGATATTCTAGTAAGTGGAAAACATGCCTTGCTGTGTGCTCAACACCATTCTGAAAAGTTGCGTAGTGTTTAATCGGGAGTTCCAGGTATTCATGCATTGCTGTCAGTGGAGCAGAAGTAGAATGAGTCTCTCTGACCAAGTTTGAAATACAGTTATGTATTAATTAAAAAGGATGAATTAATTCACTGTGCTAAAACGTCTCCTGTAATGCCATCTGAAATGGAGTCTGGCAATAGCTGATGCTCAAGTGAAGGGTTATTTTGGTAATAAAGCAATTAGAGGACAGTGCATCTCCTGCGGGTTGGGTGGCAGGAAGGGAAGGCTGGTAGCGTTTTTACTGAGAGCCATTGATCCCAGTAGTTCTTGGCCATTGTGTATTGGAGTTACTATGTAAGAGTCTTCATTTTAATTTTCAGAAGCTTGTTTTCTTTTTTTGCACGATAATGTGCAAAAGCATGAGTTCATTTTTTTATTTCAAAGCTCCTCATTGGCATGTGCTACTGTTGGCCACTAGCTGTTATTTGGAGCACCAGATCTGTCCAGAGTTCCCCTAACTTGTCCTCAATGTGTTGGAGTTGGTGACATTGTATTAGCTGTATGGTTGACTGTAGCTATGGGTGCTAAAAGGCTGCATTTTTTCGATCTCTCCCTACAGAACATCTTGGTAAATGCTCTTAAGAGCTTGAAGAGCATTCTGTCTAGGCACCATGACATCGCCTTCTCCCACCTGCCTTGCACACGCATCCAGGAGACGAGAGCCTCAGTGCTGGCTGACAACTGTCAAACCCTGCCTTTTCTGCAAAGCACCAATAGTACTCTTGGTTCTGGGGAGGCTGCAAGGACCAGAAGCTCCTGCAGTAATTGATCTTCTGCCTGCTCCAGGAGAGGAACTACGTGGTACTGATTAGGTCCTTTTGCTGTATGTGCCTGGAAGCATGAACCATGGACAGGAAGACCTTGGAAGCCCCAGGAAGACAGAGGAGAGGTCTCAATAACAGGTATGAAAGAAGAATGCTGACCTCAGTACAGGGGATGGAAATATAGAGCGGACAATAATAACGCTGGAAGGGTGTGCAAGCGCCCAGGAGGTATACTTGCAGCAGCAGAGGTGAGCTGTGCAGGGAAACCTCACAAGGAGGGAGCTGGAAGGGTTTCCTTCTTGAGGGGCCTGGGCACTTTGCTGCTTTGTGGACCAGTGGATGACTTTGGTCTGCCTTTATTTCAGGTGTAACAGCCACTGCTTTAGTGCTGGTGAGAAGGACCAATTCCGTGATGACTGGATTCCCCCAGACCACTGGAGCACAGGGAGAGCATGGAAGCAGAGCTGTAGGAGTACCACGCAGTTTGCCTCGACACCTGGGATGAGGCCACGAATGTACTGCACTGGTTCTTCTCCTGGTGTGTTGTGCAGTGGGCTGAGAGCAAGCCAGAGTAGCCCAGGTACTTCACCACCTGCAGCGCCTGTGGAGTCATGTTCCAGGCTGAAAACACAGCAGTCTACCATCGCTGTCTGCAGGCAGCATCCCAGCCATGAAATTTGGCCGATGGGAGGTGGGGAGGGTCTGATGGAAGTGATTGCAGGGCACCCTGAGCTGGTGTGTGAGGAGATTTGTTTATCAGCTTGGTGACAGCATAATGTGGTGATATTCATGCATTCCTTGATATTTGCTGGGCCTCAAGAATGACAATGCTGCTGAGGAGCATTAGGGCAACCCTGAGGCTATTTCGAGCTTTGCTGATGATGTGTGCACGCTACTACCACCTCTCTAGGGAACAGTGGGTGACTGTTGTTCTTTCCTAGCATGAAAGTTGTTGCTGTAACTCCAGGTAGGAGGAAATGGCTTGAAGACTTCTTCTTGCTAGATGGTCCTGCTGCATGTGGAGGGTGGCAACGCAGCTGGAGCAGTGCTGCCCGATGTGCCTGGGGAGCTGGGATAAAGCTACCTATTGCAGCAGTTCTGCTCCTTGTGCATTCTGTAGTGGGGATGAGAGCCAAGCTTGTGGATTCCAGCTGCATGAGGAGCAGAGAAGGGGCAGTGATTGATTATTGACCAGCTGTGCACACCACCTGAGTGAGAAAACGGGGTTGGTGTACTAACCACAAGGCTTCTGTTGGTGCTGAGGTAGTGCTGGGGCAGTTTCTGGTTGTAGCTCTCTATGTATAACCCTGCAGCACTGAAGGCTTTTCACAGACCTGCCTGCTCCTGGCAGCTGGGGCACTGAGGTGGTATACAGTTAGCAGTACAGGTGACCTTAGCGGGTAAGCCACACTGGGGGGAGCTGGGATGGACTTCAGCATGTCTCCGGTGTGTCTGTTGTCATGTGACAGTTGCTGCTTTAGTCCTGGTGAGAGGGAGTTTCTCTGATTCTGGATATCCTCACCTACCATAGCCGGTGGAGTTTGATAACCAATTTTACCAGATGCCTGGACACGTGGGATGATGCCAGACTGCTGTGTGTGTTGCTGCTGTGCCTGCCTGGCTGTGTTGGTGGCGGTGGCTTTGAGGCTGCTCCAGAACTGGGAGTGACACAGCATGGAAAGATTTTCCCCAGTCCTGTTAATTTCAGGCAGCTTGGGCCACCCGAGAGGCACAGTGGCCGCGGCAAAACGCCAGGGCGCTTCAACTGCATCCTCAATGGGTGGTGCTGCAGTGGTAAGTAAGATGGAAGGATTTAGTGTCTGGTGTCCTGAAGACTACTGCTGCGTGCAGAGAGTGGCCATGGAAGCTTGAGCAGTGCTGTGCAATGTGCTTGGAGAGCTGGGATGAGGCTACCTATCACAACAGTTGTCCTCCTCCTGCATCCTGCAGCGGGGCTGAGAGCAAGCTCGTGGGCCCCAGCTGTTTGAGGAGGGGAGAAAAGGCAGCAATGGGTTGTGACCAGCCATCCGTCACTGGTGCTGTCTGGGTGCGTGCATGCCACCTGAGCAAGAAGGCGAGGTTGGCGTGCCAAGTACAAGGCTTTTGGTGGTGCTTGGGGAGTTCCTGGTTGTAGCTCTTGATGCATGACCCTGAAGAAGCCTCGAAGCCAAGGCAGCAAGGCAGGGCACAGCAGCAAAACACACAGCAGACTGGCATCATCTCGGGTGTCTAGGCATTTGGCAAAATTGGTTATCACACTCTGCTGGCTATGGTAGGTGAGGGTATCCAGAATCAGAGAAAGCTCCCTCTCACCAGGACTCGAGCAGCAACTGTCACGTGACAAAACCAGGCACGCCACAGACGTTCCCAAGTCCATCACAGCTTCCCAAATGTGGCTTTCCTGCAAAGGTCACATCCGCCAGTAACTGTATACCATCTCAGTGCCCCAACTGGCAGGAGAAGGAAGGTCTCTGAAAAGCCTTCAGGCTGCAGAGAAATGCCAAGGCCAGGATACTTCAACTGCGTCCTCAATGGGTGGTGCTGCAGTGTTAAGTAGGATGGAAGGATTTGGTGTCTAGTGTCCTGAAGACTACTGCTGTATGCAGAGAGTGGCCATGGAAGCTGGAGTAGTGTTGTGCAATGTGCCTGGAAAGCTGGGATGAGGCTGTCTATCACAACAGTTCCTCCTCTTTCTGTGTCCTGCAGCGGGGCTGAGAGCAAGCTTGTGGGCCCCAGCTATGAGGAGGGGAGAAAAGGCAGCAATGGGTTATGACCAGCCATCTGTCACTGGTGCTGTTTGGGTGTATGCATGCCACCTGAACGAGAAGGTGAGGTTGACGTGCTAAGTACAAGGCTTCTCGTGGTGCTGAGCTTGTGCTTGGGGAGTTGCTTGCCGTCCCTCTTGATGCGCAGGCCTGGAGGCATTGAAGAGTTTTCCCTGGTCCTGCTTGCCTGAGGCAACTTGGGCCATGTGTTGCCACAACTGGGGAGTGTCTTTGCCAAAAATCTATTGGATGGGCATAAGTCTTCAAATACTTGGGAGTCTTCAACAAAAAACAGTTGCCCTGGCTTGAATACTTGGAGCATTTAGCAAAAAATCTGGCCCAAGTTTACTGACAGGAAGTTTCTCTTCAGTAGTTATTGCAACAAATAAAACATTGCTCAGTAGTCGCTGATCACAAACGAACAGCAATATCTTGTGAAGGCACTATGTGTAATGATTACTGTAGGAGAAAAATGGCAGCGATTAACAATATGTATCTTCAGTTGCTTTAGCAGTATCCAGACCTGGAGTCCCTGGGGCTGCTACTTTATTTCTTGCAGTGAGTATGTGGATAAATGGAATTGGGAAGCCCAGGTGGTGCATCCAGCTGTGGATGAGGTCTCCCAGCCTTTGCTGTGAGGGGCTTTGCCTTTGTGCCATTGAAGAAACAAGTTCAATCAACATGAGAAGAGCTGGTTAGTGGCCCCAAATCTTTACTTAGACAAGGTCTCAGGAGAGGAGGAAGCAACTGGGTATTTATCTTCAGGCAGAGGGTCTGTTAAAACAACATTGACTGGCTCTTTCGGTCTGCACAATGAAACTGATGGTTTTTGCGTATTGGATATAACACAGCACAACTCTAATGTTAGTAAGGTGGGAAGTTGCAGACTGAGCAGTACACTTGGCAATGGAATATGAAACATCCATGGGTTACACAATCCCAGGCACCCATGAGGTGCACTTGGCGGCATATGTGAGCTGCATGGGAAAATGTCAAATGGGAGAGCTCTTAAAGGGTTTAGTATTGGAGGGATCTGGATGCTTCTGGTGGTTGGACGAACTGGAGGCTACGTCTGGGTAGCATGGTACTGTGGAAGGAACTGGTGTGTCTCTGTGTCTTAACTTGAAGGTCTCATTGGCCTCAACAGCTGCACGTGGACTGCAGTGCTGAGCAGGACATTATGATGGTCCGCTCTGCTAAGAGGTAAAGAACACGGCTGCTGCAGTGTGGATGTGCGGATACATGAACGTTCTCCAGACGTTCATGTTCAGTGGCTGCATGTTCTTGGTATGAAAATGGGGGTGGGCTTAATGAAATGCAGCTTCATCTGCAGGCCATGGCCCAGGGTGTATAAAGGGGGGAAGCAAGGAGAATGATTGTGGAATGTTAGCCCATTGGACTGCCTGGATGCTACAGATCCCTGATGGCAGTGCTTGCTTTTGTGCTCTTACTCACTCTATATTTCTCTCCGTTTTTCTCATATTTCTTCCTGCTTTACACTTGATTGCATGCTTCATAATAAAAACTGTGCCACTTGCGTTCTTTGGAGAGTTTTGTGTCTCGGTACGTGATGTAAGTGCATCGGTATTTTCATGGCACGTGACAGGCGCAGGGAGCTGGGAGGGTTTGCTTTGCTGGGGGCCTGCACATAAACTGCTTCTTGGAATGAGGGATGTGTGTGGTTTCACGTTTTTTTCTAGGGTGAGAGGTGATGCTTCAGTGTTGTTGAGGGGCTCCATGGTTCCTAGCTTCCTTCCAGATCAGTGTAGCGCGCAGAATGATGGTGTGGTGGGAGGAGTAGTGTTCAGGCTGCTTGGACGTGCCAGGTGATACATGCTCCAGTTCTCATATGTTGAATGGTGGGCTGAGAGCAAGCCTCAGTGACCCAGGTGTGAGAAATGTGGGGATTTAGGTCTTTTGCTTGGTGCAGGTCGGTGGGAACTTGAAGGAACATAGTCTCCCATGGACCTGCAGCTGCATTCCTTTCTTAGTGAAACCTACAGATGATTATTCTCTAGTGGTATTCTGAATGGGGAACAGAGGAGGAAGATGGGGGCAATTAAGAGGGATTTCAGGGCTGTGGGGAAAATTGTGAAGGGCTCTGGGGCACGGCTGGTGTGTATCTCCGTTTCAACAATAAGGAATAAACATCAGTTGTCTTAACACTGGGCTGCAGTCCTGGTTTGAGGAGCAAGCCTCTGGGTTCTTTGGCCATGGATTGGCCTATAAAACCCCAAGCTTCCCTTCCAGGGATGGGGCATGGTTGTCTCCCAGGGGAACAAAAACAGTCACCAAAAACCTAGCAGGGCTCATAAATGGAGCTTTAAACTAGATGTGAAGAGGGAGGGGCATGAGGGCAGGCTAGTCAGGGCTGAGTCTGGAAGTGGAAGTCCAATGAATGAGAGGTGGTGTGGTGGCAGAGACCTCCAGTGTGTCAAGACAGAGCAAGTGGGGCAAGTTATGCCCGGGAACAGAAAGGAGGAAACCTATACTGGTGGCTTAGATAACGCAAGGCCCAGTCATTAGGGAATAAACACTATTCCCTTTGAGGGCTGAGGGAGTAACAGCCCAGCTGAAATGCATCTACACCAATGCATGCAGCATGGGCAATTGCCGCGAATAAGAGACGGGACGATAGCTTGATACAAGCAAAAGTGTCCGATTTATTGCATTTAGAACACATTTTTATAGTGATTACAAGAAGCGTGTTTCAAACTAATTGGTTCTTAAAATACACTAAGCAATCACGGATTGGTTAATACAAATGAGCCTTTTTTAAGCATCTACTTGCTTTTAGCAACGGCAGCAGCTCCTCTCATCAAGGCCACTGCCTCGCAGCCACAGACGCCCGTGCTCATCGCACGGAGCCAGTAATCTCTATTCCTTTCTAAACAAAAGCCCTATCTCACTCCTCCCAGGATCTCCAACTACCAAGTTCCAACACATCCTGTCCTACAGGCAATATGGAGGAATTGGAATCTGTTGCAGGGCAAGGACACTATGATGTAGTTGTCACCACGGAAACAAGGTGGGATGGCCAGTATAACTGGAGTGCAGGTATGTCGGGGTATAAACTCTTCAGGCCCGATGGGAAAGGTAGGAGAGGTGGTGGGGTAACCCTGTATGTTGGTGCTTTGATACCTTCGAGCTCAATTATGGGATGACAGGATTGAGTGCCTGTGGGTTAAAATCAAAAGAGCCTAGAAGACAACATATTATGATGGGAGTTTCATAGAATCATAGAATAACCAGGTTGGAAGAGACCCACAGGATCACTGAGTCCAACCATTCCTATGAAATGGTTTGTTACAGACCAGCCTGCCAAGAAGCAGCAGCTGATTAGCTTTTGTACAAACAACTGGGGATTGTCTCAAAATAGCTAGATCTTGCCCTTGTGGGAGACTTCGATCTTCTGGATGTCTGCTGGAAGTACAATACAGCAGAAAGGAAGCAGTCTAGAAGGTTCCTGGAGTGTGTGGATGAGAACTTTCTCAAACAACTGGTGAATGAATTGACAAGGGAATGCGCCCTGGACCTGCTCTTTGTGAACAGAGAAGGCCTTGTGGGGGATGGGACGGTTTGAGGACACCTGGGACAAAGAGATCATGAGATGGTAGAATTTTAGTTCTAGGTGAGGTGAGGAGGGGGAATTAGCAGAACAGTAACATTAAACTTTCAGAGGGCAGACTTTAGACTGTCCAGAAGGCTGGTTGATAAAGTCCCATGGGAGACAGTCCTTAAGGGCAAGGGAGCCCAAGAGGGCTGGGTGCTCCTCAAAAAGGAAATCCTGGCAGCTCAGGAGCAAGCTGTCCCCATGTGCCAGAAAAGCAGCCGGCAGGGAAAAAAATCAGCTTGGTTGAGCAGGGAGATCTTGAGGGACATCAAAAAGAAGAGGAATGTCTATGAACTTCAGAAGAAGGGACAGGTGTCTTGGGTGGACTACAGGAAGGATTGTGCAGAGGAAAAATCAGGAGGGATAAAGCCCAACCAGAGCTCAGATTGGCCAAGTCTGTGAAAGTTGACAAAAACTCTTTTTATAAATACATTAACAATAAAAGGAGGACCAGGGAGAATATTCAGTCCTTATTAGATACAAATGGAACAATTGTGACAAAGGCCGAGGACAAGGCTGAGGTCCTTAATGCCTTCTTTGCCTCAGTCTTTAATAGTAAGGAAAGTTGTTCCCTGTGTGTACACACCCAGGAGTTAGAGGAGCAGAACAAATCTCCCATGATCCAAGAGGAGGACCTTAGAAACTTGCTTGCCCAACTAGACACCCACAAGTCCATGGGGCCAGATGGGATCCATCCAGGAGCTGGTGGCTGTGCTTGCCAAACTCCTTTCCATCACCTTCCAGCAGTCCTGGCTGAATGGGGGAGTTCCACTGGACTGGAGGCTGGCTGATGTTGTGCCCATCTACAAAAAGGGTCGCAGGGAGGATCCAGGGAACTACAGGCCTGTCAGTCTGACCTCAGTGCTGGGGAAAGTCATGGAACAGGTGATCTTGAGTGCAATCATGAAGCACATGCAAGAGAACCGGGTGATCAGGCCCAGTTGACATGGGTTCATGAAAGGCAGGTCTTGCCAAAGTAACCTGATTGCCTTCTATGACAAGGTCATTTTCCTACTGGATGAGGGAAAGGCTGTGGATGTGTCTTCTTGGACTTCAGTAAAGCCTTTGACACAGTTGCTCACAGCATTCTGCTTCAGAAACTGTCAGCCTCTGGCCTGGACAGGCGAACGCTCTCCTGGGTGGAAACTGGTTGGGTGGCTGGGCCCAGAGAGTGGTGGTAGATAGAGTTAACTCCAGCTGGAGGCCAGTTACAAGTGGTGTCCCCAGGGCTCAGTGCTGGGTCCAGCCCTTTTCAATGTCTTTATCAATGACCTGGATGAAGGCATTGAGTGCACCTTTAGCAAGTTTGTGGATGACAGTAAGCTGGGTGGAAGTGTGGATCTGCTGGAGGGTAGGGAGGCTCTGCAAAGTGATCTGAACAGGCTGGACCACTGGGCAGAGTCCAACGGCATGAGGTTTAACAAGGCCAGATGCCAGGTCCTGCACTCGGGGCACAACAACCCTGTGCAGCCCTACAGACTAGGGGAAGAGTAGCTGGAAAGCTGCCTGGAGGAGGACCTGGGGGTGTTGGTCGACAGCGACTGAACATGAGACAGCAGTATGCCCAGGTGGCCAAGAAGGCCAATGGCATCTTGGCTTGTATCAGAAATGGTGTGACCAGCAGGTCCAGGGAGGTTATTCTCCCTCTGTACTCGGCACTGGTGAGACCGCTCCTCGAATCCTGTGTTCGGTTCTGGGCCCCTCACCACAAGAAGGATGTTGAGGCTCTGGAGCGAGTCCAAAGAGCAACAAAGCTGGTGAAGGGGCTGGAGAAGAAGTCTTACGAGGAGCAGTTCAGAGAGCTGGGGTTGTTTAGCCTGGAGAAGAAAAGGCTGAGGGGAGACCTTATTGCTCTGTACAACTGCCTGAAAGGAGGTTGTGGAGAGGAGGGAACTGGCCTCTTCTCCCAAGTGACAGGAGACAGGACAAGGGGAAATGGCCTCAAGCTCCACCAGGGGAGGTTCAGGCTGGACATCGGAAAAAAAAATTTTATAGACAGGGTAATTGGGCACTGGAATAGGCTGCCCAGGGAGGGGATCAAGTCCGCATCCCTGGAGGTGTTTAAAAGACGTGTGGATGAGGTGCTGAGGGGCATCATTTAGTGATTGATAGGAATGGTTGGACTAGATGACCCTGGAGATCTTTTCCAACCTAGTGATTCTGTGTGTGTGAAGCAATGCTTTTACAGACCTTTCAGTGTCACAGACCTGTCAAAAATGGTTAAGGCCGAAAATCCGCTCTTTTTAGGTACTGCCTCCCAGAACAGCACATAGCCCCACTATTCAAGTTACTGTCTTTGAAACAAACTCTGACTCTGTGCTAGGACACAATGGGACTCAAAGCAGTCAGCACAAGTCCACAGTGCCAATTTTCCATTTCTTTTTGCAGGCGTTATCTTTTTAGTAGCACATATAAACCTCTTTTTAATGTCAGCACAGTGATAATGGTACTTTTCAGGGCAAAGCTGCTATCAAATGACAAGCCAATCAAAGGACTGTTTTTCAAAAATTGCTCTAATGCATACCATCAAGAAACCGTGTGTGTAAATACATGTATTTCCAGGAACTGAAGTAAAATATATGAAAGGTGACAGAGTTTTCTGGATAAGACCATTTATTTCAACAAATAGACGAGTCTTTATGATGAACTGGAGGCTGCAACAGCTGCTCTCTTGGGCTTCGGTGTGGTTCCCTCACGGAATCCATTCCTGTAAGAAGAAATATAGTTACCACTTTTTGAAAGGATGATTTCTGCTGCAGTTTATTTTCTGAGAAGTAATGTTTTGATCAAGTCCACCACCTTTTTTCAGCTCATCTCAGGAGTACAGTGAAACCACTACAAAGTTCTTCGGTTCTAAAACCTCTTTTTTCGTTTCTTCTGCTGAAGTAAATTTGACTTCTTCAAGCAGGAAGACTTCAGTAACTGAACTAACACTGCAAACCTGTATCAGATACAGCACACCTGCCTATGGCAGGTCTTACTTTATAGTCCTATCAAGCCATTCAGCAAAAGATTTAGATGTTTGTGAATGACAAGTCAATTACTTGCAGAAGTTCTCTAGGTCTTCAAACACAAATTAAGACAGGCAGACAAGAAGTCAGGTCCAAGCTCACTTTTAGACTCAAAATTCCTATTTTAACAACACTCAGCAGAAAGCATGCTACAGCTGCACACTGTAAGGTATTTTCTGGCTGCTGCCAGGAAAGCCTGCACTCACCAAAACCAAAAGATGAACGGATCCCTCAACTATACCCATGCCTGGGACTTAAATACTCCACATCTGTATGACAAGACTTGAATTACTTGGTACTTTTCATCCACTTTTTTGTGTATTAGACTAGAAGCCACGGAGCTCTATTTTAGAAAACGGAGGCCATACAAGAAATTCTCAATGTGTTGAACAGTACCCTGTTACCTCTTAAGTACAACTCAAAGTTTTGTAACAAGTTTTAGAAACCTGCAACTCAGAATGTGATGTTATAGCTACTTACTGCTAACTGAATTCCAAATAAAAGGGTAACTACTGAGGTTATCCCAGCCTTGAACTATTTTTTTGTGGGCACAAGAGGAATGCATTTCAAGACTTTACTCTTACAAAACCCCACATTTCAGTGCAACTGATAGTTTTACTGACTCACAAATAAAGGCAATACTACACAAAGCCTATCTTTTTAACTCTGGGCATTTTATCACAATAACCTCTGTGTTCTGCACTGTCTATACTTAACAGAAATACAAGTGCTTGTTATATGCCCTATGTATTGACAGTAAGATTTTTACCCTCAAAGGAATAAGCAGCCAATTATACAAGGCACCATTTACTCCATGATATATTAAGGAAGATAAAAGACCCCACATTAGAAATACTAAACAAACCCCCCAAATGTTAAATTTGAACGTTTCATTTTATAATCGACATCTGTGCAGAATGTCACACCACACATCTGTAATAGTGTTATACCTGAATCGACGGTAGACCTTTTTCAGGTGCCGCATGCGACCAGTACCAGTGGTGTTGCGTCTTTTAGCCTTTGCACTCCAGTTATCTACAACAGACAAGTTACTGTTATACATACGCATCAAATAATTAAAGTTGTAAATCACATTTGTACAGCACAATTACTCAGTCTGACAGAAGCAAAAAAAAATTTGCAAATTAAATCAATTTTTATGTAGTAATACTGCTTGAATATAGTTAAATAAGCATAAATTTGAAAAAAGCTCCAGACACTGCACAATGATACAGTATAGATCCTTGGTTGGAAGAACTACTGAAGACAAGAAAGAAATGCAGGTTTTTAAGCTCAAGTCAGTTACTTACACTTTCTCTTGCGCTTTGCAGGGTAACCACATTTCCCACAGGTAGACTTCTGCAGGTGGTACGCCTTGGACCCACACCGACGACACAAGGTATGTGTCTTATTGCGTCGCTTACCGAACGATGATGTACCCTTCGTCTGAAAAACATTTCAAGGCATGGCATGTTGGAAACATCACTAACAGTCCCAAGTCAAATAACTAAAAGCATCAGCTCCTCTAGAACAGTCGCAAATTCAGTGAGTCCCATAAACTCATCGGAGGCACTCCAAACACTGAAACATCAACTCGGTTTCACCTACAGGTCGCCTCCATTTTTAGAAACCGCTTCCTCTCATCGCCATTCCCTATCCCCTCTTGCTGCTCTGAGCTGAAATACAAGTAATGCACCAAGCAGCCTTCTCCAGCTACCTTCTTATCTCCCTGAGACTCTTCGCTGATAAGCACTAAACTGCTTGTTCCCCTGTGAACAGTTTTTCGCCCCATGCAGACTGGCCCTGCGCCAACCACAACAGGCTTTTTGTGGATACAAGAGGACTGGAAAGCATTTCAAGGCTTCCCTTTAACAAAGCCCCACACTTCAGCACAACTGGTAGTTTTATTGACTCACAAATAAAGGCAATACTACACAAAGCCTACCTTTTTAACTCTGGGCATTTTCACAGAATCATAGAATAACCAGGTTGAAAGAGACCCACCGCATCATCGAGTCCAACCATTCCTATCAAACACTAAACCATGCCTCTTAGCACCCCGTCCACCCGTGCCTTAAACACCTCCAGGGAAGGTGACTCAACCACCTCCCTGGGCAGCCTCTGCCAGCTCCCAATGACCCTTTCTGTGAAGATTTTTTCCCTAATGTACAGCCTAAACCTCCCCTGGTGCAACTTGAGGCCTCTTGTCCTGTCCCCTGTCACTTGGGAGAAGAGGCCAGCTCCCCCCTCTCCACAACCTCCTTTCAGGTAGTTGTAGAGAGCAATGAGGTCTCCCCTCAGCCTCCTCTTCTCCAGGCTAAACAACCCCAGCTCTCTCAGCCGTTCTTCATAAGGCCTGTTCTCCAGCCCCTTCACCAGCTTCGTTGCTCCAGAGCCTATTACAATAACCTCTGTGTTCACTGCCTATACTTAACAGAAATACAAGAGCTTGTTATGTATCCTACGTATTGACAGTAAGATTTTTACCTTTTTTTACCGAAGGAATATGCAGCCAATTATACAAGGCACCATTTAGTCCATGATATAGTTAGTAAGACAAATGATCCCACATTAGAAATACTAAACAAAAAACCCAAATGTTAACTTTGAATGTTTCATTTTATAATCGACTTCCATGCAGAATGCCACAACACACATCTGTAACAGTAATTTTACTGACTCATAAACAGAGGCAATACTACACAAAGCGTATCTTTTTAACTCTGTGTATTTTATTACAATAACCTCTGCGTTCTGCAGTGTCGATCGACCCCCCCTCTTGCCGCGATGCCGCCCGGCTGCCTCGGCCCCCGAGGAGACGCCGGCGGAGGGCCCCCCGCTCCCCGGCCCTCAGCTCCTCGCCCCGCAGGCCGAGCTCGGCCCCCCGCGCATCGCAGCGTCGCCCCGCGCCCCAGAGCCGCCCCGCGGCCCCGCCGGGCCCTGCTCGGCGGCGGATGGCGGCGGATTCCCCGCGCCGGGCCCCGCCACTCACCATCTCCGCCGGCCGCCAGCACCAAAGAGGCGCGGCCCCGCCCCGCTTCCGCTATGGCCGCGACCGCGCTTCCGGCGGCGTCACGTGACCGAGCCCTGGGGCGCGTGGCGCGGGGAAGGGGGCTCCGCGGGGGGGGCAGGAAGCGGCCCGCGTCGAGGGGAGGGGCAGGCCCCGAAGAGAGGTGGTTCTGGGGGGAGAGAGGCCTTCAGCACGGGTGGTGCTCGGCAGTGTCTGGAAAGACACTTTCTGGAAAAAAACATGCTGCTTAAAAAAACCCCAAACCAACAACTCATGCTGTCAGAGGGACATTCTGCCTAACTTTATAAAAATACAGTTGCTTGGATGAAATTCTCATATGAGACTTATTTCTCGTGTGAGGCCTGATCTGGAGCATTGTGTCCAGGCCTGGAATCCTCAACATAAGAAGGATATGGAGCTGTTGGGATGGGTCCAGAGGAGGCTACAAGGATGATCAGAAGGCTGGAGCCTGTGCTGAGAGGACAGGCTGAGAGTTGGAGTTGTTCAGTCTGGAAAAGAGAAGGCTCTGAGGAGACCTTACAGCGACCTTCCAGTACCTGAAGGGGCTACAAGAAAGCTGGGGAGGGGCAGTTCACAGAGGCTTGTAGCGATAGGACACAAGGCAATGGGTGTAAACTGGAGAGGGGCAGATTTAGACTAGACATAAGGAAGAATTTCTTCACCATGACAGTGGTGAGGCACTGGCACAGGTTACCAAGGGAAGCTGTGTCTGCCCCATCCCTGGAGGTGTTCAAGGCCAGGCTGGCTGGGACCTTCAGCAGCCTGATTTAGTGGGATGTCCCTGTCCACAGCAGGGGGGTTGGAACAAGATGATCTTTAAGATCCCTTCCAACCCTAACTGTTCTATGATTCTATGATTCTGTGAACTTTACTTTATCTTAAATCAAAATATTCCACTTTTTGTAATAGTAACTACTTGTATCACCTGGGTGTAGCAGGGGTGTTGGTGTGTAAATCTGTCTATGCCTGGTGAAGAGGTTTAATGCACCTGAGCTGTTGTATGGGCACATCATTATTGACTCCAGTGCTGCTCCTCTGCAGTAGCACCCATGCTGCCGTTCAGAGGTGCCCGTGGCTCCACTTCAGGCTGTAGAGTCAAATCCTGGCACTACTTACCCATTGAGTGAAAATTATTTTAATGAATGAGATTCAGGGGTGGGGTATCTTTGCTGTAATACAAGCTTTCAAAGCCAAAAAAAATAAAAGAGATAGCTCCGTGTCCTATGTGTGAAATGTCTTACAGAAAAAAAAAATCTCAATTAACTCATGCAGTATGAATGTATACTATAGGCTGGACCAGAGCCATATTTCTCCCAGTAACCTCGCTATATGTCTTTTAACTAGTGCCTTCTTTCCTCTTTCTTTCTTGTTAGATCTCAGAAATCTGGAAGATGCTGAAAAGACATTGGATATATGCCATGGCAACAGCCTCCCAAGGAAGTATATTGGTTTGGCTGCCTACAACGCGTTGCCACCAGAGGAATTATTCTTATCCTTTATGGGATAAAAATAATCTTGTTCACTTACATCTCTTCAAACCTGCTAGGAAAGGAAGGTTTTTGATATGGTCATGCAGTTGTCTCCAATATTCAAGAACATGTACAGGGAAGCCCAGCTCAGAGACAGGGAGAACAAAACCAGGGCTAGCTAGGCAGCAGTGAGGATGGTGAGTGTGCACCGAATAAACTCAGTGGCACTTGTCTTGCCTGGGTTTGGTGTTGTGCTGTTACATCCCATCGTCGCCAGGGCACAGTACAAACATACAGTCTGACATGACCATGGAAGAATTTGCTGCAAAACGCAGAGTCGTTGTACTAGTTTTCCGAATCGCGAACCTTTCTGGAATGACTTTTGTGTGGCAAATGCAAGGCTGATATCCAAGAAATTTCTGTCTAGTGTCATCATAAGGCGTTGCTTATTTGTGCCCATGTAGCACACACTGCACAAGTGGGGATGACTACAAGGGGTAGAAGTAGTGAAGATTCAAGCTTGATATATACTAGAAGATAGTGCTTGATACCAGTTACCTTCAGAGGTGCAGACAAATTGAATCCTTTATTTCTAAATGTGATCTTTCAGATTACGGGAGTGCCTTTCAGTATCCTCTTGGATATTGATCACTTTGACCTAGGTAACAGGAAGGCTGCAGGAGAACTGAGGAGCGGAAGGGCAACGGTTTCATGAGGGTTGGTTTGGATGCCTTCGTTTCTGAATATCATCTTGAATTGCAGAGGTAGACAACTCTGTTGAAATTCGTTGGGAAGCAACTCAACTGAGCGTGTTTTGCCAAGCAGTCGTAAGAATCATAACTTTATTTGTGAAGTATCCAGATTCTTCAGGTTGAAAGTGTCATGTGGGAATTTGAACTAGAAACATTGTTCACCACTAGGTGGCAGTATAGTTCAACTAAACTCTCTCCCGAGCAACTCCAGTAACGGTAAAATAAGTTAAAAAAAATATCTGTACTGTTCTTAAATCTCTATGACAATAACTGAGAATATATGCAAACAGCAATACTTATGACAAAGGCTGTTGCTTCATTCTAGGAAACTAATGAGTATTAATACAAAAAGCTTTCTGTTTAAGATGAAAATGGATAGAAGAAAATTCAACAGCTGTCACTAATTTTAAAAATTGCTTGTTAAAATACAGTGGAAATGATAAAACTATAAAACTCTGTGTTACAAAGGTTATGTGGTATGTATAAAATACACTGGATACTGTTTGTTCCTGTACTCAGCCCTGAATTGGAAGGGAAGGTCCCTTTAGCGAAATATACTTTTTCCCTGCATTGAGACTCTTCTTTTCCATAAAAAACCCAGCACAAAATATGACCTCATGTGTAGCACCAAGAAAACAATGTCAGAGTTTAATAATAAAAATCAAACTCACAATAAAGTAAGTCTCCAAGTATTTTTCTCAAAACTGAACTAGAAATTGTCGTAGTCAGTCATCCTTTCTGTTTATGATGGCACGAAAAGGAGGCTGAGGGGAGACCTTACTGCTCTCTACAACTACTTGAAAGGAAGTTGTAGAGAGGAGGGAGCTGGCCTTATCTCCCAAGTGACAGGACAAGGAGCAATGGCCTCAAGCTGCACCAGGAGAGGTTCAGACTGTATATTGGGAAAAAAATTTTCACAGAAAGGGTCATTGGGCACTGGCAGAGGCTGCCCAAGGAGCTGGTTGAATCACCGTCCCTGGAGGTACTTAAAAATGGGCAGACGAGGTGCCCAGGGACATGGTCTGGTAGCAGATAGCAGTGGTTGGGCTCTATGATCCAAGAGGTCTTTTCCAACCTAGTGATTCTATGAATCTATGATTCTATGCTTCTATGAATAGGTTCATACTGATCATCATATAACATCTCTTCTACAATGCTTGTGAGCAGTGGTCATGCAGGTAAGTTACATTAGAAGAGCACACCTTAGCATTAGACAGAGAGAACAGGCAGTATAGTCTTACAGCACTGGCAAATGCTTGAGGATGGCACTAGTACTCGGTAGATCATGGTTGAAGCACGATTAGCATCACAAACAGAGCAGTAGCAACAGCTCATTACTCATTTCCTCAGCTGCTTTTCACCTTTACCTTAGGATAGGTGCGGGGAATCCTACATCCTTCCCAAGCAGAAACATCACTAAAATCTTTATTTGTTATTCGGTCTACCTAGGGGAACAGGAGCAGCACACCTCTATAAGAGCACAGATAGCTACAAACATGGGACGCACATGTTACGAAGTGCAACAGCATTGGATAGAATTTTAAAATTTCCCTGGTATTTTTAATGCTCATACCTAGATACATTACAGGGTTGTAGTGCATTGTTCCACCAAAGCAGTAAGTCTCGCAGAGTAGATTTCACTGGCTAGCCTCAAGGTTACAAAGGTGATTATGTGGCAATTTGGGCTCAGCACACCTGGGTGCTTAGGAGAAAGCCACAGGTTCCTTTCTAAGGTGAGAGCCATTTTCCTCTCTTGTCAGTTGTACAACAAATAAATGGTCCTGTCTTACTAGTGTTATTGTGATAAAAAACAGCTTATATTTGTCTTGTTTTGTTTGAATCTGTTGTCTTAAATCCCTTTTGCATTGTTCATGAACAAATATACCACCCAAAACCCTAGAGCAAAATTTTCTCTGGAGATGCACAAAAAGCGTTTGAATCACCATAGTCTGGAACTATAGTCTGTATCATGTTCCAGGGGCAATAGCTCAGCTTCTAACTGCGTTTCTCTTATATTGCAGCAGAAAATATTCTAGTTAGTTGTTAGGAAAACTTTTATACCAGTACATATTGCAAAGCACTAGGCTTAATTTGCCTTCTGATGGTTCTGGAGTTTTTGAGAAAAAACTTGGCAAATGTTTGTCTGAAATGGCTTAGGTGTGATGGATCTTTTAGTGGGAAGGCAAATAGGCTGGATGATCTTCTAATGTTCCTTCCAGCCATACTTTTGTGGTGCTGTGATTTTATTAGATTTTATTATAACTGCATCTCTCTTCTCTCTGTCTGTCATGTCTTTGCATATGTTGCAGTTAGAAGTATTCAAGTGTGTGAATAAATACAAAACTGTGCACAGAATGTGCATTAGGTAAATATAAAACATCTGATTGTCTTTCAGAAATACATATTTACTTCTCACAAGTATTTATTATTCATATGTTTAATTTTACTTCAGATCTAGCATTCGGGGAAAAATCATAGAATCACTAGGTTGGAAAAGACCCACAGGGTCATTGAGTCCAATCATTCCTATCAACCACTAAGCCATGGCCCTCAGCACCCCATCCACCCATTTTTAAATACCTCCAGGGATGAATATGTATGTTTGTAGTGAAGTGGAAGGTCAGAGAAGAAGACATTGGAGAAACCAGGGGCACTCTTACTTAATCTGAAAACCCGTAAAATAAGGCTAATATATTATTTGCTATTTATTTATTTTACCTCACATCTCACGTCAGGCATCTTAAAGAATTTACATTTGTCTTGCTCTGGGACTACTGCAAATGGCAGCATTCCCCATTCATTCTGTTCCTTCTCTAAAAATAAAAAGATAAGCTCACTTTAAAGTAGAAAACCCCATCACTTGCATAGCAGTCTTTACCCTGCATGGAACTGTGTGGTTTGCCTTTTGTGTTTTAATGTGAGGCACAAATTGTAAGAAAAAACAGATTTGCAATGGAACAAAGTAGACAAGTGCAAATTCCATATTTATTGAAGATAAAGCTTGTGTTCCCAGGTAAAATAAGTTTCCCTTTCTGCATCAGTATCACTGTTGCGTTTTATTATTTTCACCAGCTGAGAACATTCCCTAAGTACAAATGCTTTGCTAACAAAGGTCAGCTCAACTCTGCTGCTGCAAATGTTATCTTCTGTTTGTTCTGGAATATGTTTTCCCTGTATCAGTCATTTTCAGCTTAGTGTTTACTGGAACTGAGGCATGTGGGTCCCATCAGGGAATTCTCCTAACACCCATGCTTACACTATTTTGCTTTAATAAAAATAGAGGACAAACATTGTTTGGACTTATTAGTGTATGCAAAGAGGACATGGATAAGGAATTGAGCATTTTGAGTTTTTGTTATCTGATCACAGTGTGGCAGTTATGATCCTGTTGCCACAAGACCCAGATTAGCCTAGCACATGTGGCACAACCAGTCTTCCCAAGTGGAAGGCAGTGCACCAGCTGGCAGGGCACAGGGAGGTGCTGTTAGTGGCTGGCCTGACAAAGCAGCAGATACGCAGAAAGATTTTCCAAAATGCCCGGTTAAGTAGCTCCCATTGTTATGATTGGAGCTACGCCTCAGCACTGTTCTGTCTCAGAAGGGCTACCTGTGGGTGAAGCAGGGCAAGCTCAGCTTTCCCAGCAGTTATGCTGGTGGTGGAGAACATGCCAGTACTTAACATTTTAGATTTGGTTCATCATGTTAGTTTGTGGTTGCTAACTTATTGCTGTAAATTAGGAATGTTTTTCAGTTGTGCTTGAATGTATGTTAAGGAGAGATGTAGCCTAAAAAGTGGCTGCTTGAGAAAGGGAAAATGCCTGAGGAAATCTTACACTGTAAAAACGTCACAAAACTGTGACAAGTCCAAGCCTGCTTATTCTGTCTTACTGTATTTTAACAGCAGAATAAAATGTGGTAACCCTCGAAGCAACTATATTGGTAATTGAGTTTTTCTGCTGAGTCTCTCAACCATTTTACAAATTTCTTATTGACTTCAGTCAAAACTGAACACCAGCCCTTTTTATGTGTCAGTATTTCACTGCTCTTGCTTCATTACTGCTTCAGAAGACACAATATATAGTCCCCAATAAATGGGCAGAAGTTCATGCCTCTCTTGCCATGAACCCATGCAAAGGAGGAAACAGGAGGCTTCCTCATCTGTTGCTATCTCAAGCTTTGAATTTCACATTTTCTCCTTGGAATTATGTGAATTATCTCTTTTAAATTATAATTTATAAAAATCTCAAAGCCGTTTGCTAGGTCTAAAATGTCTAAACATTGCTGTTTGCAAAATACTTTTTCCTAGCTATTAATTGTTCCACAGAACCTCTGCCTGCATTAGAAATACCATGCTTTTAATCATTCTTATGATGATATTTCTACTAAGAAAACACAGAATGGAATGCATTTACAGGCTAATCAAAAGCAAGTGCCAAGTCCAGAAAAGCAGATTCTTTCAAAGATACTTAGTGATATGGTCTCTACTACCAAATACAAACATTTCCAACAACTTCGAATTCACATTTTCCATACAAATCAACATACTGGTAGTTGCATGGCTGAATAAGCAGGTATTATCTGGGAGCTTTATATCTGGAAATAACAAAGAACATCATTAATATTGACACAGAAGGAGATATGTATTCACCTACACTTATGTGTGTATTTGTGTATGTATATAAAGGGAGAGCTTAGACTGTGCTTCAGTGCTAATCCTTTGACCTGAAATGCAAGTAGAGAGGGAAGCCAGAAGAACTCACAAAAGGATATCAGGCCAAATTTAAGGGTTTATAGGTTTGTTATAGAAGAAATAACAAATGTTGAACTCCCTTAAGTTTCTCTGTAGCTCTGCAACTATATCAGCCCATTCTTATTCCTGGTGTGTGTTTTCATTTGTTGCAGTCTGATGGTTGTTTGACGCTTAGCCAGCCCAGAATCAGAGAGGGCAAAAGTCAGTGCTATGTCATTTCTGTTTCTGCACAATGCTCTGCATTTGTGTTGCTTCTATGATATTTTGCAGAAGTTTACTTTTTCAGTTGAACTTTGGTTCCATCTGGAAAATTTCTAAAAGTTCGTTCCAAAAAAGTTTCACAGTAGCAGTTAGGGTTAATTACTGATTTCTTGAGTAAGCTAATAGAATTTGATGATCCTAAAAATGTTGTATTTCAAAAAGACATCCTAATAACATCTGTTGCTTTGAAGTTCTGCCTTCATTTTCTTCCCTAATTCTCCTTTTTAGGAGAGGAATCTTTGTTCTGCCTATTAAAAACATTTTTTAGGTTTTAATTTCAAGATACTTGGAATTTTTCAGAGGGACACTGATGGATTTTGGTGAAAGATTTTTGTTCAAAGTTTGCTGCTTGAAACATTTTAGCTTTCCAACTTATTACAGTAGTAATTCTAAAACATATAAGGCGTATACACCACAAGTGTAGAAAGAAGATTGGCATTGGCTGATGTTTGACATTCTATTCATTCTATGAAGAACAGTCAGAAGATGATGATATTTTGAAAAGCACCGAGACATCAGGCTGAAAGAAACCTTCTGGATCATCCACTTGAGATACTGCTGTTTCAGACAATTATATAAAGCTGCTTGTGAGTTTATTAAACTGTAAGAATTAAGTTCATAGTAAAAAAATGTAGAAGAATATAAGGAAAAAATCAACAAGACCTGAAATCATTGTATAATTGTGAAAAATAGGCTTGCTTTGGCTCTGAGGATCGGTTGCTTAGAACAACTCTTGGAACAATCCTCCACAAGATTTAACTTCTAATGCACCCCTCTACATGGTATGTGTGCTTTTGTGCCACTATTACCACAAATGCAATAGTACCTCACTTGAGCCTATTCCATGTGACTCTTTTGGTGTTAGTTTATTTAAAGTGCTAAAATCATGAGACTAGCTCTTTAGTTCATGAAATTAATCTATTTTATGTACGTGTGAGCCTCTCTGTTGTTGGGCAGGCATATGAGAGCATATAGATCTATTGTAGATGGAGTACCTCTACTACTACATGCAGCTGGCTCTCAGAAGAACTTGTGCAAAAGTGCCAACCCCTGTGAGCTCTTTTGGTATGACTTTCAGGTTGAGAAGGACTTGAGGTGGACCTGAGGCTGCTCCAGACCTCAGTACTGAAGGCCATTGAAAATCTCACTCATGTTTACTATCCGTGTTTTGATTGCAGTCTTCTCCAAAAACAGATGGGCTGAGCCTTAGCCATTTTTTTCAGCCTGAAAGTAGGATGTCTTGTGGAGGCAAGTGTCAGTAATGGTAGAAACTAAACATAAATACTCAGCTTCAATGAACACTGAAATCAGGCCTGTCTGGGTAACAGATCATTGGATAGGATGGTGAATTTGGATGCCACCATCCTGTCCAGGAAAGTCCTGTGAAGTAGTGAGCGGTGGGATGGTCTCTATCTGCCAGTGTAGGATGAGCAGCAACCAGAAGAGCTTGTGCAAGGTGGTAGTTCACTGGCATTTGAGCAGATGCAGAGGCTGGCAGAATCTACAAGCAGAAAGCTCTCCTGCTGCCCTCTCTCTTCACACTTCTTACCTCTTTTCTCCCCTCTTTTTCCCCTGTGGCTGTCAATTTTTACCCTCTACCTTGGTCTGTGGCCCATAAGATCTTTCTTAGGGATGATCTAACCTCATTAAAACAGCACAAAACCACAAAGATTTTTTTTTTCTGGATTTATTTTCTGTCATAGTAATAAATTAAACTGTCTTAAAAAGAGGGTTGAAATGTGCCAAAACCAGCACCAGATGAGCAGAAGGAACATATGGTGGGGTTTGAAAGTGAAAGCAAGGAAAGGTATAGGAAAAACGGAGTAGTAACTCACCATTTTGGGCAGTTTCAAGCTGTTAAATTTCTTCGATACATCTTGTGTCCTAAAATCAGAACCTAACGCTAGTGAACAGTAACTATTTGTTTGCCCAGTGATGACCATTATGTACAAACAGGCCGAAATGCCTGCATTATAGGCAAGTCTGATTTATTACCTGCCTACTGCTACAGCTCGCTGGATTTTGAATTATAGTGACATGAGCTCTTCTTTTCCAACTCAGTTCCTTCAAACTCAAAGTCTCACAGCCTTTGTTTGGCATAGCTTCTGTAGCATATGGATTCCAGTATCTAAGGCAATATCCTTCTAAGAGGTCCCCTGGGAGACAATAATTTACATTACAGTTAGAACAAACTTAATGCTATTTGGCGTATTTAATATAGGCACATCCAAAGGCATTGTGATTAATCCTTGAAATGTGACAAATACATTAAAAGCAAAACAGGCAATTAAAATGCTTTTTTAAAAAAAGAAAGTGAGATGGCATTAGCAAACAGAAATAAATTCAAAAACTCTCCAAATCCATTTCACAATTTAAATACATAATGACAAGATGTTCTTTCTTCACTTGTTTGTCACTGGATCCTTGGCCTTTGCAAGCAGTCACAGAGCACAGACTGTCTTTAGGGCTGTAACACATAATGAACTTGGACAATGAAGACACGAGACTATTTAAAGCTTCGTAAACTATTGAGTAACCTCGGCATCAATCCTATAAAAGGCTGCAAGTCTACAGGGAAATATCACTGATATAATTATATTCTGGCTGGCCTTAGTGTGAAGTAGAATACAGACAATACCATTTCATGCTGTCTCTGGACATGCAGGATGTTGTTAGCCCAGCAAGTGAAGCATTGACTTAATCATTCTTTGCTAGAATTAACATTTGGTGCTGGACAACAAATGCTTTGCCTTAAGGCTAATCCTTTATGCCCCTCATACTACTCCTCTTTCTCTCCCTTAAAACATCATTTCTAAGCCTAAACACAGCTTATTTCTGAATGGACAGTAGAGATGTTTAGCAAGAACTTAAAGATGCTATGATAAAATATATTTGTAACTGCAAAATTGTGAGGAGATTGTTGCCATTTTCATTAACAGCAAGGGAAAATCAGCCTCATCTTCTCCATAAGTTACACTCTGTCCTCTCATAACCATGCAGTCAGGGGAAACAATCAGGTTGCTTCTTCAATCAGGCCTTTTATTATAATTAGTGTTATTGTAGAAGTGCCTGTTGGTCAAATTGGAACTATGCTAGGAACTGCATTGTCCTCTGTCACAAAATTGCAGTGTAGGCAGATTGTCATGCAACTGCACATGACCTTAAGCATCAACAACATACAAAAGAGAGAAATATTATAAATGATCCAGAGCCTGAGTACTAAGTAGCAAAAAGTTAGTATAAGTACCCTATGAAGAATCAACTATAAGCAGTCCCACTGTTGTAAAAGAAACTGTTTATCCATCTGCTGCAAAACAGTAAGGAGCCACGAGACTTGTGGACACTCTAGGAGTGACACAAGTGCAGCTCTAACCTCCCTCTGTTTTGTACCATGCCAATTTGGTCTCTTTCCCTTTGTTACTGCTGAAGCCAGCCTAAGTAAGATATCAAGATCCCGTTTCCAAATGAAAGAAGATAAAATCTTTAGGCTGAGGTACCTGAATATGTGTGCTAAGAGGACTAATACACAGCATCTGCCAAAGCAACATTTCTGTTTTGCTGAAATGCTGCTTGCAATAAGATATTCCATCAATATATATTGATTTGAATATCACAGAATCATAGAATGGTCTGGGTTGGAAGTCACCTTAAAGATCATCTAGTTTCAACACCCCTACCATGGGCAGGGACCCCTCCCACCAGACCAGGCTGCTCAAGGCCCCATCCATCCTGGCCTTGAACACCTCCAGGGATGGGGCAGCCACAGCTTCCCTGGACAACGTGTGCCAGTGCCTCACCACCATCATTGTGAAGAATTTCTTCATAATGTCTAATCTGAATCTTCCCCCTTCCAATCTATAGCCATTACCCCTTGTCCTACCACTGCATGCCCCTGAAAAAAGTCCCTTCCCAGATTTCTTGTAGCCCCCTTCAGGTACTGGAAGACTGTTAAAAGGTCTCCTCAGAGCCTTCTCTTCTCCAGGCTGAACAACCCCAACTCTCTCAGCCTTCTGATGATCTTCATGACCCTCCTCTGGACCCGTTCTAACAGTTCCGTATCTTTCTTATGTTGGGGATTCCAGAACTGGACACAGTACTTCAGGTGGGGTCTCACGAGAGAGGAATAGAGGAGCAGAATCACCTCCCTTGACCTGCTGGCCACACTTCTTCTGGTGCAGCCCAGGATACAGTTGGTCTTCTGGGCTGCGGGTGCACATTGCCAACTTGAGTTGAGCTTCTCATCAATGAGGGTCCCAAGTCCTTCTCTGCAGGGCTGCTCTCAATCACATCATCCCCCATCCTGTATTGAAACTGTGGATTGCTGTGACCCATGTGTAGGACTTTACACTTGCCCTTGTTGTACCTCATTAGGTTCTCACAGGCCCACTGCTCCAGCTTGTCCAGCTCCCTCTAGGTGACATCCCATCTGGTGTAACAACTCCACCACTCAGCTTGGTGTCATCTACAAACTTTGTGAGGGTGCACTCAATCTCGCTGTCTATATCATTAATGAAGACATTAAACAACACTGGTCCCAGTAAGGAGCACCTGAGGAGCATCACTTCATGGATCTCCATCTGGATATTGAGCCATTGATCACTACGCTCTGAATGTAAGCCTCCAATGAATTCCTTATCCACCAAACCGTCCACCCGTCAAATCCAAATCTCTCCAATTTAGAGAGAAGTGTGTTGTGGGGGACCGTGTCAAAGGCTTTACAGAAGTCCAGACAGATCACATCCATTGGTTTTCCCATGTCCACTGATGTGGTTACTCCATCACAGAGAGCTGCTAGGTTGGTCTGGCAGGACTTGCCCCCAGTGAAGCCAGTCTTAATATGATACCTGTTACTATCAATGATTTTACTACCCATTAATTAAGAACACACAATACTACCATACACATTTTCTTTGCTAGCTGTGTTTGTCCACTTTTGTGTTTATTTGCATGTTTTGTTTGTGAGAAAATGATAATGTATCTTTATCTTGAAGTTATTATAGCTAATGAAGTACTTAGAGAAAGTGAAAATACTATCTAAGACATTAAAACAACTAACAGCAAGATCAAACCATATGTCTTGAGAAATAAAATATTCTTTGGAGTTCCCATAATCTGGGCCAGCTATTAAAGGCCTAAACCTGGTTTTATTAATTCGTCCCGCAGGCAAATGACCACTGACAATGTTGCACAAATTGGTCACAAAACCTAAGAGGAGCACAAGGACTTCGACCAGAAGCAAAAAATATGTACGGAAGTGATGAAAAGTAAGTATTATATTACCAAAGAATTTTGTTGGTACTAAACCTGAAAAGTTGCAAAGACAGATTCTGGCTTAGCTAAATTGGCTCTGAAGTTGCTAACTTCTGAAGAGTGGACATAGGCATCCCTGACATCGATGCAATAACATGATCCAAGGTCTAAGCATCTTAAGGAAAGCAGACCATACTAACAGAGTGCAGGGCTTATAAGTCCCTACATAGTGATGCTGCGACATGAAGCATTTGGTTTTCTGAGGACTGCGTTAAACTATTCAAAACAGATATAGAATCTGAGAGGTAGTATATGAAGGCTTTTCAGACAGGTGAGCTGCTTTTCCTTGAGGTCTTCATCCAGGCTCCGCTAGGATAAATTAATGGAATCTTCCCCATTAGTGGCATTTTCTTGCTGTTACTGGAATGTGCTAGCTCTGGAGAGTGAATAAAGGAAAAAGAAAAACTAAGAGGGCATGGCAGGATGAGGTAAGAGAAGGTGAAGTGCTCTTACTTCTGTAAGAGCATCCCCACAAAAAACCAGCTGTTGATGTATCACTCAAACTAGAGGCTTGTATGATCTCAGGATGTCTTTCACAAGCATGACCATGCCAGAATTGGCTAAAACTTACATTCAGATCCCTGAGCTCATTTTCACTGTGAGAACTCATGTGCAGAAGTCAGTATGACTGCAGAAGTGGAGACTGAAGATTTGTGACCAAAATTAAACCTTGGCAGCATCAGCTTAACCTAGATCAGCTCCTCCTCTTGAAGTTAGGCACTTAGCTCTGGTGCTGCATGTGTGACAACAGGATTGGCCTGGGATCTCTGAAAGTCTTGTTCAGAGGAAAGAAACTGTGGGAGAGAAGATAAGGAAAGATGATAGTTCTTCCAGTAAGCGCTCTTCACAACTTTGTGCCAGCACCAGTCAGTACATCCAAGCCTTGATTTTTATGTTTTAAAAGCACTGAGCACCTCCCAAAGCAGGCTGTGTCCCTGGAGAGTGTTGGATGGGTTAGGGTTAAAATTCCTCTGCAATATTCAGCCTTTTTAGGGAGAGAAAAGCAGAATAGCAAGGCAGAGTGAGAAGAGATGTACAGTAGCAGACAGACTGACTGACTCCTTTGGTTGCTGAATTGAGTGGAAGTGCATTTTCCCTGGTAATTGCTGGATATCTGAGTATTTCATCTGACATGAAGGTAGGACAATTGCTTACACAATTTTTACTGATGAAGTGAATATGGCAAGTGCAATGAAATATTAATTTATAACCTTATAAATACTTAGCTGAAAATGTAATTGGCAGTATTGCAAGAAAGAAGAAAAATAAAAAAAACCCCAAGAGCTTTCACAACAAAGCTGAGGAAAATCAGTGTGCTGTTCTCCTTTATTTCTTAAGGTGACTAGTTTATAGATTGCAGAAAGTTAGCACAGCTGGACAAGCCTGATGCAAAAAGCAGAAAAGGAAAGTAAGTTTGCTTTTGCTCCTCTTTTTTTCAGGTGCTGGGGATTTTTCTGTTGCTGGAAGTTTCAGGCTTCTTGCCCATTTTTTCCAGGTGACTATTTCTTCCATAAATAATACAGTGAAGACAAAGCACATAAAGCGTAACAGACAACTTCTGGTGCATGACATGGGGCAGAGTTTAGAGGTCTTCAGATATATTTCCTGGGAGAGGAGAAACTATTTGGTGTCAGCATTGCCACTGTCATCAATGGTGACAATTGTGAGCCCTTAAATCTGCCCAGAGGAGTCAGCCGCCCTTCAGGAAGATGGCAGGCAGGGGTGGTGTGTGCCACGGTAATGTACATCTGTGAAACACAGCACAGCTTACCCCAAGCCAGCCCTGATCCTGAGGCATTGTGAAGCTGGTCTTTGAAGTTTCTGTTATGGTTATGCAAAATCCTTGCCGATCTTCAAGCTAGGCAAATATATGTACTTTCTTCTTTTCAGTGACCAAAAAGCCCAAGCTGGGACTGATTTAATTCTTACATATGAAAAGCAAATCCAAGTGAGTTTAGAAGGAGCCTAATCACACCCCTAACTGTTACTGAAGCCTGCTTTGCTGTTTAGGAAAGTTTTGTGCTAATGCTTATGGATGGAAATCCCTAATTATTTTCCTCTCACATTTTTTTCTTTTATTTTTTTTTTTTAAATGCAAAATATACTACTCGAGCAGTGCTTCCCCTCCAGTCCATTGCCGCTGGAATTCTTTTGGCCCTTGGTCTGAGTGTGATGGCTGTACTCAGAAACAGGTACAGATGAACACACCTTTTCTATGCTCCTGACTTTGTAAGTATATGCTTTTATTTTCCCAGTGATTAAGGAGCCACTGTATCTTTAAAACCCCAAATCATATGTCAGAAAAAAGCCCCAGCAGAACAAGAAGGCTGAAGAGCAAAGAACTCAGCAGGAAAATCCTCCAGTCTGTCCCCAGTATGTTCCCTTTCAAAACTATGATATTCATGTTGTAAAATAACTTGTGCATTTTTAACTTTGGTGATAACTCCAAAAAGCTCAACTGAACTGTTGGTAAACAGAAGCATTCCACCACTGATGCTGGTTTGTACCAATTTCCAATGATTTTGCATTACTGGAATTGTGTCTTAAGGACAGAAAACTTGTTTCAAAGTATTATCCTAAATGAAAACAAGTTGATCATTTTCACAGTGCAGCTCTGTTGATGTGCAAGATACTTGCTTTTGATATTCTTTCTTATTTACTATATGTTGCATCAACTAGGGAAGGATTAGTCAAAATTAAAGATGCACTACGAGACAGTATTTATTCTCTTTAGAAGCAAAAAGTAATCCACTTGATGTTAGACTTTATCATCCTCCTTAATGACATTGTTTACTTTCAAGAACTTCAGCAAATTCATATGAGACATGAAAATTATTAGAATTACTATTAGAAAAGTAAACAAAACTGAAATTTTTCAGCAGCTTTCTCTTGGTTTCAGTTACATACTGAACAGAACAAACAGAACAAACCAGCTAAGCTTATGCTTCAGTCTAAAGACCTTATAGATAAAATATTAGCCTTTCCGTTAACTTGAGAATTTGTTACCGTATTGTGGTAATACCAAGTGTGGTTGTTCTCATAAAAAATAGCAAATATCTCATTTTTTTACATCAGTAGAGTGGTAGCATTGTCCTGAAACTAGTAAACTATTCCTGTTTTGCATATGGATTTTCTAAGATCTCCTTTAATTTGCATTCAGATTCGGAGACGGACAGTAGCAGTTTATGGCCAATATGGGGGAAACCCTTGCTCTGGGGATGCCTTTGAAACAAGACCATGCACCCCCAAAAGGGGATGCCCAACAGAGGATGGATGTGGTGATCGGTTCAGGTGTTTCTCAGGTACCATCCGAGATCTTTTTCACCATTTTCTGGTCATAAAGTTAAGATGATAATTTTTGTATCTTTGAATTTTAGTAAATGGCCAATGGCTTTGCAGACCTTTGACATACAGATAAATTTGGTTTAGGAGGGTATTTCCTTTTTTCCAGCCTCAACTACACATGTTTTTTATTTCATCTGGAGTGTTGCAGAGCTTTGCAGATAATATGCTGCAGCTGTGGTAGCCTCTCTAAGTCATTCTGCCTTAATAATATTCCCCAGGGTACATTTTTTTTTTTCATTATGAGGAGGTTATTAAGGAACGCAACCTTAGATGTGATAGTTTGAAACTGTTCTAACCTATATCTAAACATCTTGTAAATCACCCCTGCCATGGAAACTAATGCTGGCTAGACCAGTGCTAGTATCTAAGCGGCTTCCTTTACCTTCATAAAAAACCTGCATTACCTCAGTAGTTAGACATTTATCAGAGAGGAGCATGATAAACAGGTTTTGGTGTTACCAGTGAGATAATCACATATAATCAAAAGTGATAGGGTGAAAGGATGAAAGTCCAGGAAATAAATCTAGAAGTCAACAGTTTCATTAATATATTATAAACATTGAATAGCTGTGGTTTTCTCAAATGTACTATGAACTGTTTATGTCTACTTTTATTGTTGTTTCACAACCCTCCTGGGCGCTTGCTGTTCATCATGGGAGTGAACTAGCTAATTAATGTAGCAGAGAAGGGAGATATTTGCTTTGATTTTAGGTAATTTATTTTCAAATGAACAAATGCGTCTCCTTTCCCCATGCATTTTTGTTCTGATTTAGGTCAGTGCATTAGCAGATCTCTTGTGTGCAATGGGGATCAGGACTGTGAGGAAGATGGTGCAGATGAAGATCGATGTGAAGAGAAGAGAACTATATGTGATATTGATAAAACGCCTCCGAATTCAGAACTTATAGGAACAGGGTAATGTTCTTTGCCATGCTCAGTAGTACTGGTGCCAAATGCATTTACAATTTTGTTGTATTTAAAAGCTCTGCCTCTACAGATAGACTTCCTGGGGCTGTGGTAAAACAACCCATATACAAAAGTGTTCAGTCAAATGCCTCCATCATGCCAATGGCTCACTGCAGCCAGTATGTAGAGGCTCTTGATCTGAAGCACAGAATAAAAGTTTTTATCTTTCATTCCTGCTATTTAGTAATATCTTTTAAGAGTCACCCAACAGTAAAAAATCATCAGCATGGAAAAAAATGAGCCAGCAATGCTCATTCTTCTTGTTCATTACTGTTGCATTTAATCCTGTGGATTAAACATCCATATGTTTTTTTTGGTTTATACGTCTCATCTGGGACCTAGCAAAATAGTGACCTTAAGATTCCTTAGCACAGTTTTATCAATTATAAAATAGAATTAATATATTATACAACACTTTTTTTCAAATAGATGCTCCATTGTTTCTATGTTGCTTTAATTGCTGGAATAATGAAACAAATCCAATGAAACAGGACAATAAAATCAGTTGTGATAGATTTGACTGTCTTAATGTTAAGAGACATTGATATGTGTTCACTTTTGTTGACAAATCAAGAGCAACATTTTGCTTTCCATTTTGTAAAATGTTGTGCATGCTGCACTTTTGCAGGTATAAAAATCTGTTAATTGATACCCCCTTTTCTTGAGTAAATTGGCTCATGACCTTAATCTGCAAGTACAGTGTTCAGTCATAATGGCTCTATAATTTTAATCTCCTGGAAAATAATTTGCTATCTCTCTGTCTTAGTGATCTTTCATGTTTTTCTTCTCATAGCTTTGATGCTATTACTGGTGAGACTAGGGGAAGTGTCATTCACACAAAAAGCTTTGGAGGACAATGCAGAAAGGTTTTTAGCGGTGATGGGAGAGAGTACTACAGGTTGAGTGAAAGCGTTCTTGCTTATACTTTCCAGGTAAGTTTCTATTAAGCACAGCTTTGTATTTAGAGTCGATTAAAAGTGGGAGAATGATGCACAGCTTGTAGTGTCTCTTGGCAGGAGGGTTTCCTTAAACATAGCAGAACAACACCTGTTCCCTCTCTGCAGTCACTTTTTGAAATACAAACTGCTGCATGTCTTGCTAAAATGGAAGGAAAATAATTATAATTCCTTGGATGTGGTTTCTAACTGACCACTGGAATAACACCCTATGCTCCCTGTCTCAGACCCAACAGGCAAGCTATATGACAGAGGACTACCCATCCTCTCTCCATGCAGCCAAAGAGAGAAATTTAGGAGGTGGAGGGGAGTGGCAGCAGGTTCCTGTCCGATGCAGCAGGTGTGTCTCCCTTGTGCCAGCCTCAGCCTCTCAGGTTCCCTTGCACAACAGCTTGAAGCTCTGGAAGGGAAACCAAACCTCTCTGAAGATGATGTGTCCCACAGCCTAGAAATGTTCCCTAGGTTAAGGCACAACAAGCCTTCCATTAAAATGGCCTCTTTCAAGAAGCAGAAGTGGGTTATTGTCCTAGGGGACTCCCTTCTAAAGGGAACAGAAGGACAAGTCTGCAGACTGGACCCATTACACAGGGAAGTTCGCTGCCTTCCTTGGGCCTCGGTTAGAGATGTAGTGAGAAAACTACCAACTCTGGTCAGGCCCACAGGTTATTATCCACTGCTGATCTTCCTATTAGGTAGTAATGAAATCTTTGAGAGTAATTAAAAGGGGTTTCAGGGTGCTGGGAAGTGTGGTGAAGGGCTTGGGGGCACAAGTTGTTTTCGCCCCTGTCATTCCTACTATTGGCAATGATGAGGGAAAGAGTAGGAAGTGCTGAGAAATAAATAACTGGCTCCAAACCTGGTGTGAGAAGCAAAGTTTTGGGTTCTTTGATCATGGGTTGATGGGCAAATCACCAGGTGTACTATTGAAGAACGGGGTACACCTGTGCCCTAGGGGCAAAAGGATTCTCACCAAGAAGATAGCAGGGCTCATTAATAGAGCTTTAGACTAGATGTGAAGGGGGAGGGGGACATAACCAGGCTTGATCAAAAAAACCCTGGGAATGGCACTCCAGTTTCTGAGGGATGGTGTACTGGCAAGGACCCTTGGTCTGCCGCCTCGCAAGAAGTGAGGAAGAGCACTTCAAAAGGCTCCACAGAGGGGTTTGATAGTTCAGTGAGTAGTTGCTTGGAATTTAAGACTGTTCCCCTTAGAAGCATAGCGGTATCAACAGCCCAACTGAAGTGCATCTACACCAATGCACGCAGCATGGGCAATAAACGAGAGGAGCTAGAAGTTATTGTAAGGCAGGAGGACTGTGATATAATTGCTCCCACAGAAACGTGGTGGGATGACTCACGTAACTGGAGTGCTGCTATGGAATTCTACAGACTCTTCAGGAGGGATCGGCAAGGAAGGAGAGGCGGTGGGATAGCCTTCTATGTTAGAGAGAGTTTCAAGAGCCTCAAACTCATTGACGGTGATGATAGGATTGAATGTCTGTGGGTGAAAATCAGAGGTTCACCTATTATGGCAGATACTGTGGTGGGGGTCTGCTATAGACCACCCAGCCAGGATAAGGAGGCTGATGAGTTATTCTATAAGCAACTGAGAGAAGTCTAGCAAATGCTAGCCCTTGTCCTTGTGGGAGACTTCAGCTTCCCAGATGTCTGCTGGAAGTACAACAGAGAGGAAACAGTTGAGGAGGTTTCTGGAGTGTGCAGAAGAGAAGTTCCTGACACAATTGGTGAGAGAGCTGACAAGGGAAGGTGCCCTCCAGGACTTGCTGCTTGTTAACAGAGAAGGACTTCTGGGAGATGTGACAGTTGGAGGATGACTGGGGCACAGTGATTATGAGATGCTAGAATTCTCAGTTCTAGGAGAAGCAAGGTCAGTAGAACGGCCACCTTGGACTTGGCGGACTGTGGTCTGTTCAGAAGGCTGCTCGATCAAGTTCCATGGGAGACAGTCTCTAAGGGCAAAGGAGCTCACGACGGCTGGAGGCACCTTAAGAAGGAATTCCTGGTGGCACAAGGGCAAGATGTCCCTGCATGCTGGAAAATGAGCTGGCAGGGAGGAAAACCAGCCTGGCTGAGTAAAGAGCTCTGGGTGGAAATCAGGAAAAAGAGGAAAATATATGAACTCTGGAAGAAGGGGCAGGCAACTCATGAGGACTACAAAGGTGAAGTGCGATCTTGTAGAGAAAAATCAAAAGGGCTAAAGACTAATAAAGAAGTTAGATTGGCCCATTCTGTGAAAGGTAATTAAAAAATCCTTCTACAAATATATCAGGAACAAAAGAATCAAGAAGAATCTTCATCCTTTACTGGACACAGAGGGAACAATAGTGACAAAGGATGAGGGTAAGGCCGAGGTGTTTAATGCTTTCTTTGCCTCAGTCTTTAATAGTAAGGTGAGATGTTCCCTGAGTACTCAAGCTCATGAACCAGCAGACAGGGAGGAAGAGCATAACAAAGCTCCCTTAGTCCGAGAGGAAATGATTAGAGACCTGCCAGGCAAATTAGATATTCATAAGTCTGTGGGGCCGGATGGGTTTCATCCAAGGGTATTAAGGATGTTGATGGAAGTGCTTGCCAAACCCCTTTTCCATCATCTACCAGCAGTCCTGGCTGACTGGGGAAGTTCATTGGACTGGAGGCTGGCTGATGTTACACCTACTTACAAGAAAGGCCAGAGAGAGGATCTGGAAAATTACAATACCTGTCAGTCTGACCTTAGTGCCAGGGAAGGTCATGGAGCAGATCATCTTGGGTGCCATCTCACAGCACATACAGGACACCGGGTGATCAGGCTCACTCAGCACGGGTTTATGAAAGGCAGGTCCTGCCAAGCTAACCTGATTGCCTTCTGTGACATGGTGACCTGCTTGATGTATGAGGGAAAACCTGTGGATGTAACTGGACTTTTGTAAAGCCTTTGACACAGTATCTCACAGTATCCTACTTGAGAAACTGTCTGCCGCTGGCCTGGACAGGCATACCCGCTGCTGGGTTAAAAATTGGTTCAACAGCTGGGTCCAAAGAATGGTGGTAAATGGAGTTAACTCCAGCTGGAGGCCAGTTACACATGATGTCCCCAGGGCTCAATGCTGGGTCCAGTAATTGTTCAGTATCTTTATCAATGACCCGAATGAAGGCATTGAGTGCACCCTTAGCAAGTTTGCGGATGACACTGAACTGGGAGGAAGCACGGATGTGCTGTAGGACAGGGAGGCTCTAAAGGGGGATCTGAACAGGCTGGACTGCTGGCCTGAGACCAATGGGAGGAGGTTTAACAAGGCCAAATGCTGGGTCCTGCGCTTGGGGCACAACAACCCTGTGCAGCTACAGACTAGGAGAAGTCTGTCTAGAAAGCTGCCTGGAGGAGAGGGACCTGGGGGTGTTGGTTGACAGCGACTGAACATGAGCCAGCAGTGTGCCCAGGTGGCCAAGAAGGCCAATGGCATCTTGGCTTGTATCAGAAATGGTGTGGCCAGCAGGTCCAGGGAGGTTATTCTCCCTCTGTACTCGGCACTGGTGAGACCGCTCCTTGAATACTGTGTTCACTTTTGGGTCACTCAATACAAGAAAGACATTTTGGTCCTGGTGCGTGTCCAGAGAAGAGTGATGAAGCTGGTGAAGGGGCTGGAAAACAAGTCTTACGAGGAGCAGCTGAAGGGAGACCTTTTGCTCTCTACAACTACTTAAGAGGAAGTTGCACAGAGGAGGGAGCTGGCTTCTTCTCCCAAGAGACAGGTGACAGAACAAGAGGGAACGGCCTCAAGCTTCATCAGGGGAAGTTTAGATTGGATATTAGGAAAAATTTCTTCACAGGAAGGGTTATCAGGAAGAGACTGCCTAGGGAGGCAGTTGAGTCACCATCCCTGGAGGTGTTTGAAAGACAGGTAGATGAGGTGCCTGGGGACATGATTTAGTAGCGGACGGGTACAGTTAGAGTTGATGATCTCTAAGGTCTTTTCTAGCCTAATGATTCTATGATTCAATAATTCTCTCATGGTTAGGCTGAATGTAAGGCCATCTGCTTAGCATAAGTAGTGGCCTGAATCACCATAAGAAATCCTATGTCCACAAAACTTAAAAGTGCTTTGTGGAGATCTTCAAGGGATACACTTTGTTTGAAGTCGCTGCCTCAGATTTGGTTTATCTCACATATACCAGAAGCATGTCAAACAATGTACTTCACTTCAAAATATAAATACTTAATGTACAAATGTATAAAAGAATATATACATGCTTTTCCAATAGTGTTCAGTACTTTTATGAAACCTGGAGTGGATTCAGCCTCAAAAGACATGGGATGTTTTTCATCAGAAAATACTTGCTCTACTCTGTAAGTTATCATCTTTAACATCTTTCATTAAGCTTTTTATGAAGTCTCCTGTCTTTCATTTTCTAGGTTAAAATTCAGAATGATTTCACTTATGAGTTTTTCAACAGCAGCTGGTCTTATATGAAACACACAGAGAGGTATGAAAAATCAAACAATGGTCATGGTTATTCACAGAGAAAAAGTCTGCAACACAGTCAGAAGGTATGTTTAAGTTGTCACTGTGGTGTAGTGTTTTGCATAAACTTTTCATTGGGTTTTTTCATATGCTTTTATAGGGTGATTAGATGTTTATTTTATCTGAATATTTTTGACACAAAGTGCATAACAGAAAATAATCCCATAAAACCTTTACAAAAAGATCACTGGATTGCTTATCAATAAGAAAAGATGACTACTGGCTTTAGTTTCTCCATTTTTACATCTTTATTATAACTTATTTATTTACTAGCTGGTTTCCTCCCTATTTGAGGAATAAATGGCTTTTTCTCATAACAGATTAATCGTTTTATTTTCCTTCTAATGATTTACTGCACTTTGTTTTTTTGTTTTTTTTTTTTTTTAATGTATTACCTCTATAAGTAACTTGGAGCAAAAATTTGAAATAATTCTATGATTAAATCAAATACATTTTACACTAGTAGAACTCCATTAAGAGAGAGATCTGGTGTCTTAAACAGCCAGAAGTTACAATGCTTATGCCTTTGACTTATTTGAAAAGGTGCATTAGATATATAAATTGAGAACAATTCAGTCATGAAGTATTCTTAGCAAATAAAATCAAGTAACAAATTTATACATTTTATGGCTTGCAAGCTGGCAGAGGATAAGCTCACTTTACCACACTAGCAAAAAAAATGTTTTATGCCAAGTTTGAAACTTAGTATAAAAAGTTTAAAAACAACTTTGAGAGGTTAAGATGACTGTTATTGTATAGGCATATAGGATATTATGACTCTGTAGCATCCTCAAAATGGCTATAGCCCCTTGCAGAAAAAGGCTCCTTTATACAAAATAGTATGCTAGGAAGACCTCTGTAGTGCCTCTGATTTGCTTTCAGACAAGGCTTGTTAACCTGCTACCACCATTATCTTTGAAGAGTAGTATTTTCCTTTCTTATTTGTCCTTGTGATAACTTTCAGGTACAATGAAGGAAAAGAAATATGATACAACAACTATAAATGGAGGTCCAAAACATGTTTATAAATTCAAGATATTGTTTTTGCATTCACTGAATTGCTTAGACATCTAACAGCTCTGTAAAGCTGTTGGTTAGCAGCCAATATAATGAACATGTCTTCTAGCTAGTAGGAAATACCCTGATAATGACATGGAGCATGACTGACATTTTTTTTCCCCTAGAGTAAGCAGCTGATGGTTGTTGAGAACAGTGTGGAAGTTGCTCAGTTCATTAACAATCGCCCAGACTTTCTCAGTCTTGCGGAGCCCTTCTGGAAGGAACTGGCCAACCTTCCAGTCGTCTATGACTATAATGTCTACCGAAGACTTATTGAACGTTTTGGGACTCATTTCTTACACTCTGGATCTCTAGGAGGACATTACAAAGTTATTTTTTATATCGATACTGACAAAATGAAAGCAGAAGGTAGAGTATTTGTTACAAGAAACAAGTGAATAAACAGGAATATAAATCTATTTGCATGTTCTCCCATCTAGTATCTAAAATCAAATAAGAAACATACTATTCGTCATGTTCTCATGACAGGGAAAATAAAGCAGATTAGAAAAATTTCTCAAACCACAACATTTAGTTCTAGGTCTATGTCTGTGATCTGCAAAGCTGTGGGTAGCAAAGATTTGATAGCTGGTTTAGGACTTCATCAGGTTAAAATCAGTAGAAAGCAGTGCTGTAGGATTAAGGATTGCTGCGAAAAGAGATGAAAGAAAAAATAAACTTTGTCCAAATACACCTCCCATCTCTCAGCCTCCATCCATAGGCTTTAGCAAAATGTCTGCTAAAATACATGATGTGCTAGATAGTTGCCTTCTAATTTAGGCATAATACTTCAGGGTTCTTTTCTTTCTAAAACACATCTCAAGTTAATGGAAAATCTGGAAATTGATCCAACACACTTTTATTTTACAGTATTGTTAATAGATTGATTATTATGCAGGTATGGACATAACAGACATGTACGAGTGCACTGCATCAGGCTGGAACTTTTTCATTGTGAAAAAGAAGAAAGTAAAGTGCTCCAAACTGGATGAACTGCTACAGACTTCTTCAGGTAATTGTTCAACAGGGACTCATGCAGTTGTCATATCTCCATCTTTCATCTCCTCCTAATTAGCTGTCAAAATGAGGAGCAGGTGTTGATAGCTTTTTTGAAGTCTGTCTTAACATGCTGAACCTAGGCACTGACTGCATAGTTTAAAAGGCTCTCCAACACTCATCAGTCATTGCTAATGCTTTCACGGTTACTAGTACTTTTCTGGACACCCTAAGACAGGGCTGCCAAGACACCTGCAAAACCACATACTTCTTATGTTGTCCACGTAGGAATTCTTGATTCAAGCACAGGTGGTTGATCTGCGCTGGTAAGTCCTTTCCCTGTTCGCTAGTATAGTTTTTGCATACATTGTTTCTATTTCCATTTCCAAATAAAGCAATGCAGGTACTTTCTGTATTTCCAATCCTGAATCTACAGGAAGCAGTGGAAATAAGATTAAAGGAGAACCCTACATAGAAGGAGGAAGCCCTGGTGCTGTTGCTGGCCTTAGTTATCTAGAGCTGGATAATCCTGCTGGGAACAATCAGAGGTACTCATTTTGGGCCAGATCAGTGACAGACTATCCCAGAGTAATTAAACAAAAGGTGAGTAATTAAACAAAAAGTATGTAATTAAACAAAAGTTAAAGTGAAGCAGAGAAAAGCAGATCACATCACCTCAAAGGGAGAAATGATTAAACTATGGCTGATGATTAATCAGGCTATAGTCTACAGTAATTTTGGTTTTAGACCACTTTATACAAAAGAAAAGAAAAATTAGCAGAAAGAAAATTAACCCTTCCCTGAAATGCATATTAGCAGGTCTGTTTGGCTTCCATTCATCTTGCTAACTTCTGTGTATCCCTTCTCCCTTCTCTCTGCATCCATATGTTTGGCATAACTGGATGTCCTGGAAGCTAGACATTTCTAAATTGGGCATGACCATATTCACTGCTAACCCTGTCCACATACTGAAGAATGATATAAACACAAAATATTTCTGACAGGAAATTTTCAATAAAATGTAAAAACACAGAATATCATAAAATAGGCAATAGAAATCCAAAATGTTTTTATTTATTGTTACTTTCAGCCACTGTTCAATGAAATACCATAACAGATTGTTTAAATGTTCAGCTTTTTAGGCTTGTAATAGCTAGGTGAGAATTTGGGTAACTGTACATTGGTGATCTCTGTTATTGCTTTGTCTCAGTCATACTCTCATACCTGAAATATGTTTAAACATGACTAATCTACCACTAGCTTTAAGACATGCTGTTAAGCAGAGCTAACTTTTCAGGAAAGTCCAATACTAAATACTAACATAAGATTTTAGCTAGCTGGCAAGTTAGAGCATCTGCCAACTCTCATGTGCAGAAGCATATATCACAAAGTATTTTACATGAAAAATATGTGCTTATAAACTGTTATATCTCAACTCTAACTACTAAATATAAATGTTTCTCTACTGTGTGTAGCTAACACCATTATATGAGCTGATAAAGGAAGTACCTTGCTCCTCAGTCAAAAAGCATAACCTAAAACAAGCCATTGAAGAATATATGGCTGAAAATGACCCCTGCAAATGTCAGCCTTGCCAGAACGGTGGTGAGGCGGCTGTGGAAGGAACTCAGTGCATGTGCTACTGCAAGCCTTACACCTTTGGAGCAGCTTGTGAGCTGGGAACTCTTGTGCAAGATCAGCCAGGTCAGCGCTCTTTAACCTTGAGAGAGTTTAGAAGTGGCAAAGTGTGTTGTCCAGCTCCCAGAGTCTGTGTCACTGCACAACGTGAATGAGTGGCTGACGTGCATGGCTGCTTGGGTCAGATATCGCTGCAGACGTACAGCAAGGGGAGGGTCATGCTGAACCTGAGCCTTTGCATAACGTGTCCAAACAGTACTTAACAAAAACCTGGTTTTATTGTTATTGCTAAATGCAGCACACAATGCTAACACTAAAAAAGTAACCATCTATAAATAAATCCATATACTAAATGAATAAGTATCAGTAACTTCATCAATTTTTGCTCTTTAATTTTTAATTAGCAATATCTGATATCAGAATCTAAGAGGATACAAAAATACTTAACTTACAGATGCTATTGAATTATACTTAGGTAAAAGATGAGTTTGAGTAAGAGTAGATCACTGCAATCTGGACTTCTTTGTCAGGTCACTAGATTTGAAGGGCACACATGCTTTTTTTTTTTTCCTTTTCCTTCAAGGACAACCCCCCCCAAATTGTTTAATGTGAAATATTCTCAAATTAGGCACAGGTGTTGTTGATGGACGCTGGAGCTGTTGGTCTTCCTGGAGTCCTTGTTCAGGGGGAAGGAAATCAAGGAGTAGAACCTGCAACAATCCTTCCCCACGTGGTGGAGGGAAGGCCTGCATAGGGGAACAGCGTGAAAACAGATCTTGTGAAGACGAAGATTTGCAGCATTTTCGGTAAGCAGAAAAATATTATATATTTTGAGAATGATTAGGGGAAGATTGAAAAAATTATTTTGGAAGCGTGCATAAGCTCTTGAATTCAGGGAGAGGATCACTTACCAAGCTTTCATATTTAAATTGAAGCAAAATGAAATTCAGAAGCTGTGAATCTGATACAAGATAGGACTGAAAAACAGGGTAAAATCCAGTATACTTGACACCATTCTATTTAATACTCTCTCATATAGCCTGGCAGTGCCTGATTTAAGTATAGTTGTGATGTAAATGAGGCTCATAACAATTTTGAAAATGGGCTTCACTAAGAAGGGAGGTTTTGAAAGGAAAGGAAACTAAATCCAAACTAAACTGCACTTTTGTTTGCTTCATAGCTTGATTGAACCTCACTGTTTTGATTTATCCATAACTCCTACAGAATTCTGTTCACCTCCTCCTCCCTTGGAAAATGGCTTTGTTCAAGTAAGTTATTTCTAGTACTCTATTATCTCATTTGATTCCCTCAAGCTCAATTATGGTGATGATGGGATTGAATGCCCGTGGGTTAAAATCAGAGGAGCCCACAAGAAGGCAGATATTGTGATGGGAGTCTATTATAGACCACCCAGCCAAGATGAAGAAGGTGACGAGCTCTTCTATAAACAACTGGGAGAAGTCTCAAGATCACTAGCTCTTGTCCTTGTAGGAGACTTCAGTCTTCCAGATGTCTCCTGGAAGTACAATACAGTGGAGAGGAAGCAGTCTAGGAAGTTCCTGGAGTGTGTGGATGACAACTTCCTCACACAGCTGGTGAAGGAGCCCTCTTGGACCGGCTGTTTGTGAATGGAGAAGGCCTTGTGGGGGATGTGATGGTTGGAGGACACCTGGGACAAAGAGATCATGAGATGGTAGAAGTTTAGTTCTAGGTGAGGTGAGGAGGGGGAGTTAGCAGAACAGTCACCTTAAACTTTCAGAGGGCAGACTTTGGACTGTCCAGAAGGCTGGTTGATAAAGTCCCATGGGAGACAGTCCTTAAGGGCAAAGGAGCCCAAGAGGGCTGGGCGCTTCTCAAAAAGGAAATCCTGGCAGCTCAGGAGCAAGGTGTCCCCATGTGCCAGAAAAGCAGCCGGCAGGGAAAAAAATCAGCTTGGTTGAGCAGGGAGATCTTGAGGGACATCAAAAAGAAGAGGAATGTCTATGAACTTCAGAAGAAGGGACAGGTGTCTTGGGTGGACTACAGGAAGGAAGTGAGATTGTGCAGAGGAAAAATCAGGAGGGATAAAGCCCAACTAGAGGTCAGATTGGCCAAGTCATTGAAAGATAACAAAAAAGTCTTTTTATAAATACATTAGCAATAAAAGGATACCAGGGAGAATATTCAGTCCTTATTAGATACAAATGGAACAACTGTGACAAAGGCCGAGGACAAGGCTGAGGTCCTTAATGCCTTCTTTGCCTCAGTCTTTAATAGTAAGGAAAGTTGTTCCCTGTGTGTACACACCCAGGAGTTAGAGGAGCAGAACAAATCTCCCATGATCCAAGAGGAGGAGGTTAGAGACTTGCTTGGCCAGCTTGACATGCACAAGTCCATGGGGCCGGATGGGATCTATCCAAGAGTATTGAAGGAGCTGGTGGCTGTGCTTGCCATACTCCTTTCCATCATCTTCCAGCAGTCCTGGCTGAATGGGGGAGTTCCACTGGACTGGAGGCTGGCTGATGTTGTGTCCATCTACAAGAACAGTTGCAGGGAGGATCCAGGGAACTACAGGCCTGTCAGTCTGACCTCAGTGCTGGGGAAAGTCATGGAACAGGTGATCTTGAGTGCTATCATGAAGCACGTGCAAGAGAACCGGGTGATCAGGCCCAGTTGACACGGGTTCATGAAAGGCAGGTCTTGCCAAACTAACCTGATTGCCTTCTGTGACAAGGTCATTTTCCTATTGGATGAGGGAAAGGCTGTGGATGTGTCTTCTTGGACTTCAGTAAAGCCTTTGACACAGTTGCTCACAGCATTCTGCTTAGGAAACTGTCAGCCTCTGGCCTGGACAGGCAAACGCTCTCCTGGGTGGAAAACTGGTTGGATGGCTGGACCCAGAGAGAGGTGGTAAATGGAGTTAACTCCAGCTGGAGGCCAGTGACAAGTGGGGTTCCCCAGGGCTCAGTGCTGGGTCCAGCCCTTTTCAATGTCTTTATCAATGACCTGGATGAAGGCATTGAGTGCACACGTAGCAAGTTTGTGGATGACACTAAACTGGGTGGAGGTGTGGATCTGCTGGAGGGTCGGGAGGCTCTGCAAAGGGATCTGGACAGGCTGGACCGCTGGGCTGAGACCAATGGCATGAGGTTTAACAAGGCCAAATGCCGGGTCCTGCACTTGGGGCACAACAACCCTGTGCAGCTACAGATCAGGAGAAGAGTAGCTGGAAAGCTGCCCGGAGGAGAACAACCTGGGGGTGTTGGTTGACAGCGACTGAACATGAGCCAGCAGTGGCCCAGGTGGCCAAGAAGGCCAATGGCATCTTGGCTTGTATCAGAAATGGTGTGACCAGCAGGTCCAGGGAGGTTATTTTCCCTCTGTACTCGGCACTGGTGAGACCGCTTCTCGAATCCTGTGTTCAGTTCTGGGCCCCTCACCACAAGAAGGATGTTGAGGCTCTGGAGCGAGTCCAGAGAAGAGCAACGAAGCTGGTTAACGGGCTGGAGAACAGGCCTTATGAGGAATGGCTGAGAGAGCTGGGGTTGTTTAGCCTGGAGAAGAAAAGGCTGAGGGGAGACTTTATTGCTCTCTGCAACTGCCTGAAAGGAGGTTGTGGAGAGGAGGGAGCTGGCCTCTTCTCCCAAGTGACAGGGGACAGGACAAGAGGGAATGGCCTCAAGCTTCACCAGGGAATGTTCGGTTTGGACATCAGAAAAAAAATTTTTACAGAAAGGGTCATTTGGCACTGGAACAGGCTGCCCAGTGTTGAGTGACCTTCCTTGGAGGTGTTTAGAAGATGGGTGAATGAGTTTCTGAGGGGCACGGTTTAGTGATTGATAGGAATGGTTGGACTCGATGATCCTTTGGGTCTTTTCCAACCTAGTGATTCTGTGATTCTGTGATCTGTCCTATCCCTACCTGCAGTGTATTTATTGCAGCTAATCCAGATGTTCACTTGCAACTTTGTATTTATCTTGGTGAGCTTATTATCAGAGCTACTGTATAGCAGCTCCCTCAGTATTTGTCCCTGGCTGAAGTTTACATTACATAAGCCAAGACTTCATACTAAAAATAAAAGAAACAAACCACAAATGCAACACCAAAACCAGAACAGCATTTTTGCTTTTCTGTACCTAGAGAGAGAAGTATTCTACTTGTACTTTAGTCAATATGTATACTAAAAATTTTCTTTGCTACATGAATTACATATTAAAGCACAGAAAGTGAGAGATAAAACAACAGGGAAAATGAACTGTCCAAGGTCATCCAGCAAGTCTATAGCAAAATTACAAACAGATTTTAGGAATCTGCACTCTACATCCTGTAACTCACCTTTGTACTTGCTTGTTTCCTGGTGAAACTGTAAGCTAGCAAGATGTCTGTCTGACTGTAATTTACACCTGTTTAACACAGGAGACTAATTTCTACCTTGGAGCAATGGTTTATATCTTCTCTATGTCAGGCTGTCTAGAGTATTTTGGTCAATAAATTGATAAAGAATTAGTTAAAAATCCAATAGCTGTCTCTGCGCAACTGTGGCATGAGGCAAGATCCAAAATTCTGAGCTCCCTCTTTTGCCAGAGATCTTCATTTTTTTGGTAATCAATAGCTGTATCCATGATTCACAGAATCACAGAATCAGTAGGTTGTAGAAGACCCACAGGATCATCAAGTCCAACCATCCCTATCAACCACTAAACCATGCCCCTCAGCACCTCATCCACCTGTCTTTTACACTGATATTTAGACTGATATTTTTGGTTCACATGCTAAAGGTAAAACCCTGAAATTTGTGGAGTAGTCTTATGTTTTTCATAAGTTCTTTCTGTGGAAGACAGTGGGATATAAAATGAGAAGAGGCTTGTGTCCGCAAGCCCAGCTCTTCTGAGTGGCCTCATCACATGAACCTTTAGCAAGCTGATAACATGCCAACCTAAGAGTTAGCAAAGCCATATCCTCTCCACTGGTCCTTCTGGAAGGCTGTTCAGGAGTTTCTGTTCCCCCTCTAGTGCTTGATAACAGCCATGTTTGCAGACAGTTTATACACTGGCAGTAGAGTCCTGTTCCATCACTAACATACCACCAACAGATCTCTGTCACAGCGTACCTTCAACTCTAACCCTCCCTCAGTGACATTAATACTTCTCATTGTCCCCAGCTACTGCATCCCAGAATTAAAGGGAGTTCAACACTGCTGGTGGTTCTTAGGTTGTATATCCAAAATTTCAGCTGCTCCTTTTCTTTCAGAATGCTGAAAACTTATACCCTGCTGGAAAAAGCGTTTTTTATGCTTGCAAACATGGATATTCCCTTGTTGGTGATCCTGTTGCTAAATGTGGCAGTAACTTACAGTGGCAAGTTGGAGAGAGATATTGCCAAGGTATGTCTAATTGGCTCTTCTTTTGAAATACAACTCCATTCCCCTGTTCCAGTGGACATCTCTGAACGTATGCTTTCCAACAACAAAATACACACCTGCATTTCCCAGTTCCCTATTCATAATCAGGTCTTTTATTTTTATTCCAGATACTGAAATAGAAACATGCCCATAAAGTTTAGTTTTATGAAAGGATGGACGTGAAAGAGACTATATTTCAGGCCAGGAATTATTATTATTATTCCCAGAGGAAACAAGCTTTGTTGCTTAATTCAGTCCGGTGCCTACATCTAAGGACCACAGGGATGAGTCTATTTTTAAAGTAAATGGTGGGAAAAGTCCAGTGGCAGTAATCACAAAGTTCTCAAATAACTACCTTGTCGTATGAACACAGTCCCAGGAATCACTTTACGTCTTGGATGATCTTCCCACTTTGCTTGTCCTCTGACCTGGTCAATAACCATCAGGATTTCTTTTTTCCCCTGGACATTGTATTTGTGAGTTGGCTTGAGTGTGATCAGATACACTTGGGAATTTCCACACCTGTAGTTCAACATCATCCTTTCCTCCTTCCGTACATATCTAACTGCCCACAAATTCTAATCCATACTGTTCAAGTGCCTTCACTTTGTGAGTTAGTACATAATCTCCCAGGGTCCTGTATGTATAACCTGTTTCTTCTAGAATGTTACCCCCTAGTATGAACTTTCAATAGAAGCATGGGTCCTGAGAAAACAGAAGCACCTCTTCAAGCTCGGGCTGTACCTGCAGGCTGTAGGAGAAGATACTGTCACTCTGTCCTTGGTAGTGCACGGTGGCTAGTGTGATGAGTCAATATCCTGTGCTAATATAATTGATATGTTTCTACAGGAAAATCAGCTAATCTTACCATTCAATTAATTAAGAAATATAGCAGAAGATAAAATACGGGACTGCTTTCTGCAATCCATGGATTCACCTTGACTATCTCCAATGCTTAAATCCTTAGAAACCACTTGTGCCCTGCCAGTCCTGGAGGCAGGCTTGCAAGGAGAGCCATGGAAACCTGTGTATGAGATCGGTGAGAGAATAACTCTGTCCTGTCCACATGGCATGCACTTAGAAGGGGCACACTTCATTTTGTGTGAGTCCAGTCTCAAGTGGTCTCCTGATGTGAAGACTATCCAGTGCAAGAGGACAGGTAAGCCGCTGTAGTCCTCCAAATGCAGTGCAGGAGTTTCTTTCCTTGACAAGACTGTGGCTGAATGGAGATAAAATGTAGGCAGAGCTATAGATAGTATAGTGATAGAGAGGCCATACTTATATCACCCACGTGATATCTTATATCACCAGAACGTGACAGTGTGTTTTCTGTGGGCTGTTCAAACAAAATGACTTAAAACATTTCCTTATGTTTTTTTTCTTCCTACTCCCCTGTCGCTGTCAAGTATTGTTGCTAAGAGTATTTAAAAAGATTGCCTGGGATGTGTGCTGCCTGTTCTACCACCCAAGTACACTTCACTTTCCACTCATGTTGTGTAACACCACCACTGTGTGAACTGCACCTTAGAGATATGGCTTTTCTATCTGGAAGCTGTTCAGTACACCACAGGCTGTCATGGCAGAGAACGACAGAGCTGAATGACTCCTTTCTCATCTGACAGTCACACAGCTAATGGGGAATAAATCTCCAAGAACTGGAAGCAAGGGGGAGATGCTGCTTCAAGTTCATAGTAACAGCTGTTTAAGCTCTGAGTTGATACTGGCAGGCACTGACAGAGGAAAACAGGCTATAGTATACAGCTGCTCTGCCTAAGTCATGTTTTCCAGCTGTGGAAGGGAGACAAGGCTTTCTTCTGCACACTCATACGATGCTGGTCAGTGACATACAGACATCCAAGGAGCTTGCTTCTTCAGGCCAGACATATCCTCACCGAGGTCTCAGATGTTCTTGTATCCCTGGGGAGACTCTTGCTTGGGGACATCAGCCACTTCTATAGAAGATCAGGCATTTCATGTCTGTCATCTTATCAGCCAATTGCTGCTTGAGGAAAGAGGCAGGTGACTGCAAGGCTTAGACCTCAAAAGACAAGAGTCCTATGGGATTCCCAGTGTTAAGTTGTCTGTCGCTATGACATATCCACTTGCACAAGAAGCATAAAGATTTCAGAAGGAATAACATAGCTGTGCATAAACAGCTCACTGCAGCTAAAGTGCTGATGTACCAGTGCTGAAGTACTGTTGACAATGACTCCTCAGGCTTAGCCTTAGTGACTGATTTTCATTGTTTTTTTGTTATATCATACATACAAATTCTAGTAATAATTAGAACCAGTTTAAATTGCTTCCCTATTTAGAAACAACTTGTGCCTGGCTGTGTGGAAGCATTACATTAGCACAAAAGTTGAGAAATGAAAAAGGGGCAACAGTTAGAATAACAATTAGCGCAACAGGTAAAAAACACAAGGAATATGAGATTAGAAGGGTAAAAATTAAGTAGAAATGCATACACAGATACAGTAGCACACATACATTTGGACGAGAGTATGTAATCAGCAATAGTTTTGGCAACAGTCACTATACAACAAACAGCACCAACAGCAGAGATAATGCAATGATTTTTGGTCGAAAATGCAATGATTTTTGGTAAGAAGACAGGATTTTTTGCAAGAAGACAGGGTTATGCTTGCTTTTTGTATTTCAATGCACCGCAGCTCCTTTTTTTTTAAAAAAAAAAAAAGCTCTCTGGTAATTTCTATCTGTCTATTTTGCTCAGCAAGTCCTAATCCATAAAGGATGTTTTAAAAGTGTGGGGTTTTTTTTAAGGACGAGAATTTTCTGGGTATCAAAGTTTCATGTTAAAGTAGGGAACTATATATACATCGTCTAAAATACAAATCAGGATAAAGCTTTCTCAGAAAGTGTGTCCATATGGATTTAGCAAACCGTGACTTGATACAGAAATCTTCAGAAGAATGTTTAGCTAAGGTCTATTTAATTTTCAAGCTTAGAATATAACTCAGCTCTCAAGGAACAGTACATGCGCAATCATGAAAATTCCACAAGAATAACTATTGCTTTTATTTTTAAAGTTAGTGCATATTGAAGACTAAGGTTAGAACCTGTAATTTTCATTACCATAAGCATCTAAAGATATCCAGATTCCCATTTCTACAGTGCACTTTGGAACCCTAAGTTTTCTCGTGACAGTAGTGAAGCCAGTGACTCTGAAAACTAACCATAAGGCTGTTGCCAGCTATGATTCAGCACTGCTAAATTTAGCAGAAATAAACAGATGCAGAAATGAGATGAATGTTTAAGGTTGAACACAGTACCTGTCTTCTTCCATCTGACTCATGACTCTTGGAGAAATCTGCAAAATGTATAGTATCTTTTCAATAGAATTGATTCCTTCCATGCAGTAAATTCTTCTATTGAACATGCAGGATGTGACTTTATGTCATTGTTGTATAACCTAATGCCTTTTAAGCTCAACTGATGGGATAATTTCAGAGAAGACCTTTAGCAGCCCTTGTTTTTCTGACCCTTAATAGCACTGTCTGTGTTCTTCTACTTCAGTGCCCAGTATGAAACCAGAAGTGACAGAGCCTAAATGTCAGCCATGGGAGAAGGTCCATCAGTCACAATGTGTGTGCAAAATGCCCTATGAGTGTGGGTAAGTTCGTGCTGAATTTGGCTATGACTTTCTCACTCTATTCAAGACCAATTAAATTTCGTAAGTCTTCAGTCCATGACAGATGAGAAAGCTTTACTCATATGATGGGGAGGCATTGTACTTTCTTTGCTTTACAGCTCAATCAATGTCCTGCTCATCAGTTATCTGCCTCATCAGACCTGTCAGTGGGTTTTAGTAGTGATGGAATTTGGTTGGATGACAGAAGGTGAAGGGATAATTTCAGCTCCACTTGATCTGTGAAATAGATGGAAGAAGATAAAATGATATTTTGAAGATTGAGGAAAAGTTAAAACTGAGGCCCTTGGGACATAAACCGTCAAAGCAGTAAGGTAGTGAAGTAAAGCAGATTTCCTTTCCCTGCTGAGAGTCTGGAGAGTTATGAAAGGCACAATAATCTAATCTCCCATTTACAGCAGTTTTGCACAGACCAGTCACGTCATCTTTCCTGACTTCAAAACTTGCAGATCAGAGTTTGTAGTTTGCTGTTTGATCTGAGCCTGTGTACTGCTTTAAGCAGTGAAGGAGAAATGTAAGGAAATAAGTAACTCTCTCAGTTCTTTGCTAAACATGAAGGTAACAGAACCAAAACAGAGAAGTAAGAAGACACTTGAGACCACCAGGCACTGATGGCCAGATGTGCTAAAGACCTTAGCACTCTACCATCTGGGCTGCTTTTGCTAGACTGAATGAAGTCTCCTATAAAGTCATCACAGTGGTGTGAGCTCTGGATATGAAATCTGGCCAGTTTTATATCACAGCAGGAGCTGAGCAGTTTGGGAATTCTAGGGTAACAGACTAGGTTTGTCTTTTCCTCATGTAGCAGGGAGAAGAAATTTTTAAGTCATTTTGAGTTATTTCAAGGCAGCAGAACTTCTCATTGGCATAAGTGTACTTTCCATCAGCTGCATAGCTCAGGAGTACTCCGCACAGTGACTTTGGTTCTAAGCCCAAATTAGCACACTTTGAGCATCTCAAAATTAAATTTGGTGAACTTAGTTCAAGGTTTGTAGATACATGGGGCATTTTCCTAGGATATGAGGCTATTGTCCAGCATGCAAATGTAAGTGCCAGGTTTGTAACAACTCTGCTAAGACTGTACTCCATTTTGTAAACTTCTTAATATTTTAAATAATCTGGTGCTATTCTTTTTTTCTCAATACTTGCTAAAGTGAGGCAACAACTGCACCTCTAGCTCATGAGTGCATTGTGGTTAGTTACATGGAAGACAAAGGTAGTCCACAATGGTAGTGAAGGCCTTAGGCAGTTAAGTGAATTATGTTTAGTTATGCATTCAGACTTCGGTTAAAATTAATTTGCTACTCGCCTGTTTATATTTTTCTAAGTTATGTTCAAAGGGACGGGAAGACAGATAACAGTAATTTCTGTTACCCTATGCCATCATTTCACTCTGTCTTGAAATAACACATTTAATGGAAGGATAAATCATGAGCTGTGAAAGCAGACCAAGCTGCCAGCATGTTAAGACTGTAGAAGAAAGGCATGTAAGCAGGTCTTGGTCCTTCCTCAGAGATGAGAAGTGACTTGGGTTGCTTTGGCAGTGATTTTAAGCAGCAGCTCAGCTCTGCTCATAAGAGAGCTGGGAACAACAGTTCATGTGGGAATTCAGACCCTTCGTCTTTTCAGTTTCCAAGAGACTAGCAACAATGACTTCCAGGGACAGCATGAGAATCCCATGACAGGCTGGTGAGGGGTATTTTGTTTCTCATGATGTATTGCTGTAGGCTAAGTCTGTCCTCATTAGTTAGAGCAAGGAAATAATCCTGGGCACTAGAGCTGCTAAATTGCTAAAGCAGCTCCTGATAGAGCTTTGGCAAAAGCCAACTCCTGGATAATTCCCAGACACTAAGAGTTAAGTAGGGTCAAGGACTGTCGCCGTCTTTTGAAGGGTAAGAGAGTTTAACATTATGGACACCAACTGCTCTGGGTGAATAGGCTCTAGCACAAGGAAGGGGTCAGAACATAGTTAATACAGATGACATCTCACCATCCAGTAGTTAAAGACTCTGTAGTGAAACATGAAAATTGGTAATTTTTATGTACTACATCCTCTTTTTTCTCCCTCACATTTATTTGTGTTATATCTCAGCCTCTCCTAAGAGTTCTTGACCTTTGTTGTATTAAAACTTAAGGTCCTGAATATAATTTTAAGAAGTTGAAATAATTTCCAATATGCTGAATTTTTCACTCTTTATTTTCACTGAGCCTGCTCCTCATTGTAGGTGAAAGGGAGAGAAGGTATTTGCTGACTTACATCTGTGCCTTAATTTCTCGCAATGTGTGCTTTATTAAAAGCTTGTTCTTACCCAAGCTGTCTTTGTCAGGTAAAAGGTATTGAATTTCTCACATTCACTTTACACAAGGACTCTTCCTTTCCTCTAATAATTTTGATTGCACTACCGTTATGCTCGTAGCTCTGTAATAACTTTTCTCAACGAGTGCAAATTATAAATTTCTTTTGTTAGCACAGATTCCCTATCCTTTTTATTACACATCTGAACATGTTCATTTCTGCTAACTTTCTCCCAGCCATAATAAATATGTTAAGAACCCTCAAGACAGTTTGAGGGGTTATACAGCTAGAGCTTGACAACATAGGCCAAGAACTCCCTGGGTTCAGCCTTTGGCACCTGGTTAAATTAGCCTCCATTCCCTCTTTTGGGTATTGCTAAGTGGTGCAAAGCAGACATGTTAGTGCATCTGTGTCTGGCTTTAGTCTTTTTGGCTAAATTAAGCTGTCTTGTATGTAAGTTTTTGACCTCACAACTCAGATAGTGAGATTTAGCACTCAGGCAAATAAAAAAGGCCTCTGAACAATTTTAAGCATAATAACCAATTTAATTACAGATTAGCTGCTTCCCCTGGATCAGACTTTGTTATTCTAGATTTAGGATGGTATTTAAAGATGGTGTTTTTCTTGTAACTGTATCTGTAATGATAACTTTCATATTATACATCACGGTACCTCTAACTTGGAGGCTGTGCATCCAGACAAGCAAAATATATAATGCAGACAAATGCACAGGCTTCGTTTAGCAACTGCTCAGTGTTGCATATCCATTGGGCTGTCTTGTTGTTGCCCCTCAAAATAAGGCAGTTAACCTCATTCTTTGTGTTAACAAAAGAGCATTAAGAAAATTCAAGCAAGAAACTTTAATAGGGATTTAGTGGCTGCTATTTTGAGAAATACAGCTAATAATCTTCAAAGACTTATTTGTTTGCAGGTAGATGCAGCTGAATTTTCAGGCTCAGCTGTGCCAAATTTAAATATCTTAAATACACACCATGTTACAGGTAGTTTAAATATCTGTAAAGCCAGCTGTTTTAAGAGGCTTCAACAACATCTATCAAGGAACCATTCCCAAAACTTGGAACAGGCACATTTCCTCAGTGCTTTATTTATAGATCTGCCCAAACCCTCTTCCTAATTTTTAGGGGGAAAAAAAGAAAAATTACCTTAACACTTGGCCAGCAATGAACAGTATTGAGTTTGGATTCTCTTACCACAGCTTCCCAATTTTGAATTCCTCTTCACTACTGGGACAAGATGCTTTCACAGGAACTGTTATCCTCCCCTTCAGGTAGCCTCATGAAGACCATTAGGGCCATTTGCCCGTTCCTTATTGTCCGTTCCTTCTCACCAAATGACTGTTAGCTGAGCTGACCATGAGAACTAAAAGTTTCTGTGGGAGTGTTTGTGAGCTCAAAAGGAGGAGCTGTGCTGCAAAAAAAGCTTTTGGCACCATATTTCAAAGCTCTCCATGTCCTGGGAGCACATCTCTGCTGTCTAATACACTGCACAGCACCTTACCTGTGTCTGTAAAGTGCATCCACGTGAGCATGGGAGTACTTTGCTCTGGAGAGGCACATATTTTGTTTACTCCAGACTATGATAGCGTAGAGGAAGAGTGAAGTCATCTGGGTTTTAAGATTAAAATCCAGAAATAATGGAAGGACTTTTCCCTCCTCCTATGCACTCTTAGCATGAACACAAATGCTGACTTCCTGGAATTGTTCCCAAAGCAAACACTGTTCAAGGTTGTCCAAGAATTGTTATCACCACTTTTATAAGCTAACTTTTGTTGGTCTTAGAATAATATCTGAATTTCAAGAAATAAACAAGAAAATTCCCTGGATTAATAGAGCAGATTTTTCATACATTTTCTGTGGAGATGTATACATGTTTCCAGAAAGATCTTTCATCTCTGATGTTGGATCTTTGAATTTTATTCAGTAAAAGCTGAGGCTTTTAAAGGACAGCAAAGAAAATGTCTTTAAGCATATTCTAATGTATTATAATTAAGAAATACTAATAAAATATTTTAACATATAGATGTCTGTGTATATATCATTAAATGTGTATGAAATGTTTTCTGTGTGTATACTTAGGTGCATGCATGAGTAACAGAGAATAATCGAGGTCAGAACCAGTAATATCTCTGTCCTTCAGAGAGGACAGATCCTGGCTCTGCTGATGTGCAGCAACCTGTGGAAAAGGAAAGAGTCTGAATTACTCACATGTCTATGTCTCGAGTTCCTTTAATTCACTCATAGGATGTACTTCAGTGAACAAGGAAATTGGAACTGGGCCCTGAATGTTTTTCACTCCTTCAGCTCCTTCTAAGAGGTATCGAGATAAAGCACATTTAAATAGCACAATCATTACTTTTATTCTCAGTCCTTCCCTGGACATCTGTGCTACAGATCAAAGATCCAAGAGAAACACAGCCTTAACGGTTTGCAAGATGCATGCCTTGGAGTGCATGGGCAGAAGATATTCTCTTACTAATGCAGAAAACTGCAAAATACCTCAGGCAGCTGAAATATCATGTGGATCATGCCGTTCCTGGGAGAAATGTGATGGTAAGAAATTCTTCATAATTGTAAGGGAAATTGTTCCTATGACCATAATTAAATCTTTATCCCCAGTTACATATTAGCTGTAGTTCTGTCCTAGTATGGTATCCCCAAGACTCTTGCAGAGGCACGACGCACTGCTGAGCTGTTCAAACTGCTAGCCCAGTGTTTGATGTCCAAACATGGCAGGGAGCTCCAAAAGCTCCTGCCACAGGAAAGAAAACTCTTAAGATATTGTGACAAAATGCATTCTCTACAGAACAATATTATTCCTGGTAACCATTACATGAGTTACCGTGTTGGTCCTCTGGAAATTTTGGGTAAAATGCTCGGTCTCTTCCTTTTCAGTGTATCCAATTGTTTTTAATTCCCAAACATGGTGACTGTGGTAGTCCTTACTGTTGACAGGAAGAGCTAAGCCTTTCATGAAATTTGCGAAGTTATTTCCCCAGCAGTATCCTGTGGCAAGAAGTTGAATACCTTATTCTATACTGTCTAGGAAAGCCACTTACTTTTGTTTATACTTCCTTTCTTATTCCCAGTTTCTCGTATTACGATCAAAGGTGAAAGTCTCTTCCCTCAGAGCAAATAGCCCCAGTCTTTTGCAATCTGTCTGTAGTGAAGTTTTTAGATTCTCTAATCTAATTTCCCTGAGTGTCCTACACCACATTGCACCTAAAGGAGGATTGCCAAGTGGAAAGACAAAGAAGTAAATTAAGTTTTTAGAAGGGCTCCAGATAGAGGCACAGTTACTGTCATAGTTTGAAAATAAAAAAAGATTATCTGATAGGACTTCATCTGTTTTGTCTAGCAGGGTTGAACAGACAAAAATAATATCAAAAAAAGATAATGAAAACAGTGGAGCTTCAGCAGAGACAAACACAGGCAAAAAAAAATAAATGTACAACACCAAAATAAAGACACAGTTACAGGAAATAAAACTCAGATGGGACCTTCTTACCCGATTATTTGTATGTTATCACTGATACAACTATGCACATTTATTTTAAAGAGTAGATCCTTTGATCTTAGTGAAACATGCTGTATGTAAATTAAGCTACCTGTTGTAAATGTCAGCATGACCAGTGTATTGCTGTCCAGGGACAGGTGTCTCACATTGAATGTTATCTGGATTCTGGAGCAGTAGATACATTAACTGCTTAAACCAATAACATCAGGGAAGTCTTTGAGAACAATATCTCAGGTACCTTGGGCCAGCTTTTCCCACAGGCATTATCAGCCTCTCCAAGCAGAGGAAACCTCAGCAGTGCACCACGTGTTTCCACTTCCAGTTTTCCATTGAACCTGAGTATCAACTAATGTTACTTCTAGTTAGGAAAAGAATCACAGAACCATAGAATGGTTTGAGTTGGAAGGAACCTTTAAAGGTCATCTGAATTGACCAGGGACATCTTTAACTAGATCAAGTTGCTCAGAGTCCCTTCTGACCTGACCTTGAACGTTTTCAGGGATGGAGCACCTACCACCTGTCTGGGCAACCTGTTCCAGTTTTTCTCCACTCTTATCATAAAAAATGTCTTCCTTTTATGTAGGCAGAATCTACTTTCTTTTGTTTTAAAACCATTACTCTTTATCCTGTCTCTGAAAGGCCCTGTTAAATCTGTCCCCATCTTTCTTATAAGTTCCCTTTAAGTACTGGAAGGTTGCAATAAGGTCCTCCTGGAGCCTGTTGTTCTCCAGGCTGAACAGCCCTAACCCTTTCAGCCTGTCCTTACAGGAGAGGTGCTCCATCCCTCTGATAATTTTTCTGGCCCTCCTCTGGACCTGCTCCAACAGGTTCATAGCTTTCTTGTACTGAGCACCCTCCAGAAAATATCTGTCCCTCTAACAGTTTTTGCTGGAAATATTTTAGTCTGATTTTTTTGAGTTGATTGCTGTCCTGAGTGTTTTTCCTCTGTGCTTTTGCTTAGCGCAATCCAGCAGTTGTGTTTGTGATGAAGACAAGCTGTGTGATGAAGGAGGCATCCAGATCTGTGCTGAAGTGAGCGGCTCTGCTGCCCGTCGGACCATGACCGAGTGCGAGGCTGGGCGGCTTAAATGCCAGGGGCAGACTGTCACACTTGTCAGCATAAGGCCCTGTGACACATAGAGCAAATAAGATATGTTGCGGTTCATTTTGCTTATTGCCACAGGAAATGTCAAAGTGTGTCAGCTCTTGGGCAGGACATGCTTCAAACCTTGCTCTTCCAAACCTAAGCTCTGTTGTGAAGTCCGCTGCAGCCGATGAGGTTGTATGCATCAGCTCTGGTTGCCCGTGAATCAGGGCCCAAGGTTCTTTGATAGACAGAGCTGCACTCACCGCTGCCGCTCATGATAGGGCTATTGCTTCAAGCCTTGACTTAGCACTGGCAAGTTTGCTTCACATTTCCATCAAAATTAAAAAGTATTGCTGAAGTGCCGTTGACAAAGTAGCATTTATAGTGATGGATTGCAGTGTCTGACATTGTAAATACATCTTTCTTAAAGCCACACAAACGCATGCACTGAGTAGATTTATATTTTAAAAAAAAGCTTAAGAGGTATGACTCTTCTCTTTTAATAAAGTAGCTACTTCCTACTGTGCCTTATTCAGCTGATCAAACAGTATCCACAGCACTGAACCTGTTGTTGAAACTCTTAAGGGTCAAAACAATGTGCAGTAATAGTAAAGGCAGCTTATTGTAATGAGAAGACTTATTGCTTGCAGCTTCTCATATACAGAATCACTTCAAAAAACAATCACCATTTTACATTGTCATAACAATCATCATGAGCTACATTTCTTAGCGCAGGTAACTTGGATGCATTTGTCACATGCGTTTATGTTCTTGACAAGACCAATTCGCCTACAGACCGTTGCATGTAAAAGTCTTACACCACAGCAAACCTTTCTCAAAGGCAGCTGTTAGGGAAAGTTTGTCTTCATGGAAGTGGAGACAACTCTGCATACAGTTCCCCCAGAGATACCTTTGGATAATTTCCTAAGATTGTTCCTGAATAAAAGAAGTTGCTTATGCTCTTTCCTTACACAGCTAAGTATCCTGTCTAGTGTAGTCAGACAGCAACACTTTTACTTACAAACTGCAATTCCATTCAGGTGCCTGTCCTGGCAGTCCTGTCCCTTCGGACTATTCTCAGATGCAAAGAAGGACAAAGGGTTGGATAGCAAGTTGATGGTCAAGCAAGTGCAGTGCTATTAGTGTGATGCCTGTATGCTTTTTAAGTGTCAGATTTTATTATTTACTATCAATAAATACATACCAGACAAAACACCTCTCTTGGCTGTCGTGTTTGTACCTGTAACTTCCTCACAGAAATCCTACTCTTAGGCAGAAAAAGCTGGAAAATCTTTACTTTCCATGGTTCTGGAAATGAAGATTAAGCACGAACAGGAGCATGCTTTTTCTTGGATACTCCCTCTCTTGTGACAGTTGTGTGGGAGGAGAAGGCTGCTACTGCACTAAGTGAAAAGACCTCCTGATTTTTACACTGTCTGGAACTTAATGGCGCTTTTTTGGTTTTTCAAGCAAACCATATTTTTTTGTGATTAGCTTATAGATGAAAACAAGTAAAATAAAATTAGTGTAATCAGTTATTTCCTCAGTATTGTTTGCTCAGGAGTAGTATGTCTGGAGAGCAGCTGGATGTTTTCCCCCTTTGCTTCACCCAACTCCATTGTCCACAATTTCCAACCTTTCTTTTGGGGCAACTGGTGCAACATGTGGTTGGACCAGGAGCCTAATGGATAGCAATAGCTTCCATAACTGCTAGAGACAAAAGAAAATCACCGGGAAATTTCATGATAGATAGTACAGAAATAATAGTGACTTGATGATTTATGTCTTCAAGCACAGGGAGATGCAGAAAACCAGCACAGGGTCTCAAGAAATGTTGAGAATATCTGCTTAAGAAACAGTTCAAAAAATAATAAGGTTGCCTGATAATCATCTTGATACATCAGCAGGAGCAGATCTCCATGTCCATGAAATAAATTAGTCTGCAATAAGACAGACAAAATATTAATGAAGGCTACATTGCAAATGCTTCATCCAGTCCCTGACATCTCACTTTTTATCTAACTCACCTAAATCTTCACAGGGATACTTTTCCTCTCCTTTTTCTTTCTAATTACCTATTTCATCTTCTTCCATCCTGCTTCTCAGTGTTGACAGCTCCTACCCAGTAGACACCTCACAGGCGCTTTTCCCTCTAGTTGTCTGCCTGTGGGTGTCCAGCAGGTGTCTGCTCCCCTTTGTGCTGTAAAATTGCAGTCCTTTCCCTGTCTGACTTCTGCCACATGCTGTTTTTAGGCTTTTATTTGCCCAGGTAAAGAAAGTATTTCAATTCCATCATCCCTCCTGATAATCTGACTTACAGCATTTTAGCACAGACACGATGCCTTGGTTTTTTTTTTCCTTTTGTTTTGTTTCTTAGTTTGGTTATTTGTTTTGCTTTTTTAAGCATCCATCTGACTGTCTAATGCGGCTTGGGAGGGAGGAAAAAGTAAGGAGAGTAGGTAGAAGGTTTCTTCAAAGCAGTGTGACTATTTTATGAATGAAAACCAGGTTCATACAGAATAATTGGCTGGATTGACAATCTGTCTAATTGTTCATTCATCCCTACGGTGTGCACATCTACTGGCCACACTTGGGTCCTTTCGGTATGGAAGCATTCCCAGTTACTGCAGTCCACCTCTTCAAAATACTGTTGTTAAATTAACAGGGAACTGAAGGATTTTTTTCTTTGTGAGAAAACAAAGTTAGATGAGAAGAACAAAGAGGGGAGCATGATTCCATGGAGTCAGTCAGTTTATCAAAATTACCTAGCAGAGAGTGGTAAACCCCTTTGCTTTACCTGGACTTAATGACCATATGATTCTTTTGGGTGTGCATTTGCCTCATGAACATGTGTCAGGGTACTCGGGAGAAATTTGATATTAAATGGCCCGAGCTTTGGGTAGCTGAACTGTGAAGAGCAGAAATAGAAAGCTGTAGAGCTTTGGCAGACAACAAATTTGTATGGGAAATGGGCTCTTTTAAGGTACTGAGAACATCATTCTGCGTTGCTTTCAGATTTCCCAGTCTATGATGCCAGATCCAATGAGACCTGCAAAGCATACATGTCCCAAGAGAGAGAATCTTAATGTTAATTTTCATGCAATATTTTAAATATCTGACTGTGTTATCATAAGACGAGATACTCCCAGGGGTGTGTAGGGGGACTAACAGTTTCGTATATTGTGTGAAGAGAGAAGGAGAAAGAACAAAGAGAATATTCACAGCAAGCTGGTGAATTTTTGCAAAAGACATTCAACTAAAAAAAAAATGACCGTGTAAAGAAGCTGCTGAGAGAAAGAAAACAGTTGGGAAATTGAACCATGCTGTGGCAGATCAAAGTAAAGTAAACTTCTTATCCACACTGATGTGCCAGGGTCATGGAATCATCTGAGGCCAGTGATTTGGAAGGTATCATTAGAGCCTGCTCAGAAAAAAGGCTTGCCTAGTGCAGAGTGGCAGGTACAAGGCTACAGCGGAGAGACCTTTACAAAACAGCAACATGGACAAAATTCTTCAACAACACTATCATGTTCCAATTTTCTAGGATTTTTATTTTTTAGTACAGATTCTCTGATAAACAAGAATACCTCCTGTGTCTTTCTCTCTTGGGAAAGACACAGGAGATACCTTCTTCTGCCCAGCTGCCTATTTTTATGAAAAATACTAAAGAATCAATACCTTTAGGACTTCTAAACTTCAGTTACGTGTTGTTAAAAGCTAAATGACATGTTCAAACTCTATTGAAAGGGCAACACAGGTAGATAGATTCCTCCTCAAATGGCCCTGTGACAAGTTCCGTGTCTGTACAAAAGTGGTAAAGGAGGAAGGAGATGCCCCAGAAGAAACAGTTGAAAGGATACAGTGGGACTGACACAGAGCAGTAGTGTCCCCAGATTAAGTGTAAAATATGTAATAGTTCCAAGAAGAACAGACAAGTAGCTAGCAGAAGTTTAGGAAAGAATAAAGCTCTTCTGGTGTACCTCTCAATAATCTTGGAGCGCAAATTAACACCTGAAATGCGCCTGACACTCTTTCTTCCTGTACAATGACATGGGAGAAGCTTCAGAATTTCCTCACAGATGGGACTGTGCCTACAAGGAGAAGATTTGGGACCAGTGTTCATCTAGAGACTAACCGAAGGAGAGCAATTAATGTCCACCAACCTGCTGTTTTTAAACTAATAATTGTAGCACTGTGTGAGCTATCATTTACAAATCCCTTTTTCACTGTAGATCCTCAGCGTGCTTCTTATAGATCCTTGAACTCACCTCTTGGCACACATAGGTATCCCCCAACTCTCAGGGTGAGACACGTGGAATAGGAGGTTTTGGTTCTTGAAACCCTCCCTGACCTGCAGCCCTGGCCAGAGACGTCCCAGGTAAAAGCAGATCAGCAGCTTAGTGCCTTGCCTGAATAAAACATCACTAAATAAAACAAAAATGTTTTGAAGAACAACCTAACTTGAAAACATTAGAAAGCTAGTGTAAACAACATTTACAACTTGTAATTTTCCCTGCCACTGAGAATCTCCTGGTCTGTTAAAGTCTTCTTTAAACAGCTTTCATCAAGCACACTTCCACTTTTCTACTCCTGCTCTCATAGGGCTCATCCTACTCTTGTCTCTCCCTTGCAAGTTCATAACTTGATGAAACATGCTTGCAATTTGTCTGGGGATAAATTATATATGATGATTTTGCCCATTCTTTCCAATCTGGGATCTGTTGCATAGTTTCTTTGTCCCCTCTGCAACCCCATCAGAAGCTTAATCAATAGCCTCCTGCCCTGGTCCTGTCACCAGCTAAAGCCATTGCATCACCATATTCATAACATTATTACAGATCAGTTCCATTTCCAGCACTGTATGGCTCTGCCACATTGCTCACTGAGATGAGATGCTATTGTAAATAGCAGCCAAGTGATTACTGCTTATGACATGGAGGTGCAGGGGCATAAACTGCTATTGATTTCTTTCTCTCTCTACTGCCAAACACAGAAGAGTTTTTTTCTGACCAGCAGAAGGATGGTGATGGCACCCTGAATCTTTTGACCAAACTCAGGACACATGTTAACTACCCAGGGCTCATCTTCCAGGTCCTCTCTCCTGCACGTGTTCCACACTTCTTGTGTTCAGGGGCCAGTGGGCAGAGGTCCTGCCCCACAACAAGAAAGAAAAATAGTATCAACTCACTTCAGCAGTTTTGTAAATGGATTTTTATTATATTCAAGCCTCTAACAACTGCATTAAATGTGAACATGCAAACTAAAATTTGGCAAGAGGGAAGCAATGACAATGCAAGTAGTAATTTTGAGCTGAGTAGTAGTTTAAACAGACTAGATTACTAGCTTCTGGTAAAGCAAAGTCATGGTTTTATATTTCTCTGTTGACAGGAATTACACTGAGACTTTTACAGTCATTGAAATATTTGCTTCCTGAATAATTACATAATGTATGATAACAACTGAACTTGCCTGTACTACCGGCCTTATTGATCTAAGGGCAACCAACAAATACAATCACTACTCTTATATTTCAAGAACTGTTATTCAGGTGATCAAACCTTATGATGAGGAGAGCTTACATAAGGACTGTCACATGCATAAAGCAGATTACAGCCTTCTACTTGTACAATTAGTCCAGGTGCATGTAGCAGCAAAGGCTGTTGCAAATCCTCTCTAAATGGAAAAAGACATCAAGCGTGCCATATGTTGAGTGAGCATCAATGTATTTGGATGATCTCTTAGGACATGTACATGCTGATATCTCCCTGATAGTAGGACTGCCATCTTTTCAGTACATACCATTGCCCACAGTACCAATATATTGGGTATTGTCTTTCTTCATAAAGCTTCCACCAAGATGCAATCAGAATGCTTCTAATCCTTGGAACATGGACTGAAGTAAGAGGATGAGGGGGCATTATGTACACAATAACTGGGGGCTTTATCTACTGAATAGGGTTTTTTTTCCCCCCTCTCTGCATTGTATCCTCTACCGATTTTATGGAAGCTCACTGATGAAACGCCTTTCCAAGAAGCCCAAATTCCTGTAAGTATCAAAACTTCACATTTACAGGAAAACCCACTGCTGTTCTCACCCTGTTACACAGTAAATAAAAGCATTGCACAACTAATGTTGACACAGTAACTGTCAGAGGAATTTTTCAGAAACAACAACTATGGATTCAAAAATGCTAACAAAATACCCCAGATTTTCACCTGTATTTATTCAGAAATTATTCCCTAGTGAAATAAACCAGGAATATGAAATTATTTTAATAGATAATATGATACCATCTTGTATTGGACTACACAGGTTTGAGTTGAGAGAGCTTGAAGGAACACGTGGGGTATTGCTTGAGGTTTTGGACAATACTGAAAAAAAGATCTTAGCATCTTAAGACTTTCCATCCCTGTTTAGAGGTCCCAGATGCCTGAAACTGTACTGTCCAGTTTCATTTATACTTCAAAAATGGGAACATTTCTCTGTCCCTGAACACCGACCCTTTTGACTGTTGTCTGTCCCTAGTGCATGTTAGAGAATTTCAAAACAGATACGGGCATGCAAATAAAGTAAATCAAGTCCAGGAGTTCCTGGGAAAGGGCAAATATCTAGTGCTTATAACCATAAATAAAACTGGACAGGCCTCATTTAATCATCCCAGAGGCAAAAGGGTATAGGTCAGTTCACATCCAATTATCTCACCCCTTGCCACAGAAACTGTTGTCTTGCTGGAAACGGTCGTTGGCCCATGTGAGTCATTGAATTAGGCTCAAATTCTCTTTGGGGGAGGAGTAGCTAGCACAGACTAAAACAACATTAAATAATTCAACATAGAGGATAATCATGTACCCTCTCCTGAAGCCCATGACCTGGCTGTCTTTCATTTAAGTAGCACAGATGCAACCAGGCTGCTCCACTGAGGACAGAAATGGCTGCAGTGTTACAGTGACCCCACTCTGTTGCTTCTGGGGACATAGGACCAAAACCACTCCAACTGGAGCATTCCCACTGCAAAAATATCCTGAACATAAGCAATTACATTTTAAGGTCAACAGCTATATAAACTAAAAGTTCTGAAGCACTTCCAGAAAATTAGCACACTGCTAACATCCAACTCTGAAGTGCTATTTGTTTGGTAGACAATTTTTATTTCTTGGATAATTGCTCCTAATAACAGTAGCTCCCGAAATGGTTTCATACGAGAAGTACTTAGTTGTCAGACTTATCTCAATGTTTCAAACCTCAGCAAACGAAATCAGCAAGTCAGTATATACAGTATGAATCTTTGTAGCCAGCAGTTAGAACTTTTGTGAATCTGAGGACAGGCTTTAGCTTTGAAAATGTGAGTCCTAAGCCAAGGCACTTGGATGTTACACCTAATTAATTTCCCAGCGGTAGCAAGTGTCATACCTACAGGACTTCCACTCTTTACTGCAGACTTCATAATAGCCCAGTTCATATGAATGTCATGGTTACAGGGACCAGGACACAGAGGTGTTACTGGTCTTCTAGGCATTTTCAATCAAATACTGGCAATGTGACTTCATTCTTGTCTATTCTGCAACTTTGACAAGGACATAGATGTCTCCAGAGCTGTTTTTAACAGAAGAGAAAAACTGAAAATTAAGTGGAAAAAATCCTTAGTCCCCAGACTTTGCACAAATCCAGTTTGTTTCTGCCTCCTGAAATATAAAGCATGCATGTTGAATCTGGCAGCCTGACAGGTGTGTGTCATGGTTCTCTGTCCTTGCTCCTTTATTTTGCATAGATATTTTTCCTGGTACCTGTCCCTGTTGAACAAAGACCACCATTTTCTTATAATCCAACTTAGCACTACCTGGCATGTGCCCAGGCTTGCAATCACACCACCCTGGCTCTAAGAATGGTTCACTTTTAATAGGTTATTTTAGAACAGCAATTTGGGGTCTTCTGGTTATTTTTAGCTCATTTGGTAGTAATCTCAAGGAATGGAAACACCAAACTTCCCCACATATTCTGACCCGCAGACTTCAGTTGTAGTCATACAGATGCATTAGGATCTGACTTGCCTTGTCCAAAATTACATTTATCCCTTGAGCTGCCCTGGAAGGCAGCAGGTGGTGGCAGGCAGCAAAGATCACAGCTTCTGGTGGTGGGCATGGGGGGCACTGATAGGCTTCAATGTAGTCAGGACCTTCCTCTTGCACATCTCAGAGTGGCTGGCAACTTATCCATTGGCTCATTTTTGGAGAAAGACATGGGCAGGGGCACCTGTGCCATCTCCTTGTTATAATCTGCATCACTCTGATTACATGTGCATTGTAAACACTAATTACGGAAATTAGGGAAAAAAACTATCAGGTGTTTTCAACTAGTTATGGTTTATTCTGCTACAAGTTTTAATTGTCTCTAGCCAAGCTGATTTCCAGGAACTTCTAATTTCTGTTCTGCTGTTAATTGCAGTTCTCTCTGGATGGTTCAGCTGCTTTGCAGTGTCATGTCAGAAAGCCTTCCCGAGACTCAAGTAAACAGCCACTGAGCTGAGGAAGCAGCACATAATGATGTTTGTTTTCTCCCTGAGTGGGTTTTAACACACAGGTCATATTGACCAGGGCCTGAATTCTCTGAGGCAGCACTTAACGAGACCTACTTGTTCATCAGGGGCCTGAAATTCCCAGCTGGTTCCTGGTAACCTGCAATCAGTCGCGTGTAATGGCTTTAGGAGTTGATTTGTCTGAAAAGTTAGACATGACCGTGTGAAAATTAAGGCTCTGCCATCACCTGCACAATTGACACTATGCTCATGGAAAGATCTAATAGAAGAGGAAGACTGATTTTATTATTTTAGAAAAATGTCAGCAGCAGAGATCAGTAGAGAAAGGCTCCAGTAACTGCATTTTATGGCCTGTAAATAAAATATCATCAGAAGTTTGCACTTGCTGACAGGTTTATGACTTACAGCTGAATGTGTGCTTCTTCGCCCTCCTGTTAGGGTGCGCTGGGCTCCATGGGGTCCCTCAGGGCAGGCAGCTCCAGCCCTGGGCACCTCCCTGGGGATGGGGCCAGCCCAAGGACAGACTGGGACATTGGCCCATGGGCAGGGCCTGATGGCCTTGGGGGGCTACAACAGGGTTCTGGGCCATGGGAAGGTGGGGGAGGCCAGTGAGAAGCTGGCCTGGGCTGTAAGAGTGCTTGGTGCCCTGAAGTCCTTATACACTCCAGGTAAATGACTTAGTTGGCTAAAGATGGTGCTGATTGAAAGGCTTGGTTGCTCTGCAAGTTATGGGAGCAACAGCTTCCAAAAAGCTTGTTAGTGTCAGGCTGAAGACTCCTGATTCTCAACAACTGGATGAAATAGGGCTCTTAAGTAGGGAATGGATAAAGAAAAAGGCAACCAGGCTCCCTTTACAAAACAATGTGTGGGCAACAAGTCTCCCTTCCACTGGGTTTGCTTATTGCAGGTCCTGGAGCAACAGGCTCCAAACCTTATCGTAACAAACAGGCACTAAAATCATCCCATTCCTATTTTGCTAGTGGCTACCTGAGCCTCACACAGACATGCTCGTCTCTTCCACCCACGTGAGTGATGCTTGATGGTTCCTAATTCACAGAGCATGTAGTGGGAAGGAAACACAGACACGTCCTTAGATGCTTAGCACTGTTTTGGGAGCCAGTCTCTAACCTTGAGCTATCATAGTGCCAAGCCCCACAAATAGCTTTGCTCTTTTGCAAACAGAGCCAGTTTTTCCTGAAAAATGGCAATACAAATGTTGCTAATCTAGAAGACAAACAATCCAGTGTTGGAAATTAAATTTTAGCAGTTTATATATACACACATATATATATGTTAATTTATTTGAAGAAATATATACACACATACACACACACACACTATTTTTAAAATAGAAAAAGTAGGATTAATTTAAAATAATTGTAGACATCTATGGCATAAATATTTGTTTCTGACCTAGTCACCCCTAGGTTCCCTTCACAGTCAACAGGGGAAGACAGGCACCATCAGGGCATGAGTCGTCTGGCCTGGTTTTAGATGTCTACATAAGAAGACAGAAATCCTGTCCTCTAAGGGACAGTTTCTCTCCTTTGCCAACTGAGAGGAGAGGCAAAGATTATTAGCTTGGATGCAGATATACACTTTTAGTGGCGTCTCACTTCCAGTAACCAAGGAAGGAAGATGAGTTTACCAAAACTCCTCCATGTCAGAAATCTTCACACCTACCCACACATGAACACACAGAGCTTTGGGAGACACTTGAAAAACTCCTTACAGTAAAACTGGCAACGCTGAGCAGAGGGTTTATTAAATCTAATTAAGATTTAACTTATAAACAATGTTATTTTTAGCATTTTTATCCCATAACATTCCACCAGCAGAGTCAAGTCAGTTGTGCTACAGATACAGCTGAAGCCTCCATTATCTGAGGCAACAAGCCAAAGCCTGTTGCTTAGGGATCTCTCGGTGAGAAGAAACATGATGGGCCTCTTCCTCTAAATACATAAGCTGTATAGGTTGAGCTGGAGCTATCATGAATTCAACAAATAATGCTGCTGCTGAAGATGTGTTCCTGTATCCCCTGGAGTACAAGTCCAGGAGTGTGTTCAACAGCAGGGAGATTGATTAAGATTGAGATTGGTTGAGATTGCTTCTGGTTATCACTCACTGGGAAAGTGGCGCTAGCAAAATCTCTGGTACTCATCTTCTACTGTGCTCATGGCATCTAGCATGCACATATATAATATATAATATATATATAATATACATATATATAATATATGTATATTATATATGTATATACATATATATAATATATATAATATACATATATATAATAGTCACAATTGTGCTTGCACCAAATTCTTAAGATCACATAGCAGCTGAAATAAAGACTCAAAGATGTTTTCTATCTATCTAAGCTGTAACAGGAAAGAATAATTGCTATAACTAAGCAGTGTCCCATTGGCACAAGTATGTTGTCTAGTATTTAAACCTAGATATCCACCTTATATTCAAATCCTTGAAGCAAACTCCTTTTCTGAGGTTGCATAAGGATAGACATTCTAACAGGAACTATATACATATTCTGTTCTCTTCTACATTTGATCAAATTTTGCATTCTTTGTTACAATTGCAAGAACTATTTATACAGAAGCCTACAAAAGCAGGTGCAAATTGTCCAGCCATTGAATTGTGCCTCAGCTGTCTCACTGTGGTAAGTGCGTTCTACATACATTTCACACATTTTTGTGCTAGTGAAAAATTCAATATGCTAGGATGTTGTATGGAACTTTATGTTGGTGAAAAGGCTCTTATTCATTTCGGATAATGCCCCCTCTCAGACATTAAGAACAAGTACACGGGATTTTTCTGTTCAGCAGAAAAACTGAATTACCAAGAAAGCTGTCCTTTGAGAATCAGTAAGGGCTCTGTGACCCTGGCTACCCTGACAGATTCAATTCAGGTTTGGTTCATCTTCCCCAATTATAATTTATGACCCAAGGCAATGATCAATCAAGAAAGGTAACGTTACTTGGAGCTTACAATGGCAAAGCAGAGACAGCCTTGCTGCCACCAGTGAACAAGAAAGCTTTATCATTACCTAATATCACAGAAGAAGAGGAGAGCTTATCCAAGAAAAAAATAGATGTTGCAGGAAACATTAAAGAGGTGCAGTCTCTGATGTGAGGGTTGGGGACCCCATGACAGAGCAGTACAACAGACCCGAAGTCCTCACAAGTACAATCCTGACCATACTGAAGCCAACAGCAAAATTCTGGCTAATTTCAGCAAGCTGAAGGTTTCCTCTAGATTCAGTTTATGGCTGAATCACTACCTTATTACTGAGTGGCAGATGATGTCTCCAGTCTGTGCCATAATGTTCAGCTGTAAAAAAGAAACTACGTCAGTTATACCCATCAGCAAAAGAACAATGCAAATCTTGACATGAACACTTGCACAGAGAGTGCTGGAGAAACAAGGGCAGCCAGGGAGCTCTCAGCTGCCTTTTGTCTGCCAGGAAGTAACTTCTTCTGCTAATTTGTGGTGAAAAGTGCCAGGGAAAAATGATTCCTCCTATCAGAAACATGGCTAGACAGTCACACTGGAATCAGTGTCATGTAATGAAAAGTTAGTATTAAGTTTAGAGGATCAGGAGGAAGAAATCATTGCTTGTTACGGGTGCAGAAGGCATACATATCCATTATGAGTGATTATTCCCCCACAGAATGCAACCGGCAAGAAGAAATAAAGGCACTAAAAACCAGTCTGGAGACAATCAAATTTGCAACCCTCTCCCAGACCATCAGAGCACATTAGCACATACCTTCAGCTGGAAGAAAGAGCTATAGAACTACCAAGGCAAACCCATTTTAGTTATTTATAATAATTTTTACCACACATTTTAAGCAAGAAAACAAAATGTTTTATTGTTTTTAACATCAGGAATAATTGTTTCTTCTCCTTGAGCTCCATCCACTTGAGACTAGCTCCTATCTAGCAAGCTTGACAATGTCCAAAATACAGGGGTCTTCTATCTCCTCGGAAAAAAATTAACCATTTCACATCCAGCTGACTTCCAGCTCTCAACCAACTCTGCCCAGGCCCTGGTGAGGTGTGACATTGACATATAGAGTAGGTTATTCATCAAGGGACATTTTTCATGCTTTTGTTTTATTTTGTTTTTTGTTTTTTTATTCCTGATTTTCATTGTTCTGCTGACTGCTGGTGAAAGAAAGTGACTTTCAGCTTTCCCGTTCATGGAAGGCAGGTTTCTAGTCATCAGGTTGCAAAACTCTGAGTGGTGAAGGGGAAATTCTAATTTTAACTGCTTAGCAGTGGTAATTTGTGACTAAGGGATGACCTGGCACAAAGGGCAAGAAGGCCTGACTACAAGAAGGGGTTAAACTAGCTGGAAATAGAAATGCCAGAGAAAGACCAACTCCTTGCAAGGTAGTAAAGTTTCCCTTGATAAGGAGAGAAGAAACACCCTCAGCATTGTCTTGTAGCCATCCTGGAATGAAAGCATGCAGGGGCCCTGGCTTAGGACAGCAGAGCTGGGCTAGGAGATGAACCCACGGCTGGGCTGACATGCCCCATGCAACTACTCTCAGGGCTGGTGCTAGTGCAAGTGTATTTAAAGAATCTGCTTAGGATGCATTGTTGTAGATTCCATGTAGGTCTGTGTAGTACTGTGGTAAGATTCAGTCCAATGCATTGTTCATTATTTTTTCTTTTATATTTCTGCCCAAGCATGTATTTAATTCACCTCAAAGGGTACCATAAAAATTCCCCAGCAGCACCTAAGGGGCAAAACCAGCAAACTAACCCAGAGAGCAAACATTTCCTTTGTTCAGTTACTCGGATTTAAAATCTCACAGTCTTCAAAACTCCAGTCAATCATTGCATATTTGCAGTATTCAGTATTTCATATTTTTGCCTAAATTTATACCAAGTGTGCCCAGACAGGCAGCCTACCTCATGACCCCACTGTGTGTCAGGGGGAATGTGCAATGATGCTGAATTCTGCCTGCCTGGATAACAGCCAGTACGCAGCCAGTGAGAAGGCCAGGGTGCACAGTAGCAAGAAGTGCAGGAACAGAGCAACAAATGAATGAAGAAAAGTGTCATCCAGCACCAGGAAAGACCAGAGGCCATGTTTCCCTTTTCCCCCTCCTGTCTGTTCCCTTCTTTCTCTCTGTACATCCACAGAGTTACAAGCAGTGAGAGCAGTCCCTATACCCTACACCCCAGATAATTTTCAGGCCAAAAAAGAGCCCACTGCCATCCTTCCCCCATAAATCTGTTAAGTGAACTCTTTTTTATTTTTTTTCCTTTGTTTTTGATCTGCTTGCCTTTTCATAACTAGTTGAGCTTTCCCTAGGCTGGCTCAGCCTGGTCATGGTGGGGTAATTCTGGTGGGTGCCAGAAGAGCTGATGGGTTATGCCAGGCAGTTTCCCTGCTCCAGCACTGTCAGTTTGATGCCAGCACACTTCATGGCTGCCAGCATGCAAAGACTGACTGTCCTCCTCCTCCCCGTTGACTCCATATGGATGCAGTGAAGGCGGTGCTCTTCTTTGGGGCACTGGTAAGGCATCAGGCAGGAGCACTGGGTCTGTGTCTCTAGGAACGAACATGTTTGAGTTTTAGTTGCAGATGTCATGACTAAAAACATATTTTATAGTTTGACAAGATTTCAAAGTCCAACAGTGAAAAACCCTAATGTTTTGTGATGTGTTCGTTAGTTACAAAGGTTCCATAGCACAAACACTAGATGTTAGGGTATTAGGCATAGAGGCAAAAGCAGCCTTAAATATCAGGTTTTGCATCAGTGGCCCATACAGAAGCAGAAATGAAGTACCTAACTATTTTTATAGTTATAGTTTATATAGTTATAGACTGACATTGCCTGACCTTTCTTCTAAACAAAAAGATATTAAGTTAACTTTCTGTTTCAAATTATCCTTGCACACAATGTTGATGTGAAATGGAGTCTTACAGTCCATATTGTGTCAGTTCCTATCTCATTAAAGCTCCCCTTATGAATGCTAAGTTACCTGCTCCTGGCCTGTGGTAAAGCTCAGCCCTGCCAGTAATTTCATTACCCATTTCTGATCTAATCAAATTCTAACGCTTTATGTTCCTCCCTAGAAATTCCCTAGGCAGGAAACTAAGTTTCTGCCTTCCCTTTCTTAAAATATATGAAAAATGTGTGTTTTCCTCCCTTCAGCTGCTTTCATATGGTACTGCAGTACCTTCTACCTCTCTGTTGATAACAACTACTCATTTCAGGAAAAACAAAGCTTCCATTTCCTAAGTGGTTGTGCATACTCACGAGAAGGAGGACTTTCTGGAGATGGAGAGGAGGAAAGTCCAATTCAAACCTCTTGGGAACCACAATGAAAACTTGTTTTATTTAATGTATTTTTCTCTCCTGTATCTCATTTTTCCTCACTGAGCAGGACTAATCTGTAGGGGTTTTTTTTTTGAGAAAAGCACTGAGGTGCTGACAAAGGATCCAGCTTTACACCACTTCCACAGATCTAGGGTTCTTAGGGGCTCTGGAATAAACAAGCCCAATGCTTTTGTAGAATTATAAAGGCCTTCCCAGGATCCCAAGGTTCCTAGAGGTTCCAACAAAGCACGTCCCTCAAGGGACACATCTAGTCATGCCCTCTGCTTCAGCCCCACAAGGAACAACTTCCCACGCAGTGATTTTACAGCCACCTACTTCTAATGCTGTGCTGCGAAGTCTTGCATCTTCCAGACATGGTTTTAGGATTGCTGCATGCTGCTGTTACTTTATTTTTCACAAGCAGACAAGGTGTGATAAGGATAAATTTTGCTTCTGGCAGCAGGTGAAGGAATAAGTATGGCTGCCACTCAGAATTTTCCTGGCAAGCACGTGGTGTGCATAGAGCCAGCCAGGACCTTAGACATTTACAGGAAAAGCCACTGCTTTTATCACCAAGTTACACAGTGAATAGAGAAGTTGCACAGCAGTGTTTATACAATAATCCTCTTAGGGATTTCACCAACTTAGCTAGTTATTAAAACTCCTAATAAACACTCTTTTCACATATGGGTATTTTCAAATTTTACCATTAAAATTCCATTAAGCCTGATGACCCCAGTCTTGCTTTTTAAGTACAAGCGTGATTCAGTTTCATAATTTAATTATATGCTATAGAGGATGTGGCCCAAAGCAACTCCTGAAGTATAAACAAGTAGTGTTAGTTGCCTCACAGGGGATGGGCGATAACACGGCTGCCTATATTTCTATGGTTAAAGATTAAAATGTAAAATAAGATGAAAAGGTTCCCTTAATCTCCAAGTTCCTTTTGTATCTTACTAATGGGAAGTGGCAATGCTGCACTACCTGTGCTTAACAGAAAAAGCACATGTGTAAATATAACACTCGGTAGCAGGGACACGGGACTGACCATGCTTCCACACTCTTCTCACAGTAAGTCATTCAGTTGAATAACAGTGCCTGTAAATCTCATTCTTGGAGCAGTGAAGGAGACAGCACATGTAATATTTTCACATCCAAAGTTCAGAACTCATACCTGGACATTCCTCCCAGTCATAGCAGGTGTCGTAGCCACAGGGCACTTTCTTCAAACTCTTTGTAGAGAGCTTTGCCCTTTCAATAGCCCAGTCTAGGTTGACATCACCATGGCAAGGTCCAGCATGCAAGAAATGAAATGACTGCTCTCCAAGGCATATTTCAGCTGAGTAGTGACAGCTGGGCCTGGTCACATTCTGTTCAGAAGCAGCATGTAGCACACAGATGTCTTCTGAGAAATGCCTGCCCCAAGGGAAAAAAAGAAGAATAATTTTAGCAGGCTGTGGAACAAGTCCATGGCTCTAAACATGCAAAACACTCCACAAGCATCAGATGAAACACAGCAAAGCCATGGCCAGGGTGGATATCTGTCTAAAGAGCTGAGGCTGTTCCGATTACTGCAGGACCTGGACCTGATACAACATTGTGCTGTGACACGAGGAAGCTTTGGGTCTATTCAAGAGATGACAGGTGAAGGACGTGCCTGCACAAGAAAACAGTAGGTGCTGTTACCTCCACAAGTTGTGTGAAATTTCTACAGGCCCTGGGGTGGTTTGACTGAGTTAATGCAGCTCTGTGTGCAAGACAGCCTCTGAGGCACAGTTAATTTGGGATCAATGGCAGGCAAACCCAACCACGCTCCGTGTAGTTTCTTTCTGTATTACATGTGGTCCCTAGGTGGATTTGTTCTCAACAAGTGCAGACATTTACAAGCAGGTCTCTGTGGAACTTAATAATATCCCCCCAAAAGGGAGCAATACAGTCCACCTTGTTTAGCCTCCTGAGTTAAGCTTATGGCTTTAGTTAACAAAATCTCTCTAATTTTCAGAAATTTGACCTATTTATTTTTAACAACGTCTATCACCCTCTGAACATGCTATCTTTCTACCCTAGGACTCCTGAAAGAGAGAAGATACCCGGTTGGTTGAACTCTGATGTAAATGACATGAATCCTGTGCCAAGGGAGTCATCTGTGATCAAACAGGACCCTGTGGTGGAATGTGTGTTCATTCCCGCCCTACGATGGCTGAGCTCATGTTTAACCTGTGCTCCTCTTTCCTATCTCCAGCCCCACACTCCTCTAGGATAACCCTCCATTCACTTGAAGGCTCAACAGTCTATGCAGGTCTTGATGTCTAAAGAAACAGTAAATCCAAGTCTTAAATATTTTTATAGCCAATATCTAAACAGAGACTAACCCTGAATTGCTGTTGTGCTTTGTTACTCTTCCTGTTTTGTTTCACAAAGGACTTTCAGTCTACCAGTGGAGAAACTTTGGCTTTTTTTTTCCTCAGGAAAGGACTTAGCTTACCCACAATCTTCTTCTGGAGACATGCAAACACACTGGGATCCAACCTGCTTTTGTCCTGGATTGCAAACACCTCTGATTTTAGATTGCACATCTGAAACAAAAGAGCAAGAGTTACTATAACTAGTAACAAAGTGAACAAAAATATCTTAGACTCCCACCATAAAACCTAAAATGGTTTTCTTTCTGTCTATCTGATATTTCTCTCTTCAAAAATTGTTGTGATTGGGATTCCAAAGGTGTGCATCAGTCTTTGTAAAAAATCACTGGAAACTCTTTTATAAGAAGTGAAGTACATTGCACTCAAAAATTCTGAACTTAATGCAAATGTTTGAGGCTGAAATTACGTGACATTGCGGTAAGGAGAAAATAAAACCAAAATTAATGATCCGTTGCTGTATGTCTTAAAACCAGTCATCTGCCCCCTAGTGCTAGCTACCTGAAATAAACTGTGCGGGTAATACCAGCAACATAGAAAAGGTATCTGCAAGCACACTAACCTTTTTCACATGTAATAGGTCTCAGAACTGGAGGTGTCCAGGACAGATCTTCCCCACAGGTATACTGTGTTTGACCAGTGACTATAAACCCAGCCTGGCAGCTCAGCTTCACGGTCTCACCAATGTTGTACTGTTGCTTAAATGGGGAAATTGTGACAATGTCAGATGTTGATGGCCTGAGGCATACTGAGGCTGTAATAAACAAGAAAAAAGTACAATTCTTGCTGGCTTTATTTTATTTACAGTAAGTCATAATGCTTCATCTGAAGAACCACAAAGACACTCAACAGCACTGAACACTTGACTGATGTTCAAAACAAATAAATATTTAACATAATTAAGTCTAGAAACTTTCAGTGCACTGTCAGTCTTTAGAAATGTTTCTTAATTAATAACTAAATAATTACAATGTTTCTGATGTATGTCAGTATAAGTAATTTAATTTTACAGTTTTAAAATAATAAGAATGGCATTAAGAGCAGATTTTAATTTTTCTCTTGTAAATGAAGCTATTAAAAACAATTAAAATGAATGGTAATAGGAACCTCATATATATTTTCAGGTAAATTTTTCTGATAAACCGAACACTAAGTCAATGAAATCACACCGAGTTCTACAAAACTACTAGAACTTGTTGGCAAATTCAGGTCAGTTCTTCTCCCTAATTCTTAATTGAACTATAAATACTTCAAGGCTTTGATTTATTGTAGAGATTTTCAAAGCAGCCTGGAGGTGGTGGTGAGAGACACATCATTCATTTAATATAACAAGTGATATATAAATTCCTCTAAGAACACTTTCTCCAGCATAACTATTATCAACTTAAAGATATCTATGCAATCCTGGAAACAAAAAATGAGTCCTCTGTTAAAGATATTTAAACTAGACAAGAGGACCTTATAGCATCCCTCTGAGGGTTTTCTAAAGGACTTCATATTACAATATCCTTACAAAGTGTATCATAGTAACATTTCTGAATTGAGAGAGGAATAGTGTATTGACTCAGTATTTTTTTGCTATCTCTACATGAAACACGTTCTTAAAATGCTACATTTTCAGATATCATCACAGATTCTTCTGTTAAAACCTGTATTAAAATCTATTTTGTGCCTTTTTCTTCAACTTTTGTTTTGCTACTGGACTAAGTTAGTTTTCCTTACGTTGACATTCAACAGGTTGCTGCACCCAGGTTTGGTCTGGCAGGCACCGTAGGAATTGATAGCCACTGAGGATGTGACCACTCATACAGACAATTTCAGCTTCTTCCCCCACAGCATACCGGTTCTTTTCATTCTATAAAAAATAAAACAAAAAAGCCCCTCAAAAATCTATGATAACAAGACCGGTAATTGTCAAAAGAAAGAATGATAAAAACCTGATGATACGATGTAATAAATGTGTGCTTTTCATGCTTTAAAATATGAGTCATAACTTCACCTGTAAAATGGGCTGTTTGTCCAGCTCAAGTAACTGGTGTCATGGTGAAAAAACAATGATACAACAATCACTGTTTGAAATGGATTTAGCTTGCCTTTGCTTCAGCTGCTGGTGGACTTTGGATGACTAGAGTCCCACAGTATGCCACATACATAGCAACAGGTTCAGTAGCACAGTAGCTTCCTTGGGTATCAGATACATGTGAGAAGAAAGTTGTAAAATTTCCCAGCTCTGCAACTACTGTACTTTCCTCATTTTTCATGCTTACCCTGATAAAGCCATTTTCTGGTGGATCTGGCCTGGAGCACCCAGACTCAGGTTCACCATTCAAGACATCCTCTTCTCTCCTGGCTTCATCATCATTTATACAAGGAGCACCACTGAAAAGTAAAAAAACCTGATGGTAAGGATGTATCTTAAGCACTAGTGTTATCAAACAACAATGGCAAAATGTCAGGAACTTTGGAGAGGAATTCCGTGAGTGTGTCCTGTCCCTGCTCCGTTGGTGAAAATATTTATTCTGGTAAATAAAAGGTGGTAGATGACAAAAGTCACAGATGTTGATAAGTGGGAGTCAAAGAGCAGCATATGGAGGAAATGTCTAAGGAGCCCATGTAATTTGGTTGTGTTTAAAGTTGCATATTCAAAACCCACCCATTGCCATCAGGCAGTGGTTAAAGGGAGTTGATCTCTGTTAGTGTGGAGCAGTACAGCCTGTGCTGTCTAGCTGAGATGAGTAAGAAAACAGTGGAGCCAATTGTTTTTAATCCTCTCCTATCCAATTCACAATCTCCTCTCCAGTCATTACAGCAGGAATGACGAAAATACTGCATTAGCTCTTGATTCCAGTAGAAAAACTGGATCTGTACAAAATCTCAAAGATGCAAGAAATTGGAGCTGTGATTTTAAGTTGAAAGCACAAAAAACCAGTACACCAGACATATTCGAAGCAGGAATACGAAAAGCTTGGTAGTTTCAGTAGAATTCTGACACTGAGTTCAGACCTAAACCTCTACGAGAAGCAGTTACAGTTTAAAAGAACCAGAAACTGCTGACTCCCATGAACAGAAGCAGGTGAGTTCTCCATGACTTTGGACAAGAAGTCATGCAGAGCAATGTAAGAGATCTACAGGCATACTTCAGTGTGTTATTCATCAGCCATTTTCTAGGAATAAACAATGAATAAATCCAGACATTAAGCAAGCTGTTAAGATTTTCAGACATTTCTTTCTCTCAGCCACTCCACAAAAGCTTATAACTGTCCGCTATTTCTCCTTGGTGGTCACAAAGCCATTCCAGAGCCACTTCCACTCTGCCCCATGACTATGGAGATTTTTTGATTTATCATCTTCTTACCTGTCCATGAACACAGAGACATAACAGTCCTCCTCCTCTTCCCATTCACCCTCACAGGGCTTCCCGCCGTTCATTGGGGAGGGATTGTTACACTTACGGGTCCTTCTTTTTTTGAAGGAAGCATTACATGAGCTCCATTCAGACCAGCAACCCCAGTGGCCATCTACAGCAACTGTAAGAAACCAAAGAAATTCCATCTTCTGGCCGATTTGTACCATGTCTTGTACTTCTCCTAAGGTCACACACCAGAGGGGTGTTGGTTAATAGTTGTTTTCAGAGGATTTAAAGTTTTACTGGTAAGGGAGTGGATTGTCTCTCAAGTGTGAAGTTTTTCAAAGAGATGGTCAGCCAGATTACAGCTGCCTCATGAAAACCTAAATATATATCTTCCTGCCTAGTTTTGATGGCAAGTAACATTAAAAACCAGAAGCAGTTTATTTTCTACAGCTCTTTCTCACAGAGATATTTGATTTTCATGGTGCTGACAGCCTTTTTAGGTAGCTCAGTATTTAATGAGTTATTAAATAAACCTGAGCTCTAACAACACATCTAAACCCCAAATCTACATCTCATGCAAGATAAATCAAATGCCGCCATCTTTTCCTGACCCACAAGGGTTTTCTTCTGCACCACCATGAAACATCTACAAAACAATTTCTTTACACACTCCATTCTACATTCATCCCTATCTACATATTGACAATTGTTTATTTCTTTCAAAATATTTATTTATCAGAGTCAAATAATGAGACCTGTAGCTGCCTAAGTAACTTTCCTTTCTGTCCCTTTTTGATCCTGGAATATAAATACATGTAATAATAAATATAATACTGTAAGTCTGCTCTGTTTCCCATAGGTATGGCAAATATCACCAATTGCATTAAGAAATCTATTTGCACTCTTTAAATTCTTCAGAATGATGATTGTGTTCCCTCTTCTTAAGACAAATGAGTTTTGTCTGTTAACCGTTAACTCCATTAGCTGTTTAGTCTTAAGCATAAGAGATTATAGTGAAAACTAAGGAATGGGTTTCTTAATTTTTGCATCACTTGTTTCAATCCCAGCTTCATTCTTATTGCCAAATATCTCATTTCTTATTATCTTAATTATGTAACTAAGGAAACTTTTACCATGTCTTAAAATTTCATTTGAGCCATGCCTATTGAGTTTGATTTTTTATTTTGAGTCCTACCCTTATTCTTAAGCTTCCTGACAATCAACATCTGGTAAGAAGTGCTATGGATTTAGTAAGAGAAAGTTGTATCAGAGTCATCTTTGACAAATAGACACCAGAAGGACCATATTTACATGGTGACAGCATCACCTTAAATACCTGATTTGTATCCCGGAGCTCGTGTTTCACAGTTTTGGCCATAGGTACCAGCCTGGCACAGGCAGAGACATTCTGTCCCAGAAAACACAGGCCTGGCATTGTTGGGGCATGGAGCACACTGGCAAGGGTCAAACCTGTCCACATATTCTCTCAAGGCTCTCCTCAGGTTGCGACGTCTCGTCACAGCGCATGGCACATTCTTCACCAAATCCACAATGGGTGACACCTGGTAGAGAGCTGTTCAGTAAACTCTTACCTAGACATAGCAGGATCCTGATTCTAAAGGCACTAGAGCCTACATACGAAACTATATTACACAGGAATCAGGCATGTTGGAAGTTATGGATGCTTTAAAGAAGCATGAATGTGCTATACATCTGTACTATCCTCTTGTGGTTTGAGCTAATGTAGAATCAGCTTTCAAATTGCAGCTAAATCCCATCTAAGTAACTTCATATTCAGCAAGTTAACTGCACGTTTCTCAGTCAGTGTTTCTTTCTAGAAATGACAACACAAGGCACTGGTATGCAGAAAGGCCATTGCATATACGTATTCCTATAGTAACCAGGGCTGTTCTTGAGCTACTGGAGTGCTGTAAGTCAAAGATGAAGAAGGGTCATACCTGTAGTAACAGGTGACCCCAAGCTGACCAACAGAGTATTCCATTCCATATACGTCATACTCAGTACAAGCTTGAGAGCTTATGAGAATGCTGCTCTCTTCTGTGATGGCCGATGTCCAGTGAGAACCTCGTCTGTCTGTTTGCCCCTGATTCTGCATTCATGTGTTCCTGAATCCACTCCCTGTGTCCAGCTTTTTCCTGCTGCTGACCCGTTCCCCAGCTTGCTTTGCAGTACTTGTGGTAATGTATAGTCATCAAGGGGTGGAGTGGGGGGTGCAGCTTAATGTAATTGTATATATTTTATAATTTTCTATTATTACTATTATTATTACTACTGCTGCTACTACTGCTGCTACTGCTACTGTTATTTTATTAAATCTGTTTTAGTTCAGTTTCCAAACTGCAAGTCCTCTTCCTCTCTTTTCCCTTTTCCCTTTCCCTGGGGAGGTGCAGGTGGAAAGGTAACTGGGAGACCGTTTGGTTTTAGCTGCTGAAATTGCCTGGGCCAGGGCTAAACCACAACAGTATTGCTTGCATTTTCCCAATTTAGGGCTCTTGTAAGCCAGTGGAACGCCAAACAAGTGGAACACTATGCCTAAAAATTCAGGACTCCATAGATGGCATGGGGTTTTCTTACACATTGTCCCTGCCGTGTGAGACATTCCTACACTGCTTACAGGAGCTCAGCAGCTGCAGTTGGAGAAAATCACTGCTTACTGTGTGCAGACAGGTTTTACTGGTTGCCTCGAGTGCTTTGCTGTTGCTGGAGAGCAGCTGCTGTGCCAGCTGACAAGCTGGGCAGCTCAGTACACCCAGAACAGTGCCAGCATGATGCATTAAATAAGCAGGACAGAGACACCAGAGGACTGCTGTTTTGTTTTTGTTTGGCTATATGCCATTCATGGTAACACAAGCCTGACAAGGCAAAGAGCACGGGGAAAAAATTTGTTCCCAGAGCCATGCACTGTTTTCCTTTGCAGTAACTAACATCTTACCATGTCCAACCTCCTGCTGAGGCCGGAGTGATTCACGTGTATTCCTCCTTCTTACTCCTACTGTCCATGGATGATGGAAACCTGGTGTAGCTTAGAAACTGAGATGCACAAGAAGTAGTTCTCATGCATTTTTTGTGTGTTTATATTGTGCCTATGCATATGTGCATTTGTATCATACACAGCATCCTCTCAATTTAAAAGACGTAACACCTACAGAGCTCTCCGAAGTGCTGCTAACTTGTGACTGCTTTACTGTCTCAGTGTTTATCTTGTTTTAATCTTACCTCAAAATCAATCACCACAGGATTGTCCTTTGTTGATTCCAGCCAGTTTGTGAAGGCTGTGTGCCCAGGAAATGCCCCCTTTTTCTCCCAGGCCAGAGCTGCTGCATACTCTGACCTGCCACCTTTTACCAGGGAGACCGATCGTTCTGCTGACTCCAAAATGGAACCTGAAAGGGCATTTTGTTACAGTATTGTCAGACAAAGGCCTCCAAAGCATGTGTAATAACAGCGTTCTAAGAAAAAGCATGAAAGAATACAAAAGAATACACTAAGATTACTTTTTAAATATACTTTCGGAAGAATGACACCTAAGCTCAGAAAAACAACCCCTGCTCTGACAGCACAGTCTTCCAAGTGTTAGTGTCTGGGACCTTGACCATGAAGATATTCTGAACTATATAAAACACTTGTAGAAAATGAAGTGAACACAAGTAGAATCCTCTAGGAAAAAACACTGCAATGCAGGATCTTTAGTCCCAGCTGTAAACATAGAAGTAATGGAAATTGGTCATAAAATGAGGACAAAAATATGATGGAGGTGATGAAATCCCTGCATCCCTGGTGCAGAACATGACACTTGCCATCCTTGCAGAAAATGCACAAATGTTCTGTAGTTCCTGAGACACATTTCTGGCATTAGCAAGGGACTCATGCACCTAGATTAGAGGTCTGCTTGGTGTGAGGAAGGTGGGAGGGGAAGGTCAGGGAATGTGTCATTGCTGCTTGACTCTTTCAGTGTCCCCATAGCAACGCTTAAAGAGGAGCAGGGAATCAGTCGTGACTACACATTTCTAGTTGCACCCTTTTCCCAGTTCAGCGTGCCTGGCCCTGGACCCAGGGCCATGGGGAATGTTTGTAAGACCCATGACTGACTGGAATAGCCAGTTCCACCAGACCTCCAATGATGGTACTTCAGAGCAGGGGAAGAGTGCTCCTGCATCACAATTTCTTTTGCAAATAAGAGGATGTTTCCAGTACTTGCTTCAGAGACAAACAGTGAAACACTGGGTCCTCTGACAATGGTGGAAGAACATTTTTATTTCAACAAGGCTGGGAGGTCACCTAGGGCACCTAGCTGAGAGGAATGGTGTCTCTCAGGGTAGGTAAGAGGAGATAGGCCCCGTCATCATCATAGTCACCTTCATGCTTCACAGTCATCCTGTTCGTGGTGCATCTGGTACTGACTTTCTTTTTCTTCCGGAAGAACACACGCCTTGTTGTTTCTGTTCGAACACACTCTGTTGATTCATCCACTGCCAGTCCTAGAAACACCACAGAGCAGCAGCTTCATCACCATAATCGTGCTACATATCAGCATCATGCCAACAGGCTCCCACATTGATTTGACCCGTTACAAGTCTTCTTGCTTACTGCCTTCTTTCTGACTGCCACACTGCAATTACGCTCCTCATCCACTACTGGAGACCTCACAACTGCAGGCATTTGCTTCCCTAGGTACAAACAGCTTTGGACTGAGTCATTCCTTTAGGTACCCTGCCATGCAAGTTACAGCATTGGCATTAAGGATTACAGCTTTTAACTTTAGATTTTCACTTCTGTGGTACTATCTTTTTATTTCAACAATCTGGCAGTCACAGGACTAGGTTTAGAGTGATTTCTAATCAATACCAACAACTTCAATGTCTGTATCCCAAAGGATACCACTTATGTCTCTCAGACGTCACTCCCACATTATGATGGAACATTTTTCTTAGTGGCACTTGGTCTTGACCTGAAGAAGGTCTTAAGAGGTTTCTCTGAAAAAAATGAGAAAATTTACCAAGAGAGGAGCCCCTTGAACTTTTCAAATTAAGACAGTGTAGAGCAAAATATTTTTCTAACTCTATATTTAGGCAGTGTGGGTAATTCCTAGATGTAAGCAAAGCTAAAGGATTTTTTGCCGTTAGCTGGAGAACTTATGCAGTGTAAGGCCTTAAAAAAAACCAATGTGAAGTTAAGCTGGTGAACAAATCATGATAATTCCTTGCTAAAGTTTACATACCTGAGTTCTTCAGTTCCTCAGAGCTATACTGGTAAAGGATGTCGTAGGAACCACCCATCTTCCCAGAGGTGTAGTAATGAGTGCCAAAGTCATCAAATATTCTGCTGTATAAAGCATAATTGTATTCCAGGGGTAGGTGATTAAGTGCTTTTAGAAAGACGTCTGAGAGCTGCAGATCTGACTGTTTCATTGTGAAGTTTGTAACAGAAATGACTTTATGGACTCTAATAAAGTTTGAATTCTAGAAATAAAAAAAGGTGAGTCTTACCAATTTCATGGTTAGTTAACTGCAGAAATTAGAGTAACCACAGTATACCCTGAGACACACTGCTTGAACAGATTAATCCTGCATATTGCACTGTTTTAACCATGAACAAACTAACCCTGGAGTTTCCAAGAGCCTTGTGAGGTTCTTGAGCGCAATGTTCATTACTCCTTTACATTGTCTGTGTATATAACATTTCAAAGAAAATTAGGACTCCCTACCAAACTGAAAGCAAAATGATTCCTGCCATAACAATAAGCAAGCAATTGATAAAACAACCAGATTTTCAGGGGAAAGGCTTCGGTTTAAAAGCATTCACGAGCCATTTTCAACTCATACAGTGAACTTTTCTACACACAATTCAACATCTAAGTCTGAATCTGACCCCATAAGGCAGGTAATTCTAGGTAATTTCCGCCTCCTTTTAAATAGCCTATATAAATTTCTATTTTCAGTACATAAGAAAGTATTGCAAATTAATTTGTAGGTCTCTCAAACATACATAAGTCTACAAACCCATATAAACAAAATTTATATAGATATAAAAAGAGTCTTCCTGTATGCTACAGCAAAGAACACGAAGAAGATGCAAGTTAGAACTCCTGCTAAGTATCCAGTAAGGAAGGATTTTAACCTGTGTCATCTTTAGCAAAAGTCAGACTAAGCTATTGGCTATCAGGTGAGTTTCTGGGAATTCACTGCAACAATGCTGAAATCTAATGTACATCCAAAAATCCTTCCTGATTAAAGTTTTATTTAAATGCATGTTTTCATAGGTAACTTTGGTCTGGGTCTAAGCCAATAAGAAACCACCATTCCACCAAAATAAACTAACCAGATGTACAAAAGAACAACTTGTTCTGTATACAGGTATCTACATAGGAATGAAACTCATCAGGTTTTCCAGTAGCTGTAACTTCAATTCAATACAGTTGAATTAAAACTAGGAGTAATGGAATATTTAACCATTCAAATTACTTGACCATTGGGACAAGTTAGTAAACTCTGCATTAAACGTCTATCACAGGAAATATTAATACTAAGAGAGATATTTTTGTAAAAGATTCATTCTAACTGTGTTAGAACTCATGGGTTTCAACAGGTCTTAGTTTTGTTTAGTCATACAACCTCTTCCATGCAGAAATACAAATAATATCCCATCTTTTACTGTCAGCAAACTATAAAAGTGAAAAATCTCACATCCTGCAGTGTTCCTCAAAGATGCACAATTTTATGAGAAAAAGGTTTTCTGTTCTTGAAAACTTTTCTGTGGATGTGTTATTTCTGAGATTATAGTACGGCCAAGTACATTTTGCTAGCCATGAGACTCTAATATGCAAGTTAATTGCCAAATAAAAAATTAGTTTAGTTTAATTCCTAGTGCATGCATATGTATAACATTCCTGAGTGCACTTGATTTCTTTTTAGAATTGTTTGCTACTGTTATTACAAGACATTCTGCCTTTTTAACTATAATGACAGCAGGGAAAGGAATAGTTTACTCAATCTGATAATCTTAAAACTATGTCAAATCTATCGTTTTTTAAATGGAATAAGCCTGTGATTTCTATGCTAAAACCAGAAAAGCATGTGATGCTACAGAAGGTATGTTACAATCAGGAACAGACTACAGTAACAGCAGAGGAACTTTTTATGGGTAGTTCTAGTGGTTTTTTTAAGCAAGTGTAATAACAATGTCTTGAAAAGGAAAATAGGCTTTGGTAGCTCTGTTCTGAAATGTGCACATAGAAATTGAATGAAAGGAAGAGAATTGAGGTAACATTCAATTACCTTTTCATATGAGGCTTCAATGGCTTTCTTGAAGGAGGAAGATGAAGTGATTTTAACCCGTGTCTTTCTTGAAAATAAAAATGGGATACCAGAAGACCCTCGAAAACCATGACTGGATGAGCTACTTCCATGATCACTGTAACTCAGAGGAGTTAAATCATTGTAGAAATCTGATATTACATCATCCTCTTCATCTGCTACCTGGAGATTTAGTAAAGCAAAATGCATTTACTCAAATAATCTGAAACTAAAATGTACTCAGCAATGAACTCTTGATTTTCTAATGGAAGAAACATGCCTGATTATTTAAGAAACGGCAGTAAGCTAAAAAACTGTTCCTAACATGAAAGTTGAGGCTGAGATAGGTTAATAGGCAGGATGAATAAAAAATAAGATGTAGGCTTACTAGTAGGCATTTATACAAGAAAAAAAAAAAGCTTCTACCTTATTCTAGAATTCCCCACCTTCATACCCCAAAACTCAGGAATAATTTTCAAGAACTATTACAACACCCTTTTTGAAGACTTACAGACATTCATGTTATGTCCATACTATGACTAAGTACCAGTCCCATGACTTCTACATTGTACTAGGCAAAAATCTTTATGTTTTCTGTTCTTTCTTCTTAATGCCCAGCAAGGGGAAATAATAGGTTTCCAGGGGGAGTCTTAGAGTATACTTGCAGTGTGAGTACTCATACTGCAAAATGGCCTAAGGGCAGGTGAAGAGGAACTGAGAGCAAAACCTGCCTGATAAAGTTAGTAAGCCTCAGTGGTGCTGTTGGCAAAGCACAAGGACAACTTTAGCATCAGTTCAGAAATGACTCATTTCCCGCAACTTAGGAAAGTCCCAATGAGTGTTTGAAAGATTCAATTACTTCCCTCCTCTAGACATGTTTAATAAGAGGGCTGCTAAGGGCCTTGGGAGCTGGGGTGGTCCATTCACCCATTGCACTTCCATTCTCCAAGAAGTCGTACAATTTTGCATGATAATACATTGGAGTTCCAAGAAGAAAGCCTGATCCAGTGATGTTTCTATACCAAAGGCTACTCTAAATGTCAGAAGATTTATATGCACTTTTCAAAGTGATATTTACAAACCTTTAATAGTTCTGCAAATGGACATCAGTAACTTTATGAACCATGCAGATTTAAACAGATGTGGGCAAACCAAGGCTTGTTTTCCCCATTTAATATTTCTGTCACCATTATTGACAAAGCTACATGTCATGGCCAAACCTGTTGCAATCTGTTGTGCCCTAACCATGGTATTCAATGTATTTGCTAAATTCCAGTCTCTAAAAGTCTAAAATACCAGGTCTAAAAAAAATTAAGGATTCTTAGACCTTTTATAAAATACAAGCCAGGCTCATTTTGTACTGCATACTTGTCCTCCTGCCTCCTGGACTTTTTTTCTGTCTCCTCTCCTCCCCTCTCTTCTCCTCTCCTCTCTTTGCTGCTTGTCAGAAGATCTGGGCAGGGAACAGGCAAAACAAAGGGGCTGAAATAGCTCAGGGACGAAATGTGTTCCAAGGCTGTAGATGGCTAGAATGAAGATGAAATTAGGGCAGCTGTTGTGAGGATACAGCAAAGATGCTGAAGCGAGCTTTGGACTTGAACAAGCCTCTGGACAGATTATGTCAGGATTGGGAACAAGGTCCTTCGTAGTGAGTCAGGACAAAGGCATGGCCGTGACCATGACAAAGCAGGAGTGGAGTCAAAATCAATCACATTGACTTTCATATATGTTCCAGTGTGTAAATACAGATCTGACAAGCATGATAAGAGCCACCTGACTGCTCAAGGTATCTCATTTCTACACATCACCTCAAGAATGTTCAGGCCTCAGCAGATTGAGAAATCTCGACCTAAAATGTGCATTGCTGCTCAAGACTTGAGTTCGTAACTTGGGTTGTGATTACAGCAAGGGTTTTTCTGCTGGGAGTTGCTGTTTGAGAGTACCTGAAAACTGACAGCCTCCAGGTTTGCAGGAACTCGATATGATTTCCTTGCCTCATTGCGCTTCACGGTTGTGCATTGTCCTCCATTGAATGAGTTGTCAAGGACTTCCCCTCGGGTCTCTCCAGCCAGAAGGTGAAATCTAATAAAAAATTATTTCAAGAGATTAAACAATCTCAGAAAGACATATAGACTCAAAACATTTAGTGGTATATAGCTGCATTGAAGGTTTTGTAGCTTTGAATGAAATGGTATAAGCATTGGGATTATGGGACTGCTTTGAAAGAAGTTCCTCTGCAAGAACTTCTCATTTACACTGAGTTTACAGGTAAAAAGCAGTAGCAATCCTGTTTACTACTTTCCAGGAGTGCCAAATCCTCTATATAATCCCAATATCAGCATGAGACAGTCACTCTTAAGCAGAGAAACAGCTAAGTATGAACTTAGAAAATGAAAAAGCTGTTCTCCATTGCTACCATAAATGATGGCCCTAGAGTTCATTGAGTTCAAAATTAAATTAAAAAATGCAAGACCACCTGAGACAGGCATCCCATGTTTAGGATTCACACTTTTAAGTTAATAGACTGGAAGAGGTGATGTTTGGCGTCATGTGAAACATATCATAGACAAACATCTGTAGAGGGACATCCCCAACATTTCTGAAATATTTAGTGTAACAGAGCTGGAAGTTGCTCGTGCAATATGTTCTGGTTGCTGTGAGGCAGGCAGGGTCACTCAGACAGCAGTGCTCCCTGACAGCTCTTTATTTAGCGTACCACTAGTGCAGAGCAAGACTGGCAGGTGCAGTGTGTAAATACTAGCCTGAAAGTTTGGTTGTATTTTTATAATTTCTTGTTAATTTTGATTTGAGAGATTGTGTGCTTTAATGGGATATTCTCACATGCTAATTGGGAATTCTCTTGCTTATGTAAATTAGTAAAAAAACTATCTCAAATTTATGAAAAATAAGTAAATCTGGCTTACCCACTGCCTATTAATTGCACACCTGGGATGGTCTCATACTTTCTGTTACAAACAGTCTTTTTCCTCCCACAATTTCTTTCATCTGAGTTGTCCCCACAATCATTTTCTCCATTACATTCTAACTTTTTTGCAATACAGCGACCTGCACCAGAATAAAAACAGCAGCAATAAAGTATATGCAAAGATTTATCATGTCTGAATGCAGAAAAAGGCAATATGTCTTTTTCCCTAGTAAAGGTGTGAACTTGCTGTAGGAATTAATTAAAAGGCAGTGTAGTCCCTACATTGTTCCAATAAGAAATGGTTGTATCAGTTGTGCCAGTTTTGCTTTGCTTTGAAGATGCAAAGGCTTAATTTAAGTTTTAGCAAAAGAATATGTGGATAAAGTTATTTTATAATTTATCAGGTACATTGAAATTGAGCAAAACAAGAAACACCCACAAATTTAACAAAAACAGCACAAGTTTACATTCAAACTCTATAGATATATTCGTATGTGAAAAATTTGTGCAAAGAAGTATTAATAAAACAGTGATACTGTCTTGCTACTGTAATCACCCTGACCATACAGATCTGCAGCCTAGAAATTGCACTTGAATTACTTTTAGTAACAGAAGAAACTGCAAACATAAGCTGCTACTAACACACATGAAATCCTTAAGAAGACTTCTTTTTCTCTGGAATTTGTACGTGGAATATACAAGATTTGGATTACAAGGTCCTTTTTTTGTTTCAGTGTCTAAACTTTTGAATATCTAATAATGCAGCATTTATTTAATTAAAATTATCATTACCATTTTCACACTGAAATTTATTCTTGCAATCAACTTCCACTATTTTGCAGAGCTTAGCTGGGAAGCATGGGCGGGAATCCACCAGCGGCTCGGTACAGGCCTGACCCCCAAATTGGGATGGTCGCAGTAATATTCGGACACGAAACTGAAAGGCAGAAAAAGTAAAACCAGGGCTGTTTGTATAAGCTGGTTTTGTATCTAGGTGTCCCCCTCCCCCAGGTAGAGCCATATGCCTCATTGCTACTGAAACTGAAAACCACAGACCTGAAAAAAATAATCAGTCATTTTTGTCCTTACGTCCTGCTGTGCCAGAATCCCGGGTAAGCAGGCAGGGAACTAAAATTCAAGACCCTCATTAGCCCTGATGGAGCATACATAATCAAAAAACTTGACAACCTGGGCTATATCACAGGATGAATCAATGGTTCAGTCCCTGTATCTTCAGTTTTAAAGGTACAGTAGGAAATGATGTGGATTTTTCCTTTTCTTTATCATCTCTGTTGAAACAGAAACAATTTGACAGCGACATGTATCCCTCTCCTTAAACCAGCAGGCCTGGCTCATGCACATGGTGCCTCTTGTCTGAGGAGTACTGGATGACTGAGCAGGACAAAAGTGAACTGCAATCCTCCCTGCAAAGCAACGCGATTTCCTTTGAAGCAGCTGTCTTATCCAGCTTTCCCAGACCAGGTGAGTTGTGGTTTGGATCCGAACATTCACAAACACTCTGCAGGCTGAGTTAATACAGGGAAGGAAGCATCATCATCATTTTTACCAGGAGCTGCATCTGTGCAACTTCTCTGTTGAAAACTGCACAAACCTACAAACCTGGTGAGACACTTCAGCAGTCAAAAGAATTGACACCATCTTATGAATCCCTTACAGGCATAGATTTCAGACAAACATGATGATTTACACTGCACCAAGGGTTGCACCTCTCACTCTGTGCTACAGCAGCAGTGACAACGGCCACATTTATTGCAGCAACTGCAGTGTAAACATCTGTCACATCTTCACACAAATTTAGCACTTTTTTATCTGGACTGAATGCTCTAAGAGCATGAAAATATAAATACTAGTCTTAAACTCTACATCCTGAAAGTTTCTGTTACTCAGGAAGAACTGGGATTAAAAATCTGGAGCTCACTGTGTTTCTTTCCACAGTTCAGTACCTTCCATGCAGAATAATAAAGCTAAAGGCTGCTAGACAAATCACTTCAGATATGTTTTCCGCTCCTGTTCAAGGGGCTGCTGGCCAAATCCACCTGCATGTGACTGAACTGTTCCTCCTCTAAGAATTTTTCCTCACTGGGTAAGCACAGTTCCTAGCAAACTTCTGTTACTTCCCTCCTTGTAGACAGACCCTGGAGTCAAACAATGAGGGAGGATGTCTAGCCAAAATCAGTAACCAAGTAACTATGGAGAGAGTGCAAGGAGTAACGCCAAACCATGCGAAAGCTTTTGAGCTCAAAACAACCCTTCAGTCTGGCATTCATAACACACACTATATTATTTGTGTGAGCTTCCACCTTTTCACCCTCCTCCCCGCTGGGAACTTAGTTAAGACTGTTCTTCACTGTTACCTTGGAAGTCACATCCTCTCTTCTAATGGCTGTTTATACTTATAAAGGTCACAAGCAGTGATCTTTATAGCTTGGAGGCAAAAAAGGATCATAGTCCACAAAATCACCTTTTTGCCTGAATCAGGAAATACATCACATCAGTATTTAGAAGTTATATAAAAATGAACAATGCTTCTGTGTATGGATGCATAGGTAGGAAACTCAGCCATTTAAGAGGATATTGACTAAAAAAAAAAAAAAATGCCAGTCCAATCAAGAGCAATGCTCTTTTTCAACTTTTGCTGTTTGCTGTCTGGTATTCACTCACTGTGTCTCCCTGCTCTGCTCTCATACTCTCCATTCCAGTTGCAGGATGGGAACCCCATCAGGTGGGTCACATCTCACACTAGAACTTCTTAATGTCTTTCTCACCCTGCATGGGCATCAGAAAGTTATATATGTGTGTAAAGATATACTTATGGTGTCTGTCAGGTTTTCCAAGATTGCTTTTCAGATACGGATTTCTGAAGCTGAGCAGGATATTCAGAGGAGAGCTGTAGGCTGTGTGTGCATAGAAACTCCAAGCTGCTGTCATGGTCAGCCTCAAAGGTCAAACCCACTTGCCACGTAACTACCCCAAACAATCTGCACTCTGCTCCCCTCTGCTCTCTACAACCTTACATTTGCCAGGGCTTGGTGCCTTTGGGTCAAATCCACTTGAACCAGCCCTTTCGCCTCTTCACTCTGCCATTTCACTCCTAAGTCTACTCTCAGTCAATAGTCACAAGTCCAAGAGGTCAAACGTCATCCCGGGGCTTTGTTTCACAGATATTAAGCACATCCACTGGGCTTTTGTGAGGACTATAAAGGTAGGGAGAATGGTGCTCTGGATTTCTTAATAGCAATCTGAAACTGATCCCGTCAGTGTAAGACATAGTCTGAGCAGTCCTAGACAGTGTTGGTTAGGACTTGCCACCTAACTCTTTTTAACATATTAATTCATCCTATTTTTCTTGTCTTTAGAACATATAAAAAGCTGTGAATAAGCTAAAGATTCTATTACTTTCTCCTGCTTACATAGACATGCAAACTCTACAACCTAATTCATCCTTTATGTGGAAAACTAATTTTTAATTGTGACAATGGACCTTTGAAGTGAATTCTGATAAATGAGTTTACTTTACTAAATCATTCCTTTCTGTTTTGATCTGTGTATTTGAACTTGTTCTCTCCATCTTATACTGCTATAATTCATGACCAATTTCCCTTGTTATATTAAACTGTCATTTTGCAGATCAATTGCCATAAAGTGGAATGTCTGGAATAGAGAGATCTCTTAAGTATATTTTCTTGTGTTTAATCCATATAATAAATTTTCTACCTACTTGTTTCTTAACGCATGGGTCACATTCTGACCAAGGGCCAAAGTCTCCAAGCTGGCAGTTGATAGGACATGTTTGCTGATTACATACACGTGATTCCTGCTTTGTGCACAGCTGGTCACAGAAGTTTTGTCTATAATAGTCATCCACTCTTATTTGCCTGTAAAAATTGAACAAATTATGAAAGAAAGTAAGCATAGAGAGACTATAGATGTTTTCTAACTGTAGGTGAAGGCTGATGAAGAAAATCATTCAAAGTTAATGAAAAAAACTTGAGAGATAAGGGTAGTTTTGTAATGTTGATTAAAAAGAAATTTAAATATGCCTTAGATTTACAGAACAAGAATCTTCTTTTTGATAAATGTCACTTCAAACTTCCCAGAGAACAGGTGCAGAAAAAGCGAGGAGGGGATTTCTCACAGGTTCAGAGTATATCACTGAGTTGCATTTAATTTGTTGTTGCTGAATCTTTATTTGATATTAGCAGTAGTCAGAAAATTAAACATACAAGGAGGAACCTTCTGTAGGCTTGCCATGCTGGAGATCACTGCTCCCACAGCATTGCTGTGCACTAGGCAGCACAGCCAGAATGTGGCACTGAGCACCAGCCTCGGTGTTTCACAGGGACTAGTTGCTCAACGCATGCTGCTAAATATTCTAGGACCTGGCTCTTCTCTCCTTACTATGTGTGATGGCAGATACAGGTTTGCTTGGAAGCACCGAAACACTTTATATACAAAATTCTGTCATTTTAAAGTCTTGCAATAAAAATATAACCATTCATCCTGTAAACACTTGGATATGACAGTCATTCTCAGTATATTAAGGAAGCTGGAGTGTCAGACACAGATTCCCCTCCACAGAAGTGGTATTTTCTCAGGGAATAGATAGAAACATAGAAGCAATGTAACAGTTTGGCCCTACCTATGCCTGGTCTGTGTGCCGTAATTGCAGGTTTGTGAACAGGCAGACCATGATCCCCATGGGTAGTATTCACAGTAGCATGCCTGGCTGCTCTCAGTCAACACGCTCAGCAGGATCAGGTGCATTAACATAGCCTTTTCTGTAGTGAAGGTGTCCATCTGCAGCACACGGATCAGCAACAAAAGCTCAGGAAACTATCACTCAAAGCTCATCTGAATTTTCTGTGAACAGCAAAAGACAGACAGGCAGCCTATTTCTCACTCCAATGGTCAATCAAATTTTATTTGATGAGGCAGAAGGTTATAGACAGTCTTTGGGAAGTAATTATGCTTATTAAACTTGAAAAACTTTTTTCCAAACAAACTGTTTATTCATTGAAAAATGCACAAGTTTTTTCCTCCTCATCATGAGGTTGAATCAACACTAAATTTATTAGGCTGTTGCGATAAAACATTGTCGTTTTGTTTTGCCTCAAAGAAACCATGACCCGATGGGAAACTTTCAAAGAAAAGTATTTTTTTTAAAACAACACTCAAAAGGTTTCATTTTGAAAAGTTTGAAATCCAATGTGCAGTAATTTTCTATTTTGGGTTTTTAGCCACATGTATTATTAAGATTTTTATACCTTGCTGAGAAAAAATGAAATTGTATCAATTGCTTCCTCCTTAGTAAAGAGAGGCAGAAATTCTTTACACAGCTGTCATAGTGAGAACTCAGAACATGTTTTACATCATGATTCATCAATGA